>NC_067286.1:24846002-27346002 GCF_020740795.1 Apus apus
TATAGGAAAGGCAAATGCTGTTCTTGTTCCTTGCCAATCTGCTCTAGACTTGGCAGCATCGTCCCCACACCAGCAACTGGCCAAACTCAGACCCACATCAATATTCTTCAAATCATTTTAATTTGTGCTTAATATCCTGGTAAGCATCAAGCCTCAGCCACTTGATACACAGCATGTAAGTTCCTTTCATCTTAGTGTGGGGCAGGTGGACTTCAAGAGAGGCCCGGAAATGATTATTCCCAGTGGATACAGTGATTAAAAGTATGTATGAACATTGATTGCTATCAGGGGATTTCTCTGCCTAGAACACTTTCCAGGACAATGGTAAAATTGGTTTAGCACACCCTGGAAAATACCTTGCAGCTGATAGCTAAATGGTGAGCCAAAAGTTCAAAGATATTATCTGGCACTAAAAGATACAGGGCGTAGCTTTATTTAATTATTTTAATGCAAAGGAATACATTTAATTTATGTGAGTGATTAAAGAAAAATAGCTCTGCGCACCTGTGTCCCCTGAGGGAGGAATGAGTTGTGCAGCTCAGTCACAGGCTCAAGATAAGAGCAACTGGGCAACTTTATTTCAGCCTGTTCTTCCTCCCTCTTTACTATGCAGCCCCTCTTGCACTCAGAAACCATCTTGCCAGGCCTCTCTCGAGCTGTCAGAGGTACCAGATTAAGCCAAGAAATGGTACTAGCAGTCAGACTTGCACTCATCTCAGCCTGTAATAAACTTCCGCTCAATTGGAAAACCATTCTCAAAACCTAGTAAGGAAGTATACAATCCTCCTTTCATAGAATAGCCCCTATCAATGAAACATTTTTGTTGTTTTACTTCTCTAGACTCACTAACCTCTCCCCTAAAAGCCTACGGGGACAGACAGGCATGGTCCCACAATGCTCCACAGCACAGTGGGGCTGACCTCTACAACTAATACCTTTGAGTCTGCTCCTGGAGAATAAATTAGCTTGCAGCACAGAATTTCAGACATTTCTGTCACACTTTAAAGTGTACACAAATATAGATGGGTCACTGTGAATACAGTTGCTGGTAAAAGGATATTTCTGTTAAGCTTTCTGTTGCATGGCCTAAGGAAGCTGGCAAAGAACCTCTCTCCCTATGTCCCAGAAGGTAGGTAATAGTGTGGGGGAGGGAAAAAGTTGATGAGTGGAGAAGCTGAAAGAACACAGCACCAGCAATCTCCTTGAGAAGCATCTCTTTTTGGCTCTTCAGCTCTGTGCTGTTTTCCAGGTAGCACAGCTCACACTGCCAAACCAAATTCCAGCTCTGGCTTCCTGTTCACTGGCTGCCCAGCTCCATGGAACGGAACAAGTAGTATGTTTTATAACCCAACCAACTCTACCCTACACACGAAAGTCACAGAATAACATTTAATTTGCAGGCAGGTTCTAGCAGGCCAGAGAGGCAAAATCAAGTGCCAGGAGTCTGGTTATAGCAAAAGAGTAGTTTCATAATTTATACAAATGGTACTTTCCATAACAAACACTGGAATCATACTAGAACGTTATTTTTGCAAGCGGAGTTACAAATCCCTGAGGTCCTGTGCAAAATAAATGGGATGATTCATATGTTTTTAACAGTTTCAATCTCTTTGAAAATTCAAGGAGATGATGGTGTATTGCTATATGGGTTGCTCATATTTTTGAGGCTCACCTTCCAATAGTAAGGCAGCAAGTCAAATTCAGAATGTAAAGCCTAAATGCTCATTCAACTGTGCTATTACAGCCTGCTGTCTCTACTCATTTTCTTCCTGATAGAATTCCAGTATACTGCAGCTTCCATGCAGGAGGTATTAAAACAGGTTATCATCCTCAGTGTTTATTTGTTTATGGCTTATTGCAACAAAGGCTCTCCTCCCTACTTGTACAAACCCTTCCAAGTTAATGGTTCCTGCAACCCGTATTTGCTAAACTCTTCCCTGAAATCCCATGCAGCTACCCCAACCCATAAGTAACTGTTCCTGCCACAGTGATTTGGTAGGTGCTACTCCACTGTCAGGCAACATTTGCTACCAGGCAGCTTTCACAGAAACATCTGTTAGTGTAAGTTCACAGAGGAAACTTCTGGCAGCCCATGACCTGATGTTAAATAGATCCTGTTGCACAGAGTATCTTAATTCTTATCACTAAACCGCTAACAATGACGTTACATGTAGAGCCTCTTGTCCAATTGGTAGCAACACATACAATACAGCTTCTCCAAAGTTGACTACTACAGCCCTTGGGAGAATGGCCTCTGATGGTATACCACCACGTCCACATGCTCACACCCCACCATCACTCACACACCCAATGTTCAAAGATAATTCCACAACCAGTGCACTTCAGGGCTAAACAGCAGCTGTTCGATTTGAACCTGGCCAGACCAGGTCATATAAATCTGTAAGTATTTCTATGCAAAATGAGGATTGCATCCACAGTCAATCCACAACCTCTGAGGACTTCATTACAACAGATTAGAGAATCACAATTAATTCCATTTAGCTATAATCGCACCAAATATTTTTGCATGTGTATTGAAACAAGTAAAAATAGTCCTTTTAAAAGCTACTGAATGACTTTTTTCAATCTTCTTACGAGAACAATAAATCTGCCAATTCATACGTTTGAATACAAATATTGTAAGAATAAGTGTTGATACTTCAAATAACTTGAAGGAAAAGGAAAATTTAATGTAAATAACACCACTGCATGGAACTGAATATATGCACTGAAATTCTCAAAGTCAGAAATTCAGGAGGAAGAAAGGAAATACATGTCACATTTAAGTAAAGATATTGCAGATACAAAACATTTTTATTATCAGCAGTGCTCAGGAATGGAGAGGATTAAGACCTTGGAAGTGCCACAGTACTGTTTGTGTCACTTATGTGATACCTACTTCAGCATCTATTGGCAAGGCAATCATATTAACTACACTATCTTTGCACATCAATTTTACAACTTAGGTGCATCTCCCTAATGCAACACTGATTTGACAGATGGACCACTCGGTGGGTACGTAATTGGCTGGATGGCTGCTGTTATGGTTTGGAGACCCTGGCACAGTGTTTGACACCTATAGAGAGAGAGTCCTTAGGACCCTGAAAGGCTGGAAGGGTCAGTATTCCCACCCACTTCCCGTCACAATCTATAAAAGCCAGAGAGCCAGAACCCGTGCCCTTCTCCCTTCCTGCGCCTTTCTGCTCGCAGGAGCTGCTGCTGTTTCTTGCAGCTTCCCACGTGCTCGCTCCAGAATCCAACTGCGTCGGGTGCTGGGAGGAGCCATGGACCTCTTCCCTGGAGTGGCCTTGACTTTCCCATATCCCTACCGTCATCGAGATTGGTTTTGTATGTAAATATTTATCTGTTCTTCCCCCACGTTTTACCCTTTTACCCTGTGTTATAGTACATTTGTTTCTAGTTTAAATTTCCAAAGTCTAAGTCTCTCTTCCTTATTCCCCTTCTATCTTCCCTTGGGAGGGTGAAGGGGGGGTAATAGAGGGCAATTCTCTTCTCTGGTTTTTGGGATTCACCTTTAATGTTTAAACCAAGACAGCCACACCCAGAGCATTGTGGCCAATGGCTCAGTGTCCAAGTGAAGGCAAGTGATGAGTGGAGTTCCTCAAGGGTCTATATTGAGACCAGTGCTGTTCATCATCTTTGTTGGAGACATGGACAGTGGGCTTGAGTGTATCCTCAGCAAGTTTGCTGATGATACCAAGCTGTGTGGAGTAGATGACATCCTAGAGTGAAGGGGTTCCACCCAGAGGGACCTCGACAGGCGGGAGAGGTGGGCCAGTACCAACCTCATGAAGTTCAACAGGGCCAAGTGCAAGGTTCTTCAAAGGGGTCGGTGCAACCCCAGGCAGAAATACAGGTTGGGGGAAGAATGGCTGGAGAGCAGCCCTGAGGAGAAGGACTTGGGGGTGGTAGTAGTTGAGAAGCTCGACATGAGCCACCAGTGTGAGCTGCAGCCCAGAGAGCAACTGCATCCTGGGCTGCATCAAAACAGGTGTGGCCAGCAGGGCCAGGGAGGTGATTCTGCCCCTCTACTCTGGTCTGATGAGACCCCATCTGGAGTACTGTGTACAACTCTGGAGCCCTCACCACAGGAAGGACAAAGGAGCTGTTGTAGAGCATCCAGAGAAGAGCCACGAAGTTGATCAAAGGGCTGGAGCACCTCTGCTATGACAATAGGCTGCTGAGGGAGTTCAGGCTGTTCAGCCTGGAGAGGAGAAGGCTCTGGGGAGACCTTATAGTGGCCTTCCAGTACCTGAAGGGGCCTGCAGGAAAGCTGGGCAGGGGCTTTTCACTAGAGAGTACAGTGATAGGACAAGGGATGAGGGTTTTAAACTGAAAGAGGGGAGATTTACATTAGAATCAGGTAGAAATTCTACACCATGAGGGCAGTAAGGCACTGGAATAGGTTGCCTGGGGAGGTTGTTGATGCCCCCTCCTTGGAGGTGTTTAAGGCCACGTTGGATGAGGCTTAGTGCAGCCTGGTCTAGTGTGAGGTGTCCCTGCTCATAGCAGGGAGGTTGGAACCTGATCATCCTTAAGGTCCCTTCCAACCTTAACCATTCTATGATTCTATTATAAGAAGCTTCTCTTCCCAACAAGTTTGCCTTTTCTAAAGGCAGAGAGGAAAACCTGAAGATAAGTATATCAGCACACTTTCCAAGAAGTGATACTGCATGTCATACTTGAAAGGAATAACACATACGGGATGGCCAGAAGAGGCAATAAAAATAGCAGCAGATGCTGCAAAATCAAGTGCACCAAACAAGGTGAAGAAAGAGTATGACTTGAATAAATTGGTATAGGATAGTAAAACACATCACATACCTTTTTTAAGGAAGCAGCAGAACAGAGCCCTACAGTAGAGGCAAGTCTTTGTTTATCAAATTATTATAAAATCAGCCAGCTATGTTATTGCTCAGATCTTCATGAGAGATGACTTCTGGAACATGAACTGTCTACCAAAACATTTTTGTTCTGTATGCACATAAGAGGGTATTTAGTTTTGGGTTTTTTTATGGCTGGTTCTTTCCTGGCATAACTGAATATGTGGAAAAATCAGAAGTGGGAATTCCTGGATAGTAAGACCAGTTTTTGTTAATGATTTGCCTCCTCCTCAGCTAAAGTGCCAAAAATACACACTATTTGATGCACTTAACATGATGATTAATTTCAATAATCAGAAGTTCAAGAGCATAACAAGCTTTAATGTATTTGAAACATTTCTGGCATTTTAAAATCTCTACAAGTAGATAAAGTAACAGCTAAATAACCTTTCAGTATTTATTCTAAATTGGAGCTTAATTAAGGACATTGCTGTATTACGCACATTGGAAAGACATTTTTAGTAACACAAAACCAATTTCATGCAAATATTACCAAAAAATAGTGATGCAAGAAGGAATTAGTAAGGATACAAAACTGCAAGAACAAGATAATGTCAACTATGGAAGCTTTTCCTGCATTAATGGTCTTTCAGGATGCTCTTTTTAATGTTTTCAGTTATCATGTAAACAAAACACCTACTGTACAGCTGTAGTTCCTTCCAGCTTTGCACAGTTTCCCAGTGTAGTTCCCTAGTAACCCTCAAAAAAACCTTTTTGAAGGACAGAATATGTAATGAAGAACGAGCAGACCTTGTCATACCAGAAATAACACCATGATGCAAGACGTGCTGTTACTCAAGAACACATGCTAAGTGGCGACACAGCACAACTCTATCACATTATGTAGCTTCACAGTTTCAAAACCACTTTCAACAAAAAAATTAAGAAATGTTTCAGTTTATAATTTAATCTTGACCATAAATGAACATTTGTTTCAAACAATCAGCATAATCACAAAACGTGACATTGTACTCTTTCAGTTTGCACTCCAAAGGTTGCACAAAGACTGACTTAATTGTCCAAGACCCTCCAGCAGACCACTTCCTGCAAGATGTCCTACAGCTGCTAGAAACCACCACCATGCCAATGCAAAATTGTTGAGCTATCATGTTTGTGGTTTGGGGTTTTTTTAAATAAATCTGAATTTATGCAGTGGAGTTAACATTGTGGAAGTAATTGACAGTCCGGCTTGTTTTAAGGGCATTAAGTAGCCTACTGGTTCCCTATCTATTCATACTCAAAAGCAGGTCTCCATACTCTTCAGTTCTGGAAATCTACCTTGATGAGAATCAGATTTCACCTGTTACCTTTCAAGTTAAGGTGGAAGTCCTGCAGTGCAACAGAGGATGAAGCCTCCATCCTTTAGGGAAAGTACTAGACTGATTCTAAGAAGATTCAAATGCATCTTAACATTTCTAAAAGCAAACTCCTACACATCAGCTGGGAAGTCATGCATATTCCATAGCATAGTTATCCTATCTGTACAACAGAGAAGGAAATAAAAATAAAATTTTAAAAAGCATTTTCTTATCTTTTTAGACAACAAGCCCTTACAGCCAGAGTGCCTCACAGAAGGAGTATCTAGAGTAAGAAGAAGACTCAGTGTCAGCTGAGATGTCTGGATAACAAAGTAACCTACACATAGATTATGCTGTTAAAGGAAAACAACTGCACTTGGACTTTCCATCTCAATGTCTTAAGACTGTTCAGAAGAGTAAATCCTAGCTATCTGCAGAGTCTCTACTCAGCTGAAGTTCTCTGCTGTGAGCTACTCAGTTCTGCAAAAGAATGTTCTTTCTACTCATGAAGCCTGAGACCCTGGATGAGAGATGAGGAAACATGACTGTGTTTGTAGCACTTAATAGCCCTATCCTTTACTGATAAGGCACTTCTCTAACAGAGTGTTTATGTTTTTACATGTCTTACATTGGCAAAGAAGAAAAGAAAGAACATCCTGGAGTCGGGGAGTAGAGTGGAGGAGAATCCAGAGAAAAATAACATTTCAGAAATTTGCAATAATCTACTATTTCTTATCCATAACAGGAAAGAGGAGAGGGAATACAATGTGAAGCTTCAGAAGACAGCTGTATAAGCAGAACAATACACTAAGTGCTCCACTGCCTGCTATAAATAACTGAGCAATCACCAGTTATTAAACCATAATGAGGAAGGCATGGAAATGTGTCTCAAATAGGCCTCATTTTGCCTACTGTATTTTCAGTCTCATCTGTCAAATAAGAAACACATTTTCATCACTATCCCCAAACACTAAATGTTGTTTGTTGAGTGAAAATGCTTTTTTAAATGTCCTGCTTGTTACAATAATATCTCCACTGTAGCCTTTCTGCCAAGTCCACAGACTCCATCTCCTTGTCCTATTGAATGAATATCAGTAATCTCTGTTCTTCTTCCTACTGTTTCACAACCACTGTGGATAAGATACATTGCTCTGATTTTATTTTCCAGGAACTTCACCGTACCACAGCTTTAAAGTTATTTTTCTTCCTAAGTGAATGTTTAATATTTCCCTGTTCAGTTCTATTTTAACTGACAGCTGCTTTTCTTTTTCTCTTAGCATCAAAACTGGATATGGAAGAGTCACCCCCAATGGGAGGGGGAGGTGTGAAAAAAAGTAATGTTATTTTGGCCACTCATATTATTTGTTGGCCTGGTTTTGGAATTGAAAAAAAGAAAAAGGGAAAAAGAGGTTAGGTGAAGCTCACCCATTCCAGATCAGGAAAGACAATGCCATCTGACCTGAAAGAGTTAGAGAATACCTTATATGGCAGCTTGGGGCAACCCCAACTTCAGAACGAAACTACAGAAAATGAAACTTAACACAACCAGTTACAAACCCACATCAGACAAGCATAAGACTTTGATGCACACAACAGCACAAATCCAAAGGATGATGATTTCAGAATGCCAGGTCAATGTATAAAATATAAAAGCATCTTGTGAAAACGTACAGGCAAGCGTGTTTACTTGGGGGGGAAGAGTTGGGTTTTGGGAATTTTGTTTGTTTTAGCCAATTTTCTCCTGCTAATACACAGTTCATTCAGTTGGAACTGTCAGCAGTTTGGTAGTTTCAAAGTCTCACAAAGACAAAAACATAACTGTAGGCAACATTTACAGCTAATAACAACATCATTATGCAGCTGGCTCTTTTTCCCTCTAATAGACAACAGATACTGCAACTTAAACAGAAGGACATCCTAAGTGATCAACAGAACAGGCTCTTACACAAGGTACTGCTCAACCTGACATGCTCACCTGTGTCTTTTTCTGACCCCAATGCAAATGAAAAGGGAATGGTAGATCAGCACGTGGAACAGAGATAAAAGGAGGGTCAATTTAAGTAGGTTAATAAATTTGCTTGCACCTAACAACCTAACAACCTCTTAGAAGTCTTATTTCTTAGCTTCAGGTGTGAAAGAGAAAACTGGTCTATTCTTACACTTGAAGAATTTTTAGTCTGCTTCTTAGATTGCTTTGAGTGATTCAGTCCTCACTGACTAGTTTTACATTACTAGAAGTTAACTGCCTACTTCATTAAAAACAATTAAATGAACCTAAAACCCAGTTGGCTCATTAAAAAAAAAAAAAAAAAAGAAAAGAAAAATAAATTTTGCAAGTTTTAGCCTATAGCAACTGGAAAAGTTATGAGTATCTCAATGTGTAGTTTGAAAATGCTGACATAATGTGATAAAGTAGCAAAAAATCAAAGGGTGGATCTACATGGCACACTGCAATATTGTTCTCAAATACTCGAATTAGCTCCAGAACTGGAAGTCGGCAAGAAGAACTTGAAGCACAGTGAGTCTCCTAAGAATCACCTCGAACAGAGCACTGAACAAACTCTTATTTCTGCTTTGAGTTTCCCTAACACAGAATAGCATTACAGTTACATGGGTACGCACAAAGTACCTTACCAGTAGCCCAGCAGTAGTAGCACTAATAGATTCTACTCTAGAGATTTATTAGATCACTTCTTTGCTTAACTACTTCACCTGCCTTTAGTGCAATTATGTGCTTTGAAAGAAGAGTTGGATCCCTCCTCAGTGACACTATTGCTAGGCTAAAAACACTAAGCTCTTACAGTCTCCTCCCTGCAAGACAGGATTTCCATTTACTGGAAGCCAGCAGTGCTTCTCTAGTCTTGCTCCATTTTCGCTTACCAGAGGCAGCAAATTCATGATGGATCAAGTAGCACAAATCTATCTGTGCCATTTCTTACCCTTCCTTGTACAAGAAAGCTACAGTAAATTATGTATACCTTTATAACAGTTATTACCAAACAGCCTCTTGGGCCTAGAAAATAATGGCTGAAGAGTTTCACTTCAAAAATACTGTCTTGAACACATTCCAAATGCTTACTACTTGTAATTAATCTCCTCTTTAGCAATTAAATGAAGTCATATTGATATTATTCCATCCTAATTATTTTTGACACATTAACACCGAATCACGTTGCTTCTTAGTCTCCTGGAACATCAAACAGTAAAACAAACCAAGAGCCAGCTTAAAAGGATGTAGTCTGTAAGGGAGCAGCTATGTTAGAAGTTAAATGAATTCAATTTAATGTGGAAACATTACCAACATCACCTTATTTCAGAAGAAAAACTGACACTCAAACCATCTCCCAACTTAAGAGCAGCACTCCTTCCCATGCTGGGAAATGAGCATAAAATAAAGTTGCTCACATAGATCTCTGAGCAGAACAAGTTGGTACCTAGGGCTAAACGAGGCTGCAGTCCGTCACAGAGCAGCTGGACCGTACCCGCCTCTCCTCGCACCGTGTCCAAGGAGACAGGGGAGGGGCCGCAGCTCACCCCCCTCGGGACCACATCCCAGGGCACCGGGGGAACAGCTCCCTGCGCCCAAGGGATCCCGCAGCCCTCCCGCCCCAGGGGGGCACCCGAGAAGCAGCGCCCGTCGACACTGACCTGCAGCCGAGGGGGCAGGCACAGAGTCACTCGGCCCCGCCGGGCCCGGCCCAGCCGAGGGGGCAGGCCGCGGGCCTCAGGCCGCTCGCCGCCGTCCCCGGGAAAGTCGGGCCGGGCCGCAGCGACCCCCGGCCTCGCCAAACCCCCCCCACGCCGGGCCACAGCACACCGAGGGGATCGGGCCCTCGGGCGCGGCGGCTCCCCGCTCCTCACCCAGGTACTCGGGCCCCGGCAGCGAGAGCCGCTCGGGGCTCAGCATCCTCCCGGCGCCGCCGCTCCTTCCCGGTTGCCGTCCGTTTCCAAGGCTCCCGACGCCGGCAGCGCTCAGGGCCGGCGCTGCTCGGCCGCTCGCCCGGCTGGGAACACGCCCCGCGCCGCCAGCGTTCCGCGCCCGACACCGCCCAGGCGGGCTGCGCTGCACGGCCTCTGCTCCCGCCCCGCCGTCCCTGAGTGGGGACCTGGCAGCGGGACCTGGCAGCCGAGCCGGTCTGCACAGGTCAGGGGCTGCGGGCAAGGCGGGGAGGCCATGAGGGACCTCGTGGGAAGGGTCTCTGGGGGAGCGTGGTGACATGGCGGCCTGGCCGCGAGGAGGGGGCCATGGGTGACATGGTGGCCTGGCCGTGAGGAGGGGGCCATGGGTGACATGGCAGCTGTGAGGAAGGGGCCATGGGTGACATGGAGGCCTGGCCGTGAGGAAGGGGCCATGGGTGACATGGCGGCCTGGCCGTGAGGAAGCGACGGTGGGCACACCTGGGCCGTGTGCTCCAGGGCCGAGGGGCACCTGCGAGGCAGGAAGGCTAGTGAAGCTGAGAAGCCAAAATGGCATGAGGAGATGAATGTGTGAAGTCATTCTGGTTAGATGGAGGTTGGAAATCAGAAGGTGCCTCATGATGTTGGGAGCCACTGGGATGACAGCTGTGGAGGCAAGATGCTGATTTGATGGTGCATAGTAATAAGTTAATAAGGGGTGCTGTGTTGCACCTTTGTCCTAGGGAGCAGGGACTGAACAGGGTGACCAAGGAGGTCCCTTACAACCGTGCCTTTCTGTACCACTCTTTTTCCTTTTTTTGCAACCCTTGTGCTCTGTAGAGGGAAGTGTGGGGAGCATCAGGATCATCCTTGGTTCACATGAAAATAGCAGAAAAGTCCTGAGCCACAGGGCTCTTTCTGTTCTTGTCTGGGAATGGCCCTTGTGTTGGAGATACAGAAGAGGCAGAACTCTTCACATGGCTGGAATCAGCCCTGCTAGACTCTTCTTCCCTAGAAGCAGATGGGACTAGAATCCCCAAGTTCTTTTGCAATTTATTGTATCACTGTTAGAAAAATCCCAGTCCAGGATGTAATCCCAAAAGCTAAAAAAAAAAAAGGACTGGAGGTGGTGTCAAATAACAGAAATTAAATAAACAGCTTGTGCATGCATATAACCTGCCTCTATTCCAATGGAGGAAAGAGTTGAGTGTGACTGTTTGCAACTCAACTTGTATCTACACACTCAGAGGACAAACCACAGTTAAAACAGGCAAACAGGATGTTATAATTTACCTATTCATATCCCCACAAAATTTCCTGGACCACTCCACTGTATTTTATTTGTTCTGTCTTTAAAAGGTTATGGCTTACATAGAAATAGTTCAAAGGTGGGCAGGGACACTAATTCAGGAAGCAGACAATGAGACACTTCAGTAGGAAGAATGATTGGAAAAACATAAGTTTGTCTTAAAAAGGATAGGCATAACCTATTCAATTATGTTATCTAAAGTGATTTGTGCTACAATGAAGCTCATTAAAAATGCATATTTGTTCAGTTCTGCAGTTTGTGCCTTTGGTTATAGCCTATAAATGTAAATATGGGGTGTTTTTATCATAGATACAATTAGATTGTAGAATACATAGATACAAAATATTTTGGAGGCCAGAAATTCAGCACAATTTAGAAAGGAAGTAGGTGTTTTCAAGTAGTGTAAGAAAACTCAGTATTGTATTGTTCTATGTAAAAGCATAGGGGGAAAAAAGTGCGCAACATCTGTAGGAGTATGAACTGTCCTGCTTCAGAGTGAAGCCAATTATCTGACTAATGAAGTTTTGGAAAACATTTTTCCTTACATGATGTCTGTTCCATAACTGTTTGCTTTAGGTTTTCACTGGGGTATCTGGTTCTAGGCCACTGTTGAAGAGGAGAAATAGAATTTGATAGAACCCTTATGATCACTAGGTTTAAGAGGACAGTTCCTCCACTTTTAAAACTAGTGTCAAGATCTCTACATCCACAAGCAATCCTTTATCATCAGCCAGGCAGTTTCACTGGTGTCCAAATCAAAAAGCCTTCCTCTCCCACATGGCTGGTCAGTTGAGCTGATAGGAGCCTTCCACCGGTTGTGCGCTGTTTCTTTTTTTTTGTTCTTTAAATTGTTTCTGTAAACCACAATTTATCCTTGGTCAATATCTGGATCACTCATTTACAAGAGGCCTTTAAAGTCCAGTTTTAAATGTTGCATTCTAATATTTCTATTTTTTCTTCTCTGTGGGATTTTTTTTTCTTGTTACTCTTTGGTCTCTATGGGTTGGACTTTATTATTTCCTTTAAACCAGCTAAGGGAATCCTTTTGGACACCGAGCCCATTTGTGGTTGTAATAATGATAAGTTTCAGTAGTACTGGCGCCTGACTGTTAACGACTTAAAGAAAACTGTATAAAAACAAGATGTAGTTTCTGGAGCTATTTATAGACTTCCCTGTTTACTATTATTTCTCTCTGGGCTTGCCAGCGCCAGGATTAGGTGACATAACAGGTCAGCTGCAGCACTCACCTGCTCTAACATTCAGGACCTGAAAAGGGAGAATTACTGCCAGTCTGACCATAGCTATTAAGTTTGTTTTCCCATATTGATTTGAGGACCCTAGACTAGTGCATTTTAATAAATTGAGAAGGCTTTTCTGGGTCACTGGAAAATATTTGCAAGGTTAATAGCTGCCATAAGAGGGACAAACCTAATGGGGGCTTTAATGTTCTTTTGGACCCAGCTGGAAGAATGATGGTGAAAAAACATATTTTTCTTTGTCACAACCCTTTAGTAGATTACCAGGGGTACAGGACTCACTTCAGGGCAAGCCTGTGGAGTACAGTTTTAGAGTCACTATCTACTCCAGGAATCATGGTGGTACTTGCCTGTCTTAAATCAAATTGCTGAGTTTCGCCTACCAGGTACATTTGGGAATCCAAATCAGTCTTTCAAGAAGGATCAGTTGGGCTACATTGATACATTTTGTGCACACCCTCATTCAGAGTTAAAGTGACCTTGGTTTGATTTAACTTAATTCACTTGAAAGTGTGGTTTAAGTAGGCTTTCAGAAATCATACCTTTATGTAAATTGGACTAATTTACTTGAGTAAGAGCCCATGGGACCACCACTATGAAAACAGTCAGTGGTATAATTTAAGTTATGTAATGAAAGAAAATTTCTTTATGTTATGATGCATGGACTGGAAAACTCTGTGTCAGTTTTGTAAGTTTTTCAGCAATTTAGCTTAACTCAGATACGTTTTCCTTCATTCCCACATCCTTGGTCCCCACTATGTTAATTGCTTAGCTTACTCTTTGCTAGGTTTATGTTCACCTTCCTAAATGATACTATCAGTGTTGAGCTTAAATATTTTCTTTTTATTAACCAAAGTTCTCCTGAGAAACAGCTCCTCTTTCAGAGAGAGTATTATATAGAATAATAAACAGGAGCAGATATCAAGCAACAAATTCCAGAGGAAATGCCTTGTTTTAAACAGACTGAACCATTTTGTCTGGCTTCTATTACTTTTTCTTGGAATGAAATGTTTTATGTGCTTAGAATTTTAACAATTATTGCTAAAGTAGTTACAATGAAACCTAGATGCATTGGAGGAAACTTTTTTTTTTCTTCAGGTGACAGTTGGAAATGCCATTGTTTTAAGCATTACTACTACAATGTACAAAGAACTAGGCTGTGTGCAGTCTTCTGTCCTGTTCCATCTGAATTCTATGAAATCAATGTCAGCCAATTTCACAGAAACATTAGGAAAATGTCTCTAGGCTTCCTTGTTCGTCGTTTGAGAGTCCAAAGCCTTGTCCTGTTTTGAAGCTGTTAGCTAAGCTCCTGTTCTGTGCAGGGCAGCTTTTGGGGATTTGGTGGTGCTTTGTATTTTTGAGGCTTCCCATGCATTAGCTGGCTGAACTTTACCTAGTATATGAG
This sequence comes from Apus apus, assembly GCF_020740795.1. Taxonomy (NCBI): domain Eukaryota; kingdom Metazoa; phylum Chordata; class Aves; order Apodiformes; family Apodidae; genus Apus; species Apus apus. Next base: position 24,860,073 of record NC_067286.1, read on the forward strand.
AATTAATAAAATTGCAGGTGTGATAACAAAATATGTTTCGCTTAAGATACCCAATAAACAAATCATACTGAGAAAAAAAAAAAGTTAATATTATTTATGTAAATTATTGGAAATCTTGTAAGTGAAATTAGGATTCTATTATGCAAGACATTTTAAAAATCAATGACACTGAAGCTGGATGATTCCTTTATGAGTCAGTTACAAACCCATAAAACCTCCCATTAAGTTTCTGAGTTCATAATTATTTTTATGAATTATGAAAAAACTCTCTAAACACATGCACTTAAAATAAGATTACCTTAAATAAAAAGGTCAGCCAAAATCACAATTAAATTATGTGATGAAATCTGTATTTTCATGTTTTTGATTCCTCTCCTGGTTGGTGAGGAGACTTTTACTGACTGAGTACTTCTAGTGCGTATCCTAATCTGAGCCTTCCCAAGGTGAATGAATTATTTATCTGGTTCACATGCAGCACAGTATTTTCACACAACGAGTAAACCAATCATTGTCTTCCAAGAAAGCAGTATTACTACCAGTTTACCTCTTCAGGTAAGACCTAGGCAAACAGATGGGACTTACATTGTTCTTTAAGACTGACGGATTCACAAAGTTTCTCAATCCTAACATCTGCCACAAGATTAAGTCTTGAAACAACTGTGTTTTCCAGCTAGTGATAGAATGTGACAACAGCAGCAACCCTTTTAAGTAGCCAGCATTTGTTCCACCAAAGGGCTTAAATTTGACACCTGTAGTTGTACCTGGAAGTCGTAAGTCAAGAATATACTTACCTGGTGAGATGTCATAAGCATGCAGGAAACTGTGCTGTGAACATAATGCCATTATAATTTATTTTTTATTTACTAGTTTAGCTGCATTTTAATCTGGATTGCTGAGATTTTATTTTTTCCCTTGACCTGGTAGACAGAAAGAAAGTAAGCAGAGATCTGATCTAATTTGGAGGTCTCTCTGTATTATGAGCTTTATGTCCACCTAAGGATTTAGGTCCAATCAAGTTCCATGATCCTGGTGTTTTGAATGAAAGTTGTAAGGATAAAACACTTGAAACATTCTTCTACTCCTCAGTCATAGCAGTACTTCTAAATTCTGGGTAATCTGCTTATTAGAAGAAGGAATATTATTATGACAGTTTCTGTTGCTTATGGGGGCCACATCTTCATTTTAAAACCAAGGGTAGCTGTAAGTTGTATGATAGATTCCTGGCATGTATTAAATGCACTGTCCAAATTCTGGTCGTCTTTGAGCTTAGTGTTAGTGAGCAAAGTTGGCTTTTTTGTAAGTGCACACTGTTGAAAGCCTCTCCTTCAGGTTTTGATCCCATTATCTTGTCAGGAAGGAAAGGACAACATCTTAAAAAGTGCTTAAGTACCAAGCAAGTGACCCTTCTCTGCTGGAATGCCGCCCACTAATGATGCAGAGAAGAAAAACAGCCATTTCTGGCAGAGTTTGCAGGATCTCTCATGCCAAACAAAGAAGTCTAAAATGCCTGGTAAAAATAAATATCGCTATGAAATTCTGGCACAGGAAATATTTCTGACAGCCAAGGCTTAGCTCATCCCGGGGGGTAACCCAAGAAGGGCTGCAATTTTCATTCTTCATTCCTACTCATCAAATGTTCCTTGCAAACTTAAGCTGCCAGACTGTTATCTATTAAACCAGGTGTCTGTGTTAGAAAATTTTAATAAGTAAATGGCTCTGTGTGTGCAAGAGAGAAGGCAAATCTATGTGTGGGTGAGCTTTTGCTTCTTGGGCTGAAGTGAAGCAGTAACTGATGGCTATACTGGCCAGCACTTTTGGTCAAGGTATATAACTTTCTCTGTGCAGTACAGAGATTCAGTACAATCAAAATACTCTGAAAATATTTTGTCTTATAAAATCTACATGGAAAAGCAAGTGAGAGAAGCAAGGAAAAAAACCAAACCAAAACAAAAATGAAAGAAAGAGGAGATCACATATATAAAAATACAGAATTCTTGCAAAACAGTCCTTAGTTTTGCTTGTGAGGTACACAAAAATGACCCTGAGCATTTATTAGGGCTGTTGTGAGAGAGTGCTGTGGAACACTGCAGCTATGCAAGAGCTGAAGTCAGTGTTGTTTTAGTGAAAGCACACTCTGGTTTCCCAGTCATTCACTCTGTAATAGAAGAGGATGAAGTGATGAATGGTCTTTCCTTTCCACTAAATAATACTCGAAGTGTTTTCAAGACTGACATTGTTGTGGAGTCACTAGAATAGAAGATAGATACCAGAAGATGATCTAATGGTTGGAGTACTTTGGAAGAGAAGTTGAGGAGCAGTGGATGAGAGATGGAAAGAGTAGTATGCAAATCACTTGCTGAGAGAGAAGATAAGCCACAGGAGACTGAAACAGCAAATTAAGATCATGGCAATTAATTCTAAATGAAAGAGAGGGAACATGGAACATTTTCAAGAGTATATTAGCAAATTAATACATTAATTTTTATCTGAGGAAAGTATTTAAATTTCTCATTTGATTTGTTAACTTTATCATGCTAGTTTCTAAAACACAGCAAAACGGATTGACCGTTCCGCATTTGAAACTGAAAACATGTTAGATAGTAAAAAAACATCCTTTAGGTTCCAAGTCTTTAATGTTAAACTTTACACAGTGTTAGTGAAAGAAGAGTCTCTTCTTGAACGCTTAAAGCTTAAATGTGGATCAGAGTTTCTCTCAAAACTCTGTGCCTAGAGTCCACTTCTAATATTTACTGAGGATACTCTAAGTGTGCTCTAAGTTATGTGAAATAGAAACCTTCAGTCTCTGTGACAAAGCTTTCACTGTGCATTTAAAGCATGGTTATGTGTTTGCTGAAGTCACTAATAAAGTTTCATCAACTCTGCTGACCTAGAATGAAGCATAAATGGAAATGCAATACACAAACCCCCATTACCTTCAACTCTCAGAATGCTAATATTATGTTAATATGCTTAAGTATTCTAAAATCACAATGACATTGACACGAGTTTATGTGGCTAGGAGGGAGGTTGGACTTGCATGCCTATGTGTGGGTGGCTGATCTCAGACTCATGTGGAGGGTGTGTGCACCTCTGGATCTTGCTCCCACCTGTGCCTTTATTCAGGTCTCAGTGCTAGTAAGAAGCAATTAATTTGTTCCCTCAGTCACATTTATCAAGAGCTAATATGAGAAAGGGAGAGGTGTTAAGAGGCGTCTCTGATTCAGCCGCCTGATAGGGAAGCAGATGGTTGACATGTCGTATCTCTTATCAGACTTCAGGTTTTTATCTTGTGCATGCTGGCAGTACTTGCCTAACCCATCATGCCAGTAAAGTATTAGAACTGAATCATCTTCAAGAAAGAAAACACTCTTTATCTGTCTACATTTTTACATGTCAGTCATCTCCATAGTGGCAGGGCTTCTGCAAGCAAGAAGGGTTTGTAGGCTTAGGGAAAAATATGTTTATGTCTTTCACATCTATTCCCATGACTGTTTGTTTCTCTTATGGGCCCAGTTCATGTATTCTAGTTTTTTTGAAAAAGGAAAGCTCAGCCCATCAAAGATATTCCAGATAGCAAGACATAAGGACACTTTTCTTTCTGGTTGTGTGATTGATTTCTACTACAAGCATTTAATGTGAATGCAGAGACCATTGATGACAAACTACATTAATAGCTTGAAGTCAAAGAAATATACAAGTCTTCAGTCCTTTGAAGAATGCTTCTCTGTGCAGTCATAACTTAATTTAGAATCCATAACTTGCCACTTAGCCATTTGAATGTGTTTGGAGAATAAAGGTGGTTAGGCCTCTGTCTTCAAACTGAATTCTTCTACAGCTACCTTTGAAAAGAACATTTTCCTTTTATGGTCTTTTCTTTTTTTCCTGTGCCAGTCAAAGTATTAAACTGTGCTGTTCCTAAGGCTAGGCCATAGGCTACCTTTGCAATGCAGACATTGTGCAAGACCTGGGTAATTGCCATTTCACTGCAGGGAGGAGTCCCATCAGGAATTGAAGAGGCTGTATTTGCATTATTTTTACATAGAGGATGTACGGGAACCAGCAAAAGGAGAAGAACCAGCTTGCAAGACACCCAGGAAGAACTACCATCTCAAAGAAAACATGAAGAAAAGTTTGGGTTTTTTCCTTAGTTTGAGAGTCAATTTACTGAGTTGATTTTTTTTTTTCCCCAGAGTGGAAGGTTGAGCAGCCTAGCAAGTTGGCTTCAGTCCCACCTACCAGACACAAAAAAAAAGCACAACAGGGAGAAAGGTGTCAGGTAAATCTGCACTTTGGTCATTACATTACAAAGGGCCATTTGCAAGTTTCTTCCTATCTCAGCTTCTGAATGGAGCCATTTAGTGGTTTTGCTGTTCTGCACTGCAAAATAGAATTCATGGTGGTCCAAGAATTGATGACAAAGTTTCAAAAAATACATGTGCAATTGGAATGCTTAGAAGACCCCAGATAAATTAAAGGTGAAGTAAATGAAGTAACACATAAGCTCTGGCTTGTTAGCCTGAATTTTATTTTGTTGTAATTTAAAAACTGTGGTAATGCTACAGAAGATGGCACATGGATTGGTGTTTTGTTAGTAGTAAGTGGGCAGTAACTTGAGAAACACCATAAAGGAGAGTACTGACAGGACTTGAATGTTTATGACATCTCTGAGCACGTGTACACAGTAGCAGTGCCACTGCTTAGAAAACCTCAGGGAAGGCAACAAAGGAAAAAGTGGTAACATGAAATACAAATCAATGCTAAAATTTCATTGAATATATTTAACGCAGAGACCATGATTTACAAACTAGGTCACCAGCTGGGAAAGTTGTAGGTCCCTCAGCTCTTTAGAAAATTAAACTGCTTCTTTACATGTCAAAAAGTGAATTTGGAGGCGCAACTGTATAACTGCATCTCCCTACATATGGGTAAAATCTTGACATTTAACTTACCTGATGTTCCAAGCTTCTTCCTCTTTGGTTCACTAGTCATACTGAAGAGGGAGCCAATGAGGGTAATGTAGCAGTGGAATAATGATAGAAATTAAAAGGGCTATTGGAAAATCCCATAGTCTGATAGCACAGAACCCATGATTTTTTCTTGAACCTAGGGCTCTGATGGGTACAATTTGCTATTTACCCAGCTTTTCTGTATAGTTAGTGGAATTCATTAGTGATGCAGAATTTGATGAAGCCAGAGTGCAGAGTTTGTAAATATTTTTCTTGTTAAGAGTTTTCTGAATTACATCCGTTGTGGAACTTAGGTTTGGGACGGGTCGCAAAAGACCACCTAGTCCAGCCTGCGCTACATCAAGGCCATGAAGATGATCACAGGGCTGAAGCGCCTCTCCTATGACGACAGGCTGAGATAATTTGGGTTGTCCAGCCTGGAGAAGAGAGGGCTCTGGGGAGACCTCATAGCAGCTTTCCAGTACCTGAAAGGGCTACAGGAGAGCTGGGGAGGGACTTTTTACAAGGGCATGTAGTGATAGGACAAAGGGTAACGGCTTAAAACTGAAAGAGGGGAGATTTAGGTTAGACATTGGGAAGAAATTCTTTACTGTGAGAGTGCTGAGACACTGGAACAGATTTTCCAGGGAAGTTGTGGATGCCCTCTGCCTGGAAGTGTTCAAGGGTAGGTTGCATGGGACTTTGAGCAATGTGGTCTAGTGAGAGGTGTCCCTGCCTATGCAGGGGGCTTGGAACTAAGGCCCCTTATGACCCAAACCATTCTATGATTTATGATTTTATGATCTTCCCAAGGAAGAGCCCATTTTAATGTATTCAAAATACTTTGACAAGTAAAACCAAAATTGCCCATCCCATTAAGAAAACAACACATAAATTTTAAACTCTTCTTAAGGTCTTTGTGGTTTTAAAATGATTGAAGTCTATTTTCCATAGTAATCTTGTTCTGGTTGTTTCTTTCTTTTTTTTCCAATGATATTATGTCCTTGGTTCTGTTTTTCCTGTCACAGAGTTGCTATTTAAAATCACTCTGAAAATGATGCTAACTTTTAATATTATTTCATAGTAGCTGCTTTCTGTCATCGGATTGGTTTATTTCTCTGTGTGTCTGTTTGGAGCAGAGTGGGGAGAATTATGTCCCAAAATGGTTATTATGATAATAATCTTCTCTCTGCTCTCTTTGTAATGCCTGGTATGTTTTCCTTATTAGGCATGTTGTCATAAAAATGAATCGTTAATTATATTTTAATTACTTCTTTCTCATCTTTCTTACAATACTTGTGTTACATATCTTTTATCATTGATATATAAATTACTACAAATTATTTAATAATGCTCCTCTGTCAGCTGTGGGTAAAAGCAAGTACCTGCTTTCTGCATGGGTTGAAGTTCATTCTGATATTTACATAGTCTTTTTTTAAAGTAATTTGTTCTGAAAAAGGCAAGTCCTAAGCATATAGTTCAATTTTACTAGCCTTATTTAGCAACTGTTACAGTTTTCTTTCAACGTATATATCCATTTTACACTGCATAAATCTACTTTACAATTATTCCCCAAAGATTCCACATGGAATCAGGGCTATATTCATAGTATTGTATCAACTGGTAGGTAACTGAGAGGTTTATGGTATAAATTTCTGTCTGCTCAACTGCAACCTATTCAAGAGATTGTTGTGAAAGACAATACTTACTGTGTGCTCCTCTAGCATTTCACCAGGGGATTTCAAAATTATTTATAAGACAGAGATATAATTATATTGAAGTTGAGTTTGAAGAGGAAAGTGATTTGCCAGAATGCAGCACAAGATGGAGAGAACTAGTAAACACACTTTCAACAAACACAAGTGGGTAAAAACATTTGTTCCCTAGAGGAAGAAGGACTCAGGAGCTAATGAGAATTTATTTGTGTTCAGGACAATATTTTTCAAGAGGATTTTGTTTCAAACACAGGAAAATACTCAAGAGCTGGGAGACTGTTCCGTGACCTAAGTATGTAATTATCAGAAAGTTCTGGGCCCTGTTTCTGCCCTTTATCACATTCTGTACTTTGGCACCTAAACTTCTTACAAGTTACTGTGAGCCTGAAGTCAGGGCTGCTCTGATTTATACTACCTGAGGATCTATAAATGAATTTTGGTTATGTTGCCCTGTGTTTTATTTAGGGGTGTACAGTAAGGGTTTTGCATGCTAGGCAGTCAGCCAACTGGTCAGTGATGTTAATGTTTTCTCTCCCTTAACTTCAACCCACTGTTCTCAACTCTTCCACTTCAATCATCTTGAACTCTGGTATCTTGGCATTTATTCAATTACAATAATTGCATATTCTTTCCATGCTTCATTCTGTCACTGCTTTCAAGCCAATGTTAGCATAGAGAAGTTTTTTATCTCACCACCTCATTGTATTCCTCTTGGCTACCTCTATTTGCTACTTTTCTTCAACTTTGTAAACTTTGCCTGTCAAATGCATAGGATCCAATGCCATAGTCTATGTGCTATTGCACTTATGCTATGTAAGGTGGATCTATTCCTATCTTGAAGCACTGGTTCTGCCTATAAAGCAAAAAATCTGCTTTTTAAAAAATTTATTTTAGGGACCATATATTGTAAATTTATGCATGGCTTGCTGCTTACTGTTTCTTATAGTATTCCTGCTCTTGGGATGTCTCTTCTTCAGTGAGGCACTCTGGTGCATTATTTTTTTCTTTACATTGAGTTTGTCAAGAGTCAGTCCCTGCTTTAGTTTTATGTTGATGTTTTTAATATTATTTCTTGCTTTCACTGTTTTACACGTCATTAATAGAAGTGCTGTTTACTTGGTCTTGTGATTTTTATAGGAGAGGATTAATTGCAGCTTCCTCTGGGTTCATCTATGCGAAGGCTTTTAAGTAAGACTGTTCCTCTCAGTGGCCCTTTGGTGTCAATTTGACAAAGTTCCATCTTCCCCTGTGGTCCAGGGTTTGGACTATCTGATCCAGCTTTCCATTCAGGTTAATACTTTGAAATCAACTGGGATTAATTATTTAACAACAGTTTCTTGTATTGCCAACCCTACGTATTAAAATGTCTAACTGTTCCACAGAGGGTCATAAACCTGGCTTTAACAACGATGTCCAGTGAAAGCTTTTCAATGCAGCACTGAGGCCAGAAGGTAATTGACCAAGTGTTGAAACTTCTGCTCCTGCAGGCAACGACCCTAGCTCGTTCTTTTTTCAGGGTATCCGAGATTCATACACAATCAGCTGTCTCTGGGCACTGTCACTGTAAGGAAAACACCAAATGTCAGAACACTTGTTATGAACGGATGGAAAAAAAATACCAGACGTTTCTCTCAGATCTATGCTGGGCAAAGGGCTCGGGAATGAAGTGCTTAGAGGCTTTCGGTTTCTGAAGGGTGTTTGGCAAACGGAGATGGGACAGGAGAAGAGGGCTCTGCTATTTGCCATGGGTACAGGCAGCGGGCAGAAGCCGGGAAGCGGTGGGAACGAGCGAGGGAGCCGCTCAGCCAGCGGGGGATGCCGGGCAGGCAGCCCTGCGGCGGGCAGCCGAGAGCCCGCAGCGATGCTCCTGGGCGGGGCGGCGGGAGCCGGCACTGACAGCCAGAGCCCCGAGCACCGGGGCCGCTTTAGAAAGGGCTTCCTCTCCTGCAGAGGGGGAGCCGAACCCGCGCCCAGGGTGGAGGGGGCCCGGGGGTCTCGCCGCGGTGCCGGGCGGCGGCCCCACTGGGTGGTGAAGGAGGGGGCCCCGGGACCGCCTATGTCGCGCCGAAAGTTTGCGAAGTGCCTCGGCGCTGGGGGGAGCGGGGCGGGGGCTGCCCCGGCGGGGCTCCTCCTCCGGGGCCGGGCCTGGGCCGGGCGGAGCGGGGAGCGAGCCCCCAGCCCCGGCGCTGCCGCGGCTGCCGAGGGAGCGAGCTGCGGCAGCAGGGCCGAGGAGTTGCGCGCAGGAGGAGCCCGGGACGTCGCTGCAGGCGGCCCGGGCGCTGCCACCATGAGGCTGCTCGGCGGGGGCTGCATCTTGCCGGCGCCTCCGCAGCTCCTGCTGCTGCTGTTGGGAGCGCTGCTCCGCGCCAGAGGTAAGCGGCTGCTGCGGTGCCCTCTGCCCCGCGGCGGCGTGGGGGGGCCCGGCCGCCGTCCCGGGCTCGGCGGCGGGAACCCCTGCCCGGGCGGGGAGTCCTGCCCTGCCGCGCTACTCACCTGCCCGCGCCCGCCGGGCGAGGAGCCCTGCTCTGCGCCCTGCCCCGCCGCGGGACAAAGCTCCGTGCCCCGTCCCGCACCCGGACGCGGATCTCTCGCCTTTCCCCGTGCCCCGGCGTGGCGGGCCGGTTCCCCGGTAGGCTGGGGCGCGGGTCCGGGGGCGGCGCTGCCCCGCTCGGGCGGCAGCGGAGGGTCCCGCCGCCCACGCGGCCGCTGCCCCCCGCGGAAGTTTGGCGGCGGCGGGCGCGGGCTTTGTTCCCGCGGTGCGAGCGGCGCGGCGGGCCGGGGCGGGCGCGCAGGTTGCCTCGGAGGCTGCCGTGCCCGGCGTGTCGGGACAGCCGCCGCTGCGGAGCAGGAATGCAGCCGCGCACCCGCCGCGACGGGCCCCTTAAAGGTACAGCCCTGCTCTCCAGCGGCGCCCCGGGCTACCTGCCTCGCCTCGGCGGGTACCGGGGGTTCTCCCGCAGCGCCCGCGTGGAGTGAGGCCGGGGCAGGAGTGGTACCAAAAATAGTGGTGAGGCACAAGGACGGGGGGGGTTCTCTGCGGTCTTTGCAAGTCGTGAAGCGGTTCCATGAAGTCTCGTCGGTGAAAACTTACCTTTGTGGCTGCTGCATCAACTGAAAACAATTGCTGTTTCTTTCTCTTGGGGATAGTGCTTTATTTTACAACTGCGCCCGGTGGAGGAGTAAACATATAAACCCTTCTTTGAGTTGTTTATAAAGAGTTGGAAGGCTTTTGGGGGAGGGGTGCGAAGAAGAGAGATACGTACCTCATTTCTCTCCCTTCACTCCTTTGGCAGCTGCTGTATAATTTCACCCATCCGTTTTCTCCTATGCTACTCTGAAATTACAGGAAGCGTTTGCAGTAGTGCTGCTGACCTCCATCATTCTGCAAGTATTGCCTCTGGGGCACAATCACATGGGGTTTGGGTTTCAAGTAGTATTATTTCTCTTTTAACAAGAAACTTAATTGCAGGCAGGTTTGAAGAAGGTGGTAAACCAGCTTGGAAGGGCTGAGCAGGCTCAGTTCTGTGGGCTGCAGTTCTGTATATCAGAAAAACTGCCTTTTAGAAACCAAAAGTACTCTTAAGTTCCAAGTAGTACACAGATACTTAGCTGCAGTCCACAAGTGGGAAAGCTCTAAACCGTAGAACTTAATGTAGGTGCAGATCTGGATATGTTTTATTTTGGCTGTTACCCAGGTGCTCCTAGTTAATGTGTCTGGGCTGTTAACAGCCATGTGGGGGATGTCTGATTGTAAAGTGCAGATTTGCTCGTTGGTGGTTGTGCCTTGATGTCTACAGGACACTTTTTATGGCAGTTTGTCTCTCTTTCAAGTAGTTCTCCCATCAGTGCACTTTCCTGTATCTTCTTGTCAAACGAACGTGAGTTTATGATTGGATATGCCAGCTGTTTCCATGAGTATCCTCGTTCCTTCATGGAATGATATGCTTTGCTTTAAGAGCACAATTCCTGAGCAATTCTTTTTCCTGTTTGAAGAAAGGAAAAACATGAGGTGTCAGGATGGAGGTGTCAGAGAAGATACTAAAGTCTGTGATGAGTTGGTGTTCCTCCTCTTAGCTAGAAATTTGTCACCACTGTTGCTTCAGAGTGCCTGCAGGGGTGGTGTACAGCTTAACTATCATAAAGCATCCACAGCCACAGAGCTTGCGATGCCAAACAGGTAAATTGTTAGGAGCACTTGAACGTTTACCACTGTACTTCAGTACAGCAGCAGGTAAAGCAAACAAGTCTGCAAGATTGACCTTGGACTCTCTTTTGATGGATAGCAGTGGTTAAAACCAGAGAAGTCTGCACCAAAAAAAAAAAGTGCAAGTATCTTAAGCTCTTGGAACAGTATGTTGCAGGTAAAAGTGGGTATATAGAGAGAATAGGAAGTTAATGGCGCACTTTGATGTTGCATGGTGATGAAGGACCTGATGTTATGATGGTCTGTGTTAGTATAAATACAGAATGTCACAGAACCTGTCTGTATGATGTGCTTGCCATTCTGGCTCTTGGAGCTCTGCCAGAAGAATACATGGCTAATATCACACCTTCACTCCCTAAACATCATGCCTACGTTTTAAGTCGCAAACCGGAATGTTATACCACTACGGAAATATAGTTTGTAGTGGGAATCACTATCTCTGCTACAAGTGCTTGGCATTGCAGTTGGTTCTACAGCTCTCAGCCAAATGCAAAATACCTGTTTTTCTGCTGTCAGCTTGGAGCTGATAATGTTCTACTTCCTGGGTCTGCTGAGAATGCCTGGGTTTACTGTCTAACAGGTTCCATGATATTCACAGAGATCACAGTCACCCTGAATTATCTTGACTTTCTTTGTGGCAAAGTGGTCATAACACTGAGTAACATCCCCATTCTTCTGAAATGAAAAGTAAGACGCTGCAGAAGGCTGACAAGTGGTGGTGTAGGTTTTTTTTGTCTTATTTTGTCTGGTATTGTTGTGGGTTTTTTTGATATTATTTTTTAAAAAAACAATTCTAAGTCTACCAAAACATAGTAGCATTATTGGAAAAGCATAAAGCATAAATCTTCCAGTATGAAGTTAACGTTATAGTTTCGTTTATTTAGTGCAGATAAGCAATTTGCTTTTATAGGCTCTTTCCAAAAGCTTTCAGTTGTGTGCTTTGTTTTCTACAATAGAAGTTGTTTTCTTGCATCCTGGGAGTGTGGGTGTACACATCAAACAAATTAATAGGTGCTTAGTTACATAAAGTGCTTGCATTGCCATAGTGTCTTGTGAACCTTGAATAGGAATATTCTGTTCACGTGGGCCACAAAATGGAATTTCAGAAAACTTGTAGCTGTTTCTCCACATTCTGTTAATTGAAGTTACAGAAAGAAATGTGGTTGGATAAATAAACATTGTCTGGTTGTTTGTCATTCAAACCAGAAGGCAGTGCTTGCTGTATGTTAACTAGAAAAAGAAATTGAAGTGATTTGTATTTTGGTTTTACTCCTAAAAATGTGTAGTTCTCCAGACAAGTGAAATTAACATTAAAAAATAATTAAAACATTCCTCCTATGAGAATGATCTGTAGTCTGATAGTCCTTTTGAATCTTCCTGCACTCTTGTGAAATAAGCAAATATTATCCTTGTTTTGTAAATGTGGGAAGTGATGTAGAAATTGTCTTGCCCAAGGCCAACTCCATTTGCCCTAGAATGCAACTTGCCATTGAACACAATAGAATATATGCTTCATGAAGCTTATAAAAGCTGATAAAGAGATGTTATCTTGAAAAACAGTCAAGGTTTTAAAATTAGGTTGAAAAACTAAGTGCGTGTGCTACACTTTCATTGAATTCCTCTGCTACTTGTGACTTCTGTGGCTATTTCTCTTTTTAATAATACTGTTTCTCTTGCTGATGATCAAATGATTCATAAAACCACAGAAATTTGTACTGACTCTCCGTTAGAAAGGGATAATTGGTAAGTAAAGTGTTGCAAAAAGAAACATGTAAGAAAGTGGACTCTTTGTTTCTCCAGTCCTCTGTTATTTCCACCTTAGCTATTTGTGATGCTATCTCAAAGGGGTTTATGTAGTGATATATGCACACATGTGCACGCACACTTAAACTGACCATCTGTTAAGATGTATGGGTTTACCTGCTACAGCATCCAGAGCTGGATCTGTGGCATGCAGCAAACCCACTCCATTAATTGGCATATTGTATTTAGTGGCTGGTTGTTTCACACAAATCATGGCCGAGAACTCTAATTGAAATTGTCACCCATGAGTCTAATGTGCTTGATGGTTGGGCTCTTGCTTTCTGCATCCTGTGGTTCTTTGCCTTGGCTGTTACATTGGGCATTACTCTTTCATGGGATTTTGTTGTGTATTGTGTGTGAAGGCTAGGCACTGTATTGCTTTTTTGAATCTCTTCTTTTTACATTGTCTTCCCTGTAGATTTCCATTTCCCTGTAACAAAGATAGTAACTATATGGATCCAGGTGATTGTGATTCTGTAGGCTTGTGATTTATTCAAGCTGTATATCTGTCTCTCTGGGACTGTTACCTTGGGAGTATTTGGCTGCCATCCTGTTGCGGGTGAGTTTATGTTTGGGCTTTTCAGCTTTCCAGGCATTTTTTTGCCTCTGTTATGCAGAACTGCCTACTAAATGCTGAAGTATTCCAGCCTGAGAGACTCCTGAGCTGTGGTCAGTGTTTCTGTGAGGAGCAGAACTCCTTGGCTGCTCTGAGCCTAGATAAAAGAAGACTTGCTATGCAAGAGTACAAAGATAATTTTTCATAAAGACTTTATTAGCATCAAATGGAGCTGATGGTTGTTGAGTTTTTGTGGATACTGAAACTCCTCATATCAAGGAATTATGTTTGTTGTTTAAAATGGGGGGTGGGGAGGAAGGGGAGAATTGGGCAGTTGGAAGCCCAATTTTGATGGCACAAGATACATGCCTATAGCAGGATGCTTAATGTTAGCACAACTTTGGGTCGTGAAGACTAATAACAGAAGCTTCTATTGAGGTGGTTCTTAGGTCACTAGATTTTTCTGTATTTAGTTCCTAGTCAGTAAGTCACAAACCATTAACAGACAGTCTTGTATATACATCTTAAATTTCAGTTTTTAATCAAAAAGTGTGTGACAGAAGACAGTGTAGACTCTTGTTTCCCAAGCAACTTTCTGATGTTGCAGTAGTCAGAACTAAGAAGCACCAGCTATTTCCCCTGAATGGGTTAGAATGAGAACAGAATTCATCTCCTTCTACTATAGTGATGAGGTTGTTTAAAGAAATGTTGTCCAGCAAGGCCTCCAGCAGAGAATGTCTGCATGAAAACAGACCCCATATTCTGTGGTGTCAAGGTGCAGTTTTACTCCTGGAGTTAAATTTACCAATAGTGAGACATTACCGTGACTCCAGGCAGGGGAGACACCTCTCCTGGCTACCAGCATGGTGACTTCCTTCCTATGCCCTAGTGGGGCATAGTCTTGTGTGTCTCTTTGTTACTGCCTGACAGCCCCTCCCAGCTGCTGGAGCTTTCTGTTTCTATTGCATAGCAGCAGTTCTTTAATCAGAAATCTTGTTAGTATTCAAGGATAATTGATCCGACTCTCTGGTAGGGGGTGGGGACCCAGCCTTGCATCCTTCTCCTACTTGCCACCCCCAGTTTGACCCCTGTTGTCTCTTTGTTTTCTCCTGTTAAGTTTGTGCCAGTGATGTGTGTGTGTGCTGTTTTTCCAAGCAGCCTGAAGTTGGCTGTAACCAAGAGCAGCAGTTAAATAGAGCCCGATTTCCCCGCTTCCTGGCGTTTAGTTGTTCGGCTCCATTTTCTGGTCTTCTGTGTTTTTGATTTGCAGAGAAGGAACTTGCTTGGTGCCCCCAGGCATCTCTTAAACCCATTAGAACAAACTCCATTATTTCACTGTACTTAGAAATCCTCCTCCGTTAGTCCCAGCACCCATCAAAATAATGTATCCTCTGTAAGGCCCTCTGGAAAATGTTTAATAGGATCTTTTCAAACTCAAGGAGAGTTCCAGTTGGGATGGGGGAGGGGAGAAGGCTAATGGAAGATCTCACTGTGTCTTGCAGTAAGCCCGAACTTGGCCTGTGTCAGCTCTCCCTTCACCTCCATGCTGAGGGAGTGCTGAACAGAGCGGATCCAACACTAGGATCAAAGCTGGAAACAAAAGGCTTTGGGAGAAAAATTTCCCGTCTGGCCAAGAGGCAGCCACACAAAGGTGGTGCATAATATATCATTCGAGGTTTATTTCTGCAGTACTCCTTCTGGAGAGGGAAGGAAAAAAGAAGTCTCTCCTGCTGTTTTGAAGGGGATAAGTGATGGCTTTGGAGACTTGAGGCAGGAAGGGGCTAGAGATACCATGGAAAAAAAAAATCAGTGCAGTCTGTATCCAGCTCCTCTCTTCTCAGACGTGATCAGACATTATTTCTGTTGAGGGCACCCTATTCTTGCCTTTTGAAGCTTCAAAGGGTGAGTATTTTAACTTCTCTGGTCATTCCCAAGCCTCAGTGCATGCAGTGGTGCTGCACTTGGTAAAATCGAGTTCTTTGAGTTTCTGAGGTATTTTTCTTACCTGAAGGATTGGTCTAAGTGCTGTGGCTGTAGCATGAAGGAAAAGGCTACGTTTGCCCTACAGGGTTTGTAGTCTAAATTAGACATCTGACATCTGATAAGGATCAGGGATGTGATAATTCTAGTGGGATAGATAAGGTCAAATATTAAAATAGCATAGCTTTCTAATTAAATTTCATTTAGCTTTGGTTTAATGGGAAAAGCTTCTGAAAGCTTTTCCTTCCACTTGCTTCTTAGAACAAGGATAGAGGGGAGTTTTTGGGGAGGAGCTGGTATAAAGACTACTAAAAAGTTGTAACTGGGGAAATAAGGATGAGGAAGCAGATGCAAAAGAGTAGTGTAAACCATGAGAAGAAGAGAAAGGGATATAGGAGTACAGATACTAACAGAAGCAAGGATAGGCATTTTGGAAATGAGAGCCAAGGACTTGAGCTGGCAAAGGAACAGAAGAGCTATGTAAGGAGATCCAAGTGGAGTAATTATATGGGATCTGATGGCAGAAAGAGTTGTTAATTAGATAGTATAAAAGATGGAAGTTTTGAAAGTGTAGATGAGCACTGAGAAGAATTTAACTGCTGAGGCAAGGAAAGAATTATTTTAGTAATACTTTAAAGGAGGATGTGACAACTTGTTAGGGACCCTCAACAGTAGAGTCACTGACCTAGTGGAGTGATTTTATTACATCAATAGCTTAGCAATGGGGACGGAGTTGGAAAGGGAGACCTATATTGGCATAGTGCTGAGATGGTGAGCCCATGAGATAGAGGTGGTGATGGAGCTAGCTGCAGTGGTGGAATGTGGGACCTATCAGGCTTGGGAGTACATACAGCCAGAAGGATTTTAGAGTAGGATGTCTGGGAAGATATTTTGGAGGCCTGTCCAAAAAGTGTGTGAAATGGGAGGGCAGAGTTGAGGAGAGAAGCTAGGAGGTTGGAGATAATTGCCTGAAAAAAGGTATAAAGTGAGAATACGAGAATTATTCTGGGTTTGGAAAAGCACCTGGGTACAAAAGCAACAAGACTGGTGGCAGAAAATAACATCTTTCCTGGAAAAGGAGGCTACTTCTCTTATTTTTCTCCATTAAAAATTACTATGTGAAGGAGTGAGTCAGCCTCCTTCTCTGAGTGGCTCATAAGAGGCATGATGTGACTATGCAAGAAGGTTAGATGTAAATATGCTTTCTGCTCCTTTAGCCTGTATCTCCAGCTCAGTCAGTTCATTTGACTTGGTGACAGCTGGTAGTGTCTGGGACAGGTTCTTGCCTAAGGTGCAGCTGTTCACTGTAGCAGAACCATGTCTCATGGGATCTAGGATTAGAATGAAATAAAGACACACCTTCATTTTTTTTTTCCTTTGTACACCCACCCAATTTTTTACTTAAGAATTTCCATAAGTGCTGAATAGTCAAATCCTTTCTTTGCAAATCTGAGGGCAAGGAAAAAAGAGAAGTCTCAGGATTGTAATTTCCTGCTTCTGTTCTGAGCTCCTGAGGATGAACCAGGAGGTGGGATAATTCCCTGAATTAAAATTGCATTTAAGAGCAAGCCGGCTTTACTGCTGTCCTTCCTTTGTGATTCAGAGTTTGCAATTTCTTCAGGCTTGACAAATCTAGGAAATTAGGTTCTTGAGATTGTGTTCCTCTCACTGTGATTTTTGAAGCCTGTTAACTCTTGAAAAGCCTGAGTTGAGTTTCTTATGGCTGGAGGACATGCCCCTAATTTGTGCTGCCTTTTAAAAAGGGCCTTGATCACCATAGCACCTATTAACATGAGGAAAAACATAATGGATCTGCCTGTGAGAGAAAACTGGAGAGTATGCAGCATGGGAAAGGGAGATAGACTGGAGGCTGCCATTCTGGAGGCATTAATAGCCAAGAAGCAGGAGTCATTGGTAAATAGGAATGTTAGTGGACTATCTGCATTTTTGTTATGGATCTTCAGGAGAAGTATTCAGTGTCTAAATCTTAGAAAGCATGATGTGGATGTAGGTGGGAGACTTGGTTGGGTTTCCTGACAAGGGCGCTAGTCATTGCCCTGCAAACAGACATAAGTTTAAAACAAGGAAAGAGCAGGTTGAGTTGAGAGCTGTGTCTATGCAGAGTCAAAGTAGTGAAGGGATTTTTCTTGGGCATTGACTTAGAAACAGGGAAGGGCTGAATTGAGCTGATGGTTGAGTTTACTGCCCTTTGTTGTTTTTACTAGCCTTTAAGGAAGGCTGCCCCTGGGTCTGACTTCTCTCCTGTACCGGTGAATGACAGCTGCAAGAGGGTGTAGACTCATGAACAGCTGATTCATGAGCAGTTAAGATGTCTCCACTGCAAGGGTGGTAACCTCATGTGTTGTCCCAGTTCGAACTGTCATTGCCCATGAATCAGCACCATCTGCAGGCCTTTGTTCACTGCATTTTTGAGTGTAAGGAAGAATTCAAAACTGCAGTCAGCATTACCTTGAACAACAGAAGATGTTTAGGCCTTTTGGGCATTTTTTATTTGGGTTTTGTTTTCCCCAGGCCAGGGTTCTTTTATCTGTGGAGCAGGTGGATGCCCCTGCCTATGCCTCAACTCCTCCGGAAGGGCAGATTTGTCATCTTTGCATCTTCTGCAGTTAGGTTGAGTTATGTCTATACTATCAGTACTCTAGCAGGGAAAGACAACCTTGTTGACCCTTTGGCAAGCTACAACATCCACTACAAATGTCTTTGACTTGAAGTGGCTCATCCGCTCGAAAGATAAGCCCATTGTTTCTCTGAAGTTTCTTGTTTGTAACCTGCCTCCTGTGAACTGGAAGAAGAGGAGTTGTGATCTTCTGTTCGCTCTTGGTGCAAATTCCAGACCAGAATAAAATAAGCTAATTCCTTAGGTCAAGTTTTGCAGTCCCTAGAAAATGTTGTTCTTTTTTATTACTTCCTTTCTTGCTTGTTATGGCTAGTCCTTCACCCGCAAGCCTTCAGAAGTCTGGGACCAAATGTGAAGCTGGAAAGGAATGGCTAAAAAAAAATAAATAAAAAAAAATCCTGTGATACTTTGTAGTAACTTTTAGTTGGTTGTACTGGGGGAGCAAACTCTTGATGATGGTAATACAAATGATGAAGGAAGCGGAAAAGCTCAGATAATTATTTTTCTGAGGAATGACCCATGAGCAGTTTTTGGCTGCAGATACTTCAGAGCAGACTGGCAAGGAAGAGGGGGTGGCAGACACTTGCCTACTTGCAGTGCTTGGCAAACCCCTTCGGTTAGCTTAATCAGGTACATGAGACCAAATCTAACACAGTTACAGTGTAGAACTAATGGGAGATCCAGGGCAAATTAAACTTATGCACAATCCATCAATTGTAGGATAAAAATAAACAGTACTCAGACAGAAGCCTTCAAGCAAGGAAGAGAGTGAGGCAGAGATGACATCTTTGGTATGTGCATCTTTACTTGCCCTCTCAGGCGAAACGGCCTCTGAGCTCAGGCTTCAGATTAAGTGACTGGGACAGCTGCCAGAACACCTCAGTTTGGGAGCTCATGTGCCACGGTGCGTTGGTCCTGCAGGTTAATCTGGGAAGGGCATGGAGCGAGAGCTGCACTTGTTTGGGGCTTTTTCTTGATTGATGTTGTAACAAGATGCTTTGCATCTTGTATGTCAGGATCTTAAAAAAAAAAAAAAAAAAGTGTCAAGGATGCTGAAATCCTCTGTTAAAATGTTGTGAGGGAAGGGAGCCATCAGAGCTATGCCACAGAAGAGTGGATATGCTGAGGGAGCCAGCTTTTCTGACCTTGTGGGCTGCATACCTAAGTATTTAAGGTATGTGCTGTATGGCTCTGTGCCCTTTAGAGAAAAGCAGAAGGGGAGGGGCTCACAGGAGGGAAATGACAGTAACTTCATCAGGAGAGAATTATCCTGTTGCAGAATGGGGCTGGGCAGAGGTGGACATGCAGCAAAGTTCCCCTAGAGCCCCTCACTAACCAGCTTAAGGAGCCCTTGCATGCCTAAGGCTCTGTGCCAGTATGGCTGTGCTGGATGTGTAGTGGCCCTAGCAAATAAGACACACTTCAACTACTACAAGAACTGAATACAGTGCTGAGATTTTCCTTCTATGCTATTTGATGGCAGTTTAAACAGTTGACTCTCACAAGAATGAGCTGCAGAGCTCTGTATGTTCTTATGTTGTAACCAAAGCAAAGTTAACTTTTTTAGTTTCAGATGTGCAAAGACATGATAGAACTGAATCTGTGAAATCTATGTAGTGATGGCTACAGAGAAAAACTAAATGGGTTTCCATCTTTGCATTAAAAGACCTGGTTTCAGTGCTCTCAGCGAAAGCAGCAAATGCTGTCTCCACCTAAAAGTATGAGAGAACCGTAGACTGAAACCAACTGAAAACTCTGTCCATTCCTACAAAAACATTGTTTCTGGGATTTGGCACTCCTTTTAAGGCTAATGAGGCAAATAACTTGATCCAATATCCATCTGTTTGAGAAACTAGTCTGAATATAAACCAGAACACAAGCTTCTGTAGAAAAAAACCCAAAAAGTCCAAACCTCCTAGCCAACTAGACTGCTACAAGTTATTACACAGTTACAGTTCTGGCAGATAATAGGAAATAAAATGTGTAAAATCGAGTCAGACTCTTACCAAATACTGAAGTGGCTTATGCAGCTTTGTGTTGGATACAGGGAGAACACCATAAATCAAACAGTAAATGCCTGTAAAAGAGAAATTGAAGGAGAGACTGAGAAGGAAATATTCTAATCCTGTAAGTAAAATATAAAAGATGATTAGAGAGCAAGAAGACACTATAAAAAAACCATTATTTCTTGAAATATTTTAATTTCTATTATTGGCCTCCATGTCATGTCATCTTCTCTGTTGTACCCTCTGAGGAGACAGGCACTTCATAGGTTGAATCCACTTCTGGGAGAAAGTGTGCAGTCTTTTACATGTGGGTAACACTTGCAGAGCTTGTTTGGCCAATAAAAGCATTTTCAAACTGATTGTGGTGGGATGTGGTGTGAGTTCTATTCCAACATGAGGCTCTTGTAAGTGTAGATTTTTATGAGAACTTATCTCTAAAATCTCTAGTAATTTTGTTTTCTTGTTGCTGTTGTGAATTGGCTCCTTCCTTTCTGTGTTCCATTGTTGTATCATTGATGTTTGAAAATGAGATGCTTTCCATCTGGTTAAGAAATTTGATTTATCCTTGGAGGCCTTTACTAGTAGGAAATAAACAATGTTCCAACTGTCCCTAATTATCACCCACTTGCCCTCCTGCAGATCCATGTCTCTTTGCAAGGACACTAGAAGAAACTACTTTTAGATCATTTTTTGTCCGCTGTTCCTTCATCTCTATCAACTTCATCCTCACCTCCTGTTTTAAGTCTGTAAATTAAATACACTACTTAGAACAATTAAACCGTAAGCTGGACAGTGGAGATGTGGGTGTTCCAGTCTTGCCTGGAACACAGTGGCTTCTTTCAGGTGACATTAGGAATGTAACTGCAAATTACTTACAAGGACATATTACTGATTTGGAGTAGGGTTTAGTATGCTCTGACTTTATTGGGAATATTGTCTTCAAAATATACTTTTAGAGAAATATAAAGCCCATGTTTTGGAAGAACAGAATGAGAGGAATTTTTGTTCCTGCAGCCTTTTGCTTTCAGTAAACTTGGTTTCTCTCAGAGCTATTTTTTTTTTTGTGGGAGTGCTACGATATTGTCACTGCTGAGGATTGTGCTCTGCCTATGATAGATGTGGCTTCGCCTCTGGCTTCCTTGACCCACGAGGTGTGGTTTCATGTTGTGTCTGATTTAGTGTAACTGTGGGTTGCCCCACAAGAGTGGTCTCGCCCCCTTGTACCCTTGATTGGTCTGTGCATATGTCTGCTGGATGAGTCAGTTCAGCTTGTTGATCTGTCACAGAACTGACTTGCAAAATGGTGACACCACAGGTTGTGTGGTATTGGCAAGCTGGAGAGAATTGCTTTTCAGTGAGCTGATCAGTGTAGATCTGATGGAGGGAGGCACTGGCTTGCTGCTACCTTGCTTTGCCTTAACAGTAATTTGTTTTAAAAGACTTTCCCTGGAAACAAGGAAAAGTAGGATTTCGAGCCCAGGATTCAGTTTCTATGGCTCAAGTAAGCACAGGCCTCTTTATTGTGTTGTATCACAGTTTTACTAATGTATTAGTGTCAAAGTGTGGTGAAATATGAACCTATAGATGTTGCAATTGTTGTAGTATGTTAATTGGTGATGTCTTTTGTGGTGGAAACTTCTGTTCCTTAAGACTGGAAGCAAACACCTATTATCTCGTTTTACTTGGGCAAACACTGAGTTATTGCCAGATAAATTGTCAATCTGAATATGAAAAGCTTTATCCCTTTGCTAGCCCTTTGACTCTTCTTCCTTAATCTTGCCTTTTAAATGACTGATGTATAGCAAAGAGTTGCTTTGTGACCCTTATTTACAAAATCTGGATTGAAGTTTTGCTTGTTCTCCCACTAATGCAGTGGTGTGTGGTGGTTTGGCAGTCTTGCCCTGACCGTGCACACAAAAGGAGACATCATCCCACCCTCCTCTGAAGTTGATGCAGAAATGGCAGTGCTGATGCTGTGTCTAGTTAGTCAAAAGAAGACAAAGCTTGCTGTTTGGAAATATAAGCTACCTAAACACCCATTCCTGTTCTCCCTGAATGAATATGTGGCAGGCTGAAGGGGAAGATCTACATGGGTGGAATCTCACACATGAATTGTCAATTGGATCATGTAAAGATTCACTCTGGTGGAAATCAGAGCTTCACAATGTTACATGCAGTGTGTGCATACAATAAGGACAGCTCCTACTCTGAAGAGTTAATAATTTCTACATGTCATAATTTGACAGATTTATTAAATAATGAGTAAAAACCATGAGGAAATACTGTTTAACACTTAAATGCCTTATAGCCTGTATGTTGATACTCCTTATCCTGTCCTCTCCATCCCTAAAATATCTTCATGTTGAAGCTGCCTTTTTCTATTTTTCCACCCTCTGATGTGCTACATGCACTATTATTACAATTATATAGCTGTTGTGTCTGGATTCTGATACTGGGAGAGTGAAAATTCTTCTCAGATGTAATGCCCTTCTGAGAGGATCTAGTTGCTCTTTTTGTCCTAGATAGTCCATGTTCCTATTATCTGCCAATGTGTTCAATAAATGGTTTGCATTAGTCCAATGAAGGGTATCATATCTGAACCCAGCTCACAAAGATCTCTTCTGCTTCTATGACTCTTCCACCCTTTCTCCTATCCTGACTGTAGCAGCTCTTAGGATGGATTGCAAATGGATATTTAACCATGTCACCACAAAGGTGAAGAAATTTGGAAACAGAAACGTAACTTGGTTAGGAATCCAAGTGTTAAATCTTGGATTCCTGACTTGGGATAGTTTAGCTGTGGCCAACTTGAAATAATAATAATTACTGAATACTCCATTTTGTTGCTTTGAAGAAGAAAGCTGAATTGCTGGGTAGTATTCTGTAAATGCACAGTGCAGGTTGCAGTGGCTGTATTTACCCAGTAGCTTAAGTTTTTTTCCCTATAACCTTTGGAGTTATCTGTACAGGACTTTACTTGGGAGTGTCCTCTTTGAAAGCTGTGACCAAAGGTTCCTTGTGGTTGTTGGGCAAGGTGTGCTAACAGCTAGGTTTTGGATTTGTTTTTTTTTCTTCTCACAATAGTTGACAACTTGATTTTGGAGTCTACAGAATTTTTTCTTGCAAGTGTAAAGAACTGAGCCATGGTGACTTGTTGCTTAAGAGCCGCTTTTTCTGCATACTGAAGTCTGTGGCTTTTTTCCTGGATTAGAATGTTACATTTTTTTAAACATTTGCTGTACGCAATTGTAGAATGATCTAATTCACCATGTTTATTCCTTTTCATAAGACTTTTCAGCACAGTAGCATGTGTATCCTAATTCTAAATGTACAAACACTTGATAAACAGACAGTAAGAAGAAAATAACTCTTGAGCCACTGTGTGTCTGTAAAGCCTTGAACAGGAACTGACCCAAACTTCTGTCGGTTTGGCTCTGAGACTGTGAGTTTTGCAAGCAGTGAAGCAAAGGAGGATTTGGAAGATCTTTTAAATTTGCATCTTTTTGCTGCTCATCACCCCCTGGACTACTTTCCCTGATTGTTTTTTACCAGGCTGTGCAAAGCTGTGCCAGCTCAGGGGTGTCATGGGACTGGAGGGCTGGGAGCTCTTTAACCTAACACTACTGATGGATATGAAATCACAGTCTTGAAATTTCTTTGCAATTTTGAGCAAGTATCAGTATGTTTCTGAAGGACCTGAGAGTTGTGTTATCACTTAAGCATAGTCAAATCAAGGTTGCTTCCTGTCCTTTGCTTACCATGCACAGAAGAGTGTTCATTTTGGGAGGATATCTGGCAAAGAAATTGAGAAACTAGGTTATAGTGTGAAGGGCAGAGATTTTATCTTCCCCATGGAAAACAGTCATTCTCTTCTGAGGACTTGATACCTAAATAATCTTTTATTTCAGTTTGCCAAGTGTTTGTGCAGTTTTAAGGAGGGACATGGGAATGATTTCCAGAATGCTGTTGCTATTTGTAATTCCACATTGCTTGGTAGTGTACTATAAAAAAATGGATGGAGAAAAATGAACCTCTAAGCACACTTCTCTGAATCTGGAATTAATGGATGGCACTCAACCTTGGAATAAGGCACCAGGAAATGGGAAAGCTAACTGAGCTCAACTTCTGAGGTTGAGATGTATGCTATCATGACCATAATGGTGTGTAGCTTAGTGGCATACTGTGACTTCAGTAGATCTGATCTTGACTCATCAAGGCTTGTTGGCTGAAGGTCCAAATATACCAGATGTTCTTACTTAGAGAATGATCTGTAGGAATAAATGTTATGTTCTTACAGTGTCTGGGAATGGCAGTATATGGTACCAGAAATATTTAGCAAATTTAGCAAGATACAAACTGCACACTAAGGTCTTTTTCTTCCACCACAGAAATCTTTTTATTTTCTGACTGAAAAAAAAAAAAAGTGATTTTAGTGCAGAGCCTTTAAAATTGATTACTACATAACTCTTCTAGTTCAGAGTCAAAAGAGAGGAAAAAAGTCAATGTCCCACTGGAAAAAACTCCCAGGAACTTCTCAAGGTAGATTGTAGTTGCTGGAGATAAAATTCTGCTACAAGTAGAAGTAACTAGACAAGTACCTCTGCATTCTGCCACATCTTTACTGCTATCCAGTTGTTTTAAGTAGCATTTATAGCGCTGATGGGCTTGGGTTGCTCTTTAATCAGAGGAAGTACTGTATACTTGGCTGAGTAACATCACTTTTTGCAATGCCCACAAATTGCCTCAAAAGCTTAATTCAACTTGATTTGTCTGTTGCACCCTACTCCCCAAACTACAGTGGAATAACAGAAGGAAAATGGCTCTTGAGTCATTACAGTAAATACATCTGTAAGACTGAACAGAAGACACCAGACTGTCTTGTCATGGGTTTTGGCCCTGAGATCATGGTTCTAGCAAAAGGCAGTATGCTTGCATGCAGGGTGAACTTTTCCTCTGTAAGCAGAACAGTTGAAAAGGTTTTTAAAAAGTGTCAAAATCATTCTTCCAGGGCTGAATGATGTGTCTGCTGAAATGGTTTGTGGGCTTTTTGAGGACTCTGTGTCTTGTAGTTAGGTATGTGCTTCAGATTCTGGAACTTGGTCCAGGAAGTAGTACCAGAAGTAATTCTTAATAGTATTGTTAATACGGGTTCTTCTCATGAGAAAAATCCACAGGCATCTTTAGCCTGCTTTTGTATGGAAGCAATGGTTATTTCAATATGTGTACATATCTTCTCACCCAAAAATCTGGTCCCAGAGAATAAGTTTCATGAAAATAGGCAGCATAATAAAAGGAAGGCACCACAGAAGTGACTTGGCAGTGGGTGAAGATTTCTCTTGAGTTTGCATTTTTTTAGACATGAAAGAACCCCCTCCCTTCACTTGGCAACTGATGCACCAAAGTTGACTACTAGAGATGAATCCATGTGAAACTGGCTTTGTTAGTTCTGTTTCTCATGTAGCTATTGAGATTAATCAGGTGTGTAAGGTGGGGTCTTGCTGGACATTAAGCCTGTTTCCAGGTTCTCAAGTAGTGGCAGTGGTCCAAGCAGTTAGTTCACCAAGATCAGAAGATATTTAGTCAAGTCTCATTAGCAGGCAGAAGCCTTCAATAAGGTTTAACTGGGTTGTACTTTAGGGCTGCTCAAAAGCTTTGGCTGCTTTAAGATGTGGCTGCTTGGCTGCAAAATGATATTTCTGTTGAAAAGCAAGTTAAACTTGTGTTCTGAGCTAACTGGCTGCTGGCTGGTTCTCAAAGATGAATGAGAGGCTTGGGGTGGGTGTTTTGTTTTTTAAAACTAGTGAAATTTTTTGACAGGATTTTATCTGTTATGGTTTTGATATTGGTCTCATCCCCGGCTTAAGGGTCTGAAAGCTGTGCTGTCTTGTATAGCAAGAGATTTTAATTGATATCTGAAATAATTACTGCTCCCAGAGATCTGCCCTGTGCCTCTGAGTGGCTGAATATGAGGTAAAATATTGCTGAATGCCACAGTTTACAGCCTGGCAACTTTCATTTATTTTAGCATGCTGGATTATAAACTGGTGCTTTAGGAGCTGCGCACAACTGTCCTGAGGTTATATCTTGCCAGATAAGATCCTCCAGATTACTGGGTCTAGTGTGATTGAACTGGAAGGAGGCTGCAGGCATGACACTTTTTTCCCACTGGAGACTTGAATCTCTTGGTCTTCAGGACACATAACAAGGCCTGTGTGCCTCAGCCTGGACAGGGTGGAAGCTAGCTGAGGCGTCTTGCTAAGGGCAGGGAAAGGAAGGAAAAGTGTCCTATGTGCTTCCAGACCTTTTCAGCATCTTGGAATACAGGAGAGACATTTTATCATGCAAGTTGAACCAGTTCTGATGGTCTTTCCTAATTAGTTATATCAGAAAGACCAAAGATATTTGCGTCTTTTACGGACTTTTTTCTTTCTTTCCCCCACCCCCCTTTCTTTTTTTTTCCCCTCCCTTTTGTCTTGTGTTCAGTTCACCCATCTGCATCTGATCTTGCCCAGGCAGCTGCTGCTCTATTTGTATGTTCCCTGGGGGAGCTCTGGTGCTCCTTTAAGATCTCCTGTTGCTTTGGGAATTCACCTTTTAGACATGGTGCTTCATTGGCCTCTCTCATTTATTTAGTACTGTGAGAAAAGATTTCCCCTCCCAAAAAGCAGAAGAACAAGTTTTCAGCAGCATCTGCTTGAGAGAAGAACGTCTCTATGTAAATAGAACAGGTTTAAAAGCTTCCCACTATTGGCAAATGAGCAGCTGGGGAGTTTTTAAAGGAATATTATTCAACTAGTTGGCACTAGGAGGCCCTTTAGAGGCAAGGGCTGAAGAATTCCCTCCGACTCTTTCTCACCCAGGGAAGGGTTGTGCACCGGTGAGTGGCCGCACTGCCACTGCACACTGTTGTCCTCCTCCCCTGCCTCTGTCTCAATGCAGTTGCTCCTTTTTGTTGCTGCTCATTAGAGACAAAGAGTCATTTGGGATTTTTTTGACCCATTGGGTTCTGCATTTCCTCGTGTTTGCCGCCCTCTCCCCTGCCAGGCATTGTGGGAGAGTCGTCCCCGCTGCAGGCGATGGTGGGAACGGCCCCGGCCTCACTTATCACCAGTGACAAATCAATGGCAGCCTTCAGAAAGCTGGCTCCCAGGATCTCGCTCAGCCCAGCTCTGGAGCAGTGGGAGGCTTCCCTGGCGGATAAAGGGCTCCTTGCAGCTCTGACTTGTTGCCTTAAATCTAACTGTGGAAACCTTTTCATTCTCTTCAGCAGCGGCCCCCTCCCCTCTCGATTTGTCTTGGGGAAGGTGGCGGCTGGTGGAAGGGGGGCACTTGGGGAGGCGGGGGAGACAGGAGTAGGGGAGCATTGGGGTTTGTAACGGTTTTTCTCTTTCCCTTTCACAACAGTTTGGCTAGAGCATGCAGAGCTAGGCTCACAAAGCCTCCCTGAAGTGCCTGGAGTCCTGCAGGGCTCCTCACAGTGCAAGTTTGCTGTGTGTACTCATACCAACAATACCGCTGAGCCTTGCAATGGGCTTCAGCTTTGGGCAAATATTTCTACATCTTCTCCTTAATCGCTTTTCGGGGGGAGGAGGGTCAGATGGGCTTGGGAGGTGAGAGGAGGAAAGAAATTTTGTATATGCAATGGAGGGGAAAATAAAGATGGGTGGAGGGATTTATCTCTACCTTCTGTGGTTCAGGCTTCTAAAGAGAGCCTTTGTCAGGATTCAGCATCCATGCTAAAGCTAGAGTGTGTTTGGGGAGCATCAGTGTTGAATCTAAGGAAGGATGGAGATTTAGGCAGACAATGCATAATGGTTTGGGCTCAGCCAGTCTCCTTTTTTGTGTTTCTTTTAGTAGGAGACATTAACTGACAAGCACCTTCTGAGTGACTTTTTCCTAAGTGTTGGTGTAGGCTGGAAGCGCAGCCTTTATTTGTGCTATGTCTAGCTTCTTTCTGCTGAACTGTCTGAACACGGCATCCCTGGAAGTGTTCAAGACCAGGTTGGGTGAGGCCCTGAGCAACCTGATCTGGTGGGAGGTGTCCCCTTAGGGGGAGTTGGAACTAGATAATCTTTAAGGTTCCTTCCAACCCAAACCATTCTATGGTTCTATGTTTTTATGCTTGGCTTCATGTTCCCTCTACTACCTGTGAATTCTCTCTCAATTTCTAGTTTATTTTATCTAGTTCCCAGCTCCAAATGTGGAATAAATCAGACAAGTGATGTTTCTTTAAAGCAAACTATTGCAACTTGATTGTCTGATAGGTTTTGGCTTTGGGAGCTCCTTGAGCCCATTACTGTAGTTCTGAGGTAATCAGGTAAGCTCACATCTATGCACTAGTTCTGTCTCCCATTTCTAAAGCTGCAATGGAAATATCTAAACAGCATGAAACTGCATGATTGTGTCAAGAAGAGATTGTATGAGCTCACTTCTCTTTACCATTATGGGGAAACTGTAATCGGGCCACTTCCATCCCTTCAGGGCTAGCAGCAGGCTTGGCATGCCCACAGTTTGGGTCTAAATTTGTACATTGGCTAAGCTGTGTTGCATGCGTTATTTGCTGTATATTAAAGATTCAAATGTCTTCTTAGACTTTATGCTATTGTTACTGTAGGATTGCTGCCAGAGCATCATCCTTGTTTCAGATGTGTCATGTCAGAAGTTAAAGTTGGTCAGGAAATGCTTACCTGTGTCAGTGTTTTCCCAGAGCATTGAGTACTTAGGCTTTAAGGTCTGAGACTTTCAGCTGAGCTTATCTAGGGACTGCACATGTGGAAACTGGACTTCCTGAACTCTCTCCAAGGTCTGGTTCATCTTCCATTTCCAGTCAGTTAAATCCCAGCAAAATTTGCAAATTGAATTTGGTCTCCAAGCAATCAGTAGAATTTTCTGAGTAAAGGCTTACTCTGTGTTAGCATGTGGGGAGAATGTGCTGGGAAGGCCAGACTGCTGTGCTAAGATGAAGCTTGCAGTAAAGGTCTTAGCATGGATATAGCCAATGATCTTACATAAGGGACATCCTTGCCTCTCATTTGGAGATGACAGTAGAATAAGAGTCCTTCTTTGTAGGAAGAAATTGCTAATATGCCAAGTACAGACCTGAGTTAGAAGAATGCACATAACTGTGGAGGTTCTTAAGCATCCATATCCTCACGGGCATCTGTTGACTGCCCCTTCAATTTATATCATTCATGATAGAATATTTGTAGAAGCATTCTGTCCTTAGACCATCACAACAGCAAGTAAGGCAAAGTTTGGGAGAGAGAGCAACTCCAGTTAGACCATCTAATATGGCTGGAAAAACAGGCCTTTAAGAGCACTTTCTCCTGAGAACTAAAATAGAAGCTTAGGTCTTTAAGTTGAGAACAGTTGCTTTGAGTTTGGCTTGACTATGTTAATGAATTAGGAATTCAAGACAAGGTTCCTGGTATCTCTGGAGCAGAAGGGGATGTGTGGGAAAGGAGCGGTGCTGTTGGGGGCAAGCTGACCCAATCGCTGCCTGATTTTCTTTTCAGTTGATTGAAGTCTGACCAATTTCTAGCTCTCAAGGCTAAAATTTGAGGGAGAGGGAGAAGAATTTGTGCTTGAAACTGTCTGTGACGGTTTCTAACTTAAGTTAGAAATGATTGAGTGAGTTTGGACAATGCACTTTTTTTCCCCCTTATGTATAAAATTTTGCCATAGTACAGAAAAGTGTGAGAGTGTTTGTTAAGCCTCCTATGCTCCTGAAATACAAAAAAGGAGAAAGGGCTTAAAGGTTCTTTGGTTTTTCTGAAATTGATCCATGCATGGTGGAGTTGCAAATATTTGAACATTGTTGCTTGTATGTGCTGACTGGGAGCCTGACAGCAAAAGGCTCTGACTCTGTTTGTGCTAGACATTGACTATCCAGTGGCAGGCTTGAATTGAACAGGAGCTTTGCTCCCATTATTCCCGCAAGGGAAGGGCTGCAGAGAAACTGTAGTCTAGTTAATGCCTTCTGAGAGTCTCTCCTCTGGGCTCAGTGCTCCTTTGCTGGCCTACAGGTCGTGAGAAGGAGAAGGCAGCTACAAGTAGGCTATTTCTCTGTGAGATGATGCAGTATTGAAGATTATCTTGGAATGCAAGAAATAAAATGGAGTCCCCTGTGGAACTGAGTCTGTCATCCCACAAGGCTGTAAATTGAGTGCACCAAATCAGTGCATCTGTGTGATGCCAGATACTGAATAATACAACCTGTCTGCCTGTTCAGATTCTTCCAGGTAATTTTGGAGGGTTAACTTTTTGCTAGCTTTTTTCCATCTGGATCACTTAGCAGCTCTTCTGCAATCAGCTTGCACCTGACTTAAACTTGGGTATGTGTGCTCAGTTGGAACAGAGAGAAAAATGACTGTGTTTGCACCTAATTTGGATCAGGTTTGAATTTCTGGGCATTTGAGGGTGGGAGGTGAGCATGGGAGGAAGAAAAATAAGAGTTTAGGAGGAAAGAGTAGGAGAAGATAGTTGGATTATGGAAGCAGGGAAGGTCATTAAGAGGCAGAAAAAGGGATGAGGGAAAGTAGGCAGGTGGGAGGAGGGTTCTTGGTAGCAGGTGTAAGATGGGAGACACTGCCTTGTGCTCCATCTTCCTGCATCTACTCTGTCCGTCATGCTGCCAAGTACTACTTCTTTGTGGTGGCTTGCCCACGAAATAACTTGTCTTTCAAGTTCTTTTCTGTTATTTGTTCGTTTTCTTAGAGGTAAAAAAAAAAAGGATTTGCAAGTTTGGGAGGCCTCTGACTGACCTTTTTGGCATCATATTTTTATACCACCTCTTTCCTTCTCTTGCATTTTATGAGCATCCAGCACTTCTGCAAACCATTCCTTGGCTCTTTGGGTTGGACAGCTAGGAACAATGGTTCTGACTTGGGACTCTAGCTGTCTGAGATCTATAAAATGGAGTTGATTAAACCATTCGTGGCAGTAAGATGTGAGGACAAATGAATCTGTGTTTATGGACTGCTTGACAGTTACGGTGACGAATACTATATAATAATTTTACATTCAGTTCAAGACTTTGTGCTGCAAGTAATGTGGGGATTTTGTGGTGTCATAAAGTACAAAAGGGGCCTGCTAAAGGCTATGCAGGGGAATTCTAGGATTTAATTAAAATTTTTTTTAAAACTTGCTTATAATAGATTTTAAATGTCCTGTGTGATCAATAGCAGCTGGATTTATTTTTTTCTGAAGCATGCTGTATATGGTACTACCTTTGTCAGACCGTTGCTCAGTTTTGCATACCAGGAAGCAGCCCCTTTAAATTCACACCTGTAAAAATAAATTTAGTAAAATCTTCCAGGTTCTGTAGCACGAAACCTCTTCCCTCATTTCCCTTCAGTGGAGAGAGAGCTGGTGCTG
Source organism: Apus apus (assembly GCF_020740795.1). NCBI lineage: Eukaryota > Metazoa > Chordata > Aves > Apodiformes > Apodidae > Apus > Apus apus. The sequence goes on from NC_067286.1 coordinate 24,891,297, forward strand.
GGGAGTCATGGTGTGTCTCCTAGCCTGCTCGTTATTGCTGCCTCTGTTCTTAACTTGTTCCTCACTGAACATTTGATGGTGTCTAATCTCTTACACATTACCTGCTCTATTCAAGAATGAGTGTGTGTGTGTGTGTATACTAGAATATTTTTCTCCTTGGAGTTGTCCCATTGTATCTCACTCCTATTTCTGCTCCTTCAGGAAGAGGAGATCCACGTCTTCCCTAACACCGCCCTTGCAGCTTCTTTCAGCCTCTGTTGATCCATTCCTTGGTGAATGAGTGTTGAGTAAAGGCCACAGGTCTGCACATCAAAAACGCAGGCAACATGAGTTGAGATCTGTGTTAATTTCCCCCCGGAAACTGCCTCTCTGTAATTACAGTTCCAACATCCTCCAGAATAAAAGGGCCCTGTCCCCCCTACAGCCCCCCTGGCAAATTCGATGCTCCTTGCAGCGAGGAAACCAGGCGTGGAGCGGAGCAGGTCAGCTGGGGCCTGAGAACGCTCCCCTTCTCTGTCTTCATTGCAGGACGGGGGTGAGGTCTGTTCCTCTCCCCAGCCCCTTTCTTGCCTCTTCCCCCAAATCTCCCAAGTAAATACAATTTTATTTTGTTATATTGCTGCTGATCTGCTCTTGTTTTCCATTCAAAAAAGGTGGAAGGGGCAAGAAGGAACGAAAGAGTCTGGCGACAGGAAGGGATGAATTGCTGAAGAATGACACTGGAAGGGACTATTGTTCATTTTAACGCTGGAGCAGGAGCAGAGAGAAACATTCACACGCCATTCTTGGGCATCCTGCTGGGCAGGCTAGGAAGGGGCATTCCAGCTGGTCATGAGATTTGGCTGGACAGATTGAATTGGACTGAATAGAGTGCTTGCTGGTTTTTATTTTTATTATTTTTTCCTTATAAAGAAACCCACTGATTAATTGCAATGGAACCTGATTAAAGGGAGAATCTGAAACTCGCATAGATATTACAGACATAAAGCTGTCAGCTTACCAGCATGTGATAACTGGGCCTTAACCCTTTACAAGGCTCATGGGGGAGGGGGATGCTCACTGGAGTCAGTATTGCCCAGTCTGTTTCCATGTTTGTGTGAGAGAGGACTTCTGTCATTTGGATGGTTGTGTGCACAGCAGGAGACCTGTAAACAGACTGTATCTCCTGAAAGACAAGAGCCTGAAGAATAAAAATAAGGTTTAGGGATATTTTGTTCATTGAGAGGTTTTGTGGAGATTTGCTTAAATGTTGCTGGCTGTATTTTAATAGTTTTGCAGAATTTAGCAGCTGTTTTCCATATATGTCTCTTCTGTGCAATCTGGAATATGACAGTAGGACAAATCTGTGAAGAACCCTGAAAAGTTCCACAGACTCCTTGGGAATGGTTGCAAATTAACTTGATAGAAACTTTAATATCCCTGTGGTGGGCGTAACATAAAAAAATCACCTTGGTAAGTATTTAAATGAATGCTGAAATCTGTGTGAGAACAAAGCAGTAGTTCAGCTGAGCTTCTGGGGACTGATGTGGAGACTGAAAGCAGATGAGCAGCCTGGACATACTGTATCTCAGCAGTAAAAAGACAGAATTTCAAGATGCTTAGAAACCCCTTTCTATGAGTGAAGACTAATTTTTGTTTCATTTCAAATGTGTGTGTGGGACGAAAAAGTCCATGTTTTGAGACTTCGCGTTTTCTTTAACCCATTTTTTCCCCAGCTGATTTAGTGTCTGGACATGGTTGAATGCCCTCTGCTCATTCTCCTGCTTCTTTAATATCATGTTAGTAAGTTTTCTTCTTCTTTTGAAAAGCACAGATGATTTATTCAAATAGACTCTTCATGCCTTGAAAGGGGTCTCTGTGTTGCAGTGTGGGGAGATGGGAAGGCGGGGCAAACAGTCGTGCCCCCCAGCAATATTCAGCTTGAAGTGTGACACAGTAAAGGCTGGCACATAAGTTCTCTAATGAGTATGCTTTCCAGTCTCTTTACTCTTCTATAACACCCTGGGCACATGTGTGCCCACTGGCTTGGAAATATTTCCACAGAGAGGTGGAAAGAGCGGAGATACAGTTGGAACAAACAAAGGTCCTTTGTGGGCCCTGAGAAGATGACAGAGGGTTTGCTTTTTGCTATCTAAAGATCCTTATTCCTTCCAATTCATCTCTCCAAGTGAGAAGGAATTGTAGAGGCAGTAAGAGCTTTCTGAAATGGAGGTTGCTCATCTTCCTTTTTCTTGTCCTGCATCTCTGGTCACTTCCATCAGAAGTGACCAATGGAGGTTGTTCCCTCACTGGCTTGGCTTCACGGGAAGCAACTGTCAAACTGAGGGAGTCTTTATGCTTAGCTCCTTCTTACTGGGAAAAAGAGAGGAAAAATAAATAAAAACGGGAGTATCTTTTTAACTCTCTCTGCATAGACAGTTGTATTAGATTGAGTATTCAAGGGAAGAAGGGTATTGTGCTAAGACCCTACAATTCATCAGTAAAATTGAGAACAGCATGAGCAGGTAGCATCTTGCTTGTTCTCACTGTATCCTCCTCATAAATAGAGAGCCTGCTGCAAGAGCTGCTCTTGCTGGCAGGTGTGTACCACTCCTTCTGAGAACATGGGAACTGTTGAGATCCCAGCTAGGGAGACTGGAAATACCCATCTGTTCTTAGCTGACCAAGGATGCCAGTCAAGCTTCATGGTAACTCAGCATTGACGTAACCAAGGAGTCAGGAATAACAGAGTTTCCTCATATTCTGCACTTTGAAGGTGGAAAGAGGAAGGTAGATGAGAACCACTGTAGTTGCAAAAAAAACTGAGCAAATGGGACTTAGACCTACTCCTGTTCACTCAGCTAAATGGGGAGCTTGGACAGAGGAGTCACTTCTGCACAAAAACCTTACTTGTTGCTCACTTCTCCTGTCTTCTTTTTTTCTGTTTCTTCTGTTTGTTCGTGGCTTCCCTTCCTTCCTCCCTGCCACCTACTTGTCCTGCTCTAGTCCTTTCCTGCAGCTCTGTTAACATTTAACAAATTTCCCTCCAGTTCCTATGTTTCTTTTGGCTGTAGCTCAAGGCAAACTCCCCAGATCCAAAACTAATTTAGGGCTCTGAGCAACAGTAGCATTTAAATGTTGGCTTTGTGCCATCAGGCGGGCAGCCTCTGCACTGAGAAGAAATCTAATTCCAGTGTTTATTAGATCAACAGTGGCCTCAGGGCTGGACTTTCTTCAATATTGGCCTTTTAATAATTGTAAGGTTAATACAGGAACTTGGGACCCCCGGGAAGGTCTCGGGAGCCTGGCTCTGACCTTTTGTTTTTGTTTTTGGTTTGTTTTTTTTTTTTTTTTTGAGAAGCAGGACACGTACCTGACTTAATTTGGGTTAGGGAGTATAGAGCAGCAGACTGGTAAAGTGGAGCAGGAGGTGTTATTTTGACTTCCCAAGCAGCGTGTGTAAATCCTTCCATGTTTGTGCAATAGTGACTTTGATTTTCTGCAAGTTTATTTTAATGAGCCCTCTGTGGTAAGGAGCTAGGTAGGGCAGGGCAAATTGTGCCCTAGTTAAGAAGCAGACTGGGACCAGGTAGGATCTGCATTAATTTATCAGTTTAGCCACAAGCTCCTTGGGAAGTCACTTAGGGCTCAGGTTTCTGAGTATGAAGAGTGCCTGTGGTAGGAGGTGTGAGTACTTTGTAATGCTAAGAATCAGGTCTGAAGTTCTTTGGCCAGATGTGTAATGATAGTTAAATGTCTAATTTTCCACTGATTTAAAAATTACTTAGGCACCAAACTACTCACAGATCCATGCTGTTGGGGTTCCATTTTGTGCTGAATGGAAGATAATACTTTCCAGCTTTAAGAGGTGTTGAAATTGTTCATTAGTAGTAAAAGGCACTCTGACACTGTAGTAGTGAAGGCCACACACATACCTACAAAGATGTGGTTCCATAATTAGGCCATTTTAGTTTTTGTGTATCTTCCTCCCCCTCCCTCAGTGCTGTTGCTATTATTTCGTTGAAGGAGAAACCCAATATGACCAGTATGAAGTTGTCTGTAAGGAATCTTCTGGTGCTTTTCCCTATTGTGGTTAATTTTTCTAGGGTGTGAGTATGAAGCAGAGTAAGGTTTTTGTGACCACTTTCTAAGTACTACAAAGGAGCCTGAAGCCCAGGTGCTGTGAGAGGTGTAGGTTCCTGCTTTGTGAGCTGCCTAGAAAGCAAACAAATGTGGGTGGGCTGAATAGGGGCTGATTGTAGAGCATAGCTGCCATGCAGTAACCCCAACACCAACATTCTTGTTTTTCCTGTTGGCAATTCTATTGGAAAGAAGTTATCCCATCTGAGCCCATAAAATGTATTTGTGTGAATATTGTGTTTTTGTCTGCATGTGTGTGTGTATTTATTACAAAATGTTACTGGTAAAGGTTTCTCTTTTAGTTTAAAGTTAATCCAGTTTGCTGGTAGGCAGCAATGTCTCTGTGGTTGTGTGGTACCTCTCCTTTTGCTAGGCCCAGCCCTGTTCTTCCAGCTCAGTCTGGCCAGTTAATAATTGCCCCTTTGCTGCTCATCTTCTGAGGGCAACATAATATCATGTGTGGGGTTATTTTTTAGAAAATGATGTACAGAACAACTCTCTTTCTCCCAAGATAGCTCCGTTTATCTTGTGATTTGTGCTTTTGAAGTCCTCCTGCCTGTGGGATTGCAAAAATGAGCTTCTGCCTCCTTATTGCCACAAAACCACACTATGTATCCTATCCCTTCCCTGGAGGACTCCTCTGCTAAGCAGAGCTGCTGTTGTTGGCTTCCCAGTCTCTTGTGTGGCAGAGAGCTGGAAAGCTACAAAGCTCAGATGCTTCACCACTGACATGATGGCATCTTTATAGAAGACCAAAATAAACTCCTTAAAATGACCCTGTAAGAGAACAGTCTCTGTCTTGTCCAGGAACCTAGCCTTTTCTGTATCTTGCCATAATGATGGGAAGAACCTGACTGCAACCCACAAAAACCAAAATTGGCTTTTTGGGAGGCAGAACTCTTCTCCTTGCCTGGACAACTGCAGTCCAGCTAGAACATTAAGCTCCCTGAAAAGGAGGACTTGCATTTTTATCCTGAAAATAAATGTGTGAGTATCCATGTTGGTGTGTTCTGGGACTGATCAAGACAGTGGAACATAGCTTCTGTCTTAAATAGGTTAAATGAGCAAAAGAATGTTCTGGGTTCTAGTCTTGGAGAGCAGTTGGACATATGTTCTGAAGGGCAGAATGTCATTATAGATAGTCCAGTGCCTGGAGCATCTGAAACATGAAAGAGGCTGGGTGATAATTTTCTGTGGGACAAAATGTACTTAACATATTTCAGAGAGCCCATGTAGAGTGAAACCTCAAAGTCTAAGTCAAAAAGAGCTTCCAAATGTGTTGTTAGCAAGGTCATGGGTGCTTTGTATACCCAGAGAGCACTGGGCGAGCACTGATGCTGTAATTAACAAAGCTCATAAGTGGTGTGGGAGAGGAAGCTAAAAGCTCAAGAAGCTTCTGAATATAAAGGAGCCAATTTCTTAGAGAATCTGTGGTAAGGAGGTGGCTGAATAGGATCCTTTGTGTTCTGAATTTTCCTAAGTACATTTACCAGGCTTTAATCCTTGCAATGCTCATGGAAAAAATATCACTTTTAGTTTTTCTTGGTTCCCTGAAGCCTCTGAGTGCTACTTTTCAAGCAAAGATGGCAGTAGTGCTTCCTCTTCTTAACTGTCCTCTTTTGATGACTCGGTTTTCTTTTCCCACCATGCTGAGACAGCTTAGCTCGTTGTGAGGCTGCAATTAAACAGGTGCCATTTACTGCCAGTAGATTAATGTAAATTGACATTAATTCCAGTTTTCCTTAATGCCATGACCTGTAACTGGTTCTGCAGTAGCGTTTGCCAGAGTTGGAGACCATTACTGTTCAAGAGAACATGCAAACAGGAAGATGTATAGCTATCCTATATGAAACTGAAAACTGAGCAGGTTTTTCTTTGGTTGTTAGTTTGAGGCAATTTGAGTTAGTCCATGCACAGTGAGATGACAGCTGTTTTTCTCAGCTGGATTCAGTGATATCCCAAAGACACTTGCACCTTGGAAGAGGACATGACAGGAATGGGACCAGAAACAGAATAAATGCTGGAAAAGTACTGAAAGTTTGTCTTAGAAGTTAATACTTAGATGACTTAAACTAAATGAAGTGAAGCAGTAGAAGGAGGAATGCATGGATGTAAATTAAACCTTTGTTTGCTCTTATTGCTGTTATGAGTGACAGATGCCAACCTGTTTTTCGTTAGGTCATGTAGGCTGCTTGTGTGCATCACCATTCAGTGAAGGGAGAGGACTGCAAAGCTTCTGAATTTCTGAAATAGTACTGAGGTTTCAATTCTTCCATACTGCTTTCTAGAAGTGACAGAGCATATCCTTGCTGTCACTGTAATAAGTCTTGAGTGCTCCTGTAATGGTAATGTAAGGTTCACTGTGGGATAATTGCTTTGAGTATTTACTCTCCTGCTTGTGCTGACTTTTGCAGTTGGATTGCAGATAGGTGCTTTTGTGATCTACTGCCACCAAAATCCAAGTTAGCTAGTTTAAAGCTAACTTGAATAGAACTCTGGTGCACTTGAGGGACAGCAGTGACTGAAGCAAACCTTTCCCAAAACACTGCCTATAGCAGCAAGAGCAGGGGTCTGTTCCTAAGGACTTGGTGAGAGCCTGTTTTGCCCAAATTCTACCTTCTGAAGGCTGTAAGTGGCAGCATTTGATTAAGGTGGTGCTTTGTTTTTGGAGGAGTAGGTACATACTGACTGTCCAAAATTTAGAAAACCTGGGTATGGGATGTCATGGCTTCCCCAAATTTATACATCAGCTGCTGTCACAAGAATATCCGCTAAGGTATGTGTGAATCAAAGCTGCTTAGGTTTCTCCTTTTGGACCATTCCTTGTACTCTCCAACAAATGCCAGTAGTGCTTTTATGTCTCTGTGTATCTTTCCCTTTGTTTCCTCATTTTAATTTATCTAAAGCAGCAAAGGATGAGAGAATTCCATCTGTCCATGAAGTAATGGAAAAGTTAAAAGAAAACTTAAGGAATTTTAAATACCATCGTTTTCTGTCCTGTAATGGGGAAAACTAACACCAGTGTTTTGCTAGTCCTGATCAGTGTCTGTAGCTTATTTTCATAAATTTTGATAGACTAGAAGGGTTTCTGGCTGCTCAGTGAGCTTTCTTCTCAAGAGCTGGCATGCTAGTAGAACTCATTGGTGACTACACTAGGTGAAATACATCAGAAGTACCTTTTTTCCTATGGATTATCTCTTTGAAACAGCAGGTTACTTTTCTAGCTGGCACCTAGCAATTGTCTAATACTGTGAAGGTCTCCTGGTAACTTTTCTGCTGTCATGCAATTATTTTCTAAATTTTAGTGTCTGCTGCATTGTATGATTCATGAGAAAGGAGCAGTAAGTTGTTCACAGCCCTTACAGGACAGGAAAGGATAGAGGTTGTTAGTGTGCGGTTTTAAAAAAAAAAAAGCAGGGAAAGAAATGGGAAATTGTGTGTCTGGTGTTGCTGAGGTGACTAATTCTTGCAAAACATGATGTAGCCTTGCCTAGTTTTTTAAAGTGTTTGTCTAGTGTGTGAGTATTCTGAAAGGGTTTGAGTCACGTAGCTCTGCCTGCCAGGCTCTGGTGGTCCAGCTGAGCAATCCCTTAGTGTTCTAGGACAGATGGTGGTATTTCTGAATGATGTTATGCAGCAGTAACAACCTTTTTTTATTCTGTCAGTTTCTGAGTGGTACTTAATTTCTGTTTCATGTGCTTAAGTGGAATGGACCTGCATGACCATGTAAATATGTGGGTAGAAAAGGATTAAACAGGCTGAATCTCTTCCAGTAAAGGCCTTGCAGGTGAGAAGCAGAATGTCAGAGATGGGATACTGCAGTTCATGACTATTCTGTGGTCTTTGGGTTGCCAGTAATCTGGGAAGGTGGAAACAGGTACTCATACTAAGTTTTCAAACTTATCTAATGTTTTTGAACATGGTTGCAGAGAGAATGGGACAACCATAGTCTTGAATTGTGACCTTCTAGAAAGACTCAAAGCCCTTTCTAAAATGTATCTGGTTTTGACATGGGACACGATGCCTGAAGCAGGCTGATATGTGGCTGATAAGGTGCTTGGTTTCCTTGATGGCAGCAGGGATTGTCAGGCATGCAGAGCTACAGAATAAAACCTGCATTTTTGTCTCCTCTACCAGCTGAAGGAACCTTGTAGTTAGGGAAAGTGGGACATTTGCCATTTAATGGCAAGTAAATATACAAAAAAATCACATTATATTCACATTTCAACCAAAAGACCTGGAAACTAGAGTCAAGATGTCTTACCAGTTTTTTACAGTGTAGTTTTGGTGTTACCAAAGGAATCTGAAGAGAAGGCCAGGAGAAAAAGTCACTCAGATATTACTTTCTCTTGGCTGGCCTTCCCTGATAGAATTGCTCAGTTGCTTGGACATAGTTGCCTGCCTTTGGATGGTGTCTTTGGGCTGAAATGTTGATGTGTTTAACATGTTTTGTGGTCAAAAAGTTCCCATTTCTATACTGGGACTTTGTGGGTTGTTCACCATGAGGTATTTCCAGAGACAACTGAGGGGTTGCTCAGGAAACAGGGGATAATAAATGAAAAAAAGGGGAAAAGAAAGGCACAGAATTGATAGTAATTGCCTTTTGTCTGATTTCAAGATCTAAATGGGCAGCAGGGGAAAAAAATATCATGTTGGTTCAGTAGCAGTGTGCCAAAACACACCTTTAATAAACATTTTGTTGCTATAGTTAGACTATATTGTTTTAGTTTCTCTTTATTGGCCTCAGTCTGGAACTCAATCTTATACCCCAGTTCTGCACAGGGGGGAAGTATTTTCCTCCATGATTTGATACTTGTGCATGTGTTAGCCTAAAGTGGCTTTTGGCTGCTGTGTTGTGTCATAACATAACTGAATGGCTATCTTGTCTTCTATTATTGCTCCTTGATTTCTCCAGGCATTGCTGCATCTGAAGTTTTTTTTAACATTCGAGTACCTGTTTCAAATTATTTTGCACCAGATGTGCTAGCTTTAAAAAAAAGCTTTTTTTAACCATAAAAAAAGCCACCGCCGTAAAATGGTTTGGGTTGGAAGGGACTTTCAAGATCATTCAGTTCCAACCCCCCCTGCATGGGCAGAGACACCTCCCGCTAGACCAGGTTGCTCAAAGCCCCATTCGACCTGGCCTTAAATGCTTCTTGGGATGGGGGATCCACAACTTCCCAGGGCAACCTGTGCCACTGTCTCACCACCCTCACACTACAGAATTTCTTCCTAATGTCTAACCTAAACCTACCCTCATCCAGTTTAAAGCCATTTCCCCTCATCCTATCACTACATGCCCTTCTAAAAAGTCCCTCCCCATCTTTCCTGTAGCCCCTTCAGGTACTGGAAGGCCACTATAAGGTCTCCCCAGAGCCTTCTCTTCTCCAGGTGAATAACCCCAACTCTCTCAGCCTGTCTCCATGTGAGAGATGCTCCAGCCCTCTGATCATCTTTGTGGCCCTCCTCTGGACTCACTCCAACAGCTCTGTGTCCTCCCTGTGTTGGGGACTCCGGAATAGGACACAGTATTCCAGGTGGGGTCTCACAAAAGCAGAGTAGGAGGGGAGAATTACCTCCCTTGACCTGCTGGCCACACTTAACGATTGAATCTTAATATCCTGCCCATAATTCTGATCTTCTTAAGTCCCTTCTATATCATTTCTTTCTCCTCTCTGGTGCTTGGCGAAGAATATTTCCTATTTTGATATAATTTTCAGGCTCCTTTAACATGATACTTATTCTCTCTTCCAGATCATTAATGAAGTTATTTAATGGGACTGGATCTAATGCTGGTTCCTATGATACCTACTAGCCATGTCAACACCCTGCAGCCTGACTTGCTGCCATTTCTTATTGTCTTTTGTTCATGGTCCTCCAGCTGATTTGTTTTGATCTGGGTGTGCTGGTATCCCAGCCAATTTGAATTAGTTTCTGAATAGGATTTCATGGTTGTAATACTGAGCACCTTCTGTTCAATGACTCTGGGTATATAGAAACACATATTAACTGGTAAACCTTAATACACTGTGCTGATGTAACAACAGTATCCCCACTTCTAGAGGGGGTAATTTTGTGAAACACCATAGAAGATACAGATAGAGATAGGGCAACTATCTGGAGGCCTCGGTTATAATCGCATTGTTTATTGCAAGATGTTAATTTATGACTTGGAGGATTTGGGAGAAGGAACTGTAACAATTGCTTCTTGAACCTAATTAGCAGAAGCCCTGTGGAATTACTCTTCCTTATGCTTCCTATTCCTTATTGTCATATCAAGTGTAACATTTTTCAGGTCTAACCTGCGTAGTTCTGCAGTTTAAGATGAGAACTCAAGGGTGCTTGTGCTTGATAGTGTGCCTCTCCCTAGACCTTTGTTCAGCTGTGTGTTTAATTGAGAACTGCCTGGTTCAGGACTGAGGTGTCCCTGCTTTTGCAAATTGAGAGGGGAACCTCTACGCCTGGGAAGCTTTCATCCTTACTTGGAGACTGCTAAAGTAGGCACAATAGTCAATTACCAAAAAGCTATAACATCTTCAATCTCTCTCCTCTGTGTTTGCTTGTTTGTGTGTGTGTGTGGTTTGTTTTTTGCTTTTATTTATTTATTTATTATTACTTTTTAAAAACGTTCCCACCAGAACATTCTTCCTCAAACAAAACTGAAACAGTTCTGTTTAAAGCTTTGAAAACTTGTGTTGCTCTTCCTAGTGAGGTTAATTTTATTCTAGGCAAGCATACTTGGAGACCATGTGGTAACTCAGTCAGGACTGCTTCAGATACTTCCATAATGGGAGTAAATAAAAAAAGAGAAAAATGTTGGCTTTTATCAGTGCACGGTGCCCCTTCTGACATCAGACTGTTATGCTGTAATGTTGCCTTAGCCGTGTGTGCCAGCAGAGCTCCAGGCTTAAACAATGGTCAGCAAATCCCTCTTCTAAAGCTAGATTAAGTGTACTTTCCTTCAGTGGAAACTGTTATTTGGGTAAGAGAGAGGAATCCAAAATTTAAATTTTCCCTCAAGATAGGCAAGCACAGAAAGCTGGGCCACTTTGCTATAGAAGCAGTCACGGAAGTGCTGGATGAAGAAAGAAACTATCAACTGAACTCCATTCAAGGTCATCTGAAATGTCCAAGGTCTGCTCTCATCCAGATGTGTATGTGATAAGAATCAGGTAAAAATGAGCCTGGCCTGGAAGTGGAGTGAGAATAGTATCTGACACTGACCTTCTAACAACAGATATGCAAAGTGTTAAAGAGGCTATTAAAGGCTGTGCTACAGAATTCACTAATTTTAACCCTGAATAAAAAATGAGATGCTACTTAAAATACAGAAGTAAGAAATGAAGACCCATCTGTATAAGCCAGGACAAAATGTTCTGATGCTTACTCCAGATTTGTTCAAAAATACTTCTGGTGATAGACTTCCATACTTTCTTGGGGGGGGGAGGGAAATCACAGCCTTTTGCTGGTCACTGTTAGGACTTACTTTCTCTCATTTTCCCTTTAATTCCATTATTCATATTCCAGTTCTTCTACACAATCCTGGATTTTTTCCTCTTTGTCACTGTAACTGTCATATTTGTGCTGTATCTTCACACCTGTTCCATATCCACTTATGCCTTCTGTCCTTGGCTAGGGGTATTTGTATAGTAGGATTAAAATTATGGAAGCTGGTACTGTCATCTTTTTGATTGTCTCGTAATAATGAAGTTGCGGGATGATATCTGCCTTCCATTGAAGGTCTTCTGTAAGCCATGAAATGCAGAATTAGGCATCTCTTCATGGAGGGGAAGGAACTCAGATTCGTGTGTTACTCAATCCTGGACCAAATGAGTGATTGTTCTTTCCAGAGGTTTCTGATTCTGAGCTGAATAGTCTGCAACTGTAAATCATGCCAAATGTTTTTGTAGTTCTGGGTTTTCTAAACCACTTGGTGCTCTTTTCCTTGCAGTATAGAAGAAATGAATGGATAGTTAGCCATGGTTAGCTATGCTACCCTGTGTCACAGGTACATGCAGAATGGTACCAGCAAAACTGATGACTATGAATTTTAATATTACTACTTTAAAAACTAACAATAAGAGTTCCTGTTGCAGGATAAAAGGGAAAAGATGCACCTAACAGGGTGGTGTGTCATGGAAGAGTCTTACATAGTTCTTAGTACCTGGAAGAAAATGTAGAAAGGCAGTATGGCGATGACCACAGGTGGCAGGATCTTTTGCAGTTGGTCATGCAGAATTCATGGTCAACATCCATTCGCAGAAACTTCATCCGTATTATAGGACTGTGAGAAAAAAAAATCCTGCTGTTGCTAGAATGTTGCCAGAGCCTGACCGAGCTGATGGACCCTGAAGAGCAGGAACATGTTCATCTCAACATAAGGAATAACTGTTTTTTTACAGTAAACACAGTCATTCCCTGGCACTACTTCCTGGGGGACATGTGGAGTCCTTGTTGCTGTGGGTTCTCAAGATGTGACTGGACAGGGTGCTAGGTAATCTCATCTAGGCTCCCTTTCCCACAAAAGGTTGGACCAGGTTATCTTTTGAGGTCCCTTCCAACCTGGACTGCTATGTGATTCCATGTTGAAGGAACAGCCTGTGTAAGGTTGAATTGCTACAAAATGGTGGTAAGAGCTGCCATCTGTCATTATTTTTACTGAAAATAGAATTAACATCTCTCCTTTTGGAAAAAAGCATACCATCAGGACTTAAAAGAAACACTGTTTTCACTCCTCCCTAGACATCTGCTTGCTGTCCCTAACAAAACAAAGGCTACAGAGTTCAGTTTGGGAATTCCTCTGTCTACTTAAGCTTCCTTTCAATGTCAGTGTTTCTGTGAATCTGTGGCAAATACAGGGTAGTTATTTAATAGCTCTGAGGGTTGCAAGTGACCTCATGAGCAAAATAAAGCTTTTTATATTAGGTTTTTCTTTATCGGCTATACTATTTGGCCTAATGAAGAGTTGCTGAGGGGAGAGAAAAAGAAAAGGCAGAATAACAATTTCTTGTTTGAGCAACGCAGCCCACCCCCTCAAAAAAAAAAAAGTGCAGAAATAACAGGATGATTACTGACTTTTGCTTTTCAGCTAGAAATGACATAACTGTTTTGCCAACTTTAGACATAAAATTACATAGCTCCCAACTATCTTTTTTAAGGGTGAGGAAAGGGGGAGAACCCACCAGGGGGGGAACCCACCCTCCCTCAGGAGACATTTAATTTGTCAGATAAATATGAAGATGGGGAGGGTATTTGGAAGGAATCCAAAGAAACTGAGCTTACCATGCTAAATTTAAGGTGATGGCAGATGTTAAGTATGAGGCCTGTGTTTAGACTGGCTTCCTGTTTTTGAAATCTGGAGGCTGTTTGTGTTATACTTTGCTATGATAACTGTTTGGTTACTGGATCCTGCTGCTACTGCATCTGGAGGGAACCGAACTACAGACAGTGAAGATAATTTTTTGGTTGCTTGTACCCATGGGCAAGTGAGAGAGTAGGAAGCTTGTGTGGTGGTCACATGAGGTATGAAGAGAGGCAAGGGAAGGAGAGTCATATCAGCTCAGCACCTGGCAATGCTACTGTTTAGCTTTTGTGTATTGTTTTGTTTATATTGTGTTGTTGGGGTTTTGCCTCCCATGTAAGTGAAATGATTTTTTAATATAGAGGGCTGGTAAAATGTCCAAGCCTGCAGTGTGATGGAAAGTTATAGGAAAAACATTTGTGATGGCTAAGCCCAAAGGTAGCTCTCATTGTTCCTGCTCCAGAAGAACGTTCAGAAATGTAAGTAGATATGTTTGCTTTGATTGTTGGTCCAGTTGCCTGAACAGGAAGTGCTGACTTCCATCCTGTTCCTGGACCCCTGACTAACTGGAATTGAAACAACATTACAGCTTCATGTTCCACCCTTATGCACGCTTGGTTAGTGTTCTGTCTCACGCTCACTATGTTTAATGACGGCACAGGGTTAAAGAGTAAGTCTTCCATTGAGACTGCTCACACCAAATGCACTACTTCCTCTTGATTTGAGGGAGTTGGAGAAAACAGGCTTCTCATCTTCATCCTTCTTGGCCCACTACTGTTAAAGATCCAGTTACAGGGTAATGTCACTGGAGCTCTAAGCACTGGGAAATAATCATGGGACACCAAGGGTGAAATACTATCCACATTGAAATAATTGGGAAAATTCCTGCTGTCTGCATGGAATCCCAGGTTTCATTCAACCTGTTCTTTTTACTAGAAAAAGACTAGTCATTCAGGATTGGTTCTTCTAATACAGTTTATGGATTGGAATTAGTGTGTGCTCTCTGAATAATAATGTGCTTTACTTGTCCAAGTGTAAGACTTGGATAAATTGCGGTTTATAAAATGCATTGTTACAATGAGTAGAAAGTTACTTGCCCTAAAGGTCACAAACTACAAAGCGTGAGACTCACAAAGGTCACAATTTGGACTAGTTAAGCAAAGTATGCCTACATAATAGTACTACAGATAGAGGCTAGTGCATATGAGACTCATGGTATTGGGATCATAACGTATCCTTCAGCTTTCAACAGTTTCTACAGCGTGATAAAAAAACAAAACCAAATATGATTGAACACAGCAACTTTAATGAAGTGGGAAGAACAGAGTTAATACGTGTGTGTGTATATGTAAAACTTTATATATATATATTTATCTAAAACTTTTGAAGATAACCGAGTCTTTGACAATGCAGTAGATTAAGTTGCAGTTTGCTGACTGGAACAGCTGCATTAATTCTTTCTCTGCTGTGGCAGAACTGTACCTCCATGCTGTCACTCAGGAGCTAAAAGAACTCACTTTTACTTTTTTCTCCAACTCTTCAGTTTTTTGCTGATCCAGAAAAAAAAATATTAAATATTGGTTGCCTTGATATTTGGTCCTTTCCTGTTGTTGATGCTACCCTAAAATGTGGTGGAGCCTGGGCAAGATAGAGTCACTAGTACTTTCATGTTTGTCTTTTTCTAGGGGCAATTAGGATGGTGATTGTCTTGGTGTACTCCAATAGGAAGGGCTGTTGGAGCTTAAAGTAGCTGGAATAAGTGCTTTGGAGTACTGTTGAGGATAATGGTAGAAAAACTGCTTTGGATAAGGTGATTTAAACAGCACCTACCTTGGATACAATATACAGTTAGTTCTGCCTTTCTAGGGCAGCAGCAGAAAGTGCTTTCTTCTGAATTTCTTCTGCTGGTAGTTTGATTTTTGGGGAGGTTTGTGATTCTTATTAATTTCCTTTTGTTTGCTTATAATAATTGGGTATGTTGCACAAATGATGAATTACTTTTTCTTGGGTATGTCTGTGCTGCTTTTTTTGCCTTAGAGGATCTGACCACTCTGCCCTCAGTTGTTTGCCTGTCCTGTCTGTTCCTTATTCACCCTTTGTTCTTCCTGCCTCTATCCCTTGTTACACCAGTTACTGGCCACTTTCTCCAGCATATACAGTAATACCTTGAGATGTATGTTTTCTACTAAACTTTTTAAATATAACTTGAAGCAGAGATGAAGGGGGAAAGAATATAAGGTTGTTACACCCAATCTGTGAAGGGAAATCCCATAACCAATTTGGTTGGCCCAATTCATCAGCTTAGGGGTGTGCTTGGAAAACAGTAGAAGGGCCTTGCAACCTGCAGTGCAGCAGTTGGGGTGAGCAGCAGAGGCTGGCACAAACCTCCTTAGCCAATTTTGTGGCAGAGGAAACTTATGGAATTATTCCTCAAGGAAGAAGTGCATTCCCTCTAAACTTAAATCTCAGCTGAACTAGCTCAAGTGGATGCCTTCACTGGAGGAATTTGTTGTTGAGAGAGTTGCAGAATAATTACACAGAATTTTGTAGATACTGCTTTTCTCAGTTAGAATGGAAAACAAGGAAATTATGCAGCTTTTTCATTATTTTTGTTTCTTTTTTTCCCTACAGCTCATCATTCACTACAGGGACACTAGATGAAACAAATGAAATTAAAAAGTGCAAATAGTTTAGGATGTTTGTAACTACTCCTTGGGGAGGTATCCCTCTGTACATCTTCCCTTATGATCTATATTTTAATTTGAGAACTATAGGTTTAAGTTGCAGAAATAAGGAGCCATGTATAAAGAATCCAGTCATAAACAAGCCCAAGGAGATTGTTGATTGATAGAATAATCATTTGTTTAACAATGATATTGATTATATAGATTGTTTAGATAACCTCAGAAAGAAGTTCAGGCATGACCTCAAAGAGGTGGGCTATAGCCTTTTATTTTCTCAAATCTGAAGATTATTAAGAGAATGTGTGGGATAATGTAATAAATAGTTGTATTGCATAGGAGGCGAGAGTCAAGAGTTGTGCAGAGTAGTGTTCTGTAGCTGGAAGAGCTCCTTAAGCTAACTTTAAGGCTGGAAAAAAAGAGTTCTTATCAAATTATAGATTGACATTTGGATTGCATTTTCTTTTGGTCAGTTTGTAGGCTTGAAAATCCTATTCTCTTCCTTTCATAAATGTCAGTTATGCACAAGATAATGTCTCAATTTCATCTCTATAGATAAATGAGAGAGGATTTATTTTTATTTTACTTGAGTCTAAAATGTCTAAAGCAGTGACAAGTAAAAGGTCTACATGTAGAAAGGTTAGGTCTGGAGAAGACCCCAGATAACTCTGATGTAGAATCTTTGCTATCTCTTCTGTTGTGGTGTAAGAACAAAGTGGAGCAGCAGCAATGTGCTCTAGGAAAAGACAGAGTTTGTAAAATAAAAAAGGGTATTCTGATACCTGGGGTTCCTTGAATTTGATTGTGACTGTTATAAGTTCTTTTTCAGCTGATTCCCAAGTTTCTTTTTGGCCAGTTGCTATATGCTGTTGCTTTCAAACAGCCCCATTCCCAGAATCTGCATAGTAGGTGATCTCCTATTTCAGCAGTGCGAGGGGGCAAATGTTTTCCTTTGCAGTAGAGCATGTGTTCATACATGTAGGTTATACATTGGAATGTCACTTTGTATTTAATCCACTTGCCCTAAAATAGACAGATCCCTTAAATATATCTTTTTTCTTTTCTTTGTTTGTTCCTTTACAGGTGTTACAAGTAGCACGGAATGCTCCTGTGGACGTAATCATTTTACCTGTGCTGTCAGTGCTTTTGGTGAATGCACGTGCATCCCTGCTCAGTGGCAGTGTGATGGAGACAATGACTGTGGGGACCACAGTGATGAAGATGGATGCAGTAAGGATCCCATTCTTGACTTGCATTTGTGAAAACTGAAAGTCTTCACTTTTCCTCTGCAGGCACTTCTCTGTTTTACAGGCATATCCTCAGTTTTGCATGACAAATGTTTAAGTCAAATGACGTACTTTTGATTAATTTCAGTACTCGGAGTCTAACAGAGCCAGTGTCCACTGACATAAAGCACAGTGAAAGCCCAATTCTGCCTTTTGCAGTTAGTTTCAGAGGGCTCTTGTACATGGATGTTTTAGAGAGAGAGAGACGGGAAAGAAAGAGCTCTTTCCCACCCCCTCCACTCTTGCAAAAGTACAATCTGTGAACTAAATTGTATGATTTTGCTATAAATATTAATGGAAAATAAATAAGCAGTGTGAAGTGTATTGAGGGTATCTGCCCTCTTAAATATCGTTCTAGTTTCTGTCCTGGCTGCCCCATGAAGGGAGGGAAAGGTAAGTATGGTCATCAACATTCATTGGTCCTGGGATCTGCTGACAGAAGTTACCTTGCAGCTACTGTGTATCTGCATAGTGTCAGCATCTGTGTAGCCAGTCCCAGGTAGGTGAGAGCTGGTAAGAACTGTCGCTCTTAGTGGGTTTAGCACAATACAGATGAATAGAGAAGACTTCTTTCCCTGGAGCCACAAGTAAGTTGTTTTCTTACCTCATCTCTTTGGATTCCACAGATTGTGGTAAAATTAAAGGGTGGGGAAAAAAGGGCCAAATTTCTTGGAACTCCTTGCCTGAAACTTTCCCCAGAGCTGAAGATTTAAGGCTGTCAACAAATATGATTGAGGAATTTATCTTCCTCTGTTGGGTGTCTGTTTAGCGTTCCCTGGTTTCTGCTGTTGACTGCTGTAAGGAAAGGAGCTTTCCTCCTCTTTGAGATATTGTTTTGGAGAATCTCTTATTCCTTAAGTGTGGGAGATCTCAACCCAGCTTTGTGAAAATTTATTTGCTTATCAATTCTTGTTTCTTATAATTTTGCAAATGGTGAGCAGTGTGGAAGAACTTGAATGAAAAATGCTGGTTTGAAAAATAGGTTACCTGCAAACTGAGGTGATGAGTGTTTGGTTTAAAGATGATGAGTGAAAGGGTTATTGGGCAAGGAAGTGACCTTAACTGGTGAAATCAAATCAAGTGGAAGGAAAACCTGCATATTTACATCCTGTGAAGTAAAGGGCAAATTCGAGAACTTACCTTGCTCAAGAAAGAGGAGGTGAGGATCTGAGAACTGAAGAAATAATAATAAAATCTCAAAAGAACAGGAGATAAAAGGTTGTTCTCAACTGCACAGGCTAAAAAAGGAGAAGCTGAGCAAGGATAAGGGACCTGGGGGGATAAGGCATGTCCAATTCCTAAACTGGTTTTGCTGGCTTCTTGCTGAACACAGAGAAAGTGGGGTTTGGGGGTCTTTTTGGTGTTTTTTTCTGCAGAAGTAGGAGGTTGAGGGGTTGTGGGTTTTTTAATTTTTGGGTGTTTTTTTTAAAGGAGGGGCATTGTGTGATTGGTTTTGAGGGGAGGGAGATGGTGTTTGTAAGGGAAAGTCATGCTTCACAAATGTATTGGGAAACCATGAAAGAAACAGTAACAGTTGAGATGAGATACTTCTTGTTAAGGTCTACTTCATATGTCAACAAAATCCAGCTAAGCAGGCCTGGTAGGACTGGGCGACAGGAGGGGTAAGACCTTCCATAGGAACTAGCAGGAGATGGTTCAAAGCTAACAAGAGTTGCTTGTTTATACAACATATATTTAAGCTGTGGATCTCCTTGCAACAAAACATTGATTCTGAAATTCCAAACCTTCTCAGAAAGCAATCTGACGAGTTTATGAATGTAAAATCCACTGAGAGTTGGTAAAGATCAGTGTGCCTCCTCTTGTTTAGGAAGTCTTTGTATCACAAATAAAGGTGGATTTTGTCTTCTGAGGAAGAACATTTACTTGCATGCTATGTTCTTACACCCTTCTCTTGGCCATCTACTGTTGCATCATGTCGCTCTCTGTGGCCTGAGCAAGAGGAACCTTGTGGTCTTACACAGTAAGGCAGTGGTTATGGTGTATCCCTAATATATTAAGGAAATCTGTCCCATATGGATTTGAATGGAAGCTGTGCAAACTGGGGAGTAGCAGTGACCTGTGATCTGTCTGCTGATACTCTTGGGCACTGAAGGATGGGAAATACATAGAGGCAGACAACGAAGTGAGGCAGAGAATGTAGGAACTGTGTTCGACTTCTGCCATCTTTAATTTAGAGTTTCTAACAAGGCAAAGGGAGGAATAAAACTGAAGTAAAAGGGGCTGTCTAGAAAGCAGCACATATAAGATGGGAGTGTTTAAAAATTTATTCAGAATACAACTTGTGCTTTAGGTCTCCACAATTTAGTGAGAGAGGTAAGCTAGCATGTACAGAGGACAGTGGATTTAACAAAGTGAGAGGGGAAATAAAGAGCTTCATTTATATAGAGTAGAAAAGTGACCCAAGGGGAAGGACTAAAATATGAGCTGCCTTTAAAATGTTGCATTGTAGTAGAATAAGTACAAAAAGGAGTATTTTTTTAATCTGACACTCAGAAAATGCAATTTAGTGAAAAAAAGAAGGCAAAAATAAAAGTTAGCAACAGGACGAAGGACTGTATAGAAATGTTAAGTGCATGGCTTCAGCACACACCTGTGAGGCTGCAATGGAGGGGCCCTAGGAACACTTATTCCAGTGTCTGCTGAATCTTGCTCTGCTTAGCTGCTCATTTTGAGTCCAGGTATGTGATGCTAAGTAAGAACTAGATCTACTTTACAGTGTAAATGCATGGTAGCTGTCTGTGCCATTTCCCTATCTTGCTTAGTTACTGTGGTGCTGAAACTTTCTGCTGGAGCAGATTCCTTGCTAAATCCCCTCTCTTTTGCTTGGCATGCAGGAGCCTTGTGAAGGTGTACTCATTTGTGGGGTTAACTTTACATTTGATCTGTTTGCTGGCTGAGCCAAGCATAAAGAAGGCAGCAGGAATGCAAGAGCAGGGGTGGGGTGTTAGCCCCTGGGAACAGCAACTCAGTCTTTAAATGTAAGCTTCTCACAGATGGGCCCTGATGCTTGCATATAGTATGTGAGAATGGTCAGCTCACAGATTTTCCTTCCCTGGCCATCTCTCTGACGTGCATACAATATTTTGGTTGGAGTGACATTTTGGACAAGTTCTCGGTTTTAAACTTGATTTATTTTTTTATGTATTGACCATACCAGGTTTGAAATTGGTGAATTTCTTTTAAATACAAATATTAAGCTGTAGGATAGGTTTTTCCTGATGAAATAATCCTGACAACTCCAGAGATATTAAAGGCCTAGTTAAAAATTCAGTGAGATTCCTCAAAACCTTTGAGGCTAGTCTTCACGCTGTGGTGAGCCCAGTGGTTTGTTCTGACTCATGAACTGAAGTCTGTGCAATCACTTACATGGACTCTTCTGAGATGCTAAAGCTGTTGGCTCTTGTGAGACCCCACTGGAGTACTGAGTCCAGTTCTGGAGCCCCCAGCATAAGAAGAACCTGGAACTCCTGGAGAGAGTCCAGAGGAAGGCCATGAAGATGATCAGAGGGCTGGAGCACCTCTCCTACAAGGACAGGCTGAGAGAGTTGGGGTTGTTCAGCCTGGAGAAGAGAAGGCTTTGGTGAGACCTCATAGCAGCCTTCCAGTACCTGAAGGGGCTACAGGAAAGCTGGGGAGGGACTTTTTACAAGGGCTTGTAGTGACAGGACAAGGGGTAATGGATCAAAACTGGAAGAGGGGAGATTTAGGTTAGACACTGGGAAGAAATTATTTATTGTGAGGGTGGTGAGACAATGGAACAGATTGCTCAGGGAAGTTGTGGAAGTGCCATCTCTGGAAGTGTTCAAGGGCAGGTTAGATGGGAATCTGAGCAACTTGGTCTAGTGAGAGGTGTCCCTCAGGGCCCATTCAGGGGGGTTGGAACTAGGTGATCTTTAAAGTCCCTTCCAGCTCAAACCATTCTATGATTTTATGGTTCTGTGACTGCTGGACTTCTAATAAAGCAGGAGAGTGAAACACGGGGTGGGGGACAGGTGACAATTACTTTAGCAAGTCACAGAATCACAGAATTGTCAAGGTTGGAAAAGACCCCTAAGATCACCATGCCCACCTGTCAACCCCTACCCTCCAAAAAAAAAAAAAAAGAAGAAGAAGAAAAAAAGAGCCCACTAAGCTGTGTTCTGAAGTGCCTCACTTACACAGTTTTTAAGTATCTCCCGGGATGGTGACTCTACCACCTCCTGAGCAGCCCTTCAGTAATGGAATTCTTTCTAACATCTAGGCTAAACCTCCCCTGACACTACTTCAGGCCATCTCCTCCAGCCCCATTGCTATTTACTTGAGAGAATAGGCCAACACCCACCTCCCTGCAACCTCCTTTCAAGTAGTTGTAGAGAGCCTTCCCTCAGCCTTCCCTTCTCCAAACCAAACAATCCCAATTCCCTCAGCCTCTTCTCATAGGGCTTGTTCTCCAGCCCCTTCACCAACTTGGTTACCCTTCCTTGGACATGCTCCAACAACTCAGTGTCTGTCTTGTAGTGAAGGGCCCAAAACTGAACACAGTACTCGAAGCGTGGCCTCACCAGTACCGAGTACAGGGAGACAATCACCTCCCTTCTTCTGCTAGCCACACTATTCCTGATACAAACCAGGATTAGTTGGCTTCTTGGTCACCTGGGCACACTTCTGGCTCATGTTCAGCTGGCTGTTGATGAATACCCTCAGGCCCTTTTCCTCTGGGCAGCTTTCCAGCCACTCTGCCCCAAGCCTGTAGTGTTTCATGGCATTATTGTCAAAATGCAGGACATGACACTTGGTCTTGTTAAACCTCAAACAATTGGTCTCAGCCTATCAATTCAACCTATCCAAATCCCTCTGCAAAGCCTTCCTACCCTGAAGCAGATCAACATTCCCACCCAACTTGGTGTCATCTGCAAACTTGCTGAGGAAGCCCTCAATCCTCTCATCTAGATCATTGATAAAGATGTTGAACAAGACTGGCCCCAAAACAGCCCTGGGGGCACTGCTGGCGGGCGGCCACCAGCTAGATTTAACTCAGTTGACTACCATTCTCTGGCCCTGGCCATCCAGCCAGTTTTTAACCCAGCAAAAAGTACACTTGTCTATGCCATGAGCTGGCAGCTTCTCTAGGAGAATGCTGTAGGAGACTGTGTCAAAGGCTTTACTAAAATCCAGGTAGACAATGTCCACAGCTTTTCCCTCATCCAGTAGGTGGGTTACCTGGCACTAGAATGAGATCAGGTTGATCAAGGAGGACCTGCCTTTCCTGAACCTGTGCTAGCTGGCCCTGATCCCCTGGCTGCCATGCACTTGCCATGTGAGCGCACTTAGGATGAACTGCTCCATAATTTTTCTGGGCACTGGGGTCGGGCTGACAGGCCTGTAGTTCCCTGAATCCTCCTTCCAGCCCTTCTTCTAGATGGGTTTCATATTGGCAAGCCTTCAGTCATCTGGGACCTCCCCTGTTGACCAAGATTGTTGATAAATGACGGAGAGAGGCTTGGCAAGCTCCTCCACCAGTTCAAGTCGATATTCAGTCTTGCATCTGTGTCTGTATAGCACTGCACATGCTTGAGTAGTGGATTGGAGTTTACTAAATTTTATATTAATGCAGTTTTCTAGCTTTGATCATCTATAATTTCAGTAAAGGAATGGCATAAAGTTTGAAATGCCCTATTAAAAAAAAAAAAAGCAAGATACTTGGCAGTGAGTGAGAGGAGCTGCATCTGTGAAAAACAACAGCAGACACAGGGAATGTTCCTTCCTTTTGAGAGATTTTCAGGTGTGTTTTTTTTTTAATGTTTTATTACAAACAAATTCCCATGTTTTTAGTCAGTTGCATGAAGTTTTTGTTCAACTGTTACCCTTTCTGCACACCCCAGACATTTTCCTCTTGTGTTGATGTCTTTGGATGGTCTACCTCTCATAAGGCTTTTGCTGTCATTTTTGAGAGAGCTCTGCCTCTGCTTACCTGGCTGTGACAGGAGCTGTTTTTCTTGCAAATCTGAAGCCCTGCTGTGATGGGAGCCAATTATTCCGTGATATGTTTGCTTCCTGCTCTGGATCATGTTTACAAGCCAGAATGCTATAGTAATAATAGTAATAAGCAATGTCCCAGCTGTCATGTCAGCTTCATAGACTTTCTCTGGTGTCAACTCTCCTGCTTGCTCACAGTGTCTGGCTTGGAAGCCCTTGCTACACATGTGCAGAGTAGCTCAGCTGCCTTCCTGCCTGATGCCAGCAGAGACTGCTTTGGACTGTCCCTAACGAAAGCCGCATGCAAGCGGATGGATGGTTTTCATTCTGCCCTCCTGCATGTGCTTTGAAGTCCGGGGTGGTGTGAATGAGCCTCACTTCCTGTGGCAAGGGTAAAAGGACAACTGAGTAAACTTGGCCTGAGGATTGATAAATAGTTCTGTTTCTCCTAAGAGACACGAAATCCCCTCGTAACTATCCCCCAGTAGAGCTGCCTTACTCTGACTTTTTGGATCTGTATCATACCTAATCAGCTTGTAAATGTGTAGCTCTTGAGACACAGATCTGCTTGCTTAGCTCCACACACTAGTTTACAATACTTTTTCATTTGAACTGATTGAAGAAGAATTTACTTCTTTTACCTTAAAGCTAATTGAAAGTGGTCTGTTGTTTCCATCTCACTGGGAACTTTAGACAGTTCCTGTTTAGCTGCAACTCATTCAAGCCAAGGAGAGGGCCTCTTCCTTGCCAGGAATCAGGGCTATCAGTATAGCCTGCTTATCACCCCACACCAAAATAATTTGAGGTGATGTGAGGATAAAGATCTCGCAGGTCTTTTACTAAAATTAATGAAAAATTTAAAAGAATAATTTTCCCTCTGCCTTTCATTTAACCACAAGTCTTGAGCTCAGATGCAAGTGTGGGTGAAGCTTCACTTCTAAACTAGAAGTTTTACTAGTTAGGAACTCTTGACAAGAGTTCAGGCTTCTCTTGAAGAGACACCAGTTCCATACGTGTAACTGTACTTCATAATTTTGTTGGGCCTGGACTAGGTGTGTTTCATTTAAAAGGTATCAGAATTAAGGCAGTGCCCCCTTGGGCAGAACGCTTGCGATCAAAGGGCTGTAAAATATTGGGTGCCGATACCAATTTAAATGTAATTATTTATATTTTTTTCCTTTTTTACCAGCAGCATCCTTAAATACAGTTCTGCATTGTGTTTAGAAGCATTTTACATTATGCTGGAAATAGATTTTCCAAAATGTGGTTAGTAAGATGCAATCAGTGTCTCGTGTTTCTTCGTGAGAGTGGATGAACGACCTTTATTCTCACTGTGCTACAGATCTCAGCAAACAGATCTATGTTTGTGCGTATGTATATGCTCATGCACATGTGTGAGTGTGGACTTACCCGGGTGTCAGGCTGCAGTTGTCTCCAGTGTAGATACCATGTATTTATTTTGTTTGTATTTATTTTTTTCTAATTAACTTCTCATTTTTGGCTTGACGAAGAGTTTGTCTAATTAAACCAGCAGTGTTGTTCAAACCACTGTTCTACAGATCTCTGAACACCAGTCACTCACTGTCTTTTGGTATAAAGCAACCTGCTCACCACAGGCAACAGGGGTAAAATGTTCAAAGTAGGACATGATTCAGCCTGTGTTTCACCTTATAAACTTCCCTTTTCCCCCACCCTCCCCCTTCTCCTTCTGCTCGGCCATAAAAGAGTGCCCTGTGTAATAGGAGTTGGGAGAGGGGGGAGGAATAGCAGGCTTATGATAGACCTAGCTGTGCTGAAACCTTGGATAACATCCAGTGTGACCATGCAGAGGGATGAGCTCAGGGAAATGGTTGGAAGTTCAAAGGCCTTTTTGTGTTGCTCACTGTCAGTTGACAGATATGCTTTCTTGGGCTGTCACAGCCCAGCCTAGCTCTTCCCACTGATTCCCCTTCTTTGGACTTGTTCCCCGTCCTGCCTTTCTGCTCTGCCTGGGGAGGCAGGTTAGTCCCTGTCTGTCTGTGCATTTGTCTGTCTTCAATTCCATCCTAGGACTTGCCTTTGCACATCTCTTTTAGGAAGATACTGTTTCTTTGCACAGATGTGGGACATCAAGCTGGAACTGAGCAGGGAAGGAGTGAGGCTTAACTGTGTTTACTGTTGCATTACCTAACCCTGCTATGAGTAGTGGCAGAAGCATGCCAGTGCAGTCTGATTATTTTCTCACCAGTGGCAGCAGTGCCTATGCAGGATGTGCAGCTTTCTTAGGAAGTAATAAACATATTTCATTTTACAGGGTTGGGGAAGTTGGGCCAAAGAAGTGGAACTGTTCTGTGGTCATGCAAACATCAGTATCAAACTGGGAAGAGAGTATAGGGGTTCTCTTTCTAGTCTTCTGGTGCTAATCCTACTTGTCCAGAGAGGTCTTGCTCCATCTCTGGCAGTGAAGGAAGTTCCTACTGATTTGTGTTGCCACGTACTCTTCTTCTGACCATGGAAGTGTGGCTTTTACAATGAGTTATATGAGTTAAAGCAATACACTTACCAAATTGTATAGCTGCTCCGTGATGTCAGGACAAAATATAGCGGAGGTTGTTTGAGTGTCCAAAGTGTGACCTTTTAACTTTTGAATTTCCTCTTAACTTCAAATTTCCAAACACTTTGGATATATTTACAACAGCACTAAACACTAACTCTGGGCTAGTGGTATGCCCTCAGCTTTAACTCCATAGGAATAAACCTCCTCAAAATATGAAGTAATAAACAACTGACAGAAGAGCTGAATAATAACAGCCCTAGAGCAAAGGGCTGTACAGTGGAACCGAAGTCTGATGTGTTTAGAACAAACAGAAAGAAACACAGAAATGTTTCTGTGTAGGCAGTTTGCTTTTTAATGGGGAGAAGGGATTGCGGGTTGGGAGAGCAGAGCTAGAAAGAGTGGCTTAGAAAGAGACTGACCCCATGTGAAAGCTGCCCCAAAAATCTCCTGCATTTTCCTTTGAAGCATCTGTTTCTGACGATTGTTAGATTCAGCTTGAGTTTATGTGCATCCCTTCTCTGATCCCATTGGCAATTCCTCTGGTCTATGAGACATCAGCCTTCATTCATTAAGTTTTGGGGTTTTTTGCCTTAAGTGGGTTTGTGTATTCTTCCTCCTTTAAAGGAGAACTCCTGAAGAAGGGGATTTATCTCCCCCCTAGTGTTGTCTGTTCTGGCACACACTTGCTGTCTGCTGGGGTTAGGAATTAGGTCCTCCTTTGTATGTGGCAGTTTGTGTTTTGCTTTCTTCCCACTGTTCCCCCTCCCCTGTGCTTGAAGCTCGATTTTTATATTTAGGGGGAGTATGAAATTGGCTGAACTACTCCCTGTAGGGGTGGAATTTCATTTTGTGTCATTACCTCATGGAGGGATGCAGCAGTTCAGTGGGATAATGGTATGGGCTCTGAACCAGTGCTAATGGCCTAACCCTCTGGGAGCCTGAAGAATTCTCCCCTGGAGAGCCAGCATGCAAATTCCCTTCCAGGCGGCTCCTGTGCCGTCCTTTGGTGATTAGTCACGCTGGGACCGGAGAGAGCAGACAGAAAAGCATATGCTTGGGGGATGGTTTTAGTCTTAAAACCACAGCTGAGGCTGGGGAAGGTTTGCTCAGCATGCAATGTATGGAAGTTGTGCTCAGGGGAGAGAGGGCTGGCTGATCTGTGGGACTCACGCTCTGAATCAAATCTGTCTTAGTTTTGTTTGGAAGCAGAGTTTGGGAACTGGAGAGTTTTCCCCTTCTGCCTGCCTTGGGGAAGAAGGGCAAGCTCCTTCTTTGTTTTGATGCAGCAGCAGAGAGGTGTTCAGTGAAGTGCAGTATAAGGAAATGGGTCAGCCATTGGAAGACCAGAGTGCTGCCAAACCTGTAGGGGAAAAATACAGATTTGTATGCTTCCCTCTCCTTCGTACCTCTCTGGGGCCTAGAAGCAACTTGGATCTGACCTGGACGTAAATCTGCATGGGACATCCTGAACATGATGGGAAGAACCTTTTCCCAAGAGCCAGTGACAGATTCTGTTTTGTCACTTAGTGTAGGGTTGGGAGCAGTGGCATCCTCTTAGACAGAGATGCCTGTGCCTGCCGTACTGCAGGAACAGCTGAGAAGATGATCTGACCTTGTGGTTAAGAAAAGCGATGTTAGAACAAGTCTGAATTTAGCTGCACTGATGTATTCTTAAGGTGGGAGGCTTTTAGGACAAACCCTTTTTGGTGAGAAATGTTGGAGGATTTGCTACAGAGAGCTGTGGATGATTCTGTATAGTGTAATCCATGCTGCTTTCCCAGGATCTTGTCAGCAGTCCTGAGCCAAGGGGAAATGGAGGGTTGAGGAAGCTGGAAAAGCTGAAAATGTGACTATTTGTTCTCCTTATTAAATCCTCTTCCTTGTGTGTGTGGCTGCTGTCTTCACCTTCTTTTACCTGCCTCCCTCCCCTCATGCTCCCACCTCCAGGATAGCGTTGACAGGAGAAGCAGTAGCAGCATAGCAGAAGAGGGCTGGCCTGCCTGGTGACAGATGGGAGATGCTGTCGGCAAGCTGGGCTGGGATGAAAGGGTTTCAGGCACTAGCCTCTCCAGCCCTCGCCCCTTCACATTGTGGAGCGAACGTTGTTCTTTGGGGAACACACCTGTCAGGAACAGTCTTGTGCATCCCCTTCCCTACCACAGCTGGCAGGACTTAAAAGCATGAATCTCCCAGGGTTTGAGTGTTCCTCTCATCTGTGGGAAGAAGGACAGGACTGATGCTCTCCCTTGAATTCCTGCTTTGTGGCTCCAGGCCTCTTCAATCACTGCATTTGTGGTTCCACTCCACTGCCAGCATTTTCCTGTGTAGGCAAGCATCATCTCATGTCTGCCCCCTTCCACCATCCCTTTTGGAGATGGGTTTGGATCTATTGTCCACACCTGAGGTACAGTGAATTTTATCCCCAGCAGTGGGTTCCTGCTTCTAACTTTCTCCTTGCAGGTTTGTTACACAAAAATGCTGGCAGAGTCCCCTTGCTGGAACACACACTGTCACGTGTACCTTGCAAGATCCCATTCCCAGAAACATTGCTAGTTCTCACTCTAAAGAACTCGCTGTGTAATAGAAACAGGATGAACTGCACTGGGAAACATGCAGGAAATATGTGGATAATGTAATTTTGCTTGTTATAAAACAAGTATAGTAATGGGAGAAGAACAGGATCAGGGATGAAAGAGGAAAATGGAACTAACTCAGTGGAGGAATTGTGGAGGATACTTTATTGTGGAAAAGTCAACCTCTCTCTGGGGACCTACCCCCCCAACTGAGGAACAGCTCTTCCTGATGACTTGAAATGTTATGTCTTTTGTTTCTAAGAGGAGTAGCCCTCCTCCTTCAGGAGGGAAGGAACTTTGCTTTCAGGAAGGAAACTAGCTGCAGCTCCACAAGATGTTTCTTTGCTGTTGCAGTGCTGCCCACTTGCTCCCCCTTGGACTTTCATTGTGACAATGGGAAGTGTATCCGCCGGTCATGGATGTGCGATGGAGACAACGACTGTGAGGATGATTCTGATGAACAGGACTGCCGTAAGTCACCTCTCTGAGGGGAGATGGTGGGTGCAGGGTCTGCCTGCCATGGTTGGGGAAAGTTGACCCTTTTTACTAAAGGAATGTGTTTATCCACTCAATCAGACTTCTGCTTTTAATAACCTATATCCTGCCTCTGACAGAGGTGCATACCTGATATCCATAAGCTCTGCCACCTTGGCACCTGGCTTGCTGGTTTGCTGTTCAGCTGCATGTCTGGGGGAGGGGATGCTTCTCCATCCAGCTGGAGAACCGTTTATGCCCTGCAGCCTTGCTAGTTAATGTCCCATGAAGCACTTCCCTGAGCTGAGCTCTTAGTGTCCTCCCTTGTTCATGGAAACACCTAACCTCTGCCAAATCCTACTGAACTGCCTGTCTGGCTGACTTCCTGTGGCCTCAGGTTCCACTGTCTGACTTGTCTGCTGTGCTGGGCTGTCCCCAGCATCCTCTCCTCTCAGACAGTGCTCCCTGAGCACAGGGAGGTGCTGTAGGGATGCTTACCCACACAGAAAATGGTTACCCTGAAAGCTGACTGTGTGTGACTATGTGAGGCACTGTCTTCAGAAGAGCTGCCACGGCAGGTTGCTAGCTGTAAGCACTGCCATTGTGCTCCTACACATTATTAAATTAGAGGGAATTTTGCCTGAGTCTTTGGAGTTCAGCCCCTTCCTGTCCCCTTTGTGTTGAGGATAAGGGTTACCTGTGGTTGGTTTCCATTAGCAAAACATGTTCAGGGATACAACTTCCGTTCTCCACAAGAAATCATCAGGTCTGTACCTGGCAGTATGTGCCAAGCAAGCACTGGAGCTTCAGCTTCTCTGAAGCTGCACTGGTTGCTAGGGCTGGCATCAGGCTGCAGATAGGGGCAGAACTGTTTTACTGTCTGTTTGAGATGGTTCCAGCTGCTTAATAAGCATCACTCTACAGCCCATGAATTCTAAAAAAGTTGTGTGCATGGTGCTCCAGAGTGGCTCTGATGGAGGAACCACATCTCAAGAAATGCAAAAATGAAGCTCGTGGCTGTAAAGTATTCCATGTTTAATACCTGTGTGGAAATGCATTCATTTTTTTATCAGTATGCCCCTGACCTTTGCCTGTCCTTTTGGGCAAAGGGCTGGGAAGCATGGTTCATGGCTTTGACATTCTGTGTGATGCCCTGGATCACAGCACTAAGCTCAGTTTTCCAATCTATGGAAATATTTTTATGAAAAAAAGGTGTATAGGTCTGGGTCAGTTTGGTCTTCTGTTTTTCAGAAAAAATTGGAATGCCTTCATACCTAAGACAACAATGGAGAAGGGTGTGATCAACAGATACAGAAACTAATGAAAGGAGGAAAACAAGGTTCTGTGAATAGGAAACTGCTGGGAGTTGTTCAGACTAGCATGTATCTATAGGAGGGTTTCAGTTGGATTGAGGTCAACGGGTGGTAATTTTGCAGTCGCTTTCCTTTCCTCACTGGTCTGCAGAGAAGCTTTGCTAGAAGACTGCAAAGAGAATGGAATGAAGCTGCAAATATTGAGGCATTCTGAAGAGGAAGTTGACATTTTCTCTTTCCCTTTTCATTATCATTTCCTTTCCTTTGAAGATAGCTTTGGCATTGTGGTGAAAAGAAGGCGGAGATATAATTCTACCAGCAATTATTTGTTAGATAATCATAGTGTCTATTCATTCCTTTAAAAAGAGGCCTGGACAGTCTTTGGGTCTGTGCTAGAATACCAGTGTGTGGTGGGTGGCTCCATCTCTCTGTTCCAGGTACTTCCTCCAGCTTGTGTTCTCAAGTTTTAGAGCCTGTTGTACTATTGACTTGTACATGGAGTAGAAGAGACACACTCAAGAAATCTCCCAGTGGCCCTCTGGGTATTGTTGGGGAAAGGAAAATCAACCTGCAAACATTGCAGAGTCCTTGGAGAATGGTGTTTCTTGATTTGTAACGTCACAGATTTTGTGTTGTGCATGGTAATTCTTGCTTTGCCTTCACCTTATCTCCTTTATGTCCCTGCAGCTCCACGGGAGTGTGAGGAAGATGAGTTCTCATGTCAGAATGGATACTGCATCCGCAGCCTGTGGCACTGTGATGGTGACAATGACTGTGGCGACAACAGTGATGAGCAGTGTGGTGAGTAAGGTGGTCCTGTGAATATTGCCCTGTCAGAGCTTTAAAAGGAGTTGCTCAGACTCCAACCTGTGCAGTTCTAGGATCCCCTAAGCATAGCAAATGCTTGCAGCTGACTTCTCTGGCCTGGGTTTGTGGGATATTACATTCCCCAGGCTGGCTGCTTGGTATCTCAGGCTGTGTGGCTTACCTGCCAAGCAAAAATCACTTGGGACCAGTTATTCCTTGACATGCCATTGTGAAGTCTGGTGGATTTCTTTTGAATCCAGCACTCTGTGTCAGTTAAATGACCAATGATGGTTTTACTCAGGCAGTGCATGGCATGGGTGTGTATGGTTTAATGACCAACCTTGTTTGTGGGCACCCTAGGAGCTTCAGAAGGATGGTGCTGTTGTTTCCTGGGTTCTTTGAAAAAAGCCAAGGCTTTGTCTGCATTGCTGTCTCTGCAGATATGAGGAAGTGCTCAGAGAAGGAGTTTCGTTGCAGTGATGGTAGCTGCATAGCTGAGCACTGGTTCTGCGATGGTGACACAGACTGCAAAGATGGCTCAGATGAGGAGAACTGCCGTAAGTGTTCTCCTTGCTTTGTAACCACAGGAAATAGCCCTTCGGACCTGCTGCTGTCTTGGGGCTCGGCATGTTTTCTCAAGCAGGGATCAAAAACAAGTTAGTGCTGCCTGTACTGGCAGCTGAGCTGCTTTCTGTTGCCTACCCCAGAGGGCACAAGAGAGTGATGTATCTCTGGTGTTACCTCACAGGCATACTACGTCTGTGCCTGGCTACTTCTCTGTTCCTTCCCATGGCAGTGTGACCTTGAGTCAGAGCAGAAGGGTTAAGCTTTACTGAGTACAGCTCTATATAAAACTCTAGGAGTTGGAGGGGAAGGAGGATGGGGAGACAGCTATTCCCTTCTTTTTCCTCTTGTCTGATTCCTGCCTGTAATTTTGGGGCAGGGGGCTGTGCCCACTGACAGCATCCTCAGGGATTGCACATCCCCAGCTGGCACACTGTGGGGGTTGCCTGCCTGACCAGCCTCTCTCACTCATATGCTTTATGCAGCATTTTGTCTCAAAAGTGAATAGTGGGGAAGGGAGGCAGTGAGAGCCCACAACAGTTGCTTTCTCTGCCACCTTCACAGGTTGCAGCAAGTGGGACAGGGGTCTATTATGTACCTTTCTAACCCCCACAGCTTCTCTCCTTTCTCTGTGAGCGCTGTCGGTGTCTGTGGAAGTTGCAGCGGCCCCTTCCCCCACCCTGTTCTCAAAGGCATTTTGCAGAATTTGCTCTAGATAGCAGGAAACTTCAAAAGGCTCTGGGAGGGGGATCAGGGCCACCAGCTCCTGAAGGGCAGGGGGAGTAGATGCATGGGGGAGTTGTCTTTTATCTCTCCAGATAATGAGAGTTGGCAGGGAGCCAGGGGCTGCAAACATTTCTAAGCCAGGGAAGGGCTCTAAGAGGAAGCCAGCCTCCCTCACCCTCTCCCTTTCTCACTCCCTTGCCTATCACTTCCCTGCAGGCAGTGAATAGGCCCTTGGGAAGGAGGGGGACAAGTTTCAACCTTGCTTCCTATGGGAGTGGAGAGACACCCAAAACTAGTGCCCCTGCTTCTCTGAGCTGGAATTCTTCAGTCCTGACTGGCAGTTGCCTTTACATGGCATTTTAAGTAACTCACTAAGAAGCTCAGTTCAGCTACCTCCCTTTCTCTTATCTTCCTTCGTGTTCTTGTCATCTTTTCCTTATCTCCAACCCTGCTTGTCATTCATCTAGGACAAGGTGGAATGACACTGTTCTTTTTTGTGTGTTTGGTCTTTTTGCATGTGTGTTTCTTTTGGAGGAGTGTATGTTATAATTGAATGATGCTACATATGAATTTAAGTCACTGACTTAATTTTCTCCTCAAGGAGACCCAAATACTCCTTTCAAGCTCCTTTGGTGAGGCACGTTAGCACACGTTTTAGTATTCAGCCACTGGATACTCACTGAACTAAAGGTGTGTGCCCACTGCTTCAGGTTGGAAAGGCAGGAGTAATTCACTTGCCAGATTGTCAGTCTTTTCCTTTTTGTTTAATGGATTTATTTTCAGACCTCCTCAGTTGGAGGACGCGTATGCCTGAAACATGCGTTTCATTCTCTGGACATTATGAGAAGAGGTGTCAGATTCTGTTGAGTGGGATGCAAAATATTTTCCATTACTTCCCACGTGGTGTACTGTTGAACAGAGAACAGTGGGCAAACCCTTGACTATCAGTTTGTTTGGCTTTGCCCAGGGTCATCTGTGTGGCAGTGCTCCTTACTGATAAGGCATGATTTGTTTTGGGGACAACTTGGAGGAAAGGGGGGGGAAATCCTCGAAGGTCAGGTGCAGACCTGGGCACCTTGCTGCTTGCCTGCTTCCTTTGGTCTTCAAGTATTTATTTTTATTGTTTTAAAGGAATCATTCTATACTTCAACCTTGCATTTTGGTATGCTTCAATCCTTAATGTAGAGCTACCCCAAAGGATATATTTATTTTTCTATTTTTTGAGCTACCTTTTTCAGGTGTAATAAACAAATAAAACACTTTCTGGAGGGTACTAAGACAGTGTCTCAAGCATAAGACAGAAGGTGACACTCCTGGATCCTTTTTTGTTTCTTTACCATCAACCCTTCCTTCTTCATCTTAGTTTCATACTCTAACACTTAATGGCCCTTGAAAAGTTTGTGTTTACAGACTAGTATTCTATATAATTTTAAAAATATGAAAATTTCTTTTTAGTGCATTGTCTGCATGGGTGTCTTTATACATAGGTTTAACCTGCCCCTCGGTGAAGCACAGACAGCATTCGGGTTCCTCTCAGTACTACAAGTTATGCAGAGATATGCAGTAATGGCTAGTAATTTCCAACACCTTTCCATTGAATACTTGCTAGTCTGCTATTAGACTGGGAAGGTTGCATCTCAACCAGATTGTGCTTTGTCATCTCAGGCATTTTTTTTCTTTGATTCCCTTATTAGCATCAGATGTTCCAGCTGCCACCTGCAGCTTGGAGGAGTTCCAGTGTGCTTATGGACGCTGCATCTTGGACATCTACCACTGTGATGGTGATGATGACTGCGGGGACTGGTCTGATGAGTCTGACTGCTGTAAGTTAGTGCAGGATGATATACTGGTCCAAGCATCTGAGTTACAAACCTAAACAGATCTTACTGGCTGGAGAGGAGGTCCAGTGTAGACCACAATCTAACTGTTTACACATAAGCTGGCTCTTTCATTTTATTTTTTTAATGTTTTTTTCTACTCAGGAGAGTGAGCATAGTGATGGGAACTGTGTAGTCAACACAGTTCTGTTTATGGGAATTAAAGCAGTTTCTAGGAGGAGCCTATTTAGGACCAAGTTCCACAGTAGTAGAGTGTAAGGGTGGTGCTGAGGGGCTTTGGGAATGTTGCATTGGTCTGAGTTTGCTCTTTATATTCTTGACCATCTCTGCAGCGTCTCACCAGCCTTGTCGCTCTGGAGAGTTCATGTGCAACAGTGGCTTGTGCATTAATGCTGGCTGGAGGTGTGATGGAGACTTCGACTGTGATGACCAGTCAGATGAGAGGAACTGCAGTGAGTGCTGGGAACTGGTGGAAGTGTTCAGTTTCAGTGGATGTAAAAGAGTGGGCTGCTAGCTTTGGAGTTGGATCTCTTCTGGTCCTTCTTGCTTATCTAATGTTCTTTTTTTGGTCCCTCAGCTACATCTATGTGCACAGCTGACCAGTTCCGCTGTAAATCAGGACGCTGTGTTCGTCTGTCCTGGCGTTGTGATGGGGAAGATGACTGCTCTGACAACAGTGATGAGGAGAACTGTGAGAACACAGGTTAGGCCTGCTGTCTTGCCACTTATAGCTAACGTTTCCATCCTGAAGGTAATGAGTAGTGAAGTCCCGTTTGGATTGCTTCACGGAGTTCAGCCTTGAGTTTCCATCCTTTCCAAAGGTAGGTGCTGAAAATGAGTGGAATGCACCTCATTCAAAAGAAAGAAGCAGCAATATGTTTTCTTGAGGTAAAGATAATGATTTGTCAAAGTTCAATAAATTTGATGGAAATTAACAAAATATAACAGTAGTTTACCAAGGTTAAGTAAGTTCCATGGCAAAGTTCACCTTATTTATTACAGTATGGAAAAAACACACAAAGGAAAATTGAGTTAGACTTGAGTTAGAAGGATTCCCACAGAAACTGGAGACACAGAAGGGTAAGGAAGATCCTCCCACTGAGTCACGCTGTTCAGAGTGGACCCCTTGCTTTCTAAACCCCTGATAGAGCTTAGGTGCTGCTAGGTCTAACCTTAGTCTCAGGCTTGGACAATGGTTTGTGTCTAATGGAATTATCTGTACAAGGTTTATAACAATTGGTATTTGATAGCTCCATGAATTAGTAATGTTTCATTAGTTATTAATTCAGCACGCTGTCAGTCACTTACCAAAGATCTGCCATTGGTAAAGGGTGTCTCTGCCTCGAGGAACAGCCCTGAGAAGTGTCCCAGCTTAAGGAGAGATCGCTGCCATGCAGCCATATTGTCTAGCAGGGAGACCTCAAAGAAGGCTTACTCAGGCTGTCATATTTATGGAACAGAGGGGTTGGCTCATAGTCAAGTTACATGTGATGGGAAAGGTATGCCTGAGGCTCCTTGCACCCACATCTTTCTT
Organism: Apus apus; assembly: GCF_020740795.1. Taxonomy (NCBI): domain Eukaryota; kingdom Metazoa; phylum Chordata; class Aves; order Apodiformes; family Apodidae; genus Apus; species Apus apus. The sequence continues at coordinate 24,927,025 of NC_067286.1, forward strand.
TGTTCCCTGATAAGTGAGTCTTGGAAAAGCCACCTGCTATTCATGCATCATTCACATGATCGGTGTTACAAGCTCACATGCATCAATGACTGCTGCTTTGTGAGTTTCAGAGGAATTCTTGGCCCACTTATGGCTCAGGCCTTTATCTCCTTTGGAACCTGTACCAAACTACTCTTAGTTTGGTTAAGGGGTCAAGTGTATCTGTCACAATAGGCTAGATGCTTGCAAACAGGTGCAGGTCTGTGTGCTTAAAGCAATTTACATTATGGTGTTTTCTGGTCAAATATCAGATCCCTGTATCTTCCTGTCCTGTCCATAGTCTATGAATTACCACAGAGCTCTGAGATTATTCCATTCAGATTTGGAAACATTAACAGTGTGCAAAGCTGCCTTCTAGATAGCTTTCATGTTGCCTTATGAAATTGCCAAGCAATTCTAGCAAGCAGTGGAATCAAAAAGGGCGTTTCGTGGAAAGGAAGGATAAAGTCTTTGGTTTAGAGGTTAAGCGTGTCATCCCCTTAGGAATTTGCTCAGGAGTCTGTCTCTAGTAAACATTTTGCATATAGCCATTCTTTTATATAATAGTGGTTATGGAGAAGAGGAGAGTTTCAACAGACCCCAGTGTTTATGGTAGGATTGAAGGAATGTCTATAATCTTCTCTTTTCCTTAAATCCTTCAGAGTGTCTGTAGGCCTAGTTGAAGAATAGTGTGTACTGGCCTGTGAGTTCATCCCAGTGAGTGGAGCCCAGCTGTACACACTGACCTTTCTGGATAAGTGTATTTTAAATAATGGGTTTAGGGATGATGAAAGGGATTTGTGAAACTGCACCCCTTGTGTAGGCCTGTTGAGGAAGGGAGAGTGGGTGTTCTACAGGGACAGCTGAGCTCAGAAGACCTGGAAAGACACACTTTGTAGCCAAGTTGACAGCAGCTGTTGTAGACTGGTCAGCTGTCAGGACCACCAGTGGGCAGGAAATGGTGGTGATCCTGGAAAAAAGCAATTGTACTTAAAGAGAAGCCAGTAACTCTGTTTCCTCATCCCAATAACAAAGTTATTTAGAGGCATTGAAAGAACAGTTGCCACCCAGAAGCCAAGTCAAACTTCCAGAGCCACTGAAATTCAACCTCTCCAACTCAAACCAAACCCAAGGTGATTGAGAACAGCTGTTGTCACTGTAATGTGAGTTGTGCAGTTCTGCATTAGGTCTATGATGATAGTCAGCAGGTAAAAATCAACTCGGAGCTTCCCAGAATGTGTAGTTGCTTATCTAAGCAAAATAGAGTGTTGTCTCAGCGTCTGCAGCATGAGTTAAAATACTGTGTCACCTCTTGGATTTAGAGCAGAATTATATTTTTATTGGCCATAGAGGAAAGATTCCTAGAATACTAGGAGATCAGCTGATGTAAGGATCTTTGATATGACAAATGCAGTCTAAGTTTCAGAATCCTTAATATAAAGCATTCCTGGGCTCTGAAAAATAGATCTGCATGTGATTTGGTTTTAGGTTCCCAGTTAATGTGTCTGCTAGTTCTTATTTGTACTTGTTGTTAATCTCCCAACTACCCTTTTCCATGCTGCTTACAGGCAGTTAGCCAATCTAATTGTTTCTTTGCTGATAGCTGTATTGTCCTGTTGTCTCCTTAAGATTATCAGAGGGTGATGATTTGGAAACCACCAAGTCAGCTTAAGAGGTTCAAGAAACAAAAGGCAACTGGACAGTGCAGTTATTGCTGAAGAAACAATCAGATTGGCAAAATCCCTACAATTAGTATTACTTTACTTAAAAGAATTCTGTAGACTCTCCCTGCCAACAGCAGAAGTTGAAGCGTGTAGCTTGTGTGAAATCCTGTTGCCCGAGGTCAGATTTCAAGGATGCATGTAAATCTTACTCTGGTCTGTCACAGTGCAGTTAGGGCTGGATAGGACGCTCATTCCTAGGCAAGTTTAAGATCCATAGTCATGCTGCGGTGACATATCAGATGATTAAAGTGAAGAACCTATTCCTCTCATCTACATGCTGAGTAGGATTCTGGAATCTGGAACGAAAGGGAACTAAGCCAGGACCTTCCAGGCATTCTGAGAGAAACTAAATAGCTGAACTTCCCAATAAAGCAACATTGGACTTAGTCTGGAGGAGAGTTTGCAGGCCTCCTAATCAGCATGAAGATATGTGGAACACTAAGAATTGCAAGATGAGCTGATTTCAGGGAAAGAGGAAGTAATGGATTTGTGCTTATATGTGAAGTTTGTAACCAGTCTTAGAAAATGTGCTGCATCCTTCTCTTCACCATGACTGTTGCTTCATCAGTATGCTGTGGTGTGCTTACTCACCCCTTCTACTGCAGGGACTCCTCAGTGTGCCCCAGACCAGTTCCTGTGTGGGAATGGGCGTTGTATTGGCCAGAGGAAGCTGTGCAATGGAGCAAATGATTGTGGGGATGGCAGCGATGAGAGCCCACATCAAAACTGCCGTAAGTCCTCCAAGTTCAGCCTTAAACATAAAAGAAGGCCCAGTGATGTGTGGGAGTTTATCTGGAGTTGCTGAAGGATGTGTCTAAAGAAGAAAGCCTGGGCAGTGATAATGGGTGAGAGCTGAAGACTGAGGAAAAAGGCTTTGGTGGGTTTGCCAATTATATACTGCAGACAAGGAATAATAGGGAGAAGATTGTAATCTCAGGTATCAAAGTTTGTCTGCAGAGATAGTAAATCCTAAAAGCATATTATTCTGATTTTGTGGTCTTCTTTACTTGTGGCCTGCAGGGGAGAGTTCTGATGGTAAAGAAGCAGCTTCCAGCACAGCCTGTGTCCTCCCCTTCTTGCTCAGCCTGTTCTGATGGGCGACTGCTGCCTAACAGCTGGGGGCACAAGCAGCTGCCTTGTGGTTTCAGCTCAGTTATGCTCACGTGTTCCTTTTGCAGGTCCACGAACAGGGGAGGAGAACTGCAGTGTCAACAATGGTGGCTGTGCTCAGAAGTGCCAGATGGTACGAGGGATGGTGCAGTGCACCTGCCACACAGGTTACAGGCTCCTGGAAGATGGCCGATCATGCCAAGGTGGGGTTTTGGAGCAGTAGCCTCCTCCCTGCTGCTTTGACGTGCTTGAAGTTGAAGGCTAAGATAGGGTGCAAATAGAAGCATGAAAGCAGAAGGAAGCTATCAGGGAGATTGCCTGTCTTGTGGGTGATCTAATGGTAACTTTCTCCCCTTGCCTTTGTGTGTACCATGCAGATGTGAATGAATGTGCTGAGGAAGGTTACTGCAGCCAAGGCTGTACCAACAGTGAAGGTGGCTTCCAGTGCTGGTGTGAGCAAGGCTACGAGCTGCGACCTGACAAGCGTAGCTGCAAAGCTCTGGGTAAAAAGGAGTTCAGCCTTATTCTGGTGTGTGTATGCTGATCCACTTCTCATGATTTTGTCTCCAATGCTTTGCTGGCAGCATTATGCTGTTCACCAAGCCAATATGTGAGGAAGTACCTGTATTTATATGAGAGAAGCCCAGATTGTTGGTGAATGCCTGTGAAAATTCTGTGTGATTTTGACCACGGAGAGATATTTCACTATTTCCCTGCCACCAGAACAGCTCTTGCTTTCTTTTCCTAGTCCCATGTAATTTCTCGTGACCCAGACTCTAGGACAAAAACAGCTGCCTGCCTCTGTCTCTGTTCAGGAAGTGTCTTAACCTACCCAGTCAGTGAGGTTGTGTTTCACTTCCTTGTGGGTTGACCCCTGATGCTGGGCACTAGTCCTGAATGCTGTGAGTGCCTGTTGTATGGATATCTGTTGGTTTTTAAGGGCATCTAGACACTTGTTCAATCTTAGCCCTCAGCTCCTCTGATGTAGGATTGGAGGAAATAGAAATTTGATGTGAAGAATAAGGATTTTGTTATTTCCCCTGAAAAAATCCAGAAAGGATACAGGTATTGTCTTTCTTGTTTGTTTGTTTGCTTTTTTCTTTCCTTTTTTTTCTCTGCAGTGAAAGTACCTGTTGACTTTATATCTGGCTGAGGCAGATTTTGCTGGTTTTTGTCTGTTATAGCAGATGTGGTAGACCCTATGCGTGTGTTTGACTAGGAGATGAATATAGGAAAAGGAAGTGGCTGCCCAGTGGTATGGTTTCAGGGGTTGAGGTGAGGCAGGCTTAGATGGGACCTGGAACAATCGCTTTTTGCTGAATGGATGTTTGCCAAAAGGTTTTAGACTTTCTCATCTTTGAGCTAGGACTGTGTATGGAGGATGTGAAAACAACTCTCTGAACTGTTTTGCAGTTGGGAGTTGATTTCTTGCTCCCAGTACTGCAAAACTATGTTCTGGGACTTGGTGCAAAGGGAGAATACAGTCAAAGTACTCTAATGCTGTCTTCCTACGTATACGCAGGCCCAGAGCCAGTGCTGCTCTTCGCCAATCGAATTGATATCCGACAAGTGTTGCCTCATCGCTCGGAGTATACACTGCTCCTCAACAACCTGGAAAATGCCATTGCCCTTGACTTCCACCACAGCAAGGAGCTGGTGTTTTGGTCTGATGTCACACTCGATCGGATCATGAGGGCCAATCTGAATGGTAGCAATGTGGAAGAGGTGGTTTCTACAGGGCTGGAGAGTCCAGGTGCGTCACCACCAAAAATGCAAAAGCCTGGGGGCGCTGACCATAGTGTGAGAATAGGGGTGGGTGAGTGGAGAAGAGTGAGTATCTGGCAGTCAAGATAGAGTGCATCTTCCTGAGCAATCGGGATAGGTTGGGTGGAATGGGTGTGAGATCAGTGTCCCCCTTGAACTTGGCTGATGGGGAAAGAGGCAGCAGGACTGAATTAGGCCTCTTGTGAGACAGACAGGGAAAGGGAACTATTTTTCTGAGCAGATCCTGCTCCTGGGTTGATTCCATGCTTAATTCTTCCCTGGAGATAGGTGGACTTGCTATTGACTGGATCCATGACAAATTATACTGGACAGACTCTGGGACGTCTCGAATTGAAGTAGCAAACTTGGATGGCACTCACAGGAAAGTGCTTTTGTGGCAGAATCTGGAGAAGCCTCGAGCAATTGCCCTACATCCTATGGAGGGGTGAGTGAAAACATAGGACCCCAGTGAGCCCTCCATGCGACTGCTTCCAGGCAAACATTAAAAACCCCATCCTTGGTCACAAAGGCTGCCTCTGGGTTCAAGCCTTCATTTGGTACTGCCAATATGGGGACACTGGCAATGCTGGGAGCTTTCAGAGCCTTAATCTTCCTGTTCTGGGCCCTTCAGGTTTCACCAGCCTGAATGTGCTGGTGAATGTGCTATATGTAGGTTGTCACTTGCTTTCATGGCTGTGACCCAGTCTTGTGCTCTAAGGCACAGGACCAATAGATACTGTTTTGTCCTGATAGGGTGTGGTGCTGGGAGGATTAAGTGGGACATGAGTTTCCTAGCTTTTCTCTTCCTCCTTTGTCCAGCACTATCTACTGGACTGACTGGGGCAACACTCCCCGCATTGAGTATTCCAACATGGATGGCTCTAATCGGCGCATCATTGCGGATACACACCTCTTCTGGCCCAATGGACTGACCATTGACTATGCAGGACATCGAATGTACTGGGTGGATGCCAAACATCATGTCATTGAGAGGGCTGACCTCGATGGGCGGAACAGGAAGGCTGTTATTAGCCAAGGTAAGTAACAGGCCTACACACAGGGAGTGCTCTCTGTAATAAATGGAGTAGCACAGTGCTACTCTGAGTTTCAGAGCCACTGGCTCTTGGTTCTGTGCTTGTCGCCTTTCATTGTGGGATAAATTCTGCCGGCTGCAAGAGATGGAGTTTGCTACTCAGTCTTCAGTGGACAAGAAAGAGCAATTGTCTGTTACATTAGTGTAAGGTGGATTTGAGCAGTTTGACTGTGGCAAGGTCCAAGGGGCAACAGGCAGAGCTTTCCATTGTCTCCCTGCTAGCCTGAGTCCTGTTGTCCCTGATTATATCCCCGTATTGGATGTATATTACAGGCCTCCCACATCCATTTGCTATCACTGTGTTTGAGGACAGTTTGTACTGGACAGACTGGCACACCAAGAGCATCAACAGTGCCAACAAATTCACAGGCAAGAACCAGGAGATAATCCGCAACAAACTCCACTTCCCTATGGACATCCACACACTGCATCCTCAGCGCCAGCCAGCAGGTAACTGCAGAGAGGGTAGAACCCATTTGAGCCGCTAGAAGACCTTCTGCCACCCACCACGCTGTAAAGCAGGGAGATGGCAAGCGTGAAGCCAGCGTACTGACACATCTAATCCCTCCATCCAGAGCAGTTCAGTTGAGGTCTCAGCCCCGTAACCTCGTGTTTGGTGTTACCGCAGCTCCCCCTGCTGACATGTGGGAGCGGAGCCTTTTCAGTAGGAAATGCTTGAGGTTTATTTAGGCAAAGAACTTTTCGAGAGGGGCAAAAAATCCTAAGTGGGCACTAATAATGACTGACACCTTCCTTATATCTCTTCAATTGCCATAATCTGCTCTAGAAGTGGATTGATTTAAATGTTTAATTTTAAATTGGGCCCTATAAATGGAGTTAGTGCTTTAGTTTGTACATTTCCTTATTCTCAATCAACTTCAGGGTAGACAAGTTATCTTATCCATGTGAGTTTTGACACCTCAGCTGGTGTTTTTTCTCTTTCCTTTACTTTTTGCTTTATGCGTGGTTGTTTTTGTCTTTGGCTACTTGAGCAGGGAGAAACCGTTGTGGGGCCAACAATGGGGGCTGTACTCACCTCTGCCTGCCGAGCAGCAAGGATTACACCTGTGCCTGCCCCACCGGCTTCCGCAAGACCAGCAGCCATGCCTGTGCCCAGAGTAAGTGAGGTGGGACCACAGCCTGCATGCTCAGATGCTCAGTGGGCGGCAGAGGGTTGGTAATGGGAGTAAGCAGCAGCAGTTCCTTCCAAGGAGATGCAGCTGGATGGACCGAGTTAGTGGTATTAAGGGCCCTGCTAGAGGATGCTTCACCTTTTTGATGCATTCCACTGTCCTGCATTCCTGTTGTGCTTGCTAGGCTTGATGGGTGGGGATACAGAGAAACTCCATCCTTGGGTCCTTATTTCAGGCCTGCTGTTGGTTCCATGCTACCTGTCACAGCTGATTGTTTCTGTAAAACTCCCATAGGAGTTGAGTCAGTGAGTTCAGTCCTCTTAATTGCCAAAGCTTCTCTGGGTTTGCAACCATGTAGAAGAACTAGGCCAACTGTCTCCTAGATTCTCAAGAGCTATTCTCAAATAGCTACTTGATTTGGAGGGAGGTCTGTGCCATTCTTTGAAGAGTATGGTTGGCTTTGTTCCCCCAGCATAGGTTAGCCCCAGGAGACAACTCCTACTACTCTGCTCCCCCTTGCCTACCCATCCCCCTCAGTGGTATTTTGCTACCATTAAGGTCCTGGGCTATGACCTGCCAGTGAGAGATTATGTAAGTGGTTAAGGTTGGATATAGCAGGGAATTGTGTATGTCTATCACTGTGTTGTTGAACTTAGAGAAATTAAAAGAAGACCTTTCGACCTTTGATCAGGTCTTGACAAGTTCCTGCTTTTTGCCCGAAGGATGGACATCCGTCGGATCAGCTTTGACACAGATGACCTGTCAGATGATGTCATCCCCCTTGCTGATGTCCGTAGCGCTGTGGCTCTGGACTGGGACTCAAAGGATGACTATGTCTACTGGACAGATGTTAGCACCGATTCGATCAGCCGAGCAAAATGGGATGGATCAAGCCAAGAGGTACAATGTTAACTATGTGTGGAGGTTGTCTAGCCAGGAGAATCTTTGAATACCAGATTTGAAGCCACTGGGATACACTGGCCTTCTAAGGAGCTGGACTTATTATTATTTTGCCTAGTTCTGGCACAGAAGAGCTATGAGATCACTGAACACTGGATACACAAGTTCAGTGTATGTTCCTGCTTGTATGGAAAGCCTTGAATTGGGACACAAAGCTTGTTGATTTGTAAGCTGTGGTCAGTACCTTTGTTGTAGCCCTAACATCCAAAAGGAAGAAGTATTAAATCCTCTGTTATGTGCTACAGTTGGAAGAAAAGCCACAGTCCTTTGAAATGCTTTTTGCACACATTCTTAGGCTAATGTTGCCATAAAAAAGGGGAACAGAGTTCCAGGTTTGTAGTTGCACTTTGAACGGACATGATAAATAGATGTTTCTCCAGATGTAAGGCTTTTTTTGAAATTTAAATCCTTACTGTTCTCTCTTGTATGGTGTAGCTCAGCTTGAGCTTTTGCCTTTTGAAAGTTAATGCTGATTGTGAATGGATAGTGAATTGGACAAGTGCTTTTTCCCTAAAGTCTAATCTCACTAAGGTTTTTTTTCTTTTTATTTAGGTTGTGGTGGACACCAGCTTGGAAAGTCCAGCTGGACTGGCAATTGATTGGGTCACCAACAAGCTATACTGGACTGATGCAGGTACTGGGATCCTCTGCTTTACCTAGGCTTCTGTCTTCCTATTTAGTCATGAAAACTGAAAAACAGCTGGGTAGGTGGGTAGTTCTATCTGTCTCAGTGTAAATTTGTCTGTTTCTGTCTAGCAAAAAATGGAGTTTCATCTCATGTGATGCTTTGAGCCACGTTTCTTACCTATTTTCCAGCTATGAACAGAGATGGATGGAGGGAAAGAATGTGTTGTTGTATGGATGTTTTTTGCCTTGGCTCTTGGGATTTCAGAGGTCTTTGATCTCTCTCTTACTCTGTCTCTTGATTTTTGTAGGAACAGATCGGATAGAGGTCTCCAACACAGATGGGACCATGAGAACTGTTCTAGTCTGGGAGAACCTAGACAGACCTAGAGATATCGTGGTGGACCCTGTTGGAGGGTGAGAGATTCTTTCTTCTGGCATGACATGGCAATTCTTGCATTTCTAACAATATCTGGGTTCTTTGGTTTTGTGCAATTGTCTTTCTCTCTGGTGCCACTGTTCTACATCCTGCCAAAGACTGAAATTAGAGACCTGATTTTGGATGCTAGTGGAACAAGATAAGCAGGGATAATTGCCTGTTGTGCTGTAGAGCTGGCAGAAGCTGGCAGGTGTTTTCATTTGTTTATCCCATAATAGCTAAAGATGCGGTACAAAAAGCGCCAATAGTGAGGCCATCTAGATCTTTTCTATTTCGTAGTTTCACATCTGTGTTGAGATTGTATTCAAGCTCTCTGAACTAGAGTTCAGTGAAAAGGATCTTCTTGAGTCAATTACTGTTGATCTCCTACAGGCTGTAACATTAGTGGCACATGTGTGAGGGACCAGCTGTGCTATGGAAAGCAAATCTGAGTAACAGAAAAAAAATGTTTAAATAATGGATTTTGCTCTTGAATCCTAAGACTGGAGATAGAGTGGATAGGAAAAAGCTTGCCAGCCATTGCTTTAGGAGTGTTGCAGATCTTGAATAAGTGTGCTATACTTTCTTTGAGTGAATTACTGGAACATCCATGCAGCAAAAGTATAAAGACCAGTGGTGGAGACTGGTAAATAACTGGTTAATTTTTAGGCTTGGAACAATTGTCTTTAACTTTTTCTCCATGTTGTAATTACACCAGCCCACGAGCAGTAGAAGGTATACAAATTGGAGTGTTATCTTAGGAACCCAATGCTGGACATGAGTACAATATTAGTCTAATGCTGCTTCCTGCTGGGGCCTGAAGGCACCCGGCTGTCTTGCTCCTCTGTAACACTGCCTGACCATAGTGGTAGTGAAGGAGTGCGGGTATTCACTTCTGTCTGGGCTTGTGTTCAGGTTCATGTACTGGACTGACTGGGGAGCTAGCCCAAAAATTGAGCGTGCTGGTATGGATGCCTCAAACCGCTTGGTGATCATTTCCTCCAACCTGACATGGCCTAATGGCTTGGCCATTGACTACGAGTCACAGCGGCTGTACTGGGCAGATGCAGGCATGAAGACCATTGAGTATGCCAGTCTGGATGGAAGCAACAGGAAGGTAAGGAAGCTATCTTTGAGGAGGGAGTCAGGGAGCTTGACGTGTAAGTCCTAGAGTGCTGAATACACCTGCCTCTCATTCCAGTTGAAAGTGAAATATCCAAATCAAGACATGCTGAGCTACTTTAACTGGGAGAGAAGAGCTCCCTTTCTCTTCCAAACTGTGTGAGAGGGAACCTCCTTTTGAGGGCTAGTGTTGCCCCATCACTCTCCTTTTGCTGTCACTGTACATTATGATGTTGAGAGGGGGCAAGGAAAGCCTTCTTCCCCTTAGTGACTTCTTAGTAATGTTTTTGGGGGGGATTGGGGGTAATCCAACCAGGTGCTGATTGGGAGCAATCTGCCTCACCCCTTTGGACTTACTCTTTATGGTGAGAGAATCTACTGGACAGACTGGCAGGCCAAAAGCATCCAGAGCGCAGATAGAAGGACTGGACAGGCTCGGGAAACACTGCAGGACAATCTGGAGAATCTTATGGATATTCATGTTTTCCACCGACACAGGCCACCAGGTACAGAGCTCACCCCAAGCCACACTGAGCTGAGAGCTTGCTCAGGCTCTGGTATGTGGCACAGCTGTCCTGTAAGGAGCTGACCCGTCTGTCAGTCCTCAATGCCTTAAGTCTCTGGGTGGAATATGAGAGCATGAGAGTAACTCTTGGCTTGTTTAATGGCATTCTGGAATGCATTTCTATAGCCATTGCACCCCCCTTTTTTTTTTTTGCCTGTCTTATTGACTTAAGGATTTCTCATCCTCTTTCCTATAGTACAAACAGCGTGTGGAGTTAACAACGGAGGCTGCAGTCACCTGTGCCTTTTGGCACCACTTCCCAAAGGTTACAGCTGTACCTGTCCCACTGGAATCAACCTGCAATCTGATGGCAAGACTTGCTCCCCTGGTGAGTCCTCTTTGTAGGGTCCATGTTGCTGTTCTGTATCACAGCTACATTTTGCTCCTGCCTTGCTAGAAAACAAAGTTTGCTTTTATATGGTTTTCTGCTTTACCCTTTAAAAAAACTGTTTGATGCCTGTACCTTCAATTCAAGTGGGGATTACCCTGAAGAAACTTACTGATAATTGGATTGATGCAGAAGAGATTTTTCTTGAAAATATGATGGGCAGCTAAACCACATTTTTTCCCATATTTTTGCCCTAATCTTGAGGTAGATTTTTTTTTAACTACAAGGTGCTATTTTCTTTAATAGGTCTGTACACACTCCTTTCATGAACCCTCTTTTTGAGGACTGTGCATGGCTTCAGGCCACGGTGCATCCACTTTTTCTCTTTAGCAGGAAAAAACTGGCTCCTAATTCCCATTTCCCACACATATTAGTAGAAGTAACTCTTCTATGAGTGTACTCCTTCTCAACTTGGATGTAAAGAAACATCCAATAATGCTCACTTAAGCTTTTGTACTTGGATTCCCCATAAGCCGAGATCTGCTTGAGGCTTCCCCTTTTCTACTGAAGTGGATGACACCTCCAGAATGTTCAATAAATTATGCCTGCAGTTGATTGAACTTGTTCCTTGCTGATATCAGTGAATTTTCAACTCTCTGCAGGAATGACCAGCTTTCTGATCTTTGCCAGAAGGACTGACATCCGGATGGTCTCTCTGGATATTCCCTACTTTGCAGATGTTGTCGTCTCAGTCAATGTCACCATGAAGAACACCATTGCAATTGGAGTGGATCCTCGTGAAGGTCTGAACTTCTCAGTGTATCTGACTGTCTGTATTAAAGGCAACAAGAGACTTTGTATTTAAATGTCTTGAGTAAAGACCCAAGTGCAGATTTTACTGTAGGTTTTGAATTTGGGTGAGGTGTTTTTTTTCTAGTATGTGCTGCAAATACTCCTTTCCAATTAGGAAAGGAATGTCCTTATGGGAAAACTGGGAAGCTCAAGCTGCTGGAAAAAGCAGCCTGCTAAATTTAGTGAGGTTCCTGTGCATTTTGGATTTAAGAAAGCTTTCCTCCTGCTGACATCTTTTACAGCATTAGAGCTGAGACTTTGGCTGTGCATGTATGCTAAATATCTGATACTGTGCTGGATGTAAACCCACTGTTGTACAGTAAGGTCAATGATCTTATTGCTGTCCTCTGGGACATTTTCAGAAATCAATTGTGGGTCTCTGCACTACTAACTGATCATGTATCACATATTCTCTGGCCTCGTGTAAAGGTTAGAGTGCCAGTGCTTCTACGTATTTTGAGGAGGATTGGAACAAGATAATTTGTACTGTTTCATCTCTCTAGCTAAACAGTCTTGTGCTGCTGTTATTCCTATGCAGTCAGATCTGTTTTGAATGGTGTAGCTGATAGTCAGAGACTTGGACCTGTTTTTAAAGGATTTTGCTGTTTGGTTGTTGGGGTTGGTTTTGGTTTGATTTTGTTGTGGGATTTTTTAAACTTTCTCTTTTTGCTTCCACCCAGGAAAGGTTTACTGGTCAGACAGCACCCTACGGAAAATCAGCCGGGCTGCCCTTGATGGCTCACGATTTGAGGACATCATCACTACAGGTAAGAGAGATTTTGGCCTGGGAGACTCTTTCCTCCATGCAGCATGAAAAAAGAGATTCTCTGATACCCTGGTAGAATAATCTTTAAATTTTCAGTGGAGGGGCAAGCAAAGCCTAAAGCAAGGGCTGGTGAGGTGCACAAGGGGAATACCAAAAGTTCCTGACTAAGCTGGGAAGATCAACAGTGACCAATACACCTTTCTGTTTTCTTAGGTCTGATGACTACAGATGGGCTGGCTGTGGATGCTATTGGCAGGAAGATATATTGGACAGATACAGGAACAAACAGGATTGAAGTGGGCAACCTCGATGGCTCCATGAGGAAAGTCTTGGTCTGGCAGAACCTGGACAGCCCTCGGGCGATAGCTTTATACCATGAGATGGGGTTAGTGTTGTCAGGAGGCTATCTAGGGATTAGAACAGAACTCCTGACCTCTGTTTGTGTAATACTTGTTGACTTTTCACCAGGTATATGTACTGGACAGACTGGGGTGAGAATGCCAAGCTGGAACGCTCTGGGATGGATGGCTCTGGACGTGTGGTGTTGATCAGCAACAACCTGGGCTGGCCTAATGGACTGGCAGTGGATAAGGCTGGGTCCCAGCTGCTCTGGGCCGATGCACACACTGAGGTTCGATTCTGTTCTTCAGCATTGCTTGTCATTGGCTTTGGTAGCCTGGAGACTGTTTTAAAGCTGTTGAGCAAGCTCTTGAAAGAGCAAGGGGGACATAAGCTTTTCTGAGAGTATGGGCCATGGGGAGGAGGGTGGACTTGGGTAAGGTCACTTGCTTATGCTCTGTTTCCCGCTTGATATGGTAATTGCTGGCAAGAGGATCGATGTTTTGGATATGAGGCTGATGTTTACTTCTTCCTTCAGCGGATTGAGGCTGCAGATCTCAATGGTGCTAACCGCCGCACCCTGCTGTCCCCGGTGCAGCACCCCTACGGCCTCACTTTACTGGACTCTTACATCTACTGGACTGACTGGCAAACTCGCAGCATTCACAGGGCTGACAAGGACACTGGTGCCAATGTCATCTTGGTGAGGGCCAACCTGCCTGGCCTCATGGACATTCAAGCTGTTGATAGGGCACGGCCCCTGGGTGAGTTGCTAGGCTGCCCTTCAGAGCTGCCATTAAGATGAATCCTTTGTGGTGAAGCATGAGTGATAGAGTGGCTTCTCAGCTTTTCTTTTCTTCTTCACTCTTAACTCTTTTTGCAGTTCTCTCTGTTTACCCAGCTCCCTCGGTCTGGTGTTTCTTTATTACTGCATACATTTTGACCCGTTTGCTTCACTGGATTGCACTGGCAACCTCATTCTCACACACAGCAGAGCCACTTTCTTCAGAGGTCTGAATGAGTCATGCCCTATTAGGCTTCACCAGAGTCTACTGGCACTGGACAATTTCCCTTTTTTAACTCCAAAAGGCACTAATTCCTCTTGAGCTACTTGCTAAAACCTTACTTCAAGTTCTAGTCATTTTTTCCCCAGTCATTGCAGGCTTCATCTTCCTTTCTGCCACTTTGCTCTACAAAATCTCTGCTTCTTCAGTTGCCCTTAATACATCCTGCTCTCCAACTGTCCTGTGCCAGAATCACATTCCTTATATTATGCTCTGGATATATGAGCTCCTCTTGCCTCCTTGCTCTTCAGTGGGAGTTGTTGCTTTGTTTTGCTGAAATTTCCTCAATATGTACTTCTGCAGAAAACTCTGTGCTTACCCTGTGGGTACTAACAGCAGAACATCAGACTTGACATTGGAACTTTACAATGTAACTGAAAGCTAACTAAAACTAGTCATCGTATCTCTGTTGTCTTCTTCCCAATCCCTGTGTCTGTCTTCTCGGCTTATCCCCTCCTAGTAAATCTGTGCTGGTTGTTGTGATTTTTCATTAAAAAAAAAAACAAAAACAAAGAAAACAAAGAAAGATATGACCCTAATATGTCAGGCACTTTTAGGAGGTTTCTCTGATGCCTTTGTTTACTTGCCACTGTGTGCAGCTAAGTTGAAACAGAAGCTTCTTTGTCAGCCTGGCCTCTGGTGCATTGTCACACTGCTTCCCCACAGGGTTGGCTCTTTCTGTCCACATTACCATTTGAAGCAATAAGAAAGCTAAACTGCAGCTGTGTGAGTCTATCAGCATTTGGCTGTTGCTCTCTCCATGGGAAAACTATGATTAGCAAGGAATGCTGATCAAGATTTTGCTTAGTGCTTCTCCTTATTCTGTGCCTTCCTGTTGTCCTTACCCAACCATGCTCGTACCCACCACAAATCTTGGAGGGAAGGGAGGAAGTCTCTGTATGAAGGGCTGTAGATCCCCAGCCAGGTTGGGATGGTAAGGATGAACTCAGCTGCTAGCAAGTTGTGCATGTGTGTAGCCTTTAAAATAAAGCTTTGGTCTGTGGGATCACACTGATCCTTTATACTTTCCCTGTTTCTAAAGGCTTCAATAAATGTGGAGTTCGTAATGGTGGCTGCTCCCACCTTTGCTTGCCTCACCCAACTGGCTTCTCCTGTGCCTGCCCCACTGGCATCCAGCTGAAGAGAGATGAGCAGACGTGTGACTCTTCGCCAGAGACGTACCTACTTTTCTCTAGCCGTGCTTCCATCCGCCGTATCTCACTGGACACCAGTGACCACACAGATGTGCACATACCTGTCCCTGAGCTGAACAACGTCATTTCTCTAGACTATGATAGTGTGGATGGCAAGATTTACTACACAGATGTATTTCTTGATGTCATCAGGTGGGTGCCAGTCATCTGCTTGGCCAGGGCCCAGCTCACCAAGCTACTTGTGCAGGTTGTGCCACAGTGAGCTGTGGAGTGTGCCAGTAAGTCAGGGAGAGTGAGATGCTGGCAGTACACCACTGCTAAAACCTTGTCTTTAGTGCACATGTGTATCACTGAACTAAATGCTGAAGGTGTGTTTGACCTGCTGAAGACTGTGGGGAAAAAAGTATTAAGGGAGTAGCAGTGTGAAGGAGCTCTCTGGTTGATGGGAATCGCACGTGAAGATGTGAAGGCTTTCTGGGATCTACCCATTCCTCACTGCCATTTGTCATTTATTTCCATTCAGGCGGTCTGATCTGAATGGCAGCAACATGGAAACTGTTATTGGTCAGGGTCTGAAGACGACAGATGGCTTGGCAGTGGACTGGGTTGCCAGGAACCTCTACTGGACAGACACAGGACGCAATACCATAGAAGTAGCAAGACTGGATGGAAGCTCCAGGAAAGTGCTGATCAATAACAGCCTGGATGAGCCCCGAGCCATTGCTGTCTTTCCCAAGAAGGGGTAGGTGTGGGATATTGGTGGGGCAGGGAGAAGGGCTGTGCAGAGACAGATTGGAAGAGAAGATTGTGGGAGGAAGAAGAGATGTGCCATGTGAATCTGTAGGTATCAGCAAGGCTGGCTCAAGTGAGAGATGTAGTCAGGCAGACTGAATTTGAAGGTTGGGCAGATAGCTGGGAGAAGCAAGCTGCAGACCACATGATCTGTTTTGAACATGAAGAATCTGGCAGTTTAATTCGTAGCTAAAACTTTCATTGGACTAAATGAAATGTTCTTTTCTTCTCGCACTTGTCTTTTATCTCTTCAGGTACCTCTTCTGGACAGATTGGGGTCACATTGCTAAAATTGAACGGGCAAACTTGGATGGCTCTGAACGTAAAATCCTGATTAATACTGACCTAGGATGGCCAAATGGACTGACTTTGGATTATGACACCAGGAGGTCAGTGAAAGGTTTCCTTATACTTGCATAGTGTTAATGGATGTAATGACTTTTTTTTTTATTCTTCTTAGCTTGGTAGCTTGGTTTATTGGAGTCACATTGTGGGTTTAGGCTTGATTTTTTTTGTCTGATCCATCTTGGCTTGTGAACGACTAGGTAGTCAAGAGGGATTGTATAGATGGAAGCTCACCTCTTTCCCTGTTCCTCCAGGATATATTGGGTGGATGCACATCTTGATCGCATAGAGAGTTGTGATCTCAATGGGAAGCTACGGCAAGTGTTGGTCAGCCACGTGTCACATCCCTTTGCTCTGACACAGGTAAGAAGATTATCCTGCTGCCACTGTTCTCCCTGGTGTCTTGATGAGTTTGGAAAATGGAGCTTGGGGCAGAGAAGTATTGTAGTCTGGGGAAATCAAGATGGCTGAGGGGATAGTACTTAACTCTTCTGTGGAGCTAACAAAGCAAGTTTTTTCTGAACTCCTGTGAGGTGTAGACAGTCACAATTTTTATGATAAGAGGGAAAGGGGTTGAAAAGGCCTTTGTCTGGGGCCTTCTGCCACCGGGATGTGCTTTTTATGGGTATTTTTTGTCCATATGGCTAAACATTCTAATGGACGTGATTTTTCTTCTCCCTGAGCAGCAGGATAGATGGATATACTGGACTGACTGGCAAACCAAATCTATCCAGAGGGTGGACAAATACTCTGGGCGGAACAAAGAAACAGTTCTAGCCAATGTTGAAGGACTGATGGATATTATTGTGGTTTCCCCTCAGAGACAGACAGGTAAATAGGAGGACTTTGATTCAGGCTGATGCTAATTTTAGACAAAAAGAAATCTGGAGCTACAGTGCTACTGTAGATGTCAAGGAAGGTTGGCATCCTTCCTTATACTCAAACTGTTAATGCCTCTTCCCTGGGCACATTCCTTGTCTGCCTGTGGCGTTTTGGTCAAGTACATCTTAAGAGTGTTCTATTACAGCTTTGATTAACACATGTCACTTTCTGTGTTGCTCATCTGACACTTTGTTGAATCAGAATGTTGAGCTTTTTGTTTTTTAATCTTTACATCTGTGTTTACTGGTCTCCTGTCTAATGTTTCCCAGTGCCTTCCTTTCACGACTGTGCTAATCCTACCAGTGTCTGGTTATTGTAATCACTTTCTTAGTAGTCAGATGAATAGCATGTGCCAGAGCATAGTAACTTGCTGGGTTTCTAGGAAGTATCACTGGCTGAGCAGGAAAAAAGGTTGTTGCTCTGAGCTCCTACCTGGTCACCTGCAACATATGTAGAAAACTGCTTATTTCTTCCAGGTACTAATGCTTGTGGAGTGAACAATGGAGGCTGCACTCACCTCTGCTTTGCCAGGGCTTCTGACTTCGTCTGTGCGTGTCCAGATGAACCAGATGGGCGACCCTGTTCTACTAGTGAGTTTACTGAGTATCACTTGAGCAATAGCTTCCATAAGTGAGCCTCTGCAATGGCAACCAGAGCATCTGAAGCTCTCAAGTGCATAAAAACTCGTGCAGAGTCGTATCCTGGAAGTGAGGCAGTTGTTGGCAATAGAGCCTTGTTCTGTCCTTTGTGTTGTCAGACTGGGGTCTGGATGGAAAAGCTGCTCTTATAGGCCATTTCAGATACTCTCTGTAGCTTACCAGGCTTGTTCATCTGTCCTACAAAGTTGAGGTCCTGATTACTTTTCTCTGCTTTTCTAGTTCCTGGTGTGGTGCCTCCTGGTCCTGCACCCACCAGTGTAAGTGAGGGAAGTCAGACATCACCTGGCAGAGTAGGTGCCTCAACAACCAAACCTCTTACATCTTTGGAAACGGTGGAAGGAAAGTAAGTTCTCTTGTTCTCTTGGAATTGGGGTGTGAAAGTCACAGCTTGTGCAAGGTGCAACGTGCTAGCCCCCTCTGGTTTACATAATCTGAATGTACCTCTCCCTAGCCAAAAGAGGCTGTTTAATTCACTGCAACATCTCAGACCACACCCAGACATCTAAGGAAGTGGTTCTACTCTAGGCACAAGGGGACAGCTTATTTGGGACAGATCAGTGCCTTTGCAACTCTAGCATTTAAGTTACAATGCAGGCAGTTAAGAGACTTCTTTCTGCTAATTCCCTACAGCCTGCTATTCCAACTGCCCAGCAAAAAAACAGGTTCCACTATGCATATGGCTGGGTTATTTAGAAGGCAAGATTTGCACTTGTTGAGTATGATGTATTGGACAAAGATCTTTGTGCTGATTGTGGGATGTTCTGATTTTTGATTCAGCACCAATGCTAAATTTTGTGTTCTGATAGATGCATGTATGCATCTAGGTACCCACGAGATGAATCTAAAATCACTCAGATATAAACATATTGCAGACCTATAATTGCTATCTGCACAGACACACCCTCCCCCCATAGATATAGATATAGATATGTATTCTTCTCTCCTCTGGATACAAAAGGATACTGAAGAAGAGAAAAGAAGGCTCCTTTTGTTCAACTGAAAATGGAAAGGATATCAGTGCTGACTTGTCCCATCCTGTTTTTTGATACCTTTGATACTGTTGATACTACTTTGAGTAACTAACTGTTCTTCTGTCATTCAGTTGCTCTGACAAAGATGCTAGGCGAGGCTTGTGTACCCGTTCCAACGAGGCAGTGTTGGCAACCATGGGTGAGTTCCTTTTCTTTAACTTTCCTCCACCAGAGTTGTTCTTCCAGAAGTGCCCAAACCCTTCCAGTTCATAGTGTTTGAAACTCAAATTTCTGAAACTCAAACCTGAATTACTCAAATGCCCTCTGGGAAGAACAAAGTGTGTCTTAAAGATTAGCCTTAGTCATACACATTCATTAGACTTTTCCAAATGACACTTTGGTCTGAAGAATAGTTCTGTTTTCTTCCATCCCATACCCCATCCATTGTGTTCTTCCCATTAATGATACTCCTCTTCACCAGTGCCTTTGTGTTTAGCTGTGTGAAACCTCTGTATTGGGCATTACACCCAAGTCAGTATTATCAGTGGAAGTTAAGGAGAGTGCATAAATTACCCTTGTTGTTCACTTTCAGGGGAAGGACTGCATGTCAGCTACATTATTGGAGGTCTTCTCAGCATCTTGTTTATTTTGCTGCTTATTGCTGCTTTAATTATATATAGGTAAGTGATCTTTTCCACCCAGTCCTGGTCAGGTGTAAAATCTAGGGTTGTAGGAGAAGATAGCTCCTGAAAGCACTTAACCTTTCTTTATTGTCACTTACAATCCCTTTTGTTCTCCATTGGAAGCAGTGTTTGATGATTTTATTTGCAAGGTTTGAGTCCTGTGCCTTCAAAGTGATATTGCATCTGGAATATTGTGTCCAGTTCTGGGCCCCTCAGTTCCAGAAGGACAGGGAGCTGCTTGAAAGAGTCCAGTGCAGAGCCACAAAAATGATGGAGTGGAACATTATGAGGAAAGGCTGAGGGAGCTGGGTCTCTAGCTTGGACAAGAGGAGACTGAGGGGTGACCTCATCAATGTTTACAAATAAGCTAAGGACAAGTGTCAGGAGGATGGAGGCAGGCTTTTTTTAGTGATGTCCAGTGATAGGACAAGGGGCAATGGGTGCAAACTGGAACATAGGAGGTTCCACGTAAACGTCAGAAAAAACTGCTGTGAGAGTGACAGAGCACTGGAACAGGCTGCGTGGAGAGGTTGTGGAGTCTCCTTTGCTGGAGACATTCAAAACCTGCCTGGACACGTTCCTGTGTGATGTGCTCTAGGTGACCCTGCTCTGGCAGGGGAGTTGGACTAGATGATCTTTGAGGTCCCTTCCAACCCCTAAGATTCTGTGAAGTGTCAAGCATGCAACTCTAGTATTTGAAGCCTTATTGGCTAAATTTTCTGCAGAGAGCTTATGGACAGTCTAGCTTATGTGGTCATGGGAGTGCCTTGTTGCACTGGTAGCTGAAGACCCGGGTGAAGACACTGTTCACTCTCTTTGAGGAACAGTGAAGATTGCTGGGGCTTTCTGCTCACCAAGCACCCTGGTAGTAGGGCCCAGTGGCTTTTCTGACAGTTCTCTCCCTCTAGGCATAGTAAGTCTAAGTTCACGGACCCTGGCTTGGGGAACCTAACCTACAGTAATCCCTCATATCGGACATCTACCCAGGAGGTGAAGATTGAAGCCATTCCCAAACCAACCATGTACAACCAGTTGTGCTATAAGAAAGAGGTAAGAGCTGCTACTAAAGACATGGGAAACCCAGCTCAAGCTGCTGTTGATCATTACAAGCCTTAGTATGTGAATTGTTGCAACTTGTCAGCATATACTTCTAGGACATAGATCAGAGAAGGGCAACAAAACTGGTGAAGGGGCTGGAGAACAAGTCCTATGAGAAGAGGTTGAGCAAATTTGGATTGTTTGGTTTGGAGAAGGAGAGGCTGAGGGGAAACCTCACTGCTCTGAAAGGAAGTTGTAGGGAGGTGGATGTTGGCCTCTTCTCTCAAGTAAATAGCAATAGGGCTACAGGAAATGGCCTGAAGTTGTGCCAGGGGAAGTTTAGACTAGATGTTAGGAAGAATTTCTTTACTGAAAGAGTGGTCAGGTGCTGGAGCGGGCTGCTGAGGGAGGTGTGGTGGAGTCAACATCCCTGGAGGTATTTAAAAATCGCCTACATGAGGCACTTCAGGATATGCTCTAGTGGGCTATTTTTTTGGGGGGGTGGGGTAGAGATGGGGAGGGGCAGGGGTTGACAATTGGATGTGGTGATCTTAGAGGTCTTTTTCAACCTTGACGATTTTGTGAATTGCTCAGACTCCCATGGAGATCAACCAGCAGCACTTCCCCAGTGAGCTGAAGTGAATTAGACCTGTCTTTAGTGCTCTGCTTTTTCCCCACTCCCACAGTGTCTTGTATTTCATTTGCATTTAGTGCTGGCCCTCAAAGTGCAGAAGTCAAAGGGAATTGTCTTCTCTGGACACAGTCCTGATTAGTGCCTGATGCACCAAGATTGCTTTGGACAGTTACCAAGGGAACCAGGCAGCCAGAAAGGGGCTTGGTAAGAGGAACCTGGCTCCTGGCTGTTCTGTCCAGAAGGCACTGCCTGGAAGGAATGGGATAGGGAGAGAACTGGAACCCTTTTTAAATGGAGCATTTTAAAGGAGAGGTCTGCACTGTGTGCACAAGATGGAGAAGGTTTAAAAAGATATCTTGCAGCACTTAGTTTCTCCTCTGTTTTCTCCTCAGAAGCTTTCTTATCACTCAGATAGCTTCTCGTCTTCCCTCTTCTGATTTCCGTTCACATCCTCATGTCAGGTATCACTGCCCTGTGTGTTTGATCCTGCCTCCCTCACTCTAGCTTTGTTGTGTGGCTCAAACACTGTCCCATACTAACTGCTCTTTCTTGTTTGTTTTTTCCCCTGCTTTTATGTCCTTAAACCAGTCTGTTGAGAAAGTGTGGGTAATTTTCTATGGCAGATTCTTTGGTCTTGGCTTTGGCTACTCATACTCAGTATGTGAGATTTGGAAAACATAATTTCTGTAGGACTACTTATGTTAATGTGTTAGATCACTTAGTTCCTCTAGCAGGTATCACAGCAAGACTTTTGCAGAGAGAGGAGAGCTTTCCTTGGCTTTGTTTTTCAAAGGTCCTGTCCAGTAGATACTTTCCAGCCATTTTAGCCTTACCTACTACAGATAAGCCAGGATTATTTATCTGGTAATATAAATCCCTTCCACTTTTCTCTTAATTCTGCTGCTCCTAGATATATCCAGATGTGTATTTCCTCACCCCCTCCACTGTGTCATCAGGGATAAAGCAGATGTTCTAATGGTCCTTATTTGTCAGCAAACCAAGTTAAACAGATTTCACTTTTTAAATCTCACTGTGGTCCCTTTAGCCTCTGTTCATTTCCATTGTTTCCCTATAATCTCCTTCCCCTGTATTACTGTGAAACTTCAACAGTCGTATTCCAGCTGTGCTTTCCTGAGAGGCAAATCTATAATTACTCAGATATAAAGATAACACAGGCCTAGACTTGATCTGCTGCCTGCTTTAACCATGAAGTCTTTTGGCTGTTCCTGCTTTCCATTTTGTTGGGTTTTTTCCTTCCTTTTTACACTCAGTGTTTCTCTTCCTCCTGGCTGTCAGTGATTATGTACAGTTGAATTAGAAAAGCCAGCTCATCCTCATTCCCCTTCCATGATTTGAAGGCTCCTGGAGTTTGGAATGAGAGCTTTTGCAGCGAGGATTCATCTGGGTGTGGTGAAGAAGTGAGGGAAACTTAGAATGGGTTCTGGCATTGTGATAGTCAAAGCCAGTGGCCTTCTGTCTGCTTCACTGTCCACATTCCAGCTCTGCTTTGCTCTTTTCCAAATATTTCCATAGATGTGTTGTGGCTTTTTTTCATTCATCTGTCTATTTCCTAGACTGGTCCTGACCACAGCTACACCAAGGAGAAGATCAAGATTGTGGAGGGGATATGCCTTTTATCCAGCGATGATTCCGAGTGGGATGACCTTAAGCAGATTCGGAGCTCCCGAGGCGGGATTCTCCGAGACCATGTCTGCATGAAGACAGACACGGTCTCTATCCAGGCTAGTTCTGGTTCACTGGATGACACCGAAACTGAGCAGCTGCTACAGGAAGAACAGTCTGAATGCAGCAGTGTGAACACAGCAGCAGCCACTCCTGAACGGTGTGGCTCACTCCCAGACACAGGCTGGAAACACCAACGCAAGCCCTCCACAGAAAGCGAGGTCTAAAGTACACGACTTTGGAAATGCTTGTACCCTCCCCAGCCTCTACTCTGCACAAAACAGTCGGGACTCTGCCTGCTAGGCAAGGAAGGGCACAGAGACCAGCCTCTCTTGTGAGGGGCCCAGAGACTGTGACTGCCTTTCAGCAAGGAGCTTGGGCAGCTGTGCTGTTGTGGTTGGAGAGGGAGGATGGGTGGGTTGGAACCCAGAGACCCTTTTGGCTTATTTTCACTGTCTGTGGTTTATTTATATGTCCCCTTTTCCTGAAAGCTGCCACATTAACTTTTGCAGTGACTCCTCTGGCCTGAATCTGGTTCAGATTCTGTGTTCTCTGGCAACTTGCAAGTCCTGTGCTCACGGTCAATGCCCATGAAGAGAGCAGAGCTGCCTCATTGCTAACTCCTGGTCACAGAAGTTCCCCTACTTATTCCAGCACTAGCAGCACTCTTTGAGGCTTTGTGTTGAGGGGTCTCTGACTTGACAGAGGTCTTGGAATAGATGGGGTATACTTTGGAGCTCAAGGAAACACTGACACAGAATCAAGTAACCTTTTAAAGGCATAAAGAGGGTAACCACAGCTGCTGTGGCTTGCTTCATGAGAGCATCACTGCTTACTCTCCCATCCACTTGTAAAAACTTCAAGGAATGCTCAGATTGGAGTACTGTGTCTGTTGCTGGCAGTGGACACTGCTCCTGTTCTCCCCTTTCCTGTTACAATATGTTTCTACTCTGGAAAAACAAGACTCAGCAAATGATCCTTTCAGAACTGCTCCCTATGGGTACTGGAGTCAGAGTGCTGTACTTGAGGGAAGAAGAGAACAGTGTTGTTATTAGTGCTACGGAGCTAATGGGAGAAAATGGATCTTGGCAAGACCTAAATTTCTGCTCTTGTCTTTGCATAACTGATATATAAAAAAAGAAAAAATTTGCTAAGTCCTCACCAGTCCCAATTCTGCAAGGTCCTAATTCTCTTGGTCCTAGGACCTTTGATGACCTTAATGAGGGAAAAGAGAATTCCTAGGTCGAGTCTTTCCCAGGGGAATGTTTGATGCTGACAGTTTAAAATTGCTTTATTACTAGGCCAAGCCCATGTGACCTAGATTAGGAGACAATAATCAGGGAACTGTAAGGGCCATTTAAAAATAGTTGTTTATCAGATAGAATTGCACTTTAAGCTCTTCTATTACCACTAAATAGCTCTCATTGCAAAGTCATTTTTCCCATCAGCTGCATGAGCTTCAGTTGTTCTCTGGCCTCCAAGGCCTTTACCCTCTAGAGGGTGTAATCTTACCCTTGCAGTTACACCCCAGCAGCATCTGGAGCTGGGGCTTGCTTGCTCCCAAGGACTATTGCCACCTTTTTATATTCCCTTGTCTTCTGTTCAGAGGGGAAAAAGAGAAAATGTCTCTTGATGTATCTTCAAAAATCAGATTCACATTAACCCTTCAAATCATATGGATACTATCATGGTAAAATAGCAAGTGTTAAGACAGGTACTTGAAAGCAGAACTTTCCAGTGAAGAATATCTCATGGCAAGCTCTGTAACGTCTTTGTCTCCTGCAAAGAGGTCAAGTACATTCCCACCTGTGGTGTAAAGAGAGCAAAGCATACACTAGGAGTATGGCTTAGAGTTGCATCTCCCATTTGATGTTTTTCCAGCTGGTAAAAAAAAAAAAAAAAAGAAAAACAGAAAAAAAAAGAAAAAAAGGCAATCCATCCTACTGTTCTCTAACTGTGTTCGTATACTTACAGTCCTGCTACCCCTGAAAAACACAACAGTTGCCAGTGAGTTGGCTGTACTTTTTACAGCAGAGGTAGCTTTGCAGTAAGGGAAAGGTTTCAGCTTTGATCTGGCTAGATGGCTGGAAACTCTGTCCATAACTGCACTGTTGGGCTGACTGGTGTCTGTTCCTGTGGAAAATGAACTGGAGTTAAGGCTTGGAAATTTCCCTGTTGTAATGTTCCCTACCCCCAGTGGGATTTTTTTTTTTTAATTTTAATTAGATCTTTATTTAATTATTTATTTGATTGACTCCAGCCTAGGAAGCATTGTTTTTGTTGGACAGAGGCACTTTTGGATTGAGGCGTGGACTTGACTGGCAACTGAGAAAGGAGCGTGTGTCCCTGACAGGGCCTGTGCCTGTGTCAGTTGCCTCATGCAGCGGCAAGAGCAGAGGGCTCAAGCATAGGCAGAAGAATGGATTTGAACAGAAATTGCATGTTGGGTCAGAGCTGGGAGTGAGTGGGTGGTTGGGGAGGAAGGCTCTGATTTCTAGGAGAGCAATGTTTTTCTGGGTTTGGGTTGGGGGGGGTGGGGCTTGCCCCAATTGCTTACCTGAGTGTGCACCAAAATCCTGAGGTGGGACAGGGGTGAAGGGAAACATCTGCCCAGACCTGTCACTTGAGGTTCAGTCAGCCTGTCAAAAATAATAACTGTCTGAGTCGCAAGTACAGAATGGAAAGAAAAACCCAGTCATACTTTTCGATAGCACATGGTTCTTGTGATCTCCACCTTAATAAATAGTCTTTGCTGCTTCTTAGGAGGGACCCTGCACACTCCAGCCTAACAACCATTCATAACTGCTCCCTTCCTCAAAAGCTTGTGGTGAAAAGGAGCAAAAAAAATGCTCCACAGCCTCTCCTCTACAACTGAGGCAGAGATTAGTTTCTGTTTCCTAGAGACAGCCCCAGTGAAATGCTGCCTAGGGGGTGCATCATAGTTCCCCATTCTGAGGAAGTGAAGACCCTCGTTGCACTTAGGATGTTAAGAATGTAGAAAGGCTGCTGGAGGATGATCTCTTGAGCACTGATTTACCATGTAAAAAGCAAACCTCTCTCCTGTCTGTCCCGAGCTAATGTCAGTGATTTCCATGTGTTCCTGTGTAATGGTTTTAACGTTACTCACTGGAGACATTGGACTTTCTGGAGTTATTTAACCACTGTGTTCAGTATTTTAGGGGTTGATGATAATTTAATATAAATTTAGCTTTTCTTAACCACTCTTGCCTGGCTTTTGGTTGTGAATCGTGCATGTACTTGAACTCTCCTTGGAAAGAGGAGCTCTCAGACCTGTTTGCACTGAACCTCAACTTTGCATTGAGAAGAGCAAGAAGGTAGGAATGGATCTGGATTCCTTTGATAATGTGACTGTCACACATCTGCATCTGTCACTATGGCTTTGAATCTAGGGCACTTTTGCAAATTCCTGTGCACACAGAGTATTTCTCACCCTGCCCCCACCTTGCCTTTTTCCCGTTTTGTTAGCATTTTAACATGGCAATAGCAGAAGAGAATGTTCTTTTTGGTAAGTATTAGGACTTCAGTAGTCTTAATCCTCAGTGGAAAAGAAAGCTCTGAAGAGCTGGTTTTCTATCTGTAAGGGGTTTTGTTCAAGATTCTTTTACGGGTTTTTATAACCGAGGGTTTAAATGTTGCAAAAGGCTGAACAATGAGTGAAACATTCAGTAACTGAATGTAACTGACGCTGCAGTTCTAGTGCTAATCTCAAACTCTATTTTGTCCCTTTCTGATTAAAGTAGCACCAAAAGCGTTTGCAACATTTTAGCTTTGTTTCAGCTGAATCACAGTGCGGAAGTGATTTCACTGAGGTCATACAAAAATATAATCACTTTTTTAAAAAATCGGCAGTGCTGGTGGGGAAGAGATGGCATTGGGAGATTAATTGTCCCTTGTCTTCTTATTACCCTTTGACTTTTTCCTTTGCCTGCTTCAGCTGAAGAAACAAACACACTGAACTCCAGGAACACACACTCGCTGCTTCCCAAGTCACTCAGCATGTTACAGGTACTGAAGCGGAGCAAGCCCCTTCCACGCTAGTGGGACATTCCCGAAACCTGAGGGCAGCCACGCCCCCCCTTCCCCTTCTTGGTCCTTTGCTTCCCTTCTCTTGTCAGAAACCGTGTCGGGGTCGAGTGCTGCGGCCCAGCGCGGCTGCCTCCGGCCGCCGCCAGCGCCTCTGGCCCCCGGGGCCAGGCACTGCGGGCCTTACACCCGCACCTGGGGCCCGGCGGCTGCGGCCGGGCCCGCATCTCCCCTCAGCACCGCGGGGCGGGCGCGGCAGCCGCCTTTCCTGGCGCGCCCCGGTGGCTGTGGGGCAGGAGGGGGCCGGCCCGGCGCGGCGCGGCGCGGTGCGGTGCGGTGCGGTGCGGTGCGGTGCGGCCCGGCCCGGCCCGGCCCGGCCCGGCCCGGCCCGCCGCGCTGCGCTCTCCCCGCGGGGCCCGGGGCGGCCTCCGGAGCGCGCGGAGCGCACGTCACAGCTGCCGCATTCAAACGGGCCAATCACGCGAGGAGGTGCGGGAGGGGGCGTGGCCTGCGCCTCCCAATGGGCGCCGGGGACACTGGGAGGTGCGGGCGGTGTTAGTGATTTCAAACCCCGCCGAGGAGCGGTCGGACTCTCGCCGCGCCCGACCCGCCGGGGCTCAGGTGAGCGTCGCTGTCGGTGTTCCTTCCCTGGTAGGTGCTCGGCCCTTTCCTCCGCCTGCCGCGGCGCCCCGGGCCCGCGGGAGGGTGGGGTAGGGTGGGGTAGGCCTCCCCCTGCCGCCGGGCCTCGGCCTCCCCACTTCGCCCGGCGAGTGGGCGGGGGCCCGGCCCGGAGCGGCGCTGACAGCCCTCTGCGGGAGCCACCGGGGCCCCGGCTTCGCCTGCAGCTGCTCCCGCGGCGGCAGAGAGGCGAGGGTGGCGATCGCTAGTGGTGGGAGGCTGCGGCCTGGACCGCGCCGCGCGCTGGAGGCTGGAGGGCGCCGCTTGCCTGGGCCGCCCGCGGAGCCGGGGCCTGCGGGGAGTCGCGGCTTGGGGTGCTCTGCCGTGGTCGCCTCCTTCGTGTCATCGCCGTTGGCCCAGGAGTGCCTGGGAGCTGCTGGGGCCTTGCTTGGGAGGCGGCCGGCAATGTGGGCCCGAGGGCCGGTGAGCGAGGCGTAATCGGTCCCTTTCTGATGCCCCTTACCAGAGATATGGACCGGGTATCTTCTGTGCCCTGAGCGTGTGTTTCAGAGGGCTGCGTGCGGAGTTGGTTTCCCCTCTAAAGTCACCTGGGGGAAATGTTCACTGAGGTGATTTCCATCTTAAAGTGAAAAGCATGAGCTCATCTCCATTTCTACAGCTCTGTTGTTGAGCGCAGGTGCTAGTCTGGGATCTCCAGGGTCCCTTACCAGGACGTGCTTCCTATTGAACCTTTTCTATTGTATGTGACTATAGGGGTCTGGATAGGAATGTGAGTCCTGTGCCATCATCGTCCCCTGGCCCCTTTCTGTTTCACTTGATTCTGAGTCAGAGTCTTGTGATTGTTCCTGAGATAGCAGCTTGGTGTGTAAGGGATTTTCCTCCTGAATTTGGACCTCCTTCCCAAAGTGTTGTGTAGCAGAGTCTGAGGAATAAAGCTTCTGTGGGCCTTAAGCTCACCTGGAGTCTGTTATTAAAAATAATTTTTTTTTAAATCTACGTTTTTCTGACTGATTTCTGTTTGGTGCATGTTAGCTATCTAATTACACTGCACTTTTCCCTTTTTGCTGATTTATTATTTTTTGTTTAGTGTCACACCTCCCAGTATTACTGCTAAAATGCAGTGCTGTTACAATTGCTGTCTGCAGATGAGAAGCTGTCAGGATGTTGGGCTACCAGCTGTGGGAGACCTTCCTTGTTCATAATGTGTTGGAGAAAGTGTTGTTATTTGCTTTCTCTGAGAACATCTAATAGTTTGAAACTGTAAAGATGCCTATTTCCAAATGCTGAGAGTCTCAAATAGTGAAGCATTCTAAAAAGCTACTCATTAAAATCTATTCTTAAAACTTTGCAATAGGGTCAAGTCAGGATAAAGAATGACCAGGTGCAAGCTGCCCTTGTAGTTTTGACTCTGGTGTCCAATATCAGATGAGTTACTTTTGCAAAAATGAGAATTTTGTTTGATTTCCTTGCACCAGCTTGACCTTGCTTTAAACAGTGCTGTTTTGGTACTTCTCCCACTTAAAACTTATAGATGTATCTTTTTTTTCTTCCCCCCTGCATTTCAGGAGTTGCACTAAGGTTAAACTTTTTAAGTAACTTCAAGAAAGTGATACATCATAGCAGAATCAACAAAAAATTGCCTTCAGGTACAATGAACTGATCCTAAAAAAATTGTCGTAGGTGTATTGGAGGTAATTCTGAAGAATACAAAGTTGACATTAACAAGGTGACCTGATATGGAATAAATTATTTATGTGATAGTTTCATAAAATAAATGAAACTTGGATTTCAAGAGCATGGGAGATGAGTTAGACTGCTTTACATCTGTACTGATGTAAGATTTGTTATTTGATATTCTAATATAAGAAAGTGACTGTGTGGTAACAGAACGTGATTCCTGATTCTCGTAGGTGTGTGACTTGTCTTGGGTGGGATGCAGCTTCCACACCAGCTCTTGTCCTGTCCTTGCCAGTTATGTAACCTGTGCCTGTGCTGCTGCAAACCTGAGCTGCCACGGTGGGGCTGATACTCTCACACAGAGGTCTTTTAATACAGTGTGGTCTTGTTCCCATTTCATAGTCAGCTCAGAAAACCTGACTTCCGCTGTGATGTTAAGATTTGTTTCAGTCTTGTGCATCACAGTGTGCTTCAGGTGATAAATTTACTGCTGAAATTAACACGGTATTTTTTAAGCTTTTTTCAGTCAGTGTTTTTTATTTCCTTGCTACCCTGATTGTTTTTATAATCTGCAAACTAACACCTCTGAAGACACCTTTTTTATATATCGCTTATGAACATCTTGAACATTACATACAATTAGAAACTGCCTTGAATGTTTTGTGGAGTAGAGATAACTGTCTTTCAGTCCTAAGTATCTGGTGTGGAGGATTTTGCTGTGTAGGATGTATGACTTGAAGGACCCTCAAGAGATGTAAATACTTGTAAACCTTCTAATTAGGGTTCTCAGAATCATGGCCAATGATTATCTGGTTCCCTTTGTTTTTTTCCCTGTTCCTATCTCTCCTCTGTTCCATGGTACCAGTCAGATGTCCTTTTCTGGTTTATAAAAGAAATATATAAACTTGTATTGTTGATCTGTTTGTGAACTATTTAATATAAGTTGTTTGTGAAGTCTCTGTTAGAGTAGGATGGCATTGAGGCTATTTGCCTCTGTAACAGAATGGTTGGTTTCAAGACAACATAGTCTAATACTGCTATGGTGTTGTTGCTGATGCTGCGTTGTAGACTGTTCCAGTGGTTCATCTTATAGGGCTGGAGTTCTGAAGTGTGACATTAGAAAGCCTTTTATCCTTTTGTTTAAATTAAACATTGTCTTGCACTGAACAGTGTAGCTGTGGCTTGTTTGAATAGTCTCCAGACCTGAGCATTTGCACATTGTTTGGGGTTGTCTCCACAACAGCTCAGTTGCTGAGAGTGTCAGACACTGAAAAGCAGGAGCTGGTTTACATGTTTGTGCCTCCCTGCTTTAGGGGCTGGTTGGGAAGGTAGAAGAAGTAACTTGAAGAATTATGGGGAGCATGGCTGGTGCTGCAATGCCTAGAGGAGGCTTTCTTTTTTCACCTAGCTAAAAAGATGTCTGAAGAGACATAGCCTTGCATCATATAGCTTGATGCTCTTCTCAGGAGGAAGCTATTGACACCTGGTTTCCACCATACTAGCTTCTTCAATTGCTATTGTTACTGTAGAAAAGGCAAAGATGTCAGGTAATGGGCTAGAGAGAGTGCTGGTGAATCGGCTCCACGGGAGCACTGTCATTACACGTCTCACAGCAGAGCATGAAATGCAGCGATGGTGAGCTGCCAGGCTATTCATTCATACCTCCTTTGGAAGGTACTGCCTTTCTCCTTCCTCACGGCAGGCCTTGTTCCTCCTGTCGGGTTTCAGCACTGCTCCCTCCTTTCATGAGGGATAGAGAACTGGATGATGGTGGCCTGGGATAATGTCTACTCCGTGCTCCAATGTGACTGCAGCTGCCTCTGTTACAAGAATGGATGTTCTGACGGGTGCGGGTGTTGAGGAGTATGACTCATGAGAACAGCAGGCCTGGTGGGCCAGGCTGCTCACCGGCCCCCGCGGCCCGGTGGTCCCTGCCGGCCGGCCGCAGGCCAGGCGCCGCTCCGGAGGGCCGAGGAGCGCCCGCTGCCGCCTGCGCCGCAGGGATGCGGTACCGCCCGGGCGGCGGTGCGGTGTGCCCGGGGCTGCCGCGGGGGGAGCGCGCCTGGGCAGGGAGCCGGCGCTGCCCTGCCCGCCTTTGTCTGGCCCCGGCGCGGCCCGGCTCCCCGCCCAGGTGCGGCCGCAGCGCTCCGAGCTCCGCCCGCCGGCAGGGCGGGGCTTGGCCCGGCCCAGGCCGCCCCGTGCCTCCCCGCCCGCTCGTCGCCGCGGAGTTGGGCCGGAGCTGTCACAGTGAGTGTCCGGCGAGGCCCGGCGGAGCCGCGCGGGCGGGGCCGGGACCGGCCCGGCTCTCGGGCAGGGGCGGTGGGCAGAAATAATGCCGGGCAGGCAGCCTGTGCCGCCGCTGCCGGCCCGCCGGTGTTCCCGGCTGCGGCCTGTGCCGCCGCGGAACGGGGAATCTCTGGATTCCGGCGTGCGGAGGAGGTGGGGCCCACGGCGGCGTGGGGAGGAGGACATCTGGGGCTGCTGGCGGTGAACCGGTGGCAGAGCGGGCAGAAGTGGAGGTGCTCTTGGGGAAGGTGCTGGGGGTGGCGGGGGCGCCGCTAGTCTGGGGATGGGAGACAGAGGGGACAGTCGCTGCCGTGGTGGAGAGTGTTTTCCTTGGAGAAGGAGGGAGCTAGTGGTCATTCCGGGGGAGGGGTGTCTCCGCTGGAGCTTTCCTTCATCAGCAGTTCAGGCCGTCCTTTTAAAGAACATCACATGAGCCTTTCCATGCCTGAGTTTGTAAACACCTTGAGGGATGCGGGAGTTTGCAGCTAATAAACGTGGCTCTACTCCAGCTGGCCACCCTTGGTTACCTTAATGCACACAAACTTGCCCGTGGTTTCTCCCTTCCCTCTTGCCCCTCTCTGCTCTTCAAGACTGGCTTCACTCCAGGCTACCCATGCAGTAAGAAATAGCTTTTGCTCTTAGCTGTAGCAGAGGTCAGGGTTTTTTGCCATCTCGCTTTAGGCCATTGTTTTTCATACACAAGTTGTTTTTTTTTCCTCAGATATCATGTGTTGAAACATGTATTTCCAGAGAAATTAAATATCTATTTCCCTTACTAATAACTTGCCATTTTTGCTGTTAAGATGTCACTGAGCTGAGTTAGGACATGAGTTAGAGCAAACAAGACAGAATTTAGTGCTGTTTACTCTTTAATGCCATTTCATTACTGCTGAAGCAGTAGCTTCTCTCAGCTGCCATCTACTCCAAAACCTGCAAAACAATTCCTTTTTAGCATGCATTTCTCCTATTTCTTTTTAATTATTTTGAGGTCCTTCTTTCCTTTCATGAAGAGATTCTCACATTTTAATTCTTTTAATTGAAAAAGCCAACTTCTAAAATCATAGGTGATTTTTATTGCCTAAGCAGCAATTAGTCTTGTGTGGTTTTTTAACCTCTTCTTAATGGTTGTCATCAAAAGATACATGCACTGAAACTGGACAGCACATTTACAGCCTGACTGAAAGTTCTTCTTACTCTGTTGCTTTTGCTGCTATCTGTAGTTCAGGATTCTTAGCTGGATTTCACATTTATTTCAGTGGCTGATTAAGCTATAGTTCTTGGATTTATATGCTCTTCAAAATATTTATTTGGTCCAGGTGTTTAAAATAAAAATTTAACTGTTATGATCGATTACTTGATTTTTTCAGCCTTTTTTTTTCTAAGCTGCTTTGTGTTATATCTAATTATAAGGTTTGGCTGACAAATACCAAAATATCTGTTGGGCTAAAATTCTAAGGAATTAAACTTTTCAGAGCCGAAGAGCAAATACGACCTAAAACTATTATTAAACAAAAAGTATTTCTAGGAGGAAAACTGTTGGATGCGTTGACAGAGAACTACCTACTGAGAAGGTTAGTTGCATTTGAAACGTGGCATACAGCTATATGGTTTCCAAGCATGTGCCCTGCTGCATAGGAACATTTCAACCTTTTTTTTTCCTTAAAATGACCTGCCTTGCTTTCTCAAAACTTACTCTTTGGAGTAAAGTTTTTGAGAAGCTTTCAAAGTACCAAAATGCTTCATGCTGTTCTTGCACAGTTGTGATGTTTGGCAGGTAGAAGTGGACAATTGGTATCAGTTAACATCTGTTTTTGTTTAGCATAAAATGACTTTTTAGTTTGCCATTGTATGTTTTGTGTAGAAAATGGTCTGGAAGCTGAAACTTCACTATAAAATGTAGTGATAGGTGATAAATATATACTTCAACATAAAACACATACCTGTTATGATAAAAGGATTTTGTTTAGCATTGTCAGCCCTTAAAATTGTAGCTGAGAAAACATTCATTTAGACACCAAGAAGGTTCTGTTCAGAGCAGTGTGTGATTAATCCAGGCAGTCATATATTGACACTTTTTGATCACCTCTTATGTGTTGACAAGTTTGTTCCCTAAATTTACTTATATTCAGTGGGGAGTTTTCAATTTTACGTTTTAAATTCTTGCATTTGTGCTGCCTCATAGATATTCTCTGCTCTTGCTGGTTTTGTATGGTCTCGTTTTGAAAGACATCCTTTTCTCTCCTTGATGGTCTTCATTTTCTCACTGCTCCATAATATAAGAACTTGTCCTGCCAAGAACTGTCAGGGAGGATTTGTTATTCATCTTCATTGCAGATTCCTCGGCTGACTTGTTTTTGGAACTGTTGTACTGACCGCATTATTAACAAACCTCTCTCACGAAATTTCTTCTGGTGGTTTAGTCACATCAGAGTTCTTGTTTTCTAGGTTGTACCAAAATTAATATTGTTATTGAAAGACTTAAATCTGTTTGTCTCGAGTTGTGGTAACAAGAAAGCTATGTAGGTCGAACACTTCATTGCTGCAAATTCAGTAGTAATAACATAATTTAGCTGCATTATGTTATAACGAGGCTTCTTGCTATTTGGATACTGAAAAATAACAGTTGCAGGTTTACATGTCTTTGCAAAGAAGCTTTAAAAAAACACTTTCTGTCAAATGTGGGATATTGTATGAACGTACAGAACCCAGTGGCTTAATTGAAGGGAGAAACAAGTCTTTTATGCTGGTAAGTGCAAGATGTAGACAGTACAGGATCTTGGCGTTGGGTCAGGTGTGAGCAGTGATGAAGCTAGAAAGAGTGAACGTTTAAGAAGGAGCTCTCCCTTGGTGATCACGGAATACTTTCTGATAAACTGTTCTAAAGGGATTTGGAAGTTATTGGGGGTTGGTGTGGAATAATTTTATCACTATTTTTAGATGCCAGATTCAGCACAGAAGGCAACTTAACACATTTTATAATTGAAGTAACCATTGTAGTTGTTACAACTAAAAATAGTAGAGGAAGTGACTTGATCAAACTGGAAAAAAAAAAGGGTGAGAAAATACACTGTTTCATGGTCATCTGTCTCCCCTCCCTGTGGCTGTTCCATTCTGTGTGTTCCCCCACCAGCAGGTTTAATACATTGTCATGTTGGGAAGGGAAATGCTAGATCCTTTTTCTTTAGATTCTATAGTGCATCACTAGGGTGTACAAGCAAGAGGTAGCTACAAAGCTACAAGCTTTGTAGCAATGAGCTGTTGGATGTGTGCTCAGGGTAAAAATACTTGTAAATCAGGATCAGCCTTGCAGTGGACATGCTTTTTTAATAGAGTTGCTCCCAGCTTTAGGTTTTGAACTAATTTTAGGATTTTAGTAAGGTAGTCACTGTCCTACAGTAAGATTTTCCCTGGTGGAACAGGTATCTGTAGAGAAATAAATGTTTCTTTTTATTGTCAAAGTAGGAAGTTCATGGTACTGACCCGATGGTTTTATAAATAATCAGAGTGTAGATGGGGATTTCTCTTACTTTGTACAGGTGCCAAAACTCTATTCCAGTGTTTCTGCTGCTGGTGCGTGCGCTAGTGCTTTATTTCTTTTTCTGTTTTCTTTGTGAATAACTATCGTCCTTGTATTGGTTCCTTACGTTTTATTCAACAAAATTATATAGATAGGTAATGGCTTGAGTTACCTCCAAGTTTCTGAGCAGGATTTGGAGCTACCTAATTTCCTGCTAAGTGCACTCTGCTTGTTCTTGGCAAAGGCATGTGTAAGTTTGGGAAAAGACCGCTGTATCTATTTGTCATCTGCATCCACTCTGGGGAAGCATCCCATTATTTCTATGTTAGTATGTTAAGGCAAAGGTATTCCTAACACAGAAGCTGTGCAAACACAGCTTCTACTGGCAAAGCTGCATCTTTCCTGATGATGCTTGGCTGCAGAAATAATTTGACACAATCACAGAATCATCATGATTGGAAAGGATCTCTGAGATCACAGAGTCCAGCCATCAACACAAAAAAACCCCAAACACACACACACAAAGAACTGCGCACACTCCACAAAAAAACCCCACAACCTCTGCCACTAGAGCATGCCCTGAAGTCGTTTCTTAAATACCTCCAAGGATGGTGCCTCAACCACCTCCCTGGGCAGGCTATTCCAGTGCCTGGCCACTCTTTCAGTATAAAAATTCTTCCTAATGTCCAATCTAGATCTCCCCCACTGCAACTTCAGAGCATCTCCTCTGGTCCTGGCGTTATTCGTTTGGGAGAAGAGGCCAACATGCACCTCCCTACAGCCTCCTTTCAGGTAGTTGTAGAAGGCAATAAGGTCTCCCCTCAGCCTCCTGTTCTCCAAATTAAACAACCCCAGTTCCCTCAGATGGTCCTCATAAGGCTTGTTCTCCAGACCCATCACCAGCTTGGTAGCTCTCCTCTTGACATGCTCCAGCACCTCAATGTCCTTCTTATAGTGAGGGGCCCAGAACTGAGCACAGTACTTGAGCTGTGGCCTCGCCAGTGCCGAGTACAGGAGCATGATCGTGTCCCTAGTCTTGCTGCCTGCGCTATTCCTGATGCAGGCCAGGATGCTGTTGGCCTTCTTGGCCACCTGGGCACACTGCTGGCTCATGCGCATCCAGCTGTCAGCCAGCACCCCCAGGTCCTTTTCTGCTGGGCAGCTTTCCAGCTGTTCTTCCCCAAGCCTGTAGTGTTCCATGGAGTTGTTGTGCAGGACCTGGCACTTGGCCTTGTTAAACCTCATACAATTGGCCTTGACCCATTGATCCAGCCTGTTGAGGTCCCCTGTAGAGCCATCCTATCCTCAAGCAGATCAACATTCCCCCCCAGTTTGGTGTCATCTGCAAACTCACTGAAGGTGCATTCAATCCCCTCATCCAGGTCATTGATAAAGATACTGAATAAGGCTGGCCCCAAATCTGAGCTCTGAGTGACACCACCAGTGACTGGCTGCTGACTGGATTTGATCCCATTTACCAGAACTCTGTGGCCCTGGCAATCCAGCCAGTTTTTTTATCCAGCAGAGAGTACACTTGTCTATGCTATGATTTGCCAACTTCTCCAGAATGCTGTGGGAGGTCGTGTCAAAGGTCTTACCAAAAGTCCAGATGGACAACGCCTGCAGCCTTCCCCTCATCTAAAAGGTGGGTCACATGGTCATAGAGATCAGGTTGGTCAAGGAGGATTTCCCTTTTGTAAACCTACGCTGGCTGGCCCTCATTCCCTGGCTGCCCTGCACTTGCCATGTGAGCTCTCCATGATCTTTCCTGATACAGAGGTCAGGCTGACAGGCCTGTAGTTCCCTGGATCCTCCTTCCAGCCCTTCTTCTAGATGAGTGTCACATTAGCCACCCTGCAGTCATCTGGGACCTCCCCTGTTGAGCAAGGTTGATGGAGAGAGGCTTAGTGAGCTCCCCTGCCAGCTCCCTCAGTCCTCTAAGGTGTATCCCATCAGGCCCATAGACTTGTGTGTGTCTAGGTGCAGAAGCAGATCATTAACTACTTCCTCCTGGATTTTGGAGGGGCGGTTCTGTTCTCCATCCTTATCTTCCAGCTCAGGAGGCTGAACACTGTGGGGGAAGCTGGTCTGACTGTTAAAGGTG
This sequence comes from Apus apus, assembly GCF_020740795.1. Classification (NCBI taxonomy): domain Eukaryota; kingdom Metazoa; phylum Chordata; class Aves; order Apodiformes; family Apodidae; genus Apus; species Apus apus. Next base: position 24,964,013 of record NC_067286.1, read on the forward strand.
GAGACAAAGAAGGCATTAAGCCTTTTCCTCATCCTTGGTTGTAATGTTCCCGCCCACATTCAGTAAGGGATGAAAATTCACCCTGACTCTTTTTATTGTTGATGTATTTGTAAAGTATTTTTTGTTGTTCCTTATGTCAGTAGCCAAGTTGAGCTCCAGATGGGCTTTTGCCTTCCTAATTTTCTCTCTGTGTGACCTAATGAGATCTCTGTACTCCTCTTGAGTTCTCAGTCACTTCTTCCAAAGGTGGTAAACCCATCTTTTTTTCCTAAATCCCAGCAAAAGCTCCATGCTCAACCTGGTTAGCTGGCTTCCCTGCCTTTTGATCTTATGACACATGGGGACAACCTGCTCCTGGGCCTTTAGGATTTCCTTCTTGAAGAGCATCCAGCCTTCCTGGACCCCTTTGCCCTTCAGGACTGTCTCCCAAGGGACTCTCTCAACCAGTGTCTGAACAGGCCAAAGTCCACCCTCTGAAGTCCATGGTGGAGGTTTTGCTACCCCACTTCCTTATATCACTAAGAATTCATTTTGTGATTGCTATGCCCAAGGCAGCCTCTGACCACCACATCTCCTACTAGTCCTTCTCTATTTGTAGGCAGGAGGTCCAGCGAAGCACCTCCCCTGGTACTTACCAGTTGTGTCAGGAAGTTATCTTCCACACACTCGAGGAACCTCCTAGCCTCCTTGCTCTCTGCTGTGTTATATTTCCAGCAGACATCTGGTAGGTTGAAGTCCCCCACCAGAACAAAGGCTGGCAACTGCAAGACTTCAGCCAGTCGCTTATAGAATACTTCATCTGCCTCCTTGTCCTGGTTGGATGGTTTGTAACAGACTCCCAGCACAGTATCTGCCTTATTTGCCATCCCTTTCATCCTTACTCATAAACACTCAACTTTATCATCACTATAATCAAGCTCTATACAATCAAAACACTCCCTAACATACAGAGCCACACTACTGCCTTTCCTACTTTGCTATCCCTTCTGAAGAGCTTATATCCATTCATTGCAGCATTCCAGTTCTGACAGTCATACCGCTATGTTTCTGTGATGGCAACTGTGCCATAGCTGTCCTGCTGCACAATGACTTCCAGCTCATCCTGCTTGTTGCCTGTGCTACGTGCATTACTGTAGATGCACTTGGGCTGGGCTATTTATTTCACCCCTATCCTTGGCACTTCACCCCTAGGTTCATCTCTGGTGGGCCTGGTTTAATCTACCTCCTCCTTTGAGTCTAATTCCCTGTCCATGAGCCCTGCTAACTCTTGCCCTAATACACTTTTCCCGCTGTGATATAGGGTTTTCCCAATCCTTGTGAGTAGATCCGGAGTCCTGTAATTCAAACTGTAGTCAAAAAACCCAAAGTCTTGCTGGAAGCACCAGGTTTGGAGCCAGGCATTGATCTGTTGGGTTGTCTTGTTTACCCATTCATCATTACCTGGAACTGGAGGGATAGAGGAGAACACAACTTGTGCTCCTGACCCTTGACCAGTCATTTCAAGGCCTTTAAATCTTTCTTCATTACTCTCGGATTTCTTCCTCTCTACCTCATCACTGCCTACCTGAAAGATCAAAAGAGGGTAGTAATCTGAGGGCTGTACCAGAGTAGGAAGTTTCCTGGTTATATCCCTAGCCCAGGCCCCAGGGAAGCAGCAGTCTTTTGCTGTAACTGCGTTCGTGTTAGGGCATTCTTGCATCCTTCACTAGGTGAGCCATTGGAAAAGTTTTTAATGTGAATGCAGTCTCATTTTTGCATTTGGAGGGAGTCATCACGGTCATGGAGCCTAGATACAGCTTTACCTTCATGTTTACTGTGAGTGTCTTACTTTTGTGTTGTGGGTGGCTTTTTTGTTTTGGAGTTAGGTTTTGTGTGTGTTGGTTGTTTGGTTGGTTTTTTTGCTTGGAGTTGTGTTTTCTTTTTTTAAGCAGATAAAATGCATTGAATTTTCATCAAGAGGCTATTGATTTGGACTTACACTCTCAGTAGGCTGAAAGAAGGGATAAGAGAATAAATGAGAGATTTGGATAGAGAAAAGGAAAGCAGAGTTTCAGAAGAATTTAAACAGAGGAAAGTGAAATCAGTTGCAAAAGGCTATTGGGGCTTTTATACAAAAAGATCTAGTAACTCCCTTGCCCTGTTGACCTCTTATGATTGATTTGTTTTGGTATGGCATTTAAAACCTTGAGGGTTTATTATATTACTGTTTTTGAAGTCAGAGTGCCTAGTTCCTGTTAATACCTGACATGGAGGTTTGGTGTGATCATTATTTAACCCAGAGTTGGTTTTGGGTTTGTTTTTTTTAAGTAAGTTGTACATTTAAAAAGATTGTGTACCAGAATTAACAGTTTAGTAGATTGAACTTTAGGTAGCCTCACTTCTGTGTACTTTTTTTCTTTCATAATGAGCAGAGTGATCCCTTTGTTCTCAATGGTTTATATTTCTAGGGGTTAATTAAGTCCTCATCTTTGGCCCTCCTGATGATTATTTTTGCCTTTTTTTTTTCTTTGCTGAAAAAGCAAACTTCTCAGTACCACTGAGAAGTGTACTTGCTCATGTCAAGAAGAACTGTCCACATCACTGTTGGTGAAATGAGAAGGACAAACCATAATAATGCTTGTATACATTTATTTATAGGCATAGTCATCTTCTGTTCAGACACGGACTTTAATTTCACTGCCATTGGGCAAATTAGTTGGGAGACGGGTATAAACATCCCTAGGAATCTGTAAACATTTGAGATATGTTGAGATTAGTTTGGTGTGGGTATGTGTGTTGGTAGCTGGTGGGGCCTTGGGGTTGTTTTGGGTTTATGGGCATTTTGTTTGTTGTTAATTTTTTTCAATTGTATGGGGCTTAGGTTGTTCCTTTTTTTACTTAGCCTTCTAATCAGAAAGGAAGATCAGAAGATTATTTTTAATGTAGACTGTTGCTAGCCTAATTTTGTTGTCAAGTTAGGAGTACATTAGTGTTGCATGGCTGACAAGGCTTTGGAGAATTTGTAGGGGTTACTTTTCTACAGAGAACCTCTGTGCATAAAGTTAAATACTTTGTAGGTTAAAGTATGCAGTTTTGCTGGCATGGGCTGAATTTGCTTTAGCAATATTCTGCTAGTATGGTGTATTTATATACCCATACTGGTAAATTGTTGTATATGCTGGCCAGTTTTCAGAGTTTTGATTGACTTTGTCTCTGCACTTCAATTGATATGCTGGAACGTGTTACTCCCGTTTGATTTTGTTTTTATAAATGATGTTGGAAGTCTTCTTTACTGCTGCTGCTATTTTCATGTTGCTGATCTCCCTGCATCACAAATACTGTATGTTTGATGTGAGCATTGAGCCTGAGGCCTCATATCTCATACCCTAATGGTTAGTATTCCTGTCATAATGAGGAGGGAAGGAGGAGGGAAGGAGGAAATCACTTAGGAACTTGAATAAGTGAGGATTTGAGTCCTACATGTGGTAAGATCTCTTGTTAAAAATTGCTGACTCTGGCTACATTAGAATTAGGGCATAAAGTGGCCAGCTTGCAAAAAGGAGTTTTATTCCTCTCACAGTACTGTTCAGTTGTGCTGTTTGTAAAGTTGGTAAAATGGCTGTTGTTACACTAGTACCCGATTATTTTTTGATACTGATTCATGGCACCTGTTGCTGAAAGCACATGTCAGTAAGAGTCAGTTTCCTAGTGTTCTTGGGTATTCATTTTCTTTTAGCACCTTAATCATAGGACATTCTTCCTCAAGCTTAGATGAGTTTATATTCTGCATGCCTTCTTGGCTTACTGAAACTTTCATAGGTTGAGACTTCTAGTGTCTGAAATACTATAAATTGCATGATTACCTAACCTTTAATGGCTTCTGGTAGCCTTCCAGGGCTAATGGAATAGTGTGTACTTAAATATAATTGCAAGCTTCAGAGAGTGGGTTACACATTAGGAATAGGTTTGCTGCAGAACTCTGTGGGGGTTTTTTTTGTGGGTTTTTTTTTGTGTAGAAGTATGTTGTAGGTAGAACCTCACATAGAATCACAGAATGTGATGTATTTTTCTATGTTTTAAATCATCTCTATCTCCACAGGAATTATTGTAATTATAAGAGAGGACCTGAATTACAATGGGAGACGACAGTGAGTGGATGAAACTGCCCATTGACCAGAAATGTGAACACAAGGTAGGAAATTTTGTCTTTGGATTTGATTTCTGTATATCTGCTGTGGTGATTCTGTGGTACTCCTCTGTCTTAAGTACCACCATAGTTAGGTAGTCTTGACAGCTGCACAGCATGCGTATAACAGGTCTGAAACTACATCAGTTCTATCCAACCTGGACCCTGGGTAACATTATTAAGAAGAATTTAGTAGCATGATAATCTGTTTGGCATAAGCTTGTGTGCTGAAAAATCAGTGCACTCAATTCTTGTGAAGAAATTACTCATCTGTACCTGAAACTCTTGTTAGGCTCCCACCTGCTCATCAGTGGTTGTTAAGAGTTTATGAAGAGCAGTGGGGAAGACTGACATCTCTATTGAATCATTCTTGACAGGAGGACAAGTATTTTGTCCTGTTGGACCTTATTCATACTGTCATTGAAGAGAAATCCTGCAGATGGCAGCTTACTGAGCATGCTTTCTACTATGACTGAAGAATACTGTAAAATTGGGGAGTTAATACTGTAGTAGCACAACATCTGATTTCTACTTCCAGCTGTGGAAAGCCAGATTAAATGGTTATGAAGAAGCCCTTAAGCTCTTCCAGAAGATAGATGATGAAAAGAGTCCTGAATGGTCCAAGTATCTTGGATTAATAAAAAAATTTGTGACAGACTCCAATGCAGTGGCTCAGTTGAAAGGACTGGAAGCAGCACTTGCTTATGTTGAAAATGCTCATGTAGCTGGCAAGTAAGTATCCTTTTCTTGCTTTGTAGGCTGCTATGACAGTTAAATGTACCTTTCGGAGGCTACAAATAAATTGTACGGCGGCCACTAACAATTCTGATCTTTACTTTTGAGAGCAGAATTTGCTTTCTGACACACAGTTTGTTAAATGGTCTGCTTTCTGTGTAGATGGCCTCCATATACATATTAACTTGTCAGAAATTGCTTACAATGTTCAAAGAAGCTATTAAAGGCAGTAGTAAAGATTTCTGAAATGGTAGAGAAAACGAATCAGTAATTTGGCATATCAGTAATAGGTGCTGTGAACTGGAATCCCTGTTCTTGTTTGACTGAAACAGTCTGTATGTATAGGGAGCATTTTTTTCCAGGGAGATATTAATGCAATTTATTTGTGAAATAAAATGTAGTTATGTTGATATGGTGTTGCATCCAACTTAAACAATATGAATCTCCATACGTGCCATTTCTTCACAGGAGTTTTGTTAGTATTTCACTGTTGCCTAGTCCATTAAGTAGCCTGTACTCCCAAGGGTGAAATAAAAATACTCTTGGGTCAGATCAGTGCTTTGGTCCACTGGCCTTGTGGCCTGATGAAATTAATAAGTGTCTTGTTTAAAAAAAACAAGTGAACCCAAAGCTTTGTGTAAAAACCTAACAATCTTCTAAACCACTTGATTTAAAAGTGGTGTGAATTATTTCATTGTTTGGAAGCTTTGAAATAGATATGAAATTCTGTGTTGGAATTATACACCAATGCTTTATCTTAGTTAACTGTACTGTCTGCTGTTCCCGTAAATGGCACTTATTTGTGGACCTTAGCTAATGTATAGTAATGAATAGACTTTTGAGAAAATGTCAACTGTTCACTGTTTGGTGTAGTCCAGTATTAGGAAGATGTTAACTAGTGCTCCATTTGCAGGAGGTCTTTTGATTAAGCTAGAGGTTGAAGTCGCATCTTAAAAAAGGTTATTACCTTCAAAGTGAGCTTAGAGTTTAGTCCATATTATATGAGGGGTTGATAAGTTTTAATCCATGTTTTAGGTGTTGTGTGTACTTTTGTCTGTGGATAGTAGTGTAGAACACTTAATTCACTTAAATATTCCAGAAGTAACACTCTCTCATTTTTCAGGACAACAGGAGAAGTAGCATCTGGAGTTGTAAATAAAGTGTTCAATCAGCCAAAAGCCAGAGCAAAAGAGCTGGGTCTAGATATATGTCTAATGTATATAGAAATTGAGAAAGGGGAAGCAGTTCAAGAAGAATTACTGAAGGGTCTGGACAACAAAAACCCGAAAATCATAGTAGCGTGTATAGAGACCCTAAGGAAAGCACTAAGGTAAGTTTTTAATTTGTGGCTTGTTTTCTTTACTTTTTCCTTCACCCTGGCAGTATGTAGAGCCTAACTTGTTGCTTAAGTCTCTTTAGCAGGCCCTTGTTATTTTTTAATAGGATGTGTCTTTACTGAACTGATATTTTGTGACAAAAACAGTTGAGAGCATCATGGGACTTGTTAGATGTGAGAGATGTCTTTGTTGTGCAAGCCTCATCTGGATCACTTTCGTTCATGGCAGCTGTTTACCAAACTTCCATTTTCACAATGGACCTCTGAAAGAAGGGCAGGATTAGTGTGACTTGTTCCAGACTGTGGAGCTTCTCTTATGAATAGCTGAAATAAACTCACTGATGGGAAAACTATAGTGTAGTCTTTTCTTAAGAAAAGTCTATTTTCCTCACTGATGTGAGCATCTTTAATTGGGTACATGGTGTTTATTTTTGGAAGAAAATTAAAAAGGAAGAAAAAAGCTCATTGCACAGTAAGTTTCCATTGTCCGTATAGTAAGTAAATCCTTTCTTAAAATGAAAAGCTGATAATACTCCCTAAAAATAAAATCCAATTTCATTAAAATGGGGTACTTGGTTTCAAGATTATATTTGGAACATCTCTTTTTGTTCCACTTCAGTTGCTGCCTTTATGAGTTGAATGAAAAATACTGGGGTTTTTGTCAAATTCTTAAATGTTTTGTGTATATAACCCACTGTCCATTAGATTTTTTTATATTTTTTTTTTAAAGGAAACACAATTCTCATATTCATTGCAGATCACCTTTTTTTCTGAGAAAAGTAGATTATATGAGAACTGTATAATGCAAATTGAGAGTTTCTTATGCTAGGTATTTTTTAGAGAACTTGCTGAGACATATGTATAGATGTTCCTTGTTCCAGGCTTCTGTAACAGAAGTAAAAATAAAGCATAGGGGTTAGCACATTACCTATGCTTTCACTAAGCATAGATTACCTTACCTACCACATTACCTTAGTTTCCACTAAGTGAAACTACTGTCCCACATTTAAGAATGTATTTTAGCTATTTTAAATTGCCTTATCTAATCAAATGTCATTTTTAACACTGCATAACCTTCCTCCCTTCCTCAGTATCCTTCAAGTAACCATATTTGTAAAATGTACCACGTTTGTCTAGTTTTTTTAATGCAGTATTTTATTATCTTAGAGATGGCAAGATCAAATTCTTTTATTAATTGACTTCATCTGTTGGCTTCATCTTCTGCTTCTGAGCTGTTGTTGTCTTGTGGTTTGACAGGGTTTCTGCACTGATAATAAAAATTGCCTATGCTGTACTTAGGCAGGTAGCTTGAGTGAATAACTAGATTAACTTCTCGTGTTTTTTATCTTGTGCTGAAGTGTCTGTTCTTTCTTGTGTTATATGAATTAGATATTACATGAGTTAAATAAGAGCAACAGAATTTGAATGGGCACTTTTCCAAATACACTATTTCTTTTTGAGTCATGGTAGAAAAATACACATCTTGGGCCGCCTATTTGTTTATATTCTGCATTTAAATTGTGTTGTATCAAAGAGTTGAGCCTCTTGTGCAGATTTTAATACTTAATATTTCTTAAATATTTCTTAAAACAGGCTTGGCAATAATATGTTTAGCACTAGAATTTTTAGAAAGTGAGATGTAACTTTTAGTTCTTGAGCAGCCATTTTTACTAGCTTTTTCGTGTGGTACTTGACTGGAGAGAAGCAGAAGATGAAGTCGTCTTTTGTGTGATTGGAAAGGTTATTCAAAATTCTCAAGGAAAAGAAATTCTTAATCAAAGAAAAATATGGCTTCTGAAGTGATTTAGGGATGATGCTTTAAGAGTTGTAGCAATTAACTTTACAATGAATAGGAGAATAAAGTTCTCGTGTTCTCATTCAACAGTGATTGAAAAAGGAAGTTCAACAAAATGTAGAATCTGCTGAGAGGGAAGAGTGATTGGCTGGGGAAAGTTGTTTTGTGTGGCCTTTCAGCAGCATGTGTTTCAACACATGTTCTTTCTGTGAAGATGACCCAGGATCACTAATTATCTGGTCCAACAAGTAGAAAAGTGACTAAAGCTTTTAGTGCCGTTTGACTCCAAGAATAGACAAAGGAGATGCTATTCTGATTAAAAAAAAAAAAAAAGTAGGTCATATGCATTTTGGTTTAAAGGCATTTTTTTCTCTTTTTTATCTTCAATCCCACATCACCCCCCATGCCCACCAAGGAACAGTTTTAAGCAGCAGATTGGATTAAGTGCTTTGAAGTCATTTCATAGGACTGATTTTGTAACTCCAAGCTGGTCGTGGAGGGTACTTATGATAGGGCAAATACTCCTTAAATTTTACAGTAGCTTAGTAGCTTTACAAAATAGTAGTTATAATAAGGACTTGAGTAAATGGCACAATCCCTAAATGTGCACTGGAAGCAATTCATAGATTGTTAAAAGAAAATAATATTTATGGATCACTCTGTTTCCTACCTGGACACTGATGCTGTTCCATGTGTTAAACTTTCAGTGAATTTGGTTCAAAAATAATCTTACTGAAGCCAATCATTAAAGTATTGCCAAAACTGTTTGAGTCTCGAGAAAAGGCTGTTCGAGATGAAGCCAAACTGCTTGCTGTGGAGATCTACCGCTGGATAAAGGATGCCCTGAGACCTCCGTTGCAGAACATAAATTCTGTTCAGGTAGGCAGAAAGTAGTTATGTATCCAAACATTTGAGAAAATACTTCCGTGCTCACCCTCTCTGATCCTGTGGTGTTAGGCATTCCTGAAGACAAAGCTGGAAATTTCTGTAACAGCAGTGTTGTTTTTTAGCTTCCTGTAACTTTAATGAAAATGTTAGTCCCTCTTTGTTATTTGTAAAGAAATTGTGACAGTATTTTGTTGCCCTGAATATATGTGAAGCTGCAATGGGAAGCATCATTGATGAGGAGATTTCAAAAGCAGAATGTTGTTTCTTGGAGACCTAACCCAAGGGCAGATGCTTACCCTGTATAAAAGACCCCTGCACTGAAAGACTTCAGGTCAATAATTTTCCTTCGGTTTCCTTCCTGAAGTTTTTTCTTCTACACAGCCCTTCAGACTTGTTCTGGTGGTTCTCAAGAGGTGACTCTTCCATTTCAAGAAGTGGCATTACATTATAATTGATAACTGTCCTGTTGGAGATTAAACATTCTTTTTCTTAAAACCTTTATAAATTATCTATGTGTCCTTCTCTCGTACACACTTGAGTTAATTTAGTTCAGTTGAAAAGCAGTAACTTGCTGGAAAAAGGCATGGTTTAAAAAAACAAAACTAAAACAAAACAAAACAAAAGAAACACAAACTGTCTCATCAAATGTAGCTCAACATATTTTATCTTAGTGTGTAATACTGGTATGGCTGTAACACAAAGATCTTCCCTTCATGCTTGGCCATTTTTATTTTAAAGCTTCTACAGAGGGGACACAGCATTCTGACTGTTCTACAGTTGTTCTTACATAAATGCTTTGGTTTTTTTCTTGATAATTTTCTGTCCTGTGGATATACATGGCCAAAAGCTTCTGAATAGTGAGTATGAAGGGGAAAGGACTACTTTTCTGTAAGAAAAAAAACTTGAAAGATACTGCTATCTTGGTTTTGAAATGGGAAAACCACTGCTTTCCATAAATTATTGCTTGCTTTGAGGTATGTACAAAATGTCTCTGATATGATGAAATGTTTTTCCCTTTGACAGCTAAAAGAACTGGAAGAAGAGTGGGTCAAAGTGTCATCAGCTGCTCCTAAGCAGACCAGATTCCTGCGTTCCCAACAGGAGCTGAAAGCAAAATTTGAGCAGCAGCAGGCAGCTGGAGGAGATGCAGATGGAGGTAAATTTTTGATCTCTGAACTCCATTGGGAAGCATATTGCCGGTATATTATTTGTGAAAGAATGCATTAAATGGAAAATGTGTGGTTAATTCAGACTGGTGCCAAACACCTGAGGTGCAGTAAACAACAAGAAAACGTGGCTGGGGCAAAAATATGGTATTAAAGGGTACCTGTTCTTTGGAATAGCAACATCACAACTGCTGATAGTACATTTGGCTTTTCCGTAGAAGGGGCAATGGTTTTAAACTGAAAGAAGAGAGAGAAGATGAGGAGGAAATTCTTTACTGTGAGGGCAGTGAAACACTGGAACAGCCTGTCCAGAGAAGCTGTGGAAGCTCCATCCCTGGAGGTGTTCAAGGGCAGTTGGGATGGGACTTTGAGCAGCCTGATCCAGTGGGAGGTGTCCCTGCCCATGCAGGGGAGCTGGAACTTGATGATCTTTAAGATCCCTTCCAATTCAATGATTCTTTATAAACAGTGAGCTTTAGGTGGTGCTTTAGATGTAGTCAAAAACTTTGTCACTCTGCTTATATTTTTCTCTCTTCTGGTTGCAGGAGGTGATGAGGAGGAAGAGGTGGTACCACAAGTGGATGCATATGAATTGCTTGAAGCTGTAGAAATTCTTTCCAAGCTTCCCAAAGACTTCTATGAGAAAATAGTAAGCATAAACTTAAATACCTCAAGTTAATTCTATGATGTGTGGAGCTAATGAATATAAAGACATACTGGCATTCTGCAATATTGTTTTCCTGGTTAATAACAGAGTAGTGTAAGTAAAATATGGACTGTCATAAGTAAGTCTTAAAATTGTATTTAACAGCAAGAAAGCTGTAATTTTAATGAGCTGAGGTATGTTCAGGGTAAGGACTGTATTTCATATTTCATTGCAGTTATTATTGTTGAACTGTAGGAAGACTTTGGCTTCCTCAGGATAAAGTTAAGTTTTAAAATCTGTAGTTTGTGGGAAGTATGCTTCTCTAGTATTGTTTGCATTTTAAAATTAATGTAAATTATTAACTCTGCAGGAAGCAAAAAAGTGGCAAGAAAGGAAAGAAGCTCTAGAAGCTGTTGAACTACTGGTGAAAAATCCCAAATTAGAATCAGGAGATTATGCAGATTTGGTGAAAGTTCTCAAAAAGGTAATAAAACCCAGAGTGCACATGGCTTAATATTTTTTGTAATTTATTTGTTGATACTTTAGAAGTTACAGTTGAGTTAAATGAGTAGATGTAGAGGTACTGATGAGTAGAAAATTATGAGCTGGAACAGTGGTGGAAATAGCCTACTGACTATTCTAAGAAATTCTTCCAACTCTCAAACTTGGATTTTCAGTCTTTAACACTGCTTTCTTTGGTTTTTTTCTTCAGGTTGTTGGAAAGGATACAAATGTTATGTTAGTTGCTTTGGCTGCCAAATGCCTTGCTGGACTAGCTACTGGCCTTCGAAAAAAATTTGGACAGTACGCAGGGCATGTAAGTAAGAGTATGTACTTTTTTTCTGTTTTACTGATGCTGGAAACTAGGAAATACTTTTTTTTCTTTTTCTTTTTTTTTTTGTCTGTCAAAACTTGGTATTTATCAAAGGTATTCTTTGTACAATTACGGGTGCTTTACCTACCTCAGTTGAAATCTGCTGAGGACCTTGTTTGTTCACATTCGGCAACACGAAGCTTACTATTGCAATAAATTTTCTTTACTAAGGTAATTCTGAATAACTCTGCCATGAAATAAACTTTACTTACATTACCTCATCCTGGAGATGCACCCAGAGAAATGCATTTGTAGGCCATACTGGAAATAAAATAGCTTCTGGACCTGCATTCTGCTTAGCAGCTCCATGATGTATGTTTTAGTTTGGTTAGATTTTTTTTAATTTTGGGGCAGGGTAGCTGGTGGGTTTTTTGTTTGGATCCTGCCTGGTTTTTGTGGAGGGGTTTGTCTGGTTTAAGTAGCTAAACTACTGAGATTTTTTTTATGCTAAAATGTTGTGGTGATCTAGTTTAATGCTCTTCTCCGTTTGCAACTCTTTTATTACCAATATTGGGGAATATGGGGAAGCTTAACCAGTCTCTGAAAAGTTATCTCACTTGTTTCTCAGGCCTCTGTTGCTGTGTTCTCTAAGCTGCTCAATCTTTTTGTTGTTTTTTTTTCTTGTGATAAGGAAGAGTGATGGAGGCAGAGCTTAGAGACAGAGGGAACGGATGTGTCTGGCTGCTGGTAGTGTTATGTTTTGTGATGCATTGTGAAGTTACTGAATCTCGCTGCTTCAGAAACATTAAAGTCTCCTAAACTCTGAATGACAGTTTGGACAAAGTTGCTTTCATTCTGAAAGCTGTCTGTAGCTGTAAGAAGCATTCTTGCATCTATTAACACTTAATTTGTGTTTTAAAGGTTAACTCTAGTTGCTACAGAGTTAGTTTTGAAGAAGCCAAACTTCTGAAATACAGGTACAGATCCATGGTTGCCAAGAAAATGGTGTTGAGAATGTAACTGTTTCCAGTACTATAATGGCAGCTATGAATTACATAATCTCAGCACTCATTTTATCAATTCACTTGATTTGTTTGCTGGATTTATTTCCTGGTGAGGAAGATGCAGACTTCTCCTGAGAGCGGCCGTTCAAAGTGTTATGGAACAGAACTATTTCTAGAATCGTGGGATTCTTAAAAACTTTATTAGCTAAATATAGGACTGTCATGTTACAGTCTGCAGTCAGTGTTAAAATGAGCGATGAAATCCAGCATAGAACCATACTATTCACTGCATATAACCCAGCTTCACCTCTCTTGATTTGCAAATTGCAGCCCAGTAAAGGATACCAGCTGAGCCTAGGTTGCTGCGTGTTACCGAGGGTTGAGATCTCATAGTCAGCTTCTGAGTAGGAAGCAGTTTTTGTGGAAAATCTGTTTTGTATTATTCAAGAGCTTTTACAACTTATGTAAGGCATCAGACTGCTTCCAAAGTATGAACTGTGTTATGACTATGAAAATCTTGAAAACAGCCTGCTTTCCACTGTTAAAAGCTCTGTATGTTTCTGGCGCTCTGACAGAAGTTCTTACTGTTATAGAGGCAACACTCAAATGAAGCTGCTCGTATTACTGGCACATGAGAATGTCTAGTGACTTTTTTTTTCCAGCAGTGATTGAGTAGCTAGATGGGGTATAAATTGCTGTGAAATTCCAGTATGGCATAGTTTAGTGTCACATGTACTTTTTCAAGGGCATAGGTCTGAAAAATACTGTTCCAGGAAGGATTCATGTTGCTTTAGAGCACCATGATCTTGTCAGCTGTGAGTCAATTGAGGCCTTCTTCATGAGCTGTGCTGAGTGCTGTCAGGAAGCTGGGAACAAGGGGACACTTTACGTACCTTCTTGGATTCTTATAGTACAAGAGCGTTTCAGACCAGTAGAGCCAGAGTATTCTTCTTATGTAATTATGTAAATGTGTGTATCTGCTTTTTGTTTATCTTTGCTATGTATTTGCTCAGAAGTCTATACTTGTTAATAGGTTGACTGGAATGCATTTATTGTTGGTTATCAGACAGAAGAAATGAGTTTGTGCTGCTGTTGTGTGCCCTTGGAGGGACAGCAGTGATGTTTGCATTTTTTTGCTTATCTGCAAAATACTAGGGAGCAGACTACCCCAGTTATATTAGTGAAGAGTGGATTGACTTTTTTGGTTGTTTTTTCTTCCCTTTTCCATAGGTTGTTCCAACAATCCTGGAGAAATTTAAAGAGAAGAAGCCTCAGGTAGTGCAGGCACTGCAGGAGGCCATTGATGCAATCTTTCTTACAGTAAGTACGAGTGACTGTTTTCCATTGTCTGAGAATTGGTTAATTAATTAATTGATTTTTTTATTTGCTTTTCTCTTACTTTACTGAAACTAATGACTTCTTTATCCAATGCTGTAGACCACATTGCAGAACATAAGTGAAGACGTGTTGGCAGTGATGGACAACAAAAACCCAACAATTAAGCAACAAACATCCCTTTTCATTGCAAGAAGCTTCCGTCACTGTACACCTTCTACTCTGCCAAAAAGCCTGTTAAAACCTTTCTGTGCTGCACTTCTCAAGGTAAAGCAGGAGGAACTGGTACTATTCTGACACTGACTTAAGCACTTTTATTGTGAAGTACTGGAGTGTTTTGGGAGAAGGACCCTTCTGGTAACACAAGGGCTCAAGACTTCTTGTGTGCTCTGTAGCCATCCGAGTCAGTTTCACCTGATGTCAAACTTGAAGATGACTGTCAGTCATGGGAACAGTTCAGACACCTTTTTCTTAGCTTCTCTGAAACTGAAGACTCACTAAGTTTTATAGATTAAGACAGATATTTTCACTATTAAACTTCTGGGCAATGTGTCACTTTCTTCTTGTGGATGTTTTTCTTGGAATGCCACATATAATTTACTATGAATAAAAGAACCATAATTGATTTATACACTACAGTTATACTAGAGCGTATTTCAGGGTCAATGTTTATTATATATACTTTTTTCTTATTGAGAAATAGCCCTTTCCTTGTTATGGGAAATATCCCTGGCTTCAAAAATGGACATTTGGACAGAGTTGCAGAACTTCAAATGCCTTGTGAACTTTCATGGTGTTGCAGTATCTGTTAAAGCATGGATGCTTACCCTGTCTTGTGTGAAAGATCCAAAGATCTTTCTGGCTATAAACTGGCTATACCTGAGAAACAGTAGACTTGATCGGTACATAGTAAGATAAAAGTGAAAAACAACCTTTTTCATTCTGCAATGTAATGTTAAGGATTATTCTGTAGTAGATGTTGATTTTTAAAAAAGGGAGGGGAATTGTGCACAAGATGGATTTAGGAGTTTAGATATGCAAGTTCATATGATACAAGTTGTCTTTCTCTGCAGCATATCAATGATTCTGCTCCTGAAGTAAGAGATGCTGGATTTGAAGCACTAGGCACTGCCTTGAAAGTGGCTGGAGAGAAAGCTGTGAATCCTTTTCTGGCAGATGTAGACAAATTAAAGCTTGATCGGGTGAGTTTGTTATTGTAAATGTTGTACAAAACAAAATCCACTCCATTTATTCATTTAAGATTCATCTTAAACTAGAGAGACTAAAGGGGATACTTGAGGTAGTGACTTTAAGCACAGATTTCTGCAATTATTTTTTTAACATAAACGTTGCTGATGTTGCAGGGCATCTGAAAATCCCTATTTCTTCCTAGATTATCAAGTATTTTTTTAACTTCTGCTATCTAAATTGCATTAGTATTTTAACATTGCACCTTTTCAGTCTTATGTAAAATATATTTTGGCTTCAATGCTGTGGCTGGTGAGGTTTGGTTTTGTTTTGGGTTTGTTGGTTGGTTTTATGTGGGGTTTTGTTTTTGAACGCTTTCTCTGTTGTCTGAAAGTTTAGCGTTTTACATCACAACCACAGGGTTGTGATTCTATATTACAAGATAGGATTTGGTATTAAAGACTTGATTTCCAACAACAAAGTTTTCATGCTTTTGCATGAGCTGACAATTTTGTTGACTGAATGATGATTTTATAATTTAAGGTGTTAAGAATTAGTCTTCAGAACATCTGTAAGTACTGGGGGAGGGCAATGGTTTTTATATGTATAAATGCACTTCATTTTGAACTAGGAAAACTACTGTAGCCATACAGTGATGGCTGATACCACTGACCTAGTTAACATTGCTACTGTAAGGAACACAGGATAACAAGATTTGGTGAAGTAAACAACTTAAACTCTTGAAGTTTCTACCAGAGTAGTCAAGTTTTAATTACTGCTGTTAAAGGGACACTGTAGATCCAGTTGTGGTAGCTAAATAGCTTTTTTCTTCCTCACCCCCTCCCCCCACTTTTTTTTTTTAACTGCTTGTCAGATTAAAGAGTGTGCTGAGAAGGTAGAACTGGTTTATGGTAAAAAGACAGGAGGAGCTGCTGAGAAAAAAGAAGGCAAGCCTATTGCTGGAAAGACCCCTGCTCTTTCAGGGTCTGGTGGAGATAGAGAAACAAAAGATGCAGCAACCAAACCAGGACCACTGAAGAAAGCACCTGCTGTGAAGGTAAGAGAGATTGTCAGGAGATTGTTTGAGAATCACAGTTGTCTGTGATTTGCATTGAATAGTTACTTCTTAGAGATCAAAGCTGGCCTACTGAACATCTCCTTCCACTGAGGAATCACTGTCCTTCTGTAGGAGTAGGCTGAGCTCAACAAAAAGAATCTGGGACTTTTCTCAGAAAGTACTTGATGAAATCTGTTTTTAATGATGCAAACTGTCTTCTGACTTATATCATCATACTACGTTTTGATACTGAAATGGTGATAGACCACTGGAGACATTCAGAGGAGCCTCAGATGTTGTAACATTAATGTGTTCTGTGGTGAGGCAGTAGTATTTAGCTGAAGTCAATGTCTTTTCTTATAGGTAGCAAGGTTACTAATCAAGTGTTGAGTATTCTCTCAGTGTTATCTTAGTCTGTTGCTGGAAATAATTCAAACTGTTAGCCTTCATTACTTTGATTATTTGGATTTTAAAAATTGACCTAAGTAGAGATGATCTTTGTAATACCTTACTTTTTTTCCAGGTGGGAAACCTGGAAGGGAATAGTATTGCATTTTTTAAAATTTATTGATACTCTGGTAGCATGGAAAAGAGACACCAGTCACAAGTTTAATACCTAATCAGTATCCATAGGAGACTATATATGAATTCATTACTTCCTGAACCTTCACAAATAGCATATATTCATTCCCTTTTCATCTCTCATATTCTTGTGTATCTCTGTTACTGTATGTGTCTTATGAAACCTGTAGTCTGGAAGCAACATCTGAATTAAGTAAGCTCTAGCAGAAAACTGTTTCTTTGCTTACAGCTGTTATGGCGCTAGAAGTTTGGGTTTTTTGTTAGACTGTAAAAGTGTGGGAAAACAGCAGTTCTTTTGGTATCTGATGAGCTAGAGACCTGTTTGGTCTTGGCTAACTTACACATTTCATTTCTAGTCTGGGGGCCCACCCAAGAAAGGCAAACCAGCTGCAGCTGCAGGTACGGGAGGTGCTGGAGCTAAAGGCAAGAAGGGTCCTGAGACCAAAGAAATATTTGAATCTGAGCTCTCAGTGAGTATTCTGCTGTTTTCTGAAATATGATATCCTCTGTAATCTGATTTTTTTCACTGAAGTTGTTTTTTTTTTTTTTGTTAGGGCAAGGGGAAGCAATACATTTAAATAAGTGAATTGATAACTGGCAAACAGATGTTTGATCTATTCTGGTAAATACATCTATTTTTCAGGGACCTGTTGGTACCAGGCCATGTAAGACAGTAAACAATAAATCAGTCTACTATAATAGGGTATATCATGTTGTCCCTGGACAAGGAACAGATGAAACAAGTGAAGATATGACCATTTCATACATAATTTAGAATGCATGATTTGCTGAAGGTATCTGGTATTAAAAGCTTTGAGAATACAGTATTCTGGGGTTTACATTGAAATCTCAAGGAGAATACAGGAATCATTAAACTACTACAAGTTTATTCCGTGCTGTTCCTAGTAAGTTACACTCCAAAAAAATTATTGAATCCATCATGTTAATTGAGCATCTACCTATCTTCTTAGTAGGGAAACAGGTAAACTAAGCTATCTGTAGGTCAAAGAGTGAGAAATAAAAAAGCTAGGAAAGCTTTGCTAGATATATATGCAAGTTTATTGGACTGTCAGTTATCTTTAGAGTGTAGAGTAGAATAGATACTTTCCATTAGGTATCCAGTTTATATTGCTAGTTATAGAGCGGAAAATGAGTGTACACTTCCTGAGGGTGATACAGACACCAGTGAAACAGGGAAGTTTTTATTGTTTTTCATGTACTAATTGACTTTTCAGTCTTCATTTTGCTAAACTGGATACAGAAGATGGTGTCTTCTCCCATTCACCCTTATCAACTACTGATTTGTCATTGGGAATGTTTATTCAGACTTCATACAAACTTATTTTGCAAATTTTAGGTTACCTGTGCTTGATTCTGTAAGTAGTGTCTACTTAGGATTATTTTTTACTATCAACATAATTTACCGTACTTTCTAGGGATTACTTCTCTATTGTGGTGCAATTTAGCAGCTTCCTAAGTTCCTAAGGGCCCTAAACTGTAATCCATGCAAAGTTTTTCAACCTACGATAGCAAACTTCTCATATTTTGTAAATGTGCCACAATGTAAAGGTCATTCCACTACATTACATTTCCTTAAGGGTGTTGCCCTCCCCCAAGGGGATAGAGTAGGGTGTTAACCTTGTTCTGATCTGTCTGTAGATAGAAGTATGTGAAGAGAAAGCTGCTGCTGTCCTTCCAGCTTCTTGTATCCAGCAGTTGGACAGTGGTAACTGGAAAGAGAGGCTTGCCTGCATGGAGGAATTTCAGAAGGTAAGTTTCTAATAGTACGCAGAGGCAGGTAGGTAGAGAGCAGTGATTTCTTCAGCTTTTTAAGTCTGGCAGTTCTTTTAAAAGAAGACATGCCAGTAACAGTGATATTTCAGATGTCAGATATGAATTCAGATGTCTTTTGCAAGTAGTATTTAATCCAAGTGGCTTATATGATTTAAATTGGCTGTTATTCTGTAAGAACAGTCAAGTCTTTTAGTTTAATGTATATAGTTATGCTTTTGTCAGAAATATTTGTATGTGGATTGAGGATGCATAGAGGTTTTTCTAAAACACTAATTCTGAAGCTTAATCTCACAGATAACTGGGTTTAAACAAAAAGTTCTGCAATGACTGGGCAAAACCAGTGGCAAGTAAGTCCCTGCTGATAGCATGTTAGGCAGCAGTTTATGGTACTAAAATTTCAGTTGGCAAATAGCTGATGTTTGAAGAGTTACACAATGCCAGCAATCAGACTTCATGGTTGGTTGCAAATGCTTCATGTAGTCACAGTCAAATAAAGCATCACTCAAATGTGAAGCCTGCCTTGCTATTTTTAGTGGAAAAGGTGACTGACTTAAAATGTGAAATAGTGACTGGCTGCACTGAAATGCTGCTGCAGAAGCCGGAAGATGTTACTGTTTCAGTGGAAAGGAAAAGCCTAAAGTAAGAGTAAGATCAGTAATTTAGATTACATTAAAACTTAATCTCTGCTGTGTAGTCAGCATTCCAATGTGAAAGGTGCACAGTGTGTTTCATCTTGAAAAAAACAAAAAAACCCCACAAAACAGTTTAGCTTTGGGGAGTGTTGTGGGGGGTTTTTCCAGTCAAGTATTAAAATCCCAGAGCTGGAATTGCTAATAGTGTTTGTAAGGACACTTGTTAAAGAACATACAAAGTGTAGCAATATCAATGCTGTAGTTTAAATGTTGGCTCAGGACCAGTAAAATGAGTTCCTTGTGAAAATGTCTGGTAGTAAGGCTCTTGAGGTAAATTCTTATGTGGAGAATTTCTGCAACTTAATTCAGTGTTAAGAAAATATTTATAGGACAGTAGAGGTAACTTCTGTTTGTGATTTGAATTTTGTATCACTTGCAATTCACTGGCTAACTTGATGTTTATCCTTTAGGCTGTTGAGCTTATGGAGAGAAGTGAAATGCCTTGCCAAGCTCTAGTAAGAATGCTGGCCAAAAAACCTGGTTGGAAGGAAACAAATTTTCAGGTAATGCATTATCCTTCAGTAGCTAACAGTCCATTTTGGTTAATTTCTGTAAGTTGTTTCCAACCGAAGGGCTGTAGGTGCATGTGTGTCACAGTCCTAGCACTGTGACCACAGTTATATCTGTAGTCAATGAGAATATACACTCTAAAATTAGGTTTTATTTCTGCTGACAGTTAAAACTTAGAGACAACGTTTGAAGGTACATAGAGGTGTATGGATGTGTATACATCTGTGCAGATATGTTTATGGATGTGTTACATGTAAGTTTTAAAAGTAGGTAACAGCTGCCCAGTATTAGTGACTGTGTATGCATATATAAACATATATATTGGTATACACAGAATTTGTGTATAATCAGACAAAATAGTATATATCCATGTATGTATATGTAATATATATTTGTGCAAACAAGTGATGTTTATGTGGATGCTTTTATATAGTCAGCTGTATGAATTTGTGTGTATATACACACAAATACATATTTTATACATATATTTGTGTTTACTCACAGATATATTTATTTTTGCATATACCTATAAATACATAGAATGAAAAGGTTGGTCTAAAATACACAAAAGCATCAGTAACTTACTTGCTGTTATGGATCTTCCAGGTGATGCAGATGAAACTGCATATAGTTGCATTGATTGCACAGAAAGGAAACTTCTCCAAAACTTCAGCACAGGTGGTGCTGGATGGTCTTGTAGACAAGGTTGGTGATGTGAAATGTGGGAGTAATGCAAAAGAAGCCATGACAGCAATAGCAGAGGCTTGTCAGTTGCCATGGACTGCTGAGCAGGTGAGTGAGCAGCAAAGGTATTCTTCCACTAAATAAAATCAGAAATATTATGTGGGTTCTAAATCCTAAATCTGACTTTTCTGTGTTGCCTGAAAGTGTTTCGTTTGCTATCAAGATACCTTCTAAGGCAGAAGTTAAAAGTTCCTTCAAAAAAGGAAATAATGAGTAATGAATTAGTATTTTGCTGAAATCCTGCCAAATCAGGTACACAACCATAATAAAGGTTTCTCCAGTTGCCCTCAAGTACTTCAAGAACTTCTGATTCACTTCAGTTGCTATCATATGTTGATATAGTGGCACAACAAACTTTTCCTAGTATGTTACCCCAAATGTTTCAGTATACTTACAGTGCCCTGTGTTTTTTGCAGGTGCCTTCACTCATTTAGTACAGTGTTTTGTCACCTGGTTTGCCACTGTTTACACTTAACTCTCATCTGTTCCAGGTTGTGGCTATGGCTTTCTCTCAAAAGAATCCTAAAAACCAGTCGGAAACTTTGAACTGGCTTTCAAATGCAATTAAAGAGTTTGGCTTTTCTGGGTATGTCTTTTAAGTAAATTTCTAATTGAATGAGAATGTTTCTAACTTAGGACTAAGAATCTCTGTCAGATGGGTCTGAGGAGTGTGGCTGCAAGTGTATCTGAACTCTTTTTCCATAAACTGATGCTAGCTTTGCTAGGTGCTATTCTAACTCTAAATGAAAGTATCTGACATTACTGAAAGGATAGGATGCTGTTACACTACTAGATGCTTTCTTCATCGCTCTACCTTCTCTGAAGAGCATTTTTCTTAAACTTTATATACTGTAGGAGTGGGCTGGGCAAGCAGCTGTGGTGTTGCATGTCTGTTGTTGTTTTGCTTGGATACACCTGCAGCCAGGTGGGTCACTATAATTTATAGTTTAAAAAACCAAAACCTGACAGCCTACAGAAGAGTACGTACCAGCATGCTTATTACTCTACTCAGGAGGGATTTTGAGGCTGATAGCAAGAAGAAGTTTTAGCCAACTAAATAGCCATAATTTCATCTGGCACTGTGAGGGTAAGAAATGGATTCTCCATCAAAACCAGGGACAGCATTCCTTAATTTTTCATCACCAGTCTCCTAACTCAGTGTGGTCAAGCATATGTAATACGGGTTACTCCTGAGAACAGAATTCTTAAGCAGTGAAGACTTCAAGCATGAATTTGAGTACTTGGGCCGTCACTATGCCTGTTCAAGTTGTTTGACAGCTATTTAATGGATAGTTACATCAATTAACTCTGGAAAATAAACACTCTTCTTCAGTAAATTCCCCAGAAAGTATTTATTTCCTGCAGGGTAATTGATGTGTAGATATAATGGAGCAGAGCCTCCTGAGGGCTCTGTTAAGGGACATGGAAAATGTAGAGGTGGTTGGTGGCAACCAATATGCCTTCACAAAGGACAAATCGTGCCTGATAAATTTGGTGGCTTTTTATGATGGGGTCACAGCGTCAGTGGACAAGGAAAGAGCAACTGACATCCACCTAGACTTGTGCAAAGCATTTGACACTGTCTCGGATGACACCCTGGCATCTAAATTGAAAAGGTATGGATTCAAAGGATGGACTACTCAGTGAATAAGGAATAGGCTGGATGGTTACACTCAGAGTTGTGGTCAACAGCCTAATGTCCCAGTGGAGACCAGTGATGAATGGCATTTCTCAGGGGTCAGTACTGGGATCAGTGCTGTTTAACATCTTTGGCGACTTGGACAGTGGGATTGAGTTCACTCTTGGCAAGTTTGCAGATGACAGCAAGCTGTGTGGTGTGGTCAACATGCTGGAGGGACAGAAGGCCATCCAGAGGCACCTTGACAGGCTTGAGAAGTGGGCCTATGTGAGCTGCATGAAGTTCAGCAAGACCCTGCACCTGGGCTGGGGTGATCCCAAGCACAATTACAGACTGGGCAGAGAATGGATTGAGATCAGCCCTCAGGAAAAGTACTTGGGGGTATTGATTGATGAGAAGCTCGACATGAGCCGGGAATGTGGGCTTGCAGCCCAGAAAGCCACTGTGTCCTGGGTTGCATCAAGAGAAGTGTGGCCAGCGTGTCAAAGGAAGTCATTCTCCCCTTCTACTCAGCTTTTGTGAGACCCCATCTGGAGTACTGTGTCCAGTTCTGGAGTCCCCAATACAGGAAGGACATGGAGCTGTTGAAGCAAGTCCAGAGGAGGGGCACAAAGATGATCAAAGGGCTGGAGCACCTCTCCTATGAAGACAGGCTGAGGGAGTTGGGTCGGTACAGCCTGGAGAAAAGAAGGCTCCAGGGAGACCTTACAGTGACCTTCCCAGTACCTGAAGGAGCCTATGAGAAAGCTGGAGAGGAACTTGTTATGAGGGCATGTAGTGATTAGGACAAGGGGTAATGGCTTTATATTGAAAGAGGGTACATTTAGGTTAGACATTTAGGAAGAAATTCTTTAGTGTGAGGGCAGTGAGCCACTGAAACATGTTGCCCAGGGAAGCTGTGGATGCCCCCTCCCTGGAAGTGTTCAAGGGCAGGTTGGATGGAGCCTTGAGCAGCCTGGTCTAGTGGGAGGTGTCCCTGCCCATGCAGGGTAGTTGGAACTAGATGACCTTTACAGTTCCTTCCAATCTAAACCATTCTATGATGTGATCCTAAAACAGCCATGTTTGAGGCTGTACCAACAAAGCTTCTGTGATTGCCTATTTTCTATTAAATTCAATGGTGGTATAGAAGATTAGTATTCTAAACCTTCCTTTCTTTGTACATTTCTTTTTTGAAATGTGTGCCTTTTTCTGGAAGATCCTGAGACAATTTAACAAAAAAAAAATATCTCACCTTTATTACATAGCATGTGTGTCAGCTGCTTACAATTATTCTAGGCTCATCCCTCAGTATTTCAGTCCTGGCAATCGTGGGTGTTGTAATGTAAGAAACCTTCCGGCTGTAATAGTAGCAGTCTTTGATTTGTTTATAGTTTTTCATAGGCTATTCTCCCCTTTCAGTAGTTAGTTAAATAGCCACCATCTACACTCTACATGTTGTATTATTTTATATGTGCAAGTATCTTCTACTTGTAAGTTACTTGTATGAATCTGTTCTTGTAGCTTGCTTTTCCTTTAGCATATTGTGATGTTTCTTCTTGGTGCTTCCTGTGTTGCATTTTGCTTATGGGGGATATTTTTTTTCCCCACAGGCTGAATGTTAAAGCTTTCATCAGTAACGTGAAGACGGCTCTTGCTGCAACTAACCCAGTGAGTAAATTTAGAATTTTAATCCTGAATTTTTATCAGTCCTCAATTTGAAGACTGAGTGCCTTTATCTTCTTTCTGGCAGGCTGTAAGGACTTCTGCCATTACCTTACTGGGAGTCATGTATCTTTATGTGGGACCTCCTTTGCGAATGTTTTTCGAGGATGAAAAGCCAGCACTTCTCTCTCAGATAGATGCAGAATTTGAAAAGGTATGAAGTGTAACTCTCTCACTACCAAGTATTGTTAAAACTACTAGGAAGCTTCAGTAGCTGGAATCTGTAGTAAAATTGTGGACTAACCTGTGTTTTTGTAATTGAACCAGATTTTTTAAGGCAGCTCACCAAAGCAGCTGCGAACTCCTTATGTCGACCTATGTCAACAGTCACTTTTTTCATAAGGAACTTTGGAGCTTTCTGGTTTTGTTTGAATAACATAATGTTTTAGCAATCTGTCACCCTGAGACAGTACATTCATATCATACAAGTGTTTTATTTTTAATGTCAAATGAAAAACTGTAATATAGCTGTTTCTGATTTTCTGTGTTCCTTGCAGATGCAAGGACAGATGGCACCAGCCCCAACTCGTGGCATTTCCAGGCACAGTACAGCAGGTGGGGATGATGGTGAGGAAGAGGAACAGGAGGATGTTGGGAATGATGTTGTGGATCTTTTGCCAAGAACAGATATTAGGTAGGCTTGGATTCTACAGCCTGAAAATCATCTTCCACTGCAGTTCAAAAATTTGTTTTTATAAACACTTTCTGAGCATAAATCTGGTGTTAAAGCACTGAAATACTAAAAGACATATAACTAAGAAAATGTACTTTTCACCTTTTTTTCTCTTACAGTGATAAGATCTCACCTGAATTAGTGTCTAAGATTGGGGACAAAAACTGGAAGATCAGAAAGGAAGGTCTAGATGAAGTGACAAGCATAATAAATGATGCAAAGTTCATACAGCCAAACATCGGAGAACTTCCAGCTGCTTTAAAGAGTCGTCTTAATGACTCCAATAAAATCTTGGTACATTGTTGAAAATCCTGTTTCAGCTGTTTCCAGCTTAGAATTTCAAACTGTTTGTGATTTCTGAACCTTGTTTATTACTCAGTCTGTTACTATGTCCTGAAATCAACAATTGGAAAACAGTGAACTGTGTATTTTATTTATCTATTTTTACAAATATTTGCCTTTGTCTTGGCTTTATATGAAGAAAAAAGCCTTCAAAGAAAGGGACTCTGCATTTAATATAATGTAAGCAAATCTAAAAAACTTATCAACCAAAAAAAGCCAAAAATTAAGTTGGATCATTCATACAATTGAAATGTCCCTTGTTAAAAAATATTCTTAGTTGGACTTTAATGTACTCAGAATATATAAATAATTTTTATCTGTGTGAAGAATTTGAAGTCTGGAATAGATAAAACTGAGCAGCCATTCTAAAGTAAAAGCTTAGATGTACAGCAGTTTTTACTTTCCCCACCTGACTTAAGAGTTTTACACACACAGTTGTAATAAGATTTTATTCATAGCCTTTTTGTTTATGTGCAGGTGCAACAAACACTCAGCATTCTTCAGCAGATAGCAACAGCAATGGGCCCAAATATCAAACAGCATGTGAAAAATTTGGGCATTCCTGTCATCACAGTCCTAGGAGACAGTAAGGTAAGATGCTCATGAAGATCACTTTCCTTTTGGCCACTCACTATCTGAGCTGTGCCTGGCAGTAACTGTTGCTGTTGAGTTGCTTTTGAGAGGTGGATGGTAGTTAAAACTTTTTCAGAAGCTCACTGGTTTGAGCCAGGATGAAGCCAGTTTTCTGTTTACTGATTTTATTTTCTTCAGTGGTCTTTTAAGCAGCACACTTACTGAAATGAACAGCAAGCTTTCCAGCTAGTGGGCTGTTAACGCTCGAATGTTTGTAGTCACTGCTGAGAGACCAAGGCCACTTCACTCTGCTCCAGCAATTAAACTAATGACACATTTTTTGAAAGGTTCTTGCATAAATGACATCCCTGTTACTGAAATACGAATATGTGCCTAAATATAATTCTGCCTGAGGTGTATTCTGCTTGCAAATAAACCTAGTCAGTGTCATATTCAGCTTTGAAATGAAATGTGACTGAATACTTTTAATGCTGAAAATACAGCATGTTAGACACTAATCAGGTTTGCTTGGTAAAGATGCTTGTAGAACTTTTTTTTTCTTTTAGCTTCTTAGTGTGGATTCCAGGGTACATTGTTGCCTTTGTGTCACTGTGTAGGAGATCTTTGAACTGTAGGTTGAAAAAGGACACTTTCAACTAATATTGAAGCTTGTATAATGTCAGTGATGAGACTGTCGAGGTTTTATATCAAAATCAAAGCTAGGACCACAGGAAAGAGATATTTGAAGAAACAGGGGTAGGAGACTTGGGAAAATTCCTATGTATTTTGCCAGAAGTCATAGGCAGTTATCAGAGGTGGCATATTTCAGATATCTCTACTCTGAATGTAGTAGGAAAACACAGAAACTGGATCTACCTGTTCCAAGCAATGGAAGGACTAGGACTGGTCCTAGAGCTAGATAAAAACTCCTGGTTCAGTTATTTTCTCTTTAAGAGTCTTAAAGAACTAAGATGTTGTGTGATTAAATTGAATTCTTGTGTTCACCAGTTATCTTGAGGAAACAGCAAGCTCCCTTCAGTTCCAAGTACATGGTTTTAAGGATAAAACCAACTGTGTTAATCTTGTTAATAAAATGCATAACACCAGCGTTACTTGGAAGGACTATAATGCTGATAGAGGATTGTATAATCGTTCAGACATTGTTACAGTAGAATGTACTGCAAGACTTACTCAATTTATCCAGTTGCTAGAGTTTTTGAAGATGAGGAGGGTCCTTTTTGGGCCCCGCTTCGAAATGTTGATAGTGGACCAATAGCTGATGAATATTAACAGCTTATAACATGAGTGAAGACAAATTGAGTTTGGGTGAGGGGAACCAATGCCTTAAAGAGGCAGATGAGCATCTATTTACCTGCAGCACATGATTTGTTTATTTTCTTCAATGAGACAAAAGAGGGGAAAACTTAGTTGCAGGGATACTCACTTTTTATTTAGATATGTGCCTGGATGTTACTCTTGCATTTAAAATTGATTCATACTAAAGTTTAAATGAGTCTGTTACTGTTCTAAATTTTGCATGGAAAAAAGACTAAACCACTAAAGAATTAAATTGTTAGAGGGCTCTCCTGTTCCTGACTTGACTTTTGCTCATGTGTGTCCTAAATAAGAGGCTTCATAACCCACTTCCCTTGATTTATGAATGTGCTAAGTCTATTTTAAGCATTATATAAATAACTAACCCTATTCTTTAGCTTGTTTGAGAGTTCGGAGACTCCCAAAATTCTCATAAATGAATGGCAGCAGGCACAAAGTGCTTTTAAATATATCCTCTGGCCTTCTTTATTAAACTTGTTTTTTAAAATTATGGTATATAAGAATAGTGTCTGATTCAGTGATTTCTGCAGCATCACTAAAACTAAATTCCTCTGAATCTTGGATTCCTTGAGCAGTAAATAAAAAGGAGATTTCAAAGCCTGTGATATAGAAGCCTTTTCTTTTCATGGGAAGGACAAACCTGTTGCCTCTTTTGTAGTAATCTTCTGACCCCTCTTTAGGATTATTCTTAAATCTTGTTCTCGCTGCAGAATAATGTTCGTGCTGCTGCACTAGCAACTGTGAATGCCTGGGCTGAACAAACTGGCATGAAAGAGTGGTTGGAAGGGGAAGACCTGTCTGAGGAGCTCAAAAAAGAAAATCCTTTCCTAAGACAAGAGGTAGGCTTCTGTTAAGTACTTCTTCCTTCTGTGTGTCTAATCAAAATAACCTTACTTGCTGTGGTCCATGTTTATCTCTGCAGACTGGAATGACACAATGGTACTATTACATGAGTAAACAAATAGCTTTGACTTCATACTGACATAAAATTGCTAAACTGCAAAAGGCTAATACTGAGCTTTCTTCCTGCTTGGTAGCTGCCATTCAGATTTCAGTGCCTTCAAAACTTTTGTCTATTTTGATCAGCATTTTAAGATGTAGTGTTTTCCCTCAAATTAATCACATGGTAGTGAAAACCACAACTGAAGTGGGGGCGTTTATATGTTTGAGGTTGATAAAGTGTGGCTGAAAAAGAGCCTATGCAGTCTAAAGATACCAAGCTCCAGGTCTTAAGGTGGCTGTGTGTTAACATGATGTAATTAATTTTTGAATATTTTTAAATTGCTGACATTAAAGTTGATGTTGGTTAAGAAAATTTGTCTAAACAAAGTTCCTACTTACATAGAAGGACTACCGTTCATGCTCCTCTGGACAGACAGAACACTTTCAAGCACTTCTTCAAAAACTTTTATTTTGAAACTTTCTTTCAGCTTCTTGGTTGGCTGGCTGAGAAGTTGCCTACCCTCCGTTCTGTTCCCTCTGACCTACTCCTGTGTGTGCCTCACCTGTACTCCTGCCTTGAAGATCGAAATGGGGACGTGCGTAAAAAGGCACAGGATGCCCTGCCATTCTTTATGATGCATCTTGGCTTTGAGAAAATGGCAAAAGCCACTGGCAAGCTGAAGGTATTTTTGTCACTTAGATTAGAAAATGTGAGCTTGAATGAGTAGACATTAAGAAGTCACACCCACAGTCTCATGCTGTCTTGAGTCATGTAAGCTTGTCTGCATAAGAATATTTTCAGGGGGGATTGAGAGTAGCGTAAGGAGGCTGAGAGTTAAAGCTTTCTCTGCCTCAGAAAGCCTATGGCCACCACAGGTTCATTACTTAAGGAGCCTGACATTTCTTGACTGTTTTTCTGAAAAAATCTACCTGCCAGGCAGCTTGCATACCAGTTACCATCCAACTGTATGCCTTTGAACATGTGCTTTGAGATGGCTTCTAGCAATTTGGTATATCTTACGGACCCTGGAGTGCTGGATCACTGTTAGGGTACCCATTAATGTTGTAGGATTGCTCACCTAGAACAGATTGCTTGTTTACATGGTTCCAATAGATTTTATAGAAGATGCTTAATGGAAAGGTGTTTTGCCTCAGAACACAGATCTCTGAAAACATTGATGTTTTAAGATAAGCCTCTTGGAATATGCTAAACAGAGAATAGTTTGTTTCAAGCTAATGTTTGTTTGTTTTTTTCTCTGTGGTGTGTATTAGTAATCACTATCACTATTCTCTCCAAGTGTATCACTTCATTTTTTTTCCTCCTCTGTTCTCTAGCCAACTTCCAAAGACCAGGTACTGGCCATGCTTGACAAAGCCAAAGCCAACATGCCAGCCAGACCAGCTCCTCCTGCTAAAGCATCTTCCAGAGTGGTAGGGGGAGCAGCTCCAGCCAAATTCCAATCTTCATCAGGTAACCTCTCTTAATTTCTGGGAAGTGACTGAGAAGAGGGTGATTTTTTTGAAGTTTTTTGACATGCCAGAGGAAGGAACATACTTAGTAGGAAGAGAGGAATTCAGCATAAGTAGGGTTACAAATAGCTGTGTGATGAAGTGAGTTCTGTTTGCAGTTGTGGTCTTATTGGCAGTTGAGTCAACTTCCAAGGTAGGAGGATTTTTCTTTACCACACAACCATCTGTCAGCTGCTCTTAGAAAATACCTACTTGGTATTGAAGCTGAAGTTTGTGGACTAGAGAGGTGGGATTTTTTTTTGGTAATACCTGATTTTAACATAACATTTAAAAATTAATGTGAAAACATTGTTTTAATCTGGACTGTTTCCTCAGTTCACTGTAGGGCTACCAGAATGCTTGTGCTGATGCAAAAAAAGAGGGTAATGGGATTAGGGGCCAAGTGATTTGAAGAAGCAGTGCTGCCTTATCTCTCTGCTGGGGCTGGCTCACCTGCCCGAACTGGATGCAGCTACAGCTCTAGACATTATTAGCTTGCGCAGTACATTTGATAACATACTATGATATTAATTATGAAAACTTAGTATGCTAATGTGGAATTTAAGGAATTTCTTTTATGGGTCTAAAATCCTCAGACAACTGTGTGATTGTTCTATTCGTGATCAGTTTTTCTTCTGTCCTAAGAATGGAAAACTGAGCTGACCTAAAATGGGCTTGTTGATGGTTTGAAATGGTCTGTTGTTTCTCCAGCACTTGCTGAAGATTCAGGGTCCAATACCATGGAGTCCAAGCCTGATCCCAAAAAGGTCAAAGCAGGAGGAGTCTCATCTAAAGCTAAGGTGTGTTGATTTCACTTTGTATAAAATCACTTCCCGTTAAGTTAATAGCTGCAGTTTGTGAATGTATTATAGGTAGAAGAGTCTAGTCCTTGCTAGGGACTGCTTTTAGTGAGAATCTTCATGCTGGTTTGAGTTCTGAAATGACAAGTGTTGTCATTACCTATTTAGTTCTTAAAGTCTGTTTTGTCAAAAATGCAGTCTTGTGAGCAGTTCAGTCCACATTCTAAATCTGCTTGGCCTCCGTGATTTCATGCTGTTGAAAATTCATTCTTACCATTGTAGTTCCACGGTATACTTTGTATACATAAACAGTAATCCGTGTATCAAAAGAAATTAATCTCTCCTTTACAGTGTGAAGGGTAAAATAATCACAAGTGCAAAAAGGGAAAGAAGATGGTTAATGCATCACAGTGATCTGAACTGATTACATTTGAATTTGTGATTAGGTTTTTCTGTTGTTTTGTGTTACAGTATTTTATTTTATTTTTTTTGCTATTAACTTTAAAGTTTTTCCTATGTGTATAACTAAAATAAAGCACCCAAATTGTTCTACAGTTCAATAGCCTTCATTGTCTGAAGTGGTGCTGTAACAAGAATATTTGATGTAGGTCCAGATTTGTGGCAGGAATGAACTGAACAAACCTTGAAGGATGAAGATTTGCTGAAGTTGATGTATTCTTCTGTAAAAACTCTGATGCCAGAGTTAGTGCCTTGGCTGTGAACACAGTAAAATACTTGGAATGTTAACTCTTAAGAGTAAATAGCTGTCTAAAAACAAAGCCTTTTCTGTGGCTTATTTACAGCAGTCAGATGTTAGTAGCAGTATGTCCAAAGGCAATACCAGCCAGCCCAAAACTAATACAAGCCTCAGCAAAGGCAGTACCAGTGTGACAAAGAGCAAATCTATCAAACAGGTACCACATTGGGTTGCAGGGTGTGGGTGGGTGACTAGCACACTGGTTGAGAGTGATGTGTTGTATTTCACAGGATACTACTGTGCACATGTGGGTATTGCTTCCACAGCAGCAGAGCACATCCTTCTAAAATGCTAATCAACAACATGATTCTTCCAGTTTCTCTCTGGCTCTTGTACACCTGGGCAGCATGAGGTTGGCTGGTATCTTAATGCTTGCAGTTGCTGGGACTGAGACCTATGTCTTGTGTTGCCTGTTGATACCTGCCTTTTTTAATACCTGGCTTTTTTCAGGGTGTCCAAGGGAAGAAAGTGCTAAGCAAGCCTAATCTGAAGGAAGATGATGATAAATCAGGTCCTATTTTTATCATAGTCCCAAATGGGAAAGAACAAAGGATGAAAGATGAGAAAGGTCTGAAGGTGAGAAAAATCTGAATGTATTCACAAGTTTTGAACTAGTGTAATTTTCAAGTATTCTTTCAGGTTTTAATTTAGAATTAAACATGCTATGGCATGAAAGTGCTAGTCTATTTCCATCCCTTGGATTGACTATCTGGTTCTTCCGTTGACTTTCACAGGCCAATATCTGGTTTACTGTGGTGTTTCTCTTCTGATTTCCAAATGTTGTGCATTTATACACTCTCATGAATGACAAAAGCCTTTTTACACCTTCCATGGGATGGTCTTTAGATGTGAAGTACCATCAAGTTTTTACCTGAAAATGGTAAACTTTAATTTTACAATTCTAGGATACATTCTAAAAGCTTTAATATGCTTATTTTGAACAGTACCACTTACCAAGTTATGGCTTTTTAGGGGAATTCTGTTACTTAAAACATGCATGTTATTTGTAACTTGCTAGTAATTAGGCCCATCTGTAGCTTAAAAAAAACCCACAACACTTTAAGGGACAGTAATTAATTTTCTGCATAGAGAAAATTTTTCATGTAAGCCAAGGTGAGCAAACACAGTTGAATTTTTCCCATTACTCATTGATAATGAAACTTTGAAAAAAGATTCTAAAGCCAAATTAAAAGGGGTGTGACTTGCAGATTCTTTCAGGAAGTAAAGGTATTGCTTTGAGTTCCAAATGTTTCCTTTTGCAGGTGTTAAAATGGAATTTCACTACTCCCCGTGATGAATATATTGAGCAGCTAAAAACTCAGATGTCCAGCTGTGTGGCAAAATGGCTACAGGATGAGATGTTTCATGCAGACTTCCAGCATCACAACAAAGCACTAGCTGTTATGATTGAGGTGAGTTTTGATCTGTGGTACTAGAAAATGTTGTATAGGATTACTCTTCTATGAAAAATTCTGCTTAAATTAAATCAGAATTCTCTGAGAAGCCAGGAGTCATTGTTCTGTGAAGCTGAAATATTAACATATATAGACATCAGAGGAAGTTGCTATTAATATTGTTTCTTGGGAGAAGGGAAAATTTCCTCACTGGAGAATTCTCTTAGAATTTCAGAAAGCTGTATAAATTAAATTTGAGTACTTAGGATTCTAGGAATCATCCAATAAATGTAGACTGTCTTATCAGGCATAACTTTTCCATGTTCTCTTCTTTTTTGAACAGTCTGTTTCATTTTGCCCAACCTCCTTTCTTTTTTTCTTTCACTTCAAGCACGTGGAGAGTGAAAAAGATGGAGTTATCAGCTGCCTGGATCTGATCTTAAAATGGCTTACCCTGCGGTTCTTTGATACCAACACAAGTGTTTTGATGAAAGCACTTGAATACCTTAAATTGCTTTTCAATTTGCTGAGTCAAGAGGAGTATCACCTTACTGAAAATGAAGCATCCTCTTTCATCCCATATCTTATCCTGAAGGTACAGTTCATTGTACAGAAACTTCATGAGGAATAGAGCAAGATACCATCAAACACTGCAGTATTCTCGTTCCAAATATATTGTGAATGGAGTTAAATCCAGTTGATGGCCAGTCGCAAGTGGTGTTCTCCAGGGCTCAGCTTTGGGGCCAGTTTTGTTTAATGTCATTATCAGTGGTCTGAATGAGGGTATTGAGTGCTCCCTCAGTAAGTTTGTAGACACACCAAATTGGGTAAGAGTGTTGAACTGCTCCAGGGTAGGAAGGCTCTGCAGAGGGACCTGGACAGGCTTGATAGGCCAGGACCAACTGTATGAGTTTTAACAAGGCCAAGTGCTGGGTCCTGCACTTGTGTCACAACAACCCATGCAATGCTGCAGGCTTGGGGAAGAGTGGCTGGAAAGCTTCCCAGAGGATAAGGACCTGGGGGTATTTGTCAACAGCTGGCTGAATATGAACCAACAGTGTGCCCAAGTGGCCAAGAAGGCCAGCAGCATCGTGGCTTGTATCAGGAATAGTGTGGCCTGCAGGAGCAGGGAAGTGATTGTCCCCCTGTACTTGGCACTGGTGAGGCAGCATCTCAAATACTGTGTTTTGTGCCACTCACTACAAAGTCATCGAGGTGTTGGCTCAACTCCAGAGAAGGGCAACCAAGCTAGTGAAGGGTTTGGAGAACAAGTCTTATGAGGATCATCTGAAGGAACTGGGGTTGTTTAGTCTGGAGAAAAGAAGGCTCAGAAGGGACCTTATCACTCTCTACAACTACCTGGGAGAAGATTGTAGGGAGGTGTAGAAGCTTATTTTCCCAAATATCAACTGAATAGGACATGAGGAAATGGCCTTGAGTTACACCAGGGGAGGTTTAGATTGTGTATTAGAAGAAATTTCTTCACTGAAAGGGTAATCAAGCACTGTAACAGGCTGACCAGGGAAGGGGTTGAGTCACCATCCCTGGAGGTGTTTAAAACACTTGTGGTGCTTAGAGACATAGAATAGTGGTGGACTGGGCAGTACAAGGTTAATGGTTGGATTTTATGATCTTATGGGTCTTTTCCCACTTCTGTGATTCTGTGGTTCTTTTTTGTGTATTTGCCTCTAAAAGCCATTAACTGAAAGGGTTTTTTGCATGCAGAACAATTCTGGCTCTCATAACATTATTTAGGCTAATCAGCAGTATCATGAAACTGTTTAAAATAATCTGTATTTATTCCCTTTTGATTTTTAATTTTTCTGCTAGGTAGGAGAACCAAAAGATGTCATCCGCAAGGATGTTCGTGCTATTCTGAACAGGATGTGTCTTATCTATCCAGCCAGCAAGATGTTCACTTTCATCATGGAGGGGACAAAATCCAAAAACTCAAAGCAGCGTGCAGGTGGGAAATGGCAGGATTAATCAGGCAATTGCAAAGTGCTTGAAATGGCTTTGGTTTGCATCTTGAAAAACCCAGCATAAGAATATTTGGTGGAATGCAAGATTTGCCTACACGTGTAGCGTTTTATGTGAATGCTTCTAAGTGTTTAAAGGATTAGATTTTAAAGTAGTGTCATCTTGGGTTTTATTCTTGGTGCCTTTATACCTTCCAAAGATGAGCAGTCTGTTAAATTACACTATAGCATTAAGATTGAGTCTCCCTTGAGTAGGCTTGATGTCTTAGTGAAACAGTACTGGGGAGAACAGTGACAGTACCATTGTCCAAGTGATTAAGGCAGTCAGTTAATGTGATCAAGAATTGGGGAAGAAACACTGTACATCTGTCTCAGCTTCATTATAGAAATTATTTGTGGTGTGGTGTTTGTAGTTTAAACAAGTCACCTTGAAAAGATCTCATCCTGATAGAACCAGGAAGTTAAACTAATACATAATACATCATTGCAAGCTCACAACTGTCTAAACTACCTAGATGTGATGGTAACTATAGTATTGCTCATATACAGTAATGTAAAAAGTTTGAAGGGTAATGGGATGACTGGCAGCTTTTAGGTGCAATCTGTGTGATGCAGTCTGAACATAAATCACTTGGAGTATACCTATCATCAGCATTCTTATTGACACTTCTCTACTGTGAATGCTCAAGTTGTGCAAGGAACGCAGCCGTTGGGAGGGCTCTCTTCCCAGCAGCATTGAACCTGAACGTGCATCTGTCGTTTCCTTCCTTTAGAATGCTTGGAAGAGCTTGGATGTCTGGTTGAATCATACGGCATGAATGTATGCCAGCCAACTCCAGGGAAAGCCTTAAAAGAAATGGCAACTCATATTGGTGACAGGGACAACACGGTGCGCAACGCTGCACTGAACACCATTGTGACTGTCTATAATGTTCATGGTGACCAAGTGTTCAAGCTGATTGGAAATGTGAGTGTAACTGGGAATAAGATTTATTTCTGAACCTTTTTTTTTTTTCCAAATCCTTACATTTTTATAGGGGACTAGCAGTGCTTTGCTTGTGATTGGTCACGGTGCATCTTGCTGTTTGTGTCAAGAGCATTTTGTAACATTGAAAAGAACTTGCTACACCTTTGGATCCTCTAAAAATTAGCTTGTTAATTCCTGATTGTTGGATAAATCACCTGGGTGTTAATGAATGAAAAAATAAATTGGAAGAAATGAGCAAAACAATTACTTCCATGGGAATTAAATTGTTTAGAAAGGGTAACTTTCTGAGTAGTCAAATGTATAGGTAACACTTGTCCTGGTAATGTCTCTAGCAGCACTTAAACTGGTTGGAATATGATAGATACGTTAATGCCTATACTAATCTATTGTGTTGTGTTATATGTCATAGTGCATGCAAACTATTGGAGGGATATTTTATGGAGTATGATGAGCAGGGAAACAGGGCTGACTTTTTTTTTATTTCTTTCCAACTTCATGATATGTTGAAATTTATTGTGACTTGTTTTCTCTGCTAATCATCTCCATGGCAATGTTGGATTTTAATTAACATTTTCAATTCCCATCTTATTTTAACTATATTTCATAGTGCAGTCTGCCTCCTCCTCAGTGTTGTATAGTCCACTTGCTTTTGGGTTTTAAGGTTAAGAAAAAACTGTAGCACTGGAACCATTCAGCCTTTTCTAACTATGGCTTTCTGAGCTTCACTGTGGTCTATCTAGTCCCAAAATATATGGCTTTTCCAAATCATAGGGATGTTGGAGAGTACGTTATACAAAATTGTCACTGCTGCTTTTGTTCAGATGTAGTGATTCGTAAGCATCAGTCCTGTAGATAAACAGATAAATATGATTCTTTTCACTGCATGAGTTGGAGTGTTCAGTTAGTTTACCTTGTGTAGAGCTTCCCTTATGGGTACACTGAATGGGCCAACTGTTAGAATGACCCTGGCTTCTGTGGCAGGGTCCATAGTGTTAAAGCATTGCCTGGGCTCCTAATAGGGGACATAGAGAGGTGGGTGGGGGTTTCTTTCATTGTTTTTTTTTCTGCAGGAACACAAGCGACAACAAGAAACATGTGATAGTACCCATGCTTGAATTCCAGAATACTTGTTTCTTGGAAATTATGTGGGCTAGAAATAGCTGCATTCAGTATTACATCTTGTCCATATGGGTTAATTAGCTCCTGAAGTAGAATCTGACTTTCTAGGGTAACCTTAGATTGCTGCTAGATGGTTATGTTGATAGTCCCTACCCTTGGTGTTAGAGAACTTCAATATGGGGTAATAAATGGTGTACCTTCTGTAAGTGACAGAGATTTCTAAAATCTATACAAGGGCAACTGAGTGAAAGCATTGTGTATTACAGCTTTCTGAGAAGGACATGAGCATGCTGGAGGAAAGAATAAAACGGTCAGCCAAGAGACCATCTGCTGCTCCAGTGAGGCAGGCAGAGGAGAAACCTCAGCGTGCTCAGAACATCAGCGCTAACGCTAGCATGCTGCGGAAGGGACCGGCTGAGGACATGTCCTCCAAACTCAAGTATGTGATGATCCACTGTGGTCTGTAGCTTGCCCAGTGTATGTGCTAATATCACGTCTGGTGATGTTCTTTTAGTTCTTGTATCATCATCTCTGCATGTAAAAATTGGCCAAATAGTATAAATCAAAATGTCTGAAAGTTTTTTTTGTCTTGTCTGTCTTGAAATCTTTCTAAATGGTCTTGTGCCTTTTTTCACTGCTTCTCCATGGACAGAATTATGTATCGCACTTATAGGATGTAAGTACTGCCCACTAACTACTTGGTAGCAAGGTTCTTGTATCTTTCAATTTCTATCCTACTCATCCTTTCCTGAGGGTGACAGCTTTACCATGGCCAATTCTAGGTTATTTACAGGTCTCTGACTTAGAGAAAACAAAGGAACCAAGAATATGGGTGTCTGCCAAGGTGACTAGATCAAACAACATGCAGGCATGGCAGTTCCATGTTAGGCAGCTGTTAGAAATATTGGGAGAACTTCCTGTGCATTACATTACACTTGTTGTAGATTGGACCCTGTTCTTAACTTCTTAGAGCAGACATGCAGCACAGAACTGTATGAGCGTGTGTAAATCATAGAGCCTGGAGCAATAGTACCAGAAACAAAACCAAAATTCCTTGTATTGGCTCAATATCTTGGAATAAAAGTCCCTGTTGATAACTGTGTATTAAACGTTTCCTTGGAAAATCTAATACGCAGCACAAGTCATGTGGGGTGGTGGGAGTCCTGGGTTCAGATGAGCTTGTGAGATTGCTACACATCCTATTCATCATTTAAAAAAAGAAAAAGCCACTCCTGAACTTGAACACTATATTCCATTAATGCTACTTTAAACTGTGCTGCGTAACTTTCAAAATGAACCAGTGCTGCATCCCTATCGCAGATGCAGGGGTCCTCGTGGTGAGATATGAGAGAAACTAGGAAGGCAAGTAACTAGCAGCTGCTCTTCTGGCCTACAAAAGGGGTTACTAGGTGGCTTGGATAAAATCAAAACTTCAAAGTCTGTGTTATTTATTATGAGAGTATTAGGGCTACCAATGGATGCTAGTGCTGGTACTCTTGCCTCTTGGGTATATGTAATAAACACATCTCTCCTGGTTTCTACAGTCAAAATCGCAACATGGGCTCTCACTCGGAGACAGCACATACAGTTCCACGGGAATTTCAGCTGGATCTTGATGAAATTGAAAATGACAATGGTACTGTCAGATGTGAGATGCCAGCACTTGTACAGCACAAACTAGATGACATCTTCGAGCCAGTCTTGATTCCTGAGCCCAAGTAAGTCTAGTTTTAACTACTGAATGAAACCAGTAGGGCTACTTAATCTATTTTGAGAAGCAGAATTTACCATGTTAGTTTCTGCTTTAAGACTTGTTTACACAAGAAACATAGTGTCAGCTAATTTGGAGAGATGTCAAAGTGTACTGTTCTGGGATCTGAAGAGCAATTATTTCTAATGGAAAACCTGAGTTGTGCTTATGTGATTTTACAGTAAAAATCTTAATTTTGTAAATGCATCATCACTGTCTTTACAAGTAGTGCAATAGACACATTAAAAGTATTTATTCCTTCCTTTAGTGTCCTCTGTGAAAAATTAAATCCTTTTCCCTTGTCTCTAAACTCACTGAAATAGAGCAGTTCAGCGTAAATTAGATCTGTCTCTCTGAAGAGTAATGAACCCTGTTTTCATCTGTTTAGAATCCGTGCTGTGTCTCCACACTTTGATGACATGCACAGTAACACAGCTTCTACTATCAATTTTGTCATTTCCCAAGTAGCCAGTGGTGATATAAATACAAGTATCCAGGCTCTGGCACAGGTGAGTGAATTAAGGTGGCAACTAATCACACTGTACTAAACTGTCTGCGAGGGTGATGAGTTGCACTGTGGTGGAGCAATCATGTCAGGTGACGTGGACTCTGCTCAGAATCTCCCTGATGACAAAACTGAGTGCACAGGGGCCATCTGACTCGCTTTAGTAACAGAAACTCCATTTGCATGATGGAATAGACTCTTAACACAGAAGCACTAAGGGGGGAAAAAAGCCTATCTGCTTTTGTCAAGTATCTCTGCTGTAAGTTTGAAAAAGCCAGTTAAGCCAGTTTGAAGTTTTAAATGTAAACTGTTTTACAGATCATCAGCAAAATAATTCTCTTGCCTCATAGCTTTTACATATTTCCAGGGTGGCTTTAACTCCTTGGAAGTATTTTATCCAGAAGATTTCATAAAGCTGTTAATTCCAGAATTCATAATGCAGCATCTCATGTTTTCATTTGTGTACAGGATAGGGTTGCAATTCTCTAAAACATCAGTAATTGCTTATATTGCGCTTAGCAACAGATGTCTGTGGATACTGATTTTAGGTGAAAGCTTAGAACGCAAGTGCCTTGTCAAATTGACTGGTATGGGCAAGACCTTTCCTATAGAAAAGTTTTGAAATTGTATTGATTTTGCACTGCTTGCATTATGTTGACTTGGTTGTGTTGTTTTTAAATCTTAGATTGATGAGGTTCTCAGACAGGAAGACAAAGCAGAAGCTATGTCTGGCCACATTGACCAGTTCCTAATAGCTACATTTATGCAGCTTCGACTAATCTACAACACGCACATGGCAGATGAGAAGCTAGATAAAGATGAGATAGTCAAACTTTACAGCTGTATTATTGGGAGCATGATCTCGGTAAGGCTTTGACCTAGAAGTTATGGTGAAGAGCAAATAATTTCTGTGCACAAGCTGGAAGATAATGGAATATTTGTCCTGTACTTACCTTCATAAACAAGACTTAATAGTAAGCTTTGTTGCTAATTGTCTGCTCATCAGTGCACCTTCAGAGAAGGAGTGGGGATGAGAAACGGGGAAAGGGAAAAAGGTCTCCTTGTTGCTTCTACAGAACACAGCCACTCTAATACTTTTATTAAGCTTTGGTTTAATATTCTTTATATTTTGAGTGCTTAATTGGTGGCCTAAGTGTTTTCAGAAGTCACCTAGTAGAAGTAAGTTCCCTGGTTGCTTTTTTATTGTTTAACACTTGGGGGAGAGGGGGTTGTCAAGTGGTTTGACAGTGTAGCCTACAGAAATCTCTCCATTCAAGCATTGCATGCCGGGAAAACTTCTTATGCTGTCTTCCATTTCTAGCTATTTCAGATAGAGAGTCTGGCTCGAGAGGCCTCCACTGGTGTGCTGAAGGACCTAATGCATGGTCTTATTACTTTAATGCTGGATTCTCGGGTTGAAGACCTTGAGGAGGGTGAGCAGGTCATCCGATCAGTCAACCTCTTGGTAGTGAAAGTTCTGGAAAAGTCTGACCAGACCAACATCTTGAGGTATATAATGAAAATTGCACAGTTACTGCTTCTCTTCACCCACCCGTTCTTGTGTGTTCTTAAATGGCTGAGTTTGTTAGTCCTTCTGTAAGCAGAAAATGATGCTTGATTCAGCTGGCTAATGAAGAATTATCACTTATGGTCAGTGGTGGTCAGAACTTGACTGCACAACTGGAGGCAGGCTAAATGAACCAGTTCAGTATGATTGTATCTGCTTTGTAGTTTAGCAGACTGCCTCTTAAACCCTTGTAACATACTAGAAAGAAGGAAGGAGCTGTTACACAAAATGGCATCAACTGCTGGACTAACCCTAGTCTCTGGTTGGGATATTCTGTGGGGGGAGTTGGCATCTTTTTTTGTGTGTGTAGCACTTTTCCTGTGTAACTGTTATACATTTATTCCTTCTAGTGCTCTGCTTGTTTTGCTCCAAGACAGTCTGCTAGCAACAGCCAGCTCTCCTAAGTTTTCAGAACTAGTTATGAAGGTAAGCCTGTAGTAGAGGTTTTGAACTTACTTAATCTGAATCAACTTAGCTGAAAGAACAGATACTTAAAAAACATAACTTGATGGATTTCTTATAGCTCTCGTAATTATAGTCTTATAATTAGATGTTACATATGGTGATGTCATGTATGCCAGGAGGGAGCTTAACACCTGCTGATAGTTTACAGAAGCTAATGCAAACTCCATACAGAAGGTGCAGTCACCTCTTGTGCTTATTTGCTTATGCAGAGCACTGTACTAGGGATTCAAACAGTCCCAGGCTGGAGCTGCTCTGTATTTTGGCATCTCTAGGGACAGGCAGATGTCTGCATATCAAACATGAGTGTCATCTCTTTTTTTTTTTTTTTTTAATAATAAAACACCCTTTTGTCACTTGCATGATTTTTAAAGACGACTTAGGCATTCTTAATGAGGTTAAACCTAAAGAAGTCATGCTCTGTGTGTGTGTACATAGCATGTATCCATTATCTGCTGAAGCTTCTTCAGGGAAAGCAGTCAGGCTCCTATTATTGGTAGAGGGGTCAGCACTTCTTATATGCACCAGTTCTAAAGAAGGATCTGGGTAACAGTAATGGTAGTCGCAAAGAAAGTAGGTACCAGTGCAAGTATTGCTTGAGCAGACAGGCACAGTGCGTGTCTGTGGTAGCAGAGTGAAATGGCTCAATGATTGTTTTGTATCATCTCTCCTTACATAATTAAATGCTTCTTCCTTGAGTTGTCTGGATTTTGAGTCAGCCTCTCATTCCAGTGTCTGTGGAGAATGGTGCGTCTTCTTCCAGAAACCATTAACAGTATCAATCTGGATCGTATTCTACTGGATATCCACATTTTCATGAAGATCTTTCCCAAAGAGAAGCTGAAACAATGCAAGAGTGAGTTTCCTATAAGGACACTGAAGACTCTGCTTCACACCCTGTGCAAGCTGAAAGGGCCCAAGGTTAGAGGAGTCACTAGTCATGTATTTTAAACTGGATGTTTGTGCAGTCTCTAAAGCTTTTCCTTTTTGTGTGTGTGTGTATTCCCTTTTTTTCTCCTTTTAGATCTTAGATCATTTAACAATGATAGACAACAAAAATGAGTCTGAGCTGGAGGCTCACCTGTGTAGAGTAGTGAAACACTCCATGGACCAGAGTGGAAGCAAAGCCGATAAGGATACAGAAAAAGGGGCTTCTCGCATAGTAAGTAATGTAAATGTGTTGGTAGGGAGAGGGAATCTAAGGCAATTTATTTAGGAAACAAGCTTGATTTTTGTGATTGTGGAATATTAAATTGTCATTTCTTTTCCAGCATGCAACTAGTGTTGGAAATACTCTTCTAGTTTTATTTTTGGCTGTTTTGGGAACTTTCAGAGTGTTCCTGTTACTACCGGAATATTCTGTGCAATATCCCAGGACTAAGTGCTTTCCAGGATGTTCAAGTATGCACCACAGGTTTTATGCTGCCTGATACTGCATTTGATCTACTAAAGGTTAACCATACCCAAAGTCAATTTTAAACACTGGCTTTTCAGAAGGAGTCCTACAGCTTGAGGATATCTTTACTCATTCTGAGTGAACAGTGGCTTTGTAAAAACCTAATCACTTCAAGGTTTTCTTCATTGTGGAAGATCTCTCTCCAGATAGCAGGTCTGAGGGCTCTGTGGGTTTGTCTAGCTTCCCTTCATTTTTATTCGCTTCATTTTAGAAGTCTCCTTTATTTATTTAGGAGGAAAAGGCTTCGAAGGCCAAAGTTAATGATATTTTGGCAGAAATATTTAAGAAGATTGGCTCCAAG
This sequence comes from Apus apus, assembly GCF_020740795.1. Taxonomy (NCBI): domain Eukaryota; kingdom Metazoa; phylum Chordata; class Aves; order Apodiformes; family Apodidae; genus Apus; species Apus apus. The sequence goes on from NC_067286.1 coordinate 25,006,259, forward strand.
GAGAACACTAAGGAGGTAAGTATTTCCTTCCTGCAAGGAAGAGGGCATGATACACTAGGATGGTGTATGCAGCAGTTGAAGTAATGCACAGGAACTCTTCCCTCCTCTTCAGGGTCTGGCAGAGCTGTATGAATACAAAAAGAAATATTCTGATGCAGACATTGAGCCCTTCCTGAAAAACTCCTCTCAGTTTTTCCAGAGCTATGTGGAAAGAGGCCTCCGGCTGATAGAAACAGAGCGGGAGGGGAAAGGACGCATTGCTGCTTCTACAGGTACATTTTATAGCAAATTCAACTGATTTATGAGAAGCAGAGATATAAGAACAGTAGATACATGTCCTTTGTAGTAACTAATATTTGCAGGTGTTTATGGATTCTCAAAGTGAGTCACATGTTTTCTTGGCACTTGTGTTGCTTCATGAGGCATCGTTTGCAGGGACTATGCATTCTTGGCTTACAAAAAAAATTGTTATGACAATTGTCACTAAATGTAGAAGGCATCTGAAAGGCTTCGTAAGCAAGTGGTTCTAATTTTTATCCTGTAGTGTGGGCTGACCATTGGCTTATGTTTCATGTGTCTGATATCAAGAGCTGTTTCTGCAAAGTATACAGCTGGACTGTAACAGCAGCAGCTGTCAGGTTCTCCTTTTACCTTTGGGTTACTAAAATGGTACAGGAGGTTTTTTTGATAGAGTATTGTTTACCGTGGAATTGAAAAGTTTATTGTAAAGTATCTTGAACTGGTTTTATAGCAGTCTTTGTGATGTCCCCTTTCCAATATGTCAGCTTTTTAACTGGATAAATTACTGTAAAACACTTAGCTGGATAGTCTTTTTCATTGCAGATAAGCACAATCTTAATGCAGTATTAGGGGGGAATCTGACATATTATTAACTGACAGTAAAAAATGATACACAGTCTGGCCAAACTACCTTTGCATTTAATTTCTTTCACATTTCATGGTGTCCTGTTAGGCTTTAGGCTTTTCTCCTGCCACTGTTCCCTCTCCTATCCCTGTATTGTAAATTACTTTAGGAAGACAATGTAAGTTTCTTTTGGAACCTCCTAAATGTGTCTGACTAGGTGGGGCAGAAAAATTCTACCTCTCATCCTCAGTCTGTACAATCAAGAAATGCACAGAGATTTCAAGACAATTTTTGTGCCCCGTATTTGTCTTTTTTTTTTTCCCCCCTCTCTAACTATAATATTTTGATATAATAAAGGATACTGTTCCATCTTGCAACAGTGCTTTATATATGCTAAAGTATAAATGCTTAAACTTAATTCTTTTATCTATTTTAAATACCCTACAGTAAACTAGTGAAGATAAATCTCTGTCCACTCTAAACCTTAGGACTAGCTAATCATTTCAGAACTGAAAGGTGCTTTTTATAGTGTATAAACCTTTCCTAGGATTTTGGTAGAGAAATCATAAAAACCATGCTTACGTGCCTTCCGGAAATGGCTATTTTAGATTGAATTTGAAGAAGCAGCAGCTTTAGGTTGCCTGAAGGGAGAGGTAAAGAGGGGTTAGAAGCAGTGGTGAGTACTTCTGCCCAGAAGTACTACTAAATTCAGAAAAAAACAGAAGACTCCAAATACCCCCCATCCTGTCAATTGCTGTTCTCTCTTGACATCATGGTTACTGCTGATCTACACCAGCATCTTCCTCTCACTTCCACTGTCTTCAGCTGTCAGCCTCAGCACTAGTTCTGGAGCTGCTGTGCTGCCACTTCTTAAATGGCTCCATTTCTTTTCTTGGTTTTCAATTGTCATTCTTGCAAGGAAATGAAAGGGCTGATATGCCTATATTAAGAAATGCACAAATCTTTGTAGTTTATAGCTTGGTTTTTCATCCAGTATATCTTATTTCAAGGAACTGACCAAGAGGCTTACTCTCTTTTTAATTTGACTTCTTAAACTGTTTTTCCCTCCCCCCTTCCCTCATCCTCCAGGACTTTCTTCTCAGATGGAGGGAACCTGTGTTCCTGCTTCTACCCATGCTGTATCTTCATCTCTAGGAAACACAAATGGGGAGGAAGTGGGGCCTTCAGTTTACTTGGAAAGATTAAAAATCCTCAGGCAGCGGTGTGGCCTTGACAATGCAAAGGTATTGTACTTTACATTTGTAAATGTGCCCAAGGGAGGCACTTCATTTGCACTTTTTTTAAGAATGCAAGTGGATTGTTTTTTCTGTGCAAAAGGCATGTTCCAATCAGAATTGATGATCTTTCATTATACTGCATGTCCCAGATATTCATGGCATGTCACCATGCCTAGTGTAAATGGCTTTAAACTCATTATTTGGCCAAATGGGTTTATGATTAAGTTCACTTTGTTTACAGCACTGTTGTACATGCAAGTTGTTTCTACAGTCTTGTAGTTTGGTATCTTCCCTTACCACATAGTTGAGTCTCAGAAGGGCTCAGATAATTACTGTTCTCTAAGGTGAACATATATTGACAGCTGTTTGAGTTGAGTGATGTGGAAAATCTGGATTTTTCTGCTCTGAAACAACTACAAGACCTGAATGAAGACTTTTAATAAAGTTTTATATATTTTTGGGTGTATGGGTACTAATGCACAGAAATACTGAATGAGCTTAGTTTTGGAAATGTGGGCCAAAATTTCGAACAGTTCAGTGATCCATATGTTAGGAATCTAGTGCTGATGACTGAAGTCTACACTAAAGGCACATGAGAAGTGATGTTCACTCTAGAAACAGTGATCCAGGCACACAACTCTTTTAACCTTTAACACAAACTTGTGTATCAGCTCTGAGGTGGGAAAGTGTTTCCTAGTTGTTAGTAAGAAGGTAATTAATGCAGATGGAAACATCAATTGGTAAAAGAACAGTGAATTGACATTTTAAGTCTTTGGCAAGGTAGAGCTTGCCAGTCAATCCAAGTTTCCTCTTTTCATTTAACTAGAAAACTCACTGGCTGTTGATGCTGCACACTGGCATGGACTTTGCTCTTGTGGTAGTAGAATTCAGGTTGTTTAAGACTGCAGCAGGCTGTCTCAGTAAAACACTGGTCTACTGTGAATTTTTGTGGTCTTTGAAGTTCATTTGTGTCCCTACTGACATCAAACATGAACTGCTTGAATGATAAGAATTGAGTATTGCAGTTAGCTTTGCAGGGTTCTGATTTTGATGGCAGCTGACTTATCGCTCCAGATCACCTGTGTTGTATTGCTCCTCTTTCCTCTGGTTTTAGTGCTTCTTGTGAAAATGAAAAGCTATTGGCTATGGCTTTTGCCGCTATTTATCTTAACATTTCCCTGTCCTCCCCTGTAGCAGGAAGACAGACCACCTCTGACGTCTCTGCTCTCTAAACCAGCAGTCCCTACAGTTGCATCTTCTACAGATATGCTTCACAGTAAGCTCTCCCAGCTCCGTGAGTCACGGGAGCAGTACCAACACCTGGACCTGGACTCCAATCAGACTCATTCCTCTGGCATTGGAACTACCCTGGCTTCACCCTCTTCTGCAGCAGCTAATATTGATGACTTGAAAAAAAGATTGGAGAGAATAAAAAGCAGTCGCAAATAGAGATGCAAGAGGGAAAGCATCACTGTCGCTTGGGCTGTCTTCAGCTTTAGTTTACTAAACTAGAAGTCTTCATAGTTAAATGGCCTCATTTAGGCCTAATGTATACAAACTGGTTTATGTATAATACAGTGGATTTTGGGGGGTTGAGTCATTGTGGCACAAGTATTTGTACATACTCTGCTTCTCAGCAAGCATCTCTTTGACCATAGAAGGCTGTCTGTGTATTAGTTTTAGTGTACAGACCTGTAAACAACCATCCTCTTGCTCAGACTAGTTTCTCATAACTTGTTTTTTTATTTGTAAAATTGTCTTTAAGATCTTTTCCTAGTTCTTAACTCTTAGATAATCTTTAGTGCAATCACTTTTAATTTTGTGAATTCTTCTCCATGTAATCCTTGAACTGTTGATTCTATATGGACACATGGCATGAAGTAACTAATTTAAGTGTCTTTTGTAAATAAAGTTTGCATTAACTATACCAGCCTCTGTAGGAACAGCAGTGACTGCTGGTTAGAGAAGTCACTCTATTCCTGAATGTTAGTGACTGGGGACCTGGAAACTGAACTAAGCTATTCTTGACATGAACCTTTGGGTATGGATAGGTTATAAGGAAAATGAACGTAAACTATCTCTGGGTGCAGTCCTGACACCTTGCACTCTTAGTTCTATGAGCAGTAGTGCATTTTTCATATAGTGTTTTTTGTTTTGTTTTGGATATATTTCTGTAGCTTGAGAGTAAGTTGAGAATATTTAGTTTGCTGAAATGCTTAATTTAAACTATCTAGTCCTTGTGATGCCTTGTGATGCCTCTATCCAGGTTAAGCATAATCCCACCTGTGTACAGGTGCTTTCTTTGGGGGGGAGCCTGCTGCTGTTGATTCGGAGTAGATTAGCAGTGATTTGCTGTCAGTGGATTAATTTATCCTGAGCTCATTTGGTTAAGCAGTCTTTCTCATGCAGTTTTCAAGTGCAGGTAGACCTCACCACCACATTCTTTTTGCTCTTAAATATCTGAAATTAGCAAACTACTATTTTGTGTAACTAAGACACCTGGTAGTGCTAATCTGCAGCCGCTGCTTTTTTGTAAGAGTGACTTCAGATTAGCCTTTTTCAGAAGCAACAATTAGGAAGATTAAGTCATACATTGTATAGCCTTTCTAGCCCTTTCATGTCTAGTCAGGTGATATGTTTTCACCTTACTGCTGCACTTCTGTTTGAGAGCTGGTTGTGAAGCACAAATTACACATCTACTCCATAGCTAAAATAGAGTTATTGAGGAGTGGGACAGGCAGGCTTACAATAGCACACTTCTACTCTAGATTTTTCTCTTCCATGTAACTGCTGCTTTTGTTGTTTGCTCTGTGGACCAGCAGTCTCTGCATTAGGGCTGTTACTGAAACTGTCTTGTCTGATTACAGTAAAAATGTGGCTTTAAATTATACCTGTACAACAGATCTATGCCAGAGCTTTTGCAAATGGCTGAAAACTTCCTTTTACAGGCCCCCTAGGCTGGCATTGCAGTTGACATGATACTGCTTGGTGCTTATGTTTGTACACTGTGACAAGCAGACTTATGAGTGTTCTCTATCCTGTGTTAATTGACATGATGCTGTTCATTGCTCCATCACCTTGATTGAGTAGTCGCAGTCTCTTCCCAACCTGAAGTGAGCATGTGCTTTCTTGTGGAACAGAGCTGTGGGACAGGTGGAGGTTTGGCCCTTACTGGTAAGTGCTGAGGTTTTGTGCCCTTAAACTGGGGCTGTTTGTGAGTAGTTTGTGTTGACTGGCACTAGAGTGATTGCCACTACCTCTCAATTACTAGCTGCTTTTTGAAACACTGATATTTAAATTTGTCCATATGTTCTTTTACCATGTCCAGCAGACATTCTGAAGAGCTCTTGTTAAGTAGCTCAGGGTGTTAAAACAGCAGTGCCTGCAAACCTGCATACAACTATTTTAAATTGGAAGCTGAGTTGAAAATGGAAGTACAGAATAATTGAGTAGCAGAAGATAAAGATGCTTACCTTGAACAAGTTTTTGCCCTGTGTCTCTGTAGTGTTTGGTTGGACTCAATATCCTGGGAGTTCTGAACTAAAACTTGTGCACATAAATTAATAAAGCCTAATTTTTAGCCCAGACAATATCTAAATAACATTAAACTGAATTTTAAAAATTATTCCTCTGTATTGTTTGTAACAAGTCAGTATTAACAGTGACTTACCCCAGAAACTGTATGGTCCTGGTTCCCCTCTTAGATGTGCAATTTCTCAGATTATTACCTAGCAGTAAAAAGATGAGGCTAAAAATTTAAACATGAGAAAGGCTAAACATTTTCAGTGTCTCATGCCTGTGGGTATCAATGACTTAAAACAGTTGTGAGGAGGAACTTGAGCTCCTTAGGTTTCTTTCTTCGGGTGCCTTTGAGAGGCTGTTTTTATGCTTGCTTTGGGCAATCAAATTGGACTGTCTTCAAGTTGGTTCCCAAATGAACCATCTTCAAGGAGATGACCAGACAGTAATTGATCGCTGACTTTGTTTATTCCAGCTAATTTCAGAGAGTTACCTCTACTGTCACTTTTTTCAACACAGTCACTCTTCTTAACACTCTGTATGGAGCATAACAATATCTCACTGGTGCCTGTTTCTGTGACTTGATGGCACTGAGTGAGGAGCATAGGAATACAGAGTCACAGGGAGCAAGGACAATTTCCAAATTGCTTTGAGAGAAAGTTGGGCTGAACAAATTGGTTAGTCGAGAATGCATTTACTGCTGTGTCCTTGGTGATCCACAAATTGCTGCTGAAGAGGAGCTTAGGAAAGAATCATAGAATCACTTAGGCTGGAAAAGACCTTTAAGATCCTCAAGTCCAATCATTGACTCTACCATAAAGTCCAGCAGTAAGCCATATTCCCAAGCACCACATGCAGGGATGGTGGCTGAAGCTTCTTTGGGGAGTGATCCCTAAACAGGCTTTGTAAGACAACCAGAAGGGGTATAGTGCAGGATGCTTCCATTGGAGGCCCTTTGGCAATGACTGCACAAATTGCTTCCTTCTGCATCTTGCTATGCAGGTGGAAAATGCACTTTGAGGACCCAGCACCATCTGCCATGGAGAAAGTAGCTGCCATACAGTAATGGAAGCGCTACATAATGTATTGAAGCCTGTATTCCTCTGTAGGATGAATTGCATACAGCTGGCATCTGTAACTTCTTAAGATGCTAACCTTGTGGAGGTGCTGGTATTTATTGACTGCTACTGTAGCTGGGAACAATTTTTAGAACAGAAAATTAGTTGATGAGTTGACTTGAAGGGAGGAAAGGGACAGTGCCTGAGGGCACAACCGTGCTTACTGTGACTTAAAGCCATCATCTGAGGTCTAAAATCTATTGAGTATAACTTGATAGAACAGAAGGTAGCTTGTTTGAAGCACAACAGGTAATTGGCAGTATAACTAGTGCCCTTCTGTTGGTACTCCTGGCTCTTGTGATGCTAAGATTCAAGTGCAACTAAACTCAGCATAAACAAAAGGAAGAAGATGGGTTTGAGATCTTTTATTTTCAAGGAAGAACACTTTCCCTTGAGTTGTAAGGATATAACTGCTTTACTTCAGGATTTTCTATGCTTCTGTTTTTAGGAAGTGGAGCATTGTAGCAAAACTGAGAGCAAGCAAGGTGAACACTTCCTCTATTGTCCATGTTTTTCAATGGCTTTTCGTATCCACTTTTTCAGGCGGAATACATGGGTATAAAATCCGTATTTCCCATCTCGGTCGCAGCCTTCTCCCCATGACACTATTCCCACTTGATACCAACGGTTGTCCTCTGGGTTCTAAAGCAAAGAAAAATGGATTTGGGACCAGGAGCAAAAGATTTTCCGATCTAAGCCCTGTGTGCACTCCAGCCTGTTTAGTGATGGATACTGCTTTGGTATTCATACTGGTATCTACTAGACAACATAACTTGTTGTAGTAATTTTGTCCCTACCTTAACAGCTCTTGGAGAGAACTGGCCGTCGTTCATTCATCCTGCAGCTGATCTCTGTATGTGCTGAGAACTCAGCACAGAAATGGGGCTGGGTGACTGGAGGATTCAGCTCCGTGGCTCAGCTTTGGCATGAAATGGGTTTGCTTCAGCCACTCTGCAGTCTCTATCTCTGGTGCTTTTTTTTAATACTATTTTGCAAGTTCAGCATGGCACAAACCTAGCTCCATATGCTCTGTGAGCCTGAACCTTTTCAACATACCTTCATTACAAAAGGTCCCCCACTGTCCCCTTCACAGGCATCTCCTCTTCTTGAGTCTTCAGGACTGTAACCTACAGGCAAGAAGAAAGTCGGACATTTGACTGTAGGAGGAGTGGCTGGTATTGGCCACGTGTTCTTTGAAGTATTGCTGCATAAATTTAGAGAGCCATGAGATTGCTTACTGCTTCTGCTAACTAATGGATGTAAATTTAGAAAACAGCTTTGTGGGGTTTTTTTTATATGTAAAACAGCTAACTGCTTCTGTCTGCAGCGTTCCTGAATCCACCATATTCTTCCACTCTCTGTGCTCTCATTCCTGTTTTCTTTCACTGCAGTTGCTGTTGGTGTTGGCTGCCACTGTGCTCGCAGCTGTAGCTTGAGCTACTGTGCCTTTCAAAGAATCATAGCATGGTTTGGGCTGGAAGGAATCATCCAATTCCAACCCCCTACATGGGCAGGTACACCTCCCACTAGACCAGGTTCCTCAAAGGCCCATCCAACCTTGAACACTTCTGGGAAGGGGGCATCCATTTCTCTTGCCTTACAAACTTCTGTGTGTAAAATTCCATGTGCCTCATTTTTAAATTTTATTTACTATACAGTCTCATTGCCCTCCTCACTTTTGCCTTCCTGTCATTCTCTCTTCTCTGTCTGGCTTCCTATAGACAGTCCGAGGGAGAGGAAAGGGATTTCACTTTAATTCCTGAGGAACTAGACAGTTTATTTGCATTTTCCTATCACCCATGCCTCCCCTTTTCTACTGTATGTCTACATCTCAGCTATTTTTCAACAATGTTGTCCAGAAATAGAAACTATAAGAGCACTGTATTATCAGTGTACTCTTATGAAATTGGCTGCCATTCCAGTGCAAGTAGTTATTATATTATGGGTTATTATATGCAAACAGCACAAGTTCAGTCAAAAATAGTTGGAGATTTGCTTGTAGGAACTGATAAAGTCTACAGGAATGAAGAGTACAGCAGAAAGTATTAAACTAGTGTATAAACACACAATCTATTTGTATATTGAATACTGTGTTCACTTCTGTAATCACTCAAAAGGAGTATAATGCTAGAAGTGATACAGGAAGGTAGAACAAGGATTATCAGAAGTACAGAATACCTTCTGTATTTTGAAAGATTAAATGAGTGCTTTTCAACTTGGAAGAGAAATGGCAGAGCTGTAAGGGGTCCATAAAACAATATATGATGTGGAGAAGAAATTCTTTAAAGTATTTTTTCATTCATTAGATAGAAAACTTAACAGAACAGGAGGAATTAACTTTTTTACATGTTCTGTAAATAACCTGTGGAGACTTGTCACAGAAGTTGTGGGCATAAGTATGAAGCTGCTTCAAAAGGTTGAGACAAGCTAGTGGAGAAGGGGTTGTTTGGCTGCTGAGTAGCATAATTGGTCTGCAGCCTCTAACTTAGTGAGTCACCAAACTCTTCCATATACTGTTGAAAAGGTAATTGTGTTCTCCAGCCTTCATGTTTTCTGAGAGCTGAAAAAGTCCTTCTTATGGGAAAGGTAAACTTTATGGATGGCATTTGCAAATGTATCAGAAAGTAAACTTGCAGTGTGAGCCCCATCAGGACTCCAGAGCCCTTGTCTTCTGTGTCTCCAGTGCTGCTTACCTGCACAGAACATGTTGTCCGTGACTTTAACTTTGGTGGATGCCTTGCAGATTTCTTGACTTGCAATAGGCACATTGAGCTGTTGCAGGACTGTGGGGAGCTTGCTTGGGCTAGTGCCCCATGTTTCTTTCAAGTTTCCCCAACCAGTTACCCGTCCTTTGTGACCTGCCAGCATCAGCCTGTGGAAGAAAGCACAGTTATAATCAAACGTGTTGTAGCAGCTTTTTCCTGCCTGGCTCCCTTGCTGCAAATAGCCTAAATAAGGCATCTTTTTCTGACCTTTTCTTGAAGGCCCATGGGAGGCATTTTAGCCTGGATTTTTAGGACTGTGGGACAGTCTTCTCACCTCTGCACAATCTCTTTGGTAGGCAGGCAGACAGGGTGGATATAGTCACTGAAGATGATTGGTCTCTTCAAGTGCATGAGTGCAATGTCTCGTTCCATGTTCTCTTTCCAGTTGTACTTTGGATGGATGATGATTTTATCCAACAGAGCAATTTTCTCTATGTTCTTTTCATATCTGAAATAGTCATGAAGGAAAGGGCCCGCTGTACAGTAGCAACTGAGAGCCCTCTGGGGTTCATGATACTCTCAGGTGCATTGTACCCTCTGAGACAACACTCTCTCTTTACAGTGGAGCGCCCCTTTAGACTTTCCATGGTTCTGCCCTCCCTTTCACTTTAACCTGTAGAATCAGCAAAAGCAGCAAATGACAATTCCATCAGATTAGTGGGAGGCATGTGACATTGGCTATGTGTGTTTCCATGGATACTGAACCATAGCCTAACCTCCTTGTGTCTCATGACTCCAACAGGAAGGCTATTTCACTTCATCCAGGCTCTTACTTTGCCCTCACGTGCTTGCCAATCCGCACCAAGATGTCATTTGTAGTTAAGTTCTTGTCCCAGGGTGGATAATAAAGACAGTGAGCAGCAGTCAATACCCAGCTGTCACTGATGAGGCTGGCACCACAGAGCAACTCTTGAGGACTCTTTTTGTAGAGCATCACTTGCCTGAGAGACAAGAGAGAGGAAGGCTTAGCAGGAGTAGAGGTACAGCTGGCTGACTGTGTTTTGGTGTGATGCAGGAAGAGCAGAATTTGCAGTGAACAGGGAAGAACGTTGCACTGTACTGATAAAGACACTGCATAGGTGGCTCTAGCAGGTGTCTTCCCTGGGCATGTACATTCTACGTAGTAGGCCATTTACCCTATTTCCTTCACCTGGAAAGTTTTCTCATCCTCTCTGCTCCAGCAAAGCTGGAAAGAGGAAGAGACAAAGATGAAACACAACAGCTCTCTTGCTTTCCTACATGGTTGTGTACTTGGCTCAAGAGGAGCGTTTCTTTCTAGCTATTTTAGTGCTGCCTTCTCAACTACTTGGAGAAGCTTTCATTAGAAGCCAGAATGTCCCCATGCTGCCCAAGAAAGGAGAGCCCTTTTCTTTCCCTCTGCTTAAACTGAAGGGAGACACAAACCCATGAAGGACTATGCTAAGACAACACTTACCAGGGGGAGCTGCCAACTTCTGCATCTTCCCCATGCACAATTCTGGACTCTCTGTAGGAGCTTAGCAGTTCCTTCTCAGTTTTGTCCGCTACCTTTTTCTTCTCAAATAAAGGTCGAGTACCGCAGTCTGAAAAAATAAGCAATCTGGCTTTGCTACTCTACCTGATTCACAGTGGAGAAATGTTGGCTGCCGTTAGCATGTTAAGCTGGAAAAGCCTAGGAAGGAAGTGCTAACTAGCTCCAAGATCATAACTGGAGATTGTTTTCTAAGTGTCCTTCAAGGAATTCAGATACCCACCCCCCCGCTTTTGACAGCATTTGGCAAGCTGGTGTTTCTGTGGAACAGTGAGTGCTCCTGTGGGAAGAAGCTGTAGCCTTTCTGCAAACTATCATGCTGTATCTAGAGTTTTTGCTCACCTGCTTCACCTGAACCAAAAGTTTGTTCATCAAAGAAGGTTTTGAACTCTTGAGCAAGAGTCGTACGTGCTGTTTTTCCCTCCGACTGTTCATTCTCATCCTCTAGTGAGCTCTCTGAGAGAGGCAGAAAGACAGACATGGTCAGAGGCCTAGCTGCAATTTCTGTACTTGTCAGCAATGTACATGTTTGTTTCCACATGCAGTGGGGCTGATGAAGGAATGATGTTTTAAAAACACTGCTCTTTTTAATGCTCCTTGTCCACCATTTTGAGTTTTCAGGGCCAAGAGAGAACCCAAGGGACACAACAGCTCTATACATGTACAGCAGGTGAGTACATTTGGACAACTAGGACTTCCACATAGACGGTGTGCATACTTCCATGTCTATGCCTTCAAGGCCAATCACTTCACCATCCTGCTTTTGTTTGCCATTGCCTCACAAGTGTGCCTACCCAAGCCAATGCAGGCTTCTCACCACAGTAGTGCAGATCACAATATTCAAAGTTGGGTGGTTCATCTGTGACACACCAGACCCCCTCATCATCTTCATCAGGATTCCGACAGTAATTCTCCAGCAGCTTCACCTCTGGATTGATGTGTTTTCCAAGGAGCACCTCTTTGGCTTTCTCAGAGTTCCATGGCAGGCACTTAGCTCCAGACACAGTGACTGAGAGGGTCCCGGTGTAAAGCATGCCTTTGTCTGGTTCACATTGCTCCACTGGAGCTGGTGGTGTGACCCGTGGAGTGAATTCAACTGTAGTCCTTTCTTCACCTGGAAAGACAGAGAGCTGTGATTTAACCCATAATTTTGCACTCAGAAGGACTGTTAGAAAATAGCGCCAGAGCCCCGTTATTAACGTCCAGAGTCATATGGGGCCTCCCATTATGTTTGGGAGCTCCTACTGTGCTCTCAGGCACGTGGTGGCCCTCTACAAACTTGCAGTGTCTGGGATGGTTCTTTCAGCTGGAGGTAAGGTGAGGCTGCCACTACACATCACACTTCTCTTTGCCATGAAGATGAGGGACAATACTGTGTTTCTTTCTGGGATATCTTTGATAACCATCTCAAGGGATAGGGAGGTGCCTCAGGCATCACAATGTTGCTGTGTTAGAGTCTCTAATGCCTTTTTCTCAAATGCGTAACAAGACCGTATTTGGAGGAACCTTTTACTGTGATATGCTACTAAAATAGCAAATGTAACTTTTGCCAATATTTCTATATCTAATGGTAAGAGAAAAGTATTCCTGCCAGACTTCCCACACGTTTTCTTGAAAGTGTCCTAGTAGCTGCAAGCTTTAAGCAGCATTTCTTGAGGGAGTGGGAACCAGATAATCTGTTTGGCAGCAGTTGTTTGGCCTCAAGCTGCTTTCTCCATGTGAAAAGACACGCTCTGTTTGACTGCTCCCCCTGGGCCACAACAGCCACTGAGGAAGTAGCATTCACCTTAATTAGTGAGGCTGCTTCTGTGTGAGATAGATTCATATCAACACGATTGCAAAGGAACTGTACACAAAAACTAGGTTTTTCTAGTCCTGCCACATCCATGGAAGTGGAACAGTAGGGTACTGCAGGCCAGAAACTTAATTAGTGAACAAAAGACAGGGCAGATGCCTTGACCATCCCAAAGCAGAGCAGTATTGCACACCAGGGCAGTGATGATGACTTCTAAAGCTTCAGAACAACCCTTGCTCAGAACGGTTGCTGATCTCTCTGGCCTTCACTTCTAAGACTCGCTGCCTCTCGTCTGCTTTTGGAAGAGAAGCTTCTGCTGTAAGAATGTTCTCTGTTTTCTATCAGTTCTTCTGAGACGGAGGCCAACCCCCCAGGAAGACAGCTCTGTATTGTGGGGAAGAAGAGGGACTGTAAGTGTAGGGGTATGGTTCTCCATCCTGTTAAGTGCAATAATAAGAGAAGGGTGTTTTTTCTTGAGATTGTGGTATCAAACTGCACCCTTCTGTATGAGTGAATGTTGAAGCACTAGCTGCAGTGGTTTTGTACTAAAGGTGAGAATTTGGACCAAAAAAAGCAGTATGTCTCATTTCTGTCACAAATCAGAGGCAGCTAAACCAGGATTTTGGGATGTTCCTGACTGGCAAAACTCTAGTAGATTTCAGGGGACTGCTGACACCAGATTTAATTTAGATCTAGACTAGTGTAGTCTAGAGGAAACAGCAACATTAGAGGAATTTAGCCAAGGGAGATGTATGGGTGACTCAGTGACTTTTCCTCTTCAGTTTCTTTACCCTTTAAGATGCAGCTCTTCTACTCCAACTGACCTCTGGTCCTGTGAGATTCCTCCTGCCTAACACTTTCCCCTTCCTTGGCACATTTAGTATCAGTCTCCGTGCAGTGTTCCCTGCCAGAGAAGGGCTTGCTGGGGTGTAGTGCTGAGACATACCACACACTGGGATGGGACACTCCTCCCGTTCCACCGTTGGATCTCGGGTGTAGCACCATGGGCCTCCTGAGTTGTTGTCTGGGTTCCTGCAGTAGTTCTCAGTGAGATCTTTGTGAATGGTGGCATTAAATCTATGAGAAAAAGCTGGTTAGGCTAGGATGGAAGAACACCTTGGAGAACCTTTTTGAGTTGTGCAGGGGATGAACATACTTAGGTATATGTGGATATTTGCTTGTCCACACTTGACATTCAATGCCTGATTTGGTGTAGTTGATCGTTCCCTGATAGTTCTGGCCCAGATCATGAGAGCAGGTACCTGTTAAAATCCCAACATGGTATAAGCCAGGGCCAGTGCAAGTGATGTTGTGTTTTTCAAGGTCAGAGGTGCCATCCCACAAATCCCTTCAACTTTTGCTGCCTGTATTAGCCGGCACAAACGCAGACATTCTCTTCACGGGGTGAGAAGAACTCTGAGATTAAGCTGCCTCTGCCTTCTCAGAGGGAACTCACCCCAAGGCTCAGAGCTTTGCTTTTGCTGTAGGCACAGGTCAGAGCCCTGCTGAGAGGCTGGGCCTGGGGACACACGTTACAAGGGGAAGGATATCTACCCCATGCTGTTTCAGTGAGGGAGCTAGGGTGTTTGTGACATGGTTAGTGAGGAAATAAAGAATTTAAAATTCCCCTCCTGCTATTTTTCTTTCTAATCAGATGGCTTCACCAGCTTCAGATATTTTTATTTTTCCCTTACAAACCAGGAAGCAAGTTCCTGGCACGCACTGTATCTGGGAGATTGAAGTCAATATTAATTTCTTACCTTCTAGACAAGCATCCAGAACTGCCCTCGTCTTTCTCAGGCCCTCACATACTAGTAAGATAAGAAGAAAGAAATGCATTATATGAAAGGAATCATAAGCATCATAGTTTGAACCAGTTTATCCTCTAGGGACAAAACATAAGTGCTTTGTCCTGGAAAGCGAACTCTTCAAAGAGGGTAGGGAGCCACCTTTCTGTGAATTGACAGTGCATCCTGAGGGACAGCAGAGCACCTGCAGGACTTGAAGAAACTTACCTTGGTATTTTGACCAAAATGCCTCCTGTAAAAAAAAAAAGAAAAACAAAAAAAAGTACATACTTAAGAGGAGAGAGACTGAAGATCAGAGCCTGTTTAGCTGCTGCAATTCAAACCAGTAGGCAAATTCCCCATGACAACAAATGGAACAAACTAACCTAACTCTGTTGGTATCAATTAGTATGGAGTCCAACAAAGCAAAAAATCTGATACAAAACCACATTCCCACTCATCAGACTCAGGAATCAAGAGAATACGATTGTTTCTAAAAAGACCAAAGATGCTTGCAACCTTCATCAACCGCCAGAGGAAACAAAGCCTAGACTACAGTGCAGAAGTTGAAGGTTAAACTTCTAAGGCCACAGATCACACGTAGCTATTGCTTAGCAGCTATGCAGCCTGAGAGTGATGGCTTTAGAAATACTGTGCAGAGGTTTTATCTTGCTGGCTTAGACTCCTGACTGTTGGTCTGTTCACTGTTGTTATTTTTGGTTGTGGAATTCAGGATGGATGCTGGCCCTGGGCCTAGCAGCAAACCCCAAAGGGATGCAGAACAAATTTAGCAGTGTGAGTAAGTCTGGAAGCCAGAAGAAGGGACAGACTGTGCCAAAGCTTCAGCTCACAGGAGCTTGAGGCATCTGCACTCAGTGTTTGACTGCTAGGCCAGCTCTTTCATGTGTGTCTGGGGCTGTGGCAGTTCAAATGTGTGGCACCATCCTGAACTAGTAGAAGATGCAATTCAGGACTGATGGTTGAGGGAAGACTCTCCTTTTCACTTCACACTTAAAACAGAGAGAGAAGGAAAAGAACCTGGGTTTTGAGCTGCATTCCCTGCCGTGATTTCCTAAGGGAAAGAGCCTGAGCCCTCCCTGGGGCACACAAGCATTGGCCTCGTCTTGAGTCACAGAACTGGAACTGCGATCTGCTGGTCTTTCACTACAGAGGTGAGGGAATGTTTCTTGGGACCACCCACGTCCGCTGTACGTACCGTCTGAACAGTGGATTCAAGGGCTTCAAAGGCCTCCTCATAACTGCATGTCTCCTCCAGGCACTCTCGCTCCAGATTTCCCTTCATCATCTCTTCCAGAAATCCTTTGTTGGCACGTCTTGAGCGCTTGAGCAGTGACAGTGCCTGCCCCTTTTCCAGGAAAACTACCGGGTCAGAACACTGCCAGTCAAAGGGGTGCTCGCAGCAGGAGGGCCCCTTTGTCTCCCCTTGCACTTTCCAAAAATCACACGCAGCTGATGTGATAATCCCACAGCCCAGCCTCCCTCAGTGCACCATACAGAGAAGAGAAGCCCTGTCAGGTCCACACCTGATGATCAGAGCAGGCTCTCTCTAACTCATCCACTGGGACTGGCCTCTGTTAGGCAACAGAAGTGACAGGAACCCTCTGCTATTCTTCGCAAAGCTGCTCTGCAGTGAAATACAGGCTTTTTTGCTTGAAGCCTGCTACTGCTCCCTGCCAGCCACTGTCCTCCTGTCTTGCCAACCTCAGACTGCTGTGATAGGCACAGCTTGGTTTCATCTTCACATTCAGAGACCCTGATTTGAGGCCTGTAGTCAAACCTTTTCCCATGCAGCAGTGGGTTAGAAAGAACCTCACCTCATGTTAAGAAAAGTCAGGTGAATTAGAGGCTCTGTTAAGAGAAAAAGAGCAGTGAGCAGGAAGGCTGCATACTGCGTATGACCTAAAGTTTAGATAAGGGAGAGCTGGGGAGACAATGGAGAATTGCAGCCACCCAGGTCAACTGAGGAACTCTAGCCCAAAAAGGCCCACAGTTGTGCTAGACACAAGTCCTGGGCTGACCCACATACCCCTTCTCCACTGTCTCCCAGGTGACCCACAAAATCCACTGAGCTGTTGTAATCAGCCTTCCCTGCCAGCTGCTGGATGCTGCTGCATCCTCCTGTGCAGGCAAGTCCTATGCTCACTTCACTCTCAGCATCCTTTCACTCCCAGCTTCAAGCTTTCTGAGCTCCTCCTGCCTTACCAAGAAAGCCTGCCACTAGCTTTGCCCTCGGAAAGAAAGAACCCCATCTTTCTTCCTTCTGTCACCCACTGGTACTGCCCAGCTCCCTGTGCCACTGAGTCTTACCTCCAGCATGGCTCAGTGTGAGGTGCAGAAGGCTGAGCAGGAGCAGGCCCCTCAGCACACTGGGTTTGCTCTGCTCCATGCTGTGCAGTCCTGGCCACAGGGGAAATGCAAGGGGAGCAGAATAAGCAGAGTCACAGCCCTGCTGGGTTAATATTGAACCAGAATGAAGAAATAGGACTCCAGAGGTCGTGGTGTGTCAGGGACAGTGAGACTGAGTCTTCTCTTTTCCCTTGGCATCTCTCCCTCCCTTCAGGGCATCTTCATTTTCTTACTTAGTTAGTGGAAGCCAAGCAAAAGCCTCTGGATCCCCATAGGACTAAAATTAGCATCCCATTTCATAACAGGAAAGATAGCATGGGGAGTGAGAGGACAAGCTGTGCCCAGGGACAACTAAGGCTGTCACAGAGAGGTCTCCACCAGCTCACAGCCAGAGCAGCTCACCTGTTCTTCCTCAGTGCTACTCTGCTTCCCTGCAGCTCTTGGCACCATCATGGCCTTTCCACCTAGCTGGCTTGGGTCCCTGCTGCTGAGTCTCTGCAGAGCCTGAGCTCCTTGAGCCATTCCCACTTGTCCTAGCTGCAAGGCCCCCTAGCTTTTTCCCCATAGAGCCCAGTTGTCTCTTCTCCCTGCAGTTATCAGCAAGCTCAGCCGCAGCTGTTTTGGCACCAGAACACAGTTTTAATTTCTCCCTTCTCCCTCACCCATGTCAGGAAGCAGAAGGGGTGCCTGTGCCAAATTCCATGTGGAATTTAAATTTTCCTCCCAGTTAGGCCAGCAATGCCATTGGCGGTGCATACTTCCCACTGCATTACAATTCCCAGATGAGTGGAGGAGGATGAAGCAGCAAGAAGTTTGGGCTCCCCTTTTTATTCCCACAGCAGTGGAACATACAAAAGTACATCCAAAAGGATAAAGAAGCTCTGGCAAGCAATGAGCTAGCACATCCAAAACTAGTCAGGAAAACAAAAGCTTCCAGGAACAGGGAAGCAGGAACAGTCTGAATGTCATGACACCAGCTAGTAAGTCAAGAACTGGACTACCAGAGCTGGGAAAGCTCTAATGATTCCTATAGCAATCAGAAAACTGGCAGAGTGAGGAACCAGCAGAAAGCAGGGCAGGGTGGGGGTAGTCTCAGGAACTGCCACATGGCACAGAAGTGCTTTCTGCCAGCAAGGGAGCATGTTTTGTGCTGTGCCTCCATGCAGCAGATACATCTGTAATGTTTATCTCCATTGAAGGAGTGCAAATATTAGCATTAGGGTGGCTGAGGAATGACTGTGTGGCCACTGGTACAAAGAGCAGTTGCAGAGGCTACCTCCCTCATCTAAGAGTATCTCCTTTTCTCACCCACACACACCCCTGGATTTTGGAGAGACACCTGTAGGAATGGCTGGCATGACCTGAATGGAGGTGACCTGGGTGGAGGAGTGTGTGTACCCAGGGTTAGGCACAACCCTAGAAACACCCCATGTTACTTCACTAGGGAAAGCAGCATTTAGGAGAAGCACGTAGGCAGGGAGAGGAAAGAGGCTTCAGAGCACAAACAGGTTTTGGAAGAGTGGTGAAATCAGAGCTGCTGCCATCCCACACAGCAGCCACAACCAGTGCTCCACCAGCAGTCCCACGTTTGTGCTAGCCCAGCTGGCAAGCAGAGACCTCTGCTCAGCTGACAAGAAGACGATAGCAGCAAGGACAGTTTCTTTACTGTCTATACAATAATTGGGTTTGGGTCTCACACTGCAGGTAGGACAAGTGACCTCAGGGCTGCTTTCACCAGGCGTAATTAAGTGAGTCCACATGGCTGTGAATGGAGGGAAGAAACAGAGCCACAGGAAGACTGCTGCCCACCCCGTAGTTGTAGTGATGAGACAGAGAGATGCTGCTGTGTTTTACGGAGGTGTAATACACCTGTGCAAGCCTTCATTATGGATACCAATAAGAAAGGACTCTGTAACATATTGATTAAAATACCATTTGTGGGGGATAACCGCAGAAGGCAAAATGAAATAACATTTGATAATCTTGTGGCCCTTCAGATGGTGGGAACACCAAGTAACAGCATCAGCCCATGCCATGCTGCAGAGATAGTATCTGTGCTGAAGTTTTTATGGGATTTTCTCAACAGTAAAAAATTCTATTTGTAATTTCTGCTGTTCAAAGGGTGTACACATCAAAATATTCTGCTTCACTCGAAGATCAAGGCAAGGTCACAGTGGTGCCATCATCACCAGGTGCCAAGCAGATGCAAACTGTAGGCTCCCCAGTTAGGGTTAGCTGGCGAAGTTTGTCCTGCAGCCAAGTGATACGTGCAACACTGGCCTGGACATTCTCATCTCAACTTGTTTCATGGATCATCAGAGTACCTCACTTTTTAAGAGCTTCCAATATTCTCAGTAACTTTTTTTTTTTTTTTTTATTTCTGCATGCCTCTGTGCTGCTTTATAATAACCAGGCAGCCTTTACAATGCAGCTGAAGTCAACATTGTTATATTTATACCTTTTTTTTTTCATCTTCTTCTCTTTCCTTTAAAGGAAAAGTGTTGGTATCTTTCATGGTATCATGCATTATATGAGGTTAACTTTAAACAACACTAAATTACAGCAGTTAAGCTTGATTACTAGAAAAGTATGAATGCCCTCTAATACTTAGCTATGCCATCTTTCTCTAATATTACCTCTGCTCTGGTTCCTACATTCATTCTGTTGCTTCAGCACTTGTTTTAAAAAAAACACCTTACTGAAACCAAACAGTCACCATGTCTGGCTGCTTCTTTTCCAGTTGCTGTTCTTTCCCTCTGTGAAACAGGACAAACCCGTCTGCCAGGGCCATTAGGTTGTTCACTGTAACTGCTGATATTTTCTTTACATAGATCACTTCAGTTTCAACTGGTTTTTTACATTGTTTTTTCTTTATAATTGGAGATTTTCTCTACATCTACATCTACGTTTTCCAGCCCTTTTTGGTATCCTACAATAATATTAGTAATTGGAGATGCTGGCTCTTTATATTACTGCCTTTTTTTTTTTGTTCTGTAATGTGCTTCTAGGGCTCCTGTCCGTTTCCCCCATTATTATGCTTAGCCTCTGCAGCAGGGCAGGTGCATAAGCTGTCACTTCTCTAGGGCCTTTGACTGCCACCTCTCAAACATTTGACTCTTCCATCTGTTCACTGTTCCTGTAAGCAACTTCTTATAATTTCATTTTCTTTCTGCCTTCACCCACCCCAGGAGTGATGGATGCTATTCTCTTTCTTAGGGTAAGAGAGTTAAGATTCATGCCTTTACCCTCCCAGAGTTATGGCTTTCAACACTGCTGGGAGTTTTGATCACTTTCCCTCTATGAGTTGACTCTTCTTTTTAAGTGAAGAAAGCCTTGGCAGTTATTTCCTATGTTACTATCTTCCCAACTTCCAGGGAGCAGAGGGTTTGGCCTTGGCCTGTTTCCTTGGGCCTTTGTCTGCTCTATGGTGGATACAGTTTGCTGATTCTATAGTTGGGGCGTTTCTGAGCGTTTTCTTGAGGTAAGTTACAGAGTTTGATCACCAATTGGAACACTTTGGGTATAATCACAAGGAATTAATCCCCCATCCCTTCATACACAGGTTCCCCTGACCCTAAGGACAGAGGAGCCGCCAAGCAAGGGGACTTGAGGACCCAAAGAATCATCCCCTTCCCTCGCAGCCTGCTACCACCTTTCCAGTCAAACACCTTGGTCAGGTTGAAGCAAGTTTACGAGTTGGCCAAAGGCTGAAATCTGGCCATGGTGAGAGGCTTAAGTGTAACACTTAAGTTTATGTGCAAGCCCAATACCTGGTGAGGCCCTGCCAGCATGATGGACCCCAAGCATCTCACAGACATGTGCACTTGTCACCCTGGAGTATTGCAGCAGCACCACAAAGCCCTTATGAAGCCCTGCCAGCATGGTGGAAGTCTGGAAACCTGTGTGCTTGCTGCCTGAAAATTTTAAGTGTCACAGGTGCACAAGATCTTCAGCCAGCCAGGTGATCCATATGTCTGCTGGCTGAAGCATAATGATTATCTGCATGATAATGCAGCATACTGTGTTACTGCTTCCCATGCCAGCATATGGGACCAGGCAGGCACCTATCATTTTCCTCACTATCCTTCTTCCAGTAAGGCATTTCTCACCAGGATCCTGCCAACTATACCAAATGTAATGCACTGGTGCAAGTATTTGTTATAGATCCCAGTAAAAAAAGACCTTCAGAGCCCGTACGTATTAATTGAAATACCATTTATTGGACATAACATGAGAAAGGGTATAGCACTAGATAATCATACACCCCTTCAGATCCTGCAAACACCAAGTTGTACAGCACCAGGCAGATGTCAGTCATGTTTCTGTGAGGACCTATTAATTTGTAGTTTTTCTCTCTATTATCTCAGAATAAAGAAGGTAGTTACAGGTCAGCAGATTGAGCAACAGGAGCCTGGATTCTCCCCATCCCTTCCCCCAGTTGATCCCTCTTCTCTCACGCACAAGTTGTGCTGTGACAGAGGGCACATGCTTCAAACACAAACCATGAGCCCAGCTCCAGCGAGAACACTTTGCAGCTGTGTCAATATTTGAAAACTGCAAGAGTCAGGGTAGGCACCAAAGGGAGAGCAGTAGGAAGCACAGCAGCTTTGAATGCAAGCCCCCCTCCTACGCCTGTGCTCCCACTGGTACCTCTCCAAGCACCCAGGGCAAAGACTGAGAAAATACCTAAAATTAAGGACACCCAAAGGTTTATTAGCTGAATTCCCCTTCCACCCTCACTTCACATCAAAGTGTCATGGGTCTGACTCTAGCACCTTGTCTATAAACTGCTTGTAAAAGTTTATGGAAAAGGTTGAGAGTAGAAACTACAAAGCAAAGCTTTTCAGATTGTCACATCACTGTGTTCATAGCACCCCAAAAGGGATCTGTGCTATTTGAAAATGCCTCAGTGACACTATATCCTCCTCTTGTGCAGTGGGTAGAGAAAGCCCAGAGAATTTAGACCCCTAAACAAAACTTATCTGGGCAAATACAGACATTACAGAGGGGCGAGATGGAGACCAAGAACAGCTGAAACTGAAGAGGCAGCAAATGAAAGCTATGTTGGCATAACACGTGAAAAGGGAGTGCAGGGTGGGCAAGCCTGAAAAACTCTGTTAGGGCTGGTATTGTTGGTGTCTTCCTATAAGGCCGCGTTCATGTGGCACTGGGATCTGTGCCCTTCTTTCCTGAAATGGGACCAGTTTCCTTCAGCATGCCTCAAGCTGGCAGATGAGCACTAAAGATGGAGCGGTGGGAATATGGGGTGTAGCTGCGGTGGTGCAGCACCAGGAAAGAAGCAGAAGAGAGGAAGCAAGAATGTGAGAAAAAGAACAAAGGAAACACATGAATGAACCCAACTTGATTGTCAAGGGGAAAGGCAAAATCTTCTGATCACACTGAGAACTGTTGGAACCTTACCTGGAGAGGTGAGGAGCCTCCCACCTGGCAACAGTGGAAATTGCACTGTATGGTACAATTTGCACAGTGAGACGTGAAGCTATCCTTTCATGTCCTCATACAGACCATCCAGTCACCAGAGGCCAGGAAGATCACAGCAAGGAAAAGGGGTGGCAGTGGAGAAGAAACATTCAGCCCTGGCTCCAAGGCAGGACTTTGCTTTAGCTAATTGTGAAAAATGCTCTTTGAAAAACCCACAACAGAGACATCTTGTAAACAACTTGGAAGCTGCTTCCCAGTAATGTCTGGCATCAGCATCACCTTCAAATGATCCTAAGTGCTGCTGAGCTCCAAGAGTAAAAGCCCAGGAAAGTGCTGGAATAGCAACAAATAGAGAAAAAGGAAGGTGCTGTTCAAAGCCATCACTTTCACTTTTCCTTCCTTCCCCATGGAGCACTGTCACCCCTTGACAGCATAACAGATGCAGAGCAGAAACGCTGCTCATTGATGCTATGGGTGTCCTCTCCAAGAAGTGACTGCCTCCCCTGTGCCAGACCCAGCACGTGTGCCACATGGAGGCTCACAGCTCCGAGGGGCAGCCACCAAACAGACCCAGATCCACAGAGGCAGATACCTCCAAGCCTGCCAGTTCTGCCTGGGGCTGAGCCACAGGGCCTTGCTGTTGCTAGAGAGAGACAAGAAACTTAGGTTTTTTGCTGGGTTTTTTAATGCCACTGTAATGCATACAGAGTATCGGCCAGGACAGGCGGGGATAGTCAAGTCCCAGTCTCAACCTCCACCACTTTTGCCACTGCTCCAAAGCCCACCTCCTGGATGATGACCATGTCACTTGGTGAGTCCTCATCCTGCACTATAAGGCATTTGTCCTCATGCTCAGAGATGGTGATTTCAAAGATGTCCTTTGCTGAAGGAAAATGCTCTGCAGGCCTCCCGTGTGCCCCAGGATCCGGGGGGCTGCCCTGAGACCGGTAAGTAGCAATGCAGCCATCAGTGGCTGTGATCACCAGCTCAGCCTCGTTTGCTGGCCCCGGCACCTCCACCATCAGCAGGGTGGGCTCTGTTGCAACCTCCTCCTGGTGGCCCTTCCTCTGAGGCTTTTTCTTTGCTGCCTGGGGTAGGTCCACGGCAAGCGAGGCCACCACAGTGCCGAGCTCCTCAGGGTCCTTCTCCACTCTGTGGGTGAGCACATGGCGCGCGAGGCTCTGGGGAAGGCTGTAGCCTATGCCACAGCGCTCGCACCTGTAGGGTTTGTCAGCCAGGTGGGACTTCTGGTGGCGCCGCAGCTTCGTGGCCAGGGTGTAGGACTTGCCGCACTGCTCGCAGCGGAACGGGCGCTCGCCCGTGTGCAAGCGCTCATGGGCACGCAGCGTGTGGGGGTCCCGCAGCGCTTTGCCACAGACAGTGCACAGGTGGGCCTCACCCGTGTGGGAGATGAGATGTCTCCGCAGCTCTGGCAGCTTGGGGAAGGCGTCGCCGCAGAAGCGGCACTTGTGGGGCCTCTCACCCGTGTGCAGCCGCAGGTGCTCGCGCAAGTTGCTCTGCTGTCGGAAGCCCTTCCCGCAGCAGGGACAGGCGTACGGGCGCTCTCCCGTGTGCAGGCGCACATGGCTGCGCAAGGAGCTGGGGTTGGCCAGGTGGCGCCCACATATGGCACACTGGCATCCCTTGGGAGCAGCCGGGTCCGTCCCCGCGGCCTGGTGGGTCTTCCTGTGAACGCGGAGAGAGGGCCGGCGCGCGAAGGCCTTGCCACAGTGCTCGCAGGTGAAGGGGCGCTGGCCGGTGTGCAGGACCTGGTGCTCCTGCAGGTCTCGCTTGGTGCGGTAAGCCTTGTCGCACTGGCTGCACTGAAAGGGCCGCACGCCCTGGTGGGCCAACAGGTGGGCCTTGAAGCTCTCCTCTGAACTGTAGCTCTTGCCGCACTCTGTGCAAAGGAAGGGCTTGTGGCCAGAGTGGACAAAGTGGTGCTTCTTGAGGTGGCAGAGCTGCAGGAAGGCTTTGCCACACTCCCCGCAGCGGTACCTGCGTTTGGTCCTCTCCTTCTGGGACACAGCTGTAGGTGGGGGGCCTGGGCTGCCAGAATGACCCTCCACCAGCTCTGTATACTCCTGTGGCCCCCCAGACCCCTCCAGTGCCCCATTTTCCCCATGCCCTGGGGACACCAGTTTGGAGTCTTTGCTGTCTTTCTCACAAGTCCCTACTCTTCCTTCGTCAGGAGGACTGGGCTGCTGGTGCTCCTGCCCAGCTGTCCTGCCACCACCGTCCCGCAGGCACCGCTGGCGCTGGCTGGCCACAGCATGCACCTTGCACGGCTTGCCAACCCAGTGAGCACTGAGTTGAACTCCATTTGAGGGAGACGACAGATCCAGGTCTCCTCGACATGCCTCTTTATGTCCCATCTCCACCCCTTCTGCTGAGAAGCTGCAATCCACACCCTCATCAAACTCTTCCTTGCACTTGCCAGTGGCCTTATTGGTTGAAATGGTCTCGAGGTGCAGATCCTCAGTCCTCAGCACTTTGGCTTGCCACAGCTCATGCTCAGAAGCTGTGCTTCCCTCTTCTTGAAGCCTGTGGAGACACTTGGTCACTGGCCTCCTAAACTCACTAGGGACATCAAGGACTGCAGTTTCCTCAGCTGCCAGCTTGGAGATGTTGAGATCTCCTGCACAAACACAAAAGTATCATCAAAGAAGGAAATGCTGGCTATCGTTACATGACACAATCGCTGCAGCATCAGAGGATCACGAACCTTGGGTAGTGATACTCTGCCAGCCAGCAACTCTGGGGCCCTAGCAAGAAAACCATTACTTCTTTCAAACCAGGGGACGTGGGGGAAACCTCAGTTCTTTCTTCCCTGGCCGTGCAGCATTTCTAGTCCGGTACAGGCAGCATTTCTAAGAGACATCACGACTGGCACAGACCAGGGCAGCCCTTTTCCGGCTGGCAGCTCTGCAGAGCGGCGCCAGGGCGGGTCAGCGGCCGCGGGGCACACCGCTGCCAGGGACAGCACAGACCGGAGCTGAGCGCTCCGGGACCCGGCACCCACCTGCCAGGGGCTCCGCTGCCGTCCCGCCGGGAGGGGCCCCGTCTCCCCGGGCCGCGGCCTCCGCGCCGGCCGAGGGCCGCCCGCCGGGCCCGGCCTCCCGCGGCGCCGCTATCCCCTCGCCTTCCGACCGCCGCTCCTCCGCCGCGGCCCCGCGGGCCTCCTCGGGCCAGTAGAGCAGCTCCGCGCCCGCCGCCACGGGCCGCCGCAGCCGCAGCCGGCCGTCCGCCCGGCCCAGCACCACGTTGGCCTCCGCCTCCTTCGGGCTGCGCTGCACCAGGCTGCAAGGCACGGCCGCCGCGTCAGGCACGGCCGCCCGCCCCGCCGCCGCCGCCCGCGCCGCTCCCGCTACTCACCCGCTCCAGCCCGGCCCCGCCGCCGCCTGCCGGGCCCCGCCGGGCGGCCCCAGCAGCAAGCCGGCCGGGAGGGCCCGGCCCACGCACCACACGCCCACGGCCTGCGCGGACAGTCCGGACAGCGACGGCCCCAGCGCCAGCCCGGGCGGCAGGCTCCGCAGCGCCGGGCAGGGGGCCCTGGGCAGCCCCCCGGGCCCCGGGCCGCTGCCGCCCGCGGGGGCCGCGCCGCCGCCGGGCCGCTCCATGCCGCGGAACGGGGCGGGGCGGGGCGGGCGCGGCCGGACGGCGCCCGGCGGGGGGCGGGGCGGCGTTCCCCTGGCGACGGGCCGCGCTTCCGGCGGGAGGCGGATGCTGCGGGGTGTTGACAGGCGGGCGGGCCGGGTGGCGGCGGCAGGTACGGGCGGCGGGCGGGGTGCGGTGCCCGGGAGCGCGGTCGGGCCCTTCGCGCGGCAGGGGCGGCAGCGGGGCCCGGGGCGGGTCGCGGGGACACGGCGGCCTGGCCTGGCGCCGCCGGGCGGGGCGGGGAAGGGGCCTGCCGGCGGGGCTGAGGCTGGGCGGGCGGGCCGGCCGGAGCAGGGCCCGCAGCCCCCGACTCTCCCGCTCAGGTGTTGCCGAGCGCGGGGGCCGCCGGGCTCGTCCCGCGCGGGGAGGCGGGCATTCCTGCGGGAAGGGCCGGGCCTGGGATCTCGCTGACCGTCCCGCGGGAGGCTGCGGCGGGAAGAGCCGCGGGCACCCGGGCGGGGAGAACGAGGGCTCGGCGGCCGCGGAGCAGCTGGCTGCCGGGACGGGGGCGCGGGGCCGCGCCGGGCTGCGGGCCGTGCTGCTGCCCTGTCCCGGCCGTCCCCCGCGCCGCGGCGGGCACCGGCCGGCGGGAGAGCTGCGGCAGAGGCGGGAGTGACCTGCCGCCCCTTGTGGTGCCCGACACCAGCGTCTGTTAAATGTCCCTGCGTTGTGCCGGGAGCACGAACCTGGGTTTTTCTTTTAACAGTGTAAAGAGTCTCTTATTTGTTTCGTGAAGTCGGCTCTGGGTTGTCGCCGGAGCTCAGTCTGTAGGGAACGGGGGAACGTATGGGAACGGAGAGGTGCAGCATCCGAAGGGCTGCCCATGCCTCCGTTTTCTCACGTGCTCCGCATGTGACGGGTGGATCTTGCACAGCACTGAGGGCAGCATCTGAGCTTGGTGCATCTCCGAGAGAGGAAGCTGAGCGCCGCACTTCTGCTCTCAGGCCCTGCAGAGAGCCGCTAAGAGGAGGTTGATTACTAGCTGGGATGGATTTTCAGCCTTCAGCACAGGGTTTGAGATGACTAAGGAAGGCTGCTCATTTAAAAAGCTGCTGCAGTAGTGAAGGGCCAGGGAGTTACCCCAGGCAGTAGCACGTCTGTTCTGAGTGAGTTGGTCACATTACACCAAAGCTGGGCTGACTCGACCCTTCAGGTCTTTCAGGGTAGTGATGCTCTTGGTGATATTGTCAGTCTTGATGTGAAGGAAGACTTGGGCTGGACTTTCGCAGTGAGTCTCAGTCCTGGGTCTCCTTCACGTGACTTAGGACCTTGAAGGTCTGTTGCTGAGTAGCTGCTGCCTTTTTTGCATTACTTGATGTTAAGACTATAGCAAAGTGCAGGGACTTGATTGACACGTAAAGAAAAACAGCCACTTGTGCAAACAAAGCAGAACTGGGAGGAGGTGCAGATGGCAGCAGAGTCAGAAAAATGGTACAGTCACCCCAGAACTGGGATTCCTTCAGGTCTGAGCATTGCTTGTTAATTGGGCAGTGAAGAAGAGGCCACTTGGCTTTTGTATTCCTTTATTGTAAGTGCAGGTCCAGGGTGCGGTAATACATGTGTGGACATATTTTGATATGTACATTTACTTCTGAATTAGTAGTACATCTGGAAGAAAAACAGGAGAAGGAAAGTGCTGAGTAGGTGCAGCTTAGAAATAAATTATGGCAAAGTAATGAAACTGGAATTGCAGAAAAAAAATATTCTGTTTGAACAGCAGTTACCAAGGCTTCATAGATACAAGTGAACAATCTTCCCTGGGTAAATTTTGTTGGGATCTTCTATAAAGAGTCTCCAGCTTAGAATCTGTGTAAAAAAAAAAAAAAAAAAAAAAAAAAGTATTCTACATGGCTGAGGTTTCTCTCCTTCAGCAGAATGTGCTGCTCTACAGCCCATCTCCCTGTTAATAAGCATGTACATTTTAATTAGATAGCAAGTGTTCTGGTCAACCAATATTCCAACCAATGCTTGGAAAAATGGAAACAATTGGTGCTTTAGAGCCTGGCAGTAAGTAAATGCTTCTGATGTCAACTGTGATTCTTTAGTTTTTAAATGTTTGACTAGGCTTTTTACTTTCTAAATCTAGGTACTTAATTTTTCTTAGGTTGTGATTGGCTATACTTGCATCTGGTAATGACATTGATCTAAAACAAATGGAGTTTTTATATTGTGTTATGTCTGGTGAAATGCTGCTGTTTTGACAACTGTTTCACCCTTCCTCTGATACAGAATGGACTTTCTCTTCAATGACAGGTCCTGCTTATGGATCATTTTTGAGTACACAAGGAAAAATCTCATGTAGCTGCCCTGTTGGGAAGTAAAATGTATACCCTTATATTGAGATTGCCAGGTAGTTTCTTACATCCCAATACCAGGTCTCTCCTCAGTTCCTGCTAATTCCCAGGTGTTTAGAGGATTATATTTCTCTAAACTGTTCTAGGGTTACCTGATGCTAGACCCTGTGCTTTTGTCTTTTGCACTTTTGGGAAAGGGCTGGGGAAGATTCTGCAAAAGCCTTCTAGAGTTCTATGGGAGCTACAGTCGGATTCGTAATATTAATTAATAATAATAATAATAATAATAATAATAATAATAATAATAATAATAATAATAATAATAATAATAATAAAAAAATTAATGGGCTCTGATGGGATACACCTATGTGTGCTGAGGGAGCTGGCAGAAAACATTGTTAGAATGCTCTCCATCATCTTTGAAAAGTCCTGGAAAACAAGAGAGGTGCCTGAGGACTGGAGGATAGCTAAGGACACTCCAGTCTTCAAGATGGTCAAGAAACAGGACCTGAGTAACTGCAGACCGGTCAGCCTCGCCTCCATCTCTGGAAAGATGGTGGAGCAGCTCGTTCTGGGGGTCATCTCTAAGCACGGAAGAAAAGAAAGTTATCAGAAGTAGCCAGCATGGATTCACCAAGGGGAAATCATATCTGACTAGTCTGATAGACTTCTATGATGATGTGACAGAATGGATAGATGCAGGGAGAACAGTGGATGTTGTCTTCCTTGACTTCAGTAAGGCTTTTGGCACTGTCTCCCATAATATCCTTGTGGATAAGCTCAGGAAGTGTGAGTTAGAAGAGCGGACAGTGAGATGGATCGGGGACTGTCTAAACAACAGAGCCCAGAGGGTTGTGATCAACAGTGCAGAGTCCAGTTGGAGACCTGTGAGTAGTGGTGTTCCCCAGGGGTCAGTACGTTAATGACCTGATACACTTGAAGGCTCTGCAGCCATTCAGCGAGATCTAGACAGGCTGGAGAGCTGGGCAGAGAGGAACCTAATGAGATTCAACAAGAATAAGTGTAGAGTCCTGCACCTGGGGAGAAAAAACACCATGCACCGATATAGATTAGGGGTTGACCTGCTAGAAAGCAGCCCCATGGAGAAGGACCTTGGGGTCCTCGTGGACAACCAGTTATCCATGGGACAGCAATGTGCCCTTGTGGCCAAGAGAGCCAATAGTATCTTGGGATGTATTAAGAACAGTGTGACCAGCACGTCAAGGGAGGTTTTCCTCCCCCTCTATTCTGCCCTGGTAAGACCACATCTTGAGTCTTGGGTCCAGTTCTGGGCTCCCCAGTTTAAGAGGAACAGGGATATACTGGAGAGAGTCCAACAGAGGGCTACAAGGATGATTAAGGGAATGGAAGATCTGTCATATGAGGAGAGGCTAAGAGACCTGGGGCTGTTTAGTCTGGAGAAGACAGAGAGGGACTTTATTAATATCTACAAATATCTGAAGGGTGGATGTCAAGAATGGGCCAGTCTCTTTTCATTGGTGCCCTGTGATAGAACAAGGGGAAACAGCACCAAGTTACAGCACAGGAAGCTCCACCTCAACATGAGGAAAAACTTCTTTACTGTGAGGGCGATGGAGCCCTGGAACAGGTTGCCCAGAGAGGTTGTGAAGTCTTCCCTGGAGACTTTCAAGACCTGTTTGTATGTGTTCCTGTGTGATCTGCCCTGGGTGTTCCTGCTGCAGCAGGGGGGTTGGACTTGATGATCTTCAGAGGTCCTTCCAACCCCTATGATTCTATGATTCTAAGGACCTGAAATCTAAAGGTCTTCTGCTCTGGGTCCTCCTTCCACTTACATTTCTGCCATGGAGCACTAAACTAGAGCCAAAGAATGGAGCTGCCTGCCTGGCTGTGAAAGGCACATGGGGTATGTGAGGAGTCTGGTCTGCCTCTCCAAGGGGTAAGGAGGGTTTTGGCAAGAGCACTAGGCTCTTTTCCAGTGTGGGACTGTAAGGATCCTACTAACAACTTCCTTCTTCCATGTAGTGCCACCCTAGGATTTATTTTATGCCTAAGGAGAAATCCCCCAGTGCTGTCTAGTAACGAGCTCTTCTGCTTCTGATATCAAGCACTGCAAGTTGACTGTGAAACCAAACTGTGATCTGCGTAGGGACGAGTGAGGACACTTGGTGTCTTGCTGGCCCTGTGGTAGTACCATCACTGCTCTGTGGGAAGATTTGGATTTGGTCCCTAAGTGCTTTGGAACTGCTCTTTGGGGACACTTGCTGCAGGGCATCCCCAGGAATCTCACATGAAAGGCATCTCAGTGGTTGGCAGCAGTGGAACATAGGTCCTCTATTTCCCCAGGGCCAAGAAGTCCCTGAGATCTGGGAATGCTGAGGGGCTGACCTGGGGGGCTGTGGATGCTTCTTCAGCATGGGATGCTGGGTCATGGGGCTGCTGAGCTGCAGCAGGGAATGCTTTAAGCACACTGACTCATAGCAGTTAGTGCCTGTCGTTACCATAGAAATCTGATCAGCTGCTAGGGGTGGGGAGTCCTTGTCCCTTGGCTCTGCTGCTGCGTGGTTCCAGCATGAGCTCATGGTGCAAGAGAGCCCAGTTTCTTTCTCCTTGTCCCTTTCAGATCAGGGAGGTCAGACATCTTTTGCAGCCCTGAGTGGAGAGCTGGGGTCTCTGGGTCTCTGCCTGGCTATAGTGATTGGACCATGTATGTTTGCCATGCTGTCTTGGTGATCTGATGCCCACAATATGTTTTGCTCTTTCATATTTCTGGAATCTAATTTCATTTGCTTAGCAACAGCTACCAGCCTTTTGGGAGCCCCAGAGAGGTAAAAACTGGTTGTAAACTGGTAAGGGAGGACAGGAAGCATGGAGCGATCCAGAGAGATACACTGAATGTGCAATTTCC
The DNA here is from genome assembly GCF_020740795.1 of Apus apus. Classification (NCBI taxonomy): domain Eukaryota; kingdom Metazoa; phylum Chordata; class Aves; order Apodiformes; family Apodidae; genus Apus; species Apus apus. Next base: position 25,037,503 of record NC_067286.1, read on the forward strand.
TGTACTCTCAAAATGCATCCCCAAACTTGGTCATGAGCGTTTGCCCCTAGCACAGAGGTGATGCCTTCTGATGCTCATTCTCTCACAGTTTCTGTTCTGTGCGCCCACATCCAAGTAACTGTTTCATAATCTTCTCTGGATAAATACACACATTCCAGCTCTAGGGATGGAAGATGCAAAACATTGTTACCCCTCTCCATTCTGCTAAAGGAAATAGCTCTACTCTGAATATCATCTTTCCACATAAAGACGTTGTGCCTTCTCAGGTAATCTTTGAACCCTTTGCTCTCCTCGTAATGCAAAACAAGGACAGTCCTGTCTTGGCAAACAGCATTACAGAGAGTCTTGCTGCTGCAAAGTGTCATCTTGTTTTGCTACAGTTCCTTTTGGCTTACTGCCTGTTGGCCTCTGAATTACTGTTCGTGTGGTTTGATTGAACAATCCAGATCTATGTACTTATCCTTTCTACTGTTTCCTTGCATATACAAGGAATGCTGACTTTGCAGGATTCTGACTTTAGAGGATAACAGATGTTTCCTATGAGGTCATCCCTAAGGACTGGTACAGGTGCCATATGCTGTGCTAGTTCAGTCCTGAGTTTGACATCTCTTCTGCTTCAGGTCAAAGTGAGAAATATTTGCAAGCAACAGCAGATACACAGAGCTGTCTGTTTCTTGAACCCCTTTAATTTCTTCATCTCCTCAGTATTATGGCATGCTTGGTAAAAAGCAATATGGTGTTAAGGAGAGAATTGCTTGCTGCTTGCTGTCATGTTGGAGAAAGGATTTGCTGGGTGATGCTGAGAAGACATGAGGGATGCATGACTATTGTTCTCCCTTACCAGCTCAGCCTATGAAATCCTGTTTTAAGAAGCTGTTCACTTCTGTTTTCAGATCCCAGCACATGGAAGCACCCACTTCAGTGCTGCTGAGAGCTCTGGCCCTCCCATATGGCTAGAAGGGGGTGTTGATTCCTGGGAAAGCTTCCAGCATTGGGCCAACTGTGGAAACAGCTGGGCTTTGTGCCAGCCCTTCGAAGGGAGGGGGAGCTCAGAGCTGGTACAGTGAGAGTATCAGCCAGGGGCTGGTGTAGCCTGTCACCTTCCTCAGCGTCTTGTTGCTGTGCCTGTTTCAGGAGAGAAACTACTCCAGACAGACCTGTGGTCAGGCAGAGGCTGGCTGAGAGGGCTCCTGATGGCCTTTCTGGCCAGTTGCCACAAACGAAGCTGACATATGTCCTGACATATGTCAGTGTTCCTGGCCTGGAGGAGGAGATCCTGCCTGTGTTAAGGGGGAGGGGAAGTATGATCTTTGGATAAGTAAAGATAAGGGAGGATTTGGGGAAAATCAGTGAGAAGAGGAAGAGCCTCTATGGGGAGGTAAACTTGTGATCTCTGTATCTCACCTAGCAATCTCTCCAGTCCTCGTTCTAGACTCTGCAAAACAAACCGCTGTATTTGGGGACCATGGCTACAGACCCACTCTCAGAGCTTCAGGATGACCTGAACTTGGATGATACCAACCAGTCCCTCAGCCAGCTGAAACTGGCCTCCATAGATGATAGGAGTTGGCCAGCAGATGAAGCTCCTGCTTTTCCTAAATCAGGTAAGTATCCTGCTTGTTGGGGGTTTGGCCAGAAATGAATTGTTTATCCTGCAGTATTGTGGTCATGTCTGTATATACAGAGAGCCCAATCTCCATTTGAAAGCTTTTATAGACACATTAATCTTGCACCACACCCAAGTCAATTAGCCCTGCCATTGAAAAGCACTAAAAATCTCAGAGTCAACTGATATAAATATATTCTTCTCAGTCTTGTGGCTCGCTGCACTTTGATCCTGACAATACAGACATGCTGTAAGTCTGTGTTTGTCTTCTGTTACGGTTTCTTGCAGGATAGTTTGGCCTTCCTGAGTGGAAGGGTCTTGAACTTCCTCGTGGGAGGCGGGGCTGGAGATCTGAGTTGTTGCTCTGAAATCCTGTGCTATGGACTGCTGCCCAGATTGGCTGGGACACTAGCTCAAGGATGTATACGATCGCCATGTGTCATGAGATGATGTTAAGATCCTCCTGCTCCAAAAAGCCATGATGGTGCTCTTGGCACATGGGTTTTGGTCTTTGTGAATGTTTGTGACATGTCTGAACAGTAATTTTTAAAAGGGACATGTTTGAACTTCATAGGATTGACAGGTCTCTTCTGAAGTCATAACTATTCTTGCCTCCTCAGAATTTCAGCAGTGGGTTTCTAAGGTGAACATGTGCATGCATTATTCTCTCCCATGTTGAAGAACCATTTTTTCTCATCCCTCTGCCTCTATTTTACCCCTCGGCAAGGAGCTTCAGATCCCTTCTTCTAATTTCTTGTTCCTTGTGTTTTGTGCAGAGGACTCCAAAGGCTCTCCTGAGCCCATCACTCACTTGCAGTGGAATGATCCCTACTATGATATCGCCAGGCACCACATTGTGGAAGTAGCAGGTAGTGTTTTCTTCTGTTTTCTCCTTTGATGTCTTTGCAGTTGGTCTGAGAAAAGGTCTTTCTAATGGGGCTTTGGGGGCACCTGCTATGCTCCAGGCCCAAGTGGCAATGACAGCTGGCATTGTAAAGAAAAGGAGCACCAAATTTCTTGAATGTTTGTGATATAAGCAATTTTCCATTGACCACGGTGAAACCTGGATTCCTTCTTGGTTCTTGCTTGCTTCACAATTAGTGGGACTTGGTTGCTTTGGCTGAATTGGTTTAGATATGGCCCTTGACTAAATTCTAAGCACAAGGTATGGCTTTTGCATGATAATGCCACATAAATTACCTAATTGTGCAGTACAGCTGCAAGGTTCTCAGCTGACTAAGTGGTCTACAGTAGATCTGGCAGCTCTCTATTATATGTGAATGGCCAGAGCTTGCCATCCTGCCCAGAAACAGCATTTACAGAAATCTGAAATAGGAGGAATGGCCCATGTCCCACTACAAGGAAAGACCTGATCATTCAGGGTCATAGGCATTCAGATTTTCTCTGTATGGTTGTCTTATCCATATTACTTTACTTACACTAAACCTGGTGATTTACTGCTGGGATCTCCATAAGAAGGAGTTTTGAGGGTGGTTTTTAAGTTGCTGTGTTAAGTCTGAGGGAAGGTTAATCCCAGTTTGTCTTGCATTCCTTGTTTAAAAAAAGAAAAAGTGCTTCTTCAGCCTGTTGAGACTTGATTCACTCTTCGTCTTTGATTAACTACAGCCAACTCCTACCCTTCCTGTTGTCCTTTCTTTGTACCTCAGTCCCTGCCTTACATGTGAATTTGCAGCAAAGCAGGGGCACAAGCTGGTGTCCTTCTGATTCAGAGTTGTTCTGCAGCAGGGTTTGACCACAGGGGGAAGATTCTCAGGCACTTGCCTTGGTAAGAGTTTACCTGACAGCATTCTTTTCTGTTACACCTTTTGGGGAACAAAATTATAATGGCAAACTCAAAACTACCTTGTGCTTTGTCTCCTCTGTGCCTCTGGCTGCTCAGGTTGACAGCCCATGTGTTTAGCTTTTGGGGCATTATGTCTTGTAGATTTGCCACAAGTGCTTTCATTTGCAAATGTATTACTAACCTTCTTTTCCATGGGGCTGGAGTTTTGGGACTGGGATTGATAGGGGTCTGTACTCTGGTCTCCCTCTACTGCTGAAACTGGGAAGGGACCGAGGTGTGGACTCCACTATTTCAGTGATAATATCTAGAATATTTGGAATTCGGATGACAGAGGTAACTGGTGTTTCTGGACTCTGGGAGCTGGTGAGTTAAATGATACTGTTCACTTCAGACAAAGCACTTAGCAGAGGGTTTAGATCAGAGACATTGATAAGACTGGAATGTCAGCCCAAACCCAGGATATACTTTGAGCCTGCCTCCTGACCTAACCACAGTTAGGTCTGTCTTTCTGCAGGATTTCTATTCCAAAGTAACATGATTTTTTTTTTTTCACAGGCTCTCTGAGTGAAGTATCACTCCAATGGAGGTGTGTCTCAGTGGTTATTGGAAAGGAGCCATTTCACAGTTGTCTAGGGTAGCAAATGTAGAATTATCTAACTTCCTGAAAGGATTTTGGAGTGGTGTGATGGCTGACTGGAAAGAGTGCCTGCATTCTGAAAGAGATCCCTTTTCCATTGTGGTTTAAATCTGTGAGTGAGCTCTGTGCCCCTATTGTGTCTCTGCATTGTGCAGAAGCAGCTCAGAGAAGCTTCTGTTGTTGGCTGCTTCTAGCCACTTTTCACCAATAGCTGTTTTGTCTGAAAGCCTCTGACTGTCCCCCACACAGAGAACATGCTGTAATGCCTTTCTTGGCATCTGAAGAACTAGTAGCACAACTCTGGAGAGGGGATTTTCTGCCATGGAGTTTTGAGACTTGCTGGTGTCTCGTCTCTCATCTCCTAGAAGTAGGATTTCTGAAGCTGATCAAAGGGGCCTGAGTTGTCATCTTGGCTCTGGGGTGAAGCTGTCTATTCAGTTTTCTTGGTCAATAATTAATTACATTAACTCGTTGGAGAATCAGACAGATTGAGTGAACAATCTGGGAAAATCTGGAAAAATCCTATTAAAAGTACTCTAGGGAATCAAAATTTCACTGGAGGATTAAAATGGAACTGTTTGGATCTAGCTCTACTGACAAGTTGTGCTTGTGCAGTGAACACTTCGCATGCTGAGTCTGAAACAAAATAGCTCCAACCCAGTTCTCTTGTAAATAGCAGCAAATGGCAGCAGATCAAGGGTAGTTTTATCTATTCTGCTGATTTATGAGCTCACTCTTCTGCGTCCTTCCCTGGTCTGCACTTCAGAGCAGAAGCCTATGGCAAACACTTTTCTTACTGAAATAGATGCTGGGATGATGATGCTATTTTGAGACAAAAGCAGAAGGCTGATTCCCATCCGTGGCCTGAACTCCATGATTCTAGGGATTATCCTTTGTGGTCAGAAAAGTAATTGCTTCTTGTGGGATGGGTGCACGGCATTAGTAACTTATTAAAAGCCTAGTTTTGATGACAAAAAGTTAGTGCATTGATTTTCTAGATGACCTTAATTTCTGCTTCAGTTCAAGGTATGCTGGATTTGCCTATCCTGGCTATCTGGCCTAAAGAGGGAAAGTAATATTGAAAAACATTTTGCAGAAAAATAGGGATTTTGTTTTGGTTTTCACTTAAAAATAGTGCAGGAGTTTCAGAGATGCTCTCCTTTGTGCCCTATGCTCCTGTCTCTTCTGGGGACTGGGATCTTCCTGGAAGAGGCTGTCTATGGGGAAGGAGAAGGAATGTCATTGCTGTCCTGTGCAGTTGTGTGTCACAGGAAGATGGCAATAAAAGGCATCCAGGCCACAGTTCCAAGGGACTACCATGGCATTGTTTGAATCACAATATTATAGTTTTGGGAAACCTTACTTTGATTCTGGAATTCACTGCTTTTCTGAAGGAGAGATTATATTCTTCTGCCCATCCTTTCAGATCTGCCTTAAGGTGTGTGTTTTATGCAGGCTCTGGAGAGTTGTCTGCATGGTTGTGCTCTTTGTGACTCCGAGTTCCTCCTTTTTTGAGCATAATACCAGAAAAATTCATCTTTACATGTGGCTAAAAGCTGGAGCAGAAGTGGCTCAATTTTACCACACAAACCACTTCTGCAAAGTGTAGGGTTTTTTTTCTTGCTCACATCACATAAAATTTGGAGCAAATGCAGGCTTCTGGTTCAAGGCTCTTGAGGAACTATCCCAAATTTGTAAAGTTTAAGAGCTTCTGTATCCTCCTACTAATTCTTATATGTCACAGATGCTGCTTCCATCTCCTTTGGGGTTGAGGCAGAGTAGGGTGACATAATCTTGGCCTTGAATTTCAGCAGAGGCTGAATTGCAAGAATGTGGCTGATAGTTAATAACAGTCTGAAAGACTACTTTGGAGATGGCAGTGCCTACTGGAAACCTGAGGCCATGTGGGGAGAGCAGGGTTCTTGACAGCTCTCTGCCAACATGTTCCTTCCTTGTTCTTCTGCCCTGTCCAAAATATTGGTCTTGCCTTTGTGGTCGATATGCAAACCTATAGCTAGGATGTTGCATCAGCATTCCCATTTTACACAATAATTGGCTTTCTTCCTTTTGGGGTGAGAAAACCTGAGGCTTAACACAAGATTGGCATATGAACTGTCTGCTGCTCTAGAGGCTAGAATTTAGTGTAGCAGTTGTCAGGAGAGTGGCCATCACTGTTTACTTCAGCTATGTAGTCCCTGCCCAGTGACTTAAAAGCTTTGCTGAAGCTCACAGCATGTTTCTGCTAGTTTTTGTGGGAAATATGGTGTCTCACACCATTAATTAGCAGTTTGCAGGGCTGCTCCCACAGAGAAGGTGTGATACAGGTGTGCTTAAGACCTCTGATTGAAGGGGGAACGCAAGGTGGAGAGCTGGGGATGTACCTTCTTATATGTTACCAGTTTGAAACTGCAGTTTCAACAGTGAATATTTTTTCAGTGGTGAGTCTGGTACTAAACCTACCGGGCTGTTAATGATTGACATGGAGAGGTAAGATCAGTCTTGGAGCACCAGTAGCTGTTGTTTCACTAAGCAGGCAGAGGTGGAGATGTTGAAAGTATGTTACAGTGTGTCTTTGGTGGCTAATGGGCTCAGCAGAGGCCTCTGATAACAACAGTCCTTTTCCCTTCCAGTATGGTGCATTATTATTAGCTCCATTAATACAGGGTGCCTACATTTCTGCTGCTTTGGAGTGTAGCTTCTGGCTTTTACTTTTTTGGTTCAGTTGGGCCTTTTTCCTTTCCCTTCCCTTCCCTTCCCTTCCCTTCCCTTCCCTTCCCTTCCCTTCCCTTCCCTTCCCTTCCCTTCCCTTCCCTTCCCTTCCCTTCCCTTCCCTTCCCTTCATATTGGTATCATATGGGATGATGAGTTGCTTGGGCAACCTGAAGCACAAATAGAGGTTGAGCAGAGAATGAATTGAGAACCATCATGAGGAGAAGGACTTGGGGGGTCTTGGTCAATGAAAAGCTCAACATGAGTCAGCAATGTGCACTTGCAGTCCAGAAATCCAACTGTATCCTGGGCTGCATCAAAAGAAGCGTGGCCAGTGGGTCGAGGGAGGTGATCCTGCCTCTCTACTCCACACTCGTGAGACCCCACCTGGGGTACTGTGTCCAATTCTGAAGCCCTCAGCACAGGAAGGACATGGGGCTCTTGGAGCAGGTCCAGAGGAGGCCTACAAAGATGATCAGAGGGCTGGAGCACCTCTCCTGTGAAGACAGGCTGAGAGAATTGGGGTTGTTCAGCTTGGAAAAGAGAAGGCTCTGGGGAGACCTCATAGCAGCCTTCCAGTATCTGAAGGGGCTACAGGAAAGGTGGGGAAGGACATTTTACCAGGGCTTGTAGCGATAGGATATGGGGTAATGGTTTTAAAATGGAAGAGGGTAGATTTAATTTAGATGTTAGGAAAAAATTCTTTACTGTTAGGGTGGTGAGACACTGGAGCAGATTGCCCAGGGAGGTTGTGGATGCCTGGAAGTGTTCATGGCCAGGTTGGACAGGGCTTTGTGCAGCCAGGTCTAGTGGAAGGTGTCCCTGCCCTTGCAGGGGAGTTGGAACTAGATGATCTAGGTCCCTTCCAACCCAAACCATTCTATGAATCTATGATTCTGTAGAATTGGGCCCATCCAAAGGAAGCCCAGCTTGTGCACGATGTTTTGACATATGAGATCAAGGGAATGGAGAGTTTCTAAGGGATTCTAAGTTTCTAAGGGAGACTAACAGAATGGCATGTTTCTCTGTAGAGCCCTGCTCTGCTTGGGCTCCTGTCTTGATAGGCCCAACATGGGTCTGTTGACTATATACCTGTGGGAGTGAAATAAAGGGGCTGGAAATGGCAATAAATGCCTTCGTAGACCCCTCCATGCCCAGAGGTGTGTGTGTGTTTGTTTTTTGGTGTCAGATTTTTTTTTTATATTTCAGATTTATTTTTTTAAAAAAGCTGTGGGTGTGTTGAAGATATAAATTGTTCCCATCTTCAGCTTCTTAGTGAAATTTAGCTTATTGCAAAACAGTATGTTGGATGTGTTATTCCTACAGTATGATGCCATTCTCTGTGATGGGAAGTTGTTCTCAAGGACCTTCACACTTCTGAAGTTGGTCAAAGGACTTTGACATTCAGAATTAGTTGTGCTTAACCCTTTTTCAAGTGGCAGTATGGCAGTTGCCATTTTGGTGGTTGGGGAAGTGTAACAGGAAGGGCCAGAAACTTAACTGCGATTATGCAGAATTAGTTCCGAATTCATGACAGATATTCTGGAATCGGTGGTTGCTGCTGCCACCTCTTAACTGTTGGATAGATTGCTTTGGAGAGGAGTATGGGAGAAAGATGAAATAGAATGAGCTTGACTGAAACAAGACAGCAACTAAATGCATCCCAGTGGCAATATGGCTAGATTTGGAGACTTCATACTCAAGATTACTTTCTGGGAAAGAGTGTGAAGCTTGGCTTGCTATAACTTTGTTTCTGTTCCTCCAGACCAGGGTGCACTTGATGGGGCCCAACCAGGTAGGTAGATTTTTTTATGACACTAACATTTGGTACTGTAGATCATGGTATCTCTTTAGCATGATTGTGGCCTGTAGCTGGACTGTCTCAGGGAAGCCCAAACTTTGCTCAGCCTTATGCTGCACTGGCAACTTTCCAGGAGTCCAGAGGCTGCAGAAAATTATCATCTGAGGGCTGCACCTCTGCCTCGGGTGCAGCAGAATCATCCGAGCCAAATTTGGCATGTGGGCTTTACTTTAGGCACTCTGGGGGCTCTTGGGTCTGAGTGTAAAACCTGTTCCTCTTCTGTCATGGTGGTGGCCTGCTTGGGACTAGTTCAGTTTGAACTCAGATTTACCTCCTTGTCATGTGGACTTTGGAAGTTCGTCCTAGGATTGCTTCCTGTTCCTTCATATGATCTGCTGCTGTGCTCAAGTGCTGAGCAGTTGGCACTTACACTAGATTTTCCAGCTGAAAGCGATTGTTATCTATTTCTTCTCCATTTGGCTTCAGAGATGTTGTGTTTTGGTAACTCATTCCTTATTTTAGCCTGAAGCTGTGCTAGACTGCTCTGTGCTTGCTGAGCATTTGTTAATACTTTCTGGACTTCAGTCCCAAGCCTTAGGAATTTGACTCCTGGTGCTTTCACACTTCTCAATGTAGATGAAGACTTCCTTTGGTGGGATATTCTTTCTGCTGTTTCTGAACAGCAGGCCAAGACCTTTGCACAGGCCGTGGAAATGTTGATTCTCACTGCCTCATTGCGTGGCCTTTTCTCCCCCATTTGCCATGCTCTGAGGCATCCTCCCATTTTGCATTCTTTAATCTGACCCTCTAGTTAGAGCTGTAGTCACTTGGTAAGGAAGGGTTTATGATTCTGGCAGTGCTTGAATATTGAGAATATCTAGGTGGAAGGTGTCATGTATTAAAATACTTCTACTTTGAGGTCCTTACCTTCTTTTCCTGAGAGGCTAACTCCATTCTGGAGTTAAACAGACAGCTAAAACACTGCCCTTGAATACTGCTGAGCTGTGTCCTAAGTCTGGCAGGAACCTGAAGTTATATTAGAGAGTTTTTTTAACGACAGTGGCTCTGATAAACATTTGAAACTCTGTGAAACTTGTGTAGTAATGTTGCAGAATTATGTAGTGGTGTCCTTTCCTTGATTCTGAGCTCTGCTAACTTTGCTGTTTTACCAATAACACTAGTTTGGGTGGCAAGTTTTATCTATCAGCATTCTCTTGGTGTCAAAGAACCAGTATATTCCCACTTGAATCTTTCATCATGATAGGCCCTTAGACAAAGATACCTGCTCAAGGTAGGAACAGGATCCCTGGACTGCAGTGAGTAGAATGACAGCCTCCCCTCATGGCATAAAGGCTGACGGATGTATTTCAGGAGAAATACCTAGAAAAAGATAGTAGGATTTGCAAGTCAAGCATGTATTTTCCATTTTGGCTGTACAGACTCATTATTAAATGACAGTCCTGTCTCAAGAAAGTACTTGATACGAATTTGTGCTCTGACATTTGTATTGCTGCAGGTTTCCTTTTGAAACATTAGCCTCAGTATTTAAACTTCTGCCCTTTTAGAAGTATGGTCCTGCACTGGTGGCTTGGAACCACAGCAATGATGTTGCTTGCCCTTTGCCTCAGAGGTGCACTGGAAATGCTGCTCTTTGGGTGGGAAGAAGAATATGAGTTTGGGCCTTAAAAGCACCATAACAGTGCTCAGGAGAATTAGTGTCTCCATCAGTACTACAACTTACTGTCTCTTTAGATAAGCAGCTGGCTTGACTGGACAGGCTTTGCACATTGGCTACAGTCTTGCTCTTTGTTGTTAAAAAAAAATATCTGAATTAGATCCTATAGGGAGGTAGTTTCATTCCAGTGTAGATTGAAAATATTTTTTATGTATGAATTTACAAAGGTATGCACAGTGTTGGAGCACTCTGTGAGTACTGATAGTATATAATTGTTTATTATTGGTTTGTTGTTAACTATTGAGCATTCCTCATCTGGGAGAGGTAGGAGCCAGCCTAGGAAGCTGAGCGGTGATTACTTCATGGTCTGTAGTTGTGTGCAATGGAAACTTTAGCTATTTGCAATTGTAAATAGGGGGTGAAAACCTAGATACATGAGATTAATATTGCAAACAGGAAAGCAAACAGTACAGGGATGGAGCATCTGGGAAAGATCAAATTCGATAAGAATCTGTTCAGTAGGAGACAGAGAGGCCACCTGCAGGCAGTTTCCTCCAACAGCCAAGAATGCACGGAATGGGCTTTAGGTTCTTGTTTATAAATTAAAACAACTGATTGTTCAGCTTTGATGCTGAATTTTGAATTTTGTCATGTCTGGAGGAACCAGGCAGATCTGATATATGTGAGTGGAAACAAGATTGGTAGGTGGTTGTTTTGCAAGTGTCTGTATTGGCAGGCTGAGCTCAGTGCAGTGAAACTCGAGTGAAACCCAGAAATCAGTAATGGACAAGCTGTGTAGGCCTGTGTAGGCCTCACACATAAAGTCATTCTGATTTCAAAGGCAAAATGGGCCACTCCGTTGTCAGTCATGCAGAGGACTGTAGATTATCTTTTGGTATACTTGACCCTGGTAATTATCTAGGGGAAACATGCCATCTCCCCTTCAGCAGAATTGTGGATTGTCAGTTCTTTCTTTACTAAGGATCCCTGAGCTTTTTACCAAGGCTGTGTAAGGAGCAAGGTGCTATACTTTGCATAGGCCCTGCCATAGGCTTTCATGTTATTCCAGAGGAAGGTGTTTAAGCTATGTGGTGCCTGACTTGTGGCTTGTCAGGTCTGGAAATCAGTGCACAGGAGCCTGAGATGAGTGGGTGGCCACCCACAACATAACATGGATCATGTGTACTGCAGTTCTTCACTACCAAGGTCTGCCTTGACCAAGCTTGCAGTCTGCTTCTAACCCTCAGGCCATCCACTCTGGTGTGAAATGCAGCCTCCCAGCTAACTGAAGATAGCACCTATTCTGACTTTAGTATAGAGCTATGATCTGCAAAGATCTGTAGTCTTTCTGGCCATTCTCTTTCATCACTGCAAAACTAAACAGATTCTCAGATGCTGTCATCTTCTTGCTGCTCTGTGCAGGCAGGATGCTTTGTCTTCCAGATGGAAACATATGAGTGGCTTGAGACCACTGGGAAGAATTGCAATATACCATATTCCCTGCCCAGGATTTTGTAGCCTGCACCTTTGTTTTATATATAGCTTATGTGTATTAGACCCAGCCCTAAAGCTCATAGCAAGCTACCAAGAAACTCATGGCCAGGCAGAGAATGGGCTACCGTGGGATATGCAATGTAATGTTGGTCTTGTGGCCTGGCTGTGACTGTATCTGGTTGTTCCAGAAGAGCCTTGCATCGCTCTCTCCTAGTCCTGCATTCTGGGTCATGTGTCCTTCCCAATTGCTCCTTACTTCTGCATGTATATGTCAATGTGATGGCCTATGCCACCCCTTTCCTGGTCTGTACCTAGTGCTGCCTCAGTGTCCCTAGTTTTTGTAGAGGTTCTGGCTTGTGTGCATCAGCAAATTCTGTCTCTTGTGTTGTCTGGTGAGTGACTTGAAAATGGGACTTGGGAGGGAAAAATGTAGGTGAACAAGTAGCAAGAGAATCTGTTCTTCTGGCCAAGATGGGGGTAAAAGAGGGTTAGTGGCATATTATTGTTGTGGCTGGTGTATGTGATCTCTCTGGCTGCCATCTGCAGCACCAACTAGTCATCTGTGACTAACAGGCAGTGTTCCTAGAAACCTCAGGTTTGCTGTTCAGGGTTCAGTTTGAGATCTCAGTTTCTGGACAGCAAGTGTAACCAAGTGGTAGTTGAGGGCCACTGCTCATGAAAAGGTGAGAAAATGGCTGCATGCTCTCGCTATTGTAAGTCAATGTAGGGAAAAGGATATATTTCAAGAGGAATGATGTATTGCAGGGCTGTCCTGCATACATAGCAATTCTTGCTGCTTTTCTGTGCTGTGGTCTGTATGAGATGGTTGTGCTGTGGGGGAGAAAGGAGAGTGTTGTTGTGTATAATCTTTATAGTCCTTTCTGCTGCTTCATGCTTCTTCTGCTTGACAAGAAAATAGCTCTCAGAGCAGGGTGAGTAGCAGGAAAGATGGGAATACTTTAACCCTTCACACTAAAGGAACCAGTTAATTACCACTGAGTGCTAACAAGCAAGTCATCCCTATGGAAATTGATTGGGTGTTGTGTCTGGGAGAGAACGAGACTTTTGCTTCAACTCCATATGTCCAAAAGATTTGTGACCTGGTTCTTACTTATCGAAATCTCTCCATTCCCCTGGCATGTCTGCTAAGCTTGTCCATGCCCATCTGCTTGGGTTTTGTTCATGCAGCTGACATATCTCTACTGGCAGAAGTCCACTGATGTATGAAGACTTGCTTTGGGGAAAAGTTGGCTTGTTGTCTACGAAGACTCGAGAGGTGGCTGGGAATGTCTTCCCTGAGATGAAGATGCTTTATGGGATGTTTAACTCTAGTGTAATGGGGACTGTTTTCTGCTGAGTTTTTGCATAGAATGCTTTGTTGTGCTGCACTTTGGAGATCCTTCCAGCTCAGGCTGGAAAAATATCTCTGTCGATGGAAAATCTAGGAAGCAGTTAATAGCTTGTTTGGCAATCCTTCTGGAGAATCCAGCAGCCCTGCTTAGTCCGTCTGTAGAAGAGGCTTATAATGATGTTTGCTTCTCATCTCTGGGATGTGGCTGGGACTGCCTTGTTTCTAGGAATTTCTTGGTTTCCAGTGTATTAAATGGTTGTGTTCTGTGTGCGGGAATAAGCTTCAGGTGAAGCAAGAAACAAATGCACCAGACCACAAGCAGTTACTCTGGAACTATGTGTAGTAGTGGTTATTGTGCCTGTGAGGGGCTATTTTCCCTGTGCCTCCCTGGGCACATGTGCATCAGGAGCAGTGCCCAGGGGCAAAGTTGCAGGATTAATGCTCTGAGCACTCTGTCCTTGAAGCCTCCTCCCTACATGCCTCGAGGCATCTCAGCTTCCCATCCTTCCCCTTCATTCAGGGCTGGAGCATGGACTCTGTTCTCCATTTGCATTGTTGACTTGCTAGGTCCTCGGTGTTCAGGGTTCTGCTTCCATACTAGGCCCATGGTAACTGCTGAAAATAAGGTTTGGCTCTGCTGGCGGCTGTGGCAATCCTGACTTCTGCCTTGTCATGGTGGTGTCCCATTCTCAGCTTACCCCTTGCTGCCAAGACCACAACGTAGTCCTTAACTCCCTGTAATCTCTGGCATTTCATCTGCAGGTGATGACAAATATGGAAGGAAAGTAATTTTGTTCAGTGCCTGTCGGATGCCACCGAGTCATCAACTTGATCATGTGAAACTGCTGGGGTGAGTAGTGTCTTGGGAGGCTGCTGTTAACTTCTTAAGCCTGATATAATGCCTGGGTGCTGGAGTCCGGGGATTGGAGTGATCTGCAGTAGCTTCTTTAGCTGGACATGTCCTCCCAAAAATGCTCACCTTCATTGCTGGGGATGAAAGTCCTCTGTTATGGCACACAAAAATGGGTCCTAAAGGGAGGAAGAGCCTCTCTGTAGCAGAGCAGGAAGTGAGTTCAGCAGTTGTTTCTTCTCAGGTACCTGAAATTCACACTGGACCAGTATGTGGAGAGTGATTACACACTGGTGTACCTGCACCATGGCCTGACCAGTGAGAACAAGCCATCCCTGAGCTGGCTGCGGGATGCCTACAGGGAATTTGATCGCAAGTAAGTAAGGCTGCAGCAAGCATGGACATAACATTATGCTGCCTAACATAGGAGATCTTCACCAGGCCCCCTATGTAGCCTGGTGATCATAATTTACTATCACTTAATTCTGCTGCTTGTGGTGGTGGGTTGTTTTTTAATGCAGGCTGAATCACAGGATAAGCAGCTCCTTCTGTAGTTAACATCCTTTAGGCCAATAGGCAAGCAGCAAAACTAGGACCCAGTGCAAGTATGTCAGCCCCACATCAGCTTCCTGGTGAGGCTGCTCACTGCTTCTCAGTGAATCTTGGAATACAGCAGAACATGCCCTTAGGTTGCTGACACAGCTATGAGAGCAGAGGCTGTGGGTGCTTGGGAGTGGTGAGGCTCAGTGCAAAAGGAATGGAGCACCCGAGGTGCCTTAATGTTATGGAAAGAGTGGTTACTCTGCTTAAAGTGCAGCTCATCCTTAGCTTCTCTTGGCAGGTACAAGAAGAACATCAAAGCTTTGTATATTGTACACCCAACCATGTTCATCAAGACCCTGCTGATTCTCTTCAAGCCTCTGATCAGGTAGGAGGCACTGTAAGAGGCTCACCCACATCCTCACACTGCAGAGGAATAATGGTGTGTTTTCAGTGGGGTACAAGATGAGTCCAGGCTGCCCAGCCCACCCTGGAGTCTCTCTATGCTATCTTTTCCTGTTTCTGAGTTCAGTAATTTTCAGACTCAAAAAGTACTGTTTTGGGAAGCTGCAAAGATTGCAGCTCTGTGCTTCTCTCTTTCTATCCAGCCAAGCAGAAGCGTTGCAGGCTAATCATGAATAAGGAAGTGAGAGTATCAATCCAAACTATATTTAATTAATGGTGTTGGTGCTGAAATCCTAACTCTGTAGAACAGTTGATAAAAAACTTCCTCCAGTCTACTGCTGAACTTAGCAAGGAGAAGCCCAGCATTTTAGGGAGCCTGCTGCTGCTTGGGCTTCTAATGTGACTTGGAAAGTCTTTGCATCTCCTGGTAAAATACGTTAAGTTAAAGAGCTATGTGGGTGGCATCTCTGCTGCTCACCCATACCTGCCCCTTTGCCCCATTGATGTCTTTTGCAGACCTCTGCTCTCCTTGCCCATAAAAAGTCCATTCTGATCCTGGATTTCCTGATTCCTCACATAACTACTTTGCTCTTGTTTTTCAGCTTTAAGTTTGGACGAAAAATTTTTTATGTGAACCTCCTTAGTGAGCTGGAGGAGTATGTGAAGCTGGAACAGTTGGGGATCCCAAGCCAAGTGCTGAAGTGAGAATGCTGCCTGTCTCCCGTTTGCTTAGGGCTCTGTGGGAGGGGACTTTTCTGAAGAAATGGCAAGAGGAGGGAGAGATTGTTTCACTCAGGCAGTGATTTTGGAGGGAGTGGTGACACATTGCCTTAAAGACCATTGTTTCTCTTCATGTTCCTTTCCTGCACGTCCTTGGCCCCAGCATCCAGTTCTGTCCTTGAGTTAAAAATCCTCTTCCAATCCTTGCTTCTCCCAACTCATCCGTCAGGCTTTCTGCAAGCTGCTGACCTTCATACTGACCTGGAGCTCATGGTGCACATCTGCTGCATCTGTGCACCTACTTTCCTCACTCTGCACAGTTCAGCTTGTCTCTGGGGCTTCCCAAAGTTCCCATAAACCCTGTCCTACCAAACTGATACCCTGTCCTTCGCACACACACATGCAACTGTCTCATCACAAGCAATGCTGTCCTGGCCTCCTGCCCATGCTCGCTGTCATCCTCTGCTACTCTAGTTTCTGATTCCAGGTGGATATTCCTTTTTCCCTGCTTTTTTTTTTTTTTTTTTTTTTCTGGTAAGCAGATGTTTGTTCTTGTTGCCCCTGTGCTCCAGAGCTGCTTGTCCTGTTTTTGCATAGGTGGAATCAATCATGCTAAGGCTGGAGCTGTTACCAGTGGGTGTGCAGTGGGTCACATGCAGTGCTGGGTGCATGCTTCTTCTGGGAGGCTGAGTGGCTTTTTACTAGTCTGTGTTTTGCTGCAGATATGATGAATATCTGAGATCCCTGCAGAAGCCTTCACAAGTGCCCCAGAGGTCAATACCTCCACGCCCACCACTGCCAAACCAACAGTTTGGAGTCTCGCTCCAGCAGTGAGTATCTCTGGATTGTTTTACTTTTGCCCTGACTTGCTTGATATGAGATCACTGTGTTTCTAACTGAACAGTTGCAAAAGTGGCTGTAAGATTTCTTGCAGTACAGACTTCCTACAAAGCTTTTATCGTTCTTCTGAGGAACTCTGCACTCATGTGCAGATCCTGAGTGACTCAGTTCAGTTCCACCCTCTTGATTCCCCAGCTAGATTGTATCTGAACTAGGATGAGATTGTTTCTTCAGCTAAGAGTCACTAAGGGAGGAGCGAAATAAGGGTCATGGAGATGGCTTTATGTTGCTAGAAACTTCCTGGAAGCAAAGGAAGTCTGTGGGAGGCTGATGGAGATGTCTTTAGGGTTATGCTGTTTTGACTGAGCAGTGCTGCAGATCTTTCTTAGTTTTTTTCATATCTTAAATTCTATTTTAAAAGCACTTCTATTCACTCTTGTACTGATTCCCACCCCCCATTCCTGCATGGTGACATAGGCAAACAGACACAGGCAAGGGCCAGTGATACCAGCTAAGTGTTGAAGGTATTTTTAACTTTCAGTGTGATTTTGCCTCCCTGGGGAATGAGGAGGAGCCAGTACTGTGTGGCCAGACAGATCCTCTGAAACAGTCTGGGAACACATTCCTGAGCTTCAACACATCTCCAAATGTAACCCCTGTGGTGCTCTGTGACTGAGCTTGTCAGTAGCATGAGAGGGGTGAACAGCTCCAAGCTATCAAGTGGTATAGACAATTGAATGTGAGGGTGGCAGTGAACTCCTTGGTATCACAAGGTCTTCCCTGTGATCCATTGGGTTGATATATCTTCTCTTTACAGGAGGGAAGTGGGTAAACTTACCCCATTTATATTTCTCTCATGTCACCTTCTTTCTGCCCTTGCTCTTACAGGCAAGGAAGAAGGAAGCTTGAGCCTTTTCACCTGATTGATAACTAGCAGCCTTGCCTTCTTGGAACCCCTTTGCCCTGGCAGCTACAGGCTATGATATTTACAGAAGATAGGGGAATATTCCTGTGGTGTAGTAATGAGCTCATAATTGCTCCAGTGAATGATGTATCATGGTGGGTGAAGAGGAGAGAGGTCTGGACTAATGGCTAAAGCAGGGACTGGGACAGCAAGATCCTATGTGGTAGAGCCTGTGTGTGCAGCTTCAAGACTTAGAGGCTGCATACAGGGCAAGGAAGACCAGTCATCTGTAACCTTTTCTCTCTTCCCACAGTCTCAGGGAGAAGAACCCTGATCAGTCTCCTGTTCCTCTGGTGGTCAGAGACACCATTGCTTATTTGCAAAAGCATGGTAAGTGCTCAGGGGAAGCTGAAGACCCTCTTTGTTCCGTGTCAGTGGCTTCTCCTCCACCAATGTTCCCATCCAGTGTGTGGTAAGATACAGAAGAACAGCAGCATAGAATAAGGTGTAAAGGCCTAAACTAGCTGAGTTAGCCTTCAAGAGAGATTGTGCAGGGCTGAGGAGATGTCTGTCTTCCAGTTGTCTGTAGTCCCACTTGTGTAACAGTAGCAAAGTGTTCCTTGTATCCTTTGCCTGGTCGCAGAAGCAGAAAGAATTGCTGTACTCTGAAAAAATGGACTTGTTGACATCTGTCTGAATGCCCCACAGCATGGACTTATGATTGTTAAGATCAGCATTTTCAGAGACTCACATGGGTGATCTTTCTTCTCTATCTGCTCTCACTTCACAGCTCTTGCTACAGAGGGCATTTTCCGCAGATCGGCAAATACACAGGTTGTCAGGGAGGTCCAGCAAAAATACAACATGGGTAAGTGTCCAAATGCAGCAGAGCCCGTCTCATCCCCTAACTACTATTGTACAGCTGGAACTGTGTTGAAACTAGTCCCATTCTTTGTTTGGAGGAGGACCTGCTTTGGCCAGTGAGCACTGAGTCTTTCTGCTCTGTCTTCTCAGGCATGCCTGTGGATTTCCAGCAGTATGAAGATGTCCACCTCCCTGCTGTGATTCTCAAGACCTTCTTGAGGGAGCTGCCTGAGCCTCTCCTCACTTTTGGCCTCTACGGCCATGTTGTCAACTTCCAGAGTGAGTTCTAACAAGAGTGTTCTACTCCCTGAATGTTGCACTGGTCAAGGGCAAAGATACCTTCAGAGGGGGCAGTCCTGCTTGGGATACCCTGTGACTGAAAACACGGTTTTCATCTGCTTGTCCTTTGTCTCTTGATTTTCAGATGTGGAGGAGGTGAATCGTGTGGCTGTTGTTCGCAAAACACTCCAGACTCTGCCAGAAGAAAACTACCAAGTGCTCCATTTACTGACAGCCTTTCTGGTGCAGGTGAGCTGCTCCGAAGGTGGGCACTCATTTTCTAGATCAGTTGCTACTGTCCTGAATCAGTTTTTTGACTGCCTACTCCCTCTTTTCCTTTGAGAGGAAGTGGGTCTCAAGCTTGGAAATCGCTTTTCTTTACCTTCTGTTCTTGTTATACAGAGATCAAGAATGATCATGATGAACCAGCCTAAGCAGTTGCTTCTTATAACACTGGGAGGTGCAGGTGGGCATTAAGCCTGTGTGGTCTGTACCAGGAAGGCTGAAAAGCTCCCCAGGGTGGATGTACAACTGCAAAATATCTGAGTAGAAGATTAGACTAGAAAGAGGGGTCTCAGATCCACCCTACAGAACTTTCTACTGCAAGGCTATTCTTGCAAGAGGGAAGATCGTTTAGTTAGAATGGTGATTTGGACTGTAGAGATACTGGCTCACAGTGCTCTTGGGCCTATTGACAAGATATGGCCTGGTGCTTAAGCCATAGTGACAGGTGGCAAGATATTGCTCCTTGTTACTGGATCACGTTTCCCCCAGCCGTCTTCTGGCACTGGGTCTTCAGCTTTTGGGAGTGTGTCAGGTCTGGCTTTGGGGAGGGTGAAGGGCAGCTGCTGTGTTGTTCTGGAGGATTCACACTGGTTTCTTTCCTTCTGACATAGGTCTCTGGTCACAGTGACAGAAACAAGATGACAAACACCAACCTGGCAGTTGTGTTTGGCCCAAATCTGCTGTGGGCCAAAGATGTAGCCATTACCCTAAAAGCCATCAACCCCATCAATACCTTTACCAAGTTCCTGCTCGACCACCAGAAGGAGCTCTTTGAGAATGTGGAGGCCTGAATCCAGGCCAGCACACTGTGCCCACCTTCCCATCTTCTTTCCCACCTTGTCTTGGACCTGTGACCAAGCTGCCTCCAGTGCAAAGGGACCATTGATCCTCTGGGTGATGAGCAGAGTGAGGGCTGTGGAGACAGTGGAGAAGGTGTGTAAATAGACGAGCAGGAGACCTGCTGCTCCGGATGGGGAGGGGAGCTGTTCTCCCAGCTGCTGAGAGTGGAGCCCTAACCCACCTGCCAGTCTGTGCAGCACCTCCAGGGCTCATCACCAGTCTGCTGCCCTATCAGATTATCTGCCTTCCTTTCCTCCTTCCCTCCCATGCAGTTTTTCTGCCCTCCTGGTCTCTTCCTCAGCAAAGATCTCTTTTGTTTAAGCTCTCAACAGCCCCAGCTCACCCCTCCTTGCTACAGCTGGGCTGTCTGGGCTAGGGCAAGCTTGCTGGATCTGGTGGCAGAGATGTTCTTGCTGCCAGTGCCATCTCTCAGCACTGAATGTGCATCCTGCCTTTCCCCAATGGCACCTAAAGCAGGGAAGGGAGCCAGGCAGCCCTTGTGCTTCAGGTAGCAGCATGTCCTGCACTTGCAAACCCCATGCTTTTAGCAGACAAGTGAAGGACAGGCTCATGGCACATGGGCTGTATTACCTTTCAGACTCCAGTACAAGGAAGGTGAATTCAGCCCAAACCCCTGTGGGGTCACCTACTCGAGATACTCTTCAGTGTTGGCTGTGGTGTAGTGGGTGTGGTGCCTCCTGTAGTTCCCCAGGTCAGGTGTGTTTGTCCTTCCAACAGCACTTCCAGCCTGGCTGGGCAGGTTTGTGCCAGACCTGGCTGTGTGGGGGTGCTGGCTGTGGCCCTTTGTCAGCTGGTGAGCCTGAATGGCAGGGAGCAAGTGCACTGGTGGCACTGAACTGCTCAACACTGAGGATCTCTGCTTTTGCCTGTGGCAGCAGCACAAGTCCTCTTCCCCTCTGCCAGGCATGTGTGTCTGTGCTGGCTGGCACAGACTGCCTTGGCTAGTCACCTTTTTGAGCAGAGCTTTTTCCAGCACAGTGTAACAGAGAACATGGCCTTGAGGAAAGGTCTAGAGACTGGGGCTAGCCCTCACCCTCAAGTGCACCAGGCCTGGATTATGAATTTCTGCCCAGGTTCTGAGCACTCATGTGCCAAAGCTGTGAAGGAACAGCTATTCCATCATGCCAATGGCCTTCGCCCCATCTACTCCCCAGTTCGTACTTTTCTTCTGTCCTACCATGGAAGCCTGTTCAGATGCATCCTGTATGCCCTGGGCATGGCTGGAGAGAGGGAGTTATTTGGAAGGCAGGCTCAGAGCAGGGTGGGTCTGGCACCTTCCCAAAGCAGTTAAAATGCTCTTAGGGCATCACTGTTGGTTTTGGGTTGCAGCATTCCCATTACCTGAGCTAAAAGAGAATCTCTCCTTAGCCTGGGCCCACCCAGCAGGGTGTTAGGAAGGAACTTCTAGCCTTACTTCACTCATGTGTTATATCTTTTTATCTTTTACCCTGTATGCCTGGGCCAGTCCTCCCTCTTGCATCTGGCCACAGAGGCAAATCTTTTGGACCAAGAAGAATTCATTTTTTTAAAGCTAGTGGATGCTAAATATAATTTGTTTTTCATACTATTTTAGCCTCCCTCAGTTGTAATAAAAATAAGTGACATCTGTTGCAGGAATTAGAGAAATTGTTCTTTTTGCCAAGCTCTGGAATGGGGATGGGTGTGAATGTAGGCAGCTCTGTGGAGCAGTGCAGGTCCAGCCAGCTGGTTTGGAGCAGGAACACCAACACGTGGGTGGGGACAGCGAGCAAGAAACTGAGCAGTACTAAGCTTGAGCAGGGGATGTTCCTGATCCCTTCTAGTTACTGAAGAACTTTGCCCTTTGGAGGCTACAAGGCTGCTTAGTCTCCCTCTTCCAAGAGTAGGGAGTCTTCCCTGGTTGGCCAGGATATGAATTGTTTCAGCCTGAATAATTTACAGCAGTAACCAAGTAAATGTTTTGGAAGTAGAAATACTCCAGTCCTATTTCACCCGTGATCTCTGCTAGGTGAAGTTAGCAGGGCTGATGTGCTGTGGAGGAGTAATCTTCTGGGATGGACTGTGTGGAGAGAGCTGTACTTGCCCCAGTGTTTGTTTGAAAAGGCCAGGCTTTCTGGACAGCCTGGGAGGATTGTGGAGGTGGAGGGAGCCCAGTGCATCCCCTCCTTCCCTGCAGACACCCAATTCTATGTAGGTCTCAGTATGGGGAGGGGAGACTTGTTATGACTCTATCTGCAGCTGACACTGGCCTCACATCCCCCTAGAGCAAAGGCAAATCCAGCTCCCTTCTGCTGGGACAGCAGGAGACAGCCCAAGGTCAGCAACTTGGATCAGGAAGTGCCTGTGTGCTGGGGCATGAAGCACAGCCCTGTCTCCCCAGGGAGGGTGACAAAGTCCAGCCCTGCAGAGCAGCCATATCCCTGCCCAGTAGCAAGGGAGAAGCAGTACTGGGGTAGCTTAGCTCCTTTCCAGGGGTACAGCAGGGGTTGCTGCAGGTGTCCCTGTTTTGGCTGGAGTTTTTGATGGGTGCTTTTTTTTTTTCTTTCTTGTTGTTTTTTTTTTTCATCAACTGAATTCTTGAAATACAGTTTCCTTTTTTCAGCAAAATGGAGCCTGGTGCATCCCCTGCAGGCAGGGATAAAAGCCTGCTCCAGTTCAGTGCCTGCAGGGAGCAGATTTGGAGGGTATTCAGGAAGCTGCTATTGCTCATGGTGGGAAAGTGCTCGCAAATCCTGGAAGAGACCCGGTGTAAATATCCCCTCACTTCTGCTGCTCCTCATGCAGAGCTGCTGGGAGCCCTGGAGCAGGCACAGTAACCAGGGCTGCTTTTGCTTCTGCAGTCTGTTCTCCTGAATGCCTTGTATTAAAATATCCCTCCTGTGACTTGGGCAAGGAACTGGCCTGGGCCTGCCTGCAGCCTCTGCTGGGTGGGTGGCTACCAGAGCCTGCATCTGCCAAGCCCAGGGGGTTAAATCCCCTCCTTGCCTGGTCAGCCTCTTCACAAAGCCAGAGCACTGGCCATGCTGGGTTTATTTTCCAAGCTGGGGGGTAGTATCTGATTAGGGTGCTGGTCTTTGTCTATTTTCTCCTTGCTGTAGAGCTGCCCAAGGGTCTCTTCCCTGGCTCATCTTTCAGGTTAGTTATTAGCCATTTCTCCCTGTGGGGGTACTTGTTGCACTTCGACCCTCTGCTTTTTAGGACCTAGACCATTCCCCTCTGCTAAACTTCCTGCTGTCTTTAATGGCCTCTGCTCACTCCCTGCTCTCTGGCCCAAGCTGTGCATTGACATCCAAGGTTTTGGGTGGTGCGGGGGGTGCTGGATCATCTGGATGCCTTGTGGCAACGTTTGCTAATTTGAGAGAGAGCCAAGGGCCAGTTTGGCCCCTGCTTCCTCTTTAATGCACGGGGGCTCCCGTGCAAAGTTTTGGCTTTGCTTTTGTTGCTGTTGTTCCCTGCCTTCTTTTCTGTTGATGTTGTTTAGGTGCAGGACTGGGGTTTTCACGGTTCACATTGTGTATCTCTTTCTAATCTGCACCAATCTTATATTTCACAGTTTGCACTTTTTGTATTTCAATAAAAATGTAATCCCAGACCCAGCTGTGTCTGTCGAGGGGGAGTAGCTGTGGCACATCTACAAAAAACTGAGGTAAGGCTGGCTATGCTGCTACAAGCATGCAGAGAGGGGAGCAAGGTGAATATGAAATGTCTCTTACGTGTATAACTCGGGGAAGAAATGCAAGTTTGCTGGAGCCTCAGGCTAGAAAACAAAATTCAAACAAAAATGAAGTGTTGCAAGTTTGGCTCTTTCCTGAACAGGGCTGGGCTTCCATGTTGCAGTCTCCCTGTCATTATGAGCAATCTGTCTAGGATTGCCCTTTCCCAGAGGCAGACCCAGGCCGCTGCACAGGTTTTGGTATCACCAGCTGCCAAGCAGGACCCACCTGGAGGCTTCCCAGTTAGGATTAGCAGGCTAAGGTTAGCTTGTGGCTAGGTGATACGTGCAGCAGAGGCCTGCACCTTCTTGTCTCAATCTGTGTGAATCACTAACTCCTTGATGTACAATAATCTGCTGGTTAGGACCACTCCACTCCACCCTTTGCTCTGCACACAGTTAATTACCTTAAGACACTGTAATTTGCTGATTACATCACTAAGCTTTTTGACCAGTAAAAAGGCTCTTATAGGCAAAGAGATTACTACAATTGATAACGTAAGCATAGCAACAAGTGAACCTAATAGTGGGTGTGAGACTAGGAGAACAGAGAGCACTGAAGCTAAAAGCATCACCACCAAGCAGCACCCTGAGCACTGGTGAGGGCCCGTGGGGTCTGGGTGATGTGTGATGCCAGTGGCAACACCTGTATTTCCACACCAGCACACTGCCTTTCAGTTGTTAGTACTGAAACTGTCCAAATAAGGGCTTCCCAGAGGTGCCAGTTCTCCTTCTGCACCTTGACTGTTGTTCAGCATGACTCGTGACAGGCTGTCAGCCATTCACAAGTAGCCAGAGGTATTGTTGGCATCTGGTCAGTTCATGCTTTGCTTATGGTCCTTGTAGTCTGATTAATTAATTATCTGCTGTAACTTACTGAGCAGTCCGTCAGTTCTAGGCTTGAGAGGTCTGCTTATTTCTCTGGGGCCTTTTCATGTGCTTTTGGCTACAGTCTCTGCTTTCCCACCCCTTGGCTGGTGCTGAAACCACCCCCCCCACAGCGGGCCCAGCGTGGTTACGGTGCCAACTGCAGTACCTCAAACCTCCAGGGAGCGCAGGAGTTGGCCCTGTCTGGGCTTGGTCAGAGACCCAGCGCTGCTGGGGTTGTGCTGTGGCAACATCTGCGCTGGCCTCAGAGGAGCTCGGAAGCAGGTGTCCCTGCGGTAGTGCTGTAGTAGGCAGGACAGACTCTACATGCAACCACAGGATCAGAACTTAGCATAAACACCATTGCAGCTGGATTGGTTTTCCTGTGTAACTGCCCTGCTGCCTTAAAGGACATTATTCTGAGAATGTGTCTTTTTAAAAATAAGTACAATAGCCTCACAACTGGATGGTATGTGATTGCTTATGACCTTGATAATTCATCATTCTTCTATGACTGATGTTTTTTTCAATCCCTTGTCTTACTGGTGACGTGGTGAAGGGGGTAGACCCTGAAGGCCCTGCAGTAAGGCCCAAATCCTACAGGACATTTTATGGGAGTTTACCACCTTGTGCTGTGTCTTTTGTAAGTGCTTGAAATGATACTCAATATAACATAGATTGATCAGTGTCTTCAAGGTTGCAATGGGATACTGTATTAACTCCTGAAGATAAGTTTATGAAAAGATTGCTTTGTTTTCCAAACTGGAATAGTTCTCTTTATAGATGCTTCCAATATGCACAGTCGTTTTTCTTTTTTTGTTTCATTCCTACCATTTCATCCACTGTTGCTTCCTTGCAATGACCAGACACCCTTTACACTGTAGCTTACATCAGCAGTTGTTACATTTACATATAGACTTTTACCATCTTCTTTTCTTTCAAGGGAAGGTGTTAGCACATCATATGGCATCATGTGTCACACAGGGTTAACTGTAAGCAGTACTAGAATACATTTGTTAAGTTTGGTTATCAGACAGGCATGAACAACACACTGCAAGCAGCGTGCTCTGTCACCAATATTCCTTGCTTCTCTAAGTCTTCTATCAGATCAAAACATTCTCACGCTCTCTTTAGGTACGCTAAGAACAACAAAATACAATGCAAATTCTGCTGGTGGGTTGTGTTTTTTTTTCTCTTTTCCCACCACTGTCTTTTGGAGACAAGTCTGTTCCTTACTGTCCTTCTTCCAGGAGGGTGGTCTCACCAGCATGCTGCTGAGCACTCCACCAGTGCCCTTTACTCATCCTGCACTCACTGACAGGTGGCTCTCTCACCATCCCCTTCCTGGAGGAGAAAAACTGAGCAGCTGGGACTCCCAGACCCGTCAGTGAAAAACACGAAGAAAGGCACAAACCAGCATTGCTTACGTAAAAGTTTTATTGGAAATTCTTTGAATACTTGAAGTACATTGGAGACTATTTCCAAAACAATACAACTGGGAGCCTTCCCCTTCACCCAAAGTATCTGTAAATCAGCAGCTACATACATACTGTCCTTAATATAGATTCAAGCAGACAGCTGCTAAAATAAACAGCCTTCATAACACAATCTGTGGCAGGCCACAGCAGCAGCTAGATCTTTCCTGAAGCACAGCTTTTGTGCAGTGGTCAGGGAACTCGGAGCCTCTGTGTAGCAACTATGTGTTAAAGCTGAGGAATGTCCAGAAAAGAGGCACATAACTCAGCCCCAAAGAATCTCTTTATTGCTATGGCCATCCAGCCCAACACTAGCAGCTTACATAGGCAAATTTCCAGCCTTTTGAAGTAGAAAAAAACACCCCACACTGACATTCTGCCTTATGAGATGTGGGAGCTATAGCCATGTTAGGAACTGCATCAACAAACAAGTATTTAGCTCATGGGACCGTCTAGAGGGGATGAGCAAGAATGGGATGCTTTCTGCCAGCTCCACAGCTTGTCAGTGGGAGGACAGCAGTAGCAGTGGCTAGATGAAGTTCAACCTGGTCTAGTCTTCTCCATGAATACAGTGTGAACCAGCACTTCACCCCATCTCTGCTGCTTTGTACCCCAGATTGTATTGCTTTCCCAAGCACAGCCTGTATGTTAAGGTGACAGCAACCACCCGTCTGTGAGCTACTTCCTACAAGGTGGCAGAGACCACTTCCTGAGCAGAGGTGAGTGCCAGCTGATCCATTAATTCCTTGTGTTCCTGAACCCTTCTATGACCATTTCCACCTGTAAAACAAGGTGGCTTTATTTGTTAAAAACTCATGTAACTTAAGCCCTCTTGCAAGCTGCTTGTCTTGGAAGCTTTCTTAACTGTTTGTGCATCTTATTTGCAAGGACTAAGCAATTTCTGTGTGAGGTTGCTGAAAAAATGAATTGGCTGAGTGAGCTAAAAAGGCCCTACTGAGTAGGTTGTCCTTCAATAAAGCTCTTCCCTGGAGTTTTACAGCTCATATGGCCTCCCACCAAACACATCAGTCAACAAGAACAGCTGGGAAAGTTCAAAGCATTGTGTAGCTCTGACCTTACTGTAAGCTCTGTTCTCAGCTTGGTTCCTTGCTCTTGCAGTGGTACAGAAATAGTGTTCTAGAGAAGAGGTGGGGTTCCCTTGTCATCTACTAGCAATCTTTCAATTAAGAATACAGCTAAGTCAAAGAAGCTGCCACATCACACTAACCACAAGGCTGGTTACTCAGCCACTCTTAGGAAATTAAGATAGTTCCTCAGTACTGAGGCAACATGACCCCTCTTCTGGAGAAAATAAATTAAAAAAAAAAAGGTGTTTTTGGACAGTAAGGGGTCTTGCAGTTGCTCACTCTCATGACACACAGGAAGAGGAGAACCACAGAAAGACCTACCTTACCTAAGTTTCTGTTTAGTGTCACTGTTTCTCCTCCCATCCTTACATCAAGCAAAAGACCCACAACAGCCACATCAGCTACAGAGCACTGCTGGCCAGTCATAGTGTTGGTAGCCAGCTCATTACAAAAATAAAATTTCAGCTCATCAAAAGCCAGCCGATTAAAAAGTACCATAAGCTCCCCAAAAATGTGCTTCTTTAAAAGAAGCTGCCTTCTGAATGGCTTAAGAACACTGCAAATTCATCCACACCTATCAGAATACAGCTTTTCACCAAGTCCCTGCCACTGCACTGATGTGTGCATTTCATTCTGTCAGTGGGTTCTGACCAGATCCAATGGACACACAGTCCCCAAAACAGAGTATTGTATTATAATAATAAAGTCTGTCTTAGAAAATAAATATCCTGCAGAGAGAGACCAGTCTCACTGGCCAGGGTTCCATGGCACACTTGCTGTCTGCAGTGATCCAGGGCAGAATGACCTGCACTACTACATGAAAACAGAACATCTTTTAAATATAGGTTTTTTTTAAAGCAATAAATATTCCTTGATTCTTAAGATCATCTATTAACCATAAAGCAGGAAGGTTTGCAAAGGTTAGAGGGAAGAATCTTGGACTAAGACTCCTAGTTACATAACCCTAAAGAAATAGGATTTCTAGTATTTACAGTTACATTTCAAAAGCAGAGACTCTGAATTCAGCATCTTCACAGCTGCTAGGTGCTGGTTTGCCAACAGTCACCACTGGTAAACCCAGCAGGGCTGAGTGTCAGCACACTCAGGAAGGAAATGTGGGAAGCGCTTCTGTAGCTTCACTCCTGCCTCCCAGCCCACCACCAGAAGGCCTCACACAAAGTGACTGCAGAGACCCAGTTCCTTAGCAGCAGGAAAAAAATCAGGTAACTTATACTACACGGGTCCCAAAGCCCACGTCTCTCCCAGGGCTCCAGGCACTCACACTGAAGTCAGGATGAAATGCCCCGTTCTGCAGAATGGATGTTCCTGGACTTAATGTTGAGCCTGCTGAACTCGCAGACCTTGGAAATGAGCCAAAGCTTTCTATGCTCTAACAGAATTGGAGACTGTAGGAACAAGTCTGTTAGGAAGAAGATATACCTAGAGAAACTTACACCATAGGACCTTTGAAGGAAGCATATGGCAACTTTTCACAAAGCCCCTCCACACAGAACAGAGACAGGAGAAAATGTTCTATACACTGGAGTTTGACTTCCTGCATCCCTACTGAAGTCTGAAATTCAAAACTGACTGTGAGCAGGAAAAGCGGTCCAGAATTATATGGTGGTGTAGTTGAGGAAAATGAGCAGATGAGCTATATCTGCTGTTGAAGAGAGCAATCAAAGAAAGCTCACTTGTTGGAAGGAACTAGTCCAAATGAGACAAAAGGCAGAGCAGGGGTGACAGAGATATGTGTTGATGTCAATCTCCAGGATGCCTTGAGGAAGAACTGTTGCAGCAAAACTGGAAACCAGCTTCACTGCAGGGTTTCTACAAAGGCATCAAACTCCTTGACGTTTTTCTCATGGACTGCCAGCTTCTCTGGTAATGAGTCCTAGAAGGGCAAAGAAGGGTGTACATCAGGACTCAGAGCAGATTAAAGGAAGCTTTAAGCACACACTCTTAGGCAAAAAAATCTGTTTCTGAGTCATGCAACCTCCCCTCCACTGTTTTGGGCTCCCCTTCCCACATGCACCAAACCAGGAGTCCTCCAGCAGTGTCCAGCAAGTGACCCTGAGAAGGGCACTCTGCCCAGAGTGTGTGTGTTCTGCAGGAACAGGAGGTGCACCGGGGCCTTGCTTGTGCAGTTCCCACCATGAGCTGCAGCACAGCAACCTACTGGCACTGCCTTAATCAAGGCACTTGCAGCCCAGCCTTTCATGTTCACTTTTCTCCACAGCATGTTACAGTGCCTGCAAGCCCAATACCGCTCTCACCCAGACATAACTTTCAGCAGCCACCCCAGGATTTCACCTCTGCTCAGGCTGCAAGATCAGGCCTAGTGTGCCACTAAGTTTGACACACCAGAGGTAGGATTAGTTTTGGGGGTTTGAATGACAGCCACAGCAAGCATGTGGTGGCAGCAGCTTCCAGCTTGAAGATAAACACAACCAGTTTCAAAGGCTCAAGAGTGCCACAAACAAATTTGCACTGGTCTGGAACACATTAGTGAGGAACCCCTCTTTGGGCAGAGCCTCTCCTGAGAGGTACAGGAAAAACAATGGAGCTGTTGGAGCAGGTCCAGAGGAGGCCGCAAAAAACGATCAGAGGGCTGGAGCACCTCTCCTATGAGGACAGGCTGAGAGAGTTGAAGAAACGAAGGCTCCGGGGGGACCTTATAGTGGCCTTTCAATACTTAAAGGGGGCCTATAAGAAAGATGGTGACAGACTTTAAGCAGGGCCCGTTGCCATAGAAGGTAATTGTTTAAAGGGGTAATGGCTTTAAACTAAAAGAAGGTAGATTTAGACTAGATATAAGGAAGAAACTTTTTATTTTTATTTTTATTCTAGTGAAGCACTAGAATAGGTTGCCCAGAGAAGTGGTACATTCAAGATGAGGCTGGACAGGGCTCTGAGCAACCTGCTCTAGTTGAAGATGCTCCTGCTCACTGCTGGGCAGTGGGACTAGATGCCATTTAAAGGTCCCTTCCAACACAAACTATCATTCTATGAAGACACCACTTTTTTCAAACTAGGAATAGGGAGAGTATTATATAAAAACATATGATTGCCACAAACAGAAATTTCAGGTTTCCGTACCAAATCCTCTGCCATGGACTGTGCTCCAATGTCAATGGAGAGGCTGCTGAGTTGAGGGGGGTTCTGAAACTCACGGTAAAATGTCCCCAGATCCATTGGAAGAATGTCATCTTTTGAAAATGCTGGTTTCTAGAATCAAAGATACTGCTGTTAATTCCCAGCCAGACATGGGCTTCCCCTTGGCCATAATCTCTGTTGCTGCAGTCATGCAGAGTAAATAACTGAAGAACAGCCAAATCTGTGTTTGCCCAAGCACTTGGAAGAGACCATTTCCTCGGAATCTGGCTCCTTTAGGCATTAGAGACAGGACACCAAGGCCAGGTCTTGGCAGGGAAGCTGTTGCTTCCAAGGATCAGCGTCTTGGCCATTTTGGGACTGTCAAGCTCTAGTTTGGAATTGTGAACCATGAGTCTTTTGCCAACCCCACTGAAAACTACTCTTACATCATTTACAGTTGTACCAGCACCTGAAGCCCCTCTCAAAAGCAGGTGTTATGTGAGAGTAACAATGAGGGCACTTACAAAGTCAATCATAACAAAGTCATCATGGGTGTTCCCTGTGCTGCTGCCACTGGAGCCCTCCGAGTGTAAGCTGCCTTGTAGAGGAGATTCAGTTTCTGGGGAGTCAGGAGGATTGACCTGCCCAATAAAGCAAAGCTGGTGAGTAGTGACCTCATGATCATGTCTGTGTATTTTGACGTTGTGGGGGCAGTTATGAAGTTGGACAATAAATCTGTGCTACAGCAGGGGCAGCAAGCATAAACTGTTATTTACAAGTCTAAACAGGCCAAGACTCAACACAGATTTCCTGAAACCAAAGTAACTATTTCTTTGTTCAAAAACTAAAGTGTATTCAAGGTAGGGAATAGCATGGATATTGCTTAAGGGATGCTGAGAAGGCACATATTTTACCTCTCGAAGGGGCTTACCATGGGGTCGTTATCTTCCAGCTCAACATTCTTGGGAGCAAACATGGCAAAAGGAATGTCTAAGTTGGCCATGGTCACCTGAGGAGATTCAGCAAACAAAATTTCACTAAGATGTTCTGCTTACCCAGCACAAAAAAGGATATTCAGAGTCTTCATCAGGCCTGATAAAATTTGCCCATGATCATGTCAGCAGTTAGGTGGGAGGCTGACAATGTCGTTTAAAAGGCATATAATGAGGAGATTGTACTCAGCTGACTTCATGCAGATATATACCCTGAGATGGGATTGCTTGTATACATCTGATATAATACAGGAAAGGATTAACAAACTGCTTAATTCCCTTTCAACCATCCAAAGGCCTAGAAGAGGGCTTAAAAAACTTAATTAAGAGCAGCCCTAGGAACTGGACAGATTGTTAGGCTGCCCTAGCTGAGCAAAAATGCTTGCTTACTTGTGATGAGCAGGTGTACTGCACATCCCTGCAGAGAAGGGAGGCTTGCTAACAGCTTCCCCAGTTTATGAACCTGTGGTAGTGGCAGATCATCCTGAGACCCTAGTGGAGCATCAAGTCCTCCATGCCCAAACAGTGTGTTGGCAGAGGAGCAAATTCAATGGCTGACACATCCCAAAACGCTTTTATGAAAAATGAGCCTGTGACAAGCCTCTGTAGGGAAATGCAGCAGGCAGGATTATGCATTCTTGGTCTCCAGGGTTGCCCTGGCATTGGGGTGCTTTTTGCTTCTCTGCATAGGAACAGATGGGAGAAGTGGGGTATTATGGTGCCCTCTGAGAAGATCTACTGCTACTTACCTGATTAATGGGTTTGTTGACAAAAGCTCCCACCTTCCGGATAAAGATGGTCTCCAAAAGATCATGTGGGGACCCACACTTCCCCTCACTGCTGTTGGATACTGTTTCTGTGTCCTCGCTGGGGGAGGAAAAGACTAAAGTAGTGTCTCATGGCACAAACAAGATAGACAAACCACATGCTTTACAAGACTCCCTCATTTTTCTGGATTTACTCCTAGTGTTGGAGGGACAACAGAAATCTCTGTCCTTGCACCACACCTTCTCCCTCAGTCATGAGCAAAAAAGGGGAGTGGGACACTCATGGAATCTGTTTTTGTTTAAAGGTGGATGAAAGCTATTCAGTTGAGTGAAAAGTTGCTGCCAACTGAAATAGACTTTTAGAGATGGACTTTTGACTTCAGAACATGCACATTCACAGCAATTCCTGTTCACCACTTCTAATTTTTCCAGTAACACAGCAGTCACAGAACTGTCAGGAGAGGCTGTGAGGGTGGGAACCAGAATTATGTCTGTCAATCAGGTTACAAAGGCAGCCGCCTAATACATCACAGCAGCCACTGCCAGTATGATTAATTCTCTGCATGGTTATTAGCTATTTCTATGACCCATTTTATTCCTATGGGAAGTACTCAGAACTTTAAAACAAAAAAACAAGATTCTTGTCTTCTAGCAGGAGGACACTCTAGAGAGCCTACCCACTTAAGATATTAGACTCAGAACTATATGGCCCCAAGTGGAACTTCACAAGAAAGAAGTTCAGAGACAAAGAAAATTTAAAAAAAAAAAAAAAAAAAATTAGCTGAGAGGGAGGTGCTTTAGGACAGTTTGAGGTTTCACTATTTCCTTTCAGGTAACTTTGTCCTTGAAGTTTCTTAATAAAATAGTGAGCAGATCTGTGGTAACTACACCTGTTTTCAGTAACAATTCACATGAAGTCTCAGGAGAAGTTAAGACTCACTTGTAAACCTCCTTCATCTTTTTGTTTTACAATCAGCAAAAAGAGTAGAGAGATTGAAAAACAATAAAACTGATAATAAAGTTAAAGCTGACATAACAGAATTTGCAAGGATGTGACAGTGACTAGCAGGTCTAAATAGATGGGTGAGATAATTTTTTGGAGAAAGGCTGAAAAATCCCAAACCAGAGAAAGCTGCCAGTTGTTTTTGGGGATGCAAATGCAGTAGTTATGCTACAAACAACAGCTAAAAAGGAGAAAACACAAACTTTTATCTTAACAGGACCATAAATGGGCTAGCACAAGTGTTGATCATCTACAACTATCCTACCTGCTAGAAGGAGTAGCTGCTGAGTAGTGGACTCCATCCAGTGGGGTGCACATCCTCTCTTGGTCAGCTTGAGTGCCATGTGCTGGCTGGCTAGGAATCGGGGGAACTCCCCCCTCTTTGCCTGGACCGATCAACTGAGGTGGAGAGGAACAGTCAAGTTAGAGGTCTCAAGATCAGGCCAGAACCACAGTGCAATACAAAGCAGATTCTGTCATTCTGGGACTAGTTGTGGGGTTTTTGGCATTTGATTGGGCTCTAGGCCCCCATGAGGCAGAGAGAGGTATCAAGCAGAAGGTAATCACCACAATACAAACTCTTTCATTCCCTTCCTACTCCACTCCAGGCCTCTTTTACACTGCAGAGGTCCTCTGCTTCAAGGAGAGGGAGGGGTGGGAAAAACCATCATATCCTCTTGCTACCAGCCTTGTGTCAGCAAAACTCTGGTGTAGAAACAATATTGCAGGCAGAAGACGACTTCTGGCAGCTTATTTTGTCTGATGAACAAATTAACATGCAAATATGTCAATTAGGACTATCAGTGTACTCTATGTCTGGGCTACAGTGCTGTGCTTGGACAGCTACAGGGGCAGCAGCTCTGTCAGACAGGCAAAACTTGCAGGCAGTGTCACGCTGGAGCCTGCAAACAGGTCTGGTGCCTTCTCTCTTGGCACAGTTTCTCCACATGCCCCCTACCCAACCCCAAAGTTGAGGATGCTGAGGAGGCAATTCCCAGCTCCTGTGCAAGTTGTGCTTTCCCTGTGTTTACCGTAGATTCTTTCCACTCCTGACAGACAGGATACCAACCATGCACTAGTTCCAAGGCCTCTCTCAGATGTACCAGGGACCCATAATGGTTGCAATACCAGCCACGCTTGTTCTACCCTCTACAAGTACCTGGTGAGGGTGTGCAGCATTCAAGCCACCAGCAAAGAGTACAGGATACCCCATGTCAGCTGATCCAACTCCCAGGGCAGCAGGCTGATAGGAAAGACGAGAGCTGGAAAGCTAAGGAAGAAGAGAAAAAACAAGAAGGGCAAAGGGAGAGGAGAGGGGAAGGGGAGTGCCCCACAGTCTGAATAATCATCAGTCACTGAAGAAGGAATGGGGAAAGTCAGAGGCACAGCACAGCATTTCAGGCTGGCTGAAGGATGCTAGATTTTAATTGGAATCAATCATGAAGGTTATTATTTTAAAAAGTTCTTACTGCAGGGGACTAAGTCTGGGCCTGGACATGAAAACAAGACTGGTTTCCTATACACATAGGAGAAGGCTGTGCAAGGCATGACTGACATACAGTCACAGGGAAGCTCTGCTCTACAGGCCTGTTTCATGTACTGGAAAAAGCATGAATGCCGTCATCAAGTTATTAAAGAGCTAATATTTAGTATTTTTCCCCCAAAGCAACTGCATTATCAACTGTGAATCTATTCCCATTGCACATTATAACAGCTGCTCTTCAGGGTCCGTTCAAATACTTTCAGCCAGAGAATAGTCCCATAAACATTCTAGGTAAAGAGAACTGGGAAGCCTGTGAGATTGCTTTAGGAATGAAGTGCTGGAAGCCATGAAACCCAGGAGAAGTTCCTTAGACACCCACCCTAAGTGGAAATCTAGCTTGTCAGATTAAACAGAACTTTCCTGTTTTGGATTGCTTGACCTCAGAAATGCCTGCATGTGATAACCCAGCAGCACCAATGCTGACAGAGTTTACAAGGGCCTAAGTGATCAACGGCACTTCTATTCACATGAGGCTAGTTAAGCTCAATGGAGAAATCTCTTCTTAGAGAACAGCTGTAGCTAGTTTTGTTCCTAAAGGTGTACAGCCAGCTTGACCGCTTGTAAAGAACTCTTGTTGCTTTGAAGATTACTTTACACTCATCTTCCTGTAGATGTAGTACACTTCTCTTCCTAGAGATTGTTGCCACTGGTATTACCCCTGTGTAAGAAATCATTACTATCTACAGCCATGTTTCTCCATTCTTTAACAGTTTTCCAAGTCCTGTCTTATACTTGTTGTTGGAACTATAAGACTTTTCACCTCCAACTCTTAATTCTCCACCTGCCTTTAAAAATCCACTGGCAATTTTGTGGTAGCTAAGTGTTCCTATTTTAAAAAATATTTCTCTGTCCTCTGTTGTGAGAGACTTGCACAAACATGAGGAATGTGACTTGAGACAAACCTGTGAGATGTAAACAAAGAACAGTAATTCAGGTCTTCATAAGTTGTTACTTGTAACCAGGAAGGCAGATGAAGACAGAGTTTTGTTTTGGGCTTTTTTTTTTCCTTCCATCCTCCTTCAAAATTCTCCTCTGTTTTAAGCCAGGAAAATTTTTAACTAACCTGTGCAGGTTCTAGGGACACTGGCTGTTAAGAGAAACATTCAGCACTGTGCCTTCCTACTTGCGTCTTTCACTAAGAATTAATTCTTGCAGCAGCTGTTGTTTATCCAGGGATGATTGCCCTGTCTTTGGGAGACCTTCATCTGCAAAGGCACTTAAGCAGCCTGTCTCAATAATATGCCTGGCCCATTTTGGGTTTTTGGGTTCACCAGCCTTTCCCACGCACAACAAATATTCCACATTGTCAAATGTGTACTTTCCTGTGTTTGTTCTGTCATGCCAGAACTATATATGGCCCTGTATAGCATATTCTGTTGACAACTCACTTGATGTGAAAAGGCCAGTCCCATCACTGGGACCCTCAAGGTGTCCGTCACCACAGGAGGAGGGGTCTGAAAGTGTGCCTTTGTCACAGTAAAAACACACTGTGCACAGACACAGACACACAGAGGAAACAAGGAAAAAAAGAGAGAGTGGGGGGCAGGGGGTGGAAAGAGAGAGAGAGAGAAAGAGAGAAGGACTTCAGAGAAGAACTGTAAAGAGTTGGATGAACTGAATGTTAGAAGAGATTTTGGCTGCAGCAGCCACACCTACACATAGAGCAAAAGTCTCAGTGTTGCCAGAAGCACATCCATTTTGTAAAGAATTTACTGTTTACCAATCTTAGTGAAACCACTCAACACAGGTAGTATTCTAGACTCCAGAACACTGACAGAAAGTAACTGCCAGAGACTGCTCCACAGTTAATTAGAATTGGTACCAGCCAATCTGCAAAGAGAAGGCCGAGTGGATGCCACAAAAAGCCAAGAATAATTTTGTCAGAATGTACAAATTATATGTATTTAAATACTCTTCATCCATACACACTCCTAATCTTCCAGAATTCTGAGGGTTTGTATCTTGGCACTTCTGTGCTGCACTCTTAGAATCAAGAGAACCCAGACTAAGGTGCAATTGAAACACACGGTTATGAGGAGAGAACTCCTTCCAGAAGTAAACACTGTCTCACAAAGGGTATCAATGCAAAAAGGGCAATCCAAGTCTCGTTTAGTCCCATACCGTCTTCCAGTAATTTTGCTACCAACAGTTTTCAGTTTTATGAAAGCTTCATTTCTGGATATTACACATGGCCGGACTTTCTCCTGACTTCTGGGCTACTCCACAACACGCACAGACATGCTATCCAAGCTCACAGGAAGAAAGTAACTCCTACTCCCTTGTACCATGCAGGTTAGACCTCATTTCTATAGGGAAGACAGGCAGAGATTTGGACAATTTGCCTACAGAAACACACAGTTCCCAGTATTTTCCTACACATTAAGTTGTATATAAATAGCTAGAGAAAGAAATGAGCTTTCCCTGCCTCTAATTTACTTTAGAGACCACTCTGCCAAGCCCACCTTACAATGTTAACTGTGGTAACAAAGACTGGCAGTTGCTTTATAAATAAGTGCACAGCACATGGCAACTATGAGCCATAGAAAAGGCAAGAAGGTAGGCTCATACTTAATGTGAATCCTCAAGGTTCATCTGGTTTCATAAAGCTTTTCCCCTCAGTGACAGCAAAGCTTCATCTCCGCTGGGGAAATACCAACTGAAATGTATTTATGTACACCATTACTGTTAAGTAACACTGGCATGAGCAAGCCAGTGGAAACTTCCTTATAAACTCTTTGGCATTTAACCCATTTTGTGAAAAGTCAGGCCACAACTGAGCCACAAACTTATCTCCTAGGCTGTGTACTGCACAATAGGAAAAGCTTTATTCCATCAGACTTACTGTGAGTGCTGGCCAATTAGTTCAACATTGCCTGATGCTCTGTCACCCAAAATCCACTTGGCACAAAAATGCTTCCTAAGAAAAGCTCATTTCCAGCTCATTCACACAGTAGAATACATTCTGCTAAACCAGTCATACTAATTCTTCCAAAGCAGTGGAAAGACCCATAGCAAAATTATTTCAGTTTGGAACAGCAGTCTACGTTTGACATCCACAGCAAAAGAGATTTAGAATCTTTAGGTTGTCTTTAAATTCAGTAGAGCCATCTGCTTGGCTAGACCACAAGGCAGGGCACTCTTGAATATATAAAGCTATAGGAAAGCAGCAAACCTGGTCAAGTCTTCAAGATATAGAACTGTGGAGTCAGATATATAGGGACAGTAAAAGAAGGAGGAATTGGAGTTTCTGGTTTTTGAGATTCAGAAGGAAACCATTACTATCTATTTTAAAATTGAAACTTATATGAAATTTGCCTGCGTAGGTAGACACAGACAGTATTATGTCTCTACTTCAATACTTTGACTCAGTGTGTTTGCTGATACTTATTCCTGCTGCCCCAATGAGTTTTAGATGGTCCAACAAATATAGCTTTTGTCTTTTTCCTGCTTTTCCATTCTGCAATGCAGAACACATGACTGTGTCATAAGCATTTTCCTGGTATTTCAGTGTTCTTTTCTCATTGTCAGTCTGTTGCCTTCACTTACGCTGCCTGGCATCAATCTCTTTGATTTCCTTCTTGCAGTATTGGGATGTGTTCAGTACACATCCTCTTCAGTCACATCTCAGCCCAGCTACAGGAATAAGTTCTTTTAAAATTTCTCAGTAATTAATTATTTCTAGTCCCCTAGCATTTTCTTGAAATTACTATGTAACCAGGTTTTACTCAGAGTATAATGATATAAACAACTCACACATTAAATTTTAGTTAGCAGCAGAACACTGCCTGTTGCACACTAGATGATGTAGGAGTGTGCACACTACCCTAACAGTAACTGTACTATCTAGGAGTAAAAAGAGCCTGGTTTCTCTTACCTGAGATGGAGGAGAGGTGGAAAAAGATGTGGTACACACTTCTTGGGAATCTTCTACTGAGGGGTATACTGCACCATTGTCCTCACCAGCTCTAAAGCAGCAAAAAAAAGAAAAGCTTCGTAACTGTAAATATTCCTTAAAACAAAGAAAGAGTAAAACACAGTGGGACAAACACTGCAGGGAGGTTGAGAGTATCTGGATGGAGTTGAAAGGAGAATTATGAAGGGCTCTTATAATCTACTTGGCAGAACTGAGCAAAACAGGATATAAAACTTGAATTTTCCCCAGGCACTCCTCTTCCACTCCCAGACAGAAACACTTCCCTCTGTTTTCTTAACTAAAGGTTTTGTTACACCAGCTAATGTTACTGGCTTTGGCGTTTACAGAATCATTGTCAAACAGTACCTCTGGTCCCAGCCTGAGTGCCCTCATGTGATTTTACAGAAGACAAATCTCTCATTTACAAAGAGAAACTTAACTCTTTCCCCAGTAGAAATATCTGGAGATACATGCCTCTGGACATGTAGTTCTACAGCAGGTTTAACTGTTACACTTTCAAATTCCCAAAGACAGCCAACACTAAACATCCTTTGTGTCCAAGTGCTTCTATAAGGAATCTGGGAAAATACTGGGGCTTGCTGCACTCAAGTCTTCTAGATGTGAGGAGAAAAATGTCACTGTTCCTCTGATGCTTAGCCATGCCAGTATAATTGACACTAATCCTCCACTCTTCCTTCCCACACAGTTAGTAAATAGTGGAAAAGGCTCTGTATTTGGGCATAAATGATGCCTTCACCATGGCCCATGACTGCAGCTCAGTACCTCCTCACCTGTAATTGCAGGGATGCATGGGCGAAGAGCTGGGATAGGGACGGTCCACAAAGTGATCAATGATAATCCCCATGATAGGAGGGGTCCTCTCAAACTGCCTGCAAGGCAACAAGCAATGGTGTTATTGATAAGGCTGCTTTGTCTCTCTACTCTCATCTCAGTTCATGGCTCCCTTGTGTCTGTTAATGGGACCAGAGCATCTTTACAATTCAGCCCTGCAACTCCAAGCATGCATCAACAATTTGCAGTTCTAGAGTCTGGCTCAGGGGTACCCAAATACTCCCCTTTCTCCAAGACTTAACCTTGGGAGAGAGACTTCTCTATGAAGGGGAAGCTTGGCTGGAAATGATAAGCAGAAGGGAAAGATTTAGGGGCTCATAATATGAGAGGTTTAATAGTACATCATTGTGTATCAGTTTCTGGCATAATGGCATTTTCTCACCTGGTTGACATGAAAGCAAGGTTGATTCTGTAGGCACAAGACAAGGTGACAGTGCCCACAGGGGTACCCACTGTCCCAACACGGACTGTCTGGAAACCTATAAAGTTAAGGAATTATTGTCAGTGTTACTGATTATTTATGTTCCATACTGCTCTATTCTAAGGTTACATTTTCTTATTTCTATAGTTTTTCTGTTATCCCTTGCAATCTGAAATCCAAACACATATATAGAGTCTGTAACAGCAGTGCTAGGTTGCCTTGCTGATCTACAAGACTTCTGATGGTGTTTCCTATCTTGATCTAAAATATTGCTCTGAAGTGCTTCTTGTTCCTCAGTAGATCATTATCTTCTTGACCAGTTCAGTTGTGCACCTTATCAACATACTTTCATATTTTTATTTCAGTTCTGGATCACTAGAGTCAAAATGGCTATCACCCTAGATTTTGTCAAAGTACCACCATTATACCTCTCACCTTATGACACCACCCTTTACTGGTACATCTCAATAAAAAGCGTATGTAAACATCAGATTTGGTTTTCCTTATGGCACTTAGGAATAGTAATAAATGGCTAGCCAGTATGGAGAACAGTTCTGCTTTAATTTGTGTGTGTTGCCTAATCATACCTTCTCCCAAGCCACTCAGTTGCACTTCACCAAAGTATATCCTGCATGAAAAGGAAACATAAAAGGAGTTAGGTCCATTGGGGACACAGTGCTAAACATATCCTTATTCTTAATTTAATTTGTTGAGTTGAAACACTGGAACTACTTTTCCACTTCAGAAAAAAACAAAAACACAAAAGTGGCTAGAATGTCCATCTCAAAAAACCTTCCAGATACTTCAGAGGAAGTCATGTTATGTAAAAAGAGAAGAGAAAATGGTAGTCAAATCAGAAATTTCTGTTGAAAGTTTTTTAAGCCTCTGTGGCAAGTCTACAGTTCAAAGGAAAAATACAAAGTAATGGACAGGTTGAAGTCTAAAAGCTGATACTCATCACACAATATAAAACATGGACTGTGCCATAAAAAGACCTGCTCTTACGTATATGCCAAACCAGCAATGGAGGCAAGTTCTCAGTTGTGCAAATGTTAACAAACATGAGAGTTAGGATAATTTAAATTAACTATGCAAACTTGACAAAGACTTTCTGAAAGCCAAAAACAAAGACAGGAAGGTAATAACCATGAATCACAAGCCAGGCAGATCTCATAGACTAAATGGAGTTGCACTCAGTATTTGGCCACGTAACCCACAAGAACTACAGGAAGTAGAGCTGAAGGTGAATCTTTAAAATGGAATAGCAGGAAAGAGTCTGAATCTATACTGCATAAGTATGCACTGCAGTTACATGCAACGTAGATGGGCATTTATCAAACACACGCCAGACTGGGAAGAACTGGATGCTCATTAGGAATCCAAGCAGTGCTTGGACATAGAATTTCTGTTCTCTTCTTGACACAGTGGGCAAACAACACTTCACAGCCTGTGCTTAGCTTTTCTTTCAATGGCTCAGGTGGAAGCTATAGGGTGATAAAAGTCACTCATCAGTAGTAGTTAAATCCAAATAATCTGAACTTATTACCACTTGTTCCTTTATACCATGTTTGCAGCTGCCCTGTGCAAGCCTAGAGTCTCTGCTGTTTGTATTTCAAGGGAGGAATTTCATATTCTGCTTTACCTGTACAATATTACATATTCATGGCCTTGTTTCCTTGAGAGTCTGTAGGCTGGAGTTACCCTGGTTATAGCAAGCAGAGACTTCAGCAGTAGAGACAGCCTGTTGTAAACAGTGTATGAAACTTTGATTTCTTTGTCACACCTATAGAAAACAAAGGAAAAAATTAGTCTTTTGTTCCCAACTAAGTTGTTTGATTTTGTTTTGGTTTGTTTACTTTGGTTTGTTTAGTTTTTTAAAATCAAAATGAGTCTGGGCCAATTGTTTAATGTTAGTTTTATTGCCAAAATGATAACATTAAGCCCTGATGTGGCTAACTGCTATTGACCAACCAGCTTACTTCAATCTAGCCACCTGTTGCAGAGGCAATTGCTGAAAAATACCATGCAGTCTTCTAGTAGACAAAAACAACTTTTCAGTATTAAAAACATTTGTAGTAACTGAGTATATGAATTCTTGTATCTGAGGAAGCATACTACGTGTAAGGGAAGAATGAAGACAGAATAAAAATAGTGGTTTATTTTCTTGACACCAATATTCGTCAGTCTGACTGCTGCACTAGACAAAGAAGGGACTTCCCTCTGAAGTGTCACAGGCTGCACAGCCAATATGTGCTCATTCATCACTGTGGATTGAGCACACGTCCCCATTTCATCAGTTGAAACAAACACACACGTGACAAAGAAAATGTAAAAATTCACTTACTTTTCATTCATTTCTAGACACCAAATCTCCAGCTCCATGGAGTCCCCCTGGATCAGAAAAAGAACAGCAAACAAAGGCTCATTTCAGAACACAAACCTTTTTACATCTCATTAACAATCAGCAAAAGCTACACCTCTAAATGAAGATATTTCTCCTGGCTACCACTTTCTTGTAATGCGACCGACAACAGAAGAAGGTGCACAACTAGATGACCTAAGGTAATACCTTCCTCAGAATGGTTAAGCTTTCCATGGCCTAAGAAACTAAATTTTGCTGCTCTATCATTTATGTATTTGGTTTCAGATATTTGCAGTGAGCTGCTTCTGTTAAACAATTAGCTTATTACCCATTTCATATATGAAGATATTTTCACATTGTCTTGGACTAAAGGACATGAGCTCTGGTTGGAGATTTAAGATTCAAGTAAAAAAAAAAAAAGAAAAAAAAAGGCATATATTCTGACTCAATTCTCACCTCTGAGGTTTTGAGAGAAATCTCCACGCACATAGACCGTCCAACAGCAGGTAGCTGTCCTGCCAGGGCTTTCTTTGCTTCATGAGTAACCTCTGGTATATCTTTAATTGCCAAATTGAACTGCAGAATGAAAGAGATTATTCCATTTCTTTATTTCTCTGAACAACTGCCTAATGGCACATTGCAGACAGACTCACAGACCCATGTTATAACATACCAG
Source organism: Apus apus (assembly GCF_020740795.1). Lineage (NCBI taxonomy): Eukaryota > Metazoa > Chordata > Aves > Apodiformes > Apodidae > Apus > Apus apus. Next base: position 25,079,874 of record NC_067286.1, read on the forward strand.
TTCAGCACCCACTGAAATATTTATGAAACAGAAAATTCCCAGATGGGCTCAGGCTTTTCATATTTGCAAACACTTCTTCAGTTGCTAATTCAAATTCTTGATCTTGCCATAAAAATTATGGGGTTTTTTTCCCCTCACTTGAGTCCTATGTTCACCCACAAAGAACCTTGAGTCTCTTCAATTTTAATAAAGCCCCTTACTTTCAAGGTCCTGAATTGCAGAGTAGCAAACTTGTGACAGAAAAGAACTCATCACCCCACCCCCAGCAGATCTTGGAAATGCGCCTTAGCTGGCAGGAGTTGCTGAGGGGTATAATTTCTCTCTGCACTAACCAGTCCTTAAGAGCCCAGAGTAACATCTTGCATGTCAACAACCCCCCACCCATAAGCACAGCTGAATACAGTAGTTACTCTATGAATAGTCACTATAGTCTGCCCAAGACTGTAACAACTACACTGTGTTCTCAACACACTCACTCCTGCATGTGCACACACACAAACCCCAACAGTTATGGAGCTGGTTTAAAAATGTGACTTTACCCAGTCAGAGCCTGTTGGGGAGGAAGATGATCGAGTACAGATTTTCTCTCCAAGTCGGGCCTGGACAATTACTTGTACCGTCTGGAAAAGAAAGGAGAAGATACACACTCCTGTTTTGAGCTCAGCAGAGCCCTCAGTTCAGAACCTGAGCTAGACAAATTGCAAGTAATAAAATTAAAGGGCTGCCCAGCATGTAAAGAAGTAAAAGTTTGCTACACTAACCTTCAGGTGTAATCAACTTCAATTATTACATATAACAAGAATTTCAGACAGAAAATAATTTTAAGCTGACCTTTCTTGGTAATAACATGAAATGACTAAGCCAATTTTGTGATCAGGAGCTGCACAGTTTTCAGTAATACTGAAACAAAATTTACAACTATACTCTGCACCTGGACACGTAAATGTAAGTCAAGTGAATGTACATTATAATTACCTATCAATAGAATTCAAATGAACATTCTGGTATTATTATTTTAAAATACAACATAAAAGTGTTGATAGGCTGAAAGGAAGGAGAGGAGTCCAACTGCAGATACTATGGACAGGTGTGTTGACAGGAAACCAAAGCTGACAGAGGTGTGAAGTGCCTGTAAATGATTCTACAGCAGGACAATTCCAGGGGGAAGAGGATTTGTAGGTAGAAAAAAGGGAGAAATATATTTTTCTAGTTACTCTTAGGAATCTCCTAAATTTCCCACCAGCTTTTCTTGCTTTAGTCTTTTAGCAAAAACAAAACAAACAAAAATCCCAAGCCCCAATCCTGTTACTCTAGCCACAGCAAGTACAGCTTTTCTTAAACAAGAAAGAAGAGGCATTTGCCCACAGGAGAAAAAGTTACCTTTAAAGCAAAAAATTTGATGAACTTGTCCAGGTCCTTCCTGTCCTGGGAACTGATATCAGTGTCCATTGCATATGGCAATCTGAAATATAGTACAGGTGTGGAAATGAAGTGTTCTTTCAGCTTTAATTTGGGTTTCAAGCTTTCAAAATGTTTTGCTCCCTCATGAGAAATAAGCACCAAAGACCTCTCTCTGCCTGTCAAAATCCTAACACTAAGAACTTTGTGGGGTGGGTGTGAGGTATAAACTCATACAAATATATTACCTGGTCAGTGCAGAAGATACTAGAAAAGAAACAACAAAGTGGGCTCATAAATAAAACTGAGTAAAAATTCTCCAATTTTGCTGGCTTAATTAAAAAACAAGAAACAAGGGAACAAACCCAAAACACCCCAACACCACAGACTGGATGCTATACCAAGCTATCCTTCAGACATGGTGGTCTCTGCTTCAGAAAAAATATATCTTCAGTTATTAGCACTGGTCAAAACCAAGTCAAAGTGTTTTCTTGTGTTTGGAATCCCAAAAATCAGTATTCTGGAGGTATTTCAGCAGATGACAAAATCTATGTAATGGTACTTGCAGTGAACTTGTGCAGCTACAAATTTACCTATAACCAACTGAAAAGAGACTTTTTTTTGCCAACGGATAGGCCAAAATTCTCCGTTCACTCCTCTTGAAAGCTCAGACAACAATTACAAGCTCTCACATTCACACTGCCTTGTTTTTCTAGTAATACAATGAACTTGCAGAGCGCCTGAAGTGAGGCAGGCCAAGGCATTCATCAGATTTCTGCCACCATCACGTCACATGGCTTGGGATAAAGCACAATTTTTCTATCTTTCTTCATGTTTAAGTTAATAATCATACAGTGAGCATGGGTAGGAATGCCTTCATTAGCAGCATTAATTGTACTTTGTGCTCACAAGCCTTTCAATGTATTAATTCATTCTTAATTCCTGTTGCAGTTTTTGTTTTCACACAGCTAATCAGCCTGAAGCAGCTTGTCAAACTTGACATATTTATGGAACGTGCTGCTCATCACAGAAACGGTGGGTGTCTAAGGTCAGTGAGCACAAGCAGCTGCTGTGCACGAGGTTACTCTACTCAGTGTTCCATCTTCCAGCCAAGACTGAACTTGCAGCAAGGTATGCTATTTATACAAATTAAAGCTTAGCAGGACAAAGGGGCTAATAGCATCGTACACATAGAAAATACCATATAATCTTTAATGACTAGGCACGTCCAAGACTTCTATTAAACATATCTCACTTAATAGCAGTAAATGTGTATTTTAAGTACTGCTTAAGGAGCATCATCCAAGAAGGCCTGCTAGATTAAGAGTACTGCAATTTATAAAGCAGTTTATAGAGATGAGCAATGCTTTCTGAATGACTCGAGAAAAAGAAAACTGGACATCCAACATGGCTGAAAGTTCCCAGGCTACACTCATATTGCATCTCCTAACGCTGTGTTCACCTTTAGGATCAGTCCTGGTAACAGTCCAGTTGGGCCTAGAATTACAGCAAACATTCTATTTACAAAAAAGCTTCGGCACCCTCAGGTTAGCTGCCACCATCTGGCCTGAAGAGGAAGGAAATTCTTAAAACTTTGTTCCACCAAACTCATTCAACTTCTCAGGTCCTGCAGGTTACAATGCCAGCACAGTTTCATGTTAAGTGACAGTATCCGTCCCGGCAGACACTTAGCTCATGGAAGATGCTGACTAATTTTATGCTGAATAACAACTAGAAGGAAATAACCTTTCATCTAGGTTAGAAAACCACAGATGACTGATCCCCCTCAACCAAGTAATCCCTTAAGTAAACAGATACCTCACTGCTTCAGCCTTACACATAGGCTGCTCACAGGTAAAAACAGGCATCCTAGCCACATTTTTCTGCTTTGTGTCTCTCTCTTCCTGCAAAATCCATTTTCATATTATTGCCTTTATTTATAAGCCTTTGTTTCCACTTTCTGCTAACAGAAATGTCAGACAGATATTCAAAGGAGAACTGCCACACGTGGCTCTTTTGACTAAAGCCTTATTCTTTCTCACAAAGTTATGAGGCAGAGAAGAATACCAGGCTTATCCAACAGTTTAAGTGACCCCCTGTCCAGTCAGTGTCGCCACTGCAATGCATGAACATACTAATGTCCACAGCCAATTAGCATCCATGAGCCCTAAGTTAGGGCGGTAACTATTAGGGGCAATTCATAACTTGTTGTCCATCCTTACTGCCTTGTATCACATCTTTTGTTTTCCTTTCATTTGTCCTTGAGCAGCAGTCCTGTTTTTGGTCCATTAGCTGGGTATCATCAGCAGAAGGCCTTTGCTGGCTTAAAAGGCATTTTGTTTAGACTTATGCGGGGAAGAAGAACTGTTTCCCACAAACATCTAAGCACTGTGACCTATACACTTGAAGGAGAAGGACACGTCAACATAAGCTGGTGGCTCCCTATTTGCATGATGCAATGAACTGCAAGAGCCCTCCCCTTCATGCCTTGGTACAGCCCCGGGAAACCACAGCTGCTGCCTGCCCACTCCTGCAACCCGGGCACACAACAGGTGCTCACTAACACCTGTGAGCACAGCACATTTCATACGCGGGGAATTTATCACGTATGTCTGTTTGACACAAATGGGAAAGGAGCAGGAGCACCTGACATGTACCAGGCACTATTACTGCTGCTGGGGAAAGCATACACAGGCTGCTTCCATCACCTCCCCTCCTCTGGGACTTCGCTCTGAGCCGTGACTGCTACAACTTAAAGTCATCATGCTTTCCTTTCAAACAGATATTTACCAATGCAAAAGAATTACTCGTGGTCTCTATCCCAGAGTGAAATTAAAGAGAGCAGAGGGAAGAAATAAGAAGGGCTGTGGCTGTAAGGAAAGGGCTGTGGACAGCTCTAATTCTAGCTCTATATTCCTAGCTATCTGACCATGCCCCTTGGACCAGGCTCCCTCTCCCTACCACTCTTCCAGAACTTCTTTGTCAATAAAGGACCCAAATCCAATCTGATTTCCTGTGTAAAGTTCCAGAAAAGCCTCATTGAGTCATGCAAGGTAAACATGAAGCACATGGAAGCTTTTGAAGCTTTTAATAGAGTGCTTTTGATAAATAGGCTTGACTGCCAAGAAAGCTTTTCCTAGAACATCCCCTTCAATGATGACGCTTCACTGCAAGCAGGTATTTTGAGCACATTAATAAGCAACTATAAAAAGATCTCAATAAAGACAGCACTCTGTTTCAAGGCTAGGCCTACAAGTTCAAACACCAGTATCCTACAATTACTTAAAATTATCTCCATTTCACCTTCTTAGTAGGTTAGTCAGAAACCTGGGGAGAGGGAGGGAACAGTTCTAAATTTTAAGGTGTGCCACGCTTATCCTCTAAAGTTTATGCATTTTTTAAGGGAAGACTAAATTCTGATCAAATCCAAGGCTTTGTAGTTCACTATATGGTCAGGTTTTGACTAATGAAAGAGGCAGTTTTTCCTGCTGATCAGGAAATAGGTTAACTTCATAACTGATAAACTACTTCCCAGCTTAGAAAACATCTTACTAAAGTCAGCACTGCCAGTTCCAGTGGCTTAAAACCAAAAATATGCAATTTCTGTTGACTGACAGTTACATTCTCTACTTCCCTATGGTCTGAAAATGGTGTCAGTTCAAAGGTCCATCCTCTCATTTTGTTTTCCAGGCCAAAGTATACAGACTAAACCAGAATCTGCTTCTATGTACCCTGTACTACAACCACCATCATAATGACCAGCTCCCAATTTTTCTGTGAATACATACTCAGAAAAGCTGAGATTAAACAATACCATTTGAGCAAAACAAGGTGATCCTGTATAATCCTTCTGGACATCCAAGTACAGCCTGGCTCATCTGAGTAATTTATTCCTTGCCACAAGAAGGAGGATTCCATCAGGTCACACCACTCCTACAATAATCTGGAGACACTCTAAACTTCATGGGTATTGCCAACTAATTTTCAGCTAAGGCAGTAATTTACTCTGTTTTTCCCCCTTACCATGCGCTCAGTCGCACCACTTCTGAGATTTGTAAGCAGGCAGTTTGTAAACTTAATCCAAAGTGTCCCTCTTCTGCCTGTTCACTGTCATGGGAGGTGTCCCTGCTCACCGAATCGACGGGCACGACTGCCGGCGCCCTAAGAGCCGCAGCTCTGCCAGGAAAGCCAGAAGCGACGATTTGTAAACCCCTGATCTTTCCTAACACGTAGCAAACTCACGTTACAGGAACACTATACAGTGGACCGCGGGGTCGTAAGACCTACCATTTCTAACAGGCTCTGAAGCATTTGGCTTTTACAAGACACCGCTGGGAGACGTTCCAGCGGGCAGGCACCAGCTTTTAGGAAAACAAGCCCGGCCACCCCGCCGCGGCTGGAGCCAGCCCTGACTTCAGCGAGCTGCCAAGCGAAAGTAAAAGGGAGACACGCAGCCAGAGCCGTAAGACCCGCGTCCCGAGCCCTGGCCGAGCTGCCCGCAGGCTCCAGCAGCTCCCCCCGCCCCGGTACCTGCGCGGGGGCGGTGCTGGCGGCGCGGCGGCTCATCCCGCGCGGGGGCCCGGCTGTCCCAGGGGTCCGGCCGCCCCGCTCCCCCGCCCTGCCCCGCCGACTCCTCAGCGCCCGGCCCGGGCACGGGGGGCGGCCCCGCGGCCCCGGGCCCGCTACCGGCGCCTCCAAGCCTCGGGCACTCCGCGGCCGCCCTGAGGCTCCGGCCAGCGCCCCTTCGCCGCCTCCTCCTCCTCCTCGGTGCCGGGCCCCGGCGCTCGGGGTTCTCGCAGGCGGCTGGCTCTGCGGCGTCCCGCCGCGGGTGTCAGCGCCTGCGGGGGTGCGGGGCTGGCGGCGGGGGTCGGGCTGTCGCTGTCCTCAGAGCCGCGGCCTGCGCGGCGCCGCCGCCATCGCCGCTGAGGTTTGTTTTCATCCGCTGCGGGAGGGCGGGGGAAGGGAGGTACCTGGCTGTTCGCAGCCGCACTTTCCACACGGACCCGCACTCCACCGCCCGCTCACCCGCCCGGCCCGGCCCGGCCCGGCAGGCCGGCGGGTGCGGTAGCCGGGGCACGGAGGCAGTGCCCGCCGCCGCTCCCGCCGGGAGCCCCCGAGCCGTGGCGAATCTGCCCCGGCGAATGCGGGAGCGGCGGCGGGATGGCGGTGACGCCGGCGCCGCGGGGGTCGGGCCGCGGGCAGCGCAGCCGCAGCCGCGGCTCCTGGAGGACACGGCGGCTTGGAAGCGGCTGCGGGCGGGTGAGGGTCGGGGCAGCGTCCGGCGGGGACGGAGGGCCGGGCCGGGCAGGTCGCCCCGCTGCCTCTCAGCGCGCAGGGTCGTCCGGCAAGGGCAGGGCCCGCCGGGCGCGTTTCACCCGCCCCACGGCAGCGGGGACACACGCGGCTCCCGGTGGTTGGTGTCTCTGCCATTCCGGGGCTGAACGTGGCCGGGTCGCTGGTGAGTGGGGTCGGTTCCCAGGCCGGTGAGCGGCTGCTGTGGTGCAGCAGCCCCCTCCCCGGCACGGGCGGTCAGTTCCTCTTGGCGCCAGCTCCCCCCAGCAGCAGGCAGGGCTGGAGAGCAGTCAGCTCCGCAGCGAGCCCCCCCGCTTCGACCCCTGTGCTTTGTCAGTCGGATACGAAGAAGTAAAAAGTTTTGCCGAATAACCTGAGTAAAATGTTAACGGAGTCAGAAAGGCTGACCGGTAAAAACCGTTCTGAGTCTCCTTCCTCTTTGCTTTGTGCAGCTGGAAGCTCTGGGAAAGCTTGTGTCAGAGGGGCCCCAAAGGACCCCCCAGCCGCCAGCCATGGCCGTACCTATCGCAGTTCTTGACTGCGACCTCTTGCTCTATGGCCGTGGACACAGGACTCTGGATCGCTTCAAGCTGGAGGATGTCACAGATGAGTATCTAGTATCCACGTACGGCTTTCCCCGGCAGTTCATTTACTACCTGGTGGATCTCCTGGGAGCCAGTCTCTCTCGCCCTACGCAGCGGTCCAGGGCCATCAGTCCGGAGACCCAGATACTTGCTGCCCTGGGCTTCTACACCTCCGGCTCCTTCCAGACACGCATGGGAGATGCAATTGGCATCAGTCAAGCCTCCATGAGCCGCTGCGTTGCCAATGTAACCGAGGCATTGGTAGAAAGAGCCTCACAGTTTATTCGCTTTCCTGAGGATGAAGCTACTGTTCAGAGTCTGAAGGATGACTTTTATGGGCTGGCAGGCATGCCGGGAGTGCTGGGGGTGGTTGACTGCACCCACGTGGCAATCAAAGCGCCTAACGCTGAGGACCTGTCCTATGTGAACCGAAAGGGTCTCCATTCTCTGAACTGCCTGATGGTGTGTGATGCCAGAGGAGTCCTTCTGAGCGCAGAAACGCACTGGCCTGGCAGCCTGCCCGACTACACGGTGTTGCAGCAGGCAGCGCTTACAAGCCAATTTGAAAATGAGCTACATAAAGATGGCTGGCTGCTTGGTAAGTCACTTTTCATCACTGTTTTCTGTGGAAAATGCTATTTATCAGCTCCTTGATTCTAGAGCCTCACAAGTGATGTGTTTACTTTGGATTGTTTTCCTGCAAATTCCTGGAAATTTGCATTTCAGTTTGGATGATCCTTCTCTTAAAATTCCAGAACAGTAACTTCCAGCCTATGTTTTATACAGTCTGATTATTGTATGTATCCGTTTACATTTCTTCTGCTTAGGGCTTGTTTTCAGCATCCTAAGCATTTCTAAGCTGACCTGTGATTTTTAACTGTGAATTTTTAATTCTATTTAGGGTCTTAGTCCAGCTGTCTTTCACTGTATTAGGTAGTTAATTAAGTCTCTTAAAACTATTCTCTGCTCTTCCATGATTTCCCTGCGTAAAACTGAATGCCTGTATTTTGTTGTTTGTCACATTTGTAAACCTGAGTTATTGCTGGGCTTTCATGCTTTCTTACGCCTTCTGTTTTAGCCAGAGAAACAAGTTATTGTGTCTTGGCAGTACCAGAAAACTGAGAGTGAAGAGCTGCAATTTGTGGTTAACTGTAGGTGTGTGACCAATCCTTCTCTCTTTCACTGCCAACAGGTGACAGCTCCTTCTATCTCCGCACCTGGCTGATGACCCCGCTGCACATCCCCGAGACACCTGCAGAGTATCGTTACAACATGGCCCATTCTGCCACTCACAACATCATTGAGCGGACGTTCAGAACCATTCGGTCACGTTTCCGCTGCCTGGATGGGTCCAAAGGCACCCTGCAGTACTCTCCAGAGAAATCCAGCCACATCATTCTGGCCTGCTGTGTTCTCCATAACATCTCCCTGGAACATGGGCTGGATGTGTGGTCTTCGCCAGCCACAGGACACATGGAACAACCAGAAGAAGAGTATGAGCAGATGGAATCAATGGACTCGGAAGCCTGTCGCATTCGTCAGGAGCTTTTACTTACTCATTTTAGCTAATGTTGTGACAGAGAGAATGCTCTTAATGGTTCATCTGAGAAGATGTACAGAGGAAATATATCCCTTGCTCTTCTTTAAGTTTGTAAGGACTAAGCAGACATGAGATGATGTGAAATTTTACTCTGGTCATTTCAAGTGGTATTCTGGACTTCTCTCATTCTCTCCATGGATGGAGTTTAGTTGCTAAATTTTTACTATTGTGATGCTTAGAGATTCCCCTTTTCACCTAATTTGGAGAACAATGACTAATGTGAGATCAGTGGAGAAGCTTGGGAACTTGTCTTTGATGATGATGAAGAATCTGTAAGCCTCATGCTGTTTTACAAGGCAACAATCCTATGCCACTTTGTAACCCAAAACACTTCTGATTGATTTTTAAACAGTATTTCATACAAATTAAACTTCCATATGGGCTTATGTTTACCCTGAATTAATGAGCAGCAATGCAAACATTTTATCTTTTAGTTTGCAGGTGTAAATTCTCGCTAAACGTAATTTCACAGTTTTGCACGTCTTACAAAACCTAGGGATTCCTCTGAAAGCTGACAGCTGTGTTCTGGGAGGGGTCTGGCTTTTTGCTGGGTACACACTAGTGCTTGCAGGTACCTAGAAGATTAAGAAGAGTTGAATGGTTCTTCTTTCCCAAACAGACTGGAGAAGGTGTTAAGCTGTGGTTTACTCTCTCAGTTAATTAAGAGATATCAGGAAATGGGCTAGTCAGCATATCTCTAGTTCTCACCAGTCTCCCTGTCTGCCACAACAGCAATTGTCAATAATGACTCATCTTGTTGGCTGCTGTAAAAGAAATGCCAAGGACTGGCTGGGTCACAAAAACTGAACTGATTGCAAAAGTTCTTAATTTAGAGGTATAGAAAGGCTGCTCTACTGCTGCTGGTAATCAACCTAGTCAACCTAGGAAAAAGACAACTAGTGCACACAATTGTTGCTGGCACAGGACTCGAAAGTTTCCTGGCAATGTACTTCTTCCAAAAGATTCATGTGTTTCCAAGGATCTCTTGACAGCAGTCTGAGAAAATTTTCTTAGATTTTTTTTTTGTTTATTGGGCAGTAAATGAAACAAATTGGTAGGGAATACAGAATGCTGCACAAATATATATACTTAAAGTAGCAGTCCAAGCATCTGGCACATCAGGTCTGTCTGTTCTTTTAGAGGAAATGAGCCTGGATCACGCCTCACATTCGAAGAATAAGAATGTATGGGACAAATTCTGAAGTGTAGGATGGAGGTGCAGCATTAGATACAGTTCTGACAAGTTTGCAGTGGCAGTAAGCTTTTACTATCTTACAGAAATCCAAGCATGCTTTATGATGTATAAGCAGAATGTTTTCATAAGCCTTGAGGAGAACTGTAATATAATATGTACACCAATCGGAGATGCAGATGTATTTATTTATGTACCTTCCCATGAAGTATTGCTTAAGAACTACTATTGCTCAGTGTGGCAGAACCACTGCTCCTTTTATCTAGGAAGAAGCAGACAAGTTAAGAGGTTTTTTAAAGTGAGAGTTGCTGCTGTATGTGGTGCCTGATGGCTCATAATTGTACCTGATGTTTTATGCTAAAATTACTGATCTTTAGACCTAAACACCAGCAGACACTGAATGAGCTGGGTGGGTGACACTAAGGTCAAGTGAGACTTGGACACATGTAGGTACAAACACTGTCGTGTAATGACGAGCTGGAGTTTCTCAACATATGCTATGAATAGCTCTTCTCAGCGTGTGCTGAGACCAGCGTGAACTCAAAATTGGAGGCACTTCCCAGAACACCCTGGCTGCTGGGTTTTGTCTTCCTTCAGGCACTGTCAGCTTTGGTAGAGTTTAATTTCAGAACTGATCTCACTGCTTATCAGTTTGGGCAAAAAACTGCGTCAGGCCAGACCAGACAGGACCAATCCACTCAACAAAATTACTCTTCTTCCTGGAGTCAGACATCAGTACCCTTGGGTTCACTCAGGGAAAGGCATTTCCTCATCTATAGAGCAGTTTGCCCCATGTACTTCTAAGCAGCTTCCTTCAAAACAATCTGTTCTCTTTCCCCTTCATTTTAGATAATATTTAAATTTGACAGCTTGAGGTTCCTGGTTTTTTTTGTTTTTCTGCCCCTCTGTACTTCCACCTCATTTTGCCAGCTGCATTCTGGAGTACTTGCAAGTTTGTGCATTGTAAGAGCTTTGAAAGGGAAAGTCTACTCTGACCATATGACAGCTGATAAATCTCAGTCATCTGTTGGAGGGTGGCAGTGACTGACTGTCCCAGGTATTGCAGTGTTCCCTAGTTCACTATAACCCCTTGTAAAATCCCATCATCAGCCCCTGTCAGTTTTCATTTAAAATACCTCCTTGAAGACTGCTTAGCTGTGCTGCCTTTGCTCCCTCCAATCCTACATGTTACATCAGACCTCAAGCCCTGAATGTCACCTGTCTGGGCCTTTTGACCCTTTTCCTTTGCTGACTTACAGCTGCAAAGCATCTGGGCTTGCTTAGATTTTCCTCCTGCCACCCGGGTCCCCCCAGAGCCTCTCACTTCTCCAACACAGCTGAGGCAGGAGGAGAGAGCAACTCGGACTCTTGCCCCCCGGGACCCCTCACTGCCAGCTTCCTGGAGGGGCTACAGACACATTTGTGTCTTCACTATGCACCGCGCTGGAGATCAATAGACAAGAATAAATACTAATGCTCTGCTATTTTAAGAAAATAACCTTTCCAGCTGCATCTCATCTGATACCCTTAGCTCTCTCTCTCTAAATGTGTTTAGCTCTGATACAGTCTATCCTTTATGGCCTGCTTTTAATTACATTTTTTCCGCTCCCTATCATGCTTGAGGGCAAGACCCAACCCAGGCCAGGCCAGACGCGGCTGCACAAGGTGCTGCAGCGCGGGACGAAGAAAACCAGACGGCCCCGCAGCAGCGCCCGCCCCGCTCCGGGCTCGACTGGTCTCGCCTGCTGCTCGCCGCCCCCGGGTGGCCGCGCCGCCGCGGTGGAGGAGCTCGTCGCTCGGCTGGCACGTCCTGGCGGCGTTCTAGCCTCGGCTGCTCGGGCCTTGGTGCCGCTCTCGGCGCCGCTCCTCGGGCCCAGCTCGGCGCTCGGCTGGCGCGCCTGGCCGGAGCTCGGAGCGGCGGCGGCGACGACCGAGTCCTGGGGCCGCTCCTTCCGGGCCCGGCCTGGCCCCGGCCCTCCGCCCGCCCGCCCGCCCTCCGCCGCGGCCCTTCCGCACCAGGTAGGCTCCGGGCCTAGCGCTCGGGCCGGCTCCAGCCCGGCGCCGCCGCCGCTCCCCGGGCGGGCGCGGCCGTTCCGCGGCAGCGCCCCGGAAGGTGGCGGGCACCTGCCCGCGAGGGGCCGCCGGGCCGCGGCGGGCAGCGCGGGGCCGGGGCCGGCGCCGGGGCCGGGCTCTTTGTTGGGAAGCGCCAGGACCGCGGCCTGCGGCGGGGGGGAGCGGGAGGCGGCCGCGGCGGGCCGCGCTGTCCCGGGCGGGCCGCAGCAGGCGGAACGGAAGCCTTGTCGCTCAGCGGCGGGGCCGGGAGGGGAGGCCTCTGCGGGCAGCGGCTCCCGCGTCCCGGCGAGCTGCCCCGGAGCCGCTGCCGCCCGCCCGGGCGCTGCTGACGCCGGGGGCCCCGTCCGCGGGGGGCCGTGAGGCAGCCGGGCCAGGGGCCCTTCCCGGCGGCTGCGGCCGCACGGCGGGCCGGGGCTCCGCGGCCGGGCCAGGCTGCTCTGCGGGGCGTGAAGGAGTGGGCGCTTCCCTCCTTCTCTTCCGGGCTCAGCCGATTAAAATGTGTTGTCTTTATCTCTTCTGCTTTTCGTCGCGCGTTGCAGAACACTTTGTTTGTGTGAATAGTGCTTTCCCTAAACTGCGTTCCTGTCTGCCTGTAGTATGATGACAGTTCCCTCTTCCCTTGTGAGAACCGTGCACAAGTCATTCACTGGCTGTAGAAACAGGTTTGTTTTCACCTGCAGTGTTCCTCCAGACAACACGTAAATATCTGTAGCGTCTGTTGACTTTCTTGGGGTTATTTCTGATTGTGTCAGTACCACGCTTTCTACTATCTTTGGAAAGCAATGTTTTTACAACACAATTCCTGCACTAAAATAGTACTTCCTTGTCAGGAGAGGTTTTAGATTATTTTTTCATAATTTATCCCAGTGCACACTTTTACAGTATTGTTCTGTTGTAAGAGAACGATTCGAGAATAGGTGTTATCTAGGTGCAAGCTTGTTCTTGGATCAGCTGTGCAAGTGTAAAGTTTGTATAAATATTGTCAGAAAGAGTCCTCAGTGCTGCTCCATTTTCTCCTTTGTATGAAATGGTCTTAGATCTTTATATAAAACTCAATGTGTTTTTCTATATTTGTCCTTGTTTACTGCTCCACCCAGTTTGGTGTCCTCTGCAAATGTCATCTGGCTTCTTTGCCTTTGCCACTCCCATCCTCTTTCAAATTACTAATGGGATTGTTGAAGTGGGACCTAAGAATGACCTGCTGGTAGTGTACACTTACTGCCAATCCATTACCAGACTGTATAATGTTATTGTTGGGTCAGTTTTCAGGTTGTCGTATGGGGTTAAATCCACACAGAGGTGGATGCCTTGTGGGTGAAGTAGGCAACAGTATTGAAATTCTCTGCTAAATTCAAAATCCTTGTTTGTTTTCTGGAAGGCTGCTGCAATGCCATTCCTGACAGTCATAGCTCTTCAGTATAGCTTCCTTGGTAGTTGTAGTCCACAATTGGTGTTGCTGTCAGTACGTATTTTTCTTTTGAATTGATCCATTTGTGTTTTGACAAGGACAAAAAAGTATCCTGTGCTCATCTGTTGGTTTGTGGCAGCGTGGATGTTAATGAGTATAACAGCCATTAGCATTTATATTTTTATCTAATAGTTGGAATGAAGAATATATTTTTGGATCCAAGTATCTGGACTTGCCTTTTCAGATTTAGTTGCTGGGGAGTTTACGGAGAATGTTTACTTTGCTGATGGCTTCTTAGTTTTCTTTCTTTTGCCCTTTTCTGAGTCATAACTGACCCTCTGGATTCTTGTTTGGTTGTTCTCTACTTTTTCATTTTCTGTGCAGCACTTCCAACTTTTATGCAGCTGAAACAACCAGCTATCAAGAAGGCAAGCAACAATGCTGCCCAGTGGTATCCCTTTGCCATAAGTTAGGGTTTGAATATTTCTTTTTTTTGTGTCACAATTTTTATGACATTTCTGGAAAGTAACTCTGCTGTCTTTTATGCCATGTTTAGCAAGCTAAGTGAATTCAAGGCTCTTACAAAGTTGATGATGATGTTAGTACTTACCAGTACTATTAGTACAAATGGCATTAAGGAACTTTTTTTTCGCCCCTATTGAGTTTGTATTATTGGAGACCTGACAACAGGTATAGGCCATCTAAGTAGTTACCTTGTATGTTTTAGGGTATTAGCCCTGCACTGACCTAGCACGGAGGGTGATGGAAAGAGTTAAATACTATAGTAGTCGCTCTGTGAAAGACCCATTGATTGGGTTGCTTAAAAGAGAAGGAGACCTAATTGTCTGCCTTTTGGGATTTAGCATTAGCTGTTAAGAACTCTGGCTAGAATTTTTATCTTGTAATTGATTGTTGTCTCCAGTCTTTGTAAAAAACTTTGTTGGAGTCACACAGGATGATGAGGTGCAAGGCCTGAGCATGGAGGGAGTTGTCTGAATCTGTGTGCTGGCACAGCTCCACTTCACATGTTCTCAGGGAGGTCTGTCAGGCTGTGCCAGCAGAGCCATTCCTGCTGACCTCTCCCTGGTGTGTAGCTCTAATTCTTCATCTTGAGCAACACAGAATTGTTGAGAGGAGTCTCTGACCCGTGTTTTTGCCACTTTCCCCCTCCCAGTGTATTTCTCCCATAGGCAGAGTCCAAGGCCAAGATGGGACAGGGTGTCAAGGATTGGCTGTATTTCTTTGTTCGGAGTCTGAATCTTCTTTGTCTCCCACCTCTTCTTTAGTTCCTATACATCTGTGCATGAAGACTGGAGCTTCCATGTAGATAATTTTTGCCTTTTGGCTTGTTACCTTATTTCGTTCCATGTGAGCAGGAAATTTAATTAACTGCATTTTTAAAAATATGTTCTCTCTTTCAGTTACTTTTTCTTTTTTTTTACTTGGATGAGGTGCTAATGCCTTAAATGCAGCTGTGAATGCATAAAATACTTAGTCTTCATCTTGGGGACCCCAGAAGCTGCTTTTGCTACTCTGTAATGTTGGTGCTCCCAAATTTCTACTGTGAGTACGATGTCACTAGGGGGCATTTGGCCGTGACTCTCGAGGTTGAGGAATCTTGTGGCTTTTCATGTAAATACTGGGATTTTGAATTGAAGATTCCTTTACTTTCCTGTCTAAATGAAAACAGTTCTCTTAAGGGGTTAATCTGAATTCTGTGTCGCTCTAGTTGTCTCTCTGTATTGTGCTGTTTCTCTCTTTTCTCTCTGTCCATTTCTTGTTGTGTGCAGTACTTTGCAAAAGATGACATGGTCTGAGTATGGATTTGGGGAAATCAACTCTTAATCTTCTGGGTCTCAGTTCTGCTCTTTGATTTGTCTTACAGCTTGAAATTATATTTATTCTCTCTATCTTCTGGATTGGAACTAATAGCACTCTTCTCAATAATTCATTAAGTTTATGTGGAAATGGTAATAATAGTAATGAAAGTGCTCCATATTCTCATTGGTAAATGAAACTGTCAGACTTTAGACACAGCTGATCACTTTTATTACTTCCCTTCCTATATACCGTTCATTTTCTGGCCTTCAGAAGTTGCTGTCTGCAAATTTCTCTTCCTCCTCCTTGTAATTTTGCTTTAAATAACAAGCAATTTAATGTACTGCTTTTTACTGAAAAGTTCTCTTAAGAGTTTTACAGTTTATTTAATCCAGACTAGGAAGACAAATTAAGATTCTAAAGGAACTCAGCTCCTTGTTGCAGTCATATAGGATCTTGAAATGACCATGTACTGTTGACATCTGTGTGATGTAATTGAATTTCCTCAGCTTTTTATTGTTTCAATTTGAAACATGGCAATGAATTTTTTTAATAATGAAGTGCTAATACAAGTTATTTTTCTTTAGGGATCCTGTTGTGATTTATGTGGAAGTGCTGAGAGCTGTGGATACATCTCGGATGAGTGTATCTCGTGCATCTGCAGAAGATGTGGTTTGGAATTACTTTCCAAATCTGGCCTTCATGAAGTGAAAACTTCAGCTTACAGAATAGTGCTTCAGGGATTATCTTAAAAACTTTGAAGACTAAAACCAGGGCCATGCAATGAATGTACCTTCATGGTATTAGTATTGAACTCTTGCATAGTTGCATTGCAAACTTGCTTTCTTGTCTCCTAAGGCTTTTATTGCTGGCTGTGGGTTTTTGTTGCTTTTGGTTTATTTTTCTCCCCATGTTTAGTGGCACTTAGTTGAAGATTGGCTCTGTGCTGTAGTGTCAGGAGTCTACTTGATTCTAGTGTCTTAGATTAAGCTGCTTTCACTTTTTAAGAAGCACAATCAAGGACACAGAAGTAGGGGAAAAAAAAAAAAGGGATTCTAGTTTTCCTCTTTTCATTGCTTTGGTTAGTCATGCTTCACATAATTGTCCACAGATACCTCTGTGGACTATATTTGTGGGTTACCCTTATTTCAATAATCTAATGCAATATAGCTTTATTTCCAATTTTCAGTTCATTAAGATATTGCTGCAAGATAACTTGAAGCTCTCTCTATGTAAAACATTTTCTGTCTTGTTTTGTTTTTAACTGAAGAAGATCTGGAACCTCTAAAAACAGTCATAAAGCTCGTATGAAAGTACCACAAATTGAGTCAAGGGAAGACAAATCCTGTTGTTTGAGGAAAATTTAAATATGTAGCTGATATAGGTACATAGTCAGAAATACATGTGGCCCTGCCACTTAATACTGGACATAGTCCTGTTTCTCCAGCACTTGTCTTAAGTTTCGATCCATGGAACTATTCTGGATATGAGTCATGTCACCCTTTTTTAACCAATTTTGTTATTGTTATAGAGTTGTTCAAATTCCAGTGCTACACAGTTTGATTACTTACCAAACTAGGGCTCTTTGAGTTGTCTTGTTTTTAGCTGAGCTGATGCAGTGCAAAGAGGGCAAATTGTTTTTTTGTTTCGGTTTTGCATCAACTTTTTTTTTCAATTTTGCTCAGTCGTTCAAGTGGAGACATGAAAAGGGTTAGTGGGAATAGCACAACACTTGGTATAAGTTCACTCTGTTTTTAATAAAACTGCTAGCAGAATTCAGATCTCCTATCCAGGATAGTGCTTTTCGGGAGCTTCTTACATGGTGATGTTTCATGCAGTTTAGGAGGATTTTGGCATCATAATCTCTGTATTGCAGAGGTGGGGAAGAACTTGGAGTGTAAACAAGGAAGGGAACTAGAAAGTTCTGGAGCTGAGTGATTGCTCACATGTATTCCAAATGATGTTTTAGGCCTCTGGTTCATTCTTGGAGATCTCCTGTCTGTGAGTCTCAGAACCAGATTTTATTGCTTTATTAATGAAGCTCCTGTAAATGAGGGAGGGGCTGTGTAGTCTGTAGTCATTGGCAAGATGGTCTCTGACTGGCTTCAGTTTGCTTTTCTTCTTTGCTCTTTTGAGCTGCCTCAGAATTAAACCGTGTGAAAGGTAAGGGAAAATAATTGTAGAAAATAATTAGAGGAAATTGCATGTCTTGTGATTACAGCCCACATGAGGATCACTGAGAGTGAAGATAAAGCGTTTGGGCCGTACTACTGCATACACTGTTTTCATGCCTGTCTGGTGGTCTGATCATTCTTGGAGAACCCACCCACATATACAATAATGGGAAAGCTAAATATCTACTAATATTTATTCAATTACTAAAATTTCTGAAACACAATTAAAAATATTATTGAACTCTTTAATATCTTGATTATATTCAAAGCCTGAGATGCTGCAATTTAATTTGGAATAAATGCAATGACATGCTTTATAGTTAGTGCTGGACACTTTGCTTAAGAACATAGTTTTTGCAGGCACCAGTTACTGGTTTACAAGGTAAGTATGCTCGTGGTCAGAGCTGGAATACTAATACAGAGCTGGAGTACTAATAATCTCTCTCTTCTCAAGACAAATTTGTTAGTGCAGCTCAGTGACATGCTTCATTGTTCACAACAGTTTTGGTTTGGGGCTTTTTGTTTGTTTTCTTTTCCATCTGTGTTATTTTAATACAAAGTATACAGCTTGCACTGGCCCATAACCTATGTGGATCATACCCATTTTACAGTCAAGTGTTCTGGAAGTCTTAAAAGTTGACAAAGGAACTTGGAGACAGAAACTACCAGCACATGATTTTTTCCTCTCTGATCTTTTCTAGCGAAAGCTCATACATGAATTCTCTCTGTGGATCCCAGATTGCAAAGCCAGAGACAGCTTTTATGTTCCACTTACTGGTGCCTCCTGTTTCTTCATCAGTCACTTGAGACCTCTGAGCAGCAAAATGTCTGAAATTATTCGGACATTTGTATCTTTTGGATAGAACTCCCTTTATAAATAGCATTTACTGATTGCAACTGTGGTGGTTTTTCTCTAAATGGTGGTAGAGCAATTTACAATGTTTCTGTATGCACACATTAGGCAAGGCTTTTAGCGTTGGGCTCAGCAGGCAACCAAGAAGTCCTTTGGAGTCATAATAGATTAGTAGTCTGAAAGATGAAGGCCACATGAAATAACTTTTTTTCCCCAATGGAGAATTGAGTAACATGATGTAGTACTCTGATCGTGGTATCAAAGCCAGATGTGCTTCCAGAACAGTGATGCCAGAATCTCCACAAAATTATTAGTGCCAAAGGTGTTGTGGGGGATGGGGCATTTTAAAGGATTGGACCATCATCTATGTAAAGTGCTAAAGTGTCCAACTGGAATGTTAAATGACTGCATGATGTCAAGATATTTTATGCATCTTTTTATATGGTGGTTTGAATGTGCTTCTTTATATTCCTCCTCTATCCTTACCTTTTTGTCAGTGTTTTCATGGGGTCCTGCACCACTGTGAAGTATTAACGATTTACTGCTTCACTTAGGTTTTCTAGAGGTTCAGCATCTGTAAAAGTGACAATGACAAGTGTGTTTATATCACTCTGAAGTTGGGAATTCTTAAGGCTTCTTCCAGGACAGCTGGCGAAGAGCAAGGACTAGGCTTAGGGCTGGGCTCTGTAATGCTCTTCCCAAAACTGTAAACAGCCCAGCATGTTGTCCTGAAATGCCCTAAGGGCATAAAACTGTTAAGGAAACAAAGCTACCAATTATAAAAAAAACTTCTGACTCTTTCAGAATTTCTGTGGTGCCCTGGACCACATCCAGGGCATCAGCTAATCTTCCAGTTGGTGGACTCCACCTTTGGTCATCCTGATTAAAAAAAAAATATCCAAAAACCCCAAACTAAACAAAAAACCAAACCTGACAATAAGGAAGCAGAAAAATACCAATCCCTGAGCAGTTCCCTGTTTTGGTGATTAGCTGTTTATCAGTTCTGATAGCATGGGTATTTGCAATAGAAGGTGTTACTGAATCAGTCCACCACTTGCCTGGACAGGTTTGATCCAGTGAGCTGCAAGTTTTATTTATCTTGGGGCCCAAGAAGTATTTTCAAAGCCACTACATTTCATTTAAACTTTGTTAGTCAGGTGGCTATTGAATAGCTATAAATATGGTCCAAGCAAAACTGGACATATGATTGCATAATAAGGTTAAAGGCTTCTTGCAAAAGTCAGCGAAGGTAATGCCCATGTCTATGCTGCATCTGTTTCTCCATTTGAAGGCTCTTATTTTCTTTGCCAGTTTGAAGTGCTGCTGAGTGTATCACCAGCTGGTGGAGAGCAGTTGCTGTATTCAGACTAATTCAGATGCAGGATTAAAGTTGCCCCTTTTGAGACATGGATAAAGCTTGGCCCCCAGAGGGGCCCAGGGTGACAATGGAGTGCCAGCCCCACTCAAGAAGGATGCATTCGGTGTTCTCTGAAAGATCCCAGCTTCTAAAAATGTTGAGCAGGTCAGCAGGATACTGTATAGACATTTGAACCCTGAGTTTGTTTTCTTTTCAAATGGGATAAAGAGGTGAGTCAGAAGAAGCTTAAAAAAGAGGGACAGTCCCTGAGGGAAAAACATCAAGTTCAAACAGGCTCAGGGGTCTCACATTTGAAGTGTTTGTTATAGCTAGATTAGTTAGAGAAATTGGTACATATCTACAAAGATTTAGATAAGCTGTCTTGAGTCAGGTGCTTGATTTTATATAGTGAAAAAGACTTCGTCATTCAAGAAGGTGAATATAAGAGGTTTCCTAACTTTAGTTGTAGGAGTCACCTATTTATTTATTTTGCAATATGTAAGCTTGCCTGTGGCATAAATAAACATAAAGATGTTTGTTAAATCTCTTGATTTCCTTGGTGCTATTGTACTCCAGGGAACGTTAGTCCTTCTGGTAGGACTGAAATGTTCACAAGTTGTCAGAGCTTGTTCTTTCTCATGAGTAATTGGGTTATTCTGCTTGTAAGTTTTCAGGATCTCTTAAGTTATTTGGGTTGTTTGTTCTTTACAGCTATCCAAAGGATATTTCAAAGCTTAATGTTTGATATCTCTTCAGACTTTAGCTTATTTCAGCTGCAGGTCTGGTCTTCCATTTGTGTCTGGTTTAAATGTTTGTTCTTGGTTTGTTGTAGTCCTTGTTACTTGAGTGCACCCATACAGAATATATCAGAATTCATAATTTTACTAGATGAAACTAGACTTACAGTTTCCTCCTGTAAAAAAGACTTCTTATTACCTTTATGGTTCTGAGCTGTCCTTCCCCTCCATGCTGCTTACCATCTGAAGCCAGTAGCTTCTGAACAGGGATGACTGGTGCTGTTTGGAGAATCCAGATAAGGATTTAGTAGTGATTCCAGTTTTATACTGTGGTTTTGGCTATATCTACTCCAGTTATCCTTGTTCTAGCTTTATTGGGTCTGGGTTTTTAAAAATCTATACAGTTGCTTTTAAGAATCCACTTGCAGCATGACAGCTTTAGTTTTTATCTTGCTTTCCAGTGAGGCTTTTATTTTGTAGAGTAATTTTACCTAATGTTTGGCTGACTTTCACAGACTTTTTGAAAGAAGTCTTATTTTGCACTGAGGAATTCAGCTTGTCTGAAATAGATGATCCCCATGCTGTTCACATTAAGAATCAGGGAATTTCCAGCTAGCTTGAATTTCTTTGTGGTGAATTTATTTTCTAGGAAGATGGATGCCTTTAGTTGTTCAGAACTTCTGTACCCTTTATTGTACTTTTACAAGTGAAAACTGGTCTCCTTTATTAGATCTTGTTTTCCTGGCTTATCTCTTCAGACAGCTCCTCCCTATGAGCAGCAGCTGTCTTAAATCATCTGCTCAGGAGGTTTTCTTAGGGGTAGTGGGAGGAAAGCAGGGTTTGCTAATGACGGTTCTGAGTTCTGCCATTTGACAATTCATCTCTTCTTGTGTGTACATGACCCTTTTTTCCCTCTGTGCTTTTGCTCTTTCTAAGTTGCCACTCCCTTCTCTATTGAATATTGATTTGTTCAGTGTAACATGAACTGAAGAGAACTTATCTTCAGATCTTTACATTTCTGAAGAGATGATGGAGTAGTATGTGTGCTCTTCTGGCATCAAAAGGTATTAGCATGGCAGCAGCATTTCTTTATCTATTGTAAGAAACTTCTTGTTTTGGTGGCAAACTCCAATGTATGAGACTGTTCAAAAGCTGTGAATTTGGTTGCTGTTAGGGTTGCTATATTTAGTTCTTTCAATGAAATGCTTTTTTTTTTTTTCCTAGGAAACGGGTGGTAATGCTTTCCTTAGCAGCTCATAGCGTACTGAAAGCATTAATCTTTGCCATTGTGCATTACTTGGGTGACCTGTTGTTCTAAGAGCAAAGTAGATGGTAAGATGATGTGCAGTCAGGCAAAATGAATCATCTTCACAGAGTTGGCCAAGATGCTGCTGCAGTGTTAGGTTTGGGTCTGATACATGGTTGTTTTCGTACATTATAAGCTATTGTGATGGAGTTGGAAGCAATTTGGACTTGAGGTCTTTTCACTTGCCTGACCTTTGCACTGATAATAATTGCTGTTACTGAAATTTGAATGATTCCCTGGAGACTTCTTTGTCATATCTTCAATTTTTAACACTATTCCTCTAGCTATCAGTCACGCTTCCCAGCCAGGACCTAAATCTTCAAGGTGTAAAGACTGCCTCTTTATAAATATTTTTTTATTGATTATGTAGAATAAGAAACAGAGGGAAGGAGAACAGTTTCAAGGCAATTTTTTAGTCTTTGTCGGTGTGGTATACCTGGGACTATGTGTGCAAGGAAAGGGCTGCATGCTTTCAAAAACCTTTCAAAGTAATGTTTGGGTGCAGAAGTGTCAAAATTGGGTCTCAGTAATGGAAGAAGGTAGCAAAGACTGCAGGAAAGGATAGATTTTTATCTTAAGTCTTACAGGATTTAAAGCTCTTTAAAGATCTAAATGGTCAATGTAAAAGCTGCCTTCATTACCATTCTCTTATTTTTCTAGGTTTCCATGAAGATAAACAATTGAAATGTGGATAACCTATTTGTAGCTTGGAGGTGGTTGTCATCTGGAACCTGCTGGTGTCTCCTCCCAGTAGCTGGTGTAACGTTGGCTGCTGAGAGCCATGAAGGTGGTACCAGAGAAGAATGCTGTCCGCATCCTGTGGGGTAGGGAACGGGGTACCCAAGCCTTGGGTGCTCAGCGGCTCCTGCAGGAGTTGGTGGAGGATAAAACTCGATGGATGAAATGGGAGGGCAAGGTAAGTTTGTGGGATAGAGGTGCATACCCACTCATTCCTGGATTTTGGAGTGGGGGAAGGGAGGCAGGGATCTGAAATAAATTGTCTCATGATTGTATATTTGATATGTTACACTTGATGTGCTCTCTGGCGTTGTTCAGTTCCTGCAGTGATGTGATACTAGATATGTTCATGCTGTGGGTTTCCCTTGTTGTCTGTGTGGCTTACAGTTAAAGTATGATCATATGACACTTGCAACACTTCCTGCTTTGTTGGCTTTTTCAGAAAGTTGAGTTACCAGACAGTCCACGCTCCACCTTCTTGCTGGCGTTTAGTCCAGACAGGTAATTAACTCCTAGTTCGTTCCCTGTTTCAGCAGTCTCCTTACACTTATGAAAGCGATGGAGGCTTGTGTCTGTTGAGGTGTCCAGTCCTGAACAGCCAAGTGAAACTTCTGGTTCCTGACATGCATGGATGGAACAAGTGCACCTTCCTAATCTCACAGCTTCAAGCATAGTTGGTTGTTAATTTCTGAGGTACCCAAGTGATACCTACTTCTAAGGAAAAAGGATCTGTGTGGCCATCGTGGGATTTCATGAGAAACATGTGTGCAACAGCACAACATGCCAAGTGATGTTACACACCCACTGGGATATCTAGGATTAAAGAGCAGAGCAGAATTACATGTGTTTTGGAGGCAGAAATGGAGGTGGGATCTCTCTTAGTGTCACTTGATTTGGAAGTGATTGAGGTGGTGTGAATTTGGAATATTTATTTGCCCCAAATTGTCACTCAGGAGCTCCTTCTGAGCTGCATGTTCACTCTGACTTTCAAGGTCAAGTTTATGCTTGCAGATCAGACCAGATCATGTCTGCATGGACCCTGAAATCTGGCTACAGGAAGCTTTGTGGCCATTGGTGAAACAGTAGCCTCTTACCCTTTGAACTCTGTGGGAGAGCTGCTGGGTTAGGTCTGAACAGACCCTTTTGAGATGAAGCTAACCATGGTCTGGTTTTTCTGTGTTCTTCTCACAATAATGTTTATCTTGCCTTTTGCATTGCCAGGACCCTAATGGCTTCCACACATGTGAACCACAACATCTACATCACAGAAGTAAAAACGGGCAAATGTGTTCATTCCTTGGTTGGACATCGCCGCACTCCCTGGTGTGTCACCTTCCATCCCACCATCCCAGGCCTCATTGCTTCTGGATGCCTAGATGGGGAGGTTAGAATTTGGGATTTACATGTAAGTCTTTCCTGAAACATATGTGCCTTTGGTATTTGGTGGCTTTTTTTTTGGTCCAAATTTGTTTCCCAAATGTTGCCTGGTAAGAGAGCTGTTTGGAAGCTTTGCTGGGACAGATCATAGCCCTCCTCTTCTGTTTAGAGAGGAGGTGTCAGATTCTCCATTTAGTCCTGCCAGGTAGGTCAGGCTCCTTAGCTATCCCTATTTATTTGATTAAAGTGGTACAGATAATGCTGGACAACTTTGTGGAAGGTACCTGTGAAAGATGTGCCATTTTTCGTTCCATTGAGCATATCTGAACTCTTCATTAGAGAAACTGCTGCTCTTCCAGGTCTACTTAGTCTGGTTATTGTCACAGAGACAAAACATGTCTATTTACCTGGTCACTTTGAAATGCAGCATTTTTACAGGCTGCTTGAAACACTATTACCTAAAAAAAAATTAATCTATGGTCATTGTTGCAATTAGTGTTGTGGTGTAGGCATGACACATAACCTTGTATGAGAGCAGCTGTTGTTGCTAAGAAGGTATGTCACTTCCGTGCTCTAGGCAGAATCTTGGAGAGATGGCACATACATAGGAACCTAATGTTCTCAAACTTTGTGACAAACTACTTGTGATTCTTGACTCCTCACTCAGGGTGGAAGTGAGAGCTGGTTCACAGATAGCAACAATGCCATTGCATCGCTTGCTTTTCATCCTACGGCTCAGCTCTTACTGATTGCAACTGCCAATGAGATCCATTTCTGGGACTGGAGTCGTCGGGAACCTTTTGCAGTGGTGAAAACAGCTAGTGAAATGGAGCGGGTCAGGTGAGTTCCTGTGCTGGGGGGAAGAGGACACTTATATGTGAAAAATGGTCAGATTTGGGAAATGTGTGGGGACATCCTCTGGGTTGCTCCATCCCCTGCACTGAGGCGGCAGAGAGAAGTTGTTGCTTGCAGCTCCTTAACTCGGCTGGTAGAAAAACAGTTCTGTGGGCAGAATAAAAAGCAATTAGAAATAATAGATCAGCTTGATTTATTCATATTTGCAATCAGATGTGTGCCTAGCAAATGTCCAGAATCTACTTCATGTTCATTTGTAAGCTTAGTAATTAAACTTGTCAGCCATAAGAATGAGAGAACTTAGAAGCTGCTGGAAGAAAGTGCTGAGCTACTACTTTGGTGCAGTTATAGAGGAAATTCCATTACTGGAAATTTGATGCCTTCTTTTGATAATTTAAAATAAGAAAATGATGTAACATTCAAGGCAAGTTAATCTCTCTTTGAACAAAATTCCGATTTGTAATACATATTCCTTAACATTTTCTGGCTGTTATAATTGATACAGCAGTACTTACTTCCAGCTTTTAACTTCTGTATAGTGTTGCTGTGCTCTATAAAATAGCTGCAGTCTTCAGGCAGATAAGTATGTTTTCATATTAATGCATGATTTTTTTTACATCCTTTGGAAGAAGATTATGGTAAGGTAGTAGAATTCTCATTGCAAATATTTTATGTGGGGTTTTCTTCCCTGCTGTGTCCAGTTTCCTGTGTCAATGTGGAATGTGAACTGACGATTGATACCCTGGCTCTGCTTTTGTTTTAGGCTGGTAAGGTTTGATCCCTTGGGACACTACCTGCTCACAGCAATTGTTAACCCTTCTAACCAGCAGGTAAGGGAAATGTCAGTACCTGTATTGATGGCCTAATTACAAGATGCTCTACGTACATTAACCCTAGTCTGTTTCTAAGCAGCCTTATGCTTTTCTGAAACCCTGAAAACCCAAAGTCCTTCTAAGCTGAGTTCTGTGTTGCCTTAATTGTCCACACAGATGTTCTCATGTTATGTACAGGGCTATTAAAGATCTCTCCAAAGGGTGTTTGTTTTGCCCTCAGTGTCTCATTAGTGGCGGGACAGATGTCTTGATGGCCATGCTTTTTCAGTTCTGTTGTGACAGTCTGCTACTCAAGGTGTGAACAGTGCTCCCCGTGGCTGCTGATGCTCAAACGCTGATGCTCTGTTCATATGAATCGTGTATTGTCAAGGCTCACTGGCCTGTAGGAGGTCGTTTGGATCCATTAAATGGACTTTGAAATAGTTTCAACTGATTTCTGGCAAGTCAAGGCTTCTAGGAAGGGACTTAATACATCCTTTCATCTGTCTGGGATGGTAGCTGATTTTCTGCTCTTTATTTGGAGGTATAGGATATTGCTGTGAGGTGACTGAACTTTGATTGCTTCCTTCTGCAGAGTGATGAGGAAGTGGAAATCTCCGTGGACAGCACAGAGATGCCACATTATCGTCAGCGTGCTATCCTTCCGTCTCAGCCTGTGAGGCGTACACCCCTTCTCCACAACTTCCTGCATATGTTGTCCTCCCGCTCCTCTGGCATACAGGTGGGAGAGCAAAACAGTGTTCAAGACTCTGCTACCCCATCCCCTCCACCGCCTCCACCACCACCACCTCCGCCTCCAGCCAGTGAGAGCACAAGGGCATCTGTCTATAACAGGCTCCGGGAGCGTGTCAGCTACCCCACAGCAGAGTGCTGCCAGCACCTGGGGATGTTGTGCCTTTGCAGCCGATGCTCTAGTGCAAGACTTCCTTCTTCTCTCTTCCCACACCAGGAAAACGCACCCTCCACGTCTTCTGGGGCCACTGGCACTTCCTTCTCCTCTGTGCAGACAGAGCCCTACCAACCCCCAGAGCAGGCATCTGTAGCGCAGGAGGAGCAGGGGATACTTAACAGGCCCTCTGCTTTCAGCACAGTTCAGAGCAGCACTGCTGGCAACACCCTGCGCAACCTTAGCCTGGGCCCCACACGGCGGTCCCTCAGTGGGCCCTTGGCAGGCCACCAGTCCCGGTACCAACAGTCTGCAAGAGAGATGGCTGCAGGCTTAGGCGGGTCTGACTGGTCCCGGACAGTGCTGAACATGAGCTCTCGGTCAGAGCTGGAAGCCATGCCTCCCCCTAGGACCAGTGCCTCCTCTGTGAGCTTGCTGTCAGTGCTGAGGCAGCAGGAGGGAGGTTCCCAGGCATCGGTCTATACCTCTGCAACAGAAGGGAGGGGCTTTCTGGCCCCGGGGGCTGAGGCGGACAGTGGTAGTAGTGCTGGCCCGAGCAATCCGGCCAGCATCCGTAATGAGCTCCAATGTGATTTCAGGCGATTCTTCCTGGAATATGACCGGCTTCAGGAGTTAGATCAGGGGATTGGTGGGGAGCCCAGCCAGTCGCAACAGGCTCAAGAAATGCTCAACAACAACATTGAGCCTGATCGGCCGGGTCCCTCCCATCAGCAAACTCCACACAGCAGTGAAAACAATTCCAATTTGTCCCGGGGTCACCTGAACCGCTGTCGTGCTTGTCATAACCTGCTGACCTTTAACAATGACACGCTGCGCTGGGAAAGAAGCACGCCTAGCTACACACCAGGGCAGGTCCAAAGCACATTTGAGGGTGTGCCTCCAAGTACCAGCCAGGTGCAGCCTGCAGAGAGAACCGAGGGCAGAGCTCCTGCCTCTAGCAGGCTGCAGCTGGGCAGCTCTTCCACCCCGCAGGAGGAGAGGACCGTGGGAGTGGTCTTTAACCAGGAGACGGGGCACTGGGAAAGAGTTTACAGCCAGTCGGCTTCAAGCAGACCTGGGAATGTATCACAGGAGGCCTTAAACCAGGAAATGCCTGAGGAAAGCTCAGAGGAGGATTCACTCAGGAGGTAAGATATATGCTTGGCCTTCCTCCTCTATTTTTCCTTAAACCTTTCCCATCTAGTCTGAGTTTTTAAATATTTTCAGGATTAAAAACCATTTCTCATGTGGTCATGTGCTATTTATGTAGATGGAAATAGAGATGTCGCATGGATGTCTTTTATAGCTGTCATTGTCATGCTGCACATAGGTGCAGAGTGTCTGTATGGACAAACACCCAGACCTCTCAGTGGGAAAGCAGAATGCTAGTAGAATGACAGGTAAAAATACGGATTCTGGCAGCAGATCTGTGGCATGAACTGTGCTCCTTTTGCTTCCCAGACACTGCAGAAGGGTGGGAACACAGGATGTGCTCTGCTGTCCTCTGTGCCCTATACCACGCACATGCTGTACATAGAGAGTATGCCCAGGGTAGACATGGAAAATTGGGCAAGAGTAGCTTGAACGGCTTTATTGAGTGCTGTGTTTTGTTGAGATTGTAGTCTAAGTTGGAAGAGTTAGCAGTCCCTTCGTTGGTGTTGCCATATAGGGAAAAACAAAGCTCTGTGTGAGCTCTTTGGGCATATACCTTAGTTGCGAGTATTTGGTCAAACATTTTTAAAGTGGCTCCTGCTGACCCTGATCTTGTGATGAACTTGTTGGGGGTGTTCTGATCACTGGAAATTTTAGACTCTGCTTTATTATTTTTTAAGAAGGTGATTATGTTTTGGAAGGATTTGGGATTTTTTAACGCTTCAGATGCATTACAGGAAACAGAACAAGCAGAAATTTGCACCAGGAAGGTAGGACGTGTCTGTGCTTTGTGTGAAAGTGTCTTCGCTGGCTTGTATGGAAAATTCAGCTACATTGGATAGGGTGTGGATTGGATATCCTACTTTGGATAGGGTGTCCTTACTGGATTTCAGTTTGACATCTTCTCTGTCAAGTCATTTGTGCACTTTCAGACAAAAGGTCCAGCCCTGCTCTTTCTCGAAAATGGGTGCTTTGTGCTGTAGGAAAGTTAAAGTTTCCAGGTTGGATCCAGATGTAACTGACTGAGAAGGCTTTTTACACAGAACTGCCTGAGGAAAGGGAATTCTTTTCTCCTTCCTGCAGATAAGCTGATTATACCCAGGCTGGAACAGTGCCTGCCTTCCTTGTTGCTGTAGTTGCATAGCAAATAAGGGGGGGGTGGTCATGAAAATATTCATCTGCTTCTAAATCCTTGCCCCATATTTTTTAATAGCCTGCCATAATGAGAGTCTCAAGTTGATTATATGGTAACTACTTCTTTCTTGAGCCTGGGCTTACCTGACATAAATGTAAATCAGATATCTGCGAGGCCTCTATTAAAGGGTAGAGAGCTGAGAAGGAGCTGACAAATTTAGCTTTAAAATGGCACTTGAATAAGTCTGGCATTATCTTTCTTTTGAAGTAACTGTATATGCTCATAGTGTCTCCACTGTATTGCTAGTTCTCTGGGTCGAGTCACTCTAGTGCCAGAAATAAAGGGGGAAATTACCTTTTTCTTGATCAGGTGGTTGGCCAGTGAGGTGTGGTAGGATCTGTAGATGTCATATTTTCTGTGAGAGCTGTATAATTTAGAAATGGCCTGGGCATATAAGTCAGTCCACCTCAGCATGAAGGAAGGTGGATGGGTTGCTGCCTAACATCTGGAGTTCTGTGATTAAATCTCTTGGTCACTTGGCTTGTTACCCATGGTAGTTGCCTACCTGGTCACCTCTGCAAACAGGAGCTTTTTGCTGAGACATTCATTTGGAGTGTGTAGCTTGATGCATAAGCTTAGTTCCAGAGGAATTCCTGTAAGATTAAACCTCTAGTGAAGCCCTTTTGCAGAGGGTATTGAGAAGCTCATAGGGACTCTTGTTTTCCCAGTCTTCTGATTCTGGTATCAGACCTTTCTCAAGAGTAGGCATGCAGGGGCTTCTGCTTCCCTTTTAAGTGAAGTTAAGGTGTCTGTAGGGTAGTAAGGTAAAGAAGCTCAGAGCAGTGAGCATTAAAGGCTTATGGCAATTTCCTTGAAGTAAAACTTCATTTCCTTTCCTGTTAAGCAGGTTGGATGCACTTGTAGGGAGCTTTCTGAAATATTTCTCCTTAAAAGGAACCTTGTATATGGGATAGTATATCCTGCAGGTGTATTTTTTTTTTTTCTCCTTCTCAAATTAGCTGTTGTATTTTTCCTTACAGAGCAATAACAGGTGTTCCAGCACCCATTTTGATGATTTTTTTGCATACGATGAACATGCTCAGGTCCAGCTTTCTTGTCTCACAGACCTAGGGTGTGCTGCCACAATTGGCAGTGCTTGAACCTCTCCTTTACAGTGGAGTCCAAAATGTCTATTAGCCTTTGCAGCTGGAGAAGCATGCAGACATGTTAAAGGTTTATGAGATGTAAGCTGTGTCATGCTAAAAGTGCTGGGGAAATAAAGGATGGAAGGTAAGCCTTCAAGCCGGGGGTGCACGTGACAACTGCATACAGACTTTCAATTGATGTAATTTTGTGCCTGTGGACCTCAGGTTGATTCTTAATGCTGTGGGATATGAGTATATTTGCTTGTGACCTATTTTATATTCTGTTCTTCTTTGTTTCTCCATTAGATGTCCTCATTGGGCAATTGAGCTCTGTATTCAAAGGCCAGCAGAAAAGATAAAAATTGCATCTGGAAACTGTGTGTGTATGTTCTCTTTCCCTGTCCGTGGGCAGGATCCATTCCTTGACCTGGCTTGCCCAAGCAAGAAATAGCTTGCTGGGAAGATATTGCCATAGAGGATCAATTAAGTTAATAGATAGTTTGATGAAGGCTGTTCCTCTTTTGAATTCTGTTGATGCAGCTATGCCAGCTGGGTAGGGAGAGAATTCGGCTCTTTCTGATGGTGCTGAACTAATTATCTTGGGCTAATCATGAAGGGATTAATAAGCATGTAATGAAGCTATTCCTGACTAACAGCTCTGGCACCTCTATTAGGAGGAACATGTCACTGAGAGGCTCGACACTGCAGCAGTTCTGTCACGCTCAGCTTGGTCTGCAAGTAGCACAGGCTTTGAGCTGTGTGCTTCTTGAACCTATGTCAGCGAGGTATGAACCTGGGGAAGGTTTATGGTCTACCTTAAGCAGAAGTTGCTGAGACTGAGCTTCAGCTTTTCTGAGGTTCTCCAGGCTGATTACATTAATTAAAATGTAAGTTGTTTTTTTTCCCCTGTGGATCTATCTTTGCCTCACTTCTAACATCAAACTCAAAAGAGCCTCAGAAATCCCTGAAGTTGTCAAGTGAAATGCACTGCATAAAATTGGTGATAGAAACTATTGGCAGGATCTGGGTGAAGGAAGAATAACTGAGCAACAGATAACACCTAATTTAATTTTTCTTTAACTTCCTATTAATTAAAAAATGGGTTCAGGAAGTGTTAATACTGTCATCTTGGTAAGGGAAAAGATCCCATGAGTCTTCTGAGCCATTGTTGCTGTGTGGGCTAATTCAGGTTGGGAATGAGAAATTGAACAGAGAATGAAAGAGGATGCTGCTTGTTTGAGGGGAGTGAGTGCCACCTTACTAAGAAAATTACATTAAAAATTCCAGGAGTGATCTCCATATATTTAAGTTCATCAGTTAATGACAGGTACAGTTCAATGCTGTCTAATAAAACTGATCCAGATCTTCAAGTGCCACCTCTTTGACTATTTTAATGTGACACAAGTGGTATCAGCAGAACTAGGGTGTTACTTAACAAAAAAGAACATCCTTTGTTTTTAAATCTAGTGGTGTTTCTTGGTTCTGGCATGGCACCACAGGCCACAGTCTTTCTGAAATGTGCAAGGACCAAATAGTGCCATGTGTATCCTTGTTAACATAGTTCAGACCTTAGTTTGTGAAACAGTCCCTAGAAAGGGGAAAAAGAAATACACAAAGGGAAACTTGTCCTCTTATCATTCAAGATTTAGGTGCTTGTATTATACTAAGGGGGCAATTCTAATCTTGTTTACCTGTCTGTTTTGAGTAAAGGTTTGAATGAATTACTGCAAATGAAAGGTGAGCCCTGTCCTATTGCCAGGCAGGTTTGCATGAAACCTGAGTTTCATGAGGAAATGCTTATTATCCTTATTCTTCTATTAAGAAGCTTTGTCTAGCAATTATGTTAAATTTCTCTAAGCACTCCATTGCACACATTCCAGAGGTCAAATTCTGGAGGCTGTGGTATGAGTAACTTCTGTACCTGTCTATGAATACATAATGTTTTTGCCTTGCCTCACCTATTTAGTTTGGCAGATAAGGTAAGCTATTGAGGTTACCTGAAAATCTGAAAAGTCTTTTGAACTGTTCTCGGTTATGCTTTAGCCATGCACACAGGTAGGAAAGAATGCATGTGACATAGGGGAGTTTGTATTGTCTAGGGACACTTGTATAAACTCCAGTATTTTGTTTGTGAGTGTACACAAGTGCAGAGTCCACAGTACTGTGCAAATAACTAACCTGCTGAAGTTGCACAGCTGACCAAAGGCATTGCTTTTTCATGTGTTTTAGTCTGTTGTAGGCAGTGTGCTCAAGTGCAGACCAGCTTCCCTGGAACCATTTAACAGGGTCCAGGGTGAAATTTGTCTTGCATTTTGCCAGCTTGTGCCTGAGGACTGAGGTCCCTCCTGCCTGCATTTTTGTTATTCATTGTAAACCTAGTCTTCTTTCCTGAGCTAAAATTGTGTGGTGCTTGGCAATCCAGGATTTCCATGTGGGTCAGATGAGAAAGCTATGGGATTTTGAATGTGATCCAGCCATCGGTGCAGCACGTTGCAAATGAGTTTGGCTGTGTTTCCTTTCCTTTAGGAAGGTATAAACATGTGGTTTCACCTGTTAGCCAAATGCAGACCTCTGTGCCCTGCTCTTGTCAGACACGTAAAGGCCCTGAAGTAACACCAGGTGCAGCAGGATGGAAGCGGTGGTACTTGTTCTCATCTGCCTGGGCAGGACAGTGACTCCAGTTCATATCACGTCTGTATTCAATCTTGATGGCCCTTCTGGCAGCACATAGCTCTCTGTACGTACATACAGCTATGAAAAGCAATGCCTTGTCTTTTCCCCTTTGAATTTTTCAGAATTTATTTCATTTCCATATTGCTTTGCTGCCACAAGGGGGTAATGTTGCTTCTGCTCTTTGCTTTCCCTGTCTTCTTGCAGAACCTGAAAGTTTCTCAGCTTCTGTGTAAAGAAAACAAGGTAGCTTGAGGGACCCCACTACTCCTAAACTGCAGGTTATCTCCTTTGTTACCATACATTTGCAAGTTCTTCAGTGTTTTGAGAAAGGCGTGAATGGGAATCCTGAGGGGAAATGGCTGTGATAAAGAATGCAAGCCAGAGAGCAGCTTATCCTTTTGTCTTTTGTGAGGGTTTGGGAAGGAGAGACGTGGATTTCGAGGTGGAGCAAGTATTTTGTCTTTCTGACATGCAAATGCCCTTGATTCAGAGCTGTAAACGACAAGAATTCATCTCGACTTGTTGCTCATTGCCTACCAAGCCTGGAGCAGACCTTTCTTTGCAGTTTGCTCGTCCATCCTCAGAAGACTATTCTATAATATGGGGTTTATTTATGTCAAGAAAGGTTGGCAGATGATGTCTACAGTCTGGGCGGTCACCTTTTCCGCCGGGCTGTGTTTATTTTCTGGTTCAAGTCTGCTGTGAGGTATTACCTAAATTTCTGAGCATTTCCATAAGAAGGCTGTGAATGTTTGTTTGTTGTGTTGTTTTTTTTTCCTAATGTAAACAGGCATGATTTACTCAAGGCCATAAGGGAATGCCTCTTCCTGTTCCAAATTGTAGATAGGATGTTGACTTGTGGTCAAGCTGGCACTGTGGTTAAAGTAGATTGGCAGGGTAGGAACACTCCCATTCCTGCCCAGCAATCTTGTGTGCTGTATGTAAAATGGAAGTGTAGTCGCTTTTACAGCTTGTTTTAAGTTCCTGCTGGAGCCTCAGCTTGCAATGGTTTTTGCTTCAAATGACAAGGCTATTCAGATTTCTGCATATGTTGGCTTCTGGTAGCTTTCTCTGCTGTGTAAAGCACTGAATGAAAAGGCAGGTAGTACTCATACCCTAGCTTTAAAAACAAAACAACCGGAAGATATCCCCTGCTGTGGGTGCAGAGTTGCCTACCAGACAGCTGTTGCTGAAATTTACTGTCAAGAGAAGAGGGTCGTGTTACTCCCTTTACTTTTTTTGGAGGTGAGGGAACTGAAGCAGGAGGGAATTGCCTTACCTAAAGCTATAAAATGCATCTTGTGCTGGGGACAGAACACATACCTGGTGTATTCTGTCTTATTTTGTTCCTTATTTCACAAACCCCGAGTTGTTACTGTTGTGTTTTTTTTTTTTTCCTAATTGCTCGCAGCCATTGTGGCTTGCTTATTGAAGTGGTTAATATCTGTTGCAGCAGTGATGTGTTGAGTTCACCGAAAACAGGTGACTTGAGCAGGAGCAGGGCAGACCTCAGAGCTGGGGAGAACAGAGTACCATACTGGCTGCTTAGACTGCACAGCAGTGGCCTGTGCCAAGTCTAATGGACCTCCTGTTGTCCCTCAGCCAGGTTTTAGGTTCATAGAGGAGCCAATGAGCACATGGAATTGAGATCCACCTTCTAACCTGTAATGCAGTTAGTTCTGTACAGAAGGGGATGCCAGGCGATAGCTCACAAAGCTAGCACACCTCATCAGAGAGGTTATGGACTTTTATACAGGTTACAAGAAAGGAGAAATTACACAAAACTTACTGGTTAGTCATCTTTCAATTATATATAACTAATGCCCTTCTGTGCATGTTCTGATTAGTGGCTAGTTAATGATACAAAGGCGGCCTGACATTACTATGTAAGGTCTCCTCCAGGGAGAATGATTTTTACCATGTTAATTAGTCTTAAGTTACCTTAGGGCAACCCCACTTCCCCCTCTCCGATCCCCAGGAGGTGATTCATCTTGGCAATAGCTGATTCCTCAGTCACATTGTGCTATTCTGCTGTGATTCTTTACAGTGAGGACCACACCACACAATATTTTTTCTCCCCACCCCTTATGTTCAGGTCCCTTGTGGAAAATTTGCTGACTTGGAGTCCTGGCATTTATAGTTTGGGCTTAGTGTTTTGTTTAAATTGTCAGTGTGTGGAACTTACCTGTGTGGTGGAAAGAAGGATTTTCTGGCAACCTTGTACCTTCCATGTGTAATGTAATATATTTGGAAAAGTTTATGCTTTTCTGTTTTTAGGCTTGATAAGAAATAATTCCAAAGATGCTTGTTACATTTTTTGTAAATGGTGGTGATAGAGATGAGTAATATCTCAGTAGTTAGTGAGGAATTAATAGAAGTTACGAAGAGGTTTGCAAGCAGAAACAAGAGGTTGGGAAGAGGCTTGAGAAAGCCAAAACTGTAGGATAGGGAAATTATTTCTGGAAATGTTAGCCTGAACACACAGGAATGAATGAAGACCAAATTTGTCAGGGCCAAACAAAGTGAGGTGATAATCTGAAGGTGACATGAACATTTAGACGTCATAATTAGTTGTGGTGATGTGTGGGATGTGCAGGTTGTGGACAAACTTGACAAATATTTTTTTGACCTTTTCTAAAAATGGAAAATACCAATTAGTTTTATCATGAGAATGTAATCGTAGGCTGGACTGTAGAAGAGGCTGCCATGACATATAAATGGCCAGTTGATGTGTATGTGAGTTCTGAGGTGGTTGCTGCCATCTTTCTAGGTTTATGGTTTTTCCCAGACTGAGCCTGCTGTCTCTGTGTGGGCAGGAAACACTTTGTTTTACTGACATGTTAGAAGTTAGAGCTCTTGAATGTGCTAGTGGTTGTAATGTAGAAGAGCAAGTGAAAGAAGTCCCTGCTTTCTTGCACAAAGATTCCTCCTCTTGCCTTTGCTGGTTTCCTGATTTAAGAATAATGTAAAGGTTGCTAGACGCCTTTTACTTAACTACTGAGAGTTGTGGGGAACGATGCCTTGTGCTTTTTCTTGCAGTGACAATCAGAGGTCCACTCTCTGCTGCTGAGCTTCCCTGAGTACTTGGAACTCTGAGCATGAATGGTCTGCATCAAACTTGCAGAGGCTTAAGCCTTCTATTCCTTTTCTTGGCCTGAATGTAAATATACAGCAATGATTGTAGCACACAAAAAGAGAGTCTTTTACCCACGTTACTTTTGCAGCAGCTTGTCTTGCAAATTTAAGCAAGTACATCAGTAATTCTTAGTCAAGTACCATAATAGTGTTTCTCCAGTCAGGTCACTCCCCTTCTCCCACCTCTTTTTCGTTTTTTTTGGTAGTTCAGGCCTAGCAATGAGGAGTTCACCTGTAAAAAAATAAGTAAACTTTGTTTCTCTACACTCCAGGAAATGGAAACTTTTCTCTCTACAGATGTCTGTCTATGGGTTTGTTCTGGGACTTTATGTTCATCTGTTCTAGCATAGCAGCAACGGGACTTGTTGAAATTTGATTCCAATGATGTTTCTTGATGAGGATGGGAGAGCTACATGTTTGCAAGCTGCCTTACTTTTTTGCTTCTACTGAGAAATAGTGAGATCTGGAGTTTTGGTGGGTTATTTTGTTAGCTGCTTGGTTTTGTGTTTTTTTTCTTTTGAGGAAGGCCTGTATGAGATGACCATGCAGCACATGTATTAGATAAAGACAAATTGCTCAGAAGTTGAAAGACAGCTGACTTCAAACAGACAGATATTTGAGGATACCATAAAACATATCAGGTCTCAGCTTTTCTACAGACAAGGAAGAAGTGTGAATAGCTTAAGTCTCTTGAAAGCCGTCTTTTGTTAGGTTGTCTGTCTCCTGTGGTGTCTGCACATGGCTTCCCTGCAGCCTCCTGATCAGCTGCTGCAGGGTGTCCAGACAAGCTCACTTGACCTGAAACAGTTGCTCCTGTTCCCATTTTTTACTTACATGCATTGAGTCATTGTACTTGTAGTGTTCTGTCTAGGAGATGATAGTCGCAATTAATTATGGTCTTTGACATGCTTAAACTATCTAGCTGAGTTTCCTATACTTGTTGTCTAGCTTAACAAAACAACCTACTTTGTTTTGATTTTGTTTTCCTTCTGCAAGAAACAAGTTAGAAGCAGACCCTCAGACCTTCTATTTCAAGCCTGCTTGCTTGACTAAAAGCTGTCTGTAACTTTCTTGAGTGTGGGAAGGAGCTGCAGATGTTGGCAGTATAGTGTGCTCTGGCTTTATGCTAATACAAGCCCTTAATTGTTAGATGTGCAATCACATATATCTCATGCATGCACTTATTCCTCATGCTTTTTATAAATGCATGCAGCACCGTTTGCCTGTGAGCACAGTGCCATCATCCGATTATTTGCTCCTTAATACAGAAGCTGGGCTGGAGAACTTGCAGTAGAGCAGCATGCATCTCCTCTCTGGGCCTGGAGCAAGAGGAGAGAGGGACCTGTGATCTGACTCAGTAATACAACTGTAACCAAAGTAGTGATGACTCTCTATTTCTCCACTTGAGCTGTTCTCCTCTGTTGAATAGCTACATGCATTTTAAACATTTTCCACATACATATTGAACTGATTGCGCCAAATGGCTGGTTGTGTGATGATGTAACTGACCCCCCTCCCTTGCTCTTCTTGAGAAAGCACCTGCTGGAACTGAAGGCTGTGAATAAACAGGGTTCATTATCTGCCAGGAAACTGACTCATTTTTCTGTTTGAAATACATTTATATAAATTCCTTCCCATATCTTTATGAAGTGGGGTGAGTGTCTGAACTGCCCTGCTGATCATCTGTTGACCTGACTCTCTTCATTACTCCAGCCTGAGCAAGAGCATTTTAAAGGAAGTGACTGATGTGTGGTGGGACCTCTGTTTTCATAGCTTTAGAAGCCTATGGAGATAACAGTATGGCTTCTGCCCCCTCAGGAAAGACACCTCCTCTTCAATTCCCTATGGAGAAGCAGGAGCCCTATGTAATTATCCCAGAAGCTGACGCAGATCTGTGTGCGTGGGTAAGCAGAGATTACTGCTGTCCACACAATCTGTGGAGCTGGGAACTCCCAGAACAAGGAGAATTTGAAGCATACATTTTACATATGAAGGTAGGTAGAAGAGCCCTCAGAAGAGCAAAGCGGTCTGCAGGCTGAGGGAGTTCATTTTGTTGGCTATGTTCTGGACTAGCTTTCAGGATTGTTTTCATAACCATAATGACTAGCAACATACTCTGGCTGAATTTCTGACATAATTGCATGTTAAGGTGGGGGAATATGATGAGGTACCTACCCCATTCTGAGCACTGGTATGTAACTGCCACTATAGAACAAAATAGAGCATACAGTAACTTGTGCTGATTTAATTTTTTTTCTCCTGTTCCACCCCCTCAAGTTTTGCCCCTGCAAAATGAAAGTGTAAGATCTTTTGTTATAGTTGCTCTTGACCTTTTTGAAGTCTATAATGAATTTGTGCTTCCTCTTCTTATTACAGCCCCCCTATCACTGGGGGCTGTATGATTAAGACCTCTGCATAATATGTCAGCAAGTGAAGTAATATATTATCTAACAGTGTGACTTTGGGTCCACTTAAAAAAATTTGTCACCTTTCTCAGAGCCACCGACTACTTTTCCTGTGATGAGGTCCAAAAGTGCTGTGTAGCTCCTTCAGCATCAGATAGTAAATGGAAGTTGAAGTTCCTAGTCCAAGAGTGGAGATGGAGTAATAGCACAATTCATCATGTGCCGTTTACTTTCTAGTTAAACTGAAGCAGCTAAACTCTAAAGGGTTAACCATGTTCTTGAAACTCTGCTCCTAGTCTTGTCATTAGGAGAATTCAAATCCCAGTGCTTGCTTCTGCTGTTTTTATTTTAAGCTTGAAAATGAAACTGGTGATAGCAATAATGTTTTTCTGTTTGACAAGAACTATGAAACTTTTATGGAAAATGAAGCTACTGAACAAAACACTTGGTTTCTCCTTATAGATTTCAATTTGCTCTTTGAAAGTAGGCAACACCATACAGTTATGTCTGAATTTTTTTTTCCCTATTCTTCTGAGGAAAGGGAAGGGAAAAAAAAAAAACAGCCAGTGGATTGAGTTGGTTGAGATTTTTGTTTAGCATACTTTTCCAGTGCTCTGTTGAGGCTAGAATTGATCTCCAGGAATTAATTGGCCTTGATAGCAATTAATAATTGAGTTTAGGATTTGATGGAGTGCTCTTGGGCAGTTGGAGAACATTCAGCTGTCTTTATGCTTCAACTTTCTTGTTAGCTTTAGGTTAAACATTGCCCAGCTGTAAGAGGAAGATGACTGAAGGGAATCTAGTTTTAAACTGTTGCTATTCTTTACATTCCTATGAGGAGCTTGCAAGAGCACATCCATAGGAATGAGCACTCAGGAGAACTGACTGCCGGCTGTAATTTGGAGAGCTGAAAAACTGATGTAATATGAAGTAGTGCAATAATTTCACCTCCAAATGGGCAGTAGGGAATATAAAAGCCTTTTCAGGGAAGATATAAAATGAGAGGAGGAAACTCAGAGAAGCTGCCAGAGTTGTCAGTAGGCTTCTACTTCAAAGATTAATGGCAAATTGCTCTGTCTTAGGCCGTCCTCATAGCTGAAGGCTGGGACTGTGGGAGGGGCAGAAGTGCTTCATTTTAATTGTTTGCTCTGGTTGTTGGTGTGCAGCAGCAGTTTAGGAGGATAGCAGCTGACTGAACACCCTCTTGATTTTAAGGAAACTAAGTCTCACTGCTGTTTCCTAGCACCTTCCTTTTGGATGGAGAGGAAAGCATGCCGTGACAACAAATGTAAGATGTGGTGCAGGAACTGCATGTCCTTAGAAACTGCCTTGGTTTAGTAGTCAGGGCAAACCAAAATACAGAGAACAGAATTGCCCCTATTACTCCCCCCTTCCACCTTCCTGGGAGAAGACAGAAGGGGAATAAGGGAGAGAGACTTCAAGATTGGAAGTTAAAACTAGAACTGGGAAGGCATAGTAACATGTGGGATAACGATTAAAAATATCTATATGTATACAAAACCTGATTTCAGTGGTTGCGGATTAAGTGTCTGAAAGTCACTTGTGGCAGAGCTGACTCAAGAAAAGGGTCCAGGGCTCTTCCCAGCAACTGAGGGAGTTGGATCTTGCAGAGCACGGTGGCATGAGCCTCCCTCCAAGATGTCCAAGTGCAGGAAGGATGAAGGGCACAGGAAGGAGCTGACTTTCCTGCCTTCTTGGCTTTTATAGAGTATGGGAGGGAATACTGACGCTCTCTGTTCTGCCCCCTGGATCCTCTGCGTACCTAAACGACACCTCCCCTCTAGGTCCTTGTACTGATACCATAAAATTAGCCTGTCCCCTCTCAAACCATAATAGAAACTGTTACTGATAAGTTGAACTTGCTGGTTTAAGTATCTGCTCAAAG
The DNA here is from genome assembly GCF_020740795.1 of Apus apus. Lineage (NCBI taxonomy): Eukaryota > Metazoa > Chordata > Aves > Apodiformes > Apodidae > Apus > Apus apus. The sequence continues at coordinate 25,119,906 of NC_067286.1, forward strand.
CCTGGTGAGATGAATCACTCAGCCCCAGGAGGCTTTTGGTGGTGATCCTCACTCCCCTGGGGAGAGTGTGGGTATAGTCTGATGGCTGATGTGCTGTGAGGAGGTTGTTTCATGACTTTTTTCCCCCCTCAAGCTGCAGCTTCTGACATTCAGCTGCTTCATTCCTCTGAAATTTCTGTTTTCTGTTTGTAGTGTCTTGTGCGCGTACGCTCTCTTACTCTCTCTCTTGCCAAAAGGCATCCTGTAACGTGGACCTTGCTTTCTTTCCCCCCTCACCAGCGATTGCAGCTGTGTGCAGACCCAAGGTAACAGGGCAAGTGTAGAGTGACTATTCCATAGCTACTCATGTCTGGCAGAAGAGGAGCCTGCTGAGATCTCAGTGCTGCAGAGTAGAGACAATTTATATCTTCATGTAGTAGTTTTAATAATAATAATTAAAAAACCCACCACCAACAACAAACTGCAATCCCCCACCTCCTATTTTAGCAAGCTGGGCCAGAAGCATCTCTTAGGATGAGCAGAGTTAATCTTCATCATTGTTGCATTGACTGACAACCTGGAGGATGATAATGTGTGATTTTTAATATATTTTTTTTCCTGGGGAGCGGGGGAGGAGAGTGGAAATTGCAGTTTCTCTGCTAATTGTACTTTAGATGTCATTTCTGACAATTTCATATTGTCTAGACAGAGACAGTGGAGCAATTGCTTTCACAGAGCCTAGTGTTAGCCTGTTACATATCTGGGTAGCAGAAATGGGGGGGAAGGGGGCATTGTGAGAGGAAGAGAGTTCTCTTAAGTACCAGAAAGGATTCAGGAGTCAAGCATGATCTACCAAAATGTTTCAAAAGGAGATGCTCTCTTTTTGCATTCTTCTCTGCTGGAAACTTGAATATTTAGTGGCTAATAGTTCCCTGTAACAGAGCTACATCTGTTTATTGATGGATTATACTTATCCAGAATTGCTCCTCAGCTCAGCGTTTACTGTGGTATGATATTGGGCTACCTTACACTTTAGGCTCACTGAAAACAGTCTTGTGTCTCTTCTGGGACTCTGGGTGGCAAAAGCTATGAATGTGGCACCTAAGACTTGATAGAGTGCAGCATGACTTTAAAAACATTTATGTGTGCCTTCCTGGGGGATAATAGGTTACAATAGCAGTGTCGCAGATGGGACACTTCTTGATGGCTATAGCAGTGTATCTATTATTGAACATGTTTCTCAGGACCAAACATATTTGGATCTGTAACTTTGGCCTCAAGAATGAGTTAGTTAAATAATAGATTTAATTTGTGTTTGGTACTCTGCTTTCAGTACAGATACTGTTATTCCCTGGAGAATTAAGCACAGAGGGTCCATCTGGATCTCATAAGATTGCATGTTGCCTTGTTTGGGGTTTTTTTGCCTACTGTATGTATTTATAGCCAGCTGTTCATTGCTCTGTGATCTAAGAGGGCACAGCTGTATGACAAATAAGAATAATCAATCAGGCTTATAATCAACTATAGCTTTTAATGGTTAAAGTTAACTGAGTTATCTTTGTCTGCCTGATCTGAATGTGGCCCTAGTGTGTGGCTTACATATCTCAGTGTGAGATAATGCAGGAGCCGAGTTTGGCCTTTGCAGGCTTGGAAGGCTCTGCTGGAAAGGTCGTCTTAGCTGAGACCATTCAACTCTGTCAATACAGCCTCAGAGAGGGTCCTGGGGACAGTGTTTAACAGAGTGTGTTAGTCATCCTGCTTCCCACAACCTTGTAGCTACTAGTCTTCCTAAAGAGCCTGCCTGGTGAAGGAGGTGCTCCTAAAGCAGCAGCAGGTCCTGTTGCTTCATGGGCTGGGGCTGCAGGCTGTTCAGGTAAAATCACAGGGCGATGAGGCCTGAAGGAAGTCTGTTTACCCAGATACCTGGCCATCCTGTGGCTCAGGCAACTGTTGGTTTGTGTTTTACTGAAGTAAACACATTAGTTGTCATTTGAGGTGCCAGGTGCCTGGTGTAGAGTAAGGCTCTTCAAGTATTTATTTCAAGAATCGGGTGGGCTGTAGAGGTGAGAACTAGATTCCCCGAAGTGCTGTTCCTGAGCCAAGCAGAGGGATTTCTGGCAGGCCTATACCAAGTTTCTGCAATGTGTGCCCTGCTTCTGCTTCCACATCCTTCTAGTGCCCTCTGGTTGGTACACACACATTTTGATTTCCCTCAGTGCAGCTGCAGGTTGCTTTCTGAAGGTGATCCCTCTTCTCAGCCTGTCCAAAGGTCAGAAGAGACATAGTTGGAGAATACCTGGAGACTCCTTTCTAACAGAACATGCTGGGCCATCTTCCCTTGTGGCTCTGATTTTGCTGTGTCGTTTAGTGGATAGACCCTGGACAGCAGAAAAAGAAGGTGGCATCTGTAGTGTATAGATGCCAAGACTTTTGACAGGGGTGAGGAATTTGGTAATTTGTGTGTGTGTGTGTACATTATCAGGACACTGTAGGCATCGCAGAGAAATGGTGTCAAACCAGTCACTTGAATTGTGTGTAGGTTGCTCACACCTTTAAGGAGGCAGCTGCTGTTTCTGCAGTTGTGGCCCTGCCAGGCTCTGGGTGCTGTGGGAGCTCTTTCTCCCCAGTGAAGTCCAGTGATTAGACAGGATGGTCCAGTGGGGTGGCAGTCTCAGCACAGCCAGGCTTCTTGCAAACTGCTGGTTTTGGAGCGCTTTGCCTAAGCAGCTCTGAAGAGCAGACTTCTAAAAAGCATGTTGGCATTGCAATGGCTGTAACCCATGCTCTGAACTCTGAGTTAGTAGTTTAGAAAGTGGCCAGCCAACTTAATAAATCCCTTCTGCTAATTTTAATCTGTCTACCTTTCCCCCAGAAGGAATAAAAGCAGTTTATATTTACATTATGCAGGTGATGAAGGCACCATTTGTTCTGGATTAGCTGTATTTGCATATATTGACTTATGTATTTGGAACAGGAGAGTGAGTTTGGTGAGGCAGGATTGAAGTATGAAAACTTTCTGGGGAGCCAATGGATTCCTAATATCTAGCAGTGTTGAAAGCTAGAGCTTTTGACTCAGTAAGCTGGGAAATTAATTAATCTCAAAGTTTAAGAGATTTAATATCTATTCTTGAATAAGACATATGGTTGCCAAGCAACTTTGTGCCAGAGAGGACAGGCTTTCTTCTCTTCTGTAGGGTCCCAGTGCTTTGCAGGAAGTGCTGAATCTCTCGAGCTGCCACATGCCTTTCCAAGTAACTGGACCAATCTCTTGCCATTTTCTATATTATAGTTTTCTAATGTAAAATGGAAATATTTTTTTAATTGCTAGAAGGCTGTGAAAAGTTATCTTGAGAACCTGAGAGGGGGATGCTGCTGGATGTCTCATTTACTTTTCTACTGTCTTTATATAGTTAGAAATGGGAAGCTGGATGTGGGTTATATGTTGTCTTTCTTCCTGCTTGCTGTGTTGACCCTTGATGTCCTGCACTGCAAATGCTGTGAGTTAAGGGTCTGGGGCTTAGACTGATAGGTTCAAATCTTTCTCCCCAATTGCGTGTGTGCAAGTGAATAGAACAGATGTGGTGTTGAACCTGTTCGACTTTCAAACCACAACAGTTTTCATTTAAGTTACAAAGACTGGAAAACAAGATTTAGCCTGAGTTCTGAGGCAAAAGGACTTGAAAAGGAACTCAGCAGCCTTATATAAACTTTGCCAGTTGATTTTTCTACTCTCCATACCCACCCCAAATCATCTCTTGTTAATCTAATGACTGCAGCAGGCTTGAATGAGTCAGTCTTGAAACAATGCCATCCTGTGCTTTATGACAAGAAGCTAGATAGAGGTGTACGTAGAAGCCAGGGTGGAGGACGTGTTCCTGCTATATACTTTGGATTCTGCTGCCTTCGTGACTCAGACTTGCTTCTCACATATTCAAGCTGTCTGGCTGCATTTGCATACATTTACTTCTTGGGTGAATATTTTGTATCTCTCGCTGTGTTTGGTTAAGATATATTGGCAATGAACTTTATTTTGATAGCTGAAAACATCTCTCACTGAGCCTTGAGACGAAGTTTGAGTATTGTACTGTGAATAAACTCCAGTGGTGCCCTCAGAGTCCATATGCCGAGCCGTGTTCTTTGCTCCGTGTTCCTTGGCCTGTTCTCTGTGAAGCCACCTTTGAGTAAATAAGAATTTGACAGGTTGCCAATGCAACATTGTTATTTATGGACCTGACAAATTGGGATGGCTTGTCTCCAAAGAAGTAGCATCCTTGTCTTTCTCTTTAGACTTGGAAGCAGGTTTGGGACAATTCTTCTTTCTCACTCAAGGTGTTCTTTGTCCTGTGCAGTGAAAATACTAGACTTTGAATAGCTGTGTGGTGAAAACAGGCCATCAGTGAGTGGTTCAGTATGTTGCAGAATTCTCTGCACTGATCTTAGAAATAGTCTTAAGACATTTCTGAAAGTAAGGCATAAACAGGGGGGATGTTCCTGATTAAAAAAAAGTCTTTGACTTTGCAATTTGCTTTTCCTTTCTAGGAGGTTACTGGAGTCTTCCCTCATTTCATTATCTCGCTACGATGGAGCAGGGTCCCGGGAACATCCGATCTACCCAGATCCAGCCAGGTAAGAGCTAAATGCAATCTAATGGCTTTTAAGTTTCATAGACAAAAGCATAACTTTCAGCATAATTCATTGAATCCTTAGGGAATGCTTCTAATGTTGGGCCCATCTCCTCCTCATTGACTTGCCAGGGGGAAGGGTGCAAACCACATGAAAAGGTGCTGGCTGTTAAGTCTGGAAGAGAATGAGAAAAAGAATAAGAAATTGCTGTTGAAATAAGCACAAGGATTCGTGAGATTATTTAGGGTGGAGAACACGAGGTAGCAAGCAGGTCCGACAGTAAATGAGATCATATCAATAAATTTGAAATCTCTTTTGAAGAAAAATGAAGAATAAAACAGAGTCTATTCAGGAGTAGTGGAGAATGCAGTAAAGTCAGTTATGAGTTGTGTGTGAGCAAGGCAACATGCTTGGAAGAATGGAGTGTCTCCATAAATGCATCTGTATGAGAGAGCATAACCAGGATGTTAAGTATATTTAACTAAGAACAAAATACTGACAATTATTTCTGAAGAGTCATGAATCATTGACATTAGACATAGAAACACCTGTAGTGCTGTTTAATCTCCAGAAGAGGTGGGAGTGTTTCAGAGGACTAGAAAAAGCAAACATGGCAAAGTTATAAAAAATGGAAGGGAGTGATCTTTGTATTTTCTACTTAGTGTATTAAGAGAGCAACAGATGGGATAATATGACCCATAGACTCTGTCAGAAAAAATTAGAAAATCGTGAGCAGCAAGCAGCTCTGGAAGCTTTCAAATGATAAATCGTGACAAATAAGCTTTCTTTAGGTAGCTTTAACAAAGCCATGAATGAGGGAAATACAGTAAGTGTAAAATATGTCAGATTTAGCCTCTTACAGAACTTCTGACATAGCTGCATGGACTGAAGGCTACTAGGATTTGCCATAAAGGAGAGTACAGGAATACCCGTGTATGAAAATTATATATCTAAGTCGTTGAAGGAGGTTTCTTTTTTACATATATTTAATTCTTTTTTAATTTATATTCTTTTTCTTTACGTTAGTAGCAACAAAACCTGTTTTTTTAATAGAAATTATGCTCTAAGTACACACTCTGAAATAAAAGGCTCTATTGCAAACTGGCCATGTGGTATAATTATGCTGGTAAATAGCTCCTTGCTAACTCAATAAAACCTTGTAGATGAGAAATCTTGTATTAGGCTTTTTTCCATTTATTATAAAGAAAGTCACCTTGTACGTAAGGTCATTGCGAGACCAGCCTTAGGTAACTGCACAAAGTCTCGACAGCTGCATGTCAGAATGATGCTGATAAATGTAAAAACTATTGCTACATGGCAGTTGATTAAATGACAAGTAAAGGGATTGGTCTACCTGGAGAAATGGAAATGCTATTTTACAAGTGTTAATTAAAAGGTATTAGTACATTCAGGTCAATTTATGAATACCAAGAGCTAGAAGTGCACCATTCCTCATTTCTGGAATGTGTAATCCAGAGCAGGCAGATTTATTGATCAAAAATTGTAAGAGCTGATTCTGGCTCTCTGGGAGCTGCCTTTTAAAAAAGCAAGGACTACCTGTCTGGGTTACTGAATTAATTATTTTGTTCTTACTGTCAGATCTCTGCTATGGTGAAGCTCGATAAAATGTATGAAAAGGGATCACTGCCTGAGACATTTCTTAGCATAATAAAGTAAAAAGTATTTTTCTACTTTAAGCCATTTTTGAACTAATGTGATAGTTGAAATGTTTTTAAGTTGTGGTAGAAGCTTGAGTTTATATGGAGCTTTGGAAGATAAATCCACTTCTTCTAAGAGGGTTAATTTGTTCCAGTGTGACTCTCCTTCTCAGAGGATGAGATTCATAGATGCATAATCAGCATAAGCTCAGAGTTTGAGTGGGGTAAGATCAGTCTCTTCCTCCATAAACCTTACTGATTAGCTAGGCTGGTGGGATCTTTTTAACTGTTCTTTTAACTTGTTAGAAATTGGGGATGTGATTGAAAGGAGTGTTACTGCATTTTGAGGGTTTTTTTTATAGTATCGTAAGTTTGTAACAGAAAGTTAAGACTTTCCGGTGTTCTTAAATAACAAAGTGGAAAAGTGAAGCAAAGGTGAAATAAGCACATACCTTATATGTCTGTGTGTTTACATATAAATGTATCTCCTTAAGACAAAAGCGTCTTCAGTGAAGTTGGGTGGTATTTTTTTTGGTTGTGTTTTTTTTTTTCCTCTCTCTTTTTTAAAGCCTCCATAGTGTGAAGAGTTTGTTTTTAAAACCGGGTGTGTGTTGGTTTTGTTTCTGCATCTGATGTCTGTAATGGTGCTACATTTGAATAGCCTAGGTCAGGAGTGAGGCAGGGAGAAGATTTTTTTTTTTTAAAGCTCCTCACAGTAAGAGTGAATATTCTGTCATAGACTGCAGCAGTCTTTCTCAGTGGCCTTGCTGAACTTCTCAAAGGTCAGCTTGGCTGTTCTGTCATTCTCCATAGTTCCCTACCTACTGAGCTCAGAAAACAACCCACAGAGGAATCAAATACAGCTGTCATCAAAGAACACCTATATTATTATTTTTAAAAAATAGAAATACTAAAAAAGATTTTCCCAGACTACATATAGAAAGCATCACAAGGGTGTTTGGTAGATATGTCTCTAGAAAAAACAAAATCTGAGCTGCTAGAAAGGTACCTGGGGAGAGACCCTCAGACTGAATGTTGCCTGTGAGTTGAAGGCTTAAGTGGGATGGAAGCAAATGAGTTGGTGTCCTACCATTATTGCCTTCAGCTCAACGATTAGCGGTATGTATGTCTCTGTAGGTATGACCAAGGAAATTAATGACAACAATCGAGCCTTAAAACGTCTGCTGGCTGAGAGACATTTAGAGGTGTGAGCTGTAATAATATCAGTGAACATTCTGATCATCAGCATCAAGACAGGGTTGATAGGTGGTGTCAGTACTTTTGAAACATTAGGAAGCTTGGGAGTCTGCACCAGCAGTACACTGTTTTTTGGATGCAGATATTTCTATAATGAAATACGGCCGACTGGATTGGAGATCTGGCTGAAGCTGAGGGCACTGTGGTATGTATATGTAGTGGATATCTCTTGGTTACTCATGATGCCATTGGGATCAAGATACTTTAATTTTACTAATGCTAGTAAAAAGTTCTGTCCCTTAGCTCCTCTTCTCACTGGCCAGCCAGCGGCACTGGGGGGCCTAGAGAATTGTGTGGCCTCTATATGACATGGTTGTTGGATGAGCCAGAAGCTGTTCAGTTCTGGTTTGGCACTGCAGTGTTTCTCCCACTCAGTGCCTTGTGTGGCAGCATGACCTCTCCTCAGAACTATCTGCTCCGGTAAATAGGGTCCAGTCACCTCAGAGACTATGCTGAATTCTTGTGGCATTGTCAAATACACCCTGCTGCCCCGTGGTTACAGATTTGGTTTAAGAATTATTGGGTAACCTCTGGTTTGCCATGGTTTTCTTAGAAGCACAGATGAGAAATAAATGGACTGTTAGCCTGCTGTGACTGGTGTGTGGTTTGCCAGCTGGTATTACTAACTTTGGTCAGGGTCTGATGTAGTTGTGTTGAATAGCTGAATGAACTGAACATGAACATGTTTCATGTTAACTGGTGTTTTTGTATGCTGCTTTGCAGCCTTTTCCCTCCACGACAGCTCAACCTCTTATGCTGGCTCTCAACTCTCATTCTGATTTGTGTCATAGCTGTATTCTGAAGACTGATACAGCCTGACAAATACTTTTTTTTTTTTCCCTTTTTCTACCCTGCACACACTCATCTGCAAAGATTAATTCCTTAGTCTATTGCTTTGAATGTTTCTTACCTGCCCTTTTATATTTTACCCCTCACACCTTTCTCTCTGTGAATCAGAAGTAAGCTTCTTGTCTTCTCTTTGAAAATCTTTCTCACAGTCTATCCAGTCTACATACCACGTGCTGTCAGGAAGCAGAAAATGGTATCTTGTCATCCATTAAGGCCAGTCTTTATTGCCTAGTCTTTGTTGTTGGTCTGGCCATTGTCATTGTGTTTTTTCTTGTGATGTGCTGCGTAACTAAAGAAGAATAAAAGTCTGTAAAACTCATTCTTCATATCACTTCTGTAAAACTCTCCCTAGGTGTCATATTAGCAAAGAAAAAAGTTTCAGTGGTTACACTGCTGGACTGCTGAGACCACTGTTCGTGTTTTCCAGTGTTGCCTTGTTTCTGTGTTTCTTTCTTGTTCTATGTGCACAAATGCAGTAGACTTATTTTTAGGTACACAGAGGCTTTGGCTTATGGAAAAGACCAAAGAAGGGAACAGCTCCTCATTTATGAGTGCACTGTGATAATGCCTTGCTTTTTCAGACTTGTCCTATTCAGTCTTTAGAGGAGTAGAGAGAAGTGCTGTGTTTGTACCTTGAAGCCTTCTACGTTATATAACCATGCACAGCTTTAACACATCAAACAGTGCATAAAAGATACAGGAGGAGTCTGAAAGTGTGGTCCCCCTTACCCTTTTGCTGTTTATTAACTAAGTTGTTAGACCCCTGAGCCTGTAGTCTTCTGTCTGCTAAACTTGCCTCTTTACCAAGATGGCAGCCTAGTCGTAGGGTACAAGGAGCTTACCTTGAGGAAGACACTTCTCATTTTATGTCTACATCGCTTCTAATTGCTTCTTTCTTGCCGCCTTCTTTTTTGCTTGTATCCCCTGGATGTATGGCAGAGGGAGATTGCTTGCCCTTGATAGGTGTCTGCAACCAAAACAACATTAGTACAATCTATCCCTAGAAGAATTAGTGTATTTCTTCCATGCTGCTCTAGGGAGCAGCTCTTGAAGTCCTAATAAATGTAGTTTTCCATTTAAATGCTACTTTTGGGATAGTAGCAAAGCACTTTGTCAGACCTGGTCTGAGTGTTTGCTGCTCATGCTATTGTGGACCTGAAACTTACCAATATATAAACAAAATCTTATTCCCAGTACATTTGGTAACTTGAATAAAAAAGAAGAAAATCAAACTCATGTATGGAATGGGGTGGGAAGGCAGAAGTTAAAGGAATAGGCATTTTAATGTCTAATTACCTGGGGGAGGTTGCTGTCATCTCCCTTTTTCTCCCCAAATTAGAGTTCACTTCCAAACAAATAAGGTTACGGAAATTATTGTTTGAGCATCTGAGGTGTCTGAACTTCAGTACTGAGTAACTGTGCCACAAAAAGCATCTGTTAGGAGCTGTGGATAGGATAGGAAGAGAGTGTGTTTTTAGCTGTTTAGCATAAAGGAAGAGGGTAGTACTGGAGTGCCTGGTAGCTGATGCAAACAAGTAGGAGGTTAATGCATTAGGGAGAATTAGGAGTTAATTGCAGAGGAAGGTTTTTCTTTTGGGTGGGATGAAAGACTTTTTAATGCTCCTCTTAACAGACATTTAGTGAATCTGAAGAAATTGCCACTATATGAAATCCCTTCCATTTGGATTACAAAGTAGTTTAAGCTGTGAAACCTGTTTTTTCCTCCTGCTTGATACTTCATGGTGCACCTGTTAAGTAGCCTCAAAACAGCAGCACCTTCCTTCAACGTTTGTTTGGCGTTGCAAGCAGAGTTCATATTGAGAGTGGGATTGATTCTTAGGGATGCTTGCTGAGGTTAGTTGTGTGAACTGGTAATAAATGGAACAGTGGGCTCCAAAGAGTCTGTGCTGTGGATGAGTTTTTTGTCTATAGGTATGATGTAGTGCTTCTGTTTGCACAACACGAGAATCATGTGGGAGTGTAGCATATTAAGGGAAAGTTACTTCTACTTGCTTGCTTTATTTACTTTGTCTTACTCACGAATAAAATGCAAGCAGCCAATTTTGTGATATGCTATTACTGTCCTGGCACTTGGAGCTCAGAAGGAAAACTGAGACTGGCTGTCATTCTGTACTTGTGTAACAAGTGTCCATATATATCTGTCTTGTTCAGATTGTCTCCTGCTGCATATTATGCTCAGAGGATGATCCAGTATCTTTCCCGGAGGGACAGTATTCGACAACGCTCTATGCGGTACCAACAAAACCGTCTCCGCTCTTCCTCCTCCACTTCTTCCACTTCAGAGAACTCGAGTCCGTCTGTAGAGGGAAACGATCTGGAATTTGAAGATTTTGAGTAAGTGTGCATGCTGCCTCGCCCTCTTGCTTGAGTATGTTAACAGAAGACTGCTTTGTGGCTTCCTGCTGTTCACCAATCAAAGGCATCACAGGCCTCCTGTAGGAACAGCCTAAGTCATTCAATCAATAATTAGAGCAGTGATTGCTACAAATAGGTCTTGTCATTTCTGTTATGAAAATGAAGAATTATTTAGGCTATCTTCAGCACATCAGGCTATGTCATCAGATTTAAAAGGCTGGTTTAATATATAGAGGAAGAGTATTTTTCTTCCATGGAACAGATGGGGAGCCAAAAGATTATGAGAGCCTTCAAATGTTCAGACAGAACAGGAAGCACTAAGAGGCTTTGCAGGACTGACTTATTTGGTCTAAGGTTGTAGGACACAGCCAAACATGTTCTGTTACATTTAATCTCTATCTGTACAACTTTGTCAAATTACCTGAAGTTCTTGGGATTGTTTTGTTGTTTGTTTTTTTTTTTAAGACTTGGTGATTGTCAGTCTGTGTTAAGGCTTAGTTTTCTGTAAGGAGAGCAAATGGCCTCTTGTGTCGAAGAGAATATGACCCTTTTAGTCTGTCTTCAGTAATTTATTTTTAAATATGGTATTTTCCCTGAATACTTTTAGTATTTCACTGTGTTTTTTGTTTTGTTTTTTTCTCCATTTGCATATATTGTGATTAAAACACAGGATGATTCTGAGCATGGCCATAGAAGTAGTCTGTGGTTGTAGTGTGTTAGGGAGGATTGATGGGAGCTGTGAACTTGAAAATCTGGGCTTTTATGTTGCTGCTGCCAGTAGAGGATGCTGTCAATTTTGCTGCTACATAGCTTTCATGTTCACTTGCTGCAGTGGTGCGTACTTGAGATAGCATGTTGTTAAAGCTCCATGTCTCTTGTGTCAGGGTGAAGTCTGTTTATGAAGCACACTGGTAATGCTAGCTATTCCCAGAAAAGCAAAATATTAATCTCTTTCTGCCTTTTTATGCGGTGGTAGGTTGGGTTTTTTTCTTTAGATTCTTGTTCTGTGAAGCTGTCATTCCATGCTCCAGCAATTTAATATATTGGGAAGTAGAGAGTGAGTGAATGTCTTCTCCTGTCATTGTGGCCTTGTTTGTATAGTATTTAAATGAGGGGAGATAATGTAGAAGTGTCACGGCCTAGTAGCTTTTCCCAACCCCAAGCATTTTCATGGTGTGAAAGAGCAGAAATATGGTGGCTGCTGGGCCCTTTTAGTGAGGTGGGTGCATTGCAAGCATAGACCTTAATATTTCCATTGTTCCATTTAATTTATCTGGTGCAGCTTGTTCTGCACCAGAAGTGCAGTAAAGAGGGTAAGTTCTTCATCCACAGAACAAGGCAAATGCGTGCAGAGAAGTGTGTTACCCTGCAGATAATATTCAGACAGTAGGAGCACCCAGTCAGGGAAGCAATTCAATCAGCTATGCAAAGGTTATCTTTCATTTCATCTTGAGCAAAAAGAAGTGTTTATTCCTTACTTTGCAGTGTCTGAATTTGTTGGTTGAATATTTCATATTGAATTCTGGTCTGTGCATTCAAGACATGCTATTTTTTTTTCTTCTCTGCTTCATTGTTTCTTCTGGCTGATTAGGGGGAGCTGCTATGCTGGGCCCTCAGAGCTGCAACTTGTGTCATGATTCATTTCAATTCTTCTGCTGACACTTCAAAATGAAGTATCTTATATAGAGTTCTTGCTTCTCCTTTTGGCTGCTGTACCCCTCCTTCTTGCCTGAGCACAGTCATGATTTGTATGTTTCTTTCTTGCTATAATGTAGATACTCTTGACTTCCCAGCTTCTCTAGATCTGATGTAGGACAACAGGGAGTTGCTACTGTGTCTAGCCATCTGCAACTCATACTTCTCTTCTGGAATCCAGTGAAAATTTTTTTATGTAAAAGCATAACAAATTACCGTAATACTTTCTTTCTGAACTGGTTAATATAGTTGGTAAATATTCTGTTGTCTTTTATTTTCCTAGAGATCAGGAGAAAAGTGTAAGGAGCATTTAACAGCAGTTGGTTGTATCGTACATTGAGCTCTGAACAAGGATTGAGCCCTGTGCTTGTGCAGAGTGCCTGGGAGACAAGCCTTCCTTGGCTCTCATCTTTTGTGTATTTCTGAGGTTTTTAGGCATCTTTTCAGCTTTGCTTAGCTGATGACCTGGTAAGAGGCTTGAAGTGGCCTCTGCACTTTTTGTGTGCTTACGGCCTCTAAATTTAAGCTAAAGCCTCTCCTCATGTTTTGGTCTAATGGTGGCATTTTTTCCATGCAGTTTCTCTATAGAGTCTCATTGGAATTAATTCATAAATACATCTAGTTTGTGATAGCAAGAGCAGTAGTTTTGGTCTGAGCATGTGAATTAGAGTGTTTTTAATGGATATTAGTAATATCTTTCTATTATGCCAGCTTTTATGGACAGGGGAGGAGGAGTGAGACACAAGCTCTAACTGTGTTATTTGGTCTAGTAAGATGTTATCACTCTACATGCCTGTGTTTAACCTGTCACTGTTGTCATCTTGCTGCATATTAAATACAACTGACAACTGTAAACTTAGTCATGTCTGCATGGAAGCATTTAATACAGTTTGTAATATATATACAGCTTGTAATACTAGGTTATTAACAGATAAATTGATATGAGTGGATTTTAAGGTTAGCTTTAACAGATTCCTAAGATAAAATGAAAAGGCTTCTTGTATTCTAGGACAGGAATCAGAATGGAGAATGATGTCACTTTAATCTTCAAGCATAAATGATAAAAGTAATTCTCTGTAGACAAATCATGGATGTAAAACTTCCTCGTTTCAAATTCTTTTTTGAGCATCTTATGTTTGGATCACATAGTAAATTCAGATTTTTAGAGCTAAACTATCTTTTCTGTTTACTTCTTTAGCAAGTTTGCCTGGGTCTGTTCGAGAGACTTCCTTTAGGCTAGAATAGCTTTGATTCTGGAGATGGTGGGCAATGCTTCTAGGTCTCCTCAGTGCAAGCTAATTTTTTTTCATGTAGAATTCTGAATCTCTCTCAATAAGAATGTGAAGGTGTTCCTGTGGATGAATTCTGGCCACCTCTGTCACTTTTTGTCTGCAGTAAGTGTGGGATCAAATACACAAATAGAGGTTCATTTTATCTGTCAAACTAAAGTGCACCGCCTTTCTGTCTGAAAGCGTTGCTCAAATCCTTCTCTACAGTACTGTAAAGGCTTTCAAGCCAAAGCTAAAGGTGTGATTGTTGCTGACTCCTCTGTCTGCTTTTGAGAGTGGGCTGCCTAGTAGAATGTAGATATGAAAGACTTTGGAGACTAAAAGCTTTTAATGTCTGCAGCTTTCCCTCTTTCTATCCTCTCCTTTTTCTTTTCTCTCGGGAGGATCTGTGCTGGGATGGATCCATTCAGTTGTGCCATTGTCACAGACTAGCAAGGGCTTTATTGTGTCCCTACAACAAGAAGGGCTTTACCTCATAGTTGTAAAATCCTGTTTTCATGTTTTATCTTTTAAATTTCTTTTAACACACCACTGAGCACTCAGAGAATATAAGCAATGTAGGCAGTGTTTTACTGAGACCATAATGGACATCCCTCAGGGTCCTGAACACCCTCTCTCTAGGTCCTTGTATTGGTATCATAAAATTACCCTGTGTCTGCTTGAACCATAACAGTGCACAAGATACATGAGTATCTGCCATGCCTGTTTTCTGCCATATTTGGTTGCTTTATTGACACTGTCACAGTAAGAGCTGCCAAATCAAAGTTCCTCCAATAGCCTCTTGCCGTAAAAGGTTCAAAGATAGCAATGTGCCACCTGACTTCCACTGCACTAAAACTGTAAGCCTCCCTTCTGGTTTCTTGAATGTGACTTTCATTTATTTCGGACAATAGTATGGTAAATTCTTTTTGGCCTCTTCCATAGGTGATGTGTTTGGTTTGGGAGTCTGTTTTGTGTCACAGTTGGTGTTTTGCTTCAAGCTGGCTTTTTGGTTTGATGTTATGTGCACAGCTTGTTAATCTTTCATCCAAGATAACCAGGCAATTACCCTTCTTTTGAAATGTCTTCATCTAAAGCATCTTTTCTTGTTAGCTTCTCTGAGAACCTTGATTTGTGCGTGGATACCCGAAAATACTGATGTGGAACTGCTTGGAAACAATTGTGTCTGCACAAATATTATTATGAGAGAGAGAAAGGGAGACAATGGCTGCAGCAGTGTGATTGATTACTCAGTAGTGTGCACTTGGCTAGTAGGCTTGGTTTGGGATTCTTTTCTTCCTGTTACACCTCAAGTGGGATGATGGAAATGGGTTTCAGGGAGCAATTTGTGTCATGGTGAGAATTAGCATGTGGTTTGCTTAATGTCTAAGACAAAAAGATTTTGAAAGTTTGAGGGGAGAGAAAGGTTGGAGGTTACTGAAATAACTACTTCCCTACCCCTGTGAAGGAATTCCATGCTCTAGTTTAAATCCAGTCTCTACCTTTTCAGTCTGACTGTTTTCCAGAGGCACAGCAATGGGAGCACTAATCTGCAGAAATGCAATCAATTCACCGTGCACCTGCTGTTTTCCTATAGCATGCCAACTTCTGAGAGCACATGGGTGGAATTTGGATGCTTTGTGGAGCCAGTCTTGGTCTTTACTGCTCTCCTTCCCAGTTGTTCACTGTGCATTTACATATTTCAGAGTGGTTTTTTCCTTATGTGACAACCTTGAACTTCTGCAAAAGAAACACCAGGTTTTCTTGGCAAGAGAAGGGAAAGACTGGAATGGCTAAAGTTTTTGGTGAGACTTGAAATAAGTATGGAGCTTTTGATCTACAGCTCCAGAACAGTGAGACAAGTAGTTCTGTCACTGTGGAGAGAGAAGTATAGGGAATCCCACAGGTAAGGAAAGAGGTATACTCTGTAGGGTGACAATAGCTTAAGCTGACACCTTGGGATGGATGGGGTGTCAAGTGCTATGTTCTGACAGGACGTAGTGAAGGTGTGCAAGAGGGATGACTTGATCAATGGTGGCTTTCTGGCATAGTGGTAAAAGGGTAGCGTATCTGAACCGCAAGATATCTAAAAGTGATTTAGGCTGCTTGGTGGGTTTTTTGTTTGGTTTTGATGGGGATTTTTTGTGGTTTGGTTTTTTTTTCCCCTTATCATCCTGATGTTTACGTTTGAGGTTAACAAAAGACAAGGTAGAAGATGTGAGAATCTATATGGGTTTTTCTAGTAAATTAAATACTGATTGATAAAGATTTTTAGGATCCATGACACACCAGTATACTGCTCTGGAAGTCTTAGATGGGTCAGATAAAGATAAAAAAGCAGGTTTCCTATTTGTTATACATACTTGCCTTTGTTGTTTTCTTCCCAAAGCCCATTTATCTGTGGTTTTGATGCTTTTCCCTTTCCTTCTGTTGCTTGGCTCATATGGCTGCGCCTCACTGTTCTTGATGAAGATGTACCTTCTCAACCTGGCTTTCAAGGCAGAGCTGAGTTTTTTGGAGCTTGGTCACTGTGTTGTTTTTTTTCCTGTGAAAGGTTTCTGGAGCAGTTAGCACTGGGACATTGCTTCCAGATACATAGAAATTTATGTTAATTATATTCATCATCTTAAACACTGTTACAGGCTCAGAATGCTAACAAGTCCTGGATGAATGGGAATTATATTGAATCTATCCTTCGAGCTTCATTTTTCAAGGATTAGTAAGAGTCTTAGCTTGGCTTGTGATCTACTAATAGTAGCCTGCAGCTTCGTTTTCCCTATTCTTTTTATCTCTCTCTTTTGTGACAGTCTTTTATATTCCCCTTATCTTGGTCTTAATGTATAATAATACTGCCTGAGTGCAGTGACAGGCAATGACTACTTCCTTGCAGCAGTACTGCAGGATATTGCTAACCTCTCCAGCATAATTTGGTTTTACCATTAAGTCACATTCCAGCAAGATAAGTGTCTCCATAGCAGGGCGGTGATGGAATGGGTGCCTTCTGAAAGGTGACAGCTCACATAGTATTGCATACTGTTGATTGCCTGGGCTTGTAGAAACAGTTTTGATGTCAAGATGGTACCATTCTTCCACCTGAGTAGTGTTAATTGTTGTTTGGGGTTTTTTTGCTTGTATTTCATGTCTGTGAAACTCTTAAGTCAAACTAGGTCACCTAATAGGTGACAGGGGCTAATGAGAAGGATGCAAGCTGTTACTGGCTTGTTGTTGCTGGTCATGAAGGACAGGCAGTGGTTAGCATTCTTCAAGTGTGTAGGTCTGACAGGTTAGGGTTGTTTGTGCAGTTATGTTTTCATTTCTGTTTCCCTTGGAAGAGCAGCAATATACTGAAGGGGGGGGTTGGGAAGAAGGAAAGAAGTTGGTGCTTACTTTTGGCATTTTATTCCAGTATTGAAGACTGATGGGGCAGTATGTTTGCACTATGAACTGTGTTCAATGAATACCAGCTGAGAAGTTTCCAAGTGATTAGAATTAGCCCTGGTGATGTTTTCCCTATGCACACTCATGTTCAGATGAATGTTTGAAAATAGCTAATTAAGAGGTCTCGGAAAAAGGGTGGTTGACATGCTGCATGCTCTGTTTCTGTTTTTGGTGGGTTTTGGGGGTTTTGTTGTTGTTGTTTTGTGTTTTGTTTGTTTGGTTTGGTTTTTTGTTTTTTTTTTGGGGGGGGTTGTTGTTTTGTTTGTTTGTTGTTGGTTGGGTTTTTTTTAATAAAACACTGAATGCGTTGGTTTCCTTAATACTCATACACGAAGTCTAGACTGGGGAGTAGGGATCCTTTACCTTCCTCTGGCCTCTAATGTTTGTTTTCTAATGACTATAGCTGTGGAGTTCTGTCAGTCTTGTTCTGAAAGGTGTAATCAATTAACCCACCACACAGTGAGATGATTAAAATTGAGACAACTGGATACTGCACCTAGAGTGCTTCATTCTGGTTCCAAATCGGTCTTTCTCTGAAGCAATTA
This sequence comes from Apus apus, assembly GCF_020740795.1. Classification (NCBI taxonomy): domain Eukaryota; kingdom Metazoa; phylum Chordata; class Aves; order Apodiformes; family Apodidae; genus Apus; species Apus apus. Next base: position 25,137,594 of record NC_067286.1, read on the forward strand.
ATCCTTGGCATTTAATGGGCAACTGCTACTGTTTCTCTTGACCAGGTGATAAATCCACTCTTATCTGATGCTTCTCTGAAACACTTGATCTTCTGAAGTGCCATTTTTAATCTTGTAAATACATTTTTTCCCAGAACAGCTCTCTGAGAGGTAATCAAGGCTGGGGGGGTTGTTTCCCTCCAGTCAGGAGAGCCATTAGTAACTCACCAGTCTGCTGTTTTATAGGAAGTTTTAGCTGATAAATAGATAGAAGTTTTCCCGGGTGTTCCCTTAAAAAGCTGCTAGTGGAAGAACTGGCATTTTAGCCTTCAAATGAACACAGGAAGATAGAAAGGCACCATGTCTTGGGTGACCTACCTGATTTCTTTATCAATGACTGTATTAAGTAGCTGTGTTTAAAAATATATTCTATTTCCTCTCTCTCCCACTAGACAGAATTGCTCTTTGTAATCTCTCTAATATTTTTGTTTTTCATTTTTTTTTTGGCTTCCAGTGGAATACTTGGGAGTTTGCTTCACTGCCCTACTACATTTAGTGCCAGCAAATGCTTCTTGTGTAGCAGATGCTTCTTTTTGCTTACATTTTCTTTTTTCTTGTTGTCTCCTGTTCTGCCTTAAGTACTTCTCTTGCATTAATGGTCATATCCTTCAAAGATGGGTGTGTGTGTGTGTATATATCAAATGGTAAAAATGAAATATAAATATTTATTATTTTAAATCAGGGTTTTTGTCATTTTAATGTCTGTGGATGTCATATTTGTACCCTTTTTGATCAGTGCTCCTGACTTATTTGTATCTACTGGTAGAAAAAAATCTCTGCTCAGAGATCAATCAGTTGTCTTGAATCTTTTCTCTTAGATATAATTCTGGTTTGAGGTGAGATAGCCTTGTCCTGAGAGCCACAAGTAGGGTGTTTCTCTTTTTCTGGGTTGAGTTTACGACTTCTTCAAGACTTGAGAACTGTGAGTAAGGTAGCCTAAGCCTGTATTTTTTTATTTACGAGATTAGGCCTACTGATCCAGGAGATGTTATTCCAGCTAATACCTCTCTCTGCAGAGTTTCAACCAACTTGCAGTGTGGATTTTCCTTTTGTCTTCTAGGATACTTTTACCTTATTGAAATACTCAGAATGTCAAGATTCTATTCATTTTGAGAGGCTTATTTCCCAGAAATGCTCCCACTTTTCCCTGACTTCATTTATAGGAGATGCTCAGGATCTTGTAGAATCAGAGGAAAAACAGAAGAAGTTTTAACATCTTCTGGTATTTGCGGCTCCTCTCAGTTGTAAAGCTAGTATTTAATGTTCTATCATAATGTTCCCAACACTCTATGTCCCTTACTCATCAGGGTGGTGCTGGAAAGTGACTGACACATTCTTACAATCACCAGCAAATGTAATGTTCCCCTTACCACCATTTTCCTACTTCGGTAACCTTTGTGAAACATAGTACATGCTTTATCTTGTAGTCCTATGCAGCTCTTGTGAGTACACCCTTCCCAGGATATATGTCATCTGTTTCCATCTAAATGAGCAGTGAGTCCTGTGAAGTGCATTGCAGGAATCCAGGATCCTTTTCTTCTTTAATATGGCCCATTTAATATGACATGGTACAAGTACTGTCTTCAGAGGCAGACATGACCAGCTCTAAAGCCAAGTAAGTTTGCACATTGTGGTGACCTTCTGTGAGCTCCCAGTAAGATATTTGTGCTAGTTCTGCCCTCTGAAGTAACCTCTGGCAGTCTTAAAAAAATTATATCAAGTAAGGTGAGAAAGTTAACATTTGAAGTACTGAAAAAATGTTTGTGTTTGTTTTGTTTTTTCTGTTCTATCAAGATGAGGCAACTGAATCTGGTGCTAACCAGTATTAATAGATGCCACTTAACCAATTATTTAGCATTTCTATTGTATGTGTCTAACCTCTGCAATAGAAATTGATTTAGCATTTTAAATTGGATCTCATGAAACATGATAAAATGCTGAAATTATGCAACAATTGGCTTGGTCTGATATCATGTGATTCTTAGAAACTTGCATGGCTTACTGGTGCTGGCTCTGGTAATTAAATGGCTTTTCAAAATTGTCATTATTGACCTAATTCTATCGGCAGTGGGGTTTTAATATTGACTACAATGAGAACATTTACGCAAACAGACTTTGTTAGAACTCCCATGCTGTGTGTTTAATTTCACTTCCTGATACAACAGTCTCTAAATATTAAAGAGATGTCTTGCCAAGATAGAAAGGCAGAACATAGCTTTTTTTTTTTCCTTTCTGACAGTCTTGACTATCTTCTGTATCCACTCAGTTATTAATTGTTGTCACCGTTTGACTCAGGTTCAACAACAATGCTCTCAATCCCCTCCCCCTCCCACCCAGGTAGGGAAGGAGAGAGAGACTTGGCTGGATTGAAAACTAAACTGCACAGCTTTAATTAAACACTAATGATGTAAGAAAAGATATACAATTATATACAGATATGTTCAGATATGTGCAAATGCCTCTTGCCTCCCCCCACCCCCAGCAACTCCCACAGCACTCTGCTTAGCTGGGAACAGTCCCGAGGAATTCCAGAGCTGCTGGAGAAAGCAGAGTGATGAGGGTCAGGAGAGCTTGAGCCTGGGGGTCAATGGTGACAGATGGACGGAGTCCTCCCCAGGTGCCGGCCATGGATGGAAGAGAAGGGAAGAAGAAGCAAGAAGGAAGTTGTCTTCTGTGATCTCTGACCTTCCTCTGAGCTTACCTAGATATATGGAATGGAATATCTCTGCCCAGTTTTGCTGCCTGTCTAATTCAGCCTCCTACGGGGGGGTCATAGATCTCCCCGTAGTGTCTGAGCTGGCAGAGTAAAGATGCGACCTTGAAGACCCAGCAGTTAGAAAAACATTTATCTCCTATCAGCTTTAGTCAGAAGGCTCTGTGACTAGTTAAAAGAAAGCTTACTGAAGGAAAAAAAAAAAAATCAGTAAAAGGAAAATTGGCTTCATCCTGGTTTAAACCAGGACACCAAGTTACCAGGTGAGAAAGAATACCTTTTTCTCCAAACTTGAGGATGCAAAGTTTTGCATCTCCATCTCTGTTTTCAGAGCCAGTGTTGATGCTCCATTACATTTACGTTGTTTGGTTTTTCTCTCAACAAGCAAACAAAACAATAGCAGAAAAATACAAGGAGATTTCACTGTCTTACTCAGTTTAGGATAAACTTATGCCCTAGTAAAGGTCCATAAATCTTCTGAATGTTTAGGAATTGCTTTCTTTTCCTGCTCTATTCTGTGTTAGTGTTAATGGTGTTTTTCCTATACCAACTCTTATTCTCCATATCACTGTTTTGATTCGTCCCACACTGGTATCTGAACAAATTATGTACAGGATGAATTTTGAGCCAGACTCTTAAAGTTGTTTTGACCATTTGTTGGTTCTTCCAATTTTTCTCCTGAGACAAATTAGTCAGTTAATAATTATAGTATTTAGTCTCCCTTGTCACCTTACATGCTGATTTCTTCTGAATCTTTCCCTGCATCTTGCTCAATGGATTGTTTAATTTGTTCATTATAATTTTTTTCACTGCAGAAGTTTCCCTGCTCGTATTTGCTGTTGTGTTTAAAACAAAGAGCATTGCAGGAGACCTTTTTAGCTCTGTTACAGTGCATGCTGTGGCACATTTTTGTTTCATTTTCTTTTGCAAGGTTATTGAGTTGTTTTAAAGAAAAGGTTTCTTTAATGTAGACGCACACACTCTTGAGGGCTCTGTTTTTGCAGGTCATGTTAACTAAGCTCCACTGCAAATCATTAGCTAATGAGTCTATAAGTAGTTGATGCTAAATAGAAAGTAGAGCATTAGATTGTCACCACTAGTTCAGAGAACTTTGGAAACTTTTTCATTTCTTGTTGGAGTGCTAACATCTGCTCTCCTCCCTCTGTCAGCAGGTTGTATGTGGAACAGAAATAACACAAAGTGCCACCCATCTTCACTGCTCTGTAGGTTTGGGTTTTTTTAATTTTCCTTTTTAGAAGGTGCAGAAATAATCTTCAGCTGGCACCAGGATTATATCAGCTGTTCTGGCTTTTCAGCACTAGATGCTTAAAGACACTCTTACATGGAGTTGAGCATGGGAGTTTAGATATAAATGACTCTGTAAAATAGTGATTCAGAGTAATTTTAGTAATATTCCTCTTTAGCACAGAGGAGCGTATCTTACACTTCCAGTAAAATAAATAGGAATTATTGCGTTCTCAAAGGATAGTCACTGTTTGTCATTCCCAATTCTCGTGTTTGAGTTACAGGGCAGTTGGGGTGTGGTGTTTTTTAATTTTGGTTTGGTTTGTTGTTTGTTTATTTTTTAAAGGCATGGTAAAAATAGAGTGCTGTCTTCTGGATCAGTGGAGGCTGTGTCTGTCATGGTGAAAACTGAAGAAAAGTTCAGTGTGTTTTTCCCTTTTTGGCTCTTTGTGTTGTGGGAGGGTTGTATGCACAGTGTAAAGACAATACAAGACAGTTCTCACATCAGGAGGTTCTGTGTCCTAAATGTTTCTCGTTTGGAGGAGATCTGAAAGACCATCTAGTTCCATCCTCCCTGCGTGGGCAGGGACACCTCCCACTAGATCAAGTTGCTCAATGTCCTGTCCAGCCTGCTAAGGATATTGGCTAATGGCATTTTAGATTTTGAACAATTAGTTGCTTTAGGTCTCTAGATTTGGACTGTTGCAGACTTTGCACCTTTATTTTCTTTGCTTGCTGGAGGTATTTGCACATTCCTTTTGAAACATGCTGCAGGGCTTCTTTTGAACTGGAGAGTTCTGCAGGTTGTAGTCCTGTTGTTGTTCCTCTTGCTGATATTTGTCCCTTTCAAAAACATGTACTAGTAAATATCCAAAGCAAATGCATACCCTGAAAACAACAAATAATAAAAAAACCCCTACTACATGGCCTTCTAAAAAGTGTATTTCTTGTCTGACTTTCACTGGCTCCTACTGTGTGTGGCAAGATCTGGAACATGACACTTCTTATTCCTTTTGGCCTTTTCTGTAGCAGGGAAAGTTGATAAGTCAGCACTCAAGTTCACAGGATTCCTTCTGTTTTTTATCTGCATCTTAGTAGGCTGGAGGCCTCTGATAAAAGAACAGCAGCAGCTTTTACATTGCTGATTTCAGGAACCCTGCTGGTTGCACAGAAACCTCTGGGTGAGGTGCAGCTGTGGCTGTGGACTGCAAACGCTGCGTCTGCAGTAGGAGGAGAAATGGAAGCTTTGAGCTTGGATTTAGATTTGGTTTTGGTGAAATAGCTTGAAATGCTAACGAGCTTTGCAGAACAATCTCTGCTCTTGTGTTCCTGGTTCCTCAAGTGTGTGGGAAACAGCCATGTAATGGACTTTCTTCTCAGCCCACATTTCTTGCTCACTGACTTTAAAAAAGCAAAACAAAAAAAACTGTAAAATGCACAGCTTGCTGGAGTGGGTTAGGAATGTGCTTGCTAGTGTGTTGCATAAGGAATGTTTCACTTCCTAGTGATTCCAAGGCTCTGCAAGTAATATTCTCCCCACAACTGCCTGGGAAGGAGACAAGTAGAGCTGCAGTTACAGACTGGGATCTGGAATCCAGGTAGAACAGAGTTGCTACTTGTGCAAGTTCATGCAGAGAGAAAATTTCTGAAGGGAGAATAAATGCTACAGAGGTCTGTTTCAGAACTCCAGAGTCACTAATGGAGTCTCAATTATTTTCCTTGCAGTTTTAGGAGAACCTGTAATTATACAACACTGTGACCTATGAATTCAATATTAGGAATTTTGATTGCTGGGGACCCTGGAGGTTCTCAAGTGTGGCTTCCTGTTGTAGGGATGTTGCTAAAATCAGACTGGGTCAGCCATAGCTTAGTCTAGCTCTAGCTCTGCAGCCTCTCTGGGTAACCTGGTCAGTGTTGGCACTGCCCTCCTGGGTATGAAGACTTTCCTGTGTCTGCTGTAGGACAATATATGCTAGACCCTTTCCCTTCATTCCCCAACACCCAGATGTTTATTGTGAAACCAAATTAGAGGTTTTTGAGGATTTAGAGTTTTGACTGATACCACTTAAGCTTCCTGACTTCATTGAAAAAGCTTGTGAAAGGTGAGATTATTTTAAGCTCTGATGGCACTTAGCCTGGACCTTGAGGGAAGGAGTGCAAAATAATAATCTTCAGATTATGCTCTTTTGCCTGCACTCTGGAAATAAAAAAGTTAAGTTTAACAGATCTCTTTGACTAACAAAAAGTTGTCATCCGGACTGTGGAGTGCTTGCTTTTTGCTCTCGCAGTCCAAATTCTGAAGTTTCTCATTAATTTGCTGAGATGCTGACATTGATTCATTGACTCTGTGTAATTTTGTTGATATTTTTGAGACTTCATCAAGCAATGAAGAAAGTGGACATTAGGCTATCCATATGTAAAACTGTCAGGAGTCTTTGGTACAGTAAGTACCTGAGAAGCATGTGACTCATGCAAGTTAACTGTTAAATCTCAGTGGCATACAGGATGACTAGGTGGTATTGTTGGGTTTTTCTGTTCTTGGAAAATACTTTATTACATAGTATTTTTAATGTACAATTGTTTTTTTCCTTTTGCTGAAGGGACAATGGAGACCGATCCAGGCACCGAGCTCCCCGGAATGCCCGCATGTCTGCACCATCACTGGGGCGCTTTGTCCCAAGGTAAGGCTTGTTATATATAAAAGGGTCTGGAAATCCTGGAGGTAGCAGTTGTGTTACAGCTCTCTGCACCTTCCAAATGTATTACTTTTCTTGTATAGGACTGCTGTATTCTTGGTTTGCAATTTTTGGACCCCTGAGATAGCATGTTAGTAGGATCATGCTGTCCTTCAAATGTCGTGGGATGAGCTGGTCTTAGTGCTTCTTACCTGCAGGCTGGGGCTACGGTATGAAGGCAGAATAGAACAAAATAACCTGATCAGAGAAAACCAGCATGAAATGCTGGTTTGAGACTGGGGACATGTTGTGGGAGGTAAAGGATTTGCTTGATGCTGATCTTCACAGCCATATTGATCAGAGGAGGATCTGATCTGTAACTTGCCTTTTGTTGGAAGCAGTGGTTGGCTAAGCAGAGGAGTGCAGTCTTCCCTCTACTGCTGGAATAATGTTTCCTCAAAGTAATAGCAGTTGCTGTCCAGGGCTGTAGTGTGCTGGGATCTCTTTCCCCATGTAAGCTGGCTCTCTGTGTTTTGCAGACGCTTCTTGCTGACAGAGTACTTGCCTTATGCTGGGATTTTCCACGAACGGGGACAGCCTGGCTTGGCCACCCATTCCTCTGTCAACAGAGTTTTGGCAGGTAATGAGATTTTCTTGTTTGCAGTGGTCATGTATATTAGTGGTATTTTTCTCATGAATCTGAGCAGGGGAGGATTGATGAGGAATAATCTAATTCCAACTTTTGAGGTTCTGTTTAAGTTGCTGAAACAAGAGGAAGGACTCTTGGAGTAATGTGGTGAGCTGTCATTCAAGTGCTTGGACATTGCATGTTCTACATGTATGGGAGTCTCTGCACCAACTGGGGAGGGGTACTGTTAACAATTCACCCTTTGTTTAACTTCCTTCCCTCTTCCTAAATGTCTTTTTCTTAACAACCTGACAGACTAATGATCAGCTTGCTGCAGGTCCTTCTAATTGAATTATAGGGTGCCTTGTTCATGTTCTGACTGGCAAGATGCACACAAGGCAATGTGGGATTCAATTAGGATCTTAATAAGTGCATATTAAAAAAACTTAGCTGCCACCACATACAGCACACAGGCACTTGGGAGCCTTAAAGGGCAGGCGGAGGTGGGAAGGGAGGTGTGGGGAAGAGGATCAGCTCTGGCAGCTCTTGAAAGAGATGGTTATAGATGACACATTGTGAGGCTGGGTCTTTTTTGCCTGGGTCTGAGTTGCTCTGTAATTAACCCCAGTGTAGAGGAGTACTCTTGGAGCTTGGAGGGGAACTAGGGATGATGTATGGACTAGTAGGTTGCACTGTGGTTGTCTTCCTTCCTGTAGGTAATCAGAGGACCACCACTGAAGGGAGTGCTGGAAGGTTTCTAAAGAGGCTGTGTGACTCTTTTCCTTATTCTAAGGCACGATTGACTATGCCTAAACCACTCTGGACAAGATTTGTCTAACCTTTTTTTAAAGAGTCTTCACTGGACTCTTAGCCCAAGTATTTGAGGGTGGAATTGTTGTTGGGTTGCATGGCTGATTTAGTGTGGCAGTGGTCTTGTCTTTGATAACAGATTTGTGGCATCTCCTGGACTTTGTCTCCCTGGACATTTTGGTTTGAGTGCATCGTTCATAGACCTTGCTGTTACCGCAGTAAGAGAGCTCAGCCAAAAACTAGCCTCCAAAGCACCCTTGCTTTTTTTCTTTAGGAAGGAGTGGAGCTAGCCTGTAGCTTTAGCTGACGCATGTAGTTTTCCTTTGCTCACTGCCTGTGTGGGCTTTGGCTGTTGGCACGTGGAAGCCGCACGCTGGTGGGTAATTACTTGCTGCCAGGCAACACTGCAGAACTCTTCTGTGGCCCCACTTTGCTGGAGACACCTTCCTTCAACCCTCCTCCAGCCCTCCTTGCTGTTTGCCTGTTCCTTAGTGGCTGGAAAAGCCCCTGGCTGCTTCTTCTTGCATGTTTTAGGGAATTTCAATCCCAAAATACATGTGCTTGCTGTTTGTTGTGTACACCGAGATTAGCAAAAGAAGCCAGAAGTCATAATGATGGGACTTGCAACAAGATCAGTCTTTTTTATATGGTGCTGTAGAGGCTGGAACTCTACAATAAAGGCTTTTATTGACTTAAAAATAAAATTAATTCTCCTAATGCAGCAGCTGCTTGTGCTGTGTTCTTCTAAGATTGTATTTATTTTAGTCTGTATCTGTGCTTCCAGCTTTCAAAATGTTTTTTTACGTTTGTGCTCAAAAACATGCTAGCGTGTTGCAGAAAGCAGGAGAATTAGAGTGTTAAGTATTAGGTGGAAGCATGAATGATAAGAACTAGAAAATGAGGTTGCAATTATGAAATAGAGAATTTCTTGTGTTTGTCATGTTGATCAGCAGCATTGTAGTTTTCAGTATTGTATTCCAGAGCCATTGAAAGTTGCAGTAATGATAGTTATGCTTTCCTTTTTAGTTAGCCTGGGCCAAAGCTTGTGGTAGTTCTTCCTTTCATTATCATAGTGAAAAACCTCTTACCAAGTTCAAAAATACCTTAACCCTGGCCTAGTAGTTGTAGGTGAGCTTGCCAACCTTGGCTGAGGGAAAAATCAAACATCTATCTTCCTATTAACACTGACTAGTCTAGGCTTGAGTGCCTTAAATTGCTTCAACCTACCATGTATCCAGACTGTCATTTCTGAATTAGATTTAAATGCATAAATGCCAGATGTATTTCTTATGTAACTTCTACAGAATTTGAGAAAAGATGCCAAAAGAACCCTGTATTCCTAACCTGACAGGTTTCTAAAGTTGACAGTAGACTTCTGTGGTCCAGTAAGGGCTGTTGTTTGGGAAAAGACACCCAGTTACTGTTCTGCTCTTGTCCCCTGGCCCACTTACTGCTGTGTGTGGAGAGAAAGTAAAGCAGACCGGCTAGTACAGCAACACAGTAGGTTTGGGAAAATGACTGATGCATCAAGCAGGGCTTAGGTCAGATTTAAAGTCCTTTGTACTAGTCAGGGACTGGTGGGCATCCCTGCACAAAGACACTTCAGGCAAAATATAGGAAAGGTGGAAACAGATGGGTAGAGTAGGTGGGAGTTCAGGGGGAGAGCAAAGTGATACTAGTCAACATGACAGACAGAGATGTCTCCATGCCAGCAGCCTAATTTGCATGTAGCAGTGGAACAAAAATGAGTCCCAGTAGCACTTTCCTGCCTGACTCCTTATCCACTGATGCATCTATCAGCTGATACGATAATGCTGCATCACTGTGCTTTCTGGCACCAAGAAAAACACCACGTGAAAATATATTACATCAACACTGTTACCTTTAGCGTTCAAACTTGTAATCACACCAAAAATTGTTGGTAGTTTGACAAGTGATATTTTCCTGTAAAGTCTATGTTGATTGGCAGTAATTACACTGTCCTCCTTTAATCCTTTATTAACTGAGTCTTATATCAGCTTTTTCATTATTTTGTCTGGAATCAATGTCAGGCTGACAAGACTGACATGTCTCATCCTATTTCAACCTTTTAAAATACTGATATAACACTAGCATATCTTTCAGTCTTCCACATTCCCTTTTCATTTCAAGACTCATTAGAAAACCTGAGAGTTCATTTGGCAGCTCTTCTAAGGCCCCTGGTAGTGTGGACTGTAAGTTACTCTCTGGTCCTTGGTGAACTGCTGTAAGTGAAGAAGTAGTGGTCTCCACGGAAATGTCTCTACATTGAAATCTAGTTGAAGTGGTTGTTTGCTAAAGTGGTGATGAAAGTGGTAAATATGTTTTAGCTTCTCACTCAATAGGACTGGCCAGTTGCATGTAGCAATACAAGTAGATTACTGCATATTGGGGCCATTTCAGTCTTCTAGTCTCTTGGGTTTGCATATTGGGGCCATTTCAGTCTTCTAGTCTCTTGGGTTCTCTGCCATTTGCAGAGCAACAGAGTGGGGTTTTTTCTTCCCCTCTTTGGTCCTGTGATTCCCAGGAGATACTGAAGAGCTGTTCTGTGGGATGAGGTCGCACTTTTTGTAATGGGAGATACTACTGCTGCAAAGTTCAGCGGTGTTAACATGCCTAACGCTGGATCCAAGGAACACACAGCTCAGTATTGTTTACCACCTCCTACTGCTTTCTGTGTTTTTATATCAGTTGAGAATTTCTGCCCACTGTTTTGTTTGGTGGTTGTTGTTTTTTTGGTTGGTTGTTGGGTTTGGGTTTTGGAGGTTTCTTTTAAAAAAAAATTCCTCTTTGTCCTAAATCACATTGTGAGCAAGACACACTAAATGTAAGTAATTTGAGGGCCAAGTCATGGATATTTTTTGGCATCTGGTAATAGACAGATGTTAAAATAGATGTATTTTTAAAAATCAGTAAGTACATTTAAAAAATCTACTTCATTGCCACTGAAGCGCTTATGACCTTGTTTGCCTATGTGAAATTTAGACTTTATGGTACTTGACTGCTTGGGGATAGACAGAGACATTCTCATGATATAGTGGAACAAAGAAGGCTTTAGTTTCAGTTCAGTGAAGCTCAGAGGAAGAAGAAAATCAGTGTTTGCCAAGGAGCTTTGCAGGAGGATTTCAAAATTTACACAGATGGCAGTTTGCTGATGCTCCTGTTTCTCAGCAGGAGACCTGCAGATGAAACTTTACTCATTTATCATAGAGTTACCTAGCTTTGTACAGTGTTTCTGCCTCACCTCAGTTTGTTTTAATAGGCATCTATTCAGTTATGTGCATTTCAACAAACAAATATTTTTCCTTGTGTGAAGACAGATCATGTTTGTCTGTTCTGGCTTTGCCACCAAATTTCATCTGTTTAAATGGAATCCAGCACAGTTGCTCTAAGTCCTTCACCTCATGGGGAGATCCAGACTCAGCATGGTTTAATGGCTGAGTGATTCAACACTCTACATTTACATTTTTTAACTTATTTCATTGCTATTTCAGGGTAATAGATTTGGACCAGAGACTGAACACTTGCATGTATTTAAAGACAAACTTGATATTACAGACTTTTCTGTAGCCCACACCTGTTCAGAGTATGATCTGCTACAAGGGTAATCATGGTGCAGTTTAGATATCTCTGCTAGGGTTGCCAAACAAAGCTCTGTGTGGCCTTGTTATACTGGGGTAGATTTGAGGATCTAGATCAAGCCTAAGACTGAGTTGATGGCCTGCCTTTAATTGGGATCTAGGACTTCAAGGTGTAGTGTTCAGCTGCTGTTTTCCAAAAATCACCAAAGTTATCCCATTCTTCAAAGCTTGGCTTCCTGGGAGATGTCTAGGTCATGTGTTTCAAGGGAATTTCTGTACTTCAGCCAGAAACTGCTAACACAATTGTTAGAGCATTTAGAATCATAGAATTACAGTTTGGAAGGGACCTCAAAGGTCATCTGGTCTAACCTTTCTAGGTACTACTGCAGTTTATATGAGATGGCTCAGCACCCTGTCAAGCTGAGAATTAAACTGTCCAATGTGGGGGAATCTGCCACTTCCCTTGGGAGGCTATTCCAGTGTTTGTCCTCATGGTGAAAAATCTACCTCTTGAGTTCAATTAGAATCTCCCCAGGAACAACTTGTGCCCATTACCCCTTGTCTTTTCCATGTGACTCCTTGTAAATAGGGAGTCTCCATCTTCTTGGTAGCCACCCTTTAAGTACTGAAACACGGTAATAAGGTCTCCCCAAAGCCTTCTTTTCTCAAGGCTGAACAAACCCAGTTTTCCCAGCCTCTCACCATATGGCAGGTCCTCCAGTCCTCTGACCACCCTTTTGGCCCTTCTCTGGACCTGCTCCAGCCTTTATAGTTTTTGTAGAGCAGGGACCAAAACTGAAAGCAACACTCCAGGTGTGCTCTGACAAGTGCTGAGTAGAGTGCGATGATGACTTCTTGATCTCTGCTGGTGATGTCCTTGTTGATGCAGCCCAGCATCCTTCTGGCTTTCTTTGCTGCTGCACCTCACAGTTCACTCCTGTTGAGCCTCTTATCCTCCAAGACTCCCAGGTTCCTTTCCACAGGGCTGATCTCCAGCCAGGTGGATCCCAGTCTGAACTGCTATTTAAATTTTCATCAGGATCACAAGCTAAGGTGATGGATGAATGTTGTCATTCCTCTGTGACAGGAAGATGTATTTAAGCACATGATAGTTCCCCTAATAAGTATTAGGGTGATGACCTCTCATCAGTCCAATTTTGGAAGCAGACCCACTAGCTAAGGTGCCTCATGGTGCATGTTCCCAATCTGTTGATCACTCTACCTGTGTTAAGGGCTAATGTTCAATACAAGCGAATGGCTCTAAACTAAGGTCATTTAAAATGGATATTGATGAGCCTGTGATACAAACAACTGGATAGAATATTGGTTGCTCCTGCAAATAGAATTAGCCCAGTAACCTTTCACTTCTGTTCTAATGATAAAAGTGATCATGAGAAGAGTCTGCTCTGGTTGCCTGGGAAACCATATTGCAGGCAGATACTCAAGTTCCTCTGGCATTGCAGGTGTGATTGCCACCATGGCTCTAATGTTCGTGACCTAATCCTGTTCTGTCACATACAGTGTCAGTGAGTTTTGAATTGTCTTCTGAAATGCCCTCATGCTTCAAATGTGCTTGCAATGAGGCACAACTGTACGGAGTAGGACTGAGTTAGGTGACTTGAGAGCAACAGAAGGCCAGCAAGAGTGGTTGGGAAAACTCATCCCAGTTGTCTCTGATACACCCTTGTTTTTCCCACTGTTGGCAGGTGTGTACTTCACTTTCTCTGGCATGGCTTTCTCTATAGTTGCCCAAGATTTGAGTCCATACCTTCAGCTGTCAGTCCTTGGCTTTTTGTAGATTGCTTCTGCCTTTCCCTCTAAGATGACTAAATAAATTTGGATTAGTGTCCTGAACTAACCCTCCTTTTCACAGTAGGCAGATGTGTAGGGTAATACAATCCGTGAACATAGCTGTGTGGCTTTGTTTGCAGTGTGTTTCTCTTGGGTATTGCTTAATATTGAAAGATGTCACCTTTGAGTGACATCATTCTCTGTGGTCTCTCGGTGATGTAGCTCAGTGGGCACTAAGTGACATAAGAGGCTTATGATATGTCTGTCACCTTCATCACCAACTTGAAAACTGTTTATAATTTCTGTCAAAGTGCAACCTGTCATGCAGAAATGTAAGGAAGAAAAGAGGGGAGGCAAAGTCTGCCTTTATGGAACTGGTGAGAAGTACCCTTGGAGTTGTTGATATCCTCAACATGGTACTTGAGCTTTTGAAGACAGCAGGATTTTTAATGTGTGGAGATAACTTTAGTTGTGTGATGTCCTCTTTATTTTAGTGTTTGTTTTAATGTGTTTTAATAACAAACTTGCAGCCCAGGAGCTTTCATGAAGTTTTGCTGGACCTTAGCTCTCCTTTGCCTTTGCCTCCCTCCAACTCCTGCTCACCAGGAGCAACTTTCAGCTGTGAATGTTTTTAACGTAGCTGCTTGATCATAGCGCAGTGTCTCACAAATAAGATGTCCTGATAGTTTGGTGTTACAGATGGATTGGATAAAATTATATACTGCGAGTATTACTTTGGTGTTAGATTCATTGTTGACTTCACAGATTCTGTAGCTCTCTCCCAGAAGTTAGAAATGAGTTTGTTAACGCTCAAAAAAAACAAGCCTAGAAACCAATGGGTAATATGTGACCTCTTGTGGCTACACAGGAATGGTATAGCTGATCCACAGATACTGCCATTCTTCCTTATAGTATGTTGTCAGTCATTTTTCACCACGTTGCAAGACACCAGTGAGTTTGTTTTTTCTGGCTCCATGCTTTAATTGGCAGTCCAGCTGCCACTTTTCTCTGTGATCCTGAGGTACCTTGGCACAACAAAGGCTGAAAGGTAGTTGATGTTGTTAGTATTTGAATGACTTACAGGCCATCTCTTCTGAAAGAAGACCCCACAAAAATTCTCAGGCTAGTGTTACTGGTTTTGATGCAGATAAATGCTGCTCAGAGCTTAAGGGGGTTGCTTCTCCAGTCTAGGTAGTGGTCTCCTGAAAGTGAATGGTAGGTAGTGTTGAGATAAAGCCATTAACATATGCATTTATGCAATGTAAAAGGTTCTGTGTTTTGTTTCCAATTAGCCTTTTCCTCCCATCCAAAATATCAAGTTCTATAGTGTCAAGTCTGCAGTTACTGGTCCTCATTTTGATGTCCGCTCGTGCTGTCTGCCATCGCATACAAAAAGCACAGACAGCTAGAAGAGTCAGAGTACTTTGTTGGAATGGAAGAATGTTAATCTGGCTACTTCCATTTAGTAGCAAAGGTGCTCTGTGGGCACAAACTCTTTTGTTGTCAGCTGTGAACAGATCCAGTTTGAATTCTTTGGTTGGGACATTTAAGAGTGCAAAGCACTATAGATTGAAGGGCAGATGGAATGAACTTGAATCAGAACCATCATGAAATGCTTTATTTGGTTCCAGAGGCTGAGGTACTCTTAGGTCTTGAGTGACTCCAAATGCAGTTTAATTTCTAAAATGTATCATTATATTTTGTATATCAATGTCTTTATGTGGAAGGAGCTGCCTCTTCACACCTCAGAGCTGTAGATGGTCTGAAAGTCTCTTAAGTGCTTCAGGTGAACTGAAGAGTCAAAATAGTGCAATTAGCGCTTTAAAGCCTGCTTTTAGAATAATAGAATCGTAGAACCATTAAGGCTGGAAGGGACCTTAAAGATCATCAAGTTCCAACCCCCCTGCCATGAGCAGAGAACCCTACCGCTGTGCTCAGGTTGCACAAAACCTCGTCCAACCTCGCCTTAAAAACATCCAGGGATTGGGCATCAACAACCTGCCTGGGCAAGCCATTCCAGTTCCTCACCACCCATATAGTGAAGAATTTCTTCCTGATGTCTAACCTAAATCTCCCTTCTCTCAGTTTAAAACCATTACCCCTTGTCCTATCACTATCTTCTCTGATAAAAAGCCCCTCCCCAGCTTTTCTGTAGCCCCTTCAAGTACTGGAAGGTGCTATAAGGTCTCCCCGGAGCCTTCTCTTCTCTTGGCTGAACAGCCCCAACTCTCTCAGCCTGTCTTCACAGCAGAGGTGCTCCAGCCCTCTGATCAGCTTCATGGCCCTTCTCTGGACCCTCTCCAACAGCTCCATGTCTTTCCTGTGCTGAGGGCCCCAGAGCTGTATGCAGTACTCCAGGTGGGGTCTCACCAGACCAGAGTAGAGGGGCAGAATCACCTCCCTGGCCCTCCTGGCCACACTTCTTTGGATGCAGCCCAGGATGCAGTTGGCTCTCTGGGCTCCAGCACACATTGGTGGCTCATGTCGAGCTTCTCATCAACTACCACCCCCAAGTCCTTCTCCTCAGGACTGCTCTCCAGCCGTACTTCCCCCAGCCTGTATTTGTGCCTGGGTTTGCACCGACCCAGGTGCAGGACCTTGCACTTGGCCCTGTTGAACTTCATGAGGTTGGCACTAGCCCACCTCTCCAGCCTATCAAGGTCCCTCTGGATGACATCCCTTCCCTTTAAGGTTTCAACCACACCACACAACTTGATGTCATCAGCAAACTTGCTGAGGATACACTCAGTCTCACTGTCCATATCTCCAACAAAGATATTAAACAGCACTGGTCCCAATACTGACCCATGAGGGACACTACCCATCACCTGCCTCTATTTGGACATTGAGCCATTGACCACAACTCTCTGGGTGCAGCCATCCAGCCCATCTCTAATCCACTCCTGTTCAGCCCTTTTTGTTTACGCTTTTGCAGTTCAAGCATTAGTTCATCTCAATCTGCTAAGTCTAAGAATGTGTTGAGAGAGATGTGAGTCAATTGAAAATAAGAAACCACAACTATGTGCAGTATGGGGGTATACACTGTAATTTTGGGGGCATCTGATTTGGGAGTCTAAGCTTCCTGTATAGTTAGCAGAGAAAGAGTAGCTTCTGCTCTGATTCAACAGCTGAAATGAGCTGAACTTTGATGCTCTGAATCTTCTGTGGCGCTGCCAGTCTATTTTTCACTAATTGTTTGGGAGCTTTGGAGGAATACCTTTCTGCTGTGGGTGCCTTAGATGCCTAACATTAGGCAGGTTGCATCCTGCCCTGATGGCTCAGTGCAGAAAGGATGATGTCTGGAAGAGGAGCCTGTGCAGAACAGGTGGAATGAAAGCAGCAAAGGTGGTATAAGGATTCTCTAAGAGGAGGAAAAACAACAAGTGGTTTGTTGGTATGAAGGGGTGACCTTTCATGTGTGCTTAGCTTCCAGAAGTAAACACTGCTTGGCAGAGTGGCAGTGCCATGGTAGCATATAGGTTTATTGGTGATAAGTGCTGCTCACCTGCTTCATTTTCTGCGTTTATCCACTGAAAAAAAAAAAGGAGTTGCTCTTCACCTCCCCCCACTCCCAGTACACAAACCGCATCACTATCTGCAGCAGGCAATCAAGTTTTGCTAGGAGGGCCTGTACCTTTTCTCTGTTTCTGTAGCTTTCTGTTTTGTGTTGTTTTTTGGTGTGGTGTTTTTTGTGGTCTTTGTTGTTGTTTTTTTAACTTATTCTGGACTGTAAGTATTAGTGGGTATTTTGAGACCAGTCAGACAGTGTAATGCTTAACTCGCTGCTCAAGGTAAATGAGCCTGGTGTCACAGGGATTATTTTTTCTCTTGTTTCCACTTGTGCAATTTGAAGCCAGTACTGCCACCATCACTTGGTGTGCAGCACTGTTGCAAATTTGATTCTGCTAGCCAGGAGCATGGAAGAATTTGGTTTTACAGTGTGAAAGAGTGTCTGCTGCAGGAGCCCTTTCTCAGGCTGCCACATCAGTCTCAGTCACTCAATAAGGACTCAGGTGACTTCCTCTTACATTATGCTCCTCAACATTTTTACTTCCTATGTTGCACAGTGCTGCAACCTGCTTATTGACTTTTTCCCCTTCCTATTCCATGTCCCTTCTTGCTGTGGGTTGTGCGTTGATACGACAGACTGCTGACCTGTCAACAACCTGTATTTAATGGACTAGACAAGAAGCTCTGCTACTTGATCAGCAGCTGTACTAGGTATGATGTGAGGAGACTCATTGTAGGCACACACTGTGTTGCCACTTGGTGCTGTTGTCTTTTCTACGTTTCATGCTCTAAACATGGCTACAGGACTCAGCAGGCAGAGTTTTGGTATTATGAGAAACAAAACATCTTTATCCCCTATATATAGCAAGATAATGCAGCAGTTTTGTTGATGCAGCAGAGCTTTTTGCAACTGTTTTGCAGCTCCTGCGTGCATTTAAAATATTGTATCTTGTGCCTCACAGGCTAACATGTTAGGTAAGCAAATGCACAAGTGCAGTAGTAAAGTATTATTAGTAACTGAATTAGCCTTATGTCTTGTAACTAGATGTTTTCTGGATCTTTCATGTCTTGCTCTTTTGGTTTCATGCCTAAAAATTGGTAAAAGGGGCCCACTGCAAGCATATGCAAATAAATAAGGAAACATCTACAGGACAGCATTGTGGGAAAAGCTCTTCAGGAAAGCAGACTTTGTCCTGTTCAGGGGTCTTACTTGGGGCCAATACATACTGTTTGACATCTTCATGCATCACCTGCATGTCATAGTGTGCCCTCAGCAAAACTGGGAGAAGTAGGTGATGAACTAGAAAGTTGTGCTGCTATTCAGAGAGACTTCATAGGCTGGAAAATGGGCTAACAAATCTCATCAAGTTCAGTGAAGAGAAATGTCAAGTCTGCACCAGAGAAGGAATGACCCTAAACACCAGGACAGGCTGTACACCTCCTGGCTGGAAAGCAACTTTGCTGGAAAGGACCCTGGGCATCCTGGTGGGCCACAAGTTGAACACAGGCAAGCAAGGTTGCCCTTGCAGAAAAGAAGGCGAACAGCATACTGGGTTGAATTAGGAAGAGCATTGTCAGCAGATTGAGGCAGGTAATCCTTACCTTCAGTCCTGGTAAGGCCATGTTTGGAGTGCTGCGTCCAGTTCTGGGCCCCCAGTGCAAGAAGGGCATGGACATACTGGAGTGAGTGCAACAAAGGGCAACTAAGCAAAGTAAGGGATTAGAGATTCTCATTTGAGGGGACAGGCTGAGAGACCTGGGACTGTTCAGCCTGGAGAAGAGAGGTCTCAAGGATTGATCTCGCCGATGTGTATAAATAACTGAGGGAATGAGGATGAGAGCCAGGCTCTTCTTAGTGATGCCCAGTGAAGGGACAAAAGGTGATGGATATAAATTGACATTCCATTTGAAGTTAAAACTTTTTTTTTTAATTATGAGAGCAGTCAAATGCTGGAATAAGTTGCCCAGGGAAGTTGTGTAGTCTCCATCTTTGGAGATATCCAAGTTTGACTGGAGATAATCCATGGTAGCCTGCTGTAATTCACCCTGCTCTGAGCAGGAGAGTGAGCGACTCCAGAGGTCCCTTCTACACTTGATCTTCAGTGATTCTTTGAATCATGTGAGCACACAAGAGCAGTGATACCTGGGTTCAGTGTAGGTGAGAGTGGAGTTTAGTTTTTGCTGAAGCTCTGTTAAACACTGCATTTCAGCAGTAGGTACAGCTGCTTCTGTTTGGATGTGGTGGTATTGTCTGCTTCAGCCTGTTGTAAAACGTTGCAATAGCTGTTACAGCAGAGGACTTCTGGCACTTTCAGGGTTTGTCTGAGAGAGCAGAGTTAATGAGAAATGCTTTTGTTACTAGTTTTCCATGAGGATACTTATTTTGTGCCAGGAGTCTCTCATTTTCAGTTCCTTTTGGTAAGCTGCACCAAAAGCTGAAAACCTCTCAGTCGCCCACTGATTTAGCATGAGTGTCCATAGAAAGAGTTGGTGTGGATTAGCTGCTCTATGTTAGGAGCATAACTTACAACTTTATTTGCAAGAGAGGCTGGAATAAACACAACTCTTCTGGCCAAAGTGAGTGCAGAACACTGTTTTACAGGATATGCTTGATGGGGTTTGAGGTGTCAGGGGATTTTTAGCTAGTATCTGGAAATGTGACAGTACTGAAATTAGCAGTAGTTGCAAAGATCTGCATTTACTCAAATGCACCAGATGTGTCTATGACTGACTGCATTTCAAGAGTTGTGGAGATGTTTGTGGTACATTGTCCTAGGTTATGCTGTCCCATGAGAGAAGTTTGTTAAAGAAATATGGTTGACTTTGTCCTCCACGTGAGAAAGTCCTGTTTAAGTACTAAGAAGTTGCAAATACATAGCCTTGAAGTGCTAATTACACTTATACTTAGTAGAAGAGATGATGGTACAATTGCAGGGTTATTGTTACCAGCCCTTGTAAGTAGGCTTCCATATGCATTTTTGGAATGTTCAAGTGGGTACAGGGTGGAAGTCAAAGCTTTGAATTAGGCTGAAACAATAAGGAAGACTCTGGACAGTTAAAGGAAGCAGTTTTAAGGAATGACTCTAGGCCAGAGGCAAGGTGCATTTCAAACAAGCCAGCTGTTAAGAGCCTAGAGTTCGGTGTTACCAGTCAATTGTTGTTGGTCTTTCAAAGAACAAGCTGTTTGGGGCCTGGGGTCAATCCACTTCTGTCTGTAGAGAATAAAACATAGAGTGTGACAGTGGCAATCTCTGTTTATTTGGAGAACAAATTTTTACTGCAATCGATTCATTCCCAGTGGTGATCCAAGCAATGGTACATTGTGGATAAATGAATAGTAGTACAGCCCAGAGTGAGACACCTTGGGACAAGTAATGTGTATTCTGTTTGCAGTTTGTGAAGGTTTGTTTTGAGCAAAGTAGTGACTGCAAATGTTTTTGGGAAATTGCAGGTGAACCAAGGGAACATGAATTTCTGTCATGATGGCATGGCTCTAAGACCTTATACAAGCAGGCAACACCAGGGAGTATGAAACTGCTGTTATCTTTTTATATGGTCTTATTAATACCATTCCAGATGGTGTGCAAATCCATGTGCAACTCTTGTGTCTGCACTTCGGAAGGGCTCAGAATAGCTGAAGGAAGAATCAGCTGAGGAAAACTTCAGGTATATAGTGACATATGTTTAATGTACTTAGCTATACAAAGTAGTTGTAGGTAGTCGTTGTTACTTCATTGGTCTAGATATGCAGGGTTAAGATTTCTGATAGAGCACCCTTTAATTCAGTAGACAAAAAGCATAGAAAGATGCAGAAGCTGATGTCAGACCAGTTTAGACTGGAAACAAATGGCAGATATTTAAGTGGTGATAAAAAGATTTTTTTTTTTTCTTGAAGTCCTGCTGCATAAAGTTCACCAGTTACCCTATGATAGCCAATTGCTGAAACAGATGGGTTTTTTCTAGTACATGAAGTGTATAAACTAGAAAAATTGTTGCCTGGGCTCAAGGGGAAGTTTATGAGCATAGTGCTGGTCCCACAGCTCCTGCTGTATGTACAGGAGTCTTGATGGGATGTTTTCAGTGGTCTGTAGTCTGTTCCAGTGCCATGTGATGGATGCAAGCACTGAATCCGAGAAAGATTAAATGTCGTATTTGCTTATGACTGCCCCAAAAGCCTTTCTTTCTACTGGTAGCTGGAGAGCTAAACCAGGTTTTGAAATTCAGAAAGGCATCGGAGAGAGATGATCATGTTCTTGAAAATGAAAGGTGCAGGCTGATTCCTTTTGTGTGCATTGTTAAAGTGATGAATTTCTAGATATCATTATATCAGAAGGGGTAAGGCTTTATAGAAGTGCTCATCTCTTTGTGGGTGGTGAGGGCCCCTTAGGGACCTGTCTCTTTGTGCGTGGTAAAGCTCACTTAGCCATAAAAGTATTTTCCCACAGCTTGCTGCCTCCTTTTTAAAGGGAGAAAAAAATAATAGGAAAAAAAACCCCCATGCTCCAGAGCACAAAGGGGAGGCAGAGACCCATGTGATCTGCTCTGCAGAAGGGTAGGAATTCTCAGTGGCCTGCCATGTTTGGCTGTCATCTTTGAAAAGAATAGTCATGATTTTTGCTTACATGTTTTACGCTGCAAGGTGGGGGGGGAACACCACAAAGCAAACCCTAAGCCATATTTTCTACACCTAATACAGAATATCTTCATAGACATTTTTATAGCCACAGTGGCTTAAAGATGGAGAACTCTTGCTATGGCAACATAGTTGTTTGTTGTATAATGGATCTGATAAGGATGTTGTGTACTGATCTCCAGCTCCCTTCCCCAGGCAGATAAGATTTTGCTATTGGATCCTTTTGCTTGTTGCCATGGAGATTTTGGGGTGTTTTTTGTTGCTGTTGTTTGTTGTGGTTTTGGTTGTTTTATTTAATTGAGCATTAATGTAGCAATCTGTTATCACTTAATGTATACCAATCAAAGGGTGTTGGTGGCTATTAGATTCTGCAGTGATAGTTTTCCCTCCACATCATATTGTTACCTCAGCTTGCTCTGTTGGGTTTATGCTTCTGGCATGCTGGCTTTCCTTGATTTTGGGGGAAGATGTATGGGAAAGTATTGTAAGGTTTTTCACAACTTGCCTGCCTCTTTGAAGTTACTTTTGGCTTGTGGGATTGTTCATCCCAGATGGGTTTACCTTGCCTGTGGGGTTTACCTTAATGTGAGCCACCCTGAGAGGTTGCTTTCTCTGTGTGGAGGCTGGAGGTGATTTAGAACATGTCCTTGCGAAGGTCAGAGCATAGAGAAATAAATTTAGCCTGTGGGCTTTTTCCAAAACATAAGAGCTGCATTTATTGGTGGTTTTGGGGTGTTAAAACAAGTGGAAGGTGGTAAGTGTTCTGCATGAGACAGAGAAATTCTTAAAGAAAGCCAAGAAGAGGATCCAAACAGTATTTGTGCAATAGCCAGTCAGGATAAGAGCACTATATAAACTTGTACAAGCTTTTCAACTTTCTGTCTCAGAACTCAATCAAAAGTAAATACACACAGCAAGAGATTTTGTACACTAACAAATTTAAATTGGAACCAAGGGTGGAAATGTCCTTCATATGTGTTTCCCCCTCCTCACCACGTGTTTTTTTTTTTTTTAAATTAGTATGCTACTTTCTCTGGAGTGGGACAAAAGAGGTAATGGTCTCCACTGTCTGCAGGAGCTCAGAGTTGGTTTTGAACTAAGCAGGAGCTGCAAGTCAGTGCTACTAAAGGAAGTTGTATTTTGCTTTCTTGAGCAGTAGGTTGATGCACTCCCCCGCTGAGCTCAGTGTGGGCTGTAATCCAGCAGCCCTGGCATGCAGGAGTTACTGTGTTTCTTAGAGTTCAAAATCAGCAGGAGCTGTGAGCCAGCCTCTAGGAATGTAATTGCAATTGCTCTTGGCTCTCAAGTCCTGCTGTGTTCCCTGGTAGCCTGGCTTCTGAGTTCAGCTCTTGCTGATCTGGGAACCAGGTTCATATCTCTCTGGCTTGCTTCAAGTGCTGCCTGAAACGATGTACAATTACACCTGTATCAAGCTGCTTCTACCCACCTGTTATTGCAGCATCGGGTGGGAAGGAGTATGTATGTGTGGCTTATGACCTGTTAGATAACTTCAGTGCTGGCAGCTAGCACACAGATCAGCGTGGAAGAAGTCGTGGTGATGTTCGTAACTGCTCTTTTGTCTCTTTCAGCTTCCTTGGGGGTGGTGAGAGTGGTAGGGGTGTGGAGGTCATTCACAGTGGGCAAGGGAGAAGTAATCCGAGAAACAAGCTTATCATCTTTGCTAAGAGATAATGACAACTATTAGACTACTAGTCCTGAGCTTTGACCAGGAAGGGGAGCACTAGAAGTCGGGCAGCTTTAGTAGTGTTTGAGAGATGGAGCAGATCCAAACTGGACTTGTCAGAAAAAGAAAAGTGACTCCTGGGAGTACACATGGTGCTGTTTGAGAGCTGGAGATGAGAAGAACATGGGGCTGAATGCATTTCCCCTTCTCACCCTAGTTATCCAAACTGTGATCTGGAGGCTTTGAGAAATTTAGAAATGCACAGAGTTAATGCATGCTTGTATTGTGCGAGGAAAGAGAAGAGCATGTAAACTGTGTACTGTGAAAGGGCAAGGGATGGAAGTTGACATGAAAGACAGAGAAGGGGATAAAATCAGAGGCAGGTGGAGTGCTTAGAGGGGTTGGGAAGATGTTTCTGTATGTGATGGGGGGAATTGTAGAAGAGGAAGGGAAGGTTGAAAGGATGGAGGAAGTAATGTCACTTTGTAATTTTCTTATAAGCCACTGAAATTGTGCACAGAGAGAAATAGAGGCTGGAGGAGGGGAGGAGTTGAGGAATGAGTCAAAGGTGGTGACGAGGCAGCTGGTGTTGCAGGCGTGGGTTTCAGTTAAGCTGGAGAAACACTGTCTTTTTTCAAACAATTGTTCATATTAGCATTCATGGTGTGGGCATGCATCCATGTGATGTCTCCTGGTGTGCTGCACACACAAGTTGTTTGAGGATCTGTCTTTTGGTTCATGACAGACCAATCCAGTCAGATCTCTCTGTCTTCCCTGAGGTGCCGTAGTAGAAACAGAAGATAAAATTTGTGTAGTAGAGGGAATTAGTCTGGTGACAGTTTTCATTAGAGTTGTTTTGCAATAGATGGTGGAATAGGAACTGGTATCAGGGTTGGGGCAAGCTCAAAATCTGGTGGGGATCATGACTTGGGGAAGAATGCAAACACCCAACACACATACGCACACACACCACACACACACCTCATTATGAGGGCACTGGAAAGCATGAAGGAAATTAAGAACTACTTTGACAGAGTGGAAGGGAAGGAAGGCACAGGAAAAAAAAAGAGGGCTGAGGGCAGACAAATAAGTAATGGGACTTATAGATTTGAAATCATAACAAGGTGGAATGAGAGAAAATCATAAAATAATAGAATAGTTTGGGTTGTAAATGACCTTTAACGGACATCTAGTCCAAACCCCTTGCAGTAAGCGAGGACATCTTCAGCTAGATCAAGTTGCTCAGAGCCCCATCAAAAAGGCTGATGGTAAATGCTGGAAGACATTAAGTTGTGGTGTGGAGAGAGTTAGTAACAGAAAGTTTAGAGGAAGAGCTTATAGGCTACATGGAATGAACAAATTTGCAAAGATTTTGAAAGGTGAGGTGAGAAAGCATGTCACTGTGGACTTGATTGGGTTCTCTATGTGGAAGGCATGGGATGAGTGCGAGGGGAATGTGTTTCTGTCTTTTCCTGGCCCAGCTTGGCCTCTGAGGTTCCACAGAAGACCCCTTGTTCGCGAAGTTCGTGCATGTCTGTTGACGCTGGAAACGATTAAAGCTGAAGGCAAAGCTGTCGTAACTTTTCTGCTTGCAAAGAAGCTAAGTGTTGGTCTCCCCACTCCTGTGATTTTAGTGAGCTACTGCCTGACTTCTGCTGTCCTGTGACTTGTGAGGCCTAGTAATGGGGTCCTTTGGGACTGTAATTTTACATGGAGTCGTAAGACTGAGAGGCTGACCTGGAGTGCTCATCATATTCTAGGCTGTACCACTTTCATCTGGTAGGAGCTGGGCCTCTGGCACTGCTGATGTGAGGGTGAGATCTTGGAGTCTCTCACACAGTTCTGTGTTGGTTTTGGTTTTCATTTGTGAGTGCTACCTCCAGTAAAGCATGGCCTGGTCCAAATCTTGATGCTCTAAAATCTTACAGCAAACCAGTAAACTCTGATTGCCCTGTTTTCATCATCTGAATTTCCCTCCACTCTTGCCTGTTAATGCTGTGTGGAATATCTGTGGTGGTTATATTGTATAGCAGCTTAAAGGACAGATTTTTTTAGTATCTTCTGGAAGTATTAC
The DNA here is from genome assembly GCF_020740795.1 of Apus apus. Lineage (NCBI taxonomy): Eukaryota > Metazoa > Chordata > Aves > Apodiformes > Apodidae > Apus > Apus apus. Next base: position 25,162,995 of record NC_067286.1, read on the forward strand.
AAGCTAATTCAAGCTGGATTAAGGTCAAGTCTGCCCTAAAAAGAAATAAATCCCATCTGGAGTATCGATCCTTTGTGTAGTGCAGAGCCTGTATGCTGACTAGCTGGGATGTACTTCTACTGCCTTGAGCTTAGTTTTTCTGTGTGTAGCTTTGAGTTTGACTTTTAACACTCCTTAAAATAATGGGGATAAAGTGTTAGTCTCTTTTCATCTTGTAGTTGCTTTTGTAATTGCAGTCGATTGGACCTGTCTGAGTTGAACTCAGGTGTGGCACTGATTTACAGAAGTCACTGCAAGGTTATGAGCTTGGTTGAACTCCTTGGTGGAATCCTGCTGCTCTCTGAGAGCTCTGATGCAGTGTCACTGTACTGAATGTCACACCCTTGCTTTCATGTTGTTACACAAGGCATGGACTAGTGTGCTTCTTCAGTTCTGCTCCACATCTGGGTCACCCCTTGAGCCTGAATCTCAGCGTTGGCTTCATGCAGAGAGATCCCTGTGGATTTGCTGGGGTGCTGGAATGTGCTTTGTCCATTAAAGCTAGTGGCGATAAGGAATGAATCTTGTTATCATTGCTGTAATCTAGATCATGCCAAACAGCCCTCAAAAGTTCCTCTATCAGAAAGTATTCAAAACATTGTGAGAGCCAAGTACTTAATTTGCTGTAGTTTTCTTTTACTTTGTTTTTTTTTCCAGTTGGAACAGTGTCATCTCCCCATGGTGTCCTTTCAGCCTGAGCTTCCTCCTTTCCATCTCACCATGTTTTAAATTTAAACTGCCTTCTAGTTAGTTAAACTACTGTTAGTTTTTGTGTTTTCTCAGGTTGGTGATTTTCTGCTTTTCTTGGTTGGCTCCCTGTTCATTGACTTACTCAGAAAACAGCAAGCCTAGCTGCTTACTTCCCAGTTCCTGGCCTGTCATCTTCTTTTGCTTGTCAGATTGGTGATACCTCATAAATTGTTCCCTTTAGCAATGTCTTTCCAGCTTTGTATTCCTTATGCAAGGCTACTGTCTGTTTTCTTTGCAGACACAGTGACTGTTCAGGACCCAGTGGTCTGAGAACAGGCTCTGAATAACTACAGTGCACCCTTAAAATACATTTCATAAATGCCACCTGTCAGCTCTTAATTTGCCCTAAAACACTTGGCTAGTTTATTGTGTGGAGTTTATTTAAGTTGTCAGGACCTGCGTTCTTATTAATGGAGGTGCATTTTTCTCTGAGAGTACATGACTTAACCTCCCTAGATGAGAACAGATTCAGAACAGACAAGTATTTCCTCAACAGTCCTATCCTGCTCACAGGATATTGTGACTGTGAAATGTAATCAACCATTGAATGTGTTTAGCTTAGTGCTCTATGTTGTAGTGGTAGTTCAGTCCCTGTTGCTAAGCTGACACAGCGTTTTCATTGCAAGTTTGGATGCTGTGCTGTAATACAGCAGTCCTGACGTGGTTAAGAATAGTAAGAATTTTCACAGGTCATTCATTCACTGGCAACTACAAGGCTTTGAATGTGTTTCTGTGCTTGGAGCTTTTATAAATATTGTGTACAGCGATTCCCACACCTATTTTCTATATGAAAGGTGGCTCCAGTGTGGAAGCTTGGTGGTGTACTGATACAAAGTTAAACCTCAGGAATTCAAACCCTTCTAGGGAACATACTGCGTCTTGGATTAGTAAGAGTTTGTATTATTGTATTATTTGTATTATTGTATTGTATTACTGTAGTGTGGTGGTTGATAAGGCATGCATGTGCTGAGCTCTCTTTCAACTGCAAATGAGTGTTTTGGCTTAAGATACTCACATTTAAAGTTGTACTGAGCACAGATTCTTGCAGGAAGAGCTGCAGAGGCGGTAGCAGACATTTGGCTTGCCCATTTGTTTGGATTAATAGTATTTCACATAGTGAAAATGCACACTCACAATGAAAAAGGCTCTTCTGTGTAAAAGCAGTTTCACTCATTTTTGCATCTATTCTGTATCTGTCTCTTGACAGACTATATTAGTTAGATAGGATTGCTCTTACAGTGCTATTTGAGCCTCTGCTCAGAAGAGGAATTACTTGATGTAAACTGAAACCGCACTAATTTGTGAGCTATGGAGTTGATAAAGTATAACCTGTGTGGAATATGCGCTAAAGTTGGCAAGTGTCTTTGACAAATAGTCACTACAAGAAAATTTTAAAGAATTTCAGGAGCTCTGAATTCTCTAAAACTATATGCAGCCATTTTAACATTAGTCTGATACTGTGGTAGTGTCTACCTTAAATGAGTGAACTGCAGTAGACCCTAGTAGACAGTGTGGGATGCAGACAGGCAAATGACCCTTAAAAATCAGATATTTAGCTTTTTTCCTTTGACATACAGCAGCAGTATTTGAGCTCACTGTCCAGCCTGAGTCATGTTGCACAGCGAGCTCAGATGGGTTCTTGTGCTGATAGGGACATTTAAGCAGGAGCAAGGAAGTCTGGGAAGGCAAGTCCCTGTTCCCAGTCGAGCTACTTGGGTAAGTTTGTCCTTGTGCTCTTCAGAAGTGCGGCAAAGTGAGATGGGAGCTCTGGAGACTCGAGAGCTTAGCGCCTGGTGCCTGCTCACAGCCCTTTGGTGGAAGGCTGCCCCCTTTGTCTAGTCTCTGCAAGACTCTCCATCCGAGACAATTAGGATTAGCAGGCACATTTCATGCTCTGAAAAGTCAGAAAGGGAAAGAAAGAGTTTTACGAAAGGAAATGCCTGCCAGGCACAGATTTTATTCTGGTTTTGTACAGAGAATAAACACAGACATGAAGGTTAAAAAGCAGACTTCGAACAGCATTTAATGAAGGGCTTAGAAATGATGCAACGGGCTTAGTGACAGCAGAGGCATTGCAAGGGGCAGAGTTGGCAGAGGGAGGAGCCTGGGCAACACACAGCACAGATTCACTATTGAGACCTTCCTAGCTCACCTTCACAGGGATGTTGTGAAACTTTAATTGTGGCAGGAGACGTGGTATTTTGATTTGGATAGTCACCTACTGTTTCGGGAAGTTTAGAAGGGAGGAGGGCTGTGAACATGCCCTTGTGTGTGGGTTCAAACACAGGTGAAGGAAGAGAATACATTCTTCTTTAGAGACTGCTGAGCTCTCTTCTGCCTTTTCATGTAGCATTCTGTCCTGGCCTCATTCATTTTTATCCCCAGTTTAATTCTGAAAAACACTTTTCTCTTCCAGAGTCACTTGCTTGGGAGCTGATTTCAAATATATTATCTGACTGATTTTTTTAGTAGATTGATATACGGACCCTCCAGATGGAGAAATTACACTAGTCCAGATTATTGTTTCTCCTCACACTGACAATGTAAAGTTTTCTCTATCTCCCCAGTATTTTCCAATCAATAGGTTTCCCACTCCTATGCCAGGGCAATAGCTGGTGACTCTTATAGCTGATCCTGTAAGTATCAGGATCTTCTGGTGTATGGAATTATAGAAATTAGAAAGAAAGCATAAATTCCTTTCTTCAACCCTTTACTCAATTTTTTTTTTTAGAGCTTCTTTATGTATACAGACAAAATCATCTAGAAGCCTGAAAATATGCAGAAAAGGTTGAAACAAAACATTAGTTAAATAAAATGTGGATTGCAATGTATTTTTAGTACTTGAATATTTTCCCTAAAAGGCTATACTGTAGGAAACATGTCTTACTGAATCATATGGTAGTGTGAAGCATGTTTTTAACACAGCTGTCACATGGAAATAAGGCAATGGTCTCAAAACAAGCATCAGTGTCTGCAGAAACTTCCCTGAAAAGCTCCAGCAGTTAGCTGATTGGAAGACTGCAGCCTTAACACCCCTTCCCAGCAAGGGGCCCCAATGAGAAAAGAGAAAGCTGGTTTGCCCACCCACTTCTCAAACAACTTGTGAGTGATTTCAGCCAACCGTAACAGATGCTTCTTTCTGTTTCCATAACCTTTTCCTGTCAAGCTGTTTAAAGGATACAGCATCTCTATTTGCAGGAAGATTTCTCTTGACTGTCTAGCTTGATAACATTTATTTCCACCTGCATGCTTTTTGGAGCACCTCCATCTCTTCACACACCACTCCAGTACTGTACCCAATGTCAGAATTCCAGGAGTTTAATGGTGGTCCCTAAAATGGGGTTTTGCTGTTTAAAATGTGTATATAAGTGTTCCGTTACGTAGTGTAAATCAATCAAAATAGTGGAGTCTTCCTACAGAACTTTGCATCCACTGCAGCTAAAAGCATCATAAATGGCAAATGAGAAGACAAAACAGCTGAGCCTTAACAGTCCCTGTTCATAAAGGTTTTGTTATAAAGAAAAAGAATTCTACTTAACCAACTTCATTTGAGTTGTACCAATATAAGACCACCACTAATGATTTGCAGCTCTGCTTCTTTGGTAAGCAAACCTTGAGACTTTAGTTCTCTGGTGAATTGTACTTACTGCCTTTCAAGAAAGAACTTTTAAACTATGCAAAAAAAAGTATCCTCTGAAGCATAAGCTAAATAATTACATACCAGTAACAAGATACAACTATTATTTTGTGTTCATTTGCCGAAGTCAGACTCTCACTTGTCTCATTTATCCCTTCTCCTTTCCAGCAGTTACTGAGCAGTTAAGCTGCTCTCCACTCATCAGTTAAGCTGTGGTGTGAGTAAGACATTCTGTTATTCCCACAGTATTTCTGTTTACCTTTTTTTTTTTCTGATGGTGTGAGAGGTTATGAATCTTATAGATAAAAAATAGTGTGCAAAAATTGTTTTAAATCCTATGAGACTTTCACTGTGGCAAGGCTGTACTTGAGGTGATGATTGGTATTGATGTAGGAGGTAGAAAGAAGGAATTCCTTCCCATTTGGTTGTTTCTTTCTGTTCAACAGTGTGAATCTGGTATTGGATGGTTGCAGAAAGTTCTTGGCAAGTTGGAAACTTAGCTGCTGTAAGTGATAGATCATGGTCTGAGAGGGGTTGGTTACCATGAGTAGGAGGAGGACTTCCTAAACAGTGGCACATGCTTGCTCCAGTGTGTTATATACAAAAGCTATGACAAGATCCTTTATTTGTCAATGAGTAGAGTACAAGGTTTTTCTTGTCTGAGAGGTTCTGTGTGAGTAGTGCTGGCTCAACTCTTGCTGGTTCTGAAAACTAATCATGCTGTCTCATATTTGATTTTTCCAACTTCCATGTGTAGCAGGGTGGTGACATGAGCAAGGGAATCTCTAGGTGGTGAACAGCAACAGAGAAGCAGATGTCCTCGTTCCTAAGGAGAAAAATTATCATCTTGCTTAGTGAAGTGCAAACAATTTAGATAAGAGGGGAATGTATTTGAAAAGGACTTTAACCTCTTCTAGTTTCCCTGAGGGAAAACTGGACCCTACCATCAAAGGCAAACACTTCCCAGATGCATTTCTGTGTTAATTGTTGCATGATCAGACAAAGGAAGATCTCGGGTCAGGAAGGTAAGATGTCAAGGAGCTATCATGACTGTACTGGGGATGGAGGCTTTGGGCAGGGCATCTGTTCAGCTATTGTTTGTGTTCCTTGCAAATAAACAGATTTTCATTGAAGTCTGAAACTTGTGGCTGGAAAATTCCCTTTACTAGATGATGCTTTCGTTGTTCACAACAGTGAGTGAAGCCCTTGGGCACTTCACTGAGCTCCTATTAGGACGGTCATCTTCACTACCTGCAGCTGAGGCCTGCTCAGATTTCTGTAGCTGATAGGACTCTGAACTTGGCATGCTAAACGCTGTGCCTTTTAAAAGGAAAATTAGCAATAGGAATGAGCATGAATGGGACATGGTATTTCTTCTTATTTTGTACATCTGGGGTTAAGGATAAATAATAGCCTTTTGAGGGTTCAGCTTTCGGAGAGCAGAGACCTCTTTGAGACTTTCTCAGTTTACATTCAATCTAAAATCCCCTCAGTGCTTAGAATATGCTGAACTACCTTTAGTAACATTTTGTACATCTGTTCATGAAAATTGTTTTGGCCACTTCCTATTTACAGCTTAGTGGTATATTGAAAAGCAAGCAGAATAAATCCTTGAAAATAGCAGGTTGCTATGCATACTGTTTCTACAGCATTAGCCCAGTTTTAGATAGCTTGGCCACTTCAAAGGCAGTGTCTTTGTGGTAGCCTGGAACAGAGATTTGCTGGCACTTGTCAAATTGATATTCAAGATTTACTGTATTTACTGTGATCAAAGCTAGTCCCCAAAACCAGGCTGCCCTGTAAAAAACTTAAGCATCAGAGATGTGCAAGGACCTGTTATGTCTCCACTAGGCTTCAGAGATCAGTAATCATGTTTCGGGTGAATTCAGATTGCTTCAGAACTGGTTGAAGAATCTGGTGTATTCTTTCAACCAAGTGCTTTATCCTTGGTTTGTCAAATAGATCTGTCCTGTGGTTTGAGTTTCCTGGAGCCTGGATTATAGTAAATCTATAACTAGTAAATGTAAAACTCATCAGTTGTAATAGATCCTTTCTGGAAGTGTAGGATAACCTCAGTGTCATTAGCTACAGTTACAAACGAGCTCATAAAGAGGTAATTGCTTTTTAAAGCAACTCATGCCTAAAGATGCGAGCGATAATCTAGGGGGAGTTTCATACCAAAGTATAATGACTTTCAAATTGAGTCACAGGTTAGTTTGGAATGACTTTTCCAGCTTCCTCAATCTAATCTATAAGTATCTTAATAAATTTTCCTCTTACTATAAGGGACCTGCCAGACACTAAAAACTTGAGATTAAGGATCCATGAGAAGAATTGAACTCTGTTTTTTTCAAATACATGGGAAAGAAATTCTCGTAATATGTAGCTGTTCCATATTCTTGAAAGTTGTATCCCAGAGCCTGTGTAGCTCTAGAGTATTAATTCTTCCTCTGAGAGTCTGGTAGTAGTTGTCTGGAAGTATCCTGCTCTTCTGAAGGAGTGCTGGAGTGCCATGGTAGAGTGGCTTTGCACTTTCCCCCCCCCCCCCCGCCTTCAGCCTAAATTCAGACTCTGGCTCACATGGCTTGATACAGAAAGGAGCACTAACTGACTGGCAAAGGTTCATTTCTCCACATTCCAAATTGAGTTGGACCCTCTGTGGGGATTGAGACTGACGGATAAATATCTGTCACATGTAGGTGGCCTGTAAGAAAAGATTTGAGGAATTATTTTTTTAAGTCTTTGTTAAGATTTTTTTTTTTCCCCCAACTCTTTAAACTCTGTCATGTGCTGAGTGGGGGTGGATGGAGATGGGATGGTGGGGGGAGGAGGGGGGCTGCTGAAAGCATCTTCATTTCTGCCATCACCCAGTGTTTGTTACGCAGTGATAGACATACGCAGGAAAGCTGCCAATCAAACCTACATTCACTGCAATTCAATTGGCCTTCACTTTGGATTTCAGCATTTTGAAATCTACATAATCTCTGCAGTAAAAGGTCGTTCTGTTCATGGGGATGACAAGCCTGAGACCCTCAGGTACCCACTGCAGTCACTTGTGATCCCATCAAACAGTGGAAGACCCAGGAATCAGGACAGGCTGTCAAGTGCTTGGTGAGAACTGCTGCTAGTAAGAGCTGATAATCTGCTGCCCACATTTAAGAAGCTGAAGTGTGTTGTTTGCCTCCAGATTACACCAGAATTAAGAGGCAACAGCACCTTCTTCTGCTCTCATCCAGGCTGAAATCCTGACTGGGCAAAGCCAGCTGAGAATGAGTTCTCACGCCGCACAGTGAACAAAAGCTCTGTAGTGAGGATGTTAGCTTTCCTAAGTTTTCTACCCATGGTCTCAAATAGTGCCTATCAACCAATGGAAAAAGGGAGCAACAAAGGTTAGAATAGCATGGTTGTGTACTGATGGGTATTTTCCTCCCTAAATTTAATGTTCAAAAATGTTTGCATGCTTTTAATCATCTTTGCTGTAGGACAGTGCATGCATGCATGTGGGAGGCATCTGGCAGAATTTGTGATACAAATGTTACTACACTTTGTTATGTGTAGCTAGATACCATTTAATCATTACACTTCTCAGTTGCATAATTAGTAAAAGTAGAGGTAATTACTTAATAAAAACATGTAGGTCATGGATCATGCCACTAGCGTTAGGCACATTGGTTTGTAGCCTTTGAGAAATGGTCTAAATCCTTCTGAACATGCTCCTTTAACTCTTTTGTTACCTGAAGCTTTACCATTAGTTGATAGGTTTTGCTGGGTCTGGAGTTTGTGCAGGATTGTCTTGTAGATAGAGAGGTACTGCTTTTTTCCATTATTAGCTTCCTGTGTAGGTTGTGACTGCCTTTGGAGGTGAAAGGAATGCGAGCACTGTATCTAACCTGAAGGTTCTATAGAAATGGATGAGAAGATCAGAATATTTGCAGGAAAAAAACCCAACCATTTGCTAACAGCTATTTTTTAATGGTACTTTTGGCAATAGGTGCAACAGTTGTATGAGCCAGATGAACTTGCTGTTTGTGGAGCAGTTAGTGATGTTGCTAGGCTCCTGTGATGCAGAGGGAGGGCATGATTACTCTCCTAGGGTATGTTATTCTCCAGTTTATATATTACTTGCTATGCCTGCAGAGGTTGTTCTCATTGCAAAACAGATGGTGACTTTGTTCATCTATGTTAATCTGTAATCCTCATCTGTAATAAGATTAATATTCTGGAATTATGTGCCCTGAGTAGTACTTCCGTTGCCAGTCTTTGTGGAATGTTTTCCTTGTCTGACTCAGCCCTTACAGGCAATTGGTATCTAGTTGGTGATGTTACTGTTTCCCTGCACCAAGTCTCACTGCTTGAAACGTGTACAGGAACTAGTTTTCTGTTCTCCACCTGGTGGTTGGAGGCAAGACGACAGAAGAGCTGCCCTTGTGTAGGGAACCTGGGCTTGCAATGAGGAGACTTTTAAAGATGAAGCAACATAAAATTTAATTGTCCTTCTTCCACTTCTGTTTGCAAAATGTAATTTCATTAATGCATCAAATCTACTTTCTCCAGTTCATATCTTTTGTTCAGAGGAGGCCTTTGTTTTGGAGGATATGGGATATGGCCTTTGGGCATATGTGAAAGCAATGGAAATTTCTGCTCTCCAAGTGATATGTGCATGTCTGACAGAAGCAGATACAGAGACTGAGCAGATGCACGGTAGACATTTGTCAATTGCTGGAGGCCTGGCACAGCTGAATACACAGTGCAAAGCTGTCTACTCAGAAGTCTTGCTCTTGGCTTGTTTCTGAGCTTTCTCCAGGACCAAAACTCAGGACTCGACACAGCTTATTGATGAAAGCAGTAGCCTTCTTGGTTTCTGTCTTTAGTCATCACCTGTCTAGAATTTGCTTCCTTTCTTTGTCCTGCCTGCCTTGTTCTTTGCTTTGCAGAGAAAACATAAACCCTACTAGTATGTGTATGTGTGTGTGTTTTCAGACCATTTTTTTTACAAGCCTGAGTATTCTTCTGTGATTTGAGAAGAAAAGTAAAAATATGACCACCCTAACTTCCCTCATCTTCCACATCACTTTCATTTATTAGCAGTTAGGAAGCTTTTAGCTGTCTGCACAGGCAGCTGGACTGCTGTGCACTGGATACAGAGTTGTCAGTGATGTCTCTTCCACTATTACTGCTGTGGCAGCCCTTCTTCTGGGAGAGTGAAGCCACCGACTTTTGTGTGCTTCCCACCACAGACAGTATGGAAATGCTGAAATCCAGACTGCATAGACTCTGGAGGCTGTGCTTTTCTCCATTTCTGCTTGGGAGATAATCTTGTTTTGCACTCCCTTATAAAATTATATTGCCTTGAGTTTATCTGGGTGCCAGCATGTATGTGTAGCACCAGGACTGCATGTTTATGAAGTCCTTAGAGTTGGTAAATAGCACGAGATTTTTGATTCTGGTACTATTGTGGGAGAACTGTTTCTTCTCTCCACTTGTTCCCCTAGGGATTGCATTCAGTGCCTCTGAGCTCTCAAATGGATGCTGACTTGACTTACCAGTGGAACTTCCTTTCTTCCTGGGAAACTATGTTTTTTTGTGCTAGTTTCTGAAATACTCTGCTCAGCCGTCTGCTTTGTTCTGTTGGCCCAAACAGACCCAAATCCTTGTGTGGTTTCCAAGGGTCATGTCATGTGCTTGGAGTCAGGGCAGCCTCAGCCTCTTGTAGGTTGGGTCACCCAGAGCAGCAAAGGGCCAGCTCATAGGTCCTCCTTGCTAATACTTTGTTACAGCCTTTACTGTGTGCCAAATACTGTAGGCAACCTGTGTCTTCTGAGTGGAGTTTACTGTAGTAGGCAGGGATTATTATGTGTGTAATTTGCCAGGGCAATGTTTTTGCTTAGTATATATATATTCTGGTCTGCCTTCAGAGCTGTACTAGAACATTTTGGGTCTGTGAAAATACAGCTTCACTGGTACCAATATGTAGAATGCATTTGCACCACATTAATATATTGAAATTTCTGACTTGTGAATCTGGGTAAACTTTATCTTTCATCACCTTCCTTTTCTTTCAGAAATGTGTTGCAGGGAGTTGCTTTCCTATTAATTTCCGGTACTCTGTGGCTTATTTAGGAGGTGTTGCCATTTCTGTAAATAAGGTTTCCTTAAGTAATCTGAAGTTTTGTATGTTGGATTTTGAAAAGTTTTGTATAGCTTTTTCTCCCCAGCTTATTTTCTGGATAATCTTCTGGAGGTTAAATTGCTAATTATTTTCCCCTTTTCTGTAGGTGCTGTGATTGGGGATGGACAGTCAGCTGTGGCCAGCAACATTGCCAATACCACCTACCGGCTCCAGTGGTGGGACTTCACTAAGTTTGATCTGCCTGAAATCAGCAATGGTAAGGTGCAATGACACCAGTGCTTTCTTCTAAGTCTATACCAACTAGAGCTGCCATAAGCTCTGAGATCTTCCAAAGGTAGCTGTATGTTACAGGTCTTGGGTCACTTGGTTGTGTTTTTACACTGGGAACTGTGGAATGCTTAGCCTTTTGAGAAAGATGACTAAAAACAAGCAGAGCTGTTCCTGCTGTCTAGCTTGTGTATTTTTGCTGACAGCAAGTCCATGCATAAATGGCGCTTTTTTGGGAGCAGTCTCATGGGGATATGGAATTGTCTTAGAAGAATTCTGTATCCAATCTCCTTATTCTTTTACCAACAAGATTCTAGAGGGATATTGTCTTTATGGCTTTACGTTAGAACCTGCTAATGAATTTGGTCCGAATTCTCTCAAGTTATTGACATCAGTGTGGGTAAAAGTGCTGCAACATATTTTGGGAATCAGGGCCCTGGTCTGTTGCTTACCACAGTGTTGCAAGTCAGGAGAGGAAGTTGTAGCTTCCAGCCCTTTGCAAAAGCAGTGATTTGTCCCGTATCTCAGGTGAAAGCTGTATCTGATTCAAGAACATGAGCAATATTCCTGATTATTTATTGCTGATTATTTATGTATTTATATTCTCCTTCCCTTTGTGAAAATCAGACCATATGTTTCCATGTGCTCTGTGGCACAAACTAGCTCTCACACTGGAAGAGACTTCCTTATGCAGGCACAGGCATATTTGATGCTTGTGGTCAGCTGATCAAGGAATGACTTTTTGGTGGCTAAAACTAGCTTGACTAGAAGGGCTATTTTTAACCCAGAATGGTATTTTGATATAGCTTGCTGTACAGCTGCAGAAATGCTTGTGGCAGCCTGGGATGAAGATAGGAGGTAGATATTCATGAATGTTTCTTTGTACAGTGATTTTTAGCTTAGGACATGTCTGTGCATATGTGAAATCCTTTACTTGACTCCTCAGCAAAAAAAGATGGGGTTGTCCTTTAAGAGACTGACTTTTTTTAGGAAGAACAGGGATTCTGTTTTCAGAAAGACTTCTGCTTTCACAGCCATTAAAATTCAGTAAGAAAAAGTTTCTCCCAGTTCCAGCCCTGTCTGTTCTGCAATTCTATAAATCACCTATCTGACAAAAGATGTTTCTGTGAGGTACTGTCCTGTTGCTTAAGGAACCCATAAAAACAGCACATGTAATGACACAATAATAGTGGAGATGTGGGGAATCGAAATAATAGAATCAAAGAATGTTCTGGGTTGGAAGGGAGCTTTAAAGATCACCTAGTCCACCCCGTGGCCATGGGCAGGGTTATCGTCTTTCAATAGTTCAGGTTGGTCAAATCTCTGTCCAATCTGACCTTGAACACTTACAATGATGGGGCATCCAAAGCTTCTGTGGGCAACCTGTATGGGGCCATTTACCTCCCAGTCCCTGGGAAATTGGAGGAGCTAGTGGAAAGCCACCAGTAGCCCATCCCATTACAAAAACCTTTTTTACTATGTCATTTCTAAAGATAAAGTATCTGATGTTTCTGTTTTAGCTCCTTCCTTCACGTTGTGTAGAATATTGTGGTGTGATCATAGCCTGGTGGGAAATAAAAGCTCTACTTCTAGACAGTAGCCCTTGACATTGTGAAGGGAGAAGAGACTTCATGTTTTTGCCCTTGAGAATCGTTCTGCCTCTTGGAAAGGAGGACACAGTGTCATCTGGAAAGTAAAATATTATGTTGAATTCATGTGCCTGTGCTTTGACGTGTCTTGTTAAGTGCCAGACTTTGTAGTACTGGTGTAAAGGGTGAGGATCAGTGCTCAAGGCAAAGTTTTGCCATGCAGTGGCAATACTTTCAGTCATCTAGCCAGACTCTGGAGCACAATAAAAATGAAGTCAGAGGGGGAAGTATCTTGCTACAGACATAAATTCTTTGAGACTTCTCTGCAAGCCTGTAAAGCATTTGAAGAGTGCTACAGCTGCTAATAGTTTGTTAGTTTGTTTTTTTGTGGGGTTTTTTTGGCCTCATCTGGCTGCTGAGAAGACTGCTGATTAAAAAAAAAAAAAAAAAGCAGCATAAGATGTTTATTTATAATTTATGGAATCCCATAAAAATAAGAACCATCTGCTCCTTAAGACATCAGCATTTCAATCGCCCTTTCCCCTGCAGGACACTTAATTCTGAAACAACTTCCAATTAGCTGGAAATTGGACAACAGTTGGTGTTGTCCTTGAGCCCTACTTGCAGGCAGGGCTCCTGCTACAGGCCTATCCTCAGCCCTTCTGACTACCCACTTGGTGTTTCATCGTACTTCACCTGTCCATCTTGATTTATTACCATTTGGAAGTGTTCGGTTTTACACTACTTCTTCATTCTGCTTCCTCCTTCTAAGCCCAACTCTTGCGCTCCTAGGTTGTTAGCCATATCTCCTTCTGTCAAGGTCTAGTAGGGGTCTATGAAGATGGAGCAGCTGTGCTCATCTTTCAACAGGTATTTGCCAAGCTTGCCAAGGCACAGAACAAAGGCAAGCTGCCAGTTTGCCAACGTGCATGAGTTTGTAGAGGTATTGTGAAGCTAAATGTGTAACAGTGGAGTGGTAAGTTGGAGGAGTTTTTCTGACTCTTCATGATCTTGGAAATAAACTGTTTTCCCAGTAAAGTCTGTGACCTCAATAGCTCCATTTTTTTCCAACATTTCCTGTAAATCAGGGGGGGTCATGTGAGAGAGTCTGCTTACACAGAGGAGGCTGTTGCACTTCCTGGGACTGACTTGAGCCACAAGAAGTTTGGGAGGTCAGGCAGATGAAGTGATGCAGCTGAAGTTTGGGACTGCCTGCCAGCTCCATTCTCCATCAAAGAAATGACTCTGTGGCCAACCTCCATCTCAGAGCAGCTCTTCTTCCTGTTACAGTTAAACAAAGAAAAGATAGTTTGGAAGCAGGATGTTTTCCATTGAAGCGGACAAATCTGAGCCAGTGACAGCAGCGTGATTGGCGTGGTCCTGTGATCTCAGCAGCCTTCAGAGCCCTGGGCTCAGGTCTCTACTCCACAGCAGTGACCTCGTTAACACTCAGTCCAGCAAGGGCACAAAAGAGGACTCCAGCAGTCTTGGGGATTTGCAGGGACTTGTGGCATTTTAGGCTCTGTCCTGTCTTTATTAATTGCAGAACAGAAAAAAAGGTAGCTTCAGGTTTCTTCTCTCCTTTTGCCAGTTTTGCTTTTAATAAGACTGAAATGAACATTGACCCAGAAGTAAACTGTAATCGTCACTTGTATCAGCACTGAGGTGGGGAATTTATTTGGCAGCAGAGACACTGCTCTCTGGCATTTATTTAATATTCTTCTAGTAAATTTCCCGCAGCTAACAGGTAAGTATTGAACTGGTGAACAGTATAGAATTACAGCCTTTCCACAGATAAAATATTTGAAGGTTTTGTTTCTTGTTTGTCTTTTGAATATACTTTCTCTTTTGCTGCTCCTTGCTCATTATTTCCTTTTCTAGCTGTAGTGGCTGAACTGGTCTAGCTTTTCCACTTTTAGTCATGTGTCAGACATTTGTCCTGTTCTAACACTGAGAGATGCAGAAGAAATTAAAAGAACAGAAGGGAAAAAAAAACCAAAACATGCTAAGCAATGTATAAATAGGAGCAGCTGTTAAGAGAGTGTCATCCTTAAGGGCGCCTGGGAGCGGATGGTGCACTCAGTGCTATTTTCCTTTGGCAAACAGTGCTGTTGCTGCCATTCCAGGCCTTCCCTGGCTTTAACCGTAATTATGCTGTAGGTGTGAACGCTACAAGTTGACACAACAACTTGATTAATTTGTTCTCTGATGTTTCTTTTGATCTGCTGTGTCAGCTCGGTGGCTGCATTAACAACAAAAGAGAACAAGGGATGAAGAGGCAGCCTTGTTGTAAGCGGTTTTCCAAAAATAGTAGTTTTTTTCCCTAAAATCTTCTGTACTAGTTTAATTTTCATAGATCAGGCCTAAGGCTCTAAGAAATCAAATAGCCTGTGGCTTTGTCAAATTCATGGCTATCTTTATCCTCCCTGTGTCTTGCAAATCCCTTAGATGCTATTTCCTAAAATGAAACCTTGCTGAAATCTCCACTGCTCACATTTAGACTGCTGCTGCTGGCACTTGTCAGCTCCCTTGGTTCTGGGCATAAGTGCTACCTGAGTCCCTCATCCTTTGTAAATGAGGGAAGAACAAAGAACCATAATGCTAGCATGAATCAGATCTTGAAAGACTGAAATAAAGGCCGTCCTTTTCTTGTTCAGTGCAGCTTGCATCTGTGATGTTTTATGTTCCAGGCACACATCAAGAGGGAAAGATAGTTCACTTCTGGCAGGGGAACTCACAATCTGTTTTGCTAAGAGGCATTCACCATATGCAACAACCTTTAAAAAGACACGTAGTCACATTGGCCATCATGGTGGACTGCTCACCAAAAACTTCTGTGCTGAAGGAATAGACTCCTGGTGACTGGTGATTCAAACCTGTTGTTGTTTTAAAAAGGCATATAGTAAGTGCTAGATGAGGAAGAGGATTATAGACCTGGAAAGGAAAAAAGTATAGCCGTGGAACTGTGAGGATATGTACAAGGCATGGCAGTGTCTCTGAATCTGCAAATGGTACAGAAGAAATAGAGATGTGGGATTATTTTCTTATGAATGTCCAAGGTTGCATTAGATTTTAAAAACTCCAACATTTAAAAGCCAAGACGTGAATTCTATAGATTACGACTTTCCTTAATTATAGGAACAAGGAAGAAATGTTGCCTGTGCTCAGAGAAATCAGTATTTGTCCACTCTAAAACTTCTTGCACCTCTTTGAAAAGCATCAGGACTTCATCAGTACAGAGGAGTGCCAGGGCTAGGTGACACCCATAGCTCTGGTCTCATGGCTACCTTACGGAAACTGCATCCTGAGCCCAGAGATGCAGGACAAAAATGTAGATATCTGGCAGAATAGGAATGAGTGAGAACAGTTCTTCGTCCCCAAAGAAGGGGACTGGACTGTATTTTCTAATAAAAGTTTTTTTGGAGGGTGAGGGCGTGTTTCATGGTTGTATGTTTGGCAAATGCTCTGTCACTGGCCTTCTTACTTGGCTGCCTTTTGAGTACTGAATTCATGTTTGCATGGGAGAGTCCCAGTATTCACCTGTCCACTAAGTTCCCATTTCCCCACCCCACCTCTTTTTATTTTTTCCTTTTTCCAATATTTTAGGTCACTGTTGATTAGATTACAACTACAAACAAATTGGTGAGAAAGGACCCCCTTAAACAGAGAGTCTAGCTCCCTGCTGTCTTAGGCAAGGACATCCTATACTTAATCTTATTCTGTCTTAAAATTGGTGAAATTCTTTGCCCCTTTTGCTTCTGTTGAAAGACTATTCTAGAATTTTGCTACTCTGGTAGAAATCTTATAATTTCCAAACTTAATGGCTGCTGGCTGCTTTCACCCACTTACTCACATGTCAACATTATTTGTGAAGAGAACTGAAGATTTTCTGCCACTTCAATTCTGCTATTTTTTGTAAGTGGAATTTATTTATGTACTTACTTTTTAATTTAAAAAAATTTCCAAACAATGTAAAATACATGTTTTGTTTTCCCCAGTCATCTTCCTAACTCTCTGCTAGGCTTGTTACCATTTAGGGTTTAATTTTCCTTGAACATGGCTGACCAAAGCTGTGCCCAGTATCCTGCATCTGGTCTCAGCACAAGGCCTTGATATTTCTATTCTAAGGTGCAGTTTAGAATTGCCATCTCTTTCACTGTTATGCCAGGTGAATGGCTCAGTCTTTACTATGATCACCAGAGTTTATTCCCTCTCGTTTCCAACTGAGAAGTTCCTATGTAAAGCAGAGGTTTATAAAAGTCCACACTAGAATGATTTCACTTCTGTTATGTCTCTGTGTACTTCATTTCACTGTGTGGTCTGATCATGTACTGTTAATGAAATTACACAGCTTTGTCAACATAGCTCATAAACCAGCTACGCTGTGTGTCTAGCTTATTGATAGAGCTAATAATTAGGACTGTTTTTTGAAACAACTCTGCAGGAATCCTCCCAGTTTGAAGGGGATTGCAACCTGTTGCCATGTGTCCTTTACCTTGTTTACAGCATATACTGCAGTTCTTGTGTTGATGCCCATCATCTCTTGTAATGACATAATGAGTACTTGAGTAAAACTGAGATTTTGAAAAAAAAGCAAATTGTTGTTCTATTTCCTCTTAAAATTAGGTAGTGTAGTCTTTAATCTTTGTTCTGTTGTCTCTGTTCAACTAGCTTCAGACTAAGCACTCAAGAATTTTGACATCTTTTGGACTCTTTGTTCTTTGGAGGGCTGTGTGTATTTTAGATTCTGTTATTACAGCACTGACAGTGACTGCCGTTATTTACCTTTTTTCTGTTCAGCACCTTTCTGTTTATACTAGGCTGAAAATTGCTGTTTTTAGCAGCTTCAAGACTGAAAAAAATGGTTGAATAAATTTAGAGAACAGGTGTAGGTGGTTTGGTACAGAATGTAATTACATAGTCCATTTTTTTATCCTCATCTTCTTTTTCATCAGAGTTTCTCAAATGGAACAGTAGAAGTTGATACTAAACCATGTAGGAAAGCAGTTCCAGGAATAATGTCTTTGAGACCAGAAGAACTGTAGATGAGGTCCAATGAGCACTTTAAATCAGCAATGCTGGAAGAAGGAGCAGCCCTGCCTGCTTCCCTGTGATGACCTTTTTCTGCTTCTGCAGTTGTCTATGTGGTCAGGTGGCATACCAAGTTGGGAAAACTCTTCTGGGTCAAATATGACCTAGGCAACAGTCACTAATTCTTTAGCTATACCAGTTCCCTGATGTAGCTTGCTTTCCACAGAAGTGTTGGGAATAAAGAGCAAGGATTGTTTCTTCTGGCGGCAGTGCCAGTTAAAGCGTTGAGTTATAGCCTTAATTTGATTTGGAAGTTCAGACTTTCAGAGGTATGCACGGAACATTCTTGGCACTGTTCTTTTGCTAAACTAATAAGGAATCTAGCCCAAGCAATGCCTTCATAAACTCGTCTGCAATTTTAGATGAACAAATGAAAGCCACTTCTAGGCTGGGCATGGTCTGAAGGTTTAGAAGAGAATTCCTGGACAGTAGAAGTTGGCCTACTGTTCCATATGATGCTCTAGCTTCAAGTATGTGAGATGAGGTGCTCAGTCTTCCAGCATCCAGAGTTTCTGTATTGCAAATGTGGGCTTTATTTCTAATTTTTTTGTATTGCTATCCCCTTGACTGTGAAAATACTAGAACCTGAAATGCCCCCATCCCCAGAACAACAGTTTCAGCTTCAAACTTCCTGGAATAATTGCAGCAGTGTTAGTGAAACACTAGCACATATTTAGGTTAGGCTGAGGGAGCGAACATAGCTCCAGTCTTGTCTTCTCAATCCACCACTGATAACGATGCTAAAAGGCCTTGCAACCTCATTGTAGTAGGAATCTCACAAGTGCATAGTAAGATTCAATAGCCCAAAGAGCTTATGGGCTGCATTTGTACAGCAGAGAGGGGAAAACGTTTGTACAAGGTCAGCCAGCCACTCACCAGCAGAGATTAAAGTCAAACTGACGTTTTTTGAAGTGCTGCTCACTACGCTGTCTGCAAGCAGTTACTTCAATGGTTGCATGAGTGTCTCAAATGCTGGAGTAAATAAAAAGAGGACTGGCTGGAGAAGTCTCTGCCCTTTCTCATTTAGTAAATCCAAGATTGCAGTAAAAATCAGCTGTCAGAAATGAAGGTCTGTATTGGTAGAGGGGCATTTTTCTCTCATCTCCTGTTTGAGATAAGAGGAGCTGAAACTAAGGTCTCTGCAAGAGAAAGGGAAATTATTTGAGGTGTACTGTTTCCAGTGACACCACTGCTGGAGTTTGTCAGGGAATTATGATCTCAAACTTGTTTAAAGTGTTCTGTCCTTTACAAAGGATGGTGTTATGCTTAACTAAGGAGGGGTTTGATAAAGTGTAATTGCCGCTATTTCTTGGCCAAAGGCTGTAGAAGGTGAGTAGATTTCATTCCCTGGGCTCATTGCAGTGTCTTATATCCATTTTGGAGCACATTTCACATTAATCAGAGTATTTTGGAAACTTTTGGAGGAAGCTGAATGTCTTGAGTGTCTTTTGCATGTACTGTCTGGTCTCCAATGTTAGGTTTAAATCTTGCTTTATTCTCTGTTGAACCTGAGTGCTTTAATCACTGTTCCTTTCTTTACAGCCTCTGTGAACGTGCTTGTTCAAAACTGCAAGATTTACAATGATGCTAGCTGTGATATCTCTGCTGATGGGCAGCTGCTGGCAGCCTTCATTCCCAGCAGTCAGAGAGGCTTCCCTGATGAGGGAATACTGGCCGTGTATTCTCTGGCACCCCACAACTTGGGCGAGATGCTTTACACAAAGCGATTTGGTAAGCATGCAGCAAGAAGTCAGGGTGGGTGGGAGTGTGAGAGGGTGCCGTCTGGACATGTAAGGTGCAGGTATGGGGGAGTGCTAAGAGGTAGTCTTTTACTTCTAAAAGAACTTAATTGTCTTGGTGGAAGGACACTTGCTGCAAGGAAGTGTCTCACAAGATTTGTTCTTGTGCAGGTCTCCTTATTCTTCTCTACCCCTTATTAAGGGTGGGCTTAATACGCCATGCATTATGGGAATGCTGGAAGGAAGATGTGAGGATGAGGCACGGAGAGGGATGTCAAACCCATGAGAGAAATAACTCCTCTTCTCTTTGTAGGCCCTAATGCCATTTCTGTGAGCCTGTCTCCAATGGGCAGATACGTAATGGTGGGACTGGCTTCCCGACGTATTCTGTTGCACCCTTCCACAGAACACATGGTTGCTCAAGTCTTCAGGCTGCAACAGCCCCATGGTGGAGAAACCTCTATGAGGGTGAGTGTATGTGTATTCTGTTTCTGTGTGTTTTCATCTATGATTTTGCGTGATTCTGGCTGTAGCATAATAGGTGGTTGCAGGGTTATGATAATAAAGATGTAGCAAGCTCTGGGCCTACTGGAATAATAAACATATGAAGGAATTTATTATAGAGGTATGCAAACATGGCAGGAGAACATAAGTATAACAGAATTGTGAAACTTTACTCTGGTTTCAAATATGATGGCCATCAAAGAAATTCCATGTAATGTGTGGTATCTTAAGTCTAGATATCACTCATAGTACCTAGTATGTCTTTTGTACTTCTTGGGGTTATATGCATATTGTATATACAGCTGGCTTTGCTGAGGGCTTTTTGCAGCTGATGTTTCAGGATCATTTACTAACATTCCTAAAATTGGCTAGCCTCTAGGAGAGTGGCCACCAGGGGTTTAGGGAAGGGTAGGAGCCAAGCTTCCCATACTTAAAAAATCAAGGTGAGGCTTAACATACTTTAGCCAAACAGACTTTCCTTGGCTATTTATTAATGAGCTTTCTATGTATATGTGGGTCTATTTTGTCAGTGGAATTCTTTTTCAGAACTGAACTGACCCACGCAGAATCATTTAGTATGTGAGGAAAACATTCATCTTTTTGCAAACTGGCAAACAGAGTTAAGAGAACATGTGTATCTTACTTTTTTCCTCAGCGGAGCCCAACAGCTATTCAGTGATAATTTAGCATGGAAAAAGCCATGCCCAGCTGATAATGCACAAAAAGAGTTGAGGAGCCACAACTAGATAATTTCTAAAGCTGAAATATGGGCTTGGATTCAAGTTTTAGGCCATGTATTCGGGTGACTTTTGTTATAGGAGATTAATAAAATGCTATGCAGACCTCTTCACTGGGGGGAATACCTTGATCATAGCGGAATTCATTCCATGAGCATTTTTTTTCCTCTGTATCTCTCTTTTTCTTTTTTCTTTTTTTTTTCATTGCCCCTTTTAAAACATTTTTCTTTTTTGAAAGGCCCCTCTGATTATTACTACTTTTGGCAGAGCTGTCGCAGTGTACAAAGGTTGCGCTGAGCCCAGCACTGGGGGAAGACTTGTCACTGGGAGAAACTGCTTGATTCACCTTCAAATTCTGTAGTTGCTCTGCTCATGATTCAGAGAGGGCCATCTCAGCTGTGTCATTACATAAGCTCCTTTATCAGCTGATATAAAACTCTTGTTTATCCTTGTATCGTCTGTTCCATGTTACAATGCAAGGGAAGATGAATTATGAAGATACTTTTTGGTGCACCAATTGGCACTTTTTCAGACCTTGTTCTGAGCTATCATTCTGGTACAAGCCTCTTTAGGTAAGAGGCAGTACTTAAGAGAAAAGCACCATTTGGTTAGCAGGTATGATTGGTGAAAGCTGTGTGGATATGATAAGATCATTAATTACATGGATTCAGTATCCCGTTAGAGCATTTTTAAAGTCTACTTTGCCCTGCAGCTGTTTCTTTTTACAGTTTTTTTGAAGATCCTAGTGAAATGCATAGCTTTTACTTCCAGATACTGTGGGGACTATCCCTTCCCACAGTCTTTTTATCATATCATAATAAGTTAAGATAGAGAATTCCTGTTAGCTAAAATCATGTCTCTTCCCTTAAAGAAATGTTGTAGGCTTCTTCAGTCTCATCTACTCTATACATTTGCTCTAAACTCCAGTTGCTGTGGCTTCTATCTAGCCCTTCCTTTTGGAGACGTTTTTCGAGCCATCTAAATCAGTAATCTTCTGTCTAAATCTTCCATTTATATATCTTCATCTCTATTTCAAACGTATCTTCTTTCCCTATGGTGTCTTATACTTGTCAAGTGCTTGTACCCTTATTCTTAGTCACCATTTAATGAAGTAATGCTTCATATTCCCTTAATCTTTTCTTGTAATTCAATCTTCCACCTTTTGTGTTTTTTTATCTTCTGAATTCTTTCCAAAATACTGTTCTTTTTTTCTCTCTCCTTCCCCCCTACTCGTTCTGGGATATGTTTAAATGTGTGTAATGTAATAAGCACAGTCTTACCAGAACCCAACAGAGGGTATTTTTTTCTGCTGTTTTTGGACTAAAGGGCTTTATTTATGCTGGCAAAACCTGTTGGGTTTTTTCTTCTTTTGCTATTCTGGTGCACAGAAAATTTTCTATGATTTTTCCCACTCCTGCCTTTCAGACTTACCCCACATCACTGCACTCCTGTCTTCCTCATCTGCTGTAGTTCTGGATTACTTTTCTACAGATGGATTGCATGTATTCTAAAGGTTGCTTTTTTCATCTTTCTTGCACATGTATTTTTAGCTTCCAGAAACCTTTCCCCCACATTTTCAAATCTATCCAGTCTAGCAGGATTTTGCTAACTAATTTGCTGTTTTCCCCTTTCCCACATCATGTTTCAAGATGTTAAAAATGTCTCATTTCTGACTGCTTTGGACTTTCTGCTTTCTGCCTATGTGACAGGGTTGCAACTGGACCAGTTTGACCTAATTTGGTTCCTTTGGCATGATGCTGAACATTGTTTCAACATTCTGTTGTGCTGTTGGTCATCTATGTGCAGTTTGTAGGACCAAGCTTGGAAATCATAAAACTGTTAATCTTGTAAATATTCCTTCCTCTAGTTGTGAAAATTAGTAGATCAAGATACTTCTTGTGTCTTCAATTTTGCAATAAGACTGCTCCATAAATTTTTAATGTTGTCAGGACATGCAAAATAAAAATAGAGCTTTAAGAAACTTTATTATATTCTTAGGACACTGTCTTTACAATCACTACTCTGTTCATATTCAGTTGAGTAAAAACCCCTTTGCTGCTTGGCCAGCATGCAGTAGAAAATGGTTTAGGAAACCTGCTGAAACAATACTCTTCAATCTCTCATGAACATTAGAGAGAATCAGAAAGCATCCATGTTGCCTCTGTGCCAACAGCTTGTAATACAAAGCAATTGTTACCCAACTTCTTAATTAAAAATAAGTCATAGCGATGTTCTGAAGCAATGCTTTTTGGATATTTTAATTTTACATTACTCACAAAACTCCCAAGAGAGAAATTCAAGAGATGTGCTGCATCATATTCTATGAAAGTTCTTGTAAGTGGTCTCATGATTGTTCCTTCCTTCCCTGATGCCTTTTGATGAACCAGGAGAGTAGGGCTTGGCAATGTGGCCTGTAAGTCACTGCAAAAGCATGTCAACCTGCAGAGGAGAGATACACAGTAATTGTTTCAGCTTCCAATTAAAATGGAAAGACCTTTCCTCCACATCCTTGACTAGCAGTCAGTGGAATGCAGATTTCAGTTCCTCAGAGGTTCCTCCATCTTGCTGTTGAAATAGAGGTTTCGAAGTGCGGTTAATTAGTTATGTTACATGAAACTGTAATGCATTTAATTGTACCTAGAAATCCAGTGACTGCTGGTGGAATTTTCAGAGTTGGGGATAAGTGTTCTGTCTGAGAACAACAGCACTTTTAGATTGTGCTAAGGAGTGTCTTAGTTATAAAATGTGTATTGTCTGTATCCATCTTGCTCCTAACATTTCAGACAGAATGGGTAGAGTTCTGCAGGTTAGGACTGACGTGATTTGACAGTTATGAATTGTTCTCAGAAATAGAGTAGTGAGCTAGAGGTTCATGCTCTGCCTGTTCACTCCCTTAAGATTGATCTGCTTAGCATTTCAGATGGAAACCTGGCTTTGCTAAAGAACAAGTTTGTTTTTCAGGCTGAGGCTTTAAAAGCTCTCTAGTAGTACTGACTTTTAACAAGAGTGGTATGCCTAAGCATAATTTTTTCTTGGGTTTGGTTTTCTGTTGTTGTTTTTTTTTTTCAAACCCAGCTAACTACTCTGGAATTTTTCTGTAGCTGGAGAGCACAGGGAAGGAATTGCTTTTAGCAGATCTCTAGCTTGGTGTGGTACAGGTAGCAATGGTAGTGGGAATTGTCTGGAAATAATTTAGTTTCAGAGATGTGAAGTTCAATGACAGGACTCCAAATATGCAATAAGAATAGGTTTTGCAGCCTATTTTGAAAGGGTTGATGGAGCTGGCCTCCAAATAAAGAGGATCTGTTATCAAGCTGCCTTGGTCTAAGGTGATTTCTTCTGAGCTTCATGCAAGTGTCAGTATTCAGTATGCAGTGTGGTCTGCACAGGTCACTGCCAGACTTCACAGACTTGCTGGATGAGCTGTGAATGTTCCTTCAGCCATAAGTAAAGGGGCTTTAAGCCTGGAAGCACATTTGCTTCAATTGGGATGCAAGTTACAGTTTTGTCAAAACCCTTGATAATGTTAAAAGAAAATGTATTAAAATATATGGAGGTAGCTTACTGTAGCATTACCTCCAGTGGAAAAATTCATCTATGAATTAACATACTTCTGAAAACAAGAGCAGTTTGCAGGAAAGAGAGTACCACCCTCTTGCTGTGCTGTGAAAAAGTGTCTTTATTGGTATGGTCTGTTGTCTCCTTTTGAGAGAGATTTTGACAACTGCAGGTCGACAGAGGGAGCTTCTGACAACTGTAAATAGAACTGTAAGTAATACATTCAGTTACTACCCAAAGAAGTTTTTCACTGTTGGCAGAAGTTGAACTAGGTAGATGTTTCTTAGACCACCACAAGTACTAGCAGAGTCACAGGCTGAGTGTACTTGTTGATATTGGGAAGAGGACATAGGGACAGAACCCTTTTCTGACTGATAAGGGAAATCCCTCCTTTTAATGTGAAGTAGAGTGTAGTAACCTGATTGAAGCCATATAGTTTTGTATGATCTCTGTATCAGCAGATTCTGCCAGGTATCTTTGGAAAAATGACATATCCAAAACTTGTGTTGCTAAGTACTGCTTATGTAGGGTGCTGTAAGAAGGAGCTGTATTCAACAGCCACCTTGATGTTGCAGATGGCGTGAAGATTTGCGTAGATGTGCACATTTGAGTATAGACGCAGAAATTGATGCAGTTGGGTGCATAGTTTTAACTAGACAGAAAAAACAATGGCAAAGATGGTTCTGCATCTGAAATTTGTTTATGTGCACTCATCTCGCCCAAGTCAGGTACAGGGAAGGGGGGGAGCCAAGGTGAATTATTACCGGATTTGCACTAAACTGGCCATAGGCTGAGAAGAGATTTGCAATTTCATGAAGATTTTATTTTCAGTACTTCTTCCTACCATCTTTCTTGAATTAAATTTAAGCCAACTCTTTCCTCCAGTATTTATTCCTTCCAGACGTGTAGGCAGCTGGATGACAGCCTCTTTTCACCTAGATGAGGGTGCATGTAGCTCTGTCATCAACATATTGTTGACACTTGATCTTGTATGCTGTTCTATTGAGGCTCAGCAGACGGAGAGTGGGGTGGAATGGCAGCTGTGCACAAATCCTTTGCTCCTGTCATTAGATCTTTAACATTTTGTAGATTTTGCTGTTTCGGGCTCAGCATGGCATTTAATGGGGAATTCAAAGGTACTTCTTTTGGTTTGCAGTCTGAGTTAAGGGCAAAAGTGAAGAAGCTTGTCATTCCTTTTGCTGTAGAAGTGACAATATTTTCATTAGCTTGTTCCAGCATTCAGAGCTGTTGGTGATTTTTGCAAGAGATAGCAATAGCTGGGGGCACAGTCCTGTTTGCACAGTTCAGTTCACTTGTGCATCTGCTCTGAATATATATGTATTTATCTTCTGTCACAAAGGATGCTAACACCTCCTTTGGCTTTCCTGTTTCTCTCCTTTCATCTGTTCCAACCACACGCATGCATGTTTTAAAGGACAGTTGTTTTGTTTAGCAATTTCTTGTTTACTCAGCCCTAGGTTTCAGATCTGGGCTTGGACCAGTTCCCTAAGGGATTCTTGGAGCTATTACTCTGAGTTTGCAGCCTTTTGGAGACAGGTAGTAAATTAATAAACCCCTTCAAGTGTGCTATTTTCATGAGTGAGAACTGTGTTACCTAAGATGATCCATTTCTTCATAAAACCTGTTAGTGTTTTGAAGTTTCCCACTAGTTATTTAAAAACTCGTTCTCATGTAGTAGCTGCATGGCAGACTTGTGAGATACAGTACAAGCTGATAATGCCAAGAGCTAGCCTAAAGAAAGGAAGGGTTAGGTGTGCTGTAATGAGACTTCTCCTGATTTGAAAGCTCAGTAATAAACTATGTGATCAAGTATGGTCAGAGATAACCAACAGTGTTTTACTGTAGCATGAAGTTTCTCTCTCCAACCAACAGAAACTTATGGTGCTGTCCTGTTTTAGGATTAAAATCAAGTATCCTAAGTTAAGGTTTCAGTTGTGGCTGAAAATAAGGGTTAGTTTTGATTTAATTCACTGTGGCTCAGAAAGCAAAACTAGGATTTTTTGCAGTGACGTCAGGTGGGCAGAAAGGGGTTTGTTGTATTGGTAAAGACTGAAGAAGCATCCTATTACATCTGGGGAAGATAAATGGAGTTGAAAGAAATTTTATTTGTGCAGAGCATTAGATCCATTTGAGGATAAGACTGACAAATCTGAAAAGATAAGTGCATTATTTTTTGCTTTTTCCATTTTAACAGAGAAGATCTAATGGAAAGACGTGTATATTGTTGGCAGGAATCAGCTGTGGGGGAGGGGTTGAGAGGAGCGTAGAACAACCTGCCTAATAAGAAGAGACTGAGGGTAAAAAAGAAAATTATTTTCCCCTGTCTGATCATGGGAAATGCATGTCTTGTTCTTTGCATCTGCATATAGATACAGAAAGAAGACTCCTTCCAAACAAAGGAGAGACTTGTCTTATTTCAAAATACTAACATACACTGTCTTATGAATAAATGTATTGAGCCATGGTCAGTTATCTCAAGGAGTGTTTGTTTTGGTTTGCATTCAAGGCTTTGTGCTTTAGACAAGCCAGACTTGAGTTGTGCTGCAGAGGGCACAGGGGTTTGTGGCAGTGTAAGGCATAAGCCTGAACTCCGGCAGCTTTTGTGAAATTTATTAATAGAAGGCAGAGTAAGAATGTAATCTAAGCAAAAAAGAGATAGTGTTATTTTTTTAAGGAGATCAGGTTAGGATGTCTTATTATGTTTCTGGACCTTAAAAAGCCACAGACTTGTTTAAAGTGATTGGCAGCATTATAGATGTCAGTGATACAGGTGGCTTCCTGGCAGCTAAGCAAAGGGCGTAGAGTGGTAGATGCTTCATAGCAACTTATCTGGTATCCTGGTGTCAGAAGTGAACTAGTGAACACATTGACATGAAAAATATACAGGGTAAGATCTTTCAGTGGCAAGACTCTATTGGGATGAGTAAGGTGAAAAAAAAGATATTTAGGGACTCTTCTGTCTCAGTAAGGTTCTTGCAATCAAAAAAGATGAAGTGAAAGTTCTGAAACTTTAGGTTCTTCTTCAAGGTCAGATTGTGGGGCAGAAGATGAAGGGTGGATGGGGAATGCAAAATGTATGCAGCCATAGTTGAACTGCTGTTTGCTTTGCTCTGCTTATGCCTTCATCCTGTCACTGCACCTCACTTGCTGCTCTGCAAGTAAGAGTGTGCTTTGTAGTTTCTGCATTTTTCTAAAATGCTTTTTGAGTAGTTTCATACTATACATAGGCTTTGCTTTGAGGTGTGCTTTCAATGAACTTATTGTGGATTCGCTGTGTTTTTAGGGCTGCTTCTGAATTACGTAGTTCATGTATCTTATTTGTTAAAGTGTATTACAAACTGAGGTACTGGCCAGAAGCTCTGCTATAGCTGCAGTTACATTGGCAAAGCAGTGCAGCCTCCACAGTTACTTTGGTGGTATAACCTGTATCCATATGAAGAGCACCTTTTCCACCCTAAATTGAGATCTCTATTGGCAGAATATACAAATGTTGGCTGCCAGTACAGCTACCCTCATCCAGCAGACCAACAATCCTTTCTGAAGCACTTTTCTCTGCAGTCCAGGTCATAGTGGCCATGAAGCTGTGGATTTTACTAGTCATCCCAGTAAAAGGTTTTTTTTTGTTTAGCACATTAATTGTTTCTCTGCCTCTGTGTTTTCATGGTCAGTCAGCTTCTGGTGACAGCATTGATTCAGCTGAAAATTAATAATTACATTTTAGGATGGTGCCCAATAAACCCACCTGGTCTGCTCCAGCTTTTTCTCTCCCTTTACTTGTCAGGCTGGAGCTTCACGGATGACAAGAGTTCCCCATGTAAACAAGAGAACAGCTGTGCCCCCTCCCCACGCAGCCTTTATTAAGGCTGATCTAACACTTGCACTAAGCAAAGGTAATGACTTGAAATTTATTGGCATCTTGAAAGGCGATGCATCTAGCTGAGAGCAGGAATGTCTCTATTGAATTCAAAAAGATAAAAAGCAAGAGTTCCTGCTGAGTTTCCCTACCCGCTTGTGCCAACTTTCTCTTCTCCTCCAGGTTCAAAACATGTTTTTTCTTTCTTGAATGCCAGTGAGGAGAAGAAAGGTCCCACTCTGCCAAACAAGTAATGCTCAGCACTCCTCTGCCTTCCATTGCTCTCCCTGGAGGTGGGAAGGCCCTGAGCACAGAAACAGCCATGCAGGAGATGTGGTGCCTCTGCTTTGGCCAGGCATGGTGCTGCTCAGACCAGGCGAGCGGTGCAACACCACTGCCAACTGGCAGCAGTAACACAGGCTTGGGACAGCCTCCTGCTACTCTGATGACTGTCAGGATCCTGGTGATTGCCCTGTCCAGCTTTTTTATGTTGGCACATCCCAGTAATGGAGGGGAAGGGTGGAATTTGAAGAGCATTATTAAATAGCAGGAGCTTCCCTCGTACAGAGGGGGAGGGGAAGAGGGAAACACTGGGTCACTAACTAGGGCTTTGCAGAGCAAAGCCTTTTACTAAAAAGATTTCTTAGCCCTCCAGGGCAGGTACAGTCAACTGTCTAGCTCTGCTTATGTGTTGTGCCCTGGGCCCCCTTCTTCCCATGTAAGTATAGCAGCTTGACGGTGAGGAAGAGATCATCAGGAAAGATTCATTGAGGCTGTTGATTGTCACGCAGGTTCTCCTGGCTCTCTGCCATTAGTAAATATTTAGTTTAATACCTAAGCAGTGGCTGTGACAGCTGCTACAGTACTGATGGGCCAGCACTGACAAGTTTGAGAGGGAGCAGCAGCAGCGGACATGAGGTGGCCTTTGCACTGCCCATGTAGCATGTTTTCTGAACATATTGGGGGCCTATTTTTTTCTTACACCTTACAGCCCTCCTTTCTCCAAGCCATCTTCTCCCCTGCAGAATGCATTGTTGAAGAAGTGGTTGTGAAGTGCTAAAATTAGTTTTAGGGAGTTCAGCAGACGATGTGTGTGCCTACTCCTGTTCAGGGAGGATGGAAGGGGCACACTGAAGAAATAAGTTGTTGCTTCTGGTGTGATCTTCGAAATAGAGAAGTGCAGATACAAAATATTCAACCAATTCTATCCCCGTACATCATGGTTACAGTGATGTAGATTGGAAGCAACTAGTTGCTTCTTTAGTGAGTATTGCCTTCCCTTCTTATGAGAATCACCTTTTGTGTGGAAGCTTAGCTACCTAGATAATTTTAGTCATTCTGGAGGAAGACTTTTTCTCTTGCTGACATTCCCTGAACTCAGAGGAGAGATGAAGTCCTTGAAATGACAAATACTTCTGGAATCTCCTGTGAAGTGTGGAGAGATCACCAGAGACAGGATTTTCTGCAAACATTAAGTGCAGGTCAAGCAACTGTTCTCCCTAAAGGGAAGGGTAGGACCTTTCTTGCCTATGGAAGTGACATATGTTTATGTTGTTGCCAAGAAGAGAACAGCTTGCTATACTTATGTAGCCTGTTTGGGCTTAAGCTTCCATAGGGATTTTCTGAAGTTCCTGCTCTACTGACTTCACAGTTTGTAGTTAGAGAAATATACCATTCAAAATGCTGTTTCAGGACAGCATCTGGAAACAGATGCAACTGGCAACTTAATAAAATGCTGAATTGCCAGAACTAATAGTGTGGCTGTGTATTACTGAATTAGTAGTCTAGTGATGCTAAGAGGAGTTTCACATTACTTATGGTGAAGAGCCTGGAAGCTTCCTGCGACTGCTGGCAGTGATTATGGGCTGATGAAGTGTGATGTAGCATGATATCTGTCCTAAATGAAAATGCCACCTTATTAAATACAAACTCTCTTGACACTGTGGAAGAGTGTGGTAGGCACCTTAAAGATTAATAGACTTTTATAACTGGTTATTACTGGGTTTTGAACCTTTTGTCATCAATATGATGGTTACACATGGCCTGCATGGTCTGTGGACCAGCTGTAATGAAAGGCTACTGATGAATTATCAACTTTATGCATTTGAATTTCTAATTTTAAGAGTGTTTGAGGGTTGACAGCAATCTCTTGACCTGGAAGCTGGAGAATCGTGTGTGTAGGATTCCTGTAATAACGTGAATATTATTCCTTGAAGTTCAGAACTATAAAGCATGGACAATCCCTCTGGCATAGACATGGGTATTGGTATTCTTGGTATTCTACCTTGTTGTTCTTTTGGGTTATGCTTCACATGTTGAGGTTCTGTTGTGCTGTGGTATGTTTTCAGGCTGGCTACTTTGGTTGAAATATCTCAGTAACTTTTTGTAAGATCTAGCAATGGGAACAAAAAGAAAAAAAATCTGAAAGAAATTAGCTGTGATCTATGGAGAATCATGCTTTCTGGCAAGCCCTTCTGACCCTCTTTGAAGAGAGGGACCTGCTGATGTTGAAGAAACTTCAAATTTTTTTCCCCACTCTGTGGATGGAGTAGGGGGTCTTGCTAATGGATGCAATTGCAACACCCAGTCTTTATGACTGCATCAGATTGATTAGCTGGGGCCTGGTTACTGCTGCGAGTGGTGATTATGCCAGTACAGCTGCTTTCTCTTTTTATGTACTAATTACTGCACGCACGGATGTCATCACCCTTAACACTGCATGGAGTTGTCCCATTAGCGTGGGAGTGGGAAGCAGCAGGGGAGGGGAGCTCTTCGGAGTGACAAGCTGTTTAGAACTGAATGGAGTGGAGTGACGAAGCAACTATTCTTAAGCAGAATTTTTAAGCCATCTTGTCTTTGAGATTCTGCCCTCAGCCAACATTTTCGCAGGTTGTCAGAACCAGACCCGTGTCCTTGGCAGCACTTTCCATGGGTGCTATTTACTGCAAAGCACCTGGATGCTGAGCTGTAGCTCACAAGTCTGCCTCCTTGACATGGCTGATCATGGAGCCTGTGAGACAACAGCTGAGCAAACTGACCTGCCCGTGGAGGAGAGCTTGTGGCTAGCCTGGGAGGGCAGCTTCTCTAGCTGAGATACCTTGCAAACCCATTCTCAAAAGAAGAGAAGCCGTTTGCTTCTGTCTTGCCAAAGAAGGATGTGATGGAAAATCCTTGCAGTTCTTGAGAGATCTGGAATGCTTATTTTGTGAATTTATGTTCCCAGCTCTGGCGGACACCTCCCTTTCCCCTCCTTCCTCCTCCTCCTCTTCTTCAAAATCCAGTTTCCCCATCTCGGAGTGCACCATAATCTCCATGGTAACAGGTGTTACAATCGTACATCTGATTTCTTTTTCCTCTTTTTTTTCCTTCCTCTGCCCATCCTCCCCCCCTTCCCTCCCAGCACACAAGGCAGGGAGGGAGCGGGGCAGATACATGGAGATGGGTAAGAGTTAGATAACCCCCTAAGGGCATGCTGCTTTAATCCAAACACTGAGCTCCTCTGAATACATTAACTGCTGAGTGATAGCCAGGGCGAAGAGTGCCCAGTCTCTGTCATACAGAGAAGTCCTTAAGGACGTTTTCTCCTCTCATGTGGCCCTCTCAGAGGAGAGGTTAAATGTGTTACTGATGATGGGAAATAATGTAGAGATATTGTTTTGCTGTGACTGACTTTGCATTCCGATAGTCAAGGTGAAGGTTCTGGGTACTAGCTATTGGAGGGCATACAGTTAAGTGGTCTCTAACTCAGACTTCTCAAGCTTAATTGTCAACGAGACAAGATGTGGGGTGGGCAGTAGAGCTACGGAGAAAAACGAGTACGTAAGCTGTGTTCCTGAGGCTCAGTTAGTTATGCTAGCTGATGAGTCCTACCCTAATTAATTAAAATTATTACTTCAGGCCACCTCAGCAATGCCATAGTGGTTGATCTGCCTTCCCATCTACCTTTATCCTGTTGTTCCACCACATCCTCCTTCCCTTCCCTGCTTCCTGATCCAGCGCCACCCCTTTCTCTGAGGAGTCCACAAGAAAGGCTTTTGTGGTAGATGGATGGTTGCCCATTGCAGAAAATGTAATGAAAAAAATCCTTATCCTGTTGAAAATCTAGATTTGAAGTCTGTGTTACCTGCAGTGATTACACATTTAAATCTTAGATAAATTTCTGCAGAAATTCTGTTAATTATTTGAACTTGTAAATGCAGTCTTCAGTCCTACGCTTCTGAAGCCGTGATGGAATGTGCTCTGATGGCCCAGTCCACTGAAGCAGCTTGTCCCTCTCTGTTGCTGGTAGCCAAAACAACTGAATACCCCTCTTTCAATTTCCATGCCTTTGTTTTTATGATCTACATACGTCACATTTTGAGGCTAAATGGAGTGTTGTCAGTATACCCAGATCTGGTTGCTGAATGGTAGGGTGTAGGAAAGAATTGTGCTGTACAAATGGCTTTAGTTCCTTGGAGCTGAAGGAGAGTTACCTGCATAGATATAATCTGTTCCACTTCCTCGTTCTGGCTTTCCAATCTCAAATGGCTTCAGAAACCAAGCTAGTGCAGACCAGAAGCAGAGCTTGCTGGTGGTCCTTGGTGTGCACAGGGTTTTCCTTAGCATGTGTCAATGCAGCATTTGGGAAGCACTGGCTTGCAGCTGTGCTACCTGCAGCCATTATATTCAGCTTCTTACCTTACAGCAGATAAACATCTGGTGTTGAAAAGAGATTGGAACTGAGGGATCTGTTACATGTATACTTGTGTTATTCTCATAATCCCTTGACTTAAATGGTTTTTAAAATGAAAGAATTATGTATTATTTTTGCATGAAGTTTGGTTTGCTTACTACAAACAAACTTTTGATGCTGATAGCCCCTTTGCTTGCTAGTTTCCTGTTCCACCGTAGTCAATTAAGATGAGAGGTGAAGGCCAGAAGAGCTTCAGTTGTCCTGCTTTCTAATGACTATACCACTTGTCTCCATCACTTTGTTAAATTAGTTTGAATAGGACTGTGCAGCCCACTGAGTGACATGTGCATTCTCCTGGGGTCAGAATTTCTTCTCTTCTGCAGCTGTGTGCCAGACAGGCTGTTAAACACTCAGGAGCACCTGGGAGTGCATTTCTAGCAGCTGCCTATCACTGCTGGTTCCTTGCAACATCCTGTGAAGTGGCATGTCTCCTTGGCCAGTGGCGCCACTGCAGGGAGGTTGAGCATTTGTTTGAGCCTCCTTGGCTCTCCTGCCTTATATTGTCCTGTCAAGTAACCTCCTTTTGTTGTTTTAGAGAGTCTTCAACGTTCTGTACCCAATGCCTGCCGACCAGAGAAGACACGTCAGCATAAACTCAGCTCGCTGGCTGCCTGAGCCAGGCCTGGGATTGGCATATGGCACCAACAAAGGGGACCTGGTGATTTGCCGACCAGAGTAAGTGATTGCTTTACATGGAGTTATGACTGCTTTGGCCATTCTGTTTTCAGGGCAGTGGGAATAAGACTACCTGGGTGAGGCATTGTGCTTGGGGGACCCAAAAAACTCAGCTCCTAATACAGCTTTTAAACTGCTGCACTTTTTACCAATGTCTTATAATCAGTGTTTGTTTTGCTGATTATAAACTTCTGCGGCTGTTTGAAGTGCCTCTCATGAGCTCATTTTATTTCCCATGTCTTTCTAGGCTTGTTGGATCCTTTGTTTCTTGTAAGTCTAGTGCAGTGTCTTTCAGTCTCTGGATGTATGGATTTCTAAAACTTACCAATGAGAACAGCAACTTGAGCTGCTGGTGATAGGCTTGCTTTTCCTCAGCTTTCACAGACCCCACTGTCCAGGTGGAGAGCTTCTTACCTAGACTTATAAAATACTCAAGCATGAGATTCTGTGAACTGCCAAGATTTTTGTCATTATTATGAGCAAGCCAGTGGATTGTTTTGATCCTCACTTGAAAGCCCAATGACTTTATCTCTGTATGATTTATACAGTATAATGAAGGGTGTAACTATCCCTTCATAAACATGCAATTAAACACAAGCTAATTTATATATGGTGAGACATAGATCATGACTGAGTGTCTAAGCAGTGAAACAGATACCGCTCTCAGTGTTTTTGGGGATTCTCTGCATCATACTTGAATATCCTTTTCTCAGTTGTGTTGTGCAAGTGCTTCTTTTGGAGCAGTGGTTCTTTTATGTTCCTTCAGGGATTTTCGAGGTAGTATCTACCTTGGTATTCTTTTGGGTTATGCTTCACATGTCGAGGTTCCATGTAACTTAAAAGCTGGCAACTAGAAACTTGCAGCACTGCTGGTCATCTTACCTTATGCATGTGAACTCCATCTGTTGTGCATGAGATTGGACATGTGGTGCTTGAGGAGAGTCATATGGTCAGTGCAGAACCACTATTTTAAATCAGAATAAATATATAGTTTGGAATAGTGACTAATTCAGTACAGGCTTCTGGTGAAATCTGTGGCTGGAATTCAGATTTTCCAATTTCATTAGTACAGAATGCTAACACTCTTCAAACAACCTCTTGTTCTCTTGAACATAATATTTCATCAGGGCCTTATTTATGCATGAAGTTCTACAATATATTATTATGGAATAAGCTATAATCACTCTCTTCCAGGATAAGTGGCTTTCTTCAAGAATAGTTGCTGTGCTTTCCAAGCAGAAGAATTAGTCAGGAGTAATGGCTCTCTTCTCAAACTCAAGAGTTATTCTAAGTTATTTTCAGTATAGAGAAGTGATAAGATCTAGTCTACTGATTATGGCTCATAAGATGGACTTGGACAAGAACACAGGGAAATTAAGTCCCCCTGAGGGTGGATGCTTTCATTGAATGTGGATGCTGCAGAGTCAAGCTTGATCTGGCTGTCCTGCCCTGCCACACCACAAATTAGGTATCCATTCTGCTGGGTAGCCCCATTCTTGCAGTAGCCCCAACCTAAGTGGCATGTCTCTTCCTGGCACCTCACTAATTAGAGAACAGCAGGAATGCTTTCATGGTGTGTTATGGAAGCACTGTCAGTCCTGCAGCATCTCTGTGAAACCTTTTTAGCTCTCCATGTTTCTAGGGCACTCTTCTTTCTCCTTCTGTCCCAGCAATAAGCATTAATGATTCCAACAAAAATAAGGTTTTTTTGTATACAATTATGGAACAAGTTGTCTGTAGAGGTGGGAGATTTACTAGTGGTTTGACAGAAATGCTACAAGACATGTCCTGCTGGTGGATTGGAGTGACTGATGCTTCTGGTGGTTGTTGCAGACCTCACATGGACTGGTTTATTTTTTTTGGAGCAGGGCATCTGGTATGTTCTGTTCTCACCTGCACCATTTTGTAGACCAACAACAGCCAGAGTGACTTAAAAACCTCTGCACAAAAGTGTAGCTACTTGCTGAGCTGAATACTTTGCATTGCGACTCTAATTTCAGAACACACGAACGAGTGAGGCTCTGTGAGAGCAGAAGTGGCTTGCTGTTCTGATGTCTGCCCCAGATCTACTTGGAAGATCCTCAGAGAAAGGAAAAATCCCAACACGTAGATCCTCTTTCAGTAGTTCTTGGCTTAATAAACTTCTTTGAAGTTGGCATATCTGTTGGATTTAATTTGAGAAATGAGGAAGAAAAATGAAAAATATTGGTGTAATTTCCATACACAGTTATACAGAGAAATATCAAATAAAGAATTCAGCAATTGATAGAGCACTATATGGGGCATAGCCAGAACATCAGGGATCAAGAAACACTATATTGCTGAAAACACCCACGCTGTTCTAATTGGGCAAAAAACTGGTCAGTAGCAAGCAACTGAGATTATTATAATTCCCTGGGTTTTTATTTCCAGGTACAATGGAGGCATTTGAAACCAAGTTCTACAGGGATCACGTAAACAAGTTGGAATAGCAGCTGTCTCTCAAATACAGAATTTGAAAAGCACGTGCTTAGGGAAAACGAGATTAGTAGACTGGAAGTACAAGCTGGCAAAAAGAAAAGGCATAATTTGAAGCTCCATAGGCTCATAATGAGATATTTTGCAAGTAGTCCTTCTAGAGTTCTAAGGAAACAGTAATTAAAATAAAATGTTTGGGGCTTTATTCTTAAGTTGGGGTCACACTGATGGCAGTTTTTCTTGCAAATGGAAACGGAGGAGGTCAAGTTATGTTGGCAATCCATAATGTGAACCTAGTACACAGATTTATGGGTTGTATTTTGAAGGAAAGGAATTATTTTTTTTTTTAAATGGAAAGCAGGATTGAATCCATTGTAATTTGACTAAGTTGGAGTATAGCAGGCTGGATACCTGTTCTTGAGAATTAATTTTAATTAAAAGGTGAAGTAAAGACTTCCTCCAAGTGTAACACCTCTGCATTTTATTTTTAGTTAGTTTGTAAAGAATTAGGATTAGAACACGATCTGGTAAAGAGCCAGGTGAAGGCATGGTTAGAGGAGAGAAGAATACAACTCTGTTAAAAAAGGAGTCACTGACTTCTTTAAGAACTTGTTCTGGGGCTGGTTATTAATATTGTTTACACTAACACGCTTTAAGGTGCGCTGAATAAATTTGCAGAGGATGTGACATTAGTCTTGTCATTGAGGAGAAAGATCAGAGTATTGCACATGAACTGGATTGCCTTGAAAGTGACTGTAGCTATAGCAATGAGATAGAATTTAATAGTACAAAGTGCACTTAGTGACTATAACAACACTGAGCTCAGTAATTAAAATTACAGAGGACAAGAAAGACACAAGGTTTTGGTTGATGATATGTGATTGAGCCATCAATACATGAGGCTGTAAAACCAGGATGAGACACAAGATGCTTAACAGCAGAGATAGCAAAATGTTGCTATCACTGTGGAAGAAATTAGGTACAGAAGCTGGAACAGTTAAAAATCCGCATATCCATATTCAGAACTGCCTTTGGACTGGTATAGTAGTTGAGAAGAGCTGTTAGTTGGGTCGGTGAAGCCTTTTTACCTAAGAAAGCCTGCAGCTTGGGGTCTTTATCAAGGCTAAAAAGGAGGGGGTTATATAGCCTTCCAAAAATCTCCAGGAAAGGAGAACTTTTAAAATATATATATATTTAATTAGCAAACAAAGAGGTGTAAATTAACTATGACTAGGATCATAGTATGCCAGATTGGAAGGAAACTGGAGGATCATCTGGTCCAACCTTTCTAAGTACTACTACAGTTTATATGAGATGGCTCAGCACCCTGTCAAGATGAGAATTAAAACTATCCAGAGTGAGGGAATCTACCACTTCTCTTGGGAGGCTATTCCAGCGTTTGATTGTCCTCATGGTGAAAAATTTACCCCTAGTGTCCAATCAGAATCTCCCCAGGAGCAACTTGTGCCCATTACCCCTTGTCTTTTCCATGTGACTCCTTGTAAATAGGGAGTCTCCATCTTCTTGGTAGCCACCCTTTAAGTACTGGAACACGGTAATAAGGTCTCCCAAAGCCTTCTCAAGGCTGAACAAACCCAGTTTTCCCAGCCTCTCCTCATATGGCAGGTTCTCCGATCTTCTGTTCATCCTTGTGGCCCTTCTTTGGACCCTCTCCAGCCTTACTTCATCCTTTTTGTAGAGCAAGGACCAAAACTGAACCCTGTAAATAGCTGAAACACCAGCTCTTCCTTCACTGACGGTGGGTTGGTGTCTGCGTGAACCTGGACTTCTGTTCCTATGGCCTGGGACCCAACAGCACTAGTAAAGACAGAGATGAAGAACGTGCTGAGGACCTCTGCCTTTTCAGCACTGTTGGTGACTAGTTCCCCTCCCCTGTTTAATAGTCGGGCAATATTATTCCTCTATTTCTGCTTGTGGTTAATGTATCTGAAGAACCCTTTCTTGAAGTTTTTGACATCTCTGGCCAATGTCAGCTCAAGCTGAGCTTTAGAACTGTCAGCTCAAGCTGAGCTTTCCGAACTGCATCTCTGCATGCCCTGGCAATGCCCTTCTAATTCCCGA
The DNA here is from genome assembly GCF_020740795.1 of Apus apus. Classification (NCBI taxonomy): domain Eukaryota; kingdom Metazoa; phylum Chordata; class Aves; order Apodiformes; family Apodidae; genus Apus; species Apus apus. The sequence continues at coordinate 25,200,856 of NC_067286.1, forward strand.
CCAGTAATGTTCCACTTTTCCACCTCTGATACATTTCCCTTTTGGTTCTGAGCAGACACAGAAGCTTATAGTTAAGCCAAGGGGATCTCTTCCTCCGCCTACTTCCCTTGCCTTTAGAGGGAATGAACTGGTTTTGCATATCCAGACAAGCGTTCTTGAAAAACTCCCAGTGCTCACTGGCCCCTTTACCCTCCAAGGAAGCTTCCCACAGGATCCCTTCCAACTGAGCCCTGAGTGCGCTGAAGTTTGCTCTTGTAAAATCTAAAACCTTTGTCCTGGAATTAACCTTCACTGTGCTCAGCAGTATCTCAAACTCCACAACACTGTGGCCACTGCAGCCAAGTCTGTCACTAACCAAGACATTACAGAGCAGGTTTTCTTGGTTAGTCAGCAGCAAGTCCAACTGTGCCCCATTCCTGGTTGGCACATCCAACATTTGTGTGAGGAAGCAGTCTTCTAACCATTCCAGTAACTTCATGGATGTCAGGTGAACTGCAGTGTTGTTCCACCAGCAGATGTCTGGGTAGTTAAATTATCCCATAAGGACCAGGTTTTGTTGACCTGAACTTTGCCTGAACCATCTGAGTATTGCTTCATTGGTTACATTGTCATGGTTTGGGGGTGGGTAGCAGATGCCTGCTGTAAGGTCTCCCTTGGAGACAATCCCTCTGATTTTGACCCAGAGGCATTCGATAGGGCTGCCACAATTACCATAGTTTACTTCTATACATTCAAGGTTTTCCTTAACACAGAGCACGACTCCTCCACCTTTTCTCCCCCGCCTGTCTTTATGAAACAGCCTGTAGCCATCTGTCATAGTCCTCCAGTTGTGTGAATTGTCCCACCATGTTTCAGTTATTCCTATGTTATCATAACTATCTGACTGGGCAAGGAGCTCCAGTTCCCCCTGTTTATTTCCCAGACTCCATGTGTTTATATACATACACTTCAGGTGGCTGATGGTTCTCATTTTGGGAGACAGCTGAGGCACATTTCACACTACTCTGGTTGGCCTGGTTTATTCCCCAATTGGTTATAGTGGTGATGGTGGAATGATCGTTGCCATTTTGGATCCCTCCCCTCAGGTCCTTCAGTTTAAAGCCTGCCTCATCAAGTTGTCCAGCCTGTTGCCAAAGATTTCCCTGCCTCTCTTAGAGAGGTGGATTCCATCCCTTCCCAGTAGGTTGTAGTCCTTGCAGAAGGTCCCGTTGTCATGAGGGTTTTGGTTTTTGTGATAACACCAGCCTTGTAGCCAGAAGTTGACCTGCATTATGTCTGTTCCTGACTGCCCCCAATCCTTGAACTGGTAATACAGATGAAAAGATAACTTGGGCACCATAACTCTTGATTTCTCCCCTAGGGTCTTAAAGTCTTTCTTGATTCTGCCTAAGTTTGGTCTTATGGTGTTGTTCGTGACCACATGAAAGAGTAATAGGGGATAGTAGTCCGTGGTCTTGAGAAGTTGTGGCACCATCTTGGCAACAGCCCTTAGCTCTGGGAAGGCAGCACACCTCCCATGTTTCCCTGTTGGGTCTGCAGATGCGCGCTTTGGTGCCCTTTATCAGGGAGTCTCCCGCTACAAGCAAGCACAAGTCATTTCTTTTTGCGATATCTGCCGTGTGCTGTTGGTTCTGTTCCATCATGTGGGCCTTGCAATTCCCTGGATGGGGTTTCATCAGCATCCTTTTCCTTGTCCTGTGTCTGTGAATTAGAGAAAGGTGGGTAAACAGCTGATTTCTGCAGTAGCCTTTATGTTAGTTGAGTGGATGCAGAAGGTTTAGCTGTTTGGAGATGCAGCCTGGCTGGCTTGCAGAGACAAGTATGCGACTGGAATACTTGTGACTGGGGGTGGGACTGCATTGCTGAGCTGTGAGGCATTTTTCCAGTGTTTTGAACCCAAGGTCCATATCTAAACAGGTGTTGACAAGTTGGCTCTCAGAGCTGTTGTGCTACGGGGAGGTTAGGTGGTGACAGTAGTGTTCATCCACACATGGAAACGTACCTAATTGGCCTGAAAGAGGCCTGTAAGAGTCTGGAATTCATGAGCCAGGACAGTAGGTATGAGGATAGAATAAATGCTTTTATTAGCCAAAGATATAACCCCTAGCAGGGTTGCATTTTGGTGAGTGAAGGAAGGAAAGGACATTGTGTATACCCACTTCCATAGATTTCAGGGTGACCCCCAGTTCGCTAAACTGCTATTAAAAAGCATCAGTGTGCTCTGCTTTTTATGTGATTAAATTGGAAGAAACCTTTAATGTAACATCAGGAAAGTTTCTCCTTTCCCAAATGCTCAAAGGCATCTGTAAGTCCTGAAGATGTATAGGGTAATGAAAGGAATTGAGTAGATCATAGGCAGTGTAAGTGTCTTTGGGTGGTGCTCCATGCTTGTCTTCTTGCTTTTTAACCAATTGTAGTGACGATGGGATGGAGCAAGGGTACTGAGGTCTGTGGTTCACAGGTGAGTCCTGCTGATATGAGACTTTTGGCCCTCAGATGTGGACTGGAAACAGGTTGCAGACTGTATGAGATTTTGACAGTCTGTTCTTTTTTTGAAAATCCTATAGTTTTGCTCTTGTCATGGTTCAGTGTATAGATGGTTGCCAACTGATAGACTTGCATACATATTAGATTGTGAGTCTGCTCACAGACACCTGCTTGCACATGGCTTCACGTTACCATGTGGTTGTCTGTGCTTTTTGGATGTAAGATGAGTTTGTGTTCAGTTCAGAAGTGTGGTACTGAAAGGCTTTGAGGCTGCCATGCTATAAAGGTTGGACACCATTGAGCTAAATCAAGACACTACATTCATGATACTCAGGTTCCTTGTGAGAGCCGTTCCACGTAAGAACAGGAATCCCTTTAGGCACACCACTTGTGTGCTCCACTTAGCAAATGAAGTGAACTGCCACGTACTACTCCCTGTAGCCTTGGTGTCTTATTGCAGGAGATGATACAGAGCAGTGTGAATTTCCTCTGCCCCTCTGCTCTCCTGCTGCACAGTGACTTTTCTGTGTGGCTGCTAGTGCTTTTTAGCTGCCCCAAGGCTGCTTCTCCCCCACCACATGCTGCCTGACATCCTTTGTAACTATGACCAGGGCTAATGCTGACTAAAGTTTTGTACCTCTTTCTTGGCTCAGAGTAGTTCAAGGTTTGATTCAGTTCCTGAATCTTGGTTTTGTATCATGGAATTACATCTACAGTGTCTTGTACAGTAGAAACACCTCTACTGAATTAAAAAGGAATATTTTGTGTGTGTGTCCATAGGATGTCCTGTCACATCCTAACAAGAGCTTTCCCATTCAGAAACACCCCTGGTGGGGCTTCTCAAACATTGCCTTGTTGAACATGAACTGGTGAGACCAAAAGTGAGGAGGAGCAGACTGCATGCTGATTATTGCCCTTTGCTGGCTTCTCTTGTGGAGGACTGCCAGGGGAGAAGGGCAGGGGGTCCCAGTATCAGTTTTTCCTCAATTCATGTTGAGTGCACTCCCCTCCTTCCCCTCCATGCTCAGGAGCAGCTTCTGGAAGGGCTCTGTGCTCGTGTGGTTTTTCCAAATACAAATCCAAAAACCTCACTGTTCTGTGAAAACTGTTTCAAAACCAATCACTCAAAGCACCTTTTCTAGGGCTAGCTATGTAATGCAGGCATCCAGAAAGAAAGAAAGGATTTCTTCAGCACAGAGCCTCTGGTAACAGAAATAAAGTACCTCCTGAAGATGTATCTGGTTCAGAGGCAGCATCCCTTGGAATTCTCTCATTGGTAAGTAGGTGTGGAGAGTCTGAAATTGATTCAGTGCTATGTAGTGTACATATTTTAATTCTTCAGGGTGAGATCTGCCTCTGATGTGTAATTATTCTGGGAAACTTCTTCACGATAAATTCCTGTGCTTTGGAGAGGATCATTGCAAGTGTCTGTCTGTACCAAGCCATTTTTTTTTCCTCCCAGAATTGCATATCCTCTCATCTAGCAATGGGGACTGTGTGCATCTAGTTAGTAGTGCTGGTAAAGAGATGGTAACCTATCCAACTCCCTGGTCCGTCATGTGTCTCTGCTGACTGGCTTCATTCATCAGGGTCTTCAACCTCTAGCAATGATGCCCTCCAGCAGCATAAGCCCTGCTGTGTTGTTTGCCTTTTTAGAATAGTTTCTGGAGGATGGAGTAAACAAAGGAGGGGGAGCTGTCTTCCTTCATGTGTAAGGGGGGGGGATGCTAGCAGCCCTGCATGGAGAATGTTTTCACAACTGTTAACCGGGGCGGTTAGAGATACTGGCCATGGCTGAGTCCTACCTCCAAATGGCCTTTTGAAAGGCAGCATCTGCACGGTGGCCTTTGGCCGTGGCTGAGTAATACAAATGCATGTCCTGGACTTTTGCTGTCTGAGAACCACAACATACATTGAATTTTCTGAATGAGGGTAAAAGATTATTTTTATTTATAAAAAGACTGAAAAGGAGGGAATATGGCCAGTTTTGCATTAAAGATGTGCCCTGCAAGCTTACATTTGGATTTTGTTATTCATGTATTTAAGAAAAAACTGAAATGCATTATTTCCAAATTTTGCAGGGAAGCCTAGGTAACCTGAGTGCCAAGAGGCTCAGTCATTGCAGATGCAAGAGGAGAGTGGTAATATGGAGGCTTGAAACAGTATTTCCATTCTGATTTTTTTTTATTCCATTTCTGTTCTGTATGTGAATCTGATATCTAGGATGAATAATGGCATTAGGTGGAAGATGCCCTCATAAAATTCCACTTAATGTGTCTATGAATTGTAGAGATAAATTTTGAGAGCTGCTTTAAGTCTTCAGTTACTAGCAACTTCATTTCCCTCATCCAGTTCTTAAGGATGTGCTGAAGAACTGACTAGTTAGTGACGTTTATTTTCCACCATGAGAAAGGTAACACAGCTCAGTGTTGAAGAAACTTAGCCTGCTCCTTACCTCTTTGTGTACTGTGTTACTGGGCTTCTGCAGGTCCTTAGTGGGTCTGAGATTGGGTAGCAGTCCTTCTAAGGGTATGGCCACATGGTCTAAAAACAGTTTCCAAATTTTTCACTTGTATCTATTCAGATCACACTTGCCACTTTTTCTTCTTTTATTTTTTCTAATTCCATCTACAAAAGTAATTAATTGCATGCAAGCAATTATTTGACTTACTGCCTGCTGCATGTGGCTCATTCTTTCGTTGTTCTCCTAGATCTTTTTTCCCTTTGTTGAATTACTTTCTTTAAGGTTAGAGGTTTTTTCGGAGAAACTAATTGTCAGTTTAAGTATTACATTCTTTTTGAAGAATGCTGCTAAGTTGGCTTTTTTGGCCTTTTGTCACTTCCTGAGTTTGTTGTAACACATTAAAAATCATGTGTGAATGGCTCAAAAAAGTTAACTTTTAAATTTTATTTGTTTTGTTCATTTCTTAATGAGTGCAGCTATCTGCTAAGTCTGGCTTCTTTCCTTACTCCCTAATTGCATAAGTACCCTTGGGTATTTTTTAAGTGGAAACTTCAGAGAGAAAATTCAGTATCTCGGCCACTTTGAGTCATCCTTGTTTTTTGTCCCTAGTCTCACTGATGAAAGACCTTTTTCATTCTAGTACCATTTTCCTCATGTTTATTTTTAGAATGTCTTTTCCCTCTTTGGCAGGACTAGTCCATCCTGCTTTCTTATAATCTTTGTTTTCTCTGCAGGTCTATACTAGACCTTCTTTATTCAATTGTTTACTCCCTTGGCTTTCCAATAAGATCATCTTTAATTTTCCAGTCTTTGATCCAGTTTAATTTGTAGAATTTTATTTGGGTCCCTTATGCCTGTGTTTTCCAGCAGGGACAGTAGTGAATCCAGCTAGCAAATGAAACAGCCAACTTTTTCTCTCAGTTTTAAATTTTGAAGCTTGCTGCTTCTGTAAATGGTCTCTACTCAGTGTCTACAAACTGTGAGTAATTGAAGTAATAATCATGGATTTGGGTTTTTTGGTCAAACCCCGCCCCCCCCCCCCCCCCTCCTTTTTTTTTTTTAGCAGGTTTCCCCTGTGTGCTAAACAAAACACTTTCTAGCTGTCTAATTTCAAAGCTGCTGAAGATTAAAAATATAAAACTTGGCTTACCCTGTGGATCAAATTGAGATTAGACCAAGCCAAGATCTTGTTTCTGGAGCTTGGTAGGTTTGTGTGTGAACACTGCAATGCTCTATTAAAAAACCAAAACCAAAACGTTTACTATGCGTGCTAATTTAAAATGTTTATTTTGAAGTTAATTTCTCCCATTCTAAATGCATTTTTCTGGTTTAGTTTATTGGCATAGTATCTACAAAACAATCCTACTTTGGAGTCACCTTTGAATTAACATATATGTTATTTTCTGCTAAAATGCCTGTGAAAGTTAAAAGAGAACTAAAGAGTGACTTTGGCTTTCGAGACTTGTAGCTGTTTAAGATGTTTAAGTCCTTAGAAGGCTTAAGCAATTTACACTCCCTCAAAGGCTCCTAACATCCTAAATTGTCTAAGCCACTGGAAGAGCTGATAGATCATAAACAGCTTAAGATATTGTGAGGGTTCAAAGCTTATTTGGAGTGTAGTCTGCTTGTAATCACTTTAAGCGTTTAACAAGCCTTTAGTTTTTTAGAGGACTTTAGGCAAGTTATCCATCTTTAGAGCTTGGTTTCAGGTGATACCAAGCTAATTATTCTTATTCAATGAACTTAAAACTTTGCCTTCTGGAATTGGTTATTTACCTTCCTGGAGTTTACCTTCATGCACCTGTACTTGTGCAAAGCATTCAGCACTGTCCCACATGACATCCTGCTCTCTAAATTTGAAAGGTAAGGATTCAATGGATGGAGCACTCAGTGAGTAAGGAATTGGCTGGATGGTTGCACTCAGAAGAGTAGTGGTCAACAACTCAATGTCCAAATGGAGACGAGTGGAGTTCCCCAAGGGTCGATATTGGGACTGGTACTGTTTAACATCTTTGGTGACATGGACAGTGGAATGGAGTGCAGCCTCTGCAAGTTTGCTGATGACACCAAGCTGTGTGGTGTGGACAACATGCTGGAGGGAAGGGAAGCCATCCAGAGGTACCTTGACAGGCTTGAGAGGTGGGCCCATACCAACCTCATGAAGTTTAATAAGGCCAAGTGCAAGGTCCTGCACCTGGGTTGGGGCAATCTAAGCACAATTACAGGTTGGGTGGAGAATGGATTGAGATCAGCCCTGAGGAAAAGGACTTGGGGGTGTTGGTTGATGAGAAGCTCAACATAAGCCAGCAACGTGTGCTTGCAGCCCAGAAAGCCAACTGTATCAAAAGAAGCATGACTGGGGTGTTAGGGGAGGTGATTCTCCCCATCTACGCTACTCTCATGAGACCCCACCTGGAGTACTGTGTCCAGTTGTGGAGCCCCCAACACAAGAAGGACATAGAGCTGTTGGATTGAGTCCAGAGAAGGGCCACAAAGATGATCAAAGGGCTGGAGAACCTCTGCTACAAAGACAGGCTGAGAGAGTTGAGGTTGTTCAACCTGGAGAAGAGAAGGCTCCGGGAAGACCTTATAGTGGCCTTCCAGTATCTGAAGGGGCCTACAGGAAAGATGGGAAGGGACTTTGCACAAGGATGTGTAGTGATAGGACAAGGGGGAATGGTTTTAAATTGGAAGAGGGGAGATTTAGGCTGGAGATCAGGAAGAAAATCTTTAGTGTGAGGATGGTGAGACACTGGAACAGCTTACCCGGGGCGGTTGTGGATGCCCCCTGCCTGGAAGTGTTCAAAGGCAGGTTGTATGGGGCTTAGAGCAAGCTGGTCTAGTGAGAGGTGTTTCTGCCCATGCAGGGGAGTTTGAACTAGATTATCTTTAAGGTCCCTTCCAACCCAAACCATTCTATGATTCCAGTAGCAGGATCCTTACCTGCTACTTAGTGTGGTTGGAGCCAGACAAGTGAATATTGGCAAGATTTTGAGTGAATAGAAAATTGGTGAAAATTCAGGAAATTCTTATTTCTGCCTTGTTTATTGCAGGCTATTTGACCTGGATGGTATGTTCTTATTCACATAAACATGCGATTATTTTTTTTTCTCCTAACTGGGATATGTCTTTTCTAAATGTCAAAGTAGCTGATGTCTACTTTCAACATCAGCAGTGCAGAAGTCACGTTTGGTACTAAGAAGTTTCCCCTGACTCTCTCAGGTGCAAGTTACAACTTAGTATGTCGTGCTGAGAGTGGTGTAAAAAAAGCTCTGGGAAATGCTGATTTTAAAAAATGCTGTTGTGGTATTTCTGCAGAATAACTGATATTGGCATGAAGGCTGTGAGGGGCTTCTCTTGTCCTTATTATCAACATGTTTTGCTTTGTAGCTTTGAGTCCCTAAAGGCAGTGCTCTCAACCTCAGTATTTCTAGTTGAGTCCCAAGATAATCAAACACCCAGACTTTCATAAAAAAAACCTCTCTCCTTCTTCTCTGACATTGGCTTGGTGCTTATTTTCCATTTATCACTCCTGTTGAATGTGTTGGAATACTGAGTCTTAATTTAAGACTTTCTCCCTGGAAACATAAGATGTTCTTCTTATGCTGTTTGTATGTCCTCCATTTCAACTCATGAGTCTGCTCATCTCCTACACACAAACTGTAAGCAGGTTACAAATGCTGACTCCAGAAGAAACTGTCAGAAGAAATAATTTTGTTTGGCTCATTACTACTGTGTTAATCCCTCTGCTCTCTTTCCTTGAGGTATCTAACAGCTTAGCTGACTGACAACTCCCTTCCTTAGCTGAGATACCACATTTTTGCCCAGAGAGGATGATTGTTAGAGATGTGCCTTCTATCTAAATCTTGCCCACTGGCCTTAAGAACATGGATTGTATCCAACTTTAGTTGCCTAGTGGTGGGCAGAACAAACTTGTGCTTGTTCAAGCTGTTGAGACAGAGAAGTGTCTTACCTACTGATGCCTCCAAATGTGTGAGGCTGGCTTCATTTAAATGGTATGAGCTTGAATAGAGCCTCTTCCTAATATTTAACCTAGCCAGCAGGACTATGCAATCAAATAAACAGGGCCAGTCATCTTGCATAGTGTTCTGAGCTGAGTTGCCATCCTCCCTGAAGCAGGCACATGGCCACCAGATGCACCAAGCTGCTTGCTGTCCTGCTTCTGCTGCACCTTTGGCAATTCAAATATGTGTCAGGATGTGTTTCTGCATGGTTACTAGTTCTAAGCCAGGCAAAGCTTGCAGGATTCTGGAAAATTAGTGGGCTGTATCAGTATAGGGAGTAAAAATGCACCTGCTGCTATTTGTGGAGAAGGGGTGGTCTTTCCATTGTCCTCTGAATGTGATGAGTAGGATAATTTCATACATAACTTAAGTGTCTGTGTGGTTGTTAATGGTAAACTGCAGAACTTCTGTTCTTCCAACTTACCTTGCTAAGAATTCATATACTTGGTCTCATCCTCTTCTTCTGGCTAGTCATACATGGGCTGTAGTCCAAGGGTGTGCTCTGAAATAGGCTGATGCTGGTGAAGCTGCCACCTCTTTGTTGGTCAAAGGGAGTTACTGCCCAGCAGAGCTGCTCCAGGAATCCTCTTTGCTGGTTCCATAGAGTTTGTACTGCAGCAAATTTTCACTTTGATTTTTTTCTGCACGTGGCTCATTGCCTGCACAGGAAGCGAAATATTTATGAAGTAGGGTGTTAGAAATGATTGTTTTCCTATCCAGGCAGCTGCTGGGAGTGCCAAACTTTGCCTTGTACTGACAATACCGTTGCCTAGCTAATCATGGGAGCCAGGGGTGGGCTTACTGTGCTGATCATCACACACTAGCAGAAGAGATAATGAGCTGCTGACAAGGATGCATCTGGAATCTGGCCGAGCACTGCATTTTGTGAGATACTGCGTGCTGCTTCTTCCTTCACAAACCAGGACAATGGATTCTTGTTCCTCAGCATAGTGTCACTTTGTTTTCTGTAGCTCTCTCTGTCTCCTTGATACAGTTTGAGTGGTTTAAGTTTGCACAAAGGAAAGAAAGCGCATCATGGGGAATTCAAATCCATTATAAACTAACCAGGTTTTGTGCGCTTGCTCTTGATGATCTTGAATAGAAAGAATATTTGAGAAATCAGCTTTAAAGAGTAATTTCATTTGTGGAGAAACCAAACCTTGGTAGCATGAAATCAGACATTCACCTGGCTGCATGCTGCATGGTATCACTCTGCAGCTAGTATTCTCCATGTTGGGCTTGCCACAATCTTCATTCTAGTAATGGAATTGTGCTCATGTTTTTAGATGGGATTACAGGCAGCAATGTCTTAATCAAAATTTAATTCAGTGTTGTAGCAGACAAGTGTGCTACTGTGGAGCCATTCTGTGTGGCAGGATTTGAAGAAGGAGAGTAGTGCATTTGCCCATTGCTGCTGCCTTCTTCAGTACTGGGGATGGTTTAAGTGAGAAGACAGTAAGTGCTGTTTATGCCTTCCTGGGCATACATACCCTACTTGCAATTTATGGATTTTTGTCTTGCCATCTTTCTCCTGAGCTGTATTGTTGTGGTGGAGTTGGGGAACTTTTGTCCTAATCTCTCCTCAACTCCCAGTTTTGGATATGCCATCTGGGGAGTTACCCAGATGTCTGTGCTGAACTGGGCTTTATTGATTTACTTTTAAAATACTGGTTAAACCAATGCAGTAAATTGTATTTCAGCTTTCTTGACACATATCAATAGCTTTGTCATTGATTCCTGGAGCTTGCTCTGTGTTTCTTCAGCAGGATACTGTGTAGGTAATACCTCCTTGCAGAGAGAAACTGTGCTGCCTAAGTTGTTGGTTCTTAAAAGGCTCCTCTCCAATTCCTTATTCAAGTTTCAGCAAAGCATACAAGTCTGTGCCCTTCATCCTCTCCAAGCTTGTTAATAATGTGAGTTGGACACAGACATGAAGGAAAAGTCCATCTCAGAACAGATCCCTGCTGGGAAAGCCAGGCTATGAGCAGCTCTGCATTTAACAAAGCTAATGGAAATTTCCAGGGAGGGCTTAGAGAGCTTAGTGACAGCCATAAAAAGGAAGAAAGTAAGAACTTGACTAAGTGGACTTCACTGTCCATGACTGACGCAGCATGGAGAATTGCAATTTTTCACCCTGAAGCCCTGGGCAACAAATGTCCTCCTTATTGCATCCACATCCAAGTGGAAACATCCTCCATGGTGCATAGAGCTTCTACCCTAGGCCTTGGAAAATGTGAAGTGCTTCCAGCATTTCCATGTTTAGAGTTTGATGGAGCAAAAGTTAAATGCTTACATTACCTGGAAAATATTCATTTCTCCAGTGTTAGCTCTGCTGCTGTGAAATGAATAGTCAGGCCTTGATTTGCAAATCTCCTGGGAAACGTACTGTTCAGGGCTTGCTAATTTACAAAATTCAAGCAATACTTTGCAATGGGACTTAAAAACCTTTAGGCTTTCTGAAAAGGGAGGTGGCACTGTTTTAGATGGGTGTGGTTAAGCCAGAGCAAATCTTTAAACTTAATTGAAAATCTGATTTAAACTAAGGTAATTGTGGTTGTCACACACATCTTGTTGTGTACTTAAATTGGTTTAACGTGCAATCATATGACCAAGTTTCTAATGCAGGCAACTGTCACTTAACCCATGCAATAGCAGTATTTCTTTGGTGAAGTCTTTGCTTATTAAGAAAGAAAATTGTGATCTTCATATAAAAGATAGTGCCAAATCAATTCCCTCCATTAAATTCAGGTATTTGCTTTCCTCACTGAACCTTGATGCAGTGATGCTGTCTGAAACATATCTCCTGTAGCTTCAATCAGTCATCCAAAGATTGGGAGCAAGCTGGATATTGCCTGTGGAAAGGCAGATGTGGGTTTCAGGTCAGAGAGATGCAGATGAGAGAGAACATGCAGAGAGAACAAAGATTGTGCTGAGGGATTTATCGCTGGAAGTCTTTTGCAAGAGGGGGGAGTTGGAAGAGGGTAAGTTGGTTAGCTGGCAAAAGGAAGAGTCTGCTGAAAGGTAGCAGTGAGGATGCTTACTGCTGCAGTAGAGTGCCAGCTGCTTATTCTGAGCCACTTTTTTGGCCCTGCAGGAAGACATGCTCAGTCCAGACTAAAAAGCCAGATTAAAGTGGTGCTGAAGATGTTGAACTCCCATTGTGGCTATGTCTAGAGACCTTGGCTTAAGCCTGTTCATCAGTGTTCCCAGAGTCAGCAACAGCAGCAGTAGCACCAGCTGCTACAGGTTGTCCTTCTGGGAAAGGAAAGCAAAGTCCTGGATTCTCTGGTAGTAAATGAGTAGCTAATAGGACCCTGGCAGTGAAACTCCATTGATAAATAGCAGCATTTAAAACCAATGTGGGAAGTAATGTATTAAATGGAATGGCTATTGATCTCACTGTGCAGGGAAAGGCGCAAATTCACTGCATGGAGTTACAACGAACTTTCCTGTCAAACAACCTGGCTGTACAGTAGTGAGCCTCTGCAGAATAGGTAGGAGCAGGGATGGGAGTTTTTAACCTGGTGTGCTGCATGTCTGCTTGGTACCATGGTGCTTTTGTAGAAGGGAGATGAATCAGACCCAAAGAAGTGTGTGTGCGCGCATGCGCAGGAGCTGAGCTTCCCATATAGTACATGGTGTTTGGGGAAAGAGAGGAAACACTACTGCCAGCTCACATTTTGGCCTAGGGAAGGCTTTGTAGTCTTCTAGTTTCTTGTCTTGGGAGTTGGCAAGGTGGCTGAAAGAAGTAGGGTACAAAGAGCACCTTGGCAGGGAATACTAATCATGTAGGTGGCTATGGGGACCATGCCTACACTTGGGAAAGCATGAAGAACTTTGGAAAGAGGAGAACAGCATGGGTCAGTTTAGGTCTGTTGTGTAGTAGCTGCAGATACCAAACAAACTAGACTTTTTAATGGAAATTTTGACTACTAAGTCAGAACGTCTCACTTGTGTAGGGAGTGTGCTACTTTGCTGACAGCAAAGTGTCACCCAGTGAGGGCAGCTGCCAGGGAGATGCTGATTTACAAAGGCTTCAGAGTTTATTGACATATGATAGCCTGTCACTAAAAACATCCACTGCCTAATATACTGAGACTTAGCCCTGTGCTGCAATGGGACAGCTAGCTCAGCAGAAAAAGTAGGGATGAGTGATTACTTCCTGTAGACTCCATGTGTGGTTTTGTTGACCTGATTTTCTCCAGCTTTCACCCTTGGTCCCAACCTGGGGTGCTGTCACCCCCACAGCCTATCCCCAGGCCTCCAGCACACACAGCTCTCCCTTTGCAACAGCTCTGACCTGCAGCGTCCTTGAAGCTGGGGTTCCTGTTGGTTATGCTGAGGCACCTCATTACAGGGACAACAGCTTTTATGTGTATGTAAAACACCATTTTGGGCCAGAGCCATAAGCAGCTACCAACTACTTGTCTGGAGTCCTTCCTTCAGATTATAGGACTATCCTTAATTCATGCTCTGGGGCTGCCTGCAGTGTGATCCAAGTCCAGGTCTTCAGCTGCGATTTTTTTTTTCACTCAGCTTGTGATGACTATGACACAGCACTGTTGTAACTCTCCACCTAGCACCGTCAGGTGTCTGCAATCCAGCAACCATGTGGTGGTACACAGCACCATTTCAAACCCCCCCAGGCAAGCTGTTGTGTCAGCATGGCATGTCAAAACACTGTACAGAAAGTCTCTTCCATGGTAATGCAGCCTATAGTGCTTCTGGAGGTGGGACACAGCAGTAGGTGGGAGATCTCCATACTGCCTTGGACTGCACAGTTGTGTGCCTGTTCTCTGAAACGTCTGTATGGCTCGGAGTTAAGCTGGATTCATTCTTATCCTTTTCCAGTCTAAGAGCTGTCAGACCTTAGAAACAGTGTGAGACACACTAACAGCATTATGGTTATAGTTGTTTAGTTTGGTTTTGATTAGCCAGCCCTGACTTTGCATGTCTTTTGGAGAACTGCACTGTGAAAGGTTGCCATAGCATTGGTTGTTCTGTTAAGCTTAGTAGCATTAGCAGTAAAATTTACGTTTTGGACTTTTTGGGCACATACATAGTTGATCCAGCACAAACTCAAATATCCTCTCCATCTGCCTGTGCTCCACAGTGACTGTCAGTGAGAGGACTGTATAGAGATTTATTTATAGGTAGAATGAGAACTGTTTGTGAGGAAGCTGAATGTTGACTAAAAGCAGTGTTTTACTTAGCATTACCTAGTGCAGGAAATGCTGGCAGGCACCACAGAGAGAATTGGCCTTCCCATTCCAATTCTTTGTTTAGTCATTTGGAGTTAGGGTAACTTGATTTTATACACACAGTTTTATGTCTTCATTTCCTGAAATCTCTCTGCTTCTGTTCCTGTGCCTCACTGCTAAGACTGAATTGAAATGAATGGAATATTCCAGAGCAGTCTGGGAAATACAGCACTCTGTGTTTGCAAGACTGTTTATGGTGATGAGCCCTTTTAACAAAAAATGTGAACTGAGCTAGATCTGCAGTTTCCCTAGGGCAGGAATCAACACGGTCCTTCTTGTTGTGGGTCTGTAATGTGGGCTGGCTGGAATGGTGTCCTGTCATGCTAATAGTTTTTCCTTCTTTGGTTTTTCAAGGGCCTTAAACTCTGGAGTTGAGTACCACTGGGACCAGCTGAATGAGAACGTCTTCACTGTGCATTCCAGCAGCAGGAACACTGAGCGGCCTGGGTGAGTCTCCTTGGTGTGGGTGAGAGACCTGACCCTTCCTGCTGCTTTCGTTACATCTGACAGCACCACTTCTTCTTTGTTGCCTTAGCACTGGTAGCATTAAATATGCAATTTCTCCTCCCCCACCTCCTTTGACACTGCCCAGTTGGGTCACCTGGCCTGCTTCCAGCAAGTGACATTCAGTGCCCAAAAGTACTGCCAGTGATGGTGAAGTACATGTGTCATCCATGGCGTCGGTAACATCTGTGAGCAAGCTGTGGGAGGAGCACATGGGGCTTGATCAAAAACACGATGCAAATTAAGTGGCCATTGGAGGATAACTGAAGAATGGGGGGTTTCACAAGAGATAAGTGTAAATCCATTGGGTGGCCCTGGTGACTGATTTTCATTCCTTGAGTTTCTGATTATGGGACATTTGTTTCTCAGCAATAAACTCTAAAAATAAAGCTAGATCCCTGACAGCCCTATTGGCTGCTTCATCCAGTCTGTCTGGTGATGCACACATTAGTTATTCTAAACACAAGGATAACTCTGCAGTTCCTTGCTTCTTGCCCCAGTGAGGACTACTCCTCTGTAAGCCAGATGTTTTCAGCAAGAGGGTGACAGTCTTGTTTCTGAACTGTGAGCTCCAGGATCCCAAGGAAATTATGAGCCGTTGTACAGGGTAGTGTCTGTGCTGTCCTGTAGACTTGGTTTGATTGAGGGTAAAAATAAGCAGTAAAGATTCTTTACTCTGCCATATGAGTGGGTATGTTCCTGCTCATGCAGGGGTTTTGGAAACAGATGATCTTAAATGTCCATTCCACCCCAAACTATTCTATAATTCTATATTGCCACTACTCATGTTTTCTGGCAGCACCTGTCAGTCTTACATGATGGGCTTAGGAGAGGTCTGAAGGCAGAAATACTGCTCAACAGTGAACTAGCTCAAAGAGAGAGCAAGAGAAGTGTGGCAGGTTGCTAAACCTTATGGAAAAAACTTGTGAATGTAGGAGTCTTTCCTATAATCTCTTTACCATTCGCAGCACTTAAAGCCAGAGGTCAGTTTTGGAAGGAACATCCAAGCATAGTCAAGATTCAGTTCTTGTAGCATCATACAATTCAGCTGTTTTATTCTGGGAAGCTAATGAGCCATGAGGTGGTTCCTGTTGTTTTGTTTTGAGAACAGGGAATTTCTCTTGTCCGACTGGAACGAGCAGAAATGCCTGCTAGAGTGCATTCATGTGCGATGCTGACAAACTAGGAGGTCCAGAGGAGGGAAGGGATACAGGCTGAGTTAAAACCGCCCAGCTGACGTGCAGAGGAAGGCTGTGTGTGTTTATTGTCCTGCGCTGCATGTCCTGTTGCATACTCAGCTCAGTGACCCTGAGAGAGAGTTGTTCTGCAGCCTTAGTGATGCTGCAGAGATACCTATCTATGCCTGTCAGACATGCTGCTTCTGTGGAAGGGTGAGTGGACTATGAGACTCTGTTGGCTTTAAAACTCAAGAGTCCAGCCAGCTGAGGCTGGAGATGGGTGTCTGTGTGCGTGTCAATAAGTGCAGGTCACAGTCCCCTCCAGCCCCATCTGCACAGGGGCTAGCAGGTGCCTGGTTGGAGTGGAGGCAACAGGAGGCTCAGGTGGATGCTTCAGTCTTGCTGGTGCATGTTGCCCCCAGTGCTTCTGGTCTTACTTGTTTTTCTCTCTTTTCAGAACCAGCAGAGCCACATGGAGGACAGACAGGGACATGGGCCTGATGAATGCCATAGGCCTGCAACCCCGAAACCCCCCCACATCCGTGACTTCGCAGGGTACCCAGACCTTGGCGCCTCAGCTGCAGAATGCCGAGACTCAGACAGAGAGGGAAGTGCAGGAGCAGGAATCCACCTCTGCAGGGACTGGGGAAGGTAGGAGCTCAAGCAATGATTTATCTGACAGCTTATCTGGTGAGTGAGGAGTTTCCACATCCTGTTAATGCATTTCGACGGTCCTGTTATCTCTTCAGCAAAGATTTCTTCAGCCTAATTTGCCTTCAGCCAGGCCAAGATGATCAGGAGAGTGAATCTCTGTCCATATGAACAGAAAAGTTGTCTTTTTCACATGCTTTTAGAAAGCAAAAATTAACTCTTCTCCCAATCATTCTGTCTTTTTAGAATCAGCTGTACTTGCATCAGTCCTCATAAAATCTCCTGAACTCTAGCCATCAGTAAGGTTGCCAACTGTTAGGAATTATCCTTTCTACCTCTGTGTTATAGTTTAGCTTGGTCCTTCATCCTGTGCAGGTTTTACAATATTGTGAAATACTGTAAAATACTGAAAGTAACTTCTCACAAAGCAGGTTTGAGTATTTTGTTTAGTCTGATTGATTAAATCTGTGATGACTGTCCAGCTCAGCTATTAAACGTCTGTAGTGTTTTCCAGTCGAGGGAAGCTTCCCCAAATGTAAAAAGCTGTAAGCAGATGATTTGCAATTCCTGTATGATTATAAAGTCACTGGTCTTTTGAAAACATGATTATTTTGTCCAGGCTTCTTGACTCTATTCTGTAGCATTGTGCTTGAATCCAACTCTGAATTCTTAGCTAGTAAGGAGGTGTGTGGTATACACATAGGAAAGACAGAAAAAAAATATCAAGGGGTCAGCTTTGAAGTTGCTGGTTCATGATTAACCCACTTGGCTTTGAGAGGCATCCCATGACATGCCTGTTTATGCCCTTAAGCTTGCTTGTGCTCTGTCAGCTTGAAAGATGCTTTTAGTTACTCAACTCTTCCACAGTTTCTGCTGTGTAGTGTCCAGTATGTGTGGTAAGGTTTTGTTTCTCTGATCTCAGGTCTTCTGTTGAAAGTTAAGTGGCAAATTCCTGACCTGTGGGGTTTCCTATCTGCTTATCTCAGTGGAGCTGAGGTAACTCCCCTGGAATGTTAGTACAGCTGAGGGGTTGTGAATAAGGTTGGAACACAGGATGTCTGGACAAGCACTGAACTTGTGGAAACTTGTACTTTCACTGAATATGGTACACAGAGTGAAAGCAAGGTACAATGTGGGACCTTCTTGCATCAAGGGCATGCAAGGGGGTCTTTCTCTGCTCTGTCAAAAAAGTGCAGCTTCTCCAGTGCTGCTTCTCTCTTCTGGTCTTCTGCAATCATCTGAAGATTTCGTTATCTCATTCTTTCTAATTAAACTTTCAACTTTCAGATCTAGATCATAGTTTTCCTAGACCATTAATGAGATGGGGAAGGATTGTCCTTTAGAGTGTCTTGTGCAGGATATCTCTACAAAAAAAAAAACAACAAGGTTTGTAGCATTTGGAAGAAAAGGAATGTAACTAACAAGCCTAGGACAGAGACTTCTCTGTCTCCCTTTCTAGCTTGAAAGATCAGCAGGTTCCACATCTGGTGTGACTTCTGGCTCAGATGCTGACTTATTGCTTGCCCCTTGCAAGCGGCCTCACCTGCAAAATGGGCTTTCACGCTTCTGTCTCTTATATAAGGATCTTTAGAACGAATGAATTATTTCAGTACAGATGCATGTGCTGGACATGGGCCAACTGGCCTTACCCTGTAGTTGATCAGTTCTTAGGCCAGTTGCATCCTCAGTGGAAATTCCTGTGCAAAGGTCTCAAGAGCAGCTCAAAACAGGGAGCAATCAAGAAATTAACTATTGGGAGTGTATAGGATAAAAAAAAACAACTGTAGTCCATGACAGAGGAATGGTACAAGGATCCGTCATGAATCAGAAGGACAAATTTTCAGCTGCTGAAAATGGTGGTCTGGTTCATCCAGGAGTCTTTGTGATACACATTACACTTGAGCTCCGTCATGCCACTTGTGACGTTAAGGTTACTGTTTTTCCAGCATCATAAGCTCTTGTGATGTTCATCCAGTGTGTTCAGGCAGGCTAGATTAGATGCTGAGCTGCTTTTCTCATTGTTAATTTGCCCACCATCTACCATAACTCTTTGCCTGTTGAAAGGGAAACACTGTTTCCTAATAGCAGGATCTAGAAGATGTCAGTGACATGAAGAAAAAAAAAAAAGTAAAGAAAAGGAAAAAATATGCCGCCAGCAACTTGATGTGTGACCTAGGGTGAATTATTAATCATCTACCAAATGGGAATAAATCTTTCCATAGTACAGTACACCAGGGGCTGTGAAGATTAATTAGTGTTTTGTATGGGGCTTTGAAGATGTAAATCACTACGTAAAAGCTCAACGGTATTATCAGCAGTAGAATGGATAAATCAGATTCTGAGTAATTTAAAGGGAAGTGTTATAGTTATCACCTTGTCGTGGTGAGAGGGGACCAAACAAAAAAAACCTCTTGAAAAAAGAGAAATAAAAGCTAGTGCTCCCTTTGAGAGTGGGTTTCTGTCCCTGTCCCTGTCAGCCCCACCATTGTGGGGAATTCTGGCTCAGGGCACCTCTTGCAGATATGTGCTTACTGTACCAAAAAAACCCAAAAACTATGCAGAATTGCATCAGAAATCTAATTAGGCACTGTGTGGGTATAAATAGTTTCCTTTTCTCATGCAAAGCTCTGCGGGGACTTTGCTGTTTTGATTATCTTTCTACCTCCTTTGGAGGAATGAGTATACGATGACTTTATTAGAAATTATTCCCTCTCATGTCTGTACCTCTTTGTATTGCAGCAGTTGATAGCTGCCTTGTGAACTCTGCTCCCAAGCCACACATAAACCAAAGGAAGCTAACATTGAGGAAAAAGCTAGAACAGGTACCAAGAAATGCCTAGAACAGTGTTTCGGTGGTCTCCTGCTTTCTTGTAAGCTGACAGGCATAGTAGAAATAGTGATGGAGTTGTAACTTTGAGGCACTTTAAATTAGAGGCACTTTAAACTTTTGGGAGTTACACTGTGCTGTGCTTTCCCCTGCGAATGGTCAGACATGATGGGGGATGGATGTGTATTCAACTGGCAAATTAAAACTCACTTTAAAAAAAATTCCCCAGAAAATTTAATGGCCCAAAGCTTTAACCTTTAGAAATTGTAATTCCTAGTCCAGACTGGGTCAGGCTGTGGCTGCCACTTGTTCAGGCTGTCAGCTGAACCAGCCATCTGTGGAGTAGGGTGCAAGTGGCAGTAACTGTCAGGGACTTCAAGTGTGCAAAAGGTGCTTCAGGTTGAGGGAGAGGGACCCCTGCAGAGCTGCAGGGCACTTGTTTGATTGTGCACCCATGCTGTCCCCTGGCTATTGACAATAAATCAATACATCTTTCAGGTAATCCAGTTGTTTAAAAAGAAAAAAATAACCCTCACTCAGAAAAATCTATGGAAATAACTGAAAGAGAATTGTCATCTCAGTTCCTATAATTTGGAATGTCTTTGGGGCTTAAAATTCAGATATCTACCTTAGTGCTCGTTGTGCAAGTAGGCACGTGCTACAAACTACTGAAATTGTAGCCATCAGAAGACTTGCTGTCTGTCAGTGGATTGCTGTTGTCTTTGGGGGAGCAACGTATTGACTACTGTCATGCCATAAATAGCTTCTAACCTATTTTGTTGAAGTGTTTCTCATCAGACAGTACAAATTTCCATCATCTCCATCTGCTTTCACTGGTTGCAGCAGATACTTTTGAGGGGGAAAAGGGCTGTAAAATGAAGGCTTGGATTTGTGGGATTCAATCTGTTTGAACTGTTAATAGTGAAAATACAGCATGTGCAAGTGAACATTTTCCTAGTGTAAGCAAAGCATTCTGAGGATGCCTGAGGAGCACTTCCAAGTGGAGTCAGTGTCCCTGCAATGTGGTGTGACTTACTCCATCTGAGACGTTAGCAATGTGTGCCAGGGGCTGCCTGTGCAGGAAAACCCTGTCCCTGGCTGAGCCTCCTGGATGCTAAAATGAAACCTGTTGGTTTATGTTCGCTGAACGTGTTTTTGCAATGCTCTTGTCAGATGTGATGTGACTTTTGTGTGGTTAGCGTGGAAATGGGAATCAGGACACCAAGGATCAGCTTCCAGATCTGCCTCTCATTCTCCAAGTAAAAACGTGGGTAGATCTCTTAGCTTTTCATCTACCCATCCATCTGTAAAATGTGTGTCATATGTCCTATAGGACTGCAACTTTCGGTTTAAAGCCCTCTGAAAAGCACTACCTAAAGAATAGAATCAGGTTCTAGAAGCATGTCCTACACTTGCCTTTACTGTGTGAACTATGCCAAGTACTTAGCTCTCTTGGGATTAAATTATGAGGGCTACTTTTAAGCTCTCATTACAAAAATAAGTTTCACTCATACAAATCACCAAGATACTGCTAAGAAATATGTTAACATTGAAGGCTGTTGTGTCTTTTCTGAGTTGTATGGAGTTGTTCTGATTAGCTACCTCAGAAAGGAAGTATGAACATGCTTCTGAGCTCGGGGAGGAAAGTGACTGGTAGTATTTCTTCTGGCACTTAGGGATATGTGATTATTCATAGCTGGTTATGCTGTGCTGTGATTCTCCCTTTCCTATTCTTATGCAAGGAGCGAATTCATTTTAAAACGCTGATATTTTTATCTTTGAGCATCTGAATTAGTGGGTCAGCTCACACCTCAGAGCTATTATTCCAGTGCTTACTCTTAGTTCTAATTTTGAACTTTTGTTTGCAAGCATGGCTACTAACTACTGCTGGTTTTAGAAAGAGGAAAGCTGAAAATAGCAAAAAGGAAGACAAGTTGACAGGTATTATGCTTACACTGGTACTTCACACGCTGGAGATGGTTAGCTGTTTTCTAGATTTTATCTCTAGTTGTCTGTAAGGTTTGTCTGTTTTTCTAACCCTAAATAGTAGTCTTGGTGCTTAAGATAAAGGATTTTACAGAGCCTGGAAGATCAGAATGTAGTTTTGAGCATAAAATGAGAGAAGAGGAATTGCACTATCGGTATGGAGATGTAGATGTGCTGTCACTTGGCCTAATCTTGCACAAGCTCAGGCTCTAGATATGCCTTTTGAGTCTGAAAAAAGTGTCACAAGAATGGGGTTTCTCTCTATTCTGCTTTTGTTCAGTTACTGGCGTAGGGAATGGGGTTTGGTCACTGCAATGAGTTGAAACTTCTTGCAGTCTTGAGGTGTGGGGATTACAGCATTGCTGTTGTTTTGATAAGTGCCTGTGTGCACACTCTGAAGCTCCACCAAAGGGAAGTTAGCTCATTTCAGTTGCACTGAGTGCTAACATAGCCTGCATTGGCAGCCTGGTGAAAGAGCGTGTGTGGGAGTCACCAGGCAGTAGAAATGAGCTGTATGTGAATCTGTGCTGTAGCTCAGCTCAAGGTAAATCACACAGGAAGCTTTGCTCTGAACCAGTCAGCCAAAGTCATTGTCAAAACCTGAGGTGGGAAAGGGAAGGACAGCCCCCAAAGCAGAGGTGCTTGTTGGCTGCTTGAATGGTGAGACTTGCTTCTGGCTCTCAACAGGCTGTCTTTCTGGAATTTCCAACACTGCTGTATCCCTGCACTCATAATCTGAAGGCGTGTGACCTGCTGATTTCTGCTGTAGCATCAGCCCATGCCTGTTTTCTGAGCAAGCAGCTGCCTCAACTGGAAATTCAGCCATGACACACAGTCTTTAAGGGGCAGGGAAGAGCAGGGGATGCTGTGGTGTGCCCTGCCTGCATGGACTCCTCTGGTGAAGCATGTGTTCATAATGCTGAGGAGCATTGGCTGAGGATCCTTGCTGATTCACTGTTCCAAGGCTCCTATATTAGAATAGTTTATATTAAGTGATCTGTCAAGAGCACAGTACCTGCTGTTTCAGAACTTGTGTAGACAGGGCTGCCTGGCATGTCTCTAAGCCAGGTTGCACATCGTGGCTTTCTGAAGCTTCCTTTCTGGCCTGGCCAGATGGTTGGTAGCAAGGTGCTTATGACTGTCCTCAGAAGGAAGCGATGACTGAATCAAAACCACACTTCTCAAACCTTTCACTTGACTTCTGCTTATGATTAATGCTTCAATATCCCTTGGCATGCATATTTTTCACTCTGAACTTTCCCGTCTAATGGCTGCTTCTGTCTGTTCTCAGTCTTGGTGCTGGTCAGCCAGGTTCCTGTTTCTTGCATCAGCCACATCCTAGTTCATGCATCAGCTGCATCCTGAACAGGATTTCTCTGCTAGTGTTGTGGGTCAGGCTCTGCCCAGGGGGTATTCTTGCTCACTCCTTGAGTCTCTGCTCCAGATTCTCATGTGGTTACTTGTGTCTCTGTGCTCTAACCAAGAAGCTAGGTAACTGCTGAATGCATAGTGGATATAGCAGGCTTACTATGTTTCTAGCAGAAGGACATATTCTACCTGTGATAATTAAATTTCCCCCCATGTCTATAGTGTTTCTACAGCAGGGCAGTATGTCAACAGGCTTGCTTGAAGATGAAATTAGCTGTACCTTGCAGAAGAGGAAGCTGGTGGTGTTTAAATCAAGTACCACTGAGTCCATGAGGAAAGGGAATAAGCTGTCACCAACTGCACAACATGCTAACAGCTTTAACTGTCTTGCTTTTTAAAAAAATATCCTCTACAGTGGCATCGTGTAGACTGTGCTGAATACCCTAGCTCTCATGTTGGATAAATGATCTCCACCCCATAGCCCCAAGTGGTTTTGTCTTCCTAGTCAGTCGTCAGTGTGGCTTTTTTTATTGTGTTTTATCTTCTGCCTACATCAGCCTTGTTGACATTTGTGTTCATTTCCTTGGTGCCAAGAGAACTCATGGCTTTCTCCTCTCCTCTAATCAGCATTGTGATAGCTTCATAGAGCCAAAAGTTAGATTTATCTCTTTAATAAGAATCGCCAGGATCCCACTGTGGAATGATCGTAGCAGTTTATGACTACAGATCGTTTTCCCAAAATGGGCTGGACTTCCTGCCATGGGGATTTAAACTCCTACACGAACTGTTTTTGTTCTTCAAAAGTAATCTTCAGCAATCAAGACATCTTACAGTGGTTCACTCAGAGCTCAGTACAGCCTGATTGTGAAGGACAGGCTCAGAGATAGACAAGACAAAGACTCTAGATATTAAAAAGTGTCTTTCGCATTCCTCAAAAGAGATCAATCACAGGGAGCAGGAGCCTACACGCTTGATCTTTCCTTGGTCACAGATAATGTGGAAACACAGACTGTGTTCTGTAGTTGCTGTCTGCTCTTGGCCAGCTGCCTTTGTCCTCCTTTGATGCTAGAGACATTGCCATCGTGTCATCTGAGGTGTTCTTGAACACATGAAGTAGGAAAGGCCACAGGGCTCTAGCACCATGGTGAAATGTTTGGTTTATTGCAGTCCAAGCTGAGGTTTTTCTTTCTGCCCCTGTGGGACTGACTGGACTGTCTCTGAAGCTGTGAGAAAACACACTGCCTCTTTGACTCCTCTGTTTTTTCCCACCTGTATGGCTAGGTAAGAGCTGCTTTTACAAGGCTTGGATGTGCAAGTCTGTGAGGGATGCCTGTGGGAGTGGCCAAGATTTTTCCTGACAGTTACAGAAATGAAACATTGAGCTCCCTCTGGAACAGAACACATCTTCTGTTCCCATACATGTTCACTGTGTGATGCATTACCCAGCATGCTTTCTCTTTGTGTTGTAGCTTGCCTTGTGCACCGAAGTTGCTTCTGCTTTCTTTTACAGGTGAAGGTCCAGAATACGGGGCCAGTGGGGAAGATGCCCTGAGTAGGATCCAAAGGCTGATGGCAGAAGGTGGCATGACTGCTGTGGTCCAGCGGGAGCAAAGCACCACCATGGCGTCCATGGGCGGCTTTGGCAACAACATCATCGTGAGCCACCGGATCCACCGCAGCTCTCAGACTGGTGCAGAGTCCACTGGAGCTGAGGGCACATCAGCACAGCAGTCCACCTCGCAGCAGCTGGCAGCTGAGCTGGAGGGACGGATCCTTTCAGAGTCTATGCAGCTGTCAGAGCATGGCCTGAGCCCGCGGACAGCCCCTGGCGGGAGTGAAGGACAGAGCGCTGGGGACCTGCAAGAGCAGGCCCAGTCCTCCATGGACACTGAGGGACCAATTGAATACAGTGACCTAACTAATAATAACCATCTTCCTGACAGTACCAACTTCTATAGTAATGACAGCACCAGTGGGGAGTCACGGAACAGGTAGAGATTGAGTTGTGTGTTGGTGCTACCCTTGTACTGCTCAGCAGAGACCTGTACCTCACAGCTGGCCAGGAACTGGAAAAGGTAGGGGTGTGTGGCTCTGACAGGATGCTGGTGGTTCAGAGGGCTTCTCTATCCTGGGTGACTGGGAAGGGGTAAGGACTGCAAGGGAAGTCACGGGGGTGAAAGCGTGCTTAACTTCCCACATTCCCACTGCTGAAGAGTTTTAAAAGGAATATGAACTATCTTGGCTTCACATCATGCAGATTTTTTGGCCCCATAGGGTTTTCTGAGCTCAGCCCTAATCCTGCAATTCAGTCAGTGTAACACTTCTTTGCTTTCCTCTTTCCTGCCCTTTTATGCTCAGGGGCTGATCAGTAGAGTGGAGAAAGGGAAGGGGACCTGCAGCATCCTTCTGGAGACAGGCAGTCCTACTGGACAAACCTGGGTGTGATGCTCCAGCTCCATTGCTGGAGTGGAGAAGTCTTCCAGGCCACAGTCCTGCTCTGTGGCACAGCACTGTTTTTCCCCCTTCAGAATATGGTGTTCCAAGACCCATCCTGCCTGTGCGGGGTCTTTTCTGGGAAGAACTGGGCTTTGCCAAAACCTGCATGACTCAGGATCTGCTTGCAGGTGGGGATCTGTCCTTTATAGAGAGTTAGTTTAGTACTTGGCAGGAGCTTAAGCAGAACTGCTGTATAGACAGGCTGGGGGCTACTGCTCTCTCTAGTCAGGATGCAGTTCATGCAAGGATGTTCTAAGCTGTGCCAATATTAACATGAATGAGCCATCCCAGTAGTTTCATGGTGCCAGGACTGAGCTGCACCTCCTTGGCAGGGGTCAGGAAATGTCTTTCAGCTCCAGGCCAGGGTGTGAGGTATGGGTCTGTGATGTAAGGTGTTGCATGTGAAATCTTGACCTTGTACATGTAGTTTCTAGTGGAGAAATCAAGGCTCTGATATTTTGGTTTTAGTCTCCAATGTGATTTTCCTTTTCGTTTGTAACTCTCCATCCCTAGCAGGCTTGTGGAGGAAGGACAGGGAGAGCGTGAGTGCTAACGAGGGAAACACCAAAGATCAATGTCATTAAAATATGACAAACCCTTGCTTGACCTACTGTCTTCATTTGTGTGATGGTTGTCTCTGTGTTCAGCCTTGGGGTAGGTACATCCAGCTCTAAAGCTCAAACTAGCTTACAGATGTCAGATGATGATCATGGCCCTTCCCACGAGGAAAGCAGGCTCAGCTTTTGAGTTCTAAGAAGCCCAAAACTGGGAAACAGGAAGGAGCATTTGGGAATCTTAATGATAAATTGCCTTTTGACCAGTTTGGAGGTGAGCAGGCATTCGTGTTCCCCATCATTCAAATACTGCAGGAGGGAAAAAGAAGCGTTTCTCCTATTCTGCTTAAAAGGGTGTGTAGAGGTGCAGCACTGTCCATCTTGGGCAAGCAGAGCGTGGTCTGTCCTGCTGAGCTCTCAGTGCAGAAAGAGGTGCAGTATCTGGCTGCTTGAGTGAAGGAACACACACCTCAGTGTCAGCTCTCTGCTTCCCCTGCTGTCTGAGCACCTGCTGGCAGCTGCTGTACCCCTGCCCAGCTCCTCTAGACTTTGCCCTGCAAAGACGTTACAATAAATAAGGCTGTCATTAGGTAGCACTCAAGCTCCCAGTCAGAAGAGTCTGTTAGAGAACATTAAGCAAATCTTTTCTTAAATCACAGCCTGGAAATGAACCTTAAATCAAATCAGCTGCTGCCAGGCCTCGTTGTGGAGTGTTAATGAGGCTCTAAAACCTGCCCTGAGCCAACCACATCCCTGATCTGACAGGAGAGCAGCCTGAAAAACGGGATTCCCTTGTGTGGTGAGGAAGGTTTCATGCATCCCTCTATTGCCTGTGGAATGGCTGGAGGATGTGCTGGCACTTGGGAGCTGGAGGAGCTGTGTCTCAGCTGAAGACTTGGGCAGACAGGGTGGTGCAGGTCTAGGCAGAGCTGTTTACTGCTCTGCTTGAGAACAAAGGAAAACAGAGCCTGGAAAAAAAAACCTGCTTCTGCTTCAGCTCAGCCTGGCATCTCCTCTTCCCTCTCACTGCATGATTCCTGGAAGAGTCTTGAGGCCCATTTTTGGTAGATGTTTTGCAGAGCATTTACAGATGTCCCTTTCTCTAGCCAGAGCCAAACTACCTATGGAAAAATTTCCATTGTGGTTAGAGAAAGATCTTCTGGGATGTCTCGCTCCAGTGTTGGCAGATTCTCAAAGACCTGGCATGCACCCTGGCCAGGCTGCTGTGCAGAGGCCTGAAGCCTGCTCTGCTGGGGACTTCCCCTTAGTCCAGACCTGCACCTGTTGGAGAGAGTGGCAGAGCAAGAAGTGAGCTCCAGTGGGAGTGGGAGCAAACCACAGCTGCTGCCTTTGACATCGACTTGAGATGTCTCTGAAGCTGCAAAGCAGCTTTGCATTTGAGGCTTGTAGAGGAAACTCTTCCAGAGGAGGTAAGGATGGAGGCCTGATCACAGCATGCAGCTTTGTTGTTTCTCCTAGCCTGCTTTGCAGCTCTGGGCTGAAAGCTGGTAAGAGCTGCAGCCTGACTCCTGTGTTCATACAGGCTTTAAGCAGGAACAGTGGGCAGAGTGGGTGTGGGTGGGCTTAATCTTCAGATGCTGCCTTGGACATGCCCTGGAGATGATCTGCTGTGGCCACACAACTAAGCAGGTGCTCTCAGTGGTAGTTGGCTTGTATGGAGAGAAAGTGATGAGCCTTCTTGTGGTGCTTTTCTTTTTTGAGTTTCAGACCTAGAATCTGCTAAGCTCAGTCTCTGTCCATGCCTCAGACCTGATGGAGTGAGATGGGTGAGTGAGAAAAGGGAGGATGGGAAGGAAAAGTCAGCACACTCAATGCAGTGGACTCACATTTCCCCCCCCCAATGCTATTTATTTTTTATGCCCTCTACCCTTCTTGGGGAACTAAACTCTCTGCCTTGGACTGTCCTGTTTGGCTCAGCAGTTTTCCTTGGCTGGTTGAGACAGGGCTGAGCTGACCTGTACCCTTGAGCAGCATCCCTGAATCCACAGGCTGAGCGGAGGCATGGAGCCCTGTGCCAAGCAGGAGGCAGTGGGTTTGCCTGTGTCTGAGGCAGGCAGCAGCACAGGGCTCTTACCTGCTCACTGCAGCGTGATAACGCAGTGCTGAGGCAAATGCCCTGCCAGGAACAATGTGGAAATTCAACAAGAGCTGCCTGAGGAAACCAAACCAGAGCCGTGCATGCTTGCTGGCCCAATTTAGGAGGCAAAATGGGAGCTTTGCTGCTTAGGAGCAGGAAATAATCTTAAAAACCAAAAGCTTCTCTCACCCTTAGCCTGTCAGGAGCCTTTAAATGTGCTAATAAAATCCTGGGGAAAGGAGAAATGCAGTGCAGATAATTTTATTTAGCTTTCAAAAGGCTTTTGATGAAGTCCCCACAAGAGGCTATTAAAGAAACTTAGTCAACTGAAGATTTGAGGGATAGAGTCCTCCTGGAGATGGCAGCTGCTTGAGGTGGGAATCTGAGTCAAAAGTAACAGCTAAATCTTGGTGTGGAAAGAGGTTAATGGTGGGTTGGTCCCGTTCCGGAGAGCCAGTGTTCTCTAAAAGCTCTAATGAGCTGCAAGGGGAGGGGAACAGCTGAACACACAAGATTTATTTAGGTTAGCTAGGAAGGGAGAAGATGCCAGAAGCCTGGGGCAGCAGGAGGAGGTAATGCTGGAGTTGCTGTGCTGGAAGGGGGCATTTGTACTCATCTTTTGCAGTCCTAACCTGCACAGGTGCTGCTGTGGCTAGTGAATGCTCCTACACCTCTGGGCCTGTGGCCAAACCAGCTGGTGAACAGTGCCCAGAGGACAGACCTGGGATTCCTTGGGGGGTTGCCAAAGGCAGGAGCTACAGCAAAGTCATGAGACTCAGTTGTCCCTGTGTTCTGCATTTTCTGCCCATTCTCCATTGCTGGCCTCTTGCTCCATTTCAAGCACCTCTATTTGACTCCCTCTGGAAGTCCCACCCCATACCAACAAGCAGCTGGCATGGGATGTCTGTGGGATGACTCTGTAGCTGGCTGATGCTGAGACCCCAGCTCTGCATTATGGCCATGAGCTGTGCTGGGCATGAAGGAGAGGGCAGGGACCAGGGCAGAGCTGAATGCACAGAAAGTCTCTCCCCTGGCCCTACCAGTGCCTGAGCCCCATAGCCAGCCCCTCTGCCCGCGGCTCAGGCTGCTGGCCAGGGAGCAGCTGTCCTCTCTGCTTGGTCCCAATCTGTCAGAGATGCTGTTCTCCAACAGAAAAAGGCAAGTTAATTAAAGCATGCAGCATGCGAGCCATCCGCCTTTAATTGGGATCTTGGTGTGCAGCACATAAATGTCATGCTGCTGCCGCCTCTGCCTGGAGGGGGCCCTGGGCACACGAGGGGGCCGGAGGGAGGTTCTGCAGCCTTTTGTTTCCAGCTGCCACCCTCTGCCTGCCAATTAGTGCTGGTGCCCCTTTCTCCTCGCCCGTGGGAGCAGAGGCCTCTCTTCTCCCTACCCTGCTGCCACTCCATGGCTCCTGCTGGGGTGGGAGGTGGGAGGCTGGTTTCAGCCGCTCGGTGCACTCCGGCCAGCGCGGGGATTTCTTTCCCTACAGCGTCTCAAACAGAAGCACCTCTCATCTGGTCTCTGTTAGTTCCCCCAGCTCCTGTTTGTTTTGCCTTTTGAGCAGTTGTTGCTGGCACGCAGCACTAGTAGAAGCTGGTGGGGATGTAGCTGTCCTCCCCAGGACACCAGCACTGGGCATCTGCTCCCTCTCAGCCAGGAGCTGGCAGCCTGGAGAGGGTGCCATGAGGCTTCCCCTCTGCCTCCCATCTGAAAAGCAGTGTGCTGTTGTTCAGCCTCTGAGCATCCAGCCTCTGTGCCAGGGTCTTGCTGATTTGGACCAGGCTTCTTCAGCTCAATGGTGCCACATGGAAGGGACTGGGGGGGCCCAAGCTCTGCATGAGCCGAGCTCAGATGACCTGGTGGGACAGGCAGGGTGTGAACCCAGCAAGGTGTGAGCAAATGCCCCTGCTGAAAGAGGCAGCCAGACACTGAGGTCTCCAGGAGGACCCATTGCTGCACCTGGACCAATGTGTGTGTGGAGAGCTGCAGCTGAGCTCTGCTGCCCCACTGAGCCTGTGCTTCAGCTGTGACTGGCAGGACACTGAGTCCAGGCTAGCACGTGGGTTTGGCAACCACTGAGGTTTCTCTCTCTGTCCTTGTGTCCAGCCCTGGCCTAGCTTGGCTGGTGGAGTTGAATGCTGGAGTTTCCTGCTCTTTCCAAGCTCATGAAACACCCGGGGCTCCCTGATCCTTCACCTTTACTCTCTGAGCTCCTAACTCCAGCTTTACAGAGGCTGGGGTAAATAGCAGACTGTGTAAACTGTGCAAGAATGTGAGACATCCTGGTAATTTAGGCTTGGTCCTTTCTATTTCTGAGGCTTGGCTACATGTCCAGGCCAATATTCCCATCCAGGTGGGTACCATGGGTACACCACTGCTTCAGCTTTCCCCAAACCCTTTCTCTATGCTGTGCATGCAGACCAGCAGAGCTCCAGGTTAGGTGCCTGTCACTGAGCTTTGCTCATCATGCATGGCAAATGATGTCTTTGTGTCTGCACTGCTCTTTGCAGCTGCTGGGGAGAGGGAAATCTTAAACACCTGGGAAAAAAACAGGACACCAGGATGGGTTACAGGAGGGGTCTGTAGCTGCTCTGTTGTGAGTAAATCAGGAAGAGAGAAGAAGGGAAAGGGAGTGATAGGGATTCTGCTTCCAGTTCCTAATGGGAATTGGGCCTGGCACAAGGGTGGCCATGGGGCTTGTGCTCTCCAGTGCTCACTGCTGAGTTTTAAATGAGCTCCAGCATCCCTTACCAACATGCACGAGGTGTCAGTACCAAACTCCACCTTATATTGTTGCAGTCTCCTTTTTCTTTGAGCCTAGATCAGGTTGCCTGGCATTGAAGACCTGCAGCAAGATGTCACATTTCTGTCCTGCCTCTGCCCTGCCAGAAATGCCCCTGCTCGGAGCATGGAGCAGCAGAGCCAGGGCCCAGGTCTGCTCCCTTCCCATGAGCACATGCTGCTGTGTGTGGTGGTGGGCTCAGGGGCTGCTCTGGGCCAGCAGCCACTGGGCTGATTTGCAGATGGAGAGGAGGGTGCCCAGGCAGGGGCTCTCACTGTGCTTCCCGGAGAGCAGCCCCCTGCTGCTGGGGCTCTACCATCCTGCATCTGAACCAAGGTACAGGTGCCCCAGGGCAAGGGTGCTCTCCTGGGCTGTCTCACCCGGCTGGTGCTCAGCAAACAGCCCTCCACTGATGGCTTTTGTGTATGAACCTGGGTTAATTTGATGCATGGAATTTTGTGGCATGCAATTTCTGCTTCAGAGCAGGGAAGGCATGGGAATCTGTGGCCCTTCCTGGAGTTTAATGCTGGACCCCTGACACCATTATAGCTTTTAAAACCCATCCCTCAATCCCCAGTTCAATAATACAGTAATATCCTGATAGGATCAGGGGCTGGCTCTGATAGCAGATGGGCTCCTCTCCCTCTTCTGGTGCAGCACAGGGCACTGCCACCCTATTGCAGGGAAACTTTAATTTGCAGATTATTTGTTTTCACAGCAGGCTTTGAAGGGGGGGATGAACGAGTTCCCGTCACCAGGGTGGTGGTTTCTGACCAGGCACCACTGAGAGCCAGAGCCCTTTGCTGGGCCCTGTCATGCTTTGCTGGCTGGTATCCAAACCCAGCTGCTCTCCTTTGCAGGGGTCCTTGTCAGACCTCCCCAGGATGACACAGCCATGGCTCTGCCCTTTCCTTGGGGGGTCATTGCCCCTGGATTTGCTCACTTTAGTGAAGTCCCCTGCCTGTGCTCGGTGCCTGGGCAGCGCTGCCAACTCCATCCCACTGCTGCAACCCCTGCTTTGGCTGCAGGCAGGTTTGGAAAAGGGCTAATGAAGACTGACTGGCAGTGACCAGGGAGGCTGATAGTGAAGTGTTTAAGTCTTATGGCAGGAAGGAGGGCTGCACTTACCTGTCTGCCCACTGCAGAAGTTCCTGAGGAAGCCCTGCCAGCAGCCCCTTGCTAATCACCTGCATCAAGGCAAACGCTAATTGAAAAAATTATTTAGGGAGGGACTGAGACTAGTCCTGCTGCATTTCTGAGGGGGGACCAAGCACAGCCACAAAACAGCAGCTTTTGGGCTACAGGACCTGGTGTGGCTGGCAACGACAAGGAGTGCTGGGAAGGTCAAGGTGGTTTTGTGACACATAGGGATAACCTGGGCTATGGGGTGCAGCCTGTGAGAAGGAGAGCTGAGCATGCAGCGGCAGCAGTAACCTCTTTTCCAGCTCTGCTCTCGCCCAGCACAAGGTGCTGCCCTGCACCCAGCCTTTCTCAACCTGCTCCATCCCCAGTGGCTACTCACAGACTGGGAGCAAGGATCCCATATAGGGACCCTTTATTTCAAAGTTCTGTGAGCTCCTCTGCGGTGGCACTAGCTCTGCCACAGCAGGCAAAGGCCAACCTTGGGATGGGGGCTTGGGATGCTCCCTGCAGAGCTGCAGCCCCGGCTGAGTGGTCAGCAGCACTCGGGTGCAGTGACCCAGGAGAAGCCCCGGAGATGAGTTTGCTCTGGAGGCACTGAGGCTGCCTAAACCTGGCGTTGTTTTTTTGATGAGACCTCAGATTTGGTTGACAAAGGTAGCTGTGTTGGCATAATATGCTTAGGCTCCTGTAAGGTATTTGACATAATACTTCCTGACAGCCTGGTTGGAAATTAGCCCTATCCAGCACTCTGTGGGTTTAATGCAGCTAAGTGCAATGCTGTGTGTTTGGGGAAGCAGAATGTAGGTCACAGCAGGGAGACAGGCCTACTGCCACCTGTGGCCAGGAGAAGGTCAGAGTGGCTGAGCTCCCCAGGGGACACGAAACACCAGCAAGTGAAATTCCCATCCAGGTCCCGCATGTTGCTCCTTGCCTCGGTGCTGTCTGGGCTTCAATTGCTCCTTGCAATCCCTCACTGTGGGTTCAGCAGGATGAGGCACTCCTCCCCCTGGGCTTCTCCAGGCTTCTGTCCCTTGCTACTCTCCCCATGCCTTAGCCCCACCAGGTTATTTTCTCTAGCAATGTCCTCCTGCTCTTCCCACCCCCACTCCACGACTTTTAGGAATCTTACACTCATCAGCATGAGCTTCCCTTTCTAGGAGCACTGCCTTCCATGCAGTTAATGGGATTGATGGAAGGACAGTCTGGAGATGATGACTGTCAGGGCTCAGAGCCATCTGTGGGGATGTGCCAGGGTGGTGCAGATTCACATGCTCTGCTGGCTGAGAGCAGAGCCAGGCTGCAACTGTCCGTGTCCTGCCCACACCATGGGGGTGGGACATGTTGTCCATCCAAAGTGCTGCCCTTGGGCAGACCCACTCCTCATAGGCCTGCTCTGGTGTTGCCAGCCCTGATGCCCATCATGAGGCCCTCTAATATTAGCTTAAGGGTGGTGAATGGCCCTGAAACCACCAAGATTCCTCCTGCCTGGTGCAGCCCCTGCTCCATCTTCATCAAGGCCGTTTAAGGCTGTCCAGATGGCCTAATGGACCTCATCAAAGTACAATCTGTAATGCAGTGTGCAGCTATTTGAAGCATCCCAGCTCAAGGCTGGCGGTCGCGCTTTGGCTGCGCTGGTGGCACATCTGCCTCAATTCATTGAGGACGTGATGGATGGAGGGACTGTGCTCTGGAGCCCAACACAGGGAGACTGGCCCAGCACCCTGGGGTGAGGAGGAACCACGGGTCACTGCTGGGGGATGGATGCAGATACAACAGGTGATGTCCTTTAGGAAAAAGCTGGGAAAGGCTTTTGAGCCCCCTGCAGGAGCATGGGATCTGTCTTCTTCCCTGTCCTCAAATCAGCCTTGCTGCTTTGGTGCCAGCCCTCTGGTCCCAAGGGATTGTTCCTCCCTGCCGGCCTCTTTAGCTCTTTGGGGGGAATTTTGTTGAGTGCTGCTTTGCTTTGCTTTGCTTTGCTCTGTGCTTGCTGGGTGGGCTCTGTGTGCTGCAAGGGTCTTTCTGCACTATTGCCCGCTTCCGAGGTGGAAGAGGTCCTGTCCCCTGTGCCAGCCATGCTGCCAGGTTTACAGGCAGGGTCTCAGTCCCTGAACAGTTGGAATAAATAAATAAAATAGTTTTGCCCTCCAAACAAATAAGACCCTAGCTGCCTACTTCCCACTAAGATGATGTATTTTTTAATTTCAGTGATAAAACTCATTTGGGTGAAGTACTCAACTGGGTGTGATTTA
Organism: Apus apus; assembly: GCF_020740795.1. NCBI lineage: Eukaryota > Metazoa > Chordata > Aves > Apodiformes > Apodidae > Apus > Apus apus. Next base: position 25,234,932 of record NC_067286.1, read on the forward strand.
ATGCAGCTCATCAGGGCACAGTGTCCCTCCATAGAAAATACGCCCTCAAAATGTGTTGCTTTCATTCAGGTAGCTCTGAAAAAATCAATGAAAACAGATTTTCCCCACTTTACAGTAGTGAGAGGGGAAGGTAGTTGTTCTTTCAGTGTATTACAAGAGGGCCTGCCATCCTACCCATGGCAGCCCCCGGGGGATGCTGGCATGCTGTGGGAGCTGGGGCAGAGCAGCGTGGGCATGAGCCATTGCCTGGGCAGATGCACCAAGGGAGAGGAGCTGGATAAGGTGTGAGCTTGGTTTGGGTGAGTACCTGTGAAGCAGAGGTGCAAGGAGCAGTGAAGAAGCACTCTGAAGACCTAACACCCCCCAGCAGTGACCTCAGCCAGATCCCACCCAAGCGACGGTGGCTGTTAACACCCTGTCTCCGGCAGGGCAGCTGAAAGCACTTGCTCTCTGCAGGTGTTGGCAGCTCCTTGCCTTGTCCTTCAGGTTGCAAGGTTCTCTTCCCCCTTTGGAAGGGTTTGTGGTCCCCCACTGCTCTTGGCTGCACCTGGCTGAGCCCCAACTCTGCCCAGCCATGTCCCTTGCTGCAGCTCTGTCCTCCAGCCTTATCAGTCAGGATCTGGAAATTAAGTCCCATCACAGGCTCATTTTCATTAATAAAAACACCGGGCTGGGCTGATGTGATTGCCTGACTCCCATTTGTGGCTCCCCCAGCCTCTGCCCTGTGGTGAGGGGGATGCTCCATACAGGTTAATGGAGTCCTGCAAGCATTTTTGCTCCACACCATGCCCAAAAATTCCAAATCTCCATAATTGCTACCTGGGCAGCTCCTCAGACAGGCCCTGTTCTGGAAGACAGACAAGCTGCAGCACTGCATGGAGGCATCACCCTGGCCACACCTGAGGGTCTCATCAGCTGAACTGCCAGCTGGGGGTTGGTGTGGGGACAGTGTCCCAGCAGAGCAGGAGGTGGCCTGGCTGTGGGGAGGAGGAGGAGGAGGGCTGTGTGTGCATGTGTGCGTGCGCGTGTGTGTGCATATGCAAGGGAGTGCCTGGGGTGGGTGTGAAGAGGGGCTGCAGCATGGAAGCACAGATGGATGGACAGAGCTGGGCTGGCAGCCTCCTGCCCTCCTCCTCCTCCTGTGCTCTCTCAGAAGCCTTATTCAAATAAATGGTGCAATTACTGAGAATTAAGGGGAGGTGAGGGATTGATGCCAAAACTGAGTTTGCTCATTTCCAGCTTCCCCAGATCCAGGTTTTTCTTGGCTCTCTCTCCCCCTCTCTTGAGGTTTCTCTTCCTTCCAATGCAATTGTTAGAGGGATGGAGACCAGCCTGGCTGGAGGCTGGTTCCCTCCTCCCTCAGTGTCTCCCCTGACTGCACTGGCTCTTTTAGTAACTTTTTGACTTTGAAGTCCCCTTGTAGGTACTCATGCTCTCCTGCCTCCCCCCACAGAGTTCCCAGCTCTAGGGTGAGTGTTCCTGGGGCTGCAGGGCTGCCCCCTTCCACTCTGCAGCTGCCCCCTGCTCGCCTCCCAATTCCCCAGCAGACACAGCAGTGAGATTATCGTAATGATGTCCGACAAGGCAGTATCAGGAATTATGCTGATAAATCTAAACAGACAGCTTAGGAAAAAAACCAAAACAACCACAACTGAACCCAGGCCTGTAATTTAATACAGGGTTATTAGCTTGGCCGGCTCAGAACAGAGCTCTTGCATCCTGCAGCCTCAAGTCTCCTCTGTCCCTGGCTCTGCCTTGAGAAATGGCCTCTTGCCATAACTAGAGGCTTCAGCCAGGTTTTTGTCTTGGCTGTGGGTGATGAAGTCTCCTTGGCTAGTGCTGGGTCTGCTTGGGGGCCACAAGACCTGGGGGTGCCTTCATCCCCAGCAGCTCAGTACCCATCTCCAGCCCGTGCCAGACCCTGACATGAGGTTTTCTTCTTGGGGTAAACCACAGAGGAAGAGCGGGAAGAGAGGAATCAGGGGGTGAGGAGAAGGGCAGCCACATGTGCAGGAGGTGTGAATGCTAGAGGCCTCCCCTCCACCATGTTTGCTGCCCATGGGATGGAGGTGAGTGACTGGTGGGTGGGTCTCTGACCCGCAGTGGCCCGACAGCAGGGCCCCAGGCACTGCTGGGCACAGGCAGGGGCAGCATCTTTCTTGGGAAAGAAAGGATCTGCTTCGTTCTTATGCTAAATGCTTTCTTGACACAGCAACTGCAGACTAGTTTTTTACTTACGATGAATTTTGCACGTGTTCCTGTGTTCCTCTTGGTTTCCTTCTCCACGAAGAGGACTGCAGGCAGCATTAACATTAATGAGGGCTCTATGCAAGATTAACATATGTGGGGAGCACAGATCCTGTTCAAACTGAGGCCTGAGTTATGCTGCCTGAGGTGAGATGCACATGTACAGAGCTCTTTGTCCCCCAGCAGCACCAACAATTACGTCAAACCAAGGGAGAGGCACCTTTTTAATAGAGACATTAAAAAGAGTGGGTGCATTAAAGCAAGTATTTATTAGGCTGCATGTGTATCAGAAGGCAGGCTCCACCATGCTGCTCAGTGAACTAAATCTTCCAGCAGAGCAGCTGAGCTCCAGGCAGGGCTGCCAGCTCCCTGCCCCAGAGGGGAGGTGAAGCCCAAGGGGCTGCAGAGAAGCCCCCAGAGAGGCTTGGGCTTGCCTCTGTGCCCCCAGCACAGGGAGGCTGGCAAGCCACCTGGCAGCTGCACTGGTGGTTCAGTGCCTGCATGGGGCTGGGGCTTGGCTTCTGGCTCAGGATGAGTTTCTCCTCCAGCACATGGCTGCCTGTATCCAGGGTGGTCTTGGAGGTTTGTCAGATTTCATGGCTGTGAGGGCTGATGGTCCAGTGTCTCCTGTTGCTATCCATTCCTGCAGCTCTGCAATAGTGGCTGAAACTTTCTGCAGAACTCACCAGCCTCTGGTCATGGTATAGACCAACCTCCTAAGCTGGAAGTCATCAATGTGTCAGGTACCCCAAGAGACTTTGGAGGGGACCCAGCAGCAGCCAGACTGCTGGGGTCCCCACACTGGCTGGTGGGATGGCAGAGACCCTGTGCCATAGCAGGTAGGAAGGCTGAGCACTCTCACCATCACAGAAGGAAATGCTGCTGTGAGGATGCGCATGCAGGTTAGTGAATTTGTGGGTTAGTGAATTCATGAATTAATGAAGCGGAGAATCACAGAATGTTAGGGGTTGGAAGGAACCTCCAAAGATCATCAAGTCCTCCCCCCCCACACCAGAGAAGGACCAAAACCTAGGGCAGATCACTCAGAAAGGGATCCAGACAGGTCTTGAAAGTCTCCAGAGAAGGAGACTCCACAACCTCTCTGGGGAGCCTGTCCCAGTGTTATGAACTCCTCCTGATGCACCCCAAGATACCATTGGCCTTCTTGGCCACAAGGGCACATTGTTGTCCCATGGATAACTTGTTGCCTACCAGGACTTCAAGGTCCTTGTCCACGGAGCTGCTCTCTAGCAGATCACCTCCTAACCTGTACTGGTGCATTTTGTTGTTCCTTCCCAGGTGCAGGACTCTGTTCTTGTTGAACCTCATAGTGTTCCTCTTTGCCCAGCTCTCCAGCCTGTCCAAATCTCGCTGAATGGCTGCACAGCCTTCAGGAATTAGAAAATTAACAACTTAGACTAACTTGTTAAAGACACTTGAGTCTCTGTTGGCTTTTTCCCTGGCGGTCAGGCTGGAAGGTGTTTGGGATGGTGCCGGGGAGAGGGGTCCGGGGAGCACCATGCCTGGCTGACCGCCAGCAGGCACTGTGTTCCACCCCACACCAGACCCAGCCCATGGGCACATCCATCACGGGGAGGATGTGCCACCAGCTCTGTGGTGGTGTGGGAAAAGGCAGGGGAACAGCTCAAGCCTACATTTCCACTTCTTTTTCCTCCTTTTTTTTTTTTTTTTTTTTTTAAATAATAGGTATAAAAGAAGTGATTCAGAAGCACTTTTTCCCTTCCATTACCCAGAAAGCAAATAAGAGTTGCAAGAATGGGGACTGCAACAAAACAATTATATTGAAATATTCGAAGTCGTGCTTATATGGCAAATGTGACAAAATTGAGCACAACCTTAAAATAGCAGCAGTAGCAGCAGCAATCTTTTAACAGGCAAAAAGCAGATGATTATTGACTGAAAACTTGCAACGCATAGACTGGGTGGCAGGCTGTTGTGTTTAGCTCTCTCCAGAGGTGCGACTGACCTCCTGCTTTTGATGATCTTGAGCAACCAGCAGTGTCCAACAGCTATCTGGGGGCTAAGATCAGGTGAGACCAAGTCTAACATTTTGCCTGCCATGCCCCCTCACGTGAGCTAAGGCACTGATAGTTGTGGTCAAGCTGAGAGCACAGGACTCTGGTGGACCCGTGGCATCTCAAGGGTGCTGACAGGCCAGTGTGAATTGCACTGGTGTGCACTAGCCAGGTGTGGGAGGATGACTTCCCACAGTAGTCACAAAAGTCGTCTTCACGCTCACCTGGCTTCCCGGCATGGGTCAGAGAGGCCGAACTCTGCTTTCCTGGCTGTCCCCCCAAGGTGAGTGCCTTAGGGGGCTGCTGGTGCCACCATCACCCTGACCACTAGGACCGCACCTGCTGCCTAGAAAAACATAGTCAGCCGTTCCCTGGGGCTGTGGCTCTGGCATCCTCCACTAGTGCTGAAAATGACATTTTCCAAATAATGAACGAATCTTTCATTACTCTCTCCAAGCAGCCTGGGAGGCTGGAAAGCAGCTGAGCACTAAGTGATGTGTCTAATGCAGCTTCAGCATCAGTATTTTTGTTCCTCCACCTCTGGTCCAGGCATGCTGTGAAGCATGAGAAGATGTGGCTGTGGATGACTCCTGGGGGCCTGGTCGAGGTAGCAGAGCATAGCTGGGTGCTTTTGGTCACTTACTTTCTCAGGAAGGCTGCGCCAGCCCTGCTCCTCCCCAGGCCCTGAGTCCTCCCACCCTGTCCCCCTGCAGCAGCCCTTGCACCTTGCAACGTCGTTCTGATCCAGCACGTTCTGGGTCCTGGCATGTCCTACATCCACAAGTGACTGCCCTCCCCCAGCACCAGGTCTGAGGTGTTTGTGGGGCTGCATGTGCCTCCTGCTGCCCAGGGAGCTGCTGGGTTGTGGGGGTAAGGCTGTTGCCCTGGGGATGGTGCCTGATAGGGAAGAGGAGATCTTGTGTCACACTATCCTGCATCTCCTCAACTGGTAGAGCAGCCATGGGATAACTCCAAGCAAACATGGCCTTTTTATTTCAGACTTTTTAAATTTTCCTAATCCTCTTTATGAATGTGCCCTCCTATGGCCTTAGGTTAACTATTAGGAGCAAGGCAGGTGACCACAAAGTGTTGTCCCATCTCCCACTGGACTCGGGGCATAACCTACATACACCATGGGCTGTGTCTCACCCACCAGTACCCACAAGGCAAGAGTGCACTTGTGGGCAACGTCACCTGTCACCTGCAGCCCTGGGTGCTGGCAGAAGGGCTGAGTTACTGCCTTGGCATTTAGACAGCCATTTCCTGACAGGCAGCACCAGCTCCACACCATCAAGAGAAGGGGCTGTGTGCCCAGGGATTCGCCCTCCACCCCAGCGATCCCTCCAGGGTTCCCTGGGTGTCTCCTTTCTTGGCCAAGAGCAAGCAGAGCAGCTGCTTTGCTGCTCTCACTGCTGAGCGAAGCCTTTGTGACTCTATCCCTTGGCGGGGTGATGCTCGGGAGGGATGAGCCTTCCTCACTGACACAGGCTGTTTTTTTTTCTCTCTCTGCCTCTCCCCTTCTGGGTTGGGTTTATTTTGTTGTTGGGTTGATAGATGGATTAGCATTTATCACCAGGCTGACTACTGGAGGGTTATTAAAAGTGATTTGCAATGTAAATACTTTCATCATCAACCACATTTTCTTTAGACTAGGGTTGACTTTTATGAATATTAAAGCTGTGTGGATGGGTTCAGCAGGTTTGTGGGAGTGTGTCTGCTGGAGGGAGGTGTGGGGCTGGCTGCCTGTGCTGTGCTGGGAGAGGCAAGCTGGATGTGCCTGGGGCAAAGGGATCTGGTGCCAGTGGAAGGGAAGTGGAGCATGAAAGGGTGTATGTGAGGCAGAAAGAAAACCTCAGTGCCTTCGAGAAACAGAAAGGAGAGGGAGCATGCGAGCATATGCACAAGGGCATCTCTCTATGAGCGGGATGGGAGGACAAGCTGAGGTGGAGTGTTTTCCCTGGAGAGTGGTGGGGGCTGCTGGGGTGGGGCAGAGCATGAGGAGAGAGGGGGAAGCCTGGAAAGAGCAAGTTTGTCCCTGGCAGCACCTGGTGTTGCAGGCTTGCATCTGAACAGGCACAGGCTCACCAGCCCTGTGTGCTGCAGGGGTAGGTGGCAACTGCTTATTTCCCTGCAAAGTCCCTGTCATGAGCATGGGGCTGCAGAACCAGAGGCAAATCCCCCAGCATCCACACGCTGGCATTAAGTTGTGTACCAGGAGCTGGTGCTGGCAGCTGCCAAGGCTGCTGCCCACTCCGTGCTCTACACATGAGTAGAGTTACTGGGAGTCTCTCAGGGATAACAAGTGGATGTTCCCTTGCCTGCATGGGACGCCAGAGTAAAGGACAAATAGCTGCTCCTCAAAGGTACCCACGTCCTGAGCACAGCCTCAGGGTGGCTATGGACCGGAGCTGTCAGAAGCCAAGATGGACCACCACTTGCCACTCCCCCCTGCATCTCCCACCTCAGGGGCTGGAGGGAGAGGAGTGGCTTCGCCTATTTTTAGGCATTTGTGGTTTTTTGGTGTAAGGGCAGTCTTTGAGCTGGAGGAGATTCATGGAGCATTGCCAACTGATAATGGAAGAGCAACAATTGGTGATTAGACATCAGCCACAGCAAAGCTTATGGGCATGGCTAAAAGGACAAAGAAGCCATTCAAAAATAGGGGATGGAAGTACAGCGATGAAAAAAAGAGAGATGTGCAGATGTGAAAATGGCCAGCTCCAGGAGTCTCCCAGGTGCCTACAAGGTGTCATGCACTGGTGTTTACTCCCCAGGTAACCTGCCAGAATACGCTGTGTCAGTCAAGCAGGATGGCAAGAGACTCAGGATGTCACAGGTCCTAATCCCACAAGAGAATAAGGAAGGCACTTCCTTTGTTTGGGCCACTGAACGTGAAGGCAGTTTAGCCTCTGGCTTCTGATGTAGGGCTACTGCAAGTCCCTCCTGTCCTACCCCATGCCTGGCACAACATATCTGATGAGCAGAAGAGTTGAAGCTGGGGTCAGATTTTCACATGGAGTTGATGCTTTTCATGACCAGTGCCTACCTGCCCTGAGAAGGAAGGTCATGTCACTTTGGTGACAGCAAGAGAGACTGGTGAAACCTGCTGGCAGCCCATGAGCAGGGAATGTGCAAATACGTCCAGGCAGGAGAAGCAAGTGCTGTCTTTAATTGGAATATGTATGGAGAGTCTGGGCTTTCGGAAACTCTCATTATTGTTAATGAAAGTGCATAAAGCTAGGTTAAGAGTTAGAAGTTCAAAAGTTTTGTGTGCAATTTGGTTACACATTTTTAACTCCTTGACTGATCAGCTTTGGAAGAAGACTTCTTGCTGTTCATTACAGTCTTTTGTCTATCCACGGGGAACTGTAGTTTGAAACAAGAGTCCAATCAAGTAGCCCAACTTCAGTGCAATCAAATTGTCTTTGAAGCAGACTTTTCCTCAGTCTGATGAGTTCACCCAGAGCATAGCAAAGTTTTTTTTTTCCACATTAATTTTTTTATCAGGGGAGAAGGAGGAGAAGAGGATATTTATTTGAGGTCAGGGCTTTGGGGTGAGGCGAGAGATTCCAATTAACTGGCTCGAGTCTTTAACAGGTTTTGGTCAGTGACTGCAAAAATGGTGTGGGCAGACATTAAGCTGGCAAGTCAGTGAAGCCTTGCTGCAGCCAGTGCAGTCGTGTGGCTCCACACCAGCTGACTCTTGGAAAGCTCTGTCTTCTTGGTCATCAAAGAAGGCAGGGAGAAAATGAATACTGGTTGACTGAACATTCACTAAAGGAATGCCAGGATCCGGCCTAGGGTGACAAAAACAGGCAGGAGCACCTCGGTGTACAAAGGCAGCAGCCAAGCTGTAGATGCAAGTGTCAAGAGGCTTTAACTTTTCCAGGGTGCAGAGGAAAGCACTTGGAGCTGGAGATGTGTCATCAGAGAAAATTGTCTGAATTACCTTACAGTGTTCTCTCTGCTGGGATTCAGAAATGTGTCTTCATCTCCAGGGAGAATATACCAGATTGCAGAATCTGGGTAAGGGAGAGGTCAAATCTGTGAACTGGGCACATCTGGCTGACATTTCAGATGAGATATTGACATCAGACACTGGCCTTTAGTTAAGTGCTGTCTCCCAGAGCAAGAGATGTAAGAGAGAAGGGTGAGGAGGTGAAGGAGCGGATAAGGGGAACTTGCCTGAGACTGCAGTCACTCAAAGGAGGGAGAAAGTGGGGCGTTTATTTGTTTATGTGTATTTATGTAGGTATGTGTGAGAGCAGAGCAGATGGGGAAATGATACTGTGTGTATCTGTGAGACAGTACAAGTGAGAGGCAGAGGGCGGGTGAGAGAGCTGCTCTAGGTACAGGCAGAGAGAAGGGGAAAGGTGCAGATGGAAAGGAAGACAGATTTTCTTTTTATTTTTTTCATTTATTTCTTCTTGCTTGACACTTTCTCATAATTACAGTGAAAGGAGAAAGCAGACACCTGACTGAAACTGCCTGCTGATGATTTTGTTCCTGGGGGGAAAGCCCCCACACGGAGTATTAGTGACAGCCCGGCAGAGAGCCCATCGCGCCTTTCAAGTTTGCAGATGTGTGTGCAGGGACCGGATTATAACGGTATTTTGGGAGTCGAGGAGCACGTCGAGGGCTCCTTTGCCCGGGCTGTGCCGCACCAGGCTCTGCCTCCCCGGGGCCTCACTCTCCCGCCATGGGACCGCGGTGCTCCCGGCCCTGCCGGCTGCAGCGGAGCGGGTCTCAGCCCCCGCAGGACCCCGGGTGGGGCCGGTGGGTGCTCGGGGGAAGGCGGGAGACGCGGCGGCCGCGGGCGGGACCCGGCGGCGCTGTCCGCGGTGCTGCAGGGGTTGCTGCCGTCGAGGGGGCCGCAGCTGCCCGGGACCGCCCCCCCCCCCCCCAACATCTGGAGCCGGCGAGGGCGGGGGGGCAACATCTGGGGTTGAAGACCGGGCGAGGACAGCGGCGTGGGGATTGGCCGCCCTGCCCTGACGTCGCGGTGCCCCCCGCGCCCCGGTGCGGCTCTGCGGCGGGGGGCGCATCTGGGGGCGGCACATCTGGGGGCGGGGGAGGGATGGAGGGGGCGGGAGGCGGGGGGAGGCCCGGGCCGGGCCGGCAGCGCCGGGCCCTCCCCTCCCCCGCCCCTCCCCGCCCCTCCGCCGAGCTCGGCGCCGCCGGGAGCCGGGAGCCGGCCGGGACCATGCGTGCCGGAGCCCCCGACGGCGCGGCGGCGTGCCCGGCGCTGCACCATGGCCGCTGAGAACCGCTCGGCAGCGGGCGGCGGCGCGCCCGGGGGGCTGCCTGGTGAGTCGCTGCTCGGGGGGGTCCGTGTGCAGGGGGCGAGGGGGGCCGGGCATCCCCGCGGGACCCCCGAGAGTCTCTGTGGCGGGGGTGGGGCGGGCAGCATGGCTTGAGGGCGCGTGGGGAGAGGAGTGTATACCCCCGGGGGCTGTAGCACCCGGTCGCCCCAGGAATGGGGATTGTCTCTCTGCCAACTTTCCCGCACTCCTGCATCCCTCCGGGAACCCGGAGTGTGCCCCGCGGGTCCCGGCCCCCCCATTGATCCACTGCCCCGGGATGTGTGGAGTCATGCAGAGCTACAGCCCTGTCAGGGCACCGGTGCGAGGTCTGGCAGGATCCTTCCCCGCTCCCATCCAAACCAGCACTGCTCCCCGGGATCCGTGGCCCATGGCACCTCGGTCCCTCCGATCGCCTAGGAACTGGCCCTGCCGGCAGCCTGCCGCGGGCATGTGAGCAGCCTATGCCCCCCGGGCAGGCACAACGCCTCCCTCCTCCCCAGCAGGGAGCCCAGGTTGGGGGGGTTATTTGCTCACCTGGTGTGTCCTTTCGGAAGATTTGTTTTCCAGGCAGGAAACTACTTGCATGCTTTCTTTCCTCCCCTCTGTATTCGGGTAAAAGCAGCAGGGGCAAGATCCCATATCTTTCAGATACTTTGTGCCCATGCTGGTTCCTCTGGCCCTTGTGACCACCTCCCAGGACATGACTAGGCAGAAGTCCCCAACCTGCATGCAGAGCCCATTGTCAGGTTGGACATTGCAAGGAGGACAGATCTTGACCCCTCCTTTCCTAGGTGGGGGTTTCCATCTGCCCTTTAGCCCTTGGTAGCCCCTTACTGCTGGTAATGGCAGAGCTGCCCTGGGCTGTCCATGCCCATTGCTGGCAAGAGTCAGGCAGCCCCACCCTTTTCTTCTCCCAAAATGATGACATTGGCTTCAAATCAGCTAACAGTTCTTGTCAGTTTTTTAAAAGAAAGCAATGCTGTCTTTTCTTCTGCCCTACTTTCAACCCCTCTGACTGTGCTGTGGCCACAACTTCTAGCTGGTCTTTGCAAAGCTCAAGGCTAGGGAGACACCTTCCAACCTGAGGAGCAGTTACCTTTTCTCTGTGCCCTGCTGGCAGCTGGCAAAGGTGATGGCTCTGCTTGGGCGTTCAGAGGCTTCCAGCTTTGTCACAGATGACTTAAGAGACCTCTGAGGGTGGCTTAGATTCTCCTGTCACTACTTGCAGGATAAGCAAAGGGGCTGGGAGGGCCCAGTGGGGTGGCTTGTGGATACTGGCACTGTCTATCAAAATACTCGGATGCCAGGGTCCTAGAGCCCAGGCTTTTGGTAAAAATCACCAGTGACGATGCTGACATTGAAATCACAGATTACAGTGAGATGCTTTGCACTGTCACTACTGCTGGGCATCACCTCCTGCTTCCTACTGCCTTCTGTGATCTGAGCACCTGGTGCTGCTCTCCAGCCTGCACTGGGGCCCTGTGAGGCATCCCAACACAAAGCAGGGCATCCAAGGGGTCTATTTCACCTATACAGAGATCCTAAGAAATAGTGACCTATCCCTGGTTCCCCCCTTAGCTGGGTTGGTGGCCAGTGGGCAGAGCCCCTGGGTGGGAAAGGTGGGGATGGGAGCAGGTATCTGGGAGGGGGTGATGTCCCTGTGCACATCAGCTGCTGGTTCCTGTGGGAGCCAAGCCAACAAGCCCTTGCTCAGAGCCTGCAGCAAATTCCCAGGTCTGCCGGAGGGATTGGCAGTGGCCCCAGGAATGACCTGGTGAGCGGGCAGCGGGAAGCCAGCAGGAGAGGGGGAGGAGGGCTACCAGTAAAAGCAATTTGTTTTTTCACATGAGGGGCATACCCATCTCAGTGGGTCAGTCTGTTTTCTTTCATAGAAGAGTAATGAACTGAAATGATTAATTAATGCTGTGATCCAATTACTCTGAGTTTGCAGAAGGAGCATGGTTTTTCTCTTTAAACTGTCCCTATGAGGATCCTATGGATACCAGATTTTGCACGGTTGTGGTTTTGTTGTGGTTTGGGTTTTTTTGTTTGTTTGTTCGCTTTTTGAAAAAAAAATATTAAAATGACAAACATCTCTCCAGGAAAAAAAGAAAAAAAAAAAAAAAGAATAAAAAGACAGTATCAGGGAATAAAAACAGGATGAGTGGCTGATGCAGAGCAGTCCCTAGCATGCCTTTGCTGTGGAGCCCTTCTCTGCCAGCCCTGCTGGGCCCTGGCCAGCAGCCCCCACAGAAGTGAAGAGGGCTGGGGAGTGCCCAGCTGAGGTAGCAGACACAGCTCTGCAAAGGCAGCAGAGAGAGCAACAGCAAGAGGGGAGGGAAATGGAAGCTGTTTGCAGGGGGCTGCTGCTTTCTGCACAAACACAGCTCTTCTTTCCCCATGCACGTACATGCAGCAAGAGTTTCATGTGCTCCAGCTGACCCCTTCTCCGTGGCACACTGAATCAGGGCTTTGATGGGCACCTTCTGGAGGAGCAGGCGCTGTCCTTCAGCCAGTCTCTGCTCAGACTGACACGGGGCTGTGCCCTCGTTGCTCTCCAGTAAGCTAAGGGAGGAGGTTTGCTTTGCATTTCAGAATCCATCCTGGGCTGGCTCTAAAACTGTTTATTTAAAAAAACAACAACAACTGTTTTATTTAAAGGACAGGTGTTTTGGGGGAGACACAAGGGTGCAGGACCTGATGCAGCCAAGAAGTAGCAGTTTGGATTTGACTGTTCCCATCTACTTCCTCTCTTCATCACTGTCCCAGCAGCCCCCTTGGCCCACCTTAGCACCAGCGCCCACCGTGACTGTGCCAGGGCGTGGGCCCAGTGCCCAGGCCCTGTTGAAGCCTCCTCAAGCCAGTGTTTGAAGCCACGCCAAAGCCAACCCTATTCTGAGGGATTTGGGCAACCAGTTAGAAAACAGCCACCAGTTTCTAGGGAGACTCACATGCACTTCTGCTCAAGGTCCAGCAAGATGGAAGGCAAGGGTCTTCCTGGGTGTGTGCCAGCCCTGACGCTCCCTAGGAGAGCGATGCCCCCACTACACCACTTTAACCCTCTAGGTACAGGAAAGGCTTGCTGTATCCAAACACTTGAACCTTCTGAGGTTGGCCCTTGCTCTATATTCAGATAAATGCGTTTAGTGAAGCTTCAAGGGGGAGTTGGGCATTTCCTGGCCAAAAGAGTCTGGGACTAGTGCTCCCCAGGCACACTTGCCCACTACACCAATGTTTTCTGGTGCAGGAGCATACGTCAGGGTGTCTCACTTACAGGTCCCGTCCCCCTCCGCCCCTTGATGTTTAGCAGCAGGATTTTAGCAGCAGGCACACAACCAGCCCCTGTCCCCCCTGGCAGACACCTGGGGGTGTTCCCACCCTGTGTCTATGTTGGCATCCATCCCACCTTGCCTGCGCATGGACGCACCAGTTCTGCTGGGCCTTGAGTCTGGGCCAAGGTGCTGTCATTTGACTTGGCTTCAGACTTTGATTCCCCCGACACAGAGAGCACTGGCAAGCAAGGTTCTGCTGGCGACACTCCCCATCCTGACCTCTCATGTGCCAGGGACTGCTGCTCACACTTTGCTCCAGGGCTGCTCCTGGGTCCCTCCAGAGATGCCTTTGGTGTGGCACCTGCACTGCATGGAGGAGGAACTCAAACAAAGACTCAGTTTATACCTCGTAAGATGTAAGTTTGCTGAGAAAATTAACTTAACCAGCCAGTCCAAGCCTCCGAATGTAGTGGCTGCAGGCACAGAGCCTCATCAGTCTGACAGTACTTAAAACTGCTGCTGGAAGTCTTGTAAGTCAGAGCCACGGGAGGGACCCTGACCCTTCTGTCTTGCTGTGACCCTATCGTCCCTGGCATCTCATGCCCCACTCAGTGAATGAGGCAGCAGCAGAGATGACCAAGTGTCGTGTTCCCTTCCCATTCCCCCTTCCCCAGCACCAGGCAGGCTGACATGCTGGTGCAGGATACTCGCTGTTCCTATGACTCAGAGAGGGCTGGAGGGGGGCATGGGGAACTATGCAGAGGAGTTTCATCCTAGATCAGCTGGCACAGAAAAATCAGCAGCTGGAAAGTTTGTCCTTTAAAGGCAGGGCTCAGTGTAAACCATGGAGCTCCTTGGACACAGCAGGCTTGGCCAGAGCTATCGACATGGTAGCAAGCTATGGAGGCTAGCTGTGCTCTGCTAGCCAAGAACGCAAGGAAGAGAAGCACCCCCTCTGCTACCACAACTGCTGTTAAATGGAATGTATTTTATGGCACCTTGCAGCTTGCAGGTCGTGGCAGCAGCATCATGCCCTGGCAACGCTGAAGCTGGACAGGAAGCAGCAGGGACTGACACCATCTGCCTCAGCTGGAGGCATCTGGAGGATGGAGTTGAAGTGTCAGATGCAGGTTTAAGCCTCATGGCAGAGTTGGTTTGTGTTGGCTGGTTAATGGGTTAACATCTTTACGCGCTTTAAACAGAGTTATACTGACTTGTCTGTGGGAAACTCAAAGCTCTGGTTGTGCAACACCGAGGTCTGAAAACATCACTCTGCAAACATGATGTTCCAGGCCCTGGCGTCCACTCCAGGTCATGGGGCAGCTCTCTAGAGGCAGGCATGGCGCCTCGCTTCTCTGATCCGTCATTCTCACTCTTGATGTTGATGTTAGCTGCCCCATCTCTCCCCCATGAGTAGCACAGCAGGCTGGCTCTGCTGCTGAGGGACAGGCATCCTTGTGAGATCTTTGTGTGCCTGAGATGGGAAGGAGCCTGCCCTGCATCTTGCCATCTCTGTTGCCTTCAGGGTAGTTTGGATCCCAGCTCTGCCAGCAGTTGCATCTCATGCACTCCTAGTTAAGGCCCCCCAAAAAATGTGTCTTTCTGCAGCACTTAGTAGTGCTGCATCTAGCACAGTTTCCTCTAGGCTGTTTGCAGAGCTCAAGTTACCCACCATGGTAAGTGATGCCCAGCTCATGAAACTTTCTGCTACCCTGTGCAGCTAGAGTCAGTGAGGTGGCCAAAACCTCCACACAGTGCTGCAGGGTGCTCTCTGCGGTGTTAGTGTAGGGCTGTGACAGGATGGGGACCACTATTCTGTGGTGACACAGGTGACTCCCATGCGGAGCTGGGCTGCCCAAGCTGCAGCCCACAGAGTTTTCCGGCCAAGCACAGCTCCTGCTCTGCCCAGCCAGGAGCTGGTGGGAGCCTCCAGGGAGGCAGCAGGGAGAGATGTGCAGGCAGTGTCTCAGTGTGAGGTCTCTCCCTCTCAGAAGGGTTTCTTAGGGGTCTTCTGCAGAGGAAGATGTGTAATCCCACCCTGGCAGCCTGAAGCTATTCCCACCTCCCTTCTCACTCATCTGTTGTCCCTTTCCTCCTCCGTTGCCACCACGGATGGGAATTTCCTACCTGCACTCCTTTCCTGGCTCCCATGCTTCCCATGCTGCCTGCCCATGCCTGGGGCTCCCCTGCCCACCTTCTGCTCTGGCTCCTGTCTTTCACTCTGTCCCATTGCTCAGGCATCACCTCCAACACCCTCCATCTTGTGATCAAATGGGATCTAATATCTTCAATTTGCTCTCTCCTAACCACTCCAAAGACTCCCCTCTCCTGTCTGTGTTCAGGACTAGGGCTCTCCTCTGTCACATCCATCCTACAGAGCCCTTTCTTTTGCCTGGTTTTCTGCCCCTGGCAGTCCCCTCCATCAGGTCTTTTTTTTTGTCACCCATTGCTTAGCTGGCTTATTCATCCTCTCAAAGCCTCACTGAGTCTCACACTGCTCCTCAGGGTTAGGGGCTCTAGTTCCTGTTGCCCACTCTTTAAAAGTTCAGATGAGCATGTTGATTCCTTCTCCTCTGTGGCCGCTCAGCTCTAGGCTGAGTTGCTTACAGAGAAAAACTCAACTCCCCCCCTGCCCTCCTGAGTGCTCTGCGGAGCAGCCCTGCATCCCTAATTGCCTGAACTGTGTTCCCACCCCACGGCCCGTGAGGACCCGGCAGGCAAAGGGGTGGGTTCAGGGTGATGCGGCTCTTTGCATGGGAGCCATCTCCTGCCTTGCCCAGTGCCAGCCGCAGTTCCTGGCAGGGCTGGGGTGGGCTGGTGCCCTGGGAAGGTGGCAGGTACCTGCGGTGGGTGACCATGGCAGCCTAAGGGGTCTTCCCTGCCACTGGTGTCCGCAAAGAGGTGCTGAGACCACCCTTTGCCTGTCCTTGTCCCTGGAGCAGGGAGAGCTGCTCTTCTAAGCAACCCGTTCTGAGGTCATGCAACTCCCTGCCCTGTCCCTCCTCCAGCACTGTCTCTCCTGCAGGCGCCTGATCCCGGCCACTAACCTCTCCCCGGGGAGAGCTCAGCTAATCCAGGGTTCCACTTGTTGCAATCCTCCACCCCCCTCCTCCTGCTTCCACTTTGCCGGCTGATCCCAAAGCCCTTCCTGGCAGCGGGACCTGGATCTGCAGCGGGGTTATTTCTGCTGCGCTGCCTTGAAACAGCTGGGTCCTATTAAAGCTGCAGCCCAGAGCTATAAAAGAGCGTGAGCATCTCTCTGAGGCAGCGAGCGTTAATGCAGTAGACGGGAGGGGAGAAGCGCAGCTCTAGCCCGGGCTCAGCTGAAAGCCCAGCACCTTCCCGGATCGCTGGCATGGGCTGAGCTCTGACACCGGCCCGGAGCAGCAGCCCTGGCAGGGCCAAAGCAGAGGGCACAGGAGTGTGGGGACAGCGGCCCCCCCCGCGCCGCTGCGGGATGCCCGTGTCGTGAGCCTTCTCCTATGTGATGTTACCCGCTGGCGCAGGAGCTGCTGGGGAGCTGCAGGTGCCCGGGAGCCGTGGGCTGGGCACAACGGGGTAAGGCTGAGGCTGGGTTGCATGGCGTTTGCTGGGCATGCTCATTTTTAGTGTTCCATTGATAGGTTATTTATTTGTCCTAATAATTAGATGGAAGATGGCTAATTAATTGTCAGAGCGGCCAGTGTGCTGGAAGGTTATTTATAGGAGTGACTTTTAACCACTTAAATCCACTTTCTTGCTGATTTTCTGCTTGCTTGGCAATGCTGAGGGAAGATGGTGTGTGGCCCCTTACTAGCTGTGTATGATACTGGGCACAATAGGGAATACCTGCAAGCACGGGGGGCAGCTGTGCCAGCTGTGGGGTGCTGATGAGTGGGCTGGGCACTACTTAGGTGGGTTGGTTGTAAGCCTTGGCTCTGACCTGCAAGCACTTTGCACAGCCGAGTGCATGGCACCTTGGATGGGAGGTCTCAGTTCTGCTTTGAAACCCAGCAATGACCCCCTAATTACAAGCAGCAGCAGCAAAGGCTCCTGGCTTGCTCAGTGTGGGTGGTCAGGTTAGGTGATTATGGTGCTCCCTTCTGGCCTCAGACACAGGAATTTTTCAAAACTTGATGCACAAACACGTGCCGAGCACAGAGGGTATTCTCCAGCCCCCTCACCTCCTCCCAACAGCTGCCAACTCCTGTGCCACTCTGAGCTCACTGCTTCTCCAGTGACTCATGGAAAAGCCATCAGAGACTCCCAGCTTGTGAGGTCTGGAAGAATTTGCTTTGTTTCATCAGAACCAGCTGACTAGCAGCAGAAGAAAGAGCAATTATTTATTTAATGGAAAAATAAAATGTCCAGATCAACCCCATATATTGCTGGAGCAATTCCTCCAATGTGATGGCTCAGATGTCCTCTAGAGCAGGATAAGGACTTCAGGGGCCCATTGAGCCTCACTGTTCCTGAGGGGTGCCAGTGCAGCTGCCAGGCAGAGCCAGGAAGGCAGAGGGAGCCCTGCCATCTTAGCACAGCAAATCCTGCTGTCCCCTCAGCTCCTTACTCTTTTCCTGGTTAGTTTATTGCCTTCACTGCAAATGTGGAGGCGTGGAGCAGACTGACTCCAGTCTGGCACAGCACTCCCTGACCCAGCAAACCTAGACTCATACCCCTGCTAGGCAAAAAAAAACCCTGGATTTTCTTATATTTCTAAGGTGCCTGTTCCTGGTGTCTAGGAGTGCTGTTTTCACACTCCTCGAGGGGTGTGAATCTGTCAACCAGAACAAACCCTCACTAGATGTAAACTGGTGCCGTGACTCAGGAACTAATTAACGGCTATTAGATAATGCAATTAGCGCCACAAACTGTCATCCCTCTGCAGTGTCACCCCTTCCCTTTATGTCACAGACATGCACAAACCATAAACGCAAGTATCCCTTCTGCATCTTCTCTCCCTCCGCTCTTGTTGCTCCCTCCCTCCTCTCCCAAAGCCAGTTGTGGCTCTGTTTACTGTCCAGCCCCACATCACATCAGCAGTTTGACATGGCAGAATTAATCCCATTAAGATTTTCACCCTCTGTGTGCTTTTAGGAAGGTCAAGACAAGCAAGGGGCTGGCAGTGGGGCTGGGAGGTCTGGCCCAGCCCTTTCCTATGGTGACACTGGAGCCAATGTGCCCTGGCTGCAGCCAGAGCAGGAGGTGATTTGTGCCTTTCCCTGGGATGTCCCTGTGGTGGAGGAGGCCAGCTTCCCTCCTTCCTGGAGCCAGGCAGTACCCAGAGCTCAGCACACTGCTCCCAGCCAGCAGCTGGCAGCTACCACCACCCCATCCCTGCTGGGGCAGGAGCCCTTTGGGCTCAGGGTCTCTCCAGCTTTGCTGTTCCTCCAAAGGGCTGATTGGACCCATGCAGAGCAAAAGCCTGTCTGCTCTGGGAGCAGCTCACACTCAGAAGCCTCTGGGAAAGTAATGGTTTCTCTAATTTCCATCCTTTCCCCTACAAACATCATCTTCTCCTGACAGGCATGTGAGCATGGGGCTTGGTTCTGGTGGTGATGCTTGCTGAGTGTGTTGGGTGTTGCACAGCTGTGATAGCAAGGGACCTTGCTACAAGCCACACATGGACCAACCATGACTCTGTGTCCACCTGCCACTGCTCCCTCTGCCTCAAGAATAAGGAATGAGGATGGGGCAGGGGGGAGGTTTCCGGCAGTGGTTTGAGGGACAGGGGCCAAGGAGGGGCATGGGGTGACTGTGCACAACAGGAAGCAGAGGTAGGGGACATTGGGGTAGTAGGGCTGCTTGAGCTGGGAGCTCGTGCCACAGCTTGAGGTGCCACCATCACATGAGCATGTGTAAATATCAGCCTCTCCTGCTGCCTTCACCACACTGGTGGGGGGGTGTGTCCAGCTCCTGCCTCGTGTGGAACAACGGGGTGGGCAGGAGGGAATGAGACCCTCTGTCCCACGTGGGTTGAGTGCTTAGTAGGTGCTCAGTCACTAACTGCACCCCATGGAGCACCAGCCTCTAGCCAGTGAGATCTTTTTTGCATATGGGATGACCATCTGCAGCCTGTGAGAAGGGTGGGCAGGACTGGCTTTGCTCTCTCTGGAGCTGTCTCCTCACCTGACAGTGCTGGCATCTGTGATCTCAAGCAGCGATGGGGACCCTGCTGTGCCAAGTGCTGCCCAAAATACATGGACCCCATCCAAAAGACAACCTTCTCTGCTTGGATCTGCAGCTGTCTGTGCCTCATGTCTTCATTCATGACGTTGGGTGGGAAGGAAAAAGCATCTCCCTGTCTTGAGAACATGCTTTCTGAGCACTGCAGTGGCCACAGAAACCTTTAGACCCAAAGATACTATCAGTGCAGAGCTGGAGGCTCCTAATGGCTTTGATGGAGAAGAGAAAACCAGCTGTAAATCACTGCCAGAAATCCTAGTGAGGGAGAAAGCCGGTGATGGAGTTTGCTGTAACTGTCTGGTGAGAGCAGGTCTGGGAGAGCACCCACTGACTGCCACAGACAAGAGATGGTGTGTGCAGGCTGAACAGCCAATTGGTGTCACAGGTAGGGGCTTCAGCCCTAGGAGGCCTTCTGAAGTGGCCTCTGGTCTTTGCCACAGCTGTGTTTTCTCCCTGGCTATGGCACTGGCATGGAGGTGGGAGGCAAAGGGAGATGAAGACAGGGAGGGCAACATGAGATGGGAGACATGAGGGGAAGGAGAGGAGAAACATGCTCCTTGGATGTGCAGGGCGAGAGAGATGAACACTGGGGGCACGGAGGAGGCATTTAGCAGGGAAACTCCAGGGCATGGAGACGTTCCTTGGTTTCTGGGGGGGTTCATAGTGCCAGGGACAGTGATGCGACTTGTATGAGAATGGAAATAGAGTCACACTGGCGAGTCTGTGGCAGCACTGCAGCTCTTCTTTGTGCTCCCTCCATCCTTGGCACATTCTGGGCATGCAGACAGAGCGGGGGCTGCCCCAGGGCTGTGTCCACACTAGAGCCTTCTCCACATCACCTGGTGCTCTCCATCCCAAAGGCAAATGGCAGATTCTATCACCAGTGCTCATGCAGGCAGAACACGTGTCTTGGTCAGCCACTCCAAGACCTGGCAAATTCAGAGCATCCTTGGCCTTCTCCAGCTGCCTAACCTGCTCAAGGAAGCAAAGGCAGTGCTAGGCTGTCCTGATGAGCTCAGGGAGAGTGCCCAGGGCAGAAGAAAGAGAGGGTGGGATGGAGAGAGCAGAAGGGGTGCCTTATAGGCTGGAGCATAGGGGAAAATAGTCAGGGTGTCTGAGGCAAGGGCGAGTGGTGTACACATCTTCCAACTTTTACATACTGTTGTACATCTCTGTTGTATGTGTCTTCACACCCTTCACCATTTTTATTCCACCCCCTACCCTCAAACAAGAGACTGCTTTATTTTTGCCCTTCAGTATAGGCTCATTTTCAAAATACCCGTTTAAGTTCCTCACCCTGGACCTCTGTCTCAGCACACCAATTTCCAGCGTGACCTCTGGGTGGCATCCAAGGACACTTGAGTGGGGCTACGATGGTCTCCTCCTGCATTTCCTGTGGCCTATACAAACCGTTTTATGGGGTGGGATAAGCTCGACTGTTCTTACTTCAGGTAACTGAGTACACAGACCTCTGTCAAGCCTGATAGTTAGTTAAACGCACTTAGAAGAGGATGCCAGTTTACACACTAAAGTGAAAAAACAAACCCTAATTTTAGTGGAGACGAAGGAAAGGGTTATTTTCAAGATTTTCAGATTCTTCCTGAAAGAGCTAGGGTAGATGTTTGCCTGATTGCTAGCTTGTCTGATCAGTTTGATTAGCTGTTACACGAATGACAGCTAAATCTCCCCATCTCTTCAAAGCGAAGAATTTGAAACTCATTTCAATTGTACTGAAACCAACCCCCAAACTGCCACAATTATGTATTTCTAAGTCATTTTATACACTTGCCACCTCTTCTTGTGTCCCTGGCTGGGTGCCCAGGAAAGATGGCAGCAGAAGCCACTTTTCCTCTCCCTTGATGCATCCCTTGTGCGTGGAGCTTGGCGTACAGCTGGGCAGTGCCAATGGGCTTCCTCGCCCTGCCCGTATTTAGCATTTTGTAGCTACCAAAGGATGTTGCTTTCTTTTCAAAGCACTTTGCATGGGCCAGGTGCAACAGGCTCAGAGGACAATAGTACAAAGGTATTTCTCTGGCCCTCACCCACTCTTTTCCCCTGTGAATGGAATACAGCCCCAGCTGCTACCACAGCTGTAGCCCCACTAATGGCTGTGTTGGCACCCTGACTTCAGCATCTCAGCAGCCATGCTTCCTTTTTCTCTTCTCTTTAGGCAGCAGTGATATTAAAACCTTGGCTGGTTTTAATGATGGTAGGGATGTCCTACTCTCACCACAAATGCAAGGCAAGAGCATTTCTTTTAAAACACTTTCAAGATATTAACTGATCCCAAAGCCTGCCAAACCCTGGTTTGGAGATGAGTATGTTAATGGCGTGTTTATACATTTAGCAAAACCAGCTTCAGGAGTCCCAGGCATTTGGAGACAGTGCCATTTCTCAGGGCAGCTGGCAGAGACACGTGCCAAGTGCTCCTGCTGCCCGCACAGACGCCGCGTCAGGTGGAGCTGCTGGGGAGGCTGCCCTTGCTGGGCTGGTCACATCTGGTCTCCACCAGCACCTACGATGAGGCTGGTGAAAGCCCAGCTATTTTGGGGGTCTCACATGATGTAGGAGGGGCAGGTCTGATGGGAAGCTCCTCTGTCCAACCTAACTCCATCAGCACCTTTGAATCTCCTTCACTTTCCAGGAAATCCCCCTTTGTTCCAACACATCGATTTTGGTTCATTGATTATTTATTTTCCAGATCCATTCTCCTCTTACCTTGGGAAGTTAACAACAGACATCTTGGTTTGGATGTCAGCAGTCTTTCCATCCATAATTTTTGCTACCTTTCATAAATAATTCCATGTAGCAGACTGAGATGGCTGGGCTCCCCCTGTACATCTTCACGGCCAGTGTGGATGCAGCTGCAGTGTGATGTGGGACTCAGGGAAGGGGCCAGCATTTCCTGGCATCACTGGCTGATGGCACTTGCGTGGCCCCTTCCCTCTTCTGTGCCTGTTGGGACTGGGCCGTGAACCAGACCAAGTCAAATTACTGGGTTTCAGCCTTGTTTGGGTTGTCTGCATCCAGCTTTGAGCACCCCTTTGTCAAGGCCAACTCTGTTGTGTTGTGGGGCTTTCATGAACTCCTTGGGGCTGAAAATGTAGCATAACTTTCTGTTTTCCTTGTCCCAGATTTCCTCTTCCAGAAGGAGCTGTTTGCTGTCCGAGACACAGGTGAGCTCTGCAAGCCATGGCACAGACTTTCAGGAGTGCTCCTCCCATGAGTAACCCTGTCTTGGGGAGGTGCTTTGGGGAGGCCATCGGGACATGCCTGAGGCACAGCATAAACCTGCTCTCATCCATGTAGCAAGGCACTGGCTCCATGCTGTTCTGCCCTTGCAGTAAGTGCTGTGCAGCATGGCTGAGTTTCACAGCCCCCTTCCTCCCACAGGCCCCTTCCTCCTGCAGCCCCTTGGCCTCTCCACATGCCTCCCCAGGGCATACCAGGGCTGTGCTCCTGCTGGGAGATGGTCCTTGGACTTACAGAGAAGGGACCATAACACCGTCTTCAAAAGGCAGTTCCCAGCCCTGTCCCTGCTCCTCTCCCTGAAGCCCCCTCTGTCTCCTCCATTGCTAAATAGGGACAGAGAAAATGCCTTCAAAGAGGTCCTGGGGTGAAGGCTGCAATGGCAGAAGGAGATTTTTGAGCACAAGCCAGGAGCAGCACTGGGCTGGGCAATGGAGAAGGCAGCAAATGCTGCCTACAAGGGGGCTGGGCAGCCCCAAGCCAGTGCCTGCTGCTGGTCTCTAGGGCTGTATCATGGGGTGCTGCCTGGCTCAGCCTGCAGATATGTCTCTGCTGCAGCTAAATAGTGTTGGTGTTACAAGAGGACAGCTAAGGGGGGTGTTGGGTTGTGCTCGTCAACCTTCACCCTCCCTGCTCCCCTGCTGCAGCCCTGGGGTCCTCATGTACAGCTTGGGAAAGGGCCAGGCACCAGCAGACCACAAGAGCAGGAGGTGGGAAGGGAGGAAAAGGAAGCAGGAGAAGGGTTGCAGTGAAGCTGCAGCAGCACAGCTGTGAGCTGGGCAGACACAGGGGCCAGGAAGTATAATGTTCTCCCCTTCTGTCTCCACTCCTCTTGCAGACTCCATGCACAACCTCTCTGCTCAGCCCTGGCATTTGAAGATGGCCAACCTGACCTACGACAACTTCACGCTGGGCAACCACTCCGAGGTGGCCATCCAGCCTCCCACCAACTACAAGACAGTGGAGTTGGTTTTCATTGCCACAGTCACAGGCTCGCTCAGCCTTGTCACTGTGGTGGGGAATATCCTGGTGATGCTGTCTATCAAGGTGAACCGCCAGCTCCAGACTGTCAACAACTACTTCCTCTTCAGCCTGGCCTGTGCAGATCTTATCATCGGGGTCTTCTCCATGAACCTCTACACGGTCTACATCATCAAAGGCTACTGGCCGCTGGGGGCCGTGGTGTGCGACCTGTGGCTGGCCCTGGACTACGTGGTGAGCAATGCCTCTGTCATGAACTTACTCATCATCAGCTTTGACCGGTACTTCTGTGTCACCAAGCCCCTGACCTACCCGGCCAGGAGGACCACCAAGATGGCAGGGCTAATGATCGCGGCTGCGTGGATATTGTCCTTCATACTCTGGGCCCCTGCCATCTTGTTCTGGCAGTTCATTGTGGGCAAGAGGACAGTCCCTGAGGGGGAATGCTACATCCAGTTCCTCTCCAACCCAGCAGTGACCTTTGGCACAGCTATCGCTGCTTTCTACCTGCCCGTGGTCATCATGACGGTGCTGTACATCCACATCTCCCTGGCCAGCAGGAGCAGGGTGAGGAGGCACAAACCCGAAAGCAGGAAAGAGAGGAAAGGCAAGTCCCTCAGCTTCTTCAAGAGTCCCCATATCAAACAGAACAACAATAACTCCCCCAAGAAGGCCATGGAGGTGAAGGAGGAGGTGAGGAACGGGAAAGTCGATGACCAGCCCTCCGCACAGACAGAGGCCACTGGCCATCAGGAGGAGAAGGAGACCTCCAATGAGTCCAGCACGGTCAGCATGACCCAGACCACAAAAGACAAGCCTACGGCAGAAATCTTGCCAGCAGGGCAAGGTCAGAGCCCGTCCCACCCCCGCGTGAACCCATCTTCCAAGTGGTCCAAGATTAAGATTGTCACCAAACAGACGGGGACCGAATGCGTCACTGCCATTGAGATCGTCCCAGCTAAGGCCTCTGACCACAACTCCCTGGCCAACAGCCGCCCGGCCAATGTTGCCAGGAAGTTTGCTAGCATTGCCAGGAGCCAAGTACGGAAGAAGCGCCAGATGGCAGCCCGGGAGAAGAAAGTCACTCGCACCATATTTGCTATCCTGCTGGCCTTCATACTCACATGGACACCATACAATGTGATGGTCCTCATTAACACCTTCTGTGAGACCTGTGTACCTGAAACGGTGTGGTACATTGGCTACTGGCTCTGCTATGTCAACAGCACCATCAACCCAGCCTGCTATGCCCTCTGCAATGCCACTTTCAAGAAAACTTTCAAGCACCTTCTCATGTGCCAGTACAGGAACATAGGCACAGCCAGGTAAACTGGCACTCAGGGACCACTTCAGCAACATCATGGAAGCCCTTCCCTTTGCCTCCTTTGCCAGAGGGGTTCCTCTGCTCTTCACTCACAACAGTGCAGACTGTGCAGTGATTGCACATGATGCCCTTCAAACATTGCTGACAAAGGTCCAAGGCATCTTAGAGCTGCAGCTCCTTCTAGTCACCCTGGGCCTGAGGACTAGTTTGGGGAGCCAACAGGAAAGCTGGTGGCAACAGGAGATGTGATCACCAGGAGCCCTCCCCAGCTCCCTGCTCTTGAGAGGTTGGCCTAATGGCATCAGTGTTTGTCCTAAGACTGGATGCCTCTTCTCCCTCTGTCTGACCATCTCAAGGGCATCAGAGCTTGTCTGCATGCAGGCGGCCGAAAGCTGGTGCTTTCAATAGGCTTGTAAACCATTTATTACCCAAGAAATGAAAAGAAACCAGGGCTAAACATTTGCCAGCCATCTTGGAGCCAGCTGGCTCAGGTGTGTTCATGGGGAGTCCTGCCGGCCCAGCCAGGCCCCCTCGCGTGGCAGCCAAGATTGCACCCTAGCAGATGTGGCAAACTCCTTAACTTTCCCTTGAGAGACACCATTGTACATCCTCACCCAGGAGCCTGGGGGGAGGTGGAATTTTTCCCTGGGCTTCGGCTCTGCCCTCCCCTTCATGTGCTATCTGCCCTTGGCCAGCAGTTGGCTGGACAGACAGACTGACAAACCAAGCACCTGAGTCCTGGGTGAGGTGTGTGAAACCCAGTTGCCTCCTACGATGATGGAAACTAATACTGCAAAGAAGAGCAGTGGTGTGGTGCAGGACTTCTCCTTGTGGCCCTGAGGATGTGGCCCCTGAGAAGTGCACAGCAGTGACAATGAAAATAACTCCTTGGGAGGGATGGGGGGAGCTTGGAGTCTCAGAGGGGGTTGGAAAGAGGGACTGCAATGTGGCTGAGGTGCCCTGTGTCTCATCTGGGCCATGAGTCGGTCCCCACTCTCCCCATGGGGGGTGTGTGAGGCCTGACTCACAGCTCTGGGGGCAGTAGAGGATGGTGGTGGCCCCCAGCCCTGCTCCTGCCTTGAGGGCAAGGGGATGTCCCAGGGAGGCCGAAGGAGCTGGCTGCTGAGCTTTGTAAATGGATGTAACCCTGTTGTTGGTGTTGTGGCAGAGCCCTCAGCATGTGGGCTTCAGCCAGTGTCTCCAGCCCCCACCCGTGTGTGCAGTCCAGACCACCCCAGGGCTGCTCATCACCTTCTCCCAAAGCCAGGTCTCTGCAAGCTTTGGTGGGCATGGCTGGGTGCACCCAAGGAACAGGACAGGACGGGGTCATGCTGGCACTGGCAAACTCTCCTCGTCTGTACGTTCTTCCTGTCCCCACACCAGGGTGATGCTGTGCAACCTGGAGAAAGGCTGCCCTGGCCCAGGTAGGGACCCCACCACCACTGCCTTTAGGATTATTCACATAGAGGTGCCCAAAATGCCTGGCGGGCTTTTGTTTTTTTGCAAACTGTTACAACCACGGCCCAATCCACCCTGAGACAAATAAAGACCTTGGACCAGAAATTAACCTTGGCCACGACGCAAGAAGTGAATGAGTCATCACTTTGTCACTCCTTCCCAAATCCAGTGTCACCCACCAGTGACACATCCTGCAGCATGCAGGTGCCAGCCCCATCATCCCTCCAAGAGCAAGGGGGTCAGCCCAAAGGGCTGCCTGGAAGAGGCTGAAGGGTCTGACTCAGGCGCCTTCTCCAGGCTCATGTGTGGTGGTACCCAGGCCACTGCCACCAGCCACATGGTGACTTCACTGCTAGTCCTGGTGGAGCTGGCAAAACTGAGGTTTGCTGGGGTTTCCAGCACAGCAGCACCTTGTGGGGATGACAGGTGTGTTCAGACAATTTTTTTAAAAAAGATTGTTTATTGGAAAAGAAAACAAACCCCATTTTCCAAAAGAAATGAGAGCGCCCACCCAGCACCAGTGGTGGTGTATCAGGCCCCAGCATGGACATACATGGTTAGAAGTGATGGAGAAGAGGGGACACAGTGGTTCCTGGGGATGGTGGTTTTGTTTTCCCCAGCTGCTACAGGAAACTCCTGCCCTGGCCAAAGGGATGCTGGAGGAAGCCCCCCAAGCCAGGAGCAGTCCTCGCATGAGTAAAGGGCACATAAGTGATGGGGTTACTCAGGCGTTCAACATCCAGCCCTTCCCTCTGGCATCGGTACCTTGCAGAAGAGTGGGAAGGATCCAAAGGTGGCTCATTTGTGCTGGAGTGTGGAAATATGTGTGTTCCCATCCCAGTTGTCCAGGCACATCCCAGTGAATCTCAACACCAGGTAAGAGGAGGTGAGCAGGACACACTGGCTGTGGGGGTGAAAAGGGTGGCAGCCCCTCCTGTGGGGCAGGTGGGTTTGCTCTCTACAACACTAGCGATTAAAACAAGGCATCTCAGTGAAAGAGGAGGTCATGGAAAGGAGGAAGAAGAGGAGGAAGACAGGAGCTTGGGCTGGCTGCAGCCATGGGCACGCTGTTGAGGGGCTGACGAGGATGCTGGCTTCCCGTTCTAGTCCTTTCCCTTGCCCTTCTTTGCTGCATGCAAGAAGCACAGGATACAAGAGTTAGTGTGCCCACTGGCAGCTCACTGATCCCCCAGGTGCTGCCGTAGCAGAAATGCAGCCAGCACGGCTGGCTCAGCAGGGTGCAGGGGCTGCAGCCCTGCAGACAGCCTCCCTCCACGACACAAAGCCATGTTTTGCACCAGCCCAACTGAGGGGGAAATCCCAATCCCACCAAAGCCGACGATGACTTGGGGGAAGATCAGGGTATTTCCTAGCACACCTGCATCCCACCCAGCCAGCAGTGGGACTTCAGGGCTGTCACGTGCTGATGCTGAGGGAAGAGCATACTACGTGATCCCCCATACCACAAGCAAAGACCAACTCCAATGGGCCAAGCTACCTCTGGAGAGCTCCCGCTCAGGGTCCCAGCAGGACCCTTCTGGGGACAGGAGTGGTGGAAACTGACCTTTGGACTTTGACTTGATCTTGGAAGAGCAAGGCTTGGTCACATAGACGATCTCCTCGCACTGGGCATTGTACAGGGCTTTCTTCAGGATGCCGGAGCGAGTCTTCACACCTGTCTGAGCACTACACCCACCCCAGCTCTCAAACTTGTACTTGCAGTCAGCTGGAAGAGAGGGGAGAGGTGTCAGAGCCAGACAGGACCTGCTGTGGGCACCACCCTTGGCCACCCAGCCCAAGGTGGTTCCCAGTCACCCCACCGCCACGCACCCACCTCCAAACTTCTTCTTCCAGTTGCAGGGGATCTTGCACTTGAGCTTCCTACTCTCATCTTTGCAAGTTCCCTCGCGGTAGCCCAGGCCGCAGTCCTTGCTGTTGGGGACACAGGGACCCCAGCGCCAGTCCTCGCACTCAGAGCCATCCTTCTTCGCCTTCTCTGAGAGGGAAGGGGGAGCAGGTGCTTGCTGCAGGGACACAGGCACACACCCTGGGCTGTCCCCTGCCCCACCAGCCCCCTATCCTGGTTTGCCCCTCACCTTTCTTGTTCTTGCCAGCTTCAGTGGTGGCGGCCAGCAGGACCAGTGCCAGGAGGAGGAGGAGGAAGCCCCGGACCTGCATCCTGCCTGGGGAGGGTGGGAGAGGGTCAGGGTGTGATGCAGCAGTGAGGAGGGGGCAAGGTGGGCTGTAGGCAGCCTGCCTGGGAGTGAGGTTGCAGATGCTTCCATTGTGCACACACACCTGCGTGTGTGCATGTGTGCACACGTGTGTACACCCCCATGCCCTGCTCGTTGCCATCCATTAGACCATGTGTATTAATTGCAACAGGAAGGTTAATTGTGCACGTCAGCAACTAACTACCTCTGACCAGAGAGCTGTTGGACTGCGAGCTTGTTCCCTACCCCTGCAGTCACCCATTGCCCTGCCTGTGGCCAGAATGCTCTCCATGGAGACCCCTGCCTCCCTCCCCAGCAGCTGGGGAAAGCCCTTTGGTTGGGTGAACTCAGCACGAGGCTGCCCCAGGGCTGTTGCTGCTCTTGCCCCTGGAAAGCGAAGCAGTTCCTGCCTGCATACTGGCAGTGGGATCCTGCTCCCAGATGCCAGTCCCCAGCCCTGACCCCCCTGTATTTCTCTGTGGCTTCTTTATCCAGCACTCAGCAGGCTGCCGCCCCACACCAAAGAGCCCTGGAGCTGGGCGATCACAGCTGCCATGGTACCTTTCTCCAGCTCCAGAAGAATCCAGGGGGGAAAAGAAAAAAGCCCAGCAAAAACAAACCCGCTGCCATGAGGGATTCGAGAGCTAAATCAGCAGAATAAACACATACAGAAAAAGTCCCCACAGCGTGGGAGCTCATTGGAGGGATGGAGTAAGAGAGCTGCGCCCACTAGCTGGCACCAGAACACCAGCACAGCACCCGTGTGTGCTGGGGGCAGGGGAGTGTGCATGTGTGTGCATGTGTGTGCACGCACCTGGAAGGAGGCCAGGGATAAGGGTGCATGTACACCTGGGTACAGCTCCTGGAGCTCTGTCCCCCCTCCCATGGTGGCTCCAGCTGCCACCACGAGGCACCGTGGGACACTGCTGCCAACGCTGGTGTCCCAGCTCCCACTCCCAGCAGGAGTGTAGATGTGCAGAGCCAGCACCTCAAGTCCTGCGGCCCTCTTGCTGCTCCCCTAAAGCCTTTTAGGATGACACCCATATCTGCGTGCAGCAGCCAGCCAGCAAATACATTACACCTGCCCTGGCTCCATGATGAGCTTGAGAGGACCATGCAATAGAGGTCAGGACAGAACACAAGCCCCAGGGGACATCAGTGCAGGAACGAGCCTGAGGTCAGCGTTTGCTCCCTGCCCCCAGGCTCCCTGGGCAGCATGCTGGACAGAGAAGCTCCCCAGATTATTCAGGCTCCAGCGCACTCACCTTTCATGCGTCCGCTGCCTCGAAGCTGCTGGCTTCACTCTGCATTGAACTGTCACAGGGAATTACACAGCCTGGCTGGATGAAGGCACAGCTGAGGGGGTGAGAGCTGCCTGCCCCCTCGCCCAGCCTGGCTGGGAGCCATCCTGCTGAGCACGGCACAGCTCAGCCCTGTTCCCACCCAGCTGCCTTCAAAGGGTGCATGAGCTGAGCACGGATGGGCTGCTGTTACAGGTGGCAAGGCTGTTATGGGCACCCCTGTACCACTTTCTGTGGCAGCTTGGATGGGGCAGCACCTCTGACACCCGCATAATTCGCAGCTTGCCCCTAATTTCAGGTGCTCTGTAAATTCCTTCCATCCTTTGTTGTGGAGTGTTTCCCTGTGCTCCTGCACCCGCCTCCCTGACCAGCACCTTCCAGCTCAGGTCCTGTGGACACCACCTCGAGATCCCAGGGCTGACAGTCCCAACTGCTGCATGCACCCCTGCCTCATGTCCAGGCATGGGCACCCTCTGCTTCCACAGCATGGGCCCTGCCCATGCATTCACAGGGACTGGATAGGGGGATCCAAGGGGCAGCCCAGCTACAGCCCCAGGGACTCCTGGATCTGCTCCCAGGCTCTGCCCAGCAAGCATATCACATCCCCCAGGCAAAGGTCGGCCGAGAACCTCAGCCATGGCCCATTCTAAACCATTCATAAGAGAAAGGGAATGCAGTTTTCCAACTGGTTTTCTAAACAGCCTGATCCCTTCTTTCCCAGCCAAAGAAGAGCTGTTCTTGGTCAGGCTGCCAGCGCCTTTAGGCATGTTCACACAGCCCAGCTCCTCCCGCATCTCTGCGGGGCCCTGGCTCCTCTCCCGCTCATATCCCGGCTGGCTCTCACACTTCACTGGTCTCTCCCAGGAATGGGCTGCATGAGCAGAGCAGCCTGGAGCAGGCCACAACACAGCACTCCCGGTTTCCCCTTCCCCTCCCTCCTCTAGCTGCCCTCGGTTTGAAGAGCCCAAATACCCACTACTGCAATGGGAGAGCCTGGACCCCTCCCCGGACACCCCTCAGGGCCATGCAGTGCCACCAGCAAGTCTCCGAGCGCACCATTCTCCCCAGCTCCTGTCCCCCCGCTGCCGCCCCGATGTTCTCCCGGGAACGGGGCGGCTGCTGTTGTATCAGCCCCCTCGCAGCCCCTCTTCCAGCAGCGGGACCCCTCGGCTCGGCTCAAATTGCAGCTGACTGTGGCAGCGGTGGGTGCGTGTCTGCTGCCCTCCCTCCGAGGTCTGCTCTGCTCCGCTCCCCGGCCTCCAGGCAGGAAGCCTAGCGCTCGGGGTATCCAGCACCCCGCAAGAAGGAGTTTCCCTGCTGCCAGGAGAGGGGACAGTGAGCTTTTTCCGGTGAGCCAAGGCGTTGGCATCACCAGGAGGCTGTTCTGGAGGTCCTGCAGCAGAGCAGAGCAGCGAGGGCGGTGGGGCATTCCAGCAGGCGGCCTCACCTTCTCCGCGAAGAGAAGAGAAGGTGCTGCAGGGCGAAAAGGTTCGCTCTGCCCGTGCACTGCAGGACAGAGCGGGAAGCAGGCAGCTCCCTTCCACGCTTCTACCCCTCTGCTTCCTCCCCAAGGCAGATGCTGTGCCATGACGCCCGTACAGGGGGGGAGGGCTGTGATCCCGGGCCACTGGCTTTCCAGGAGTCCTACGTCCCTCCGAAACTCCGCACCTCCAGGCAATTCCCCGGCTCTTCGCAGACGAGCCCGCACCCGGGGGGCTGCCGCGTCCGGGTCCTCTGCCCCAGCTGCCGTTCCTGCAGCACCTCCCCAGCCAGAGCCATGTCCCCCACCCCGCAAAGCCCCTTCCCCCCGGGGGAGCCCCCAGCCCGCATTAGTGCCCCCTCCCCGGGGAGGCGATGGGGAGGCGGCCGCTTGCCTTGCCGAAGGCCCCCCGTCCGCAGGGGCTTGGGGTGGGGGAAGTGACCCCGCGCCCGGGGACACACGCACTCACCTGCGGTGCGGAGCGATGCGGAGCGGTGCGCGGTGCGGAGCTGCTGCCTTTGTGTGGCGGCCGCGTGCGGAGCCCCCGCGCAGCGCACAGCGGCCCCTGACGTCGGGCTCGGCTGGCGGAAAAAAAAAAAAAAAAAAAAGGTAGGTTTTTTAGCCCAAAACTTTTCACAAGCTCCTCCTCTGCCCCCTGGCCAGGCACAAAGGCAGGCCGGTGGGCGGAAGGGCCGGCCCCGAGGGGCAGGCTGGCCCCCCCCGCCGTCGGGGATGGGGGAGCGCCGGGCTGGCGGCGGGCCCTGCTTCTCCGATGTGCTCCCCGGCTTGGACAGCAGGGCCTGAGGGGCCGGGCCTCGGCGGGACATGTGCCCGTGTGTCCCCTGCCCTGGGCAGGGTGTCTCACCTTCCTTCAGGCTTTGTGGCTTGGTACTAATGAAGCCGCGGGAGTTCAGCTGACCGCGGACCCTGGCGTCGCAGGCCTCTGAAAGGCTGTAAGCTGAGCACTTGGACAGGCTGTTTGGGGCCACTGCTTTGAGGCTCACTAGAAAATGGTTCCTGGGGCATCTCTGGGGCTAGATGGAGTGAAGGACATCACCAGCTCTATGGATGCCTCCTTCCCCGTCAAAGCCACTGGCATTAATGGACCAACTTTTCATGGTATCTGCCCTTCTCATCGTTTTCCACTTGCTCTGTGTGTCGTGGGAAGGCACAGGGAGGGGACACCTGCTCAGCACCTGAAGAAGCAGAATCACAGAATCACAGAATGTTTGGAGTTGGAAGGGACCTTAAAGATCACCAAGTTCCAACTCCCCTGCATGGGCAGGGACACCTCCCACTAGAACAGGCTGCTCAGAGCCCCATCCAACCTGCCCTTGAATACCTCCAGGGATGGAGCCCCCACAACATCTCTGGGCAGCCTGTTCTACTGTCTCACCACCCTTACACTGACGAATTTACACCTGATCTCTAATCTAAATCTCTCTTCTTTCAGCTTAAAACCATTACCCTTTGTCGTCTCACTGCAAGCCCCTGTAAAAAGATCCTCCCCATCTTTCCTGTAGGCCCCTTCAGGTACTGGAAGGCCACTATGAGGTCCCTCCGGAGCCTTCTCTTCTTCAGACTGAACAACCCCAACTCCCTCAGCCTGTCCTCATAAGAGAGGTGCTCCAGCCCTCGGATGATTTTCATGGCCCTTCTCTGGACACGCTCCAACAGGTCCACATCTTTCTTGTGCTGGGGGCACCAGAGCTGGATGCAGTATTCTACACAAGGGCAGAGTAGAGGGGCAGAATCACCTCTCTCGATCTGCTGGCCACACTTCTTTTGATACATCCCAGGATGGAGTTGGTCTTCTGGGCTGCAACTGCACATTGATGGCTCATGTCCAGCTTTTGATCCACTAGTACCCCCAGGTCCTTTTCCACAGGACTGCTCTCAAGTGTGACCTCTCCCAGCCTGTATTCATATCTTGGGTTACCTCAGCCCAGGTGCAGGACCCTGCACTTGGCCTTGTTGAACCTCATGAGGTTCACCTGGGCCCACTTCTCTAGTTTGTCCAGGTCCCTCTGGATGGCATCCCATCCCTCTGGCATATCAACCACACCACCCAGCTTGGTGTCATCAGCAAACTTGCTGAGGGTGCTCTCAATGCCACTGTCAATATTGTTAGTGAAGATATCAAACAGCACTGGGCCCAGCACTGACCCCTGAGGGACACCACGTGTTACTGTTTTCCTTCTGGACTTCAAGCTGTTGACCACTGCCCTCTGGACACAACCATCTAGCCAGTTCCTTATCCACTGAACAGTCCACCCATCAAACCCGTATCTCTACAATTTAGTGAGAAGGATTTTGTGGAAGACCATGTCAAAGGCCTTGCAGAAGTCCAGACAGATGACATCCACTGCTTTTCCCTAGTTGACTGATGTATTCACTCCATTGTAGAAAGCCACTAGGTTGGTCAGGCAGGATTTGCCCCTGGTAAAGCCATGCTGGCTGTCCTGGATCACCTCCTTGTCCTCCACGTGCCTTAGCATGTCTTCTAGGAGGATCTGTTCCGTGATCTTCCCAGGCACAGAGGTGAGGCTGATAGCTCAGTAATTCTCAGGGTCCTCCTTTCTACCCTTTTTAAATATGGGCGTAACATTTCCTTTCTTCCAGTCACTAGGGACCTGACTGTCATGACTTTTCAAATATCATAGACAGTGCTTTGGCAACTACCTCCACCAATTCCTTCAGGACTCTGGGATGTATCTCATCAGGTCCCATGGACTTGTATATCTTCAGGTTCCTCAGATGGTCACGAACCTTGTCTTCACTTACAGTGGGGGGGACTTTGTCTCTCTGATCTGCATCTTGTAGGCTATCAACATGAGAGTTGTGAGGAGAGGGGCTGCCAGTGAAGACTGAGGCAAAAAAGTTGTTGAGAACCTCAGCCTTCTCCTCATCTGTTGTTACCATTTCACCATTGTGGCTCACCAGGGGGGGTTATGCTTTCTTTAACCTTCCTTTTCTGGTTTATGTACCTGTGGAGGCCCTTCTTGTTTTTCTTAACATCTCTTGCCAAGTTCAATTCTAGCTGTGCCTTGGCCTTCCTGACCTCATCCCTGCATAACCAGGCAGTGTCCGTATACTCTACCCAGGGTACCCTCTTCCACTGCCTGTGTAGGTCCATCTTGCCTTTTAGTTTGACCAGCAGGTCTTGACTCAGCCATGCTGGTCTCTTACCTTCCTTGCCTGATTTCCTATACCAGGGGATATCACTATACCAGGCACATCAATTCCATGCTGGCCCAGGCATCTCCCCTGACCCTCATGACCTCCCACTCCCCAGCTCAGCCACGCTGCAGCCCTTCTCCTTGGACCAAGCAGTGTTATTGGTTGGGGATGAAAAGACCTTGTAGATGTGACTGCTCTCCCTTCCCTCCATCCACCCCCTTTTCTCAGAAGGTCAGGAGAGGCAGAGGCCAAGCCAACTCTGTTCTGGAATTACCAGCCAGAAAGGCCAGTGTCATGCCCAAAGAATGGGGCTGCGGTGGGGAACTGAGTCATTTTTCCACCCCTTACTCTGGAAGAAGTCTGCTGAGAGCAGGGCTACCACAGGTGGTGTAGGGGGGGTGTGGGGGGCTGTTTTTTATGAGCTGCTTCACAACCAGGAATGGCTTTCTCACAGCTTCCTGCATTTAACTCACACCCTGCCAGCAGTTTCCTGAACATTTGCAGAGGTTTCAAGGAGGGCCGGCAACCATGTCATCTGCCCTGCCTGCTGCACACATAGCAATGGGTGCTGCTCTGAATGTCAAGGTGTCTGGACATGCTGGGCTGTACCTTTGAGCACAGGTTGCAGAAATGGGTCTTGACAGCCAGACAAGTAGCAAAGCCAATAGTCTCCCCAGCTCTCCATTGCTGGGCCTTTAGATCAAAGCTGAAGAAAGTTGCAGAGACTAACTTCAGGATCAAAAAGAAGGGGAAGGGGATAGGTGTGCTGCGTTTGGCTGGGGTTCAAGTGCCATCAGGTTTGCAAGGCTGAGTGATGGGGCAATGATAAGCAAACCAGAGCCTAGTGGAGCTGTGCAAGTGCTGGATGTGGGGTGAATCCTGCTGCTTTTATTCAGCAGTCTCTAGCCAGGAGCCAAAGACCCTGCTGGGGTCCTCAGGGCAAAGCAGCCCAAGGTATGACAAAGCCCTGTGCAAATTTTCACTCCTTCCTGTTGCCAACCATTTCCACTCCTCTTCTGTTGCTTCCTCAGGCTCGGGACCAGGAGACAGGTGCTGGCCGTGTGGGAGAGCAGAGATGTGCTGGTGCACATCAGATTCAGCAATGTCTGTGCTTGGTCCCTTGAGGCCCTTTCTGAGGGATGCAGGGTGGGAAACAGCTTCTTCTCCAGCTCAAACAAGCATCAAAAGGCTGTATTTGCAGAAAGGGGCCTCATACCAGGAGAAGGAGGGATGAGAGGGATTGAACCAGGTACATCTCCCTGCATTTGCTTAACTTGAACTTTTTACCTCTAAAAACATCACAAGTTAATTCAGAGCACATCAGCTCCAAATTTTCCACCTCCAGTCAAAGCCTGGTCTTTGGAACACGGTTACTACACGGTGTGGCAGTCCCAGTGCAGGGACACAGCTGTGCATGGGGGACACACACACACACACACACATTCTCCTTGTTCAGACTTGCGGGGGCAGGCATAGGGCAGGTAATCATTAACACAGCCAACTGCTGTCCCCCCAGCTCTGTTTAGCTAGAGCTGGGCTTGCACAGCTTTCCCCAGCCTGCACATGTTCACCCCTCCTACCCCGTATATATACCCCCAGGTGTGTTTCTGTCCCTCGGGAGGCCAGACAGACCTTCAGACCTCCAACTTCTGCAAGGGAAAATGGGGGGATGCTGAGGCCCTTTGGAGAGAAGGGCAGGGCACTCCCCCAAAGGTAGACTGCCCCTTTCCTAACACCCTTCCTCAGCAGTTGCATTTGGGACCCCTTCTCTCCCCCACCGTAAATTTGACACCAGGGCGGCTGGAAAACTCTCATTGCCATGGTTACTGATCGTCCTTGCTGCCGAGACACGGGCCAAGCGCCAACGCGCCAGGGTCTGGGCACTGAAGCAGAGCGGCCCCCTCCTCCAGTCAGACGTCTGCCTGGTCCCTGGGCAGCGGCCCAGGGAGGCCGGGACAATTTGGTGTGCCTTACACCCACTACAGACCCCCACTGTTAGCTCTGGGCAGGAACTGAAAGGCTGAAGGTGATGAAAGGAGAGGGACGGGGAGGGTTTTGGGGGGAGGTGGTGGAAGGGACAACGCAGCAGGGGAAGAAGGCTGCTTCTCTGGGTGGAGAGGAGGTGGCAGGAGCAAGAGGCAGGCTGCCAAGCTGCCCTCAGGAATCGCGAGTTTAAGGTATGAGTACAGCTCCCCTGGGTCCCACACCAGTGTGCCATCAGCTGGAGTGATTGCCTCTGTTTTGCTAAGGAAACTACAGGAAGAAATGGTGTTGGCTGCAGTTGTCCTTATGAGTACAGGGCTGGAAGCAGAAGCGTTCCTAATACCCTGCTTTTATAATGGGAGAGTGGTCCTCCCATGGGAGATCATCCCAACACTCACTGCTGTAGCAACCCCAGTGCTCAGAACTGGAGACAGGACCCCAGAGTTCCCCTCTGGAGCTGGGAATGAGCCCTAGCAGGCTCGTTCCCCACAAAGCAGAGTGACTGGGGACAGGTCACCACAAAAAAGGGACAAGAGAAACATTCTGAAATCTGGAGGCTGGATGCTGCCATAGTACCCATCAACAGCTGTGCAGCTGCAGGCCTGATGCCAGGACTCCCCGAGAGAGGAACTGGAGTGGGGCAGGAACAGCCAGCTGCCAGCTCCTGACTCACACATCCAAGCCCTTCTGGCTCACTCGGGATGGCAGTGCGCTCTCTCCCTGTTCCCCATTTCACTGAGGATCAATGTAGGCCACAGAGTGGAGAAAAGGTCCTTCAGGACAAAGTCACTGTATCCAGCAACCATCCCAGAGGGATGCTGTGCAAGAAACTGGGCAAGGACCTGGCCAAACAGGGAACTCTGCAGAGTATCCCTAGTTATGACAGGGTTAGAAGCATTGGGGTACAACCTCAAGGGGCTTTACTCATGCAGTGCCCATCACATTCTCACAGATGCAGCAGAACAGGAACTAAAACATCCATCTCTTTATTTCAATGGCAAGAAACAACAACATCCAAACGGTCCAAGTTGAAAAGCGATGGGAATGCAGGCTCACACCAGGCCACGGGTCTGCTGGAGCCAGCATCCTCACAGAGTTACAAAAATACAGTCCTACAACAGCATCTAGGAAACACAGACTCAGGTATTGCACAGAACCCCTGCCCTCCATGGGCAGGGAGACCAACACCCCCTCCTGCTGAAATACAAGCCAGGCTTGGAATTGCACAGCAACTCAGCTCACACATGCACAGAGGGGCCAGGCAGGGAGGGGGACAGTGTGTCTCTCAACTACCTGTACAAAAACTACAAGGTAAGATACAAAAACGGGGAGAAAGGGGGAAGCTAAGGTTGTAAACGCCTTCGGGCTGGACATCCCATCTAGGGGGCAGTGGTGACGTTGCCTTGCCTGTTGGTGGCCAGCAAGCACTGCTGATGGGAACACCGGGTGCTGTTGAAGCATCCCAGCTGTGAAGGTGTCAGGACGCTATTGTTACTCATGGCCAATACTGCCGATGGCCCCTGGCACTCTGCACTGCCCTGTGCCTTTGCTCCTCAACACAGCATCCTCTGTCTTCCAAGGGAACTCCGTGCCCTAGCCAGAAAGCCTGAATGGTAGTCTGGTTCTCTGTGGTATCCTCATACCCTTTTTTTGGTATTAGGAGAGATTTTAGTGGTGCCAACCAGCACTATCCAGTGGGCACAGCTGGGTGTGCATGCAGGTGGGACCGCACAGACCCTGCAAGGTCCCTCCTGGGACCCAAGCTGTGAGCAGCTGCGCAACTGCTGCCCACCCCAAGGTGCCAGGCAGGTCTGCAAGGCCCAGAGCCATCAGCTCTTCTCCTCTGCTGGCACCTCCCAGTCTCCAGCCACTGTCAGTGATGCAAGAGCCTTGCTGAAGGGCTGGCTTGATGCCTCTGCAGATGCTCAGCACCCACAGCATCTGCAGGGGAGGTGGGTTGGGGTGTCTCATCCCCCATGGCAGGTGATAGGTGAAATGCCACCCCATTGCAGGTGTGTGGGGCTTGGAGCCCTGATGCTTCCTGTGCATCCAAATCCCTCTTTCTGCTAAAACTGGAGAGGGCAAGCTGGTGGCCTGCTCAAGAAGCTTGTGCATGGACTGGGCAAGCTCCCAAGTTTTCCTTGCAAACCTCTGTGCCCAGTCTGGGGGATGGTGGCAGTCAGACTCAGAGGATGCATGTTGACAGGTTGGGGAGGGGCAGGGGGAATCCCTGAGAGCAGCACTGACCCCAGCACTGCCCTTCCAGCCCAGCACAACATGCAGCATTGGTGTGGGAGCCAAAGCAGGGAGGGCAGTCAGATCTAAGGCAGCATTTGGGAGATATAATGGGCTCCACTGCAGCCACTGCCCAGATCAAGCACAGCTCTCCACCACAGCTACATTCTGCAGCAGGCTCATGAAGAGATGTCCAGCAGACCCTGGGTGTTCAGGCTTCCCCACCCAGCCCTGTGCAGGGAAGGATGGTGGGAGGGCTCAGCAGCCTTCCTTGGTGCCATTCCTACTTTGGGCTAGTGCTGACTGGCTGAGCACCAAAGGCAACCAGGAGGGCAGAAGGCCCTGGAAGGGCAACATGGAGACCTGAGACAGCCCCAGTCCAAGAGGAGGGAGAAGGAGGCAGGCATATTAAGTCATGGTGCTTCCCTTGGGACCAAGTCTGAGGCTCATGGCTTCTGCTGTCTGCCCATTCAACCTGTGCCTCCCACAGCTGTGCCAGACAGGAGAGGAGGATCAGGAGATGAACCTAGCAAAGCATCTAAAGGAGGGGCACTGCTGGCAGGGAGATGAGGCAAGCAAAAATATCCCATAAGGATCATAGGTAGGAGCCTGCAGAAGGGGCACTGGCATCACTCCCATGGACAAGGGTGACCCAGGGCTTCAGACTGGCCTGCCCCAACAGGACTGGGGAATGGAGCCCACCTAGGGCAGGGAACATGGTGGATAATGGGTGAAGAGGGGGACACACAAAGAGCCAGGCTTCAAGTCCCAAATACCCACTGTCCTCATAAACAGAGTCCCAGCCCAGCCTGGGGCAGAGCTCTGCTGTCTCCATCTCCTCCAGAGACCAGGTTGACACCTAGAGAGGGCTGGGCCAGACTCACAGCTCTGCCAGTTGCCACTGTCCTCTTCTTGTCCTGCCCGAGCTGGCTTGGGCTAAGGCACGCCGAGCACTACACAGCTGTCTCCTGGTCCTCCCGCTGGATCATCTGGTAGTGCTGTCGGTTCTCGAGGTAGGCAGCTAAGTCGGGGTCATTGGCTTTCTCAGCCCGGTGCTTGGGGGTGTCTCCCTGTATATGGGAGGCAAAAGATGGCAGAGTGCTGAGCGCTGCCTAAACACTGGCTCAGCACCCAAAGGTGCCCCCACTATTCACCGGCCAAAAAGGTGGCTGCAGCTGGGACCAGCAGCGCCCGCAGCCAGGCCCCGAGGAAGATGGTAGCCAAATGCCCATGTGCTCCCCATGGAGCAAAAGTGTGCTCCCAAGTAGCCTGACTTTGCTGCAGGGCCAGAAGCTGTCCCCTGAAGTGCCACCAGCCCTGCACACAGGCCAGGACAGAGACCTGCCCTGACTATCACCAGCAGCCCCAAGAGGAGACAAAGCTTGGTCCCCACGGCCTGCTCTTCCCCAGTGCTGGGGAAGCAGGCAGGAGAGGGTGAGGAATGAGGGGTATGTCTGGGGAATGCCCAGGAATACCAACCCCCCTTGCCTCTTGCAGCCTGGCTAGCGCTCCTGCTCCTGGAGGAGGATCACATTTCACCAGCTTATTGCAGCCATCTGGACTGTGTCCACTAATGAACTCCCGCACTCCATAAAAAGCAAATCTGTTAACAGCTCCCAGCTCCATCTCCTCTCCCTCTTTCCTCCCCCTGCTCCTCACTCCTCCTCACCAAGTGCCCGGGCTCTGCCATGCCGCGGAGAAAGGCTGCAGAAACCTGGCACTCTGCCGTGGCCATTGAAATCCAGCCCCAGGAAGGGATACCCGGCTTGCCCAGCTTGTCCCTGGGTGCACAGCGGGGCACAAGCTGCTGCAGAGCGGTGCCAAGGCCTCCAGGGCAACCCATTGTGTGTTTCTGCAGTAGCTATGGTCAGACATGCGGAGCCTCTGCCAGGCCTGGATGCAGCTGTGGACAAAAGCCCAGCCATGCGTGGCTGCAGAGAGGTGGGATGCAGCAAGAAATCCCCTCTTTCACATGTGCACCCCAAGACTGGGTATGCCCCACGGTCCCACACACAGGGGGATGGAGACCACTCTGTGCTTCAGCACAGGCTCTCCTTGCAGGCTTCCTCCCTGCAGCCCCTGACTACAAGCCCTCATTTAACAAACTGGGGAAAAGCAAAGGAGGAATTGAGTTTCTTCCCTGTCCCCCTGCAGAAGCCCCGCCGCAAGGCTGCCAGCCCGCAGCCTGAAACCGGAGCTGCCAGGGCCCCCGCCCGGCCGGGCTGAGGCACGCCAGCCGATAAGGCTCGGCCTCCCTCAGCGCTGCAGGGTGCAGGATCAGCCCGCTCCAACCCGTGCTACAGGTTGATGCTGGGGTCTCTAATGAGGTGGGCTCATGCCTGTGCAGGCAGGTTGTGACCCAGGGCCCACGCAAGGTCAGCGCAGCAGCGCAGGGGGGTCCCCAGACAGCTACAATCCCAAACACACGTTTGCACAGGCACGTGCAAGCCCCATTCCCTGGGGCAGCCATCATGCCTGAGCAGGGCTCCCCTTTGTGCTTGCAGTTCGGGGGCTGATCGCCTCCTTCAGGCAGATGAGGGACCTGGGGGCAGAGAGGGACCATACCCCCAGACCTGCTGTCTCCCCCTGCCTCTCCACAGTCACCCCCTCATTTGGGCATCATCACCTCATCCCATGGCTGCTGGCTGAGTCTCCAGCCCCACTAGCCCTACTCTGGGCGCTGTGCAAGGCCCACGCCTTGGCCAGGACCAAGGAGGAACAATGAGGAGCCAGAGATTGTCTCTACAGCATCCCCCTGGCAGCTGGCAAGGCGGGCTGCGCATTGTCTGAGGCAGTCCCCAAGCTCCACTGGCCCCAGCAACTGTGCACCCCCTGGCTAAGCCCCTACCCTGTGTCCCAGATGGAGAGATTGCATCTCCTTGGCTTGTTTTACATCTCCCCTGCAACAGCCCATCACTATGAGCCACTGCCAGACAGATGCAACTACGTCCCCTCTGCTGCACACCAGCCCCAGGAACCTCCTGTACCAAAACATGGCCTCAAGCCCCCTTCCTGCAACTCCTCTGCTGGGGCTGGCACAAATCCCCAGCACCAAGGCATGTCTCAATTAACTTGGCCTGTAAGAAAAAGGGTTGGCATTGCCTGCTCCCACTCCCTGTTGGCCAGCTTCAGCCCCCGAGAGGAGCTCCCAGCTCCCCCATCACAGCCGACCAGGGGGGAGAGTGGGGGGAGCCCTGAAGCTGGGAGGGAGTTCATAGAGAGACTGTCCTTGCTCTGACCCCAGAGGGTGGGAAGGGGGAGTCGGGGATGAGACATTCCAGCTCCTCACTTCTAATTTAATAAAACAACAGGGAGAGAAGCACAAGGAGGAGCGGGATTTAACCCCTCTGCAGCTGGGCTCTGCTGGGCAAGAATAGGCGTTTCATGTCGGCTCCTCTCTGGCTGGCAAAGACCCCAGCCAAAGCACCCTTGCTCTGATCTTGGTAGCCCCCCTGGCTCCCCCCAAAAGCCCCACTGCCAGCACTCCTGCTGTCACCTGCAGGTCCGTCTTCATGAGCGAAGCCCCGGCCTCCACGATGTAGTGGCAGATAGTGCGCTGGCGTAAGGCTGCAGCCTGGTGCAAGCTGGTTTCACCACTGGGGAGAAAGCAGGAGATGTGAGATGTCCCCCCTGAATGAGGACAATGTAGTACGTGTGGGTGGCACCAAGGGACTGCAATTCGGCTGCAGCAGAAGCTCATGGTGGGTTGCATGCTTGTCCAGGCAGCCCTGACAGAGATGGGGTGCTGCCTGGGGTTGGTCAGTCCAGAGTGGACTGGGAACCACAGCTGGTAATTAGAGCGAGGGCAGCTGATAAGTGCCCAAGTAACTGGTCACCTTGTAGAGGGTCTGGCCAACAAGTAAAACTAGTCAGTCAGCAACTTACTTCTCCTCCTCTGTGGCATCAAGGATTTCTGAAGGGGCTGTGGAGAGAAAGACAGTGCAGGATGAGTGAGACCTGGCTGTGGGGCAGAGACAGACCCACCTACTCCCCAGTTGCACTCTGCATCTTTCTACAGGGGCTGCTACTTCCATGCAGTCTGCAAAGGCCCTGGCTCCAAAGCACTCAGGCCAGCAATGGCATCTGGGCCC
Organism: Apus apus; assembly: GCF_020740795.1. Lineage (NCBI taxonomy): Eukaryota > Metazoa > Chordata > Aves > Apodiformes > Apodidae > Apus > Apus apus. The sequence continues at coordinate 25,277,450 of NC_067286.1, forward strand.
AGGGAGAACAGTTGTTGTGCACTTAGAGAAATATCTAAACAAAAATAAAGCAGCCTCTATTTCAGTGGGAGCTGCCAAAAACAACAGGTCAGCTGCCCTGAAGGCAGAAGCAGGACACTGAGGAATGTTTCCCAGAAACACACTGGTCCCTGCCAGGCTGTGGCAACAGCCAAGGGGGCACCCCAGTACTGGCAGACAGATGCCAGGGAAAGCCTATAAGCCAGAAGGAAGATGCAGCAAACGCAGAGAGAAGGGATCCAAGCTCAGAAGCACCTCCTTCAAGCAGAGGGTTGGGCTCTTTCAGCTGCCAGGCTCCTTGGCTAAGCGTGGCCCTCTGGCCCCAGCTCACCATTGTCGATGATGTACTTGACGATGTCCTTGCTCCCTGACTTCACGGCGTGGTGGAGGACGGTCTGGCCTGAGGAGTCTCGCACCATCAGGTCTCTTCCAGCCCGGTGCAGCTCTTGGAACTACAGAATTGCCAGATTGCTCTGGATGAGGTGCCTTTCCTAGCTCCAAGCACCAAGCCTCAGCATCATGTACCCAGCAGGTTGTGTGGATATTTGGGGCCTGGCAGGGAGCTTTGTGCAGCTCAGCCGTGCTGCCAAGTCCCTTCCCTCCTTGCCAGAAGACTGCCTGGTCTCCAGCCACCCCTCCTGGAGGAAAGTCCTCAACAGGAACTGCTCCAGGGCAGTAACGGACAACAGCTGGCAGGACTTCTCACAGCCCAAGGGGCACACCAGCCAAGCAGGCTGTGGGGAGACTGCCCAGAGCCAGCTCTGTCTGATAATCACAGCAGGCAGCGGAAGCACCTACCTTGCTGAAGTTGCCACTCTTGGCAGCTTCTATCAGAAGGTCATCTGCAAATAAGGGAAATGGTCAGGGTCAAAAAAGCCAGGCTATAATGCCATTTATCTAACCCTGGAGCCAAGGACTGGACATCAGAGGCTCAGAGCAGGCAGCTGGAGCTCCTCTAGGTGCTAACCACTTGGTGAGACTGGTTTCACATGGCTCCTCCACTTTCAGGCTTATAAGGGATGAGCCAGGGAGGGAGACAGCACATAGCTGGTGGTGCAGCCAGACCTCAGCCCCAGGGAGACGTGCATGCAGGGGAGCAGCCTCTGCCCATGGGCAGGATGACTTGCGATGGACTGGGAAGCAGATCTCCTGGGCATCAGCCAGCGGCCAAGACACCTCTCACCCATGACTCACTCACACTTCCAGACATTGGGCTCCGCTTAAGCTCCAGGAAACTCTTTCCATTTACTCAGCTTGGTGAGGCCCCTGACCTTGTGCTCCCACCTCCTGGGCTACCCTGCCCCCCAACTCAGCCTACAGCTCTGGATTAACCCCTCAACCCTCCTGCACAGTAGAGTCAAGAAGGTCCCTGGCTGGGTTGTTCCACAAATCACTCAGGTCTCTCCTGCCCAGGTCTGAGGTCACCTGCCTGAGGGCCTCCCACCTAGGACACAGATAGCAGGGTTCCTGCCTGCATGTCCAGAAAAAAATGGGACAGAAAAACCTATGGTGTGGACTCAAACCAGCATGACCTGCAAGGGGGTGTGACAGGACTCACCTTTGTGCAGGAGGCAGCACTCAGGCTCAGCACTGGAAGGAAAGCAGAAAAGATGTAACTATGCCAGTCCTGGCAGCAGATCACCCATAAGGCCACACTGTGGGTAGGGGGATGGCTGCAGAGAAGCCTGCCTGTGGCACTCTTCCAACAGGCAGGAGCAGAGGTAGGCCAAGGGACTTTGCTGCTCTTTGGCCATGCCATCTGCTTCTTCCCTCATACTGGTTCTTCCCCAATCTTGGTTCTTCCCCATCCCCACTCCCATTTCTGCTGCTGCTCCCAGCTCCATTGCCCACCCAGCCCCATGACTGGCCTCAGTTGGACCAAAAGACACCCATGCTCTTTGCCCCATGGGCCAAGTGCTTGAGCTTGACCATATGGATGAACCAACTGGTGATGCCTCACTGCTTCCAGCAGCACTGGCAGAGGAGCAGTGAAGACAGGATGGCATCTCACTCCTTGGTCTAACTCAGCACTGAATTCCTGCTCGCTTTCAGGGAGCCCTCCTGTAATCTGGCCCAGTGATCAATACTGTGAAGCCTGGCTCTCCCATCACTGCCCATCCTTCCTGAGGTCCAGCATCCCCATTCCAGATTCACCTGGGGGCAGGAGAGGAGGATGGAGAGGTGGAAGAGGAGGGGAATGCAAAATGGTGCTCATTTGGTGTGGCAGATGAGTCGACGAGGTCAGGCATGGCAGGAGAGGTGCCCACAGTCTGGGTGATCACCAGCTCTGGGTCCAGCACATAGAGCTCATCCTGAGAGATCTCTGTCACATAGTTGAGGTGCTCCTGAAAGACACAAGCTAGCCTCCTCAGAAGCAAGACCTACTTCTGTATAGCTCTATCCCCTCATATACCACACCTTGTAGCCCACCCACTTGCTCAGCAGAGTGATGGTGGCTTGAAGAGTCCTAAGACCTGTGCCTGGGAAGCCTCTGCATCTCCTTGTCTTTTTGAGGCTTCCTATCTTCCGCTAACTTAGCAGATGACCCATACATCTCATCTCCACATCCCCCTTGTTAAGATGACCCCAGTCAGTCAGTACCTATCAACTTGCTAAGTTGCTATTCCTCACCCCTCTGCTGTAGGGTCCTGCAGGCATCTTCCAACCTAAGTCTCTGTGCTCCCACCCATGTGTCCTCCCTTTCTGTAGGAATCTGGAGGTTCCGGTGCTGGTCCTGGGCCAGGCCTGTCACACCACCCCTCAGGGGATGCCACAGAGCAGGGCAATGGTGTGAGATCTGCACATCCCAGAGGCTAAGCCTGCCTGCCAGTTCACATGAACAGAGGACATCCAAGCACCTTTCCAGCAGATGCTGGGGGGGACAACAGTGGAAGACAAGTCTGCACTCACCTGTGCACGGTCTATCCTGTAGAAGCGATCAGCCGTGGTTGCTGTAAGACAGGAACAGAGCAAGACAGGGTGATTCTAGGCATGGGATGAGGAAGATGGCCACTTTCTACCACTGACTGATAGTGAACTTATCCAGCCACCTCATGGCTTGCACATGAATGCACCCCCTGACAAGAAGCAGCCCCCTCCCTTCGGGACCCTGCTGTTCTTTTTACCCTAGAGACACCCCCTTGCACCTGCAGAAAACCATGCCCTTGTGCAGCGTGCCTTTGCTTCCTATCTTCTCCTCAATGACTCCTGTCAGGGAGCCACAGGGAAGTCAAGAACAAGCCTAGCTGATACTGTGGCCTTTTGAGTGCTCCAGCCTTGCAGCTGCTTTAGTCCAAGCAGATGTAGGTCAGGGCTGTGCAATGCACATCTCAGCATTCGCTTGCACCAGGTGAGGAACTGCTTGGATTCACCATGATGCACCTCATCACAGAGCACTTGGAAATGGGGGCACTAAGCAGGGCTGGGAGAAGAGGGAAGCTCAGCCTCCCACTGACTTGACTGAGTAATGTTTCACAGAGCACCACAAGCCATGTCTAAGCTTGTGACTGCCCGATACAAAGGAGAACACCACCACCAGTTGTAGATCCAAGCCCCTGCCTCCTAGGACAGCAGGACAGCTTCAAACCAGCCCCCAGCGTGTTGCTGGCAGCAGCCTGTTCAAGTGGAACCCCCTGCTCATGCCCACAGCAGGAGAGGAGCAAGTAGCTGTGCTGGAGCCAGACTCAACTACCCTCCAGGGGAGCAGGGAGGGTCTGGGAACCTACAGCATCACCAGGGGAGAGGAGGACAGGCCAGAGCACAGCACAAGGACAACTGAGTCCTCACACAGACTGGCACTTCCCTTGAGCCCTACCAGGCTGCTGGTGCCTACTCAGCTAGAGTTTGCTGTGGTGGGATGCTTGGGGACTCAGGGAATTTTCTCTGCCAACAGAGTGGGAATGGGCCACAGCAGATGAGAGAAGTGAAAAAGCTCCATTTATCCTGTCCTGGCTGGAGATTTACAGCCAGGGAGCTGCTGCTGAAGGCCTGTGATTCAGCCACTTGAATGAGCCTGTGCTGTCTTGAAGGAGGTTCTGGCCTCTTTCCTGACACATTTTCCTGAGCCCAGAACCTGCTGCTGGGAGACTGGCAAGAGAAGGGAAAGCAGTCCTGGTACTGACAGCTGGGGGCATCAGCACCAGCAGCCCAACAGGCAGGGCTGGAATCCCAAAGGGAGAAGCTGCATCCTTCCTGCCTAGCACAAGGCTTCCCAGGTCTGCTTTGCAACCACCAGCTCTGCTCTGCTGTGCTCTACACCCTGCTTCTGGGAAGTCAAGGAGAACTGGTGCCACCAGCAGCCATTTCTCTCGGCCAGCTTCCAGGTACAGAGGGAGACCTCTGGAGCCTCTTGGTCAGTGAAGGCAAAGGGAGAGGAGAAAGCTATTTTCACATGCAAGGAAGAAGCAGCTGGAGCCCAGCGGAGATCCTGCTCCCATAGCACTGGGATGCTCACGGTGAGCCTCGCTGCCGGTATGCCGGAGCAGGGGGGCCCCCTGCCTGCACCACACAGCACAGCAACCCCAGCAGCCCCGTAGTGACAGGACACACACACTGTGAAGCTGCTTTCAGCTTTTGGCGGTCAGCAGCCAGAGACACAGCCTGTGGCAAAGCACCGGCAAAGCTGCAAAGACCCCATCCTGCAAAAGGCGCAAGTGCCACGCGGCCCTCAGTGACTTGTAACTAAGGGTTTGTCTCCTCACTCCCCAAATTCAGACACAGTCAGGACTCCTGGGTAAGACGATACTCACAGTCCAGGAAGCACCACTTGGGTGACAGCTTCTGGGATGACAGTGTCTTTGGTTTGGCTCCATCTCCCTCCTGCATAAAAAAAGAGAGGATAAAGTAATGTCTCTTGGCCTCCCCAAGGCCCCTGCAGACACAGAAGACCCACAGGTGCTCGGATGGAAAGAACTTTAACGCAGGCAGATCACACAGCAACTGGGGGCAGCATGGGACAGACTGGAGCCAACAAGCACCAGCTCACTGGAGAGAAAGCAGCCACAAGACAAGTCCACAAGACCTGCATGGTGCACATGACAGATGAGCCCAGGCAATGGAGCGAGGCCATACACACCTGAAAGAGCAGGCTCTCTAAAGCAGAGGGCTGTGGAAGAAAATCCTGCAGAAAGGCAAGGTGTGATGTTACAGCCTTTGTCTGGGCAGTCCCCCAGTCCCTCTTGTCCCATTGGTATTGCTTAATGTGCTGCCATATCTGGCTTTACACACTGCCCAGCCAAAGTCCTTGGTGACTGCCCAGCTTTGAGGTCAGAGCATAGTGGTTGCCCAAGGAGAGAGATGAGGTAAACCACTGAGCAACCAAGGGTCACCAGCCTCAATGCACAGCTTTACAGGTACAGAAGATTGCAGAGGCATCAGTCTACCAGGCTGATGCCACAGGAAGGCCCTGCTCTCTGAGCCAGGGAGCTGCTAGCCATGCCATGCACCTGTCTGCACATCCTCACCAGTGCCTGGGCACAGGGCAGGCAGGGAGCAGGTGTGCAGAACAGGCAGCACAAGAAGTAGATGCCAGCATGCCAGCCCAGGCAAGCAGCTCTGCAACTCAGCCCTGCAGGACATGCTATGTATTCACAAGGCATTGCTCACCAGGAGCAGGGGTTACACAGCCCATGTCTGGGTCGTGGACACACACTAGGATATTGGCAGAAGCACAAGTTAATACTTGCAAATGAGTTGGAGAGGGGAGTAACCCTAATCATGGCACCCTTGGAGGGGCAGAACTGCACCAGGAAACACAGAGCCCGTAGAGGGCTGAAGGAACACAGCACAGCAAACAAAGGGACAGGTTAAAGGCCTCCCTAAACACCCAGGGGATGATAGACCCCCATATGATGCATGCTGGCTTCTTCCACTGCTCTGTGATTTTTCTAGGCCATCAACACTCTCAGTCTGGAGAGCAAGGTTAGAGAACCTGACAGAGCAGGGAGCAACAAGCCATACAGCTTAGGATCCTGCTTCCACCATGGGGTGAAGGTAAACCATGACCTGCTACCAAGAGCAGGAGCATGGGTGTTGGTGCATGCAGGTCAAGGAAGCTCAGAAATCACTTCCCTGAGCCCCACCATCCTCAGCATCCGGCCATGACCACTTCCCACACAAAGCCTCACCTCCTGCAGCCTCTCAATCTGGGTCCGGCACAACTCCAAATCACTGTCTCCTGGAACCACGATGATCCCCAGCGGCACAGCTGTGTGACAGGGCACAGACAACTCAGGTAGCAGCCCACGCCCCATTCCCAACACCTCACACAGCCAAGCAGAGGACATGGCCAGACTAAGGGACTGTGGCTCCCACCCCCTGGTCACTCACAGGCTTCCTTGAGCTTTTCCTTGTCATAGTGCAGTGCCTCGTAGTCACGCATGCTGATTCGGCTCACGCGGATCCGCAGCCGTTCGGGCACTGGCTGTTGGCTGCGTGCAGGGGGGAAGAAAAAGGGAAGGGATTAGAAAGTGACAGTCCACTTCCTTCTTATCCCACTCACTTCTTCAAAACAGGCAAGATCACAGCCTGGGGTGGAGAGCTTGGCATTTTCCCCAGCATCAGGGTCTGGCCATACTTCTGTGACCTGATCCCTTTCCAGGCCTTTCTTGAGAGTTGACTGAAATGCCTCTGGGAGTGATGAATCAGTCCCATCCCTTCCCCCTCCATCCCTTCTGCTTTGGAAAGCAGGTGGCAGATTGATCTGAGGAACTTACTCATTGAGCAGAGGCATGGAGTTGCGCCGCTTGGTCTTCTGCACCATGTTGGCTTGGTTGCGCAGGGAGATGTGGATGCAGGAAGCTGCCAGCTTGCAGGGCTCTCCATCTACCTGCATGGGGATGGCCTTGGACGTAGTGAGAACCACCTGTCGGCACTGGCACAGCCGCTCCCCATGGCCACCAACCTGCAAGGCAGCCTGTGAAAGGGTCCAGAGTGAGAGCAGAGCATGGACTGTGGTGTGGATGAGGGGAGCACCCATTGTGAGCCAGATGCTGCAAGTGAACTAAGTTCTGGAAGGGATCCATGGAGATGAGAGCATGACAGCAACTCGCCTGAATTTCAGATTGCAGACACTGTTACACAGGCCAGCACTTCAGCTCCTCAGGTGGGAAGCTGTGAGACTGGCTGATGCCTGGTCAATGGGACCAGTCACTCCCCTCACTGCTAGCTACAACTGGCAACAGCACCAACTCACCAGGGATGTCATGGTGAAGCCAATAACTTCAATGCAGCCGTCATCGTGGCGCTGCGGCTCAAAGTCGTGGTGCTCCCCAGGGTTGCCCCAGGGCATGGTACCTGCACAGTACCTGTGAAGGGATGGCAAGTGATGCATGTACAGGCCACCCCAAACCTGGGCGGGGATCTGTGGCATGGGGATGAGAGGCCAAGCACATGAGGTCCCAGGGCTGCTCACCTGGGGATGTTCAGAAAGACCAGGCACTGGGGCTTCAGGTCCTGAATCTTGGAGGTCAGGTCTGTCCCATCACACTAGAGGTGACACAGGGGCACTCAGGCTGCTGTAAGGGGGTCTTGGTCCACCCTATTCACCCGGAAGGAAATGACCTTCCTCTCTTTTCCCCACAGTGACTGTCCTCCAAGCCAGGGGAAGCCAAAAAGTCCCAAGAACACATCCTCTCCCCAATCCCGAGGCATCCAGTGCACCAAGGCACTGCTCCTCACCGCTCAGCAGCTCAACCCCCTCCCTGGCCCAGAGCATCCCTGCACACTCACAACCAACTTGACGTGCTTCGCTAGGTCTTTGGAGCTCCCCGTGAGGAAGTCGGAGAAAGCTGTCTGCCAAGGCAAGAGACAGCGTTAGCACCCACACATTCACAGATACAGGCAGCCAGGAACCCTGCCACTGACTTTCAGACCTCAGCTGCTGAAAGCAGCAAACCCTTTCCTTGTCCATTGGCAGAATTCCCCTCCCTTTTTCCCCTCCCAAAACAACCTGAACCATTCTTCTGACCAAAAACCTCAGGGCACCTTCAGTAATATGCCCCAGTATTCCCCTGCAGCCCAGTTCCAGAAAGGTGGATATCTTATTTTGAGAGCCTCAAACTGCAATGAAGTACCACAAAGCAGAGCTGATGTGACACCACCTAGAGATACCAGGAGACATTATGGTCTCTATTACATAGATCCTAGGGTTCCCTTTGGGTTTAAGTGTACAGAGAGGAGGGGAGACACAAACAGGAGGGGTGTGAGATGGTACAGAGGAGCACTTGGCCTTTAGTAACACTCAGATAATGGTCATCCAGCCACATGGGTAGGGAACTATATTGAGGATGAACAAAGACAACACTGAGACACAAAGCTCTAGAGGTGAGATACAGGAAGGTGGCATAACTAGCCCTGCAGCTGTAACTGGCCCAATGTATAAAAGACAAGACCAAAGTCATGTGGGGACTCTATGGAAAGGCTTCTTGTTCCTCTGCAGGGGGGACAGCCTTGCCTCCCCACAGCTCCAGGGAGGTCCTGCCTGGGTGACCGTCTGTGAGCCGAAGAACAATAGTGGCAGGACATCAAGACAGCAACTGTACCACAGGCCCAAGAGCAAGCTGTACCACCAGCAGCACTCTCAGCCTAAGAGAAGCTGTGACTCCCAGGGCTGCAGCCTTTCTCCAGCACCTCTCCAGTTTCAAGGGCGGCTCAGCTTGGGTGCATGTGAAGGCCAGTGTAACTCAGATGAGGGAGTCGAGGGTGTGGACAGGAGCCAGGGCCATGCCTGTGCTCCAGCTGATGCTAAGGCTGCTATGAAGGCATGCCCAGATATACTGCACACACTCACCCCAGCATAGAACATTTTATTCCGAAACCGGCTGTTGAACTTCTCTGGGTTGGCCTCTAGGGAAAGGATAAAAAAGTCCGGTCATTGGCCTGAACATGGAAATACTTCACTTGTCAGCTCTCCCCAGACATAGCTCTCCAGCAAGCCTCGGCTCAGAAGCAGCCCCAAGCAGGGCAGCTCTCTTCCCATGCAGGCACCTCTCTTCCTGCTCTGGAGCCTCCACCTGCTCCTGAAGTTTCACCTCCAGCCCTGTCCCTGGGGCAATTATCTTGTTCATTTTCCGAAGGAGTATTTTGTGGGCCCACCTCTGGGACGTGCCCTCACCAGAGACCCTGCCCCAGCCCTGCCAATCCCCCTGTACCTCGGGATTCATGGAACTCCAGAGTCACCCGTGCATCAAAGCCAAGGCTGAAATAGTTATTAAAGACGTCCAAGGGGAGCTGAAATGGAAAGGAGGAACAAAGGTGAGGCTGCCAGCATGTGGCCATGGTAAAGACGTGGTCAAAATATAGCAGAGCCATGCACCATGCTCATGAGGCTGAGGGAGCAGAGGCTTGCCTTCCTCCCCAGGAAAACATAAAGATCACCAGGCTGAGATGATGGATCCCACCTCCTAGGGGTAAGGGACATGGCCCAAAGGAACACGCACTGTTCTCCCAGCTACATGCAATCACCCACATTTCAGCTAAAGAAACAGTCTCAGAGGGGACTGGACTTATACCTACTGCAAGCTATGTCTGGTGGACATTTAGTTCTCTACATGCCTTGCCATGAATGCCACAGGTGAGAACCATGAGGACAAGAGTGGAACTGGAGCAGCGAAATGCCAGCCCAACACTGTAGCCCTAGGTGCTTGGGGCTGTCTGAGCAAGTGAGAGAATGAGGACAGACCCCTAGTGCAGGGAATGACTGTGTAGAGGTGTCCTACCTTGTCAGCAGCTGCCTCATCCTTTTCTTCAGGATTCGCATCAGGGTTTGGCTCCACATGAAGGTTCCAGCGATCAAGCTGAACAATGTTCCCATCTTCCACATGTGACAGGATCTTGGACAGAGGCTCATCTGTGTAACCCTGGTGAAGAGCAGGACTTGGTGAGTCTCCTACTTGCCTTCTGCAGAAATGTCTTCTTGTTTGGGAAGACATCACAGAGCAAAAGATGTGGAAAAGATCAACTGTACTTGAATGTTGAACAAAGTGGGACTTAAAAAACAAAATACACCTTCCTTTTAAAAATCTCCTAAAGTTTGAAATAATTATTGCTTTTGTCAATGTCCTAATACATTATAAACTGATTCAGAATAATTCAAATGTCAGAAGAACACTAACAACCAAACTGAACTTATCTGATGGTCTGTAGCTAGGGGAAATCAAAACAGCCAGCTAGTGCAATTCCCCACCCCTGCAACCGGAACCGGAGTCAACAGCCCCTCTTTGTCAGCAGGGAGCTTTTCTGCCCATCACTTACCCCACCCCAGTTCAGCGTCCTGGCCAAGTCATTCCCTGTCCCCAAAGGTAGGATGGCCACGGGAGGAGGTGGGTTGAGGCGCAACTGGTCCAGAATGGAGAGTATCCAGCCCACCTGCTCGAGGAAGAGAGCACAAAGTAACAGTTGGCTATTTCAGGGACCAGCAGGCAGGTGGAGGTGACTCGGATCACTAGGGATGGCAGAAGGGCAGAGATGGGTCCCCTTAGCCACCACGAAGGCTATTCACAGTCTTTAATGTTCCAAATGGGTGTTGCAGGAGATAGTAGTAAGCTCCGTGAGGACACTGGCCCCCAGAAGGGCAACAAATACATTCATGCCACAGACTAGCACTCTCCGGAGCAGTGCACGAGGGGACCCAGAGTACCCGGTGCCATCAGCTGGACTACGGACACAGTGCGCACGTTTTGCCCCATTCTGGACTACAGCAAGAAGGGCTGCTGCTGGCACTGGAGAGGCCTGGGGTGAAGGGTACAGTAGGCACAGAGGGGCCAGAGGACTCACCGTGCCATCTCCCCCGCACGCCAGGATCCGGAGGTTGTGGACCTTGCGGTACAACTCCAGCCTGCCAGGAACAGAGAGGATAAGGAGGAAAGAGGCACCAAAGGTGTTATGCAGCGGCTGCAGGGCTCCCTGCCCTTGCAGAGCCTGTTGCATTCACAAAGCCACATGCATGTCTCTCTCCCCCTCACCACAGCAGTTCACAGCAGTGAGCAAAGCCACAGTAACTTTGGCTTCACCAGCTCTTGCAGGGGAAGAGCAGGGTGTTCACAGTCCATGTACACGTAGGTAAGCCGAAACACAGCAAGCAGACAAGACTCATGTGACATTAATGGAACATAATGAGTTAGACTTGGGAATGTCACTCCACAGCTGATCTCTTTCCCATTAGTCTTAAGATCACACCAGCCCTCCAGCAGGAAACACTGACTGATGACAAGGTATCCTAGACAGGCCTCTCAAAGCACGAACTTGTTGGAGGCCATTTTGTGCAAGGGAGCTATGGAGCATCAGGCCTCCACCAGCCATGGCAGAAGCTCTGGAGAGGAATTTATGGGGCAGGGATAGGAAGAGAAGGGTGCTGCCTCCATCAGTACTCACGCCTCCTTTGGTCCACCTTGGCTGAGGTCAAAAACCTGCCGTGGGTTGAGATACCACATGAAGGACTGGATGATCTTGGCTCCCTGTGAAGACAAGAAAGGCTAAGGCAGGGAACAGGGAGCTCCCAGTGGACAGGGGGAAGAAGGCACCTGGTCTTGAGGACAGGCCAAGACAATGGCATTCTGGGAGGACTCAGGCAAAGCCTGGCCTAGGTGGGAATTGCCAGGCAGCAAACTGGCGGTATGGGGGTTGCTTTGCATCTTCTGCAGCTGAGACATCACCAAAACTATACTGAGTCCTTAGCAACTGAATGGCAATGCACCCACAGAGCTGCCTTCTCTAGGAGATGTAGGACAAAGCCATACCTGATTCCCACCACTTTTGGGGTTCACAAACACCAGCAAGGGCTTCATGAGAGGAGCTGGCATGGGCTTGATGACAAAGGGTTTCCACCTTCCTTCCTGCAAGAGACACAGCAGGTCCTTCAACAAATGCAGGTCAATACAAACTCCCACATCCAGCTGAGACCTAACATCATACAGGATCAGGACTGGGAGGAAGAGAATATACCAGCCACTCTGTAAGCCTTATAGTTGGGATTTGCCCTGCCAGTTGGCATCCTCCCTCCACCCCTCCCTCCTTAACCTCAGCACAGACTTCACAAAGCCCCCTTGTTTCCAAATCCTGCTCCTTGCTGTCCAGCCCCTACACTCTTCCAAGACAAGGTAATTCCTTGTCCCCTCATCTTTTACCTCAGCCCCCTTTTTGCTGGATTTCCGCTTGAACGATGTCCTCTTCTTCTTCTTACTAGATTTCAGTGGATTCTAGAGAGAAAAAAAACAAACCCAAAACCTCTGTGAGGAATTGTTGGGCAAGCAGGATTTCTGAAAGAGCCACAAGAGCTGAGATGAGTTACCTGGGGCCGTCGGACTCGCAGAATCCAGGTGGGAGGAACGACAACAGCAGCGTGAGCCCCCAGCGAGCAGGGCTCTTCGATGTGTTGCAGCATGAAACATGACACTTTGCTGTGATACTGAGGAAGGAGACAGAGACAAAGCTCAGCTACTCAATTTGCTGGTGACAGCCATCTTCTCCTCCCAGCTCCCCCATGCCAACGTAGGGAGTGCTGGAGGAAACCATGCAGGAATTTTGTACTGAGCACTGAGAAGAAAGCTTCTCACAGGAGCTCCCAGCTACCACAGTACAGTCTTTCCCAGTAACAGGAGCTGTTACGGGTAAGCTGCAGAGAAGCAGCCTGGGGAGTCCCAGCAGAAAGCAGAGGTCATTAGATGCAGAGTAGGCTGCTAAGACATTAAACAGGGGCTTTGCTCACCGCTTGCTTGCACCAGGAACAGCTGATGGCTACAATCTCTTTACTGTGGAAGGCAAACTTCTGCTGGAAACCCTATAGAGGGAAGAGTAAGAGGCTTAGGGAATTCCCTTGCAGCTTTCTACCATCCAACAGGACTTACCCACCACTAAGAGAGACTTCAACAAAGAGAGCGTGCCTGCAAGTGGAGCCCCAACCACCACTGTTGTACCAGGGAGACCACTGCATGCTGCAGGGGTGTTCCTACTGCCCCAGGAAAGCATGCCAGGTAGACAGTCTCCTCCAAGATTGATTTGGCCCAAGGGGAGAAAGTGATGTGGGAAGCACCTATGTAGCACTTCACTGTGCAAAACAGGGCTCGCGTCTTGGTGCTGCTGTAGGCTGCTGCTGCAGGCTGCTGCTGCTAAACAGAAGAGTGGGATATTTCTGGTCCTCAGCCCTGTTCTTGTCTCTGGTTTGACCTCAGCTTTCCTTCAGGCTGAGAAAAAAACCAAACCAAATCCCCATCCCCCTTACCTTGCCACACTGCCGGCATTTCCCTTCCTGCCGCCTCCGGTGTACCCAGTGATGCCGGACAACTGTGGGCTAAATGGAACAGAAAAAAAGGAAAAAAAGAAAGTGAAAGGCCCAGCATGCGACAGAAGGCAGGAACAGGCAGGATGAACAGAGCCAGACCCCAGGCCAGCCAGGATCTCTGCTCTCGCAGGACGCCTGCTGCTCAAATGTGCCAGTCCCTACCCTCTGGGAGAAGGCAAAAGCAACTGAAGGTCAAATAAAGGAGCTGGACTAAGAGTAACACGGGAAGGAGGGCTGCATGGACAGAGAATCAAAGGAAGAACTGAAAAAAAAGTTTACAGTGACACGGAAAGCTTCACCTTAACGTGTCACACTGACATTTCTGAGCAAGCAGCCCTGTGTTTGAATACCTTTTGCCTACTTCGTCTGCTGTCCCAACACAAACACAGTGTGGGGGCAGCAGCTGTGTTACCATAATGGCTCATGTCTGAGCCATCCACACCCACCCCAGAGCACTGTGGGGACTATGCTGGCTCCACAGGCCAGAGAGCAAAGCATGAAGGCTGACAGGTGCTTCCACCAATGCAGCTCAGCAGACAGGTCCCAGGCCACCAATGACTCCTAGTACATTAAAACACAGGATAAAGGGGTCCAACAGCACCACTGTGAGCATCTTCCACTGCTCCCTGCAGTACCTGCAGCACCCAGGATGGGAATGAGTGCTAAAACAAGAAGTGAGCCCGGATTGTCCCTTTCGAAACTGTGAGAGACTCGGGGATCTGCTGTTTGCCACAGTCTCCTCTATTTGCTTGAGGACCAGCACAACAGGGAAAAAACTCTCCCAGAAGACACTGTTTGCAGCTTCCCCCCATGCAGACACCAGAGCTTTAGAACATGCAAAGCAGCAGATGCTCTGCTTTGGCTGCCTGCAGGTTCCTCACTCCTCACACCCAGTCTGTGCTGCTGCCTTGAAAAGAAACATTCCTTTTACTGCACCATCCCCATGGAGCCAGGAGGCAGCATGATGCCTGCACACTGGTGGCAAAAGATGCTGTCAAACAGGGAAGGTGAGGGTAGGCAGATGTGAGCAGTGTCCAGGCACATCTCTCACCTCTCGTACATTCCGAGATCCTGACTCCCTGAAGGAAGGTTTGCAGCGGAAATTTATCTGTAGATTGAACACACATACGAGGAATCAGTAAAACCATCATACGCAAAGGAATCCTACTGGATTCTGTCTTATTCTAGCAGGCCCAGAACCTCTGGAGATGTTTGATGCTTGCCGTGAAACCTCTCACCTATCTGTTACTGAACAAAATGGGGCTAGAGGCTCCTCTTGGTATTGTTTCCTCAGAAGACCCCTCTTTTATGTTCCCCAGTCTCCTTGTGTTTCACTACCCAAGAGTTTCTCTACCACTGCCCAGGAAGACTTCCAGCTTTGCAAGCCACACAGAGGGCTTAACAGGCTCTACTCACTTTCTCCAGCTGTTCGATGCAGGGTGTGTGTACTACAATCTTGCAGGCTGCACACTTACGCCTGGAGAGAGGTTTTTGCTGGAGGATAAGAAAAGGGGAAGAAAAACATGCATATAAATAGCAGTGTTCAGAGGCTGGCAAGCTCAGCCTTCCCTCACACCTCCTCAATCTTCAGGAAGCAGAACATGTTCTGTAGGAAAGTTTTTTACACCTAGTCTCCTTGCAAGCAAAGAGATCTAAGTGCGTGCCTAGAGCAGATGCTGTCAAGTCTGGAACAGAGCAGGGAGGTGCCCTCCCACTATCCAGTCCTTGATGTCTACTGACGCTGCCTGAGAGCACCATGGAAGCTGGTCTGGGAGGTACTTGCCGGGCTCCCACGGTAAGACCCACGGGCAGGCACAGGATGGTGTCAGTGCTCTGTGTCCTGCACCACAAGCAAGACCCAGCCTGCAAGCTGGGAAGGAGGACTGCAGCAATCCTCTAAGATCAGTGCTGCCTGCAAGGTCAGGAGGCAGCAGGCCCGGGTCTCCAGCACTCATTTTTCTCCTCTATCGAAAGATCCTAGATTCAGATTGTCCCTCTAAGGGTGTGAGATGCCAACAGCCTCTGCCTGGAATATCACCCTCATACCACCTCTGGATGAGTGGCAACCCTGTTTCAGGTTCTCATTGCAAACTGAGCCCCACCAGAACACAGCCCTCCAGCACGCAGAGCTAGGAGGGACACACTCCCTGCCTTGGCAGCCCCCCAGTCTCCCACGTTTCCCCCAGCAGCAGGGACTTTGCGGTGTCTCCGCCGGGTGGCAGCACAGCCCACATGGCCCCGGGTGACTCACCAGCAGCTTGGCCATACAGTTCTGTTCCCCAACATAGCAGAAGTCCCCAGAGACATTGGTCTCAAACCAGATGTGCTCCCCATATACCGCAGTCTCCTGAAAGGCACAAGACAACGGGTTTATCTGAGAGCAGCCCGGATGGGCGTCCTAGCCCCTAAAATGCTTTATGTGAAGGACAAGATACTGGGACAAGGCTGGGGTGTGGGAGGTTGGAGCTAGGAATAAGCTAGGAGAAAAGATGCACAGAGCAATGAGGGCCAACATCTGGGCAAAGGAAACCTCACAAAACTGCTGCCATGGCCCAGCCGTTGGAAATGAGAGGGCCCCAGGTAACCAGCTCCAAGACCCACAGCCCATTTGCAGTGTCCTGCACAGGGGGGCTGCTTCCACTGCTCCATGAGAGAGGCATCATGGCAAATTCAATGCAGAGGGCTCTCCTAAAAAAGCCTCTGTCCTATGACCCCAGGATGTGGCTTAAAACCTGCAAGGCTTTGCCTGCGAAGGAGCAGGGTCTTGCCCCTGCTGCTTCGTCCCAGCCACTAGAAGACCTTGAATGCCAGGAGCAGAAGAGCTGGCAGGTGAATAACTATGTTACCCTCCCAGGAACCACCTGTGCCTTGCAGCATAAAGGGGTGCTGCCAGCAGCACAGACGCTGGCACCAGCTGGTGGCAATGGTGGAGGCCATAAATATGTCAAAGCTGAAGTCACCTGGTAAGCCTCAGCATGGGAAGAGCCTACTGCTTCTTTGCCAGAAGCCCATTCCATACAATGCCCAGCAAAACATGCTGTAACTTACGCTCCAGTCCACAGTGTTGCGTATCTGCCTCTCCGAGTCACTCCTCAGGGCTAGTGCAGGATTTGGCTGGGCTACCATGTGCTGGAGGCTGGACTTGGCAATGGCTTTCCTGAAAGACACAGGAAGACTAGCTATTAGATCAGGGAAGGAGAAATATATGCAAAGCACAGCCTGCTTCTAGTATGGATGGTGAGGCTGGAACAGAAAAGCATCCTTAGGACCAAGTCGCTGGAAATGAGGCAAATCCCCAGCACCTCCAGGCAAGGAGTACCTGCCCCTGTGAGGCAGCCCTGTGAGATTAAGAGGTCCTGGTAACTTTACTGACAGCTCAGCGAAACACACTCTGCATCCTGCAAAAGGCACAGCCTGAGCCTGCTGGGTTGACAGGGATGGCAGGTCTGTGTCAAAACAGGCTGAAATGGTCCACCAAGCTCCAGTGGTGCTGGGGCTGCCTTTGCAGGAACAACCCAGAGCCCTTACCCCACAAAAGTTCTCTGCAGCTCTTCCATACCAAGGCACCTCAGAGCCCAGGTTGTTTTTGGGGACCAGCACAACCAGCCAGAAAAAAAGCAGCTGTTTGCTCAGGGCTGGAGAGCTTCACCCAGGTGTGCCAGGGTGGAGGAAAGGATTGGTAGAGCTGGCCATGTTAAGAAAGTGCATATCTCCAGCCCAAAACCCGGTCTGCCATGTCCCTCTGGCCTTGGGCTGGCAGGAGGGGATGCCCACAAGCCCCAGAGGCTGCACTGAGAGCACCAGAGATAGCACTGGCCAGAGCAGGAAACGCCTGGGGGATGTGAGCAGCAGTGCAGAACACTGATGGCAGCTGGGGACGATGGCACTGAGCCCCTTCCCTCCTCCCACACGAGCCTGGGTCTGCACCCAGCCTCCCCTCCCCCGGGCACTGCCCGCTGGCACACTGCCACCATACATACAGCAGCCGGGGGCTCCAGCCATCCGGGGCGGCGTGGAGGGTGGGCTTCGCTCCCAAGCACTCGGGGAGGGCGGCAGAGGGGTGCCTGGCTGCCCCCGGGCAGCGCGGGGCCAGCAGCCGCAGGTGGCTGGAGGGGAGCAGCCCGGGCCGGGGGCTGTCGCTGGAGCGGCGCCGCTGGCTGAGGCGGCGGTAGCGGCCTGGCAAGCCCTCGGCGCCCCGGCCGTAGGTGACCTCGGTGGGCAGGCGGTGGGAGGAGGCGCGGCGCAGGCAGCGGGGGCCCCTCGACAGCCGCCCGGCCTGGAGCGGCCGCAGCCGGGGCAGCATAGCCAGCCACCTCTCCTCAGCCCACCGCCCGGCTCCCGCCACCGCGCCGTCACCGCTGTCCTCCGGAGACTCGAATCTGGAGCTGCTGCGGCGGGGCATCCCGTCACCCTCCTCTCCGGTGGGGACCAGGCTGGCCAGGAGGATGGAGGGACCGACCAGGTGGGTGTCGACGGCTGGTGCCCGGCCCCCGCGCTTCGTCTGGACGGCGAACCTGGGGCTGAGGCAGGGCGGCGTGGTGCTGGAGCGGCGGCGGGCGCCGGGGCGCTGGGGCAGGCCCAGGCAGGCCAGGGCTGGGCGGCGCTGGGCCAGCGAGGCAGAGGGCAGCCCTGCCTGCGAGCGACGCCTGACCTTGCCCGTGGGCACGGCCACCGCGCTGGACCGCCGCGGCCCCTTCCTCCCAAAGTGCCGCCTAAAGAAGGTTTCCATCGCACCCAGAAGGTGGCTGTTAACACAGAGACCAGGAATTCAATAGGCTCCCCCAAGTCTCAGGGCTCGGCTCCGGGGTCAGGGCAGGAAGGCAAAGGGACAGCAGGGGACAGAGGCTCAGGGAGAGGGGACGTGTTGATGCCACCCAGGGCATGTGGCAGGGCTGGGACCCAGATGCTGTGAAGGCAGGGCAGGCATCGCCAACTGGCTGGGACCTGCCATGCCCTGTGCTCACCGCTGTGGGATCAGCACAGGCCCTGCATCCCGAGGTGCCAATCAGCTCTGGTGACTACACCCACCACTCTCCTTCATTCCCTTGGCACTGGCCTGCCTGGTTTCCCTGGGGGAACCATACTGCCTATGCACCAGCTCCACTGAATTTGCAGCAAATCAAAACTACTCCCTTGCAAGACCTAAAGAAATACAAGAATCAAGCAAGTATACACAGAGCAAGGCTATTGAAAATCATCCCATTTGTCCTGCTGAAAACGTCCCTCCCCTGGTGGAAACAGTTTAACTGGGATTCTCTAGCTTTCCCTGCCCAGCCCTCAAAGCTTGACAAACTGCCTGGATGTTGCAGCATCCCGTGGAAAGCCCTGGGCCACAGGTAGAATGCGCTAAGGTGGTTTCACTGCAGGCAGCTCAGCTGGAGCAGAAGAGGCTGAATTTGGCTAGCAACAGCACTCCCCTCCTCCAGAGCTAGTAGCTTCATTTCCCACCCTCCAGCTGCTGCCTCTTCTTAGTCACGAAATAGAGAGGATTTATTCAAGGGCAACCCAAAAAAAACACCAAGACCCACAGTTTGGCAGAAGCAAACTTGTGGCTCTTCAGTTGCTCCCAAGACAGAGGACTCTGGATCACAGCAGTCTGTAGGCACACAGAAGCCAGCACCATCACTCTCAACAATTTCCATGCTGTACAAGGCTGCTCCTCTATCCATCACAAGGGTACAGGCACACCCCTCATCACTACAGTAAGGTTGGCACCTGCTACACTTGCTTCTACCTTCCTCCTCATGCTCTTTTATGCACTTGCTTGCAGGTCAGCAATACCAGACAACTTTCAGGAGAACACCCTTGCCAAAACCTCCACTGCCCTGAGGTCTGAGTGAACAGGCAAATTTGTCAGAAGCTTTCCTTTATGTTTGGGATATGCATGTGTGATGGGACATACGTGTTACTTTCTGGAATGCAAACTGAAGCTTTTGATTAGTGCTTGCACCACAAGCAACCCTTTGGGCTGTATCCCTATTTCTTTAGATGAGTTCAAAGCTTAGTTTGTATTTTTGGTGAAGACCTGGCTTGGTTTGGTCTCGTCCAGCCTGGTAGACAAGGAAACCAGCTCTTCAGTTTCTACAGACTCATTGCCATGCCTGTAAGCAGTAACATAGCACAAGGAAGGAGGGAGGGAAGGGAGGGGACACCACTGCCCTTCAAAGAGCAACATCGGGGCAGCTAAAGCCTGGCTAAACTGAAAGTGAAACCAAAACACAACCTCGTTGGAGAGTTTTCTTAAGTCTCACCACAGCCAGCAATGGAGGTACATGGTCAGCAGCAGGTTACTTATGACACCACCAAGGACTGTGCATCTTTGCAGAGGGCAAATGCATGTTTTGCTAATCACTCTGTTTCCAGCCTGTGCCTGACACTGCAGTGCTCCATTCTCCCCATTGTCTCCATGATGATGCACAGTAAATTGCATCATTACCAATAGGTGTTAAAAATTATCTGAACAAAAACGTGTTTAAAAACCCACTACCTGATAGTGGCACACTACAGCAGACCCCTTTTGGCTGGCTTCACCTGCTGGGAGAGATGAACTGTCCAACTATACCCTGAATGAGCTGAATGGATGCTCCCTCCTGTCCCAGATATTCCACTAGTTTGAAGCTGCTGTACTGCTTGCTGAGCTGCTGCTATCGGTAGGAGGATCTCTCAACACTGCTTCCTTCCTTTTTGCACCACAGTCTCGTGAGGAAATCTGCTAGAACAACCTTGGCTTGACATTTATGTTTGGGTACTAGCTGATTATGGCCCTTTTTATCTTCAGGGCTGTCTGCAAGTGGCACATGGACTCACACTCTGGCCACCAATGGTGAAGATTATCACCAAGCAACCCTCTGACGGCCCACGACAGCAGCACATGGCAGCCCAGATACGATGGTGAAGATAACCCCATCTTTTCCAATCTGAGCTCCAAATGGTGTATCACAGGTGTTGAGAGCTGCCACTGGTGGAGCACATGGACTGACTGCTGGGGGTGCCCCACAGTTACAAACCAGTGACATGGTTTGTAGCTGAGACAAGATGGAGAAGAGTTGGCACCTGTGGCTGCTCTGCAGACTGCATCGCTCAGCTCAGTTAGGTAAGGAGGTTGGATGGAGGCAGCCTGGCATTTGCAGGGTGGGAGGGAAAGGAAGTACTGCTGCACGCACTAGGATATCAACTCTGCTTGTGAGCAGCTTTGCTCTATCATTTCAATCTCCTTCTGTGAATGAGGAAGGAGCCAGCAGTTCTGGTCTGCTCATGATCTGCAATTGGATCTCCTGGGTAGTATGTTTTTTTTTTTCTAACCAGACCCCTCAGATCTCCACAGCCTCCTATGCTCCCTGCGTGGCATCAGTGGGCAGAGATGCTGCTGAAGCAGGAACATGTCCTGGGCGTGGGCAAGCAACAATGCTTTGCTGCACTAGCCTGAAGCAAACCCCCATGTACACAAGCCTGCAGTCCTAGAGAAGTCTGGACCTGAAAAATGCCATCAGCTCCTCCTGACCTTTCAGCAAACCTCCACTTAAGTCGACTGGAAAGCATTTTTTCCAACCACAGGGCCACAGCAGGGGAAACAAGTCTGAGAGTTTGCCCTGCTCCATGACGAGGGCCCATCCTGATGGTGTCTGGCTGCATCTCGGCTTGCTGCAGGTGCTGGGGAGCTGCTGTGGCACTGGAGCTGGCAGTGCAAGCAGGAACCTGTTTCAGTTTATAAGCTTTCTTCCCCTGGCAAGGACACCTGACTCGTACAACTCGACCACAGGGAAAGTGTGTTATTAATAGCAACCCCTGACTGACACCAAGATCTCCTGGGCCTGTCTCCTCCCTGCCAGGACACCAGAGGAACCAAGGGACAAGAGCCTGGGAGCCCATCTTGGGAGCAGCTGCTCATCCTTGCCCTGCTGAATACAGCTTGCCTTCAGCCTCAGTTTCCATCACAAGCTCGCACCACCTCACACTACCTCAGTGTTCTGATACTCAAGTCTTCCCATATACACTGCTGTCCTCACACCACCCCTGCTGAGATTCTGTCCCCTGTTCCTTTCCTGCTCCCAGGCATCAGTCACTGACCTCTCCTCTCCCTCGGATTCCCTGGCCAGCCCACTCTGTTGCACCATGAAGAGCAACCTGCATAGATGAGGTCTGCTGAGGAAGGTTCCCCTGTACCAGATGGGGAAGGGAGCATGCTGGTCAAGATGTGGTGTAGCCCTCAGGGCTTTGGTTGCAGTGAGGTGCATAGCAATTAGCAAGTTCCCAAACTATGCAGTTTATTTCTACCCAAAATTTTCATTCCAGCTGTAATCTCTCCTATATCACACAAATAAAACAAGAGTCAGGAGCTCCCCCATGCTGGGTCAAGCATGAGAAAAGAGATGAGGCTCCCCCAGCACAGGGGCAGGGATGGTCTGTCCAGACCTCCTCCCAGCCCTGACATCTCTACATGTACAGTCCTAGCAACCCTCTCTGCAGAGAGCTGCATAGAAACCCCTGCCAGGGCTACTGGGCATAGACAGTGAGAGCAAGGCCTCCCAGGCAACATCTAAGGGCTTTACTAACTTGCACAGAAACCTGTCAGTTCTACTGGCCACTTTGGTTGACCAGCCTGGAGGCCCCAGGACTGCACAAGGAAGGGACAGGCAGCAATGTCAGTTTGGCTTCTTCGTACCATTCTTGCACATGGCCATGCAAAAGCACAACTTGCCGTCTCCTGCTCCCACACTTACACCCCTCTGCTCCATGCCATCACAGCAGTGCCAGCATGTGGATCTGATGCAAATACCCTGACACACCCCAGACACAAAAGGGTTTGGGATCCCTGAACAAGATAGCCAGAATTGAAACTCACCCATGGGGCTTATTTCAGGGGACACCTCAGACTGGCAGCGACAGCTCAGCATCACCAGTCAGGCATCACTTCTGATTTACAGGTGCCGTGGGTGGATCACCTTGCAGTCCACACCAGGGGTGAGACATGACCAATGACTTTTAACCCCACACCCCTTTCAGGGTATTCACACTCGCTTGAGAGCTGGGGATGCCACCTGGAGAAGATGCAGCCTCTAAGCCACCTTCTTTGAATGAGCACAAGGAACGGGCACCAGCAGCTGCTTGCAGGGTGTTGTAGGCAAGGTAAAGAAATAAAACACTGCAGCTTCTCCAAGGGGCAAAACCAGGTGGAAGGAACTGCCCACAGCCACACAGCAACCTGAGGACAGTACCCACCAACTGGCTCTGCCTCAACCAAGGCAAGGCAAAAGGGATCAGCCATCCCACCCTCCAGCCTGGCCCTCACAAAATGCTCTCAAGTTTGGACTGCTGGGAGAACAGGGAGAGCAGAAGAGTCTGAGACTTTTTTACAACTCCTAGCGTAAACCCGTATCTGTCTGGTGGCAGCTCCAGCCTGTCTCTCCCCAAGCTCTGCATGACACTGTGGTGCAACCTCCCTTTCACCACCACCTCAGGGCAAACCTGAGATGTGCTTTAAGGATCTGCCAGACTAACTCAGCCCCTCCACTTACGCTTCATAAAGTCAAGAGTTTGCCAGCCCTGAGGCTCAGAGTAATGTTCCCATTACAACAATGTGATTTCCTTCCCAAAATCCATGGAAGACAGTGTTTTGTCTTAATTTAAACCAAAGCTGTCTCCTTGAAGGCTCCTGGGCTGACTCCGGGTGTTCATATCCCTTGACAACTTTCCACCATCATAACATTATGAAGTTTATTTGCCACTACAGTAAATAGTCTGCCTCCTGGTTATCAAGAGACCCAAAAGGCCTGATTTAAACAATCTGTTGCTGTGTTTGGCTGGGGAGCCAAACAGCAAGATTGACAGCCTTAGGCAGGGAATTAATCTGGGATGAAATGCAAAGGGTGAGCAACCACCAGCAGTGTTCTGTGACTGAGGCAGAGCTAGGGTCGGGGGAGAGGCAGGCCATGCACTTTCTATTTTGGTCCCATCAGCAGGACCAGCAGCACAGGCTGGGAAGGACTTGCAAAGTTTCTCCTCTCTGAGCTTCCTTTGCAGAACAACATGCATGAAGCAAAGCAGCAGGGGGATCAGCAGGGCACCCCAGCAGTTTCAGTGCCCAGCCCATGGTGTCTTCAGAAGATTCCCACTGTCCTCCCCCAGGCTGATCCCTTTCTTCAGTAGACACAGCTCTGTGCCTCCCACAGAAGAGGGACATGCTATTTAAAGGGAGGCCGGGCCCACAGCTCAGCTGTCTGATCCAAACTTCCCAAGCAGGCCCGGAGTTTCGTCCCTGCACATGGGGATGACATCCTGCCATAGTGCTGCCCTGGGCAGGACAACATGCAGGAGGAGGTGATGAACCTGGTGTAAAGATAAAGCTGCAGCACAGCAGATGCAGAGCACATAAAGTCATGCCCAGGGCTGGGAAGTCTTTGGACCTCCCAAAGGCATGCAGAGACCTTTGCATTCCCCAAAGCAAATCCAAGAGAGCACTCTGCTACAGACGCAGACAACAGAAAGATGGGAGATGCATAGCCCCCTCCAGCCGATGGTAGGGATTGGGAAGGGCACCTCACTGCTCCCAGAAAAAGAAGGAGGTCTCACTGCCACCAGCACTACGGGAGATGCCAAGCGACGAGGCAAAGCAGCAGGGGTGTTGTTTTCCTCTGCCACCTGTGGATTTCCCACTGCCATCCCTGTGCCACACAGGCTGGCAGGATGCAGCCAGTGCTGTAAGAGGCAGCAGACTGGGAGGCTAGAAATACACCTCCGGCAGGGAAAACTGCTGCCCTCCTTCCAAAGGACAAACAACACCAGGTGCCACCGAGTGCCACAGCAGCTGCATTTCACAGAGTCCCTGCCTCAGCCCTGGAGACCGCTTGTAGCCCTGCAGGCTCACTTCAGCCTCCAGGAGCAAACACACCTCAGTGGGAGCAAGGTTGAGAGCCCCAGGAATGACTCCAGGGTCTGTTTTCCCCTGACCTTCCCCAGCGAGATAAAACCCGGTACTCGTTCAGACCATACCCACAAGCTAAGGGCCAGCTCTCCCAGCCCCCTCCCAGCCCCCGCCCGGCACAAACAAAAGCAGCAAAACGTGGGCGACGAGGAAGAGGAGGAGGGAAGGGGAGAGCGTGGGGAAAGCCCCCCGTGACCTGATCCGGAGCGGCGCAGGGGTCCCCGCAGGTGCCGAGGGGTGGCGGTGGCCGCGCAGCAGCGCCCGGGCAGCCTCCCCAGCCAAGCCCTAGTTTGGAGAGCGAGCGCTTGGCTTCTCCCTCCGCCTCCTCCCGGCGCTGCACGTCCTGACAGCGCTCGCTAAAACAACCAACAGCACTTCCTCCCCGGGCAGCCCGAGCCCGGCTCGTCCCCGGCCAGAGGCGCATGCACCAAGGGGGGGCCAGAAAGAGAGGAGTCCCGCACAGCGTCCAGCTGCCCTCCGAGCACCCCGCTGCAGCCTGGGGATGCCACCGCTTCCCTCGGGAGCAGCAAGAGGAGATAAGGGCAGGAACCCACCGAGGAGGCAATTCTCTCCTTCCTCCCTGGGACCTCAGTGAAGATAGAGGGGTCTCAGGAGGGCAGCCTGCTGTGGACAGCCTACGTCCGTGCCCTTGCACAGGAGGTAACTTGCTCCTAATTACGGACAAAGTCTGGTCTCAGCAGGCTCCACAGACATCTCAGGAACTTTTTGCCTCCGCTTGTTGCTGCAACCCCATCATGGGACCTCTCGTAGCCAAGCTGGGGACTTCCCCGTGACGCTTCACTGCTATCCAGGTCCCCCAGCTGCCCTCAGGGACCTGTCCCAGGCCAAATGCAACCCAGCTCCCTTCTGGGGCCACAAAACCCATCTCTGCTTTGGCCTTTGCAGAGAAGGGGGGTGGGGGGGGCACACCCAAGGCTGGCTCACTCCACGATGCCCACAAAGCTATTGTTGCTTTGGTCATTTCCCAGCAATGGGAGCTGATAGTCACGCACCGGGCCGTGGTGAGTCGGCGCAGGCGGCTGCAGCTGCGACCTCGTCCTTTCACACCCTGCCTCCGCCTGCCTGCCCTGTCCACTTGCCTACATGTCACGGCTAAAATTAGACGGGGAGCTCTTCTCTGTGCGTAGGAGCATGCGTACGCAAGTTTGGACCATGCCCAGCATCCTCAGGGCCTGGAGCGAGACTACAGTAAAACGATCGTAACAAAACATCAGGGGAGGCTGCTGCCAGCGTGGTGAAGGCAGCCAGCTGCCTTCCCCGATGGGTATCTTGAAAGAGGTTCACAGGAAACCATTAACCAGAGGGGAGCCAGGCCCAAAGGCTGAGCTACCACCACTGCTGCTGGCTCTGTCCTGACAGAAGCATGGCCTTTCTGAAACAGCAGGAGCCGGGGGCAAGAGAGGATACATGCGCAAAGCCCTCCACCACCCAGGCTGCTGCAGGCCCTTTTCTCAGAGCACCAGAAGGGAAGGGGGGGCTGGAGATGCTATGGGTAGGCAAGAAGATGTTTGCTCCTGCTCAGCCCTCTCTCCCCTCAGACCTCACAGCTGCTAAGGATAGTGGGCTCTGCCTCTTTCCCTACACAGGGTATACATCCTTCCAATTTCCCTTCCCAGTGCCAGGAAAGGGCTAGCTGGCACAAGCAGTGGAGCAGGTGCTGGCATCCTCACAGCCCCAGGATGGCCCCGGTGCTGGCTGTGACCACAGGAGAAGGAGGGTGGTGGAGGAGAGGCTGCACAAGTGTCCCCAGTCCATTCTCTTAAGACCCACTCACTAGCACTGGCAGGATGTCTTTCTGATCTATTTATCAAGGAGAAAATTAAAATCTTGCTGTAACTAGCTGCTTGTCCAGCCCAGTAAGAGGCATGTGCAGTTCATCCCCAGCCTCTCCTTCGGCCAGCTGCTCTCCAGAAGGCAGCTTCTCTCCAGCTGCTCCGTGCCCACCCTGCTCTCCCTGTCCTTCACAGTCTAGGCACAACAGAGACCCCTCTGACACCACCTGCTGCTCCTAACCCCCATCACAGTCTCACCTCCCTCCTGGGACAGCAGGACCTGGACTTGCAAATGGAAACAGCCCAGAGCAATTCCCAGGACAGACTCTACCTGGCCCCAAAATCCTTTCCAAGCCAAGCAGATCAGCAAGACACCAGGTCACTAGTTCTCCAAATCCCTCTTCCTAGAAGCAGCTGGAATGGAAAGCCCAAGAACCCTCTCCTCAAGCCAGCCCAGCAAGCCTTCCTCCTGCTCGTCTTCCTTCCCTTGTGACTTAGTAAGCTCTTACCACACAAACATGCACATGGGCGGATGGGTGGCGAGGGAGACCTTCAGCACCCTGTTCTGCTGTCACAGGTTTCGGTCTGCTGTGTTTAACCAGAAACCACTGCTCTGAGCCGAGAGGCTCCCCAGTCCCACACAGCCTGAGCAAGGCCTTCCAAGCAAGGAGACCCTGGTCCCACGCACCTGAAACCACACCACAAGTGGCAGCCCCTGCAGGTGTCTGCAAGGGGGAGACTGCTCAGCACCCCCAAAAAACCTGATCTCCAGTCACCCCCCCAGCCCCCAAAACCTGAGGCTGAGACAGGAAAAACACCTCTTATTTCTGTGTCCCAAGCCTTCACCATGACCCCATGACTAAGCAAAGCACGTGCCAACTTGCCACCCAAAAATGTATTTGTTGCTATAACTGTGACCCTGTTACTGATATCAAGTCTTATCTTTGGTTTCACTTTTTCACCTCATGGCAGTGAGCTACCAAATCTTTTCCTCCCCCACATCATGTCAAAGTTAAAGTAACCCCCTTTAGTAATGTTAAATCTATCACTTCTAGGTTTTGCTAAATGTCAGCTTGTCCCTCTGCTACAAACAGGACGGCAAGAAACGTTGATTTTTCTCCTCCGCCATTTTTTGTTCCAAATGCCCTCGGCATATCTGCTCTAACGTGCTTCCTTTTCTTCTCTCATCCTAACATCCTCACAACTGCCAGCTTCTGCAGCCTCGATGGGCTCTTTTCTCCTGCTATCCTTTGGAGAAGAGATCCCAGGGAAAGAGGAGCTGCCAAAGCAGAGAGTAAACTACTCTCCTCCTTCCTGGCAGGGGCTAACACTTCACCACAAAGCAATAGCACAAGGCTGCCTTGCTCTGCTCCCCCAGTTTCTCTGCTCCCACTCCCACAGGGTGACAACATGTGCTCCAGACACCACCAGAGCCAGGGAGAGCAACCCAGGCTCTAGGTGCAGAGGTTGGGCAGGTGCTGTTGTGTGGCTCTGAGTGCTACCAGGACACACCAGCCCATGTAGCAACAAGCTAACAGCTGCCTTGGCTGAAGGTTTGCCTCTGAGCACCAGCCAGCTCACAGCAGCAACTGACAAGTTTAAGCCAGCAAACTCACCAGCTCCTTCACCCACGGCAGCACAAAAGCAGCTCCATGTGAATGCTCTGCAAAAGCTCCTTGCAAAATAGAGGAAAGCAAAACCAGGAGACAAGGCCAGCGACGCTGAGAGGGGACATGTCACAACATCCAGCCTAAGCAAGCCCCGGGGAAAGGACCAGAGCTGCACAGCAGAGCTCCGGAGAGCGACCATGCCCTCTGGTGTTCAACCCACCTCGCTCTGGGCTTCTCCAAATCCCATCTGCCTCCTTTCCGCAGAGCATGAACCAGGCACTCTGCCTCTCGCCCCAGACACCTCCAACCACAGGACTGCTGAAGACCAAGCAAGAAACTTGGAAAGGCCTAGAATGCCATGCAGGTGGTGTGATACCCAGAAAAATCGTTTAGGAGAAGCCACGAAGCCGCAGTCCTCAGTAGGGGTCTTCCACAGCAGTGCTTCTGCACAGCACTCACACAAGCACAGCCAAATCCTGACCAGGCTGATGTGCTGCTGCACAAAGACCATGGCATAGAGAGCCTGGGAATGGGGCCTCAGACTTGTCCCTACCACCACATGACCTTAAGGAGCACTCATGAGCCCCCAACACCATGGCTAGTGGAGGTCACTGGCTCCCACACAGCAACCACATCCCAGCGATCATGACTGCCTCCCAGGCTCTGGTTTCCCACCATGTCTAGCAGCCCCAGCCCTACTGAACTTCAGGCTGCCTCAACCATTGGCTAAAACACCCTCCGGTGTTGTCACCTTAGTTCTTCAAAATGCTCAGCATGCACTGAGGTACTACTGCCCTCATGCCCACAACAAAACAGAGGAGGAAGACCTCAACTGACCTTCACCCCAAACATCAGCAAAACGGGGGCTGCCATGTTAGTTGATGAAAGTCTGGCAGCAAAATGCCCTCTAGAACAAGGTTAGTGACACAGGCAGCAGGCAGGCAGCCCAGCTTTTGGCAGCCTTTGTTAGTGCACACACAAGAGGGTGACGTGGGGCAAGATGTGGGAGGGAGGAGAGCTCTTGAGCAGAAATTGTTGCGGCAGCTGCTGGGACTGCACAGCCTGTGCAAGCCAATAAAATTACCACGTACTTATACACCGCTGGTCGGTGCTTTATCCTCCTGGATCCCCATCGGCTGGGCTGGCTGCCCTGGAGACAAGGGAAGACACCTTTGTGGGGCAGGTGGAGTCTAGGGACATAAAGAAAGTGGTCAGCAAGCCCTCCCCATAAACATGCCTGGCTGCCCAGAACTGTCCTCCCCCTCCATGGCTTTGCTGCCCTGGTGCCATCCCTCCACATGGCATGCTCTCCCCACAGCCTTGGCATTTTTAGACCCCACGTGCCCTGATGGCACCCAAGCCACCACCATTTTGTCAGGCATGGAGGTCAATGCAGGTAACATGCTCATGGAGCTGGGGTCAACAAGGCTATTTCTCCCTTTGGAGCCAGTCAGTGAACATCAAGCACCACGCTTGGACTTCTTGGATACTAATTCAGCCCAGTCCAGAGTCACCTCCAGCCCAACCCAGCGGGGTGCAAGAGCCTAAGGGTGTCCAGGCCCTGCACCTTCACAGGGTGCATGGCTCAAGGACCTGGCCAGGTTGCCACAAAAAAGGAGCCCAGCTTCCTTCCCTTCCTCCTCCCCTGTGCCAGCTAGGTTCCTGGCAGCCTTCACCTCCACCACTGGGTCCAGGCATGGATTTGAATTTCAAATAAATCATTAAGGCATTCACCAAGCCTGCATGGAGCATTGTTTGGGCAGGGCAGGGCAGCTCACCTGCTCCCAATCCTGTGGCCCCTGCATACAGGGCCTGGGAGCCCTGACCCACCACGAGCCAGGAGCTGGGGAGCAAAGCTCTTGGTGACACAGCACAGAGGGAGAGCACCTTTCTTGGGAGCCCTTCAACACCCATCCCCACCATATCTGCTTCGTCCAAATGACAAAAAAACTTGTGGGCGGGTAACACTGTTGTTCTAGCTTAGGCCGGGGGTCCTTGTTGGCAGCCTCTGCTGAAGCATCTCCTGGCCCCAAGCCAACCCGCAGCCCAGCTGGGAGCCAGGCTGGGGAGCAGGGTACCTCTAACCATACACCCTGGCAGCTCTCATGGGACAGAAGCCCTGTCACAACTTAATCCTGCCATCTGCTAGCCTCTGACGGGTGCAAAATCCCCACAGAAAACATTGCGCACACACCCCCCGCCACATTTCAGCAGTGGCAGCTGCTGGGTGCCTGTTGCCAGAGTGCCCCAAGCCATGTCCCCTTCAGTGGTGACCTCGGGCTTGGGTGGTAAGAGGCTTAACACTGGATCCAAGCAGCTCGCAGCCAGGGCCAGGGCAGAGAGGCAGGACTAGATACAGATAATCTGATTGAGAGGGAACTTTCACAGGAAGGGGCTGGTAGGTGGCTGGGTGCACAGTCCCCCACTCCCTCCCCAGGCTGGCTACCAGCTGTGCCGAGAGGCCAGAAGCTTGGGAAGAGGCTCTGAGATGTTTCAGGTTCTTCTGCCCCACGACTCTCTGTCCTCATCCCGCTGGTGTGTCCTGCTCTGGAGAGGAGGTGAGACACCCCCAGCCAGGGGGGAGCAGGCAAGAAGGAGTCTCCCCACTCCCCGGCTCCAGATTCACACATGGGCTGCCAACGGTAAGCAAGGGACGGGCTGTTCCGACGCCCACGCTTCCTGTGGGAGCCAAGGTGCGCCAAAACGAGGGGAAAACCCTCAGAAACCAGACTTTCGTTAGCTCCCCGGACTTCCTGGGACAGCCAGCCAGCAGCACCACCTGACTTTCTGCAAACCCACAGTGTTTCATGTTTTGGAGCCGAGACTGTTCCTACCTTGCAGAGAATGGTGGCTGGCAAGCAAGGCAAGGGAGATGGGGTGAGACAAGCCAGGGAAGGGGCAAACAGCAGGCTTTTCCCTGCCAGTCCTAGGGGGAATTTTCATGCCTCTCTGGCTGGGAGTGGCCCCCCCACCCCCTGTGAGGCTGGGACCAGACTGTGGTGTGGCTAGAGCCCACCACAAGCTGGCATCCTGTGGCAATGCCAGGGGAGCAGCAGCTCAGCCATACCCACCGGCAGCAGCCTCCAAGGCACTGAAGGCATTTCCCACAGACTCAGGGTGTGTGAAGGACTGGGTGGCAGCCAAAGGTGGGACTACCTCTGGCCAGAACTCTGCCCCCGGAAAGGGACTTCCCACACCAGTGCCATGTACCTACTGTCCTGCACCCATATCTTAGGCAGCATCCCCCAGTTCCACAGAGACAGGTTCCCAGTTCCCACTGCTCCCTGCTAGTTGCACAGGTCTCCTCCAGGACAGGGCATGCTTGGCTCATTTCCCCAAGCCCTGAACCACTGGGAAAGGCTGACAGCCATGAGATGGGCAAAGCTCGAGCAGGCTGTTCGTTCCCAGGCACTGGAGCAACAGCTGCAGGTAGAAACTGGAACTGACAGCCTAACCCAGACAGCACAACCTGCCAAGCAGGCAAGGCTGAGGCCCATTAACACCTACTGTCTTCAAACTGCAGGGGCTGGGAAGAGGTCCTCTCGGTTAGTCCCTGCTGCAATGAGGAAGAGTTTCCCCTGGGGACAGAGCTCACAGTTAACTACAAAGTTAACGCCCCCAGGCATCAACCCCTAAACCACAGACAGGAGAAGAGCAGAGGTCCTGGAATGGACTGGAGGACTCCACCCCTCCTGGATACTGGCCTGGCCAGCACAGTCTCCCTGCTTGCCTCGGCAGAGCTTAAGCCTCCACCTGACGTCCTGATGGGAAGAAGAAAGCCACCCACCTCCCAGAGAGAGACTGCAGCTGCTGCTGGGCCTGCAAGTTGCAACAGAAACATGGGGTATTATTTTTGTAATACTGGAGATCAGATCTGGGGAAAGCTCCTGGACTTGGGATCGCAAAGACAGAGGTTCTTACCTCTTACCTGTCTTCTTTCCTCTTGAGCTTGGTGCCAGCTCAAGAACCAGCAGGACAGGTTTCCCCTATTTCCACACCTTGTCCATGTCCCTGAGTAGGTCCTGCACCAGAATCTCTGCCTCTAAAAATCTCTGGCAGAAGCAATTTACCTCCCACCAGACAGCATCTCTTCTGAAAATGGCGGTTTATGGGCCAACGGGTCAAGGAGCCTAAGCCTCAGCCTGCAGCCCCAGCTCTGCTCCTGAGCTCAGCATCTCAAAGCCAGTACCTGTTTATTTGAGCCAGCAGGCAAGCGAATGTGTGGCTGAAAGTTAGCTCAGGAGCTTCAGCTCATGGAGTCACCTGGGAAAAAGAAACCAGAGCTCCACCAAGAGCGGAGCTGGAAGTCACATTTAGAGGCTTTGCCAAGTCTCTGGGGAGACTGTCTGCTCCCCAGGCATGACACCATGATGAGAGAAGGAAATCCTACACTGCATCCCCCACTGCTTGCTGGAGCTCAGGTTGCCTTCCACAAGAGCATCCCGCCCATCCTAGAGGGCTGGCCTTGCCCTAAGTGCATCTGCTCTTAGTCCCCAAGAGGACCCATACAATCAAACAGCCCTCAAACTCACTCCCCTTGCAACATCCACGGCCCTGCCTCTCTGCTCTCAACACTGTCTTTATTGCAAAGAGTTGTGCCTGCTCCCAGTGCCCTCCTACTGCTCCACTGCCATTCTCTCTTCCCATCATTTTTGTTAAAAGGAGGGAAGAGGTTCCTTGTACTCCCTCCTCTCAGCCCCTTGAGGAGATTACAGGGTTTCCTGGAAGGGATGCTCCAACTCTTAATCAGATTAGAGGTCCTGCCACCTTCTCCAGTGTGGGCACTGAGGCAGCCCCTGCTCTGATCTCAGGAGGGCAGTGGAATTGCCGCAAGTGCCTGGGGCTGGAGAGACTAGACACGTGGTAGGCAGGGACCATGCCAGGGAAGGCCCCAGCCTATGGGAGCAGCCAGGCCCCCGCACTCTAATCCTTCCCTGCCTCATCCCAACAGCCCCAGCGGGGGGTTGTGTTGGCTGCCAACAGGCACGGCTGCTCAGTGTGCCCAGTGCTTTCTCCCCCACCCCCCCAACAAGATCAAAAGTTTCAAACCCACCCCACAGGAGGTCAGACCCAGAGCAGAGAGCAAAAAGTAAACATGGCAGTGGCAACAGCTCTCCCAGCACATCCCATTTGTCCTGCAAACAAGCCCAAGTGTCAATGCCCGGGACAGCTGGTGTCGTTGGCCTGGGCCCAGCTCATGCCACCCATCACCTATGAGCTAGAGGGGGAGCAGAGGGTGGAAGGTTTCAGAGCTAGAGGCGTGCAAAAGCTACATGCATGGAGGAGGATTGCTCAACAGCTAGCTGGCAGCAAGGTGCATTGTGAAAAAGCCTGGCCCGCAGTAAGTGCTGCTCTCAGCCTGCCAGCATGCAGATTGCAAACTTCAGGCTCCTCACCACCATCTGCTAGGGTGCCTGGGGCTTACCCCACCACACAGCCCCTCTACCACACACATCCTAGGGGAAAGCACACCCAAAGCCTTGCTCATCAGCCAAGGGGCCAGCAGGTTTGGGGGGGACACGACGGTTCCACCCCCCACAGAGTGGGGATGAGGAAGGCTGGGCCACCATCCCACTGGCACATCTCCCCCAGCTTTCACA
Organism: Apus apus; assembly: GCF_020740795.1. Taxonomy (NCBI): domain Eukaryota; kingdom Metazoa; phylum Chordata; class Aves; order Apodiformes; family Apodidae; genus Apus; species Apus apus. The sequence goes on from NC_067286.1 coordinate 25,310,668, forward strand.
TGGGTGTCATTATCAAGCTGCAAGAAAGACAGTAAGAAGCAACATCCCAGAGAGACGTAGGCGGGTGCTCTGCTCAGTTTCTCGACTGCCGTTTACCCACATGCCATGCCACCCACAGACCTTCCCTGGGGCAACGGCAGGTGCCCCTGTGCTCACGTGCAGGCTATGGTGCTGGACAAAGAACCACAGCCAAAAACTTGGACCCACACCCTCTGCAGGGACACTGCCCCACTGGCTGCCCTGATGGCGGTTACGCTCACAGCTATGCTGCCACAGCAGACCCAGCCATCACACACACCTCCTCTGAAGGGGGATGTGTTAAAGACCCTGAAGTCCACAGGAAGACCCATTTTAGCATTCCACTCTTTTGGCATGGGGGAGAGTAAGAAAGGGGCACATGTACTCCCTCCCCAAGCCCCCCCCGGAAAGGGTAAACTGTGCTGTTCACTCACAACACAAGAAACGGGGCACCTAGGAAGGAAATTTAATCCTAACCACCTATTATCTGATCAGCCCCAATCTCTTTATCAGCCCAATTAAAAGAATTACCCATCCATGGCCCGGATGCATGTATTGTGCACTTGTCTCTGTCAGCTTTGGAGCCAATTACTCCACCCTCCTGTAAGACAATTACAAGGTACAGAAATAAGACCGCTTGCAAAACACAAGACTAATGTACCACTGGAGGCAAGAGCTCAGGGGCTTGCCCCTCTTTTGCTTCAAATTCCCTCAGGGCTCACCTACTCTGGGGACAAGGTGGGCTCTCTGGCCATTTTGTGGACCCGTACCTCATCTGGCCATGGCCATGCCTCCCAGTGTGGCTGCAGGCAGAGCCCAGCAGTACATGCCCACTTTGGGAGACCTCTCTCCTTGAAGCTAGGGCTCTCCAGAGACTCACTGCTCTAGTGGGGAAAACTTCTGCCCATTGCCCAAGTTTCCTCTATACCTGCTTCCCGCTCACATGTATCCTGGCTAAAGCCCAGAATCAAAGAGGGTTCCTCACTGATGGCTGTTGGAAAGCATTCGGGGGACAGGAACTAGCTGTACTTCTCGCCAAAAGAAAGTGCAGCAAAGCCTTCCCCCGCAATTGCCTCAGAGGAGGTGGGACTTCACGTCACCCTCAGCTCTGATGCTCAGGTGGGCACGAATTTGGCAGTGTGCAGCCAATTATCCTGCATGGCTTCCCACCAAGCCCACCTGCCACAGGTATGTGTGGGAGCCCTTTCCTTTTTGGAGGCCTGTGGGAATTTCTCATCACTCCCCTGCAGCTCTGGGTGCTACATTTATCATCCCAAGCTGGAGGAAGCCAGGTCCATCATCAGAGTGAGAGAAGCATCCACACACCAAACAACCTGGCACTTCTTAGCCATCCCAGCAAGCATGCTGGCTCCCTTCAGCTTAGCACCTCCTGCCCATCCCACTTTGCCTCTCCCCCATGTGTCCATGCGGCCGAAAGCTGCTCATGCATGGAGAATTTCCCCTCAATGCAGGCTCTGCTACACTTTGCAGGAACAGCAGCCTCAACCCCTAGCAGCCAAAAAGAGATGCCATGCTGTATTGGGGACAGGCCGGAGACTGCCAGGAGCTGCAGGCAGCCACTGCCACCAGCTCTGAAACCAGAGCAGAGAAGAGCACTACTCTATCGTGTGGTGACCTTGCAAGCTCTCCACTCCCAGCTCCAGCTTGGCTGCGGAGGTTGAAATTGTGGCCCTTTCTCCTCACCCAACACCTGTGACACCACATGGGAACACTGCATCCTGCTATAGGTCCCTTCTGTATGCCAAAAATGCTGATGAGCTGTGGCAAGTTCAGCAGAGGGCCACAAGACTGCTGGGGGCACGAGCTATCAGATACAAAGGGAGGCTGAGATACCAGGGGTGGCTTGGCCTGTAGAAGAGAAGGTTAAGGGAGAATATTATTACCATCTTCAGCTACCTGACAGAAAGACACAGAGAAGACTGAGCCAGACACTGCCCAGAGCTGCACAGCAATAACCTGAGAGACAAAGGGTACAGGATGCAACAAGGGAAACCCTGAATAGATATGGGGGGGGGGGGGACGGAATCCCAAGGAGCTGAATCACAGGAGCAGGTGTTCTGGGAGACTGTGCTGTCTCCACCCTGGTGACACTCAAAACTCACCATCAGCAGCCTGGTCAAATCCGGCCCTGCTTCAAGGCAGCAGGGTGGACCAGATGACCTCCAGAGGTCACTTCAGACCTCAGTTATTCAGTATTTTTACACATCTCCAGAGGGCAGGGGCACCCCTTTGCTTACACGGGCCGAACATCTCCCAGATCCCAGGAGGCCGACAGGAAGGCTGCAGGAAGCATGAGCACCCCTCTGGGGTGGCAGCGAGCAAGGCTGGGATCCCACCAGCTGGAAACTGGGATCCCACCAGGCAGCGCAGGTCTGGCACAGCTACTGCCCCACGCTGCAGGAGCACGGTGTGGGGGTAGGGGGACGGAGACAGGCGGTTTTGAGCAGGTGGAAACGAATCTTCCAGAGACACGGCTCTGACTTCCCCGGGGATGGCAGCGGGCACTGCAAGGGCGATGCTTCCCAACTTCCCAGCGCTCGTGTCAAGAGCTCCAAAGCAGGAAAACGCCAGCTCAATGCCCACACCACGTCTCGCATCCCTCGGCGGTGGCGCTCCGCCGGCCGCCGACTTTACAGCCGGGACAAGCCCCCCCGGGCGGGCTCGGAAGGCAGCGGCTCCTGACAGCTGCCCGGCGGTGGCAGGGCCCCCGGGCGGGAGCGAGCAGCGGCTCCGCTGCCTCCGTCCAGGATGCCCCAGCCGGCCCTGGGCAGCCCTCGCCCCGGGGGACCGAGCTCCTCACCCTCCCTCCCCCACCAGGTGCTGGAGCGGCGCTGAAGGAGCTGCCCGGAGCCCGCCCGCTGCTCACCTGCGCCCGAAGAGCTTGAGGCCGGTGAAGCGCTTGTTGCTGTGCCGGCGGCCCAGCGAAGGCGGTGGCGGCCCCCGCTCGGGCTCGGCGCCGCCCGACGCCCCGGAGGAGGCGGCGGTGGTGGCGGTACAGGAGGAGGAAGAGGAGGTGGAGGGCGAGCCGCCGGCCGGCGGTGGCCGCGCCGCCTCCATGGCCGGGCTCGGGGCTCGGCGCCGCCGCTCACCGCCGCCCCGCACCGGGGGAGGGCCCCGGGGGCAGGCGGGGGGCGGCGCGGCCTCCGCGGCCCCCGCCCCGCCGGGCCGGCCGCGGGCAGGAAGTGCGGCCGCTCAGCGGCGGTGCCGAGGCCGCCCCGAGCCGGCAGCGCCCCCTGCTGCCGCCTGCGCCCCGCGGCGAGCGCCCCGCTCCTGGCCCCGTGGCCCGGCGCCCGCCGCTGCCGGCTCAGGAAGCGGAGCGTCAGCCCCGCCGCCGCCCCGCGCTCGGGAAGAGGCTCGGCGGCAGAAGCGGAGCCTCCCGCCCCCCGCCTCCTTCTCCCCCGCCTCCCATTGTTCACCGCCGGACGGAGGGGACGGAGCCAACAGCCGCGCCGCCGCCACCGCCCTCTCCGGGGACCGGGAGCCACCGCCGGCCTCGCTCTGGGGCGGACACTGCGGCTCCCGGCTCGGGTTTTGCCCAGCCCGGCGAGCCGTCTGCCCTGCTGTGCGTCCCCATCTGCCCGGGGTCCCCGGCTGGGCTGCAGGCTGGGAGGGCCGGGGCTGGCCTGCTCGGCATGGCTGGCAGTGCTGGGCTGCTTCAGCAGGGACATGCTCTCCCGCCTGGCAGGAGCGATGGGCAGCCCTCTTTTGCATGGAAAATGAGCTGGCCTCGATGGCTGCTTTCCCCTGCTCCCCAGAGGGTGCCAAGCCAGGCTGAAAGTCAGAGCTGCAGGGGCTGCCTGGCAGGGTCCCAGCTGCCAGCCCAGGGTGGCCACTGGTGCTGACCTGTAAATGCCCTTGGGGCAGGTCCCGCTGGCCACCTCAAGCACCAGCCCACCAGCTGTTCCCAGGAGGGCTGGTGGGGATGGGGACATACCTTGCAGCTCCCACCAGCTGCAGGAGGAACCTGACAGCCCAGGCAAAGACCCACTGACCCTATGCACTGGCAGGCTTGGCATCGAGAGCTCCCACGCAACCCTCCAACATCCCTGCTGGGGAGGTTGTGCTGCGCAGACTGGTGCCAGCTCCGGGAGAAGAGGAGAGGATTGCTGGCCAGGCACTGGGAAAGCACTGGAAGCCTTTCCCCCACCCCAGAAGCACAGGCTGTCAGCAGCAGCCACAGCACCTTGGCCTCCCAAAAGCAAGAGGAAGGCAACAGAGCCCAGCTCAGCAGGTACCTTGTATCTGTGTCCCCCGGAGGGCTCTGGGGAACGTCCCAGGAGCGGTGCCGCCACATCTGCCGCAGCACGAGCTGATGCACTCAGCCGGCCCGGGGTTCACTCTCGCTCTTCCTCCCGCAGCGGCCGCTTTCCGGAGTCATCCTGAGGGCAGGTCCCTGGCAGTGCTCCTCCGCCCGGCCACCCTCCCAGAGCCCCGGCTTTGTTTGCACCCTCCACCTGGTTCCTCTCGCTGCACTTCCTGGAAGTGTGAGGGCGGCTGTCATTGCAGCCGGCTGCGCCGCGCTCTTCCCTCGGCAGCCCACGGCGTGGGGCCACCTCCTCTGCTGGGCCCTCTCTGGAGAAGCCTCACACGTGCCCTCGGCAAGTAAAAGCATGCTTTGGCGCGCCACGCTCCTCGCCCAGGAGCCTCCCCTCCCTTGCTCGGCTGCTCTTCAAAAGCCCCTGGGCTCAAGACAGCCACCTCTCCTAAAGCTGCTCCAGCAGCCTGCAAACGGGGCCATGGCAGTGCAGTTGGCCTCCTGCAGCCCACCCTGTGCCATGTGCATCCTTACCCCACATGGTACTGCAGCACTCGCTACCCCCCAAGCTGTATGTGTCCCCCCTGCACTTTGGGTCTTCGAACACCCTCCAGCCATGGGTCTTCTCACTCTGCGTTTGTCAAAAAAACACCTGGGTAAGATGGATACTGCAGGAAGCACAAGCATCTGGCAGGCTCTGGGCCAGCGTCCAAAGAGCAGAGAGACAGACTGACATTCGTCATCCATCCCTTGGTGTGGGTCTGTAGAGTGAAGCATAAGCCTGCAGGCTCAGCCTGTCCTCAGCTCCAAAACCCCTGGCTCTTCACAGCTAGACACTGCTTGGTCTGCTCTGGCTCCAGCAGACCTTCAGATCAGTGAAAGGGTCTGTGGATGGCTTCTGTGTGGCCACAGAACAGCCAGCAAGCAGAACCAGCCCCTGCAGCCCACACGGATGGCATTTGCAAAGGGGCACATGGTTTCACTTTAGATTCCATCATCAAAAGGAAAAATAAACACTGGTAGACCTTGATCTCACCAGGCGAGCTCTGAAACCCAACACAACCCGCTGCACTAATGACTGTGCAGAAGGAGGAAAAGGCAGGTCCTGGATGCCTAACAGAGACAGGAGTGAGAAGTTTTGTTACCACCAAAAGCGTTTGTCATCCCTGCCGCAAGGGTTGGTCACGTTTGCTCCCTACCTGCAGACATTTTGCTTTCCTTTTGTGCTGCCCTGTGCCTCTCTTGCTCTTACCCCGGGAGCACTGGGGCTTGCTGAGACTACAGAGGAGTAACACACCCTGTCCAGAGGACCTTTGCCCTCCTCTCTGTGGTGTGTCTGTGTGTCCTTCCACAGTTCTGGGCTGGTGTAAAGCCATGGGGAATCCCATAGAAAGGCTGGTTCTGGCTGTTCTTGATCAGGAGACCAGAGGGGATGACCCTGCTGGTACTGGCTTCTCTACTGGCAGCCCAGGAGAGGGATGTCACTGTCTCTCTCTGATATGTCCCCTGGTAAGGAAAGGGTTAAGCTGCCTGCTTAGCCCAAGCCTGGCAGGATACCTGCTCAGGAGCTGGGATCAGATAAGGGAGGGGATGGCCACTATGGCAACATCAGTTCAGGGATCCCAGATCTCTCCACCAGGAGTGTGCAGCTGCAGTTTTCCATAGTCCCTAACCAAACCTCCCTGTTGGCTTGCTCTCAGAGACTCCCATGCCATGCTCCCCCCACATCTACCCCCACTGCGTGCAAGACTGCTGCTGTGGCTGTGGGGACAACTAAGGAAGGCTAACTGTCACTTCTGCTGCCTCAGGGAGCAGGCCTGGCCCACCTGAAACGGAAAAATATCAGCAGGAGGTAGGACAGAAGCAGTGTGGTCTTGGATCTGCTTAAACCATATCTGCTGCCAGATGGGGCTTGGGGTTGCATTATGCTGTCCCACCCTGGCGCTGCTGCAGGCATGTTCCTGCACAGCCAGGCTGTACCTACAGTCTCCCACTTTCTCCAAAACCACCTCTTGGGATGTTTCCATCTCTTGTTAAACACAACCAATCCCCAGTTTACCTTTGCCTTGCACCTAGGAGAATCCAGGATGAGAGCCATGGAGTGAATACACACCAGCGCTGCTTACTGTGTGATGCTGACTTCAAATCCATCCCACCCCTGTGCCTGATGGTAGGACCACCCACCAGTGGTGGGACTGCCAGGGTGCCTGGCAGCTCTCACAGCCACTGTGCCCTCAAGCAGGGGTTCTCGCTATCTCTGGAAGGGGTCAGGGCAAGGGATGGTAAGACACCTGTTTGTCACCCCCCCCAACCAAGGTCTGTGAGAAGCCATCTGCTCATTAGGACTTCCTGGCACTGTGAGCTTCTCTCTGGCTGTGACAGGCAGTGCCAGCCATCTCCTTTCCCCAGCTGCAGAGAGGGATGCACAGACAGATGTCTCTGTCAGAGTGGAGCAGGCTTGGCTTGCTGGAAATGAATGGGAATTGGATTATGCTGCTCTGTGCAGTCAGGCTAACATGATTAAAAGGCTAGCAGGCAGGACTCAGAGGAAGGTGGCCCCTCTCCACCTCTCCCTCCCTGCAGCTGGAGGCTCTCTTTTCCTTCCTCCACAGCCCCTGCCCAGCTGAGACAGAGGGGACCTACACCCTCTGCCTTGGGACGTCAGAAAAACCCGAACTTCAGCCAGATCTGAAGGCAGAAGGAAGAGAAGATGGCAGAGGGCAGCATCCAGCTCCCTCTGCCCCACAGGGCTCCCACCTCCCTCTTCCCTGCAGGCCCTGCCGACTCTCCCCTCTGCCCTGCCTGTGCCTGTGACCCAGCTCCCTTCCATTTACATTACAAAGCAGCCCTCTCCGCTCCCTCTCTGGGTTATATTTAGCTCTCCAGCATAGAACAGCCTGTGAGATGCATTAGCTTCGTCCTATCTGCCAGCTGGGGACCATGCCAAGCAACTGAGGTGCCCCACATCTCACTAGCAAGGACAGGAGCTAGCAAGGGGATACCTTGCTTTGCCCCACAGGGGATGACACCAGGCGGAGGACAGGGGGCACAGAGAGCCACAGGGACCCCTCTTGCCCACGCCACAAGATGTTGTTGAGGAGCCCTATGGTGTGTGGGCTCCATGGGCTGGGCACTGCCTCCGGAGGGGGTTGAGAGCAGAAGGGGTCTAGTCTGACACCTGGCACGTCTCTCATCCCATAGATATAGCCTGCAGGGAGCCTGTACAACAAGCTTTTGTGCGCTTGTAGTTTCAGTTCTGGGTGAACACCCCTGCGGGCTGGGTTGCTGGGAGCAGTGGCAGTGAGAAAGGCGTCACCCCAAAAGCAACTGCAAGTGTTGCAGAGAGCCCAGAGCTGCAAGGGCACCCAATCCCAGGCCTCCAGGTCACATGGGTTTTCCTAGAGTAAAGTTCCCCCAGCCTCTAACTCACCTCACTGCCACTGAAGCTGCCCTGCTCGGGGAGGTAGAGGCACTCCTGCCCCACCACAAACCTTGGTGGAGACACATGAAGCTAACAGGAGCTGACTTTGGACTCCCCTTGGCTGAAGTGACTCTCCAAGAGCAAGTCACTTAGCCCTGGCTCTTGCTTGGGGTTTGCTGCAGTGACAGAGGGCACAAGGTCGTTCTGTTTTCGCAGAAGCACCTCCCAGCTGGAAAAATTGTCCCAGAATGTGCAAATCTGGTGCACAAGCCAGCATCATTAATAAGCTTGGCACAAAACTGCTACTCATAGCCCTAAATATAACCTGAGCGCTGAGCTCTCTTCCACTCGCCCGAGGTGCCTCCATACACCACAGCAGCTATTTATGGAAGGAACTTTCTTTTCATGGGCTTTAATATAATTTCTGCTTCTTTCAAAACCTTTATATAACAGCTCATGCCACCTTCCCCTTGTGATGACTAATGGGTCCCAGCAGGAGCAGGCAGGATGGCAGCAGGAGGATGGCACCTCCAACCTTTGCTTGACATTGAGGACACCTGTGATGCCCACAGCCTATGAAGGAGGCCCTCCAAACTCCATACCAGGGTTCAGTAACTGTCTTCAGAGCCAGATAGCAGGTGAGGGGATTTCTGTCATCCTCCCCAGGGCTTCTCCTGCTGCAGGAGGGGCACCAGATGAAAGGTTCACCCGACAGCTCCATCACCACCTGACCTGCCCCACGGAGCAGCCAGACCCAACCCTGCATGGGCGTTGCAGGATGGCACAAGCAGATTTCTACCCCCAGACACTTCCTTTCATGTTTCCCCTTCCTTTTTGCTCTGCTGCTCAAAACAGAGGGTAGAGGAGGCAGCTGATTCCAAGCATTGCCTCCCTCACCTCTGGCCTGCAGGTAGCTGCGGCATCACCTGTGACCCTGCCAGACTCCTCTCTTCTGCAAAGCCCACGTTGGATGGAGCAAACCCTCTTGCAAAGAGACTCCTGGTGAGGGCTGTGGAGGACAGAGGCCCTTTGCACAGGCTGGAGTGTGTCAGCGGAGCCGCCTGGGGCAGGACGAGCAGGATGTGAACAATCCCCAGCAACCTTAGACAATTCTGGAGCAAATTCAGGCTAATCAAATTAGGTTGCAATATGGTCCCTTCCTCCCACAGGGAGACTGGATAATCGCAGCTGGCTAATTCCTTTGCAAAACACGCCGTGCACATCTGCAGGAAGAGTGCTAAGAAGAGAAAATCCTGCTCTGCTCCCTCCACTCGGCACGCTCACCCCTCATCCTCAGTGGCATCAGTGCAGAGACCCTCCCAGCTCTGCACAGCACTTTGGTGAGCAGCCTCATGTACTGAACAAGGGCCAGGAGGGCTGCTCATTGCCCCAGCTCATGGCGAGGCTCAGGGGTGCAGGACTGCCTCGGGGAGGGCTCTGCCACCCCAGCTCCTGCTTGCCACCCACTGCAGAAATAACAAGTGCTGGAGATGAGTCAGCTCTGGGGCCCCTCCTGCTCTGCAGGCACTAATACAGTTTCCCATTAGTTCCCATTACTGCAGTATTAGAGAGCAATTTACTCACAGTTTGCACCAGAACCCCTGCAAGCTGGGAGAAGGGCTGCTGTAGACATGGAAGCACAGCTGGGAGGTGACCAACAGCTCCTGCCCCAAATCGGCCCCCCACCAGACCCCTGCACCCTGGAGTCCCTGAGTCCCAGGCCAGTGGCAGGAGAGCCCGTCCAACTGCTGCCAACCAGGGTAAGCAGGCATTGCAAGATCTTCCGTGCTGGTTTTCCACCTGCTTGTAAACTACCTGGCACTTGCTGAGCACAGCATAACATGGTGACACTGAGTCCAGGAGGACACAGAGATGTGCCTGAGCCAAGCCAGCTCAGGGGAAGGGTAAGGAGGCAGCTCCTGCTTTCTCTCCTCCACTGGGTCCCAGACCCTCACAGCAGCCCAGGGTCAGTCCTGCAAATGCTCACTCCAGACAGAGGCAAGTTGAAGGGTTTCTCCTCACTTACACTTGAGAGTCATTCTGCAAAGTTCAGGGATACTAAATGGAAGAAGGGCTTAAACAGTGAAAAAAAGGGGAGGGTGTGAGAAAGAATAGAGCTGAGCTCCTGGAGGTACTGACCTAAGCAGGATTTGGGACAGTATGGCTGGACTTGGGAATAAGAGCTCACCTGAGCATCACCAGGCAATAGCTCCCATATAAGCTCCATATGAACTATGAAAAACACTCTGCCTCTACTAGTTGTGCTTGGCTATAGCAGGGGTAGTTGAGTCCTAAGAGAAGTACCAGCAGAAGAATCTCATCAAGAGCCAGGACTCCTCCTGCTGCAAGGTGCCCACACAGGTCATGTTTCCACTCTAAGCCCCACCCTCAGCCCTTTCATCTTTGCATCACTGTTCAGTGTCCCCAGATGGGATCAAGGTTTCTGGGGCTGGGAGTCAAGCAAGGGAACATTTGCCTTGGGGCAGAGGAGGAGGAGGAGGAGAATCATTGTTATCAGAAGTCCCTTGCATCCAATATGCTGAATGGTGATAAGCAGGTGCTGCAGAGAAAGAGGGAAAAGGCAAGCCCATGGCCTGTGCCAGAGCTTGTAGGAGGCTCTTGAGCACAGACTGCCTAGAGAGGGGCCTGGGAGACATCACAGCCCAGGATGGGTAGGGGGAGTTGGGTAGAAGGATGAATAAGGCAGCCTGTGAGGATGACACTGGGGAGTGGGCTGTTGCATAAGTGGGGAGGGAAAGGGGTTAACTGGTCCCCTTGAGCCTATGCTTAGATGGTTTCTGGTGAGAAGGCACCAGTGGCCACTGGGAAGAGCCATCCCTGACTCACAGGAGGGAGATACCCCAGGACAAGGCATTCCTCTGCCCCAGCCCAGCCCCAGTGCTTGGGGACCCAGGAGCTCCTACCTGTAGGAGACCTGCTTTCTGATGGCCAAGTGCAGGAACTGCTCCTCCACCTCCGACACCACCACTGCTTCTCTCATCTCCCAGGCTGGGTTCATGCCACGGAGGCCCGAGCATTGTGCTTGCCTGGTGCTCTTTGCATCTGCTGCTCCCAGGAGACTTGCCATGGCCCCCCTGGCCACCTCGCTGTCACCCCTGGCACGGGTGAAGTCTCTCCAGCTCCCAGAACCTTCAGCCATGCTGGAGTGAGGTGCCTCTCTTGGCAGGGAGTCCTGCTCTGTCCCCACAAACCTCTCAGCAAGTTCAGTCCAGCCTGGCAGGGTCCCACAGCGCTGCTCCCCACGGCCGTGGGACGATCTCAGTGATGCTTAACTACCCGCAGGAGCATGAGCACAGAGAAAAAGCAGCATCCAACTTTTTTGCAGAGGTATTTATCAGCCTCTTGTTAGCAGTTTAGGCAGCTCAGGAGCTCAGGTGCTGCAGCTCAGCTTCCTCTGTCTCCACTGCCCTGCCACAGCAAAGCAGAGGAACAGCTGATGGAAACCTGGAGACCTCCGTGCTGCTTGTCGAAGCAGCCGGCACTGCAAGGGCAGCGGCGAGGCAGTGGGAAATGCGGCACCCGCTGGAGAATTCTCAGGAGAGAGTGCATCCAGGGATGGTGGTGCTCCCAGCAGGGGAAGGAGAGTCCGGAGTACCTTCTGCAAGGTCTCCCCGGCGCCAGGCACGTCTCTCGGTGTCCCTGGCAGCAGCAGCCAAGCGGGAGAAGGAGGAAGGTGCCTGTGCACCGATCCTGCAGCAGCCCTCAAAAGACAAAGCAGAAAGAAAGCGTGAGTGTGTGCGTGGGGAGGGTGGCTGCGGAGAGCTGCAACGAGGAGGCAGCCTGGTGTCACCTTAGAGACACTCGGAAACTGGCACTTAACCCTTCAGAGGCTGGGGAGGCAGAGAAGGGGGACAAAAGAGCTGCCCCTCCCTGCTCACAGCCTCGCCAGCATCTGCCTGCCTGCAAGGGCTGCTCAGGGAGCTGGATCTCAGCCACTCAACCACACGTGCAGTCAGGTAAAGTCAGGCAGCCTGAAAAACTACGTGACAACAGCCCCAGCAGAGCAAGGTACCTGCTTCCCTCCTCCCAGCACGCTCACTCAGTTCCTCACCACTTGGGAGGCTATATTATCCCTGCTTTTTACTAATTCAAGGCATTTTTTTCTTCAAACCTGGCATCCAGAGGTAGAAAGACCCTTGTGTCCTCTGCCCACATCCATCAGGAGAGTTCCATTGTCTGGCCTGGCCTGAGACTGGACTTTGTGGCCTCAGTCCCAGCTCTGGTCTGCCTCGGCCTCACCCACCCCAGTGCTGTGGATGTCAAGTGGGATTGATAAATCCCCACAAAGCTCCCATATGTGCCTGGCTGCTTGTTTTGGATTTGTTCTGCTCTGGATTCACACACTGAGGCTTCACCTGCTGGGCAATGGGAAAGTTGAGCTTTGGGTCTCTAAGAGCCACCCCCTGCATCAGCTGCCCATGGCAAGGTCCTACAATCATGTATTACATCAAGAACACATTGCAGTCACCCCTAATCACAGTGTCTTCCTGTGAAGGGCTGTCATGACAGGCACTGGAATCTGTCCTCAGCCTGCTCTGTTTATCAGCTTGCGAGTTGTCAGGACAGCTCATCCTTCTTGCTAGCACCCCCCATCACGTCCATACAGCCCTGTGGCACCTCTGCTGCAGGGTGCCATGGCATGACATATTCCTGATCCTGACCTGGGAAGCAGCAGGGACTGGAGAAGGGCTGTGCCTTTCTGTGGAAACCACAGCCCACTGGCACCTCCACTTTGCCTGATCCTAAATGTCATGATGACATCTCCCCCTGTCCTGTGCCTGCTGGGGGATTTGTGCCTCTCAGGGGCATGGCAGCCCCTGAGCCCACTCCTCTGCACAGTCGTGACTTGCAGGCAGCCCTGCACCCCCTCGCTGCGTGACTCAGCCATTCCAGCCCCCACAGGGGTTTTGTTCCCCTTGAAAACTGCAGTGCTGCTGGGCAAGTCCTCCCTGATGGGCAGACCAGCATCTGTCTGGGAGTTTGCCAGTGCTTCCTGCTCCAAAGCACAGCCCTGCTCCATGCTCTCCTTGGGCACCACAGAGGTTGGGAGCAAGCTGTGAGAAGGGACAAGCAGCAAGTATCTGGCTAGTGCAAAGACCTGAGGCATCTCGCTGCTTCTCACCACCAGCCCTACAGCACAGCCCTTCTCTGCCAGCCCTACAGCACAGTTGCCCCCACTGGCTGGATGCTCCGAGAGCCACCTTCTCCTGCACTGGCCAGGCTGCTAGGGCAGGGCAGAGCTGGGCTGCCCAGAGAGCAGAGAGCTATGGGAGATGCAGAATGCAGGTCCACTTGTGCTCCCAGGAGATTTTGGCAAACATCTGTCTTGTCCGTAATGGTTGAAGGAATCCATGGCTGCCATGCTGAGGAAAGGGTTAGGCAGGCTGGGGTGGATGCAAGTTGTAGCCTGGGGGATCATGGGGTCTGGGTGCTGGAACAGGGGTAGAGTCACTTGGGGGTCGTTTCTCCCTGATGGGTGCATCCATGCTGTAGGAAAGGGCACTTCAGGGACTGCAGCAGAGGCCCTTATTGCAGGAAACCTCCTAAGAGGCAGGCACAACAGAGCCCTGATACCGCGTTGAACTGCCTCTGGTGGAGGGAGAGGGGCAGGACAGTGGGTACCTCCTGCCTTCCCATGGGCACTGATCCTACCCCACACAAAGCCTCTCTGGGGGGAGGAGCAGCCAACAGAGGATTTTACCTTAGAATCTGCTTTCTGCTCATGTGCCAAAGTGTACGGCTGTCACACAGGCAGTGCATCCAGGTTTTGTGTGTCTGGAGAAGGGGAGGCATCATGGGGTATGCCTGCAGGAGGATTGCTCAGGCTTCTGCATCTCTCTCTGCCCACTTGTCTCTGCAGGGTGTTTCACGTGTCTGTCACTAACGGGCTCACCCTTCCCTTGAAGGGTGCTGCTAGGGCTCCCTGGGGACCTGGGAAGAGCAGGAAGATGCTGGCTAGGGAGAGCGTGGCTGGGTGGTTTCACTTCTGTCCTCCTGGCACCTGAGGCACCCTTCATTTGAGCCAGGTCACCTGCTTACCTGGGGCTCACCCACTTACCTGGGGCACAGGCAGGAGAGGGCCTCTCCAGAGCCCTGGGTAGGGATTTTCTTCTGTGTGGGCACATGAGACAGTGCAAGGGCAGCTTGGTGTTGCCATACAGACCCTGTCCTCCCTATTGCTGTCACAGGCTGGGCACGGGCTTTCTAGAAAGCAGCATTTCTAGCGAGTAAAGCTCTGGGAGACTACAGTCTCCTTCCCTGGGCTCAAGAAGATGAACCTCCACCCTGCTCACCCATAAGCCCTGTTTCAACTGCCAGGTTAGAAAATCAACATGGATTTGTTGAGGCTGAAGCAGGCTGGGTCAGGGTTCAACCAGGTGCCACCACTGCTAACAAGCCCTCACCACCTGGGGGGCATCAGGAGGTGCGGCCACCCTGATCTCCCCGGGAGGTATCCAAAAGCCCAGGCAGGCCTTGCCAGGCCACAGGACCAATCCTGTGATGGATCTGTGTGAGGACTGCTAGCACAGTCCCAGATGGTGACAGCAAGAGAGACCACGCCAGATTCAAGAGAGCAGGGATGCTCTTCTGAGAGTCCTAAATAGCACATGTCCTTCTGTAACAAACCCAGCGTACCTGCCACGCGCTGCCAGCGGCCCGCTCAGCAGCAGCAAGCCACAAAGCCAATTCTTCTCTCTCTTTTTTTCTTTTTTTCAAGTTGGCCTGGTAACTGAGAACAGTTGGGAATAATTTGTCTCTGAAAAATGAAGCCTGTGTTCTGTTAGTGTTCTTTTGTTCAGGGCTTGTACGTACCGACAGTGCAGGGGCTTGTTAGAAATGTGACCCTAAGTGGGAAAAAGCCTGGCTTCGTGGGGTGGAGCCTGGCTGGGGACGTTTGGAGCAGACCCAGTGTAACTGAGTGAGGCTGAAGGTGACTTGTATAGAAGGTGCCCTCTTGCTTTGCTAATTCTCTTGTTCTGCTCTAGTCGCTGTAGCCAAACTGGAAGGTGTGATTGGCTGGCTACTTTTGGGAGGCATAGCGAGGATCAAAAGATCCTAATGTGCCTGTCTTGAGCAGCTCAGAGTTATCTGGTAGACTGCAGAATTAGGAGGATTTGTCAAGATGAAGGGAAACTTGCTCCTGATGGATGGGGGTTCTGGTTGCTCCAGCTGTATCAGTGTTAAAGGAGCCAAAGCACGAGAAATTGTCCTTTTAAGAGCTCTCCCCTTGCACCGATTTCCCTTGATATTTTTGAAGCGTGCATGGAAGGCAAAGGCCAGGATCTCCCTGGAAGGCAGTGCCTGAAGATGTTGCACAGGCACAAGTAAGACAGGAGCCCTTTGCCTGGGGGAAATCTGGAAGGAGAGGGGAGGAACCTGGTCTCACAGTGGAAGGAGGTTGCTTTTGGACAAGGTGCTGCATGGAAAACGTCAGACCCTTGACCTAAAACTACTGGCCCAGGACACAACCTTCAGGGCAAGGTCAGGCATTTCCTTCCATCTGCAGACCTGGACAGGCTACATTGATGGGCCAAGGCCAGTTGTATGAGGCTCAATAAGGACAAGTGCCGGGTCCTGCACTTTGGCCACAACAACCCCAGCAGCGCTACAGGCTTGGGGAGGAGTGGCTGGAAAGCTGCCCAGAGGAAAAGGACCTGGGGGTGCTGATTGACAGCTGGATGAACATGAGCCAGCAGTGTGCCCAGGTGGCCAAGAGGGCCAATAGCATCCTGGCCTGCATCAGGCATAGTGTGACCAGCAGGAGTAGGGACATGATTGTGCCCCTGTACGTGTCCCCACTGGTGATGCTGCACCTTAAGTACTGTGTGCAGTTCTGGGCCTCTCACTACAGGAAGGACATTGAGGTGCTGGAGCATGTCCAGAGGAGAGCAACAAGGCTGGTGAAGGGTCTAGAAAACAAGTCATACAAGGAGCAGCTGAGGAAACTGGGATGCTTGGTTTGGAGAAGAGGAGGCTGAGGGGAGACCTCATTGCCCTCTACAACTATCTGAAAGGAGGTTGTAGGGAGGTGGGTGTTGGCCTCTTCTCCCAAGTAAATAATGGCAGGACCAGAGGAGATGCTCTGAAGTTGCGGCAGGGAGGTTTAGATTGGACATTAGGAAGAATTTCTTTACTGAAAGAGTGATCAGGCACTGGATCAGCCTGCCCAGGGACGTGGTTGAGTCACCATCCTTGGAGGTATTTAAGAAATGTGGAACTTCAGGGCATGCTCTAGTCAGACCATTGTAGGCCGAGATTGTAGGTTGGGTGATGGTGGGTGGGTGTTTTTTGTTGTGTTGTTGTTGTTGTGTGGGTTTTTTTGTGTGTGTGTGGGTTGATTTTGATTTTTTTTTAATGGTTGGACTGAGTGATCTCAGAGGCCCCTTCCAACCATGACCATTCTGTGATTCTGTGATCTGTGGGTGTGTGTAGGGGAAGGCAGCTCTGCAGGAGTCTCTAAAACTCGCATCAGACTAACCCACCACGGACCCCGTGTCAAACCCTCTCTCGGCAGTACAGAGAGCCAAGAGAGCTCCTCCCTCACAGCCACTGTCACAACAATGTAGCAATAGCTCAATTCTTTCCTCCACTCCACAAGGAAATTGTAATCTGCAGAAAGTGGTCTTTGCAAGCCCCAAGACTCATATCCTTCTCCCGTGGCAAAGGTTGCACCAGCACTGCACCAGTCCAGCCAGAGGTGGGAGACAGACACCTTTTGGCATCTCTGAGAGGGGCTCCTGCTTAAGCTGCCTTCCCTCTATGGAGGGCCTGATTGCATGAAGTGCTTTCAGTGGCCATGTCCTAATGAATTGCAACACTACAGGCTTGGGGAAGAGTGGCTGGAAAGCTGCCCAGCAGAAATGGACCTGGGGATATTATTGACAGCTGGCTGAATATGAGCCAACAGTGTGCCCAGGTGGCCAAGAAGGCCAACAGCATCCTGGCTTGTATCAGGAATAGTGTGGCCAGCAGGACTACGGAAGTGATTGTGCCTCTGTACTTGGCACTGGTGAGGCTGCACCTCAAGATCTGTGTTCAGTTTTGGGCACTTCAACACAAGAAAGACATCGAGGTGCTGGAGAGTCCAGAGAAGGACAGTGAAGCTGGTGGAGGGTCTGGAGAACAAGTCTTATGAGGAGCTCCTGAAGGAACTGGGGTTGTTTAGCCTGAAGAAAAGGAGGCTGAGGCAAGACCTTATTGCTCTCTACAACTGCCTGAAAGGAGGTTGTAGCGAGTGGGGATTTGGTCTCTTCTCCCAAGTAACAAGTGACAGGACAAGAGGAAATGGCCTTGAGTTGCACCAGGGGACGTTTAGATTGGATATTAGAAGAAACTTTTTAACTGAAAGGGTAATTAAACACTGGAATAGGCTGCCCAGGGAGGTGGTTGAATCACCATCCCTGGAGGTGTTTAAAAGCGGTGCTTAGGAACATAGTTTAAGCACTGGACTTGGCAGAGTTAGGTTAATGGTTGGTAGTTACAGTTGGAGTCAGTGATCTTAAAGTTCTTTTCCAACCAGAATGATTCTGTGATTCCGTAACTCACTTAGAGCTTTCCTGTGTTCTCTTTCCCTGTTGTATTGTGTTTCACACAAAATCAGGACAAAACCGATCAGGTTTTGCAGATGTAAATGGGGTACAGGCTGACAGACAGCCCAGTCCCAAGTCATTACTGATCTGAGCAGCTGCTCTGTTTTTACAGTTAACTGAAGGATTTAAGTATTTTTTCAGACAGGGTGGGACCAGAGCCATGGTGCTACAAGCAATGTCTTCTTTGTACAGACCCCTGCATAGTCCCTTCATCAGAGAAGCTCATTGCACCTCATAAACTTTCTTCCATGATCTTCAGCCTTCCAAGAGGATTATGTTGGGTGTATATCAGAGAGAGAAGAAACTGAGGCAGAACAGTCCTGATTTTTTTCAGAACTGCAAAAGAAATCACAGTGGTGCTGGAAATAAAACATGCAAGTTTGCTTCTAACCCCTGACACTGAGCATGAGGTCCCAGCACTGAACCAATTCTGCATGTGGCCAGGGAACAGGACAGTCAGGCAGCAGGAGGGGAGGAGCTTGAATGTGGGCTGTTGTGATAACCATGCCTCAATGAAAGGACCCGTCAACCCAGGGCTGATGCTGCATCTTTTTATTTTGTTTTTATTTTGCTTCACTAAGCAAATGCAGAGCAAGTGATAGGAGGAGGGGGAAAGGTGGCTTGAAAAAGCAAAAAACCCAACAAAACCCAAACAAAAAACAAACAGGAGGGAAGAGGCAGCTGCTGGAGTATAAGGGGAAAGTGAGCTGCTAACAAGAAAGAAGTTCATAGATGCCAAGCCCGCATTAATTCTTAATAAAATACAATACTGAAAATAGGATCTGAGAGTCTCCAAAATACAATATCTTAAGGGATTGGCAATAATACAAAATAAGGTTCATTATGTACAAACGAGTTCTGCTCTTGGTCTCTGTACAACGGTGGGAGTGGGAGGCACTGGGACATGCTCAGTGGAAGTGTTGGGATGGAGGAGGGTGTGCTTGGACCCGGCAGTGGTTCTTTGTGCTGGGGTGGAAGACAGGGAAGGCAGTGGTATCTGGTGGCCAGTGGGTCCTGTGTGAACCTCGAGAAAAGCAGAGCTATGCTGAAGGCTTTCCTCTTCCTCATCCCACTGGCCATGCACGTTGGTTGCAGCTAGCTGTGTCCAAATTTTTCCTAAATGGCTTCACGGGGCAAAAAAAGTTTTTAAAAGGGAGAAAAGAGGGATGTGAGGGCCCTTTCCTCACTTCTCCCAGTCCTTGAGCAAAAGCCGTCCCATCCTTCCTCTCTGGAGAGCCCTCTCCACTCCCAGCCTGGAGGGAGAGGAGGGGCTGCTGGGGCAGTGCAGAGTGAGTCCCGGGTGCTTGGAGAGAAATAAGCCAAAGAGGTGCCTGCTGTGAGACCTGGCAGAGTGCACAGGATCCCAGATCTCCAATACTCATGTCCCACATTGTTCTTCCATCAAATGGCAGCTGAGGGAATGGAGTGAGCAGACACTTGAGCCTTTCAGCAGGGCTTTTGTCAGGGAGGAAGAAGGGTCAGAAATGGGTGTCTGGGTGCTGAAGAGTATGACATAGGCTTGAGGTGAGTTCATTTCAGCACCAAAATTGGCAGGGCTGGCCTGAAGGGTGTGGTATGGCATGAGTTTGCTACTTTTGGTGCTAAGACTTGAAGGAAGAGGTCTAAAACAGTCTTTGGTGACCCTGGCCAATTCCAACATGCCAAGTCTTTCCTGACAGATGTACCTGTCACCAGAGATGACAAGTATGTCCTCAGTGTCTTTCACAACACTGCTGTGCACATGGAGTATGTGAGGGGAATGATGCCTATCTGATGGGCTGCAGAGCTCTCCTTGGCAGTTCCTAAAAAAGACATCATTTGGCATGAAGCAGAATTGGGGATGAAGAGCTGGGATGGGGATCAGGCTATGGAAGCAGGTTTTTCACACCCACTCTCAAAGGAGGAGGCCTGCAGAATGGAGTGAGAAGGCCACTGGCCTGGTTAGCACCGCACTGTAGGGCCCAAGCTAGGAATAGAAAGGGAAATACCACCCCTGTCAAAGCAGGGGTGCAGAGGATGGGAAGAACTGGGTTGTGGGGGAAAACTGCACTCTGTTTCAGAGCTCTGGTTGCCCAGAAGCTGCTGGCTAATTTTTATGGTGGTTTATCTGTCTGGGATCTGTCTCCCCCACTCCGTTTGTGTGCAGATCTTTGCAGATAGTTGGCGTGGAAGTTATATAGGCATGTCCATAAAGAGAAAACCAGAGCAAAGAAGAACTAGGTTTTCTCTCAATGGAAGCAGAAACATAGTAACAGATGGAGGGGAAGGAATGAGCTCAAACTCTCCAGAGCCATCTCTCCAGCACCAGCATCACCCACTCCTAAGCCGCCCTGGCAGGACAGTAAATCCAGCACACTCTCTCCTTCAGGTGCATCTGATGTAGCCAAGGGGTACATGCCTGGGACAGCCCCCTTGGTCTGGAGGCTTTGGGAAGAGACCTGAATAGTTTGAGGGCTTCCCCATATCTCCCTCCACTCCAAGGTGAGCCCACACCCATAGGGTGTGCTCATGTAAGCAGGAGGTAAGGCCAGAAGAGGGCATCTCAGGCTTCGCCAGACATTTTTTGCTGGTTCTGGCAGTCCTGAGACTCCCCAGAGAGATCAGTACTAAGGGGGCAGGGGCGTACATGGGGAAGGGGAAGAGCTGAACCCAAGGCCAGTTAAGAGTGTCTGAATGCAGTGTCCTCTCCCACCAAGTCTCCTCAGTTGCTCAGTGAGGAGGGAATGCTGCAATCAGAAAGATGAGGCCTTGAGGTCCAGCAGCCGCTACAAGTATTCAGCTGTCTCACTGGAACTTGTCTCCCTAAGGAAAAGAAAAGACAAGGCATCAGTCAAGGTTCAAGGTTCATTGCAGCCTCCTATGCAAATTCACCTCTCTGTGTGCTCAGCTGGTTAGCTCTGACGAGGATGGAGACCTTCCCCAAGGCACTGAATGACCAGGAATCCTGGGACCATCTGAATCACCCAGTCCTCCTTAGCTCTATGCCAATGAGACAATGCTTTATTGAGTCCCAGACTTCTGCTCTAGAAAATAAGCTTGGTCTTATGCTCCCTACAGCACTTGTCTCCTCCAGCCCCTGCTCTTTAGATAATTGCCTGTCTCAGGCAGCTCAGCTGTCCTTAGCTTGCAGCAGAGGGAACATGCCTGCTGCTCACTCCCAGATACCATGCTGTGTCTTTGGGCTCAGAGGGTGGCCCCCACCTGCTTACCTCTCATGGAATTGCTCTTTGAGGTGGGTGAGTGTTGGGTCAGTTTGGTTCTGGTCAGAACCCTCCAGCTGGGATTTGCTCAGATATTTGGCCGTCTCATGTGTCCTGGCTAGATGAGGCCCTCCGTCCTCAGACTGCCCTTTTTCAGCTTCCCACCCCTCGGGATGGTCCATGGTTAGGAAGGAGCTATAACTCTCTTCTAAGGAGCCAGCACCCTCATCATAGAAAAGGAGGCTCCGTGACTGAACTGGAAAAAAGGAGAGCACTGGTTAACGATGAAGACAAGGTCTCTTGCATGGGTGTGGGTCACAGTGGTGGTTTCAGCACATGCTCACCCAGCTATGGCCTTGCCCATGTGTACCTGTGCAGGAGACCTGCTCTGCAGGACACCTGCCTCCCCCCAGCTTCAGGAGGCAAATGTCCCCCTGGGCACACAGGCTTTGCAGAAGACAATCAATCTGCCCTGGGACTTTTTCCTCATGTTTCTTCCTTTGACATTTGTCATGTCTTGGGACAATGGTTAGCAGAGATTGAAAAAAGGCCCAAATAAGGTGCTGTTATCAGAGTTTGTACCACTCACAGGACTGCAGTCTCCCCTTACCACAGCCCCAGTGTATGGGGTGGGCACCAAGGGCAGGACACTATCCCTGAACCAGGAGTGTTGAGAGAAGAGCAGGAAATGGTTTGACAGGGTGAAATGGAAGAACCATGTTAGACTCACTCTTACTAGTTGTGTAAATGTCTGGTGCTGGTGTTGCTTTCACTGTTTGCGATGCTGAAGAGAACTCAGGGAGACAGGGCATCAGGGATCCCAGGATCAGAACAAAACAGAGTGCCAGGACCTAGAGCAGAGGTCAGAAAAGAGTTAGTGCTGCTAGCCATGAGGAAATACTTCCCCTGAAGCAAACACAGGGCTGTATGAGGACATGTGGTCAGGCTGGCAACTGGGTTGCTGGGGTCCCCCAAGGAAGGGCTTGCTCTGCTAATCCATGCTACCAACCTACAGGAAGTGAGAAGCTTCCTTGTGTTGCTTTATTTGAAGTATTTTTGGTTCAATGGTGAGAACTTGCGCATCCAGTTGATGAGAGAAGGTGGAAGGCATAGCTAGGGAACAAGCTGAGAAAAAGGAAGGCTCACCAGAAAGGATTAACTCTTCCTTGACCAAAGGGAACCTGACCATTGGCTCAGTAGGGCCTGTAAGAAAACAAGCTCACTGGGAGAAATCTGTGAGGTACCACTGCACATAGCAAAAAGAAGCTACTGGCCATGTGAGGACAAAAGTGACAACAGAACTGCAGCCTCCTAATACCTGACAGCAAGGATGGAGAGTCCAAGGAAAGGGTTAAATTTATGCTTGGCATGCACGTATGCAGGACCATGTGTCCATGCCTTCTGCTGTCAGGCAGACCAGTCAGAGCTACTGGGCAGTGATAAAGGAGAGAGGCAGATGAAAGCTCCCTGGAAATCCTCCTCTGGTAGGTCTGCAAATTCTGCCATAATGGTGGCAGAGTGAGATGCCAGTGCTGAATGTAAGGGACTCTATAGAGCTTAGGGAACTACCTGTACAGAACAAGAGGGGACACATGGGAAACGATACAGAGCCAAATTCTTACTACCTGAATATCCACGTACCGTGGGTGGTGTGTAACTACCTGCTGCCATCTCAGTGCTCAGACTGAGCACATCAAAGAGACAAT
Source organism: Apus apus (assembly GCF_020740795.1). Lineage (NCBI taxonomy): Eukaryota > Metazoa > Chordata > Aves > Apodiformes > Apodidae > Apus > Apus apus. Next base: position 25,332,900 of record NC_067286.1, read on the forward strand.
GCTTCTTGGTCATTTCTACTGCCTAGGTACAAACTAGCTACATTTGACCTGTGGGGACAGCCAGCAATTGCTTGATTGCTTTTCAGAATAGCTATATCTAAGTAACACACAGAAGCTGGTACATGGAGGTCATTTTGACCACCAGTGGATTCCAAGAGATGTAGATCACATAATAGCACAGGAATACTACACGATGTAAAGAGGGATTTTAATTGTCCAGACTCTTCATAGGTGGCTTTAAAGTAAGAAAATTAAACATGGGCAGCATAGATGCTAAGCACATCAGATCAGCACACTAGGGATTTAGAACCCTTATTCCACAAAAACAGGAGAAAAAAATTAATTCTGAATAGATGTTGCTTGGAATTATCACAGTCAAACACAACTTCCAGAAAGGGGAGCCAGCCCTGTGAAGCCTATTCTTCTAAAACAAAACAGGCTTTATGGGCTGAGAAAGAGCAGTGTACTCAACATCTTGCCTTAACAGGGCTTTCAACTGAGGCTTTGCAAACCAGCATTGTTTTTAATCTGTTTTGTTTCAGGTTAACTCTGATTGATGCTTGGATACAGTTCCAGTTCAAGCTCTGTAATTGCTCATAGCAATAACTCTTGGTTTGACTCTGAGTACCATTTATTTCACAGATTTCGTCCATCTCACCATTTTGACCTCTTAAGAAGTGGGAGAAACTAAGCTAGAGGAAAATACTGCAAATCCAGTTGAAAAGGTAGAGGCAAAATTAATAATAAAAAAAAAACAACACAGAAATCCTGAGAGTGTAGTTATCAAATGGTTCACTGTCAAATTGGGAAGAAGTAGCAGCTGGAGTAGTGGAGAGACCCATTATGACTCTGGCAAGATTCAATATTTTTAGGCTTGACTTGGGATAATACACTTCATCAAATCTTCAGATGGAAGAGACTACAAGTAGGCTGGATTTTGGCCAGGATCCAAATTCAGAATAATCTTGACCATGGGGAGAAGTGATCCACAGGAACATTGGGCAGATCCATACAGATCACTGCCAAGACCTGCTGAGACCTGTGAAGTGGAAGGACTGATTAGTAAAGAAAACATGTCAGCGATGACATGGCCAGGCAGCTGTTGTACAGAAGAGGATTGGGGACTACAGAGCACAAAGTGGGCACAAGTGGGTGTCACTTTGCAAAGGGCAAATCTCAGCCCAGGCAGTATGAACAGTTTGCTGGCTGCCTGGCTGGGTCTGCACTGCCCTTCAGGTGGAACAATTTTACAGCTTTGGGCCTTGTACTTCCAAAAGGACACAGGGCAATTGGAGAAAGTCTGGAAGAGCGCTCCAGGAACAAGCTGCTGTTTGTTCAGTAACTCAACCTACAAGGGAAGACTGAAGAAATTATGGTGATTTAGCCAAGCAGACTGAAGGGAGTTGCTTGAAAACAACAGTTTTTACATATGTAAAATGTACTGCACAAAGGGAGTGTAAACTGATCTTGCTTACAGTGGGCAGAAGTTGTAATAGGCTTAAGCTGTTGCAAGGAAGACTGAGACAAGATAGCAAGAAAGCTTTATCTGGGAAAGATAACAAAGCACTGGAATGGTTTGCCTGAGGAGGCTGAGGACTTCTCATCACTGGAGGCCTTCAGAAACTGGCTGGACAAATACCCAGCAGGAATGACACAGAGCTAAAAAAGAAGGGTACTTTGCTCCACTCCCATGCTGCAAGGCATGATGATTCTACGTATCTGTTGTGATAAGGAGTGCTGTATTTGAAAATGGAAAACTTGGAGGCCTAAGAGATGAACTGGCCAAAGATAGAATAACCAATTACGAATTCTTGAAATGCTTCAGAACTAAGAAGCCTGAGTGAGTCGGTGTGTGGGCTGGGATGCGTGGAATGAAGGGAGCAGCAAGGAAAGATAAGACATTATTGGGAAGCTAAATTAGGTATTTTGCCAGCCTATAGCTCTGGGGATGTCTGCAAAGCATCTCTCCTGGACTTGCTCATTCCAGGTAGCAGCAATGAAGAACTGCTGGAGCCAGGGGTGCTCTGATGAGCTGCTGCATTAAGGAGCAATGAGTCACTGGGCTCAGCTGGGTCACACCCAAAATGTGAAAAGAACTTGGGAATGAAGCCACAGAGCAGCCAACAGAAAAGACAGGTCATTAAAATCTGGTCTGACACAGAGGCAGCAAAGAGTAGCAGAAGTCTCAGCAGATTTTGAAAGGAGAAAGTGCTAGAAATTTCAGAACAGGGGCTCTGGAACCAAGGAAACTGATTGAACCAAGTGCAAAAAACAACCCCTCAGGACACTGAGGGTGCTGAGAAAGTGGGGCAAGCACCTCACCATCTGTTTGGATTTCATGACTGTTAACAGTACAGAATAACTAGATACAGATAACTAACTTTGACAAATTTGTCTCAAGCAGCTACTACGACAATCCTGCAAAGACATCACAGGGTTGAAGGTTATATTTTTATAATGGATCAGAAACTTTCCCCCTGGCAAAAAATGGGATGAAGAATAAGCAATTCAGTCTATTTATGGCCACATACTGGCATGCTCCAAAGCTCCACAGTGAAGCCAATATTGCTTAACCACTCTGGAGAACCACTCTCCACTATGAGAAACAAGAGGCAAACAGGGACTACTAAAACCAGCAGACAACCCTGAATCATTTTGGTTAGGCAAAAGGGCAAACAAAGAGAATTCCAGGTGGATTTAACATAGCCTGATGTGCTTGCCTATAGCAAGAGCAGACGCCATTTATTGCTGATAAATGCGAGGTAATGCCCACTGGGGGGAATTCTTGAACTGTTTGTCTGCCCTGCTGAGTTAAACATTAAGCATTACGAACTCCGCAAAAGAAAACTCTGCCCATTATGATTAGAAACTCATTGAAGATTTTTGCTGAATGGCTGATAGCAAATGAAAAGCAAATAAAGTGCTATTTTGCCCAAAGAACACGACAGTGAAAACACAGGATTTTTTCTAATACCATTGCATCAATAACTGACACGACCCATGTATGTATGACACAGGGCCCAGTTCTGGTGACTCTTAGACAAAAGGAGAGATCAGATGTAAGTGGCAACAGAGCCAGGCAGCACGGAAGAGATGAGCAATTCACAAAGCTGTCTGGGAAATCATGGCAAATAGGAAGATGGATATGAAGCTCATACCATTAGGCACGTCCCAGTCTGTGTGGAAGCCATTTTGTAAGGTCGGGAGACTTTCCCAGCTACTAGAGCCTGCAGCTTCTGTAACTGCTGGAGCAGAGTCCTAGGATAGGAAATAACCCAAATTAAGACTTGATAAGGAGGTAACAACCAGGAAGTGGTGCCTCAAAGCCCAGCCAGTCATCTCCCAAAGCAGTGGAGAGGTGGGCTACCAGGAAAACCAAACTCTGGGAGAGTGGCTGAAGTTTGTAGTCAGGTCAGACTTCAAGCACGGGCCTGCCTGCTCCCCCTTCTCTCAAGAGATACATGCTCTGCATCTCGACCTGTGCCCTGAGCCATATGGTGTAGAGAGAAATAAAAACCAATTTTGCTCTCCTCCAGCTTCTTCCATCTTGGCAAACTCTGAAGAGGGATATGGGCAAAGGCAAATATTGAGTTCAGCGATTAATTCATTCTCTGGCTGCCCTGGCTGGAACACATGCTAAGGTCTCTCTGCCCCATTTAACTGAACATGAGCATCAGCACACATAAGCACAGAATAGTGGTAGGTGTGTTACTCAGAGCCACTGAACCCTTCATTGGGCTGGTGATGAAATTTGTGAGGAGGGAGACCATGGAGCACACAGTTCCCAAGGGCTGCAAACTACTGAAATGCAGACTACTGAGTGTTTTCCCCTGGGAATACTAACTGGCTTACACAAATATGTTTGAGCTTTTATAAAATGCCAGATCCTGGAGCCAGGAGATTGCAGGAGAATCCCAGCTTTGTCTTTTTCCAAATTCTCTTCTGTTCCTTGTTTGTGTGAAGAGAAGCACAGGGCATCCCACTGGCAGTTCTTAAAAACCAAACCAAATCAGAAAGAACACAATGTGCTATTTAAAAAAAAATAATTTTAAAAATCCTGCGTTTTAGGCCAATCTCCTGATTTTGCAGGGTGGGGCTCATGCTTTTTCAGCAGCAGGGGCTGCCTGCACTCCCAGCAAGGACATGCATCAAGCTGTCCCTTGTGGATGAGAGTAGCTGGGCAGCTGGGAGGTTCTCAGCCACTTGCACACACCTCAGCCAGACCATGCCTGGTCCCAGCACCATTGGCTGGCCTGGCAGCCAGGGCTCCAGCACTTGTGTCATGGATGGTAGGAAGGAGTGCAGCAGAGCCTTAGAGAGTACTCCACAAACTGTAGTGGCAGCAGAGAGTGGGGTGGGGGGACTGGCTCTTCCCTTCAATTGTAGCTGGGTATTATAGAAACAGGGCTATAGAAATGAGCTTCCTCCCTCAGCAGCTGGCCCTGTCCTTGCTCACACCTATTGCACCCAGTTAGAGGGAGCATAGCTGGGCCTTCCTCCAGCTCCTGCTGCCCATCCCAGCTACAGGGGTGGGAGTCTTCATTATTTGCTTCCACGGGACCAAATTCCCCTGGTGATCAGTTGACCAGCTCTGCATATTAGGAGCACAAGTCTGTTATTCACCAAGTCTGTTCAGCTCTTTCTCAAGAGAAACCTGAAACAACCACATTATGCCCAGGGCCTTGTATTCCTCTGAAGAGGCCAAGAGCAGAAATAATGGGGCTGAGAGGCTGGTGTGAGGGGCTTCCCTCAGTGCAACTGCCCTGGAGACAGCCAGAGGCCTGGAGGGCAATGGGGAGGGCAACATGAGCCCAAAGGGCTACAGGGAGAAGGAGGAAGAGATGTGAGAAAGATGCCTTCCCCCCATCCCTCCCCTTTCTGCAGCACGGCCTGGTCCCAACACAAACATTCCAGGCTCACTAACCAAACCCAGCTGCCTTGCTGCTGCCACGGGCTGAAAACCAGTGCCTCACTGAGCAGGACTTATCTCACCTGGAACTGGGGGAGCCTGCCTTTCTCTTCTTGCCCTCCTGCCCCAACACTCCCCAGGCTTCCCTTCCTGCCCACCAAGGGTCAGGTCTAGCCTCTCTTACCTGTTTGCATTCTCTAAGGTCTCCACTTTTTTCCAGAGTTCATTGTTTTCTGTTGTGTACGTCTCAACTCTGTGGAAATAAAACCCATAGTTGGTTAGTTACAGAGGCCAGACAAACAAAGCAAATATAGTCCTTGCCTCTCTCAGGGTGTGGAGGCTTGGTGGCCCCATCCATCACCTGCAGATATGGTCCTGGAGCCAGATGTCCTTTACCCAGCTGGCTTCAGCCAGCCTCAAAGGACCAGGGATGAGATTGCAGCTGGACAGCTGTGTGACTTCAGGCTTTCCCAAGGGCTGGGAAAGTCAGTAGCACCCAGTCACAGGAGGTCAAGTCAGGACAGACCAAAGCTATGTAGGCATTTCCATCACTTCCAAACCCCTCTAAGGAGCATGGAAAAGGAGGAGATGGGCAAATTCAAACCTCTGCCACTCAGACTGAGAACCTTGGCCCTACTGTGCACCCTGCCCACGTAGACCAGGCAGTTCAGTGCAAACGCTGGGCCAGCTCCGACTGCAGGCACTTGAGGGCAGCAGAGAACTTGCAGGCTCACTGCCACTGCTTCGGAAGGGAAAGTGGTTAGTTAAGGGGAGGAGGAAAGGGGAATGTCTGCACGCTCGGAGGAAGGCAGGCCAGGAACACAGCCTGATCCTGCTAGAGGTTTCCAGTGCTGCCTCCGAACCAGGTGTTCCGTGTAAAAACTGGGCTTGCAACAAAGGTGTCAAACTGAACGGTAAAGGACTCAAAAGTACAGGTCTTGACAAACCAGCTCTTACAGAAAGCCAAGTTGACCAAATACTTGTAGCATTAACAAAATTCCCTGAATGCTGCTTTTGGTTCACATTTAAACCTGGCATTGTTTGAAAGCCATCTGTCACAGCAACGCGCTGGTGTAACAAACCGCTGAGCACATACAGGCACCACAGCCACGTCTGGGGAAGAGGCCCCAGCACAGAAAGCCCTGGACCTGCCACTTGAGCGAGGCCAGCCAACTCCCCATCCCCAGCTTGAAGGATCTGGGTGTCAGTGTGGGACACTAACTGGAGGTCACGTGCTCTGATGCCTGGACACACACGTGCACGCCAGGGTGCTGCTTATGGAAGGGCAGGAGAACTTGAAGGTGACTCAAATCATCTGTTTTCATTCAGGATGGTGCTAGTAACAGGAACAAGATGGTATTTAAACAGACATGTGAGTTTGCACCTGGACCCCAGCATTCTTCTTGGACTGGGAATGCCCATCAGGGGCTGATAGTAGAAAGAGGATCACAGGTTCTGGTCTCTAAGAGTTATTTTCTACCACATCAGTGTCATGTGATGTCACCTTTGCCTTATGCCTGCCACGCATGCAGGACCTCAGGGTTGCAAGGAGAAAAACAAAGCTCATGCAGGGAAATGTGGAAGGGGAGAGAGAGTGGGGAATAACTCTAGTTCAAGGTTTTTATTGCTGTCAAATGCTTTTGTGTCCACCCTCATGAGAAGAGAGGGGTAAAAGCTGTGTTCAGTCCCCCAGAGGGCCAGAAACTTACAGGACTGACAGAATATAGGCAACTTCTAGTGGGGGAAACATGACTCTTTCTTACCTCAAATCCTACTTTCTTGGTAGGCAAAATGGCCTGTGTTCTGCAGGGGACCAGCCAAACTAAGCAGTTGGAAACAAAAGGTTTCTAGAACAATCTTTATCCAGCAAGAGAATTTCTAGGAGAGAGGGGAGTAGGGGCTGGATCCCAAACCAAACTTCTGTGCAGCCAGCTTTCCAAGGAATCGTACTCTTTGAGAAATTCAGAGACAAAAGCACTAGAAAGGCGGGCTGTGCATGGACAGGGCTCCTTTTTAAAAGTTAGGACTGAGAAGAAGGAACTTACTTTTTCTCTAGACACTCCACGTACTCTTTCTTCTTCCGGCGACTCTCCTGAGCAGAGATCTGTGAGGGGGTCAGCCATCAGAGAGGAGTCATTATCATAAGCCTCTAGACATTTCTTTGTGGCTCCCTCATCTTGTCTGCTCCCTGCACACAGCACCCCTAAAGGTAAATGGGGAAGTCACCTTCCAGTCTGCCATTGCTACTGGTCTGAGGCCAAAACTGGGAGGGATGGATGCTGCAGGGATGTAGCCTTCTTTGGCCTGTAGGCCACAACCATTTGTTGCAGTATGCTGGACCCCCTTGCTTCTGAGAGCATCTTCAGGGTTGCTTTGAACTCGTCTGACTCACATGGATACGTGCTGTGGCCACAGACCACTTCTGAGTCACTGGGTGACTGACTCAGGGTCTCATAATTTCTTCCATGGGATGCTTTCTATTCACAGTCTAGTCTCACAGCCTCTGCCTGGCTAATGAGCTCTGTGCATCACTCATCCTCCACCATGCAATGGCTCTTGCTTCCCCACCCCCAAGCAAGGCTTGACCAGGCCTGATCTCTGATGCCTTAGCTTGTGGTGCCCATCACAGACCACACACTTGCAGGAGTTGGGCTGGAAGCCACACTCCCCAGATACAGCTGCATGCACAGCACTCATGCAAAGATGCCCCATGGCACCTTTTCTGTGGGTTGGAAGGCTCATACTAGTGCACCAAAGGCAGGAGGATCCCACCTCTTCTGAGCTGCACTGCAGCTGAGGAGGTGAGGGCAACTACAGCACTGGTCAGCCAAGGATGCTCTGGAATCATGGGAACTGTAGGATTATGGGTTTTTTTTGAACAGTCACCTTGTTCTTGATTTTCCTCCTGACCCTCTTCAGTGCTTTCTCCTCTGCTTTGGTGAGGGGGAGCTTGGTAGGAATGGGGTAGCCCTCAGCAATCAAGGTGCGTTTCTCCTCTTCAGTCAAGAGCAGTGGGCCAGAGGTCCCTTGTAACTTCTGAAACACACAGAGAGCAGCTCTCAGCATCAGCAAGGAGTCCTATCCCAGTGGTTCTCTTTGAAGCCTTGCAGAGCAGCTAGGGACTCAGTGCAAACAGGTGCAGGGCAGTGCTCTTTCCTGCTCTCAGCTTGATCCTGCGGGCATAGCTCTGCAGCTGCCTTCCCCTTTTACTCAGGAGGACAGCTGCTTCTCCCTGGTGAGGCTGGCTACACATTTGCACTGCAGGACACTGCTGAAGAACTTTTGGGCAATGGTTAAAAAACAGTCTTGTTATTGGAATTCTCAGTTATTCCCTTCTCTTCCATTAATGTCCTCAAAGTCCTCCAGTGCAAAGGCCATTTCCCAAAGTACAGGGTGAAAGACAGCACTTCCTAAACCAAGGCAGGTATTGTGCAAGACTCATTGCACGTCCTCACTCCTGTGAGCACAACTGTTTTTCCACACCCCTGTGGCTAAGACATCGCATTGCCTTGCCAGAGAACAGAGGCAAACTGGAGGCCTGTGGCCAGTGGTGTTCCCCAGGGATAAGTACTAGATCCAGTTTTGTTCAGTATCTTCATCAACGACCTGGATGAGGGGATAGAGTGTACCCTCAGCAAGTTTGCAGATGATACGAAACTGGGAGGGGTGGCTGACACACCAGAGGGCTGTGCTGCCATCCACCGAGATCTAGGACAGGCTAGAGAGCTGGGTTAAAGGTGAACCTAATGAAGTTCAGTAAGGACAAGTGTAGTGTCCTGTACCTGGGGAGGAATAACACCAGGCACCAGTACAGATTTGGGGCCATCCTGCTGGAAATGGCCTTGTGGCCAAGAGAGCCAATGGTATCCTGGGGTGCATTAAAAGAAGTGTGTCCAGTAGGTCTAGGGAGGTTTTCCTCCCCCTCTACTCTGCCCTGGTGAGACCACACCTGGAATACTATGTCCAGTTTTGGGTTCCCCAATTCAAGAGAAACAGGGATCTACTGGAGAGAGTCCAACAGAAACCTACAAGGATGACTTTAACATCTCTCCTATGAAGAAAGGCTGAGAGAACTAGGGCTGTTTAGTCTTGAGAAGAGAAGGCACAGAGGGAATCTTATTAATGTCATAGAATTACAGAATATTAGGGGCTGGAAGGGACCTCTGAAGATCATCAAGCCCCCCTCTCCCCCACTCCCCGCAGAGTGGGACCAAAAACCAAAAACAAACTAGGGCAGAACACTCAGAAAGGGATCCAGACAGGTCTGGAAAGTCTCCAGAGAAGGAGATTCCACAACCACTCTGGGAAGCCTGTCCCAGTGCTTATGAAACCCTCACAGTAAAGAGGTTCTTCCTCATGTTGAGGTGGAACTTCCTGTGCTTGGGCTTTAATCCATTGCTCCCTCATCCTATCACAGTGAAAAAGTGAAAAGGGCTTGTCCTTGCCTTCTTGATGCCCAGCCCTCATGTATTTATAGACATTAATTAGATCCCCCCCCAGCCTTCTCCTCTCTGGACTGAAAAGCCCCAGGTCTCTCAGCCTTTCCTTGTAAAGCAGGTGTTCTAGTCCCTTCATCATCCTTGTAGCCCTTCATTGGACTCTCTCAAGTAGATCCTTGACCCTCTTGAACTGGAGAGCCCAGAACTGGACACAGTGCTCCAAGTGAGGTCTCACCAGGGATGAGTAAAGGGGAGGAGAACCTCCCTTGATCTGCTGGACACACTCCTTCTAATGCACCCCAAGATACCATTGGCCTTCTTGGCCACAAGGGCACATTGTTGTCCCATGGATAACTTGTTGCCTACCAGGACTTCAAGGTCCTTGTCCACGTAGCTGCTCTCTAGCAGATCACCTCCTAAACTGTACTGGTGCATTTTGTTGTTCCTTCCCAGGTGCAGGACTCTGTTCTTGTTGAACCTCATAGTGTTCCTCTTTGCCCAGCTCTCCAGCCTGTCCAAATCTCGCTGAATGGCTGCACAGCCTTCAGGTGAATCAGCCAATCCTCCCAGCTTTGTATCATCAGCAAACATGCTGAGAAGACACTGTCCCAACATCAAGGTCACTGATAAAGATGTTGAACAGGACTGGACCCAGCACTGATCCTTGAGAGACTCCACTAATTACAAGTCTCCAGCTGGACTCTGCACCATTGATCACCACTCTTTGAGTTCTATCATGTAGCCAGTTCTTAGACCATCTCACTATCCATTCTTTTATCCCACATATTCTGAGCTTGCTCACAAGTATGTTATGGGAGACTGTCAAAAGCCTTCCTATATGCTCTGGTCTCCCTGCATCTATCATTTCAGTCACAACATCACAGAAGGCTATCATATTAGTCAAGCATGAAGTCCTCTTGGTAAATCCATGCTCACTACTCCTGATAACCTTCTCTTGCATGTGCTATAAATATCTGAGGGATGGGTGTCAAGAGGAAGGGGCCAGTCTCTTTTTGGTGGTGCCCAGTAATATGACAAGAAGCAATGGGTATAAGCTAGAACACAGGAAGTTCCACCTCAACATGAGGAGGAACTTCTTTACTGTGAGGATTATGGAGCACTGGAACAGGCTCCCCAGAGAGGTTGTGGAGTCTCCTTCTCTGGAGACTTTCAAAACTCTCCTGAATGCATTTCAGTATGACCTGCCCTAGGTGATCCTGTTTGGCTGGGCTGTTGGGCTAGATGATCTCTAGAGGTCTCTTCCAACCCCTAAAATTCTATGCTTCTATGATTCTATGATTTCAGCTTGGAGACCTTAAAAAGGGCAGAATCCTCCACACGAGCCTCAGAAAGCCTCCAGCCCACCCTAAGCACCCAGGAACCCTGTGTCCCAGTGAAGTCCTGATGCCTCCTTACGTGTGGTGCTGTGAGGAGAGGTGAGGAGGAGATGGCAGCAGAAGAGCGAGCAGCAGGTCGGGCTGGGCTGGAGGGAGGCAGGGACCGGGGGCTCTGGGATCCATCGCTGTCACTGCCGTGGCTGCTGGGTGGAGTTGGAGGCATCTGCACCAGGTCATCTACTGAGAAATAAGGAGATAATGTCAATGGCTCTCATGTCAGACTGTTGGTACAGGTACAGGACCCTGAGTGGCAACAGAAAAAGACACTGCCGTGACACAGGACTGAAAGGAGAGGGTGATGAGTCTCACAAGACAGGGTGAGTCTGAGAACAAGGCTGGACTGAACGCTGCCCAAGACAGAGCTGAGACTGACCTCAAATGTGCTAAACTAGGAACTACAGGAGTCAGAGAGCTGGTAGTGGCTTTGCCAAGACACTAAAGTTATTTACAAAGCAATAAAGGACTCCAGTGTCAACCAAAATGGAGCACAAAGCCTGTGATGTTTTGCTCCAGAGTTTGTTCACAAGCACAGGAAGCTCTGTAAGAGAAGAGCTCTTCCAAAAGTACCGCAGGGATAACACTCTTGCCAGCACACTTGATGCAAAGGGCTCAGGTCACTCAGTTGGTTGCCAAGCACTTGAAAACTGTCCCCACTTTGTACTGGAGAGCCCTGGGGGCCTTAATGGAGGTGGGAATATGCCTAAGAAAAAGTCTCTCTGCGGCAGTGGGAGTTCCTATAGTGCTTTCCTTTGTGCATCGGCAGATTTTCAGATGGTTGGGTTTCTTTCAAATTAAACTGGATCCTGAATTTCCTGACTTTTAGATGGTTGTTTTTGGATAACACTACAGTCCCTCTGAGGATTTTAAAGGCACTCTTTGCATATTTCCAACTCTGAGGTAGCCTGTTTTGCCTGGGAGTCCCTGTCTGAATAATTTTGTGTGTGCCTGCTGGTCCACACACTGATCTGAGTTGGAACAATGCAATGCTCACTCCTCTGTTGGTCTGTGCCCCAGTATTACCTTGCATGCATGGCTCTGCTCTCAGGTGTTATCTTTCCTCCCTATATTGTAATGATCTAGATCTAAGTAATACAGGGATAAGCTGACCAGCAAATTCTATCTACTTACCTGCAGGTACATTTAGAAACTGGTTCACCTCCTTGGGTTCAGCTTTGATCACAGGTGCTGGAGTCATTTCTATGGGAGTCTGTGGAAGAGAAGCAGAAAGAGCTCTGGGCACTGCCATTGTCCCCACCCAGAGGGCTCCCACAGTTCTGTTCATAGCCACTGCTTCCCTGCTCTCTATACTGCCCTGTCTCACAGCTCTGCCCCAAAGCAACCTCTCACCACACAGAACAGACACCAGGAGTCCAAACATAAGCCCCCTGAAGTCCGTTGTTGCTGGGCACACAGACTGCAAACACATTTGCAGAGGAAGAAGTAGTGGCAGATGGATGTGCTGCCAAGCTGTGCACTGAGTACCTCCAAAAGGGAGAGCACTTTTATCCTTAGCAATTCTTCCCTTGCTAGACCCAGACATTGCAATTCAAATCAACCTATGTATTATCATGGGAAGTTCCTCTCTATCTGTCTTCATTAGAAATGGGAGTATAGAGGTTGTACAGAAACAGAACAAATCCCCTGTCCTGCTCACATGATCTTCACCAGGGCTGCCGGGCAGCTGTTTCCAGTTGGAGGAAACTGAGAGTTAAATAAAGAGTAGATTTATTCCCATCTGGGCTATGCTGCCCCTCAGCTCCCTAGCTCACCAGTCCCCAGCCCACCATAGGCTGGGTGAGTTTTTACACTAAACAGACACATTGCAAACTCCTCCAGACTGTAAACACAGCTGAGAGAGCACCATGGTGTGGCTGCTGAGCACACACAGCAGAACTTCAAGGCCACAGCAAGTTCAAGCTGTGTAAATAATGGAGGAATTTTGTGCACAGTTTTGGCTGGAAGCACCCATTTGTTTTGGATTGTTTAAATGGGAAGATGCTCAGCATGAGTGAAAAAAGGAAGTGAACCCCTGAAATGCTCTAATCTTATCTACTGAGCTGCTCCAAGATAGCCATGGTCTGTGTGAGACTGGTCAGACCTTCCCATCCAACATGGCTGGACTCAAGGGCAGATGAACTGAACCCCCAATTTACACCCATGAGCTGATGACATAAGTGAGCCTCCTTCAGACAGACAGACTTCTTAAGAACTTAGATATTACCAAAAGAGATGGCTCCTTGTTTCACAGAAATAATAATTCCAGCTGCTTCATAGGAAAAAGCAAGCAGGACCTGGAGCAGGACCTCCATTTCCAGTGAGCAGCTGAGAGAAGTGAGAGGCCACATGATAAGCCCAAGGCCATGATAAAGACAGTGGCAGAGCAGGGGTTTATACTCAGGAATAGAGGGGTCACTAGCATCACATTAATTGACACTGTTCTCTGAAAAATGAAAATAAGCCAAAAGTGGCTTTTGTGCTGAGGAAACATGCTTGTATTTAACCAAGTTTGTAAAGCCTCCTTGCTGGAGAACACCCTCCTTCCATAGTTTTCTCTGGAAGGATGAGCTGTCTTGTAGCTTGCCTGCAGGAATCCAGAACACAGTTCTGGCCAGCATCAGGTGTGCTTCTCCTCTGACTGCCATTTCAAGAGCAGAATGACAAATAATGTAGTATGTGGGCTTTGTATCACCTTCTCCTGTCTGTCCAGTGGCTTATCACCTAGCAGGATGCTGCAACCACATGGCTGAGTCCACATCACCAGGGGTGCTGCTGTGTGAGAGCCCGGGTTCCCGATGGATCTTAGATGGGCTCACCTCCTCGGGGACTGGCAGTCTCTGCAGAGGGTTGAGGTTCAGTACTGGTATGGAGCTGGCAGCTAGCTGGGACTCAGGCAGGTCTAGAGCCAGGTTCTGTTCCTGTTTCACCATGATGGAGCAGAGCTTGGGCCCCAGCGACCACACTCCATTCTCCAGCTCTGAAACATGCACAATGTGAGAGTCAAACTCCAGCAAGAACAGGACAAGAAAAAAAAGAACCCATGCAGACAGCTTCCCCCCGTCTGGGGAGGCTGCCTTTCCAAGTTTAGTACTGTCACCACACAAGCATGTGCAGGCCCACAACACACAGAACAAAAGGGAATGAACCCCCAGCGTGTGGGGAGCAGACAGGACAGAGCTAGAGGGATCATGTCTCTTCTGCTCTCACTGCAACCCAAGTGCTGGAAGACAGCTGCAGGGCTTCTTCCCTCAGTGATGTCTCAGTCTCATCCTCTGGAGCTTATTTATATTTAGGGCTCAGCACGAGGAGGATGCTGGGCTGTTGCTCTTTAGGCAGCATCACAGAGCTGCCAGGTGGGTTACCAAGAATAGCACCATTTCTGTGCTAGAGACCTGGCAAGAGGGCAAGCACAAAGACAACAGAAGGCTGACGGAGGGCTGGATGTGCTGCTTTGGCCTCCTGACAATGCTGTGCCAAGTACCAGAGCTTTGTTGCATGACAGAAGAGGAAGAAGGTCCAGTTGTGTGGAAGGAAGTCCAATGTGGCAGCTGCTTGAGCGGCTGCTCCCACAGCTGCTCCCCCAGTCTGACCTCTGAGGCTCCTTCCTTCGCCCCATGCTGCTCAGGGGGGCTGCTGTCTGCAGCCGTGCCCTACTGCCATTGTTGGCAGGGTCTGAAGCAGCAGTCAGGGAAAGGAAGTGTCAAGACAACTGAATGGAGCTGTGTGGGCACATTTCCCTCACTCCCTGTGTGCTCTGTCCTGTGCATGTCTGTGGCTTGTCACTGGAAGCAGAAATCCCAGAAGCTGGGATTCAGGCAGCGGTGGATAAGCTGCAGCTCAGATAGGGAAATAAACCTGCTAGGCAGCATAAATGCCTGAGCTCTGCTCTGAAGTTTTGGTCCCCTCATTGCTCTTCAAACACTTCAGCCTGCCAAAAAGCTACTCCTAGCTGGCCTGGAGCCTGCATCTTCCTCCCTTCCCCTTTTTATCTGACAGTGAGGAATGCATTTGTCTTGACACAGGACAAACTATTGCTAAGTGTGTCAACAAACAGTGCCCCAGTTGGCTCAACGTGAAGCCACAGTCAGGCTCAATCCCTGACTGCTCTGCACTGCTCTATGCATACAGCACTCACAGACCCAGGGGTGCTGCCTACTGCCCAAAGCAGCTCTGCAGTGCAGGTCTCAGTCTAGAAGATGTGCTGGCAAGAGGAGAGGGGGAAAAAGGTCCTTCTAAGCTTCAGAAAAGCCTGCACAATAAAGAGTATAAGCAAGCAGCTCTTTGTGTGGAAGCTGATATCTGAACTAAACTTAAAGGTAACTTAACCTCAAGTCAGGCTCTATTGCCCTCAGGAGATGACAGGGAAGAATCCTGCCTCTGGCTTTTGCATAGACACAGTAGTGTTGAAGACTGGGCAAGAATTGTATCTGTTAACATGGTGTTCCCTTGCCAGTGGAGTACATTGCCTTCCTGTCTTTGGTCTAGCACCTCTTATTTTGCTGCCTAGACAGGTCTCTCTAGCAGAGGCTCATTCCTTCCAGCTCCCTGTGTGACTGGACATTTTCAAGCACAAATACGAGTCCCCGTGGCTGTTCTGTCTGCATATGACTTATGCGCTGCTCTCAGAGCTGCTGGACCACTTCTTAGAGCTTCCCACAATGCAGCAGAGCCAACAGCATCAGGCAGCATCTCAAGCAGGGGTGCACTGTACAGCCATGAAAACGTAGAGGCTACTGTGCAGACACAGACTGAGTTGCATTTTCTCCGTCCTGCTAAGGACACCAAGCCCACAGCTGGCAGCGAAGTCCCAGTTACCCCTGGTATGCAGACAAGCCCATTCTGATAGAAGGAGGCAAAGTATTACACAGCCAGAAGTGTTTGCAGCCAGAAAACTTGGACTGAATTATTGTGCCTAATCACAGCCTGTCACAGAAATGAGGGGCTATGAGAGGGCTTCCAGTCTATCCCAACCGCTCTAGGCAAGTTCAATTAAAATCTGCATCAGTCCTGACAGATGGTTGTCTGACTTGATCTCAACCCTCTGAAAAGTGATGAAGAGTACACAGCTTCCTCACTGAATCTCTTCTACAATTTCACTATGCCCACTATGGAAAGGTTTTGCCTACTGGCTAATCTGAAGTTCCCTTCCTGTAATTTTAAGGCTCATCTTCCTCATCCTCCCTTTCTGTTGCAAAACTCTGTCTCTCTCTTTTTCTCAGAGGGGTGGGGCATCTCTGTCTGGGAGGACTGCTGCTGAAGCAAGTTACTAGACAAGGGAGAGCAGACCACCAAGGGCTCTCCCCATCCAGACTCGACTCCGTGAGAGAGCATCCCCAGTGCTATCAGTCCAGACAGTTCAAGGAGCAGGCACCCAAATAAGTATACTCTGTCCTCCCACTTCCTGTCTACATTCTGAGCCTGCTCTCTTTCCCACCATCAGAGATATATCTGGGGAGCGACTGGGTTACAGAATCAGAAACACATAAGCCATTAAAGGGTCAATGAGAGACTGAGGAGAAGGCATTTTCTGTGGACACATATGTTCTACTGCCTGAGAGGATGTTTCAGAGGTATGGCCAGCCTGTAACAACTGCAGATTTCCCTGTATTGTTGGTGTGTGAGGCATGTCAGGAAGCTCATCCCTTGCTCTAGATACTCTGTACATAATGGGAAGAAGTATGGCTGAGAGGTAGCCACAGCTGCTCTGGGTTGAGGAGGAGAGGCACAGCGCAGTGAGGAAACAGGACCTGTACAGGAGTATGGGCACTAGCCTGAGGCTGGTCCAGCACATGCTGTTGTGCACAGCTTGGGCTCTCCCTGCTCCTGGCATCAAATCACACCCTGCAGAACTGACGGCTGGTACTGAGAAGTTAAGCAGCCAGTCTGAATTTGCAAACCATCTGGAAAGCAGTCTCCACTGATAAGCAGGGTCACAATGCACCCAGCAGCTTGCCCTAGCTGACCCATGTTAGTGGGAACCATGTGGGAAAGGGCAGGATTTGGAAGTGTTTTGAAGATCTGCAGAAAAGATGGGAAAAAGCTGATAAATAGCAATCCTCAGCCAACTCCAAGCCTAGACAGAGCCCAGGCATTCCTGAGGAGCTCTGCAGACCAAGCTTGCCTAATGTTAAGGAAAAGCCATTCCTGGGTAATTAATTTGAAGTGAATGTCTAAAAGGATTGGGGAGCTATGCCAAAAGGACTGCACAGTGTTATAAACACTGGACATGACTCAGGACTACACTAGCATTATGACTCACATCCAATTACAAGCCAAGATAGCCCTGGAAAGATGGGTTGAATTGCCCCACTGCTGGACTGGGTGCACAGATACCCCTGTACCTCCCACATTAATACTAGGCCTTACTGCTGGTGTAGAGCTGGCCTGCACTCCCAGAGACCAAGTGTGAGGTCCATCTCAAGCTCTCCCGGGTTACAGGCTGTACAGCCTCTGCCCAAGGATCAGTGTTGCACTCCATTCAGGAGACACTGCAGCTGAAGCAGGGACACATCCAGACAAAGAGGAGTGCAGCAGAAGTGGTGACAAGTGTCTCAGAGAGAAGTCCCTGAGGTAGCTTCATGCAGGCAGACTTCATTTCACTGCTTTCTACAAACTCACACTTTTTGCGTCTCTCATTCCCAAGCCTCATCCCTTCCTGTTCATTTGCAGGGGCAAAATAAAGATGTATCTATGTGTTCATGCTGGTTTGTTTTTTGTTAATCACCCACTTCGCTGGTTGGGCTGAGTGCCCTTCAAGGCTGTATTGGGGTTAAAGCTAAGGAAAAAGAAAAGTAAATGGAAAACTTTTTTGATACTCAGGCAGAGCCTCTCTCCCAGCACCAATCTGAGTGGCCTCTAAGGAATGTGGCACTGATGGCTGCACCCTTTGTAGGGACCAAAGAGGCAGCAGAAGCCAGCTCCCATGCTCCTGCCTTGGCATCTGTACCAGAGAGCGAGGATCACTCCTGGCCATGAGAGCCTCTGTACCAGGACTGACTCTCGCTCTAAGGAATGGCTTTCTTCTGCGTGTACTGAGCCTGTGCTACTGCTTTTTCAGGCATCCCGGTGTCCATCAGCTGTTGGGACACCCACACAGTCCCACAAATTACAGGACTCTCTGTAAGGATGGCTCTAAAAATATCCAGCCATCATAAATTATCCTGAAATGAATTGTTTTAAAAATAGGTTTTGAAATGGCTGTTCCTCTCTGTCTCCTGCTAAAAGATCTGCTAGTAAAGAAGCCATTTAACTTTCCACATGCACCAGCACTGTTTGCAGCCAAAGACTCATGCTTCCCATATTCAAGCCAAAACACTGCTGCCAAAACAGACCTGGATCTCAGGCATCCACACCCAGGTTTGCAGGGTCCTAAAAAGACATGGCCTGCTGCTTGCCAGAAGCTGGCAGCACACTGAACCACAACCAGTTATCATCCTCATAAATAAGTTAGCCTGGTTAAGGAGCAATGGGACTGTCAGAGCACAAACTGAAGGAAAAAATATGGGCTGTATTTGACAACAGCAGATTGGATTCTTCCCAAGATTACCCATGCACAAGCCAAAGGAATAGCCAGTTTGTCCTTATATATGGAAGCCAGCCAGGGCCTCTTCTAACAGATGTGCTCAAAGCTGTGCAGGGTGCTCACCATTAGCATTATCTTCAGCCTTGACAGGCACAAGGGGGCTCTGAGGAGCAGAGTCTCCACTGAGGGAGTAACTGTGCTCTGCCTGGATGCCTGGAGTGGGTGGATCCAGGTCCATGTCCAGCAGTGGGTTCTTCTCAGCCAGTACTGGGTCATCAAAGAAACTGCTGAAGAGGTCATTGGAGAAATCCTCCATGTTGTCAGAGAAGTGATCCAGGTTCTCTGAGAAATGCTGAGAAAAGACAGAGGGAGAGAGAGCATTAGTGTCAACTCCAAGAGGGATCTGAGAGCCTTCCCATAGTCTGAGAGCTAAACCTCAGCAACAGCCCTTTTTGGATGGAAAACGCAATTCCTGTCCCTTGCCTGCATCAGTTTGATAAAAACACCTTGCATTAAGATAGAAAGGGCTGTGGTGATGTACATCTTTTCTGCTCATTTGTCTGTGCCACAGACACTTCTATATTCTCACATCTGCCCCTTCCTTTACAGGTACCTATCTTTGGCTTCCTAGCATCATCTCACTGTGACAATAAGCTGAATAGAGTGCAAGGCAAGAAATCCCTGTGATGGCAAAATGCAAGTGTGACAGAAAATCATGGTCCTTGGCATCTGTTCTTGGTGACAGACACTTTCTCATGTTCTCTGCCAGCAGAAATAGGCACTCTGATGCCCCAGAGAACATCAACCCAGCTGCTGATTTCTATCAGAGAAAAAAAAGATCAATTGAATCAACATAACAGGAAGGCCCCCTGTTGTATTTCATTTCCTCTGGGATTTCACAGCCCCTCTGTGGACCATATGAGGCTGTTCTCCAGCCAGATAATGCCTGTGAAATTCTGCTTCCCGATGAAGTTTAAACACTACAGATGGGCTATTAACAACAAACAAACATTCCACTAATCATTCCAATAACAGTCAGTAAATCTGGCCAGTGCTGCTGCAGAGCTGGGCTCCTGATGCTACAGGGAACCTGTTTCCTTTGGGGCATACCCTCTTATTCAGAAGTCAAATCACTAACTTTTCCATTTGCTACAACAAAGCATTGGTTGGGCAGGGAGAAAAATTATGGTTGCCAAACACCAGCTGAAAAATTATCCCATTTGTTGGCAGATCGAGGCTACTGGCTCAGGGAGAGGGAAGAGAGATACATTCAAGTGACTATATTACACAGAGAGAACTGTGTAACTTAAATGAACTGGAGAGAGCTCAGCAAAGCCAGACTGGGTCATCCCCCCCCCCAGCCTGGAAAAGTGTCTGGGTGGGCAGAAAGGCGTTTAAAGCAGCATACTGAAATACCAAGAGGAACAGGGTATGGATGAGAGAGAGTGGGAGAGAGCATGCAGGTCCTAGAGCACAGACATGAATGCCAATGAATTCCAGTGTGAGACCTGAGCTCAGGAAAGAGCCCGGCTCCTAAAGCAGCATGGGGTGCATGCAGTGCTTTCTTCCCCCAGCACTAGGGCTGAGGGAGGAGTTGGCCAGAGCACCCCGGATGCTGGAGCCTACAGGTTCCTGTTCCTACTGGAAGGTATATTTGTTTTATCTGAGCACAATATCACTCTGTCAACATTATGCTTGCTGTCAGAGGGTTGGGGCGAGACTGGGGAGTGAAGTAGGATCTGGCTGAACAGACCCGCACTTCCCACCAAGCTGGGAAGGGAGACAATGAGCTGCAGCAATCTCCAACACACCAGTGCCCTCCACCCTCCAACACCAACCCTCAGCCATGCAATTGAAAAACTCAGATGCCCTCAGAGCATGCTGGAAGTCAGGGGCGGGACGGGGGGGACTCCCTGCTGCCTACTTTCTACCTGACACTAGGTTTCTCTCCCTTCACTTCCTTCCTACTTGTCCTGTCCTCCCACTGCCTGGAGTGACAGCCTGACACACCACCATCCAAGGTTCCCCTGGGAGGGCAGATACTGCTTGTGGAAGTGTGGGAAACTGTTCTTCCCTTCCCCATAGCCCCCCCTGGCATCGGCTCTCAACAGCAGGTAAGGCAAAGACGGTATACTAATGCTAAATCCCAGTGTTGAGGCCCTCCCTGGGATGTCTGGGCTGAAGTTTTCTCCACTTGTTCCCATACCAGAAGCTGAGTTGGCTGGGTAGCTTTGTAAAATCTACCCAGCCATTTCCATGTTGCCTAGAAGCATTTCTGCACTTGAATCAAGTGACACAAAACACCTCCCATCTGTGCTGAGCATAACTGCTCTTCAGAGGGAGCTGAGTCAGCAGATGGAACTAGGTTAGATATTTACCTAAAAAGCACTTGGAAAACCAGGTTTTGACCTATCCTAAAGCACAGAGGGGCAGAGAGTTTGGAGTCCTGAGCATTAACCCCAGAGAGTGCTTGCTCATCTAACAGATGTTCTTTGTCTTGCTTTCTCTAAACAACACAAGCAAACACAGGATATGTACACAATAGCCTTATGGTAAGGGTGAGAATCTAACCACAGAAAAGTGAAGGAATTCAGAGTTCTGGCTGCCAACACACCACGACAGCACAGCAGAGCCAGGATCCAACAAGAGGCACTCAAATCATATCTACTGTTTTAACTATCAAAACTAGAACCACTCTGTAACCCTGGAAAAGAAGCGGGGCTGCATGGACAGCTGCAGGGAGAGCTGTCTGTGACTCTGCCACGTGCTTCAAATTTCTTTCACAACTGTGCATTAACAAAGCCAGAGGTGGGAGTGAAGAGAGTTGAGAAGATGCATTTATGCAGTTGTTTATCACACTATCTTTTAGTGGCATCCCACCCATGTGTACAAGGATCTCTCGGTCAACCTTCCCATTCTAGGACAAACCTACCTGAAGGGAAGAGGCAGAGATGTGCCTCTGGTTTTATTCTGAAACCAAAAAAATTCCCCACCAGCCACTAAGGGGTGAGGGATGAATAATGAGTGCAAGGTACTGAGTATCAGAGCCTTTACACAGTCACCAACATTGACAGGAGTTAACTTCTCGTTCTTATTTTAGACACCACACAGCAGCATTGCTGGAGGACGTTGCTGCTTGGAAGTCAGGATGAAGTCAACACTGTTCACCCAGAGATGCTGGTCCCCAGTTCAGGTCCCCAAGAGCCCGTTCTCTCTCAACCGACAGAGGCCTATCACACGGTATGGGAAAAACATGGGTGATAAGTAGGGAATGATACTCACACCCTCTGTAGGAATCCAGAAACGTTGGTGCATGTACCTGTATACGGGCTCTTGGGTCTTATCCTCCAGCACAACTAAGTACTGGCAAAGCCTCCCTTTCAAAGCAGCCCCTCTCAGCTTTCATCAACCATATATATACCAATCCAACATCACCAGACACAGATGAAGGAGAGAAGGCAACTACCCTATATCATTAACTACAGTCTATACAATAACTATAATAATTATGGTCATTATCAAAGAGGGCACCAAGGATCAGACACCCTCAGAGAGCACCCAGGAAAGGACCCAGAGCTGCCAGAGAGCTGGAGATTGCTATTTTACTCAAAGGTGGTGACAAGAGGCAGAGGAAAGCAGGGGAAGGAAGAGTAAAGCAAACAAAGATAATGAAATGGCTTTGTGGCTGGCTATATCCACAACGGAGACTACAGGAAGCTAAGCAACCATGTCTCTTTGGTTGGCCTTGTTCTCTCCTGATGCCAACAAGTATTGCTAATTTCAGGATAGATTTTGGATTAGTATAGACAGCCATACACACAACCACATGGTGACAGGAAAAATTGTCCTCTTCTCCAGATCCAGCTGTGATGGGCACAGTGAGGAGCAGCCGAGAGCTTAGTTTGGATAGTGGTCATCAAAATCACTGCCAATTACTTTAGACTGAGCCTGCTAACCCAGAATATGCAAACTCTGTCACACCCAGCCTTGTGGCAGGAGCTGCACCTATCAGGCAAAACTCCGAGAAAGCCTCAGCCATATTCCTCCTTAACATGTGTGAGAGAGCAGGCTTTGGGGAACTGCAGGTCACAGGGTACAGTGTCCCATTGCTGTGTGGGTCACTGCAGAGCACAGCAGGGTCGGTGCTCAAAGTTTCTGAGCAATAAACAGAGGCAGGTTTATCACTTGACCAAGAGGACCATAACTTTATCCTGGTTAGAAGGTCACATGCCTAAGGAGGTGCTGGGCAGTCATCAGCCCTCCCTTCCCACCCAGACTGGGGCCAGCACTGCTGAAGGCCTGCATTTGCTGCATCTAAATGAAACAACTGTGCTGGGTTTTGGAGAGACTTTTGCCAATGTGGTGGCAATGGAGATCTCAGCACACCAGCAGGCATGTGTTGGTGGAAGGTCCAAGAAAGAGTCCACAGGACTTAGATGTGAATGAAGGTGGGATGTACAGAGATGCACAAAGAGAGCAGGCTCATCCTCTCACATTCTCTTCAAGGCCTACACTCTCCTTGATAGCACCTTCCAGCCAGGCTGAGATCAGCCAGCTCCTGCTTCTCAAGAAAGCGGCCAAGAATTGATAATTGTGACAATGAAGGACTCTGCAACTCTGCTGAGATGCTCCGTAGCTTTCATGCAGATGGGTCCAGCTTGAGCAAGGGGGATCTGTCAAATGGGACACATGGTCCTTACCATCCTGGCCCAGAGGGAGTGGGTGTGTAGTGTACTAAGGGAAAACAGCACAGTCTCATTTTGTTTTACTTGCTCCTGCTATCTCCCCCTCCCTTTCACACCCTCCTTCCTTCTCCTTCTAACTATGTGCCAAAGCCAAGAAATAGCACGAGATGTGTTTCCAAAGCTGTATTACCAATGAGCGGTCAGGGAGGGGGCAGCCAAGGGACAGAAACGCAATGGTAAGGATGTGCTGGATTTCCTGATCCAAGCCTGCTTTCTGGCTGCCTGTCCCCCCACTGCAGTTCTGGGAGGATGGGAAGGCAGTGCCCAAAGGGGACAAGCCAGTATGCACAGGTACAGGGGAGGCAACGACCACCGTATCTCCAGGCCCAACAGAGAGCCTTAAGCTGCTCTGGTGCCTCAGGAGAATCTGCTCGGGCTGAGGCCACCTCAGCTGTGTGGAGAGAGTGTGAAACCATCAGCTGCCGGCTCCTGCTCCCTCCCACTCCTGGTGACCAACATAGGCACTGACTCTTCCAAACATATTTCCACCACATGTTTTCACCCTGACCTCATGCTCAGGGTTGTCTAAATAGCATACTGTATGTGTGTGCGTGCATTTCTCGTTCGAACACCCTTTCCTGTTGTACAACCGTTATCTTGGGAGCTAATGTAAGGCATCCAGACATCCAAATGCAAGTTCTCTACTTCCTCCCACACAGAGCTGGTGTTATACCTCTGGAGGCTCCAAGCAAAAAGAGAGGCATTAAGCCTTCTCCTCTGCGTGGCTGCACACAGGATGCCTGGAGATGCCACTCTTGTAGCCTAATGGCACCATGCACAGCGGAGGAGGGGACAGTTCCTCTCCCTGGAGCAACCTTTCCTCTGTTGTCACCCTGGCTGCATCTGTCCCTCCCTTTCCCTCTTATGCTTCCAACGTTTGACTGTGACTTTCTCCTTCCCACCTCCAGCTGAGTTGTTTGGAGGCAATCTCCCTTCAGGATCAGCCTGGTTCTCACAGCCTCCCTGCTCCCACCACGATGGTCTTGCTCCAAAGAGAAAGCTGCGAGGGGCTAATCCAGCTGGGCGGCAGCCCAGGCCCAGGAGACGAAAGGCCTTTGCAGGTTGGAGGTTCTGCTCATGCTGGCAGGCAGTGCAGATGGGGAGGGGATTCTTCTGAATTTTCTCTTTTCTTTTTGAAAATATTTTTCCTCTTTGCTTGCCAAGATAAATCTCCTGTCCCAGCTGTGACATCTGCATTTCCCTTCTCTGCTTTCAGTAAGGAATGAAGCCCCCTGCACTCCAGCTTCACAGCCGAGGTTTCCTTTACATTCCAGGAAAGAAGAGCCCATACACTCCAGACAGTCCTTCTGCTCTCTTTAAAATGCAGTGAATTTTAGACCTCATGAAAATGAAGGTCCTGACAGCGTTAACAAGATCCAGACAGGATGGACAGATGCTGTGCACACTTATCCTCACAGTCTCGTCAGTGTGTCTGCATCCCAAGGGGCACAAGTGATCACCCAACCACCTCTTGGCCTGCTCTCAGTCCCCTCTGGTGCCTCTCTGTCCTGACCTGTATTGATCTTCATCTCTCCCTTCACATACCACAGCTCCCTGCTGCTCCATGCCTGGTCTGCCCAGGCTCCTACTCTGCCTGGACAACTTGCCACTGACCTGCTACCCTCTTGCTGTTCCTGCTTTGCTGCATGGCACAGCTGAAGGACTTCAGGCCAAACCATCTGCAGACCCCACTGTTATTTCCCTCCAGCAACAGGACAACATCCCAACTGGCAGCACCCTTCTGTCTTTCTGAGACTTGACAGTGATGCCCAAGTCACCTGTGATTATTTTCAGCAGCACAGCCTTGGACAGTACGGCGAACCAAACACTGCCCTGACACTCAGACTCCAAGCGCCAGTGGGTTTGACTGAACCTGACGTGCAACCGGGCGCAGAACTGCTGCTTGCAGAATAATGCAGAATGACAGAAGGGGGTAGGGCCACCAAAAGCAAGGCAGGTGACCTGCTTCCCACAGGTGAGCTGTGCCATCAGCGCCCTCCCTGCAGGGCTTGCGGCCTCTCAGGCCGAAGGTGCTACAGCCAATGCTCCGTGGCAGCAGCAGCCATGCCCTCCTCGCGAAGACCCAGCAAGGCTCGGGCACGGCTCGCTGCGGAAACCTCCTATCACCGCGCACCCGCGCCAAGGGCATGGATTTACAGTTTCCAGCACTAGGCGCCACAAGACCTAGGAGGGACGACAGAGGCTCAAGACACAATCAGAGGACGGCGACTGAGGGCGCGGCGCCGAGGCAAGGCGCTACCCCGAAGCGATGGGGGAGGCCCCCCGGGTGCCGGCAGCCGCCTCGCCCCCCGTCCCCCGCCCCCCGGCCAGGCAGGAGCGCCCGGCGCTGCCAGCGGAGCCCGCCCGCCGCCACAGCCCGGGGAGCGCGTCCATTGGCCGGGGCTTCCGAGCGGCAGCCAATGGGAGGCCGCCGCCAGAGGAGGCGCGCGAGGCGGGCGGGAGGAGTGCAGGGTTAGGACGGAGCGGCCCGCGGCCCGTGGCCCGGCCGCCTCAGCGCCCTGCCCCGCCGTGCCGCCCTGCCCCGCCGTGCCGCCCTGCCCCGCCGTGCCGCCCTGCCCTGCCCTGCCCTGCCCTGCCCTGCCCCGCCGCCCTGCCCTGCCCTGCCCTGCCCCGCCGTGCCGCCCTGCCCCGCCGGCTTCCCGCGCCCGGCTCCCCCGCCGTGCCTCCTGGGCGCTGAGTCCGGGGGGGGACGCTGAGGTCGAGGGGCAGAGACCGCGGCGGTCGGGGTGTAGTTGGGAGGGGGGCGCCCGCCCCGACCCCCGCGGTCTGTGCCCCTCAAGGAGGCCTCGCCTCTACCCCTTCGTGGCGCTTCCTCCTCCAGGGATAAAAGCGTGCCGTAGAGGACATCGTCCCAGCCTTTCCAGGAGACTTCGGGTACATACTGCTCCCACGGTTTGCAGTAACCTCCGTGGCAGGCATAAAGGTTTTGTGGTTCCCCCCTCCCCCTTCCCTACAGACCCAGCAGGGGGGAAGAAAAATACCAGCTGACAGAAGGGGTGATGTTAAAAGCGTACGCAGGATACAGGCCACATCAACACTTTGTGGCTGTGATTGTAGCTGCGTAACACTCAGCTCAGAGATGGCGAGCCTGCTTTTCGCTGCGGAGGAATCTTGGGAGGAATTCAGGCGCAGGGAGAGTTACGTCTCTAGCTTAAATGGTTTTGCCCTTGAAAGAAAAACAAAAGAGAGAGAAAAAGGTATGTGGGATGCTGAAGCCTGCCAGCCTGTGACTGGGTTTCCCAGCGTCCCTGAAGGAGGCACTGAAGGCACCTGCTGTTGCGGTGGCAGAAGAGTCATGGACACTGGAGTGCCCACACCTGGGTTTAGTGTGTTCAGCGTAAATGGGATTAGCAGCCAGCGTGGGCAGCAATGACATGGGAGAGGCTGGAAGCGTCCTGTGAGGGAAAAGACTGTGGAGCAGGGCAGAGACCAGGAGGAGGTGAAGGAAAATACAAATGGCATCCGAGTGTAGCCACCTGGGTGCCCTCAAACCACCGGCGGATGCCGGGGTGCAGAGAAGGTATATGTATGCTAGGGAGGAGGGGAACACGTCAGCCTCCCCTGGGGCCAACCAAGCTCCACTGGGCCAGAGTGGAAAGCAGCTGCAGAACACAGTTTGCCTGTTGCATGAGCCTCACTGAATCTGCAGACAGGAGCAGCTCTCCTGCCCGCAGCAGCACCCTGGAAGATGAAGAGGAATGAATGCCTGTGCTTTACAGCGAGCTGTTTCTGTGTGTGCTACGTATGCAATGAACATCCCAAATTTCCTTTGACTTACAACTCCCTTGCAGCCTACAAAATACA
The DNA here is from genome assembly GCF_020740795.1 of Apus apus. NCBI lineage: Eukaryota > Metazoa > Chordata > Aves > Apodiformes > Apodidae > Apus > Apus apus. The sequence goes on from NC_067286.1 coordinate 25,359,734, forward strand.
TTAGAGCAGCACTTAAAACAGCATGCAGAAGTGAACACAACCCTCTCAGGGTGAAACATTCCGATCAGCTGCTCTTAACCTACATTTGGCAGAAGATTTGGGGGCTATTTCTAGGAGTCTGTGAAAGGTAAATAAAAAGTTTGTCCTGCAAGGCCTTTCTTGAACTTGGAGAACTGAAGACACCTGCTTGCGACAAAACAAAGCCGCCTTTATTTCTGAGCTGTTGTGGTGGCAGCTGGACTGTGTTCTAACAGGGATGTGTGGGAGGTGTTCTCAGTGGGAATGCAGGTACCCCTGCACACGCTGGCAGGGATCTCTTCCTCTGCTTTGCTCCTTCCCAAGACAAGGTCAGTACAGTCTCCAGAAAGAGACTTCACACAAGCAGTAGCTCTGAGAGAAAGAAGCTGTATTGTCATCGCTGCCCCCAGGTCTCTGCCCTCTTGCCTGCATTGGTGCTTCACCTCTTTGCCTCAACTTGGCATCCTCAGCTGAGCTTGCAGCAGACTCCCCATGGTCCCCATAACTCCACACCATGATGGGGGGCCAGGAGTCTTTTCAGCTGCTCTAGCATCAGGGTGAACTGTATTTCCTTATGTGTGAGCATACAATCCATCATCTTTGGGAAGGCCCTGCCTGCTGTGTGACCCTGATCCACCTCTGCCTCTGCAGAGCCCAGACACATCCATCCCTTCTCAGTCCCCACAAGGGCACAGCAGACAGAACACAACTGGGTGTGTTCCATAGCCATGCCTGGTGGTGTGCAGCACTGCTGCATAACCTAGGCATGCAGCTCCAGCCCATCCTCTGCATATCTAGAGGTGAATCTACCCTGGAAAAGCCTACATGGATTTAATTGTGTGTTGTATGTCTGCTTGGACAGTTTAGGGAAAAATTCTGCTTGATGGAGAGGGACGAGAGGTGCGATGAAAAGCAGCAGGCAGGGCAAGCAAAAGAAAATACTGGTTCACTCTGCATGACTCTGTGAACTATACTGCCATGCTGCAGTGAAGCTGGATCACAGTATCTCCAAAATAAATGAAATTCAGTATGAACATTCAGTACAATTAAAAACAAATTAGAGAGGTGCAACTGCTCAAGCCAGTCCCTAGTCTGTGGGATGTGGAATTTTATTCAAAAAACAAAATGAACTGGAATATATGACACTCTACTATTTCTTCCATCTTTCTTGGAAGCTTCTGGCCCTGCCCAATATGGGTTTGGAGCCACTGGAGTTGGCAGGTCTCTGCTCTTACACAGCTTGTCACCCCCATGCCATTATGGGCCTTTTTTCTGCATCTTACAAGAAAGGCAGTATAAACAATAAGAAAGGTGCCATGGGAGATAGAGGGAATCTGCTCTGGGAGATATCCGGAGAAGAAGGAAAGGTCTGTATTATCTTTACAATCAGCTTCATTTGTCTTATTGAAACTGTTTCTCTTTAGTGCTCAGATGAAATGAAAGATAATTCACATTTTGTCCCCTGGCAGGTCCCTGGAGACTCATAAAGAAAAGCAGGCCTTGGAAGAGGAAGATAGCTGTACTCTGTTCCAGTCCAAAAGCTGAGGCACGCAGCTAATACCAAACATTACTGGTGGCTTTGATTCCTTAAGCCTTTGTAAAGGGCAATTACAGAGCAACTAAGTCTGGACCAGCTAATTTGTGACTCAATGATGTGAGGGATTTTCACTCAAAACCTTAAGAGAGCAAGAGCTGGGACTCTCTTCAGTGGCCAGGCTGGGCAAGGGCTGGGTTTTGCAACCAGCAGACTGAATGGGGTTCCACACTAGGACTGTTTTCAAAGCAATTCAGCTTGGAATGCAGATTTCTGACCTTCTGCCAATATCCCAGTGGAAAATCTGTGCCCTGAGCTGCAGATAGGAAATTAAACTTCAGCTCCAATGCTGAGGGTATCATTTTCACCTCAGCAGTGGAGCTGCAGAAACCAGAGTCTCTGGACAATGGGGAAATCATTCCTAGCCCACAAAGAGCAGTAACACCTCTCAGACCATTCATCACTACTGGGGCAATCTGAGTTAACACCATCCTGGGGACAACAAAGGTGCCATGTTGGTGAACCAGGGGTCAAAGGCCTGTGTTTCCAAAGACAAGGATGGAGATCTGACTGCTCAGAGATACTGCAGTCACCTCAACCATGGGATGAAAATCAAGGCTGAAGGAGAAAGGCAGCCTGTGAAAAGCCTTTCCCAACACCTGGGTCTCCAGCTATCTCCCTTCCAAGCCAAACTTCTCCATGACAGGGCTCAGCAGCTGAGTATCCTGTAGCCAGTGAAAAGAAGTAGAAATGTGAAAATGCCTGGAATCATGTGCCCAAGTAAAGTCAGAAGCTTCTGGGAAGAAAAAATCCCATGTTCCTTTGAAGACAGGAAACCTATTGTGCCCTGAAAGCTCCTGTGTCTGAGATTAAGCAGACATCTGCACCCTAGCATTAGAGGGGTTTCCAGAAACCAGTGGACTTGGGAATCCAGTCTCTGGACATACCTGGAGTAGCACAAGGAGAGACAATGGATGGCTTAATGGGTTTTGGGATCTGGAGGAACCAGTCTGGTAATCAAATATGGTTCTTCACATAGCTTAGTGCAGGAACTGTATTCATGCCTTCTGCTTCAGACTCATCGTCTGTAACTGAGCTTCACAGAAAGAAACATCTCATTTCAGTGTAAAGGCTTTAGATAAATCCACCCCTTTCTAAAAGAACCAGAACTGTTGCAGAAGCTAACTATAGTCACAAAACATATGAGTCATTGCAGAGGGACTGTCTAGCTTAAGCCTCCAAAGTGTTTTCTCAGGCTTTTTGCTCTTAGATGAAAAAGTACATACTACCAGAGGTCTTCCTGAGAACACAACCAAGTCACCTTTTAATCTGTGGAGTGTGGTATGGCATGGCCACCCTACTGGGTTATTTTGGTAAACAGCAGAAACAACACTAGTTTAATTGCAGGCAAGGAGAACTTGAGGACTTACTTGATGGCAGGTTGTAGTCATGTAACTCTGCATTAGCAGCAGATTCAAAGATTAAATTATCTTTCTGTATAATTAATTGCTAGATTTTTAACATAATCAAATCACAGGTGGAAGTGAGTGATTCCTGTGGCAAAAGCAGTTACAGCCCTGCCATGGTGGCCAGTGCTGCAAAGTGATAATAAAGGCTGTGCGAGCTCTAGAAAATCAAGATAAAATCTACAGTGGTTTGGCTTCTGGGCATCCTTTCAGACATGGCCTTATTATGCAGATTTATAATCCAGGACCAGAAGCAGCAGTAACCTCTTAATTCCCGTCAGGGTTTTACGTGCAACAAAAGAGAAGCAGCATCAGTGAGATCTTCCTCTTCTGTCCCTTAATCCCAGCACCAAGTGAATTTTCCTAACTATGGAGTTCTGCGTATACATGAAATCCTTAACAAGTGCCCAGCATGTGTCCCAGCACAGCCACACCCAGCCCCTTGTTCCTGCCTGGATGCTTGCAGCACCAGGCCTTCTCATGCCACCCTCTTCCCTCTTGCCTCTGCCACCTGGTTCCCCCCTGCTTTGCTCCTTATCACAGTTTGGACAGTTGCTCTATCACCCAACCAAAACAGGAAAAGGACGGGAGACCCCTGGATTGAAATGAAAACACAAATGATAACACGAATGAGCTAATTTTGACCCTAATGCCAATCTAAGACACAAAGTTATGCTCAGCTGAGGCAGCAGTGACAAGCTGTGCACTCCCAGCAGCGCAGCCCAACGCTGCCCGCACAACAGCTCCAGTGAGAACATGGCAGCCACTGCAAGCTGAGGAGGAGGCCTCAGGCACGGGATTACCAGTGAGACAGACGGGACCCTCTCAGGAAGGCAGCTGTGGTAGAAGCCCCCAAACACCTCCACAAACTTCCTGATTTATGGTGAGGGTGACATTAATGGTATGGAATGCGTAGGCTGGCCGGCTTGGGTCAGCTGCCCTGGGCTTCACCCCTCCCAGTCCACTGCACCTGCGTGGGTCAAAACTACCCTCCACCTTGGTCGGTACAGAAACCTACCTACCAGAGCATCTTGTGTTCTCACAGAACTGGACTCTGCAGCCTTTCAACTACAGATTCTCTAAACAGAAAATTTATTTTAGAAATCTGTCCCAGCAAAAACAGGACACTCCTCCGTTGCCTTCCTCCTGTGTCCTCTCTCCGAAAGGGTGCGCACATCTGGCTTGACTTTATTGTGTGATAAATCTCACCCTGCATCTTGGGTTCATTTTCCGAAAGTTTTGAATGGTGTCTTGAAAATGCTGTTGGACAATAGGAGCTCTTTGAACCCAGGCCAGCTGGACAGGACTCCTTGCATTGCAGCTGACATGCAGGCTTTGGTGGTCTTTCTCAACTCTTTCCTCTCTTCTCTTTACAGCATTTGAATAGTCCTCAAACTTTATTTTTGGAGTGGGCAGTGCATTTCTGAATCTTTTCATCATTATATTATTATTAATTGTGGTCATGACTATTTCTCTTTCTGCTGGGACTCCTGGGTGGATCTCTCTTCTCTCACTTAATGTCTTGGGTAAAACTACCTTGGCTGCAACACACTTAAGCAGTGACTCACAATCCCTGGCCTGCTCCCAGGAGAGATGCAAGAGTTTTGCCAGTTGGTTTATAAAGAGGCCATCGTTTTCCTTAGCTACTATTTCACTCAGCAGAGCTGAATCGGGTGGAAAAGCTCAGCTCTGTGGTTCCAGTGAGTCCATCCCGGGTGGACAGGCCGTCCCTGCAGTATTATGAAAGCACTCCTGCTCCCTCCAGGTGCACCGAGGACAGCTTCTGAACCAACTGGTAGGATTCTCCACTGAAGAAAATTTTGCTCCCTGGGGGTCACTGCACTCGGCTTCCCTGTTCCCAAGCCCCTGGAGATAATAAAACTAAGTGAGGCATGTGGGCAGGATGAGGCATGATGACGAGTACTGTGTGCTTATGTCAAACTGTTGCCTAATGGCTCATCACACAGCTACCCACATCTCTTGAGTCAGAGCAGAGAATGGTGTACTCTGAAGCAGGCCCCTCATGTTACTGTGTTTGAGGTTTGCTTGCAGCAGTGGTACACTGTGAAGAAGTCCCATCTTCATCCTCTAGGCATCTCTGCCCTTTCCAGCCATGTGAGAGGGTGGGAGTTGCTCTGCTTCTGAAGGCAGGAGACCTATGGCTCTACTGTTTGCTCTCCAAACATTGAATTTATGTATTAAAGAAGACCACTTTGCTCCCGTGTGGCTCCTGTAATTTAGAGACATTCTAACAGTGTGCTTTTATGGAGGTGGACATGCAGAACCTCTTCATTTAATGTGCTGGGAAGCCCACCTGCTTCACAGCCAAGAGCCCTGGTGCTTCCCAGTGCTGGCATTAGCAAGGGAGAGGGACTGAGATCATCAGTTGCTTTTTACTCACATCTTCCAAAGGAAGGAACAGGTTTTGGGCCAATTCAAATTCTCCTTCCTCCCATTTTGCTGCAAGACCCAGCAGGGCAGGGAAGCCCAGGAGCAGCGGGGAAGGGTAGTCCTGCCAGCCCTGGTGTTGAAGGCTGAGCTGACTCCCGAGCTCAGCTGCAGTGGCCCCAGCACCAGGCAGAGGTGTCACCCTCTCTCCAACTGCAGCACCGTGCAGACCACAGCTGGTTGCCATGCAGGGCTGTCCCTCCCTGGCACGCAGGCTGGCCTGGCCGGCGGGGTGGCACTGCTCCTTCAGCTTGAGGAATGCAAACCGACCGAGCTGCTCTTGAGAATCGGCCAGGAAAAGTCCACAAATAGCAACAGGAAATCAAAATGCCCGCTCCAGACATGCACCAGATACAAAGCCATCCAGCTCAAGGAGAAAAATCAAATGATGGACGGTGGAGATTACATCATGCTGTGGATAAACCTGTGAGCCTGTCCAGCTGGGGCCATGCCAACAGGTCCAGATGGCTCAGGAATGCTAACTGCATAGCTACCTCTCTCTTGTCTTTGCTTTTTCTTCCCTCTTTCTTTCCCTGTTCTCCATCCCTCCTGGTCTCCTTCCCTCTTTTTCCCAGAACAAACAAATAAATCCTCTGGCAACTCTATATAATCCAATTTCATTGAATATCAGAAAGGCATCAGAAACCAGTGGAAAGGGCACTGGTCTGCACACGGGTCTCTGGCACTTACTTGCAGATACCGAGGCTGCTGGGTGACTTCACCACGCTGTGTAGCTGCTGGGGTTGACATAATATTATGTGCCTTCACCTCACCTGGGAGTCCAGCCCCTGGCTACAAAGGAAGAGGCTGCCAAGGCTGCTCCCCTGGAGCCAGAAGCATGCAGGAAAATTAAGAAATTAGCATGACTCCTGCTCTGCTGCAGCTCACCCCAGCTGCTTACAGCTGCACTGGCTGCTCACCGTGGCTGCAGTTACAAGGAGAGGGAGAAACAGTTTTGCTCTCGCAGCCTCTAGCTACCACCCTGGTACTAATTAGTGTCAAAAACAGGAGTGCAGCACCCTCTGTTCTGTCCCCAGCATTGACCAGAGCAGCATCTGGTACTCAGCTCTCTCCTATTGTGATGAAAACAGGGCTTGAAGACATATAGGAAAAGAATGGAAGGTGTGTGCTTTGACAGGGCTGCAGGCCATTTGCTCAGTATTTAATGCTAATCCAGCTGCTGGACTTCTGCCAACTAGGTTTGACAAATCCTGAAGAGCAGAAGCATCACAGAACTGAAAAGTAACCTTTGCATTGCTTTTCCTAGTGGAGGATGGCAATCCTAACTTTATACCAGGTCAGGCAGACTTACTGTGGCGAAAACGCACCTCCAAAGAGGAAGGAAAACTGAAAAACCATATACTGGGCAGCAGGAAGGACTGATGTGGGTCTTGAACGCCGTGCTAAGGGACTGAGAAAGCCATGGCACACTGGTACTTTTGGCTTGTTACCTTGTTCTCAGATACAAACCAGATGAGACATATTTTGGGAGCCTGGGAACTCAGAACAGCCCTGACCATGCAGCAGTTTCAGGCAGAAATGTTATGGGGTGCTCTCAGCAAGTTGTGCCAAACCCAGGGAGAAGTAAGGTTTTGCGACTGAGCCAGAATCTGGTTGTGCAGTGGAGGATGAGGTATGAGTACAGCCCATTCAGTGGATTTATAAAGCACAAATTGTTTGGTTTTCAGTAAGGCCCAAAGAGGTCAGGCCAGCAACAGCATGGGCCAAGTACTTTAGTTTAAATCCTGAAGCTGACCAACACAGTCATTCAGACTGACACAGAAAGATTACTCTGGATCAGCTTGAAATATCTGAGGTCAGAATCGGACACGTGCAGTCCCCCGGGGTAAGGAGCAGGAGAGGGGTGAAGGATGGCTGGGACATCAGTGGAGGGTGGATCTGGCAAAGTGAGAATGCTGCAAATATCATGTATAGCTGCAAAGTAATTAAAAGAGCCTTTAACTGGGGAAGCAAAGTCATAGCTCCTGTGGACCTTTCCTGGCAGATATCTACTAGCAAAACCCCACCCCAGTCTAACTTTACATCAGTCTGCTTCACCCAGCAATGGCACTGCCCCATGTCAGTAAGAATAAGGATGTGCACTGTTTTATAGCAAGCAAAAGCTGCATTGCTGTAAGTGACACCCTGAGGATCACATGCTAAGTAACTGGCAGAGCTGGGACTAAAATTTGGTTCTCCCATTCCCGACAAACTCACTGCACTACTGTCCATAAGGAGAGAAAAAACACAACAAAAACAAACCAAACATAATTCAATTGGCAACTCTATATTTGTGGCTCAACAGCACCTCATCAACTCTCAGAGTCTGCCACATTTAACTGGAAAGAAGAGCCAGATTTCCAGCACTCCCTGGGCAAAGAGCTCTCAGATTGAGAGACTGAAAAGGCTTTGAAAGAAACCTTCCATCAACAGTCTTTACAAATGTCAGAGCTGGTTTCCTCCTCCCTGAGCTGCCTCGCTTGCAGTCCCTCCTCCAGGGCAGCAGTGAGCTCATCCAAAAGCACCTGCCCAGCTCCTTCCTTCAACTGTCATGAATTTGTGGGACTCATTTAACATCAAGCTGCTCTGACATGCAACAATTAACTATCAAGGCTCTGGACCTGGGTCCTCTTTTTCATTCTGGTCTCCCTCTGCCTCAGCTACCCCCTCTGGAGGGAAAAGCTCCCCTCCCAGGAGAGGGAGGACTGTGAATACTGCAGAGCCAGAAGCAGGTTCCCAAGGTAGACCCCCTGAGCCTCGGCCAGCAGAGATTAGTTATTCTTGAGCTGCAGTGCTCCTACCTGCACATGCCATGGCATCAGGAGGAGAAGCCAGTGCCCCCGTGATATGGCTGTGGGGAGCTCAGCATGGGGGAAGTTCCTTGGGCATCGTTGAAGGAAGCTCACCTGCAGGAGGGATGCTGACAATCCAGTATGAGTGTCCAAAGCCAATGTATCCAGCTCCCTCCTGTGTAATGTGCTTGGTGTCAGGCCCAAGCTGTATTTCTTCTCCAGCCTCAGCTGCCAGATTCCTCCCAAGGGGAGCCCTGACATTCCTGTTGGAAGGGAACTCCTGACACAGATCCCTGAGCTGAACGTGTTACGTTGCATCTATTCTAGGAAAAACGTTTACTGTGTTTTGAGCAGGCTTTGCTAATTGGGTCAGCCAGACTGACCTAAATGAACATTTTTCCTAATCAAGACAAAGTCACAGTGTAAAAAAAGCCAAAATCAACTTTGCTGAGCTAGTCAAGGGTGAGTTTCCTCTGGAACAGGCTGGACAGTGATCATAATGAATGATCTCGCATGAAGCATCACCTTTGAGCCCTAAAGATGGTACTGATTATCCCAGCTCTGGTTTAAATTACATACTTCTTTCAGAGAGAATAACCACGCACATTGCTTCCACCCTGGACAAGGAATGGCTGTAATCTTAGAAAGTGAGAAGATAAAATAGGAAAGAGAAAGAAAGGAGTGAAACAGTGTATGGATATCTGCAGATCCAGCCTTCATGAGACATTGTTCTGGCTGAACAACATGTCAAGATCAGTGTCAAACATATATCACTTGGACACTAATCAGACCAGAGCAGCTCCACATGATTTCAAAGGCAGGCAGCCCTGGGGAGATTTAACAAAATAGCAGTAAGAGGAGAGATGCAAAGAAGAAGAAGAGAAGGTGGGTAAAGAACCCAGAAAGGCGTGGGTGAGAGGAGAAGGCTGGTGTGTTCAGGCTGGCTCAGGAGACTACAGGAAAGGAAAACCTTAAATGATGTGACTGTACAGGAAAGCAGAAGCAAAATAAAAAAGCTTTCTTGAGCAGGTGGGAAAAAGTTAGCTAGATGTAAACAGCGCATGGCAGACTTGTGGGGAGCAACTGGGTTGAAAGACACAGCCTGCCTTTCAGCACGCTACCTGCAGTGCCCTGCTGCTCTGGCCATGCTCTTGGCTCTTCACAACCTTTCAGCTATTCCTGCTCTGATGGACAATGTGAAACATGCAGGCACCAACCCAAGAGAACACCTAACAACTCACCACACAAGCTGAGCTCCAAATACCGGAAAGAGTAAGAAAAGGGCTCCGTGTAAGCATCCATCCTATCCTACTGCCAGCATGAAAACAGGATCAATGATTTCAGCCTGAGGACACCAAATTACATTAAAGTTGCATGCACAGAAGTCACCTGTTGCAGCAGGACAACCATGGTGCCAGCATGGGCATCAGCTGAGAAACATGGCTTCTGTTCCACCCTTGCTCTCACTTCTCAACTCCCATGTGGAGAAATGATGGCCCAGCAGTTCAGATGTGTAAAAGACAATAAATACAGTACTCAGCAGAAAGCTGGCATTGGTGGAATGTGGTAATCTCCCAAGACTGAGATTGACCTGGAAGTGAGGATTAACACAGTTGGTTCCTGATACTTCTCCTGAAGAACAATAATGCTGACCACAAAGTTGCCTGTGAAGCATAGGTTGCTGCACCTGACCTTGCAGCACAGACCTGGAATTTTCCTGGGAAATCTCCCAGCCCATTCAGGCCAAGAGGCATAGGTCAGTGACTCTTGGTCATTTCTTATTTGAGCTGTAAAAAGGAGCAAGCGCAGGAGTAGACATCTCTCGGAGGCAAGAGAGGAGCATGTTGCAGAGGTGTCAGTCTGGCCTTATTTTGAATAGCAAGGTGGCACCTGTGACTATGAAATCCCTTATTCTAAATTTCCCCTTAAGGGGCTGCTTCAGAAAACACTTTTTTCCAAATTTCCCTCTACCAGAGACAGCTCCTTGTCAGGCTTCAGAAGACTGAGGGGGATCTAATTAATGTCTATAAATACATGAGGGCTGGGCGTCAAGAAGGCAGGGACATCTTTTCACTTGTGCTCTTTGATAGGATGAGGGGCAATGGATTAAAACTTGAGCACAGGAAGTTTCACCTCAACACAAGGAAGAACTTCTTTACCACGGGTGTTACAGAGCACTGGAACAGGCTCACCAGAGAGGCTGTGGAGTCTCCTCTGGAGACTTTCAAGACCTGTCTGGATGTCTTTCTCAGTGATCTGCCCTAGTTTTGGTCCTGCTCTGGCAAGGGTGTTGGACTCAATGATCTTTGGAGGTCCCTTCCAACCCCTAACATTCTGAGATTCTGTGATTCAGAAGCCACCAAACACCATGCTTAGGCATTCATAGTGGTACCAGAAAGAGGTCCAATGGGCCAATCTCAGAGGCTCTCTACAGTCTCGTCTGTACAAATGAGACCTCAGGTTTCCTCCTCTCTGAAAGTGGTGGTCACAAATTACTGCCTTATGCCATAGGGGATGGGGATCACCTGGCAGATTTGGCCAAAGCTGTACACAACTCCAGCATCTCCCAGCTGGTGCTGCTGACACCCTCCCTCAGTCAGAGTGGACTGTATGCACAGATGTGCTTCCCCCTCCTGCCAAGCCCTCCCTTTGTTTACTCTGCAAGCACTTCACCAAAGTCCTTCCTGCTTCTCCCCACCAAGATAATGGCTCTGTCTCCACTATTTAACCCTGTTTTGGACACAAGCCTTTCTACACTCCTGCTCTGAGCTGTAGCCTCTCTCCTAGCCATGGCCTACCAGTGCAATTAAAGGGTTCTCCCACTTCAGCTGAGATGAGCATTTAGGCCAGTGAAGCCCCAGCACAAGCAAGCAGTTGTTCAACAGATGAACGTTTTTATTTAAGAAGAGTATCCCAAGTGTTTATCAGTTTCTTGTCAGCTATGAGGGACACATGAACAATCCCCAGTCTCTGCAGAGGAAGTACCAACATAAAGTCTTCCAAACAAAATTCAAGTTTCTCCTCCTCTTCATCACCAAAATGGAAATATGTTTCCTGATTAGGACCCTGCAGTGATGATTCTGTAGGCTCAGAGACCCAGGAACTTCTGTCTTCTGCTCTGGTTTCATCCTGCTGCTAGTACTTACAGAATCATAGAACCATTCAGGTTGGAAAAGACCCTTGGGATCATGGAGTCCAGCCATCATCCGTACTCTACAAAGTTGTCCCCTAAACCATCTCCACCAACAGCACATCCAAATGACCCTTCAACACATCCAGGGATAGTGACTCAACCACCTCCCTGGGCATCCTATTCCAGTGTCTAACCACTCTTTCTGTGAAAAAAAATGTCCTCATGTCCAGTCTAAGCCTACCCTGTTGCAGCTTGAAGCCATTCCCTCTTGTTCTATCAAACTTATGCAGGTGTACGTCCTGCTATGAGAGAGGAAAGAGTAGCATGGACATGAAGTAGAGAAACCACCAGATGGATCCAAAGAGACTAATAAAATAGGAAAATCTGGGAACTATTAATTTAGGATTCATTTCCACCAGGCCAGGTCTGATGGCCCCACCAGGCCTCTCCGAATCTGTGCTCCAGATCCCACAGGAATCTCTGACTAGCAAGTTCCAAGCAAAACTTAAATAAAAAAAGTCTTGCCTTACCCAGTACTTGGCTGACTAACCAGGGATGTGTCACTGACCAAATTTTATGCAGAATGGCAACTGAAGGCCAAAATGCTTGCTGCATGTGTCCCCATGAGGCACTGCCATCAGTCCCAGAGACCCAGCCTCCCATTACAGCAGAGCTCCCCTGTCGAGAAACTGAACAGGATGAGAAGTGGATGACCAAATCTGCCTGAGCTCTTCCTCCTCACTGCGTGCAGAGATGGTGAAAAGGAGCTTACACAGCACAAAACTCACTCAAAAAAAAGGTCAGCCCAAGACCTAAGCACCACTATTTATGTTCCTGCAGTAGGCATAAGAGGAATGGGAGTGTGTGCAGGTTCCTTGCAAGAGTGACAATCACCCATGGTGAACAGCATCTCTTTATCTGAAGACAAAGGGTGCAAGTTGCACCAGCACTGCTCTCAGCCTGCTCACTGCATCCAGTCCTGCAACCCTCCTCCTTTTCACAGGCCCAAACAGTATTAAAGGAAAGAGTTCACAGGAGACACAAAACTCAGTTTGTACTCAAGAAGCAACCCACTGGAATCAAGCAGTTCTCCCATTCTGCTGTCCCCCAGGAGGCTCCAGATGATGCCACTTGTCACATTGCCCAGGCATGTAGGATCACACAGTGAAAGAGCACGTTACTGTGCATTCCCCAAAGGAGCTGGTCTGGCACTACTGAGACTGCCTGAAATGCCATTTTGCAACTTTTAACAGTGGAGACCTCGACTAGCATGTAGGCTATTTTTTTGCCTTAATGCCTCTCTTTTAGAAGGAGGTAAATATAGAGTCAAAATAGAGCTGTGTTGATGTGAACATCCAAAGTCATCTTTGAAGGTATCCTTCATACTATAAAATACAGAAGCATAGAGAAGAAACAAACCCACTGGGGTACTGGGTTAAAAAGAAATACGTGACTCTTGTTTGGCTGGTTTATTCTAGCTTCATTCTGAAATCAGACTGTCACAAACCCAGTGAAGCACTGTAGTGAATCTGACTCAAAAGATAAGAAAACTCTTTTGAAGAGTTTCATAACACTGATAAGAGCTGAGAGAGAAAGTAAGCTGGAGTGCAGCTGTAACAGACCCTAAGCGAATACATAGGTGCTCACAGGAATGACTAGAAATCATGGACTGGGCACCAGATGGATGAAATTGATAAGTTAGTACTGCATGAAGGATTAGCTTCATTTCTGGTAGGTCCTTCTGGCAGAAAAAGGTGAGCAAAGTTGCTTAAGTTCAAGAGCAGTAAGTGGCTTCCTGAGCAAAAGGAGACTAATAATGTTGTTAGTAGTCATCTTATGTAAGTCTGGTTAGCAGAAGCTAAGTGAAGTAAAAAGAAGGATTTTGTGTCCCTTGGAGATTTCTGCTCCAAGTACCAAGCAGACACCACTCTCCTTAAGATTTTCCAGAGAAACCCAAACTCCATCATACTCATGTAGGTTGGTCGGGAGCTCAGAAGGTCTCTAATCCAACTTCCTGCTCAGAGCAGGGCCAACATTAAATATAGGTTGCACAGGACTTTGTCCAGATAGGTCCTAGAAACCTCTGAGGAAGAAGTGAGCTTCCATTGTCTCTGGGCAGCCTCATCCACTCCTGGTTTTCCTCACAGTGAGAAATTGTTTCCTAACACCCAGTCTAAACCTTCCCTGTTCCAATTTATGACCAGTCATCCTCCTGCCATGCACTTATGGAAAAAGCCTGGCTCCATCTTCTCAGTAACTCCCGCACCAGCCCAGGCAGGCTGCTGCTAGGTCCTCCTGGAGCCGCCTCTTCTCCAGCTGAGCAAGCCCAGCTCCCTCAGCCTCCCTCCTCAGATGAAAAGTTCTCGAGCTCCCAGCTATCTTGATGACCATCCCCTCCATGTCCTCAGATTTTTTCAAGGTCTTTCTGCTACCAGGCAGTCCAAAACTGGACACTGTATTTCAGACACAGTTTTATAATTGTCAAGAAGAGGGGGATAATCCCTTCCCTCTGTCTATCTACCACCACTCTCCGGTTGCTACCCACTAGCTGTCTTTGCCAGCAGGGCAGAGCACTGCCCCATCACCCTTGGTGGGTCAGTCTCTCTATCCTAGGGCCAGGAATTGGTATTTTTCCTTGCTGAACTTCATGAGGTTTCTGTCAACCCATTACGCCAACCTGGCTAGATCCCTCTGAATGGCAGCCCTGACAGTTATTAAAATTACCTTTTTATTTCTTTTTTTTTTCTGTTTCAGAAGAGGACCTTTTTGAGGATGCATCTGCAGACATACCTTCATTACTTCTTTGTCACAACTTTAGATGAACAATACAGAGAATAATTTTTAAAGATGAAGAGGACTCATGAGCAGAGCTGAGGTTCAGAAAAAAAGAGTAGTTCAGAGAAATGTAATTCTTGCCCCAAGGGAGCACAGTCTCTGCAGTAAGGTTCATCCATCTTTTCTTTCTGCTTCCTTTTTGAACTGAAGAAATCATCCTCAGAAAAAAAGTTTCATACTGGCATTTTATGGTCAAAATTCCTGGCCTGCTCTAAGAAAAATGCTTGCTGAACAATATCTGGAAAAGTTTGCCTGTCTTTGAAGAAAAAGCACTGGCAACTTGGTGAGCTATTGTGCACGGTGATGCTCTGCACAGTTCTACTTCTCAACACATCTCAAGATCCCAGGAGGTTTGCTGAATTTGTTAAGAAAATGTAACTGTATTCCTTCCCCCCATGTTGTCATGCAGAGTGAGAACAAAGAGGGTGATGTATTATGTTCTGGCTCTGGTATCACCGACAGATTTGGTAGGCGAGAAGTAGCTGTATATCATCTGCAGGAAGAGAAGGTATCAGCTTGACACTCCAGCAGAAGTTTGTGGTGCTGGCAGTTGGGAAAAAAATCCACACACACACACAAAAAATCCTTTCTCCTTACAAGCTGAGCACAACGATGCTTGAGTCACTGCAACCTAGTTTAATGTGAAGGCAGGGGCAGGCTACTTTGAGAAGCAGCTCTCTGAGGAGAAAGGCCATTTAAATGAGGCAGGACAGAGCCAGCCTGCACATGGCCACCACACACTTTAGACACACTGTCCTGGCAGGTGGCACCAGATGGCACTCTTACACAAAAGCTTCTTTTTCACAGGGTCTGCCTGCAGGCAGAAGTTGTATTTAAGCTATTAAGAGGTATCACCTATATTGGTGTTCCTTGTCTTATGACTGCAGCCCATGTTGCACCTAGGTAAAAGAGGTGGTGCCAATACACACTATTTTCACTTTGGTAAGGGAGTAGAGGTCCTGGCATAAAGCACTTCATATCAGCAGAGCTTCATCCACACTGGATGTATATGGAATTAGGGAAAGCACAAGACTCTTAACAACAGGTCTCTCAGATACGAGCTGACAGGGCCTCACAGGACGAGTGAGCCCTCAGCCCTGGGGTGAGGAGCCACTGGAAGGTTTGCCTGAGCACAGCAGGACTCTGCTGCCTCCCATAGAGCCTGACCAGAGTCAGTCCTTGAGGCTCGGTGGTACCTTGGAAATAAGGAGCTGGCAAGATTTCTGAGAGATGGGGCTGCCTGCACAATCACTTTCCCAGACCTGGTGCGTCTCTGCGCACCAAGTGTGGTGCATTTAACATTTATGCAAATTCTGCATCTCTACTGTCTCCTCGACAAAGAAGGCAACATAAAAGGCTTTAGGTATGTTTTGTGTAGCAAAGCAGCCCTTCTCTCCCTATCCCCTGCTCCTGTGACATAGTGTTGGCATCTCCCCTTCTCCCGTTGCAAGAGTAGACCTCAGAGACACTGACAGTGCTACACCGGGAAGGCGGGAGGTGCCTGTATTGTGACAGAGGAATAACAAGCCATGGCTAAATCTCTGCCCGGGTCACGGCTGCAGCTGCACAGAAGCTGCTGGAGCTTAGAGTGCAGGCAGTGCTCCGCTGCCCAAAACACCTCTGGGGTGAGGCCCGTCCCCCTTCTGCCTCAGGGCTGTGTCCTCCCTGGCAGAAGAGCTGCAGGATTCGCAGCACAAACTCCCACGGAAAGATAGCGCAGGACAGCAAAGAGGCTGTGCGTGCTGCTCTGGGAGTGCTGCGGGACCAGGGACTCGCATGGCTCCTGGGAGAGGCTGGGCAGGTTCCTAGAGGTGAGCAATGCCCCTCTGCTTTCTTGGAACTGGCAGCACCTATTCCTCCCAAGCCACTCTCCAAAGCAAATCTGCCCACTCTTAAGGCCAACCGGGTGACGCTTCATCTCCCAAATGCCACTCCGAGGAAAAGTTACAAGCAAAGGATAGCGGAGGTGCTGAGCCCAAAGGTCTCCCGATGGCCCCCGGCCATGCCTCGGTCCCCGCCTGGGACCACACGCATCCCCTCCAGCCACATCAGCCACAAAAGCGCATTACAAGAAAAAAACCTGTGATTCCCCAGCGGAGCGTCCTCGGGGTGCCCGCGGCAGGACGCCGAGGGGTGGCGGGGCCGGTCCCGGGGGGCGCTGGCCGTGTGCGGCGAGGAGCACCGGGGTACCTGCACCCCCGGGGCTCCCCGCGCTCGGGGGCAGGACCCCGGGGCAGGCGGAGCCCGGCGGGGGCAGCGAAGAGCCCGCCGGCGTGTCCCGTCCGCGCTGTCGGGGCTGCGGCCGCCCGCCCGGGGCCCAGCTCCGGGGGGAGCTGCCGGCGGTCCCTTACCACGTTGCTGAGGAAGTCCGCCTCGCTGAAGTCGCCGAGGTCGAGGAAGCCGCTGCCGGCGGCGGGGAAGAGCCGCTCGGCGGGGAAGGGCTCCAGGATACTGTCCATGGTGCCCGCGGCGCGGGGGCTCGGCCGCCCCCCGCGCTCCGCCGGCCGGGCTCACTGCGGCGGCACGATCCACCCCGCCCCCCGGCGGCGGCGGCCCATGGGGCGGCGGGGCGCGGCGGGGCGCGGCGGGGCGCGGAGCCGAGCGAGTCGGCGGCGGGGACGGGAGCGCGGCCGCCCGCTCGGGGCAGCTGTCAGAGCCCGCTGCCGAGGGGCCGGCCCGGCGCGCCCCCGCCCCGCACCGGGAGCCGGCGGGGCGGGACTTCTCCCGCACACACCCCTCAGGCAGCTGCCCGCCTCCCGGGCAGCACCCCGCTCCTGCCGGGCCGCCGAGGGGGCGCGGGGCGAGGTTGATCCCCGGCAGAGCCGTTTCGGTTTGGCGAACTGAACAGACCCTGCCTTCAGCAGCCCCGGAGTCAGCCCTGCCGGCAGAAAGGCCGTGGCAGCGTCCGGTTGCCCCGCTGCGTCCCGCCGGGAGCAGGGCTGGGAAAGATGGGTCTTCCGAGGGGTCGGCGCCTGGCGGGGAGCGGTGTCGGCAGGGAAATCTTGCCCCTGCTCTCCCCAGCGTGCTTGCAGGTAGGCCTGGCTGCAGCAGCCCATGTGGCTGCTCTGTAATTAAAGAGTTGGGCACCATTAAAGAGCTTCAGGAAGATTATATGGCTTCAGATAAGTGGGATTATGGATCCCTGTCCTCTCTGATCCTCACTCCAGCCAGCACCCTGGAAAACCACTTAGAATAATCCCATTGAAGAAGCCCTGATGTTTTATTGCTCTGTGGCTGCTTTCATGGCTCTGCAGGGAACAGACTGGAGTCCCAGTGCCCAGCAGTGCCTTTCTTGGTCACAGACATTTGGGGGTAAAAAAAAAAAAAAAAAAAAAAAGAAAAGAAAGAAAAAGACAGTGGAGCACCTTTTCTGGGAGAAACCTAGCTGGAAGGTGCCACCAGTGAGGGTCCTGGTGGGGAAGTGCAGGTTTGGGGCTGGCTGGAGCCTGTGCTTGAACCAGGCGCTGGCTTTGCATCCGTATGTCCGTCACAGGCTCGTGTTCCACACTCCCCACAGATCTCAGGAGTAACAGCTCAACGCAAGGTGTTCCTGGGCTACTCACTGCACAAGCAGCCCTGTGCTACCTCCAGCACACAAAAGCCTTTATGCTTGCACACACAATGGGCTCTTTCAGTTACATTTACCTTACATTTCAGTCAAGCGTAAACAAGCTTTGGGTAAAAGGGTCAGAGAGGTAAATTCAGCCTGGATGGAGTTGTGCTGAGAAAATAATGCTGTTCCTCCTTCCTCAATGGTAAAGAAGCCTCTTTGTCAATGTGGGTGCCAGTGTGTTTAAAGAAACCTTTGCCACTGTAAACTGGGGAGAAGAAGTAGGTCCAGACACTTCAGCGAGAAGCAAACATCTATATCCAGGCAAGGGGACAGATATACTTCCTTTAACATCCGAGTCAGCAGGGTTCTCAGCTGTGTGGGACAGAAGGACTGAGCCCTGAGATGTTAATGGGGTGACAGTTCAGGGTCATGGAGCACTGGCTGAGCCACGGCAGGGGCAGCTTCACCTCCTGCTGCAAACCAAACACGGATATTGCTTCCCTAACTGCAAAGAGTCACCGATGCAACTGAGTTTCTGGTTCAGTGCCTCGCCCAAGTTAACACAAGGAAGCTTCTCAGGACACATGCTGTATTTATCCTCAGCGCCCGGCTGGGGAAGCTGAGATGGTGTCAGCTCCAGCGCCTGTTTGCTCAGCATGGGTGGCAGTGTCATCAGAAAAGGTCAAGCAAAGTAAACCTCACTTGTTTGTCTGCACTCTGAAGGAAAAATGCTTTTGCACATTCAGATAGGGATCATGAAGTCCATTTGGAAGATTAAAATATCTCAGAAAAAAAATTGATATTGCCTGTTCTGAAACCCTGCTTCTATTTTAATACTTCTACTATTAAACATAACTGCCCCAGATGCAGCTCTCCTCTCTAGCACCGCTGCACCTCTGCAGACAAGGAAGGATTATAAGAAACCTCTCTTCAGTATCACACTGCAAAGCTGCTCTATCCTGTCTTAGAGAGCTCTGATAGGAACCCCTATCCCTAGCACTTGTGTAGAGCTTTGGAATTTACGTTTTCCCCCCAGCAGACATGGGTACAGTCCTCTAAAGCAATGCAAATTTACGTCTGTGTTCAAAGAGTGTCACTGCTGACCCTCTGGAGCCAAAAAGGAGAGGTATCTCTGCAGATGGGCAGTTTTGTGCTCCAAAAGAGGCCCAGGGACAGGGGAAAGTTTTGTTGGGGTGAGGGGAGGTGATCACAATTCAGAAAGACTGGGATGTTCTGCTGCAGCTGGCAGAAGGTGCTTGCAGGGGGACGGGCAGGGACCGGTTGGGTGGCTCCGCTGCAGAAGAGGCCTGGCCACTTCAGCCCTTACAACACTGGAGCAGTGTTAGCAGCCTCACAGGGCTGTGGCAAAGGCAAATGGGATATACATGTAGGAATCCTCCCACAAAACCTTTACAATGTGAAGTTCCCCTTCTGCTCTGCAGAGGACCAGTGCAGAATATGGTCTTAGCCAAAATACCATGCCCATCTGGGGTGCCACCCCTCAAACAAGAAGGGAACTAACTGGGCTGGGTCCAGAGGAGAGCAGTGGGAATGACTGGAGAAAAACGGGACCCGAAAAAGGGGCTGAGGGAACTGGGCTGTTTTGGTCTAAAGAGATTTACACTCATGCCAACAGTCTTTAGGCATTCAAAGAGCTGCAGGAAATAGCAAGGCAAGAACTGCTTGCCATTGCCACACTGGAGGGGACAAGCAGTAACAGACTCACTCCTGAGTATAGAAGTTCAGAGAAGGTAATAGAAAATCTACATAAGAATGACAAAGTGCCTGAAAAGTGGCAATGACAACCTCACTGGAGCATCTTTAAAACCAAGTTTTGCAGCCACCTCTTGGGACACAGATACATCTCTCCTCTGATCAGGAGGCAAGCTTCGAACAGGGACTGAATCACATGATCGCTCAAATTCCTTTTCAGCCCTATTTTCTCTGATTTTATATTTAGATTTATTTGTAGTCTAGTCACAGCAGGAGACCAAAACCGTAACCAAGTATGTTTAGATTGAATAGGTCTCAAGCTGACAGCAGATAAGCCTTCCTGTCCTCACAACATTGGATACTGCAAATGCACATATATGACCCAGCTCATTTTATCAGTGCTGAGAAATGAATCACCAACCCAGTTCTCACAAGAAAGTCCTGTGCTCTCCCTTGCCTGGTCTTGCTGCCACTGCCTGCCTTGATACCTGTGGAGAGAAAACTGCAAGTCCCTCATCAGGCCACCTTGCCTTCACTTTGCCTTCACCCTGCAGCATTGTGAGCACAGAATCACAGAGTCGTCCTGGTTGGAAGGGACCTTGAAGATCATCAAGTCCTACCATAACCTAAACCCCCCTACTATAACCTAATTTACCCTTTCAGTGCTTAAATCATGTCACTAAGCACTATACGTACACTTCTTGTAAATACTTCCAGGGATGGTGACTCCACCACCTCCCTGGGCAGCCTGTTCCACTGTCCAACCACTCTTTTGGTAAAGAAATCCTCTCTAATATCCAGTCTAAACCTCACCTGGTGCAGCTTCAGGCCATTTCCTCTTGCCCGGTCATTATTCACTTGAGAGAAAAGGCCAGCTCCTACCTCCCTACAACCTCCTTTCAGGTAGTTGTAGAGAGCAATGAGGTCTCCCCTCAGCCTCCTCTTCTTCAAACTAAACAATCCCAGTTCCCTCAGCGTCTCCTCATAGGACTTGTTCTCCAGACCTTTCACCAGCTTGGTAGCTCTTCTCTGGACATGCTTCAGTGAGACGTGCTAGACAAGGGAAGCAGCCCCTGGGCTTGAACACACACACACAGCAATCCAGCCCATTTTGCAGCCTGCAAAGCAAAAGCTTTTGGTTCACTCCCCTGCTCCAGACTGAGCCAGGAGTTTTCACAAACCCATTGAGGATGAGTGTTTCTTGAGGAATGTGGGGTGAATTGCCTTTGTCAGTGATATTTGGTTTGCTGCATGCAGGCTCTGTTGTTACAGGAGGGGTCATCTGCCTGGGATTTGCCCTCATTTGCAGCCTGAAGAGCCGATGTGGGAATGATTCATGCTGCTAGAGTTGCTTGCTTTGGGGGGTCAGGCTGGCTCTTTCAGGACTGCTACCACAGTAGAGCTTTTACTTCAAGTCTCATGAAAAAAAGCATTGGTGCTATTTATTTTTCCAGCTTTCATGTGGATGGAGTAGCTGGTTTCTTCCACAAGCCATCTTCCTAGCCATGAATGCTTTCTGGAACTGTGCAGGCTCCATACTTTGGCTCTTCAGTAGCTCTTTATAGCAGTTCTGCCTTTATTTGTCTCCAGTTTTTCTATGGATTTGATTACCTCTTGGTGCATTGCTCAGGGGTGGCTTTGCTCACTGTTTTGTGCAACACAGACAGAAGGAGTGATTACTGCATTGTAGGTCCCCTCTGCTTCTGAAGTCCCACTGAGAACAAGGTGAGGATGGAAACAGGACTTTCAGCCTAGTTCAAAGAAGAGGCACTGCAGTCCCCAGACAGTCACTTAAGACTTAGGCCACGAGCAATGGCACAAGTAGTTACATATATAGCAGTCAAGATGTGACTTCTTCATTCAGGTTTTGAGGGAACAATTCAAAGCCCATAAAGAAGTCGAGATAGGAGGGGAGGAATCCAGCAAAAAGTAACTTCTGAGGAAGGACTTGCAGATGTTGGAGGCTTTCTCTGCCCTCTGCTCCACAGCCCCACTTCATCTGGGAGATCCATCTCCCTTTTGATTTCTTTCCAGCAGCTCTCACACACACTCTTCTCCCTCCAGCCAGCTTCAGCTGCTCTTCTTTTCCTTCTGGGTGATGTCTTCCAGCCAGGTACCCAGCACACCTGCTCCCATCACCAGCCAGCAGCAGAGGGACAGGAAGGGGAGCCAGCAAGGAAAGCACACCTATCTCAGCTTCCTGCTAAGACCAGAGAAAGGAGGGGAGGCCTCTGAAATCTTCATAAATCTGCTGCTATAACTGAAAGAGGGAACGAGTTGTGCTGTGCATGTTGCTTTGCGTGCAGCTACCCAGAACTGGTGCTGCATTAAATTAAACATCTGTCTGCAAGCAGACATGTTTAATTGGTAACCACCAAGTCCAGATAGATGCAAGCCATGCTGGAGCACTCAAGCAAGGTGCAGAGACACACATCTGTGTGTGTTGAGGGACTGTATGCCACAACTTGTGCTCTTTTCCCCATCTTGCTTGGGAAGTAGAGGGGAAAGTGAAGAGCATATTAATTGCATCTTTGCATATGGCAAGGATCCATGAATGCTGCAGTTTCAGTGAGTACCCTAATGCTATGTGGGAAATGAAGAGGAAGCCACAGAACTCAATGCTGCAATTATTATTCTTTCTGGGTTGAACTTAGGGCCCTTGAATAGATTTAGTTGGCCTTGCAAACAAGGAGTGGGTGACAGGCAGGGAAGCAGGGAATGCAAGACCTAGGGAAAGGAAAGCCTTGAATACAAGACACCAGACTCTAGCAATGTCTCCCTATGGAACCCCCTCATCCTGGGAATGCAGCTGAGCTGCCTGTGGCAGGATTAGGTACATCAGAAACTAAAGTCCCAAAAGAGTAAATGGGTACTATAACAAAAGATGAGACCTGAAAAGTAACTGTTAAAGGGGAGAAAATCACCTTGTACTTCCTTCACTTCTTCATTGTGAAGGGATGTTTCTTTGTCTTGTCATAAACAATCTGCCTTCCCTGCTCTATAACTTGGGAAAAGCAGAGACACTGCCTTTTTCTCCTTTCCTTTCCTTTCCTTTCCTTTCCTTTCCTTTCCTTTCCTTTCCTTTCCTTTCCTTTCCTTTCCTTTCCTTTCCTTTCCTTTCCTTTCCTTTCCTTTCCTTTCCTTTCCTTTCCTTTCCTTTCCTTTCCTTTCCTTTCCTTTCCTTTCCTTTCCTTTCCTTTCCTTTCCTTTCCTTTCCTTTCCTTTCCTTTCTTCTCCTCTCCTCTCCTCTCTTCTCCTCTCCTCTCCTCTCCTCTCCTCTCCTCTCCTCTCCTCTCCTCTCCTCTCCTCTCCTCTCCTCTCCTCTCCTCTCCTCTCCTCTCCTCTCCTCTCCTCTCCTCTCCTCTCCTCTCCTCTCCTCTCCTCTCCTCTCCTCTCCTCTCTTCTCCTCTCCTCTCCTCTCCTCTCCTCTCCTCTCCTCTCCTCTCCTCTCCTCTCCTCTCCTCTCCTCTCCTGTCAATCTCCTTGGAGAATCAGACAACTTTGAGGGTGACTAATTGAATTAAGGATAATTTTAGTATGAGCGCATCTACTTTCAGCAGTTTGTTAGCATTTGAATACATTGTAAATAACTCCTCTTCAGGAAATTCAGGTGAAGGAGAAGCTAAGGAACAGCAGAGAAGGGTGGCTGCCTCAGCTTTCCATGCACTGATTCTCCATCAGGCTTCTAGCCTGTGTGGTTACAAGGCCAGCTTGCAGAAGGGACCCTGGCAACCTTCATGAGGCTGCAGACAATCTGAAGAGTCATTCTGAGGGGACTCTACTGCCTCATTTCTCTTATCCACTTCCTACATCTCAATCCTTTTCCCAGGAAGGATGAGGGGTATAGCTGCACACACTGTTTGATTGAATTTTACCACAAAAAGATGCCTTGTATCAAAGAGTGGGGAGCAGATGGCTTTGGTGCAGGAGGGAGCAGAAGAGCCGCTGGAACAGGACTAGCCAAGTTGAGGCAAGGAGGCTGCAACAGCTCTCCTTTGACACAGTGCATGTGCCATATGGAGTCAACTCCAAAACCCCAGTTACCTGCATGATCACTAGGGGGAAATCCCTGTTGATTTGTGCCCCTGAGTCCCTCCAACATGGTGGAGAAGTCAGACACTCACATCTGGGCTATGTCCAACAGGATCGGCCCCAGTTGGAATCAGCAGATCTGATGCACTCAGGCTGGTCAGGGAATGGAGGGACAGCATTCCCTGCCCTGCCAAGGGTTAAAAGCAAGGTCCAGATCCACAAGCAGTCCTGCTGAGGAGAAAAGCACAACCCAGCAATTCAGGCATGTCTCACCCCCTTTCAAATGACATTGTTTTAGTGCTGTCGGCCTCGCCCCTCACTGGTAATTACAGACTTTCACTGCAAGGGAAAGAGACATAGTAAAGGAAACCTTCATTACAGACTTATCTCCTAGTGCAAAAGCAACCTCAGTGTAATGTCTGGGGCACGTTGCCAGAATCAGCCACCAAAGCAAAGTGCTTGCATTTAGGACAAAAATAAAAGGGGGAGAAGTGTTAAGTGATTTGAGAAGATCAGAAGCCCATCAGGCTGGCTGCTGTACAGTGCTGGGTGTGGGGAGCACTTTGGAGGAACTGGAAAGCTACCCTGGCTTTAAGTGGTGTGGTTTGCATCCTACATTCTTCCTTCCTCTTTTTCGACATGCTCGTGTCCCCTGATGTCTGTGTGTGTCCCTTTGTCACCCTTGGCAAACATGAGTGGGCTGGGAAGGGATGGTTTCCCCAGAGTTCCTAATTTAATGTTCCTCAAAGGGGAAGATAAAGGTGCAGGTGTCCTTGGCTTGACCCCCTCCACTTTGCAAACCTAATTACAATATGCCCAATTGAACAGGCTTCTTGTATCCAAAGCTGGGGTCTTCTTCTCCCCTTGTCTAGAGCAAGGGACCCCAGGAGGGTTTTTCTTCCCAGTAAGACACTCCCCTGTTACAGCCCAGGACTGCTTCCCATTGCTGAGGCCACCTCTCAGGGTTGACATTGACCCGCCCACAGGTGGCTGACACCTTCTCTGGCATACACTTCTCTTTCCTGCTGCTTTCTTCCTCATCCCAACTTTCTGTCTGCAAGCAATGCAGATCCCAGGTAAGTGGTTAGCTCAGTGTTTGTGGGAGAGTTCATTCCAGTGACATCTGCGTGTTCCTGCAGAGCCCATTTTTGCTGTTGATGGTAACACCTTGTTCTTCCAGCATCTGGGGTCTGACGCTGGATTAGAAAGATCATTTAACCTAGAGGCCTTGTCCCCAGGCAGTTATGGCAGGGATGGGAGAGGACCACAAGGAGAAAAGCATTTAATCAGATTGCTAGATTGCTATTAAGATGTGTCTGGGGAACTGGATGAATTTTAGTTGTCCTTTCCTACCCGGTGAGTGAGCATAGGAAAAGATTTACCTTCTGGCCTTTCCATTTGGGCATGTTGACATTTCCAGGCGGCACTTGCCTCTGATGGGGAGGTTTGACGTCAGGTGGGCTGATTAAAGCCTGCAGTGCCTCTGACTCATTTGGCTACGGCCCGCGCAAGGGGATTTGTAACAATCTCCTCTTCCTATCACTCATTATGGTTGACTTTAAGTAAATAAAGCTAAGCTCAATTCACAACTTCAGGGAAGATGCAGCTCAGGCTCAGATATGCATTGCCATGGGAACAGATGCTGCCAGGCGCACACAGAAATGTCCCTCTGGCAGCAAACTCCCCTGCCTGGCTTCCCCTGCCCCAGTGGTGCGTGGGGCTGGAGCTGGCAGCGGGAAGGCAGAGTGGAGCTGGCACTGCTCCTGGCATCTGGGCATGCAGCTGCATTTGGGAGGAGCCCAGCACTGGCCTTGCTATCCTCCCAGCCTCAGGAAAGCCCACCTGAGCCAGCCAGCCGTCCTCTCACTGAGCACGAACTGCTTTGGGGGAAACGCTGGTCAGTGGGTTTTGCAGAGCTCCCTGTTTGACTGGCATTTCCAGACTGAAAAGCCCCAGTGTAGCTTTTTCAACCTGCAAATAAGATAGAGAGTGACTTTCTGGGTCAACAAGTCTCATACAGCTGCACCCAAGCCTGTAATGCCACCCTCTTCATGCACTGATCGAGCTCCAAAATAAGGAGATAAAAGTTATCAGCTGCCTTTCAGAAGCCTCACTGAGCAGACCCCTCACTCACACTTGCTAGATTGATGCCCAGCAAGAACACAGAGATGCAAGGAGATGTCATTTCTCCAGCTGACTGGGCATAGACAGGTGATGCAAGGCAAGGCAGGGCTGTAGAGTCCCTTTCTCTTCTGTCCCTGTACCTGTCACTGTGGCATGCTGAGCATGGTCTCTTTGGTGTTGCCATGTCCTTTACAGCTCTTGATTCCTCAAGACTTGAGTATGGCAGCAGCCCAAAACGTGAAGCAGGAAACATGCCCAAAGGCAGCAACACTAAGGAAAAGGCCCTTTGAAGTGCTCAAGAACTCAGTGCCTCCAGCACTGTGCCTGTTCATCTTCAACATCCACTGGTGTTTGAGAGAAATGAGAGGTCCTGGTTTCTGTGGCAAATGGGACTAAGAGCATGGACAGATCTTTCTTTCTCCAGGTATCTCAGAACATTTAATGGCTTTCTTAAATCCTGAGCACCTGGAGTCCTGGGAATATGGAAGCTTCTCACCTCCCCTGCTCTTTTCTTAGGTAGCTTCTGATGGTTGAAGGGAACCAGCTGAAAATGCACCCCCGTGGCTACAACACAGGCAGCAAACCTAAGAAACCATCATTCACTGATTTCAAACCTATTATTTTTAGACCACCCCCACTGACTAAGCTCTGAATTATGGTTTTCGTTTTGGATTGTGGGGAAGTACAAGGCATGCAGGGAGGTCCTTGGGTGCTCTCCTTCTGACCTGAGCTGCACCAAGAGGAAGCATACATCCCATTGGACTCTTAGGAAGGGGCAGAAAACAACTTCAGCCAAGAATCCAGTCTTCTCACATAGATGGCTAGGACTACTGTCCAGGTTAAACCTTGTTTTGTATGTTTAGCTGAGGTACCAAGTCATTTTTCTATTACAGCTGATTTGAAATGAGCCTTACCTCCTGCAGTCATTGTATCCTGTCACATTGGGGAACTTAATAGCGTGGTAAGAGCTCGAACATGTGAAAAGGTTTTATTGAGCCACATTGTCATGACAAATCACTGAAATCTGAGAAATCTAGTTTACAAAACAAATTCCTTTTTTTTATGCATCTTTCCCAACTCAAATTCAAGCCAGAAACTCTCTGGGTTCTGCAGTAACTCTAATCTAGCAAAACTGTGGGTGTAAGAGAGTTGAAAAACAATTGCATGAGGTCTCCAGGGCTAGTCCACAATGACTCCAAACCCTAAATTGCTCATCCCTTGAGCGTGGTTTAAGACTGCAATGGATCCTGGCGGAGCTGTGTAACCAGCACTTAAATAAAGGGGAGGCATCTGAATAAGTGGCATCTGTTCTGGGAAGGGCTGACCCCGAGACAGCCACAGCAAGAAGGTACTGAAACCCACTGTCTCCTCCTAGAAACAGAATTGAAGGTCACAAAGTAAAGACCCCTGCAACCAGTGCTGGCCTCTGATTAAAAATAAATCCCTTTCATGCACAGACAGTGGTTTGAGAAGCAGAATAGTGAACTGTGGTGAAAGCTTGGAGATTTGATGGCTGGGCATCTTGGAATGGTGACACAAATGGCATCAATTCAGGTATAGCTCTATACTCCCAGGCATTGACATCAATGTGCAGGTGTGCTCACTCCTCTTACACTTACTTCTTTCACAGTAAAACTCATTTTTATGGTGCTTTTATCTGGGAGAAAATACGTAAGCAACTCAAGAATGACAGAGATGAAAGGCTGCTTGGTGTCTTACCCATGCCACCTCTAGAGCCAGAAAAATCATGGACCTCTGTGGACAGTTGGTGCTTTGCCCCAGTACAAGAACTAGCATCATTATTTCCAAGTGATGGGGGAATCCACTGTCTCTCACCAGAATGATAAGCAAAACCAGCACTGTGGTCTGGCCCTTCTACCCCCTATATTGTACTCTCAGAGTTCACAGGCAGCAGAAGTATTCAGACACTTAAAAGGCTCTTTACTTCATTTCAAATGCAGTAGAGGAAACACTGGTAAAATACATTATATGATTGGCCCACATAACTCGTTGCTGTCAGTTATAACTGAGAAGGAGTGGGGAAGAAAGGATCCAGCATTTATGGGGGTGAAAACATCCTCCATTATACTATGCAAGGAAAGGGCACGGCTTGCAGCCCCATGAACCCTTTGAAGACAGGGTTTCATAAAATACCTGAGGCAGAGAATTGAAAACAGAGATCCATTAAAATACGTCAGCACCCTAAACAGCAGACCAAACAGGAGATGTTCCTCATGAGCAGGTTAATATGTAAGTATACTTCACATCATATCTATATTTCCATGGAAAATCACGAAATTTCCAGGAGGCTGTGACCCCAAACAGCAGCTTTTATTATCCCATCAGACAGAAAATCTTGCAGTATCTTACACAAATAATAGTCCTGTTGCCAGTGAGTAGTTCTGCCTGGTCTTTTGGTGTCTGATCAATGTAAATCACTCTCCCTTCACTGCAGGCTGCCATCCTCTCCTCCTTGACCAGATACCCAGTGGATTATTTTTGTCTCAGATCGCATAGTCCCAAAGTTACAATTACACATTGACCTCAAAGACTTGCTTTTAAAATTACCCTTCTTCAGCAAACCCTCGGTCTAGTGGGTTGAGTGGTTTTTTATATTTTTTATTTTTATATTTAATGGTTAAATAGTGGGTGTGGTTGGGGAGAGAGGAGAAGAAAGAGAAAGAAGCAGACAGAGCAAGCAGTAGCAGGGAGGACTGTGAAGGTCACAAGTGTCCTTCTCAGGATAGGAAAATCCATGTGCTCTGGAGAGGATACACTTGGCTTCCTCTCCTCACCAGTGTCTTCTTCTGGAGGGTTCTTGCTGACAAATGTAATTCCACCATACAGACAGTGACAGTCCTTTTTCCTCAGAGGGACTTATTCTTGCAGCACTACCTAAACCCAGAGACCCAACAAACCAGTGCCCTTCAAACATGATGTGAAAATTGAGACTTTCCTATAAACACTCACTGGTGATAAGCATTTTACAAATCAGAAGAGACAGAAAAGCAACTGAAAAGTGCTCTAAAGGACCTAAAGGTGAACAGGCCTAGGACAGCAATAGGCAGAGACGACTGTAGAGATATATTCACAGTGGAAACCATGGAGGATGTCACATGCCCATACTGCTGCTCAGCTGCCAGTTCCATCATATCCCTGCAAAACTTCACAGAATGCACAGAAATCTCTATAGAAGAGGATTGATAAGCATCTTCTTCGAGGATAGACAGGAGGAGGAAATAGAACACCAGTCTGTCTCAGCAAGGAAAAAAAGAGGGAAGCAACTCACAGACCGACAGCAGAAACTTCAAATCTGCAGCATCATCTCACACCCAGGGTGTTCACACAACTCTGTCAGTTTGCTACACATGAAGGTTTTTCCTCCATGCTCTAAATTGCCTTAAAGCCCAGCTGAAACGGTTTTTAAGGCTGACTGGAGCCACAGTGAATTGGCTCCACGTGATACGAGGGGAGCTCTGGCTGGGCTGCTTGTGAAAGCTGGCCTTTTAACAGCCTCTGTCAGCTGGCCAGTGGCTGCTCTTCAAGCCACCCTGTTCTTGTGATGGTCTCCTTCATCTTCAGGCATGCACATCCCTTCCACTGTTCTGCTCACCTTATCCTCCCATAGCTTCTTTTGCATACTTGTTACTTCGCAGTCCTGACAGGGTGAGCTTTCATTTTGACAAATCTCACCAGCAAAAGGCCAAGAGTAGTATTTGCAGAGGAGACCTGCAAATGGTGCTCCAAGCTGCAGATATTTGAAGAGAAGACATCTGTGACTCAGTGCATGCTTGAACCCCTGCTCTGTGCTGTATGTGGCTCTGAGTGGGGGTTCAATTGTATAAGACAGATCCAAACACCATCAGACTGGAAATTATCTCAGCATTTTTGCTGAAGTCAGTGTCTCAGGTGTTTGGGAGGGGATGGTCCAGTTCCCTTCATTCCTCCTGAAGCTCCCCTGGGACACAGTGCTTTTTCCTCCTCTATACAGTTCTGTTGGGTGTTGCCTCGTGCTGTTGCAGGGCTGGCCTCACCCACGCCTGCAGTGGCTGTATTTTGCAGTGGGTGAACTGATTTTTGGTTTGGGGAAGGTCTTTTTGGTCCATTTTGTGAAATGCTTTTGAGGCCTGTGAAACTGAAATGCATTTGATACCCACTGGAAGAGATGACAGGCAGGTTAGCACATCTCAGGCTGGGGCAGAAAGTGGTATCAGAGCTCCAGTTAAGTGATACCTATAAATGGTGGCAAGGAGTCTGATGAGGATAAGCAGACATGTGAGGACTCACCACTTCTCTCCTTTGGATTTAAAAAGCCAAGTCCACCTACCAACATTTGCTGAGTAGTGTTTGTTTCACTGGTATCAATCAGCAAGACATCAGTCACATGTACTTCTGAAATAAAAATGTTCAGATTCCAAACTCTGCTCTTTTAATGAGCTCTAGTAAATTTGCTCCCTTTTTGCAGTCCTGGGGTCAATGAATTAGCGACTGCCCAGGGAGAAGCTTAATTAAGCTCCAATAACACAGCAGAGGTTGTACCCCCTTGCCCTCCCTCTGTACACATCCTCCCTTATACATCTGGATAAAAGCTTCACTGCAAAGCCTGGAGAGAGCAATTGCTTCAAGCAGAGAGTCCCTGAGAGCACGTCTGAGCTCCCAAAAACCATTGCAAACTCTTGCATCATGCAGAGGCAGGAGAAGCCGGAGCAGCTAGGAAGTGAGAAGATCCACTCTGGCAGCTGCTGCCACAGGGATAAGGTGTCACTGGGAACAACAAAAGGTGTTTTTACTGAGGAAGTGTGGTGCCAAGAGCTACTAATCTTCTAGCAGAGGCAGGAATCCTAGGGCTGCACTGCTGGGGCTTCTCTTGCAGCAGGAGCAAGCCAGCCATTCAGGACTAGTCTGACAAATCTGGCTCCAGCTGCTTGGCTTTATTAACGACAGAAGCCCTCGAGGGGTGGGATCCAGAGGCATCACAGAGATTTTTTTTTCCCCTTCCCTAAGCACAAAAGACAGAAGTGGAATGTAGCTGAGGAATGCTTCGCCGTTGGAAGGGATGTAATAAATCTCCTTGGATGTGATATTTGGTTTATTTTGTGGTAGTCATTCAAAAGGAAAATGCAGATTGTGGGGCTTAGTGCTCAGCCTATGCTGGCAAAGGATCCCTGACAAAGAATGTCCATTGGCAGGGAATTTCCTGACTTTGCAAGGGAGCAAACGCCTCTTTTTTGGTTACTCTAAAAGCTGTCTTGCTGTTATATAAAAGGTCTGCTATTAGGCAGACTGTGATCAGATCTTCTCCAGATCCACCAGAAGAAGGACAAGCAACAACTGGCCTGATTTGCAGGAGGAAGGATTTGGGCTGCGCCCAAGAAAGTGGTTTTCTTCCCAGGAAGGTCTCCTGGGCCGCAGGGGGCTGCTGGGGAGGCTGCAGCCTCCTGATTAGCTAGAACCATTTCACACACACATCAGGCACTGCTCCTGGGTGACTCCACCTTGGAGAGGAGGGGGAAGGCTTCAGAAACTTCCTGAAGTCCCTGCCAGCCCTCTGGTGATTATTACTGTATGATTGTTATTTAACAGTGGCAGTGCCACCTTTGGCATCGGCACTTAAGGAGGAGTCCTCCTGCACTGAAGGTCACTAGTTCTAGGGATAGGCTCACAGGCAGAGGTCAGGAAAGAAGAAACCAGAAGGGAACTGATATACAGATGGATTGATTAACTGCAGAAGGACAGCAAAGTAAAATCCCAAAGGTGGTGGTGGACCTACCACTGAGGAAGATGAGGCCAGGTTCAATGAGAGAGGTGGGCAGGGAGGAGGAAAGGGACTACTTCTGGGGTATCATGTCTATCTGTGAACTCCTTAGGAAGGTCATGATGGAGGCCAGTCAGATGGCATTAAACCAGGATTAAAGAGGACCTTGTGGAAGAGGAGCAGCCTAGATGGAACCATCCACAAGCTGCCTGCAGCAGTTCTACCCTTAAGGGAATCACCACGGTGGTAGGTAATGGGAAGGAGCAGAGCTGCAGAACCTCTGGGCAGAGGGGGAAGCATGGCTCCCACATACACTAGGTGACCCCTGCTTTGAGCCCCAGAAACTGCTCAGGCTGTGCCCTGATAAAAGCAGCTGATAGAGGCCAGAGCTCAGAGGGGTCAGCCACAGAATCCATGGCCTCATTGCTCCATTCATCCTCCAGAAATGCAATTTTACCCACACCACCAGGTTACTGGGGATTCCCCTTTCTTGTTTAGTTCTGAAATGTGTGTGTAAAGATACCATTAATGAGGAGGACTTTGCTAAGATTTTAATTTCCTAGAATTTTCTGTCAGTGGAGGGGCCAAGGCCCCCACAATAAAAGAGTCCAAAGGTCACTGCCTGCCATTGTCACCTGCTGAAAATTACATGCTTTCAGTGTTTCCTTTCTTGTCAGGGAACACAACTATCTTCTGTTCTGCTCCCTGTGGTTTTACACAGAGGAGGTGTCCATGTGAAGCAAGTGACCTTATCAAGAAGTTAGCAGTCTTGGGTTATTAGCAGAGCTGGAATAAGCACTTTGCTGCTGTTATCATTGCTATTGATTTTACATTTATAAAGAGCAGCAAATTTACACATTGCCTAATAAATACAGAGTTTCCTGAACTGCAACTAGTGACAGGAAAATTGGGAGGCTTTTTTTTTTAAAAAAAAACAACAACAAACAAACCTAAACTTTTTTTTTTCTTTTTTGCTAAACAATTATGTGATATTTCTGTAACTTTTTTCCACTACAGCAACAGGATGAAGATCAGAGGCATTGCTGCCACACTCCTGCAGAGTCAAAACACACCTGGACGTGGTGAGATCAAACGGATCTCCTGGGCAGAATGGCAATTTTTCACCTCTTACCCCACTGGTGTCATCCAAAGTTTTGGACAGACAAGTCCAAAATGTACTGCGTGCCAGTGAACCAACACAAGGCCTTGGTTTCTACTCCTGATGTGCCACTTAAAATTTCATCCCAGTTTTCCAAAGATGCAGCATTTTCCTCCTGCAAGAGTGGGGCTGTGACACCAATTAGGGTAGAACATGGGGTATAACTGCACTGAGGAACCTGTGAGCAGGCAAGTGAATTCCCTTAAAGGCAGAGCACCATTATCAGCACAAACGTTTTGATTGTGGACTAATTATTTGTTTATCAGGTTAAAAGTGAAAACCTTTTAGCTTAAGTCTTTGCGAGCATTTACGAAATGTTTTTTCTAAAGAACCTCGAGGGCAGGATTCCTGTCCCCTGTCTCTTCCACCATACATCCAACAGTAGCACTTCGTGTGACACTGTGGCAGAGAGACACAAAAGAGAACAGCAACCAATCATGGGGACAGGGATGTGCAAATCAAGAGTGGAAGGCATGCAGCCTTGAAGAAAGGGAAAGGAGCACATGCTGAATCCAGATAATTAAAGAGGCAGGTTCCTGGATCCAGTTCATCCATTCCTGAATGAAAGCACTAGGCTAGGCCCCAGGAGATCTGAGGCATCACATATTGGTGCTCAAAGGGTCCTCACAGACAGCAGTGAGGTTAAGCCCAGTATTTGGGAAGCACCCAGGTAAGTGGAAACAGATACATGAAGGTGATTTTTGGAAGGGGGGAAAGCTTTAAATGCAGAGATGACATGCGCTAAGTCTGTGCTGTGGTAGAAACCCTGAGCAGAAAACCCGTGAGAGACAAGCTCCCTGGAGGTGGGAATATCCTCCAGAAGTCTGGGTCCTCTGCAACAAGTTCTGTCTTCAGCTTCCCACAAGGAGTTAAAAGTTCTGCCACTCTTCACTCACTGCTTGTGCTCTAAGAGATCTGATCTGGCTGTGAATCGAGGTGTACTGCTCATGCAGTTTACCTTGGCAGGCTGTGAACGTCCTACTGCTGGCTACAGGGTGTGGGCGAGTGTGCCCAGGCCCTCTCTGCACAGCTTCTCCATATCCTCTATAGGCTGGCATGGATGAATGGCTCAGCCTTGGAAAATATGATCATCTTCCAGAGAATGCTGGTTCTGAGCTGTACCCAGAGGAGGCCAGGCTGCACTTGGGGAAGGCTGAGATCCTTAATGAATGGCTGGGTGAAACTCCCTGGGCTCTGCATGTGGAAGGAAGCAGAGACCTCAGCTTTTGAGAAGTTCACCTGAGGATATTCCCTTACAACTTAGCCCTGACACTGTGCATTCAGCCCAGCACCTCTGTATGTGCCCCTAGTTTATATTTTTTGGAGTCCGGGACACATGTGGATGTAGCATATTTATTTGTCTACCTCTTCCAGCAGACTATCCCAAAATACCTGACATGGCATTAACAACTTGAGACTCTAAGGTGCCACCACAGTATTTTCTCACTGAGTATTTCTTCTAGCAAGAAGGACCTTAAAGCAGGTTTGAAGCCCCTTGGCCTTACCTCAAGGCACAACCTAAGTGCAGCATTGCAAGGCCATCTATCCGGGTATCTTCCTGGACCCCTCATAGTGGAGGCCAAAGGCATTCTGTCCAGTTTTACACCATAGTGACACAGGGAATTAGATATTGCTCGAAATATGAATTTTTCTTCTGCATGCTACTGCAGATCTTAGCAAACTAACTGCAGAGTAAGCCAGGGTGGTTTTGCTGGGCACAATGTTACTGCAGAGTCCTTGCCAGCCCTCTCCACAGAACATTTCAGCTCCACTTTAACCCACCATTGCTCCATCTGTATATCCCAATGCATCTGCCAGGCACATAAAACGTGATTCAATTTGATCTTGGAGCTTTTCTACATGGGCCAGTAGATATCAGAGTCTGAGTATACAAGTTATTTTCAGCTTGTCTGTGACATCCAATTCCACCCACCAGGCTTGCAGAGATATATAAAACATGGAGGTGTCTAAAATAACAGGCCCTGAGGAAACATCTGTCACCTCCAGAAGCTTGTGAGGGAGGAGGATGAAGCATTCAACTCAGCAACTCACTGAATTTTCTTTTAGCTCCAAAAGCACAGAGAGCAGCAAGTCTTTCCAACGCAGCCCAGATGCCTTGGCAGTTAAGACTTTCACATTGCCCTCACACTGTATTTGACCCGTAAAGGTAACGCAGGCAATACAGAGATGCTCAGCAATTTGGGTGACATCTGTGCCACCTTTACCTTCAAAAGGAGTGGACTGCTAAATTTCCTTTCTGTTTTTGGATTCCTTCCCAAAAAATCAGATGGTTGGTTGGTTGGCCCTTTGCACCCAATCTCTTCATCAAAGGAGCACAGAACTTGCTGTGCTGGAACCCAGGGGTGGCTGCTCGAGTCCTGAAACCTGCCACCTCCTGTGCAGGTGGAACACGTGGGCCAGAGCCGTGCCTATCCTACCGCTATTCACCTTTCTGCACAAAACATTGGGAACAGCGCCAAGAAACTCTGTTTGTACTTTCTCCCTCCTCACTTTTGAAGCAATCCAGTTCTCTCCCTTGGACCTCAACTCCACTCATTGCTTCCTGCCCTTCATAGTGGAGAAAAGAGCAGTGGGAGCAGTGGAAGGAGGAAAAGAAAGGCAAATCACACTGTATGGAGTGCTCAGAAGGCGAATGGTGGCAATTTGTGAAGCACGCAGGTTTGGGGAGCAGGAGAGCGAGGACAGATGGTGCCGCTGGAACCGCTGGAGAGGAAGGAGGGAGGGCTCAGCTCGCAGGGCCCGCGGGATCCACCTTGGCTCACCGCACTCGCCTGCAGGCACCTGTTCTACCCGCCCAGGGGTGCAGACCGGGACAAGCCCGGCTCCCTCCCACCTCACCTAACAAATATTGGCGTTACGGCGGGTGGCAGCGCGACACAGGGCGGGCGGCAGCAGCGCTCGCCGCTGGGCGGACCGCGGCGCAGGCCAGGGCCCAGGGCCTGACCCTGACAAGAGCGCGGGGTGCCCCTGCCCCCACCGCCCCCCGCAGCCCCCGCAGCCCCCGCAGCCCCCGCAGCCCCCGCAGCCCCCGCAGCCCCCGCCCCAGGCCGCCATCAGCCGCCGCCCCGCCCCGCACGTCCTGACGATCGCGGCGCGCCCGGAGCAGCCTCCCGGCCCGCGGCGGTGCTGCCCCCTGGCGGCGGGCGGGCAGCGCTGCCCGGCCCTGCCCCTGCCCCTGCCCCTGCCCCTGCCCCTGCCCCTGCCCCTGCCCCTGCCCCTGCCCCTGCGCCTGCACCTGCCTTGCCCTGCCCCTGCCCCTGCCCCTGCGCCTGTCCCTGCACTGCCCCTGCCCCTGCCCGTGTCCCTGCCCCTGCCTTGCCCTGCCCCTTCCCCTGCCCTGCCCCTGCCCCTGCCCCTGCCCTGCTCCTGCCCCTGCCCCTGCCCCTGCCTTGCCCTGCCCTGCCCTGCCCCTGCCCCTGCCCCTGCCCTGCCCCTGCCCGTGTCCCTGCCCCTGCCCCTGCCCCTGTCCCTGCACTGCCCCTGCCCCTGCCGTGTCCGTGTCCCTGCCTCTGCCCGTGCCCCTGCCCCTGCCCCTGCCCGTGCTCCTGCCCCTGCCCCTGCCCCTGCCCTGCCCTGCCCGGCCCTGCCCCTGCCCCTGCCCCTGCCCCTGCCCTGCCCGTGCTCCTGCCCCTGCCCAACCTCGTCTGGACGAATAAACCTTCGCGAAGGACCCGCTTCCCTGCGTGTGACAGGAACAGCCAAACGTTCCCTCCTCCGGTTTATTTCACGCCCCCAAACGACGCTGGAGTTTGGTTTGGTTTGGTTTTGGTGTGTTTTGTTGTTGCTGTTTTTGCTCTAAGTGTGTTTATACCAGTGAAAAGTGCTGGTATTTAACGTCGTTTCGTTCAGCACGGACCGCACCTCCAGGACCGCCCGCACCCTGCAAAGCCCCGCACCCCGCAAGGCCCCGCACCCCCAGGCTCCGCACCCGCAAGGCTCCGCACCCCCAGGCTCCGCACCCGCAAGGCTCCGCACCCCGCAGGGCGCCCGCACCCCCAGGGGCGCCCGCACCTCGCAGGGCCCCGCACCCCGCAGGGCCCCGCACGCCCAGGGCCCCGCACGCCCAGGGCCGCCCGCACCTCGCAAGGCCCCGCACGCCCAGAGCCCCGCACCCCGCAGGACCCCGCACGCCCAGAGCCCCGCACTCCGCAAGGCCCCGCACGCCCAGGGCCGCCAGGGGGCGCCGCCGCCGCGGGGGCGGAGCCTCGTGCCGCCGCCATGAGCCGCGGTCCCGCCGCCCCCGGTGGTCCCGCCTAGAAGGAGGGAGGGGTCGGTCTGGCGGAGCCGCCCAGGAAGGGGGGTCTTTCCTTGGGGGCCGCGGGACAGGGGCGCTCCCAGAGCTGCCTCTCGTAGCGAGAGGGGCTTTGCGTCGGGGCTGCGGGTGTGTCTGTCACGCAGTTAGGCATGTGTCGCTGCCCTGGTACAGGGGCATGCGTGTGTCCGAGGATGCGCTCTTCGGGGGAGAACTGGGATGGATGGACCCATCTTGGCATCCGGACCCACCTGTACAGCTAATATACAAGCCCTGGCCTCATCTGAATGCCAAGACGGGTCCAAGGTGTCAATCTGGAGGAAGATCTTTCAGGAGGAGATAACTGAGGATGTAGATTAGCTGTCCAGGCTGGCTGTGGCTTCGTGTTTCCCACTGAAGAAAGCAGACTCTGACTCAGAGGTGATGGCAGTTGGTGTGGTAGAGCTGGTGTTCACTGACAGCTTGGCTGCTAACGGGTATGCGGGGAGCAGCGTGACGTTTCATGCCAGCTACAAGGTGGCCGTGCAGCGAGAAGCACTCGGGCACTCCGTGCGCCAGGATGTCGGTGGTGCCATGTCATCCGTTCCCTGCAGGAGCCTGGGCTTGCTGTGAGGAACCGTGGAAGGAGCGAGAGATGAATTATTTCCACTTTTGCAGCCTTTTCTGTTCTAAATTGCATCGAGCGCCTACCTTTTGCAAAACCACCTAGAATTAAGAGAAATACAAATCCAAACAAGGCTGAGAAACAAATGATAAGTGCAGAGGTAACCCGAGTGATCTCCCCACCCTTGTATAAAATAGGATTTACAAGGGATCGTAGTGCTTGGCTAAAGGGAAAACTATATTCAAGAAGTGATCAAACATGTAACAGGCAGCAGATAATTAAAAGAACATGAAACTTTCACAGATATTAATGTTCTTGGTAACACAGTCTGAACTGGCAAGTATATATACATTTGGCAGTGTGATGTAAATGGTAGCAGATCATCTTAATCAGATGGATAGAAGAAAGACTTGGTGCATGAGGACATCCTTACAGATTCTTCACACGTGCGAGAGCTGATCACCAGTGCCACTGCTGTGTCAGTATCTTTAATATTTTATCTTTGATGTTGGCTCAGCACACTAGGACCTGCAGTTTCTGCATAGAAGTTGCTCCTTAAGTATGAAAGATTTTCTAGAAGAAGGGCTTCAAAATATGCCAGTGAAGCTGCATAGGCTCAGTTTGTGTATTGCATTTGGTAGGAAACTATACAGAAAATTGTCTATGGACTGAAAGCACAGAAATACAAAGGATTGTAAAGGAATGCCAGGGCTGAGCTGTCTGCTCCATGGAGGGCATGGGCAGAGCTTTCCCAGACATAAGGCACTGCTGAGGCTGCAGCAAAGTGCTGCAAGCAGAGTATCAAATACAGGAGACTCCAGTCTGAAGTCCAGGTCATGGACACATGAGCCGCCAATGTGAAAGAAAGAACAAGAAAGCTGCTCAGGAGCAGTTTGTCCTGGAACAGTTCACCAGACATCCTTTCCCTTTTAACAGATAATCCTACAGGCACTTTCTCTCACACACAAATGTGTGTGCTTATTTAAAAGCGGAAATATCTAGATGATCAGCCAGTTCTTCAACTGATGGCAACTAAGTTCAAACAAATTACATACTGAATAAAGACGTAGATTCCACTGAGGTTCTAATGACTGCAGCTTTTGAAATGGTTGGGAAGTAGTCAGAACCAAAGTCTGGGGATATTTAACCCTGGAAGGTTTGGGTTTTTTTCTGTCTACCACAGTACCTGATGACTGTTTCTGATATTGTTATCTGCTTTAATGAGCAAATTCCATCAAACAGCAGTCAGCCCTGATATATCCCTCCTCTCTTCCCATCTCCTTGGCCACATATTGCTTACTGTGCTAAGTGCTAAATGGCTCTTGGAAAGTGCAAAGAGGGTGTTGTGAAAGGGCTAAGC
Organism: Apus apus; assembly: GCF_020740795.1. Taxonomy (NCBI): domain Eukaryota; kingdom Metazoa; phylum Chordata; class Aves; order Apodiformes; family Apodidae; genus Apus; species Apus apus. The sequence goes on from NC_067286.1 coordinate 25,398,533, forward strand.
CGAGTTTCACAAACAACTGCCCGTACACAGAAATAGCCCCATTGGTAGGGTGGTGCAGGAGGCCCAGCAGCAGCAGCCTGGTTGAAGACCCTTATTTTGACAAGGCTGGAGAACTGAACTTCACAGTTGCCTTCTTAAGATAATGTAAATTACACGTTTCCACCATGTGGAAATGAAGTTGGTCTTTTACCCTAACTGAAATGAAACCACTGGATACTTTGTCAGAAATATTTGACAAAGATCAGTATGTTCCTGCTAACCAGGTCAAGTTCATCCGCTCTGCCTGCTCCACAAGAAACCAGCTCAGCTGGCAATCTCAGCACTCAGTAATTCTCAGAAGTGAAGAGCAGTTCCTGGAAGATGATGGGAACAAGGCCCCAGGCCCACCAGCTCTGGCATGAACTTGGCTTCTGAAGCCCCAGCCAAAGTCAGAGGAGAAACCCAAAGCATCTGTCCAGCGAAGAGGTGCCAAGGTGCTAATGCCAATTCAAATGTTCCCCAACGAATCGCCGTTGTCCGGCCATGGGCAGAAAATAAAACAGACCCATGTTTTTTATCTTTGCCAACGAGTGGCAGCATGTTGGGGCCACCAAAAAGCATATTATCCAGTGTATAAACTTCAACCTGCAAGTACAGGAGAAGCTTCACCATAAAAGAAGCCACTGACTTGCAAGAACATTTCCAGAAAGCAGAGTGGACAGGGTCTTTCATGTGAAGCAATTTCCTGGGTGAACGAGCTCCGTCTGTGGTCATAACTTGTTTATCTGTTTAACTGTTGGAATATCATAGAGTCACAGAACCACAGAAGTGTTTTGGTTTAAGGACATCAAGTTCAACTGTTAACCCAGCATTGACAAGTCCACCACTAAAGCATGTCCCTGAGCACCACATCTACACATCTTTTCAATGCCTCCAGGGATGGTGACTCCACCACTTCTCTGGGCAGCCTGTTCCAGTGCCTGACAACCCTTTCAGAGAAGAAATTTTTCCTAATATCCAATCTAAATCTCCCCTGGTGCAACTTGAGGCCATTTCCTCTTGTGCTGTCACTTGCCCTATAGATCTTGCTCTGCATGCACATGAACTGGGATCACAAGACACCTCACTGCCCCATTACTCACTGCCACTTAGGGCATCTCTGCTATGCTGAGCTGTAGCATTTGGTTTTGATCCAGTGAGTGCTGGCACGGACTGGCTTCCAGCCCGAGGAAGCAGCCACTCTATGTGCAATGGGTAAAGGTACTCGTTCTAACTTTAAACCGACAGGTCTGCAAAAAAACCCGTCTTTAATTAGTGATTATTTTGCTTATTTTATGGGGTGCTTCAGGTGCTCTCAATTTCTGTGCAAAATAGATGTAGTATAATGAACATGGAGGGCTGCCTTGCTAATTGTTTTAATTTTGCAATTAAATTTTTGCAGGTTAGATGCTAACTAATACATTTAAAATCAGTGCAATGAATTGGGTTTTTTAAACTAACACATTTTGAAAGCACATGTTTCCCTTAAGAAAAATAGCATCTGCAACCGTTCTACTGAGCTATTTGGGTTCTGAAATGTGTTTATTACAAAAAATGCCACCGAGTCTGTGGTATTTGCCATGTGAGCTATTTATAAGGCATGTTATTTATAAGGAAAGTCATTCATAAGGATGGTAAGTTTAAGTTATTTATAAGGAAAAGCCAGGCTCATTATCTCATTTTATAGCTGGAGATGATGTGGCACAGGGACAGGTGAAACAGTTTCCCCAGTGTCATGCAGCAAGCCCAGTTAATCCCAGCTCCTGCTGCCTGCCCATCCAGCCCTCCTGCCCACTGAGCCACACACTCCTCCATGGTCCTATGGGTTCTTCTCCCCCTTGCTCCACAGCCAACAGGGTAGTTCAGGTTTTTTTGCATCCTTCCAGCCATGGGTCTACTGCAGAGGATACAGCTTCCTAAGTAATGATGAATCTCCTTAGAGCTTCCCAACTTTTACTAGAAGCCTAGGTTTCTTGATTGGTTTTCAAGAGAAATATACATCTGCTAAACCCATTTAATCCATAAGAAAGGAGACATTAGTCACTGAATTTGGACAGTGGACATTAGCAAACCCATATTTGCCACTCACATTGGCTATGCTTTCCTTCTGGTTGAGAAACAGGGTGAAAAACTCAGTGGGTTCCAGGATTGTTCTGTGGCTTTGGTTATTTGTTTCCTCAATGAAATTCAAAGCTCCAGAATTCAAACAAACTGCAGCCAGCTCTGGGCAAAAATGAAAATGCACAGGAAAATATTGTCAACTTTTTCCCCAGCTAAATCACAACAGAGACTAGCAGCTACTGAAAAGCAAAATGTCCACATGGATGCAGGCAAGACACAGCTGACAAGCAGAGACTGCCTGCACTTACAGGGGCTTAGGTACTTTACATTGCTCCCTGGAAAGCCTCCTGGCATCTACTCACCAAGGTGTTCAGAAATGGCTCAAAAGGAAAGGGTGGAGGCATAATTCATGGCCTTTTCCCACCAGGTGCCATAGGGTTTCTCTGCAACTTGGTAGGTAGGAGGAAGTTGCTCTGCTTTCTCTGTCAGACTGAGGGTTGCCATATTGGGGATTTACAGCAAAATATGCCATCTTGTCTTCATTTCTGAAGTGGCACAGTTCAGCTGTGCCCACCCTGTGTAGATGCCTTAAGCTTGTTTCCATCTGCATCCTATGCCCATTGGCTGCCCACTGACAGCCTGGGCATACCTACAGCATCCCTGGAGGAAGCTGGTCACAATGTGTTGAAGGACACTGCACGGCCACCTTGATAGCTCCACAACTTCATTCCCTTATGCCTAAATGGGAGGTGTTTTCATACCTTCTTTGGGTCTCTGTTTTGAAGCAGAAATGTCTCCTTGTCCTGCTCCCAGCAGTCGGTGAGAACATTTCATCTTTACAAGCCAACAGTTACCACATCGTTCTCTGGTCTTGCCCTTCTTAAACAAACCTTCTTCATCTCTCTTTGCAGGATGTGCTTTCAAAGCCTCATCTCAGGTCTGCTGCTCGGCGGTGAAACCTTCAGTTTGTGTCTGCCTTTCCCCATGCCAGGAAGAGCAAACCAGTCACCTGCTGTGCCATGCACCCAACACCCTGCATGAGCTGTGCCTTTTTTTGGGAACAGCATCATAGTGTTGACCCCTGTGCAGTTCAGGGCTCACACCCCGAGCTGCCTTTTCTGAAGCACTGCCGCCTGGCCACTTATTCCCCATTTTCTCTTTGTGCCTTTGATTTCCTCCTCTTAAGTGTAGCACTTTGCACTTTTCTTTACTGAGTCGTTGATTTTCTCCAATTTAGCAAGATCATTTTGAATTCTCAGTCCATCCACCAAACTGTTTGCATCCTCTCCCAGCTAGATGATGTCTGCAGATTTTATGAGTACTCTTTATTCTCTCATCACAGGTTGTTAATGAAAATACTGCATAAAATGGATTCCACACAGATGTTGGAAAGACCCTGTTTAAAAATTCCTGCAAGTCTGACAAAGAAGAACCGATAACTGAGTTTTAAAGCTATTTTTTTTCACCACCCATGTGTCTACTTTATGAAGATTTAATCTAAACCATATTTTCTTTGTTTGCTGAGGAGAATGCCATGCGGAATGTTGTCAAGACCTTCTGAGAATCAAGTTGTATGACAACTGTTACTTCCTCCCTATCTGCAAAGAAGGGTGTGTAAAGCCCACACTGACCATAACTGAGAAAAGGATTTTTATACAGGCTTGAACTGCTTTATCAGTTTCCAATCTTCAGTTCAATTGCTGCAATTACGTGTGTAGCCATAGCCCGAGTAATTGTCTCCAGTATCGCAGTGATTAAAGCTCATTCAAAATTCCAGCAAGCTTCAATAAAGCATTTTCCTCCTTTGCTAGGACAATATGTAGTCGGAGATCAGAGACTTTTTTACAATCCCAAATTCAGCAAGGGAGAAGTTGCCCCTAATACACACGCAGCAGTGAAAAACTCCTTTGTGAAAATGTGAAGATGTAGGTAGGTTCTTGAAGAGATTTCCTACTTTGTAAAATCCACATTCAAGGAAGCATAATGATGTGTGCTAATAGTTGTGTATCCCATCAGTCTAATTATTTTAATTTATGTACTGTTCTGCACTACTATGAAATTCCTGATGCAATCAGTATCACTGCAAGAAAGTATAGCTGTTCTTACAGATGAGTTACAAATCCTCATTAGCCATCAGATGTTACATTAGACAAGCATTTGCTGTATCCTCAATATATTATGCACTTTTTAGTGCTGCTTATTGGTCACCTCTGTACTTAATAGCCTCCATCAGCCTAGTATCTGAGTGACTTGATCCTGCATAACCTTGTGTTAAATAGTGGCCCACCCCTGGAGTCACTTTTCTCTTCAGGGGAAGTAGTACTTCTTCCGAAGGAATGAATGGTTATGATTCTGTAACATTGGAAGTGACTAATCCAGTGTTGTAAATGGGATAAAGGAAAATGGAATGTATTTTGAGAACAAACAGTAATCATTGACACAGTAATTTGCATCCCTAGATGTTATAATAATGACTAAGTATCACTTCCCCTTGTTTGCATAAGGAAGAGTAGGCAGAGAAATCCAGTGATTTGGCTAGCACACCACCAGCAAGCCACTGGAAAAGAGAAGATCTGAACATAGAGGGCTTTTCTTGCAGATTCTTTTCCTGTAATCTGCTATGTGTTTGAAATACGGCATTAAAAAGGTGTGATCCCTTCCAATACTAAAAACTCTGGAAAGATTTCACTAGCTCATGCCAGAAATAGCCAACAAGAGTTGGTCAAGGCTTGTTGTCCTGAGAGACAGGGCGCAGTGTGTTGCCTTCAGAAGACCTGGTTTGGATGGGCAGCTCAGAATTCCTGACAATTTGTGCCAACAGCCTCAATCTGGGCTGTCTTGCTGATGGAGTGAACATATTTTCGATGCCTGAGTAAACTTTCTGCGCTTCAGAAAGTGATTGCAATTGTAAGCACCAAAGTATACCCAGTGACCTTTCTGCTTCACCACCAACTTAGGTGGATTTAAATGGAGAGTACTTGCTATGAGTGGATCGTAAAGGTGTATTTGTACAGTGAGCAGCTCTGCACAAACATTTCTAGACAGGCAGTTCCCAGGAAATCAGAACCACTGCATCAGAGGGATGGAGCATTTGCAAGCTGAAAAGCAAATATGTTTAATGTCTTAATTTTTTTAGAAGAAAACTAAGCGCCTGGGGTACGACTTGCTTTGTACTCAATAAAGGGAGTGCAAAATAAGATCAGCAGAATCAGTGGAAACATTCTAAATTGTCTTTGAATTTCACAGTGGCTGCATACCACAGGACCAGGGTAAATAGCATTCCATACAACCTTTACTTATCTTCTCCTGACAAATATAAAGGATGAGGCAGTCTCACATTGACATACAGCCTGATGTAGGCAAGACATACCTAGAAAAAGTAATTGCTCTTTATTATGCTGATTTATCTTCGTGCCGTTACAAGTCCAAAGGTAAGAGCAAAATTAGTAGGTCTTACAGATTTCCCTTGTCCAGAAATATTATACTTTTTAATGAGGGTCAGTCTACTTCACGTAGCTAAACAAAGGTCAGACTTTCCTGAATAGGCAAGGTAAGAGTTAGTGGGAGCATGCAGGGTTCAGTTACAGGAAGCAAAGGACAGAGGAGCAAGCTGCTGGGCATCTCATCAGGCCAAAGAGGAGTACCAGAGTTGGTGAGGGCCATGCTGTCCTGCCAGAGGGCTTATCCTGGCTCATCCATGAGCAAGCATCTTGATATATTTCAGATTTGGTGGAAAAAACAAAAACAACCCAACCCAACCAGTGATGCCCCCCCTGCCTGACACCCACCTGACAGCTTTGCAGGTGTGCTCTACCTTCCTCCCTGCCTTTGCATTATAGCAAAAAGGCTGCTGGGGTTGCAAGATCTCTGGTGTGTGAATAATCCTGCCATGCTGGGGGTTGATTGGCACCCTTTGGGCATCACTGCAATACAGATGAAGAAATATTTGTTTACATTTGAATAGGAGATCGGAAATTCAGAGATTCTGACTCATTGCCACAGCGCCAGATAACTAGGACCACCCTTATCTTTTCTACTGCATTTTCCAGCTGGAATTTTTTTTGTTCTCTCTCTCTCTCCCCCTTGCTGCGTCCGAGTGTTTTAATGACTCTTAGTTCATTTCTCTGGTTTTGCCTCCCTGGCCTCATTTCCCTTCCTTTATTTTCTTCCTACACACTTTGCTTCCTCTTCAGCTTTCCTTGTGGTTTGTTCTTCTCAAGTTCTCATTAAGTGCTTCTTTTCAGGCTTGTCTCTCTCACAGGCTACTCCAAGCTTGTCTTCCCATGAGGAGGGGGTGAGATGGAGACATTTGGGCTGGAGGGAGGCATTGACAGCAAGGAAAAGCTAGGGATCAAGGGCATTGCTATCAAGGAAGGAAGAGGATGGGGGGAAAGGAAGGCAGGGAGGGACACTCACTGGGATACAGGCAGAAACAAGGGGAGGAAATAAAATGTCAAGGAAGGATGGGAGAAAAAAGATGGGAAGCTGGCAAAGAGCATATGCAAGAGCAAGGGGAAGTAAAAGAATGTACATTTGGGGTCAAGAGAGAAGGGAGATTTCATGGATGAGAGTAATTAAAGGTGGAATTCAATTGCAATAAGGAATTCACTTGGGGCTGAAGGGAAAGAAAGGGGGAAAAGAAGGAATGAAAGAACAAAAAAGAAATTCAAATCCTAGGATGGGCGAGGGAGAGTCTGGGAGGGGAAAAAAAGGAGGTAGAAAACAGAAGACAACAGTAATCCTAAAACACAGCGTGAAAAAAAGTGAAGATTGTTTGAATCTTGGGAAAGACAGAAATACTGGAGGAAAGGAGAAGAGCCTCAGAGCATTTCAGAATAATTCCCTAAAACAGCTCCAAACTGAGTATGTATTAAAAATATCACTGAAACAATATGAATACACTCTTTCCTAAGCACTGAAATGTTCCTGAGCATGCTCAGTCACCTTTCCTGGTCCCAGCCTTTACCACCCTTGCTTCACTATAAAATCCTTAACTTACTGTAGAGCCCTTCCCTATACAAAGGACATAATGCAAAGCCACACACTTGTTGCTGAAACAGCACTAGGGAGGCAAGAAGATCCCTCCATGTGTAAACCCCATTATCCTCCCCATTACTTAACATAATTTGCCTCAGGCAGCAAGTCAAATCCTCCAAACTTTCACTGCAGTGAGAGATAGGGAGTGAGGAACTCACCTTTTCAGGTGGAGTTCACAGCGTGGTTTTCTATCTTTGTTCTTACTTTCTCCCTGGTTCTGTTGGTTTTTTTAATCTTTCCCTTTCACGTTTTTCATCCCAATTTAACTTTCTGCCTACTGTTCTCAAATAACTTACTCAGTATTTTCCTCACCTACCCTATCCTGATGCCCTCTGGGGGTCCTTCTGTTGCCCATGACTCCTCTCCCTCCCTCTCTCCAGGTGCCCACTTCTAGAAGCCATCTCTTACCTACCCCTGCCAAATCATGTGCCCTCACATATCACTGAGACGGGGTACTCCCCCTGATGAGCTCATGCAACTTCCCAGGGTACCTGCAGTATTTCACTCCTTCTCTTGAAAGGGAAATATCTAAAGCATTACAATTTCTCTTTGAACATCAGCAGAAAGGATTATCGCCTTCCACTGATTGTAGGCCCATCACACATCTATTGTCTATTAGCTTTCAAACCTTGACCTCATCATCTCTGGTCCCCTCTGCTTTACATTCAAACATCCCTAATCTCTTTTCACCTTCTGATCCAAATATTTGATCTCAATTAGAAAAAAAGTGAAGGTTCCTTTTTTTCTTTTTACCCTGTTCTTGCTGGCAGGCCTTCCCCCACCCTGGGTGCTCTGCCATGCTTTTGAACTGTGACAATGGCTGGAAGATGGGGAGCTAGGGAGGGATGACAGTGCCTGACTAGGACACTTTCTGAGCATCACCCTAACTTGCAATGCAAGCTCCCACCTTGCTGTGCAGCATGGGGACTAATGCACAGCAACCACCCTCTTGGCTTTGACCATGGAGGTGCTTGCCATACCCACGAGTGCTACTTAGCCCTGTGTTTCCCACCCCTTGGCCAAGCCCCGCCACTAGGCCTGGGTGTAGGCATGGGAAGCCCATATAAATTTGGACTTGGCTATTTCCCTACACTCCTCCCATCAACTGCAAAAGGCTGCCAGAAGCACTGTTTGGACCAGGGGTTTCACAGGAGATGAATGCTCAATCTTCCCAAATTAAGAAGCCAGCAACACAGTGGACATGGAGCTTAGCACCATACATGCCTTCCAGCTGAGCTTCCTGGTACCTTCCCAAAGCTAGACACGCAGACATCTCCAGGCTCTGCTCTTCTGACACCAGATACTCAGGTATCCTGGAAGCACCATGGAGGTGCACTTGGGCAACCTCTCCTCCACAAACTGAGGTTCCCCACAGTCCTGCACTCTGAAAACTGGTGTGCCTTGAGCTAGCTCCCCATCCAGATGGTTGTATCCCAACCCTCAGTATTGGTGTATTGAGACCAATGGGCTGAAGTCTGGAGACCTCCCCGAATATTGACTGCCCCCTGCGTGCCCCTCACAGAACCAATGCACCACAGCAAATCTGAGGTGTCCTGTCAAAGCCAAACTGAGATGTCTCACAACACCCCAAATGGAGGCTTAAGGAACACTTGTGATTTGTGGCAGTGTGGAGCCTCTTTCTTGAGGCATTGTCCCTATCCTTGGGACTGAGGAACCTCAGTGATGCCTCAAAGCAGGCATCACAGTCCTCTTGTAATTGAGGTGATCAGTCGTCACCTTAAAATGCTGAGAAGTATCAGCCTCTAAATTACTCTGTTCTAGGCCCTGCCACATGGCAGCACCCCAAAGTGCTCCAGGTGCAGGTGCACCCCCACAGCACTTCCCTGCCCTAGCCCACACACTGTTGATATATCCCAGACCCCCACAGACAAAGGTGTCACAGGGACCTTCTTCATCCCACACCCCTAAGTCTCCCTTAAAGTTATACGACCTGGGATGCTCTCAGGTGAAGTTAACACAAAGGTGCTTCCTGCATGTACTAAGCTGTGGCAATGTGGAAGGAGCTGCCAGCAGTTATAGAGGACTTTTAACTGTATTCAGCCTCTTCTTCCAGATGAAGACAAGGACCATATCTCCATAATCCTAATGCTGCGATCTCTGTTCTGGCCCAGGCATGTCCCCTCTGCAGATGGTAAGCCCAAGGTTAAGGGTGGCAGTAGGAGTAAGGCAGGTAATGGCACATTTTCTGTGTATGCAGTTTCAGACAGAGATAAGGGCTGAAGTTTGTGAATGCCCATGCTCTATGTTATGTTTTTGTAGGTGGAAATAGTCAGTCTTTTCCTTAAATTTTGCACAGTGCCCAAAAAACATGATTCTCATCTGAGTCAGGTGTTGGTGCTGCTGTACCATGGCAAGTCTTTTGCATCTGGAACAATCCCACCTTGCAGTGGAGAATCCCCCCTGCTTCCCAGCACAAGCTCCTGCGCCTGTATAATTTCAAAGCACATCGAGGAGGCAGCTGTATCTTGAGCCAGAGGACACAAAATGACACTATTGTTAATCTAGCTAAGCACACCATTTTATCCTCAATATTAAAACAAAGAACGAGACTCTACACTTTCCAGATGTGTAGCAGAGAAGCAGGAGAGACTGGCATCAGAGGCAGATTCCCCACAAAGCAGTTCACACCAGCAACCAAAGGAAGAGACACAAGGAACTAGGAAGCCAAAAATCAGCGAAAAAAATCTCTGCTGCTTCTGCAGCTGCCTGATGGTGAAAAGGAGCCATCTCGATGCCAGAAGGAGATAATCCGCTGACAGACGGTTATGCTCGTAAAGATAAATAAACACAAGCTCTTCGATCCCCTCTAAGGATGCTATGGTAGAAGGGGTGTAACTTCCTATCCCTTAGCTCTTTACAAATAGCAGGGAAACATTTGTTTCTGGGGAATAATGAATTTCTTTCAGGTTTGGGTGAAAGTAGAATTGCTGAGGGCAGCAGCGGGCTGGAAATGTTGTTTTAGCACCTCTATGTATTTGGACATTTTCCTCAAATCTCTCTCTAAATCTGGAGTGGCGGCATTTCTTCTCCATGAGGGCAGGCAGAATTTAAGGTATGTCATTTTATCCATCAAGGTTAATATTCTTCATGCAGTCTTCTCATCTCTGCCAGAAGGGATTCCCTAAAGAATTTTAAACTTTTCAATGAATCCCCCAGAAATATCCATTGATATAATTACTCCCTGGCCCTGTAAGTTCAGTTTTGCTCATGCTAAAGCCCTAGAAAGCAGCAAGCATCCTATGCAAGTGAGGAAAGACATGGTTCATGTGTAACTAGGGAGTTAAAAATATATTTTGTCAAGTCTCAATATTATATTTAGTAGTGCTGTTGTTGCCATGGTCTAAGAATAAAGAAGGGCAAGTCTTGAAAGTAATATTGGGACATCAACCAGTGTTGCTGGAAAACACAAACAAGCTTTCAGGCTTTCTTTAAGTCTGAAAAGAAAGCAGCAAATTTCACAGAGATATTTGTAAATACAACCTCATTGTTGTTATAACATGCATTGATTCCTCTCTGAAGTGCTGTCCCATAGGACATTTCTTCTTTCCATGATCACAGGTCCCTTCAAGAACAAGGGATTCACTGCTCCTCCAAGTTCAAGGGCTGCAGGGAAAATGGTTTGGGTCAAGGGGTGATTTTCAGTCCCTGTCAGTAACATCTGAGGTGGAAATGATCCAGCCCCTTGCAGCTCCCAGGAGCCACCCCTTTTCCCTTGTGCACCTCAACAGGAATAGTAGCACTTTATACATGTTTGCCAAGTGGTTGACAAACAGATGTCCTCAGGCCTGGAAATAAAACCTCAAGACTGCAATGTTTCTTGAAGCCTTCTTCCCCCTCCTCTTCCTCTCCCTAATCCTTCTCCCTGATAATGGCCTGAAGTTGTGGAAGGGGAGGTTCAGATTGGATATTAGGAAGAATTTCTTTACTGAAAGAGTGGTCAGGCACTGGAACAGCCTGCCCAGGGAGGTGGTTGAGTCACCATCCTTGGAGGTGTTTAAGAAACGTGAAGATGTGACACTTCAGGGCATGCTCTAGTGGCTGAGGTTCTACGGGTTTTTTTCTGTGGGTGTTTTCTGCTGGAGTGTGTGTGGTTGTTTGTGCTTGTTTGGGGTTTGTTTTTTTTGATTGATGGTTGGACTCGGTGATCTTAGAGGTCCTTTCCAACCATCACAATTCTGTGATACTATGATTCTCCTTCACCTCTTCTATGTAGCAGTGGCCCCTAGTGGAAGCTGCTGGGTGGGTTGACCCTGGTCTCCATCTCTCCAGGGAAGAGGCTGGCTGGGATGGGTGTGTGCCAGAGGGTGGCTGCAAACCCACCTCAGGGCCCAGCAGAGCCACACTGGGCACCGGGCACCACCGGGCACCACATCCCCCAGCCAGCTCCTGCCTGGTACCAGCTGCCTGCAAACAGTATTTCACGAGGCAGAGAGTCAGGATGATGTCTTGGCTGGTAGGGATGTGTAGCACAGCTCCTCCGTGGCCGTCAAACAGCCCCCTTAAGTGATTCCCGTTTGAACGATCTGTTTTTATTAAAAGATAAACTGCCTCCCATTCCAATAAATGTGATATGAATGATAATGTAAGGCCTGTTTTCATTCTCAGAAGAAAAAAAACAACCCACAGGACAAGAAGTCTCACTCTGTTCAAGTAAAAAGCAAAGTCTATACACCACTGGAACACACAAATAGAGAAGCCTTTTGGATTGTGGTTTTTTTTTTTTTCTTCTCCACCAAAATATCACTAATTCTATATTTGTAGATTCATAAAAGTGACAGTACTGAAGGAGACCAAAGATGCACCATCTAGCCCAGCCTTTCTCTAGTAATGTCCCAACTCAGGTACTTAAGGAGGCCTGTAAGAAAGAGGGTGCATTTCAGAAATGCAGGGTCTTCCTCTAGGAAGCCTCTGGCAATCAGTGATAAAAGGGCTGAGTCAGATGCATCCTTCAGTAGATTTGTTTCATGCCTTTCAGAACACATTTATGCTTTCAGGCTCCATGGATTCTTGCAGCAATGAGTTCAAAATGTAATTATGCATTCAGTGAAAAGTATTGCTTTTTGTTTGTTTTAGCCATTGCCTAATCATTGTCCAATCATCCTCGCCAGGTAAAAAACTGGCTTGACGGCTAAGCCCAGAGAGTTGTGGTGAATGGAGTTAAACCAGTTTTTGACCAGCCACAAGTGGTGTTCCCCAGAGCTTAATTCTGGGGCCAGTTTTGTTTAATATCTTTATCAATGATCTGGATGAGGCGATTGAGTGCACCCTCAGTAAGTTTACAGATGATACCAGTTGGGAGTGTTGATCTGCTTGAGGGTAGGAAGGCTCTACAGATGGACCTGGATGGGCTGGACCAATGGGCTGAGGTCAACTGTATTGAGGTTCATTAAGGCCAAATGCTGGGTCCTGCACTTGGGTCACAACAACCATATGCAACACTGCAAACTTGGGAAGAGTGGCTGGACAGCTGCCCAGCAGAGAAGGATCTGGGAGTGTTGGTTGACAGCTGACTGAATATGAGCGAGCAGTGTGCCCAGGTGGCCAAGAAGGCCAACAGCATCCTGGCTTGTCTCAGAAATAGCATGGCCAGCAGGACCAGGGAAATGGTTGTGCCTCTGCACTCGGCACTGGTGAGGCTGCACCTTGAGGACTGTGTTCAGTTTTGGGCCCCTCAATAGAAGAAAGACATCGAGGTGCTGGAGAGAGTCCAGAGAAGGGCAACAAAGCTGGTGAAGGGCCTGAAGAACAAGTCTCACAAGAACCATCTGAGTTGTTTAGTCTGGAGAAGAGGAGGCTGAGACAAGACCTTATCACTCTCTACAACTACCTGAAAGGAGGTTGTAGCAAGTTGGGAGTTGGTCTCTTCTCCCAAGTAACTAGTGACAGGATGAGAGGAAATGGCCTTGAGTTGTGCCAGGGGAGGTCTAGATTGGCTATCAGGAAAAATTTCTTAATTGAAAAAGAGGTCAAGCATTGGAACAGGCTGCCCAGGGAGGTGGTGGAGCCACCATCCCTGACGGTGTTAAAAAGACGTGTAGACGTGGCCCTTCAGGACATGGTTTAGTGGGCATGGTGGTGTTGGCTTGACAGTTGGACTTTATGATCTTAGAGGTCTTTTCCAACCTTAATGATTCTGTGATTCTATGATTTCACTCAGGGTTACTTTTGCATCTTGAGGAACAGTGAACAATTGCTCACTGTCTTTCTCCATGCCACTCTCCAACTAGCGGGCACCTTATGTTCCTTCTCAGTTTTCTCTTATTTCAGCTGAAAAGTCCTAGCCTCCATGCTTTGTTTTGTTTTGGGTTTTTTCTCAAGGTGAAAGTTATGCCCCATCTTGTCTCTTGCCTTTCTAATTCTAGTGTATCTTTTTTGAAACACAAGCATTCAGCTTGCTCTGAGGAGGTGGGCATGCAATGGCTCATAAATAGGCAAAATGCAAGTTTCTATTGAATTTTACAGACTTTGGATAACTTCCAACTCCTTGTTTTACTGCCTGGCTGAGGGAAAGCACTGCCTTGATGCTTTCAGGAGCCCCACTGATACTACCAGTGAGCCTGAGGTGAACAGGAACTTTGCAATGTTTGCAAACTATTATAGGCTTTTATTCAAATTCACTACAGTGTTTCCAAGTCCACTGCAAGATAAACTAATCAAATTATGTCATTTTTCACTTGATTGCCTAATAGAATTTTGAAAGAAACAGCCTTTTCATTCTGTCCCTCCCAGTGAGAGAAAAATATGTTTATGCTTATGTGTACTATTCATATAAGGAAGCAATGCCAATGAGATTTGTGAATATATTGACATTATCTAACTATCTTTTTGCTGCAAAGCTTAATGTTGGTGGATCTTACTGTTATTAATCAATTTGGAGCACAAAGAATGCACAAACAGGCCTAATTGCCAAATTCCCTAACTCTTGAGTGATATATTTTGCAACTTGCCTATCACTCAAACAACATAAGACTTGAGTGGAAGATCTTAAAATAGATTATAAATAAACTGTGTAGGCCTCTCTCTACATACAGGTGTCTCTGAATTTATGATGCTGTAGGTGTATTGTAAGACATGACTAAGTAAAAAGGGCATCATCTTGCTGTGCAGATGCCTTCCATGTCCATCAGGTTTATTGACTCTTTTTGATCTTTACCTCTTTCCACGCTGTTGAAAACGCAGCTGCATTCAACTCCAGATCATCCAAGAAAGCAGCAAGACGAGTGAACACAGCCAAAGCAAAAACCCAGAGACAGGCAGACCTGCACAGGAAGCTTGGAGAAGAGGGTGTCATGCTATCAGGAAAGATTGGTGACTCCAGGGGCTATGAAAGGCACCACAGCTCCTCAGAAGATCAGATGTTGTGTGGCACAGTACTGTGTGAGCACAACTGTGCTCCTGGGACCCCACGCTAGTTCTGCATCAAACCGTGGGGGTAACTGCACCCACGATACACTTAATCCCAGATAATCTAGAGTTGACTAACACTATTTATTGATAGGCCATGAAAACCAACTCTGAATCCCTGCACTGGCACTGACCTCTTTGTCCACTGAGTCATCTTTAACTCTCTTAGTCTCACATGCAAAGCCAGGCACAGCTCCGCTCCTGCATTCCTCTTCCCCATCCCTCCTTAATAACAACTGTTTCTTGGCTTCTCCTCCCTGTCCCTGTCCCTGTGCCTATGCTGGGCTACTTTTCAGCACAGTGAAGTCAGGAAAACACCATGATAAATACACAGGATTACAGCAGTTTCATACTTCCCAAAACTTACTACTTCTGCACTGCCCTCAAACACTGATATTTATCTTGCTGTATTGTTCTCTAGAAGATGCTGCTCAGCTGGTAGTCCCAAACTGGCAGCTTAAATACATGCCCAGTTGAATACTAAAAGATAACTGAATTGCTTTTTAGGTGCTCCATTGATTTAAACCCCAGGCTCTTTATGCATGTAGTGGTATGGAAGGATTTAGGGGCCAAATTCTTGCAAATATTTTTGAAAACTACAATCAGTATTTATATTTGAAGTATTTAACATCTTAAAATTATCATCATCCCCTAGTTTTCCTAAGGCACCTTTGTTCCCCTCATCTCCCCTGTAGTGACCTTTTAAATTATATGTTTCTTGGGACAGGCTCTGCTTTTAATGTCTCTCCTGTGAGGAGCCAAAAAGATGATGAACATGTAAAAGAACTAAAAAGACATGATGTCCTGTCTACTGGTGGTGTACTGTTCACAGGATTGGGCTTTTTTTTTTTTTTTTTGTGGACACTGTTTGCTGCAATGTCGGATTTCTGTGCATGTGGGAGGTCTACCTGTTGAGATGTCCAGATGCCTGTGCTACAACCTGGTAGTTGCTGTCATGGTCCATGGCTTGAGCCTTTGGTTTACCACTCTGCACTTCTATTTGCTTATCAGGTTAGTGACACACTGAAATGCTCCATTACAAAAGCTGTCATTTCCTTTCAGTGGGTCCATGAAAACTTAATTATCAGTTTCCTTTCCATCCACAGCTTTCCAGTTCTACTAAACTTTCTCCCCACCAACCTCCTTATAAATAAAAGTGAGAGAATTCTGCTGACAGCACCTGGAAAAGAGTATTTTGATGGAGACTAGATATTCCTAATCACTAGTGGTCCAACAATATCCAGATGAAAAATTTAGTGGATGACCAATGTTTCATCAAATTAGCCCAAATTAGGGGGCATTACATTATTTAACAAAAAGGGCAATAAGCCAAAAAGAGCTTCTCTTATCTGATATTGGAGCTGCAGTTGGTCTTAGGATACTTCATACTGCTAGCTTAAAAATCAGACTGTTCCCTAAACTGTTTGCATCTTGGCACACAATTTCTAGCTCATTGTGATTCTAAACAGTGTACAGGATCCGTAAGCATGCTTAGTCAGCCTGGCCAGCCACCTGAGAGCCATGAGCAATGTCCCCTTTACGACTGCTCACATCTCCTTAAAGAGAAAAGAGAAAAAAAGGGCAAGAAAACCCATTCTTCTTGATTCCCAGAGACAGCATCGCTGCTCAGATCTTCCTTCAATCTGGAAGCAGCCAGGCTACCAGACTCTCAAAGTAGATGCACCTCCAGAAGCAGAGAACAATGGCTTGTGAAGGGTAAGAGACACTCTGGCCTTCCCAAATTGCAGATCTGATAAATTACTAGTTGAAATAGCTGGCATTTTGCTGGAGGTCAGATTAGACAAGGAGCTGCTGACCTTCCTGACTTTACATACCAAAACTTTAGCATGACTGAAACACTAAGAGAGGAGCTAAGGAAGAAGGGCTCTGGGAACTGCTGGCAGGTACGAGACTATGGTGGGTCCTCACAGGTCCTCCCTGCTCTTTAGTGCAACAGGGCAGGCTACCCCCTCTGAGCTACAGTAGTCTCTTTTCTGTATGAAGTAACCGGTGTCTCCAGTAAGCAAAACAATATCAGGGCAAGGGAAAGCAAGACAGAGTCATCCTTTCAAGGCTGACCTCTGAAGAGCTCACTCCCCTGATTAAATCCCACCACAGACCACAGTGCATGATGCTGCACTGACAGGTCCTACCTGGCTTGCTGCTGGGGGCAGTCTGGAGAACAGGAATTTTGCAAAAGGAACAGGGTAGCCAGAAGGCTAAATTACCTTTCCTGGAATATAGGTCTCAGGCAATGCACTCCTATGACCATTTTTAGCTCACCCAGGTGAACCACCACCTCCCAGGCAGAGCATCCCAAGAGCAAGGTTTGTGGCTGTACCACTCTGGGCTGGACCAACTGACAGCTGCCAAGGGAGTAAGTCCTTTCGGATGGGCCAGGGTAAGCAGGGGTCTGCTTCATTGGCTGCTGTAACCAACAGCTCCTACGTAAGGCAATAACCCATGGTTTAAGTCAGAGGTGGTTGTGTTAAGCAATGCAGTTTGCACTTAGGCTGATGTCCTTAATGGCGAATGTCTCGCATGTGTCGTGTTTTCAGGCTCTGGCCCCGACCGGTGGTCTAAACTGTCTGCTTAACTTACCTTATCATCTGGAAGTGAGCGATGCCCTATCCTTCCCTGACCCTGGGAAAGAGGAAGGTATTTGCTTGTAGAAGGAGCTCTTTGCCTGGATCCTGCTGGAGAGATAACCCATGTTCAAACACCGAGGAGAATAACAGGCAGATTCCCAACTGTTTTCTTAGGCTGGGGTATGTCTTGCCTGAAACGCTCTTCTGGCTTTCTCTTTTAAGCATGGCAGCACAGGCTTTCTCCCCTCTTCTTTGCAGCCATCTATCATCCCTGCCAAAATCATAGTGAAAAACAGCAATAAGCAAGTAACGAACTCTTGGTTCATTTTTTAAGGTAGTTTTATTTCTGAAAATTAGGGAAAAGAAAGTGCTGTGCAGCTTCTCTGCTGGTAACATCGTCTTTGACCTGGAGTTCAGGAGCCTTTGCACTTGCTGCTAATTCCTTTTAATGTGAGTTGCTAGAAGCCCATTTAACTAGCATCTTCTTGGATATTGCTCTAAGTATTCTCAGCAAATAGCACTGTCAGGTGGGCTGGATACAACAAAGCTGGCGTGTTATAATGTAACTTATAATTCTGAACACTTATTACAATAATTCTCAGTAATGACAACCGATAACTCTTGAGATGCCCCTGCATTAATACTTTATATGGACAGTGCTTCTTTCTCTGGAATTCACCCAAACTGCTAAAATGACATTCAATGAGAAACATCATCATTGAGCAGCTGGTTACAAATTCTCATGGAAAGCCTGTTGATTTTTGTGAGTTTTCCACTAACTTTGGAGAAGCTTCAGATTGGACTTGTAAGTGCTCCTAGGAAACAAACTCAGTGAAGGGGGGTGGGTGAGCATCCAGGGTGATGTGATCAGGCAGAAAGCGGAAAATCCGGACAAACCAAACTATGACTTTTTATGTGCAGCATTAACACCACATTTGGAGGCAGAGGTGTGGAGGGCAACTTTGGTGCACAAAGACTCAGAAAGCAAAGGAGGGATTTTTTTTTTTTCCCCAGGCTTCAAGCAAGTTTTTCTTTTCACTGCAAGGAAAGCATGCTAGGTATCTCTGTATGAAGCCACCAAAAAACCCCAGGCCATTTATTCAAGCATTTAGCTGTGCACCTGATGGTACCATTGCTTCCAATTTCGTACATGTAACCACTTCTAATGCTACTAAAATGTGAATGCTACACAAAAACCTAAAGAGGCTCTTTTTGCTGATGTGGAAGTGGAGCTAAGCAGCTCAGAGGCTGGGACCACTCCCCTTCATCATTACAAGTCTGAATAAATGAGTGGGCTCTGAGAGCTGTGCTTAAAGGAAAAACTTTCAGCATGTCTGTGATAATCAGGATCTGTGGATTGAACTGCTGAGTTTGGGGTACATAATGGTTAGAGCAACTCTACCCTGCTGTGACCTGAAGATCACTGTGGGTAGCATGCACTGAGTATAACCAGTGTCATAAGATACCCATCACGCTTTGCCTTCTAAGACAAACCATGTAAAATTTCTTTGCGCATCTATGGTAACAGCTAATGATTATTTTTTTCTTCGAACTTTGTCCAAAGTTCATCTCTAAAACAAACTTTAGCCAAACTGTGTGTATTGACTCCTCAGCAGAATAAACATGCCGAGTCTCTAATACCACTTAATCACTCGTTCTGCCTTCTTTTAACTTGCTTGTTAACCAGAAAAATCAAAATCAGTGAAATAAACCAGCTTTACTCAGTATATATTTTTCTGGTGCCTCTATCAAAAACTCTGAAGGATAAAAGCAACTCTGGTCTGATTGTTTTCCAAGTAAGCTGACTCCTCTTCTTGCCTCAAACCCTAACTGAAGGTAAAATCAAAATCCAGACTGTTGTCTGAGTTGTAACCCTCTGCCTCCATGACTTGAACTGTCAGTAGGAAAAGTTTACATGAAGGTGGGAAACAACCTGAGTATTTGGGCTGGGATTCTCAGAGGGGTTTAAAAACTGGGTATGAACTTGAGACTGGAGGGGTGAGAAGGGAGGGGGCTGAATGGGCTGCCAGCCCCAAGAGGAATCTCAGTTAACTAAGCTGCAGATCTGACAGCAATTGACCTGGTCCTCGTCTCACATAATCTATGGAGCAGCTGTAGAAATAAAGCACAAAGTATAAAAAGCAAATATACATGTATTAGAAATTGTGTAATATTTTTATTATACTAATCATAACATCCCTTGTCCCAGTTGGACATGTTAGAAAACCTTGTGCCATGGCTGTTGGACGTTTTGCATGTCACCTTACCTGTTAACCCACGAACTGTGCACCTATCAGTAACTATTTGATGAGCGCCCTGATACTTTCTGTGGTTTTATCTTTTTAGTATTCTATCAACTCTGCTTTTAAGAATCATACCCAGCTTGCAAAAAAGAAGAAAAAAAAAACCCAACAAACAACACAGGAAAAAGGGTGAGAAAAAGAAGTGGGGGTAGGAGAGATTATCACAAAAAGTAAAAAGCCAAACAATGTGACATAAAAAAAAAAAACAAACAAAAAGCATTTTTGGATGACTCTGTTTGTTTCATACCTTTTCCTCCTTGTGCCCTTAAGGTTCGTGTCTTCAAGCTCATATCTACAAACCCACAGGCTACAAACTTAATTAAAAAATAATAACCCCAAGTTTCTTGCATAATTGCAGGAGTCTGTGAGCTACAGCTTTAAGAAAGTCACCAAATGCTGGAAGGTTCACAATTAAATCACATAGAAATTGGCAACGAAATGGTAGAAAAAGAGAGATAAAATGATCAGCAATGAAATAGACAATGGTTTGGTAGCCCAACTTTCCGACAGTCGAGAGGGAACCTTGCTGTAAATCCCCGCTCATGTTGAGCCACCCGAATCCTCCAGATGATAAAACCGTGCGTTACTGCCCAATGACAACGAGTCCCCGAGTTACTCATCATGACTGCTTTATGGATTTAGTTTCACAACATAGCAACGCGTTCATCGCGGTTTCCTGAAGCATCTGCAGAGATAACGCAAACACTTCTCTTCCCAACTTGCGAGCGTTCTGAAGAAGCCCCGTGATGCGCGGGGCTATGAAGAACCCGGCACGGCCCTGCATCGCACCCCGGCTTCCCGCCCGAGCTCACGCAAAGCCTGCAGCGCCCAGGACGCGTCCCGCAGCTTTAGCAACGCTGGCTCCCAGATTGAGGCGAGGGCTTGAGTGTCTCTGAGGCTCTGAGAGCAGCGGGGGGTGCGGGCCACGCCTGTCACGCAAGGCCGACTGACCGCAGACGGGGCTGGTGCCGCTGGGCCCGGCGCGCCCGCGCGGGGAGCGGCGATGCGGGGGCAGCGATGCGGGGGCAGCGATGCGGGGGGCAGCGGGGCCGGAGCCGCCCCCGGTGCCCGGATCGCACAGCTCCCGGGATCGCCTTCGCCTTGATCCGCCTCTCGCGTCAGCGGGCACCGCAGAAACGCGGACACGCGTGATGCGTAACTTCTGCGCTGGGAGCCCGCCCGAGAAACTTTCGGACTTGCCACAATATTTGTTGTTTGTTTTTTTTTTTTTTATGGGGGGGGGGGGGGGGAATTAAAAGAGGAAGGGGAAAAAGGAAAACAAACAGAGGCAGGGAAAGCTGCGGCGCGGCCGCCCTGCGCTGCTCGCGGGGCAGCAAATGGCAGCGCCAGCCGGCACGGGAGGAGCGAGGCCAGGAAGGAATAAGGCAGCGGCGCGGCGGAGAGCGGCGGCGGCGGCGCGGAGGGAGGCGAAGCCCTGCCCGGCCGCACGCACGGCTGCGCGCTTCCTGCCGGGAACATGGCAGGGCCGCGCCGGGAGGGAGGGAGGGCGCGGCCGCTCCCGGGCGCGGGGCCCTTCCCGGCCCGGCCCCGCCTCCCGCAGCAGCGCGCGCCCCGCCCGGCCCCCGGCGCTCGCGCCGCCCCCGCCCCCCGCCGCCGCCGCCGCGGCTTCCTGCGCGCGACCCCCCGCCCCCCGCCGCCCTGTTGCATCAACTTCCTGTGCGGAGCCCCTCGCGGCGGGGCCCCGCGCGCCTCCCCCCGCCCGCCCCAGCTTCCTGCGCGCGGCCCCGCGCCTCCCCGGCCGCGCGCCCGGCCGCGCGCCCGCCCCCGCCGAGCCCCGCGCGCCGGCCGGCCGGGCGGGGGGGGGGGTTGTAGGGGGGGGGAGGGGAGGGGAGGCCGAGGGGGAGAGAGAGGGTGGGGGCTGCGCGGTTTCGAGCCCCCCCCCCCCCCACCCCCCCCTCAGCCCCTCTCCCCGGCACCCGCGCCCCCTTCCCGCCCGCGGGCGGCGGGGGCGGGCGGGCGGTCCCCCCGGTGCCGCGGCCGGCGGCGCCGCTCCGGCAGAGTTTGGTGCCCTACTTCACTCTACTTTAGTTTCACTCACTTTACATCCGGGCTTTTTCCCTAGGCAATGGGGGCCGCAGCACAGCCCGTTCCTTAGGCAAAGGGAAATAAATTCGCCGCACCGACACGTCAAGTAGTCCCCCTCAGGAGGAGCCGCCGAGCCCGCCCTCTCGGCTCCCTCCCTCCCCAGCCCGGGCCCGGCCGGCGGCGCCCTGTCGCAGTCGCGGGTTGGATGGGGGGGGGGGACGGACCGAACGTGGGTCCGCCGGGCCGGGCTCCCCGCTTCCCCCCGCGGGTCTCCGGCAGCGGGCCGGGCCGGGCCGGGGCGCGCGCGCGGCGGCGTGTCGGGCGCGCGCCGCAGGCAGGCAGGCAGGGAGGCCGGCGGCGGAGGGATCCCGGCGAGCGGTGCTGCGGCCGGGCCGGGTGAATGGGATTGAAGAAGAGTTCAGCTTCTCGGCTTGTTTTTGTGTCACAGTTTCTCTCCTCCTGCGCCTCTCCGGCTTCGTGCCTCCCTCCCCGCCCGTCCCCTCCTCCCCGCCGCAGGAGGAGCCCCCCGCGGAGAGGGGGAAGGAAAAGGACCCCACAGAGGCGAGAGCGAGCGAAGAGGAGGAGGAGAAGGGAGCAACCTACCATCTTCCAGTCCCCGCTTAGCTTAAAGAAAGTGAGAGGAGGAGAGAGAGAGAGGCGCCCAGAAGAGGGGGACAGGGAGGCCCGGAGGAGCGGCGGCGCCGGCACCCTCCCCTTATGAAGAAGAGTCCTCCCCCTCAGAGAGAGGTCCTGCCAGGGGGACCCCGGCCGGCCCGCAGCAGCACCGCCGCCAGCAGGGTGTAGTATCCCACCTTTCGGATTCGCCTCCTCCTCCTCCTCCCTGCCCTGCCCCCCCCTCCCCCCCCGCGCCCCCCGCCGCCGCGGGGCTGGGGCGCCCGGGATGGCGCGGGCCCCCCCCGCACTCTCCGGCCAACTTGGCGATGAGGAGCAGCAACTTCGCCGCGGCCCCCGGCCCCTCCCTCGGGGGGTGGGGGGGGAAAGCGGAGCGTCCCGGGGCGCCGCCGCGGCCCCCCGGCCTCCCCGGCGGGCGCCGGCAGAAGTTTGCGAGCGGGAGCGGGAGAGGTGGAGGAGGGTGACACTTGGGGTAAAAGGAGGAGGTGACACATTGGGGTTGGGGGGAGGAGCAGGGGAAGGAGATGACACATTGCACTGGGGATGGGGTGGGGGAGGGAGGCTTATCCCCTCCCCTCTGGTTTCCTCCAGGATG
Organism: Apus apus; assembly: GCF_020740795.1. Classification (NCBI taxonomy): domain Eukaryota; kingdom Metazoa; phylum Chordata; class Aves; order Apodiformes; family Apodidae; genus Apus; species Apus apus. The sequence continues at coordinate 25,421,239 of NC_067286.1, forward strand.
ATTATTTCCAGGCCCTTTTCTCTCGGTCGGGTCCTTCGCCGCGATGCTGTCGGGGAAGTTTCATTATTATCTGGAAAATGATGCCGCTTTCCGTGATGGATAATTCGTAGTAAAGCTGCTGCTGCGGGTTTTTTTTTTCTTTTTCTTTTCGTTTTTTTTTTTTTTTTTTTTTGTTCCCCCCCCCTTCTTTTTTCTCCTCCTTCTTTTCATTCGTCTTTGTGGCCCGAGCAGCGCCGGGAAAATTCCGTTTCTTCTGCAACTTGTTATTCTGGAGCCGGGCCTGCCCCCCTCGCCCTGGGGTTGCCCTTCCCGCACAGGTACGGAGCTCGGGGCCGGGGCGCCGCCGGGGTTTCCCACTCTTGCTCCGGCACTGGGGACGGCTACTTCTTTATTTTGGATTTTTTCGCTCCCTCCTGTGTCTGTGTAGGTGGAGTGGGGCTCTATGTGGGACTTTGCCATTTGGTGTAGTCCTGTTGTGCGTGCTCCTTTCTTCACTTGCCTTTTTGCGGTGGATTTAGGTTTGTTTTTTTTTTTTTGGTTGGGTTTTTTTTTTTGGGGGGGGTGTTTTTTTTGTGGTGGTGTGTGATTTGGTTTTTTTCTTTATTATTCCGAGCTTTTCCCCCAGAAACCTCTGCAGTTCGGTGGGAGCTGGTGGGATTGTATGCTGAGGTTTTTAGGTGAATTCATAGTGGATTAATGCATGGAGCTCTTCATTCAACTTCTTCTCAAGTGTCAAAAAATGAGGCTATGAACAGATGTGTTTCAATATGGAGAGATTTCCAAGTTCCTAATTCTTGGGGGTGGAGGAAAGAGTGCCATTGGAGAGTGGCTTTTGTTTTCGATTGGTGAACAAATGTCATCACATTTCAGTCACGTGCTATAATATTCTTTGTTCAGCTCTCAAAGTATGATATCTGCTACACCTGTTCCTACTTTTTAATTGTAAGTAACGGTGATTGCCTGCAAATCTTAAATTTGTGGATAGGAGCACTTCCCCTCTTTTTTCCCCTCCTACTCTCTGGATGTTTGTTTGGGCCCAAGCGCTGAGCTTGACAATGAACTTTTGTTCACTGTGGAGACTACATAAAAAGGTCCCACTGGGAGTAATAACTTGCATGTCTTGATAAAGTTGTGTACTGTTTTGTAGAGTAGGTCTGAGTGTGGAAAAATCAGGTGGGGACTTATGCTCAGTGATGGCAGGGCTCTATAAGAGGCAGGCTCCTTTGGGCCATTGAAGTTTTCTTAACTAGATATGCTGTTGCTTGTTACCAGGTTAAAGAACAGATACTCCTGTATACCCACATAGATGCATCTCTTTTGCTTAGCTGTCGATTTTCAGGCACCAGAAATAAAAGGGATTTTGGCTGTTTACTTTTTTCCTTTTTTTTTTTTTTTTCATTGTGCTCACTTCTAACAATGAAGACACCTGCTTAGTTTCAGTTTTGTAAGTCAGCTTCCTCTGGCTTTCCTGTGCTTGCCCTGAGCTAGCTGATGAGGGTGGATATGCTACAGAGCAGGGAATCTTTAACTTTTCATCAGAGACTTTTTTGGGGCTTAATTTGTGAATAAAATAGCATGCTTTTCAAAGCCTTAGAAAAAAAAACAACCCAGCCCTAGAAATAAAAAATTCATTACTTCGACCCAATCAACATGCAATGCTAAAACTTTAATATTAAGCTTGTTAGTGATTGTGTATAATACAACTTTATCGCTTAAATAGTGACATTAAATTACTAGTAAGAACAGGGTCTTAAAAGAAACAAACAAACAAAAATGTGCATAACTACCCATATTAGTTGGAGAAGTTAATTATCACACTTTAACAGAAAGATTACAGGCTTTGGCAATTTTATTTCTATCTGGCATGTTTCATGATAGCTGAATGAAACTTGTTTCTTTTGGGGCACTTTATTTTTTTCTGGGAAGGAATTCTGTAGCTCAGTAAATTGCACTTTAAAACTGTATTTTAAAACTCAGGTGAAGTCCTTCTTGCATGCTTTTAAGCCTTTCAGCCTTACCGTGGTAGAGAAATTAGATGATTTTCTGATAGTTACATCAACTAGCAGTTTGAGCTGATAACAGGCAATATGAAGCAACCTCTTTGCCCCTTGATTTCATGTTGCATAGTAGCATGTATAGAGTGTCATTTTAAGGTCTTGAGGGACCGGTTGTCCAGCAGAAGGTAGTTGCTGGCTCACTGAGTACTCGCCACCAGCTAGATGTCAACTGTGTCATAGCCCCAGTTTTTAGCCATACTGACTTGAGTTAGCAAGAAACTTGGAGCAGGTCCACTTAGAAGTTTTAGTTATTTTTTTTTTTTTTTTTTTTTTTTCCACTTAGCTAACAAAGCTAGCATGGTGTATAATTTGAAATGTTGCATTAAGGAATATTTTGTTATTAGTCATGATTTTATCAGTAGTTATTGTAAGATTTCTACCTGAAAGCTTTTCATGTTTGCATTTCTCTGTGCATCCTGAACTGGATTTGTGAGGCAGAGGGAGGCATTTTAAAGTGTTTTTCTTCCTTTAATGAATGAAAATCCAAAACTTTGCTTCAAAGAACTTAAAACAAAAGTAGGAAACTGAAACTTAGGTCAGAGAAAAATGTTTTCCAGCTTCAGCAGTTAAGATCTCTGCTTTCAGTTTAGGTTTTGTAAAGATCTCTTCACTCTAGGCCATTCAGCTTTAGCTGTTTCAAGCATTGGGCCTAAATAATTCTTACTCCAGCTTTTTTTTTTTTTTTTTTTAGAGAAGAGGTTTTGTGTCTTTGTTTAAAAAAAACCCTGTAGAAATTATAATTTAAGAAAAATAAATCCTTGGACTGGATCTGTGCAAAGGAGACAATTTTAATGCATTTTTTTGTTGTTGGTTTGATTTTTTTTGTTTTGTTTTTTTTTAGGAAAAAAAAATAAGTGTTTTAATGATGCCTTAGAAAGTTGTGAAATCCTGTGTGTAGTTGGAAGGCTTTAATAGTGAGCCTGGCTATCACTTGGGTTGTTCCTGCAGTTTGTTTGCTGTGGTTATAAATGCATATGAACACATCCTAGCTGTTCAGTTACTTTATACTTATTCTGAGAGTCCTGAAGAACTTTATTCAGTCAAATGAATTGATACTACTGGACTTTATTTACAACAGAGATTTCTCTTTCATTTTACTACCAGTTTGTAAGAACCTTGATGGACAATGTTATTTTGTGTGTTATGGGCATTTTGTGCGTGTACCAGAAACTGAAGATGAACATCATGTGAGAAACACGTGTTGGTGACTTAACCTTTTTACTATTGTATTGGGTTTGTTGTTTGTTGGTTTTGCTTGCTTAAAATCTTCCAGAAAGAAACTTCATAGTGTGACAGGGCTTTGATTTTTTGAAGGGCCATTGCATGGTGATGTGAGCTGTAAAGCAGACCCTCCTTCAGGAGAGACTCCTTATGTGGAAGGGGCAGTTCTAGAAACCTATTATTAATCTTTTAATAGTCTTTCTTCACTGTCCCCTTCAGCCTTTTTGCTCACAACTGTGCAGTCACATGTGTCGCTGTATACTAGAAGTGCAAGACTCCACAAAAGGCCTGGCTTCTGTATGTTCGTGAATTGCCCTTGCTCAATTACTCTGTGCCAGAAAGCAGCTCACATCCTGTGTCTGATGTATTTTAACAGCACAAAGGTTATTTAGGAACAATTCATATATACTGGAAAGGTGGGGCAGTGCACAGAAGGTTTTTGATATGTCTGCCGAATGCAAGGGGCAAGATACTTACTTCTGTACCCTGTAAATAGAGGGTGAACTGAAGGATAGTTTTTATAGGTATCTTACATTAATATTTCATGTTCAGTATAGCACAAAGTCAGTGTCTGGCTTGTGCTAGTGGTAGATACATGCATTATGCAGGCAAAAAAGAAGTTTATTTACATCTGGGGTGGAACTTTGTATCTTCTTTTTTTCCTTTTTTTTTCTTATTGCAAATACAGTCTCAAAAAACAACAGCAACAAGAATAACAAACAACAAACCCCTGTGTTTTTTTTTAACATGTTTTAAATAATTTATGGCTCCTACACCTTACCAAGTTCCTCGCTGGATTAAAATTATCAAAGTATGGTTTTAAGTTTGTTTGACTCTGCTTTTGTTATATTGAAAGGAAAGTGGCAAGTGTAGATAAAGAATGGTTATAAAATGTACAGAAATAATACTTTAAAAAAATATACTTGGTGCTGAGGAAAGGTGCACTTGTGAAGTCTGATTGTCACACAATTTAAATCACCTCTCCTTAATACAGTTTTTAAAGCTGTGGAAAGTCCTGACAGGTCCCTTTCTTTGGTTTGTTAGGTCTGCCCTAACAAAGCCCAAACTTTACCACAGAATCTTTTGTTTTAATACTTGGATCATCACAGGCTTTTGAGGAAAGGATGCATTACTTGATACAGTCTTCTCTGCAGCATTTATTTTCTATTTTACTGTTCATTTCTTTAATCTCCCTGTTGGAATTATCAAGCTCTTTGCCTAGGTGGTTTGGCCTATTATTAATTCCTTCTTACCTGAGATTTCTTGTTCACTGTCATTGCGAAAGCTCGGTGTTCAGTAAGAGAAAGTATGCTGAAAGCATGCTTTTAACAACCCACACCAGAAACATACCCCACCCCTCCCATACCGCTACCCCCCCAGCCCTAGCCTAATGTTTGTTGTTACTGGTGGGAATACATTTATAGATAGTACATAAGAAGTGAGGTTCTGCTTAATGTGAGCTCTGTTGCAGGCCATGTTCACTCAGCTTCTATGCTTTTTTAATGTCACATCTCCTAAAATGTATGTTTTCCAGATTCTGCCCTTGCCACCTGATGGTGCTGCGCTTGTAGGACAAAAGGGAATGTTACCAAATTCACTTGCTACAGAAATTGTGTTGCATGCCTCTTAAGCAAGGGAATCTACCATTGTGTGTGTAATTAGGTTTTGAAAATTTAGCTTGTGCATTTCTTGAGTTCAGAGTGTGGATAAACAAATGGTTAAAACAAACAGGGACAGATTTGAGCCTGTGACTCTGAGATGGCCTGTGCTTGGTCTCTTGTCTCCAGGCCTCAGAGAGGAGAACTCTGTCAGAGCAGCCGAGCTTACAGTTGGTTCAGTTTTGTTGTTTCTGCCTGCGAAATACAAGCTGTCAGTACTTGAAAGGGAAAAGGAACATTGATTCCTTCCTTTCCAACCCTGCAGATCCAAGCGTCATTAACTATATGAATCCCGAAGGCAGCATAGTTGCAAACAGTTAATAGAGGAGATCAAGTGGTAGCCTATTGAAGCTTTATGTTATTTTTCCAAAAGTTCTGAGTAATTGCAATAATTATTTTCTGATAAACTGGCTGATAGTAACTATGGCAACAGCTGTCTTTGGCCTATGGACAGTATTGCTGTATTGACAAAACCTTTAGATGCTCCCGAGGCCTTTTGCCGCTATGGGGAAGTGTATCAGGATGTCTTTCAGGTGGCTGCAGCCTCACTGTTTGTGTTTCTGTTGCAATGGGAAACTGTCTTTCTCTTGGGTCAGAGCCTTGGTCCTTTTGCTTTTGCATGTTTTTGCGGGTGCTGCCTTCTAGCTTGGAAACGCTGCAAAGACTGTCTTGTTCGCAAAGATTAGTGAAACATAGAAGTACTTAGGTGGAATTGTATATGCATATAGTTGTTTTTCAATAATAATACAGAACACAGGGAAAAGGGAAGGAAAAGAAAGGAGGATTTAGTAATTCTGATCCCTGGTTGTTTCCTTCCTCAATTAAAACCTTCTTGTAACAGACTGGTAGGGGGAGCTGCCCTTCCCTTTACTGAAGTACAGCATATTCTTTTCTGAGGCCTATGCTGTGATACAGCTATTTAATTTTCAGCTAAGCTCTGCTTCTTTTTGAAAGAGTGGCAAGTTTCTGCTTCAGTATGTCGCACGAATGGAGGAAGAGGGTAATTTGTTTCCAGATTACTACATTCTAGACAGGGAAAATATGCGCCTTACCAAATATACTTTTACTATTGATATTTAGAAGAGCATTTTAAAATGTTAGTAGAAGTAGCAGTGTTGGGGGAAAATATTCTTACTGCACATGGCATAAAGATGTCAAAAAGCCGTGGCCCATTCTGAATGCTTGAAAGCTGATACTCTGGGAATTCTTGGTTAGCTGATGTGTATGTTTACTAAATCTTTGTCCTCTTAACTTTGACATATGGGAACGGGGCATTGATTGAGCTTACCTGATGACTACTAGCAGTGGTCTCCCTGTATGGTGTGTGCACATTGTTTGCTGGCCCGTGGAAGTGTGCAATATGGCCTACATCTGGTCTCATCTTGACTACGAATGCAGCTTATGGAAACTACCGGCCCCAGTATGCAGTGCTGTGTTTTTTAGCTGAGTGGCCTGTGGGGTTGCCATGTGCTAGTGCATCCTGGGACCTGTAGTTATTACGAGCAGAAGTTGGAGATTCAAGGTGGCAAGTGAAAGATGCTATAACGTTCTAGAAACAGTTGTTGATACCTTATGCAGTTCTTAGTTGGTCAGCTTAAATGTCTACAGCTTTCCTGTGCAGCAGGACATATTTTTATTTAAAAGTTGAAGACAGTTTATCCTTGGGCGGTGTGTTTACGGAAAAGCAGTGGATGAAATAAATCTTCCAACTGCCTATGAGGTTTAGTCTACAGAATATATTGATATTTGTGCTAATACCTCGCTTCACCTGTGGTGGCAAGTATCCTGTTTGATATTCTGGCAGTTTTTTATCTTGCAAGGCAACGTGATGGATGGAGACGTTTGGCAGGAGGAGGCCCTCATTTCTGACAATATGGCTGCCATGTTCCTCTTTCAAACTGCCGCCCAACTGTCACAGGGGGTTTCTGTGGAAGCCAGGGGGGATTTGAGCGGCTCTCTACCTGCCGGGCTATCCCTGCCTGCTCCTTTTCCTGCGTTCGGGGGATGACGGGGCCGCCCGAAGCGGCAGGGCAGGGGAGCTACTGGTGTTGCTGCTGCGGGGGCTGGTGTTGCTGCTGCGGGGCCAGTGATGTTGCTGCGGGTTGCCGGGGAGACGCGGGGGCTCAGCCTCTGGGGCGGCCGTTGCCACCGGGAGCAGAGCGCCTCTGCTGGTTTTGTCCCGGTGTTTGGGCGCTGGCCCGTGGGCCTGGACCCTCATCGGAAGAACTGGCTTGAAAGAAGGTGAAGTCTTTCCCGAGTAGGGGTGGAGGAATGCGTATGTTCCATATCCATGAGAATTGTGTCTTTTCTTGCAAGATGTTAACTAATAATGCTCAGTGAAATTTGCTAATTTGATTTCAACTGTTAGGCCGGTTTAGTATTCACCATAGTCTTGTGTGCCATGTTGTGAGTACTGCTGTTGCCTTAGTTTTTTTGTGACCAACCACTCATCATGGTCAATTTCTTTCTTCTTCAGTTTGCTTGATGTAAATTTTTTAAAAAAGGTTTATATGTAAGTACCAAACAATATGTAATAAACCTTTGATATTTTTGGAGAAGTTAATTAGAGCTCCAATAAAAAGTCATTTGGGTTTTACTTTTGAGTCCCACAGAAGTAGGAGAGATTATTTGAATGCCTGAAATCAAAACCTATATAGGTAGGAGTAGGATCAAGACTTGCAAATTTACAACGTTGGAAAGTATCTTCTTTGTATTCACCAAATTAGCTTACGTCTATGTCTGTGTGGCAAAATTCTTCTTTTAGGAAGTGTTCAGAAATTCCATTCAATATAAATTTAGAATTCATATTTCTTCATAGTTGAGCAAAAAACCCCCCACAATAACCCTCAACAAAAAGTTGCTCTCTCCTTCATCTGTATAGATTATAAATATGACAGATATTTAGGTGTTAATAGTTTTTTTGAGGCAAGGAATGTATTTTGTCAGCACTGGTGCATTGTACACACTGTACATTGCTGACACTTCTGTTTAAAATGGATCAAAACCTTAAATCTATACAGAGATTCATCTAAAACCTTGCATATGCTGTAACTGTAAGGGAGTTTGTAAACAGTTAGTAATATGGTTTCGTTGAATGTTCCCAGCCTCTTCACAGTCCATGTGGAGCAAATTGCCAACAGGACACATGATTGATTGAAATAGTTACTGTTAGTATATTGATATGATTAGAAAGTCTGTCATTGTTGCCTTTCATTGACTGATTTGGCCTGCTCAACAGGCAGAAGAAAAAAACCCAAGATAAATCTATATGTAGTGGAATGAAGATGTATCTTGGCCTTCAAGGATATTTTACCCTCTGTAGAGAGCCTGTGACAGTGCCCTTTGTAATGCTGCTGTATGAGGGTATTCTAGATAAGGAATGTAGGAACAGAGATGTACAGAATGGTTTGATGCATAGTTGCAAAGAAAAACTCCAAAGTATTTCTTATCTTGTAAGAGCAAATGTGTCCTGATCTGAGAGGAAATCCTGGCCCTGCTCAAGGAAGCTTCCCAGTTGAATCAAGAGTACCAGGATTTCATTATTTCCCCAAAATAGTTAGTTGTAAGTGGATTCTGCAGGGCTAAAGCACTTGACAAAGTTTGAAGAATATGGCATGTGTTTTACGATGCTGCTGCTGGCCCTTGGGGGATCTTGCCCCAGATACTTTGTCTCCTAGTGCCTTTGCTTTTCCTTTAAGAAGTGGATGATAATGAGGTCCTGCAATGCTTTGTAAGAACTTGGAATCTATTTATTCAGGGCTTTTGCTTAATATGCTAACACAACAAAATTTTACACAAAAGCCAGGAATTAGTCCTTGATGTATCCAAGGAATACTTTTTGTCTCTGTCTCTTTCTTCTGGCCACCGTGACAAAGATGTCCCAGTTGAGATGTTCAGTTTGAAATCTGAATAACCTGATTAAAAAACAAACAAACAAGCAAAACCCCAACAAAAACAAACAAACCTTTTCTAACCTTTTAAAAGGACTACACTGGCCCATATTACTAGTGAAGAGGTTTTTGATAATTTGCACATTGCTGGAGCTCCAGGTACCTTACTGTTTCACTGCTGCTTAGCTTGCAGTAGTTTTCTATTAAGAATCTTTATCATGTAAATCTATTGTTACGTGTATTATGATTTTGCTGTATTAAGTATGCTCTTGTCAGTGACCCGAAATGGAAAGGATGTGGCTACCTCAGCTTTCCATATTACCCTTTCAGAGAGTCCCATTTTGGTTGGGAATAAGCTGAGAAGGACTAGCAAGTTTTGTGCTGTTTCTGACCACCAGTTATCTGTCCTTGAGTCAAGTGCAATTCTCCCAGGGAGGAATCCCATCATACCATGCCCCTTATTTTGCATTCTCAGAGAATCCTGCTGAAGTAAGTGGATTTGTCACCATGAAACTTGTTTCAGAGGCTTAGTTTCCATTTCTCACCTGCATTTTGGCATGTTTAGTTAGCTCTACTTTTTCTTTGAATTTCATGCTCTAAAGTCAACATTGAAATCTCTGTCCTTCACATTATTCTCATCCCTTTGTGGCAATTTCTTCTTGGCTTAAAACTCGCAATGTCTTCTCCGACCTTACTTCTTGCAGGAATTCCATTTGGATGCCTGGCTGTTGATGCAGAACTGTAATAGACTGTGCAGAGTTTAATTTGATTAAACACTTTTTTCCTGTGATGATGAGCTGCAGTTTTTGTAGCCAGTCAAAACCTGAAGTTGTTGGCCTGTTAAATGCATGCTCCAAGTTAGCTCCTCACTGTAGTAACAGTATTTTCTCAGCTGCAGAGTTGATTAGTTCAGCATAGGTCTATGACTGTATGAATACCAGTACCTCAAGTTGTTGTTGTTCACCGACATTGTCATTGCTACAAAATTGTATGAGCAAAAATACTGATCTTAGATTTGCGCCCTCCTGATGGAAGGTAAACATGCAGTTCCTCAAAAGTCGGGACTTGCTTTCTGGTTTCCTTTTCTAACTTACCTACCCTTCTCTGCCCAGGATTGTTTTTGTCCAAAAATGATTTTGATTTTTTTTTTCCTTTATACCATATATATTGTTCATGAAACAAATTATTTAATAATCATGTATATAAACCATCTTATTCTGAGACTTTTGAAAACTTAAACTAAGGACAGGGACAAATATCTGATAAATCCCTGTTTGTTGTGTATAGAAAGCACTGTATGGGAGATGTGCGTGTACTTTTCTCTCGAGTATGTCAGAAATGTACGCAGCTTCTCGAGGAAGTCTGGCATAGTATGGGAAGGGTGGTAAATACTATTTGGATATATTTTCCATAGTTTTTGCTGTTTTCCCACATACTCAGGATGAATTTTAAGCCTTTAGCTCAGCAACCTCCATTGTGTTATAGTTAGATTTTGTTTGTTCTACTTTGCTTTCCATGCTGTGGTCTTTGGTGGTCCAGTAGGCAAGTAAGGGCTTCTTGGGGATCAGAAGTTGTATTAAGAAGGAACTTAAAATCACACAGTAAATTTTCATGAATGTTTCTGGTCCTTGTACAGCTTCCCCTCCCCCCCCCCGCCCAGTGTAATAACCAGAATCTAAATTGAGAGGAGCAGCAAGGAGAGGAATAAGTAAAATGATGTAGTGAAAGAAGTGCATAAGAATTTCTATGTGTGGAGAGAGGTGTGTTTAAATATCTTTCTAGCGCAGTAACCAGGACTATTTAAAAATCTGGGCATTGATTTTTAAATAAATAATTTTTAAGGAGTAACTTTGTGAAGAAGTTACTATAATGATAGGCATCATGTTGGTGCCACAGTAGTGCTGTGCTGGTGCCACAGTAGTGCTGATTGTGAACATATTATTGTGACTGTTGGTCTTGATTCTGCTGTGGCATATGGTGTACTAGTTTAGTGCCCTGCACCATTTTGTCTCATGTTAGTGTCTGCTGTTATGGTAAGCCTTCTTGCCATGCAGTGGCTGACTCCCATCTCCTAGGACAGTGTTGGAGTGGGGCTGTTGTGTATATGGAATCAGTAGGTCCCAGAAGAGCAAATGAAGATTGTGATTATGTTGGTGTGAGGAGATGTGAAAGAGGAGGGCCCCCCAGCAGCACCTTACTGTTTTTTCCTTTGGGTGAAGGACCCTGAGGATAGGTCCTGTCTCCTAGGGAATAAAAATAATTTAAGGGAGAGGAAAAATTGACTGCCACCAGTTGCCTCCTTCAAACTGCCAATCCTTTTGTTTAGAAAGCATAATTGTACCATGCTCCATGGTACCCTTTCACTCTCTGTTGGCATTGTGAATGTTGAAAATGGCATTGCCTTTCAGTTGGTTATAGTAACCACTAAAAATTGATTAATCCACAGTTTAGTCTTCCTATCAAGTAAATAATCTATTAAAAATCCATGGCAATAAGAGTGAGTAAAAATGTTTTGAACACTTTTTCTTGTAGATGAAGTCTACTTTTGTTGTACAGCAATCTTGCACTCAGCTTTTCTTCCATTAAACACTAATTGTGTGCTTGAGTGATTCCGTGTTAGATTGGCACAGTGATACAGCGTGTAAATCTTTTTACTTATCTTGAATAATCATGGTTTTGAGAATACAAGAACTTCTGTTAAGTGTATGGTTACTTGAATCCTTCCTTTCAGATTAGTGACTACCATCAGTACTCCCACACTGAGTGTGATTACCCCAGCTACAAATACCATTCTCCAGATGCTACAGTTCCCATTTGTGTGCTTTTGAGGAGAAGGAAGAAAAAGGCTTTTAAGGGGTAAGAAGGGAGACTATAATAAAAGAGGAAGAGAAGACAGAATTTGAGGTTGATACCTGTGCCTGTATATTTACAGGGAGTAGCGAGAGTGCTGGCTGACTGGAATGTAGGGGGAAGGAAGATCAGAGTACATCAGTGAAATAATTTTGGAGTGCTTCCTGTTGACTTGTTAATACTGCATGGAATTTGGCCCAGACAATCTGCTGTTGTGAATCAGCATAGTTTATTCACTTGAGCATAGGTGTGCCTATTATTATTTGAGAATCTGCTCCACTTGAAAGGTAACAGGTCAGTCTGGTAAGTAGTATTATTCCCATGTTTCAGTTTAGAAACTGAGGCAAAGAGAAATTGATTTATTCTGCATTATGGTAAATTTACTGGGGATTTAAAGCTAGGAATGCAGGCTTAAACTTGTGTGTTTATTGGTAAATTGCCTGCTTCCTTCAAGTCCTGAATGTTTCTGTGTTGTAAACAAAAATAAGCCTAAAACTGATTTACTGATTGTCAGTGTTGTGCCAATAAATAGTGCTTGCCCCCAAGGAGGTGAGATTTCTTGTAAAACTGGTTGTACAAAATAAATAGGCTACTTTGTTTTTGAAGTTTTGGATGTATTCTTTTATTAGGTTATCATGGGTTTAAATGTGGATGGGAGACCTTCTGATGCATAGGGGAGATAATTATTAATAAATGTCAATTTGATATCCAGTTAAATCTGAGTCACATATGTAAGCACTGGTGCCAAGAAGCAGTACTGAAATTAAGTTCTGCAGAACCTGAAAAAAACATAGGAGAAAGATAGTGATGGTGGTTGTTGCCATTGCAGCTTTGTTTTTGTCCACCCCTCTAACTCCCTTGCATTATACTACAATTAATACAAGAAATTGCATATTACCATGTAGGCATGTTTTATTTTACAGATACTGTTAAGTGGGCACACATCCCAAATGTGTCCAGAGGGCCAGAGTTAAGGTTAGTGCTTGCATTTACCAAACTGAAACATCTCCAAAATGTATGTTGTCTATGACTATTGTGTGAGTGAAGTTCCAGTATATTTACTGCCTAATATCACTGTATCTGCATCATAACGAGTCTGGTACAAAAGGACTTCATGTAGCTTGTTGCATAGAATGGTTTGGCGCTCAGCAAAAGTAACACTGAGTAACTAGTGACATCAGTGCAGGTCTTAACCACTTGTTAAAGCTATTCTGCATACAGCTTATGTGAGGAGAATATTCCTGTCTTCGCAAGTGAGTATTGTTCAGAGACAGATACCTTGTTTGGTTAATTTGGACAAACCCCTTTTCCAAGTGCAAAATCAGTAGAGTCAGCAACGGCCACATGTCTGTGTCTATCCCAATTGGCTGGATTAGAACTCCATGTGATGGATTCTGTGACCTTCCTTGGCATTGGGGTCTTGGGCTCTGGTGGGATATTGACTCATCTTTTAAATGAGTGTCTCTTGTTCTGGAGTATTTCCAGTTACAGCCATTAATGCCATTGCTTCTTATGTTCTGGTGCCTTAGAGTATTTATGGAGCTCAGGATCTTTGGCATATGCCCCTCTAGTGTTTCATTAGGGTTGTTTAGAGACTCTGGTTCTGCATAAACCTGGGTTTGACTTTCAGCAGTAAGGTGGTTTAATACAGTCTCTTTACTGAAGTGTTTTTATGTTGTTACATCTCAACTCTGTAACTGTGGAAACAGCTTCAAGGCCAAATGCAAGGCAACTCCAGAAACTACTGCATCTCATACTCTTATGGTGTGACTTCTGTGAAGTAGAATTCTTTTTTTTGTTGACCGCTTGATTTATAGATGGGTATAATGAAATTTCCTGGAGTATCTTCCCATGTTAGCAAGTAGTAATTGGCATGTGTCTTCTGTTCTTGTACAGCTAGTCCCACTTACATCACCACTGCTTAAAGAAACAGTGTTTGTAAAATGGTTTTCAGGTATGCTTCCTTGGCAGGAAAGGCCTGAGATGCAAGGAGATAGTGTTGGCTGGCACTGCGTTTTTCAGAGAGAAGACTTACAGTTCTTGTTCTTCATGTTGTCAAAGGAAGCAGTTCTGCTGTGTATGCAATTGTCATGGAAATATGAAGTAAACCAGCATGAGGACTGTATTACATCAGAAGGGTCAGCTTGAGTAATCACTAAGACTGGATGTCTTGGAATTTCAGGCAAATGGGCATAAATCTGGAGATATCCGTTCCGTTGTCCAGTTCTTCATCTCCAAGCAGTCTAATGTGTGAGAAGAGAAGAAGATGCATCAAAATCGTTGCCTGTCTTTTGGAACATGTTGGAATCAACTGACTTTTCCTGTGTAATAGTTGAATAAGTATTAGTAGATATGGGGCAGAGCAGAAACTCCTATTAAATATAGGAGGAGAGCAAGAAGAATGGGCATTTATTTTTTATTATCAGCAAAAGATGCCAATGAGATTTGAGAGGCTTCCTGGTACTGCTTGAAGCTCTTTATACCTTTCTTGGTACAAGAATTTCTTCTCAGTGAGAGATGGAGCACTTCAGAAGAAAACTTTCCAATGTATGTATCTGGAAGATAAATAGGCATCTTTTGATAGGCTTTACTGTTGGCATGGAGAAGAGAGAAATGTTGCCCCATGGGTCATCAGTAGAAACACTGAAGCATGGATAAATGTGGTATATGCAGATGATATGGTTAGAACTTCTTGTATGTTGCCTGTGTAGTTTGCACAAATGATCTTTAGGATGACAAGGGAATTATGTTGCCACTTTCTTACAGCAGGATCAATTTCAATGCTATTACTGGCTGAGGTAACAACCCACCCCTTCCAAAACAAATAAAAGAACCCCAGATCAACCTGTGTGATTCTGTAAGCAGAAGATTATTTAAATAATAAAATTATGCTAGCCCCTATGAGCAGTGAAAACAGAATGTAGCGCAGCGCAAAATTCTTACTTTGTTGTCTTTTTGTGTGACTTCAGAGATTTCTCATGTAAACTGCCTTGTGGCCAGACTTCTCAGCAGTGTAGCTGAGCAATACGTTTATTGAGGCAATGTCTGTGTCTTCACAAAACTGATCACAAAGCTTCTGTTCTTTCTTATACATTTTAATCCTTGATACTTATTGTTCCTGATAACGACAATAAGCTTATTGGGTGCATCCATCTTCATCTTACTGTCTACAGCATCACCGAAGAGTACTGTATACCAAACACTTGTTTTGTTTTCCAGGCCTGTTGTAATTTGAGCACTAGAAAATGAAACTTCTGTATATCTCACAGATTGAGACCTGCTTGTTTATCCTACATGGCTTTCAGTTTGGCTATCTTCAAAAGCTAATCTGTCAGAAGAGAAGGAAGTTGACAGTGATGAGAAAGCAGACATTCACCAAATTGTTCAGGCAGTGCTTTCTAGCAGGATTAGCAGTACTTCCTAGCAGAATGATGTTTGATGTTTGTGCTGGACCTCAGCTTGAGGTTATGTGTTTTCTGTGACAGTAGTACTTCTTCAGCTAGATGTCCTTATTAAAAAGGAGAGTATCCAGTACTGCTCCAGGGTCCAGCAGGACCTGATGACTTTGGCAAGTTCGGTTTTCTTGGAGAGGAATCAGACATTCATCTACATTTTCCCTTTGAATCCACTGGTTCAGGACATCTCTCCTTTGGTCAGCTGGGAGGAAGCCAGATTGTTGCCAATCTTAAATGGATCTTGGCAGTTGTTCCAGCAAATATCCATGGCTTATGCCTAGTGCTGCTTTCCAACTTTCTGGGTTTTTCTCTGTTAGGAGAAACTAACCTCCTGAATCTCCCTGGGGGTGACATCCAGATTAGTGAGGGGCTTATAGGAGATTTTTTCACCAAAAACATCCCACACTCTTGAGTATTTAAACATGTCTTTATTTCAGTGTTGCATTATATTACACAATAAGCTAGTTTGATTTCTGCTTCAGAAGTTACAATTTCTGCTTTTAACATTGCATGCTGCAATTACAGCCTGGTTTGTTTACCAGAAGAACCAACCTCCAGAACAAACCAAGGCATGTACGAGTATGGCTGCTCAGTGTGATTAAATGTAAGTACTAACATACTGTGCTGACCAAAATTCCATCTAATCCAGCATCTTGCCTTTTTCAGTGGTCAGCAGCAGCAGCTAACTGAATGGCATAGGAAATTGTTGAATTCTGTCAGTTGCTGAAATATTAACAGTGAATTTCCAACAGACACTTGTTTAGTAGCTGCCTGAGATAGAAGCTACATTTGGGCTATCACACTGTGAATAGCAATGTCAAACTATTTATAGGTGAATGTTTGCTGCCTTTTTGAACTCATTTATATCTGTGGAATCCACAGTGTTTCACAGCAGTGAGTTTCATGCAGTTTAACTTCATTTGCTCTATGCATGATGTGTTGATGTGAGAAAAATAGTTTCATTTGTTTTAAACATGCTCCCTAATTGTCATTCCTCTCTGTACCATTTCTAGCTCTTCCCTTTTTGAGGTGGAGCAGCCAGAATTACGTGCAGCGTGCATCACAGCAAAATGTTCCCTGTTTGTTCTCTGTTCTAATATCTTCCGAGATTTGCTCTGATTTACTGCTGCTGGGAGCTGAACTGTTTGCTTGCAGTAATCTCAATCTTTTTTGTAACTAGTAATGCCTAGTTTAGACTCATCGTGTATTTATAGCTAGGGTTATTTTTTTCTCTGAGTATGTTACTTTGCGCTTGTCAACACAGAAAAAGAAAATTACAAATTAAAATCAATAATTTGGTATTCTCAGATCTCCTATAAGTGTTTGACGCTTGCTTTAATTTTATCTATGTGAAATAATGGAAAGTGGAATCTCTGCAACCTTCTTTTTTGCCAGATGGTTAAAATTATGTTTGTAGAGTCAACCCTGATCCTAGTTAAATAACTTTCCTGCTTTTTGGCTGTTTATTTTCAATCTTTTAATATATTTTTAAGAAAGGGAAGGTTCTTTCCTGGGTTTAGCTCTAAGCTGGTGTGAGGTGTACAAATAGGTTCAGGTTTTGTTCTTGATGCAATGTGGTGTATGAACCTTTTGCTGTTCAAGATCTATGTATTCCAGTGTCCTCTGTTCTTTTGCTTTGAAGTTAGATGTCCTAAAGCTTCATTTCATTAAGATAGCAATCTTCTATATGAATGTGTAGAAGAGAGTGTTTCTGAATTATATTATTTTGTTAACTTAAAAAAAAAAAAAAAATCATTGAAGTGGCCAGTACTTTGTAAGTTTAGTACTGTGAATTATATAATCTCTGGTACGTGGTAGCATTTCTTGCATCCCTTTTCAGTTCTTTCCTCTTTCAGTTTGTGGAAGTTCTTGTCTTGCCTTTTCAACCAAGTCTGTCAAGTTTTTCTTATGACCAGATGTAAGTTTATTTTTTAAATAAATATCAAGGTTATCTCCTTTTGTCATCTATGTAGGATTTTCATAGTTTTTGTTTGAAATTGTGGTTTGAAAGACAGAACTTGTCACTCATCCAGCATTGATCTCAATGAGGGATATTATGATCAGTTTTAAGGCAGTTTAACTGTCAGGCAAAGGGCAGGTGTTAGCTCTCATAGGTTTAACCCTTGTTTAGCTAGAACATCTCAGAGGTTTTTTTGTTAGTTTGTTTTTTTGTTAGTTTGTTTTTTTTTTGGGGGGGAGAGGTTGTATTAACTAGTTGAATTTTTAGGAAAATGAGAGCAGACACTTCTTCAGAGAAGAAATATTACTGGAAAGTAACGCTTCTTTTAATTGTTGCACTCCTACATTTGAATTCCCCATTCCCTTGCTGCTCTAAGTATTGACATGGGAATTAAATATTAGACTGACATAGTAGTACCTGTGTTCTTTCATATCATATCTGAGGGGCTGTGACAGACATTTCTGTCCAGAAGACTTCCAGTTTGGAGGGTAGGAAGACTAATGCTTCATGTGTGAACAGGCATGTGACATTCAGACTGTAACAGTTTGCCTGCTGTAGGAATTTTATTCTTTACTTTTCTCAGTGTGTATGGGTTGTACAAATTTTCAGGTATCTAGGTGGCTTAGATTATTGTTGGGAGAATCAACCCCCTTTCAACTTCCTTGCTATTTGTGTATTTTGTAATTTGAATTATAATTTTACATTATTATATTCAGAAGCTCTTAGCAGCTTGAGCTCTTGTGTGGGTGCATACTTGTGATGCTTGGCAAGTTGTGGAAAAAAAAAAAAAGCTTTGGTAGGTTAGTATTAATCTGTTGTGGAATTTGAACAGTCCCTAGTGTACTACTGTGTGACTGCAGCAGGAATTTAAACTGCAATAAGTTTAATTCATAAAAATTACTGTTATCTTGACTGCTTGTATAAGAACTTCTATGCAGATTTTGAAAGAGTAGGACTGACAGTTTGAGATGTTAATGAATGAAAAGTCTGAATAATGTGGTTTGGTGTTTTGGGTTGGCTTTTTTTTTTTTTTCTCCCAGCATATGTAACCTAAGCAGCTGATCTTGCTTTGGTTCTCTTGTCTACCTGGACAAAGCATTGTTTTATGTATTAGTGAACTTTATTCAGACACTTCTAAAAATGTAGAAAGCCATGAAACAAATACTTGTGGGGTTATAAACCAAGTATAATTATTAATTTTGTGTTTGTATTTGGAAGATGAAGCACTAAGTGACTTGATGGAGGCTCTTCAAACGAAGTAATTCTGAAATTGACAACACATGCTACTGCTGATCCCAGGATCCTTTAGTCTGGTCATTAAAAAATGATCCTGTCCTTTTCAGAAAAAATAAGTATTTCTTAGCATTCTGCCTTCTTCCAGGACTGAAGCCTGTAGCGTGTATGAAAGGATGATACACAAGCCACTTCCCCCACAGAATCTGTGCCAGATATTATGTGCTTGTTAATGCAACTTGAGAAAATAGAAGGGGCTGAAATAATTGAAATTCTTAATGTTTCTCCAATAGATGATTTGAAAATATGCCATTTAGCATGGTTAAAATTACAATAGGGACTATTAGTCACTAAGAGTGACTTCCAAGACATTAAATGCCTCTTGCTTTTGAATTCTTTAAAATGCTCGTGTTTGTTTTGAAAATTTAAATACCTCCTGCCTGGTAGAAGGGTATGTGTTTTCTTGCAGCAGAGGGGTCTAAAAAAAGGTGGGGAGAGAGGTGTGCTGCTTTTCCTTCCTTCTAGGACAGGTGTTCCTTGGGAGACAATGGATCAAAATAAACCTGGTAATTTATTTCAGGTATATTGTGCAGAGTAGAGAAGGGGAAACAGCTGCTTAAATTTTGAGATCAGAAAACAAATCGGCAATGGGGAAGAGAAAATGGGTCTTTCCAAGGTGCATATTTAAACTTTTATATAAGCTTGTTCTCACTTGCCCATCTTTTGTGTTGCTTGTTGTCTTATAGTGAGTTCTTTAGGACTCTGTCATAAATGTTTTAGGTATCAAATGTGTTAGGGTTTTGATTGCAAAGAGATTGTTATATCACTGTTTAAATAATTATTTTAAAAAGTTGCATATACTCTGGATTGTTTAATAAATCTTTTATTTTTGAATTGTTGTGGACCATTCACCGAAAGGAACAAATTATGTTGATTTTTTTTTTTTCTGTGTGATTTTTTTTTTCTTAAAGTACAGTGAAACCTCTTTTGCCTTGATTATTCAGGTAAAGTGTGTATATCTGTACTTTCCTCTAAGTCTCAGTGTTCTTCAGAGTGTTTGGTTTGTTTGGGATTTTTTGGGTTTGGGTGTTTTTTTTTGTTTTGTTTGTGGTGGGGTTTTTTTTTTGTGTTTGTTTTGACTGCAGCATTTTCACACATGTGTAACCTCCAGAATGTTACCACTTTTTGTCTGGCCTGGTGAATATGAATCTTGAGACTTCATCTATATGTTAGTTCTTGCTGATGTTGTTCTCCAGTAGCTCTCTGTCACTCATGGTTGTGTTGCACTAAGTACTTTACCCAAAATTATATTAAGGGTAATGCTATGAGAAAATGTGGGGTTTATCTCAGTGTTGTTCCATCTTGCCTGGATGAGCAAGTTTATATTATATAGAAGCAAAACTTCCATTTTTGTCCTGAATCTGGTTGTTGCAAAGCTGCAAGGTAGATTAGGAATCCTAAGAGCAGAAAAATGCTGAATTAGATAAAGTAAAAGGCTTAAAATAGCTGTCAGAATGGGTTTAACCTGGTGGAGAAATCAAGTTCTCCATAAGAGGACACTTGAAGTACTGGAGCCACCACTTAATTGCACTTTAATAGCTTTGTATTAAAATACAAGGGGAATGGGCTGTTGGGGTGAAGGAGACAGAAATGTGTCAATATTGGACCAGTGTTAGACTTGTATATCTGTTGAGAGAATGGGGAAATCTGAATGTTCACAGAGCCCAGCAGGAAGCAAGTGAGAAGAGGGGATTTTTTATTATTTTTCCTCCCCTTAGAGGTATGCTGTGAAAGCAGTGATGCAGCCTGGCAGCCTAAGCCCTGTTGCATTCAAGGAACAAAAAGCAGCAGCTGATGATGGCTTGGAAGCTGCAGGGTAGCTAGTGTAATAAAGAAGGAAAAAAAAACAGGGCCAAATCTTTGCACAGCAAATTGTGAGTCCCTTGTCTTTTTAAAATACACTACAGCTAAAGGAGGCAGAGAAAAAAAGGCTGATGCTGGATTGATTTTGGTAGTGTGCATCTGAAGGGAAATGGGGAGAAGGGGTGGACTTGTGCTGCTCTGCAGCAGCGCTGCACACAGAGCCTACCTGATTTAGGCCTAGCGACAGTTGCGTTGGAGGCCTTGGGAAGGCAGATAGCTCAGCAAGCGTGTTCTCTGTGTGACGTACTTGGGAGGGTGTGCAGCCTGCATGCTAACTGTGAGTGGCTGGGTTTCACTTCCCTTATAACACTTTTAAGAATGTAATGAAATCCCTTCTCAAGCTTTTATTTTGGGATGGAGGGGGAGAGAAAGGAGCTTTTGATATTCTTGTTGAAACAAACATTTTTTACCTAATTCTGTTTGCTGCCTTTTTATTTAGGCTGATTGTAAAGCATGTTGATGCCTTTAAATGCTCTATCATAATTTATCACTACAGAAAACTAGAAACTCATTAACATTCTAATGCTATTTATTTTCTTAGATCTATACACAGGGCAAACTGAACTTATGTTAGAGGGTCTTAAGAAGTGGTTTTGGGGTTTTTTTTTGTTCTTTCTGTTTTTGTTTGTTTATTTAAGTGGGTCTCTGTGCTCAGGAGATCAGGGATGCCAAAATGACAACATAGCATAATGAAGTAATAGCTAGTGAAATAACATATTTGACTAAAAGCAAATAAAATTCAAATGTAGAATTATAATGTTTTTTAGTAAATGTTAGCAGACTCTGCTTAGAACAGATCCTGTATTTACTCGAGAGGAAAATGTGATACCTTTCTGGTAGCAGCAGAGGGTCCCAGCTGCCTTTTACAGGGTTCAGAGAACTCAACAAAAGTCTGAGACTTATTTGCATAGAACTGTGTGAAGTTGCCAGTGTTCTTTCAAGAAAAAAAAAAAATCTTCTAGCAGGTGAAAGGCATTACATTTTTCTTCTGGTTCTTAAAATCTGAAGACAGATTAGAAAACAAACAATTGTTCTTTGATACTTTAGTCATGTTTACATCTGTTTGCTGGCACATACTTTTCATATTGTCTTCTGACAATTATTCAGAAGCCTGTGACATATTAGAGCCCGTGATCTGTAGTGTTGTAAAGGCAAGAATTTATGTATAGTTTAATTTTGAGCCATCTCACTTCCAGTTAAAACAAAAGTTCTACAAAAGATAAAATGAGTTCCTGTATTCTTTTAAGTATTTTTCAGTCTCATGAAATACAGAAAGCAGCTAGTTTTTTAAGTTTGTGGTGCTGTACTTTTATATACATGAAATGTCTTTTAATGCATGTGCTAAAATAATTAAATTGAAGAGGCCCATTTATTATAAGAACTGTGCCAGACAGGAAGTGTGGACTGTACTTTTTCCAGTATATTGACATGAAAGTTGACCCATAGTGTAAACAGCACAGGTTGATTTAATTTTAGTATTTTAATTATATGTCTTAAGTGATTATTTTTTCTCCTTGACCTTTTTATACAATCTTTTCCTGGATGATACAGTAAAGAAGTAGAGAACTCTTATCCCTGTGCCATAATAAGGATAAGCATAAAATAATAGTGATTTCTGTTCTGCCTGAGTAGCAAGCAGAAAAGAGACTTCACATGCCTGGCAAATGCAGATGCTTCTTTTCCTCAGTTGTCTTGTAGGTTTTCCAGTCTCAAAATGAATGAACGTGACTGGATCACTGAAAACATAACTCACAAGTCAAACTTCTGACCGGGTGGCGGAAGTGAAAGATGATTTGTTGATGATCACTTCAGTTAAGAGAGAAGCAGGGAAGTGCTCAGTCTCTTACTCACTGTAGCACACTGGAACTTGATGACTGCTGAAGGAAGGAGGTCTCCCTACTGCTGCTAGCCCAGTGCTCCTGCTTAGGCTTGTGCTTGCTGCTCCCCAGGACCTATCTGTGAATCACTTCAACTTTCTGCAGGGTGACACTTCCTCATCCCCTATTCCCCCAGCTGCAGAGAAGCTGGAAGAGAAGAGGCAGATGAGCACGTTTGTTAGATTAGGTGCCTGTGGGAGTGTTCCAGCTGCAGGATAAATTAAGTGAAAGTGGAGAAACTGGAGGTAGAACTATAAACTATGAACAGGGATTTACTTAAACCTCTTGATGTACTCTTAGTCTAATCTTTCATTGTGCATGCTTGAAGCACTGTCATTCAATTAACAGGTTTCATGGATACACTGAGAGGAGAACTTTACTGAAAGTACAGCATCTGATTTTGAAATAACTTCATAAATACAGAAGTATGAAAGATTACCTGTTGTTGCAAGGTGCTCTACTGTATAATCACTAATTGGAATTAATCTGCATTGTTTAGTGTTAGCTTATTATTACTTGTGTACCTAGCTTCTGCCTCCTATTTGTGAGAAGGTAACATCAGTAGAAGCTTGTGTGGCTAGTCTTCATAAATCTGTCATTGTAAATCTCCTCATTGCTCCTTAGCCTGTGATACTTTAAACTGAAAGTCCTTTTGATTGCAGGACTTGTCTTTTTTTCATTGTAAATACATGTTAAATTTATTTGTTCAAAAAATTTTCACATTTCGGTTTTCTGTTTCTTAACTTTAAAACACTTTGTGTAATTGTGTCTGTTTTCTGTCTGTTGCATGCAAGTTGTCCTTCATCAAAATGTGTTTGATGGGGATTTATTCCCTTAACTGGTGCTCCCCTTAAGTAGTTTTCGCTATACTTTGTAACCGTGGAAATGGTGTACAGATAACATTTTTAAGGTAGAAGAAAAAGCAGGGTGTCTAATGGGACCTCTGCTGTTCCGAAATCTCTTCAGCAAAAAAAAGCCCAGATTCTTGGGATTTTGTATAAATGTGACAGGAATCTTCTGTAATGCAGAAAGGTTTTCTAGAGTGTATGTATTCACTTTAAAATAGATTCGTTCATACATCCAATTTGGATAGTCCTTTATAAATGAATGTTCTTTCACATGAGTTCTCTCAGTTGTGTAATCACAAAACTTTGCTGCTCTTTGAAATGCTAGATTTAAGAAACCTTAATTGTTTTGCAGTCACTCTGTGCTAGCACTGAAATTGAAAGCTTATTTTTGCTTGCTGGTGCTATTCTTAAATGCTTGTATTTTGGATTGTCACTTTCACTGTTTCCTCTCTAACGCCTGGAAGAGTAAGCAAAATACTTGGTTACTTTGAGTCATGTAGAATACTTTCATCCTGCTTTTGCTCTCCAGAAGCAGAATCTTTCCCTTCCTTAACTGCTTGAGGATACGTGTGTGGGGGAAGGGGTGTGTGTTGATTTGTTTTGTTTAATTTCATTCCTCATCTTTTATTATTTTGCTGTTTTAACTTTTTTTCACTTGTTTGGCATTTCCCCCTGCTGGCAGAGAGAGTTAATAACACGTCTGTCTTCTGTGGAAATGGAAGGCTGTAGTTGTCCTTGAATGTCGCTCATATGTGGCATTGGCTGCTTTTCTGATTATTTTTTCTTTGTCCTCTCAACGTCTCTGGTACATAGATAAAATTCAACAAATTGTTTGTAAAAGTAGGAGACTTGCACATACCTGAAGTTTTCCCCAGTAGCACTTCCAGTGGTAGTCAGAGATACCTCTAGTTTTCTGCATTTCATACATGCAGTCTTGCAGCACTACCCAGTTCATCTCCTTTTGTACTCTGGACCTCTTCCCAAAACTCTCAGGACTCTTCTGCCTCACTAATTCATTGCTCATGCAAGCCAGTTCTTTCCAAGATAATGTGGATTGCTAAAAGGGGAAAAAGGGTTGGGACTCAGTAGGAAATTTCTCCCCATGTTTAAAAGAATAAAACAAGAAGTTAGAGATCGCTCAATTCTTGTTGAACTTGAGGAGGAAAAAATACTTTGAAAACTCTATACCAGTACTGTTTATAGTTTTTTCTTGTTCCTAACAACTCTAGTTGTTAATTACTCGGATTTGCTCTGTGTGTTCTTTCTAGAAAGTAGTCTTCAGTCCTTTTCACAACTCCTTCTCTTCTACCTCCTTTTTCCCAAATGGCTTTCTCTCTCTGAAAAGGAAAGCAGAAACTTCTTGGTGATCGAAACGAGAAATTTACAACACACCTTAAGAACAGTAGAGGTTAATGAACTGATTTTTCTAGGCATGTTATTAAAAAAAAATAAATATAC
The DNA here is from genome assembly GCF_020740795.1 of Apus apus. Taxonomy (NCBI): domain Eukaryota; kingdom Metazoa; phylum Chordata; class Aves; order Apodiformes; family Apodidae; genus Apus; species Apus apus. Next base: position 25,445,669 of record NC_067286.1, read on the forward strand.
ATAATCCAAATCTCCAGCCTCCTAATAACTTCCCTTTGAATGTCTTACAAATTTTGAGACAAAACAGTGGGCTAGTACAGCTTGGAAGGGACAACTTCTCTTTTCTCTAGACCTTCCATCTTTTTTTTTTCCTCACAGCTGTATGTATAATTTGTAAATAAACTGAAAATAAAAATAAATAAATCTAGTTTTAAGACTTAATATATTAACAGACGTTTTTTGAACTTCAATTGATAAACTTTGTGGTTTTTTAAGAAAAACAAAACAAAAAAACCCCAACCAACTGACAAAAAAAACCCCAAACAATCACAAACAAAAATACACCACAAAAAAGGCCCACATTTCCAGCAACTTTGTGGAATGTGGCAGAATTCAGAAAAAAAAAATAGAAACAAAAGCCAAACTCTGCCTTCCACTGCTTTTACATCTTTCCATCATGTAGTTCAGTGAGTGAAGTGAGGCTTAGTGTTCTTTTTTGTATTTCTGCCTGCAGTATCATAACTTCTGAACGCAACAATGTTGTAAAACATCCCTATATGCTGCCTTCTGGGTACAAAAATCAAAATAGTACTGATAGTAATTTTCTGAATGTTAGAAGAGGTTTTATGGGGAATATGTGGAGCCCTTGATATCAAGTCAGGAAGAACTTCTCCCAGGCATACTGACAGTCACAGGTTAGAGAGGCAGCCTTTCTGTAGTTCTCTAGTTTATTTTTTCTCTGAAAAAACAACTGTTTCATGGAGGCCTTAATTATTGTATGGATGGAAATAAAAAAGGAGGGAGTTGAATGTGTTGTGGGTTGTTTTTGTTTTGTTTTAAGTAGTAGCAACTTATCTTCCGTTCTCCTAAGGGAAAAAGAGTATGTGTGTGAGAAGTGGGAGGATGAGTGTTTTAATTTAAAGATGGCTTAAATGGTTAATCCTTGGTGAGTTAAATTATGCAAACTTTTTCCCTTTCAAGTGTAAGTGGGTGCTTCCCTAATTCAAGAAATATACGAAGTCTGCTCAAAGAAGTGGGGTTTGTGTATGGGTAAAAAGTGCAAAGTGACATACCTTAAATCTGCCTAGGTGATTGGAGACAATCCTGGGATTTTGAAAGATACTTGTGCTAATTTTCCACCAGACCAAATTTGGCTTTTCCACCTCCTGGATGCCAGGAAAGACTCTGTTCAGAAAGAGTTACTAATCAGAGCTGTAGTCATAGGACAAGCAGAGCTAAGAGGGTAGTCTTCATCTCATAGCAAGTTTTGGCTGATATTCTTAAAATCAGGTTGTGAAATGTTTTTGCCTTTACAGTGGGGATGGTCTTTTTAGATGTAATGAGTCTTTTAGCTAACTTTCTATATGTGAAATGTAGTAGTGCTTCTGCAAAGATGAATGAGGGTGTCACATGCTTCCATTTAAACCCAGTGTTATGGTTTTCTAAACTGTTCTAGAGAAAGTGAAGCAATCAATGCCCAAATCAAATCAGATTCTGGTGTCTTAAACTCCAAATTGCATCTTTCTTCATGTCTAGTCATAGTGGCTGAAGGAACTCAAGGACAGAATTGGACCTCATAGTTTGAATCTTATAGATTGTCTTGGAAAATCCAAGGTCCCTGACCATTTTATTTCTCTACCAGTATTGGCTGGGGATAGGGAGGAGAAAGAAAGAGAAGTTATAAAGGAGTTGTGCAGATGGACAGACTGGAAGGCACAGCTAGTACACTTCAGTGCAGTCTGTTATCTTGGGCAATCGTGTTGGTCCCTTTACCACCTGCCTAGCACATGTTACTGGGTCTAACTGGGAGTTCTCCCATCTGCGGCACAATGGCAAGATCAGATTCCCTGAACTGGCACGTGGGAAGCTTGTTTTAATCACAGAAACGACAGTACCGGTGCTGCTAACATGGTCACTGAAACATGAGCCTTGTAATAATGTAATTTGAAGTAGCTTGTATACCCCCTGTCTGGGCTATGTTTGCTCTGCCTTTTTCTTGAGACTGCAGAAATCCTGTCCTATTAAGGAATACTAGTTGTTTCATTTCTGACTTGAAAATCATGACAACTTGTTTTCCTATAGGATAATGATAGAGTGCTCTCTGTATACAGGATGCCTTTCAAATATACAAAGGAGAACTTTTGCTTTGAGTTCACATCTAAAGACAGGTCCAAGGAAAACTTAAATCCCTTCTGAGTGCAATGTATTTTGCACCAAAAAAAAAAAAAAAAAAAAAATTAATGCTGTACTCTTAATATTGTCAAGCAAAGCTCTGAAATGTGAAAGTGTCAGATTCACAACTGCCTGTATACAACAATTAATTCTTTTTAATGTGAGTCCATCTTGTGTCCAGAACAAAACCACAGTCCGATTGCAAGAAGTAAAAGTAACACAAATATTGTCATGCAATATGTGCATATACAATTCCTGATTAAAGTTACGTGGTCTAACAGTAAACGTGATAGCTTCCAAAGTTAGGAAAAAAGCTGACTAAAAATGGCTACACATGGCTTTTCAATTCTCCTATTTTTTCCAAATGAGTCTCTGGTTACAGTAGCATAAGCTTTATTCTACAACTTAAAGGTAATAGTAAGTATCTGATTGATGTAACCAAACATCTTAATATGCAGATACTTAAGATTTATATAGTCTTAAACCTTCAGGTGCTGTATGCTAAAATGTTTAACATCATGTGTAATTCTTCTGATGTCCTCAGAGGCTACCAAGCCTTAAAGATAAGAGTTTTGTGTTTGAGGTCTTAAATTTTCCTAGGAGCCCTATGAAATGAGTAATTTTTCTCCTTATTTACAAACTTCAACAGAAAGTTTAAAGTTAATCTGCAGAAAATTATTTGGTTTGGTAATGATGGTATATTTTTCCTTACATATATTGTCTAGAATTGTTGAAAAAGTTAAGAGCCTTTATTTCGGGGGGAGGGTGTTACCTCTGTAATTGTATGTATATATCAGACCACCCTACTAATAACACTAATATCAGATTCTCAACAGTAAAGCTCATTAAGAAAAATTTAACTAGAATGTAAATTTTTATTTTTCTTTAAGTGAATGCTGATTTTAATTATTTTTTTTAATTATAATTTTTTAAGCTTCTGGTAAACATAGGTAAGCATTGCTATTCCAATATGCATGTTTTGGGAAGAAGGCAATGTTCTTAATAGAAGGCAAAGGTGGATATAGAAAGTTGATTCCCAGAGCAGGGAATTTAAAAATGCCCAAGTATTGCAGAATATTTGATAATACTCTGAGAGGTAGCCTTGCAGACTCATACCTCAGTTTACAGCCTGCATTTCTAGAGTATTCAAAGGGCAACATGAGTGAAATTAATAGCTGCGATTTTGTGATACATTTTTACTTGCTGAAGTTTTGCTTAAGAAACCCTGCAAAATGCTAAACTCTTGAGACTTCTCTATTGATATGAGTGATTGTGAGCTCTCTAATCCTAACTTTTTAATGTATTTGGTAGAGAGAGTGGCAGTGTGAGTTTGTGTGTATGCATTAATACTATTCTGGGTTGGTTTCCAGTAGCCACAAATGCAGTGAATGGTAAAGAGCAGAAACTACAGATTTAGTTGATCAGAAACTGTTCTCTACTATAAAAATGTTAAGAGCAATGGAAAATTTAAGTCCATTTCAGATGCTTGGAGTAATCAATCTTGGTTGTTTGTTTTTAATTTCATTTTCTGAAATAGGGAATTGAGACAACTTGCCTGCAGGCACAAGTTTTTCTGTGGCTCTCATTAGTGTACTGCTTATGAGGAAATCACTTATTTACTTGCCGTAGAGCTTAGATGTTGACCTAAAAAAAGAAACTGAAAACTCAGAATGAAAATAAATTATTCAACTAATATTTCATTCCTTAAGTTTCTCCTCTCTGCTAAATGAGGCAGAGATGGAGTAAAAATGCTATACTTGCATGTGAACAGAATTAAAGTACTTTGTATTTCCAAAGGCTTGACTTTTAAACCTTAACCTGTTCTAAACACTTAAGAAGTCTGTAGTAAATGATGTACAGAAGAGAATGCAAATGTATTTCAGTTCCCTGTCTAGGTCCTCTCTGAGTGACTTTTCCAAGGCAACACAGCAAATTGTTTGGATAGTTATGATTAAACTCCTGATGTTTTTAACTTAGTTCTCAGAAGCCTGTGGGTTCTCAGCCTGGGATTGCAGCCCTTCAGAGCAGCTAAATGCAACCCGAAGATTTTAACTGGGCAGCTTTATTCTGCACAGTTGAGTCTTGATGAAGCTAGGGTCTTGTTATGGAGGTTGGTCTGTACATGGGGGAAAAAGGAAGGAAGGAACAGTTAACCCTGCTGTTATTTTTAAGTGACAGTTTTCTCTTCAGTTTGTGTGTACTTGTAGTACAAGTATATTTGCATAAAAAGACTATTTGCAGATGTATAGTACTGTTGTTTTTGTTACGCTTACCAGAGTTGGTCATCTATAGCAGTGAGATTTTTTTAAATTATGTTTTTATTAATAGCTTGGAGATGCAGTTGCTTGTTGAAGAGGGATGGTTAGCACTTGTGTGATGAAAGAGGTTCCTCTGTAGATTTTTAGACCAATGAAATAACAGATTGATAGTAGGAGTTTGACTGAAGTTTGACTTTAGTAATGTCGAAGTAATGACTAAAGTTTTAATACTGAAGAAGGAACAACTAGAATTTGAGAATCACACTTGTCTCTTCAGCACCCTCAATAATGAGAATGTTTAAAAATCTGTAGCATCCAGCACAAGTACACTTAATTTGAATATAGCCTTAAAACAGTCCATCCTCCCCAGGTCATATCCTACCATGTTACCAGTTGGACATTTAAACTAACTTGAAACTGCTTTAAAAGTACTGTAAGAGCTGATCTTCTTGTAATATTATCCATTCAAAATGCACGGTAAAATTGGAGACTAGGGGAGCCACAATACATACAGTCACTACCAGCAGTAGGCTTCCTGTTTTCTGTTCTTTGTGTTCGTCAGTAACCCAGTTGTGCTGGTTAGTAAATGTAAACTCCTCCACTTGTGCTGGTCTCTACTGAGCAAGAGGCTTTCTACTGCTGTGTCTATTTATAAGTCTGGGGCTTAAACTTCAGCTCTGTGATGGCTTGTGTGTGGATAGAAATGTATCTGCAAAGATCTTGTTAGCTGTGGACTTGAAGCTTAAAATAGGCTAATATTCTAGTATTTTACTAGAATATTGGAGTATTTGGGAGGCTTTTTTTAGTATCAGGCAAAGTAATTGAACAAATGAGTTATCATTTTACTTAAGCTGTCTTTTTAGGACTCTGACTCATGAGTTTTTTATGATTCATATGAGGATGATTTAAGAGGTACTACCTTGCTCTGCTGCTAAATGTTGTTCTTCCCATGGCACAGGCAGTGTAATGGGTAGTGTATCTTCTCAATCACCACAGTTCATGACCTAGCATATTAGCTTAAACTGCCACTGATTTCAGTTTACATTATTACTTTGGGATTTTGAGCTCTAGTGATTGTGCTGACACACCACTTGCTCTACCATCTTTGTTGTGTTGGTATAACCTATAGCAGATGGGCGAATATCTGGTGTGGGAAACCTTATAATATTTAGCTGTGGCAACTGACAGGGATTGTGATTTAGATGATAACTATGATAGAGAGGAGGTATTTCCCTTGAGGGATGGGAACACGAGCCTTGCACAGAACTAGAAAGGCTTCTACCTGTCATCTCTTCTTCACCTAGTGACAGTAATAGTTTATATGTTAATCCAGATTAGAATTGTAGGTCTCCTTTGCTTTCCCTCCCATGGCAAACATTTTCTGAGTGTTACTTTATAATTAGCTTCAGCATCTTAAAAAATGCCAAAATTCAAACACTTAAAAAATGGAAAAAAATTAGGAAAAAACAGGAAAACCCTCTCCAAAACCCAAACTCCCCCCCCCCTTTCCAAATCTTTTGAGTTTTCCTTTTCTGTTTCAAACTGTAGTTAAGCTGTTTGTAATTATGTTTTTTTTGTTGTTGTTGTTGTTTTTCTCTTGTAGGAGAGGGTAAAGAGCTGAAGGCAGTAACTTTCTCAAAACCGGTAAGTATTTCATCCCAGGGCTAAGGTGATTTACCTAAAAATAATTACACTAATTGCTGGCATCCATTCTTGGAAAAGTCTGATATTAACTGAAACTGAAAACCTATGTAGTCTTATATTTGGGAGTTAAAGCTTAAAAAGCAAATATTACTGATGGAAGCCTCAGTCCTTAATAAACATAACTGTATGGCTGAGATTTGGGTCCAAGGGTCTGTAAGTACAGTAGACATTTAAATTCATCTACTCAAAAATAGTGTTCATGATTTTTGTCTAATGGAAAAAACATATATATGAAGGGATTTTTGGCAGGGAAAGACTCCTGTCTGAAGTTCTGACTTACTCAAAGTCCTTACATACACACAGAAGGCAGTCATGGCTTTTTGTATGGCCTTGCTTTTGTTTGTGTATATATGTATATCTGCACCTTCTCAGCTGTGTTTCAACTGTAGTTTCCAAAAGAATGATAGTTTAAATAGCTTTGTGATAACTTTAGAGGTTCTGATATGTATTTTATTTAATTGGGATAATAATAATAATAATGGTACTAAAGAGGAAACCAGAAACTAAAGGCACTGGAATAACATAATGCGCTTAAGTTATTAATATAGAGTTTAAGGTTTCATTCAATCTCTGAATATTTATATAGTATATAAACTTCTACTACCTTAACTGTGGTATTTTGGGGTACTTATCTGAGCATGAAATTTTAAGTCTTAAAGCAATCACATAAGAAATAAAAGATTATTTACAACAAATGCATATGAGCAAGAAATTGAATGGAGAGTTGCTGCCTCCAGTAGTTGAAATCAAGCCAAGGAATAGCAGATTTACCTCTTGCTTGCAGTGCTCTTTTTGGCTGAAGCTTGGAAGTATGTCTGGGTGTGCAATAGATGCATTTACTCCGTAATTCTCTGCTTTCCTTTTGGAAATCACTGATTCAAGTATTGAACAAGGCATTTGCATGTTTTAAAAGAAGGAAGAAGGAGTCAAGATTTAAAAAACCTAACAGAAGCAAAAAGAAATAAAAACAAGTCAAAAGTTTGCTAATCTCTTGCCTTTTCTTGGAAGCTTCAGACTTAAAAATTGAAATTAATTCTTCAGGATGTTACAGCATGATGTCTGTTTCAGTTTTATGTATATATTGAAGGAATAAATTTTAAAGAATCTTAAAATCTAACTTCTTTCATTACAATTAAAGAAAAATCTGAAATTGTAACAAGTATTGAACTGAATGACTAAATTGTTTTGTGGTTTTTTTGCGTACTCATCATAATATATATTCATCAGTAGGACAGTGAGTTACATTTGTTCATGTTTACACCCCTGTAACCATGGCTAGGATGAGCAACCACTTGTATCTGCAAAATGCTATCATTTTTTTCTTGAATTTCTTGAAAATTAATTTTGAAAAACCTTTCTAGGTGTTAGAGGCATCAGTGAAGTTAGGTTGGATTAGTTATGATCCATCTAAACTAAAATGTCTGTCTGTCAAATTGAGTTGTGCATTAATAATAGTTGCTCAGTCTTTGAATATTGGGGGTTTTTTTACAGAAGTATAGTGTAATTTTTCCTATGAACTGGTACTGGGCTTTACAGTCACGTATTAAAATTATAGATACTGTTTACACTCTTGGTTGAGATCACCATCTCTACTGCTGTTTTGCACTTAACTTGAAAGTTGGAATGTAGTTGTTGAGTTATACTATCTATCTATCTTGAGTACCTCCTCATTCATTGAAGACAAAGAAACTGTGGCCGTATCTACCTGTATCTTTATCCCGGAATTGACTTTCTGAGGCTTATGGAAGACTTTTTGCCTCTGCAGTGCATTTCAGTTTTCATTAGCCAGTTTCCCACGTGGTTTTCTGAAGCATGGTTTCTTTTGAAAGTGCAATGATAGGGACTTAATGGAGGGTATAGTTGTTCTTGTCAGAGAGTGGAAGTAATAAGCCGGGATTCTGTTTTCTCATTACAGTTTGTGGTAATAGAACAGGGAACTATATGTAGTTTCCATGTATCCCTTGATACAAATTACAATTTTATAGAGAGTAGTGATGCAAAGGCAGCTGTTTTCTCTCATCTGTGTCACATGTGAAAGAGGCCCTTGCAGAAGGTCATTTTATGTGTTGACTATAACAAGCCTTTGTAATTTAAATAAGTAACTTTAAGCTAACAGCATGGAGCACTGACAAAGAATAAGTTTAAATATATTGCTTTTTAAAACCTGTTTATAGTCTTCTGCTGTTGTAAGAAATTTCTGTTTGGAAGGAGAAACAATTAATTAAACAATTAATTCTCCCCCCCAACTTTTTATTTTCAGAAGCTCACAGACTTGTCCAGCACTTCAGTTTACTGTAGTGAGACAATGTTAAAATAACATTATCTAACTGGCAGGAATGATTATATTTTTACAGCCTACATGTCTAATATAAACTATCAATATCCTTTTCAAAACAATGAAATCGCATTATGGCCTCTGAGTTGACGTGTGCAAAAATTCTGAGCAATTAAAAAAAAAAAACAAAACTAGGAACTTTTCTAACATTCCATCTGTTTCTTAATATGTGGTGTCTGGACGGAAAAGCGATTGAAAAGATTGCTATATAATGTTTTCTGATGGCTTTTATATGTGTGTATTTATAGTTTAATTTTTACCAGTTTTTACACAGGTTCCATTGTGATTTGAGCATATGGGATAGAGACTGGAATCTTAGTTCTGTTTCAGAAGCTAATATTTTAAATATATTTTCTGAAAAAACATGTCCATCTTTCAAGGCTTTTAAAAATAAGGCTGATAATGCTTTTCTAGGTCAGAGGATTAATTTGTTTGTAGGACAAGTGAAGATAGTAAATTCATACTCATTCTACAAGTAGAATTCCAATAGAAGTAAAAGATTTTAAAATTAATGGATTTGAATAAGTCTTGTGCTGCTTTATATCAGTCTTCTGTTCCTTCAAAATAGCCAAAATTACGAACTCAGCACAAACTTTAGGCAATGTGTTATTAATATATTAATGTTCTGTCAGATTACATGCAGACCATCCCGTCTAAGGACAGCTCTCTAGTATCACGGAAGTATGTTAATGCAGTTTTTTAACAATTTATTGCTTTTTGGGTTGCAGAATTTTAGTCTCAAGAATATTTTCTCAACTACACAGATTTTTAAAACATTCTCAGCAGTTAAATTTTCTAATTTAATATGCAACTGCAATAGGATATTGGTAGAAAATAGCTGCCTGCAAACTAAGATAAGGGACAAGTATGTCAACTTTGGGATATGAGGGAAGGAACAAATTTGGCTAAACGACTCTAAGGCAGGCATTTTGTACAGCCTGTAGATTTCTTGTGTTTGAAATATTGTTTGTGTTTTGGCTAGAAAGCTGCTGTCGAATATAGTTGACTACTGAATTTCTGCTCGCTATTATCTTTTTTCAAATTGACTTCTCTCCTTGACTAACCAAAACAAAATCTTTATTTTTCTGCAGTACTGGTATTAAAGAGGAAACCAGAAATTAAAGGCACTGGAATCAGCAAAGACACTTCTAGAGAAAGTGGAGAAGGTAGAGAATGGAGCTGCAGACTCTACAGGAGGCTCTGAAAGTGGAAATTCAGGTTCACCAGGTAATTTATATTATTTTTTGCTTTATACTTTTAAGTAAATAGCAGCATTAGAATTGCTAATAGTATTACTATTAATGGTGGCATTAAGGAATAGTACTACAGCTATAATAATAATTTTTTTAATTATCTTGAAGCTCCTTTAGAATTTTATACTCTGCATTTTGACCCCACCACCTGTTTTTTTTTTTATCAAATATGAAAAATCTACTTATACTTATAAAAACTTATACTTACAAAAACACTCTAAAAACTTTATGTTCAGCAACTCTGATCTGGAAGGTTTTTCTAATACTCTGAAGCCAGCTTCAGTGTTCAGTTGACAGTGGAAGAATAAGGTAGAGGAATTTTCAAACAAAATGTGCATAGTGCTGCGTAGACTCATCTGTTGCTTCTCTCCTGGAGTGTCTTTTGTAGTAATTATAGTTACTTGTAATTGTATAGTTTTGGTAACCAAAACATTGTAGTACTTGGGCTCATAATTTTTTTAGTATTGGGTCTTTTTACTGATAGCCTGTCTGATGCTGTATGGCAGTAGAGTTGTAGTTTGCCATTCTGTTACAATAAAAATGGGAAGTATTACAAAAAACCAAAATGCAGTAAACCCCTAACTTAGCAAATGTAAGAGGACACGTGTATATTAATTCCTTGAACAGAACTGTTACAGCCATAAACACAGAGTAGCTGCCAACTTGAAATGTTGAATTTATCAATAAGATCTTTTTAAAAGACATTTCTCCAAGTATTTCTGTTGGATGTCTGAAACTCACAACTGTTACATAATGGATAAAAGCAATATGATTACACTGATTAGTGTAACCCATCATGCAAAATTTGGAAAATGTTTCCAAATTACTTGATGACTTGTCTAAACAAGTATTCTAGAAGACTTGTTCAGTAGTTGCTGCCATGATGAGCATAGTGCAAGAACTTGAATGTGGGTGGATTAGTAAAATGAAGCTCTGTCTGCTTTATCAAAATACAACTTTGAGCTAGGGAGAAAAACTTGGAAAAGCTAAAGATAAATTTCCAGAACTACAAGAAAACCTCAAACTCCAAGGCCAGTTTTGTTACAGGGGTAGAGAAATTCAGAAATTACTCATGGCATTTTGCTGCAAGCATTAAAATGTTTAAAGCCAGTAAGTCAGTAACTATTCTTTTCAAGTATGACCTGCTGTATTGTGATCAGAACTCTGGTCATACTTGTGTTTGTGTAACAGCATTTACCTCTTGAGTGCATCTTTATTCTTTTATATGCTGAAGATGATAAACAATTTTAAGATATTGAATTTTGAATAATGGTTAGCATCTGTTCATAATTATGAACAGGGATGAAGACTGGAAAATGTAAAAAAAAAAAAAAATTTGAAAAAAAAAAAGTCAAGATTTTTTGACCCTGTTTGTCTTAGCTTTGCCCAGTCCTCATTAAAAGTGAGCTCTGGACTGAAAACAACTTTAAATTTGGGTTTAGATGGTGAAACTGGTTTTGGCACCAAAAAATACATCTTCATATGAAATGCCTGAACTGCATTGTATCTCTTAATTTTGTAACTTAGCAATACAATATATCAGGAGTTGTGATGAATTGTCTCACTTGCATCTTTTACTTATCTCATATTTCTTTTGCTGGGGACTCTTTCAAAAAGCTTGCCAACACTTATACAGCTATGGTTTGTTGTCTCCTTGTAAGCAGTGGACTGGCATCTGGGAGGAGTGTACAGAGTTCAGCTCTGCACTGTGAGCAAAGCCTCCCAGCTTCCTGATGCAGTGTGTCACTTGTGACTGCTTACATAGCTGTAGAAAGTGATACTCAGTATAACTATTTTTGTTTGTGGAGTAGCTCCTTCATTCTTGCCAGTTCCAGTTAATCTCCAGAACTCTTTTCTGAAGTTTTGCTTAAACTGTCAGTAAGGACCCAAAGGAGCTGTTTAGATGTTTAGAAAAAGTTACTTTGTTTTGTTTCCATCGTTGAAGAATCCTCTGTAAATGAAGTCTGACCAGGTTACTTGCTACATCAGGGTACAACTTGAATATTTAGATATCTTCCATGTCAAAGCTATTATTTCTTGTCCTGAGAAGAGATGCATCAAATCAAATTAGTTAATTCTGCTGCTGTGTTGACCTAATTAAGTTTATTTTGAAACAGCCTGCTCTTCATAGTTTTGATCACAAGAGGTGTTAAAGGAATTATATTTAGCTATTCTCACAGAAGGGTTGGAGTTAATGGATGACTCTCAGAGCTGATGTGTGGAAAGAATCTAAAACATACTTTTTCTTCTTTCTTTTCATAACAAAAAAATGGGTAAGCTTTAAAGTATCTTAAACTTAGCACACATTTGGGGTGAGTGGCAAAGATACTCTTTTCCTATGATTGGATGACACAGTATTGTGTGATCCATAAATTCAGCAATACTTTATGAGCAGTTTACAGTCACTGACCATATTGTCTTATGGCTGAGTCTGTACAAGTACTTTGTATAAAAACTAACAAATTTGGGTGTTGTCAAACTGATGTGCCAGGAAGCTCTGAGGAAAAGTAAGCTAAGCATGCAAGCAAAAGAGTAACGTAGCACCTTCCCTCCTGTGGCACAGTCAAACAATAATATTCATTGTAGATAAATACCAAGTTACGCACTTTGAAAAACAATCCCAGTTTTACATCTGCAATAGAAAGCTGTGAGTTAGGTATTACCACTGCAGAAGGAGTTCCTGTAGTAGAGTACTTGAACGTCACATGAGTTTTAAACTTTGTCTCCAGATGATAGTGACAAACTAGAACAGGGAAGAGTACTAAGAGTGAACAAAGCAATGAAATGAATCATGCATGAGGTGACTTTCAATCTGAAGAAGTGATGACTGAGGGGGGAATATGTGGTGTGGGAAAAAGATTAATAGAGAAACAGTCATAGAATCACAGTATCTTGAGTTGGAAGGGACCATTAAGGATCATTGAGTCCAAATTCCCACTCCTCTTGACTCAGGTCAAGACTGGTTTTCCGTAATCTTATTTGCCCCTCATACTTGCATTATCAGGAAGGCAGATTCAAAACAAAAAAATGTCCTTCCACCTAAGAGTCCTGTAGTTTAACTTTGGAACGTATTGCCATGAAACACTCAGGAGTGTTTTCCTGAGTGCAAAAAAGTAATTAAGGCAGATTAATTGAAGAACAGTGTTTCTAGCTGGTAAACGTAAGACGTAATCCTTGAAGACATCAGAGATACAATTTTCTGAAAGATGGGAAATAACGCTCTGTGCTTGTCCAGCACAGACTTCATGCTGACGCCTCTGTTTGCTATTGGCTAGTACTACAAAGAAAATGCAGCAGGTAAAACAGTGATCTGACACAGAATTATATTTGTGTTAGGCTTCTTTAAAAATTAATATCATTTTTAGGATGTGAAATGAAATAAACTTCTAAGAGTGAGTTGATAAGGTCTGAATTCTCTGGGTGGTATCAATGCAGGTGGAATGAAACACATTTATTTCTTGCTTTTTCCTTGTTTTTCTCACTCCTTTTCCTTATTCCAATGAATAAATGGGGAAGAAAGTACAGACTTTATATTGTTCTTTGCATGTGTGGAAGGGGCATGGCAATGTGATGAATAAATGTGACTGTAACCAAAAAGAAATTGGTAGTTTTTTTGTTTACATTGTCTCTTCATTCTAAACTCTCATTTTCTTTGATGACAGCCTGGTAACTTTTCCTTGCTTAGCAATAGACAGCATTCTTCTGCAGCTGCCTAAAGGAAGTGAATGAGGAAGAATAGTGAATGGCAACCATCTGTCTGCTTTCCCTTGGATGTGGAGGGCATCTCTTCTACACTGATCTCAATCTCTCTTTGAGGGAGAAAAGTGGCAAAGATACTTCTCAACATGGGTCTTCCATGTGGTAACAGCCAAGCCAACAAACAGATGGGCCCTTAGTACTTGAAACATTCTGCTCTTGAATATACAAACAACTTTTGTGTCCACATAGTTATCTGTGATTGGTGTTTCTTATGACTGCAAGCAAAGAAGGCAGCAGTTCTAGAGGAGGTACAGCTATTAGATTATCTTATCCAGCTTGCTTAAATTATCCTTAAAAGGCATCACTTGTTCAAGAGCTGTTGAGGAGAAGGAGCAAAAGGGGTATCTTAGTGTGGTAGTTTTACAGTATTAATAAGAAGGGATTTGGAAATTATATAATACTCGATTCCAGGCCTTGCTATTGAAATGCTATAAACTGAATATTCTGCTTTTACAAAGGTTCTTAAAATATATTGACTTTTAAACTTTTAATTGTATTGTTGCATCTCTTTTTTTTCTAGAAACTGGTTGCCCAAATGAAGCAAGATCCACAGGTAACTTTATTTTTATGTTGTATTATTTACCCTTAAAAATACAGGAAGATAACTGTGCATGAAACTTGAGAATTACAGATATTTGTTGATCATGCTCTTCCTTGCTAACACAGTGTTTAGAAGAAAACTATTACGAACAAGTCTTTCAGCAATGGTTCTTGGATAGTTTAAAACAAAACTAAAACTTTTGCCTTTATGGAGACTTTTGCCTCGTATTCTTAATAGTTTAAATCAAGTGACTCCTGTGGGCTACGGTGCAGTTCAAACCTGCAGTAAGTTTCTGATTCTTTTGGAAGCTGCTCTTTATTAAATCTGCCATTACTAGAATTTGCTTTTTTCTTTTTTGAGTATCACAAGGTTCACAATTTTATGAGAAAAGATAGGATATTCTGTCCAAGAAACTTTGTCCAAATAAAGAATGTAGCTGCAGACTCTGTTTAGATTGCCTGTCTTAAGTATCCATCCTCAGCACTGTAGTCTCCAAAGAGCAGATACCTGGCCTTGGAATGTTTCAGACCTACTGAAGTTGGGTAACTATACTCCTTGCATATACAGCAGAAGTCATCCCTTTCCCAATGGCTGTGTAAAGAGACTGGTTTATCTTATACAGCAGTTAAGTACTCCAGTGTGCTGAATGGAGAGTTCTGTGGAGTTCTCCAACTAGTCTGAACTGTTGAGTGGAGGAATGAAGGCACTTGAGGTGCTTATTAAGTATTTCCATCCCCATACAATACGAAATGCCCTGTAATTTTCTAAGCTTGGGTGTTTCCCAGCTGAGTGGAGTGGGTAGACAGTTTTTGTAACAGTCAAGTAGTTAGACCCCTGCCAGGGAGAGATGAGCAGGGAGTAGGCTGGTGTTGGAAGATCTGCTTCTAGAACTTCCTCCTTCTGATGGGATTTGGTTAAGGTTTGCTACTTGCTGGGCTAATCTGCAAAGCTGTTTGCTTTCAGCTCATGTCTGCTGAAAGCCAGGTCATGCTGCAAGCAGCCATGCAAAGTTCCTGGAGCCAGGAAGAGTAAATCTAGTTCCTGCTTCCAGTGCTCCTAATGTATTTTTATCCCAGATTATTAAGTGGAATCTAGAAGAAGGGAGGATGACTGGTCAACATCTGCTTTTGGTAGAATCGTGTATTTATTGGAGAAGACTATCTTCAAACTAAGATTGTAATGCATTTAAAAATTATATGGAGGAATATAAAAATAAAGAAGTTGTCCTGAGCATGAAGTTCCTGTAATGATACTAGTCCTATGTTTTATTATTTCTGTGTAGCACAGCAAACATGCATAATCGACTGTAAAGAATTTACAGCAAAAATGAGAACAATAAAGATGGAAAAAGAGGAAAAACAGCAGAGAAGCTTGCTGCCCTGCAATGTTTCTGCAGAGCTTCACAGGCTTTAAACAGATTTTTTAATTTTATTTTTAGTAGGAAAGAAATAGTCCTGGTAAAAAATTGTTTCCTAACTGCATCTTTATAGTGATGATTATGGTTTTCAAATCTTGAACTTAAGAAAGTGCTATTGTAAACGAAGTGCTGCTATGAATTATATGCTAAGACAAATGTAATTATTTTAAATACAGTCCAAGGTGTAAACATGTGTGGAAATGAAGACTTAGGTATCTTTGCCTTCATTTTACACATGTCAATTAAGATGTAATAGATGTGTTTGCTGATGCTCTACACAATCGAATGTATGATAATGTCTTTGTGTAAGTAGCATAGATGAGACTGCTTTAGCTAGCATAGCATTCTCTTGTATGGTACTATTGTATTACATATTAACAAACATTTCTCATTTAATTTGTAAACTTGATGAAATGTACAAATACACTTTTACAATGCAGTAAGCACTAATGGATGTTTTAATTAAATCTTCATTCCAAACTGGGTTCTCTCTCTGAGTGCTAGAAAGGTTGTCTGACTATTGTTAAGCTCAGTGACTTAAGTAAGGCTCTGTTGAGCCTCTTGAATTTTATTGGCTGTACATCCAGAGGTGCTGTATTTGTAGTACACTATGCAAAACAACAACAACAAACAAACAAAAAACAAAAACAAAATAAGCACCTTCCTGCTGCTACTCTCTGTTAACAACTGGAATATCTTTCTCACAGATATTTTTTCTTTCTAATCAGAATGCTGATTTGAAGAAACAGCTTCATGAACTTCAAGCCAAAATCACAGCTTTGAGTGAGAAACAGGTAAGGAAACGGAGATGTATTTTGAACACCCTGTTCTAAAGATGCCTCTTTTCCCAGCTTCCAAGAGAGCTGCTGAGTTTTTAAATGAAAAAAAGTGTGGGCAACCAGACATTTTGGCTTCTTATTTGATTTCTCAACAAAAGATGGGATGAGTTATTGCAAGTCTATCAAGCAAGCAATCAGTGGAAGCAATAGCAATTTCTTGAATCTAATGTTTTATATTAAGGGAGCTGGGAAAATTAATTTTGTCACTTCGTTTATTATCATCTTGAAACTGACTCTGAACCAGACCATTCTGGTTTAGGCAAATCTTTAGAGTTTATCTTAGTTGGTCCACACTGTATATCTGGATAAGTATGCTTGAATTTTTCCTCATGTTGAGAGCAACTAAATCCCTGTCAGTTATGGGTGCCTAGCAGACAATTTGGAGATTAGTTGTGTGTACTTGCCGTGTTAAATTACACCACAATTGTCTCACATTTTCCATTTGGTAGAAATAGAAAGATTGTGGAACTAGAAGATTCATATTG
Organism: Apus apus; assembly: GCF_020740795.1. Taxonomy (NCBI): domain Eukaryota; kingdom Metazoa; phylum Chordata; class Aves; order Apodiformes; family Apodidae; genus Apus; species Apus apus. The sequence continues at coordinate 25,462,411 of NC_067286.1, forward strand.
TGGTTAACTAGGAGAAAAAGAAGTACCATTGTGAGATCTACGAAACTTGCACTCAGTTTTGTTTTTTAAAAAACAAAACAGCAACACAGAAAAAAACACACATACAACCCCCCATAAAAAGTTAACTGACTTAAGTAGTCCCTTAATTGTATTGCTATTAGCTCAATAACAGAACCCAAGTTAGGTCAATAGATAACACTTTGAAGAGGGAAAACGTTTTAGAACTAATGCCTAGGTAAAAATATAGCTATGCATCAGAGTCACATCTTTATACCTACATTCTTCTGTTATTATCTGCGTGTGTTCTGTTTTGAGAATTACCTTTCCTAAGGAATGGGCAGGCTCTGATAAACATTTATCACATTTATGAAGAAATTTCATTTACTAAAAATTAGTGTGTTTTAGTAGTGAAACAGTGAGTCTTGGAAGGAACATGTAAACATAATAAAGAAAATTATTTTTTAATGAGAACACTAATTCAACAAAAACTGAGGTTTTGCTGATGTGATGGCATGTCTCTCTTGAAGATGATTTATTCTCTAAAACCAGCATGAGCCTCTGCATATGGTTATGTCTCACAGCAAGCAGCTTCAGAATACTGGTAAACTCTACAGGCCTGTGGTGATATCAAAATTAGCTTGCCTTGATGCCACAAAGTGAGTCACATTGACTACCAGATCAGCAGGGACAGGGAGTGAGGTAGTGAATGGAAGGTAAGAAAGAAGTAGGCGTAACTTACTGTAACTTTTAATCTTGGCTTCATAACTCTTCAAAGGTATGTTACAGAGTGGTCTTATACTAACATGTATTTTAAATCATCAGTCACCACAGATGCAGCTGTATCATTTCTGCTGAAAATTATGACTCAGAGTACCAACATGCACTTGTTCATGGGATGAACATGGGCTAAGTTTCCAAAAGACTTTGAAAAATAAGTTTCTGACTTCACTTCAGCCACACAGCAAATACGGTCAATATGAAATCACAGTCCAGCTTCCTCCTTTATGTTTTTATGGTTCTTGTTATCAGTGGAACAGTGAACTTCTCTGTCTCTTAAGTTTAAACATTTTATTGTATCTGGACTACAGAACTGCAATGTCCCAGTAGATAATGTTGTTAAAGTAGTATGGCTGCTAAAATGGCACAGTTATGGTAAATGTGAATTGCAGAAAAAACCCCACAAGTTCCCAATGCAGAGAATTGCTCACTTCCTTTTGTGGGAAGTTGTTGTATTGACATCTGTGGCATAGAAATGCAGAGTTGAGCAGCATTTTAGAGGCTGCAAAAAAAAACTTTTTTCTGTTCTAACTTTTATTTCTCTTTAGAAAAAAAATTATTATCAATTGTTTTATTATCCAACAATGCATTTTCACACAGCGTGGAGAAACATGTAGTTTTGCATAGTAAATAAATGCTTTACATTTTGCAGTGTATTTCCTAATCAGTGTTATCTTTCCTCTTGTTTAGAGCCAAGTAAATAGTCTTGATGTCTGATGTCCAGTGAATATGCTTTGAGGGCCTAACTCCACTGTGGACAGTTGTGGGAGGCATAATTGGCACTGTTTGATAAGCTTATAATGAAGCATGACAAACTACAGAGATAGTGATGTGGAGCTGAGACCCTGGTTGTTAGAGAGGCAGCATACTGAAACATTTCTGGCTTCTGAAATATGACATCAGCCTAATGTAGCCTTTTTCATGCATCTTTGTTAAATAAGAAAGCAAAGAAGAATTGTGCAAGAACCAAGTCAGTAGTAGGTTAGTTAAAAGCTTTTAGTTGCTTTAGGACTTCTCTGCATTTCTGAAGCACTGTGAGAGTAGTGCTGACACTTGCTGCCAGTTGCTGCAGTGATTCATAGTGGCTTGGGTTTCTTGCTGAGAATTAATAATGACAGCTCTGTTCAAAAGTTTGTAGAAGTGAAGAGATCTGGCAGAGTACACAAAGGAAGCAAGTAGGCTGCGCAGCGTGTAGGCTTAAACAGAAAGAAATCAGTTAGCTGATGCTGGAGGGTTAAACTGTTACAGCATAAGGTATGTCATATATTCACATGTTTTTTTGAAAACGTGAAAGAGGTGAAATAAATGCTTTAATTTGTTTCACCTGAGAGATGATGAAGCAATGTGTGTTGATTGTGTTTCATATGGAGGAAACACTCCAAAAAAATAACTTTCTTGAAGATAATTTGCATTTCAAGGGCAGTAAATTGGAATCCTTCTGACAATTATTTTCCTCTACTAGTCTCTTTACGTTACTACCATGGAGTTCTAAACTGCTTACCTTACCTTTCTAATCTGGGGGCATTAAGGTGACTTCAGTTTAACAGTCTTGTTCCTCAGCTGTAAATGCGAGTGCTGCGGTTTGGGAGCCCTGAATGGGTTGATATTATTTTAAAATATGTTTTCTCTTTCTTCCCCCACCCCTTTCATTAATAAAGACAAGTCAAGCTTATTTTTTTGCAGAACAGTTTTAATTGCCAAATCTAATTAATATGTATTAATTCTGTTGCTGTGGAACACTGTTTTTTATTACTTTTTCACATCTTCATAAGAAAATCATAGCCTTAGTGCTCTTTCCTTCCTTTTGTATTCTGTGGTAGCATCTTCCTTTGGCATCCTGTTTTGTAGACTTCACCCACAGTTACCCATCAGTACTCAGCTTTTTTCTGGGTTAAATATACTTCTTGCAATCAAAAACATAAATAATGTGTTCTTTAATTTTTCCATGAGGAGGTTTACCCATGTGTTCTTTTTTTACTTTTTGGAAGTAGGCTAAAGATTGTTACCAGTGAGACTAGTGAAAGACTGAGTTAGAGCAAGGCTAACATAAAGGAGCAGGAGGTAGGTAATCTTGAAGTAAACACTTATTTTCTGCTTCTTTCCCTCCATAGTTAATGAAAAAATTATATGATCTTGCAGATAGGTCATCATTGAATATGTATCATAACTACTTTTTTCCAGTGACAAGAAGAGGTTGTGTTTATTTGACTAAAGAACTGTAAAGAAAGAAGTGGGCAGCAAACATGCTTTTTAGCAATATCGTATCAAATACAGTGGAATTTCTAGATCTGTCCTTAATATAATTTCTTTAAAAAGCTGGAGCAACATTCCATCTTAAATGTGGAGGAAGGCTTACAGGAACAGTCTTTTGACCTTACGGTGAAAAGATGATGGTGCTAAGCATACACTAAAAAGATTCCATGGCTCTTTACCCTATATTTGCAAATAAAATTAAAACGTCTTTTGCTGTTGTTGCAGACAAATGAATTGAATCTTCAAGAAAAAATCTGGTGAAAACCAGACTTGTATTCCACTGCATTTACTCTTGACATGGAAAGAATAAAGTGGATCCCATTGTTACTTTGATTTCTGAAGAGCTGTATGCACTTGTAGGAAAAAGTACTCAAAAATAGTTTTTTGTGTAGGGATACTTGTCTATTTATTTTTCATGGAGGAAACATTTTAACATACTTTCCTGTGAATAATAGTTGAAACTGTAGAAAATCATCAGAAAAAATTCACACTATAAAAACGGGCCTATCTCTATTATTATAAAGAGGCAAATCCAGTGACTTTTCTTATATTTAAAGCTTACAGTAAATTGATAGTTGAGGTTATTCTACATTCTGAATGTTCAGGGTGAGACTCTTCTAACCTTGCCACTAAGTAGGAAATAATGGGAAAGAACATTTTGGAGGGATTTTAAGAGTGGTAGTATAATAAGAATGGTAGTTGAATAAATGTAAAAGTGGTTTAGATTGACAAAGGAAACTTGTTATTTAAATCTTTAAAAACTGGCATGAATAAGTTTAAGCATTAATTTTGCTATATTTATTTACAGGTACCATAGCTGAGTAATGAAAAGATTGGTAATATGCATTAATTCATCCTGTGAGACTTCTTGAATGCTTGTCATCATAGTGATGGAGGCTTTTTGAACACATTATCAGGAAATTCTATCCAAAACTGTGTTCTGGGATATTCTGTAAAGAAGAAAGGCAGTGTTTTGGTGAGAGGAGTGTAAGTGCAAGAAATACAGAGAACAAGTGGGAAACTGGGTGCAGTTTATGGGTAGGAAGGAGCACTTTGAAATGCTTCTGTATAAGAAAATAGGCAAGATACGCTTGTATGTTATAGATACACCATGGGAACTTTAGGACTCAAAATCTTTCTATAATGATGAAGTTGCCCTCTTCTCACTTCTGCCAGTTTTTTCTGGAGTTTCTAATTCCTCCTTTTCCCAGGATCCATCAAGGGCATATTAAAATTCCAGTTACTTTGTCAGTAATGGAGGACGTGTGCAAATATGCCATATGAGCGTGTAGTAACTAATAACTCGAGGCAGGTGGTACTTCATTTCAGTTCCAGTTGTTTATCTGGGACCATACCTATTCCTAAACACCTATATTTTTAAAGTAAATAGCATGAATGTTAAAGTTATGCTAATTTCCATCCAACAGCAAGCATCCATTTCTGCCAGCTGTTTATAAAGCAGTCTTAAAATATATGAAAAATTTGTACCTTCCCAGAGTTTGGTTTCAATAATTAAATCCTATAGTGATACACTTAGCTTTTATCCGCCCATAATTGATGATTTGTAGATTCCTTTCTTTGATGGTTTGAAGTAGGCTCTCATTTTTCCTGTCAGAAAGATACTGGTCTGTCTGAATATAAAGAGGAGTAAGTTAACTGCCTCTGTGAATCATCAGACCCTTTCAAACCCTCTGATCAGTGTGAGCAGCACCTGTTTAGAAGGTGAATGTTTGTTTGAGAAATCTGCATGAGCTTACTATTTTAATCTTTGGTATTTATTTAATTTGTATCTGAATATTCTGTGAAAATGTGAATATAATGACTTCTCATTAAGTTATCATCTCACATATTCTCAAGATATACTAGCTGAAGCAAATTTTTAATGCTGTGCAGATGATTGTAGACAGGCAGAGTGTATGTATCTCTCCCTGCTGCCTCTTTTACCCCAAACTCTTTTGCAAAACTGATGTTATAATTGTCTGCATATTACTGAAATATTGCTAAGCTTTCTCAGACATTTTGTCATATTTAAATCATTATTAAACCCATATTGGCTTCTAAACTGGAATTTCCCATTCTTCTCTTAATGTAACTTCACCTAGACTTCTCACTTGTCATTTTATGAACTTAATTTTTGCCTAATATATGTTAGCACCAGACTAACTTAATTTAGGAAATGCAAGTGAGCATTTCATTATATCATTAAAAAGAAGAAAAACCCTCCACAGCTTCCCCCTCCTAGTCTTCCTCTAGGACTGATTTTCTGGCTCAAGTTTTAAATTTTGAGTTCATGCAGCTGGAGAACTTTTTTAATTGAGCCTAGTTGGAGATATTTTTCATCTTCATACAAGCCAAGGCATACCTCCTAAATAGCCTGCTCTGCTTGAAAATCAACATTGTAGATAGAAAATGGGCAGTTAAACTATATTTCCTTGAAAATCCCCTGCTGATGGCGAGAGTTGGGTATTAGGTTCTCCTGCATGTTCTGACTTGCTGGATAACCTCACACATCAGTAGTTATTTCAAGGCCTGCTATTCCCTTTTCTCTTTTATAGTTGGGAGAAAAGACAGGTGAAACATCAGATTGCAATAACTGGGATTTAGGGTGATTTGTTTATCACCCTTAAAGACATCTTAGTTGGAGGCTGGGAAAAGGGATTAATTCTACTAAGGAATTTTTATAGATGAAAACACATCAAAATAGCTCATTCTACTCTCTTCTGCATCTCCTTTGTCCTTAGGATACATCAGTGTTCACTGAAATTATAACCTGGTTATATATTTTCTGTCCATAAGAATGTTTTATTCAAACATAGGTCAAATCATTACGAATTCTACTATTTGTGGGCATTATATATAGTCAGTTTATTTCGGTATTGTACTCATTTCTGCTTTGACTTTTAAAATACTGGTTCTGACTTTGAGAAACTCCAAAAAGTGTATTATGTCTTTAGAGCAATGTTCCCATGTTGCATTGCAATAACTAGTTAGCATAGACACCTGATGGGGGTGTCAGGGAAGACAGGTGGTGGTGGAGACCAGATATCATGTAGGTTTTCTTGGTGTGTGTTTTTTTTAATTAGGTATGTTATTCTCAGAGCTTTTCTTATTTCCTTCTTCATGGTAAGTCTGTTAAAACTGGTATTGATACACAAGGTGTATTTCTAAACTTTCCTCCCCTTCTTGTGACTTAACAGGTAGATTTAGGCAGTGGCAAGTGCAGAATTCTGACAGGCGTTTTGCTGGAATGAAGTTTGAATTACTATGGGGGTCAGTAGAGGGGTGGAGAGAGAGTACTTCCCAGGAGGCAATTCAGATAAGGGAACCTATTTCTTGACATTCTGTGTTGCCTTTGTGAGGGCCCATCACTCACTCCACTGGCTATAGAAAACTTACAGGAAGATTAGGTTTTGGTTACCTCCTGTGAGTTCATTACCTGTTTTCCGTACACCATCTATCTGATATGTTCTATGGAAAAGAATTCTTGTTCTTTCTCTTTTCAATGATGTAAAATTCTAAGTGACTTTTTACAGTAGACTTTTGAAAGCTAGCAGGGAGAAAGTCCTTGAGTTGTGATGAACGTTTCTTCTTTGTCTTGTTAACAAGCTTCAGGGTTAGGTGAGGTGAGTTAGAAATGGTTAGATAGTTGTGGTTCCTTTTTGGTTTTCAGTTTCTTTCTCAAGATTTCCTCAGTCAAATGTTGGCAGTGTGTCATAGTAAATGGGACACTAGTGCATAAGAGTTGGACCTAGGCTGCCCTATGTATCAAGGAGAAATGAGACAGCTTTTTCCTTACCCAATAAGTAAAACCTCAGTGATGCCATTTGTTCTTTTTATGGAAGGCAGATCTTGTTTACCTTATTTTTCCTTTAAAAATAGAGAAAAGTTACATAATAAGTCTAAAATGTGATGTGATTTGAGACACATGTTTTAGTGTTGCTTAATGTCCTGCAGAACAGTAAGGAGCTTTTATTTTAGACTTATGAAAATGTGAATACTTGGCAGTATCTAAGCTTGTGGAGTCTTGCTTCATATCCACGCACTCCCTTTATAAATTGTTTCATTTTTGTTCTAGTATGACAGCTTTTCAGAGCAGAGCTTTGTCCTTTTGAGTTTCAGCCAGCCCGGAACGGTGTGGATGTGTTTGATTGTCAGCAGCTTTCTAGTGTGAAAATCTCTGCGCACACACACATGTGGGTTGGTAACAACTGCTTCACCAGTCAGCTTGGATGAAACTATGTTCTCAAATTCTCCAACTCATTCTAAATTCTGTTACATATCTCCAGAAAATCTCCAGAAACGGAAATATCCCATTCTCTGAGTAAATAATGTGGGGGAAGCAGTTTTACAGCAGCCCAGAACACTAAGCTCCTAACATTTATCCACTGGGCGATTAAAATTTTGTGGTCTGAAGGCACTGTGCTCTCTGTTTGAAACTTGGAAACAGAAGTTTTTCAGTTTCTTAAGTTTTTTCCAATGAAAACAACAAGATTCAGTTCTACCTGCCATATAAGAACTACTTTCTCAACATCTTGTCTTCTGTAATGTGCAAGAATCCTGTATTTGAAGGCTGATTTGGTAGATGTGTCATACACAGTGAGGCTCTTCAGAAATCAGTTGAGATGCTTTAGTGTGTCGGCACTGTCCACTTAAAATGGATGAGAAGCCGTAAAATCTTGCTCTGCCTAAATGTTAGAAATTCATCTGCTGCCAGACCAGGACTGATGCTTTAATATCTTAAGGAGAAAATGACCCTCCATAGGGAAACATTGCAGAAGTGTCAGTTCTGCTGTTGTCTAGAGAACTAAGTATTATTCCCTTCTTTTGAACTTCCACCCGATTGTTTGATTACCTATAAAAGTAATGCTGTTTGGGACAAAAATTAATTGTAGGTCTGCTTTTAACATAACTTCAGGAACTTCAGAAGTTACTTTATAAAGGATTTTGGTGCACAATGCAATGTTGAAGTTGAGAAGATTCATTTTAACCAGATGCTAGGCTTCTTTTTTTGAAAGTGAATGAGTTTAGCCTTTATTTATAGATACAGGCAGAAATTATTTGAAAAATATTATCTTTAAATGTAACTTAGTATATGTAAATTTAATTTAAATATTCACTTAAACATGACTATCACAGAATAGATTTTGAGTTTATAGCAGTTTTCTTCATGGAAAACTGTCAAGAGACTTGATAATTTATCCCAAACTACTTTTAAATGCATTCAAGTAGTTGCATGGCTTTTGTCTGGCAGAGTTGCAACAGTCAAGAATGAAATTTCTGCAGAGGTCTTAATTTTTGAGCAAAATACAATACAGTTGGATGGGAAATGCAGATACTATGAGTTCAATTTTGATCTGTTAATGGAAAGATCTTTTTGAGAGGATTTTTAGTTCATTATATGAAGTTGTAACTTGTAGATCACTTTGGATACTTGAATATTCTCTGCACCCTGTAGTTTAGAGGTATGTGCGTCTCCTATTATCAGCAGCATTGTGTCAGCCCCTTGGAGTGTGTAAATTTTAAATTCCAAGGAATCCTATGGTAGAGTCAAGTTATCTTAAAATATGAACCCATTTTAATTTTTAGCCTTGTTTTTGTTATTCTTCTTACTTCAGTAATCTGAAGGCCTTTAAATCCCTCTTACATGGAGAACTATAAGGAAAAAACTTTAAGAACCCAGAGAAACCAACACTTAGAATGCAAATGTCTCTGGGCACTACAAGAAGTCAGGCAGACACACCAACCACAGGCAGACAGAATGGTCTGTTGGGCAAGCTAGCCTGTGAGCTGGATGGATCTGCAAGCAGAATATTTTTCTGAAGTCAACAAGAATTGCTAGATGTAACGTCTGTTACAAAATTGAAGCACTTAAAAGAGGGGAAACAGAGAGCTAACCAGTTTTAGAAACAGATGTACTAGTTGGGTTTACCTCACTGATGGTCTGCAATGCATTTTTCCTGGATAAACCAGTTTAAAACACAGGTGATAGTTTTTGTGTGTGTTTGCAGTAAATGCCAAATGCGTTGCTTTATCCTTTGCACTAGGAGGGCATGTGATGGTAATATAAAAATGTCCAGGTTCTGTATCCCTAAATCTTAATTTTTCTGACAAGAACAGAGGCACTAATCAAAGTGCTAAATAGGATGACCCTTCAGCAGCAGGGAAGTGACACTGCATGGGACACTAGTACAATGTACTTGCTTATTTTATGTGGTAACATGTTGGGCTGCTGTATAATGTGCTGGGTTTTATATTTGAATAGTAAGAGATAGTTACGGTGCTCATGTTCAAGAAGAAGGTTTAGAACTTGAAATATTGTATTGCTTTTATACTGCTTTTTTAGTTTTGGATATAAATACTACCTTTTAAAACTAAATTCCTTCAGAAGAAAAGTTGGTATTTATTAGGCTTGTACATCCTCTACAATAATCAGGGATGCTCTCAAAGTACTGACACTAGTGTACAGGGCATATTAAGTAATCTGTGTAGTGATCTGTGCACTGTTAAAAGGTAAAGGGATAAATAAACACCTTTTGCCCTTCTTTTGTTATCCTGCTTGCCTCTGCCTGCCGTTTTAAATGCTGTAAGCATCTTTTTATTCCATCAGTTCATAACAGACTTCACATATTGTGGATTTAGCTACGTTGAATTAAACTTTATGTACTGCTTCTCAGAATGATATTTGAGTTCCGAATTATTAAAAAGTTGCTTGAATGAGAATCACTGATCATGTGAAGCCTTGCAAGTGATAGAATCTTCTTCACCTTTATAGTTCACTTATAAATTTGAGTGGTGTCTGTTTTGCTAGCTTTTATATAATTTCTCTATTCAGGAATGTGTTTTTTAAACAGTGTGTGTATTATGGCATTTAGCAGATAGCTTCCCTTCTGACCTCTCCTGAGTTAACAGGAGACCCACTTAACTGACACACATACAGTAATTTTGAGCCTTTGCTTTCAAAAATATTTTAGTGGGTCAGATGTCTCAAAAATTTCATTACAACCTATATTTGCCTTTAAAATATTAATGATCTGCTCATGCAATATGCTGATTAAGACTAGAAAATGCTGAGACAAAAAGTTCATCCTACCACTTACGGTACTACGGGTTTCTCTGTGTTTACTTACATGTCTCAACCTACATTAAATATTCTAAGACCCCCTGAGTTGAAGTCTGTTCCTTGAAAATACAAGGTTTGACTAATTGCCCACAATCTCTCATAAACCTCTGTATGAGAAGAGAAAAGAGTTGTAGGCTTAAATTTAAACCAAGTCAAAAGCATGTGTGGAGGTGGGGTGGTATTTTCTTCTGGGTTTATTTTTTAATTATAATTCTACCTAGAGTGTAGAGTGTCTCTGCTCTCTTGGACTGGCTGGGGTGGTCAGTAAATCACTGAGAACAGAGCCCTTGCCCCCCGCCTCCCCTCACCTAATACTTTGAAAATTAGTTGTATAAATTTCTAGAGTTAAATTTTCCTCTAACAGTGTATAATAACAGGATCCCATACCTTGTGGTTTTGCAGGTTGTGATTATATGGCTGCTTTCATTAAGCTTTAAATTAGGCTGATGCTGTGAAAGTAGTGACCTGCCTTTCTGCTTGGTCTTAACTGCTTACTTCTGCATCTCTCTTGTGCTAGAATTTGTGCTCACATTGCTGTGCAGCAACTGGAGTCAAAAAGTTTTTTGGCTGAAGACTGAGATGTGCTAATTTTTGAACACAATCCAGTTTGCTCTCATGGCTTGAATGAATGCAGCTTTTGGCATAAGGGAAGTGGCAGAAAGGAAGGGCTGAAACAAAGGAAGGGTGAAACAGCTTTCATTTGACAGCTGCCTGAATGTATCCTAAACTAAACAGCTGTGTAACCGTAGCTTTGAACTAGGTCTGTGGCTTGGAAGTCTCCTGTTTCAGGGATGCCAAGTAAGGCGAATGTACCTGCAGCTCCTGAATGGCAGAAAGGAAGGCAGGCTGTGTCAGTCTTGCTTCTCCCACTGGAATAGCTAAATCTACACAGTAGCCCTATGCATGAAGCAGGCACAACACATGACAGTACACTCGAGTGACTGGGATTTAAGTACAGAGGATGGAGATTGTTACAGTTGCACATGGAAATTTTCCGTTAAATATTTAAATTTTGTCACCATTGATACCATTTGCAGTATAACCTTAAAACAAGAAGTATGAATATGAAGCACAAAACCAAATCTAAAATGGTCCTTCAGTGTTTTTTGAAGAATGAAATCCATACAACTTGAGTGGTACATGGGAAGAATAGGTGAGAAGGTTTTTTGGAAACTGTTTCACAGCAGAAAGCAACCTGAATTCTAAGGCATTAGGATATTTGTTGAAATTTCCTAAAACTGAATTAGTTAGACACAGAACTTTTAAATTCTGCCTGAGAACTTCTGTTGCAAGTCCTGAGTGTTTCAATATAAATCATGTACACTAGGGCCAATGTGTTAAGCTCTGGCTTTGAATAAAGCTATTAATGGACAACAGAAAATCAGACCTAAATGATAGTCCAGCTGTGAGTATCCTCAATCCTGCTGCCTGTTTATGAAAAAAGAGGAAACTCCTACATCTACCAAAAACAATGTTTTCTTTCCAGAGCTGCTTTTGTTCTCACTGGTTTTACATAGGCATAGCTACAGTGAGAATTTGTCCTGTACTTGGAGCTTAGTTTAAAAGTATTGAATTGGTTTTTTAATGCATGAATTGGAATAGAAACAAGGGTTTTTTTCTTCTGTAGAATTGATTCAACTTAAATAACAAATAGTAAAATTATTTGTTTGGGGTTTTGCGTATTGTGTGTTTTTTGAATTTTAGGCTTTAAATGTATGTAGGAGTCAAACTACTAAGGAGGACAATTTTTCTTCACCCATATTTCAAAGGGTGGCTGAGTTAGTAATAGAAAACCAGCAGTATGACTTGCAGAAAATCACTTTCAGAATCTAGAATTCTAGGGGGTAAATTCAGTCTTAATGCTGTAGAATATGTTTATATTTTGGATCAATATGTAGCAATTTTTCTTAATTAAAGACATTTATCGCTTAATCATTTTAAAAAACGCTAAAGAAACTCAAAGAATGCTGAAGCATAAGAAATAGGCATTCTGATTGAGTTGGCCACAGATGTGGATAAAAAAAAAAAGTTATTATTTGAAGTGGACATTTGTAAGAGGTTTTCTGCTTTTTCCAGGTAGGGCAGCCTCTGATTTTTCTGTCCTCTGCCCCCTGAAAACCCCCTATCATATTTGCTTTCTATGGTGGCAGGGTGCTGGGTAAAGGATGTCTGACAGGAAAGACATCTGTGAAACTTTAACATACTGTTCAGTAATTTTTCACTCGTGTGCTGATGCAGTCTGTTTCTGGACAAACCAGCAGCCAGGTGAATGAGAAAGGATACAAAAACTAACATAATGGAGCGTAAAACCAAACAAAAAACCTCCCACACCAAGCTACCACAACCACTACAATGAAAACAGAAACTCATCCTGGATTCTCACAGTCTAAAGAATGAGAATCACTCAAGACACTCACTGACAGTAGGCAGAGGAGGCTCCTTTACATGGAGGAAGTAGGAAGCATCCTGCTTTGTGCAACCTGGTCTAGTGTGAGGTGTCCCTGCTTGTAGGAGGGAGGTTGGAACCTGATGATCTTTAAGGTCCCTTCCAATCTTAACCATTTAATGACATTCTGCCCCCCTCCAAGTGCACTGCTAGTAGAGCACATAGTTGAACTCTAGAAACACAGACACGTACAGGATGCTTCTCAGAAGTGAGTTATTCCTCGATGATAAGAAGCAAGATAGTTATTACACAGGAAAGTAAAAAAGATGGAGAAGTTCAGGCATGTGATACACTCAAGAACATATAATGCAAGCTTGATTTTTGTAATGTGCACTCAGGGCTGATGCCATAATTGGTATTTAGATGGGGTATGGTAAATGGAAAACTGTAGTTAAAAAGGGAGCTCCAGAGGTTGTCTAGTCCAACCTTCTGCTCAAAGCACATATATACTTCATGAATACAGAGTGTTACCAGTCTCCCAAAAGGGATTGATGGCCTGGACTTGGATTATTTGAGTAGAAGTGTAACATTTGTTTTTCCATTTGTATTACTTAATATCCCTGTCTGAAGTCAACGCATGTGCCATCAGTCTTAATATGTTCACTCAAATATTTGACAATTTATTTTCCTGGCTGGAAAACTTCCTCCATTGCAGCATTTTAGGAAGACATTTTGAAACACTTTTCTTTCTAAAGCTCTTCCAGGGCATTAACAGTGCTGCAGCACTGCTGGCATTAACAGCAAGAGGAGTGCTACTGTATGCAAATGGTTTTTCTTACTGAGTTTTCTGCTAACTCTTAATATGAAAGTGAGCAACCAGTGCTTTTCTCTTGTGCATCCAATCATTATTAACTGCAGTAGATCTGAGCAGGTGGTATGACAAGGAGATAAATGTTTTTGTCCATCTGCAAGGTCTTATTCCAGTCCTTAGTGTTTCAGCATGTGTTTGAGATGACATCTTTCTTAACTCTAGTCTGAGCTGCTGTTAAACTTTTGCCTTTTTTTTTTTTTAATTAATGTCTTTTCATGAGGAAGTGAGGAGGGCAAAACTTACTGCAGTTTCCCTTCAGTGTCAGCTGTGTTTATTCTCTCTATGTGTAAAAGGTGGCTCTAGAGTTAGCTCTGTCCCTTGGACAGTTAATTAACCCTCCTGCTGTGGGCCTAGATATGTGCTCCTGCTGTTCAGTGATGTCTGTGAATTGACTGAAGAACATATACTCCTGGGCAGGTGTATGCAGAGAGAGAGAAAGACTCTGAGAAACAGAGAGAAAGACAATGGGGTAGCATGTGGCTTCATAATCTGTCACGCTGAATGCTAGCTCAAGCTTGTGAAAATTGGGGATTTCAGTTACAACAGGTAACTACTGAAAGGCACAGCTTACCATTCTGTGGTAACAACTAGTCAGTTTTGAAGGTGTTACTTTAAGAACAAACAATAATAGACGTCAACGTCAATAACCTGAAAATGTTCTTCAGTATTTGAAGCTTTGGAAACTCTTGAGTAACTACATAATCTCATATAAATAACTGTTCAAGGACTGACTTATGCTCTTAAAATACCAGATGCATGCAGTCCTAAAACAAGACAAGATGCAAACTCTGTGAATGTAGTGAAACTTCACAATACCAAAGCTGCCTGTGAAGTTTAGTGAAAGAGAAATAAAATTGATGCTTTGGTGTGTATTTTTATTTCAGAATTAACCCAGCTTGTTCTTAGGAGTTTCAAAGTCCTGGTTTTTTACAAACTTGTTTACAAATGCACACACCAAACTGGTTTGAAGCTTTCCTTTACTGCAACAGCCAGGAGTCTGTATTAAGCACGAACAGAAGCTTTTTATCAGCCACTTCTGAATAACGTTGTAGTCATTGCATTGTGATAGTTTTTTAATGGGCTTTTGTAGTTTCTTTCTGTCATGTATGTAGAAGGGCAGGCAAGTTCTAAAACTGGGAAAGATACACCACTTAATGCATACAACAGAAAAAACCTCTGGTCGGGCCTAAAGTCCTAATAACAAGTTGTTAAGTAGTTTGTTAGCTATAAGAAGACAGTAAATCGGTTATAGCAATAATGTTGCTACTCACACATCATCTGGAATCTGGATGCCAGTCATTCTGATGAACTGGAGTGATAATATTCAAGGTGCTTATCTCACATTTGGGGATGTGGTGGTGTAGAAATTAAAGCCCTTCTTAAGTCCATCTTGAGGGGTGAGTTTTAGTCTTGCTTCAGATTCCCATCGAAATCTTCCTTTGGTCTTTGTTGTGTTGGTAGTGGGACTACCTGGTGATTGTATCCTTTGTGTGCCTTTGGCTATGGGGACTGTTCTGCTGTAACAGGGCTTGTGACCTAGATATGGCTTGACCCTTGAACTTAGAAGTTTATTCTGGGTTCTGTTACAGTCCTTCTATATACATCTCGTGAGATGTAATTTAATTCTTGATTAGGTTGCTTGCTGGAGATCTGGATTCAGATGTGAAATTTGCTTAAATGTGAGCTGGTAGATGCCAGTCTCTAGTTAAGGATGCTCACTAAATAATGGAACATCTCCAGTGTTTCCCTGTAAATTACATGCTGCTGTATCCATCTGCAAATGCTAGATTTTGTACAATTGATTGAGAAGAAGTCAAAAGAATTTGAGTAAATAGAGCTAGGAGGTATTGCCTCAGAAGCAGTGAAAGAGGGCATATTAGCACACAATGTCTGTGTAGAGAGGGCACATGGATGCTCTGTAATGCCAACAACCTTCAGAGCAGAGATACTCATACTTGAAAGCTTGATTTCTAGTGCTGTTGAAATGGTAAAAATACAAAGGGAAATGGAGGGCTTTCTGTTTAAACCAGCCTTTTGGGGACTCTAGTTAAAATTTAGTTGCAACTTATGATATACTGATCTCTGTTGTTCACCCTAAAACATCCTAGCTGCTCACAGGATGATTTTCTGTTGCTTGGGATGAGGAAGAAGCTGAGATGGTACTCAAGACACTAAGGCAGGGCTACAGCTTTGGTCATCTTCATTGTGAAGTGTATTAGAAGAGGAAAAAAAAAAAAAGATGTTTGCTGTCTGTATTTTCCCCTTACTATTTCCCTATATTCTGTATTCAGAGAACAGTTTTGTAGCACATTCTGTTCAGTGAGTAGGTAAAAAAAAAAAAATCATAGTCTGGAATTTAGGAACTGCTGTAAATTCTAATTCCTACTTTCCTGTCATTCACGAGATGTACTTACAAACGCCTTTTGCTTCTCTGTGCCAAATCCCTGATCAGTTAAACATGGCTCAGAGTATTTCCACAAGTGACTGCATAACTGAAGATACATTAATTTCTGTTTACAAGCTACCTAGGTTATGCAAAGAGCTACATTACTATTAAATGTAAATGATCTGATACTACACACATGTATGGACATGGAGGCACCCTGCTGTCCATATACACTATAGCTATGTAGGAACATCACATGTTTTCTAAGTTTTCAAAATAGATTTTTTATGATTGTGTTTTTTAAATCCTCCTTGTATGTGGGAAAACTTTCAGGTATATTCTAGTCTTCCAAGGGAAAACATGCATAAGGCAATAAAAGCTTTTTCATTAGGCTGTAATGTTTGTGCAAGTGCTGTGGAGTAGCGTTGCTTCAATAGCTGTATTTAAAGGAGCTTCTGCAGGACCCCTGCTCCTCTCCCTCTAAAAGCAGTTAAATCAATTCTAAGCTAATTGTAAATTTAAAAACTGTAAGGTACAAGATTTTAACGGTACCTACTTTGCAAACAAATACACCTTAGTATTAAATGGGTAGGGGGGGTTAAGCTTAGTTGAAGCTCCTTGCAGTAGCACAATCAGTTCAAAGAGTGCTGATCAAAGGCTACCAAACAGTTTTCCTTTCTGTTGAATTTAAGGGCTGCATAATCTTGATAGAGAGAATGTCTTGGTGTAAGGTTTTTTTGTGCAGATTTGGATAGATTGTAATGGTTCTTGGATTATTTTCTTCAAGAATGCTGTACTAAGAGTTGTCAGAAGCAGTCTGTCCTTGAGCAACTGATCTCAGGTTTGAACTGGATTTCAGTAAGTGTCATCATGATAAATTCATGTTGGCCTGAACTGTAGTGCCCAATAAGAAAGCTTTGTTAATGTATGGCTAAGATAGGAACAGGTTGCAAGCTGTTAACCACAAATCCAAACTTGTCCAGTTCCCATGATTTACTGCAAATTTAATTATTAAATTGCCTGATATAAATCATTATATGCACATTTTAAGGTTCTAAAAGATATTAATTTTTCATTGTTTTCCTCACGTAGCCACCTGATCTACAATTTATAGTTCTGAGGGCTAGGAACATTATTAGAGTGTTGTCCTTTAGGATGCCAACACATCAGTAATCCTGTTTGGAATGTTAGCTTCTGGTATAATCACTTTTAGATATAAACATTCATATTTCACCTGAAACAAAAAACTGCTGATTTTTTTAAAGTGGATTGTTTTCTTTTAAAATTAATCTCTTGGCAGTTTTCATTGTGTGTCTGTAATGCTGCAGCAAAACTGATGAGTTACGTGGCAGTGTTTGTCTGTAGATATATTCAGCTGAAACTTGGATACCCTGACAGCCCCTCACATGGAGAGGAGAGCTTGTCCACAGCCATGGGAAGAAGGCTGCAAATGGCAAAAAGCAGTATATTGTGATATGGACATAGTTTGTCTTGTTCTGCTGTTTTCTTACTCACTTTAAGTAATTCATTCAGAAGTAATTATGCTGGAAGTCACATAAATGAAGATTGTATTCCCTAGTGCATGAAATGAAAGCACAAAAATTGTTCCAACATGTAGAGTTGTGGAGCATAAAATTTCTGCTTTGTATAATATACTTCTGTAGAATAACTTATAAAAGACTCTCAAGATCAATTTGTTAATGTTTGTGTGTTGCTTTGAAGTATTAAATTGCCTCATAAGCAATAGGGACAAAATAGTGTTCTAACCTACTTTGGTTGCTCATACATAACGAAGGGCAAATTCTGTTAGAATACCATTGGTTTGGTATAATGCCATGGTGCCTGGACACTATCGAAATGTGTGTAGGTGGAGAACCATCTGTGTAGACGAGCCTACAAATATAAACACCTATTTAGGACAAGGTCTTAGTGTTCACTAATTTCACATGTGAATCTGGAACATAGTTTCATGCTTCGTTTTGCTATGAAATGAAGTGCGGAAAGGAAGAAGTATGTTCCTAGAGTCAGATCTACTCCTAGTAATCTTCACTCTGACATATTTACTTAATCTTATTTAGAAGGTTTTGAGCTTCTTCAGAAAATATTATAGATTTTTATATCTTCCAATGGTTCTCTATTTTTGGTTTGTCTGTTTCTCTTTAATGATGTTTTGTTTTCCTTGGCTTTGAGAGATACTCTTAGAAGAAATGTAGCTACAGATATTATTTATTTGCTAGTGAAAGGGTACTCATGTCGTTCTGTGTTGGAAGGACAAAAAATAGAGTGAGTGGCAGCTCTACAAGTAGGGCTCTGCCTTAAGGTAGCCAATGTATTTCTGTTGCAAGCTGCTGCCCTGTGAGAAGAGGGAAGGAACATACCACATGCTTACTCCACACAATTTCAGTCCTGTATCAGATCTCAATCTCATGCTACTAAGTTATTTACAGCAAGATGTCAGACTGTGAACAGGTGCACCTGAGGAACAGAGTCATCTTTTGTTCTATAAACCTATGTATTTTTCCTGAACTGAATTCTGAAAAATAATAGACTAATAAGTGCAGTACATAGAATAGTTAACTGGCACCTCATTTAGAAAATTTCAGTGTACTCTGGGGCACTCAACAACATCAGAATACAAATGGCACAGAAAAAGTCAGTCTTTCTGATTAAAAGCCAGACCTGTTTTCCTGTTGGTGTGTATGGTTGGAGAGCTAAATACTCCATAGGAGTGTCACAATGGGGGCATTTAGTTGCTACAAGCACCACTATTTTACACTCTCTCTGCTGCCCTTGTGTCATTGGTACTTTTCACCATTCACTTCTGATCAATTTTAAGGATGTCTGTCTGTACTGCTACTGCAAAAATTTAGCTGAACTAATTCTACAAAAGGACAGTATGATTTTTTGTTTTAAAAGCGGTCATCTTAATTTGTTTAGGAGAAGTAGTTCTGGACCCAAAAAAAAAATCTCTATAATTGTTTTCCTGTTTCTAAAAGAAAGTTGAGTAAAATAACAGATTTAAAAAAAAAAAATCAATCAAAATTTATTTAACAGTATCTTTCAAAGTTTGCTCGAATTTGACTTGATAGGAAGCAGAAATACATAATTTTTATCGTATACATTCCGCATGGATTGATTAAGCATTATTTAACAATAAACATTTACAAAATTTTTATTTAACCTATCTTTTTTAAATTTCACTTTTCTTTGGATCTGTTAAATGGACCAGAATATTTACATTACATTATATGAGTGATGTATCAAAGAGCTCTTCTATAGACATTGCTAATTGTTTAGTATAATGTGTAGGATGTTCCAGCCGCTCCCCAGGCTTGATTCTCATCAGTTAAAATCAGTAAATTTTTTGTTCACTTGAATTGGTAGAGAATCTAGTCTTCTATAGAAAACTCTTGTATTTTCTGAATAATACCAATAAGAAATAAGATAACTGAACTTTACCTCCATTGTCAGAGAAAATGATACCATAGATTTTGGAATGGAAACAGGGCAGAGTAGAACCCAGAAACATGCCTCAGCCATGGGCAGACTGTGCAAAGCAGCCTGCAGAGGAGCATTCCCAGCAGTCATTATGAGTGATACTGATAGTTTACTCTAAAAGATACTGAACAGTAGAATGGTGACAGTGGTCATAACACTTAAAATCACTACACCAACCAGAGAAGGTTACGAATACTTTAAAATTACTTAGAATATCTTGTCTTAGAATATCAGGAATGCAAAACAAGTGAGTAGCTATGGGGTTTAGTCCATATGTAAAAGAGAAAGTAAAACAAAAATCCTTGAAACACACCATTAACAACAGCCCTCAGTGTAGTTAATCCAGGCAATTTATGAAATAACATTATGTGCTATTTTTTTTGCCAACTTTTATGTTGTTGCATTCTAGTTGTGTAAAGATAACTTATTTCTCATCAGCTTTATTGATTCTAATATATAGGAGTTACAAACACAGAAATTGCTGTACAAACAAAACTGGTTTTAATAGTGGGTTTTTAAAAATTTTGGAAGGAGTTGTTAATCTTGCTGTTTGTAGGTCTTAGTTTTCTCTCATGTGTTTTATTTGTAGTCGGCCTGGTTTTGTCTGTTTAAATTATGATAGGAAACATGGAATAGGTCACCAAAATAAGGACTTGCTAACTTTCTTGAAGGGCCAAACTTGAATTGCCTGCTTACCTTCTGCGAATGGAAAACAGACTTTCTAGTCATTTGGACCATTGTGGAAAATTTGTCTTTATTTAACTTTCAAATTATTTTTAAAGATTGTAGCAGGTGTAATGAAGTGTAAAATGATAGCCAATCTCTACAATTCTTTGAAACAGAATACAGAGCAGACCTTTTCCAAAATTTGTATTTATGTTTTAGTCTTTCATTGGACTAATATGACTGAAGTCCTGTTTGTTTCATTGTTAAAATGACTTAATTAAAACTGAATAATCCTTTAAATTAGAATGTGCATAGTAAAAATTGTCTGAGGTTTGGTATTCAGTTGATGGGAAACAGAAAAAAAAAATGTAGCTCTTTTCACAACCTAACAAATCTTCCCCAGTTATTTAATGATATCTTACTAATATGAATATGTTCAGAAACTGTGTTTTATTCTGCTTCTCCATGATACCAGATCAATTTTCCAGTATTAGGCAGTCATTCATACAACGTTTGTCAGATATCATGTCAGCTGAAAAATGGCCAAAATTATCTCCTTTTCTAAAACCTAAATGGCAGTGAAGCTGATGTACATTTTGCTATTTATTTCAGTGGGGCCAAAGTTCCATCTCTTGTCCTCTTCATTTTCTGTCTTTTTTCTTCTTCCAACAATACAATCTTCAATTTCTAGATTATTTGGCTGTGCAATTTTTAGATTTTATTTTTTTAGTATGTTCATTCCATTGGTTGTAGTCAACTAGGTCAGCTATAAATCTGGTGCTTGCCTCTTCTCTAGCATCTTAGGACATGCTTTTTTTTGTTGTGTTTTTTTTTTTTTTTGTCCCTGTGGGCAATCCATCCTTATTTCATGCCATGTCATAACCACTGCATTATCTTCAGCTCTGTTCTAGGCATGTCTGTTATGACAGAAGGAATAGAGACTTTTTTCACTTCCTAACATGTAGCTGTTAAAATAATCCTTCGTGCTTGCTGATTTAATTGTCACTCTTATTTTTGTATTCCCCCTACTGTTCACCACCCATGTTTGCATCAGATTTGAAGTCCTTACAGTACTTCTATAATTCTGCCCCTCCTTACTTTTGTTCCCTCATTGAGTTTCCTGTCTCTCCCCCACTCACTCCACTTCTTGAATGTTCCCACACATCCATCTGTCACTTCTTGAGCAGTTGCTTCCATGTCACCTCCCATGTTACCATATGTACATCCTGTAACCTCCCAGGACTCATCTGCAGAAGTGCTTAGCCACATTTCAGTCCCATTTAAGACATACTTCTTTGCTGCCTTTATGGAGCTGAATTGGATTTCAATTAAAAAACCTAATAATTTCATTTTATTATTTCTCTTCTATAACTTTTCTTGCTGTATCTCTGAACTACACTGCTCATATTACAAACTCCTTTTAAGTGTCTAGACAGATACCCTTTTGCAAAAATAGTTTAAGATGTTACCAGCAGCAGTTACGTGATCTGCATTCAGCTGATCAAATACTTCAAATGTTTTACAAGCCAATAGTGACAAAAATTGGGGAAAAGTGGCCTCGAGTTTTCATCTGCAGAAGAGTAGAACCTAGAAGTAGGAGTGGGGAAAAGTAACTTCTGAAGGCTTATAGACAGAATTACAAGATGGTATGTGTTGAAGCCCAAGCTGGTTGGCAAGCAACTAGTATGTTGTTTGTGTATCAGTGCTATGCAGGGAGTTTAAATAGGTATAGCTTCAGAACTTGCATTACCCTTGCAAAGATTACTAAGGAATTTCTGTATGATGCGTGGGATTAGTAAGTGCTAGGAATAGGAATCTGTGCATGCTAAGACTGACAAAACCTGAAGGACAAGTGAAAAGCTCTGCGTTTTATTTTTTTACAGGTCTGTGTCACCTATACTGATAATGTGGTCGAAGTAAAATTTAGGCATCTACTGAAAATTTTAGCTCAGGCTGATCTTGCTAACAATATTAGGAGTGCTGGTAGTTGGGCCTTGGGTTTTCATATTATGGGGTTTTGGCTTGGTTTTTTTATCAGTACAACACTGTTTTGTCTTGAGCTGTAGGATCATGTCTGAAAAAATCTGAAGCACAGAGATCTCTTGCATTGTGAAAGAAGGAAGACATAAGATTAACTCTGATCAATGTCAGTGTTCTGTAGCTTGGTGTATTTTGCTGAGAGCATCTGCTTCCAGCTTTTTTGAACTTTGAGCACCAGTAGGTGCATTCTTTGTGTTGATGTCAATATTTTAGAGGAGGAATGCAGTAGGAAAGGTAGTCTTTAATTGATCCCACTGAAAATTCTCAAATACAAGGTGTGTAGTAATGTATCTGTGTATTGAAATGAAATTATGTGCCTTTGCTGGAAATAGCCACTAAACCAACTGGGCTTAAACTCTTTGGTCAGAGTGTGTAGAAGAATTGTGAATGCATTTCTAATTACTTGGAGGATTACAACCACCAACAGCCCTTCAAGGACGTTTTCACTTGTGTACTTTGTCTTAAAAATACCACAACTACTTATACAGATACAGAGATATCTGAATATATAGTTTTGCCAACAGGATGATAGAAAACACTCATCTGACAAAGTAATTTTTCTACAGTCAAGAGAAAGTACATTAAGGACAGAAGGTAAAGGTGTTCAAGTGGGACTAGTGTCAAGGCTTAATACAAAACCAATTCTTACCATTTTTGTAATAGTAATTGTACTCTGAGAGTCATCCTTTATATAATCACTCCAGAATATAAATTATTACAAGATATTTTTATGGCATTTCTGCACATAACACAGAAATGTTTGTTTTAATTATTACTTTGATTTTTAGTTTGTATGTAGCTTAAAAAGGATTTGGCAGACTTCTGAGCTTGCTTTTCATTATGTTGATATTTAAATAAGTACCTCAACAAGTTGGATAGTTTGTGTCATTTGCATGTTAGAGGCACAGAGTGGACTGAGTGTGGTTATTGCTGGAGGCTTCAGTGTTCAGGTGCATAAATTATTTCCCAGTGTTTAGTAGGACAAGCGGTTCAGTTGTTTTTCTAAAGACAGCTGAATTACAATACTAAACATTTTATTTATAACAGACAATGGAAGTGTCAGGATAGTTAGTCTGTACACATATATAAATCAGGTAAACAGTAACAGGTTAGTATAGAATTATGGTAATTGTGAATAATCTAAAAAAACAAATGTATTTGTGCTTGTGCCTGTCATACCTATTTCTGATCCTGGAGAAAATATGCAGAAATCACTATATCATGTTAGAAATCTAATGGAAATGGAGGGAGAAAGCAGGATGATGAGACACAGCTGCTCTGGCCGCTGCTACCCGCATTGGCAGCCTATTTATAATCAGGCAGGCTGGTGGCTAGATTACTGTGCTTGGCTGTAACACATCAGATACCAGCGGTGATTGTTTGTTTATATACACTAAGCATTTTATTTTGTAAAGCAATGCATATTTTTCACATTCTAAAGAGATTAAATAAATGGACCAAACCACATCTTCAGTATTTTAAGTAGTTTTGAATGGTGTAGTATTTTCCTACTAGGAAACTCTATTTAACAGTTTGTTACTGAATTTTTGCATGAATCAAGCATGTTAAGATAGTAGGGCTTGTTTACATGTCCTGAATGCCATCTGAAATGATAATGCTAGGTAGACGGAGCATCACACAAATCTTGGCTGTGTATGAGAGTAAGTCTGTCACAGTTACCAGCCTGCTTCATGTTTTCCTTTTTTTCCTTATTTTTCAATTGACATTGTAAACACACAGTGGTGCTACCTTAACATCACCTTTTTAAATATTAGGGCAATTCCATTCATAAGTCACATGGGGGAATTATAAAGGCAGGCATTCATTCCACTTGGAAGTGATTTCTGGCTAGATGTCTGCATAACACACAAGGGCATAGAGCCTAAGTGACTTGTTTCACTACTCAGATGCAGGAGCTTTAACAATTGATTTAATTTAATGTAAAGGTCAGTTCCTTCCAGTCCTCTCACCTTTCCTAGTCCTCCCAGGTCTCTAACTCTGGCAAGCTTCAAAAATCTTTTAAAAAATCTTAAATTTTTACATTAGGACTTGTTGTGTGATAAGATTTTTCTCACCAGGCTGTTGCACAATTAAGCAGTGTAATTTATTGCATTACATCTTGACCTCATCTGCTGTTTGGAGTATTCTCCAGGAGGAGATAAGTAAAATATTTTTCCTATTGAGATAATACCGATAACTTTCCTTCTTCATCAGAATGTGCTATGAGATTGTAATGGATTTGGTACCTTAACACTTCAGAAAAATTATATTTTTGGTCTTTTGGAGAAGAAAAGGGAAAATAAAGGGATAGGAGGAGTCTGCTTTACATAGTGATGTCTATACCTAAACAAATCTGATTGCAAGATCTTTAACCATGGTACCCTGTGGCTGTGAGTTCTAAAAGTTATTAAGTCAAATTTGTTTATTTCCAATAAATTTTTTTTTTACTTTCAATTTTTATAAAATACCTTTCGTCTTCAATTTTTAAAGAGACCAAGAGGTCTTTTTTTTTTCTGTATCATTTATTCACTTACTCTATCTGAATCAATTATATAAGCCTTTTTTTTTTTTTCACCCTCACATGAAAAGCCTATTATTTATTTGTGTTGTCTGTTAATAAATTAATATATTCTGGTTGTTTCTGAGAACAGAATTAGGGAAAATACAGGTTCAGGATCCTAGGCCCCACTGCTCATTTATATAGTGCCATATAATTTGTGTATTGCGTCTTCTTTGCATTGTTTTTTAAAAAAATAATTTTTCACATTGTATAAAACTGAGATTCCAAAATAAACATCCTGGCTTTTTAATTTCAAACATATTTATTGATTTATTTTGCTGTGTCATTGCTGACCAAATTGTCTGTGGTAAACCTTCAAAGTACCTTACATTGAAATGAAGCTGATTCAGCTGTGATTTTGTTTTGCTTCTTAAAGGTAGCTAGTGTTCATATTTTAATATGCTAGTATATATAAAATTTCTGTTTCTGTCACTTGCTCCAGTCCTTCATATTAAATTTCTTCATACTTTCAAGGTATCTTACATATATTTTCCGTGACTATCCTGTGCTCTTAGCATCTTGATTCCAGCATCATCTCTTTGGCATCTCAGTTACCATATCAAGATACATGAAAAGTAAAGATATAGGCATATATTCAACTTCTGTGAAGAAGACTTGATACAAAGACATAATTTTGTTTTCTCTGCAACTTTTTGACCTTAGCTGTTTGTTCATTCTTCAGCATCTCAGCAGACTGGTGGCTTTCTGTTTTGATGCATTTCAAGAACACCTTGGTATTGTTGTTATGGCTCTGTTACTTGCTCTGGTGTCTCCAAATTTCTTCTCATGTTTCCTTAGTTCCATCTTCCATTTAACCTGTCATAATTGATACTTCCTGCTATTGGTTTGCCATGGGTGAGCTTCCCTACTTCGAAGGATACGTGTTTACCTGTAGTAACCTCTTCAGTCACACCATTAATGAAACTGGTTTATTTCTTTTTGCTTCCTATTCTGTATGTGATTGGTTTATTCTTTGCTTGTCGTGTCGTTTTTGTGAGTCTTTTTAACTTGGTAATTAATATGCTTTCTGATAAGTACTGGAGTTTTAATTTCCCTGATTTTATTTGTAAAGCCTTTTGACCCCCATAATTTTTCTGGAGTTTTAAGCTGGCAGTTAGTGTGTGGGTTTCCAAGTGTACAGCACCTGCCCTTTCCCGAGGGGATTCTCTCTGGGCAGTATTCATACACATTTGTATGTGTCCCATTAGCTATCTTGTGTGTTTGTTGGAGCTTCCAGACATGAGAAGAGAAACTGGTGAAGTTTGTGAACTGAACCAGGGGGTAGTTCTGGATTTTATTTCTCCCCTTCTGAAACCTAAATTAACACAATGCAGGCAGCCTTGGCGATGCTTTTAAGTTTTTGGCTTAGATTCAAAGGGAGCGCTTTCCATTAGAGCATCCCCTGCCCGACAGTCAGATGCCGCAGTTGGAGCCAACATCCCCATTTCATGGCCTTCCCCAGTCAGGCTCTCCGCTCCCTTTCCCTTCTTCCCTGCTTCAGTGACCACCACCTTGTGTCGTCTTTCTGATACTGCACCATCTTTTCTCGTTGGGTTTTGTGTCCCTGGCAGGAATCTGTTCCAGCTCAGGAACAAAGACCAGACCAGCTCTGGGCGAGTACATGTACTTTTAATTTGCATGTGTTCACATATGTCAGCTGCATGTTGGGATATATTTCCTTTGACCCCTCCCTAGTTGAGCACCTGCTAAGAAGTGTGTCTTTTGTAATTATTTTCACAAACTTTTTGTTTGTTGGGGGATGGAATAAAGTGAAAGTCTCAGTGAAAGTGCTGACCCAAAAGAGTATCGGGTCTTGTTCCAAAACATCAAAATATACATGTAAGATACTAAATTAGAGAGAGGTTTTTCACTGTTTAAGAATTATTTTGGAAAAAATTGTCATGCCCTCAAGGGACATGAAGCCAGATTATGGGCAGCAGTGTCCTGCAAGGAAGTTATTTACCTTGAACTGATATGGCATAGTATATACAATCCATTTTCCAGTGGTGAATAATCGGAATAGCTGAAGGAGACAATGGTTGTCTTTCTACTTCTGTGTGATATAAGTCATGCAGGAAGGTGTCCTCTCAGGTAAGCTTGGAGCCACCTTTGTCCTGCTTTGTGTTAAAACAGAAGTGGGCCCAGGCTGGCACTTGATTGTCCCAATTCTGATGAAGGTGGCGTTGACTCGGTGTATGATTCTTCATTCTTTGTAGTATTAAATAAAGGCCTCTCTGTGTTTAAATATCTGAAGAATGAACATGCATTCTGAGTTGAAATTAATTATTATAAAAAGTAGGTAAGATCATGGACTAGAAGCTGTAACAGGACCTGGGTAATCTTGCTACAGAACTGGACACCCATTTTATTTACTATGGAAAATAATGTAACCAAAAATTAAAAATAAAATTATAATTAAAAAGTTAGCCCAGGCTGTCAAATGTCTGATGTTAAACTCCTGGAGAAAACTTGTTTTCACAAGCTCAGAGCCCCATCTGCTTTTATTGGTTTTAGTGTCTTTAAAATTAGTCTTTTTTTGCTTAGGCCTTGACTTTACATTTGTGGGACGTACACTTGCATTTTTGTTTTTAAATTAATCTCTCTGTTTCAATTTTCCCATATGTGAAGTTAAGGAATAATGAATACTTTACTCCCTACCAACATTACAAGGTTATTGTGAAGATTAATTATGCTTGTAAACATTATATAAAGGCCTGAATATTGCCAGCAGTATTACTGTGCCTTATTAGGTATTTGCATGGTTCATCCTATAAATAAATGTGTAGTGTTAGTAGTAGTTAGCAGTTGATAGTTTAAAAAAAAAAAAGGAAAAAAAGTGTTCATTTAAATTCCTCTTTTTATTTTAAAATGTACCTACTTTAAGTTATTGCAAATCAATGTCATGCCCTGTTTCAATTTGAATAAATCTAATTTTAATAAAGATAATATTAAACAATACAAGCTTGTTTCTGACATCTTGAACAACTCAAATGAACCACCTCATGGAAATCACCTGGTACACTGCTGGAATTAGTGTGTATGTGTTAAATTGAATTATGACAGTAGTATTCCCTTCTGCAGGTAAAGAGCATATTTCCTCGTTTATGCATATTCAGTTAATTTGATTTTATAATTGCTTCATAAAGAGCTGAAAAACAATGATGGAGAAGCTGTTTTCTATCTTAATCTGTAAGTAAAAAGCAGCAACAGAAGGGCAAGATCTACTAATTCTATAATCTTGAAGGGTATGTTCACTAAAAATGGTTCAAATTTGTCTCATCAGATGACCCATCTCTCTTTAATACATCTGTTTTAAATGCAGATCATGCCGCGATATACTTCCATTCCCCTCAGATACACCACATATTCAGTGTGTTTGTCCTGATCTCCTTTAAAATGTATAGTGTTCTGGTGCAATATTGATACTCTTCTTGCCACAAGTTATAGTAATCAATTAAAACAATAAAATCTTGTAACATGAAATAATAATTTTTGAACATAGAATCATAGAATGGTTTGGGTTGGAAGGGACCTTAAACATTTAGTTCCAACCCCTCTGGCACATGTAGTAAGTAATCTGTATGTAAATAATTTGAATGAATGTGTGTTTAGCTTTATTTTTACTTTACAATGATACTGATTTGAGCTACCTTCTGGTTAGCAAAAATAGGTACAAATTTTGGAGACTGCTTTTGTTGCATTGTTTTATAGATTCCCTGCCAGTGAAACCCAGCTTTTTTCTGAAAGTTAAAAAAGAAACAGAAATTTAGAAAAGGTTAACCCCATCTGTTTAAATGAAGATTATTTGCTGTTCAAAGGGAAAATCAGAATCAAAGCTCACTAACTTCCATGTGTGTCCTAATGGATGAAGTATACCCTTAGATTTTAATTGCTTTAACTCAGCTGATAATGTAGAGATACCTATAGATCTTTGTGTCTAGGAGTCACAGAGGGCAATAGCATTGTCTCAGTCTTAATCTTTGTATCCATATGATCTGTTTTGTTTATAGTGTCACTAGTGGATGTTGGCTTTTTTATGTGGAAACCTGGAGAGAGAGGTATGTTAGAAGCAAAGGTCAGCAGCATTGTGCTTTTGCTGCAGCATTGTATGTAGTAGTTTCTTGTTACCATTCTGTTGGTTGTTAGATTACCTTCTTTCCTTCCCTGCACCACGTGTGTTTTATTCCAGCCATAGCTGAGCCAGCAGCCCTGAAGAACCGAGTAGCCCCTGGAAAAGTTGAATTTATCAGTAATGTAGTAGTGCGTAATAGTAGCTTGTAACCACAGCAGTGCTGTCAGCATCCAGAAGTGATGTGAAATCTCCATATTTGAATTACACTAACTTGATAGTTTACATCTTACCATTTGATTTTCAAGAGGGTGATTCTGCAGTGCATGACTTTCTGAGTGAACGATTCTATAATTTCAGTATGTTCAGTAGGGTTTTGTGTCTTTTTTGATGGATGGACTTAAATGAAGACTCTTTTGGGGGCTTGAAATGAATTAGAATTTCACATTTCACTTACAGCATTGTTTTGTCACACCTGTTTGTGCATGCTGCCCTGATTAATATTCAGCTGATGTAATTTTTATGTAACTTGATTTGAAGCTGAAGTCCTGAGCTCATCAGAGTTTCTAGTGGCAAATGAGAATGCTGACACCCTAGAAATGCTTTAGAAGGCTTTAAAAAACATGAGAAGTAGCTTTTATTTGTGTATTCAAGAAGTCAAAGCAAAAGCCAGCTATTTAAAATGAGGAGTTGCAGGCACTTGGGCAATATAGTGTGTATGCCATAATGTGCACATGAAGAAAACATTAATTTGTAGTCATCAAGGACATGGCTGATACCATGTGAAGAACTTTGAAAACACGTATTTAAACAAATAATATTGTGTTGATGTATCCCAGGTCCAACTTCAGAAAATGTCTTGATACCTATTAGTAGGCCAAGACTTTCAAAACATCTTTATTTTTGCCTGTAGGAGCTGACTTTCAAGTTCAGTTTTGAATTATTGCTTAGTGTTCCTGGTCTTTCATAGCTTTAGCTGAGATCGGTCACCATGAAGGGTGATTTTGCTACAGATACATGAGATACATGTTTGTTTTGCAGTTGTGGTGACAAGGTTTCTAACTTTTGCCAGTGCCCTGCACTGAGCTGTGTTACTGTAATTTGTCATCTCTAAGAAACAGACTTGGATGCCTGCAGGTTATTGGAGATCAAGAAAAGTTATCCTGCAGTCATACATTTGGTTACTGTTCCCATTGCTTTCACATTGTCTTCCTCAAGTTGCACAGAGCATCTACATACGTACACAAACACTCATTGTCGTTATCTGGGGAACTGTACTAATTTCTGCTGCGCATGAATCTAATGATACAGTTTTTACTCTTTCTAGCCTCAGCTGGCTGCAGTTAAACCCTTGTAAAGCAGCTCAAGTTGGAGACAGCAGTGACCGAGTTGACCATGCAGTTGAATCCTTGAGATGACAGTTTTGTGTGGTATTACAGTATGTTTCAGAATCTTAAATGTGCAATAAAGGTATAATAAATTATCAAAAGGCAGCTTTTGGATTTTTCCTAGTCCATATTCATGTTTGGGAGTTGTGTAGCTGATTTATATGGATTCTGTATGCTGTGCTGTGTGGATCTGATACTTATGTTCACTTTAACAGGAACATGATCTTAACAGGCTACTTTTAGAAGAGGTTTAAAAATATTCTTGAACAGGTTAGACATTTCAAAAGAAGTTTTGTACAGATTGAGAAGGGACAGCAACTGTTGCTCCTCAGCTTGAATGGCAGAGGGGATCATTCTGACCTGCTGATCAGCCACCCTGTACAGACAGGCCTCATCATTTTATCAGTAGCTTCTAAAAGCTACTGTTTATGGTTTGGGTTTCTGCATTTGGAAAGAAGGTTTTTGGAGGGAGGGGAAGAGGAGTTAGTGACGTGTGGTCAGTGAGAGTGGTCAGTGATTCTGTTACAGGCAAAATACAAATGAGGAAGCCCATTGGACTCATTAGACAGTGCTTATTTGCTGGAAGCCATAATCTTTGGTACCATTTTTTCCTTTCCTTAAGAAATGGGGGAAACAATATTTGTAGAATTAGGGTAAGGTTACACCCAAATAACAATCTATTTTTTTGTTTTTCTGAGGCAACTGAGGGTAGAAAATGTTTTTAAGGAAAAAGGCTGTGAGACTTACTTGAACAGCTTTAGACAATTTAATGCTGTGCATATTGCAACACATTCTTCTTCTGCTTGTAGTTTGTAGAGAGTGGTTTTTGCAGACCGGAATTTCTGAGTTGTGATGTTACAGAAGGACCCAGTTCTCAGTACACTCTGTATGCATTTTTTTTCATTATTTTGTATACAGTGTTTCAAGAAGATAGTAAAATAAACTCACTAGAAATATTTGATACAGAAGCTAATAAATGAGTCCAAATGAGACCTAGGAATAATATTGACTTTTAAATTGGTTGTTCGGATGGAGCACATAGAACTTGTAGGTAACGTAGATTTTCCAGATACAGGCTCAAGACACAGACCTCCCACTGAATTGCAACAGAGCGGAAGCCCTTGTGTGTGATTCTGAGTGGAATCTGGGTAGCAGCATGCCCCCAGGATGTCTTGCAGAGCTTTGTTCTCTTCAGAGGAGAAGACATGGCAGTGACTGAATGATTGTAGAAGATGGAATTTTATAGTTTGTGTGTAGCAGAGTGGAAGGGAGGGGGGTCCTGATAAGGCAGATTTTATGGGAATACTTCCTGTGTATAGTATCTTTTGGTTTCAGACACAAGATTAAAATAAACATGCTGGGACCAGCATTCTCTCTCAGGGAAAGGCCCTCCTCTTTATTCTTCCTCTTCCCTTCTCGTTCCATCCCTGAGAACCTTGGGTTTTTTTCTACATTGTGGCTAAGAAGGGGAGATAAGAAGTGTCCCTGGCCCAATGTCACATACTACCAGACACTCTGAAAGCTCTCAAGGTAAAAGAGATGTACTTTTGTATTATCTTGAATTGAATGGGGAAATTAATATAATCTGTCACTTTTTTGGGCAAGTACTCCAACCACAAGGACATGAGCAGCAAACACTGCTGGAGTAATGTGGGTAGATACTTAAGTATGCAGAAAGGGGATTTCAGGCGTTCTGTCTCTTCAGAATTTCCTGTAGGCAGAATTGGACTAATGAGACTCAACAGCTATTGTAAATCTTTCTGTTGTGTTGACTCTCCCTAAGCACTGCATAAGGTATAGAGGTGCCCCAGCATGGTCATCTGAGTCTTTGTATATGTAGCCAGGATGATGCATTCAGTTCCACAATGTGGAGCTGTGCTACACAAGCCTGGAGGAAAAGCCTGTAGGAAAAAAGGTTAGAAAAGTAAGAATGAAGTAACTTGGAACTCAGTAGCTCTGGGAGCTAGAGAAGTGGCTTTTCTTATAAAACAACTCGTTTGGATCCGATTCAGTACTAACGGTTATTCCTTACATTTCTCATGCAAATGGTGTGAAACAAGACTTTGCTAGCCTATTATGTTTCTGAGGCTTATACACGATGGTTTCAAATACATTATTTTACTTTCTTATCTTACTATACTTTCTATTAGTTTAAAGGAATCAAAAGCAAAGAAGGAGATTGGGCTGGTAAATTTCCATTGCTTTTCAGTTTCTCATAGGTGTGAAAAGTGAAGGTTGAAAACATGTTTTGTACAACATTATTACAGTATTACTGAGTGTGAATTGTGGAAAGTGAATTTACAAGAAGTAACTTATTTCTCAAATTAAATGCTTTTTATAATTTAACAGTTGTGGTTAGTGTATCTTCACTGTTTTATTTCCTTTAAAAGTCTTAGCTTCCAGGAAGATTTCAGACAAAGTTAATATTAATGAATAATTTCAAAATAAAAGTTAAATTATTAATAACACCACAGAAAGTCAGTAATGCACTGGAACAAAAATGGTAGCTTCCTGAAACAAGATTGTCAGAGTAAGGCTCTTGAATCAGTGATTTCCAGGAGTATCCAGGAAAACAATTTAGCAGTGTTATGTTCAACATCTGGCATTCTAATTTTTAAAACCTCTGTTCTTTCTGTGCTTTCTTAAAAAAGTTGTTCTGTTTTAAGCAGAGATATGTTCTTGAGACAGAAAAACTGTTACATTTCTGTTTGATTCCACATGTTCTGATACTTCTAATTACTATGATGTAATTTTTAGTTAAATTCATCCTTGCACTTTCTTTTTTAATTGTCCTTTTCACATGACTAATTTATCTATAAATTTTTGTAGCATATTCCTTCTTAGGAGTTCAAACTCAAATTGAAAGGAAAAAACTTTAATGTCAGTCTTTTTGCATTCAAAATGATACCTGTTTAGCTCAGCTTTTCCAACTGTTAAAGGCTTATTTTTGCTTATTAATATAAACAGCCCAAAGACCTAGTTAAGATTAAAGTCTTAGTATATTAAACAATTGTAGGGACAGTTCTTTTTTGTTTTGGGGTTGTTTTTGTTGTTTGTTTTCCTTTTGAGAACGGTGCCAAAATGTCAGAAGAGAGGAAAGGAGGATTATTTGCCAAGTGTGTGGATCTATGTACCTGGTCTTTCATAAAGTTTGGGAGCTGCAGATTCATCTCAGATCTGTGAAGTTAGGAAAAATCAGTTCTTGTTCTCTGCAGCACTGAAGTTTTTTCTGACCCATCAGCTCCTTGGGCTTCTACTCCCAGAGAGCTGCTGGGGCAGCGGTGGTGGCACATCCCAGCCTCCACACACAGTGACATACAGTGTGTGGGACAGAATCAAAATACAGGAGAAGCGACTGAAATTTCCAACACCTGTCTTCTGCTGTATGTCCTTGTGATGTCAGTGACGGTATTTTTGTCAGTTTTGATTTTTTGAAGAAAACAGTCATGTGAATTAAATCAAGCAGTTATTTATGAAAGAAAACTAGGAAAAAAACAAACCAGCTTTTGTGATTGGTTGCCATAATAATTATGCTACATTTTGGTCCTCATGCAAGTGGATTACAAGAAGGTCTGAAACAAGGAGTTTTCAGGAGCTCTGCTCTCAGCACAGCTTTGTCTTGACTGAGTTTATGGGATAGCGGGAAAAGTAACTCAAGTAATTTGTTGGTGTTTTTGCCAAAAACACAAGCTATTTTTAAAGTAACATTTGAATGTGCATTGGATTTCCTAGAATCTCTTCCTGTTTGGAGGAGAGGCACCTGATTAGAGCTATGGTTTTATGCAAGAGAGTAAAATACAAGGATTTAACACGTTACCTTACAAGCTGGACAGGGTGAGTGTTTTGGGTTTTTTATTAGAAATCTGTTTCATGTCTGGTATTGCAGAAATATCCTTGTGCAATCTATGTCAATTCATTTATAAGGTAAAAGAAATAATTTGTTGAATGATTTGTGGTCAGGTTCCACAATGAAATGTTAGAACTGAAGAAAAGCGTGAATAACAGTGAGTGTTCCTTGCCTTGTAGTTCACTGCACCTTCTTTAAAGGTGCCATATATTTTGTAGAACACCCTTTTTCTCAAATTCAGCTTAGCAGAGAGGCATGTCAAGGAGATAAACTGACTCATGCTCTGAAACATTAAAATCTGCAGTGCTTGAGAGGTCTGAGGTATCTGTTGGACAACTTATACTGGTGCCCATCTCTGACAGTGCTTGACTCACAGATTGGCAGTAGAGGTGTCTGCTGGTATTGAACATGATATCCTGTTTGGGTCAACGGTGTGACTGGGCAGATTGCTGTTACGGGCGTGTGGGAATTTGTTTTCAAGCATCTTGAATTTTGTATGAAATGCAGAGCACATTTAAATCATTGCCAGAACTCACAGAAACGCAGAACCAGGTTTCTTGTAATACTAGCTTACTCACATTCTTTATACGTATGTGTGTGAGTCTTGGTTATGTTCTCCTCATTTGAGGACAGATGAAACAAGGCTCATCCTTGCTGTAAGCTGGAGGAGCCTGAAAGCCGTTTGCCAGACATCTGCTTGGCTGTAGCTCCACTGGCCATAGGGACAGTTAATTGTGAGGGCGGGTGTAAAGTTCTGGTTTGGTGTTGCCTGGCAGCCAGTCGTGCCTAAGCTCGTGTGCCAGCTGTGCCACATCTGGGGAGAGACCCTGCCTTGGTGGAGTGCCCGTGCTGCTGTTCCCGCTGGCTTTCCAGCTGCCTCGAGCTGCTGGAGCAGCATACAGCAGCTGGAGCAGGATCAGCCGTGGAAGTCTCTGAAGTCTTGTTCAGTCTTCAGCAAGAGCCTTCGCAAGTGCCGTCATGTGCATTAGGAGTAAATAATGTCACGCAGGAGAGGTTTAGTCTAGGCACAACTTTGTAAGGAGATGAGGGGATAGGAGACGAATGCGAATGAAAACTTTCACAGCGACACTGTGATGCTCCAGTTCCACTACAGAGAGACAGATTTAGATGAGTTCTGAGACCTGAAGCATCTCGTAGAAATTTAAGTTGAACAACGGTGTGTGCGTGGTGGTGGTGGTGAGGTTATATTGCCGCACATTCCCATCGCCGCTGATGCCTAATGAAGAACCCACGGCGCGGAGGAGGAGCGGAGACAGCCGCCAGCTCCCCGCCCTCCCCCTCGCCCCCGCCGCCAGCCCCGCTAGGTGGCGGCCGTTCCGTTCCGTTCCCTGCCTCCCGGCTCGGCGGCAGCAGCCGGGCCATCCGGGCAGGGCTCCCTTCCTGCGACCAGCAGAGACCGGCTGCTGCTTCTTTCCCTGCCTTGTGAATGAGAACGGCGCGGTGGTGCACACCCTACGCCTTGGCACTCTGTGTGAACGCTTAAAAACAGTGTTAGTATTTGTAAATTATTTGTGCAATTGCTAAGCTTCTGATCTCTCTGATTTGTTATGGTTGTAGATAGGGGAGGTAGACTTTCTCTGTGGAAACAGGAATTTTCTTAGTATCTTCCAAGATGGTCATTTGGCCACTGGGAAAGTCAAGTGGAAGAGATGCTTCTTACTTATTTAGGGTTTGTTTGGGTTGGTGTTTTTTTTGCAGTGTCCATTACTTGTCATTCTGTGTAAGAGAGATAAATTCGTGAGGTTTTGTTTTGGGGTGTTTTGTAGCAGTTTCAGCTCATTTTCAAGAAGGCAAAAACTTTGTGCAAGTATGATTTTTGAGGGATTTTTTTGGGGGGGGGGCGGGGTTTGGAGGGAGGCTAGTGATAGTTAATGTAAAATATGTTTATATGCATTAAATAGGACATTTCATGGAAGACCAGTTGTTGATGTCGGGGTTCCTGCTACTGAAACAACTTCCATGTTCTGTTGAAGTAATTTTTAGTGTAATTGTACAAACACACTTCATGAGTGCAGTTCTTCCAGATGCGCAGTACAGCCAGTACTTTGAACAGCATGAGCTTATCTTTGGTGCTCGTTTTGACAGATTGTTACTGTTCAGCTTTCTTGCTTTTAAAGAGCATTCTGACCCTAATTAATTGATAATTAATACAGAAACATTTGTGGAGGGAAGTTTTCAAGAACATAAGTTTTTCCTGTGTGCACATACATAGTATAATTGAGTACATTTGAGGAAAAAAAGTACAAAAGCAGAAAACAATAGGCAGAAGTGTTTGGTACTGTGATTGAGTTTTGAACAAAATACAGCAGCAAAAGTATTTGGCTGTCTTATAACAATACTTACTTGCTCAATGTTGGTTAGACTTTGCGTAACTGAAAACATGAACATAAGTCTGAAAAATGTCAAGTCCAACAGAAAGATGCATTTTACAAATGCAACCACTTAAATGCTTGTGCGTGTAAAAACTTACTTTTAACTATTTGGGGGCTTATAAATGTTAATATCTATTTTGTTTAATCTGTTCGTAAAAAACCTCCTAGAAGGGAATAAGCTTATCTTCTTTTAATCTGCTCCGTCCTATTCTGTTCAGCAGACTTTGGTGTATTTAATGTGTTTTTATTGGATACAAATTAAATAGAGATCATCTAACTTACTTTGTTGTGAGTTTGTCTTCAAGACTGATAATAATGGTTCCATTCTAAAATTATCATTTACCAGCTGCTA
The DNA here is from genome assembly GCF_020740795.1 of Apus apus. NCBI lineage: Eukaryota > Metazoa > Chordata > Aves > Apodiformes > Apodidae > Apus > Apus apus. Next base: position 25,499,017 of record NC_067286.1, read on the forward strand.
AAAACCATTCAGCTTTAGTTTCTTGTGCAGGTGATTCTTCTGTATTTCAGTATAGTCATAAAGATGACAGAAAAGCTGTAAGCTTAGTGATCTTTGGTAGTTCTCTAGTCTCATGGGCTTTAATAATCCAGGAGAGATCATGTACTTTTTTTATTTCCCCCCTGAAGTGCCAGTTCTGGCTGAAACTCAATATGTTCTGATACATATGTTGAAAATCTGAACAGCGTTAGAAATTCTAACACAGGTGTCCCAGTAGTATCTTGGGCCCTCGCAGAAAATGGAGTTCAACAAAACTCAGTGTTAGGGCTCCTTGATGCTGGAGCTAGTCAGTAGGACTTACTTGCTAGTATTTTAGTATTAACCTGAAGGCAGTCAAAACAGGATTCAAACTTAAAAATATTTAGCTGGATCATACAGCAGAGCTGTTTTAAGGGGATTTCCTAGATGCTTTATGAGATACCCCCTTTGTTTCTGCATTGTATTTGTAACCAAACAAGCGAGATGCATATATATATATGCAGGGAGATCTGCTGTGAATCATTTCACTGAGGCAAAGTTTGTAGGAGGTGGTAGTATCTGTGATTCTAAGAAATCATGCCCAGTCAGGAACACAAGCCTTTTATAGTTGCAAAATGGAAAAGGCACATTTCAAGCTATGAACACACTGAGAACACTCAGAGTTTTAATTGAAAACTGTCAGTCTGAGAGGAAGAGGAGGTGGGTGGTATTTGTGAGGCAGAGTGAATGTCAGCAAGGGCAGAGGTGTTGCATTGTATTGCCTTGTGTTAGGATCAGGATGTGCATCTGTAAGTGATTGTTGCTGTCAGCAGCAAAGTGGAGGATGAGTGTGGTTCCTGTTTTTAGTGAGGGACAGATTAAGTTACAACGTCAAACAACAGTATATACATGAAAGTAATGGGGCTGTAAAAGAGGGGTCCATGGAGTGGAGAAAGAGATGTTCTGTCTAGGGAGTCAACTCAGGGTTTCTAGTTTCAGCTGTGTAAAAAGTAGTTTCAGCTGTCCATATTTTGTGAAGACAGGGCACATGCCAAGCATTACTTATTCGACCATCCGTTTCTGTTGACTATACATGGAAGCAAAGGATGATTTATTTTTTTAATTACAGCATTAAAAGAGTTTAATACTATCCTAAGTACACAGTGTTGATCACTGTTCTGAAAATATCTGTGCTGTGGTCAGGTAAGGTAGTGGAAGACTGCAAATCCATTCCCTGCTAATTCTTAAAAAAATGATAAATGTATTGTGCATTTAGTGTTGACAATATCCAGAGTATGAAGATCCCAAGAGGACAAAATTAGTACGCATGGCTATGTGCCCTGAACACTTTCTTAGTTTCATGGACTTAGATTTCACTGGGTATGATAGTTGGCAAGAGCACCAGATAGCTCTCACTCCTTGTTAGTAAAAATTTTTTTTGTTGAATTTCCTTAAAACTTTGGTGTTTGTCCATGTTGGTTTTTTTTAAGAAGGAATTCCTTTTAGGGGTCAGTCATCAGCAATGCTGTTGTGGTTGCATGACATTGATAGTGAACAAGTGGCTGGAATAGCAGATGCTGTGGAATTTGCAAGTACACCTTTATTCTACACAGTATCAGTGCAGAGTGGAAGCTCATGCTTTAAAATGTTTGGGTCTGTGACTGACAGTTGAGTCTTTAAGATTAATCCACTGGCCGTCTTATTTGTCCCAGTCTTTTGATGCTTACACCACATTATAGTTAGAGTAACTTTAACAGTGTAACTTCAAGCAGATTCTTTATTGCCACGCTACCATCCCTTGCAATTTACAGCTCCTTCCTGCTGTTATTTCCAGTTCATCTGGTTCTTCCCATTAAACTGTTAGAATTCTTTTAAGCATTAGCACTTTTCCAGTTCTCCATTACACCGTTCCTTCTCTTCTGCTTTACATGCGTAACACAGGTAGCAGTTTTGTGATGTGACTGCACAGCCTCAGCTGTACAGCAAAGTTTAAGCAGTGTAGTCCAGGTTTACAGCTAATCATGCCCAGCTGTGTCCTTCGTCACACTTCCCTGTCCTAACTCATCACTTCCAGTTAATTCCCACTAGCTGAGCAGAGTCATCAAGTATTTTGATACTTATTACAGACATGTAACTTCAGCCCTCAGCACTTCACCCCTCAGTGCTGAGGCATCCTGGCCATTCTGCAGGTGCAGCTTGCAAATCCCTGGAGCACTCTGCCAGAGGAGCCGGTGCCGTTGCTGCAGCCTGTCTGCCCAGTGCTGCTCACCCCTGCCTGGGGTGGGGGAAAGCAGCAGAGCAAGGCAGCTTTTGTTCAGCCTCGGCCTGCTCCACCATGGGCCAGCAGCAGCCAGAGCCCTTGCAGTGTTGGGCTGTGATATTCGCAGGAGAGACGGCTTTGAATGGGGAGGCTTGGGTGGACGAGGAAGAGGGCTGCAGAGGAGCAGGTTGGTGGGCGGGTGCTAACCTGGGTGTCTCGATGCCACTGTCCACCCACCTTTCACACATTCTCTAAATCCACGATCCCAGGGTCCTAGCTTGTACATTAAACAGGGAAAGAGGCTCAGGCATGGGCAGGAGGCACAGCTGTCCAGTGCAAGGGGTGGTTGTTCTCAGCTGGCAGTGCCGGGTGCTCCTGAGGGATGAGGTGGCACTTAGAAGCCAGGTTGACAAGTCCTTGTGTAAATAGTACTCGTCAGCGGTGCTGCAAAGGGGGAATGATTTATGAAGAGTGAGTGTCTGCAGTTTTTAATAAATTGTTTAAAGATATCTGCACAGACCCAGCTTTCTGTTCCAATTTTAAATGTTACAGTCCCTCTAATTTTGGATTATTTTGACTAGGCACAGCTGTTAAGACTTTTTCTCCTCTCTCTCCTCTCCCTCCTCTCCCCAAAGAACATAAGCCTCTAGAAGTCCACAGTTATCTGTCTTACTGTGAGCCTTGCCAACTATCATATATTTAATGAAGGCTATAAACTACCTTGTTATTAAGTTGAAAGAAAGAAAGGAGAGTAACTTGAAAGTGACTAAAAACAAAGACAATGCCTATTTTGTATCCGAAGATTAAAAAAATACAAATTTTTGAAACAGTATGCCTTAAAATACACATTTACTAAGAAATTATTTAACTTTGTTTTGGAAACCACATCTATCTATGTCATATCTGAAAAGCTTACAGAAAACTTTTGCAGATGTTTATTCAGAGGACATTTTACTCATGTTGTCTAAACTGGCTTGCCTGTTAGTTACCTGCCTTCCCAGCATCTTGAGTCAATGAAGAAGGCTCACCCTACTTTTTAACAACTGTCCAGTTAAGTTACTAACAGCACACATTAAATGTTTTTGCATTTTTGTTAATGTTACTAAAATATCTCACTATTACTAATTTCACTTCTTCAGGTAGAATATGGAGTATTTTCTATATCTGAATGTCTTTTGCAAAATGTCGCAAAAGACCAGATCAGGGCTAAACAACGTAAAAACAAATCTTATCACAAAACATAACTCAGGGTGTTAAACAAGCTATACAAAACAATGGGATGACAAATTTGCTGGTTCATAATGAGTTAAGTAAATTAATAAAATAATCTTGGGGTTTGGACCTGTTTTTTGCTTTTAATGTCTGATGGTAATTTTTCAGTAGTCTACTTTTAATTAAAACATTCACTTATACAAATAAGGCTTCTGTTTATTTATGTTGACATTATTATTATTATTATTTTTATTTTTATTTTTATTTATTTATTTATTGCAGAGAAAAATCCCTCCTTTATCATCTACTTTCAGAAGTCTTTTGGAATATGCTGAGAAAATGTCATCCCTCCTTTGACATTCTTGTTTTGTTTGGGCTTTTTCTTTCATTTTAGTTTCTACGAAGTAGTGTAAACTCTAGCTTAATTTGATCTGGCATCCCTGCAGTTGAACATTTGTAAGTATCTTGTATTGTGGCCCATCTAGGTTGTCATAGAAACTGGAGACCTCCATCCTCCTCCTTGTTGTTGGAAATGGAATGCGAACAGGGCATCAGAGTGATGCTTCTCTAGTACAAGTGAGAGTCCTGTGAAGAGCCAAACAGAAAGGTTTCTTACTGGTTTTATGCTCCTGTGGCCTGTTGTAGCATTTATTATATTACACCCTGTTTGCTTTTGAGTATCTGGCAGCTGGGTAATACAAAAAACGTGAGCATCATGAAAAAGCCATGCTTGTGTGGTTAATCTTGTGTACAGCTTTTTCCTCTCTATCTTGATGTATTTGTCTTGGATTAGGCTGCTAACTAGTTAAGAAGGTGCAGAGCATGTTACTGCAAATCATTTGTGCTGCAAGGAGCTGAAAGAACCAATTCTGTAGCACATACATGTGGCTTCACATTTCTCTGCGCTGCTCCTCTATCCTCTTACAAGAAAAAAGAGCCAAATAATTCTGGCGAATGTGTTAAAAGTTTTCATTTGCAAAATAGTAGAAATGCCAAGTGATCATTCTTCAAAACCGTAGGGATTTCACAGATATAATTGCAAATTCATACACTGCCTCCCTTCCCCCATGGATGCTCCAGCTGCGTACTCAGCAGTTTTGCCGGCACACTGGTGAATGGTTGTATCTCCTCCCCAGGACAAAGAACCTTTGAAATCACCGCTGAATACTAACCAACACAGCCCATTGTACATGATTGTGGATTTCCAAAATAGGTTGAGAAATTATTTTCTAAATAGCGACTTGCTCATCAACCGAGAGACAGGCTCTGTCAGCACAAAGGGGGCACAGGAACAGTTTGGTTTTGTGTGTGGGAGAAAAATCTTAGTACAGTCTGTTCGTGCTGAGTGTGCTGTTGCTGGCCTAAAAGCAGCTGCCTCTGTAGCCTCTGCTGCTGGTGCAGTTTTTTGAGCAATGTGGGTCACTGGGCAGGCTTCTGATATGTAGATGAATTAAGGAAATCAGTTTTTGCCCCTCTGCAAAAGATGGTTCATCCGGTTCGGAGAGCTACGCAATGTGAGAATCTGTGCTGAAAGTGTTAAAGGCTTCGAGCAAAAACTCCCCTTTTGTCACTGTTAAACTGGAAGAGGAAGACTAGGAATGTGGAGGTAGAATGCTGCAATCCTGCATTATCTGTCTAGCTCATAAAAATACATTCAAAATGCAGAGCAAGGAAGGGACACTGAATTATTATTACTATTTGCATAGTACTAGTATGTGTTAAATATTTAAAAAGATTTTTGCAGACTGTGTTTTAGGCCTGAAGAGCATACAAGCTAATTGTGCAACCCTACCAGTGAGAAAACAAAAGAGGAAATACAATTAAGAATGTGGTTCTGTGGGCTTAAATCGAGCAGGGTTTACTGGTCAGTTTTGCATATGTGTATGAGAAGTATAGACTTTTTTCAATGAGATGGTATTTCTAATAACTTGAAAAAAATCTCAGTTTATGCCCTGCACTACTTCTGTCACCTCAGACATCCCCTGGGCATAGGCCTGACGTGTCATTGAGAAGACACTTTAAAAGGAGCTTGTGTGACTAGCACTGTGTCCTTTTCTCCAAATCAGTTTGATAAAATACAGTATTTTATCCTGCAAGCCTTGCCTGCCAGTGAGAAAGGACTAATTTTTGCTTGTGGGACTTCACTACTTTTTGGTTTAGCTTTACATTGTGAGTGCCCTTTGCTTGTGTGAACCTGTTTCTTCTTACACTTTTCTGTGTTTCCTGATTATTTTGTTTGTTTGAAGTTTTTTTTTGTTTTCTTCTGAGCTTCCTCGCTATCAGTGACAGCTTGACTGTCATCCTGTGCAGACTGAAAAATGTGTTCTGAATTAAGTGTATATTATATTCACATTATCCTCCAAACAATTACCATGAAAATCTCACTCTGCTCATAATGAATCCTTCCTATATAGTGCAAATTCAAGTATTTGCACATTAATTTATTATTTTTTTTTTAATTTCTGCACACCTATCACACACTGATGTTTTAATTACAATTGGTTAATATTTTCTTAGCCCTTGGTCATGCTGTTTCTTAGATGACTAGTTGCTTACATGCCCTTGCATGTATTTACTGATAGAAGTGTGGGGGTCTGTAGCATAGATCTTTTCAAAGCCTCTTTTCTGTGCTTACATCCTGCCCCAACTCCAGATGAAATACAGTAAAGGATAGTTTTATCAACACAAACAAATAAATAAGCCCTATTTTATTGATTATGTGCCCTATCATACTTGTTAGACACAAATCCTGAAGCCCTTTTCCCCATCCTTGCATTTCAGAATCAATTTGGTGTATTCGGAGTTAGTATGAAGGGAAAATTTTATCTCAGCTACTTCTTTCCTTTCATGAGCCCCCTACCTCAGAGCCAACACAACCATCTCCTGGATGTTGAAGCTCCCCTTCTGCTTCTCATTGTGTGACTGTTGTCTGAGAGAGTTTTGCAAGGGCTTATTTTTATGGACTGGAATTTAAAAGGGTATGTATTGTGTTTATGAAAATTGAATTACAATCTGGTTGCAAAGGCAGTGCAGCTTTAAGATGGTTCTCTATGTTAATAATAGAGCTTGAGATCCCAGTATGAAGAGAGTTACCAGACCTGAGGAGACAAAGCAAGATGTCTTGCTGTAATAGCTTGTTTCAGTTGCTAGGTTTCTGTAATATTTCAACCTTTCTCTAAAGTGCAACATGTGTTTCCTTTTAAAAAAAAATAATGGAAAAAAAATCCCATCAGTGCGAAACCATGGGAAGGAAAACTACTGTTTTGTAATTTACAGCTCTTAGACACAGGTGTGATAGGTGTCTTTAGAGATACCTGAGAGAGACCCACTGAGGCTGGTTTTAGAAGTCCATGCATGTGTTCTGAGCTAAAATGCTTCCAGAGATATTCACAGCTGAATTGTCATGCAGGAAATCCTGAGTGAAGGCCAATGAGATAATACTTCTGAGTTTCATTAAGACTGATACCTCTGAGTGCAGGTTTAGCTGGTCAGACTGGTTTGTAGCAAGAAATGTGTTCATCCTGCAATATATTACATGTTGTCTGCAATAAGTAGCAAGTCAAGCATATGGTCTCATAAAGGAACTTGCACTTCGTTATTATTTATTTATTCATCATTATGTGATGAAAATATACAGTAGTTTTTGTTTAATCCCATTGGGTTTTTTTAAAGAAAAAAGGTTAATTTGCCTTTTAAATCTAATATGGGCCTGCAAAGGCAGAGAAGAAATCTTCGTCCCCTGTAAAAACACACTTGTTATGTATGTTTAGTATTGCAAAAAGAGGAATTACAAGAGAGCTTATTTTCTATTTCTTACCTCTCTCTTCCAGAGAACTCCTTGGAGAACTATAGAAATTAATCAAAGGCTTCTTCAGGGTTCATTTTACATCTGTAGCATTTACAGTCTTCAAAAGTTTTAACAAAATACATTAACAAAAATGCTCCTCCCCAAAAAAGAAAATACAGAGAGTTTTAGCCAGTTGCAGTAGGACTCTTTCCCACCATTTACAGTGGGGTTCTCACGTTAGTATTTGTGACATAAGCTGTCTCTCTACCTTCAAGGATTATGACTATAACAGTATAAAAAGCCTCAACAATTCTCTTCCAGGTGTTCTTCACCAGACTTTGTTTCTGTATATGTTAGGTTAATAGATCTGTTCACCCACCTCATGGCCCTTCAGAACCCTCAAGAGATCTTCTTTATTGACGTAATAAAAAGAGAAAGTACTCACATTATTTTTGACAGGTCTTCTGTGAAAAGTTGATTGTGAGCCAGTGTAGAACAAACTCTCCTTCTGAAATACTTTCTAAGAGGTGTCAGAAAAAGAACAAACATGACCAAAAAGTTCTGAAGAAGCCTGTTTCTCAGGTGATCAGTTAAAAAAAGGTCCCATCAACTGCAGTGTTGCATTCTTCAGAGAGGAGCTTGGCCTACTTGTCAGAAAATGGTATTCCAAACGGTGTTAGCAGTGATGGGACTGCTCAGAGAAGTGGAAGCACCTCTGCAGTGCTTTATTCTGAAAGCAGTTTCAACACTTGATGCTTACAGCTAGGAATTTTGGAGCTTTGAGTCATGATTCTAGTATATCCTCCAAAGAACACAAGAGAGGAAGTTATAGAGGCATAAAGTACAATTTGTGTGTACATAAATTCAAAATTCTTTTTTATGGAAGGAAGAGCTAAGTGTGGCACGAAAACATGATTCTGCCTTCCTTCACAGTCCTATTTTGACTGCCTTGGCAAATTCTCATCCCAGCTCAAACAAGATTTCATGGTGTTGGAGAACTGAAGCACTATAGATACAGCTTTACAAAACAAGAGATATGGATTCTTTAGATAATTTTATTCCATGTCATAATTAGGGAGTGTTTCAAATGTATTAGATTTGAGAGTGAACATCATCTTTAGTAGAGAAATTATATCTGACAAAATTCATTCTTAGTTGATACGAAGCGAATCCAAACTACAGCTTTCATTGTTCATTCAAGAAATTATTGCTATAAAGATACTTATGTTTGGACTTCGAGCAAGCCTGTCTAAGGAAGAAGAACTAACTCTATCCTCTGACTATTCAGCTTTCCTGAGGCAACTTCAGCAGCTTAACAGTTTTGAAATCATTGTGTTGTGTCACATCCGTGTATTGTGAGTTTGTGTCATAGGCTTAGATGGCATAGGTTAAATTGCAATTAAGACTAAATTGACACCTTTAGATTAAATTTAAGAAAATTTGGGAAAGGAGGTGCAAAATCTACTAGAAAATTACTCAGACCTAGAAAGTGGGTCGTATTTTAAGAGTCTTTAATGATCACTCTGAAAAACAAGTCTCTTCAGGGTGCTTGAGGTGGGTTAAGTAGCAGTGTTTACTTTTCTGGTAGAAGAGAAGCACCACCTCCATTTCCTTTGTACTGGAGGGGATCTTTGGCAACATTCATCAGAACTCTGAAATAAAGTTCCTGTTTGTTTTAGGCACTTCAAAGCTACCAAGACTTAGAAGATAGCAAATAATTTCAGAATATTAGCTGAAGGTTGGGAAACTTACTGCAGAAGAGAACTAAGTTAAAGTTATTTATGGAGATGCATGTAGATGGGAGTATAATATGTTAAACAACAGGAGAGGAATGGGAAAGCATAATGGAGGCAACAGCAGAGAGAACATCACCATCACAGACTTATTTCCGCATAGAACTTCATGCTGTGAAGTCATTTGAAATAGTTAAAAATTCCAATGTACAGTACAAAAAGTATTTTGAAAGTACAGATTTTGTAGTTTTTCATGTATTTTTAAAAAATAATTTGGATTCCATTCCAGGTTGTTTACAATCCCTCCTTCCAAATTTGTTTCCTTTTTATCTGGGTAACCATGTGCTGACACTGTTGCTCGGTATACACAAATGCTAATCTACCTTCATGCACATGGAAAATAGCTTTCCTGGCACTGGATTTAAAACTCCCATAGAATACATTATTAATCGAAGAAGTCTCTCTTTTTAGAAAAGCCTGTCATTAATGTGGTCACCATTGAGAAGGTTATAGATAAATATAATGCTGTTTGTTAACACTGTGGTCTTCAGAACATACAACAAACAACCCCAGATACTGAAGGTGCATTAAAAAAAGGTTTAAATTTAAAAAGTAATTTTCCTTTTCTGTAGTCTGGTTGCATACACTAACATGATCTAATTATAATGTAACTACAGCTTCTTTTCTATTGCTCTGCATGCTTTAATGCTCTAAATGCATTTCTCTTGGCAGGTCTCTGCAATGAGGTGGAGACATGGTAGCTATTCAGTACCCTATAGTGATTAATTCCCTAGTTCTGCATTTGGCTTTCAAATGCTAGATCATGTATCCATGAAGTTCAATGAGTAGCATTGTGAGGGAAGTGTGTAGGGTGAGGCTGGTGTCCATCTGAGTATAATTCAGCTGAATATGACTGTTGTTCAGTAAGAGAGCTTCAGCCCATCTTCTGCTAAGTCTGCAGTGCTAGTGTTCCTTTAGTTACACGTGCTGGTCTTGCAGGCTCTGCTGAGCCTTATCAAACACAGCCAGTTGGTGCTGCTGGTATGAAAGCACAGGGGAGCTCTCATGTGGAAGGTTAATGGAGTGTAATTAGAAAGAAAAATGAACTGCTCTACCACTCTATCTCACTCTACCTGCACTGAGAGTGACAAGTGCTCTGATCTTTTATAAACCCTAGAGCAGAGGTTTAAAAGCCTAAAATTAGACAGTATAACTGTCAAACAAGCAAGCACACTGTGAAGAAGTAATATGAACTTACAGATAGAAATGTTTACATTTGCTTATGTAGTCTCTGTTAGCACTTTTTTCACACTGGATATTGTCCATATTGATACAACAGGTCTCAAATGCATTTTCCCATGAGGTGTCCATCAAAGCTGGAAAGATCTTTGTGTTCCGTGCATGACCTCTCTGTGTCTGCACCTCACATAGCTGTTAACCTTGCAGGATTAAGTGATAGCACCTTCCTAAGGCATTTTGATACCAAGGAATTAAGCTTTCATAGAGAAGAGTTCTGGCAGGAGCAAGAACAGCTACTGGGGTTTATGTTCCAGGAACTAATAACAATTTGAGATTTAGATGCATAATTTGAGATTAGATATTAATACCTGATCCTGTTAATTAAATTAGGTACTCTGTATTCTGCTGAAAACTCTCATGGATATAAAATTGTCTTTGATCTAGCACACCTTTTTTTTTTTTTTTCTTCCAAAGAACACTAATAAACTTCAGTTGTGAGACTGTATCTAGGAAGTGGAGGGAAGACACCACACATCAAATCCAAAAGGGACAAGGAGATTGATTTAATTTCCTGCATGTTACAGGCAATTATATTCTACTCTGGTACTCCTGTGTGACATCTTCTAACTTTAGGGAGACTAGGACATTTTGGTTATCAGGGTACTACGTTTTTGCCTTCCACATCCTTGTGTTCCAGAAAACAGGTGGTGGGTTGGGCTGCCAGTTATTCTGAAGGCCCTTGCAATGTCAGCAGGTTGATAAGGGGAAGTTTGCCCAGCTAATCCTAGCAGGCAGTCCACATCCTGCATTGCAGTGGAAGGGAAAAAAACCAACATACTAGCGAGTCTGACCTGGGGAAATTTCTTCCCTTGCCAAGTCTAAAATCAATACAAATCTAAATATGTAAAGAAGGCATACGCTAAAAGGCATCACAAGAAGGAGATGAGCTTGCTTCTTTGCTTCTTTTCCCTAGCTGTGGACAATATCTTGTCTTTCAGAAGAAGGTGGAAAAACAACCTTTAGTATATCTGGTTGTTTGTGCCTCTGGACATGTTCATAGTCTGAAGAGTAAGGCTGTCTTAATGCAGAGTTTCAGTGCTGGAGAAGAGTGCTGGGAACAGTGCTGGCACTTACGCTGTCCCTGATAAGGGACAGGGATGAGCAAAGGCTTCCCAGATCCCTCTCTCCCTCACATGTACTGTACAATCTCGTCCAAAACTTACATTAAGCATTTCCTTTAGAAAGCTGTGTAATCTTGTCCTAATGTGGTAGGCGATTACCTCTCATATTAGGCTGTTAACAGCATTTAGCCATCTCTGCATCTTATTTCAAGGTTGAATTTGTCTGCCTTCCTAACTCACAGCTACAGAATCAGTACTTTACATTTCTCAGAGAAACTAAAAATCCTCCCATCATTATCATCTTTCTTTTCTGTCTACAAATATTTATAGTTAGTGAGAAGACACCTCTCATTAAACTGGATATGCTGAGACCCAGTAAGCCTCATTCTACACAGTTGTTTGTTGGGTCCTTGATTATATTTGTGGTTTTTCTGTGAACTGTCTCCAGTAGCTCTGCATCCTTCATGAAGAAAGTAGCTTTCCATTTTTTTGGCAAAAAGCTGGTTCTTGGGTGTTTTTAAGAGGTGGAAGTTTATTTACTCAGTTATTGAGTAGTTTTAGCCTTATTAAAGCACATTGTACACTGAGATAAATATACACAGGGAAAACACCATTTGTGGTGAAAATAAAACATCATCTTGTGATACTTCCAGTTGTGTGAAGCATGGACATGAACTATGTGTGTTTCCTTTCATGATGAAGAGAGGAAGTGTAATTCAGTTGTGGGAGTAGCTAGAAAATGCACAAGGATCCTGCTGAAGCTGGTTTGGTTTTTAGTCAAGCGACTGTGTTACTCTGCAGCAGTACTCTGTAAAAGTTACTTGATGACTCTTCTTTCCACTTGGCTTGTTCAAAAATACGAAAAGTTACTAGATTAGAAACTAGACTTAAGTTTAGGTCGGTAATTTCTAAAACATGAATTAAGTTTACTAATTTAAATTGCTCCACTGTGCCTGCTTAATTCTGACAAATTCACTTTAAAGAATGTGACATTATGAGGTAAATCAAAGGTAGCAGAAGAGAAGCAGCAGGACTTCCTTGGCAGAGGTTTTTAGCTTAGGCAACTGGCTATCCTGTATAAGTGTGAATGGCTTTCCCATGGGGGTGGTTGTTCCTTTGTGTTCTGCTGCATAGCAGTAATAATCCACAGTAATTTTTGTGCTGAAATTTTATATCTCAAGCTTTAGTCCATGATGGATTTTTTTAAGACCACATTATACACTTCTGGAAAATAGGTTCAGCCAGAGATCACAGAAACATACTTTACATTGAAGTACAAAAGAACCCTTGTTTCATTTATGCACAGTCTAGGTGGCTTCCCCCCCGCCAAACAGACAAATGAGGTAGAACAAAGTGGAGATAGGCAAGATAAAATTAAAAATAGCACCTTTTCTGTGGTAGTCAGCAGTTTAATTTTTTTCATTTCTTCAGCTGTTTCATGTTGAGGTGAACCCCACATCCTTCTACCAGTTTGTATTTGCACTCAGAAGCATTTCTGGGAAGAAGAAAAACCTAAATCAAAGCAAACTTTATCAAACCTTGTCAAGTTTAACAAAAATTAATTTCATTCCTTGCATTCCGTTCCTCCTTAATTGCATTCAAAGTGCTGCACTTCACTGTTTCTCCTGTTCTGTTTCGCCTGTTGTCATACACTTAGTTCTCCATTCATTAATTGCTTCATTGTTTAATTATTTTAGCTGTTCTTACAAGTTTCTTTCTGTTAACATAAATACTGGGTTAAGAAGGTAGGTGTTACATTTATTAAATATATAAGCTGCAGGAAAATGGGATATGTGTGCTGCTCTTACTAGTTCAGTCTCTGTTCCCTGCTTTGTGCAATAGTAAAAACTAAAACAAGAAGACAGTGATGCATAAGGCATTTCATAGTGCAACATTCCCTTCCAAAAATTAATTAGTCTTGTGATGCTGCAAATGGTGAAAGACACAGTACTGAAAATAAAGCAATTAAGAATTCGCATAAAGCAGAATGGCACAGCAGCTATTTTTGGTCATATAAATGTATAATTCTAGCTGTATTTTTAAATAAAAAAAGCATTATCTTCCACTAAGAATTAAGAAATGAAGGTTGTTTTCAGAACTTACATAATTCACTTCTGAATTATTACTAGCAACTTCAAGAAGTGTTTCTCTATCATAAAGGAAAAATCCCAGTCTTTTTCAATGTATGCATGTTCATGTATGATTTGCTAATTTGTTTCAGAATCACACTTGTAGTAAATATTTTAAAGTCTAAAATAAAACAAAGTGTAGTAAGTTTACCAGCATTTTTTATGACAAAAATACTTTTCTCATCATGCTAATGGTACATAATATTTATCTGACAGAACATCAAAGTAGATTTTTACAGAATGAAGATTTAAAATCATAGAATAATAGAATCTTTTCAATTGGAAAAAAACCTTTAGGAATATCAAGTCCAACTGTTAACCCAGCACTGCCAAGTCCACCAATAAACAATGTCCCTGAGCACCACATCTACACATCTTTTCAACACCTTCAGGGGTGGTGACTTCACCACTTCCCTGGGCAGCCTGTTCCAGTGCTTGACAACTCTTTCAGTGGAGAATGTTTTCCTAATATCCAAGCTAAAACTCTTCTGGCACAGCTTGAGGCCAAGAGGAAACTTGTCCTATCACTTAAGTTCTGTTTTCCCGTGAGGTAGCTTATGCCATATTCAGTAATTGTATTAAAGATATTAAGATGGCAAAGTAAGCTTATTCATTTAGGGCATACCAAAATCTAGTGTGCTGTCTTGGTCCATGTCTCGTGCTCATCAATATCACAAGTGTATTGGTCAGTTTATCCCATGGGACCATTGTGGCAGAGGGAGGAGAAGCATTCAGTTCCCCTAACGTGCCCTTAAACCCCTTTTCATAGAATCATAGAATGGATTGGTTTGGGAGGGACCTTAAAGATCATCTGGTTCTAACCTGCCTGCTGTGGTCAGTGGCACCTTCCACTAGGCCATGTTTTAGACATGCACAAATCCTCGTATCCTTGTGCAGCTTTTAGCCATGTTTTCAAGTGGCTGAATGCCCAATGTGCTCTTTCATATAGTTACTGGAGTGTTGGCAGTGCAGTGATTGACTGGCAAAAATTTTAAAAATACAAGTTTTGAATCTGTAGAAAAAAATAGTGCACATTTTGGTAATCATGCCCAGTAAGGCATTCAAGTATGATGTAGATGTGGTCTCCCAGTCCCACTGCTGTGTTCTCATTCAGCACACAAGCACCACTGCCTGGAGAGTCTTTTCTGACTGAAAGATATTGGTGCCAGTTTGATCACCTTTAAGAAGTATGAAATTGTACTGTGCTTTTTTCTTCGAGTGAAATTATTTTCAATTTAGTTGGCTTAGATTTTTTTGTTGATAAAAAGATCTGTGTATGAGTGAAGCACAGCTAGAAGTGGAAAAATCCATTAAATTACAGGATAACCACAGAAGTGGCTGAAAATATTTCTACGGTCCTTTTATCAGTATTTCAGTGGAGCTAAATTGAAGTTTTGTTTTGTATAGCAGGGTTTCTTTCTCACTGGTGTAGATTCTGTGTCATCAGTTTCTCTAATTGGATTTCACTATTTTAAATTTTAAATAGTATCTTGAAACAGTTATTTTCCTTGCTTGGAATCTTTCCACTCTGAAATTCCACTCCCAAAACACACCCTCTTTCAAAAATCTTTTAGCTTCCTTCTGCTCCAGAAGTTTTGGTATCTTTCTGGTTTGTTGAAAAATAGAGGTGTTTTGGTTCTTGTTGGATAGTGGCAGGGGCTGGGGCTTGCGGGGAGAAGGTGGGGAAGCTGGAAAGGAAGATTGCAGAGCAGTGAAATTCTATCTATCCTCCCCACTCCCAAGTGGGAGCTTATTTGAAATCAGTACTTTATCTTCCCATTTCATTTGCAGCATTTGGCAACTCTTATATCCCAGAGAATGTTTTGGAGGGAACAGGTAAGAGAGGATCCCTAATAGCTGACTTCCTGGAACTGATGGAGCAGGAAAGTGAGTCACTAGTGGGCGGTTGAGCATTTCAAACCACATCAGCTTTGTTTTTGAGATGTAAAAAGTATGCATTCTAAGGCTGTTTAGAACTTTAGTTTTCTCTCTCATTTTTAGAAGATTTTTATATTTTGAATTTTGAGGTTTAAAACAGACCCTCCTTTAGCCATGTATGCTTTTCTGAATGTGTTTCCTGGATGAAAAAGAAAATGTGTCACAAATATAACAAGGGATATAGTATTTTAAAAATTGCTGTATTCTGAGAACTGCTTTATTACTGATTAAGATGGAAACAATGCTTAGCTAATAATGCTGTACTTAAACCATACTAAGCTTTACGTTTGCTTCAAGGACTTTCCTTATTTTAAAGGAACACATTCATTATAGTTTCTGTATGAGCACAGAGAAGACTCCTTTTGGCACAGAAGATGCAGAGGCAGATTTTCTGCTTAATCAAACCAAAATAATGTTCTGGTGCTGTATTAGGATCCAGCCTGTGGCATGAATCAGAAAGCAGTATCGCCAAATGTTACAATATTGATTACAATTACTACCTTTAAGAAGAGTCATATAAGATGTCTAGGGCTCTGTGAACTCTGTGGTGTAAACATTTTTTGATGAGATTAGTCATAAAGATGTCAAGACAGCAAGAGCTATGGGGTAACGTAGTACGTTACGTGGCACTCGTCAGCAAATGGATTTTGAACTAGTCTCATAGTAACCATTGCAGGGGCCTAGCAGTTACTTTTTAGGTAGAATACCATTTGGAAGAAAAGATGTGATTATTAATATATCTAGTGTTGTGGATGTAAGGAGAGGATTTGCATTTGGCTTTGAGGAAAATTCAATAAATGTAAAAGATGTTTTCCATACATTTGTAGTGTTGCAGGAAAATAAACTGTTTTAGGAATATGGAGAGGGTTAGAGCTTTCTGACATGCTACTATTACCTTGTGTTTATTATTAAGTGTTTATGATTGAATTAATCTCAATTTTAAATCCTGAATTTGTCAGTAAGAATTTAATTAAATTTAATATTCTTAAGTAAGAGTGGAAAGGAAGAATTACAATGAAAGAACTAGGAATATTTCTTGAGAGTTGTATGGTACTTCTAAACATTAGTCTCACTGGCACTCAGTCTCTAAGGCACATAGCTAGTACTTTATACCAGCCTTGGCAAATTTCACTCATACGGATTGTACTTCCTGCAGCACAAGCCAGCTTCAGAATGTATTAAGAACAGTCAAGAACAATATTAAAATACAGTTTTAGTGAAGTGTCGAGTCTGTCAGTAGAGGAGAGTTTCTTTCATACTGCCCTCCTGTTTAATCCCCTGTGTAAGCAAGGCTCTTCTAACATTGCCAGAGACAGACACGTGCAGGGCTCCTGTGCGGCTGCAGAGCAGCGGTTCCAGCAGGACACAGGGGAGGAGCCGTACGGTGTCAGACCAGCACCGTGGGCTGGGACCATGCCGAGGAGGACACAGCAGAGGGTGGTGCTGAAAAAGGGCAAAGATCTGCTCTTAGTTCTGTGTAAGTGTAACCCTGACAGCCTTGTCTGGTTTCCCTAATTAAGCTCATTTTGGAATATGTTCTTCAGAGTCCCTCTTGATAAGTACTAACAAACACACACTCCTGACAGCCTTGCCGCTAGTAAAATTATTTCTGTCGTTTCAATGTGGTATTTTTACAGTTGGTAGAAGCAGCATAATAAACTGTGTAAGCTATTGGCATGCACTGCAAACTTCAGTTTTACTCTCTGAATCTTAAAAGCATTAGATGTTTCTTCCAATTTAATATCTGCATAATGGATATGGATGGCAGGATATGCAGCTGCCAGGCAGCTCTCAGCAGCCTCTGACGGGCTAGTGCAGACTTCCAGAGCAACGCCGTTTTTCCACTCACGTTATCCATCTTGTGCCAAGATGCCGAGCCTCAGGTTTTGCGCAGGGCACTAATAGAAGTTGTGCTCTGGTCTTGTTTTTCCCCAGCTCTGCCTGCCGTGGTTTGGGCCGGGGGGCGTGTGAATGCAACGTGACTCACCTTGCTCTTGGCCCCTGCTCCCATCCTCACTGGCTCTCCCCCTGCCCTAGCCTTACGGCAAAGTTGTCCAGCCTGCCTCTCCCTCCCTTCTCTCTCTCTCTTTTTTTTTTTTTTTTTTTCCCCTTTTTAATCCTTTCACTAGTGTTCCTTCCCTTTGTAAAAAAACATGATGGAAAGGAATTCGTGGGCCAATGCTGCTGATTTTGTCCAGTTAGGGAATCGTTAGAGGAGCACCATTGTAGCTGAATTTCATACAGGCAGCAGTTGAAGACAGAACGCCCTTCCTGTTCATTCCGGGTACAGTAATTCTTTAGCTTCCTGTGCAGTGTATGTGCAGTCCATTTTTTGGCAGGTATTCCATAGGCATGTTGCATTATTTCTTCTCCTACTTTGCTCTGTTCTTCTCTCCTCCCCCTGGGGTTAGTCTTTGGAAACATTCTTTCAGCTCGTGTATCTGCTTGCTGACACGGCACTTCGATTTGCATGTTAACGTGGTTGATCTTTTCAGAAAGTGATATGAAATGATCGTTCAGCTATTACATGTACGAATGAGCTGATAGACACAGGCCATTTAAAACTATGTAAAATACCTGAATTAGAAAAACGCCTTTACACTTCTATTACTTTTTTTGTTCTAGAAGGGAACAAACAATTTACAGCTTTTAGGCTTTGACAGCTTTTAGTACTTCTCTAGATTCTGTGCAAAATGGGCCTTCATGCTGCTGTCCATTGAAACTCCCTGAATTTTCAGTGAGGATAGGCCTATGTTTCTCCTGTCTTCAGAGCTGAGCATTCATCCCCAGTCAGGGCTGGGGGTTTGCAGAGACTGAGCAGTCCTCCTGTACACCTCTGAGTTGCTGAATTCAGTCTTTCGCAAAAAGATCAGTTGTGAGCTCACCAATTTCAGTCTTATGAAACAGAGATGGTGTTTTATTTGTCTTTTTAAAGTTCTAGTTCTCAAATCTGCCAGTTTAGGGCCATGTGCCTTTTGTTATCTTCTTCTGAGCTAGAGGTACACATTCAGTGTGTGAGGCACCGTGCCGTATTAAATCATCAGAAGCAAAATAATCCCAGTGAAAAGTTCAAACTGTATCAACAAGAATGATGCAGAGAACAGATATTTTGTTAGCTCATAGATTCATAATCCTGTGTGAAAGAAATAGGAGGGAAAAAATTGTTTCAGTTGGTTGTAAATAGCTGTATTTTTTTCATTCCATCTCTGTTTTATACTGTCTTAATACTACTGCTTCAGAACAAAAATAAAAACATCTGATACTATATTAATGTTTTTTTGCTTTTCCTTCCTTTGTAAGTGGAACTGCTTCAGGCAGCCCACTCTGTCAGTGCTTGGCTCTGGTAGAGGTTTCTGGACCGTTTCTGTTTCCTCTAAAGCTTTCTCTGTTGAGCCTTTACCATGTCTGTTGACCTTATTGTCCTCCTCCAAAGTGAGCCTTGTCATGTAACTGTTTTAGAGTACACATATGCTCTTGATCAAGGGAGCTTCAGCAT
Source organism: Apus apus (assembly GCF_020740795.1). Classification (NCBI taxonomy): domain Eukaryota; kingdom Metazoa; phylum Chordata; class Aves; order Apodiformes; family Apodidae; genus Apus; species Apus apus. Next base: position 25,517,929 of record NC_067286.1, read on the forward strand.
ATATCTAAATCTTTTTAAAGCTGAACTAATTTGGGGGTGGTTGTAGTTTAGGGTAAAAATGCCCATTTTATATCATGCCTGCAAAAGGTAAAAAAAGTCTGGTGTTGTTTTCAACTTTGTGCACAGTAAAGTGTAACATGAACATAAATTGTGAGCCCTCATTACCCCTGTAATGAGGATGGGATCTTATCCTGCAGGTTTGGTCTGCTTTTAAATCTATTAAGTTACTGCCTAAAGATACACAGTGGCTACTAGGAGGAGAACTTTCTTTTTAAAATAATTTCAAACTTTTCTGGAAGCTATAATGTAATAGGAAGCCTTTAAGCTGGGAGAAATAAGTCTCTACAGCTTCATTCCCACATAGGTAGCCCTATCTGTTCTTCTTTCAGGTGGCAGTATTTAACAGAGTGACCACACACATCCACAAGCTTCCTATTCTCCACTTTCCACTCAAACTGGCTCTCTCTCCACTCAGTTCATGTGCCCGCTACAAAGGGGCATCCCTGTTGCCTTCAGGTTAATCTTGAGGCTTCAACCTGGAGTCCTCTTTTGTCACTGTAGGATTGGTGCATGTTTGAAGGAGACAGAAGCTTTGGAATCTGAATGCTAACAAGTCCCAAGTGTTGTTATTGTTATTATTATTGTTATTATTATTAGGTTAATGAGGTCTTGCAGGGGTTTGTGTATAGGCCAAATTTGAATGGGTGGATTTCTGCAAGGACAACAAGGTCACCCTGCTGGGCAACAGCACTCCTCTATGGCCTATTTTGACACTATGCCCATTAGATAACACCAATATTTAACTTTCCAAAAAGAGTAATCCCACTAAGCATCTGAGCACTTCTTTCTATACATTAAATATATGTAACTTTAGGTGTTACTAGCTTCTCCAGTATGTGCAGCTAAATAACTGTCATTTTTGTTTTTATTTACCTGGTAGAAAAGAGTGGTGGAACAGCTTCGAAAGAACTTGATAGTGAAGCAGGAACAGCCAGACAGTAAGTTTCAAATACAGCCGTTGGCACCATCAGAAAATAAACTACAGACAGCACAGCCACAACCACTACAACAGCTACAGCAACATCACCATCAACAGCAGCAGCAGTCTACTGCACCCTCTCCAAACGTGATTGGATCACAGGTAAAAATCTCGACAATAATTATTTTCCTTGCTGAAGGTGAAGTTCACTGAAAAAAAAAAAACAAACCAAAACCAAATAAAGGTGTTGAAAGCAAATTACAAACTTTCACTTACACCTTTTAATGTAGCAATATTAATTTTTCCTTCTATTCTTGTACACCTGTGGTTCTTGTGGCTTTTACCAGCAATAACTTCCTATTTCAGTAAGAAAAAACAGTTGTTTTTAAAAGTCAGATCATAGCCTCACAGAAAAAAAGGGTGGCAGTGGCACCTTTCTTAAAAATAAATGAAAGTTTAGCAAATGCACCTATCTTTACCATAGCTGCATGAATTACTGTCTATCCATACCTTTAAGTCTCAAGAAACAGTGAAGACTTTACATGCACTGTATGAAATGTATGTTTAAAATAATTCATTTTTAGAAGACTGAGAATGCTCACTGTGTGAACAAAACTAAGAAAACAGTTCCCTCTTCTTTCTGCTTGGTTCTTTTTAAACAGATGTAACTTTTACCAAGTAATACTTATCTGAATTCTCTAGGATTAGTCTAAAAATCTACAGTGGTAATCACAAAGTTTGAATTTTACAAAGTGGTATCTTTATTGGGAAAGTACAGTGGGTTTCACTGCATTATAGGATTGGAGATGTAATCCCAGAACTCACCAGAGAAAGTGGTCTGCTATTACTGAGGGGGGAATTCCAAACCGTTTCAGTCTGCATTCAAGTATTTTGAATTCCCAAAGTATGCTAATAAATCAGCAAGATGATGCAGGGAGGTGTTTTATAAAAATAAGTGTATTTGAGGTCTTTTTCCCCACTGATGGAATCTCAGCAGCTCATGTTTACCTGGATAGGCAGATGACAGAATTCACCCTTGAAGTTTTACTTTATGCACATTGCAGTGAATCACAACGATAGATTTGGCTGATTATGATTGTCTTCCCTTTTCCTGGAAATAGAGGAGAAATGGTTGGGCTGTTAGTTTTCTGATTAACTCAACAAGTTGTTTTGGATGCTGTCTAAGAATGTATTTGAGAGACTTAGGTAATTGTGTTTTTGAAGAAAGAGTATTGAAGAAATGAAGCAGATTTAACTAAGGAAAAGGCATTTCTGAACAGCAGCATCTATATCAAAGCTAAAACAGAACAAAGAAGTAAATCTTACTGTATTCTAAAATGCTTACAGGCAAGTTAAGGATCAGTATTTGCTGTATCACTGGTCTCTGTTTTTCAGTCAGGAAACATGACTGCAGGAGCAGTTTCATGCATTTCTCCGTATCCCACACTTCGCATTTGTGCATTAACTTCCAGGTCATCTCCTGGGTTGTAAAAAGTGAGGTTTCGTTCAAAGAGCCCTCTAGTGAAACAGTCAAAAAACTGCTATACCCTTCTGACTATCATTGATACACTTTTACTTGGAAAGTAATTATAAGCTGAAAGGCAGGTCATCCTCTCATTTGAATAAATAAGCCACCTTTTATCCTTAACACTTTTCTGGTTTTATGTTAGTATAATTCTGAAGTACTCTCACTTGCTTCTGTATGCATTTTGCATCTAAGGTCATGCCTCTGTCCTGTTGCCCCTCTGTCTCTTTAGAAAAAAAAAAGAAAAATAAAAGATTTTGTCTCTGGAAAGTTTTTTTGATACCTACTTTTGTAAATAATACGTCTTTCAAGGCTGTGTCAGTACCGGGAATGCTTTCAATTATTATTTTCACAGTAATTCAATTTAGGAATCAAGGTATATATGCTGCCTTAATAGTGACATTTTAATATACTTAATATAGTCCAGTAGGACAGGCTTTTAAAATTATCATAAAGCAGCAAGCCTGCTAAAAGGTCATATTATTGCAAAGTTATTATGTGAAATAATGCAGACTTACTATGAATGCCGCTTCAGTGTGAATTCATGCACTGAGAACTTTAGAATAACCAAGGTAATTAATGCTTAGCAAAATATCAGGGACATTCAAGCTCTGTGATCTGCTGACTGAAACTGTACTCTTAGTACTTACAGACTTACTAGAACCTCTTGAAAGAGTCACAGTCTTCTATTAGGTGATGTGAAGCTTGGGAAAATGATACCATGTTACATCTCATTAGAAAAGCTTGAGTAATGTTACTGCATTAGGGGAATGAAGCCTCTTGCTTTGGAGAAGGTGCAGCAGAGGTCAATAAAAACACTTGAATCTCAGATGAAAGTTAGGGAATTGTTCATTTTGTGAGAAGGGAAAGTTAATTGTGTCTGTATTTTGTATAAATGTACAAAATTGAAGTATGAATTAACCTTTGATTGGTCATTATACAGTGTTTGGTTTTTTTTTTTACACTTGGGTGTAATTAACAGGGGATATAGTTTAATCATTATTGAATTAGAGGTGTGAAGGTAAACTGCCTTTTTGTTTAAGGTAATAATACTGATGAAAATACTGAATAATCCATCTGAAACAAGAGAAAGGTCTTGTGTGATTAAAATCAAGCAGTCTAAATCAGGTGTGTTCAGAACACAAAAAAGGCTGCCTGATCCCTGGTTCTCCATTTTTTCCTGTTGTAGAGCCCACTGCTGACATCAGGAGGGAATGGTGGTTATTTCAAATTAAGAACATTTGATCACAGCAGTAACTGTGTTGAAGATGCAGTGCCATTGGTACAATGGATTTTTTACATCAAAGAGAAAAGAAACAAGCTGGCTTGCCATTCTGTTCAGTGTCACTTATCATGAGTTTTCTGTGCACATTGTGTTCTGGTTTTATGTGGAGACTCTCTTGCCTTGTCACTTTTTGAATGAGATTTGTAATTGTCAGTTTCCCATAACAACTTAGAAGACAGTACCTTTTAAAATTAAATTATGAAATGATAGTTGTTTTAACTTTGGAATTTGTGGGCATAGTGTATTTAGGCGTTTCAGATAAATGCTGGCATTAAGTGATTCAAAAACCACTCCCTTTGAAACAGGCTGAGAGCAATCATGGTGTCACAAGTATGTTCCAAAACCACCCCATTCCACAGAAGCTAAACTTAATTGCCTGCAGCCTGCAGCTGTACAGCCTAACAGGCAGCTCTTACAGCTTCAGGGTAGCCCTACTGATAGATTTCAGAAAGAAAGTTACCAGCTGAATAACTGTGTATGGCTAAAACTGAAATTTGGAATACCCAAAATCAAAATATTTTTTTGTTCTTAAACCAATTGGTGAATGTTTTTCCCTCTGATGGTGAGAATCTCTATCAATAAAGATTCTATTTGAAAATATGAGTTTTAGTTGGTGAGAAGCTAGTTTGCTGGTATGTTTCATAAACCTCCACATTACAGGTTTGATATTGACAGTACCTGTTTGGAAGTAATATGAAATTAAAAGATCCAAAAGTGCATATGCCACTACTGACACTTGATTGTAATTTTCTTGGGAATTTGTTTCAAATCAGTCTGTAATGCTGCAGGTGGTTAAAGTAGACCCAACAGGTGCCCCAAATTTTCTAGCTATCTCGTTTTCAGAGTTGTCAGATAATGTGCTTGTCTGAACAGTAAGTAGACAGACAGTGTTGCCTTTTCTTTCTCTTACTGTCTATTGTTTCTGACTAACCAACCCACGTCCTGTCTGATACGAAGTGTCTCTGTCTCTTACAGTGTATTTTCTGTTTCCCTTAGAAAACTGTAACTACAGCTTCTATGATCACCACTAAGACACTACCTCTCGTCTTGAAAGCAGCAACTGCGACCATGCCTGCCTCTGTTGTGGGTCAAAGACCTACCATTGCCATGGTTACTGCTATCAACAACAATCAGAAAGCAGTCCTCAGCACTGATGCACAGAATGCACCAGTCAACCTCCAGACAACAAATAAGGTCACTGGGCCAGGAGCTGAGGCAGTCCAAATAGTGGCAAAAAATACAGTAACTTTGGTAAGCGTTTCATGTGTTTACCCTGCAGATATGTGTGGGTTTAGTTTACCAGGAGGGCTTTTGGAAAAAAAATAGCAGTCATTTTTTTGCACAGAAAGCATATTAGGGACTTACCATGAGTCTTAACTAGTTTACATAGTTAGCATGATATTCTAAGGTACAAGCATTTACTATCTACATTGGCTGGTTTTACTATTTTGCTTAATAGAATTAAATCTGTGCTATGATCACCTGTGTAAAGTTTTCCCTGTTAGTAATTGTTATTCATGGGGAAATAGCAATTGTTTCTCCCCTACGTAATCTATATAGCTGTGTTCTGCAAAATTCCTACTCGTATCTTTGGTAAAGGAGATGTCAGACTTTATTCTTTCATCAGTTTTGGGTTTTCATCTTGGATTTTTTTTGAGTAAGTCTCTGTGTTCCATTTGTGTGATAAAGTCTCTGGTGTTAGACCCATCACTGGACTCTGCCTACTGCCATGTCCTTTTCACTCACCACTTTTTCATACACATGTACTTGAACTGGTTTCTTTCAGCATGTATTTTGAGAAGTGCTTTGATTTCATCAGTCTTTTTCTAAATAGTTAGCCACCTGGAAGTAAAATAAAGAATGTTTTTAAGTTGGGTTATATAGACTTCTTGGTCTGGAAACCAGGCATTGTATAGCATCATGACAGGGGAATTTTACTTCTTGACTAAATGTTAAATCTTCACTAAAAATAAAGCTAATTTAGCTTTATTAAAAAATACAGTTTAATAATGCAAATGGAAGTAATTTTGCTTCCTAATGGGGCATATCTGTACAAGCAGAATATAGATTATTTGAGTGGGGTTTATTCTACTCTTCTATTTTCCCATGTCATCCTTTGCACCACTCTCATCTGTCCTTTATGTCTTTGCTTCATTTCTTTGCAGAATAGCTTACTTAGGTTTAGAGGGGTGATTATGGTTTAATAATAGTCCGTGATTTATGTTTCTGTAGCAAATTTCATAAAAAATCTCAGAATATTTTCCCAAGCATTAATTAATCATTACAAGACCTTTTTGAAGCAAATTGCAGTCTTATGTGGATAGATAGAAGTACAGAAGAGTGGAAACTAACGTGGACATTAATTTCAGAGTACTCTCTCTCACCGAGTACTCAACTTAGGGTAGCTAGTAGTGCTATTCAGAAGCTAATCATGTGGCATCTCCATCCAACTGATTTCAGATAGACAGGGAAGTACTTAGGATGCCTTAACATCAGATTTTAATTGTTTTAAATTAATGACCTACTTTTGTAAATTTCAAATTGTGTATTTAAAACCCCTCATAGTGTCCTTAATATGGCTACGAGAGTTGTAAATTCTGGATCTTCTCTGTTTGCTTGAGATGCTCTTTTGTTCTTCTGTATAACGTTCAGTATGAAAGGACAGTGGTTCATATAGCTGGACATCAAAGTCTGTTAGTATTTTCTACCTGTTGTAAAGCCAATTTTTAACTATTAAATAAAAGTTTTTTGTAATCTTCAAATGAAATGGTTTTAGATTGCAAAGCACAGTAGTTAGTCCACTTGAACTAAAAGGAAAGGTGCCTTCGATTTATGAAGCAAGGTGCATAGGAACTGGGAAGTAAGATTAGTTCTTTCTTTAATATATTTCTAGTGAAGTGCTGTTACTGTGGAAAATAATTTCAGAGTGTAAAATGGGGACATCAGATCTGAAAATATATTAATGATATTGATTTTGGTGAGCAACTTCAAAGCTATTTTTCTCTTACTGAGCTCTTACATTCTTGCAGCAGGTTCAGGCTACGCCTCAGCCCATAAAAGTGCCGCAGTTCATCCCTCCTCCCAGACTTACTCCTCGTCCAAATTTTCTTCCACAGGTGAGTGTACAGAGAGAAAGCAACAGAAGTAGGAACTTAATTATAGAATAGACATGAGACATTTTCTGTGAACATCATTTATGTCAGTCTTTATTGGTGACCTTGCAGAAGAGCCAAATCATCCTCAAAAGGTTTGTGGATTATGTCAAATTTGAAGGTGCAGTAAGTACTCTAGAGGGCAGTGCTGACAATCAGAGGACCTTAGACAGGATAGAGAAATGGGCCAGAAGGAACTTCTTGAGTTTCAGCACAGAAAAAGACAGTCTTGTACCTGGAACAGACTAACCCCCTGTGTAAGTAAAGGCTGATGACTGGCTAGCTGGGGAGCAGCACTACTTAAAAAGTCTTGGTTGACAGTAGCTAAACTAGTAGTGTGCCCTGTCAGCAGATAAGCCTAGCAGTGTATTGGGCTGTACCAGCCGGACCACAGCCAGTAGATTGAGAGATTATCCACCTTTCCTCAGCAGTCTTAAAACTGCATCTGACAGCATGCAGTTTTGGACCAGAAAGTTAATAAATTTGAGTGCATCCAGCAGCAGAAGGCCAGTAGCATAACTGTGCGGCAGGAATACATCCCTGCAAAGGGAGGCTGAGGGAACAGCGAAGGTTTAGACCAGAAACAGTTCTGTCTTTGAGGACAATTAGGAGTGGAAGAGGCTTTCCAGACATGTTATGGAAGGTCTGTCCTTGGAGTTTTATATGACTGATGTGGACAAAGCCCTGAGCAATCTGGTCTGCATTTAGTGTTGGCCCTCCTCTGAGCAGGAGGTCAAATTAGAGACCTCCTGAGCTGCCTCCCACCCTGCATGAATCTGTGATGATGAAATTTGCTTATGATGGTCATATATGATCCTATTTGTATCATATGAAATGAACCCATGGATGAGGTGTCAGCAAATCAAAGCATCACCCAAGGCCTTAAATTGCTCTAAATGTTGTTTGCTGCTCACGAGGAAAAAACGAAAAGCAGGATGTCTCTAGATTGTTCCCAAGTATTTCTGTATTGGAACAGAGACTGATACCTGAAGCTGAGTAGTAAAACTTGGGGTTTACTTTTTCCATGGTTCGGGAAAGACACAGATTGCTTCCTTATTTATATATCTTGGAGGAGCTATTTCATTTGTAAGAAACGTGGCACTGTGAATAGAAGTCTAAATATTAAACAGAAGAAGAAAGGGAAGTATCTGATTAAGAGCGGCTGGTATCTGATTAAAATTTGGAAAGGAGATCAGTTGAAATGTGACCTAGTTTTCCATAGTAAAATACGTTATGGAGTATTAGAGGTGGATAGGACAATAGAAAGTAAAGGAAGAAGTCTTTCGTTTCAGGGTAATGTGTTCAACTTCTTTACTCTGTAATGATGTGGTAAGTACAAGCTTAACAATGGACAAAAAATAAGCAAGTATGGGTGGTGGAGGATTGGAAGATTCTTGTGGCTCTTTTCTTTCCTGTGAAAGAAGAAGAGAGTAATGACTGTAGTTTCCTGTAGCCTTCAGCACTTTCAATGGCGGGATTAATGTATAATCTTGACAGTTTTTTTGCTTAGCAAGATTGGTTGTGCAGGTGTCTAAAGAATATATAGAATTGACAAAGGTAACATGGATTTGCTGAAAATTCTAACTACTTTCAGGGCACAGTCAACAGTTCATGATTTCTTGGAGGCTCAGTATAAAGCCCTGAAACACACTTCTATCATGAAAGCATCAACTGTGCCTGTAAATGTTACATGAATTTTTTTGCTTGCTTGTTGATTTAGATACAGATAAGACACTTGGCAATAAACATGCAATAGAAGTGTCTGTGCATCCAGATACCATTTAAGGGACACTGACTGCATATGCAAATGTTATGTATGGGTTTTATGCAAGTAGGTTTGAAAATGTGGTGTTCTGTTCTCACAGCATACTTAGGACACTATGCTAAAAATTACATTCTATAAAAAATCAAGCAACCTTCTGCATATTATACAGGCTGAATTGAAAGACTTAGTACAAAAGTTCATCTGAAATACTGTTACTGATATATACATCTCTTCTTTTTTTTTTTCTTTTTTTTTTTTTTTTTGTAGGTTCGACCTAAACCAGTTGCCCAAAATAACATTCCTATTGCCCCAGCACCTCCTCCAATGCTTGCAGCTCCTCAGCTAATTCAGAGACCTGTGATGTTGACAACAAAGTTCACACCCACCTCTTTACCTAACTCTCAGAACTCCATACATCCAGTTCGTGTTGTTAATGGGCAGACAGCAACCATAGCCAAAACTTTCCCCATGGCACAGCTCACCAGCATCGTGATAGCAGCACCGGGTACCAGGCTTGCTGGACCTCAGACTGTACAGATCAGCAAACCAAACATTGAAAAACAGGTACAGATAAGAAAGTGTGTACTAATGCAGCATACTGACTTTATTGCTTTACTCTGCTGGTTTGGAGAGCATGTCAGCCAAGGAGGAATTTTCAGTGGGTACTGATACTTATGTTCCAACAACAGAGCAAATTATAGAATGACCTGCAAGTCTTGGGACAGAAGTTACCATTTTCTTTGATAGGTCCATTGGAATCTTTTTCTCATGCTTCAGTGTTTTTATGCTCCCCCTACTGTCTTAATTTTGGTAGTTTATAAGCTGGTTACATTGTAGCTGAAGTCTATGTTCATATCAAGCCTTTAAGAAACACTGGAAAAATATTTTCTGTATTTCGAAGGGTGGTTACATAGAAGGCAAAAATTATGCAAAATTGTAGGGGTATTGAATACAATAAATGTAGCCAGTTCTTAATCTTGCAGTCTTGTGACTGGAGGCAAAGTAGTCTCACTCAGCTTCTGAAGATTGATAGTTCCCCTTGACTAAATTGTATTGATTCAGTGGAAGGGAGATCCTTAGAAACAGGGAGTTCTAAATGTTTAGTTTTAAAGTTTCTGTCCAGAAAAGACTTTTATAAAATAAAACATGACTGTAGTCAGTGTGGATTGCTTCTGAGTCTCTGCCATTCGGTTAAAGCAAAGCAATCTTCTGTTTCATTTTTAACTCTTTTGTATATTATCTTGGTATAATATGGTCTACTATATAATACATTATCTAGAACATAAAATATTTCTCTAATTTATATAAATAATAGTAATGCTTATTTAATGTATAAGGCTTTCATTCACTAACATGCCTTGAAGTCACCTATGGAGACTGTGAAAATCATGTGCATGATAATTACACTCATGCTGAGTTCTGCTTATGAAGTCTTACGAGTAGGTTCTTGTGTACCTCAAGGCTGTTTCACAAATTGTTCAGCAATGCCTGCCCTTTTCATGTGATTTAGAATCATAGAATCATAGTATGGTTAAGATTGGAAGAGACCTTGAAGATCATCAGTTTCCAACCTCCCTGCTATGAGCAGGGACACCACACACTAGACCAGGCTGCACAGATTCTCATCCAACCTGGCCTTAAACACCTCCAGGGAGGGGCTATCAACAACCTTCCTGTGCAACCTATTCCAGGACCTTACTGCCCTCATGGTGAATAATTTCTTCCTCATGTCTACCCTAAATCTACCTTCTTTCAGTTTAAAACCATTACCCCTTGTCCTCTCCGGTGAAAAGCCCCTCCCCAACTTTCCTGTAGGCCCATTCAGGTACTGGAAGGCCACTACAAGGTCTCCCTGGAGCCTTCTCTTCTCCAGGCTGAACAGCCCCAACTCTTTCAGTCTGTCTTCATAGCAGAGGTGCTCCAGCCCTTCAGTCATCTTTATGGCCCTTCTCTGGACCCTTTCCAACAGCTCCATTGTCTTTCCTATGCTGAGGGCTCCAGAGCTGTATGCAGCGCTCCAGGTGGGGTCTCACCAGACCAGAGTAGAGGGGCAGAATCACCTCCCTGGCCCTCCTGGCCACACTTCTTTTGATGCAGCCCAGGATGCAGTTGCTCTCTGGGCTCCAGCTCACACTGGCAGCTCATGTTGAACTTCTCATCAACTACCACCCCCAAGTCCTTCTCTTCAGGGCTGCTCTCCAGCCATTCTTCCCCCAGCCTGTATTTGTGCCTGGCGTTGCACCGACCCAGGTGCAGGACCCTGCACTTGGCCTTGTTGAACTTCATGAGGTTGGCACTGGCCCACGTCTCCAGCCTGTCAAGGTCCCTCTGGATGGCATCCCTTCCCTCTTGGGTGTCAACCACACCACACACCTTGGTATCATCAGCAAACTTGCTGAGGATACACTCAACCCCACTGTCCATGTCACCAACAAAGATGTTGAGCATTACTGGTCCCAATACTGACCCCTGAGGAATGCCACTCATCACCTGTCTCCACTTGGACACTGAGCCATTGACCACAGCTTCTCTTGAAGTTGTTCTGCTACAGTGCTATACTTCTTATGCCTAATCCTTTTGAAGTCAGCAACATTAATTTGCTCTTCAAATAAATACTGGTTATTCAGTGGTTGAAAAACATACAGAACAACAATGGTGGTTTAAAAATACATTATTTTTTTTTAATATTTTCTCCATATCATAAAAGGGGAAAGTTTGTCTCTCTGTAGCTTCCCTCAGTCTGTAGCCTCAACAGATGTGCCATGGGCTGAGTATTGTGATACAGGGTTTGTGATACCATTGCAGAAGATGATGGCTTCAAAAAAGAAAAAAGCTTCAGAAAGTTTCTGGAATCTTAGGAGTCAGAGAGACAGTTTCTGAGCCATTCATAACTCTATGAAGTACAAAGACTGAGGAGTGGGATGTACAAGATGCATGTGCCATACAGAATGGTTTCTACCTGGAAGTCTTCCAGGGGCTGCTTTTTCTTAAAGTGTCTGTTAGTTTTCCCATGCCATATAGTGATTTCTGTAATGGAGTTAACTCTTTAAGATTACTTTTATTGCTTGCGTGGCTGTGTGGGTTAACGGAATGGTGGTATAGCTGTTTGATCCTTTATTAAATGAAAACACTTTAGTTAACATTGCTTTCACGTCAGACTCCTCAATTAAGTCTTTGTTAGTACACTGCCAGCTCTAAACTGTTTTTTCTATTGTATCTAGGAAAGCATTTGGTTTGCTTTATTAGTCAAAGTAAAAAAGTCAATCTTATCACTGAATAAGAGAAACACTTTCTTTTCAGACTATTAAACCGCACGTGGAAGCAGAAGAGAAGCAAACAGAAAGTCGTACAGTTACTCCACCTGCTGCACCGAAGCCAAAAAGAGAAGAAAATCCACAGGTATCAGAACACACACAGAACTTTCTTTCAAGAGAAAAAAGGAAACACTCTGTCCTTCAGAAAACATTTTTCCCTCTCTGTTCCCTCAAGACTTCTTAAGATTCCATACATTCCTGTTGGACAGCAGTAGTTGATAAGGCTGCAGTATAAGAAATTTAAATAAATACAGTGCATTGCACTTTTCAGTCCTGGAATGCATTTGTGTAAGTTAGAAGGTCGTAATTTCCCTCTGATACTTCCTTTAATCAGGAGCCTTAGATTACAGTGTTGATTTCCATTCCTTTGAGGTTTTACACTTCTGGAGTTACTTTTAATGCTTGAGAAATGTCTTTATTTTGCTTTATAATGTATTTCTGCTCTGGTGAGCGGGATGGAAAGAGTCATGTCTGTTCACATTCTGCCCAGGTTTTACTCTGGTTTAGGTCCAGTTGATTTGGGGGAGGAAGAGTGGCCAAAATGGCTATTTCTTAAAGCCTTTCTCCCATGCAGAGCTTTGGAACTGATTACAGTTAAATGATCTCTCTATTAAGTTTGTTTTTGTAGATGGATTCAAACTGACTACTGTATGAGTATTAACTGATGTCAGTGCAAATTCTGATTTTTACATGTCTTGCACTTCCTGCATTAAAATTAGAATCCTTTAAGAAAGCCATAGCCCTTCTCAAATGGGAAATGCAAACCAGAGTTGCTCCTTGTAGTTCACAATATATGGAGAACATCTTCTAGTAGCAGTATTTTGCTGGCAATTGAACTGCTCTGTTATTTACTGAGATCCAATCACATTGTTGGTTCAGTACTGGATTGGAAGTAAAGAAACTGCTTTCTTGTTCCCAGCTCTGCCAACTCTGTGATGGTGAGCAATTGACATTTCCCTGTATCTCAGTCCAGGTTTCCATCTAGAAAATGGAACTATTGTCTATCTTCTATAAAGCAATTTGACATATGTGAATGAAAAGTGGTTTATATAAACAAAGTATTACTAATAATATTTTTGTTGCTTAGTTACCTGTCAACTGACTTTAAAGGGCATAAGTGACATCTTGTCCTAACGGTTCAACTTCTCATGAATTTTTTTTCTCCCCCTCACAGAAATTAGCCTTCATGGTGTCTCTTGGGCTAGTTACTCATGACCACCTGGAAGGTAGGAAAAATGTCTTAAGCTGGTTCTTGAGCTGTTTCGTGGCCATTTTGAATTGGAAGTACAGGTCCAAAATATTTCTGTATTAATTGCAGTATTTTCTTGCACAAAAAAAGTACATTTGGGATGTCTGTGCTGCTGGTCTAACTTATGTTTGTTGTGCATACTTTTTTATTCTTCTTACTACATTGAAACAAAGCAATTGCTTATGCAGCTGAGATCAGTGGTTGGGAAGAAAGTATATGCTCTGATGGTAGGAAGGAAGTTTGTGACAGTCCCATTGTTTTCTGGACGACTCCTGTAACTGCAAAGTTACACCATGGATAATTTTACTGTAACCCACATCTGGATTTTAATTTATTTCATGGGACTGCAACTTGTAGTGAACGAGTTAATAGATTAAAATTGGTTTTATAATTTGAACTCCTTAATCCTATACAGTGAAATACAGCCTAACATTTCTGAGACCCATTGTTTTCTAACCTGAATGTTTTGCTTTACAAGAAATCCAAAGTAAGCGACAAGAGAGGAAAAGAAGAACAACAGCAAATCCAGTGTACAGTGGAGCCGTTTTTGAGCCCGAGGTATTATTTTTTTCCTGGGAGAAGCTGGTGTTTTCATTTTGAACTGTGTCTTTCTGCTGTGTTGCTTCCTCCTAAACTATTTCAGTTCTAACTAGACAGGCAAGCTGTCATTTATAACTCAAAATTTTGCAGTATTTTTGCATATCTTTGCAATGATATGACCCTCCAATTTTTAAATAGTAAATACATTGGGATGTTCTTCTAATATTCAGGTCTTTTTCTGCCTTCTCCTATGTAAAGCTGATGTTTAATGGCAGTGTGTCTTAGTCTTACCATTAGGTCAGCTTGCATATCAGCCTGAAGCAATTGAGATGTCAGAAGTAGTGTAAAAAAGCTAAGCTTTCTGAAGCTGTGCTTCAGAACATAGAACAGCCAGTAATCTCACTTAATACTACTGATCTGTTCCTCAGCTGTTGTAACAGTGTTGTTGCCAAAAATGTTAGCCAGCATAAATTGTTACTTTGTTCCCCACAGCGCAAGAAGAATGCAGTCACATACCTGAACAGCACAATGCATCCTGGGACACGTAAAAGAGGTGAGGTATACTTAGACCTGTCTCCCTGCTCTGTGTCTCTTTGTCCATCTTGCTTTTGTTGTCCCTTTGCTGATTTGAAGAGCAAAACAAAGAAGGACACTACACTACTTCATTTGTCCAGTAAATGTCCATGGTAGACAAAGATCGTGACTTCTAGAGATTAGCATAACAGGTTTTATTAGGCAGCTCAATGTTTCATTTCAGTTTCACTCTCAAAAAAATACAAAAAAAAAAAAACACCAACAAAAAAACAACCAATAGATTGAACAAAGTTCAGGAACAAATTATGTTTGAACATAATTCAGTGGTGTAGAGCTGCTGTTGAGATCCTCTTTCTAATAACTGAATTGTATTGTTGCTGTCAAGAGGAAGGTGTTTATGGAAAAAGCGCCTGTGCCCTGAGTAGGAGAAGACACTTAGCCCTGTTCCCCACTAGGAGTAGAGATGGGACCTTCAAAAGAATTTATCTAGAGCAAGAAAGACTGTCATGCTCATCCTGAGCACTTCTCTGCAACCAGAATCCCACTTGTCCTAAAAGAAGAGATGACCTTTCATATAGATATGTGGTATTATTCCATAGAAATCCTTCTGCACAACAGGGAACATTTTAATACTTCAATTATGGTGCAGCAGGTGAATCAGAACAGTATAGGAGAGAATGTGGTACCATTTTTGTGTATGACATCAAACAAACATATATGAAAATCTTTCCCTGATTTTAGATGATTTTCTACAGTCCTTAAAGACTTGTAATACCTTGTCTACTCCTGAGTTTGCTGTCTTAAAAAAGTAATTGATCAGGTTAAAAACCCCACAGTCCTACCTAACGCTGTTGCATTAGTTGCATTATCTTTGTTTTTTGGCTGCAAGGTCAAATATTCATTTGACAAGTGCTCTCCTTGATATAGATCTTCAGTCCAGCAGACAGTGTGGCAAAGCTGACACTTCTGCAGCTTTGCTGTTTCTAAATAAAAGACATTAGTCTCTACTGCCATCCTCTAATAACATTACATATATTACTTAAAATGATATATAGATTTGCAAGAGAGTGTTTCATATTTACTCTGTGGATAAGTAAATGTTCCCTCTTCTAGTAATAATTTCTTAATTCTATTTTGTAACTCATTGTGCACGATTACTCTATCAATGAAAACAATTGCATGTTTTTGTACTTGATATTCTCTTAGCCTGTTTATGCACACTGACTGCTATTACACTTTTTTTTTTTGAGCCTTTACCTTGCATCAGCACCTAAGTCTTAGCACATGTTTTCGATTGACAAAAGATTTGGATGTGTACATTTGTTTTGTGATTTAGTATAGCAATATATTCGGTGAAAAGCTTATGCAAGCATGTGCCCTTGAGAGCTTTAGTTTAATTCTAGATGGTGCTGAGCATGTCAGAAATTTCAGCCATGGATATCACTATCAGAAATCCCTTTCCAAGGACATACTTGGTTTTGGAACATATCCAGACCTAAAATGCAAAGTTTAGCATGTTAATAAGTATAGACTGATGATCTGTAAACATAAGATCTGGGAATTTTTCTTAGATCCTAACTCCTTTGTGTTTACATATCCATAAATTACCCTGGATAAGTGAGGTAGAAATAATGGCTACATACTGGTTTTTGTTGGCTTGCTTTGCATACATGATTCAATGAATATGGTTATGAACACATTTTTCACTTCTGCTAGTGTAAAGGAGCATATAGGAGTTGTGCATAATCAAACATACTTGACTGAGAAAGTCTAAGACAAGAGCACAGAATTTAGGAAGGGTTTACAGTGGAAGACCAGTGGAAGACAGCTGGTAGTGCTGGTATTATGTATTGAACAACAGGACCGGTTCTTGCAGTAGCCTAATTGTAAAAATAGACCAGTAGGGTAGAAAGTGCTGATCTGTGGGTGAGTGGGTTTAAAAAAAGAGGAAGAAAAGGGTCGGGGGGGGCAGGGTGAGTGTTGGCCTCTGATAAAGGACTTAACCTTTGTTTAGATTTATGCTGGCACTAGAAAGATAGGGAGGTGTGGGATAGCAGTAGAAAGCATTTTAACAGTAATTATTGTAGCTTCTCTCTAGTCTTGATGCCAACATGTTTTCCCTAAGAACTGAATAGCCTCTAGCAGTGGCAAGTGTCCCCACACTGCTTTTGTGGGAGTGATTCTTTGACTCTCTACAGAGCTTATTTCCGTTTCCTTCTGAAATACGTCTTTTAAATGTTCTTTCCTAGCAAAAATCTACTTAAAGTTTTCAAAAAAATTTTTAAATCTTTGCTTCTGTCCTTCCACTTGTAACTTTTGTATTAACTTCCTCTCTGTGCTACATCATTTCCTTTTTCACGCTAGCCAATGAGGACCACTGGCCAAAGGTATGTAAGATCATTTTTCGTTTTTCTTTTTTTTTTCTTTTTTTTTTTTTTTTTGTGTTCCCTGTTGTTAATATGTAGGTCGTCCACCTAAATACAACACGGTGCTGGGGTTCGGTGCTTTGACCCCCACATCCCCTCTGTCCAGTTATCCTGACTCCCCTGAAAATGAAAAGACAGAGACCACATTTACTTTTCCCGCAGCTGTTCAGCCTGTGTCCCTGCCTAGCCCCAGCTCCACAGACGTAAGTAACTCTTTGGGAGGGTTTTAATTTTAGAAAGATACACAGAACCAGCCACAAGGAACATAGTTGCAAAATTTGTTTCTTTAGTCTCACTCATCATTTGTCCTAATTCAGTGCAGTGAAACAGTCCAGCATTCTTTTGACACCCTTCCTTTTTCCTCCTGCACCTATGTTCTTATCCTGTAGAGATTTTATTTATAACTCCTTCAGTGGATTGAAACACTGGGAGGCACCAGGCATGCTAGATGAGCTCATTTCCTTTGTAGTGTCTGAGGTCTTGTCTGACTGAATTAAATGTGACACCCATGAAAAAAGGGGAAGGGGTGAATGAAAAGTACTACTTACAGACCATAAGAACAAAAAATGGGGTGTTTCTGTAATGGGAGAAGGAGGGAAAACTCTTGGATCACCCAGGGCAGCCAGGAGCAGCTTCACAGCAGTGGTGGTTATGGCAGTTCTGGTGTGTTGGTGTAACTAAATATATCACCCTTCTGGTCAGTTCACAAAATCTGTCTTGATTAAAATCTGGTAATTTTGTTTTAATTTATGAAGAACTGAGTGCCCTTATTTAAAGTTAAAGATAAGATTTGCTACTCAAAGCACAGCTTTTTTTAAGTTGTTGAGAACTATTCAGTTATTTCATTGTTTCTGTTTCTTGCAAAAACATGATGAAAAAAATTAAGATAAATAGTGTGGGAAGAATTGGACTGAGTCGCTGTACAGTTCCAAAGTGACATAATGAAGGGACTGTACAGTATGGTTTGTTTGAAAGTGTACTCTGATTGTTCAGTATGGGTGAAACGATTCATTACACAAAAATTCTCACAAGTTGTACGTGCAGTAAATGCTTGAATTTTAATGACTAATATTTACTGGACACAGTTGAAAAATAAAAAGGTGCTTGCCTATTTTTTCATACCGGTGCCCCAAACTCCTTTTGCAGTCAGAGCAGTCTCTTCTCCCTCCCCCTTATTTTTTTTTTAAACATTCTCACATATAATTGAAATGGGCTTTAAGGAAGAGTTGAGTTGCTTTATTTTCACCTATGTAGTTGTGCCACTGTAAGTACATGGAATGAGAGACCAGCTCTACTGGCCACATACAACAGGGAATAGAGGCCAACTTCTTGCCTCTGAACTGTATTTGTTCTGCAGAGGTAACAGGAATAGAAATGGTATAAGTGTCTGAGTCACTGAAATAAATAGATGTAATTCTGATACCCAGGGAACATATGTATGTGAAATTAAAAGGTTCTGTTTTATATAGTCACTTTTGAGAAGAGAATAGCACTTGACAGTAAAAACCATTTCCTGACAGCCAAATGAATGGGACTGTGGAACAGCCCCTCATGGAGAAGGTGGCTCACATCTATCTCTGGGGACTTTTAAAAGTAAGCAATACAAACAACTAGCATACATACTGGAAAGCACATTTTTAGATTTGCCCCAAGAGAAGGATTGGATAATGTGGTGGGGGTCTTTACAATCTCTGACTTCTGTGTATGTACTGCTAAGTCTTTTCCCCACTGTGTAAGAGCTCTCAGAAAAATATAATGAGTTGTTGCCCTGTGTTCTTCAGTGCCTGGTTGCAGCAAGCTAAGTCCAGAATAGTGAATTTCTGCAGCATTCAAATCTAGTTCTGAATGACCTAAATTTTGATAGTATTTAGGCCTAGGTTCTGGATTGCTTTAATAGTCGTTAATTAATGAAATCAGAAGTATTTTAAAGAAGACAGTTGAAGATTACACAGCAGGTAATTAACATTCTCTCGTACCTAAGCCTATTAGAATATAGCACAGAAGCACTCTTTCCCCTTTAGATTCATATATAACTTTACTTTAACATATTTCCAAACAAGTAATTTAGTTTATATGTATACAACAGCACTAACATTTTTGTGGGTTCAATTTTTAAAAATAATTTTATCCCCAAATCCCATTCACTGCTTATTCACTATCAATTGGGCTGATTTGGTAAATTTCTCAGAAATACTTGGTGTTGAATACCAGTTTGGTATTGGTATAAAATAAAATGCATGTAAAAGCAGAAAATATAGTTCACAGTGTTCATGAAAATATTTTTAATAGAAATAGACTATTAAACAAAATTTGAACCTTCAGAGACAGCAAAATACTGGACCGGAAGTAAATATGAGTTCTGTTCTTCTGTCATTGTATGCTACAGTTCTTGCTAATCATAAAGAGAGAAATGGCTTCCCATCATGAGCTGGAAGATAGTCTTCTGTTAATGTTCTCATAAAATTGCTGTACAAGCTTGTTCAGTCACTTCCCTTTTTTGTGATTCAGTTTCTCCCATTTATATGTTTGGCATGGTTCTTCCTTTTCCCTCTGAGTTTTGAGAACTTAGCACTACTTCTAAAAAACGGTAGTATTCTGGGCTGGAAAAATGCTATATAATGCTGAAAAAGTACTACATATCAAAACACCAACAGTATGAGTCATGCTGGGGATGCAGACAAAGAGGAAAATTAGAACTTTTGCATGCCTCCTATGTTGTTCCAGCACAGATATATCTGAGGTCACATTGTAATCCACATCAGGGAACTATAGTCATAGCCAAGACCATGGCATAATCTGGTTAATTTTATAGACACACGTGTGCCAGCCTTATGGAGGGGACAGAAATGAGTGTCTGGGCATATAGAGAAGTAGGATCACTTCTTTTGGCAGTGAGCCTGGTCTGTGTCATGTTGGAGAGGGCAGATGATGTGAATATAGAATGTCTCTTTATTCTAGATAGGACAGAAAATGCTTTTATTTACAGCTTTCAGCTTTTGGGGACTTAAAAATGAAAACATGACAGGTGCATGCCTAAGTGAAAGGTATTTCAGAAGTCTCAATTAAAAAAAATTAATCAGTTCCTCAGCTACAGAATAAAACTGCAGTTTTGCCAATCTTTAAAATATTTTTGCATTAATTTGCTGAGGTCTAATTCTATAGGCTTTAGAATGGAAATTTTATATTTAACCCTTGAGTACTCTTTGTCGTAGTCAACCTATGAAAGCATTTGGCACCAGGCTTCTTGATACCTTGTCTTACTCCTGCATTGTCATTCTCTGAATGACAGGGATATATCTTGAAGGGAGCTTGCAACAGGAACTTGAGGTGGAATTGATGGTAAGGATCCAGGGGTAGAAAGCAGGAGTAGATCTTGGGTAAAGGAAAGAAGTAATGCAGTAGATAGGATTGAATAAAAACTTCTCTCTTTTTTTTTTCTTTTTTTTTATTTGGCAATTGGCTGTAAACCACTTAATTATCTGTGATTATTCCTCTTGCAATAGTGGCATAGTCACCTGGAAGATAGCAATTGCCTTTGACAGTCAATTACTCAGCAGTAAGGACAGTGCAAAAATCTCTATTCTAGTGATGGCTCAGGTCTGTGGTCACAAAATCCCTTTTTATTAGTAAACTTTTTACATAAAACAATGTTTCAATTGAGAGGAGCATTAGAGAACATTCAGATTGCAAAATCAAGCCCCTAAATTTAGGAAATGCCAGTACTATTAGTGAAGTGAATTCATTTACATCACACGTTGTGATAATCTTTGTTCATATGGTCATGAACAATTTGTGTTGCAGAATATTTAGTTTTCCCATGTTGTTCCAGTGAAATGTACATATAAGTATAGATATTATATATTCAAATACACAAACTTCTGATTTGACATGTTACTATTCAGTTATATTGCCTAGAGCCAGGCCCTACTACTCTAGTCAACTACAGAAGTAAAGAAAACTGTTAGATGTCCAAAAAGCTTTCATTTATGTTCCTGGTCTCTTGGTGCAGAGGAAGTGGAGCAAAAAGTGACATTAAATCACCTTTTGTGGTCTCTGTTCTGAAATTATTCTTTAGTCCCTGTACCATGTGCTAGATGAGCCTCAGTGAGCTCTGCTCAACCCTAAGTTGACTTCCTGTAGCCTCCACAGAGCTGGTCCAAAAGCTGAGATTAGTGGGGTTGGACTCAGTGATCTTTGGAGGTCCCTTCCAACCCCTAATATTCTGTGATTCTGTGATGTCACAACATCAAATCCAACCCTCCTTCATGCAGATATTTATTAGCTGTCTGTGAAACCTCGGGCATTTCTTTGGAATCAAACAGTGGCTGGGATTTTTATAAGGCCAGTTACTAATTCTGAGGAAATGCACTGAATTTTGCATTAGCAAAAAGAGGACTGTGCATTTTCTGTATGTGTGTTGTCATCTCGGTGTGTTCAGCCACACTGCACACAGATCAGCTGTGTCACTTCAGGTTTTGCAGCATTCAGTTGAATTTAGAAGGTTCTGGGTTAGATTTCTAAATGTCTCCCTCTCAAGAAGCAACTGCATGTGTTTCTTGTGTAGGTCTCTTTCTGCAGGGCATCAGTCAAAAAAGGTTTGGTCTTCAGCAGACCAATAATTTTGCACCTGAGCCAGTTACCAAGTGCCATCAAGCAGTCTGTAGCAATCAAAGCATATTGATGCATGTAATTCTCTCAAAGAATTTTCTTCTAAAATGTGAGAATTTTCCTCTTAAATTTTTCCTTACATTGCAGAAGGTTTTGTTTTAGCTTATATGACATCTCCTGCCTGCCTTCTTTTCCTTGTACTCCCAGAATGCATGATAGAGGAAAAGAAGTTCTTCCCAGTCTGGTTACACAGATCACTTCACAAGAGGCATAAAATGCCACTAATTTAGTTCTTCACTTAACACTGGGAAACTCTTTGGTGCTAAAGGATGAAATAATACCATAACCCAGCTCTCAGTGATCTCTCAGAGTTATGGGACCAAAACACAGCACTGGAAATTCTCTGCAGGTTGATCCTTTACAAAACTTTCCATCAGTGCCAACCTTGGGAATTCAGAGAAGAATAGCCTTCCCTCTGAGGAAAGGCCTCATCAGCAATAGAGATGGGGAGTAGAAACCCAAGCAGATTGCTTGTGTGTCATTCTTCTAATGTGTTTAATATTTTATCCATAGTAGAGATTAGTGTCATTTTTCTTGCCTGGCAACTTAATGTGTGAGTGTGCAGCCAAGTCTGCTATCCTTCCTAATTGATAGAACTTATTCACACATGTGAAAAGACTGTACAGGTGAAAATGAAGCCTTGCACACAGTATTTCATAGAGGGGACTGTATGCGTGCAGTTTGACTCAGCACAGACATCTTAAGATCATGATCATGCAGAACTGGTGGGTGTGAAACTTCCCTGAAGTTGGTGAGAACCATGTATTTCAAACTGCAGGTGGGGTCTTGAATCTTGTGAGTTGACAGAACAACCCACAGGCAGTGGGAAGAGAGGACATGAGCTGGGAATAAAAGGAGGAGAGGAGAGAGAAGAAAAAATGACAAAAATCAGACCTACCTTTCTGGGGAGTTAATGGCTGTAAAAAAAAAAATCTCTGATGACAATGCAATAGTAAATAAACCTTTTTTACAAGACATTGCTAGTAACATTTTCAATTCTTTCTTTAAAAAAACCCTGGTTACAAAATCTTTCTTGGTATTCCCTCTTCCTGGCTCTCAGCCTGTACTAGTGATGAAACATAAACCACTCTATAGAGAATGAGAAAATTTTGAGTCATGGCTTTTTTGTGCAATTTGAGGTAACCTAAGTGAAGTAAAAAGGATTGTTTCAGAACATAATTTGCTCTGTTCTTTTTCATTTACAAGCACACCACCTTTTCCTTCCAGTTTCATTTTTAAAGGTGACCTAAATATTTGAGAGTGTTCTTTTAAGTCCCTCAGTTGGGGTTTCTTACACGCTTATTACTGGCGAGAGACAGCCTCATCAGCATTCCTAAAGTGGAGTTTGGCTTGCATCCAGAAATGAGAAAGGTTAACAAAGTGGGTTGCTCATCACTTTAGGAAAAACAAAACAAAAGAACAGGGTAAAGGGAAATCTTAAAGAAGAGAAGCTCTGGGGTTGAAGTTGTGAAGAGAAGTTAAAGTAATAAGTGTTTGCTGTATTAATTTGCCCTGGGAGGACAGATCTGAGTGTTTCTGATATCCTGCCTGGCTTTCCTGTTTCAAAATGGGCTTGACTGTTTGGAATCCCCTTAGAATAAGTTTGTGCTGTAAACTTTGCATTCAACTAGGATGTAAATGTCAAAGGTCAAAGTTCACTTTTTGCCTTCTCTTTCTCTGTCTTTCTTTCACCCACAACCCTTCCCCTCAATTTTGTAGGGTGATATCCATGAGGATTTTTGCAGTGTTTGCAGAAAAAGTGGGCAGTTGCTGATGTGTGACACATGTTCACGTGTTTATCACCTGGACTGTCTGGACCCACCTCTGAAAACCATTCCCAAGGGCATGTGGATCTGTCCCAAATGTCAAGATCAGGTATTGTTTGACAGACAGGGAGAGTTATGTACAATCCACTATAAAGATTTTTTCTGTGTTAAAGAAAATAACCAGATAACTTGGCTTACTTAGGTCAAGATAGCCTGACAGTGAACAAACCTATTTGATCTGTAATAAGGCTTGTGTGAATTTGATGGAATTACTTCTGTTGGAATGCATGCAAATACAAACAGTTATGTCTTACTCCCAGATTTGGATTCTTTATTACCCTTGTGTTTTCACTCTTTTTATGGGCCAAAGCACACAGACATTTGGGAAAAATTCTGTGACCCATGGAAATTTTCCTGTTCATCTTAAGCTCATTGTTTTTTTCAAAAGTTATTAGTATATTCTTCTGGACAAATAAATAGAACATTTGCACAAGCCTACCTCAATAGATAGAGATCAAACAGCAGAGAGGTTGTCTTCAGTCGTTTTTTTAATAATATCATCTAGCATCAGTATAATGACGACAGGCAAAGAGTTGGGTGGTTCTTCCTTCCAGGTCCCTTTCTGAAAATACACAATTGAAGTTAACAGATGATATTTTAATATTTTGTTTATAACTGCATTGAGATTACAAGAGAAAGAAGTCCACTGTTGTATTCCTAACCCTTACTTGGAACTCCAGAAGTTGCAAAGTGTTGCTGTTAATCAGCAGCCTGAAGCTGTTAACATTCTGTCTGATGTAGCATAGTGCTTGGTCACCCATGTGACCTTTGGTTACCCAGGTGGTAATGTAAGAAAATGGTGTATGACATGCTGTTCAGAAGAATGAGAATGCAAAACTCAAGTGGCTCGGTCAGTAGTTACAAGAGAGGAGGGGGTGTTACAACTTCCCTGTTCCTGCTCTTGTCTAATCTGACCTTACCCCTCCTCTTCATAGGTTCTTGATAGGTTCCCACGTAACCAGGGGAGGAAATCTGAGTTACTTCACTATAAAGTGACCAAATATTCTGAGACACCCTTCTGATTCACTTACTAAAAAGATGCCTTTCCTCTCAAAATAAAGTTTGTTAGGAAGAAATATGTAGGAAGGGTCTGAAAGACATAAATGGTGCTTTCCCTTATAAAGAAAGTTTGCCAACTGTACTAAAACTACTCTGATAAGAAGGGGAGATAGCACGATTTCATGTTTTACTAGCCAGACGTGTGTTGTTTGAATGTGTGATGTGGCTACTGCTCTGTGCCATAAAAACATTTCTCCCAAAACAACTAAGATCAGCAATTTATCTGAACCATGAAATAATGTCTCCTGGCAAGCTTGACTTCAGATATATTTTCATTCCTCTTTTAAGTTGCTCAGTTTCATTAATAGACTTTATTTGCAGCTATGGAAAGAATTTGAGAAAATGCTGACATTTGTAGGAAACAGGCCTGCTTACTGGGAGCCACAATACAGTTGTGGGTAATTCCCTCTGCTGAATCTCAGAACAGATGTGTGATAGCTGTAAAATAAAATCCTTAGTCTTTCCCTCTTTGCCGCTCTTCTTTTTGCTTTCTTAGAGGTAGATCATGTACTGGCTAAATCTCTAAACACTTTTCTTTCAGATGTTAAAGAAGGAAGAAGCAATCCCATGGCCAGGAACTTTAGCAATTGTTCATTCATATATTGCATATAAAGCAGGTAGGAAAATGGAGAACAGTACTTTTGTTTCACTTCTAATAGTGGAAGATGTTAATTTGGGAATGGGATAGAATGATACTTACTTTACAAAAGGCAATTAAAGGGGAAGAACCTTAATCACTAATGAAGTGAAAATAGCAGTCTAAATATTTGTTAAACCTTCTGTGATGCTTGGGTATGTAGGCAAAATTTGGGATGCAATCTACTGCAAAAGTCATTGAATTGACTTTAAACTCACTTGCCCTCTTTACATGATGCAATTTAGAGCCTCTATCCACTGTTGTGACAGGAGCATTTAAAATATTCGGATTAATACTCTTTTTTCAGCAAAAGAAGAGGAAAAACAGAAACTACTTAAATGGAGTTCAGATTTAAAACAGGAAAGAGAACAACTAGAGCAGAAGGTCAAACAACTCAGTAATTCTATAACGGTGAGTATTGCCCTCCCAGATAACTCTGCACCTGTGTTCTGGTGCCAGAATGCAAAGAGAAAACTGTAGAGTGAGTTAACGCGCTAGACCTGTCTTCTACTGAATTTGTTGAGAACTGAGTGAGCATTTCCATTCATTTCCAGGAATGAAATAAAGGCAATATAAATTTTGAATCACTTATACATGATCCATACTGATCATACATTGTAGACATATAGGTGACCTATAAGATCAGCAGGTCACAAACACGTTGAACGTTATAGCTACCATCTCCTCCTTTCTGAGAGTTTGAAATATAGATACAAGCAGTTTTTCATGCCTGAAACATCATTTTTGAGCTTTTTTTTAAAGTTATCTTACCCTGACACTTAACTGATGAGGTAGCTAGGTTACTGGCACTTCTAAGAGAAAGAAGTGGCCACAAAATAAGATTTTCAAGTGAAGAAGGGCTTGTTTTTCTTGTCCAGAGTCCCTGTATTTATTGAGAGGAGGAAGTGATGTTCCTGCTAAAATGTATGTGAAAGCAAAGGCTGTATCCCATTAGCAGCATGCACACACACTGTCAGCAGTCAGCTGCAGCAGGATGCCTGAGTTTGCAGATCTGAGCTAAAGGAATTTCAGCAATGCAATACTAGTAGGAAAATAATAAGAACACATACTTGGAAGTTTCCCTTCAAAAGGAACATAAAAGGATGGAGCCGTCTGTGTGGATTTGCAAAACACCTTGGGATAAAAGGGGGCCATACCAGGTGACAGCTACATACTAGCAATTTAATTCCTCAGCCCGAAAAATATTAATTCTTCTGTGAACACAGCCCTGAGACTCTTTTTTTTCTTCTAGGCTGGGAAAGTGAATTTGTAGCTGGAGTTTTTTCTGGGTACTTATATCCAGGTCCAGGCCTGTGAATATCCCATTCCTTCTCTCACCTTGTTTCATTCATAAGCTTGAACTTATTCCTGCTTTTCTGTTTTGCTGCAGAAATGCATGGAAATGAAGAATACCATCCTTGCAAAACAGAAGGAGATGCACAGCTCCTTGGAGAAGGTAAAACAACTGATCCGGCTCATCCAAGGCATCGACCTTTCAAAACCCATAAACTCTGACGTCAGTTCGGTAGCCATCTCCAATGGCATGGACTCCACTAACAATACTAGTGCTGCCACCTCCACCTTAGCCCCCTCCCCTTCCCAGAGCTGCATGGTGAACTGTAACAAGGGCGATGAGACTAAATAACACAGTGAAGTTAAGAAGGGGCCAAGGTAGGTGGCAGCGCGGAGGAAGAGCAAAATAAATAAACTCTAGAAAAGCAAAACCGGATTTCTTCTGGAAAGTGCAGAATTCTTTAGTTCTTTGGTTCCAGAGAGAGCGTGAAGATGCTTGTGCCAGGCGGCACCGGAGTTTGCCAATTGATCCTTCTTATTCTGTGTGTACATGCAAAGTTTGGATCATGTTACATGAATAGTGCCAGCTGGGGGTTCTTTGCCAGCACCATGCCAAGTGAAATAATATATTTACTCTCTCTATATTTTACACCAGTGTGTGCCTGCAGCAGCCTCCACAGCCACTATAGGTTTGTTTTATTTTTTTTTGGGGTGAGGAGCAGGGATGAGGGAGGAGAGCAGGTTTCAAATCCTTATTTGCAGAACAGTTTTTTTAGCTAGGGGAAAACAAAAACAAGTCCAAAGAGCCTGTGGGCTTTTCCTGTTTCTAAACTCTCAGTACTATTAAACCAAAAAAACAGAAATATAAATTATCAAATCCCAGTGCCCAGAAGGGACAAGTCTATCAAATAAGCAGTATTTACTATTGTTTAGACAGGAGATGTACAAAAGGAAAGGACGGACTTTTCGCTGAGTAACCAGCACACGTACAGGTTGAGGATCTGCTGTCCCAACAGCTTTGGGTTAATCCTGTTTCTTCACATTAAACAACAGACATGCTTTACAGAATTGGTTTGAGTCCTCATACTCATCCAGAAAGGCTATGTTGGGAATGGGAAAACAGAGAGCCAGAATCCAGGGTCAGCCTGGAGCATTGGACGGAGGTGTCCCAAGAGAAAACGTACATCGATTACTTGAAAATGAGATTCCAATCCTTTTCTATATTTATAAACAACAAAGGTATCCTGAACAAAGTAGCACATGACCCAGATGTGTGAACTGAACAGAGAAATGTCCTTTTCTTTCACTTCCTTTCTCTTCTTTTGGTAACAAGAACTAAATAAGGAATAGAAAAGCTGTTTTTCAGGCTGACAGTCTAATTAAAGAGGTAGATGGGACCTTGCATGGTATAGATTAGAAGTAATAGTGTCAGTGAGATACAGTGAGTCTTTGTGAGTCCTTGTGTCATCGTTTTGGGCACTGTTTTTTTATGCAAGGGCAAAATCTTTGTATCTGGGG
Source organism: Apus apus (assembly GCF_020740795.1). Classification (NCBI taxonomy): domain Eukaryota; kingdom Metazoa; phylum Chordata; class Aves; order Apodiformes; family Apodidae; genus Apus; species Apus apus. The sequence continues at coordinate 25,545,699 of NC_067286.1, forward strand.
GAAAAAAAAAAAACACAACTTTTTTAAATTAAAAAGGAAAATAAAAGATATTGAGGTCTTCCTAGTGTTACTTAAAATAAGATCAAGGTAAGAAACGTTGTAAAAAAAATTACAAAAGTGCTATTTGTTTCCTAAACAAGTGATTTCTATTAAAAAGGTGTCAGAACTGGAGAAAATGCTGTGTACTTAGAATTTTTTAACACAGACTTTGCTTATTTACGATGACATTCTGCTGTGTTTGTTTTTAAAAATCCAATGGGACAGTTTCCATAAATTATACCATATATGCTACTGGCAAAACAGTAAAGAGAATCAAATCCTACAGTGCTGGATCTCACCCCACCTGGAGGATCTGCCAGGCTTGTATCTGCTGTTTCCATACCTCTCCCATTCTTTCATGTGTTTGTAACCCAGAGAAAAGCAGTTGGCAGCGTGCTTGTTTAAAGCTTTTATAATGTTGTGATATGGACTGATTAGAGCTTGAGAATGAAAGACAGTGAGTTGGTTGGACTGAAATTACCTTCCATTATATCCTCTTGTTTAAGAACTTTGTCTCATATATAATCTTTCCACTCTAGATAGCAAAGCTTGCCTTGTGCTTTCTGTTACCATGGGGTCTGTCTCAGTTTACAGTGCTGATTCTGGTCACTTAGGGTTTTGTCCCAGAGCTGCCTAGTTTCACTGCTGCTTACAAACATTTGGGCAAACCCCATTCCCACTGGAAGTACTGGGAAAACTCCCTTTACTTCCAGAGGGAGCAGAATTGAGCTACTACACACACGTTGTGAGGCAGTCTCTGTGGTCTGGTGCCCTTGAGAGCATGCGTTGGGTGGCAAGGCAACCTGCTCAGCTGGTTCTAGAAGAGAAAAGCTTTGGATTTCAAGGATGCGTTTCTGAACAAGAAGTAAATACTCCAGACACTACATAGCCTGAGAGAATCTCTTTGCTACCACAACCAAGTATAGTTTTGCAGGATTCTTGGAGCTGTTTTCCTCCCTCTCCTCTAGGTTGCCTTTCTGCCCTTTAAGGACTTCTGTTCCTTCTATAGGAGTGTACACTATTTTCAGCTCTGAGCTCAGAACTGATATCCCAAGTACTCACATTTGTCTGTAGCTGGGAAAGTGACTCTTGGGAGCACTTCTCAGCTGAACCCATGATAACCTTGACTCTGTCTTTTGATCTTGGAGTTCTGTTCTGGAACTAGCAGAGCTGGAAGGGTGAGTTAACACAAGTGTCAGGAAAACAGCTGGGCAGATTATTTCAAAATTGACCAAACTAAAAACGTCCTCGTGTTAACACAGTTGCCAGTGGGAGTGTTCCCATTGGGCAGCACTGGGCCAGGAACCTATAGCATTTTAAAAAAGGACTATGGAGAAAAAACAAACTGAGCATGAGCTTTCTTTCTTTAGAATATGAGCCAGCAGCTAACAGCCAGTTACTTGTGAGAAACTGCTTTTTTTTTTTTTTTTGGCCAGGTTGTTCTTTTGTTGGGCACTTTGGTAATTCTTAACATCTTCTGAAGCATTGAGTACGTTCCTGGTAAGGGACCGTCTCTAGGAACAGGTGCACTGAGTCTTCATGGTTTTCACGTTTCTTTTTTCTGGTGTTATCTTCTGAGCTCCCTTGAAAGATGTGCACTATCTGGGGGTAGCAAGCTATGCCTGAAGACTGGATACTCATTCTGTTTTCTTTGCCAATTCAGGAGGGGATGGAAGTAAAATTCACTGGTAACCATATTTAAATTTGAACACAGTTAATCAGCCAGAAGATGTTAAAACAGCTATTACTGCTTTTCCAAGGCATCTGCTTGTCTCCAGAACCCAAGTAGTTAAGTATAAACTTTATGTCCCTATTCTTACAGCATTTGTTTTCCAGGCTGTAAAAGGATGCCTTTAGCTAATCGTTACCTGGCAGAAACAGGGTCTTAACTGAGACTTTTTGATGCTGCTAGGTGGTTTTCTCTCTCTTGCCCTGATCCTGTTTGGATGCTTTCCGTCTTGGCTCTGCAGCAGTATCTGTCAATAGGCAAGGTGTATTCCCAGGGCTTCACTGACACTGGCAATGATGTGCACAAACACAAGTAAATTGGGGTTCTCTTTGCCCAATTAGCAGCAATAGGGTGGAAGGGGAATTGGCATTTGCTAAATACAGAGGAAAACTGTGTTTTTCTAGCTGCTTTAAGAGGTTCCAATCAAGGGAGAAATTTAAACTCTTGACAGTTTAAAGTTCAAGCTTGTCTTCTGGGTTTGGATTGGGTTTGTTTTTTTCCTATGTAATATTTGAGACAGAGTGAGTTTCTGCTAAACTGCTCTACTGTTTCTGCTTCTGCTCTTTGGGAAGCTTTCATAATGACTGATATTTTGTATTTCCAAACCACTGTCAAGATATTAACTAATTATTATGTCATTGCTTGTCATTGGTGGGAAATAAGTGGCTTTTAAATCTTTGTTTTAAAGGAAGGGATGAGACCACAGAGGAAGCACGTATCAGAGATAGTCCTGGCTCTCAGCCCAGTGCTAAGGGCTTTAAGAAGTCACCCTGCTTCTTTGTTCAAAAATAGAGTAAGCATTGCAGAAGTAGTTTTTCCCTCCACTCTGTTCTTTAAACAGCTGGAAAGGTGTTTTGAGGTCAGAGTAGGAAAGCAAGCACATGACCTGGCTAGAAGAATTAGTATTATCCTTAGTATTCTCATTATCTTCGTTTAGAGCTGTAGTGGTTTTAGTGCTGTACCAAAGGCACCACAGGCAGTACTTCCAGGGATGATTGGCAGGCAGGGTGAGCAGCATGGATGGACATCAGTAGCCAGGAGTTGCCATGATGGTAGGATGAACTTAATGGCTTGCGTGAGGAAAAGAAGGACTCTGTTCTTTGTCACAAGGACGTTTCTCTCCACAGGGCTATGAATTAAAAGCCACTTACCTAGAAATCAAAGAGGTGATAATTTTATGGGCAGATCTGTTTGCTTTGTTGTTGGTAAAAAAAAACAGTACTGTATTTTATTCTTCATAGCTAACCAGGCTTAAAAAAGCATGCCTGTATTCCAGCTGTCTAGAAATTTGGGGGCTAATTCTGACCTTCTTGGCTTCAAATCATCTTCTCTGAACTGTGGCAGAGACAGCCTTGAAAAGCAGCATGATCAGCATTTAGGAGGAGCCAGAGTGAAATCTCCCTCATAGTCCCACCAAGATGTGCCAGCCTACAATACAGGGCAGTAAACTCTGAAATTTCCTTCCTATGTGGATGCAGTAGAAGATACTTGTGAATTTGCAGTGCACATATTTCTCTTTCTTTTTTTTTCCCAGCTGGGTTGCACCCTGGCCATCTTTACATCTGAAGCACTAATGAGGAATACATGTTTTTTAATGAGACATGTTTTAAATATTCGGATGTCAAACCAAAATTCACTCGTTTACTGAGGGCCTCTTTTGGTGAGCTGCTCAGATAACCACTGAAATACTGGTATTGCACTTCGTTGTGGACCGTGTACCTCTAGGCAGAATTTGTTGTGTCTTTTCAGAACTGTTTTGACCCTTCTTCACCTCCATCTGTCCTCCTTTGAGATTCTGAAAATCCATGGCAAGTTTAGCCTTGCTGGATCGCTGCAGAGAGTTTTCTGACAAGTGTTTAGAAACACTTCAAATGAGTCAGGAACCTGGAGAAAGAGGAGGATGTTTTGTCATGCAGCTAATTGATTGGCGCTTAGGCTTGCCTGGCCAACAAACTACCTCAGCAAAGGCCATTCCCCAAGCACTATGTGGACTCTGTAGTTTCTGGCATTCAGATGGCAAAAGATCTTCAAAGAACACTTCCAACAGCCAGCTAGGTACTAGTCTCTGAGGGCATAATGAGCAAGCCTCGCAGCAACGTGCTGTTGGATCCTTTTTTTCAGTGGTCAGACCTAGACCAGGGAATGCCCTAGAAATCAGGTGGGACCAGGAAAACACAAGAGCTGCAGACATTTTGTCTCCAGGTTATTGCCATCTTACTCAGATCTTTCTTTAAGCCTCAGTCCTGTTTGCAACACCTACACAATGGAATGTAATATTCAAAAAAATTACTCTGTCCTTTACCTTTAGCTTCCATTTCCCCCATGTTTATCTTTTATCTGGGACAAGAACTTTCTGCATCGTTGTGTCTTGTATAGGCTGAGCACATAGTTGAAACTTGCCAATAAAGAAAATTATTTATACTATGCACTGGTAAGCTTGGTAATTATAGACCCATGAAAAGACAAACACCTCTCCTATAGGTCAATTTAGGATGTGGGCTTGTTTCAGAAAACCAAGACTTTACCTGTGTGAGGGTCTGTCTGTCTCCCCTGTCAGTGGTACTAAGCTATCTGAGTAGTGAATGGAAAACAGTCTCACCAAGAGCACTGGTGCTGTTAACCACAGTGTCTGTTGCATGAGGTCAGGCCAGTGTTTCTCGTCTCTCCTGGCCAGAAGTGGGTGCTGCAGGGACCAAGGAAAGGACAGAAGGCTCTTTAGAGAAGCAAGGACAGTGAGAAGGGGTTACAGGGCTGGAGACAGGGGAGAGGAAGAAGGGAAGCGGGAGGAGAAAAAGAAAGGAGGGTCAGGTGGGGTAAAGCAGAGCACAGAGAGAAAAAAATGGAAAGAGATGAGAAGGAAACTGAGGTTAGGAAAAAATCCAGGAGTGAAATAGGGCTTTGTTGGGAGGAGACAGGTATCCCTGCAGTTACAGAAACTGAAAGTACAATGGAAAGATTAGGACAAAAAGGCTCTTTATCCTGCCTCTATTTCTGACTTGGGTTGATCTGTATTCTAAAAGGGCCAAATGACCTTTTCAGCTGTAGATAGGAAAGGGAGTGGACACTAAGTCAGCCCAGCTTTGCTTCTGCTGCCAAGTCATCCCATCCTGACCAGAGCCTCCTTTGACTTCTGTGCTACAATGTGGGATGAGGCAGATGAAGCAGACCTTGGGGCAGTCAGAGCCTTCTTCTAATCTGGACTGAATGAATTAAAATTTTCACTGGCTAGAAGTATTCCTGGGACTAGCCAAAGGTTCAGCTCAGCAGTGTGATTGCACCTTCCTAGTTCGAGTGCCACAATCAGCCTTGTTGAAATCAATGTCACCTTCCAGAGGCCCTGGGTCCAGAGTAAGTGGAGGAGATTATGCCAGGCAGGACCTGTGAGTCAGGTCCTTCTCAGCTGTCTCTTGGACTATCTGTGCAAAGTTCCTGTTCTCCAGACCATAATATCTGGCAGCTCTGTGCCAAAACTCCTCTGTGCAGCTATGCCTTCTTGTTTTCTTAGAATCTGGTTTATTTAGGGATGCATGTAAGAAGGCAGTTCATCAGAGCAGCTAGACAAGGGACATTTGGTAAGTTCGATGTAACCTTTCAGGAGCTGAGCCTGAAGAGCTGTGCTGAGGGCCTGCAACACAGCTAACATTAAGCAGCAGCCCTGGGGCACTCTCCTGGGAGAACAGCTCTCCCTGTGTGTTAGTTCAAGTGTGTTCGCAGGATACTTAACCTCTCTATGTCTGTTCTTCTTCACTCTAATATCCAAGCAGGTGTCAAATGCTTCAGACAGAGAAACTCAGCCCAGACCACATCTAGGAAGGAAGAAGTACTTAAGGGCATGTTTACTATCAGGAGTGCCTGGGGAATTCGAAAACTTTGTAAGCTTGGCTCTGCCCTGGGTAGAGAGGTGGCACAGAAAGGCAGCAGCAGGGAGCAGTATCAGCCTGCTGGCACTCAGCAGACTTCTCAACACCTGGGCAATTTGTGTCTTTTTTCTTTTTCCTAAATTAACACTGGAAAATGTAGACCTCCACCAATTCTTGCTCTGTTGTTGCCTGCCTTCTTTTATCTTTGTTGTTGGAAATGAAGGGTTACTGCTTCTGAGCTTTAAGAAAGCACTTTGTGAGCCACCAGGATGCCCTTGGGGGTGTAGCTTGGCAGGGAAGGAAGGCAGTGGCTTATGCAGGTCCAGCACTGGCAGAGGCCTGCTCCCAGGGTAGCGTGCAGTGTCCACCCTTCATCTTGGATCCCCAGCACTGAGGGCTGATACTATGGAAGCACTGGGGAGATGCTGTGTCTGTGCCAGGAAAGGCAGGGGGCTCCCCTTCCTCATTACCCAGATCTATCAGTCAGGGCAGGCTGAAATTAAGGGGCACTTATTTAAAAGAGAAAGGAAGAATCCCTCTGTCCCTCAAGTTCCCCTCCATAAAATGGGTATCGCTAGTTCTGCCACCAAGAGCTGTTTCTGATGGGCTGCAGGCACTGGGAGCAGCAGAAGAGGTACAGTCCTGCTCTGTGCTGGGTGTGGCAGGAGGCCACGTGTTTCTGCCTGTTCTGGGCTAATATGTAATTTCTAATCATAGTCTTCTATGTTCCTTTAATTATCACTGGCAGCAAAACAGTGACTGACTCTAGAGCCAGGAGTAGCGTCTTTACCCATCAGCTCTCACTTCCAGAAAGTACACTGAGACTGAGTCATTTCTGATGCCATCTGTGACAGGCAGCCAAGACCCTCCTGAAGAGGAGGGTTTTTGCTACCCCATAAGCCGCTGAGGCTCGGACAACTTCCTGGCAGCCCCACGGGATGCTTCACTCCAGTTACAGCTGCAGGGCCCCTGCAAGCACCTTCTTATACTGGCAGAGACTCCTCGGCCACCTCTCCTAGTGCCACAGAAGCAAAGCACAGGTTACTGTTTCAAACTCCATTAAGCAAAGATTAAGCCGGATAACCAGGGGGCAGATGGCTAGAGCCAACCTGTTCAGGATTCTGCAGAGGACAGGAACAACTTGGCTGCGTTAACAGCAGTGGAGGTGCAGACAAGTGGTGTTGAGCAGCTGCTTGCCTGGAAGGTCTGGTGCAGCAGTGGGATGGCTTCCCAAGCGGTGTTTTGTCTGGCTCTGATCTGCAAACACCCACCGTGTAGTCCACAGCTGAGGGCAGGCAGGTTGTGAAGGCAGCTCTGCTTGTGTAGAGAAAATACTCTGGCTTCGATCACAGCTTCATTTTCCTGCGATCTGTGCCGGCTCCACCTCAGTGAACTTGTTGATGTCACCACCCCACCTATGTGCTGTGCTTCGTCCTGTGCCCACACCCTCTGCACTTTACTGGAGACCAAGCTGTAAAGCCAGAGTCCTGGCTTGGGGTTGGACCAGAAGCTGATGCTGAAGGGTGCCATGCCTGAGCCCCAGGGCCACAGGTCTGGCACTGCCAGAGGACAGTGTCAGCTTCTCTCCTGGCTGGGTTTCCCCTGGCAAAGCTGTGGCTCTGCCCTCCAGGAGCCAGTGCTGCCCCATGCCACACCAAGCTCCTGCCCTTGCAGGCCCTGGTGTAAAATGCCCTTTCTGACCAGTACTGCACTGTTGTCACAGAATCACATCATGAGAACACCAACTCGTGAGCTTTTTTTTTTTTTTTTTTTTTTTTTAATATCTCTATTTTTTTTAGCCTGATGCTCATAGTGATCCGCAGTCTCTTTGCTGCCTTCAAGTCCCTTGTGGTTTCAGTTTTGGTACAAATGTGTTTAGATTTTAGCAAAGTTGGAGGGGGAGGGGAAAGAGAGCATCTGATCAATTTGTATTTATTTATTTTAACATTTTACTAAATAAAACACGATAAAATCTATTGTCTCCTTAGCTGTATGTACCAGGTGGGGACAGTGGGTCCCACCATGGTCTGGTGCTGCAGAAGGTCCCCAGCCCTGGGACGGGTTTCTGTTGTGCTGGCTGCCACATGCTCTGGCTCCAGGCGTGCTTTCTTGGCAGGAGAAGGGTGCTGCGTTAGTAGGAATGGATTTTAGCTTTAAAGGGCTGTGCTCAGTTAAGGACATCTTCGCTGGCCCTGACTTAGTGGCTGCCTCCAGCTGCTGCTGCCCGGCAGAGGGCACATGGAGACCAAAGCTGAGCTGGGTTTACTCCAGGTACCTAAAACCCCTGTAGGCACGTTTTAGGGTAAGGACTAGCTAGGCTGGGAAAAGGATTATCTGAAAAGGATGGCACAGAATCCTCCTGCTACAGGCATAGCCGTTCACCTCCCAAAAAAACCTGCAGAGCCAGCAGTTCTGTAGCCACCTAAGCATCAAAGAAGAGCCCAGAAGAGGCCTGTGCCATCCCAGCACTGCTCCACCACCATGTCTCCAGCAGAGAGCAAGCTAAAACTACCATCTAGACTTGATCTAAAATTGTGTTGCATAGTGCAGAAGCAGAGTGCCATTACTGAGTTTTGGCTGTATTAAGAAAAGCTGTCTGCTAGGGACTGGTCAGTTGGAGGTGTGTCTGGCTTCACTGTGCTTAGCAAAGTCTTTGCAGCCCTTACCCAAATAAAGCCTGAACAACGTGCTCCTGGTGTACCACCACCCCCATTATCTCCCCCTGCAGATATAAGGCTGGTAGCTCTTAGGGCCTAAGAGGAAGTTTTTATTCCTGACATTCCTGTAAAGCCAAGGCTGTTCAGCAAGTGGGGGGGGGGGGGGGGGGGGGGGGGGGGGGGCGGGGTTAGGGCTGACTGTGGCCTGTGTTCAGTGGGCAGCGGAAGGTCCTCCAGGTCACGGTTGCAGCAATGAACTTGGCAAACTGGTCTTGGGGACAAGCCACAGCTGTGCCAGAAGAAGAAAACACAACTCATCTGCTTGGGTGCAATAAACTGACTACATGCCTGAGCTCTGAAGTAGCGCCAACACCCGGGCTGCCAGCCCCGCCGCAGCACCAGGACCCAGCAGGCTTGATCCCACCGCTGTTGAGCCATTTCACAGCTGGGAGGGGGCCAGCACACCTGCCACTTGGGCCCTGCTTTAGCCTGTTGTTGCTCCCTGCTCCCCGGCCCTCCCTCTGTGCCAGCCAGAAAGGGAAAAGGCTTCAAATACACCGGGCTGGGCAAGCCCAGTGGTGCCTTTCTCCAGCCACAGCTCAGGCTATGCCACCATTGCTCTCCTCCCACTGCCTTCCCTCCAGGGGACACGTGCAGGCTCACTGCAGAAAAAAAAGTGAGTAATAACCAGGCAGTTCTAACAAGGATGTGAAAAAGAATAAAAAAGCTTTAATTTAAAAATTAAATTAAAAAGAGAGAATAAGCAAGAGGCGCTTGTGCCCTTTCCCTACCCCGTGCTTTGTATGGCTCCTCCCAGCTGCTCCCACCATGGACGGAAACCCTCACACCTGCACTGAGCTGGCTCTTGCAGCCCAGAGTAACACTAAGGAGAGAACAGCAGAGACTGCAGCAGCAACTGGCCTGGAGAGCCTCCAGGGCCACCAGTAAAATCATCCAGGAGGAAGAAAGGATTAAAAATAAAACAAACAACCCAAGACACCCTAATAATTTCATTCTTAATAAGAAAAGTACTAAATAATTTAAATTGCGTGAGGAAAGCAAGTGCATCCTCTGTGCTCCAGTGTGTGACAGCGGTGAAACAGTGCCCAGCCAAGCTGCTCCCAGCACAGGGATCCTGCCAGCCTGCTCAGCTATGGTCTTGTCCAGTGTCAACCACATCCCTGATTGTCGATGGCAACGTCTGCGCTGCCATGAGCTTGGGTGGAGCAAGGTGGTCCCTTGCCAGGAATCTCTCCAAGCATGTGCTGGCCCACAAAGAAGCTGCTGGTTTTTCCCATCGCAGTGGGTGCCTGCCGTGGTCTGCAGCCCTGTGGACACTGCCAGCCCCAGGACGGAGCCTCTCACCAGCATGGCTGCTTCCAGCTGGGAAGGCACAGGCCTGTTCTGGGAGCTCGTTATTGGGGTTAGCAGACAGCTCACCCTGCTCTGGGTGACTCCCACACTGCCAGGACTGGGCCAACCCCACTGGAGACTCTGCATCCATATGGATGGTAACAATATTTCACCCTGTTAGCCAGCCTTGCTCTAGGCTTGAACCAGCTACCACAGCTGCTGGTGGTCCCTGGCCCCGCCTCTGTTTCTGAGCCTGGCTCCACACAGGATGCAAAGGAATGGTCTACATCCTTGTCTCCCACTCACCAAAGCCCCAGAAGGATGTGCGGAGGACTGGGACCACAAAGCAGAGGCAGAGCAGGGTAAGGTAGAGCTCCCAAGCCTCTTGAGGAACCAGGCCCCAGGCTGAGGTGAGCTAATGAAGGCTGAGAATCCACATCTGCTAAAACAGGATGGAAGAGACCTGTACCCTCGGCCCCAGGCATGGGGAGGTTCTCCTGTAACACAGGAAGGCTACTGCTCCAAAAAAAACCCTTGGCCACGCCACAGCAGCTTGACCCGCAGGCACTGTCAGTTCTCACAGCTGGCATCTTCCATCTTGTTGACAGGCAACCTGTTGCTGGGCTGGAGAGGCTGTGCTGCTGGCTCAGCTCCCTCAGGCCAGGCTGCGGGGGTGGGCCAGGGCAGGAGGGGGGTCCTGTGCCTTCCCCTCCCCAGCACGCTGCTAGCACCCCACACCCAGGGTCCCCGGGCATCACAGGCTCCTCTCGGCGGTGAGGTATTTGAGGGCGGCAGCCCCGTACCGCCGTGACAGGTCCTGGTGAAACTCCTCCCGCAGCGTCTGGAGGCAGCCCCGGTATCCTACGCTCAGGCGAAACTTGGAGATGTCGAAGCTGGGGGCATGGGGCATGTGGATCATGAAGGCGTTGGGCAGGACCAGCAGCTCATACTCCTGGGGGCAGAGCAGCAATCAGCATCAGCTCGGTGGTACCAACATGTCACTGCCCAGCCAAGACCCCCCAACACCCAGCACCTCCATGCTGCCAGGAGCAGCCCCTCACCCACCTGCGCATCCAGCTCCATGATGTGGGACACCTTGTTCCACCCGAAGCCCACAAACCTCTGGTCATACTTGGGGCAGTCTCGCCTCACTACAACGTAAGGCTCGAAGTCTGGCTGCCACGCCACGCGGTACGGCACAGTGGCCGTCCGCCACTTGGCATAGTCAGTTGGGGCATGGCCTTTTGGCCACACGTGGTACCTACAGGGAGAGACGGAAATGAGAGACCGAGCAAAGCTGGCAGCTCCCCAGGAGAGACAGAGGATGTGAGGGATCCTCCGAGCCAGCTGTCCCACCACCCCAAGGCACAAGGGTACAAAACTGGCTTCTCCTGAGGGTGACAGCCCTGTTGGATGGCAGGGCAGCTCCATTCCCTACCTGAAGGTGTAGAGGGAGCCCATGTCCAGCATGGAGAGCAGCTCTGCTTTGGATTTGGGGAAGGCCAAGCGGTAGTGCAGGGTCTCAAATGCTGGCACAATGAGAGCTGCCTTCCTCTGGGGCAGCTCCAGCTGCTGGATGGAATTCCTATGGTGGGAGGAAGAGTGTGAGGTCTCCCCAGCTGTAAGCCATAGCCACAGCCTCCTTCCTCAGCCCCTCCAGACTACCCACAAGGGTATTAATGGGTTTAGACACTTTGTGGTGGTGCCAGGAGGAACAGAGTGTGCCTAACAGCCATGGCTGCTTCCTTATCTGCTGGTGTCTGACAAAAGCAAGGGCAGGATCCCAAGGTTGAACAGAAAGGAAACTTTCTGCATGTTGAGAATTGCTGCCCAGGGCATTTCCTGCAAACCTTCATCCTGGGCCAGCCCAGCAGGCTGAGCAAGAGCTGGCTGGAGAAAGCCTTACCTGAGGTAATCATAGAGGCCATACATAGGCAGGAAGTCAATGTCTGTCAGGAAGACGTACGGCGTCTGCGTGTTGGCCAAGGCCACGTTGCGCAGGAGGTTGATGGGGTAGAACTGCCCCTCCTTGTAGACAATGTGGTAGGCGACGTTGCGGCGGGCGCTCAGCACCTCGGAGGCCTGGGCGTAGCGCAGGAACTGCTGAGCCTCCGCGTCCGACATGTACAGTGCCAGGCTGATGGGGCCCGCCCAGTGTTTGCAGATGGCCTCCAACATCTGTAACCTGTGAAGCAGAGGGCACTGCGTGAGCAGGAGACCTGTCCCATGGCAGCTTGGCCAAACCCAGAACTAGATGCCTCCCACTGAACCCAGTTCAGGGGGAAGCAGAAGGAACTGCTGCTCCCAGCTTGGGGTGTTGCTCCTCACTGCAAAGTGCTGGGGTGAGGAACCTGTGTTTTGGGATTCTTAGTAGCTCCCACGCTGTGGAGCCACTCCAGAGGAGTGGAGGCAGGATCCAACCTCCCACAAGACCCACCAGCAAGTACCTGTCCATGGAGAGCTGGGCCACAAGAGTGACATCGGTGGGGTTGGGAAGGGCCAGGAACTCGTACTGCAGGAAGAACAGGTGGATGCGGTGCTGCGTGAGGTGCTGCCGGCGGAAATCATAACAGGGATCATCCTCATCCAACTCCTCCAGCGCCTGCTGCAGCTGCAATGCCAGGAAGGTGAGAGCGAGAAGGATCACCATGGGTGCTGGGGCAGCTGCATGGGGTCTTTGCCCACCTCACACGCCGGGGCTGGGAGCAATCACCCTCACCTGGTTGCTGGGTGGACTGGGGAGACTGGCACAGCCAAAGAGCTCCCTGCGCAGCAGGTTCCCGTCGTACTCCAGGAAGGTCAGGTAGAGGTTGCGGAAGAATTCCACATGCTTGTTCTTCACCCGCAGTTTCTTGGGTGAGTTCCAGTGGATCACCTGAGGGCAGCAGTGTGTCACCCCGTGGAGGGGGAGTCAGCAGTACCCAGCACTCCCCAAGCCCCCAAACCACATGCTGACTCCCCCGGGCCTCCAGCACAGTGCTGACCTTGAAGTCCTCCCCAGTCTCAAAGGCAGCAAGCCCACCCACCTTGAGGTCTGAGACCTCAGTGTAGCACTGCTCTGAGCGGGTGTGATCAGAGAGCTGCACGTTCCAGAAGCAGGGGAGTCGGTACACCAGGGCTGGGTCCTGCTTGATCACAGCGTTAAAGATGTCCTAGGAGAGATAACGGCGAGTGTGCAGGTGGATGAGGAAGGCAGGATGGCGCCCCCTGTGCCAGCAGTGCTACGGGAACACAGCAGGGCCAACCACCCCAGAGAAGGGACCATTACCTGATCAGCCAGTGAGGTGGAGAGCATGCTCATAAGCTCCCGCTCCGCTGTCAGCCGCCACATCTGCTCCCAGCCCAGGTGACGCAGGCGGTCAAGCAGGAGCAGGATCACCCCTGGGTGCCAGGGAGGAGGGCACTGGGTCACCAAAGGAGCTCCCAACCATTAAAGAGCTGGAGCACAGCAGCCTGCATGGCTTTGGCCCCTGGGACATGTCACTTCTCTCTGCCCACCCACAAAACACAATCCTGGGATACTACAGCATCCCCTGCATGCCCAGCAGACTCTCATGCATCACCTCAGCCTTCCCCAGCCTCCCCATGCCAAGTGCCACCTCTGCTGGCTGCACCACCAGGCTGCAGAGTCCACCCCAGCAGCCCACACTCACCCGTGTTGAAGCCACGTCCCAGGGCTGGCCACGGTTTGTGGTTTTTCCACAGGTTGCCCAAATACCAGTCACTTTGGTTCTCCACCAGCCCGATCACCTGCTTGTCTGAGGACACAAGAGAGACATGGATGCAGCTCACCTTGCTGGAAGTTCAGAGGGCCCAAGCAAACCCACTGTGCTGGTGCTGTGGCAGCCAGGACTGCCACCTTGAGCCCAGGGCTCCAGCGGGTCCCAGGGGCACCCTGTCCTCACCAGAAAACTTCCCAAAGACAGCCCAGAGCTCAGCGATGTCAGTGGCAAAGGTTATGTCGGTATCCAAGACGATGACCTTGGAGAGGTTGGAGGGCAGCGCCTTGGTGAGCGTCAGCTTCATCAGCCCATAGATGCCAGAGTAGTGCTTGTTGGGGATCCATGACACCTCTGGCTGCAAGGCAACACAGCCTCAGGGCTGGGCACGGCCATGTCCTTCTGCCTGGGCAGGAGGGCTGTGTGTGCTCAGCACCCCGTGCAGAGGAGACCAGCAGAGAGGCACAACAGAGCTGTGGAGCCAGCTGCACCACCAGCAGCCACACAACTCTCTGCCCAGGCCCTTCAGGTGCTTGCTGGCTGCATGTCCTCCTCCTTTGCTCTCACCCTGGCCTGGATTTTCCTCCAGCTACCAGAACCCCCACCTGAACCCAATGTTTTAGTGTCTCACCGGGGGACCCAGCTCTGCCTCAGAGGCAATGCTACCCCAAGGGACCTCCTGACCCCTCAAGCACCAGCCCTCTGCCCCCTTCTCAACAAGATCCAAGAGAAGTCCACAAAGGGGAGCAAGTGAGTGAGGGACCAGCAGGAAAAGAGTTAATAAATCCCCTCCTGCTTGCCCCTCTGTGCTGCTCCCCTTGGCTTTCTGAGCACTGGGTTGGGACAGGGCAAAAGGGGGGGGGAAGTGCCTGCCTTCAAGTCATCGGCGTTGTAGAAGCTGACATGGATGGAGGGCACCATCCAGGACTGGAAAAGCGTCTGGAGGATCTGATGGGCCACTGAGTCCGTGATGAAGTGAAAATGGAGAGGATTTTTCCTGCCAAGGGCAAGCACAGCAGCACTCAGCAGCATAGCAGGAGGAAGAGCACATGGTCCCCACCCCTCCCACCCCTGCCAGGGGACAGACATCAGCTGAAGGGCAGATAGAGAAAAATTAGCCACCTGGGAGAAACAAATCCTCCCCTAAGCAGTGGCAGAGAGGGTAGCGAGAGGCTCTAGAGCCACCCCTCTCCCACAGCATTGCCCAGCTCGCAGCAGCTCATCTGGGAAACCCAAACCAGCACATCCCCATTACCTGTGGAAGAGGATGGATTTCACCAGGGTGACCACATCCCGGCTTGCGTTGTGCCCGGCACACACAATTGCAACATGCAGGAGCTGCCCAGAGACAAACGGTGCCTTTTTTGAGACTGGACACCCCTTGCTTCACAGAGGCCTGTCTTCTAGGGCTGTGCTATGGAGAGAGACTCCATAACCCAGCCTTTCCCCAAGGGAGGAAGCCCCATTGAGAGCTGGATGTTCCCCAGGGGAGGAAGCCCCAGTGAGAGCTGGATGTCCTCCCCACCAAGGCTCAGAACCGGGGACCAGGAGTCTGGCTGCCACTCCTCCTGTCTGGCCTCCCTCTCTGGAGGAGCAAGACACACCCTCACCCACTGAGTGTTGCCCGCTGAGCAACATGGAGAGCCAGGATGAGGCCACAGCATGGCCAGAGCATATGGTGAGCAGTGCCAGGCAGGCTGCACATACACCCATGCTCAGCCACGGTCCCAGGGTCTCATCTGACATCCCCCGCCCACCATGCCACCATCCTAGTGCCATCACCCACCTCACACTTGTGCACCGTCCGCTGCTTGGGGCAGGCCGTGCGGTTACTCCTCTCGCCCCCGGGGAGGTCCCCATCCTCAGCAGAGGCCCCCAGCTGCGGGCTGCCATTGCTGCCCTCCCCCGGCACCTGGCCCAGCTGCCGGCGGAGCTGCTGGTTCTCCTCCTCCACCCTGCGCACCCGCGAGGCCAGCGCCTCCCGCTCCACGTCCCGGCTCGGCTGCTCGCCCAGGCATGGCGGCAGCAGGAGGAAGCGGCCGTCTGTGGAAGAGAAACAGGGAATGCCATCGGCACGGCAGAGCCTGGCGAGGAAGAGCCCCAGATGGGAGGTCTCAACACACCCCACATGTGCCCAGCCACTGTCAAAGCTCTGCTCCTCTGATCCTAAGGGATGCTCCTGGAAACACAGAGCTCAGATACACCTGCTGCGACTTGCATTGCCACAGAGAAACCACCACATGCCCTTGGCCTCCCCTGCCCACCCTCTGTTGGGGACTGTCCCTTGATCCAAGGAGGAGGACCCACTCACATTCGAGGCTTCCCACGAAGAGGTAGAGCCAGGAGAGGAGGATGGCCAGGGTGACCGTGGCGAGCAGCAGCTTCAGCTTCACACGCCAGGAGCGCAACATAGTGTGCGGGTGGGACAGGGGCAGTGAAGATCAGGTGGGCAGCCCCAGCCCAGCTGGCCCCGGCATCCTAGAGCCTGCAAGGGGCAGGAGAGGGAGTGGTGTCACCTGCAGCCCACACCCAGGTGCCTCCACATTCTCCAGCACGATGTGCCCAGTCTCGTGGTCCCTCCAGGACACCATTTCAGTGAGGCAAATGTTCTTCACCTCTCCAGTGACAACCTTCCCCAGCTGGCACCCTCCTGCCCTGTCCTGGGGCATGTGAACCCCCTTGGGGCCTGTCCCAGAACGCTGCTGTCGCTGCACTGCTCTCAGGTGGCCCCTCAAACATAGAAGAAGGGAAGAAGTTCTCCAAGCGATTGCACTGCGGCTCTGTACCTTGCTCCTTCCCATCCACCCCACAGGCAAGTGGGACGAAGAGCTCCCAGGGGAGGCGAGAGGCTGTGCTGGAGAGGCCCTCCCCGAGCCGGGCGGCGGGGTGGTTAATGGAGCCTGCCCTTGAGAATGAGCGTAGGTCCCTCCCCCACCGCCTCCGGAGGCTGAGAGGGCCGGGGCTGCTCTTGAGATGCGGCCTCAAGGACGCGGCCGGGCCGGGTGGGAGCGCGACTGGGCTGGCCCCGTCCCAGCCCTCCCGCCGGCGTCCGAGGGGCAACTCCCATAACCCAGCTCTACCGCGGGCCAAACGTCTCCCCCTCCGCTCACAGCTGCCTGTCCCCACGAAGCTGGGTGGAAAAATCCCAAACGTTTTGGTGAAACTCGCTCCCCGGGCACCGCTGCAGCTGCACGGGACGCGCCAGGGAAACCTCAGCCCGGGCGCAGCTCCGGCCAGGAGTGCGGTGCCGTGTCCTTGGCTCCTGCACCCAGCTCCAGCTCGGGAACAGAAATCCCGGCTCCAGAGAGCCCTGCCCCAGGTCCCAAAGAGCGAGGTGCCCAGGGCGGACAAAGGCCCCACAAAGCAAGGGAACACCAACTTCACCCCTCACCCCCGCCTGCCTGCAGCAGCACAAGACTGAGCCCCCGTCCTCGGTGCAACATCTGGAGGCTCAACAAAAGCTGCCTTAGAGATGAATGGGCCGGATTAAGGTCTGCTCCCCCACCCCCCGCACACACCCCATCGGACCCCATTGATGTGCAGATGCCCATGGGGCCGCCAGCGCTTAGGGGCTGAAACAGGCAGCCAGGGAGGACACCACCCTGCGCAGCCCCTGGGGCCTGGGTGCAAATGCCTGCCCAGCGCAGGAATTGCCTGCTGAAGGCGGATGGAAAACTCGCCAGGATCAAGGGGATAGGCAGCAACAGGCTCAGGCTCTGCAAGGGCTGGGGCGAGGCCAGCCCAAGAGCACATGGCCACCCTTAACACTGAGGGACGCAGCCGAACTACCGTGGCAGCAGGTATGGCCCCTGGGGGCTTGCACCCCTTTTCTTGGCAGAGAATGGGTCCCGCCAGCTCCCTGCAAGCGGGGCCCGGCCTCGCACGGAGTTTCCTCTATAGAGAGTAGGCCAAACACAGGCATGGCAAAGAAGAGGGAACTCATTGCATGGAGCACACCAGGCCAAGGCCTCCCTTCTCCCAGCCACAGCCACAAGCTGTGCCGGACCTGGCGAGGTCTCTGCATGCTGTATCTCTTCCCACAAGGCAACATTCACCCTTCCAGCCTGACCTGGGCATCCCCCAAACTTTGTACTGAGCTCACACCATGAGAGGTGGGAGTGAGGAGAGATGAGGGAGGTCAGCTGGAACCAAGCAGTCAGGGAAGCCACGGGACAGAAAGGGACTTTAGTATGAATGAAGAATAGAGAAGGTGGGGCACACCACAGCACCCCTCCTGCTCCTGCTTGCCCCCCGTGGCCCCTCACGGGGAGCCTCACTGCAGGGAACAGCACTTCATCCCCAGCATGCCCACGAGCACACTACCTGGATGGCAGCTTTGGGGGACAGAGCAGCAGGCCCGTTGGCAAAGACCCTCCCACAGGCACCTAAGCATTCCATCCCTCCCTCCCATCCACCTAAGCACCCTTACCCTTCCCACTGTACCTTCTCCCGCTCCTCTCCTGGCCACTCGCCTACCCTCCAGGAGGTGATTTCCTTACCTGCCTTTCCCCTTCTCCTCCTGCCGGGGCGCCTCCCCAGCCGGCTGGCAGCCCGCTGCTGCTGCTCCCTCCCGGGTCTGCCGTTCCCCGTCCTCCCTTTACTCCTCCCTTTCAGATCTGACACTTCCCCCCTCCTCCTTGCTCTCAAACCCAGGCTCCCCCCACACGCCCCGCGCTGGCCCCCCTTTCGGAGGAAGAAAGAACAAACAAAACAAGAGATTAAATTCGCTTTCTACTCAAGAGCCCCCAGCGCCAGGGGCACGGAGTTGCCCAAAGTAAATCAGGAGGAATCCACCCTCCCTCCAGCCCCCTTTACCACTCCCAGGCCACAAATATCGCTCCTTTGCCAAGATAAAGGAAGTATCAGGAGCATTTACCCCCTACCCAGCACCTGCCTCCTCCTTTCTGGGGCAGGTGCAGGAGGCTGTGTCCACATAGTGAGGAGGCACTTGGGAGCCCTTTGGAAGGCAGCAGAGCCCAAACTGTCTCCCCTTGGCTGGCAGAAAGGGGATTCAAGGCTGGGGTGCAGTCTTTCCTACCAGAGCGAGGAGCTATCTGCCGGGGTCTGAGCAATAGCCCCTCAGCTGGAGAGGGTGCAAACACCACTGCAAGTGTGAGAAGGGAAGAGCTGCCCTCCAGTTTCCCAGGCTTGCTCCAACCCCACCAGCCCAGGAGAGCAGGACTTCCCAGAGAGCACAGCATCCACCAGACCTCCCCAGCACACCCAGATTGAGCAGGATGGCAGCCGGAGGTGTGGGAGGCCCAGGCTGGGAATGCTAACTATGTGGAGACACGCTCTACCTGCAACTCCCCCTGCACCTGGCCCCAGGGCTGGGGAAAGGCAGCAGGCTCCTGACCAGGCCGGAGGGGAAGGAGGATCCCCTGCCCTCCTGCCCTGGAAGACCTTGCTGCAGGATGCCCGGAGAAGGCAGGGTGTGGTGGGAGGAGGCCACCACCGGCAGCAGGCACAGGGATTAGGATGCAACCTGTCTGCACAGCAATTTAGATGAAATGTGCATGGTCCCCCACCTCATAACCCAAGGGAGAACTGCAGTAGCAAGACTCAGCCTGCCCCTCAAAGACTCACCAGCGCCTGCAAAGGCAGCCCCCGAGCCCCGGGGCAGCAGCACACTGGGTCTCCACCCAGGCAGCACAGAAATCACTGCCCTGGGAGACACACTCGTCTCCTGCTCAGGCAACTCTTGCTTGCCCTTGCAGAGCTCCATTACAACAGGCAGTCACTCCTCAACAGCACCTTTCTACCCAGCACAGCCCCAGCAGGGAGAAGAAATCCCCAGCCCACTTCACTGCTCCTCTGAGCCAGCAGCTCCCCAGAGCAGGAGTCCTCCCTTTGCTCCCCTTGCCTAGCCCAGAGGCACATGGATGGAGCTTTGCCCCTGGCACTGTCCTATGCCTGCCCCATGGTATCCATCATGTAACTGGTGCTCCAGCTGAGGCATCAGCTGCACAGGGCTTACCCACGCTCCAGGGAGAAGCCCAGACCTCCCACAGCATCCTGCCAAATGCCCTGCTTCCAGGGAGAAAACCGCCTCCTGCTCTGGCTCCACCATCACCCCTCTGCATGCTTTTCCTGGCCTCCCTATCTTGTTCCCTCCCACAAGCAAGGGCTCAGCGCCAGGCCCATCCAGCTGGGGCAGCAGCAGGTAGGCTGCTGGGGGAGTACAGGCAAGGCAGAGGCATTTTATAAGGTTTATGGCAGTGTGAAGGAGATGGCAGGCAGGAAAGCAGCTACACAGCCTCCTCTCCCCAGTGAAAAAAAGGCACAGCAAGAGGAGGACAAGGCCAGAAGCAGCTCCCAGCAAGGGCACAGTGGGTCCCGGCAGACATGGCACAGCACACAAGCACCCTGGCTCTACCCATCCCTGTGGCCACAGCACTCGGCCTCTGCACCCTCCCTCCTCAGTCTCCTTGCTCATGCCAGACAAGCGCAGCCAGCAGTAAGATGAGAGGTTTCCCAATACTGCCGGTTTCCAACCCCAGCACAGGGGTGCAGGACAGAAGTGCTGTTCCCAGCAGGTTATCCTCCCCCACACTCTCCTCTGGAGCA
Source organism: Apus apus (assembly GCF_020740795.1). Taxonomy (NCBI): domain Eukaryota; kingdom Metazoa; phylum Chordata; class Aves; order Apodiformes; family Apodidae; genus Apus; species Apus apus. The sequence continues at coordinate 25,565,623 of NC_067286.1, forward strand.
GAGCAGGTTCCACTTCAGCAGGTATCAGAATATGGCAAAAAGGAAAGAGGGGAAGGGGAAGGGGAAGGGGAAAAGGAGCACCTGGGTCCCCTCTCCCTCTGGAAAAGGCTGATGGCAGACACCAGGGAAGGGGCACACAGGACACCGGGCTCACCTCATGCCTGGCCATGCCTGCCCCCCCTTGACAACAGGGCGATAGCCAGGGCATGGGCAGTGTCAAGCCAGCAGTCAGGCAGCTGCACAAACACCGAGTGCATGTGTTACAAACGTTTCTCATATTCACACCAACCCCTGAGGCGTGGGCAGGAGCCCCAGGCTTCCTGCCAGTCACCCCTCCACATACAAGCAGCCTTTGCTCCCAGGACAGCATACCCACCTTGCTTGCCCCAGACCTCCCGCCAGAGCTGTCCATGTGCTGGCAGCCTGCTCCTTCAAGATCCCTTCTTTCTGTAGGAGCATGGCTCAGCCCAGCTGGCCTTCGCTCTCCCTGACTCAGTGAGAGTCAGGTGAGCAGTTAATGTTTAGGGAGAGCTGGCAGTGGGAGCTCTCCCATCACATCAACATGTTTCTCCCAGCCCTGCGAACACTGCAGGGAGCAGCCCTGTTTTACCACAGCACCGCAGCTGGCAGCAAGGACCACGGCAGGGTCGGTGTCACAGTCTGCTGCCTCTCCTAGACCTACTGTGGACCTGCAGAGGGGATGCTGGGACTCAACAAAACCATCTGCAGGTCACCGGACAGGCCCCAGCTTCCTGCCCCTGACCACATCCCCACAGGCATCACAAAGGAACAGGTAGGTATCCTGGCTGTCCCCAGGCAGGAGAGGAGTGATTTCACAGAGCTGCACTGTCTGTTGGCTTACCTAGTTGTAGGTGACATAAAATCTTTCTCCCAGGTCTCCTTTTTGGAGTGGGAAGAGTAGCTATGGTTTAGCTGACCTGCTTAGACTGCCTCAGCAGGAGCACACCACGGCAGCTCCCCAGGCTCACAGGGGGAGAGAAAGGGCCCACCAGCCGTGGTGAGAGTTATGGTGAGAGTTACGCAGCAAGACTGGAAACTGAGAAAAGGCACCACACTTTGAACTGAGGCAACTGCTGATGATCTTTTACAAAGAGGTGGGAGGGGACAGGCTGGTTCCTTTTTCAGCAGGTCACCTTTAAAGCTTGTACCGCAGCACCCATCTGACAAAGCACCTTGCAATTTGGCGTCACCTCCCTGCCCCCTTCCCCATGGCTGAAACGCTGCCACTTGGGGGGGCTGTGCCAGCCAGCACTACCACACAGGCAGCACAGAGCAGGGCAGCTGCAGGAATTTACAGAGGCAGAATGGAATTCTGCCAGGAAAGCAGGATTAAAACCCCATGCTCTGGATTACCATGCTGTCCCCTCCCTCCTCAGTCTCATGATAAGCAAAACTTGAGTGAGAAATTCATCTTTGTATTTGCCTGGAAAGAGCAACCTGTGGTAAAACAGCCACCATATATTCTAGAGATGAGGTTGAGAAGCAGCCACAGAGTCAGATACCATCACACAAGCTGCAAAAGAAGAAAGTGTGCCCATCTCCCCACTGCCCCCAACACCACCAAGCTGCAGAGAAAATCCCAGAAAAATCCCAGAAAGGTGAAGATCTTCCTGGGACAGCAGTCACCTGTGCCTTGGTCACAGTTCATGGATGTGCATCAAGTTCTCCTCAGGGCCATAAGATTACCACCACACACAATTCTGCTGCTCTAAGAGTTCAGCTTTTCAAAGAATCATAGAATATTAGGGGTTGGAAGGAACCTCTGAAGATGATCGAGTCCAACCCCCCTGCCAGACCAGGACAAAAAAAAACAACATTTGGCAAAGATCACACTGAAAAGCCATCTTCTCTGACAGAAGCACACCACATGGGGAAGTTTCTGAAGGGTGTTAGTTGAAGCTCCAAGCTTGGCTGAAGCAGGGACTTCCCTCACCAGATTATTTCAGTGTTTCCAGAGGAAACAAGCAAGTTCAGGCTGGGTCTGACACAGGAACACGCCTCGCCGCTTACCTCTCCACGTCTGAAACCCCAGGAATGCATCAGGGAGCAATTCCTCTTGGCAGGGCCTCTTGATCATGAGGCCCTGCTAGACACAATCCGCTTCTGCAGAGCAGCACTGCCGCCAGCCTCCCTGCCTGGGACCCAGCACTGGATTCAGCTGCCCAGCGGAGTCCTGGCTGGAGAGAGGGCTGCGCAGGGCAGGCGTGGGAAGCCCGGGGCCACAGCTCAAAGTGCAACTCTCGAGTAGGAGGCTTCAGTCTACCAGACATCCTGCAACATTTACAAGCTGGGCAGCTGCATTGGCCCCTCTCGGGCAAGGCAAGAGGGGGCCACCCAGGTAGCAATGCTGTCCCTCAGTGCTCTCACTTCTGTTAGGTTGAAGTAGAAGCTGGAAGGATCCAGCTGGCAATAGCCTTCAACCACAACTGTGGGGACACCAGGGCAGCAAGAAGCACGGTGCTGGCTTGCCCTCTTCTGCACGTGCTGTTTGTTCCCCACTGCACCAGAGGACCAGCAAGAGAGACCCTGAAAGCTTGTGTGTAGGCAGAGCTGCAGCACACTGGACAGGCTGCCCAGGACACCCACTCAGACATGCCAACACCACCCGCTGGGTCTCACTGGGCAAGGAGTAAGGATTCTCTCTCAGGGACCAAGTCGCTCTCTGCCAGCAAGAAGCCCCTCACCTACAAGCTGCCCAGCTCCCTTGCATGGCTCTGGAGCAGACTACCTTCCTCCAGCACTCAGCCAGCCCTGTGCCCACAGTGCCAGGCTCAGGGCAAGCAGCACCCTACATGTCCATGCTGATTATGGTTTTCCCACTGAGCCCCTGCTTCTGCACAGCCTGCTGAGGTACACCAGCCCCGCTCCAACCTGGTATGTGGACATGACTGCAGTGCCTCCTGCCTCCATGACACCCTGCCACGTGCTGTTGAGACCCCCAAAAAGCTTGTGGAGGAGATACCTGTTCAACACCCTGGACTACAAGTTGTTTGATGCCAGGAGGATACTCAACAGGTGAAGTATTGCCATCAGGCCTTTTTCTGGGTCTGATGGAGCATAAGCCTGACCCAGGACAACTGCTCTGACACTTAACACAGAGGCTACAGAGTCCATTTGATCATGTGCCACCTTGGCCAGCACAGCTTGGTACAGGAGGGAGCAAGACTGTGCAGGAGCACTACAAGGGGCAGAAGGACCCTGCCTGGCTCTGGAGACAAAAGAGGAGCAGCATTTGGGCTGATCTCCAGCTCCCTCCCCTCTGCCACGATTAGGTTTCTAATATCTGCATTTTTGCTGACGTCTGTGCTGCAGCTGATGGCCAGCTCTGAATCCATTAGGCTCACTGTGTCCCAGTCTCCGGATGTGCTCCAAGCACCAATACCTGTTCACTCCTGCCACTTCCACTGCTGGGGGCTTGTGGCACACAGCAGCTCCCAGGGTCAGAGCTGAGAGGCAACAGCAGAGTCAGCAGCGAGGAGCTCTGCCATCAGCACAGCTGGAGCACACAGCAGGCATCATGGCCCATACAGCAAAATGGTGGGAAATTCACCCTTTGAACTACCAATGTCTTAAAGTTTCCAGCTAACAGTGTCCGTGGGTAGGGATGGACAGGAGATTTCCCATCCTGACCCTCCAAATCTCCCGGCTCTCCTGAAACACTCTTGAACAACCTGTACCAGAAGTTGCTCCCTAATGAGACAAGGGCAACCATACCCCAGCACACCTGACCAGACCTAACCCCTGCGTAGGCTTGCACCATTTCATGCAAAATTAATCAGGTTAATTCCAGCCAAAAAAGAGGCAAAGGGACTCCAACAACCCCAGACCGGCACTCTGCCTGGAAAAGTCCACAAGAGGCATGACACTATCCTCCCTGCCACCTCTGGGAAGGTGCCAGGGGCATGGCTGTGAGCCAGGCCCCCAGGTGCCTGCCAGGCATTCTCACTGGCAGAGCTGGGTAAGTGTTTTCGGCTGAATAGTTATTGATTGAAAACTGCAGCTTCCAGACAGCTCAGAGCTATTTGCTGCTTCTATACAAGTTTTGGACAAGAATGAAATGCTTTGTTTTCCAAGCAAAAAGTCTCATTTTGCATTGTTTTGTTTGAAATTGAGCTGCATTACACTTAAAAGAAAGAGGGTCTCTCAAATTCAGCTCTGTTGTTTTTTCTCCTCCAGCTTTTCATTTTGGGCACTAAATCAAGCAATTAATTATTTGTTCAGCTCTGCTCTCCAGACAAGCTGCAAGCCTCACACGCCAGAGGTCCGGAGCAGCTCTGCCCAAGCAGCAGTGCTGAGGAGGATGTTGTTTTCTGTGCTGCAGGCTCCTTTCACACCTCAGCCTGAGCTCCCTGGAGGCCAGCAAGCACTCGCCTGGGGGAAGGAGAGCAGGGCCCTCTGTGAGGGATAGCAGGTGCCTCACCAAAAGACATCCACCCACCCCAGTGGGCAGCAGTTCAGGATACATAACCAAGAGGTCACAGGCAGTCCTTGAAGGACACACTAGGAGCAGGGCTTCCCATGCAAATTGCCCTCCACAGTGTCAGCACACCACACCAAGGTCCCTCGCTAGTCCCGCTGCTACCTGGCACTGGGACAACTCTTCGGATGCCATCTCTCACAGGGCCAAACTCTATTCTGGCAGCCTCAGCAGCACAGGGGAGCCAGGCAGACACACAGGGTACCTGACAAGGAAAGGCAATCCCTCCACTTCCCCTGCACAAAAAGCAGCAGTGCCACAGAGGAGGCCAACACTCACTGAGAGCCAGAGCTCACGGATGCAGCCTGGTGCCTCTTCCACCAGGGACTGGCCCAAACTGGGAGCTGTGCTCAAGCAGCCACTCCCCATGTCTTCCTTGCCCAGAGCTATTCCTGGCACTAGTGCCCTTAGTGCCCAAGCAAGGATGAAAGCAGAGCTCATCCACAAAGGAACGGAACAACCGCACTATAAATAGCAAACCAGGATGGCTCAGGGCAGGCTCCAAAAAACCCAAGCAGCAATAGTGCCATCCACTCAGGGTGCCCTGGGCATTTTGCAAGACCTGAGGTGATACCTAAGCTGCAGAGAGGCTTACACATTGCAAATAAGCTCTGACAACACTGCGAAGGAAGAACTGCTGGCTGGGCTAAGACATTGCAAACTTATCTGCAAAAAAGCACATGGGGCATTTTGTAAACTAGAAATGAAGTAGTGATTGAGAGGGGCAAAAAAAGAGGGGGAGTGGATCCCAAAGGGGAGGCAGTTCCCACAGTCAGGCAGTGGAAAGGAGAATGCTCCCAACACCCAAACTCCTTACTGAACATTCCTAGAACTCCTCCCCTCATGCTGCTCTTGGTGTTCCCATCCCTGGGGCTTCTCACACTGCTGAACTAAACCCTGATCTCACACACCAAAGGACAAAGGCAGGGAAGAAACAGCATACCTCAACTCAACCAAGCAGCAGATGAATGGCTCAGGACAAAAGCTCATGTCTTCTGCAACCCACAGCAACCTCTGTGCAGCACCCAGACTGCACCAGGAGTGGGACAGAGACACAAGAGCTCAGCCCATCCTGTGACCGAGTCAAGTTCTCCTCCCACCTCCAGGAAGAGTCTTATCCTTCCCACCGTACCCATCCTCCCTACTCCCTCTTCCCTGCTGGTGCCTCCATCTGGAACAACAAATATTCTGCCTTCCCCTTCACCCTGACAGCATATGTCCTAGATAGGGATCTCAGCCTCCACAGATGAGGATACAACCAGCCTCCTGCAGCACTGGCAGGTACCAGCCCCTGCTGCCAGCAGGGAGCCCTGCACTGTCAGCTGTGCACTGGGAGCACAGGGAGATGGGAGTACACAGAGGGAAGGCACAGGACCTGGACTGAATCAGCCAGCATATAAACACAAATGCACACACACACATACAGGGAAGAAGTTGCTTCCTCTGACGGAAAGTTTTTTTGTCAAAACAGGAAGACAGCACCCAAAACAATAGCACCAAACCCTTGCGTTATTGCTACTGGAGCACTAAAACCAGCAAGGGCTGAAGAAGCAAAGACAGCCAATGCCCATTAAAAACCCATCTTTAGGATTCTGGAAACCCACAGCTCCCTTTCCTCCTCCCTCATGGCTCTCCTGTCACCCCTTGCCCTTCCTCCTCTACAGAGCAAGCAAGAGGACAGGTAGAGGTCTCGAGTTTGGCTGAGTTTCCACTCTGAGGACAGAAGCTCAATAAGAGACTGGGCAGGATGTGAGCCCCCGTTGAGGAGGGGGATTAGTAATCCCCTAATCTGCACATTTTTGAGTCTAAGCACTTTAGTCCGCTCTCTAATTAAACCACAGAGAGCAGAGATTGCCAGAAGGGGGAGAACAAGGAGAAAGGAGGAAAGGAAACAGAAGCTGTGGCTTAAAGGCTGTTCCTTGTGGCTTAAATTAAAAGGATGCGATTGCCAAGGATGTATTTCACCTCAAGTGCTTTATGCCAGGGCTGCTGAGCATCCTGTTGCCTCCCCTGATCCCATCCATAGCAGGGCTGAGGGAAGGAGGAGAAAGAACCTGTGTGATGGCCTGGAGATTGCAGAGGAGGGAGCAAGGGGGTCCATTAGACAGAGCAAAGCTTTCCCCATGGCTGCCTTGCCTGGCCAGCTATGACTCCCCTCCCAAGTCCCCAGGCTTCTGAAAAATGATACAAGCACCAGGCTGCATTTGTCTCCACTTCCCAGACCTGTCTGCACAGAAGGGCCTTGTTCAAGCGCTTATCTGGCTGCAGGCTGGGGAGGGGCCAGGGCCTTGCTGCCCTGACACCCTGGCGGGACGTTCAGCTCTGTGCTGGGCTCGTTCAGGGCTGCCCGGCAGGGAAAACTTTCCTGGCACAGGTAAAAATGGAAACCTTTTACCACAGCCCATGACAAACAAAGTGGTTCAAATAATGTCCTATTTCCCTCAAGCTGCATTCAGGCCCATGTGCTTGTGCCGAGAGGACCTGAGCCTCTGCTCCTGGCAGCTGACACTGCAGCAGGCAGCGGGGACAGCCTCACCAGGGGAGCTACCTAGGCAGTGGGGACAGGAGCTCCCTGGGTGGCAGCACCTTATGGCCCCACAGCATGGGGAGCAAGGCAGCTGGTGGCACAGCTAGAAAACAGGAGTGCTGGGGAAGGGCCTCACCTCCTGAAATGCCCTGCCTCCAGCTCTGCCCCAGCAGACCAAGGTAGGGGGTGCGGGTTTTCAGTGGCAGCCTGTCACTCCAGCATCCCTCTCTTCCCTCGGTCCTACTCTTTGGAATTCCTCTCTTCTGTTTCCTTTGTTTCAGCCCTCAATGAACAGGAAGAAAAGGGAAGGAGCCTTGACAAATCCGATCAAAGCGCAGACAGGCTGAGGCTCCCTCCTGCTGGCATGCCAAGCCCTGCACTAATGAGGGGTAGAGGAGAGAGAGGCAGCCACTGAGAACAGTGGCCCCACAGAAACGCTTAGTGTAGCTAGGGCAGAACATCAGCACAAGCTCCCAGCCTTCAGAAGGGGCTCTTCCCATTTCCTCCAGCCCAGGGAGCTTGTCCCAGCTCCTCAGCCCAGATCCCAGTCACCTGCTGCTGCCTATGACACCAGAAACAAGCAACAGACTTGTAGCAGTAGTGTTTGGGGAGAAGGATCCAGATGTGCACATTCAGGGGAAGTTCAACTGAAACAGCCAGAGACGTAACCACACTTTGGTTCCAAGGATTCACATGGGAATCTAGTCTTTCCTTCCAGAGAACTGGGCTGCAGGGGCTAAGTGCCAGCGCTGTCTTCAGAACCTCCCCACAGGTCCCAAATACCCACATGCCCAGTAAAGAGGAAGAGCACAGAGCCAAGATCTTCTGCCATGCAATTATCCACAGTTAATCAATTTGGGTACAGAAGGGCTAGGACAGGAAGGGAGAGTGCACACGTAACTCAACAAGCAAGATAACTAACCTTTGGACGCTGCCAATATTGCAGGGGTACCTGGGAACAGCTGGAGAAGTCGGCAAAGCCTAGTGGTGGCTGTGAGGACCACCCTTTAACCAGGGATTCTCAACCTGAAGGCCAGAGAGCACATCTCAGCTGTATTTGAGGGTTTTGCAGCTTGCTGTCACCTGAAACCCAAAAGACAAATAGTCATGTGAAGAGCTACTGCATAAGAGAGCTCTGGGAACAGGCCCCTGCACAGCCAAGAGTATCATAAATCAGGAGTACCCAATACTTTGCTCCTGTCCCTTTCCTCCAGCCTGTTACAAAGTACAGCTCAGCCCATGAAATATCTATACACTGCATGTTTCCAGACACAGATCAACACACTGTCCTGTAGCACATTCCCCACCCACACAGGGATGACTGCACGTGTCCCCAGAAGTGCTGGCAAAGCCAGAGCCACCCTGCCCCATGGCAACACGTGTGGGTCCTCACACTGACTCTTCAGCAGGACGAGGAGCAGGGGGAGGGATGCAAGTTCTTGGCCCCCTCCCAAACCTGATAGCAGCAGCAAGCGTTTAGCTTGTGAGGCAACGAAGGGATTAACTATCATGTCCAGTAACCTGAGCCCCTGCAACATACCCTGGGCCATCCCAGGATGGGAGTCAAGAGAGTCTATCCAGATAGATACTCAACAGGGAGAGAAAAGGCATACAGGCAGAGGAGAGAGAAGGAAGGCAAAAAAACACCATGCAACTCACACTACAGGGAGCAGAACAGCCTGTACATTTCACTCCTCCTCAGAGGAAGAGGAGATCCTCCTCCTCTGCTGGGATCTTGCCAGTGCACCCCTTTCTTCCAGCTCCCATGGAGTTGGGCACCCACATCCCACAACTGCAGACTCGAAAGGACAAGCCTTTCTCCCAGGAGGCTTCAGGTATTACAGTCTTTATTGGGAGAAAGCCCAAACCAGAAGCATAGAGCCACACAAGTCAGTTGGGGCAAAGGAATCAGAGAGGAATCTTGAGTTTTAAGCTAAAGCCCCTCTATCAACACATCATTGCTCCAAGATGCAGGAGGAACAAGACCTTCAAAGCATGTAAAATCTACCAAACTATTGTTCTGGTCTGTCCCACCCAAAGAGAGAAGTAAGTTAGCAGTGTGCTGGGCACCAGCACTGCCACAGGACCCGTTGCACCCCTCTAGCCACAGCAAACCCCAGGTCAGCCTGGCACAGCACAATGTGAAACAAGAGAGGCAACATCAATCCCAATAAGGGCTGGAAATAAGAAATAATTTACAACAGCTGTTACCTGAACAGTGAAACCCAGCAGCTCCAGCAAAGTGGTACAGCTCCACAACCACTCAGTGAAACCCTCCTGAAGCAACCAAGCCTGACACTACTGCTTTTTGAGTCTTCCTCAGCACCTGGCTACAAGGTGGCAGCTATTGAGAGAGGACACTTACAGACACTATGGCACATATCAGTAAACAGACATCTATCCCCTCCATCATCCCTACTCCATATACCCTGATGTGTCAGCTCCCATCTCAGACAAAAAGGATTTAAGGGAGGAACCTTGAAGATTAATACTTTTGGAGGGAGGTGAACTGGATATGAACCAGGGAGCCAAATCTGCCTGTCACACATCCCCTTTGCAGTTACAACCTTCCCCCTGGTGCTAACAGAGGCTTGCATTTATAGGGAGCAGCTCACCAGGTAAGAGCCAAGTCCCTGATATCTATGTGGAACAGGAAGCAGAAAGCAAGTACTTTCAATAGCAAAGATGTGGAAAACCAAAGGCACCTTCAGCAGAGCTACTCCTGAGTGGGGAGTGCCAAGCACGTGCCTGCCACACAAGGCAGTGCTGCCCAGTGGTATCTGCCACCACATGGCCACCAGGATCACCAGGAAAGCAGACTTCCCATGTGCACATGGCAGGAGCCTCATCTCCAGGCTGGAGCCCACGTCCAACAGCTGCAACTCAGCCACCACACATGGGACCTGCATACCTGCAGCATGTGGAACCAAGTCTCTAGCTCTGCCACCTTCTCCAGGCGAGGTCAGAGGAGCTTGGGGCAAGCTGGGGGAAAGGCAGATCAGAAATCACAAGCAGTTGCCCCCCTCACCCAAAAGCAGTTTCACCCCAGGGTCCAGCTGCACCTCTCCCTTGGAGTGTTTCCATTAACCCAGGCCACTGGAGAACTACATGTCCAGAAGTTTTTTCCAACTGCATCACACGGTTATTAAAAGATAGTGCCTTTCTGTCTCAGCCTTTAGCACAGGCAGATTTGGGATATTACAGGAGAGACTGCACATTGCTACAGAATCAGGGAAGGGAGTTAGCCAAGTAACAGCCTGGGGCTCTAAATGGCTTTCTGGAAAAGGCATCTGGAGGCAAGAGGAGGTCACTGTCTAACAGCAGGGCTCCACACACATTGCCAGACTTGTTCCTCCTGGGAAGCCAAAAAAGTGTCTCTCTCCTGAGATGCCAAGCCTTAGCTAAGCTGGGAAGGGCAGGGGCACCCTGACAGAGAACAGCAACAAAATGCCTTCAAGTAAAAACATTTACTAGAAGGCCCCTTAAACTTGTCTAACCTGGGTTTCCCTTCCCCTCAGACTACTGCTTCAAGCAATAGACCTGTCAGCAACACTTCAGGAACTCAAGGACTATACCACCGACATCCCCTGCCAGCTGCTGCCTTTCCAGGTCCCTGGAGGGCTGCAGGAGATCAGAGGTGCCAGCTACCACGACCAACAATGCCATGCTCAGAGCTTGGTGTCCTTGTCTCCTCCTCTGACTGAGATTTGGAGACCTCCTGAAAGGTGTTGGCCTCCAGTGAGATACTGCGAGTGAATCAGGCCTTCCATTCTAGGCAGGGCTCATGTGTCAGGGACTAAAATACTCCCTGGAGATGCCTCTGTCTACGGGTTATTTGGAGCAAGTCACAATTTATCCCTAGCTAACCCAATGGATTGGCTGAGCTCATCCAGGAGCAAAGAAAATAGATGGCCACACCACAGTGTGGGCAGGATAGGATGCCCCAAGGAGACAGGGCCAGAAAGGCCATCTCATCCCACACCAGGACTACTTCCTTCCAACCACAGCCAGAAAGATCCATATCCCAGACCTCACACTGCCAAGCTCCTTCCTTCCCAGTGGTAGCAGGACAGCAGGAAAACATGGTTGAGGAGAATATCCACTTTCCTCACAACTACCAACCTTCCAAGACACAGCTACTCTTTCATTCCATTTATTCTCCCACATCCTGCTCCTCAGCTCTAACGCTGGCATGTTGCTGTAAGAACATGTCCTCACCTATCCCAGCAACCTGCAAGGTGTGTTTTAAGCCAGGCTTACTTAGGATGAGCTGCCTTAGACCCATGGCAGGGCTCTGCCTGGTGTCAGACTCCCCAGAAATGGTGTGGTCTCATGAATCTGAGTAAAGACACTGTCAACCAAGCAAGGTTTCAGCACTGTACCCACTGACAGGCTCGGAGAGTGATTGCTTTTTTTGGTTTGCTTCTTTTCCTGCCATTAGTGCTGAGGCTGCACCCCTCATCATGAGAGCACTGGAACTATTTGGCTTCCGTTACAGCCAGTGGATTTCCAGCAAGCATGAGCCCATGGCACCCAGACTGGCAGTAAGTGCTAAGAAAGGAGCTGCTCAGAGAGTTTTCTGGGTGCAGAGAAACTAGCCCCTCAACCCCTCTCCCATCTTTTATCCTCCCCCCCCTTAGGCACTATAAGCCAAGGCGATTCTTGCCCAATCTTACGGCCTCACTGCAGCTCTGAGAAGCCAACCCTTCCACAGAGCTCCCTTGTAGCATATTTACCATAAAAAGGCAGGCAAACTGTCCTCCAAACTTGCTCACTGCAGAAGGGAGGTGGACTGAAAGGGGGACAGGACAGACAGGTGGGAAGGAGGCCAGGGGCAAGGGATTATTAAGAAACGTCTGCCAAAAAGTTCTTGCTCAGGTACTGAACCACACTAGATAGTTATACTGTTCAGAGTAGCCCAAGGACTTTGTGCATCAAGCTTCACCTCTGGCTGAAGACAAGGCGTCTCTGGCAGTCTCCTAGGCAGTCAGTTCTCAGATTGCTGTCTGGCAGAGCAAGATCTTCTCCTTGAAGGAGAGCAGCTCCGGCAGTCTACACTGGATATGCCCCCAGAGTCACCAGCAGCGCCCACCTGCCCCCAGCAAGCTCTTCTCCAGACCTCTGTCACAGGCTTCAAGTGCTATCTCACCCGCCTTGGTACTTCACACCAGCAGCTCAGCCACCGTGAAATTTCAGAGGAGCTCACAGGTAGCACCACATGTGAGTGGAAAATTCAGTCTAATCCATGTGATTCTGACTAAAAAGGTTTGTTTAGTGCCAGACTATTTGCCAGCAGTATCTCGTGCCCTTTTTGAACTCAGCCTGCTGGAAAACAAACCCTCAGGGGAAGGGGGGAGAAGAGGAGAGATCAGAAAGGATAAAGTGCCTGCCCATGCAACTGTAATTCTTGCAGATGAAGCTGCAGGCAGACACTGCGTCCATTGTGCGGAGGTAACTGGACAGGAGGAAGGAGGGGCAGCTTGGCAGAGCTCTGTTTGCTCTGGGGAGACCTGTGAGAGGCCACGAAACGCCCTTCTCACCCACCCTGCGCTCCCTCAAAGGCTCAGCCGGGAGGCGCAGCTGTACCCGTGTGCGGCGCTGCCGATCTTTGCACCCCGAGGGTGCCGCGGGCTCGGGGGAGCCGTGCCCGCTGGGGAGGGGTGCCGGGCAGGGGGGCACTGACCAGGCAGCCTCGGCACAGGGTAACCCTCTCTGGCTGAGCGGGAGGCAGAGCTGAAGCGCCGTCTGTGCAGCCCGGCACGGCACAGCAGGGAGGGTCTGCGGGACTGAGCGGAGCTTTGGGCCCCCTCCTGCAACAGGCTGTGGTCAGACGGGTCCCACGCCTCTGCCTCCCGCCTGGCAAGCGGGGGTTAGTGCTTGAGTAAAGACTACAGGGTGAATGTGGCTGTGCACAGTCCGGGAAGGAGCCGGGAAGCCCTGACGGCGCAGCCCTGACCCGGGAAGGAGCCGGGAAGCCCTGACGGCGCAGCCCTGACCCCTTCCCCTCCGCACCTCTGCTCCTCTCGCAGCGCTCCCTCCTTTCCTCCCCTCCGGAGCGTCCCCCGACCTCCCCCTACCCCGATCGCGGGCAGTGAGGGGCACGGCCACGCACTACAGAAGCCCACTACGAGACGGGCAGTCCCTATTCCCAAGGCCTCTCGTTCCCAAGGTCTCCCCGCCTTTTCCAGCCCGCCTGCCCTGCACCCGGCCAGCGGCGCGGGCTGCCCCTGCCCGCTCAGTCACCCCGGCCACCTCCCGCACCAGGGCCGTCCCTCGGAGCCGAAGGGGGCTCCCCGCTGCCTGCCAAGGGCAGGCTCCGCGTCTTCGGGTCTGGGTGTCCCCCAGAGCAACCCCCCAGGGCCACAACCCCTGCCTGGGGCAGCACCCCCCGCGATGGGGCAGCACCCCCCGCGATGGGGCAGCACCCCCCGCGATGGGGCAGCCGCCGCTCCGGACGCCCACGCTCGCTCCCCAGGGCCCCGGGAACTTGTCCTCGGTGCCGCCATCAGACACGGCCGCCCCCTCCGAGCCCCCCCGCCAGCCCCCCGGGGCAGCCAGCACCCGGGACACGGCCGGCAAGCCGCGGCTCCCGGGCACACCGACCGCCAGACCCCATCCTCGAGGGACACCTCCCTCCCGGGCCCCCCAAAAAACTAACCCGCACCCCAGCTCCTCACCCTGCGGCAAACGCGTCTCCTCTCGGGACACCCACAGCCCCCACAGGCCGGAACCCCGAGCCCGCGCGGGTCCCCTCCGGCCTCACGCAGGCTCCCCTCGGTTCCCACAGGAACTAGTGACCCCCGCAGCCCTACCGCAAACCCCCGTCCCCCCCAGCTCGCTCCTCCCTTCCTACCTGCCCGACCGCCGCTCCCGGTGCTTTAAACCCCCGCCCCGCCGCCCATCGCCCGCTCGGCGCTCGGCCGCCACGCCTGGCTCGGCGGGGCCGGGCGGGACGCGCCGGCGCAGCGCGGACCCGGAAGCGCGGCAGCCATGGCGGCGGCGGCGGCGGCGGCGGCCCCGGCCCGCGGCCCGGCGGGGCGGCTGCGCCTGCTGTGCCAGCGCTACCAGGAGTACGTGAGGCGGCATCCCGCCGCCACGGCCCAGCTGGAGGGCACCGTGCGGGGCCTCTCCTACCTGCTGCCAGGTGCGGGAGGGGGGCGGCCGGGCCCGCGCTCCTCCCGCCGGGTCCCGGGCCTGGGGCCGGGCCCCGCTCCGGCAGGGGGTGTGCGGGGGCCCGGGGCTTCCCCCCGCGCTGCCTGGCAGACGCTCTCCTCTCTTCGCAGGTCGCTTCTCGGACTCCCACGCGCTGTCGGAGCTGGGTAGGTGGGCAGCGGGGCGGGCGGCACCCGTGGGGCTGGCGCTGGGCCCGGGGCGGCGGGGCAGCTCCCCGCAGCCCTGCGCTCCCTGACGCCTGCCTGTGTCATCCGGCAGGAGTCTGCGTGCCTTGCTGCCCTCCTCCCGCCATCCCCTTCCCGGGGAGGAGGCGGCAGTCCCGGTTTGTTTTGCTCTGCATGCATCCCGTAACTGCGGTGTGCTTCCCTCCCTTTCCTAGTGTACTCTGCTTCCAACCTCCTGGTGCTGTTAAATGACTGGATTCTCCGCAAGGAGCTGCAGCGGAGCCTGCCTGTGGTAAGGTTGGAGCGTGTGGGAGGAGAATTTGGGATCCAGGCTCTCTTTCTCACGGAAACTTTCGGAGAGTGTCTGTGGAAACTAACAGGATGTTGCTGTGGCTTCTTTTTGCTGTCAGGTGTGTAGAGGCCAGAAGCAGCCTCTGAATGCAGGTAAACAGCAGCCCTGCCCTGCAGATGCTGAGTGGGAGGAGTGGCCAGAGCACTCCCTGGGCAACAGAAATCAGGCCCTGACTTGCAGCAGGAGCTCCACTGGCTTTTTTTGAGAAGCTCAGAACTTGAGATAGGCAAAGGTGTTGCTGACTAACCATGGCTGTTTCCAGAGCAGTGGCTCTGGAGCCCCGACGCTCTCATTCCGCCTCTCAAACTCTTGCTGTGCATTTGCTATTGAGCAAGACAAATAGAAGCACCTTACTTCTGTGTCTCTCTTGCAAGAGCCCTAGACTGGCTCCCAGCACTTGTTAGGCCCTTTGGGGAATGAGGAGGAGAGCATTTATTTCCAGGCAGGCTTCCTCTGTCGCAAGCCTGCCCGCTGTGTGGGTTTGGGTGTTGGCAGCTCTCTGGCTGGAGTGTCAGGCGTGTAACAGACAGAAATGAAGGAGACTTACCTCCCTGATTGCTAAAGGCCAGAGTGAATTTCAGCTGTATTGCTTTTCAGTGGGTTAAATGTTGTGGTTGACAGCACCAGCAAGCTCCTGTATGGGGAGCAGGGGCCCAGGCTGGAAGAGCACTTGATGTCTTAGGGTTCATGCCAGGGATCTAGGCTGATTCAGCCACATTCACTCTGCTGTCATCATGCACTCTGGTTTCCCTTCCCTCTACTCCAGGCATATTCCCTTGTCACCTCTAACCAGGAGAGAGGTTTGTCATGTAGCTCAACTCTCTAGGACAAGGAGGAAGAGAGTGAAGTTTGGGCACAGTGTCACAACTCAGGAGACTGTCTTGCTGTGTCAGATGGGTAGAAGACAATCCAATACACAGGTGTGATGTTCTCACTGTTTCTGGGGCAGCAGCTCTGTGTGATACTGTGATGTCTCGGTCTGCCCCTTCTTGGAGGTGGAGAAGTGGGTTTGTGTGTAGACTCTGATTGCAGTGGAGGCACCACTTTTGGTTTCTAGGGCTGTGATTTCCAGGGCCATCCAGTGCTTATTTCTGAGGGTCCTGCCAGACTGGGCTGTGTTTCTGCCCCATTTAACTCACAAGCAGAACCTGCATCCTGTCCCCCTCCTCCCCTCTGTGTTTTGCAGTCACTGCCCCAGCAGAAGCTGCTGACCTGGCTGAGCGTGCTAGAATGCGTGGAGGTTTTTGCAGAGATGGGGACAGCCAGGGTGTGGGGGGAGATGGGCCGGTGGACCATCATTGTCCTCATCCAGCTGGCTAAGTAAGTGCTGTGGGCAGAGGGGAAGGGGCTTCGTCCACTCGGGAAGGGGATCTGGAGGGGACTCAGCAGTACTTTGGGGAAAAGTCTAAACGGGACTGAGCTGCCAGTCCCAGAGGCTGAGGGAGTTTGGAGCCCCTCAGTGTGCTGGACACTGTGCCACAGAAAGACACCCTTCTCACCTTGCCAGTTGTCCCGAGCAGACATGAGTGTCTCCCTCTTCTGTGGAAGCCACCTTTCCAGTGCAGCAGGAACCCAGCTCCCAAGCCTGCTATTGAAGGCTTCCATATGTCTGCCCACAGAGCCATCCTTCGTCTCCTGCTCCTGCTGTGGTACAAAGGTGGCATCCAGACATCTCCTCCCATTGTGCCGCTGAACAGGGAGCAGCAGCAGCCTCTCCATCCCCAAGGTGAGCCCACAGTGCTGTCATTGACTTGGCACCTTGCTTTGCCACATGCCTTGCCCTGCCAGGAATTACTCATCAGAGCAGTGGCTTGGACAGCACTTGTAAGGCTTCGGTACACAAAGCTGAGCTGTGTTGAGCGTTCTGCCCTCCACAGAGCATGGGTTAGCTTAGTGGCAGGGTTGTCCTGCAGTCTGGAAGGAGAGGGTGGAAGAGTCTAAGCCTGGAACCACTGGCTGAACTGTTAGTCCACCTGTGTGTCCCCTGATCTGATGGTAAGAGATCAGGGTAGTCAGGCAGTGTCAGGCAGATTTACCTTTTTGCCCTCTTGACAGCTCCACTAAGTGTTAGCTCCTTCAGGATGGTCCAGTTTGCCTGAGATTAAACTTTCAGTCTGGTTGTCTAGATGGCAGTGTAGGAAAGGGTGCTGCTGGCTCTGGAGTGAGGTGTGTTCCTTTGGAACCCGACTCCCATAGCTGTTTTCTCTTGCAGACATGGAAGACAGCTCCTTGGGGAAGGATCAGACCTATGTTGGCAAGCGTTCCAGCCGTGTTATGCGCTCTCTCCAGAACAGTAAGTAGCTGAGCCTGTTTTCTGTCCTTGCCTGAGCTGTTTCTGCTCTGTGCCCTTCTCGTGAGACCCCACCTGGAGTACTGTGTCCAGTTCTGGAGGCCCCAGCATGAGAAGGACATGGTGCTGTTGGATTGAGTCCAAAGGAGGGCCACAAAAATGATTCAAGGGCTGGAGCACCTCTACTATGAAGACAGTCTGAGGGAGTTGGGGTTGTTCAGCTTAGAGAAGAGAAGGCTCTGGGGGGACCTCATAGCAGCCTTCCAGTACATGAAGGGGTCTACAGGAAAGCTGGGGAGGGGCTTAAAAACTGGAAGATTAAAACCGGAATAGGTTATATTTAAGTTAGACATTAGGAAGAAATTATTTAGTGTAAGGGTGGTGAGACACTGGCACAGATTGTCCGGAGGAGTTGTGGGTGCCCCCTCCCTGGAAACGTTCAAGGGCAGGTTGAGTGGGACTCTGAGTAACCTGTAGTGGGAGGTGTCCCTGCCCATGCAGGGGGTTTGGATCTAGATGGTCTTTAGGGTCCCTTCCAACTCAAACCATTCTGTGATTCTATTACATATGACTTAAGTGCGGGCAGTGAAGAGCAGAACCTTGTATTGGGCCACATCCTGCCAGTCACTGGGCCCTGTGGGCAGGAGGGTGTCAAAGCATCAGGGATTCAGACATGTGCTGCAAGGATAGCCCTTAGAATTGTATTTTCTCAAGTGAGCTGTCCAACAAAGACAACCCTTCAGTGCTTTGAGGAAACCAGACTTTACCTCTCCCTGATCTGTCCCCACTGGAGGTGAGCTCTAAGTGTGCTGGTGAGCTGCAGCAGTTGCTGTGTGCACAGCTCTTCAACCTTTCCCATTTCACACCTTCACTGTGCAGAAATCAGCGGGGCGGCGGTGTGGGGAAGTGTGGTAGGAAGGTTTTATTTGTGTTGGTGACCTGATCTGCTTCTTTCAGCCCCATCCCTGCAGTCCCGGCACTGGGGGTCTCCCCAGCAGAGGGAGGAGTCACAGAGCCGAAGAGCAGAGGAGATGAACCAGCCTCCCACCCCTCTGGGTCTCCAAGAAACCATCGCAGAATCCATCTACATTACCCGCCCTCTGCTCCACTGTATCCTGCCCTGGCTGGGAGCAGGCACACGCCCTACCCAGGTGCCAGCAGAGGGTGCTGCGGGCTCGGTCCTGGTGCTGGGCAGTGCCACACTGGCCTCCTCTCTCCCTGCCACTGCTCTGCTTAGGCAGGGGCCTCGGGACTCCTCCCTTCACTTTCACCTTGAGGACTAGCCTCAGCCGAGGAGTTGTGGGCACAAGTCCTCCAGCCTCTTTCCTGACTCCTCCCAGCACTGCCTGAGAGCATGTTCTCCTGGGCTGGGCAGAGACCTGTTGGTACCCGGGAGATCACTTCACTGCAGGCCTTGTTAGGCATCTGTGGTGCTTTCTGTTCCTTGACTGTGTGTTCCTAGTATTGAGTTTAGGAGTGTGGGGCCAGAGATCATGGAAACCCTGGCTCCTCTCAGCAGTCCTGGACATCTCGAGGTCAGTCTGAAGAAGGGTCTTTGTGCTTGAGGTTGGTGGTGGCTGAGCATCACACTTTCCGCTGTTCCCCTGTCCTGGGCAGGTCCCACTTAGATAAATAAGCACAGGGCCTGGTGTTTAGCCAGGAGATTGACACATTTAAGTATCTTCTGCAACACTTAGTGCTCTGTGTTCTGAGCTGGTGCAGCCTGCTCCGTGTGGAGCCGAGAATGGAGGGCATTTAGAAACCTGCTTTCTTTTCCCTGCTGGTTGCTGTTGCCACGAGTTAGCCCTCTGCCCTTTTCCTTCCAGTCTGAGCTTGCTGAGTGATCTGAAAGACCTGAACAGGCAAGAGCGAGCGGAGCTGAGACGACGGACCCTCCTACTGCTGTACTACCTCCTGAGGTCTCCTTTCTATGACCGATACTCAGAGTAAGGGGCCCCTGCTGGGCTTTTGCTGAAAATTTCCCTTTTAACAGAACTAGCATCAGGGACTGGGTGAGTAGATCTGAAGAGATTTGGGTGCCTGTGACCAGGTTAATCTGAGCCCTTGAGAAGAGCTGCCATTGCTGTTCATGCACTCAGCAGCTGGGGCAGGAGGTGTCTCACTGGACTCGTTCATACTCTCTCCCTTTGTAGGGGCAGGATCCTCCTCCTTCTGCGCTTGTTGGCTGATTACGTGCCTGGAGTTGGCTTTGTCACACGTAAGTGGGCCCCCCTGCTGTATCCCCATTTCTGTTGGGTAGAGAAAAATCAGGGGAATTGGGCAGAGTGTTTGTCAATCCGTTTCCAACCTGAAGACGGAGTTGGGAAGTCCCTAGAATGCTTAGCAGTGGTGCACCCTGTGTTGATGCTTGTGTTGTTTTAAATGGAATAGGAAAATAATTGCTTCCTGGCTATTAGGGACCTGTGCTCAAGCACTGTGGTAACCTTCCCTGTGCCCTCCCACACGGCAGAGGTTGGTCTCCTAGCACCTAGGCCTGTTCTCCTGAGCTCCCTTTGGCACTTCAGCTGGTGCACCAGAGCCCTGCATTGCAGCCCTTGTTTTTGAATTGTTTTTCTTGATCACTGGTCTGCACTGAAGACACGGGGGCGTAAACAGGTGCCTAGAGGTACTGACCCAGCCAGGAGCTGATTGTAAATCAAAGGGCCAAACTAGGGCTTTTTTTCCTAGTCCTTCACCAGAGGATCCCTTTACTCTGGGCCAGAATTCCACCTCCCTCTCTTCCCTGCTGATGTGAAGT
The DNA here is from genome assembly GCF_020740795.1 of Apus apus. Classification (NCBI taxonomy): domain Eukaryota; kingdom Metazoa; phylum Chordata; class Aves; order Apodiformes; family Apodidae; genus Apus; species Apus apus. Next base: position 25,585,385 of record NC_067286.1, read on the forward strand.
CTTTTGTGGAGCGATTCATGGCAGTGATGTGGCATTAGATCAGTCTGGCACCTGCAATTGTCCTTTCTTTGGGGAGTTCACAAAGCTAGCTAGCTCAGGAGCTGCATACACCAGTTAGTAATTTTTGGAGCCTGCATTAAGCCATGTGCTACATAAGCATTTTCAATCTACAGCCGTTGATTCTGTGTCTGCACCTGCTCGTTATTGCTGAGTTGTCTTCCCTCTTTGCTGTGCCACAGTGGTGTCCTCCTGACACCAAGGTTTCCCCCTTGCACATTGCAGAACCCACTTCCCACTGGAGCTTGGACATGTCAGCTCTGAGGGAGCAGTGTCCCACACCATGGCCATACTGACCATGTTTCATGCCCCGCTTGGTCCTGCTCTCATCTCTGACACCACATCCCAAAGTTGTCTCCCATCTTGGCCAAAGTAACTGTTGTTATTCCTGGGTTCAAGCTGAGTTGTGTAACTGGAGATTTGGGATTGCTGGGCATCATAACGAGAAGTGGGGATATACCCTGTATACATGCAGCTTCAAATTTTTATGCCTTTCTATATGCATGACCCTTCTGTTCTCTTGTTTTCAGGGCCGTTGATGGATTACTTGCCTGCTTGGCAGAAAATCTATTTCTATAACTGGGGCTGATGAGAAGATGATAATTATTCTCTGCTAAGATCATGGCTGGACATTTTTAAGGAGGGCAAGCAGCCTGGGGGAAGGAATGTTGATAATATCTAATTTTCAGTTAAACCATCAATGAGAAGCTCCTGCTCTGCAGGGTGGGGAGGGGGGTGTATGTAATTTTTTTTAACAGATCTAGCTGTGAGTGATGGACACTACACATGTGGAGACACCCTAGCCACCTCTTTCCCTGGACCATTCCGCAGCTGCAGCAATGGTGATGGGACAGCTTCTTTTTTTAAGCACTTGATTTTTCTCCTTTTGTACGGCTGCACTATATTAAAGTGAGGTAGCATAGTGATTTTTGGAGAGCATTGTCTCCCACCTCATGGAGCTGAGACTGACCTGAAGCCTGCTTGTGTTGGCCGTACCTGGCCAGTCTGCTTGGAGCAGGCTTGTCTGTCAAATAAACTGACTGAATGGAGTGAACTGAGCTGAAAGGACATTTCTTCCCCTGTTTGCCTGGGGTCCCCATGTATCTGGTTGCCAGCAGGTCTGTCTCTCTCAGAAAGAGCAGCTTTTGCAGTTGTCTGCCCTGGGTTATGCTATTCCTTAGAAGCCTTTTGCTCTGGCTTGTGTCAGGCAGGGCCCCACACACGTTGCTCATCCAATGACTGGAGCCTCTGTAACTCCAGGTTACAGTCCCTGCCACCTGGGATTCCCCTTGGGGACATGGAGAGTTGCAGTTTGCAGGCTGCTTTCCTAGTACCTACTGTGTGCTAAAAGGGTTTCCAGAATGGCTGCCAGCCAGGCTTGGCCAAGGGCAGAGGAGAAATGAAGAGATTAATTCAGCAAATACTGCTGTACCACACTTGTAAAGCCCAGGAGGGGTCTGGACAGCTGTGCCTATCTTTTTGTATCTGCTCTGCTAACTGGGGGTAGTTGAGGCATCAGTCTACTGCATGAGCTGGTGTGGAGGCTCCCTTGGCTAGGACAAAGGGGCAGGCAGCTGGTGGCATTGGATTGCTCCACAGGCAGCTGCTGGCGCCATGCAGAGCTTGGTGTCTGGAAACCGCTGGGTGTATTGGCCTCACGTGGGTGACAGGGACCTGAACCCTCCTTGAGGGACTCTGAGGCTGCAGAGGTCTCAGCCTTTTTGCCTTCATGCCTAACATAGGGGGGTGTACCCCCTCCTGAAATGGGCTACTGCAGCTGGGGACCCCATGGCTTTGGCAGTGTGTGGGGCCTGTGTGGCTACCTCAGCTGGCAGTGATGCCCTGTAATGTGGCAATAGTGTGGAAAAGCCATGAACAGGGCATGGGTGCCCTTCATCTGGGCTTTTAGCCCACAAGATGCTGAAGAGTGCCAAGTCTGGAAAGTGTTGATGGGAGGTGTTCACTCCTGGAGTGAGGGAGTGAAATGGAGGGGTTTGCTTTTGGAAGGGTTGAGAGGGAGGCAAAGGGTGGTGGTAGAGGGACAGGGGAAACAGCCCTGGAGCTGTGCTTGCATGGAGGGACATGCCTCGGTGTAGGGTGGGCTGTAAGCAGCTGGCATGGCCTGGGCAGCCCCAAAAGAAGCACATTATGGTACTAGGAGAGGGTAGGCAGCAGTGCCTGGGTGGGGGCCCCAACCTGTGTTCCAGTGGCTCCTCTGTAACCTTGGTGTTCCATGGCTACCAGGGTGGCACTTCTATGACCTTGCCGTGGCACTGGCATCAGAGTGCACCATGCAGTGCTGGCTGCTGCTGCTTGCCCTGCTGCTGGGGGCTGCCCTCCCACAGCCCATGTCCCAGAGGTGAGACCTCTCCCCCTGCCTGGTACCTGCGGAGCTACCTTGTGACTCCTGGCCCAGGTGTGGGCTGGCACGCGTGGCACTGAGCCCTTGAGAGCTGGCCAGGTTGGGTGAAGACAGGCAGCGCATGGGGGCTCTTGTGCCAGCGTGGGCAAGCACTGAAGGGTCTCAGCTCACTCCTGTCCCTGGTTTTCCTCTGCAGGGACAGCTACTCAATCCCTGAGGACTTCTCTGCTCCCCTGGAGCTTCCGCAGAAGCACTTTGGCCTTGTGGACGGTACATTGCTCTCCTTTCCCATCTGAACCCCCATCTTCCCTGCGTTCACTCCTCCAGCAGGTGGTTGTCCCCAGCCCTGTGAGCTGCCCAGGGCTGAGCCCGGCCTCTCCCCCCTCCCATCTCCCCACAGATTATGGTATCAAGCCCAAGCAGCCTCGCCGCAGGACCCAGGTGGCCCGGGAGCGGCCAGCAGCGCTGCGCAGAGCCGGCAAAAGCAAGCGTGACGAGCTGGACTTGGAGTACTATGATGATGCCCACCTGTGAGCTGATGTGCTCACCACAGCCCAGCCTCGCCTGCCCTCCACTACTGCAGGACAGGGTAGGTGTGTGTGGGGGGGTAAGGGTAAACTCTGCTTTGGGCAAGGACTGGAGCAGATGATCTCCAGCAGTCCCTTCTGATTGCCGTAAGATGATCTCTGACCTCTAGGGATTGCAACTGGGGCTCCAGGATCCAACCTGTGAAGCTCCAGCTCTTCTTGGGGTCTCAAGGGGAAGAACAAGCCAGGGCCCAAACCCCTTGTCATGGGACACAAACAGCACAGCATGAACCTTGTCCATGTACCATCATATTTAATAGTTGTTGCCATCACAGCAGATCCAGCTAAAGCACAGAGACCGCTGGCTGCAGGGACCAGGAGAGCTCCTCTACCTTCCCAGTGCTGTGCATGGCTCCCTGCAGGCTCTAGCCCTTCCCTGTCCTGCTTCTGACAGGGACCCAGTTCTGCACAGGGGCCAAGGCCACTGCCCTGGGGTGGCCCAGCCCTGCCACTGCCTCTGTCACCTGCAGGTCAGGGGAAGGAGGAAAGAGGCAGAGAAAGGCTCCCCTCCCAAGGGTGTAGTTACTGCAAGGAGGTATGGGGGGGATTCTCTCTCCCTCTCCCCAGGGCACAGATACAAGAGAGGAGGGAGGGGGATGGGGGCAGAGGCAGGGGTGAGCTGTCTCAGCTCATAATGGTGCTGGCTCTGGCAGAGGAGATAGTGGGGCTCTCTGTCACCTGCCAGGGAGGTGCTGCCCACCCAGGGCAAGCCCATCTCCCAGGCAGGAACCAGCATGTGGGTTGTGTTTGCTGTAGCTGCTGTGCCTTCACACTGCAAGAGTCCAACTCTGCCACTGCGTTAAAAGTCACCCCAGATGGATGTGACAGGAACCTGGGCCACGGTCACAAGGAGGAGATGCTGTCACCCCAGCCTGCAGCAAGAAAGGGCCTGAGCATGCTGTTGCTCACCCCTCCCACCACTCGGAGGCAGGGCATTCAGCGGGTGCTTCACCAGTAGAATAAACTAAGAGTATTTTATACAATAAACACAATTTGTCCAGCCCTCCCCCCTCCCGTCCCTCCCAGCCCGAGGAAGGGGAGTCACGAAAAGAGGCGGTGCTCCGTGCCCCCGGAGCCCTGCCCCGGGCCCGCTCCTCCTCCAGGCTCAAAGCAGCTCTTGTCCATGCACACACAACACGGGAAAGGGGCACGACTGCAGCCCTGGCTGTGCAGGAGATGCCTGTGCCAGCCCCTACTCCAGGTAGATATCCTCCGTGGGGCACGTGTACTCCACATACTCCTTGTAGAATTGCTGAAAAGCTCTCCTGCAACACAGCACCAGACAAAGCTGAGCAGTGTTCTCCCCACAAGGCATTTACAGAGCCACATTTCCCTTCTCACCCTTCCTCCCTGCCCTACTGCCAGTTTGACCCTCCTATCCCCCAGCCCTGGGCCCTTCTTGCATTAGCACCCAGAGCTGTCATCAGAACCACAGGGTCTCCATCTTTGCTCTGATCCCCTGCTGCATGACTTTCAGCCATCTGCCTGCAAATCCTTGCACTGGGACTTGTTCCAGTGCTGTCGGGAATATGCTGCCCATAGCCCTGTAAGCCCTGGCTCCTGCCCCAAGCCTCTCCTCACTCAAGGGAAGAGGTGCCAGCCTGAAGCCAGGTCCAAGCTCCATACATACGGGGAGTGGCAAGATTCAGCCTGACTGCCTCATTCCTCCTGCCTTTTGGGAGCAAGCCTGCCTTGTCCAGCCAGGACTCACCCTACAGACTCTGCCAGTGGCTTCGTGGACTCCTCCGAGACAAAGACGTGACAGGCAAATCTGTGGTCAGCAGGGTGCTTGGTGATGAACCCAAAATACCTGAGGGCAGAGAAAGTGCATATGACTGGACCAGCACACAAGTAGGCACAGCTACCCCAACATCCCTGAGGTGTACCCACCCTGGAGCATAGGAGCTTGTGACCTGCACCCCTGCCCCCAAAACCTAGTGACCACCAGTTGCCGTGGCCCAGGCTCAGAGCTGGAGTAGAATTCCCATCCAAAGGCTGCTTTTACATGGAACTGCAGCACTGGGATCACAAGAGAAGGGTAATAATCAGGATCAGGGCACTGGGAAGCCTCCCTTTCCCTTCCCAGCCCCAGCCCTGCTGCACTCAGGGAGCGGAAAGGCAGTGAAGCCTCCGTGCCCACCTGTTGGCATTGAGAGTCACCCTGCACCTTCCCACTACTCACTTGTTGTTCTTTGGATGGTACCCACAAAAGGAAATGTTCTTCAGCTGGAAAAAATGGCTACACTTGTTCACCTAGGGGACAGAGAGAGGAACCATGAAAGCTTTCCTCCCCATCACCCTGTGGAGCAGCCAGTCTCTGGCCCCTGGAAATAAGCACTTGGACTCAGCAGTGAAATAAATCAGAATCTGATCCTGGGCTGCTACCAACAGCAGTGTCAGGATGGCCCCAGGCACCTCAACACAGGCAAATCTTCTAGGCAGCCCTGCTGGCTCCCATCCCAGCTGCCTCTACCTCCCAACAGCTCCTGCAAGGTTTCCCTGGAGGCCATGGGTTAGGCTGTACTGGGGCTAAGGCCAGTGCTGCTCTTTGCCCAGTGCACACAGCCCCTCTCCCTCACTAAAAAGGCCCTCAGAAATTCCAGCAGATAGAAGGTGAATGGATAACTTATTTAATTCTAAGTCTCTCAAGCCTGGGTGTTCAAAGGGTCCCAACCGGAAGTGAGAACTTGTATAAATAAGTTTAAGAAGCAACCAAGTTGATGGCATCCTGTAGAATCCTCATAGAAACGGCAGCTCGGCTCCCTGTGACAACATCCACAGCCAGGAACTACTCCTACCCCACAGCTGTAGGGGAGGATTCCCCAAAGGTTTGCTGCAGAGCCCTCATTTGCCTCTGGCCAGCATCAAGCCATGCTTTGCTAGGCTACTTATGCAGAATGCTAATCAGCAGCCTGCCATAGCCAGCTAAAGAGATTACAGGGCAGATCTGGAGGACACCACTCAAAATAGTAGCAGAAAGGTTTAGGAGCAGCTGACAGATTGCCAGCACAGCTCAGCTCACAGCATCCTGGTGCAGCAACGTTCTTGGCAGCTGTGAGGGCATCAGCTGGCAGCAGGGCCCAAAGCTGAGATCCTGTGATGCACACAGGCCCCTGAGAGTGCACCTGCAACCGCAACGATGGTGCTTCTCACACCCTTGGATTAGTGGAGATCCTCCATTTTCATATGCAAACATGACCTGTAGCACAGAGGGCATGAGCCAGCAGCTGGGGAAGGGACAAGAAGAGTGGCAAGTGGGGCACTAACCTTGCTGTGCTCCTTGGAGTCATCGGCTTTCACGGCAATCTTGACCCCACGCACGCTGATCTCCAGGATGCAGCTGGAGGGTGGGTTAAAGTGCACAGTGAGGCGGCGTGTGGTGGCAATCTGGGAGGGGAAGACAGAGAGACATCAGCAGTGATGATATGATGGCTCACCCTTTTCCTTCCCCACTGATGCTCTGCCCTGCTGGCAGGAGGAGCAGGTCCTCCTGCTCCCAGGAATGGAGTGAGACATACCTTCTGCATGGCCGCACATAGCACGTCATTGCCCTTGTGATAGGGAACCTGCACCGAGCCGAGGAACTTCACCCTAAACTGGTCCACCCAGTCACTGCTCTTGGCCAGAGCTGGAGGAGAGAGCATGTGGCAGGGATTAATGACAGGGAACATGGTGGACACAAGATGGGGAACATGAGCAGGCTGCACACAGAGGCTTGGTACCTGTTACATGGTCTGGGTCCTTGGTGACTTCAATAGCATAGTAGGCAGGAAAAATGCCCCGGTCACCCGTCCGCATGTTGTAGGCTTCGTACCAATAGTCTTCTGCCTGCACCTCCACCAGCAAAGGATCATCCACCTCCAGCTCCAGCTCATCCGCGTGGCGAGGCACAAACCTGGGTTAGGGAGGCACAAGCACTTAGCCTGGTGGCAGCACTGGTGGCCTTCTCACCGGCACCTTGCTGGGGCAATGCAAAACCCACCACCCACTCAGGCAGGCAGCACCCTGGCAGGTGCAATTAGCCTTGGGGACCCGAGACACTGAATAAAGCATCTGAGCAGGTTCAGTCTCAAAAGGCAGCAGCATTCTGGTACCTAAGGCAAGGGTGTCTCTATTACACTGTCCCAGGGAGGTCCTGGCTGCCTTCAGAGGTCTTGCCCCTGCAGCAGCCTGAGCAGATGTTGCTCCACGACAGGACACAAGCTACACACAGTGGTTTGGTCTCCAGAGCTTCCCAAAAGCGGAACACACCAGGGTTTGAGCTGACCCCACCATGGTGGGAGGGCAGCACCAGCTTTCCCCTGTGAGAGGCTCAGAGCAGTGCTCGTGCCTGCAGGCTCACCTAAAGACAGCACGGTGGGTCTGCTCCTGCTCCTCCCCGTTGATCATACAGGAGAACAATCCAAAGGACTCGGCACCTGGGGAAGAAGGTAGAGGGGGACATCTCAGTGTTGAGGAGTCAGCACCACAGCTGAGGGAAGGACGTGGGCCAGGTAGGGTGCTGAGACTCCTGGGGGAATTGCTCAGTCGAGAGGAAGCCATGCAGTGCCACAGGAGGGGAAGGCACAGCTAGAGCAGCTGCACTGGTGCCCTGTGGTACCCACTGGGACCATGATTTCCCTGCACCAACCCATGAAGCTGTGACAGCCAGCATCACCAGCATTTTGAGACCAGGAGCACCACAGGAAGCCCTGCCTGCCAGGGCATGCCACCAGCCCCAGTGCTCCTCCAAGCTTGGGGAAGAGGGTGGCACTTCAGGAGGGATGCTATCCCTGTGTGAGACCACTCAGCCTCCACATTCAGCATGGCTATACCTCAGGCTAGCCAAAAAAGCAGCCTGAAATGCTTCCAGCCACCCCTGCCTGCAGGTCATAAAGCTTTTCCAGCCCCCTCATGCCTCCCCAGCCACCAGAGACAAAGCCAGAAGCTGTGGCAAGCAGAGTTGGTGCTGGTGTCTGCTGGTGGCTTTCCATCTCCTGAGGGTGCCCTCAGCCTCAGACCAGGGACAGGCAGCCACCAGCCCACTTCCCCCCAGTGCCCAGCACTCACTGGAGGAGCGTGTCCGGCCGCTCATGAAGACATTGAGGAACTTCTTGGAGAAGTGGATGTCTGCTTCAGGGGTGGAGTCTTCAGAGAGACAGACGGAGTCACGCTTCAGCGCATCCTCCTCATACTCCTCACCGATGGCCGATTCATAGGGCGAGGAGACGCAGTTGTCATAGACAGTGGCCGAGTCGCTCTCGTCACTGTAGCCTGAGTAGCACTGCTTGAGGCTGACCAGCTCCAGCTGCACGTTCTCATCCACCACCAGCGTGTACTTGACTGAGTCGTAGGAGAGCGCACTGGTGTCTGAACTCACTGAGGCTCTCTGAAGGTTGTGCCCTGGCCGGCAGCCACCACTCCCAGCACCACCACCGGAGGCCTTAGGCAGGTTCGTCTTGTCAGGGGAGGACATGTAGTCCAGCACCTCATCCTCCTCACTGATGGAAGGGTTGGTTTTCCCTGCCAGAGCTGAATAGCTGGAGGTGTCGATGTCAGAGCTGATGGACATGCGGTTCTCGCTGGACTGAGACAGGAATGGCTTGTCAGTCTCCAGTGGGTCCGAGTTCTTCTGCACAGGTGTCAGGTAGATCTCCTCCGTGGCCTCCAGCCTCACATCCGTCTGGTAGCGGATGCGGTCCCGGTGGGCCTCGGGGCCCCTTGACGTCACCACCACCACGCTGGCACCGTGTGGCGGGGGCCGGCTGGTGGCCTGGTGCTTCTCAGGTGGCCGGGACGAGGCGATGCAGGCAGGTGCCATCTGGGTGGCTGCTGTGCGCCGGCATGGGCTCTCCGTGGAGGTGCCCCGGTCTTTGGTGGAGGTTGTGCTGTTTTGGTGATTGACCTCATCACTTAGGCAAACATGGTCATGGGGAGGGGTCTGCTCACCTGGAGGAGAAGGAGAGCAGCATTGACAGCCCTGCAGAGGGTGATGCTCTCTGCCTGGGAAGATGGCTGAGGATGCCACCCAGACTCAAGATAGACATGCACCCTGCATCCAGGTGGGATGTTTTCCCCAACTTCCTACTTTAGCACCACTTCGCCCAGGCTCCGAAGAGCCACAAAAGGGTGCAAGGAGCTGCCCCTAGCCAACAGCACAAGAACTCACCCGTTTTCAGAGGGGATGATGACCGGGACACCCGCTCTTGCCAACTGTGCTTTTTCCCCAGAGAGTTGTTATTCAGAGTGTCCTGAGGAGAAGACAAAGCTGCCTTGTAGCCCGAACAGTAAACAGCGCGTGGTGCAGTGGCAGCACCCATCCCTCCCTGGGCCCGCAGCGCCTGGCTCGGCTCTCCTCTCTCCTGGACACGCCAGGGTGCACTTCTCAGGGGGATGCCCTGCCAGCCCCACATCTCACCATGCTGCTGCTGGGAGAGCTGGTGTGGTGGCCAAAGCAGGGTGGGCAAGGAGCCAGCTTGGAGGCAGACAGCCTGGATGGATGTACCCATCCACTCCGGGGAGATTTAGTTGCAGAAGCCCATGGTTGGACAGTCCCAAGCCAAAATTCAAGACCTGAGCCTGCCTGAGCTAGAGACGCATGCTTTGCCCCATCCTTCAGGCCCTGCCTACCTTCAAACCACCCAATGTACTATATGGGGGAAGTCCCAAGAGCCAGGGATTGTGCTGCTGCCCAGCTGGGAGCCAGCTAGAGGACAGACTGACACCTGCTACTGGCATCATCCGTATTGGGTGTATATAGGGGCATACATACGCACACACACACATATATATATACACACACACATACAGTCCACTAGTGGACATCAATCCTGACCAGCTGGAGAGGAGAGGCAGAATCAGGCCGCCTGTACCACTCATGCTCAGGGGAGTTTCTGTGGGTGCTGTGCCCTGTCCACCTCCCCCTGGGTGACCAGTCACATGCGTGCACACGTGTCCACGCACAGGGAAACACAGGCTCAGCCCTGCTTCAAGATCGGGGGACCAAAGACCACCTGGTCCCCTTCAGTGAGGACCCTCCTGCAGACCAGGAGCCAGTACTCCCTGCCTACCTCAGCAGAGTAGGACATCCTGCCTGCTGCAGCCCCAGTCCCACCCTCCATCCTCTCCTCCATGCCAAGTCCCCAAGTTCTCCAAGACCACCCACGCCCAGTAACTTCTGTGGGGCACTGGCTGTTTCTTCCCCAGCTGCAGCAGCGGCATTTTCCACACCATTAGTTTTTGCTCAAGTACTCAGCCCCACTGGGACTCCCTGGATTTTCTCACTGCCTTATCACCAGCCTGCAGCTATTACCAGCTGGACAGGAGCTGCCCTGTCCTTGCTTTTGCTTCCCCACCAACACAAAGCAAGCCTCTGCCCTGAAACTCCACCACATTGCACGCTGCTGAACTGTGGCTGCCAGACCCCTGCCTCCCCGTGGGGAAGGGTAGATACCCCCTCACAGGGCTTCTGCGACCTCACAGGGTGGCCCTCCACGAGCCCCTCCTGTGCCAAGGCAAATATCAGTGTGTCCCTGTTTGACATTCCCAGGGACATGATGGGCTGGGACGCGGGCCAGGCAAGCTGCTGCAGCGATGACCTCTGCGTGCAAAGTGCCACGGGACCAGCACACAAGCCAGCCTGGTTGCCCAGCCCAGGAGGCAGCAACACAGCAGACAGAGCCCACCTGTCCTGCAGGGCCAGGGCACTCTGGGGTCTGTAGTGCCCAGCCAGGGTGGACAGGCACTCACAAGGTCCTAGAGGATGAACCTAACCAGTCCCAGCAGCTATTTATTCCCCTCTGGGAAACTGAGGATGTTCCTTTCACCATCTCTGAACCACCTGCCTGGGATGATGATCACAGACTGCTCAGCAGCAACTGAGACATCACCAAGCCAGCTCATGGCTCCACAAGGAGAAGCTGGAGCACAAGGTGGCACAGTGCCCTGCCTGTGCACACCATGCCCAGCAAAAGGAGGCTGGAGGCATGGAAGGGCACCTTGGTGCCCTGGCTGGGTGTTCAGGAGAGGACGTATGGCCACGGTCCCTCTTATAATCACCTGCTGGAGGAGGAAACTAGGCAGACCAGGATGGTGCAGGAGGATCTGGCACAGGTTGAGGCAGACCTCCCACGCTGATCCCCAAGGGATACCCTGCAACCTGTCCTCTCCTTGGGGCACCATATGTGGGCAGGGAAAAACTGCCCTTGGCTAGAGGTAGGTGCCCAGACAGGCACCCCAGGCACCCTTACAGACAGCCTGCCTCCAGCACAGCTCCTGCCTCCTGCTAGATGCTGCTGACAGTGCTGCCCTTCCCAGCCAGCCCTGTGCCCAAATCCCTGCTGGCTCCAGGCTCCCAGTGACAACTGTGGCAAAGCCCCCACCTTCCATTCCCCGTGTCCTCAGCTCTGGCCAAGCCTGTGGCCCCACAGACTCCAGCATTCTGCTGCAACGGGACCATCAGATTCCCCCTCTCCAGCCCACTGTCTACACACCCCCACTCACCCCCATATCTCTCTCCACAAGCCTGCTGCTACCCCTGAGGCCTGCCATCCCTGGACACTGGTTGGGACCAGCTGCAGGGAGGGAGGCCCTGTTGTCCCTCATTCCCCCATCTGGATGTGGCTGCCACGTGCCACTTGCTCCTCAGAGCCCCTGCACAGGGTAGGACAAGGCTGCTGCTGTCCCCTTGTCTATTATGCTTGAAGGGGCTCCCCCCTCCCCCCCTCCCTCCGCCTCCACAGCCCTGCTGCCTTTGTCCCCGGTGCCAGCTGCCCTCAGGGCACTCTTCCTGGCTCTGTGCTTTTCTTCTCCTTCCAACCGTGGTCTCAGGCAGAGAGCTGGCATCAGCTGCTTGTGCTGAGCTGGTGACACCCAGCTCCAACTACTCTGACTACTTCCCATCTGTCACCCACAGGGACACCTGCCTCTCACGCTCCTCAGCTGAACGTCACCGCGACAAAAATCCTTCATGCTCCTCAGCTGAACGTCACCACGACAAAAATCCTCCTGCTTGGCAGAAGGCACTGCCGAATGCAGGAGGGTGCCAAAATTAGCCCTGTGCATCGCACATCCTGCATGGTTCCACAAAGTTTGTAGGAGAGACCGGGCAAAGGGACTCCGGCCACTGCTCAAAGGGTCTGTGTGCAGGGCACCGAAACGCCACCTGTCCCAGGGATGACAGCAACCCCAGGGCTGCATGGGGTGGCTGTCCCAGGGAAAAGCTTCCAAAACCTCATGCAAAATCTGAACACGAGAGACAACAGAACCCCCTCACCCTCCAGGCCACCATTTTGGGCGTTGCCATTCTGTCTCACAAATTTTGCACAGGATGCTGACGGTGAGGCTTCTTTTGCTTGGTTCTGCTGCTCAGGAGTGGTCCCGAGTCCCCACCACCTGGCACAGGGCACCCAGTGTCACCATTCTGCCCCAGGGCCAGAGCCTCGTCAGCTGCTGGCCGGCAGTGCCAGCCCCAGGCTCACCAGCCCTATGCCATAGTGCCCCAGCCCATGATGGCTCATTCATGCGCTTGGTAGGACATGTCTCCTTTGCTCTCCATCCACATGGGATCCCTTCCCTGCTCCCCCCTTGCCCTGCCCCACGGCTCCCTGCCAGGCCCCACAGGTTCTGCTGGTGGCACAGCTCAGCTCAGCCACACTGATGCCCCTTCCCAGCCGGTTCCTTCCTCAACTCAGCATCAGGTATGGAAGAAAGACCCACACGGTCCCTAAGCACCCCCATCCGCCCCGCCCAGCGCGGTGCTCGGGCCGGGGGCCACAGCCTGCGGGGGGCTGGGCAGTGCAAGGGGGCGGCACGGCAGGGACTGAGGATGTCCCGGTGCCCCTCGGTGCCCCCCAGGCCTGCACATCGCTCCCTCCGGCTCTGCGTCAGGGACCGAGCCTGCGCCCCGCCCGGCCCAGAGATACGGGCGGGCAGGGACCCTCGGGGGAGGGCGGCCGCCCCACCGGGCATGGCGGGGAGGGGCAGCGGAGCCTGTCCCCGCCATCCTCCCTCCCTCCCAGTCAAAAATCCTCGGAGGCGAGAGCATCTCTTCTCCTCCCCGCCCCCACCCAGCCCGCTAGCCCCGAGCCCCTCCGTCTCGGCCTCACCTGGCTGCGAGGCACCTGCGGGAAGAGGTTGAGAGTTGTGGGTCGCTTCGGCCTGTAGACATCGGTGGTCCCGGCCGGGGGGTCCTTCTTCAGTGGCTCGGGCGCCGTCTGCTCCTCGGCCGGCGCGTCCCCCGCCGCGTCGATGAGGTCGAGCTGCAGCATCTCCGCCTGCAGCCGGCTGGCCTCCCCGCCGCCCGCCGCCCGGGCCCCGCCGCCCTGCCGGCTCACATGGCCCTGCCGGGATTAGCGGCTGCGATCAGGCCACCGGGAGGGAGGCAGGGAGGGAGGGAGGCAGGGCCGGCAGCCGCGCCCCCCGCCGGGGCCCGGGAGGGGGGGCCGGCGCCGGTGCATTCACGTCTGTACCCGGCGGCCTCTTCCTTTTAAAGGGGCAGGGATGTTATTCCCGCGGCCGGGAAGGCGCGGGGCAGCATCCGTCCTTGCTGGCTGACCCCGGCAGACGGGACACCCCGCCAGCACCTCCTTCCCGGCAGGTGCCTCAGGGTACGCGTCGCCGTCGCATTCACCGCGAAGTGCACAAACGTGCACATCCAGGTTTCGTCTCGGCATAACAAGGACATTCTTTACATCCAGAGCAATCGTGCGCTGAACAGCCTCCCCAAAGACTCATAGAGTCCACACTGCTGGATGTGCTCAAGATGCAACTGGACAGGGTGCTAGACAATCTCATCTAGGCTGCCTTTCCCGCAAAAGCTTGGACCCCATGACCTGTCAAGGTCCCTTCCAACCTAGGCTGTCCTAGGATTCTTTCTCCCATGGCAGACCATGTACTTTCTTGACTCCTGTCCTGGCAACTGGGACTTGTACAACCACACAATGGTTTTGGTTAGAGGTTTGGTCCAACCCATGCCCAGAGCAGGTCACTCAGGGCCTTGCCCATCACACCTAAATATCCTCAGGACAGAGAACCCACCACTCCTTTGGGCACTGATGCCAGTGCTGCACTACTCCTACTTTTTCTCTCTATGGGGTTGAAATTGTCACTGCACACCTCTGAGAGAAGTCAAGTTCCTTCTTCCCTATAATGCCCATTAGGCAGCCAGGGACAGCAGTTACATCCACCTTGGCCTCCTCATCTTGAACAAGCCTCGTGTCATACACCCTGTGTTTGCACATATTGGGATGTGCAGAAGAGATGCCTGATGAGCTGGCAACCTGGCATTAGCTTTCCAGTGACCCACTGGCAGTGGCTGTGCTCTGGCTGGGAGCAGTCCCACTCTTTCCCCTTGGACTCTTGAAGCAAGGTGGCCACCATGGCCCATGAGATGGGTGCATCCCAGAAGGGGATGCCCACATGGTTGCTTTTCTGGGAGATGAGGCACCCATGTCCCTCCACAGCTGCAGGTGTTTAAAGGTCAGTGGTTTCCTCCCCCAGCTGCCTTTGTTGCAGTAACTGGAGCTTGCACATTCACAGGCTGCTGCAGCCAGCAATAAGGGCTGTGACTTGGCAACAGCCAGGCCAATTCCCACTGTTACCAGCTGTTTGTGGTGACTGGAAAGCTTGTCAGCAGGCAGAGGCAGAGAAGGGCGTTTTTTTTGCAGCTGATGCTATCCATGTCTCTGGCTGCATGGAGGATGCCTCTTGAACCATGGGAGAAGAAAAAGCCTCAGCAGCCTGCCAGGGGCAGCTCTGGCAGCCCCTACAAAACCTCTTGCTTCTACTGGCTCCTAAAGAGCCAGGCTAATGCCATCACAGGACAGGCTCTACCTACTGCAGGCACAGTACAAACCCTCTCACAGGGGCTGTTTCACCTGCTGCAGTCCTGGCAGGTACTGGGTGAGAACCTGGAGGAGCACTGTCACCAAAACCCATCCTCTTGAGGCTTTAAACACTTAACTCCCTTGTTTTTGATATTTGCTCTCATACAACAAGTTCTGCGGTTCTGCGGCACCAGCTGCCTGTGGCAAATCACATGGATTTTAACAAGGAAAACAAGGCACAGAAAATGAACAGGGGGGAGCATCATACCTAGCCAGGGTACATGTATTTGAGTCAACTGGTGATGTTCGACTTAGACTCCTAATGGTGCTGCCTCAGTAACCCTCTAGCTGTAGCAATCACTCAGAGAACTCACAGAGGAGGGGAAGTCCCAGAAGGATGCAGAAACGCAAAACAATACCTCTTTTGCAGAAAAGTGCACCCTAGGAGGGATGCTCCATTCCAGGGTCAAAATAGCTAGGAGGAAACTACAGTCACTGCAGGTACTTATTAATGGCCTGTAGCACAACAAAGTGATTTTGAAACCACATAGCAATAGATCATCTGAGTGGGACCCACGGTGATCTGCAAAGTGAGGGTATGGACTAGATGTTGGGAAGCCTTTCAAACTGGAAGGATGCTGCCCCACCAGAGCATGGTTGCCTGGAAGTCCTTTAGGAACAAGTTCATGTAACCTAAAGCCAGCCTGAGTATGCTCACACCTCAGTAGAGATGCAATGGTAAAGTGACCTCCCAAAGTTCCTTCAGCCTGTGGGAGGGATTAGGGTGTATGGGAAAGCAGAACCAGTGTCTGAATCCTGCAGTGGGATTTATACAAGATGCACACCTAGACTCTGATGCAGTCACGGAGAAGCTCACAACTCCATTACAGATCTGTCCCTGGGATGGGCATGATGCTTGTGTGTTCCTTCTGTTGTTATCTCCCACCCACACGGTGCTGTCCCAAGGGCAAGAATTCCTAGTGTCCCTGAAACGGGCATTTGAATGTCCTGATGCTGTGCTCCACGAGCCCTGGGGTGGGCCGGAGCAGCTAAAGCCCTGCTGCAATTACGAGGTGCTGGGACTACCCCCTGGGAGCACTGGTCTAGCCAGGGATACTGCCTGCATGGGGGCTGCTGCTGACAGTGGGAAAGGACAGAGGCTGCTTGCTTCCCTAGGAATGAAAGGCTCTTGCAAGGGGAGGGGCTGATACACAGGCTGTTGCTTGAGTGACCCTGGTCTATACCCTCTACGGTTGAGCAGGCAGAAAAAGCTCTTCCTTGCTCCCCGACCCCTGCAGCCTTCCCTGTTGGAGAAGGACTGACAAAATCTTCAGCAGGGGAGAGTATTTTATCAGCATGGGGAAACAAAGGGAACTCACTGAATGGGGGGGACAACTGTGTCCCCTCTCCCTACCACCCATCTGTGACCACTTTGCTCCTGGCTTCAAAGTTCCAGGAGAAGGCTCTCTGCCCCTAGCCTGGCACAGTCACAGCTGGTGACAGATCACAGAGGCAGCTTCACAGGATGGCCTTTGAAAAGCCACCCGACATGAGCAGCTGCCTTCCTGCTGTACCCTTTGCTCCCTGTCTGTCCATGCAACCAGCTCCCTGGACCAGTAGGTCGGATCATGGCAGCTGCTCCCTGCTTTGCAGTGGGTCGTGCTGGCCTTCCCAGGTGGCTGCTGCTGGCAGCACATTGGATTAATGATGGTGAACACCAAGAGGAAGCTGGGCATTTCCAGCTGTCTTATTATGCTGGGAAAACAAAATGTTTTGGTTTATTTTCTCCACAAATCTTTATCTTCATGGCTGGCTCAGGCCTTTTAATGCAGACCACGAAGGCTCAGCACAGCCCTATATATGCTTTTTTTCCTTTGGGCACTTGCTCTTGTGGTCTCAGGTATTTCCAAGAAGGGTTTGTTGTTTGTTTTTTTTCAATTTTTAATTTTTTTATTCCTGCATTAACTGTTTTCTGCAGCTCCTGGAATAGAGATGAGGCTCTGAGCCTTTATTAACCACAGCCCAGCTGTTTGATGGGATCCATCTTGCTAAAACCAGGGATTGCTACCCCAGATTCCAGGCCACCAAACCAAGGACAAACCTTAAGCAAAGGCTGGGTACTTCTGTTGCAACCATCCCTCTCAACACACCCAACCTCTGCCATTTGCAAGGGGGGTGCATCCCACACCCCAGTAGCTCCTGTTCCTCCTTAGCCAGCCTCCTAAAGGCAGCTCTGCTCCACTGCCAAGCCCTCTCCTCAGCCCACCCCTTGCTTCACCCCCACTTTTCATTCATCCAGGACTTCTTGTTGAAATTAAGGTTTTTTTTCAGCTGCACTTGGGACTCATTCTTCGTACATGGTCTCCTGTCCAAGAGGTGCAGTCCTCATTAGGGGATAGAGTTCCCTCTTGTACCAACATTAGCCTACGCCTCCTTGCAGTTTCTGTGTGTCTAAGCCACTATTTCTGGAAAGCTGCTAAAATAGCCTACAATGAAGTCATGTTTGTTCTTCCAGGACTTAAAAAACACAAGCCCCACCTCTGTTTGGGTGTTGACCTCCACACTGCCCATTCCTGCCACGGGATTTTGCCACAGAACAACTGTGCCTGAACTCCTCACCTTGCCAAGGTCACCAGCATCCCCATCCAGCAGCCACCTTCCAGCCCTCTGGCAGGATTTTTCCCCTCACTTCTTCCTAGTGCTTTCCTGCTTGCCACTGAGTTGCTGTGCCTGCTCATCTCTCTGGAGACTCACCTCTGGGCTGGGAAGCATGGAGTAGCTGGATTCCCCCAGCCCTGTAGCTCACTGCACTTCTTGCAGCCTGTTCCCCCCTTGCCCCTTGCTCTCTGCTCCAGTGTGATCCAGTGAGCTGGCAGCTGGCACTCAGCCTGCATCCCTTGCTCCATTGCTGGGCTTTCACCAGCCACCTGGCACTGCAAGGGCAATTGGGGACATCCCTCCATCCTACAAACCAGGGGTGCTCTGTGGCACTGGCACTGGGAGCTCACCCCAGGCAGGGAATCAGCACGGGGCCCCCCCTCAGCCTCGGCCCTGGCGTCAGACTGATTTGCCAAACCAGCCATCCCCACGTGATGCAATTAGCAGGCTGATGCCAGCCGTGGGTCAGCACTGATTTTCCAGCCCCCATGCTGCACACAGACCAGGCCAAGCTGTTCCCTCTGGGCCTGGCTGCTTCCATCAAAAGGATCCTGCAACCCCGTCACCCTGAGCTTGCTCCGGATGGCAACTGGGTTGGAAAGCACCTTGGGTCTTGTCTCCGACTCTAGGGATTGAAAAGCTCCTCTCTCCAGCATTGTTGTCACCACTTTCATTTCTGCTCCTCGGGCAATCCTCGATGTCCCATATAAACCATTCAAACATATTTTTAGTAGGCATTTTTTCTGAGCCTCGTAGGCTTCTTCCTTTGCTGTGTTTATGAACAGCTCATTGCTTCCGCGGGAGCAGTCTTGCATCCCCCTTTCACCCCAGCAGACTCTCAGTGCACTCAGGCATTTGCACAGAGCAGCTCTGAGCTGTCCCCAGGGAAAGTGGGGGGCTCACTGCTGGAGCATGAGCAAACCCTCTGCCAAGGGTCACGTCTCTGCATCACAGTGCACAGATGCAGAAACCCCTCAGTTAGCTGTTTTAAATGGGCGAAACAGTCTATTTTTCGTCACCCTCAAGGAAAAGCTGCAGCAGTTGAGCTGCAAGTGTCCCCTCTCTTTCTGTCAAACCCCAGCTAAGGGCTGACAGTCTGTAAAGAGAAAAGAAGGCTTGTCCTAAGAGCCCGGTGGTGCAGTCAGTGGGAGAACTGGGACAGCTAATGGGAAGCATCCAGCAATGCACCCACAGTCCCTGCCTGCCTGATCTGTTGCAGGCAGAGGGACCTTCCCACACCTTGCCCTTGCTGAGCCTGTGCCCTCATGGACACCCAGCACTGGGTTTCCTTTGGTTTTGCCTGCAATATTATCCCTCCTTCCTTCGGCATACACAGCACATGAGCCTTGGCTCTCCCCATCTTTCCCTAATTATAACGTCCTGGAGCAGGAGAAAGCTGCAGATGAAGCATAGATGTGGAGCAGCAGCCCAGTCTCTAGGAGCTGGGAAGATCCTGAATTAGAGCAGGGAGCACAGCAGGACACCTTTATCTCCCAGCATGAGGTCTGGCTGTACTCTCCTGCCTGCAACCAGGGATTCCCAACAACACAAACTCGCTTTCTAACTTTAAATCTGTGGCAATTTCCTCTGCCTTTCCCCCCCTCACTTGGTCTTTAAGAGTTTTGCAGAGGAAATATTACTCCTGAGGGATGAAGTGATTCTCAAGTAATTTGGTTGCTCTTCCAGCATTCGCATTCCTTTTATGAAACACATTGGAAAAATGCAGAATCACTGCATATATCCAAATCCAATTTACCTCCATGTTCCTGTCCCTATGGTCTTCTTGGGCAGTACAAATAGTGGTGTGAACCTGGTTGGGGTCTCCATAGAGTGCCCTGGTGATCTTAAGGCTGATGGGACACCCGCCTGCAGCATCTGCACAGGCTTCATGACTCCTGTTTTTATTTCACCTGCTGCCAGCTGCCACCTCCTCCATCCCTATTATGCCAGCCCCCAGCTCCCAGCCCTCATTTGTCCACAACACTTGAGGACAGCTCTAACTGAAGGCAGCTAGCAAGCCAGAAGTAACACCTCACATGAGCAGAGAAGGGCTCTCAACATGCCAGCCCAGCCACACCAGAGATGCACATGGGAGCAGGAGACACAGCCCTTGTGGGACCTTTGGTGCCACCTTGCACATGTCCTTGCTTCCCAAGGATGCTCACTAGGTGCCAGAGGCTCGCTGGCCATCCTGCTTAAATGGGGAGTATGCCCCCAGTTGTACCCCAACACTTAGGCTCATCCCTGAGGAATGAACTCAAGCCCCTCTAGCACAGCAGGGACCAAAGGGGACCAGCTTTGAGATGCTTTTTTGTCTCTTGGGTTTGGCTGGGTCAGAAAGGGTCTGTTGTGTGCCATGGTGAGAAGAGGGCATTGCCAAGCGGAGGGGATTGGGGTTGTGGCAATGGGTACACTAAGGAAGCATAATTGGCCTGGGGACCTGGTGGTCCTACATGGGAGCTCCTGGCTCTGCCAGCCCCACTGGTGTGCTCTGCCTGTCCTCATCCCTCTCCTCATCCCCATCACAACTTACCCGGGTGGCCAGGCTCTCCTTGCAGTGCAGGCTGATTCCACACTCATCAGTGATCTCAGAGAGGTCTTCATCCTCAAACTCCTCAAGGCTGATGTCGTGGGTGAGCCTGGAGGGAGTGGAGATGGTGTAGTCACCCACCAAGAAGGCAGCGGGCTGGAGGGTGTAGGGCAGTTCTCCTAGTCTTTACTGGGAGAAAGACTGGAAAGGAAGCTCCTTCTGGAGGGGATGGGTTTGTCCCTATTGAATAGCTGAGCTTGGCATGGTCCATGGCTGTGGGGAGGCAGCAGGACGGTGCCCCAAACCAGCTCCTGCCTGATGGAAGCCAGCAGGGATGTGCAAGTTGGGAGAGGATGGGGCAGACACACAGCCAGGAGTTCCCAGGAGGTTCACCCTCCACCATCCAAGGGAGGCTCTGGGGTTATCCCAGCTGAGCACAGACAACCAGCAGGGAAAAAGCCAGGGTTATAGGGAAGGGAAGGCCAGGGGTCCTGGGAGGGAACAGCTGGGGGTTGGGCCCAGGTGACCGCATCAAGACTCACAGACCTTGCAAGCACTGCAAACCTGCCAGCCATGGCACAACCAGCCCCAGGGCCACCAGTGGGAGAGATGTCCCAGCCCAGGTGACTGCAGTAAGAGAGGGCAATGATTTCCCTCTGTGCCAAATTCACTCCCTGGGGTGACTGTGAGCATCCCCATGGCCATGGTTGCTGCCAAGCCCGCCTGTGTGGCCTCAGGGGTACCTTAGGGCTGTCAGCCCCACAGGCTTCTTACACCCTGTTAAAAAGTTCACAGAGATATCCTTTTAATGTCTGAAAACATGCAAATTAACAGGTTCCTTGTGTGCTTCCTTGCATCCCTGGGGCTAAGGCGAGGTGCTCCAGGCTTCTGTGCGTTAAAATATTACTCCATGGTGGTACCACAATGCTCCTCTCACTTACTCATTACAACGGGAGTAAATAAAAGAGTCCAGCTCAGAAGTCTTCTGCCAACCGACAAAGCCTCCTGAGTTTTCTCTGGAGCAGCCATGGGTGCTGCTTTGCATGCTGCCATTTCCCTTTGCTCCCAGCTCCTCGGGCTGGGAGGTGCTTGGGTGGAAGCACTAGGCCAAGCCCAGCACCCATCTCCAGCTTGGCCTTTGCTGGTGGGGAAGGAAGGAGAAGGGTATTTTGTGACTTGCAGAGCTCCCACCCTCACTTTAAGCATCACTCTCACACCTTGGGGCTCATCCTGTGCAGTGGCACCATGCCAGTGCCATGGAGGGGCAACACTTCCCATGTCCCACCCCCCAGTGGGAGGGAAGGAGCAGGAGAAGACTGTGAGGGTAGTGGTATCTTCTCTTCATGCTTCCGATAACCCTGCCAGCAGTGGGCTCCCTGGGATGAAGGGGGCTGGAAACAGCTGTGCCCATGGAAGTGGTCCCAGTGAGATGCACAGAGGAGGGCAGACACACCTTTCAGCACACAGTGGGGTCTCCAGACCCCCCCTCCACCCATCTCCTGCTGCTGCCCACAGGAAGAAGAGAAAGCAGAGCAGAAGGCTTATGAGGAGCCTTCAAAGCACAAATTGATTTCTTCTCTGGTTACACAGGTCACCAGGGTGGGACACCATCATCTGCTAATGCTCAGGGCATCCACCCCCTCCACAGCCTGAGAGTGCAGTGGAGGCTGTGGGGTCCTGGCAAGTGGTGCAGCATTGCTGAGGGGCTGGCAGGGGCTCCTCAGGTCTGCAGGAGCAGCTGGGGTGGCTGGCAGTGCTCCCATTCCGGGATGGGGACAGCCATCCCTCTTGGGGATGGGGAGATGCTGTGCAGGCGCCCAGCACCGGCGCTGCCTGCGGGTGCGGGTGGGCGGCAGGATGCATCCCGCTGCCTCTGCTGCTCCGGCACCCGGCTGCACGAGCTCCCTGCGCAGCCAGGGAAACTTCGGGCTCGACTGGGTGCCAAGTTTGCCCCAGTCCAGCAGCCATCGCTCGCAGAGAAAGGTGATGTGCCCGGGGGTGAGGGGCTGCCCCTCATCCCCCTGCACGCCCTCAGGACAGCCCCCCTCCCCAAGGCCCGGCCGGTCCCCTACCATTTCTCCCACTGATCTTCCAGCCAGCTCTCCTCCTCGGTGCTCGACTCCATTTTCAAGGATAGCTGCATTGAGGTGGACCCCTTTTTCCCTGGGGGACAAGCTCCCACCCCAAAAAAGACCCCTGGTCCAGGGGCAAGGAGGAGTGAGGGAGATAATGGCTGAGCCCTGGGCACCCACTGCCCCTCTGCCTGCCCCAGCGCAGTCTGTGGCTGCCGGCACTGCTCTGTCTCCTCACTGCGCAACCTGGGGAGGCTCATTAAAAATAGATGGAATCAGCTGTCCTGGAGGGGAGAAAAAAAAAACCCAACCAAAAAACCCTCTCCAGCTGAGCCAGCGCCAATTCCCTGCACTCTGCCGGGGATACTGACTGCCTCCACTTGCCAGCCAGCCAGCCCGGCTCCTGGTCCTGCTCCAGCATCCACTCTCCAGCACCCGCAGCAGGTACAGGGGATCTGCTGACCCTGGCACAGATGCCCACACAAACTGGCTTCCTCCTCCTACTGCCCTTGCTGCATGTCTGGCTGAGCCAGGGATGAGGGGCTCTGCCCCACTGCAGAGATGGGATCCCTTCCTGTGGGAGACAGGAGCACTTGTCTGGCTTCTTGCCAGGTAGAGCAGGGCCAGCTCAGCAATGCGAAGGCCGGAGAGATTCCTGTGCAGCAGGGCTGGTGCCATGGCCAGCCACGTTCCCTGGGCAGAGGGAAGCCACTGGAGCACCTTCATCAAGGGGCAAGCCCAGCTGGTGCAGAGCAGTGCCAGGTGCTCTGCTCCTCTCCCCATTATGCCCCCACCTAACCCCTTGCCCTGCTCGTGCCTCAGGCAGGGCCATCCCTGACCTCCAACCTCTAACCCCTGTTAAGGGCCAAGAGAAATACCTGGTGAGCTGCTCTGCCAGCTCCCCATCATCTCTGCTGCTGAAGGAGAATAGGGGCCTTTCCCAGGAGGGACTGCCAGATGTTGCTGACAAACTCTTAGTGTAGTGGCCTCAGATAATCCTCCATGATTCCCAGGGGATCTCCTCCACACCAGAAGCACACCCTGCTCTGCACCACTGCCCGGTGGCTCCCCTTGGCCTCCCAGCCCAGGGGCTGTCAGTGGTGGCTGCGTCTACCATCAGCCTGACTGGCACTGCTGGCTCCTTGGGACCTGGCTTTGGCCCTGGCTGGGTAAGTGATGTTCTCAGGAGTCTGGCCCACCGTGTGGCCTGGAGGCCTCTGCTGAGCTAACCTGTCACTGGCTCTTGCCCCACCAGTGCCGTGCCACTGACGAATGTCACTCGTGACTGTGTTTATTGTCTTTCAGATCCTTGATAATGGTATCTAGGGCTCCATCTTCCCTATCAGCTCTGCCTGGAGGCACCTTGTCTGCTTGAAAAATCCTCACTTAATGCCATGAGTAAAGAAATCTCTTTCTCTGTAGTACTCCCGCCCTTTTCTCCTCTCACATGGGTGCTCCGGGGCTTCCTAGGAGATACAAGGCTCTACGTTATCCCCCCCCTCCCACTTCTCTGCTGGAAACACCCTTGTCTTTCTCTCTTGCTTCTCAAAGAGACTAAAAATACCAGCAAAATGAAACAGCTCTGACTCTCTTCAGCTCCAACATCAGCAGGAATTGTCTGAGCAGAACCTACCCAGGTATTTTGGCCAACTTCCCCTGCCAGCAGCAGGGGCAGAGGCATGGGTCTCAACTGTGTGCCACTGTAGGTGGGCACCACAGCATCACAGGTATGTGGGAGGTTAGCTCCTGCCCGTGAGGGTGGGGAAGCCCTGTGCCTGCAGAGGTGATGGGTCCTGCCCTGAAGGACATGTCGAGAGGCATCAAGAAGCTGGCAGCCCTGCTAAATGCATGAGAACTGATGAACTCAGGACACCCAGGAACAGTGAGCTAGGGCACACATGTGTCTGTGAGTGGAGGCAGCTGCTACCTGCCCTTAGCAGGAGCAGCTTGATTGCAGTGATAATAACTGCCTTATAAATCTAGCCTGGCTGAGCCCTTGACTCCTTCCCCTGCCGGGGAAAAGGGACTTACAGCCTCACTTCCCAAGCCTGCTGCCCCTGCACAGGATTTCCCATGCAGGGACTTGGCCAGGGCAATGGAGCATGGTGGAGCTGGGGGCTCCAACAAGCCCAGCTGCCCAGGCTGCACCCTGATACTCTGTGATGAGGTCCTGTAACCAGCGTCAGAGGTTAAGAAAGTACTATGCTACCTCTGAAGGGCCCTGGGTTTCCTCTTCCATCACAAGAGCCAGAGACTCTTTTAATTTTAACTGCAGAGAAGGCGCTGTCTCTCCATCAGAAGACAGCCCTTTTGTGTCTCCTCACAAGAAGGCAGGTAGCCCCTCTCCAACACCCAGCTCGTCACCTCCAAACAAGCTCTTCCGATTGCTCCAGATGAGCACGGCAGACACATAAAGCAGCCCGTACTGCTAGGACTGATTTTTGCCTCAGCCTGAGGGTGCTGCTTTGAACTTCTTGAGGAGATGAAGGGGTCTCCTCCCCTTGGAGATCTCCTTCCCTCCCGAGGTCCCAACTGCATGGGAAAGGGCTGTGATTTCCCACAGGACTCCCTGAGGAGCAGGGTAGTTCCCCCTCTCTCCTGACCCATGCAAATAACTCCCTAAGGGTTTCCTTCCCTTCTGTTGCTTTTACATGCCTTTACTACAGAAACCAGGAGGAGATAGAGGAGATCAGTCACTGACCCCCCAGAGCTCAGCTACATCAGAGCCACACTCCTGCAGGCAGCAATGGTGAGTGCTGCAAGGCCCTGCACCCAGCTGTGCCAGCCCTCCCTGCCCCTCTTACACTGGGCAGAGGGACCTCCCGTCCCAGAGAGTCCTTCACAGGAGAGTTTGGCCCAAAGTGCCAGCAAAGCCTCTTGGCAGAGCTAGGAGCTGCAACATTGTGTCCCAGAGAAGGATGCTAAGGAGCCGCAGGTGAACACAGTCTCCATCACAAGGCTTTGGGAGGCTTAAGGACAACAGGGAGACTGGGTGAGAAGAACTTTTTCATTGCTGCCTCCAAAAATGCTGTTGGTCTTATCATGGTGAGCAGCCACCTCTGGAGGTCCTGCTGGCTAAATGAGGGCTCACCTCACTATCCTTCTCCTCCCACCTCTTCTTGCACAACACCAAACCATCACCAGGAATGAGGACCTGCCAGATGACCATCCCTGGCCTCTTTAGAGCTTCATACCCCAGCCCATTGGAACTCTTGCTGGCCAGGACCAAGTCCTCTCCCAATTCAAGCCAACAGATCACCTAACACTCATGCCAGCACATCATCACTCAGGGAGCTGTATGAGCAGGTGAAGGCACCAGAGGGCAGAAAGTCTGTAACACCTCATCCTGCAGGCAACAAGCTGGAACAGAGCATGGTGCTCACCTGGGACCTCACCATCAGCTGCAGCCCTCACCCTGAGCCACACTCTTTATTGCTGGCTCCAGCTCTGCTGTTGGGGATGGCCACTTGTTGAGCCCCTCTGGCAGGGATGCAGGATTTGGGACAGGCAGAACCCAAGTTGTGTCACATAGTAACCCAGCTCTCAAACTGGACTCCCTCCTCACACACTGCTCCCTTCCACAGCATCACCTCTGGTCTGCCAGACCCTTGCCCAGGCACAAGGACGTGACCAGCATCTCCTTCCACTTCATACCTCACATCCCAAGCGCAGTGCCCGGGGAAGACTGTGCACCTGCCCTAACTCCCCAGCTCTCTCCCAGGCTGCATGGCCTCCCCCATGGAGGCCAGCTTTTCTCAGGGTCAGGCTGCCAGGGCACTGGGCTCCCTTTCTGAAGGTCTGATGCACAGCAAGAAGCAGCACCTTGTCCCCCCTCCTGGGATTTGCTGGAGAGCAGGAGAGTACATCCAGGACAGTGCTGGACGATGAGTCCAACCCTCTCAAGGGCTGGAGCTGCTCAGCAGCTCAACCTCTGGTCCCCAGCTCAGTGACCAAGCCCCTTCTCCACGGTGGACATTTCCAGAGACAGCATTTAATCACTTGATTTGCAGGGTTTACCCAGCCATGTTGCAACAGCTCCCAGCAGCTCTGGCAGGCAGCGCTGCAATAGGAGGTGGCTTCTGAAGCCACTCAGCAAGGGGCTCCGGGAGCAGAGGAGCCCCTCAGAGGTAAATTGCCTGAACACCACCTAAGCTGGACTGCACCTGCCTGCTTCCTTGCAGCGACCCAGTGGTCCCCAAGCCTCAGGGGCTGGGGCCTGCCAGAGGCAGAGATGAGCACAGCCATGGCCCCAAGTGTGGACCAGCCCCTCCTCCCCCCTTTCAAAATTTCCCCATAGAAAGCAGCTGGTACTGATCCCCCCTTCTCAGCCAGCTCCCCTGCAGCACCCCTGGATGCCAGAGACAAGCAGAGAGCAATGGCTGACGACGGCACAGCCACCAGAAGCAGCAAGCCTCCCCCGGATGGCAAGCAAGCAAGGCTGGGCATGGCACCTGCGAGCAGAGGCAGAGCTCCCTTACCCATCCAGCACATCCCTGTCCTAGAGCTGCCCTCAGGAGACACCAAAGAGTCTAAAGCCCCTGGTTCCCACATGTTGGCACCTCCAGGCACCCCTGGCTTGGCCCATGCCGACAGAAGCCCCTGTGAGCAGCCTTTGTGGGCTTCAGAGAAGAAACAACCCCCTGCATCCCAAATCAATGGGAGCACTTAGTATTGCTGGGAGGATCAATTCTGGCACTCTCCCACCATGTCACTTGGGGTTCTGGAGGACCTGAGATTTCTAGGAAAGGGCTAGAAAAAGGCTTTCTTAGGGGTGAAGAAAGAGATTAAGCTTTTTTTTTTTTTCATGGAGAAGAGGTGTTTGAAGAGAGGATAAGACAGGTAAGGAAGCCAAGGTGACATGGGGCCAAGCAGGGGCCTGGCAGGAGCTGAAATGGTGTATGGGGTGAGGATCAACATGGGCTTGAGGGTGAGGGCAAAGCACCGATGGGGGGGCAGGGTGTGGGGGGTGGAGAGACGGGGGGGGGCGTTCAGCGGTGCTTAGGAGGGGGCAGAAGGGATAGTTGGGGTGGGATGCACGGGCAAAGAGATGCGCGGGAGGAGGCAGAAGCGCTGGACGAGGAGGGGGCCCGGCGCGGCGGTGGGGGGCGGGGGGGCTGCAGCAGGTTGGGAGAGCTGCCAGGGGAGGTAGCAGCTCCGCGGGGATCCCGGGGGGGCGGGGGGCGGCTGGTACCTGAAATTTGGGGGTGAGGCGAGGTGCAGCCCCAGGAAGGGGGAGGAGGCGGGCGGGGATGCGGCTCCTTTCTCTCGCTCCGCCATTCTGTGGCTCTCTCCATGCAGGCGGAGGGCGGGCGGGAGGGAGGGAGGCAGGGAAGGAGGCAGGGAAGGAGGGATGGAGGGAGGGGGATGCTGGCGGTGCCGGTGGGGAGGGACATACCTGCCGCCGGGGAGAGCGGGGGAGGCAGCCCGGGGGTTCCTTGGCGGGGCCCCCGGCGGCACCTGCCTGAGAGATGCGGTGGCAGCTGGGGGCGACACCCCGCACCCCGACCCCAGCCGCGCCGCCCGGGCCCTGGGAAACGCCCGCCCCGGCGGACCAGATGTGCCCGCAGCTGGACCCACCTCCGCCCCCCGCAGCTGTGCCCGCAGCTGGAGGCAGCGGCCCCCCAGGCAGATGCGCCGCAGGGGGCGGCAGCGGCCGCAGAGCCCCCGGGGACCCCCTGCCTGGGACTGGGCCCCCTGGGAGCAACCCCAGGAGCGGGGCCAGAGGAGCGGGCGGGCAGCAGCCCAGGGCCAGGAGCTGGACACACAGGCCCACTTCGCTTCCAAGGGGCTCCTCCCGAGCAGGGGAGCGTGCCTGGAGGTAGCAGGAGCTGCAGCTTTCCCACCCACAGCGGGTCGCGCTGCTCGGCAACAGGTCTGGCACAAACCCCGTCCCTATCGACCTGTCAGGGTCGCAAGCACAACAGGGGGAACTAAGCCAGCAGCTCATACACATGTTCCACAGGCATAAGGCAGGGGGGTGGGAGGGGGGGATTGCATTTTGAGGTTGCAGGTCTCATCCCAGACCAGGCAGACTCACTCTCGCATCCAGCTGATGCTCCAGGGAGCATCTTATCTTGGGTGAAGGCTCTTCTCTGCTACTCTTTCTTCCCCATCAGCCTGAGCAGCAGATTTCTCTGCCTGTCTCTCCTGCCCTGGCTTTGCAGGCTCTCTCAGAGAACCCTGGAGGCTTTGCTGTGCACAGAAGTAGACAACACTGGTAGTTCTAGGTCCTTCTTGTATTCCCTGCATACCCACTGTGCTCCTGGTTACTGTCTTTGACAGTCCTGGATGGGGTGGGTGGCTTTAGCAGTTCAAACTTTAAAGATATAGCAGGTCCCATCAGTGTTTCTTAACCATGGAGCTGTCATTGAAGGAATCATATCAGTTCTTGGCAAAGACCCAGGACATCAGCTGCTCCTCCAGAGAAGATCAAGCAGAGCCCTGCAAGGCACACAGCCCTGCTCTCACTCAGGAGTCTTGATCTTCTGCCAGGCAAACTTGAAAGAGATGTCACTCCCAGACCAGCATGGAAACAAGCACTCACTCACCCACAGGGTCACCATGCACATATATCCCCAGGGCAGCCTCCTGAGTGGGGACTAAGTGTCCCCTTCCCAGCACATGCTGCCTTTTGTCCCTTTCAAATTGTCCAACTGACCATCAGGTTCACTTCAGAGCAACTCTTCTCTGAGGAAAGGTTGTGTGTTGAGAGAGATTTCCCTGCTTCTCTCCCCCAGCTGAACCACCTGATCTCCCCTACATGCAGCTGTGATACCAGACTAGCCCTCTGTGCTTTTTCCATGAGCCATCCCTCTCACTGCTTCAGTTTCTCCTCTGACCCAATGGCCATGGCTCTGGCTGCCATCTCTTCATATATAGGTGTGATTTCTACTTTTCAAACCTCTCAGCCAGCCCCTCCTGAAGCCACTGCAGCTCCTTCTTTGTGCAGATAGAAGGAGACATGGGAGAAGGGCACTTCCCCAACCACCAGCACACGGAGCAGGTAATCACTCTGCTAGAAATCCAAGGTTAGCCGGTTTCCATCCTTAGCCACATCACTGTCGGTCCTCTGACAGAGAGAACAGATGTTCTGGCCAGCACAGAGGAGCCTCAAACCCAACCTCCAGGTTTAATTTACATTATTATACTCTGGGTAGAGAAAGCTGGACTGAGTTTGCTGTCACCCTGGCTCTTCATCTTCTAAGACACAGGCTGCTGTCTCCTGAAGGTTTTTGTCATGTATAAGCTACTTCAACCATGTAAGTGTTACTTCCTCAAGCCCACCAGGTCTTTACTGGAGACAAGAGAACTCAGCAACAGCATGAACCTTGACTGCACCCTCACTCAGTTAACCAATGCACCGTACACACTGCTCT
This sequence comes from Apus apus, assembly GCF_020740795.1. Taxonomy (NCBI): domain Eukaryota; kingdom Metazoa; phylum Chordata; class Aves; order Apodiformes; family Apodidae; genus Apus; species Apus apus. The sequence continues at coordinate 25,614,831 of NC_067286.1, forward strand.
CCTTGTAGGCCAGACATGCCCTTTTATCTGCAGCACCCCTTTGAAACACTCCAATTTGCATCTTCAAAAACTGACTTTTACATCTCAAATTTGCCAAGCAAATTAGACTCCAAATTTTAAATGCTTATATACCCAAAGTGTTTTAGAATTGTCTTTGTTAAGTTGCAGTAGTAACTCAGCTGGTATTTGGACTGGTGGTATCTGAACATACCCAACCGAGGCTAAGGCTCTAGCAACTTCTGTCCCAGCCTCATTGCTAAAGCTAGATGAGAAATGTCATGGCTAGCTGAGATTCCTGAAGTCTTGTTGGTTGGTTACTGAGAAAATAATGTGCCTCATGTGACTCTCCAAGGATAAAAAGAACATTCCAGTAACTGAGTCTACACAGAAGCAACAAAGAGGATGGCATAATGCACAAGCAGAACTTTACTCCAGCTGTGTTACTAGCTAGTTACTAGATTGCTTAGTCATGGTGTAATTTAGTATCAGCTAATTACTTCGCTGAACTGCAAGAGGAAAGGCTCAGTCACTGATAGGAAACCCATGTTGAACAGTGTTCACACTGTTCATAGCTCTGTAGTGCTTCTCTCCCGCTACCACCCTCTCAAACTAAGGAGCCTCTGCACAACTCTGGGGAACATCTGAAAACATGCTCTCACAGCATCAAAACCCAACTGCTCTCTTCCCAGGCAAAGAGCTCATCCTATGCCTGCTTTGGGGGTGCCTGTATCAGGTCACATATTGCCACTTAATCCCAGAAAGCAGTTGTTAGCCCAGGAAATGGGCATCTCCAAACTGGCACCCATTTCATGATCCTTTGTCATCTCAGTCTCCAGCAAGCTTCTGCTCCTTCCTGAAACAAAGATGGAATCTTCACTAATGGTTATTGATGGCATTTTCTTTCCCCAAGAACATGCCAAGTTGTTTTTTTTAAATGAATCAAACTGTTAGCACTCACAAATTGAGAAGAGCTTGCCACAAAAATACCTATGCAAGGACAGTGCAGCCTTGTTCAATCTGCCATCTTGTAGTTTAATTGAACATGCTCAAGCCTAAACAACACAGAAAACAGGGAACAACCATTCCTGACTCCTATGTGACAAAGTTTCACACACCTTTATTGTTTCAACTGGGAAAAAATGTGTTGATGAATCCCAACCTACTTAACAGGTTTCTTGCAGGAAGTTTCTCCCTTATCTTTGGCTGGCCTTGGGTTTCTGTGTTATACTATCTGAACAGCTCTTCCAGGTGCCACCATCCATATCACAAGTGCCGACAGACACCTTGCAAATGCGATTTCCTCCTCACCTACAAAGCCTTTAATGAGATCACTTAAGAGATTTTTTTGCCTCCCTTTTCTTTGGCTCCTTATCCCCATGGATCCAGCCCCAAAAATGCCACTTTACCAAAGGAAATAATTTGGACAACAAAAGAGAGGGTTAAAGACATTTATACAGATATATATATATAAAAAAGTAGTATTTACAGACCATTGCCTAAACATGAAACTCTCCAAATGACCAAAGTCACAATCTCTGTAACGTTAGTGTACAAAGTGCATATTTCCCCTTCCTTCTCTCTGCAGCAGAAGACAAGGGAGGGTCTCTTTTTCTTTATACCTTTCTGCCCTCAAGACAGTGAGAGTAATGTCTGTATCAGATTGAAGGAGACAAAACCTGTTGATTACTGGGTTATCCACTAGGCAGACTGATTAGCTTAGAAGAAATTAAGGGCAGGAAAAGTGACTCTTGTTTACTTGGTCAGTCTGCCCAACGTATTCCCCTGGGAAAAGCAATCTACAGTCAATGCCTGAGGGAGATGAGTGGGAAGGAAAGGTTATTCAACTATTAAAAAAATAAATTAACAGAACCAATTCAACCACCCCAGGTTCACCAGATACATGACTTAGTTTCTATTTGCAGCTGCATTGCTCCGGGTTCAAACATGGGCTCCAAAACTGAATCTGATGATCCCAGTTAGAATGGGAGACAATTCCTGTGCTTCCCAAGCTGTTAGTTGCATAACCTCACATATAGCCCCACAGTATCTGTGCCAGGCGGGGATGAAAGGTTTTGGACAGCAAATGAAAACAGTGCCAACAGCAGCCCATTGCACAGGATTAGCTACTTGATCTAATCCCTCTTGAAAACAGCCAAAAGAGAAGCTCTCCTGCAGTACTACCCTCTCCTGCCCTCTTAGATGGGAAGGCAAGCAGAGGCACTCTGCCAGCACTGTGTTGAAATGACATGCAACATGAGCAGGCCAAGGAGTGTATGGTTAAGAGCCAAGAAGGCTACACAATTGTCCTGCCAGACTACAAAGCACCAGTGTGAATGTTAATAGCAATAAGGAGCAGTGTGCAGGCTATGAGGTACAGGAGTATGCTGTGTAGAAACTCAAAACACAGATGACTACACAGGAAAGAGCAAACATTCACACAGAATGGGGAGGGGACTAAGCCTGAGGAAGACTCACTTCTAAGAGCTGGTGTGTAACAAACCCCTATCAGTATGAGGCACTCCACAGGCTACACACCAGACATTGGTCACTCCATCTGTGAGCTCTCATTCAGGGCACGAAATGCTGTAGAGTGCAGGGCACAGGTGTAGCTCCCTTATTATATGGAGCAGCAAGCTTCAGGGGGACTGCTTTACTCATATCAAGGCATGGTCTTTTTCTCTGAAGAATTCCTCCTTCTCTCAGAGTCCCTCCTCCACGATGTCAAACTGCTCTAAAGCTGCCTACTCCAGGCAACAGCACTATGGGTTGCCTTTCAGCAGCGAGGTTCCTCTGCAGGAAAAGTTTTAACCACCTTTCAAGTTTGTATCTTTTTGTGATAGTGCTACAGTTGTCCTTCATGTTGTTTCCATTGCCCATGAGTACCACCTTGATTTACTCAGAAAGCATTTATAACCCCACTAGTCTAGCCTATGAAAAGAAACACTGAGATTTTCTTGCTCTCTGATAGGATGGGTACTCCATTGTTGACATTGTAGCAGCTTCCTTCTCGTCTCCTGCTATAATCTGAATTAATCAGTGCACCTCACTGCCCAGTACTGGTGATGAGAAAGAATGTTTACTATTTCTGAGATGTGCAGATGTTGCGCCCTACATCAATGCACCAAGTCACAAGCACTGAGCCATTGTCAGAAAAGTTACACACACTCGGGAGTGAACAAGTTAACAGAAGGCTCTTGCCTCCTTAAACTTGGGCAGATTGTGGAAATGGGTGCGTAGGGGCTTATTTAGCTCTCTGGAGATCAGAAAGCCAAATATTCCCAAGCACAAGTAGTGCAGTGCCCTTTTGTGGCAGCTATTGGAATGACACATTTATATGAGACCCCAGATTTTCTGTTGTGGATCACAAGCTTCAGTCCCTCTGTGGCAGCAGGCCCTACTCCTCTGGTCACCTCTTCAGCACTCTCATTCTTCGCTTGCAAGGTGCTTGTTGCTGGCTGTAGGAGAAAGCAAGAGAGAGAATTTGCCTTGACCTACCCCTCATACTGAAAAGTTGGCAAAACATGTGACCAGCTCCTCCCTCCTGGGATCTGGAGCATTTCAGGCAAATGCCTGGACTTACCTAGTCCCCTCCTCCAGCCTGTACCCTCACCACATGGGCAAACTTGGCTGCAAACCCGTGCTGTGGAAGCTGAAGCAGCTTCACTAAAACAAACCCAGGAACAACTGTGCTGACTGTTGCAGTAACAGGGTACTGCCCTCTACTGGAGAACTGAGTAAAGGCAAAACAACCAGAGGGCCGATTACAACCAAATTACAGAGCTGTGGAATTACAGTTAGGAGCCACCTCCCTCCACAAGCAAGGCCATTTTGTTTTTAAAATGCAGGGACCAAGTAAAAATTGCATCTTGCTAGCTGCCAGAACAAGGTAGTTTACGCCAGATCACAACAGGGACTACTCACAATCATAAACTCTTGCCAGGGATCTCTGCAGCAGGGAGACCTGTCACTTTGGCTCGTTTGTACAGTTCTTCCGTGCACAGCTCTTCTGCTTCCTCGTGTTTGCGCTTCGGAGAAGCCTGGTCTGCTTGTGACAGCCTCATGGCTGTAGAGGAAGAAGAGTAATTGCAACATTTCCCTTGCCTTTAAATGTGTTCATAAGTACACCCTAGCCTAACCTGCTACAGAGCTGGGAGCAAGAACATGCAGTGCACAAGCACAGACAGACGTTGTCTCAGTCTCTCTGAAAACTTTTGAAAAAAACTTTGTTAAAAGCAGAATAATTAGGGCTCCCAGAACAAACACAAATGTATCCTCTGATGAAGGACAGCTTAAATTATCCCTGATTAGCCCTACAGGGATTTGCACTTCTCCCTTCAATGGCCACATATGATCCCATACAGGCAATAAAAGATTCACTTTAATGAACTCTTCAGCCCCTTTAGGAATGAAAATCAGGGACTTCAGAAGAAAGCCTAAAGGAAGGTGAATGTGATTTATGCTTTCTTATCTACACACACTCTTCTGCTAGGAAAGGTTCTCTCTCTCCTGACTGTAGCCTTTAAGTCGACATGAAACTATCTCAGAAGCACACAAAATAGCTCCAACTCACCTGCACTGGTGCTGCAGCCCTGCCCTGAAGCTGAGTCTGTGACTGGGCCACTGAGATCTTCCACACATGAAGGGACTGATGCCAGTAAACCTACAGAGAGGCAAGAGGATCACAGCTAAGAAACAAAAAACACACCGAGTGGGAGAAGCCTCTCACATTAGTGATCATCCATCAGCACACTCACATCCCACAGCAGGATGAGTTCAGAGCTGCCCTCACCCAGTGCTGGCCACAGACACTGTGATCTAGTAGCATATTTATTTAGGATACTCTGTCTAGTTTTTCCCAAAGTGAAGATTGGACTACTGGTGGCATATGGATGGTGCCGTGCCACGGCCAGCTCTCAAAATTAATCAAACCCCACTATTACCTGTCCAAGAGCTCAATGGAGCATTCCCTGAAAACCAGCTGAGCAGATGTGGCAGGGACTGCTTCCTCTTGCAAGGTATGGCCAGAGAGACAAGTGCTATCTATTTTAAATTATGCATCCTCCCAGCATTTTATCTCCTTTTGCAATTGTTGGTACTCACAGAGCCCCCTGTAGCGTGACAGCTGCTGGTAAATCTGCTTCATGCGCTCTATGTTCAGTCGGCTGGTTTCTGCGTGGTTCACCATGGGTTTGGGGTAGTCCACCCCAATGATACACTTTGCTGCCTTCTGCACAGACTCTGGGGCATTCCATGGTTCATAGATGTATCGGGAGGGGAAGCCCTTTAGTTTGGGCAGATACCTCCTGCAACACAAGTAAAAAGATGCACGAACACCACTTAAAAATGCAGCAATGCAGCATCCACAATGCACAGAGAGCATCATGCACCTGCCAGCTACCAAATAGCTAGGCTCACAGATCAACAGGGAGAAGCTCCAGTCACACTGCTTACTTAACAAAGTCACCACTGGGGTCTGTGCGACGTCCGAAGCCCACGGGGCAGTAACAGTGGAAAAACTGCTGGAAGAACGCACTGCACGAAAGCCACATCCAGCTGCCTGCATTGACGCTGAAATCTGCATCCAGCAACAGCTCATCAAATACCTGCAGCAACCAAAGGAAAACACCGTGAGAGCTTCCCCAGGCAGGACTCTGTGGCAGAAGGACCCAAGATACTATTTCAAACAGCAGGCACTGCGCTGGGAGAACAGCCCCTAGGAACCAGAGCAGCAGCAAAGAGGTGATCTGCTGGCTGAAGCCAGTTGGCTGGTCAATGTATCTCGTGCTTCCCGATGCTTTCACACAGGGAGGCACTCTCTGCTTGCGCTGAAAAAGTGCAGGCTTACCTCTTATGCAGCTACAAACTAAATCACTACCCAGTATTGCAGCAAGCCTTGGGTATTGATCCTAACAAGTGCAAAGTACCAACTGTGAGAAGCAGGCAGATGCTGCACAGAACGAGCACCAAAGCAAGAAGGAAGAAGCTTCTAAAGGTCCCAGAGCACAGCGTCACTGAGAGGCAGACAGGTTTCAGCTAACTCGCTCACATCCATGCACAGGCACTGCACTTTCAGCATCTGACACACTTTCAGCTTTGTGACAGGATGTCCCTGCCTCCACTTTTTGCATAGGGCAATATGTACACTGGATAGGTTCAAGCTGTCTCTCCCTTCAGATGGCCCAAAAGGAGGGTCTTTTACCTCTTTCCTTGTGAGACTCTAGACTCAGATTTCACAGTCATGGAGCCTTCCCTGACCGGCACGATGATGAATTATACCATGAGCAGAACGGTCCAGTTATAAAGTGACATTGAACTTGCAAAGAAAACAGATGGACTGAAAGAACTTTTGCAAAAAACAAGAACAAAAAAAAGGCTAGAACCCCAGTCCATATTTACCAGCAGATCCCACTAACATTTAGTTATGGTTACTGGAGACTCTTGATATTGTCAGAGCCTCATTGTAGAAGGCAGAAAGAAGTTGGGCTGTTGGCAGGCCCAAAGCCTGATAGCAAATCCTCTCTTCCACGCAACTTTAACATGTGAAGCAAAAGCCATACCTGTGTGCCCATCCTTGCAGCAAGTGCCAGGGAGACTTTTGCTTTCCTTATGGCCTCCTGCAAGCCTCTGGAAATGCCAGACTCACCTTGACTCCTGACTCCCAGCTGATCCAGAGGTCGCCCCTGGTCAGGAAGCAGGCCACTGCATGCCTGGCCAGATGGTGGATCCACCCTTCCTGCCTCAGTTGGGTCATGATTGCATCGATCCAAGGGAAGCCCGTCTTGCCCTCTGCCCACTTTGCCAAGGCTTCAGGGTTCCTATCCCAGGGGATTTGGATGCAGATGGGGTTTCCCTCCATGCGATCAAACTTTGGGTTGTTTGTGGCTGCTGTGTAGAAAAACTCTCGCCACAGAAGCTGTCCATACAGAGAGAGGGGGGGGGTGCTGTTCCGCTTCACCTGTGGAGAAGGGAACCAGGGTATTCACAAGGAGGGGAGGACTGGCTTCACTAAACCACACAATTCCCAAGTCAGTTACTGACAAGCCTCATAAAGGAACTAAATTCCAGATAATTTTTTACCCAGAAACCCCAGGTAGTAAAGTTAGAGTGCTGTTCTTTAGCTCACTCAGTACACTGACATGAGACTCAAATGTCCCAAAACTAGCAGCAAAAAGCTCTACACAACTAAAGACACAAGAGTTCAAGTTGAAGAAAAGGGTATCAGCAGATTTAAGGTCTGCTTGACTATATACAAGAGAATCACCTTTCCTCATCCAAGAGCCTCCTCTGTAGGAGCAACAAGCTCAGCTCAACAGTCAAACACAAGGGAGGCAACAGTAACTTTTGCAGTCATTCAGGCACACTGTCTGGAAACCAGCATCAGGCTATGCTCAAAACCAGGCTGCTCTCCAAATGAACCTTTTGTCTTACCTTCTTATACAGCTCCCAGAGACGATAGTAAAACAAGCGGCAGGACAAGCAGCCGAAGCGCAGGTAGGGACTGAGTCCTGTAGGGCTGGCCAGCAATGAATTGGCGTTCATCCTTGGTTTTTCGTAATTTGCAACCCATGCCTAGACATATTCAGGAGAAATGAGCCAAAAAACTCCCACATTTGTGGGACACTACTGAGGGCAGACCTCTGTGTGAGTGGCAAAGCCAGGTCTGACAGCACAGTCACTTCAAACCACTGCTGGGTAAAATCTCAAGTGGGCAATCCCAACACCCCATTCAAGAAATGCAAAACCTTTGCTCCAGTGTTTAAACCACTTAGTTATTTTTAGCCCAGAAAGAGACTAGATTTGCTTTATGTACAGGAGCTAATAACCCTGACTGCTCCTAGAAACACAGGCTAACACCATTGTTTATGTCCAGGTATGTCCATCTCATTTCACAACTGAACAAGAAAATCTGGGGAAATTCAGACCTTTTTGTGGAGCATTCCATTGATAGTTTATTCCCTCTTCAGCACAAGAATTTATACTTTGATCCTTACAACTGCCACCTTGCCATCCAACATTAAAAAGATACAAACTGTTTAAAACTGAGTCATGTCTCTGCAGCTGGGCCATTTTAAAATTATTTGCCTTGTGCACTGTAATGAAGAACTTGCGCCCCATGGAAGAAATGTTTGTGTTTCAGCAAGGGGCTAAAGGAATGATAGCTGGTGAGACAACATATTGCTAGGTTCCTGTACAAGGGGAAGGCCTTATTTTAAAGGTATGTACTTGCACTAATACCTCAGATAAAGACAAAGGAGCTGGTGTGCAGTGTGTAGCAAGGACTGAGCAACTTACAGGAGAGTTTCCAAGTTAGCACTCCTCTAAAGGAAGCAGAAGGGTAAAAACGTGGAAGAGAATCCTGTATGCTTCAAACAGCAGTATAATTAATATACATCTCTATTTCTTTGGGTTTGAGGAAGCCCAGGAGCTCCCTGCTCCACACACAACCCAAGATCACAGGAGTACAATAAACACGCCTGCTGGAGGTGACAGCTGGGGCCATTGCTAGGAAGAGCAGGGAAATAGGGGCAATGGCCAATGCCTAACATTTTTCATTCAGAGGCAGATCCTGCAGCAATCACCACTTAAATAATAGGGGTTACCTTTCTTTCCAAGTGTTTATCCAGCCGTGCCAAAGCTTCTGTCTCTCCTCCTTGCCAAACTGCAGGGGCAAGACCATCTGTAGGAAAGCCTGAAGGAAAGAACTTCATAAGATACGAAGTGATGGCTAGACAAAGAGTATAGAGCAGATTAAGCATTAATAACAGCAAGACATGACATACCGCAGTTGCCTACCATGGCTTACTTGCTGCTCTAGTCCTTCTATAACAGGCAAATCACGTGGAATGTGTGCAGTGTCTGCTCAGGGCACTACACCTCAAGGGCCTCTCCCTGCAATGCTTCTGGCAGCCTTCGGGGGACTTTTCCCGTTGCTCATAGCAGCACTCTCTTGTGTGTCTGCACTACTCAAAGGGTTCTGCTCCTAAAGTCAGAGCAGCTGGCAAAGAAACACCACTCTGCAGCTCTGTCTTACAAAATACCTTGCCAAGGACACCAGTAGCTCACTAGATAGCATGGCTGCTCCTGGGAAGCCTCCTATTCTGTTGAAAGCTGGTGCTGGAGAAAGCACTGGATTAGTGCTGAAGAATGGATGCAAAAGGGGTAGCAATAATGCAGCAAGCAGAGCAGTGTAAGGGTTGCAGACAGTCTCACATTAGGATAGATGACAAAGGAAGCAGATCTATTCAGGACACCTTCTGCTTTTATGAAACTGCTGAAACTGTGCCTTAAGGTACAATGTGATACTTCCATAAAGCTGGTATGGAGCCTCTAGTCACACACAGAGACAGTATTCTGCATTAATCCTTTCCTCCCTTGCATTTACATTAACTTCCCTGATGCAGGCCTTGCATTCCTCATACCTCAGCTCTCTATCCATCCTCCTTCTCCAAGAAAAATGCAGTACCATAAGGCATAGCAGGGTAAGTGAAGGAAGTTTCTGTAGTATCTTGTGCCTTCCTAAATTCCCTAATTGCCAATAAATGAATTAAATTATCTAAGCCTGGTGCACAGTTAGTTTACCTCTTCAGTCTGTTACATAATGTGTCAGAGATGGCAGTAGGAGGAAAGCAGCTGGCAAGGACATGAGACACTGATACAGTGGTTACACGCTCAGTATAGCAGAGAACTTAAGGACAGATGCAGAGCATTTCAGAGTGCTGCTAAAGGGGATGCTGTGCAGTGACAGCAGTCCATTTTTACGAGGTCCAGCATTTTTTGAAAACATGAGGCTGCTTCTGTGGCTAGAGCAAAGCCAGGACAAACGAGAACACTGGAGTTGCTCTGGGCACAGGCCAGCCATAAGAAACAGTTTCACTAGATCCTGTTTCAGCTGGCCTTAACTCTGGACACATACCCAGCTCTTCCAGGGATGGGACCCCATACACATCATCATGATTCTCTTGGATGTCCACTTTACAAGTCTCCATCTGCTGGCTCATTACGGTGCTCACTGGCTTCTTTGGGAGTTCCATTCGGCTAATGATGGCCTGGAAGCGCTTGTAGGTGAGGGGTGGCTTGTGGCCATTCAGCTCAATTATTCTGGAAACAAAATAAGCAAAGTGAAACAACACAGCCTCACTACCACAGAAGACAGAGAAATAACAGCCAAACTGCATCTCGCTATCTCTGCTCAAAATAGAGAAATCCTTGTAGACCTACCTACCAAGGGGTATTTAAAACAAACAAACAAGCAAGCAAGCACAACCCCAAAACACACCAGAAAACAAAACTCGCACATACTAAACCATCTTCATGAGAAAAAAAAACAAAACAGCTCCAGTTGCATCAGGCGTGCATCTCAATCTGACTGTCTCCCCAACACTGCAAATCCCAGACCTGCACCTGTTCCCCTGCCACCTTGCGACATCCTGACCTGACTCTGACCTTATTTCCTCCCCATCTGACACAAAAAGTCCCAGCCTGTTAGTGACCCCTCCTCCATCCATCTCAGATGAGACAAATCCCTATTTGCGTCATTCCTCTATCCTCCTTATCAGAGGAATCACTGTCCTCCCCCATGCCCTAGTGTCATGAGCAGACCTGTCTCGTGCTGTTCACCTGTGTCAGATGATGTTACGGAAAAGACATCCACAGTTCCCCACTGCTCTGCTTCACAAAGCATCCACAGCCTGCTAGGGCCATGCAGTCTTATTTTTCCTGTGACAGAAAGCTTTGAGAAGCTTCCTGGGCAAGGGAAGCATCCTCAGGGTGAAAGTTGCCATTTTAAACCTCCTCTTACGCAGGGAGAGGAAGAGTTAACAGCAAAGCAGACAGCACCGGGATCATCAACGTTACATAAAGCTGAGGCAGCCAACCCCACAGCTCACAGAGGAGCTGCAGAACAGCAGCCTTCCCCACCCATTACAGTCAACAGCTTATGCAAGGGGCTGGGCTTAAAGCCGAGCGTTTCGCCGGCGCCACGTGCCTCCCCTTCCCCCCGAAGCCGCACGTGTAGCGAGGAGGAGCGACACGCCGGCTGGTCTGCCCTGGCCCCGCCTGCCCCGGCCCCCGCACGTGTGCCCCGCACGGCCCCGGCCCGCCGCGCCCCCCGCCTCCATCAGCAGCCCGGGCCGCCGTGAAGGGCTTTCCGACAGGCAGCAGCGCTGTCAAGATTAAGAAGGAAGCCTCCTGCAGTTCCCTCCCGTTTTCCTGCTCGTAAGTTGTAAACGTTGGGAGAAAAGGGCACTGACAGGCAGGACAAGGGAAGGAAGGCAACCGGGACGTGGGGAGAGCACGAACACTGCGTTTTCAGTCCGCAGCTATAAACGTGACCTCAGCACAGCCCTCTCTGCCATCCCTCCAAGCACGTGTACTGAAGGGACCCTTCAGGCACACATTCTGCCCTGTACCTTCTTCATACTGGAGAGCATCTCCCCTGCCTTCACACATGCACCTTTCATGTGTGTACCTGGCTGTCTCTGTGTACCACCCCAGAGAGGGAAAGAGATCACAAACCTTCATGGATCCTACCCACCACAATCTTCTCTGAGGCTTGCACTGAGCACCAGGGTCCCCAAACAAGACCGACCAGAGTTCCCTGGAAAACCAGTGCTGCTGCTCAAAAAGAGGTGAGGCATTTGCAGTGACAGCAGCACTCTTAAGAGAGGATCACTTCTTTCCAGAGGAATTCAGAGCTTGGAAGAGAAAAGGTGACAAAGCTGCGCCGTGTTTGCCCTGAAGTGCTTGGGATGGCGGTGGAGAAACCACAGCTTTAACACTGCCTCTTTTTTCAGTCCTCTTCCACAGATCTGAAGAGGCTGCAGCTCCGTCTGAGATCCACACTATTATACCGCATTCCAAATTCACAGCTAAAACTTTTGTGAGCAGATACTTGGAACAAGTCACTCTGACTTGCAGGTGAGTGCAATCTGTATTTGACATTCTCAAAAATGTGAATACAAGTGAAGTTACCTAGTACATAAAGCTCCTGAATTCCTTAACAGTTATTGGATCTGGGACACAAGTCTAAAAAGAGATAGGACTAGAAGTTGCATGTTTCACAGCACCTGACACTGGCACTATGCAACAAAATTTCAACGTTCCACAATACCACCATAAAAAGAAGTAACAAATACTGAGTACTGTACAATATTGGATATTATACAGTATTGGGTATGATACGATAGATACTGGGTATTGTAGTGCCTTTCAGCCTCTGTACAAAGATTTGTACTGGAAGCCCCCCAAGCAGGAGTCCCTTCCTTCCTCCTACTGTCCTTCTAACCCACAATCTCACAAGACTTTCCCTGATGACAGAAAAAGGGAGTATCCTCCCCCAAAATTAATACTCCCATTTCATCTGTCTCCCCCAGCAAAACTCACAGACTACATGTGGCAGTTATTCTTGTAGTTTTCTTGAAGTGGAACAGAGAACAGCAGAATCACTACTCATCATACAAAACCTAACCTTTCTAGTGTTAGTGAGGAGACATAAGAGTACCAGACTAGCAAAATATTGCCCAGTGCTACCTGGCAGTAATACTTAGATGCCAGAAGTTCTGTGGGTCTTTTTGATTGTCACAGAGTCACACTTTACTGCAAGAAAGCAGGCAAGCAAAACCTGGCCATAGTTCTGGGGCTGCTAGGATTGTAGGGTATCCTACAGTCAGTCACCTGTGACAGCAAACTTTGAATGCAAACCCTCACAGGTGTCAGCTTCTGACATCTCCACAGCAGTGCCCCAGCAGGATGGCTACCAGGCTAGGGAAAGCTGCTCCTCTCAGATACCTGACACCTCAGGGTCAGGCAAGGGACTCAGTGTGCTCCCCCTGCTCCCTCGCCCAAGGAAAAGCTGTCAAGCAGACTGCTCAGTAACACACCCCACTACCAATTCACACAGACTATGAAGATATCCTTGCCAGTTTATGCAACTGCTCTGATCTAGCACCTCGCTCCACAGACTATGTAGGGCTACACAAATATAAGACATGGGCTATTTCTACAGTTCAAAGGGGAAATGGAGAGAGAACCAACAGATACTGCACACAACAGACACTGGACTAAGGACAAGCAATTCAACTTTGGCAGAATCACACACATGAGCAGATGAAAGATGAAGAAGTGATTTGATGACAGGCTAAGTACCAGCACAAGGAGAAAACACCTGACACCAGAGCACTATGCAAGACATACAAGGATAACAAGATCTGGCAGGCAGAAGTCTGACTTAGCCTTCTTCGATGGAAATAAACCACTTTTTTAGCAGAGTGCAATTATGAACTGCAGAACAACCAAAGTATGCACGCTTCCCTGGTGCCTGGTTCCTTTAACTTAGTACATATCGTCCTATCAAAACATGTTTAACTTCCATTTCAGCCTTAGGCTAGAATATCTGAAGAAAAGATGCTTCTAAAGCATGCTGCAACCACACAAGCCCACAGTTTTCTTGTCTGACCTAAACCAATCCCTCTGAATAACCCAGGCCTGCCTGGGATTACAGAAACCACAACAGCAAGCAGGCTACAGAGGATTTAGATCCTGAGGAGAAAACAGGCATACCCACAGAAGAGACAAAACAACCTGTCAACTGGAAGTCATCAGACAGAATAAATGCAAGTAAAGGGCTTTGAGCAGGCTAAGCTGATACCCAAGAGATTATCTTCTCTGACTTCTACAATCTGAGCATCGCTAATCTTGACTGGGAATTCCCAGATTTTCTTAGGTGTTATTTTTCAGCACTGATGCTGATTTTCTATCACACTCTTCCTTGTGTTGGGGTAGTGGAGGGGAAAGATGCTCTGATAATCACACAGCTATGCTGGCAGTGCCAACAAGGAGCATACTGTAATCTTCCTACTGGGTAAAACTGGTCAAATTCACAAATTAACTGAATGAGCTCTTTGTAAATGTTTAAAAGGAGCTGTTGGAGGTAGTATCAGGAACACGTTGCAGAGGACAAGAGAAGGACTGCAAGAATAATTTATACGGAAGTGAAAGGTTAGACTAAATTGTTTAAAACCAGTCCTGTCAATCTTGTTGGAAACTTGATTAAAGAAAGATGAGAAGTAGGATACCACCATCAGGTTACTAATTATTCAGGAAAAACAGTAGGCTAAGCAGAGGGACAACACATACCATGAGTTAAAAGACTGGGTAACATGACTGTAGAGTGATATACTCTTGAGAGGGGCTTCCAGGAGAAATACAGAATTAGAACTGTATTGCCACTTGCTGAGAAAACTCAGGGATGTGGAAAAGCAGGAAATGTCAGACCAACTATCTCCACAGACTGGATAGGTGTCACACCCTGCTGCCTGCCAAAACCCAATTTTCTAGTTACCACAAATGACTGTTCCATGGAACAATTAATCAAGAACCCACAAGGAAAGCAATTAATTATTTGATCTTAAGCAGTGCTAAGGTATAGCTGAAAATGTTAGTTGGCACTTGCCTGCTCTAACAGTGACTTCAGAATGCATCAATTTAACATCCTTCCAGAAGCAACACCATCAAAATGGCTTTTATTTCAAGAAGAGAAATGCATAAAAATAAGGAGGCATGCTAAGCAAAAAGAACAAGCTGAGACACCAAACACTGAGAGACAACACAGAGATAATCTGAAGATGATGTTGGGGGAAAAAAAAAATCAACAACTGGACACAAGCCATCAAAAAAGATTTCAGAAAGATCATATGAGTCAAAGCAATTAAAGAATAGCATCAGTAAAGATAATAGCAGGCAAAATCCTTCAGAAAAATAAAGGCTAAATAAAGGTAGAAAAAACCCAAACTTCAGTAGGTTAAATGAAAAAAACCCAAAACACTAAAGCAGCCTCCTTGCACCTCCCAACCCAAAAGAAAGTTTGAGAAAGCTTTTAGAAAAAAAACATAAGTAGTAAAGAAAAAATAAAAAAACCCTTTACAGACACTCCAGGATATTTATAGGGCCAAGAGGTGATCAAGTAGTAAAATCAGACAGCACAACAAAACAACCCTGCATTTATTTTTCATGTGTATTCATAATGGAGGTATTCAGGGAGGTTATGACTAAATCTTTTCAAGGAAATGTATTAGGAGATGTCACAGACTGGGAAGTCAGGAAGAAATGCCACAAAACAAACCCATGCTTGAAAAGCAATTGCTTGCCAGGATCAGCAAACATCAGGAAATACCCAAACTAAAAGCTGCTGCATGTGACACTTGCCTTAAAACTGTTCAAATACTATGAGGAAAAAAAAAATCAAATACAGCTCCAGATTTAAAAAGCATCTCAAGGCCATCAGAAGGATGACAGAATAGTGCTGGATGTGCATTTGGCAGATTGTTGGAAAATACTAATCGAAATGGTGAATGCACAGCACTTGCAATATGTTGGAGGGTCAATTTGGTCTTGGTAAAGGGAAGTTGTGCCTCAAAATCTGTTAGTGACAGTTGAGCCTGGAGCAAGGAATTGATACGCTCTACCTGGATATTCAGAAGCCATCAGACTAGATCCCTCACTGAAAATTTTAAAAGAAACCATGATAAAACAGGATAAAGGAAATGGTCCCTGCAGACAGAAAATTCTTTGAGATCCAGAATAGAGTAGGAATCCATTTTTCCAACAAGAGGAGAAATCCTACACATAGCTGAGCTAAAGCTTGTGCTGTTCAACGTTGCTCATAAAATATCCAGGAAGGGACAATAAAAGAGCACGATGATGAAGTTCACTAATGCAATAAGCTGAGATAGCTAAAGATGTAAGACAACTTAAAAACTTCCCTCTCCACCACATGAACAGCTGACAAAAATATCACATGAAATGCAGTGTTGGTTATGTGGTTTCTCCATATGCATGGCTACGCAATCTTACACTTAATTATATAGTAGCAGCTTCTCAAATAGCTATGATTATTCTGAAAGGAAGCCCCAAGATAGCAGCATTTAGCAGCACTCAGAAAAAGCCAAAAGAATGCTAGTGATTATTAGAAGACAGGGAACCTCATGGCACTACAAAAATCCATGTCCCTCCTACATTTTGAACGCTAGCTACAGTTTTCACCACTGCTCTCCATCTCTAGAAATACCCAGAAGTATAAAAAAAGCTGACAAAACTTAGAAGAGATATGGAACAGATTCCACCTGAAAACTTAAGTAAACTTAAGACTCTCCACCCTGGAAAAGACAAAGATTACATGAGGAAGGATGTACGTGGCATTGACATTGAAGGGGTGAGGATGTACTAAGCATTCATGGTCTTTTCTAATGCAAAAATTAGAAAGCAGCATCTGCTCAAGAGACAGGTTCAAGAACAATCCCCTCACTTCAAACAGAAGCATTTCCACACCTCATGTGCTAGCTGCAAAGCTCCTTCCCATAGGAAATGATGGATACGGAAGATTTACTGGAGGAAATCTACATTCAATATTATTGACACAAGTCATGAAAAAAAAAAGTAAGCAACCTGTAAGAAGTGGACTGAAACGTGGTTGGAGTCAAGCATACTTTACAGTCTTAGGTAAAATATCAGCTTCACTGTTTAAGGAGATCATATATATAATCTCCGTAGGTGTATATATAAGTAAATATATAAAACTCAACATAAAGGCAAGGCTCCCCAGTAGCAAATACCAAACAAAGACAAGGCATTCAGGTTTTAGAAAAAGGTAAGTTTGCCCCAATCTATCCTGTTCTACTGTCCGGGCACATCCATCAGTTAAAATCCCTGCCTTCATAACCAGTTTCAGAAAACAGAGCAACTGTCTTTATTACAATGAAGCAAAAAAAAGCAGTCCATTCAGTGAGGACATGCTCAAGGAGAGCAACCAAAAGGACACAGATGAGCAACTTAAATGACTGCCAAGTACAGAGTTTAATAAGCTTGAAGAAACACCCTTCTGTATATTCACATCACAGCCAGCACTTTGACGTGCTCTAATCAAAACTGCAAGTGCACAGAGTAATCCTGTTGACGCCTCTTAGGCTCAGAGGATGAGAGCAATCAACGCATAGTGATCAGCGTAAAGGAGGAGAGGGAGGTCTTCCCAGACATGACAATTCCAGCCTTGCCCCGGCAGCATCTCTGCCCTTGCTCCCCCCTTACCTGTCCAGGTCATAGAGGGTGTGGGAGTTCTCTATCACCACCTCCACGCCAGCCTCCTTGGCCAGTTTGACGATAGCTGCGTCTCTCTCCTTACCAAACGGCTCTGAGTCATATTCGAAGGTGAGACGAGTGACTCCCCATTCCTGCAAAAAACACAATATATAGAACTATCAAACAGAAAATTCTTTCTATCCAGCACAGTTACGAACCAGGATTTCAGAACTCCTGGACACTGTTAAGTCCTAAAAGCTTAGAGACTGTTCCTGTGAGGAGAAGCCAAACAGTCATAACCAAAGAATCAACAATGTTACCAGCTCTAGCAAACTCTGCATCTGTTATGCAAATTCCTAAATGTCAGGTTTAAAACAGTAAGAGGAGGTTTGAGTTATTCTCAATTAACGTTCTCAGGTTACAGCTCAGTCTCCAAACCTAACAAGACGTTGTTTTGTTGCACATGCCATCCAAAAGTAACCCTACCGTCCTGTTCCAGCATTTGCTGGGAACGCATTTCAAGAACGTTTTCACTAGAAGTTCTGCTCAGAACCCCATGTTTTTATGAAGTAAAACCAATACACTCTCAATGTCTTCCAGTATCTCTTTAAAGCCATCACATAACTGGGGACCAATGTTCAACCCAAACAGCAAAACACAGAGCAATGGGAAATGCAGGACAAAGGATGGCAACTGAGTGGACATTTCTGGTCAGCAGAGTATGATACTGCAATTCAGGTCTTGCCTTTGGGGACTTATTTTACCCTAGTTGAGCCATTCACCTTTCTGTGTCACAACTTCAGTAGATTCCTCAGGGATTACATGGAATAGGCCTTATGAAATAGCATTCAGTATCTTCCAGAGCACAGTTAGCTCTCAAAGACTATGGCCTAGTTTTCCTCAGAAAATGAATCCTATGCAAAGACGTTTATTGGTTTCCACAGCAACTCTCCTGACACATCTGTCAGGCAAAGCAGCACCCCACAGATAAGTTTAGCAAACACTTTCAGTCAAACACAGCCAGAAATCTACAGAGACACTTAAACTACCTCACACAACTAAGATACAGACCACATTCCGCAGGTGAGACAGTCTAAGTCACCTCAGTATATATAGGACAGTTTTTTCTACCTTGGAACCAGAAACAAAGCACAAAGACCATTAAAAAATAATGGCAAAGAAAGGGGAGTTAGAAGCAGAAAAACAACTATACAAGTACCCTTCCTTTCTAAACTTTCAGATTCAATCCTAAAACTAGTATTAGGAAGGACAGAAAACAAACACTTATGTAACACTGAATGTACATCTCAAAGAGGTCCTTCACTCTTTTATCAAAACAAGAACATGACAGCATCCATAACTCAGAGAAGGGGTCAAACAGATACGATTCCAGGCCCTGCCTGACTCCTGTGTGATTTAACAGCTTCATTTTAAACTTTTCTTGCTTTTATAAGAAAGACAGTATCAGCTGGAAGGGTTGGAAAAGATCCCTTTGGTCTTTAAGAAACATCTGTTTCTTGAAAGAAAGGAATGGAATAAAAAAACATTTAAGGCTAACAAGGACTTTAGGCAAGAACACAAAACTTCCAGTTCAGGTACTTCCTACAGTTTTGAGAAGCCCACTGCTATATATGGTAGAGAAGCACATAGGAAGCAGAGCACAACCAACTAGAAAACAGCAAGCTGTATGACAATAAATTGCTGCTGATATAGAAAAGGAAAGTTGTGACTGACTTGTCTCTTCATATCTAGCCTACAGCAGAGAAAAACTGCAGGGGGAAAAAACCCCACACCAAAGGGACTGTGCCAAACTTCAGTGAACAAACAATATGCTTTTCTTTGATAGAAGAGGTAAAATTACAAATGTTTGTTCAGAAGTGAGACAAAAGAGCCTCTGCAAAGGTTATCACTTCTCAAGGTATCCATGCATACATAACAGTGCCTTTGCAGCTACTGTTACAACGTAGCTCAGCTACTGGCAGCAAGAGCAGAAATTATTCTAGGTCTAAAGTGTTACATTACTACATGTGACATAACTCTCTTCTCAGCAGCTGACAGCAAAGCATGAGATGCTGATAATTCATCATTCAGTGCAGCAGCTCTGGAGGCCAGGAAAGCCATACATTTACCATAAAATAGCATAACCTTCCCTATTATTTTCAGCTCTGTTAAAGCACATCTAAAATATTCATCAACTGACCTGGCCAGGAAAAACAGTCTGCAGCAAAAAGCAGGTCTGGCTGATTTCATAAACATCTCTCGAAATCACAGACTCTGCCAACTACTTTTTGTTCTTTGACCAAAGCAAGCATTTTTCTCCAGCAAAGTATTAATTATCCTTTGAATATCTTGAGCTAAAATAAGGAGGACATGAACTACTACTAGTCAGAACTTATTTGGATATCAAAAGACAAAAATAACCCAGGCTCTGAAAAGGCTAAAATTGACACATGGTTTGTGTCGTGTTAAGAAGCAAAAATAAATATTAATGCCCTTTCTGACTTGTAGAGTCAGATTCCTCTGCTGTGCTCCAGAAAATACACATCAGAACCATTTACAGCAAGAGGGTATAGATTCAAGTTTACCTCTCCTTCTCAGCAGGCAGTCTATAACAGGCGTTGGGGACACTAGTTCTGTCAATGGTTTGTCATGTCCACATGACAAACCCAATTCATAGGACTACTGTGAACTTTTTTTTTCCTTTAGCTTTGTCACTCTAGCAAAGACACCATAAAAAAAGCTTTAAAGATAATATTTGGGAAATATGATCTTAGAGCATGATAGAGAAGAATGGCTTGAGGAACCCTGATATTCAAGGAGATCCTCTTGCCAGCCCTGTCTCTCTCACAATCTGCTGCACTGACATATCACTTTAGAAATGTATCCCACTAATCCATCATTGATCACTGAGGTCACTGCATATTCTACCATCCTAAAGGGTACATCCACAGGAAGCTTGGAGCCTAGCTGTATTCTGCTGCTGAGCTGGCTGAACTGCAGCCTTGAATAGAAGATGAAAAGGAAGGTCACAGAAGCTTCTGAATTCTGCAATTTTAACAAAAAGTCCTATTTTCAATTCCCACACAGATCAGTATGCTTTTTCAGTTGTCTGTAAAGGTGAATGGACATAGCAGTTTTCCCAAGTAAAGGCTGCAGGAAGAAAATGGCCAGTAGGGAAGAAGTTCTCAATGCAGAGGAGTCAGCATGTCACACTGCAGCCCTGTAACATCTGACTTATAAACACAAAGGCAAAGACCACTATCCAGAAAGAGCAGCTCAAGCACCCTGGTTACACCTTACTATTAAATTTCTTTGCAAGTCTGAGTTCAAAGAGTATAAGTGGCCCCCAAGATGGCCCGTACGGATAGTAGCTAAACTTCGTTGTAGTTAAAGAGTTTTTTATAGTGAAGAATCAGCGAGAAATCATCAGTGAGTGAAACCAAGAACAGCACCAGGACATGAGTTTTAATTCACTGTGTTTCAGAAAATGACTTTATTCTCTTACTTTAAAAAGTCTTGGGAAGACATCTGTTGGCTGCCCTCGCACAACAAACAAGCGAGAGTTGAGTTTCCTTAAATTGTTGTCCAGATCTTCCAGAGATTGAAGCAGAAATCTGCAGAGAACAAACAACAGCAGTTAGTGTCAGACAGTTTGGTTACAACTAAAAGACAAACTAGGAGAATGTGCATGGAACTGCACCACTAAATCAAACTGGAAGTTAGGACAAGAAACAGAAAACAAGAATTCATATTCATCCGTGACCTGTCTACCAAATGCTATGGTATTTCAGCACCAGCCAGCTCCCAGCCATTCATATACATGTCCTGTTTGTCTAGGTGCAAGAAGTTTCCAAGATTTTCTTCTTCCTGCACCCCTCTTCCCATGTTCTCCCTCAGAGCTGGCAGCACACCCTGTCAGCTCCTCCTTCAACATTACAACATGGAAAAAAGCATAAACTCTGTAATTTACTACAGTATATTCTTTCATGGGTTCTAGGTAAGGAATTTTGTGTATGAAGTAGAAAGATGATGATAGACTACTACAAGGGAAGTAATGAATTCCTACAAGAACCATGCGAGTTTTACAGTTCAGACTACAAACAGGCAATGTCACAGCAGAGGAATGTAAACTCCTAGGTCTGTCATAGCAAGAGATTGAGCAAGAAAATTTCCCAAGGCAAGAATTGTCTGTAGTTGGAATAGTTGCAAACAGAATTGCAATTTATCTTTTACCATGAAAATACAAAGACGAGAGCATGCAAAGACATTTATCTATTCCCTCCCATCCTGAAACTGTAAAAAAGCATTTAGGTGCTTTTTGCATTTAAAAGTGTATCGTACTGACCTCCCACTATGCTATAAAACATCAAATCTATCATATTTTCTTTCACAGCCACACGTCACCCCATACACATTGTAACCTCACTTTGTCTAACTCTGCAAAAGACACCCTTTAAAACTTTAATCTCCACTACAGCACGTGGCACTGCTGGCAAACTCACAATGCTTTGTAAGTGAGCAGGCCAGCCTCTACCCCTCCCTCACTCCTACATGCTCACTTTGCAGCGTGACCAGCAAGACATGAGTATCTTCATCAGCTCCCTTAAGACCACACAAAGCTAACAGGAAAGCTAAGCTACAGATTGCCCTGCAAACCAGGCAATTCCTCTCTCAGCTGCACTGCCCATCATGAGAATTGCAAGCTTTGAGATGGACCAACCTCCCTCTGCACTTCCTGAGGGAGAAAGGGACTCATGGAAAGAAGGGCCTGGTATCACAAAACAGGAAACCTAGAACCAGGTCAGAGTGACCTAAACAAACCCGTCCCCTACGTCCAGCCCACTCTCCACCTATTAGAGAACATCAACTTTCCAAGGTGTTCTCAAAACTAAACAAGGGTTACTCCTTTATGGCTGACACATTGCATGCAGTTAAATAATAAGGAATTCTCCACATGAAAAATTTTTGGGAGCTAGGTAAAACTCAAAAACATTTGCTTTTGGAGCATGGAACTCTGAATACAAGTAACTGCATTTAAAAAAAATAGCTAAATAAAGCCAAGGTTCCCAGTAGGAAACAATGAAATTCCACTAAATATAAGTTACTTACTAATATACTTTTGCCTAACAGCCAGTGGTGCTAATTTCTGACATTTGTAGTAGGTACAGACCTCCAAGAAAGCATGATTTAAAAACACTTCACAAGCTTGTATATCCCCTAACTAAAAGCAGTGTTGGTGGAAACAAACAAGGATTAAATGGATCAGGAATTAATCTTTTGGGGGTACTCGTTTTTTCCAAATCAGGAGAGCTGACAACAACAACAGCACGTGAAAGGCATTTTCCACTGCTTCCTGCAGAAAGCCTGCTTTATGGAAAGATCACTTGGGATTCCTAGGATAGTAAGCTGTAACAGAACCCACAATCTCTGTAATGTGAACATCTACCTTGCGGCCATTTCTGCACATTAACAATTTTTAAGCCATCCTCTGCCGTGGGTTCTAGAAATGGTTCCAGCTCACCCACACTGTGTCAATCCTCTAAGATGAAGCTCAGGTGCACAGCAGAGGCAATGAGCTACAACTGCAGGTTTCCTAACACACAGCCACGGGACATTTCAAAGAGCACTTAAGAAGATATTTAGCCAGATGGCTGTGCTGGCCGCTATCCGGACAGGGCAGTGTGAGGGCAGGGAGTGGTCTGCTTCGCTTGTATGCAGGGAGCCTTGCACAGCAGAATCCCTACCTGGACTGGGTTTCCAAGGGCTCAGGCAGCCGAGACCCGGCACGATGGCATGATGTAATGTTACTGGCTACCACGACGTGAAGTCGTGCTCTCTGTACAGACATCACTCATGCCATACATTCTTCCATTTCCAGAGAGAGTAAAAGCCGAAATGGCTTAACCTGCACCTCGCTAGCAAGAACCGCGGTGTATTTCCGTACCAAGCCGGCGGACAGGAGGCAGGCAGGCCTGCGCACATGCCCACGCGCACCCGAGAGGCGGGGGCAGGCGCGGTGGTGCAGTCACGCAGCTCTGAGGATTCTCTGCGCCCGCCTCTGCGTGCAGGGAAACGCGTTTCCGACAGCTACACCCTCACCGCTTGCTGCTGCCATACATTGGCCCAGCTCGGAAGGAGCAAGCCTGACGGTGTCACGCCAAGGCGAAGGCGCTCTCTCACACAGTCAGGCAAGACAGCTGTGAAAACCCTGGCGAGGCCCACGGGACAAGCCAACCTCTCTCCTGCCCGGAGCGGATGGCGGCAGCAACACGCGGGCCGGGCCGGACGAGGCAGCGGGCGCTGCGGCGGCGGCCGGACCCACACGGCCCGCCCGCCCTCCCGCCGGGCCCGCCGCCCCTGCCCAGCCCCGGCGCACCGACCCCGCCCAGCCCCGGCGCACCGACCCCCCGGGCACACCGACCCCTGGGGCACCGACCCCCCGGGGCACACCGACCCCCGGGGCACACCGACCCCCCGGCGCACACCGACCCCCGGGGCGCTCCCGCGGGCCCGGCGCTCCCGCAGCCCCGCTCACCGCCAGCGGTTGATGCCCACGGCGGAGGAGGCGGCGAACCAGGGGTCGAGGATATAGATGCAACGGAGGGAGGCCGCGTCCCGCAGCGCTTCCTGCAGCGCCGGGTTGTCGTGGAGGCGAAGCCCGCGGCGGAACCAGTGCACCGAGCGGCAACGGGCCGGGCCGGGCGCCGGAGCCGGGCCCAGCGTGACAGCCGCCATCGCCGCCATCGCCGACTGCCGCGGCCCCCGCGCGCGCCCCGCCGCGCTGATTGGCTGCCGCCGCGGCCGCCGCCGACCAGCCAATCAGCGCGGCGGGGCGGGGCCTGAGCGCGGCCGCCGGCGCCCTCTGCCGCCCCCTGGCGGGGCGCCCGGAGCGGTGCGCCCGGAGCGGGGGTCACCCCCGGCCCCCCCGCGCTGCTCCCGGCCCGGCCCGGCCCGGCCCGGCCCTGAGAGCAACCCCCGAGGTCATTCCGCAGGTTCGGCCGCTACAAAGTCAGCACGTGCAACAGCAACAAAGTCCGCTCCCACTGAAAATAAAAATTCAGGAAGCCCCCCTGGCAGCAAAAAGGAGTGAAAGGGTATCTGTAGTCATGAAAGCTGGAGCAGGAGTGCCCCCAAAGTTTGATAGGAACATATTCTGGGCAGAAATGGGGTGTCCTTCTGTAAGAGTGGCTAGACATCACACAGAGGACACAGTGCATGTGTAGGGTATAAAGCAGTCAGTCGCAGGAACTGCCCATGATAGCTATCCCAATGAAACCTTTACACTTGAAGGGGCCAGGGGATTAGAAAACCAGTGCAACATCAGAGCTGACTGCAGGATTTTGCTGCTAACCCTGGGATCAGAAATTGCAGCACAGGGTAACCTCAGGTGGCATTTTTATGGGATCAGATGGGGGCAGCAGAGATTTCTGCAGAGCTGACTCTTCTACAGCAAGTCTCAAGTAAAGGGATTGCTGCAGCTGAGCAAAACTGGGTGTTTTTTTTTCTGTTGAAGGATCCACTGAGCTTGCCATGGTGGGTGTTTAAAAGGAACAACCCAAAAGACAAACTGCAAACACCAGGTGAGATTGAAAGTAAGTATGGAACCAGCCTCCCAAAACAAAAGTAATTAATAACAACCCCCTTTTCAAACACAAACCTACCCCCTACACAGACAGTCAACAGGACCAAGTGTTGTGAGCCCCGTGAACTGGGATCTCCACCAGTCCGTAAGGGTAACTTTCCCCCTCCTGCCTGTCACTGAGAGGGGCAGAGGCCAAGCTTACTTCTTCCAGAGAAAAGCCACTTGTGAGAGCATGATCTCACTCATGAGGGACAGAATAAGAAGTTTCCTTCCCCATTTTTAGCATGATTTCCTGAACAAATAAACCAGGTGGAAAGAAACACAAAAGAGACCTCAGCAGAATGTGATACCGACTCTTTGGAAAGCAGATCTGGAGGCACTGCTGCTGCATAGGCTTGTACAGAACCAGAAGGAGGGAATTTTCCATCCTTTGCACTGAATGGGGCAACAGGAAGCACGGCTGTTGTCAATCCTTTTATAGCAGAACAGTTTAGTGTAGCCTATCCCCAACAATCTGGCTGTCTGCCCCTCCCTTACACAAAGGTTCAGGATTTTGTAACTTCAGACTATTCATTCAAATCATTCTAGATCCCCAACTACACAAAGCTCCCATCCCAGTCTTTATCTGCTATGAGCTCACCCCCCCAGAGACACAAATTGCTCAGAGTAGTACAATAGAAACATCCATTTTATCATTTTAAAAAGCAATCACAAAAAACCTGATTGCTCTCTACAACACATGCTCCCCCCAACTCCAATACAGGGTGAGATCCCGTTGATAAAATATGATCCCCTCAGGTCTTTGGCTCTTGTTCCTGACACAGCTCCCCATTCACTTTGCAGGTGACTTTCTTCCTGCTTCTTGCTCTTTTTCTCCCCAGGAAGAAAGGAGTACCAAAGGTTAACTCCCTGTGCACAGATATGGAGGTGCAGGAGCTGCTCACACACCAGTCTCATTTCTTTCACTATTTTTGACATTAGGATCCTCTTGCACCTTTCTCATCTCCAGCCCTTTCACCCACGTGTAGGCAAAGGAGCCTCCCAGAACCATCAAGTTACTTGTCCACCACAAGAGGCTCTTTGTTTCCTCAAAGTAGATAACAGCCAGCACTGTTTGGGCACAGGCCTTGGCAGTCCCAGACACATTGTGGGTAAGCGGGCTAGTGAACTTAATCTGAAGTCCAGTCACATACCCAATGGCAAAGCCAAACACTCCCCCCAGGGTCATCATGCCCCAAAAACTGGGGCTCCCCAGCTTGTCGAAGTGGTAGAGGGTGCGGAACTCGCCCAGCAGCAGCATGAGGGGGAAGAACAGGACACAAGCATTGACGTTGTTGTAGAAGGTCAGGCGCCAGATGCTACCATCCACCACAGGCAGCACCTTCTTTGTGTAGATGGCATTGAGCGAGACACACAGGCTTGCTAAGATCCCAAAGAATATACCTGTCCACGACAGTGTGCCTTCTGCTCCTTCCTGGTCAACACCCAGCCAGAAGCCACCTGCAACCAAACAAATCAGGCATCATCTGAACAGCTGTTAAAGAACTCAAAATATACAGCCAGCAATTAATCATTTACCTTATACTGAACAACCACAAGCAGAGACAGGCTTAACAACTTCCCCTTTCTATTAAGTGAACCCCCAAAGTGTCACGACTACTGTCCAGGCAAGATTTATTTTGGGAGTGCGGTTAATTTACTGTGCTATCATTCAATCTCAGAGGACCAATTCCCACACTGAGCAGGCAGTGTGAGTTTAGAAACTATCATTCCAAAGAGCCAGAGGAGATGAGTTTTGTTTTGTTTTTTTTTTTTAATGGAAAAGGCAGTAATTTGCTGCATTATTAACAGGAAAGACAGGTCAGAAAAGAAGATGGAAAGATAGTAAACACATGGACGCAGTTTTAAGAAGCTTCATAAAAAAAAAAAAAGATCTCAAGTTAGAAACAGTGCAGTATCTCCACCATGTTAAATTTATCTGATGGTTAACACACTCTTTAATCACCTCCAGAACAAGCATTGCAGGCCTTATGTCTGCAGGGCAGAGAGGGAGACCTCTCCCCATCCCACTCATAAGCAAAACATGAAAGGGCAGACTAACTACAGCAAGGAGCACTGCATGGCCTCTCCCTTAGCTGCTTCATGTTGGAGGCTGTCTCAGAAACTGCCCGCAAAGTGGCTAACGTGCTTTAAACTAAACCCAAATACAAATGGGTTCAGTGCACAGACAGGAAAACAAGGGGTTGAATGCACAGACTTTGCAGCAAGTCACAGAGGATGCTCAACTATGCTGCTACAGGGCAGCATTCCCACAGCAAAAGGGGATGGCCACAGTGGGACAGTCTTAGGGAAACCCTGCAAAGGCTGGCAGATGCCATAGTCCTGGGCAATCTCCAAATATAAGACTAGCTGAAGGCAACTGCTTGCACCACTTGGGTGAAAAAAACAAGAGTTTTGTTCCTGTTCACTTCTTCTAGGGAGAAAAGATTCTCCTGTCTTATTTTCATCCAAGTCCCTCTACTTGCCTAAGCACCCACATGAACACCTGTCTACCTGGAACCAGACTGAGGTCAACAGTTCATCACCCTTGGCATCTAAACAGGCCTCCAGTGGAAGGCAGCTTTTGGCATTACCAATGCCTTTGGAGTCAAAGACTTCTAAGCAGTTCCCGTTAAGCCAGTAAATGCCCTGCCCTATATTCTAAACACACAACCAGATCTTCTGGTGGTGTTTTATGCTTGGCTTGATCAGCTAATCCTTCATCACATGCATTTAGCCTGTCTGAACTGGCTGGCTCCCCTGTATGGTCCCACTGGTGCTGACATACACCATTATTGTTACCAAAGTCAATAATCAACAAGTACTTGAGAACAGGAAGAAAGCCACCTGCTGCTGTATGGCCTTTGTGGAAGGAAAAAAAAAATAATCAAACAGGTAAGGCATGTTAAACTTAATTAACAAGTACAGGGGTTTTAGTGCTGAAATGAAAAAGGAAGCCATGGCCTGGTAAGAATAACTTCCTTTCTTTCTTACTGAGTTATCTACATGTTCCAGACACGTGAGGCAGGGTGTCCAAGCCAGGGCAAGGCATGAGCCCTGAGCTACCCTACCTCAGGTGAGGATGGCTTCCCAAGGGATGACACCCCACCTCTGGCTCTCTGAGGCTACGGGTCTGGCCGTGCCCTGGGAGCAGCCCCCTCCCGCTCCCCCTCACCTATGATGACTCCGCAGGCCAGGAGAGCATAGAGGGAGGTGGTCTGCTTGAGGAGCAGGTAGGAGAGCAGCACGTTGAAGACAGTGGTGAGGGAGCGCCCCACGTTGTAGAAGGCCACGCCGACGTGCTTGAGGCAGAGGTTGTTGGAAGTGACCATGCCGATGAAGACCGCAGAGAGGGGCAGGACGCTGCGGGACACCTTGGGGTCGAGGCGGAGGGCGGGCAGGCCGGAGCAGAGGGGCCCGCAGGCGGCCCCCAGGCTGAGGCCCATGCAGAGAGAAGCCGTCAGGGCGCACTGGAAGAAGGTGACGAAGATGGGGGCGTCGAGGCGCAGCGAGGGGCTGTCCAGCAGGTACTTGTTGAGGAAGACCATGGCGATGGAGGTGAACCAGTAGAGGCAGACCACCACGGCGATGCGCAGGGCCCGCAGCAGGAAGGGCGCCCGCCGGGCCCCCTCGCTCCCCGCCGGCAGCAGCAGCGGGTCGGCGGAGCCTCCGCCCAGCGCCATCCGCAGGATCCTCGTCCGCTTTAGCTGCGCCCCGGTCATGGCGGGCGCGGGCCCTCGGCCAGCCCGCGGGCCCTGGGCCAGCCGGCCGGCCCGCCCCGCTGCGGCCTCCCCCCCTCCCTCCCGCCTCCCGCCTCCCGCCTCCCGCCGCTCCCCCGCGCGCCCCGCCCGCCGCCCTGTATTCACGCCCCGCGGGCGCCGCTCGCGCCTCCCGGGCCCGCCGGCCGCGCCGCCATGTCGGGGGAGGGCCCGGCCGGCCCGCCCCGCCCCGGGCCCGGCCGCGGCGGGCGGGGGTGAGCACGGGCGGGCCAGGGGGGCGAGGAGCCGCCAGCGGAGCGTGTGTCCCGGGGCAGCCAGGCGGGAGTGGCGTGGGCAGCAGCCGTTGTGAGGTGCTGCGGCGCGGCGGGAGTTGTTAGGGGTGAAGAGCAGCCGGGCCAGGTGAGCGGCACCGTGTTTGCTGCGGGCAGCGGGGGCGCCGCAGGAAGGTGGCTGGTAGCAGCCCCCGCTCGGGAGCAGCCCCGGCTCCGCTGGCTCGTTGTGCTGCTGGGATCTGGATCTTCTGCTTCCAGTGATTTTCTGATGCAGATCTTGCCCGCAGCCCGCCACAAAGCAGAGGTCTTGTGCTCTGCTGGCTAAGCCTTACTTACAGAAATAAAGTCCTCGTTTTTGCGGAGATAAATAAAACAACCTGAAGGAAATAGACATGGTGACATCTGCAAACGGCTCATAAGGACAGTATGGGGAAGTGTGGGCTGCCTTATTCCTCTTCTGCAGCATTAACTTTGAGATCTAATGAGGAGAATGTCGCTGCCCATGGCATTAACTGCTGCAGTGCTGGTGTGCAGCCAGTGCTGAGCTCCACACAGCCCTGCTGCATCGCAAGCAATACAGGAGCTAACTGCTTTGAAGGCAGCCTGAGTATCAGGGTAAGCTGCACACAAACTCTCATGCTAAAGCAGTTCTCCCACACTGCCAAATCATCGTTCCAGGTATAAAAGACCCATCTGCCCGTGCTCAAATACCAGAAGGTCCTACCTTCTCTTAGCGGTGTTTTGCAACAAAGGAGCCTTTTCAATACCAAACTCCACCATGTTGTGCATTCAAACTGCTGAACAACACAAAATAAATTAAAATTAATATCACGTTCTATGTGGTGGGGGAGACAACAGGGAGCTCAGTGTTAAACATTGGTCAGTAAGATCCCACACTCCTTATTTCAGCTGAGACTGCTGTGAAATGTCTTGTCTGCAGTGTCCTGTGGCCCAGCAATTCGCAGAGAGCACAATTAAGGGGATTTGGGAGGCAAGGCCACCGGAGTTAATTGTCCTTGTAGCAGCCATGCTCTGGTAATTGTGAAGGACAGAAGCGTGGCAGTGGTTGTGGGTAGAGAAGTGATGTATTTCATTAGACCAGTTGATATGGCTGGAAAATGTTTCAGGCATAATGTACTCTTCTCAAATCTCTGAAATTCCACTTGATTTTTTTCCCCGGAGCTGCTTTAGTTAGTTTATTAAAATATGTTGCCTTTCCTTTTATTCCCTCACTTGTAAACAAAACAGCACCTGGGCGCTGGTGGGAATCGTGTTCCCTCTGGTCAGAGAAGGCTGGTGTCTGGATGCTTGCTCTGGACTGTCCAGGTGCCCTTGGAGAACTCTGGGTGTGTGCTGAGCACCAGCTGTGACCCCTGCACCTTGTGATGCGTTATCAGGTACTTTTCTAACCTGGTAGAGCACTTGCAACCTCAAGTCATTTTTGCCTCCTCACCTCACTGATCTCCCCCTTGCTGCACAGGCAGCCAAGAGACCCACAGTGATGCATGGTGTGAGCCAGGAGAGCTGCAGTGGTTTGTGGTGTTTATCTGAGAACACACGGGGGGTGAGAGCCGGTGGATACAGGCCTGCAGCTCCTGCCGTGGTAACAGCAAAGATCATGACTGTCAAGAGGGCCTGGCATCAAGGCAGGAAAAGCTGCTATCAGGGTGCTGGAAATGACCCACCAGTGTTCCCTCTAGCTCAGCCATGCTTTGACCCTGCTGCTAGGAATGCAGCGAGCACTCACTCACTGCAGGTTTCCTGTCCTGTGTCCCTTCCCTTTCACATCCTTCCAGTGCCTGGCCAAGAGCTTCTCCCATAAAAGGCATTGGTCAGGTAAGAAAAAGAAAACAAATAGCTGGGGTTGGAGGCACTGGGTTGGTGCTGGAGGTCCCCGTGGCCTGTTACACATACCTGTGGCTTCAGCATCAAGCATTTGTCTTGAGTTTCAAGGAAGTGACCTCCTACCACTGGTGTTGCAAGTGTGACAGCACCTCTGGCAGAATCAGAGCCAGATACAGATCTTTCCCCCCACTCCCTCCTGCTTCTTGCTAGTGTTGTTCAAAATGTCTTCTCTTAACTAGACACAGAAATTAGAGATGGAAAAAAACCAACCCACAATCCCATCTAGTCTGTTCAATCAGCAGATTGAAGTTTGCTTTGTCCTACACAAGTTTGGAATATCCTAATCAATAAAATGTTTGTTGCTTCTCCTGGGGGATTATTCTCCAGCCTTATCACACATGTATGGCACGTCTGCATGGGAGAATTGACCAGAATAGCTCTCTCAGCTCTGCCAATATAACTCCCTGGTGTTGACAGTGTATTCAAAAATAAAAGTGATTTATTCTCAAATAATCAGGTAGTTCTGTGATAGTTGTGCTGGTCAATCTCCCTAGGCAGAGCTTGTCTACAGCATGGCAATGTTTTTGACAAATGCTTTGAATCAAATCTTGCTAGGTGAAAAAACTGATCAGCAGAGTTACTCTGCCATAGCCATACCTGCCTATCTGCCACACAAGGATGCTCTGCTTTGAGGCAAAGTGTTTTGAATTGTAGGTGATTTAGACATTTCAGAGTAAAGGTGACAATGAACAAGTTACAATGATAACTGGAGCCTTTGCAACAATGGAGCCTGGTCTCCTGCACAGCACCAGGCTTGGGCTTCCCAGGATTAGTTCCTGCTTGAATTAGACCTAATCTTTTAGGAAAAAAAAAAAATAATCAATCTTGATTAAAAATATTTCCAGGGATACTGAATTTAGTTGGATGTTAGCAATATTATTCTGACGGCTGATTATTTCCCAATAAATAATGTACACTTTTTCACCTTGTTCAAGATTTCAGCTGCTGGATCTTGTTATAGCTTTGCTGAATTTTTTACAAGCAAGTGCTTACAGGCATATGAAGTTACCTTTTAACCTAGTTTTTCAAGAAAATAAATATGTTTAACTTCCTTATAGAACATGTTTATTGTGCTATAGCAGCAGCAGTTCACTTCCTTATGCAGATGAGACCTGCCCTGCTGCCTGGTTGTATATTAACATGATAACACGTATTGTGAAGAGCCAGCACGGGATTAGTTCCTGTTTAGGATCGTGCCACTTCGTGTTCCCTGGGTGCTTTCAAAAGAAACACTTTTCTCTAGTAGAGGTCTGAGACTGGAAAATAAGCAGCTTTGATGGCTTCTTCATGTTGGGAAATCTGGTTGCCTTGGTAGTGTCCTTGTTACCATGTCCTGTGAGATCCCTGCAGTGCTGCCAGTGGCTGGCATGCTGGCATGCCTGCACACACACCTGCCTGGACACATACCTGCATGCACTCCTGCATCTTATTTAGTCTTTTCCTATGTGAACAGAAAACCTTTTAAAATATGACAGGCAGCACTCCCATGAGGAGCACTTTCCCCTCCCCCCTTAAATTATATGATCCACTTGAAGGCATGCAAATAAGCTGATAACCAGCAGCCGAGCTGATAAAATATCAGTAGGCTTTGGGGTGTAGGTCAAACACCTGTAGGTGTCTCACTTGGAGATGAGATAGCATAAATTGCATTTCCTGGCCACACAGGAAACCTGCACATATGGACCAGTGTATTAGTGTGGGAATATTCCCTTTGTAAGTCATGTAGAACAGCAAAAGAGGCAGCAGAAAACACCACTGTTTTTTAATATTTTTGAGTCTTCAGGAGTACCCCTTTGGGGTTAGAAATAAGGGCTTGTTCGATTACCTGGGATGGGTAATGGGAAGTAACCAGCCCAGCAGTGAGGTCATTCCAGTTTATTTAAGGATTTATTGTTCCTTATGTGTATGGGCATCTGGTTTCCAGTTAATATAAGCCTCCCTGATGCAGACATTTATAAGGTGTGGGGCTAATGAGTCTAGGCATCAGTCTAGCTTTATATAAATTAGCACATGTAAACGTGTATATTAATGTATATGTAAGTGTATGTACATCTGTACTTAGGTGAGTGTGTGTATGCTCAGCCTACATACAGTCAGTGTGGCCCCACAATGGCATGCAAGCAGGCACCAACAGGAAGGTTCATCTGTGACGGGACTGTTACTTTGCTGGATCGACTGGTGATTCCTCTGGTTTTCCTGTGTACCTCAGCAAAATTAAGATTAGCTTGGGCCTTCAAGGTTTCGAGTTTGAACTGCAGATATTGCCTGATAACAACAGATCTCAGCTGTCACACCGTTATTTGTATTTGCTGAGAATTAATACAGAAGACGGAGGCCAACACAAAATCCAAGCCTGATTTATCAGGTCAGAACAGTTGGATCACAGCTCTCTCTGCTAGGTAGTAAACATGAATCAGGATGTGAGAATAGAAAATCTCTTAGTATCATCCGCAAATAACACCTGTTTCTAGCACCAGCATTTCCCATTGTGATGCAGCATTTTTCCAGACTCTCCCTCGTTCGTAGGAGAAATGTCCATGGCAGGATAATGCTGCTGTAGCTCTCCGTTGTGCAGGACATTAGATGTCTCTGCAGTAGCATAATGAAAAAACATGGGGCACCTGGGGAGTCCACTGCAGAGGCAGCCTGGTGACAGTGCAAAATGGGAACAGATTCAGTCCAGGTGGATTTATAGGTTCTGGTTCTGTGCCAGCCTTGTTGGTCCAGGCAGCTGCTGTAAAGATGCTTTGGTGCCTGCTCCATGTGCCATCCTCCAGCAGCTTGGTGGCACCAGCTGGAGAGTGCTTGGATCCAGCTGCACCCAGTTCAGACACCTTCCTGGACGCCAGGACATGGAGATTCACGCAGTCTGCTGGAACTCAGCCCAGAAGGGGCCAACTCCAGCTGGATCCAGACCAGCTCTGTAACTGGATCAAACCCAGCAGTACCTAAGTTCTTCAGCCTTTGCATGTCTGGTGCCAGGGCCCTGGAGCAATCACACTGACTCGGCTCTTTATGGAGGCAGTGAGGTCCAGCTGGACCTCTGCATGGGCTCTGTGCCATGCCAGAGCAGTTCTGGGTTTTTTCAGACCTGAGCTGTTTCTGGAAGTAGTGCAGGTACCCCATCAGCTAATAAACTTGGCCACATCTCTGGCTTTTTTGCATCTAGGGCATGTTTAATCCCAACCTGGACGATATGACTGCACATAGGTGGGAGAATAGTGCATAAGAAATAATTAATGAAGGTTTCTCCTGGCTGTCTTGTTCTTTCCTGGTTTCCTCAGGGCTTCTGCCTTGACTGGGGAAATGGCAAGCACCTGCTGTGACCATGGGCAGACACTGGAGGTGAAGGCAGGAGCAAATTCCTACCACGCCCAAATTACAACATCACCATCTGGCAAACCTCTCAGCCTGGATCCTTCCCCTGCCCTGTTCCCTTGCCAGGAAAGTCAGGCTCTGCCTGAAACAGTCACACCTTAGACCCGACTGAACACCTGCACCAGATGTGCTGGGGGAATAAACCGTATTATAATGTGTGGTTGTGGCAGAAGTGACACTAGAGGGCAGGGCTGGCACACGGTTGGAGCCTTCCTAGGCAGGGCTGGGACAAGGCTGGCGCTGGACTGAGGAGAACTGGGCAGACGTGGACAGAATTGGGGCAAGGCTGGACTAGGGCTGGGGTGGAGAGAAGCCCTAGCCTTGCTGTCCCCCTTTGCCTGCTTGCATGCAGCCGTGGCAGGCAGGAGTGGATGCACAGCACGCAGCAAAAGCTGTGAGCTCTGCAGTTACTTTATGGGGTGCCTGGTGATGCTAAGGCATGGGGCGCATCTCCAGCTGCCCAAGCTGGGCTTCTCTGCTTAGCACTTGGTCTATGTCACCATCCAAGAATGGTATGAAATCAGACCCAAAGGTCTGGCTTCATTCCCCCGGTGCCAACTTAGAAATCACAGCACCATACAGAGCAGCAGAGATAATACACGCTGCCAGGTTCTGTCTGTCTCCTGTGCGCCCTCCTTCTCATCTCTGTGGGCTGTGGCAGCCTCTGCTCCCCACTCGTGCCGAGCAGAAGGAGCTGGCTGGGACCTGACAGCCTGCACAGCCAAAAGGACTCAAGAAGGCAGGGTGAAAACTGGCAGCCTGTGAGCTAGGGTTGAGGAAGCTGCTGCTTTGTCCCATTGGCTCCTCAAGAAAAGAAGATAACCCCGGGGGACCATCACAGGGTGGCCCCCAGTGCAGAGGGATAGCTGGGGATGGCTTTTCTTGCCATGGCTCGGGAGCAGCCCAGCAGCAGCAGCGCTGAGCTCTGTGTCGGGCTGGAAATGGCCCCCTGCCACGGCCAAGTCAGGCGGGGGAGCAGCAGCCCTGCTCCCCGTGAGGAGGGCGGGCATGTAGTGGCCTGTGATTTATGAGGCAAGCCCTTGGAAACTCTCCGAACCCAGTGCTTAAGTGCTTCTGAATGGCAGCATTAATTACTATTAAAAACACACATTTATATCTCTCTCACCTGCTTTAAATCCTGTGAAATTAGATTCCCTACACATCCCTTCCAGCCTCAGTGGCAGCTCAGGGTGTTTTATAGGCCTATAAAGCCCCACAGCACCTGCTGTCTACATGGGCTCTTATTTACGAGGCCTTTAACAGTCTCCCTGGCTGCACCATCTGAACCCCCCTGATCATATAATTGTGTCCCTGGGAGGGAGTGGTCTCCTTGGCCACCCTGCTGGCTGTTCCTCCTCACAGGGAGCAGCTGGTGCAGACTGGGGTGTGAGCAAGGCCGTGCCAGGGGTCCTGATTGAACCCATTTCCACCATTTAGCCCAGCCCCTCTGGTTTTATGTAGAAAAAGGATTAATCGAAACAAACGCCTCGTAATAGGGTTGCTAATGTCCTCCTTTGCTTGTCGTGTACAGCAGAGTCATGCCAGGCATCACCAAAGCACCAGGGCTGGGAGGTGAGTGGTCGTAAACCCCCAGATTTACCGAGCACAGCAGCAGTAGTATGTGCATACGTAAAGTTGTGTTTGTGTAGGTGCTATGCAGAAAGCAAATCCATGGTTGGTTTTTTTTAGTGTTGTTTTTTTTTGGGGGGGGGCGTGCAGGCAAACTGTATGTTAAAATAGCCAGCTTTTCAGCTTTTCCCTAATGGGCTGCAGCCAGTTTGCAACTCATCCTATACTGAATGCCTTGACAGTGCATTTTAAAATATACTATCCCCTTGGACTGAGACAAAAACCCCATTTTTACGGGCTCCTCTTGTCCCCATGTCACAGAGGACAGGGTGGGGTGTGGGTGAGGTGGAGGTGGGAGCTTGGTTCTTCTCCAGGGCTCTGTCATATAAAATCCCTGTCACTGGCTCTGCCCCCCCAAGCACTTCTGGGTCCTCAGACTTGCTGGAGACCGGATGCTGCCCTGGGGAATTGGTCAAATTTGTGTGCCTGTGTCAGCCTGCTGGGGAGGAATTGATAGATATCTCTGCCTCCTGACTGAGGCTGGGCATGTTAATTTATAGATTG
The DNA here is from genome assembly GCF_020740795.1 of Apus apus. Classification (NCBI taxonomy): domain Eukaryota; kingdom Metazoa; phylum Chordata; class Aves; order Apodiformes; family Apodidae; genus Apus; species Apus apus. The sequence goes on from NC_067286.1 coordinate 25,650,929, forward strand.
GATCTGTCGCTCCTGATAAACGATATCTTACTTCCCTAATGCTGCTTTCAAATTGAGTTTTTAAGGCTAGGTCAGGTGGAGAAACCAAAGGGTAACTCGGCTTTTGCTTTGCTCTAGCTTCGTTCTCTGCGGTTGGGCGGAAGCTGGCTTTTCAGGCGAGAGATGGATCTGGTATGGCCGAGATGTTCCCCTGTCTTGGTGGCCAAGCAGGTAGAGTGTCTGCCCCAAAAGGGGCTCCAAAGCCCCCTTCTTGGCTTCCCTGTGTACTCAGTTTGCCCCAACTTGTTTTTGGGGAGGGCCAACCAGGGCATCTCTGCCGGGTGCCCCATCAGTACTGTTCCTTCTTTGCTCCCTCCCTGATGTGCCCTGGGCATGCAGGAGCATCCAGCTCCCTTGGGATGGGGCTACTACCACAGCAGGATCCCTCCATCCAGCGCCTGCTGCCCCTCTTACATTTTCATGCCAGACCACCCTGTCCTTTCTTTCTCTCCAGTCAAAATGCAGGTTATTTACAGAGAAGCATCTGATTTTCCCTGCCAGAAGAACCACTTCCTACAGCCTGGCAGGGCCCAGGACATATGTGGGTTGCACCAGTGGACTGCAAAGGGGCCCCAGTGCTGGCTGGCCCCTTTCCTGATGAAGATGAAGGGTCCAAAGACTCTTCAGGACCTACCCTACTCCCTCAGAGGAACAGGGCTTTCTCCCTTGCCCCTTAGGGGAATAATAGAAAGTAGGAAGGCCTGGGTAGAAGAACAGAAGAGCTGTATTTTCCTCCTCCTCACCAGTGATGTGAACAAAATGAAAAAAAATGTCTCCCAAAGCATGCCAAATGATGCCCAGGAAGAGGGGAGGATGTTTGGAGCCATGGCTGGAGCAGCTGGAGGCACAGGCCCTCTCTACACATACTGAAGAGAGGTATCCCAATAGCCAGAGGTGGCAGGTCTGGCATGCTTGAGGTGTGGTGGGACTCAGTTCTTCAATGTCTGGCTGGTGTGAGGTACTGGGCAGCAGAGCTGGGAGCTACCTAATGGGCTTTGATGGCTTTGGGTTTCCTAAGCCAACAGTGTGTGAGTGCTGGTCCCAGGCCACAGTGGCACGGTGAGGGAGGGGTGGTGGAGCAGGGGCAGTCTCTCTGGTGGGGGAGAAGCATTTCCCAAAGGCTGAGCAGGAGAGGTTGTCAATGGGGTGGTGATGGGACACCTATGCAGAGGCTGGGGCAAATCTCTGGTGTGGAAATATGAGATCAGCCATCCTCCTCATCCTCCCCCATCCAGCTCAATTCCCAGTTTGTTACAACACTACTGAGCTGCCTGCTTGGGCAGATGGTGGAGGTGGGCCTTAGTCCATGCTGAGGAGGGTGCCAGAGCTTGAGCTTACTGAGGAGCACAAAGCAGTACCAGAAGGCTCCCAGTGTTGGCTCCTGCCCACACGTGAAGCCAACAGTGTACCAGTTGTCACTCTCCACAAAAAAAGTGGCATTTCTTTTTCTCTGCATGTTTCAGGTGGTGTCTGCTGAGCATTAATCTCTTCAGGGGATATGCCTGAATGAGCACAAGCAAAGCTTTGGTGAGGATCTTTCTCCAGTAGCAGAGAGGACTGTTTTCTGGAGCATAGCCAATGGCTTAGAGCTGTAAATACTTGAGCAGCTTTGTTCCTCCTCCAGGGAGCTGACTAACAAAGATAAGAGTTGGCCCAACATCCAGGATTAACCATATTATTGCTCTAGCTCCCCTGAGGTTATGGTGGTTAAAGGATGTGGATGAGACCTGTTTAGCTTGACATGATCAAGCCATTCCTATTTTCTTCTTCCCCAAGACCAAAGTTTGCCAAAGCCACTCTTTATACCCTTTATGCCTGAGTGTCACTATAATAACACAAAATAAATCAGCCCAGTGAATACCTTCCTCAAGTGGTGAAAAAAGCAGCCAGTGATGCCTCATAGGAGCAGAAACCTTCCGCTCAGGACTAACTCTGAAACCTAATAAACCATCACCCAAACTACATCACAGGCCTTGCCCAATTTCTAGCAACCACAGCAGTCAAAATTTCCCTGTGCAACAATATCACAGCTGTTTGAGATTGCAAATCCTGCAGCCCGTTGGAAACTAAAAATGATGGAGCTGGGAACAATAAACTGAATTTGAACTTTCAATTAAAGAAATGCAGAGGGGATGGCTATGATTTAATTCAGATTTAATTCAATCCAAACTTCTCCCTTTCAAAGTTTGTTGTTTGTTTTGTTTTGTTTTGTTTTTCCCCCCAGCTGCTGCAGACTCTCCCATCCCCTGCTGTGCAAGCTGCAGAATAAACCTTGCTGCCAAATTTAGGTCAAGCTTGCTAGGGAATACAGGGCCTTTGCTATTATTAAATGAATATGGTTAGCATGAAGACCACATTGCAAAGGCTAGAGTGGATGCTTTAATGCCAGCACTCGGCTCTTCTTGCACCTGAGGGACCTGTGAGTGGTGGAGGGGAAACAGGAGAAGGGCTTGTGAGGCTCAGGCCAGGCAGGGAGTGGGGAAGGTGGCTCAGTGCTCCTGCTGTGGTACAGCCCAGGCAATCCCTTTCTTCTTGCTTCATTCAACACAGCCTACGAGCAGCGAGAGGGCTGCTGGCAGCGCTGCAATGCACGGAGCAGGTTGTACCCTGCAAATCATCCCACCGAGGAAGGCAGAGAAGGGCCGGCTAATGCCTCACAGAGGAGCTCTTGGCTGCTGTAACGTAACCCAGGAGCTGCAGGGCTCCTTGGAGCAGATTGTAGTCTGGTGATTGCAGAAACACATCTTGGAGCAACCCATTCCTGCTGCCCCACTCTGCGTGGGTTAGCACAGGGTCCATATAGTCAGAACCAACTATTCTTAAAAAAAAATAAAAATCATATGCATACCCTTTCTTGTAAGAAAACCTCCCCATCCTCAGCAGCTATCCCTTCCTTGCTTCCACTTATTCCTCACAGGGTATAAAGACCCTTCCCAGCTGCTCACTAGACAAAAGCACTCATATAACTTCTGCCCTGAGCCCCCACCCTGGTTTGCTCTGAGCCCCTGGGTTGCCAGCTGTAGCAGACTGCTTGGAGAAAAGCAAGTACCAAAGGCTGGAGGGGAATAATCTCATGGGCACAGCTCATCCTGCAATAACAGGTCCTGTAGTAACTGGTCCCACTGCAGGCAGCTGGGGGCCAGGAGGGAGAGGAGTGAGGCCCAGTTCACCAGGAATGGCATCATCCTGATGCCCCCAGCACTGCCAGCCAAGCCCTTTGTTACATACTGCAAGCTGAGCTCTGCATTTCCCAGCACATGGGTCCCCAGTGCTCATTTTGTGTTAATGGGGCTGCTGTGACTCTGATTGCTTGATAAATGCAGTTGAAGCCTCTGGCTTACCCTGGCATTACTACATGGACCTAGTGACAGGAGTTAATGGTAGCTGAAGCACAGCTGTGGTGCCTCCTGGCCTTGCTGCAGCACATGGGACTCCCAGGCAGTCAGTGCCATGCTCTGGGTTGCTCCCGTGCTGCTGCCTCCAATCTAGGCAAATGCTCTGCTGTGCAGCCCTTCTGTATCCTGCCAGCTCATGCAGTCCTTTAACCTGCACCTTTCTGGTTGTGCAGAATCTTCTCCTCACTCATGCACTCGAAGGAGGCTCTTTAATGCATTTCTGCTTTATTACTTGTCCTTTTCAATTTGCCTCTAGCCAGTTGCACTGTGTGAGGCCAAACTCTCCTGCACCAATCACCAGTGACACTGTGTTGTTGCAGACAATTAGGCAAAGAAGCCACTAAAAGGATTTTCCAGGTAAGGTAACATCTCAAAAGCCATCTGTAAAACAGAAGACTGCGGCATCACAGGGTTATTGCATCAGGCATCAGTGAGTGGAGGTATGTGATTGCAGGGCCCGTGGGTTTGGGAAAGTGCTTGTTCTCCAGCATCCCAAGGGACTACTGGCAGGATCAGGAGCATTACTCTGCAGCAGGATCATTTGAGCGCAGAATTTGTTCGTCATCAAGATGAGCAGCAACCTTAAAATAAGGCATGAAAGTCCAGATCTCTGCAGAGAAGGGGCTGGTCTAGGGCTGGAGGTGCAGAGCGATCCCCTGCTGATGTGGAGCCAGGCTGGTTGTAGGGTGGTTGATCACCTCTCAGGGTGGGAGATCACTACTCAGGGAGTACTCTGTGATAGATAACCAGTGACAGCCACAGGGCCATGGCTCTGGCAACTAGTATTGTTCCTCCTTTTAATTGTGAGCTCTTTTGTTTGAAGCAAATAAAGCCCACAGATGAAATTATATTAGCTAAAATTGAGTGCATCCCACACTGAGGATATCCAGGATGGACATGCCATCTGGAATGAGCCTTTTCATCTGTTTTATTAAACAACTGTTACAGATTTGGAGACCCCATGGTTTTCCACAGTCTCAAAAATCTCCCCCAGTGAACCTGTTCAGCCTCAGAGTACTTATGCTACCCACCACCCCTCTGCCCTCCCATCCGAAGTGAAGAAGAGTGAGTGCTCACCATTGCTGAGTGAGCAAAGAAAGGTTTCCTTTTTAAGGTGGGACAGCCTGGCACCCCTGGTAATGAGTTTGTGAGGGCAGTGGTTAATAGCTCTATATCATGTAAGAGCATTGAAAGGGGCTGCAGCTCAGCACCCACTAACAAGCTCCACAATGCTAAAACCAGCCCTGTATGACACCTCTGTCGGCTCCCCACAGTGTGTGGGGGTGTTTGATCCCTGCTGGCCCCTGCTGCAGACCAGGCAGCACCCCTGGGGGATGAGGAAAGTGAGCCCAAGGCTTGCGACTGTGCAGTGGAGGAAGCTGGGGCAAAGCTGCCTTAGGGGCGAGGGGGGAAAGAAGGCAAAGCAGGCTGAAGCCCCCTTCTGAGAGCACAGTGGTGCCCCATTGGGTTACCCTACATCCCCAACACACAATGCCACTTGGGCCAGTGCTGACTGCAGCCTTTGTCAGCAGCTTGTGCTCCTCCAGGAACATCTGATGCTTTTCTAATCAAGGGGCACATGCTAAGAAGAAATAAAAGTCTGTTGGACTATTCTTGCAGAGATCCTGTAGCACCAGAGCACATGTGGCCCAAAGCAGGTTCAACATCGAGCAGGATAGAGCTGGTGCCCAATCATGCTGGCTCCATCTTATACCACCCCCAGGCAGAGCAGGCTGTTGCTGCTGCTCCCATGGACAGCTGGTCCTTTGCTGTCACATCAGCCATGGCCATGCTGCCACATCCCCATCCCCAGCAGGCAGTCACACTGCATGCTCCCATCTGTGTTACTGATCCAAAGCTCATCACCTACAGCCTCCTGTCCCTGGGAAGGGTGAGGCTGATAAACTTTTGCAGTAGGGATGTTTTGGGATTTTGTAGGGAAAGCAAGGCTGGAAGAGCCAGAAAGAGAGCATAAGTGTGTCTTTTCCTTTTGGCTTCCACCAGGATATTTCTTCCCTACCCTTTTGGCTGGATTTGGCCATCTGATGGAACAATGGCCCAGCAAGCAATAAAAAAGAAAAAAGTGGGAGAGGAAGGAGGCAGGACACAGCCCCTGAACTGAAAAACTGTTTCCCCCACTCTTTCTGCCTTGCAGGGCTGGCACCATCCCCTCCCAGGATGGCCCAGGGTCTTCATTTCACTCTCAAAGCACCTGCAGCAGCCCAGCTTGCAGAATTCCCCACCTTTATGGAAACCTCCTCTTTTATTTTTTTTTTCTTTTAATTTCATTTTTATAGAGGCCTTTGAAGATGCTTGTTGCCATGGAAACATGCTTTAAAGGGTGCCTTTTCCCTTCCCTTCATCTTGAGAGCTTCTGTTGCCATAACAGCCACATCCGACTCCTCCCTTCACTTCACTGGCTACCCTGCTATGGGATGAAGAGGGGTTCTGCCTTTGGGGTCCCTGAATTCCTTGAGGTCAGGGCCAGAGGAGGTACCTGTGCTCCTGCAGGTGGTTGGTCTCTCTCTTTGTGCCCATATATGTGGGGTGTGGCAGAGGCAGCCCACTAGAAGAGCATCTCAGGGCCACACTGCTGCCTGCAAGCCCCTTGCTTACACATCAGAGGAGCTCTGCCCTCACCCCTGGCCCTCAAGCCCCACGGTGATAACACCAAGTGGTTTTCTGCACCATTTATCCTAAAGCCCTTGGCACAACTATTCCCCCACAGCTCAGCAGGCAGCATCGTGGCTGAGCTCAGAGGAACATCTGCAATTAGGGTGGGCTTTGATCTCTGAAGCACCCAGTGTTGGGTAGATGGGGGTGTTTTCTGGTTCCCACAGAGGACAGGGTTCTTCATCTCAGTGCCAGCCTTCTCTGGGCAGTGGTACAGGTAGGTGGGACACACTTGCTCCATAAGCACCCATCTCCAGGGCACCCTAGCCCATGACACCTGGCCAGGAGGGTCGCATAGGTGGTCACTGGCTGCTGCATCCCATGACAGCCCTGCTCCTCTGCTGCTCAGCCCTGCTCATCATCCCTGTTCATCATGCTGCTGCGAGCAAGCCACAGCAACTAACCTGTTTCTTTCCCATTTATTTTGCAGCCAGCAGCTGCTGTGGCCACAGCTCCTGTTTCCTCCCCAGCAGCTGAGCAGCCTTGGAGTACACTTTGAATCCTGCGCTGGAAGTCATGGGGATGTGAGCTGGCAAGTCCAAGCTGACCAGCGGTGGCTTGAGACAGCAAAGTGAGTGATATTGTCCCTTGGGTGGGTGGCCCCAGGCAGGAGTGGGGTCATAGGGAAGAGGCTGTCAAGTGACAGAAAGCAGGACGTGGACCACATCTAGCTGTGCTGCACTCCTCTGTCCCACTGTGCCTTCAGCTAGCCAGGTCTGTGGCCACCCTCAGCTCTGAGGAGCCAAATTTCTGCCTTGGCAGCCAATGTCAGCAAAGCCAGTTCCAATGCTGGACATGGCACAGCCCACACCGTCGTGGTGTGGAGCCACAGTGAATGACAGAGGTGCAGCAAACAAGTGCTCAGAACCCTTCCTGCCTCCTTGCAAGCCCTTTCCCAGAACATCACTGCAGCAAAACAGAACATGTCTCCCATCCCCCTGGGTTTTCTGCTTCCCCACCGGCCGCTGCAGAGCCAAGACTAGCTGAGAGCACATTTCTGGCTGCCATCATCTCAGTTAATGCAGCCCTGCTTGCTTTAGCAATTGCCTGCCAGTGTCTCACAGCCCACTTCCAGCTGGAGATCTCCTGCCAGCATTTACAGCTGACAAGCAGAAGTGGGGAGCGGACATGGAGGGCACCTTCATTCAGCCTTGCTTGGATCCTGGGTGCCCTAAGGGCTGGATTCCCTCTTTGCCAGAGACACCTGGATGCCCAGAACAGGCACCCAGGACCAGAATGGGGACCAGCTGGCTACTGGAGAGTTGAAGGCAAGTGCATTAGCCAGTGGCTAATGGCTCCAACGAGCAAAGACATCCTGGCCAAAGAAGGGTGGCAAAGATCTTGGCACAGGCACATCCTCTGTTGCTGTCCCCCGTATTCGTGGTGAAGTTCCCCATCAGGAAAGGATGTCAGTAAGAGCAGTGCTATGGTCCCTTACAGCCACCAAGTGCTGGCTGGCAGGTGACAGCCTTAGCCAGCTACCAGGAACAACACAGCATCCTCAGGAAAGGGCACAGAGGCCACACTGGCTTCTTCTGCACTGGCACTGCAACTCCAAATCTCCCAGAGGCACCAGCCTGAAAAGAGGAGAGGAAAAAACTTTTCTCCTGAATCAGGGCAAAAAAGCTTAGGAGATTGCAGGGTTTTTTTCTTAAATATGATTTTTTAAGCCAGAGGAGAAAGCATTCTTTTTATTTACTTGCTGCTTTCTGAGCTTTTAGGGTGCACGAGGGTCAGGTTTTCAAAGCATTCCTCCAGGCAGTGAGGGATAGAACCTTATTTAAATGTGAAATGAGGTGGGAGAGAGAGAAAGCAAGCCAAAGATCTGCCACAGGAAGCTCAGTTTACAGTAGCAACAGCAAGTCCTGAGAAAGGCACAGAACTTGGGGTACACATGTAAGACCTCAGCTCTGGCCAGATTCATCCTTTGCAGCTCTCCAGCTTGCTATGAGCCTCATGGCCTTGTCCTAAAATCCTCAGATTTTTCTGAATATCTCCTACTACCTTCCTTCCCCGCCATGGCTTGCTGCGTGTGGCACTTTGCGGGCTGCAGCACACTAAGCCTGTTCCAAAAATTCTGCCTCTCCTGGCGCTCAGCTCTCCAGCAGCCAGAAGCTGAAGCAGTCACACCAAATAGAGCTACAGAGACAAACATTATTCCAGGAGAGGGAGAAACATCACCACCGTTCTCCAGAGGGCAGCAGCAGAGGAGATTGAAACAGCCACAATGCACTTTCCTCAAGATGTTGAAAACTGTTACCTAGCTTTACTTCTAAACCCATTAGAGGTTTTACACAGCATTAGTATTTGCTCTGCACTGTAGTAAGGCCTCACCACGCCTAACTTAAATCAGCACAGTTCCCTCTTTGGCTGTGCACAGAAGAGGGTCAAACAAAACACCTCTGTTGCTAAAAATCAGAGCTCTTTATTGCTGCCCAAGTCCTACAATTTTGCTCACTTCCATGACCAGGAAAATTTAAATAAGAGCTTTGCAGAGCCTGCAACTCCCAGGATGCCCCTGTGCCGTGGCATTTCATGGCCCTGGAGCCAGCCTGCAGGCTGGGGAACAGCTGAGAGCAGGCTGAAGATGTGCTGTCCTACTCCCTTTGCCAGGGAGGGAATGGGCTTTAAGAAGCATCTGTACTTTCACCAAAAGCTGTCACAGGAGCAATAGCTCTTTGCCAATCAACTCTTCTTGGCCTTAGGAGGATGGTGGTCCTGGTAGTATGCATTTGGGGTGGAGGTTAGTGGGTGATGGGGCTGAGCATGGCCCTGCAAGCAGCCATGCTCTCCTCAGCTCTGTCCTGGCCCACTGGTGAGCAGAGAAGCTCTATGCCTGGCTCTGGGGATGGGGTATCCCCACTGTAGCAGTCATGGACACTGCAGAAAGCCACTTCAGGGACAGTGCAGGCAGCCTTTGTCCTCATGGTGAGTGCCAGCTCCCACCAGCCCAGATGTCCTGGCCACCCATGACACAGGCACTTGTGCCAGCCTGTGACCTGGTCATGCCCTGGGGACAGACCATGCTGTGAGGTCATCTTTAACCTCTCTGTGTTTGGAGCAGTGTGGTTATTGAGTGACTGGTGTGCTCTGCCCCAGAAGAAGCTGGAGGCAGCACTGGCTGCAGGGTTCCTGGGCAGCAGTTTTCCCTGGGAGAGGCAGCAGCAGGATCCTTTCAGATGGCAGCCCCCCCTGTGTCTCCAGGCAGGAGCACCTGCCAAGTGTGACAGCCCAAGGGGTGCTGTGTGTGTTTTCTAAGATATGTGAGTACCCCTCTGCTTGCACAAGTCAGAGGTGCAGCAGCTGAGCTTCCCACAGCAGTGTTTGGCTGTAAGCCCCACAAGACCAGTTTACATGAGCACTTGGGTGCTTTCCAACCAACAGCACCACCTGCCTTGTCCCTACCCCTCGCATGTCAAGAAGCTAGACCTAAGAGAGAGATGTTGGTTTCATCTGTCTCCAAGGGGTTGATGCTTACAGCTGCCAGTTTTGTATAAGATGGTCCTCCATGTTTTGGGTACTGGGGTTGTAGTGGGAGACAGCAGGGGACCAACCATTGCTGCTCTCACAGTGCAGAAAGGCAAGGTGTCCGGCTGGGCTGTCAAGCTGCATGTGGCTGCAGCAGCAACCATGCCAGAGTCAGCTGGGACTCCAAAGAGGCTCATCTCCTGCTCTGGTGACCTCTTGACCAAGCACTGACTGGGTCTTGGTGCCTCTGCCTAGGAAGGCAGCTACCCTGGCTTGGGAGGAGGGCCCGGCAGTGATTCATGTGCCTTGCCAGCCTTGCTGGGCTGGCTGCTGAGTGTGCGATTGCATCTGACAGGCCTGTGCTGGCACCAGATTGATGTCCTTTTTGTTCCTGATAAGGATCCGAAGTCTCCTCTGGGTTCCAGCAGCAATTCTTTTATCCTTCCTGATTGTGGCATCCGCGCTCCCGGAGTCCCTGGAGACGCATCAATCGCGGAGCTGCAGGCGCTGCGGCTGCTATCGGCAAAGATGATGGAAAAGCTACAGGAACAGCTGTCATTTCTCCCTGTTTGCGTTTTGTTCTCGTGCTATCAGCAGGACGTTTTCTGCCAGACACCTATCAATCTGCCTCAGCATAGCCCAGCCTTGTCTGTGTGCCTGCCCTTGCCAGAGCCTGCCTGCAGCCTGAGCCTGCCTGTGGCCGGCCCGCGGCAGTGCCTCCTCCCTGGCCGTGTCGGGGCAGGAGGGGGCCGGCACAAGACTCTGTCCTGAGGCTGAGGGACACACAAGGTGTTGGGGTGCAGCCGGGGACCTCTGTGCTTGTGCTGACCCCTCACCAGCCCTCTCACGGTGTTTGGTCCTCTCTTCCGTAGGGCTTGGTTTCAGCAGCACCCCTGCTTTGGGGCAGCTGAGGTGTGACTTGCAGGCTCCAGGAGATGAGGGGGAGAAGGGCACGGGTGTCTGACAGCAAGGAAATCCATCCCAGCCCCTGGGGGAGGAGGAGCAGAGGGGTGCAGCAGCTGGTAGCATGGCAGCCTAAGTGGCAGGTGGATGGCAGCACCAAAATGAGATCTGCAGAGGCCAGTGTTGGGACTGGGATTTAGGGTTACACTAGGGGTCAACCCATCCACCCTCCACCATGTTGAGGTTCCCCTGGAGTGCTGCCCTGGGAGGAGCTGCAGTCCCAAAAAGGATGAGCCAGACCCATCCCGTTGCATCAGTGCTCACAGCACCAGGAGGAGGTGGTTACAGGGACATTAGTGGCAGGGGACACCTCTTTTAGCTCCATGTAATGAAGCAGAATACCTCAGACAAAAAAAGCTAGGTTTGATTTGCCTTGTACTTCCTCAAATTCTTTTGAATTTTGGATGGCTTCTGGGAGTACTCATGATTCAGATATTAGTAAGCCTGGGCAACAAGATGTTCAAGTACATTTAATGTTAAAAGGAAGCTTCTAGAGCCCCATGGAACAAAGAGGACTGTGGGGTCTACAATGCCCCCAGCCCCTCCTGTGCTCTGCTTCTGGCATCACCTGCCTCCAGGCCAGCAAAGGCAGCAGATCCAAGGCCTCAGTTTTCAGCATTTAGCTCACTCTCCTCCATGATGGCTAGAGACAAGATAAAGACAGGCACTGAGTCCCATGTAATGCCACTCTCTATCCATCACAGAGCTCACAGTCCATATCCTGCTTCATTACTTAAAACCCTCAGGGCAAGACAACCAGTTGCCCTGCTCCTACCCTCTATAGGAATCAGCACTGAAACCAAGCACCTGCAGAAACCCAAGTCCCCTCTCCCAGGTGGCCAGGGAAGGTCACTGACCTCCTGCTGCTCCCTGCAAATGGCCAGAGGCAGATGTAGTGCCTGTCCCAGAGCCAGCAGGCACTGGCCAGCCAGGACCAGTACAGTTACCCTTTACCCTCTGCCATGTCCTACTGGTGCTTTCATGTCCTCCTGCGCTGGGCTGTCCTCTCCACATGGGAATGCCTCCCTCCCTCTCCCCAGTCTTGACTGTTCTCTTTGCCATCAGTGTCTGTCACCAGCCCCTTGCTGTCATGTCCCTCACCAGCTGTGCCAAAGATCAGGCCCCAGGAATCCCACTGCTCTTCCAGCAGTTCAGAGCAGATGCCCCATTTCCTTCTGCAAGGCTGGAAACACCTGACATGATAAACGTTTGCTTGCAGACATCTGTGGGGTTTTTATGGTATCTTCAGTGTCTAATTGCTGTTAATAGGGCTGTCAAGTGCAACGGCATAATGGTAATGTTAGTGCCACCACAGAGCAGCTGGGAGCATGTTGACACCCTATCTGGATGACCCTGCACCTTCAGATGGACCTGCGGCAGCTCCTTGTTTCACTCTGGAGGATGTCCCAGTGTTTGGGCTGGCAGGTGCTGTCTGGCACATCAATGCTGGGGCATTCACCTCTTTGCTCTGGGTTTGGTTGGAGTATCTTCAGGCAGATGTGAAATGTCACAGACATCAGCTGGGAGAGCACTATTCTTAAGACATGTTGTTTCTTTCTCTTTGTAAAAAAACAATGTTTTTTTAAAAATTATTATTATTTTTCCAAGCTTCATTTAACTTAAATGAGTGACATTTGCTGCTTTTGGTGGAAAACCTCAGTTTTCTGCCTCACTTGGGCTGGGATTGCAGACTGCTGCAATGGCCCCTAGCTTTTCTTCCCCAGGCTAAAGGACCTTCTGTCAAAGCCGGGAACTGATTGCCCTGCCAGGTACCATTTTGGAAAGCTTCTCCTGGCTGCCTGTGGGGGAGTGATCAAGCTGCCCCAGTGTAGCAGGCTCTTCAGCTGCAGCCTGTTCTCCTGGCTGCCTGGAGTCCAGTTCCATGTTAACCTGACTCCCTGGTGGAGCTTTCTCATCCAAACCTGTGCTACAGCGGTGCTAATTAAACAAATATATCTCAATTCCAATGAAAATCTACATGTAAATCCATGTGATGCTTCACAGCAGGCTGCATTTTAGCAGTCAGCTCTGCAGTCTCTTATGTGTCATCAGAGAGTGGTCAGCTGCATGGTCAGTGAACCTTAATAGGGGCTGAAGCCCTCCTGCTTGGGAGACAGCTCTCTTGCTGTCTTCACACCCTGCCAAACCCAGCTTTTCCTCCTAGCCTCCCTCCACAGGACTGTGTGCCAGGGCAAGGACTGGTTTCTCTGAGCATCTCCTTGATGGAGAATTGCTTTCACCTTGTGCAAGAGCAGGAGATCAACAGCCTCTTCAGCTGGGATGAAAAGTCCAGGTATGAGGTAAAGACTGAGCTGTGCCAAAGGAATGTAAAGAAATGTGAAGCTTGCCTACCTTTTCTGGTGAATATAAACTTCTTGAGGAGTTTATGCCTTTATGCATATTGAACACTGCTCTTGAAGCTTCCTCCCACTGCTACCAGGATGCATGCTGCACATGAGATATATCAAAGGCAATATCATATGGCTGAGATGTTACAGGGCATACTATGAACTACACCAGTGATAATTTTCATCTTGGGAAAAAAAAAAAAAGGTGAAAAAATTCTTCTTAAAATTCCTGCCTGAGAAGATGAATTTTCAAATGGGAGAGGAGCTTGTTGGGGCATTGCTACCTGGGGTTACCCCCCCTCTTCTCTGCACTAGGGCTCCTCCAGCACTGGCTTGGGAAGCAGCAATGATAGGTCTCCTACTCCACCACCAGCTTGGGGCTTGTTAGCATTTAAAGTCTCCCTGCAAATGGAGGATGAAAGACTGATGGGGTGCTGCGACTGCTGTTTGTCCCTGCTCAGCCCACTGGGGAAGAGGACAGTAGCTGGATCCTTACCTCCTGCCATGCCACCCATGCATTCCCAGTCCCCCCACTGCTCCCATCACTGTACTTCCTTCCCTCTATGCCTGTTGCAGCCTTTGGTGGCCTGAGGGTAACAGTGCTCAGTGCACTTCCACTGGCCTGGCAACCTGTGCTTCACTACATCTCCCTGCAAAGACTTGGAGGACTTGAACAGCTGTGGATTCACCCTGCTTGCTCACCCCCATCTCTTCTCATGGCAGAGAGCCCTGGGTGCCACAGACTCAGGGTGTTGTGGGGGTATGCTGGGGTGCTTAGTGTGCAGCCATGGGAAAGCCCTCCCTGGCCAGTGCCGCTGTCCTTGGCTCTGTCCCCTGCCCAGGCTTCAGTGCTGTGCTCAGCTCCCCCCAGCCTTGCAGCTACATCCCTTCCCCCTGCACCCCACTCTTCCATGGGAGGAAAGGCTGAGCTGGCTGCTGCCAGCCCCCCTGGGGCTTCTCCCCTCTCTCAACCAGCACTGAGATGCAAAAGCACAATAAGGATGATCATCTGCAGTGGCTGTGCTCCTGTACAGGGGTGTCCAGCCAAGGAGAGGCAAACTTTTCCTCCTTTAACTCGTTTTTTCCCAAGCAGCTGGGAATTGGGGGAAGTTTCATCTGTCTGCACTGTCTTGGAGATTTTAATCATCACTCTTGTACCGACTTCTCCATCTGGGCCTCAACATGTCATGGCAGCAGCTCTGCAGCAGAAGGCATCTAGGAGGAAAGATCCTGTGGAAGATGCTCCTGCTTCCTGGCTGCAGATGGCAGTGGTGCTAATCTTCATGGGTTCTGGAGAGATTAGCCAGGGCAGGGCAAGAAGGGAGTCAGTATACTCACCTCATCTTCCACCTATGGGGCACAAGCCAAGGGACCATGTGCCAAACCTGTGATGAAGCTTTGCCTTGGCTTCTGCAACAAGAGTAGCCTGGTTAGGTCCCAGTTAAATGAAGTTTAACTGCAGTTAAATCCTGAGGTCACGCAAACTGGAAAGGGAGTCCCAGTTGGACATGCTGAAGCCATCTGAGACTGTTTCATTGCTGCTCTCCCAGGTGAGTATGTCCTGTTCCAGGGAGGCTGTGTCAGTATGTCCTGCCCATGACACAAGCCCTCTGGGCAATCCGGGGGCTCGTGTGTCTCCCTGCTCCTCACAACCCCCCCACCCCCCCATCGCAGCGAAGCAAAGGCCATTTTACCTCCTTACCAGGCCAAAACCTCATTAAGCTCCTTGGAGGGAGGCACCTTGCAGGGCTGCAGCAAGTCAGACCTTCATCTGCCATATGCACACATGGGGCAGAGCGCTGAATGGCATCCATCAAGTCCTGCAGGAGCTGATGTCTTCAGACACTGAAAATCCCCTACAGCCCCATGAATTCCTCTGTGGCTGCCTCCTGGGCTTGGCTGACAGGAAGCCCATGGGCTTGGGGTCTTGCACAAGAGGGTCCTTTCTCCCAAGCAGGTGACACTCTTCCTGTCCTTCTGGGGGGTGCAGCTACCACTGTCCCTCTGCCATGTTCCCAGCCTCAGCAGCAGTTGGGTCTCTGCAGCAATTACCCCTATCTGGCTCTTCTGCCTCATGCTCTCCTCTCAGTGCCAGGGCTGATGGAGTGGTGATGCCAGGGTTGGTGGACGGGTGATGCTGGTGCAGGGGGAGAGCAGTGAGGCAGGTGGGACGGGGCCCACCTCTGCTGGCCAGCCAGTGTCTGGGGCTATGCTTCCTGGAGAAGGGATGGGCTCTAGCATGTACTTGCTGGAGCTTCAAGGGATGTACAGAGAGGTGCAGGCAGGAGGGGACCCAGGGCACCTGGTTTTCATAGTCAGCACACATCAGCCAAACAATCAAAGGCTCTGGTCACATGCAGAGGTTTCCTTGGGCTTTTTCTAACTAACTATCAAATTGCACTGTCAATCAAGAATGTGGGATGGGGACTGGGAAAGATGGGTGGACTCCATCCTCCCAGCCCGCATCCCTCTTCCCTGCTCCATCTCAAATCCACTGTGCTCCTTTACATCTCTGCCTTGTACCACAGCTAAGCAGCTTAACTTCTTATCACAATCTATGCTCTGGAGCAATTAGTCAGTGCAAACAAGGATTTTAATTGCCCCTGTGATTTATTGAGCCTGGGCAATGTAACTAAAATTCCTCAGACACAAACAACGAGCTGCGGAGAAACACCATCTTCTTATTTGCATGACTGCAGAACCCATAGCGGTTGAGAGGGCTGGGACTCCCTCCCTGCTTCCTGGCCCCCCCTGCACAGTGACTGCCCTCCCTGCAGGGTTGCTGCTGTGACATCCCTGTCAGCACCATCCTGCGGGCTGGGGCAGGCTGGCCTTGGCTTCCAACCAGCTTCTCCATCTCCATCCTTTGGCCATCTTCTCCCCGTTCAGAGCAACTGCTCTCAAGCCACTTGGGCACTGGGCATCCCAAATTACACTGCTTCATTCCTGTGTCCCTTTTGTTTCCCATGCACCATTAGGGTGTGCTGCAGGCTCGGGATTTCCAGCCCATCCACATCCCACAGCAGCCTGGGAAGTTGTCTGCCACAAGCCATGTGTCAGCCACAAGTGCCAGTGTGGAACCATATGCTTTGGAGAAACCAGCAACAAGCCAGGCTGCTTGAGCAACGGCTTGGTAGCCCAGCATGGCTTGAAACTGCTGAGCAAACCCATAAGAGAAAAAGCAAACCAGAACAGGGAATCATAGAATGTTAGAGATTGGAAGGGAGCTCTGGAGATCATGGAGTCCAGCCCCCTGGCAGGACCACTTAGGGCAGGCTACACAGAAACTCATCCAGATATGTCTTGAAAGTCTCCAGAGAAGGAGACTCCACAACCTCTCTGGGGAGCCTGTCCCAGTGCTCTGTAACCCTTACAGTAAATAAGTTTTTCCTCATGTTGGGGTTAACTTCCAGTGCTCTATGTTGCATCCATTGCCCTTCATCCTATCATAGGGCACAACTGAAAAGAGACTGACCTCTCCTTCTTGACACCCACCCTTCAGATATTTGTAAACACTAATCAGATCTGCTCTCCAAACTAAATAGCCCCAGGTCTCTCAGCCTTTCCTCATAAGATAGGTGTTCCAGTTCGTTAATCACCTTCTTAGCCCTCTGTTGGAGTCTTTCCAGTATATCCCTGTCCCTCTTGAACTGAGGAGCCCAGATCTGGACACAATACTCCAAGTGAGGTCTCACCAGGGCCAAGTAGAAGGGAAGGAGAACCTCCCTCAATCTGCTGGACACACTCTTCTTAATGCACCCCAGGACACCATTGGCCTTCTTGGCCACAAGGGCACATTGTTGTCCCATGGATAATTTGTTGTCCACCAGGACTCCAAGGTCCTTCTCCACAGAGCTGCTTTCCCGCAGGTCTGCTCCTAATCTTTACTGGTGCATGGTGTTACTCTTCCTCAGGTGCAGAACTCTCCACTTATCCTTGTTAAACCTCTTTAGGTTCCTCTTTGCCCAGCTCTCCAGTCTGTCCAAGCAAGAACCAGGGTTTGCGCCAAGGATGCCACTTCCATGCTCAAGTGGCTGCTGGCTTCATGCTGTCCCTCCAGCCACAGCCAGCTGGGACCCTAAGCAGCAGCCCCAGCAATAATCCCTCACTGCTGCTCTGCACTTCCCTCACAGCAGTCACAGGCTGCGATAACCCCACAGGAGCTGTGCTGTCCTCTTTCTTCTTCCTCCTCCCGTCGCCACTTACTTCTTCTTTGTGCTGTAAGTAAGGAGCTTCGTCTTTTGCCAAATCCCCCGTCTGTGTTGGGGGATTGGGGTGAGCCAGGCGTAAAATGAAAATAAATCACTAATTCCTCCTAATAATGCCTGATTTCCTGATTTGATATCCCACATTAATTCTAATTACTCACCCAGAGTCAGGGCATTAATCAACGTGTTAAAACTTCTCCTCGCTTAGCAACACTGATATGCCAGGCATCTGGCACGGCCGGGACACCAGGGATTTGTATGTCACATCAGCCCATCTGCAGCAGCACTGCGAGGGGTGTGAGGAGAGGGCTCTTTCTGGGCAGGTCTCATCACTCTGCTGTGGCACATGGGGATGGTGGCAGGTGCTCAGCATCCTGCTTCCCTCCCTGTGAAGGTGAGGACCATGTTTGCTCACTCAGTGCCAGCAGCATCCTTGGTGCAAAGGTATCACCAGTGGTGCAGCTCCAAAGCATTAATTATCCAGCTGCTGTGGCTTCATCTGTTAAATGGAAATGCCCTGCTAAGTAATCCCTACTCCACAGAAATACTGGTAGATGGTCCACTCATCTCACAGCCTGTTTGTTTCTTTTGTTTTGTTTTGTTTTTTTATATAAACTATGTGAAATACCCCTCTATGGAGAGCGGTGAAGAGGGAACAAGGGGGATTGCACCTGCCATGATCCCTGACCTGCTGCTGTTGTCATTTTACTGAGCAAACCCCTTCCAGGCAGGAAGGATGAATTGATTTCAATTCAAGTTGATCTAAATCTGTACAGAGGAAGCCCTTAAGTAATCCACTCTAATCTTGTTTCACATTTGAGCTACTTCAATGTTTTCCTAAAGCAAGCTGACTGGCACTGGTCAGCAAAACCCAATACTTGTTTTTTACCAGCTTCCATCGTAGTTAAACCAGCTTATTAGAGCTATTATGTAATTAACATTTATTCAGATTTTTTTTACCCACTTTGTGTTGATAGGCTTAATATTGCATTTATTCACTAGCTGATTAATTTTTTTTTCAATGCATCAGTTGAATAAGCTTTAATTTGGATGGTAATTAACTGAAACGTGCAAACTCAGAACCTACATTTGGTTCTATAAGTCTGCCTTACCTGTCCTAGGTACAGCACAAAAAGTGTTTTCTCAAAATGCATCTGTATTTAAAAGCCATACAATTTATTCAAGGCAGTATTAGAGGTAGTTAATGAATTCAGCTTGGTTTCTGGCTCTGCGGTCCTTGAGGATTTTCAGCAGTATAGATTTCAACCTTGCAGATGTCACTGCTAAGACAAGGGTGGAAAATGAGCCTTTCTGTTTTTTGGGGTTTGCAGCTTCTCAAATGTGACTGTACTTTTCCTTGAGCTGAAGATGGCATTTTCTCTGCACTTACAGAGCCCATTGCTCTTGCCAAAGTCTGGGTTTGTATTTCATTTCAGGTTTTGGGTTCCTCCTGAGTTGCTGGCTTAGCGTTAACTTCTGAGCAACAACGTGCATTTTGTGAGCACTTGTATTTACTTGGGTTTAAAAATCTGTGGTAATTTTATGCCTCAACTTAAGAGTTTCCAATCAAGAGAGTTAATTTTTAGGAGAAATACAGACCTAAAATACTCTCAATTAGCAGTAGCATTTAAATATATCTTGCTCCTAGGGCTCAGGCACCAGCAGTCATCTGAGCTGGAGGAAGAAGCAGACTCCTCCCACACTCAAACCTAAAACTAGGTTGTTTGATGGCATCAAACTGCACTTGCTCTGTCCCTCACCCAGGCTGCAGTTCTTCCAGTGGTGACACAATGTGTGAAACCTCATCCTGTGTGGGAGCCCGACAGGGATGGGACAGCTGCCCACTCCCTCTTGGGATGCTCCTGGCATCCCAGGGACCACACAGCCCTTGGCCTGATGCTGCTAGCCATCTATAATGGCAGGCAGCAGTTTTTCAACCAACAGTCTGCCCTGGAACCTTTGGTGTGCATGGCTTTATCTAGGACGAAATCACGGTGCTGCCCTCTCATTTCCCTCCTCTACAAGCTGCAGGTTGGTGGTTTCCAGCCAGGTCAATGGATCCCAAGGGTGTTGTGGGCTATTTCTAAATGTAACTAAGAAAAGTGAGCTGCTTGTCAGCAGCTCTACAGTTACTCTACAGGAATTTGTGGCTCCATGGGAATATTTTTAGGAGGTATACAACTGGGAAAGCTCACAAAGCTCAAACCAAGATGGATGCATTCACCTGGGAGAGTTTTCCAGCCTCTGTATTCAAACTCCACTCTATTCCCCAGGTAGCATGCAGAATTAACTACACTTCAGCAATGCCCCACTGCAACTTAATTGCTGTCATCCAGTCTGGCTGGACAAATCCATATCCCAGAGCCCCTCACCATCTGCAAAAGGTGGGACCACGCTCAGTCCCACCAGGCGAAGAGGACTTAGCTGTGCCCTTGCCCATGCAACAGCAGGGAGTACTAACAGGGACCTCATTAATGTGCATGGCCTCCCTCTGCCACCTCCAGGTCTCCGCGTGCCACTAAATAATCTGGTCTGGAACAAATTCACTTGGAAGAACTATAGCAAGTCAAGCAGAGGTCTGGGGCACGGGGAACAACAGCCCATAAAGCAAACATGCAGCAGTGTGCTCAGCTGCCAGGGATGCTGCCGGCACATGCGCTCGGGAAGATTAATATGCATTGAGCAACCAGGAGTGGGGAGGGAAGCTCACAAGGTTCCTCTCCTAAGCTCATCATTCCAGCTGAATTAATGACTTACAAGTTTCTCCCAGCCCTCGCTGGGTCTGCACAGATTAGTGGAGAGTTGTGTGTGAGTATATGTGAGGGGGGATCTTAAAAGCCTCGTAGACCCATCCTCTGTGAGGAGGATGAGGGAGAGATCCACTCCCAAGATGCTGGGATCAAGTGTAGAGAGGCAGGAGGGGAAGTGCTGACATCCTTCATTGCTCCCTTCCATCTCATGTGGGGATGGAGCAAGAGGATCTGAGTGCCCCAAGCTGCAAGAGGAAATCAGAGATGAATTTAAAATGAATGTGCTGCAGGCAGAACAAAGGGAGCTTGGAGGAGAGTATGCATACAGGAGCAGGGAAGAAGTATGGGCAGTGTGGGAAATACAGACGGTAACAACTGACATGCTCCCTGCACACACAGCAAGGCTATGAGGATGGGTTATCAGTGGCACTGCACTTCCAGGCAGCTCCAAGAGAAGGGAAGGTCCCTCTTGAGATACCCCATAGGGTCAGCAGCAGCCTGGTGAAAGATCCTGTGTCCCACTGGTGCTGGGGTATATGCCATGGGATGGAATAGGGAGTACCTCTATGGACACAAGGAGTGCCTGGAGGGCTTCAGCAGGGGTCTAATTCCAAGGTGTTTTCAATGGGGCAGAGATTAATTGAAGGCAAAACAGAACTGGGGTGAAGCAGGCTCCTGCAGAAGGCTCAGACCTGTCTGTTGTGGCAGCAACTTGGAGCTGAGCCAAGTATGAGGGGAGGATTATTCCTATGGAGGGTGTCTTGTGCCAAGGGTATTTTTTTGTCCTAAATGGTCACAGGCCAAACCCAAAGAAAGAGCTCAATGAAGATTAGGAATAACACATTGGCCTTGTAACCCAAGGCAGCACTGGGCCAGATCCTGCTCAAGGCACAGCTGCTTGTCAGGTACTATCCAGGGCCAATATGGGTATTTGTTCAGATAACTTGGGGCATCTCCATATCTGAACTGTTTGATCCCTGTGACAGTCTCTGATGGAGAGTGCTCCAGGGCAAGAGCAGGGACTGCAGAAGAGCTGGCAGAGGTGATTTCTGTTCCAAGGAAGATGGGATCCCTGGAGGGTGGGTTGGGGCAGCAGGACAGAGCATGGGACACCAGCTCAGGAGCCAGCAGCCTGGTAGGAAACCCTGTGGCTGGTGCAGCAAAGTGCCTCCACAGAGCTGGGAGGGGCAAAAGCCCTCACCTGCACTGGTGGAAGGAGGAAATCAGCTTGTGCCACATTGGTTTATTGGCTGAAGGGTCAAGGCATCTGGTCAGAGGCTCAGCAAAGCCAGCCATCTCCTTCAGCTGTGTCCCACCCAGTCCTACTGTCTGTTGGTGCAAAGGCCACCGCTGGGCTCACCAGTGTGGTGGCACTGGTGAGCCCCTCTGCCCACTCTTATTCACCTCTAGCCACTCAGCCTTTGCTTTCCAGTACTGTCTCCTTTATCCAGCAAGAACCCTTTTATTGCCTCCTCCTGCAGCCCAGAGCAGGCCAGCCCTATGGAAAAGCTGCGAACAGATGCTCTCCCTATCATCCTCTTTGATATTTCTTTCCTGGCTCCCCCACCTTCTCCTCCTTCTTTATTCTTTAACTCAAGAGCTGAAATGAAAACACCTCCTTCTCCAACAGCCCCCGACAACTGCAGGAGGGAAACCAGCTCCCTTCTATTGACTCGCAAAAAAAGAAATACAGAGAAAAGTCTTGATAGCATTGTATCAAAAAGCTGATGCTGTGTTATGCTCAGATGTCTCGGGAGACTTGGTCTGGCTATTTGAAGACTCACTGAGTCCCCAGGGATCTTGATGGCTCCACAGCTGCCGTAGTGGAGTGAGAAAAATCAGACACATCCACTGCTGGCAAAGGCATCCCCGGTAGAAATCAAAGAAGGTGGCACAGAAACCATATATATTCAGAATGGCCAAAGAGCAAGAAGACTGTGAGGGGAAGCCAAGGGAGCTAAACTTACACTGTGCAAGAAGAGGGCTGGGAGAAGGCATTTTTCCTCTCTGCTGACTGCAGGTATCATCCAAGTAAGTGAATGAAAAGATGGAGAAGGTGAGGTCAGGTTTGGCTGATCAAAGGACTTGGATAACTGAGCTGGTAGCAAGAGGGAAAGCCAAGACATCAGAAACCTTGACCACTAGAGCAAGGAGAGGGAGGCAAGGTGCATGCCTCAGAGGCACACAAGCAGGGGTGCTGAAATAGGCTATGATGGGTAATTCAGATGACTTTTGAGCTCTGCACCACTCATTAAGAAAAGTCCTACTGGGTGTGCTATTTTCACCATATATTTTCACCTTGTGTTTCCTGGCCCTTGAGAAGGTAGTGATTCAGGGACATCATTTCCTCAGTCTCGATATTTACTGCAGCCTCTGGACAACCTCACACAAGGGTGCAAAATCACCCTGCAAAAAACCCAGGGCAACAGACCCTGTCCTACATTCTATTTCTGGTGCTCTCTGATTGTTCCTCCTCTGCCCAAACAGTAATTGTTCATATTCAAAAGCCCTTGCTGAGATTTTCCTGCCAAAGAAGCAAGTTCTTTCCAGCCTTCCAGGTGCCCTGTCCTGGGCTTTGAGTCAAGCACAAAAAGGCATTAGATGTTTTGGCAGAGCCTTGTACCACACTCACCTTCAGTATCTGTGTGTCCCTGCAGCACACCAAGAGCACTGCCTGAGTTGTTTTCTTTGAGAGAAGTGCAACAGAAGTGCAGGGATTTCTGGGGTTAATTTGTATTAACCACCTTGATAACTGTTTTATCACCTTCTTACAGTGAGCCCAAACATGCCAGGGAATAGGTGAACTTGGGATCACTGCTGGAGAACTCCTGCCTCCTGTGTTGCTAGTGTGCCATCCTCTTCCCACGTGTCTGTCACACATGTTCTCCAGTCCACCCATCCCACCAGAGAAGCCTGAGGTCACCCCAAGGTGGCTTCAAATCTGCTCAAAAACTATTTTTTTACACTGTCTGTTAATGTAGACTAGATAGTTGGCACAGATGTGAGGAAGCAGAACATCTGTGTCTTAGGAGGAGGATGATGGGACCTGTTTCCACAGGTTAGGATAGCTGTCCAGGGCTGCTTTTGGCATCAGAGCCCTGCTTTCCCCAGTGTCTCACTAAGATAAAATATGAGAACAATGGTTTAAAAGACTGGATCTTCTCTCCTGGATTGGTTGCATTGTTCCCTGTCCACTGCTGCTCAGCATGGGCTGAAGAGTGGCCACACTCACTAGGAGGGAGAGAAAGCCTTCCCCTTTCAGTCCTAAATAACTTCAGCAGCTAACTTGGGATTAAGGCACAAACAGACTAAAAGAAGGAGGAAGGCAAAGAGGAGACGAAGCTGGGGGACAAGGTGAGCTCCTGCCTTGCTTCTGAGCCCAGGCAGGAGACCAGTGAGGGACCGAATGGCCACAGGCAATGAGAGATGCTCACTGTGGTCCCTTGCAAGGAAATAGCCAGTTGGGCAAGAAGGAAAGTCTCTCTGCAGCTCTCTACATGTTTCCTAGCAGGTGGGCTGAAATGAGAGATCAGCTCATTAAAGCTGGAACGGTTCCCCCTTTCTGAAGTGCACACGGCAGCTGCAGAGGGGTGTAGACAGGGGCAGCACAACCTCTTCCCCACCTGCCTGTGCTGCTCCTTCATGCTCCATCATCTGACTCAGACTGATGGTGGACCAATGGACCACACTGTACCCCACCAGGCCCAGAAGTGCAGAGACCTGATGGTGTTGCCATTGTTGGGAAGGATTAATGCTAGAGGTTTTCCAAACTGACACTATGGTAATCCACCATCACACACATGCTGTTACTGCATTTATAGGGAAGAGCATCAGGTAATCAGCCACGTTCATTAGGAGCTCATTAGCTTTACGGAAGCTTCCTCCTCACTGCGTTCTCAGTTGTGCCTCCTTACAGACACATTACAGTGTTTGCTCTGCAAATGGCTCCAGCAAAATCAATAAGAACATTCCCACGGCAGGATGCTTTGTGGAATGAGGAAAGATGTTACTGGCTGGCCAGATGGAAGCACAACACAGCTCTCAGCTGGCAGAAAAGAACCCCCTCACATTCGGGAACTCAGTCACCAACATCCTAACTTACTCGAATGCCTAACCCAACGATTGCTACAAGGGTAATAACATTTTACAAAAAGCACACAGAGGTCTTCTCTCTTCTTCATTGTACCAGCTGCAAGGCTTGCGTTGCTGTTTTCTAAGAGATCCCATTACGTTTTCTTAAGATTCACTCACAAGCTGCCATAAGACCTCAGTTTTAAACAAAGCACAATTCTCCCTAGAGCTTTGATCCTTCCATTGCTCAGCTCTTTCCAAAGGACTCAGGATGTTTCTCTCTTTGAAGCCATGTGCTTTTAGCTTTCAAGGGTATGCTGCAGCAGCTTCTCCCAGATCTGCATCCTTCTGCTGTGTCAGGGTCCCAGTTTCCCCTCTGGCTTCTGAAGCCTTAGAACAGACCTGGGAGCCATGTAATGGCAAAGCTGAGCTGCAAGGGACAATGCTCCCTGTGACTCTGGGAGCCCTGGCTCTTTCAGAAAGTGTTGCAGGGTGTCTTCCTCTCCTACCGCAGAGATTTTTTCTCCCCAAAAAAGATCTAATGTGTTGTGGTAAAGAAGTGCATTTTGTGCATGTCAAGAAATTCTCTACCTTTCTACTGGTGAGCACTGCAGAGGCTTGCATGTGCCCCGAGCTCCAGCATTAATGGCTCTCTCCCAGAGTACCACCGACCTCCTCCACGTGCACCCCACAAATCACAGCCTCTATAGATTGCCAAGCACCCCACAACAGGTGAGCTAGGGGATCAAAGCCAGGCTGGTGACATTCAGTGGAGACAGCCTGGGTCTAGCCATCACCAGGCAAGTCCAGGCTCAGGCTGGTAAGTTGAGCTAGTGGGTCAGGGTGCACATGCTGGGGGGTAGCTCAGGCAGCAAGTGAGGGCTGTGCTGTCTCCTGGCCAGCCCTCTGCCTGCCTCCTCTCCCTGTGCCAGTCCTGCATGGGGGATGAGGTGGCCAGCTGAAATGTGTGCGTGTAGGGGGGCTACAAAAACCCAGCCGTGCCCAGTGTCTATGTGAAGGAGCCAGCTGCTTGCCAAACCACACCAGACACACCTTGTCAACATGCCTAGCCATATGCTTGCCTGGGATTAGCAAATGCTCTGCCAGAGCACCATAATTTTGCTTGCAGAAAAACACTCAATATTCTCTCTCATGCAATTCACTCAATGCTACTTTATTAGCACGAGGAGCCAAGCTGGGGCTGCCAGCTCACAGCCATTTGATGCTCTGCTCTCGTGTCCAGGGCTGCCTCTCCTGCAGGGCGATGCCACAGGGAAGAGATCCACAGGGCTGCAGGTGGGAAAGCCTTTCCCAGTCCCTGCTGTTGGCTCCCATTTCTTGCTCACTGGAGGAGGTCCCGTACCTCTGCCCGTTGCTCTCCCAGCACTGGGCTGTGGCTGGCCTCCAGGTGGTGGCCATGGCCCTGTGGTGCTGCCAGGATGCTGCCGTGCCCTGGACCCCCGCGAGCGAAGCCAGAGCCAGCCCAGCTGCTGCTGTTGTTATTTCTCAGTCTCTCAATTTTTCCAGGACCGACATCGCTTTCTCTGGTGTTGCCATAACAACTGGCATTAAGAGCTTGTTGACATTGCCCTGTTGTACTAATTGCACAATTTCCTGTCACTGTTACATGCCAGTTACTTCTTTCGAAGGGCTGAAATTGCTTTCGGCCACATCCTCGGCTCCCTCAGTGCCTCCATGGGCCTAGTTAGGGAGCTTGAGCAAGGGAGCAAATGATCCTGAAATGCCCCAGGGAAGTGTCATTTAACCCTGTCCAGAGAAGCTGCCAACTATGTAACTGAAATGCAGGTAGTTTTCAATATTTTGCCTACACTAGTGCTTTCACCATTGCACTGGCTGGAGGTGTAACATCTGCAGCAGCAGGATGGACATTTAGGGATGAGTGGCTGCTGTCTGCAAGGTGTGGGACAGAGCTTGGGTAATGTGTCGTGGCCATCCCCTTTCCCTGCCAGGAAACCCAGGCTAGGAAACCTATCTTGGGGATGGGGAAACAGTGTAGAAGGGATGTGCTTCCCCCAGTGCCAGGGGCAGCCACCCCACACTGCCTTTTGCCCCCTGGTGTGCAAGCTCTGGCAAATCAGCAGGGAGCCAGAGGGATCCCACTGGTCCCCATCCACCAGAAAGGGTTCCCCTCTCCCAGAAGGGAGTCTCTGGGCTTCTGGCTGGTCCCTGGGACACTGTGGCATGAGGCCAAAGGGCTGCCTGTGAGCTCAGGGGTTTTGCTCTGCACTTTGACAGAGAGAAAATGATGAGGAGGATCAATTGCATTGATCCAACCCAGTTTCCAAAGGATGCTCAGGTCACCTTGAGACAGTCTTTGTCTTAGCCTGCAGCAGTCCAGCTTCTCTTCAGACAGAGCCCCTCATGGTTGCTCTCCAGTTTCACACACACCCCAACTTTTCTTGTGCCCACCAGGTGCTGCAGGATGCCTGGAAATCCCTTGCGATCCCAGTGTGGGGTTCTCTCATAGCCCCTCATGGCTCACAGTGGACAGTGAGAGGTCAGCCCTTCTCAGACAGCTGTGAGAGCAGGGGGAAAGCAGGGGCTGTACCAGAGATGACACATGACAGTCCCTAGCAGCATTTCTGTGCAGGACACTGTAGTCAATGCACACACCATCTCACACTGCCGAGCTCTAGGTCTCAGCGAAGGGACCCTGAGCATGCTGTCCAAGGTTGATTCTCAGCTGCAGAGATGCCAAAGCCCAGGAGGCACCTTATCTGACTAGTGAGAGTCTCCACTGACAGGCACAGCCAGCCGAGAGAAGCAGGATCATTATGAGAATTTCATTAGTGTACAGGACACCCAGAAGCTGCTTTCAGCCCAGCACTGCTGCATTGAGGCAAAGACCAGGACCTGGGAGCCTCAGGCTCAGCTGCATCAGCTTCTTGGTACTGAGTTTGCCAGTGCCATCTGGCATGCAGCCCTTTCAGGCTTCACTCTGTGGGCTTCTAGTTCACTCTCTGTTTGGAGATGTTTGAAGGGATGTTTGGCTGGGGGAAAGAAGAAGCCTCCTCCCCTGCCCTGCACCCTTATCAGTCCCACAAACCCAACAATATCTAGGGATGCTGGATGAAGGGTGCGGGCAGATTGGATGCAGGGAGAGCTCCCAGTCCCTCCCGGGCACTCCTACATGAGCAGCAAGTCTGCCCTTTGTGTTCCTTAGTAATTTATCACCAAGACACTCACTTTATAAATATTAAATGAAGGGCTCCATAAATTTTTAACACAGAAATAAAACTGCATTTGGTGGAGGAAAAAAACAGCCCCACACCTCACCCCTTCTTCTTGTCTTTCTTCCTTTCTCTGGCGTTGCCAACTGTGGAAAGCAGCACTGCACTCAGTCCCACAGGTGCTAATGCAAGGACAGAGTTGATGCTTCTGCAGGATGCTTACAGGCAGTTCAGTCTGCCGAGGGCACATCATTAGCACACCTGCCCAACTTGCTGGGTATCAAGGAGGTCACACTGCAGAGCAGTACACTGTTAATCATTAAATGTAATCATAAAAATGTTTTGTCCTGAACTAATACCATTCAAAGTGACCTGCTTCCAATATTCGTGTAGTATCTGTGTCCAACACTGTTCTTTGGTACTTGCTTCAAGCCAGCTGGTACATTTTGGGTCCAGATTGAGCTTTGTATGGGGCTTACGAGTCCCATAAAGGTGCTTGACCAACATGTGTGGTGAACAGCCAAGACAACAGGTCTCCAAAATTCCCTAAGAAGACCTTGGTGAGGACTGGAAGTGGTCCTTGTGCATTTGCAGCAGCTGTAAGTTCCTCCTAAAGGGCTTGAGAAGTGCTCAGATCCCTCCTGTTCCTCTGGGTCACACATCTTGGACCTAGCAAAACTAGCAGTGAGCTGTTTTCATTGTGGGTTTCATGCCATAGTTGCAACCACCACCCTGGTACCCCAAACTTTGGGTGTGGTAAACCCAAAAGTGGTGATCATGTGGGCCACCTGCACCATCACAACCCAGCAGTGCTAGTAGCAGGGAGCATGTCACTGTTGCCCTGCACATAGGCTAGCATATCACTATCTGTTATCATTTTTTGATGGCCTGCTCAAGCTAGGGCTTGCTGCTGGCATGCTCTTCCCCTCAACATAGCTTTCCATTGGGCCTGGTCCTCTGGACATGGAGGAGGAGGTGGCCGCTGCTGAGTGCAGCTGTGGGGGGCAGGTAGCACTGATTTTGGACTGGCCAGGCAGCTGTTTGGGACACAGCCCTTTGCAGGGGTTGCTAACAAGGGGCACAGCACTCCAAGCACAGCCTGCACACCCCTGGGAGCTGCAGAAACACACTCATTCCTCACTGTCAGCCTGCTGCAATGAAGAGCACGGATGAATCATTAGGCTGAGTGCTACTACAGCCCAAGTGCAAATCAGGGAAGATTGGACCTTTGGCAAATAATAGCTCTTTGCTCAAGTGCACTAGTCTTCTGTATTCAAATGTGGCTCCTTGTGCTAGACCTGTCACAGGGGATGCACAGCAAAAGGGATCACATTGCCATCTCTTAGGCCTCTGCACATATGCCTCTGCAGCCCAGATGCAACTTGGTTATCTCTGATGGACAGCAAAAGAGTGGCCAGTGTTCAAACAAGCCCTGGAGATCATTACGTCCTATCAGTGACTGCAGTATCTCAGGACTGCTATGCTGCTTTTCTAGTAGAAAACTGAACTTGTCTAGAAAAGCCTGATGCCAGATTACACT
Source organism: Apus apus (assembly GCF_020740795.1). Lineage (NCBI taxonomy): Eukaryota > Metazoa > Chordata > Aves > Apodiformes > Apodidae > Apus > Apus apus. The sequence continues at coordinate 25,679,575 of NC_067286.1, forward strand.
GTGCCTGTTGTTCTCCCTGCACAGACCTGCTTCCTTCCCTCGAAGCTCTCTGTGAAGTGCAAATGCCAGCAATTCCCTGCCCCTGCAGTCATTAACTGCAGGGTGGTAAAAAATATCAGCAGCTTTCTGATCAGGTGGAATTTGCTTTGACTCCCCTCAGCCAGACAGGGATGAAGAGAAATCCCACAGAGCTTTCTCCTTGCTGCTGAGTACCCTGATGGAGTCATCTTGGAACTTTAACTGCAGAGGGACCTTAACATTGCAGCCAGCTGCAAAAATACCTGTAAAAGTTCATTGCTGCTTTGACGAACTCCAACATTTTGGCGAGATGTTGTGGTTTCACTGCAAGTGAGAAACACCAGAGTCAATGCTTACAATGTTGTGTTGATCCACAGTGATTAATTGCCCCAGAGCCCCTACTGAGCAAGGCAAAAACAAGATGTGCAACTTCTCTGTGCACTGAATGCTGCCTATTACAGACAAATTATGGGCAAGTCTGTAAAGCATGAATGATGCTGCATGGTGCCTGGATGTCATCCAGGCTGAACCAACCCCCTGCTCCCACTGGCTTTCTGGGACAAGGCTCCGCAACCCTGCCTGGCCTTGCTGTGGGGTCTTGGTCACCTGGAACATCATTCCCACCTCAGGGCTTGGCAGGAAAGATCAGGAAATAGCTTGTGCTGGGTAGTGATGTCTCACAGCCCAGCAGGTAGAGAAGGATTCCCAAGCTCCCAGCTGCCAATCTGCACAGCAGAGTCAGGCATTAAACAATACAGGAACTCATAACAGTGATTTTAAAAATAATAAAGGCAATACAAGTTATTAAAACCTGCACTCAGCTGGGTGTGGGGCGTATAGAGCATTTTCCTGGCTTTTTGTCAGACTGTGGGATTGTCCCAGACACCAGGGCAGGGTGTATGACAAGGAGAGACAACGATCAATTTTTAATATTGCATATTTAAGCAGGCTTGGGCTCCAATCCATCATATCCTCCGGCTTTCCCTAAAATTAATCTTCAATAGCTTATCGAGAACTTCAGAAAATTAATATCCTAGCATTTCACCTTAGGGGAACAGCAGTTTCTCTGGCTGAATATGCATGCAAAACTTGAGGTTCAAACTATGTTTTTAGCAGAGCCACCCACCACCTCCAAAGGGTTCCAGCTCTGTGGATACTGTTGGAGAGCCAAGGAGAGACACTGCAGGAAAAGCCAAAAGGAAAGAGCATCTCGGGAGCCACTTGGAGCACAGAAACCACTGCTTTGTGGCCCTAACTCCTCTATGGTCTTTCTTCACTGAGAATGAGATGCAGGGTGATGGGCAATGCAAAAAAGATGTGGCCCTTCCCAGGAAATTCAGGACGCTTAAACATTCTGCTTCCTTTCCAGGCCCAAGATGATTGAATCTGCCCTTAGTGTCAGTCCAGGGAAGCATGAAGAAGAGGAAGAGATTCTTTCCCTGTTGTCTGAGTCCAAGGAGCTGAACATTTGCACTCTTGCTCCCCAGTTCAGAGGAAGGGGTAAAGGCTCCTGCTGGGAACCTGCAGGGCACAGCAGCATCCACGCTTCATTGGACTTTCCGAGAACGACAGTGGGAAGTCAACAAGGGAGTGCAGGCTATCAGTTGGGCATGGCTCATGTCCTAGGACCTCAGCTTGTTCATGATCAAATAGCTTTTACAATCATAAAGGAGCGTCAGAGTCCCCTGGGGGCTGGTGATGATCCAGGAGTCCTGGCAAGTCACCAGAAGACATGGCCAGCACTGCCCAGCTGAGCTAATGTGAATCCCTCACACAAGGAGACAACCCATCCCCGAGGTGGGTTTTGAACTGCAGAGTGCTCCATGGGCACCCAGGGAAACCACTTCAAGTAGCTTGAATGTGTGTCTGCACCCTCAGGGTCAAATTTTTCCGTCCCACTCCCCTGGAAATACAAATGCAAACATGTGTGAGCACCAGCAGGGAAGGTGAGGAAGGGCTGGAGGGCTGGCTGCATGTCCAGTTAACCAAAATGAGGAGGTCCCAGCTGAGGTGGCTGTGTTCTGCTCTGGGCCTAGGACAGGCAGCCTGTCCTGCTTGCTAGCAAGGAGGATGGCAGCAGGGCTGCAGCACTGTACAGCATGATTGCTTTCTCTTTGTCCTACAGGGAGGTAGAAGCAAAAGACTGCTCCTAACAGAGAGATCTGTCCAGAAGAATCTGGAACACATGACAAGGGCTCAGTGTCTCCTCCGTGTACACCCAGTATTGATCCTGGGGATCACCTGGGGACACAGCTTGTGGTGTCTGTGAGTTGGAGAGGCTTAGCATGTCAGACCAACTTGCTAAGAGATTTAATATCATAAAACCACTTCCCTTTCCAACAGATCTCGCTTTAAGTTTTATAACCCAGTTTTTCACCCAGCACTCTCCTTACCATTGCTGTCTGGGTGCTTCCCTCTGCACCAGCCTCCAACCTGAAAGCTAGGGCATGAGGGAGGGTTGCTCTGCTCTCCCTCTCCCCACTGTGCCCATCACAGCCATCCCTTTCCAAAGCAAAGCAAGGCTTGCAAAACCTCATCTAGCTTGTGAGATTATCATGCAGCTGCCTGGTAAAGGTGTCTGGGAGCTGGATCTCCCTCCTCTGGTTGCTCCTCACTTCTGGGCAGCTGAGGGTCTCTCTCGGCCAGAGAGGAGGAAGGAGAGCTGCAAGAAGACTACAGGAAGAAGGGGGAAGCTTTGGTGCCGTATCCGTACCAGGCAGGAATGGGGGAGGCAAGAGGGGCAGACAAAGAGCTGAGTGGATGCCCCAAGCTGTTTCACAGGAGGCCTCGCCAGCTTTCCCATTAAAAAGGCTCCATAGCAATAGGATTAAGGGGTCAGGGAGCACAGGACCACATCTGAGACCAGATTATCTGGAAGAGAATTAAATGGAGATTATCTCCAGCATAGCATGCACTGCCAGGGCCAGGTCTCTGTGCTTGTTAAATCTCTCTATCCGTCAGACCCCTACTCCCAGCAGTGCTGGCAGCCCAGGTCCCTCATCATCACAAGGACTGGATTTAAGGTTCCCTCAGATCCCAAGCCTTGGTCCTATATGAGGCACTCAAAGGGCTACAAGTTTGTCTGCAGCTCCCTACATCAGAGCAGGGCTGGAAAGAATCATAGAATCACAGAATCATAGAACCATTCAGGTTGGAAAAGACCCTTGGGATCACCAAGTCCAACCATCATCCCTACTCTACAAAGTTCTCCCCTAAACCATCTCCACCAACACCACATCCAAACGATCCTTAAACACATCCAGGGATGGTGACTCAACCACCTCCCAGGGCAGCCTATTCCAGTGTCTAACCACTCTTTCTGAGAATACATTTGTCCTAAAGTCCAGTCTAAACCTCCCCTGCTGCAGCTTGAAGCCATTCCCTCTTGCTCTATCACTAATTATCTGTGAAAAGAGATCAACACCAACCTCTCTACAATGACCTTTCAGGTAGTTGTAGAGACTGATGAGGTCTCCCCTCAGCCTTCTCTTCCTCAAACTAAACATTCCCAACTCCTTCAAGCATTCTTCATAAGATTTTTTCTCTAGGCCCTTCACCAGCTTCGTTGCCCTCCTCTGTACTCTCTCCAGCACCTCAATACCTCTCTTGAACTGAGGTGCCCAAAACTGGACACAATACTCCAGGTGTGGCCTCACCAGTGCTGAGTACAGGGGGACAATCACCTCTCTGTTTCTGCTGGTCACACTATTTCTAAGACAAGCCAGGATGCCATTGGCTTTCTTGGCCACCTGGGCACACTGCTGGCTCATCTTCAGCCACTTGTCAGTTAGAACCCCCAGGTCCTTTCCTGCCAGACACTTTCCAGCCACACTTCCCCAAGCCTGTAGCCTTGCCTGGGGTTGTTGTGGTCCAAGTGCAGGACCCGGCACTTGGCCTTGTTGAAGCCCAGACCATTAACATTAGCCCAATGATCTGATCTATCCAAGTCTCTCTGTAGAGCCTCCCTATCCTCATGCAGATCAACTCCCCGCCTAGCTTGGTGTCATCTGCAAACATACTGATAATACATTCTATGTCCTTATCAAGATCATCAATAAAGATGTTAAACAGAAACACTGAGCCCTGAGGAACCCCACTTGTGACTGGGCCCAGCTGGATTTGGCTCCATTGACCACCACTCTTTGGGCCCAGCTGTCCAGCCAGTGCTTGACCCAACAGATTGTCTGCTTATCCAGGCCATGAGCAGCCAGTTTTTTAATGAGAGTTCTGTGGGGAACCATGTCAAATACTTTTTGGAGGTCCAGACACACAATATCCACAGCCTTTCCCTTGTCCAATAGTCAGGTCATCAAGTTATAAAAGGAGATCATGTTCTTCAGGCAGGACCTGCCTGTCATAAACCCATGCTGACTGGGCCTGGTCCCCTGGTTATCCTCTATATGTCTTCTAATAACACTCAATGATCTGCTCCATGACCTTCCCTGGTATCGAGGTCAGACTAGACAAGGAGTTGTTATTAATAATTAAGCACCCACAGAGTAAAGTGGAGGAGGACTGCAGCACCCCACAGGACCTGGAGCATCCCAGGAGAGTGTGATGAAGCACGCCCTGGAGGACACCAGTGCTGAGCATGTGGCCACTGAGCTGCGCCAGTGGGAAATATGGGAAGAGCTGCTTGGGGTCAGGATGCCCTGGGGACAGAGATGCACAGCTGTGATGTGGATCTGTCATTCCTGGGCATCAAGGGGATGGCTGGGTCCAGTGATGGCCAGGAGAGGAGTCTGCCAGGCTGGTATCTGTCCCCACAGGTGACATGTCCCAGGTGACAGAGTAGGCTCTCCAGCCAGAATGAACTCCCCATCCCTCTGTGTTTCTTGGCTTTGCTCTCCTGTTTCCAGAGAGGAAGTTGTATCTTCTTGAGGAGAAGCAACCAACAGCCTACCTCCCTGTGGAGGGTCTGGCTGTGCCAGCCCCATGAGCCACCTCCACCCCACACTGGCATCTCCCCAGAAGGAGTGATCATCTGTTTCTGTAAAGAGGGCACTTGTAACGCCTTCCTCTTCCCCAGCACCTCCTGACTGTGCTCTACAAGCACTAATTAATTAAGCCAAATACACCTGGAGCTGCAGTGGGATCTGTGTCTGCCTGCTACAGTAGGGAAACTCAAAAGGGTTTGTAGCAGAAAGCGTTTGACTGCAGAGTAAATTACTGACAAGAGCCCAGAGCAGACTCTAGGTTCCTACATCTTGGTTGCAGCACACAGGGATACTCCCAAATGCGGGAATCGAAACCCCACCTGGCAAAAAGAAATTACAGCAGGTAACAAGAAAGGAAAAAAATGAGCCCAAATGGGTTTCTGGAGAGCAGATGGCTAAAGGTGTAAAAACAAAAAACAAGAAGAAAACCTTCCCCCAAAAAACAAACAACAGATAGTTGGTAGCAAATGTTACATTGACAATAAAAATGAAGCCTCCAGGGGTAATTTGGGGAATTACAGATCAGTAAATTGCACATCTGTGTGCACCAAATTGATTGGAATGATAATTAAAAATAGAACATCTCATAATACAGCCCAGTGTGCAGCTCTCAGAGGAAAATCGTGTCTCACTAATTTCCCAGATTTCCTTGAATGTGTCAGCCCTACGGCAGATGCAGAACAACAAAGTGGCTATTTATTTAGAACTTCTCTGAAAAAAGATTGTCCAGACAGCTGCTAAAAAAGCTAATTAGCCAGGGGGCAAAAGACACCATCTTTTCCTATGTGGAAAACTGGCAAGGAGTCCCAAACCAGAGAGGATAAATAGCTGGGGTTTAAAATCGCAAAAGATTAGCAGCGGTGAAGCAGGGCCGTGTACAAGGCTTCCTGTTGTGCAAGGGTGTTATTTATGGGCTGGCTGGAGGAGTGGAGGCAGGAGATAGGAGCAAGTACAAACTTCTGCAGGTGATTCATGATCACAAGAGCCCGCAAGGAGCTTCAGAGTCCCAAATATACCATATGGATGGGTACCACAGTGACAAATTGTATTGATGTTGATAAATGCAAAGAAATGCACTTTGCAGCATAAAACAAGCAGTTTTAGTAAACCTGGCAGGGTTTCTGTGCCATCCCCAGAGACAGCCTGGGCTGCCCTGGGAACAGCTCAGTCCACGCTCCTTGCTTGGGGTGCAGCAGTCAGTGAAGTCTTGATGCAGCCAAGACAGGTCGGGCAACAGGCAGCACCTAGTGCAGGGATAAGGGTGATGACACAGGCAGAGCGCAGCAGGGTTCTGGGGGATCACCGGGAGGAGTGGGGAGCCCAAGCGATGGGGGCTATAAGTGCCAGGGAGGCACAAGGGAGACCTACAAAATAACAAGTGGTGGAAAAAGGATGGGAAGATGCAGTTTTCCCTGTCCCCTAGCAGGACAGCAGGAGGCAGGTCAGTGAGATGGAGGAAAATGCTTCTTTACCTGATATGGTGAGACACTGGAACAGATTGCCCAGGGAATCACCGAATCACAGAATTGTTATGGTTGGAAAGGACCTCTAAGATCACCAAGTCCAACCATCAACAAAAAACAAACCAAACAAACACAAACAACCCCGTACGCTCCACCAAAAAAACACCCACAAAAAATCCCACAGCCTTGGCCAGTACTGCACGCATTGAAGTGCCACATTTACATGTTTCTTGAGTACCTCCAAGGACGGTGACTCAACCACCTCCCTGGGCAGGCTGTTCCAGTGCCTGGCCACTCTTTCAGTACAGAAATTCTTCTGAATATGCAATCTAAACCTCCCCTGCTGAAACTTCAGGCCATTTCCTCTGGTCTATCATTATTCACTAGGGAGAAGAGGCCAATTCCCACTTCCCTACAACCTCCTTTCAGGTAGTTGTAGAGGGCAGTGAGGTCTCCCCTCAGCCTCTTCTTCTCCAAACTAAACAACCCCAGTTCCCTCAGCTGTTTCTCATATGACTTGTTCTCTAGACCCTTCATCAGCTTGGTGGCTCTTCTCTAGACACACTTCAGCACCTCAATGTCGTTCCTGTAGTGATGGGCCCAGAACTGAACACAGCACTCAAGGTGAGGCCTCACCAATGTTGATTAAAGGGGCACATCCCTAATCCTGCTGGCCACACTGTTCCTGGTACAGGCCAGGATGCTGTTGGCCTTCTTGGCCATCTGGGCACTCTGCTGGCTCATGTTCATCCAGCTGTTAAACAGAACCCCCAGGTCCTTTGCTGCTGGGCAGCTTCCCAGCCATCTTTCCAGCCCTTCTTGTCACATAAGCCAGCCTCCAGTCATCTGGGACCTCCCCTGTTGACCAAAATTGTTGATTATTGATGGAAAAAGGCTTAGTGAACTCCCCTGCCAGCTCCCTCAGTGGTCTAGGGTGGATCCCACCAGGCCCCATAGACTTGTGTGTGTCTAGGTGTAGAAGCAGCTCACTAATTACTTCCTCCTTGATTTTAGGGGGGTTGTTCTGCTCTCCGTACTTATCTTCCAGATCAATAGGCTTAACACCCTGGGGGCAGCTGATCTGACTATTACAGATGGAGGCAAAGAAGGCATTAAGCCTTTTCCTCATCCTCGGTTGCAGTATTCCTCCCCCAGCATCCAGCAAGGGATGAAGATTCACCCTGGCTCTTTTTTTTATTGTTGATGTATTTGTAAACATTTTTTTTGTTGTCCCTTATGTCAGTGACCAAGTTAGAATCCAGATGGACTTTTGCCTTCCTGAATTTCTCTGTGTATGACCTAACAAGATGTCTGTACTCCTCTGGAGTTGCCTGTCCCTTCTTCCAAAGGTGGTAAACCCTCCTTTTCCCCTAAGTCCCAGCAAAAGCTCCCTGTTCAGCCAGGCTGGCCAGCTTCCCCACCCTTTAATCTTACGACACATGGAACAACCTGCTCCTGGGCCTCTGAGATTTCCTTCTTGAAGAGTGTCCAGCCTTCCTGGACTTCCAGTCCCTGGAAGTATTCAAGGTCGATTAGGTGGGGCTTTGAGCAACCTGGTCTAGCGGGACGTGTCCCTGCCCATGCAGGGGGTTTGTTACTAGATGATCTATAAATTCCCTTCCAACCCAAACTATTTTATGATTCTATGTAAGATTAAATGACAGTGTTTTCTCCCTGGGAAACAGCAGTTTGAGGCCAGAAACTCAGTAAAATTCAATGCTAGATTCGATATACATGCAGATTAAATATACACAAAGATAACAAGACCCAGAGCATCACTACTAGTAGTGACATTTTGTGACAGGAATGGGAAGCCCTGGGGCTCTGGCTAACCTGTGTCTGCCAGACTCCCCAGGGGACAGGTCACCCTCCACTCTGCTGGCCTTGCTCCTTACCCAGCTTGCTGCTCTGGGTAGCTGCATCAACACGGAGGCAGCAAGAACGCTCCTACCTGTCTGGGCCTTGCTTGAAAGAGTTCAGCCTCTGCTGAACAGGTTGATGAAACGTGTGCCAGAAGGGAGGCACAAGGAAAGCTCTCAGGAGCAAAAATTCTCCTCCTTGGCACTCTTGGCGCCTGCAAACTTTTTGACAGTCTCCAGGAGGGAAGTCTGCACAGAGCACCCCATAGCAGGGGAGCTGCCTCAAACCTGGCCCGCGTCACAGCAACTCCACTCTCCCGCTCCCAATCCTGGTCGGAGGGAAAGGCTGCGCTCCTGGCAGCGCCAGCCATGCCGAGCCCTGGGGAACGGGAAAGCCGCACCGGGAAGATTCCCCATCTGCGCCGGCAGGAAACCTCCCCGCGTGAGAAGGCAGGCAGCTGCCTCCAGCCCTCGCCGGCACTGAAAAGGCTGGCGGCTGCGGGAAACGGGGCAAAACCTTCCGGCGGAGACAAAATAGGAAGTGGAAAGCTTTAAGGAAACGCTGAGTCGGACGGACACTCCTGGGGCTGCTCCAGCCCAGCCGGCTCACACGCAGCCCCGGCAGCCCGACCCCTCGGCTGTGCCGACAGTTTCCCAGACGGGCCCCGCGCATCCCAGCCCAAACTTCCTGGTCTCCTATTTTTTCTCTCCCTCCGAGCCCCTTCTCACCCCCCCCCCCACCCCCAGCTCCGCCCCGCCCCACCCCGAGAGGTGGCTTTGCTCGTGGACGTGGGAGTATTTCATGCCGACAAACAGTCCCTGTTAAGCGAGGGAACCTGCGGTCACCCCGCTGGGGCTGCAGGGCAAGAGGTGAGCGCATCAGCCCTCGGTACCTTTCCCCTTCATCCTCTCCTTGGGAAAGGTTGAAATGCTCCTGGCATTTCTTTTTGGCTCCTATCAGCTGCAAAATTATTTCCCATTGCAGCAAGCAGGTTCGACTGTCCTTTTCACCACAAGCATAGCAACACCAGCCCCACGGCTCACCTTGCCAAACACAGTATAGGATGCAGGTTATTCCTCTGGGAATACACTCCTCCAGCTTCCCCTGTGCTCCTTTCCCATTCATTTTAATTGAAGGAAGAAAGAGTTCACTTATGCCCCAGGAACATGACCCTTACAGAACTGGCTCTGTATCTTTTAAGAGAGAAGAAACTCTTCCTCTCCACTCGCTTCCCAACTTCTCTCTCCCAGATCCATCATCATTAGCAACTATAAACGTCAGAGCTGCAGCCATTAGGCTGCTATTCCTAGATAAATAATGCTTTTCATATTTAATTTACAAGTGGTTGCAGAGCCTCTTTGGGGTACACGGGGTTAATTAAGAGCTGAATTAGATGGAAATACTTCTCCCAGAGGAAACTCAATTAAACTGTTCTGGCAAAAAACCAAGGATGGTCAGGATTTCTTCCCAAACAGGGGGTTGTGCTGGCTGCTGGGCTGTGCAGTGCCTAGGATGTCACCTGAAGGCATGCTGTGGAGCCATGTCCCCTAAGCCTGGGGAGGGAGCCTCATTCCCTTCTTAATGCCAACCACAAGAGTGCCAGCACTGCCAGTTGGCATGGCTGGCTGCCCCTGACTCCTGTGGAAATTGAGTCATTGGAGAGAGAATGAGGCACTGAAGCAGCATAGGTAAATAATTATGAGAGGGCTAAGGCACACGCAGAACCTGCACGGGACACACGCCATAAGGGCTTCTCTGTTTGAGCATTGAGAGTCGCTGGGTTTCGGTCAGACGTGCCAGTGATGATGCTCAGGGCTAACCCTTCCTCCTGCTGCACAAACAAGTTGCCAAATGCTCCTTGGGAAAGTGATCTCCAAAACAGAAGGTGTACCAAGACCTTGCTATGCAAGTGAAGGAAGCTCCTGGCCTCCTCCTCCCAGACATCTGCTCACCAAAGCAATGCGTGCTGTGAATTGCGAACTGCCACAGGCCCTGTGCGAGCTATACATCCTTCCCGTGGTGGTTTATGGGCAGCAGCTCCTTTGCTTCCCAAGAAAAAGAGCTATGGACAGAGCAGTGCTGCTGGAACAAAGAAAATAAAATAAAACAAAACAAAGAACCCCAGTATCATGTCCCACAAGGTGGGCATGGCTCCTCAGAGCTGGGGCCCCAAACTAAATATAAATATCTCTTTAACCAACCCATTCAGCAAGATTAAGCTTGGGAGTTCTCTGCAAAGTACTCTAAGAGGAAGGCCAATACCCAGGAGGCTTTCACGAAACACATTTTTACTTAAAATTAAGTAAGATTACAAAGCTTGTCAAAAGGAAACACAGCGATATCACTCTCAAAGCAACAGATTACAACTAGCAGAACTTAGCAAAATGGTGCTCTCAAAACAACAGGTTACAACTGGAAAAACGCAGCAAAATTAGAAATGATGTTACCCTTATGTGCCAGGAATAAGGTTAGAAACAGAGATAGAGAGAGATTAGGATAGAGAGATTAAGAGAGAGAGATGGAGAGACAGAGACAAAGAGATGAAGAACGAGCAGATAGGAAAGATATCACCACCCTTGGATCCAGCGACAGTCTCGGCATAACATTGTGGTCCCTGGATGGTGGGCGTGTGTCCCGAGCATTTCGATTCTGCCTCTTTGGTGGTACCTGGCCTCACCTCTCCTGATGACGCTTGGCCTGCTTTGCACAGACTCAGTGTTGGATGCAGGAATATTCTGGAAATGAGTCACTGGGGCATGGGGATCCAGGTGATCACTTGCCCCCCCCATCCAGGTTCACCAAGCAATGACCTTTATTGTCATGCATGCACTCGCTCCTTAAACAGGACAGTGGTCTTTTGCAGGATGTCACTGTGCATCCAGGGGCTCCTCTCAATGGCCACTGTTCCTTATCAAGTAAGGACAGTGTCCCATTTATCAGGGTGGCTGCCAAAGGAAGGCATCCCCTTTCAAAGACAGTGTCCAGTTTATTAGGGTGATTACCAAACAAGGGGCTCTCCTTGTGAGAACAGGGTCCAGGTGGTTATCAAAAGAGGCCCCCACCTGAGCACAATGTCCAGTTTGTCAGGGTGGCTGTTTTGAGACAATTATTCTATTTGGGACACTACACCCAACAACTCCTCTAGAGAAGGAAGTGAGATCTCTTGGGATGGTAGAAGTTTGTTTACCTGGGCTTTTTGCTCTGATCTGAGTCAAATGAGGAAGAAAGTATATCAGGGAATGCATATCCAGCTCACTAGACAGGCTGAAAACATGAAAATTCAAGTGCCCAACAGCCATATATGAAATTTGTAAAGACCTGTCAATCCAAGGAAGTGTTTGATGGCCCAAATCAACAGCTCTTCAAACTCATACTCATTTGATCCTACCTTTGCCCTGATGCGTGTGTCCTTTCAAGAGCCTAATTCAAGAGGCAAATGGTCTGGTGGCACCTCCATGCTACCCCACCCTGAGAGGCTTCAGTGTCAAGGAGATGGAGGACCAGTACCAGGAGTTTCCCTTAGCAGCAGACACTTGATCTTCGGGACCTGCATGTCCCACAGCTCCTTCCCTGTGCAATGCTGGCTGGAGCCCCACCTGAAAGTGATTCAGCTGTTCCTTCTACTCACACAGCACAAGGAGGATGACATGGTTGTCATCCTTTCTAATATCAGTCTCAGTGTTTGATATGATTACCTGCTGTGTTCAGTTGGCACTTGAACATTCAGACCTATCAATTTAATCTTAATTGTGCCCTTAATTTGATCATTGTGTTGTTCCACCTCTAACTGGCTTAGAGAAATCTGGTAGTGAATTTACCCGGCAATGTGCTTGAATTCAGCACGTTTGCTTGGTTGGCCTTTGTGTAGGATTCACAAGGCAGAGGACGGAAATCAGTTTAATCTGTCAACTGGCAGCATGGATAATGAACCTGGAGGGAAGAACTCCCTTTGGTAATGTGCTCTGCTGCCAAAACAGAGTTCCTATACCCCACAAAGCCTGCCCCATCCCGCCCCTGGCCATGAAGGGAGCCAGGCAGGGACACCTCCTGCTGAGCTAGGCAACATTTCCTCACCTGAGGGAGTGCATGTATTTCTGTCCAGATATAGTTACTTCCTCCAAAAGCATTTCCAAGTGCTGATGGACAAGGATGAAGAGAGTTAGGTATTGGCTACACCTCTGCCCTACCAATTAGTTTTATCCCCTTGGTCTTTTGACTTGTCTGCTGCTTAGCTGCATGCAGCCCCTTTTAGTATCTCTCAGTGCCTGACATGCCCTGTTGAGCTGGGAGAATGTCAAGGGAGAAAATCAGGTTCTATAAACTGTCAGCCCCTCCCTCCAGAAGCTGCAAATCCTCATCTTCTTGAGGCCACCTGGGTAAGGTTACCCACACAAATGCTACCTACACATGCAGGAGTGGTTGAGAGCAAATGCGAACAGAGCAGAAGAAATCCTGGACTTCAACACTCCTCATCCCAGGACTTTGCAAAGCCCCCAGCTTTCCTCTGGGGAAATCAAGTGCCCACTGGACCAGCTGCAGATGGGCCTGCCAGCTCAGCCCCTGGCTGTGGGTAACTGGATGGGGCAACCCAAGTACCCAAAACAAGACTTGCAGACAAAAGGCCTCAGGAGCCTGGCAAGGACAGGCTCCCAGCAAGCACTCCATGGCTGGGCTTGCAGGAAGAACCCTGGATGCCCTGGCATGCCATCTCCTCCATCCCCTGGGAAATTTTTGTATTTAATTAGAAGAGACTTAAGGAAATATGAGTGCATGTGTAGGAGTAAACCATCACCCGGGTAGCTGATTTCCTCCGTACAGAAGACAGAAGCAAAGGAACATTTAATCCTGCTGGCTGAGCACAGCCAAATTGAGATCTACAGGGACTTCTCTGTGCAAATGCTGTTACAGCGACAAACAGCCTGGGTAACAGGATAAGCTTTATCTGAACAATCAGCCACTTCAGTGCAGCCTTCCAGGGCCACCAGCACCGGCCAGCAAGGGGTTGTGTGGGGACAACTCCTCCAGCCTGGCGGGAGAGTCAAGAAAAGGAGCTGCTGCCGAGCAGCCTGGGATGTTGCTGGATTTGGGCAACTTAGCCAAAAATCCTCAGTGAGCTCCCTCTTTGCCTGGAAACTGGCCTGTTACCCAGCTCCCTTGGCAACACCTTCTTGTTTGGTACCCTGGGATGGGAGGCTGCCCACTCCCTGCCCACCCCACAGCTGCACGCCCATGCAGCCCACACACCCACCAGCACAACCGCCCCTTGCACACCCAGCAGGGCTTTGGGCCTCCCTGCCAGCCACCAGCCTGCCTTGGGAGAGCTCTTGTGAGCACAGGGATATTAATGATGCTGCCTTTTGATATGCAAACGGAGCGCTCATTACGCCTCTCACCCCACATCCTTTGAGCTGTTAATTAAAGAGTGTGCAGCAGGCAGAAAATTATCATCGTCGCCCGTAAAATAAAACAACAGCACTCAGATGGCTGTGCCCCAGCCCCCCAAAGCATGTGTGGCAAGGTCCTGGCAGCAGCAGGATGGGTGGACAGGTGGACACATGCTGTCCAGAGCTTGGGCAGGTGAACCCCACAGCTCCTGCACAGCCACAATCTGTGGAGCTGAGAGGTGCAGCCAGGCCATGGCATCTGCCTTGGGACCTGCCAGGTGGAGGGCAGCTGTGGCACAGGGGACAAATGCACACCTCCTGGGCTGCAGAGACGCTGGTGCCACCTGCCAGCAGCATGATGCTCTTTGCCCAACCTCTCCCAGCCTCTGGGTGAGCAGGAGAGACCATCAGCCCAGGGAAGGATGGCTTTCCCCTTCCTCAGCCCAGGCCTGGATGCTCACTGATAGAAGCAGAGATGGAAACAGGTTATCTTAGTGCTGACCTTCGTGGTGTCTCTGCTTCCTGGGGGAAAGGGACACCTGGATCCACCACAGCACTTTGCAGGGAGGGCAGCAATGGCCAGTTTCTCTGGAGCCCTGGAGAGCTGCTGCTACAGCTCAGAGGAAAGGCCAGCAGGGCTGATGTGTAAAACAAGCCAGTGCTTTGTTCTCTGTGAGCCTTCTGGGGAGGGAGCAGCAAGCTGAATGAGGAGACAGGTGGGAAATAATACAAAAAAATGGCACTCCTCTCCTGCTGCTGCCCTCCCAGGGAAGAAGCTCTCCCAGCCTCTTCCCCAAACTGCCTCTCAGCCCTCTCTGGCATCTCACCTAGCAAACAACCAGCAGCTTTTTGGGGCTCTGAATCCAGTTGTTCCAGAAAGAAGGAAGCACCTGCAGCAATCATGGCAGATCAAAGGGAAGGGTGGGAGCTGAAGCTCACCATTTCCTTCTGTTTCAACTAAACAAGGAACAAAATTAACCCTTTCGTGAGCTGAGTGGTGACCATCCTGACCCAATTTCCCTCTTAGGTGGATTTGTGTTTCACTCACGAATCCCCTGGCTGCAGTTGCTCCCAGGGGCTGCCTCTTCCTGCTTTGCTGGACCAAAAAACCTCAGCCATGACTCTCTAGCAGTAAAAGATGCATCTGAAAACTCCAGGTCCTAGCACATGGGTTTCCTTCCTCCTCACTGAATAAGAGATGGGGGGGGATGGAGGTTTGTTCTTGGGTGGGTTTGGCCACGTTTTGGGTGTCCTCTGTTCTTCCACAGATCCCTCATGAACCCGAAGGGAGCTGCTTTGAGATGTAGCACAGCCCTTAGATAGAAGGACACTTTTTTTTTTTTTTTTTTTTTTTTTTTTAATCCCCTGCCATTTTTTCAGATCCAGTATGGATTTGTCTTTGCTGTTGGGAAACACGGATTACTGCAGAAAAGAGACTCTCCCACTCACTCCTCTCACGGAGCTGGTTAGAAATGACAGAAACAGCAGGTGCCCTGTGCACAGTAATGGACTCGCTCTCTCTCTTTGCACCTGACAAGCATTGCCTGATTTGTAACCCTGTGGAAAACTGAGAGCTTGCAAGCTGGAGGCAGGCTCAGGAACTGCCTGATGCTTTGGAGAGAGGCTGCTCCTTTGTGTTTTTTTGCCCATCAAAATAAAAGCAAACTGCTACTCAGGCTGTTAGCTCTAGGCACAACTAAAGGTGTGCCACAAGGGAGCAAGTACCACCTCTCACTGGCCTCCTGTGACAGGTGTTAAATGCTGCTTTCCAGAGAAGGTGATTCAGGTCCCCACGTCTTCCCTCTTTCTCTTCCCCCTTTCCAAGCAGGTGATGTTTCTGTACCCCAGGGAAGAGCCCACTCTGTGGCAGGATGTTGCTCTCTGCAGCTGGAGATGGGAATGATGGACAGACCCTGATGCCCTATGTCTCTCACAGCTCCAGTGAGAAGATGCTGGCAGTGGGCTCTAAGCAGCCCCTCAGATATTCCTGCTGCTCCTAATTGTTGTTGAACCCAGGTGCCACCATCCCTGCGGGGTCTTTGGAGGTGTAGACTCTACAGGGTCTGTGTAGAGAGATGATTTTTCATGGTCTCCTCTGGATTGCCTCCTGTCTCCACCAGCAGTGGTGCTTCAACCCCTGTGGTGCTCAGTGTGGAGGGAACAGGGGGAGTGGGCACTGAGGGGTGCCAGCTCAGCTCTCTCCAGAGGCAGAGAACAGCCACTGCCTCCTGTGATCCCCAGGCCTCAGCTAACCTGGCAATGACAAATGTAGCAGTGACAGGTGGGGGGATCATGGCAGCCTGTTTCCCTGGGGCAGCAGTGGGCACAGGACAGGGGTATCCTTCCTCTCAGGACAGGGGTGAGGTGGAAGATGCAAATGCAATTGAACTCAACCAGCTCTGCTTCTCCACCTTCTCCCCACCTGCCTGCCATGCCTTTCCCCCACATTTCCAGCTTCTGAGGATCTTGCTGCAATGCTGAGGGTCTGTAACCCCTGTGTCAGCCGTTCTGTGTGGCTCCAGCGACCATGGGTTGTCCCTGCCCTTCAGCTTCCCTCCTGCTCCTCCCGCAAGTGGCACCATCTGTCTGCTCGTCTCAGGACTCGCCCTGCAATCCATCACTGACTGCCTGAGCACATTATCCTTCACTTCTCCAGACAGTGGGAGAGGAAGGCAGCTGGGATAAAGCAGTTACTTTGCTGAATCCCAGATGGGCACGCACCTTGGCTCTGCGTGACGGTGCTATGGGGCTGGAGCTTTGCTGATTCAAACTCTCCAAAGACTGACAAGGTCTGATGAGCTGCCCAGCATTTCAGGCACCACCTGAAATGCATTTCAGGCACCACCCTGGGGATAGAAGTTGTGTCAGATGGGACGATCTGAATACCACTGCACTGTACCACAGGCAACTAAATCCATCCTCATTGTCACATCCTGGCTGGCACCCCCAGGGCTGCAGTACAGGATATAAACTGCCAAGAGGGAGTGTGGTGCCCTGTCTTTGCCCAAGGGCAGCAGGGAGGCTGGGAATGCCCAGCACAGGGGCACAGTTGTACAAGAGAGGATGGGGCCAGTTTTTCCCCAGGTCTTGAATTATTTTGCCTGAGACCATAAAGCTTCTGAGGCTGCAGCCTACTCCTTACTCTGGGATTTTTCCCAGATGCCACTTCTCTTGAGTTTCTCTCCCACTCTTTGAGTGTTTTCACTCCTTGAGGCAGGGGCTTTTTCCTGCAGCATTCCTGCAGCTCCAGAGGCACCAGGGCTCGGTGCTGCCTGCACTCCTAGTGCTGCTCCCCTGCAAACCCTGCCCAGCAGCCATGCAGGGCACAGCTTTCCTGTACATTGTCTGACTCTCCTGCAGCGAGGTCAGCACTGGAGCTGCCCTCCTGAGCCCCTGTGCCCACAGTCCCACTCACCAAACACTCCTTCCCTGGCTGCCAGACACTCCACCCCCTGCCTCGAGCAGCTCCAGCCCCTGCTGCCACCACTGCTCTGGGGGGAGAAGCAGACAAACATGCATTGTGTTTCCACATGAGTACTGTAAAGAAATACTTACAACTGCATTTGTTCTGGCTGATCCAGCATAAAAATGACAGCAGGGACATCCCAATATTTCTGTCACCGAGATTTCCATAATAACACTTCCTGTGCCAGTGTCTTGGCAGGGATATGCCCATGAGGGAAGAAGTGGCATTGCTATTTCAGAGCCCACAGGGATTTGACCAATGGTGACCTGGTGTCACAGACATGTTAACTAGGGGAAAAATATTTTTGAAGGCTAAGAGGAATCACAGCTTCTTGTGCTATATTATATATGTCAAAAACCCCTGTTCTGATAAATATATAGTGTAATGTGAGTCAGTAGTAACAGGTGCTACAAATTTACATACCTCATGGCACACTCAGTACACAGCTATGCAGCAATAGGAAGGATTAGTACTTGGCATTAATATGCATTTAGTATAATGCACCAATATTTAGCTTGTGTTGAATTGCTTCATTTCTGTGTGCGTGCTACTATTAAATGTGTATCTACATGTTGGCTGTGTAGATACCAGAAAATATTCTGATGTTGATGCTCACCTAGAACTTTAAATCACCCTAAAGCAGGATTTTTGGAGAAGCACTCAGTGATCAGAGGGCTAAGATCCCTGCAGGTTCCTGTTTGTGGGTCCTGCTGCTTTAGAAGAGCAGGAAAGGACAAACAGTCTTGGCTCTCAGATGATGCTTTTTGGGGTGCCTTGACACTGTCTAATAGTGCAGAGGGCTCTCACCTGTTAGCCAGGGCTGAGAGGAGCTGGAGGTGGAGCTCTGCTGCCCACATGGTGCACCCCTCTCCCCTCTGAGCAGCTCCCTCCCAGGGACAGACCTCTCAGCTCCTGTCACTCAGCCAGTGTGTCCTGGCTGCCACTTAGCTCCGAGGTGATGGTGAGTCACCAGTGTCACGTGAAGAGTGGAGTCCTCTAGAGATGTCACCCAGTCCTCATTGCAGCTCTGCTCGCAGCAGCCCGGGGTGAGGCCACACCACGTGGCACGCAGCTCCCTGGCAGCTTGCTGGCACTTGATTCCCCCAGGAGTTTTGTTCAGGCTGATGTGAATGCTTTCCACTTCCCTCCTAGAGACCATTCTGCAGCCTCAGACCTGGGATTACCAGCCAGCTTCCTACTTTTTACCTCTTCTCTCTAGCTTCATCCCTCTTCTCCCTCCTCACCTGGGTATTTGCACCCTGCTACCCTGTCTCCACCTAGCCAAGATAGAAATAAGGCTCTTTCAGTCTCTCTTCACATACAAGATTTCCAGCCTGTTCTCCTGGTTTTCTACTAACTACCCCAGTCTATTTCAGGCTCTGGCAACTGCCCTAGGCTGCATCTGATGTCCAGGACACTGGTGGGGCTTGCCAGAGGCATAGATAGCCCCTCGATTGCCTCAGCCATTCCAAGAACATGCCCAACACCAAATCCTGCTCTCAGTTTTAATCTGCAGCTGTAGGAACCCATCATCCTTCTAACGAGCAAGACAAGAATGGCCATCATGCCAGCCAGGAGCTGTTCCTTCCTGTGCATCACCCTGCCCTTTCCCTGGCACGTGGAGGCTGAGTTTCTCCACACAGTTCACAGTCCTGGGAACAGGGCCTATTGAGAAGGAAAATCCCAAAGATGTCATGACATGCTCCATGCTTGGGGTTTTGCAAGACTTGACTGGATAAAGCCCTGAGCAACCTGGTCTGATCCCATAGCTGACCCTGCTTTGAGCAGGAGGTTGGACTTGAGACCTTCTGAGGTCCCTCCTCTAGCCTGAGTTTTCCTGTGACTCTAAACCCCTGCTTCACACACACACACTTAGGGATGACCCCAGACTTTTCCCAAGCTGCAAGGGGCAAAACTCGGTCCATGCTTATGTTTGTGGGCTAAACTCTGCTCAGGCTCAGGTCAAGTGGCAGCATCATCTTTGAAGGTCTCTTCTCACAGCCAGAAGCAGCCACTCATGTCAGCCACCCTCCCACATGCCTTAGCTTGTTCATGGGATGTGTTCAGGGTCTCCCTCCTTCACAGACCCTCCCAGCCTTCCCCCTATACTGGTTCCTTGGGGGAGCCCCTCTGTCCTTGCCAACACTGTGCTCCAACCATGGTGCAGATGAATCAGACCTCCTTTGGCAGAGATGGGAGGCACGCATCCTCTGCCGGGGGAGCTGAATAAAACGAGTAGAAAATGCACCAATAGCCTTTCCTAGTTGTTTATGGCTGATAAATTAGTTTTGCGTTAAGTTCTTAATATGCCTGGCTTGTCAGCTCTTCTTGAAGAGTGGTTGGAGCAGGCAGCACAGGGGGAGAGGGGAGGGTGGCAAGGGCAGCAGGGACAGGTGGCATTGCACCAGAGCAGATGGCACCTGTGCATGTTGGACAAAACCCCACCCACAGGTGGCTCAGGCTGTCCCAGCTCAGGGGAAAAGGCCTTCTTGCCTGCTGCCCCTGGGGGTTCAGGGGGCTCCTGCCTGCAGGGAGAAGGAAGACGTGTTTCCAGCTGGCACCAGGATTTCCATATGTCTTCCTGCAGCACTCGCATCTCCAGCCAAGTCCATCCAGATGTCTGGTTTTGTCCCTTCCCTTCGCAGCCACAGCCATGATCTGTCACAGAGCAGGGTGGCTTCCCAGTTCCAGCTCTTCGTCTTGCAAAGGTGGTGGCTACAGTTCCTCACCAGTGAGTGCCTGGAATCCCTGTCTAGCTCTTCTCTGCCTCCCAAAGGCTACTCAAAGTCAGCAGAAACCCTGACTCTGCAGGCACTGTGGTGGTCTCTGATTCTATCCCCAGGAGGCTGCAGGAACAGTCTCTCAGTCCCAGAGTAGAATGTGGGCAGGTGAAAGCCATAGTGAAATGAGATCAGTGCACTCCTTGGGAAAGGGCAGTTTCATCAAACCCAAAATATTTCCTCTTTGTTCCTATGATACTGCTGCCGGTTCTGGACAAGCACTAGTGGGAAGAGGGTGGACTGTAGATGAGGTACAGCCAGCTCAGAGCTGGCTCAGAGCTGCTGTTTAAACTACAGCAGACCCAGAGCTTCTGAAGTTTATGCTGGGGACTACATCCAGGCCTTTCATCTATCCATCCTCTAGGGTTTGAGGTGTCTTCTTGCTTGCAGGGTTTAGGAGGGTGAGCATTTTCAAAGGGATGGCAAAAAGCAGCATCTTCAGCTTGAAGCAAAGAGCAGTTTTTGTGAAGTCATGCAAAGAGAGAAATCAATACAGCTCTAAAACAGGCACAACAAAAGAACAAGTGGAAAAAGCAAGACGCCCACCAAAATCAATCCAGAAGGTTCAAGCAAGGAGCTTGACAGCTGCTTGGGACAGCAGGAGAAGCCACTGAGAAAGAAAAAGGGTAGAGTCAGAACCTGAAGCACGTGGGACTACAAAAGGGCTCATAAAGTCATAAAACTTTCAGTATCACATACCCGCAGTGTCCTGATATAGAGTTCAAGCCCCTTCTCTCTACAGAGCTCTCAGGCAGGGCATCTTTTTGCCTTTCTCTGGGGAGACCAGCCAGTGTCCCAACCCTTGCTAGCATCCATGCCTGCTCCTGTCCCCATGCTGGGTCAGCTGCCTAGGGATAAGCTCCAGTATTACACCTGAAGGAGAAGCAGTGCCGATGTGCAGGCTCAGAAGAAGAGGTGCCCTGTGGGGGCAAGAGCTGCTCCCCTGTCCCCTCTCCAGCACAGCCATCAGAGCTGCCAGCAATGGAGGCTGAAAAGCTGAAGCCAAGAGTGCAGGCAAGCCCTGAACGAGGGCTGGGGGAGCAGGAAGCAGCAGGAGAGCTCTGGATGATCTTGGAAGGCACCTGCTGAGTCTGTATCATAGAGCTAATCTGGGATTTCATTGCTCAGACACTGACAGCAGTAGCTGTGGGTACCCAAGCAGGAAGCCTGCAACAAACACTGCAGTACACCCCAGCCAGCATGCTTTGGCTCTGTGCCATGGTGCTGTGGACTCTTTGGCCACCTGGTGCCCACCCCCAGCTCTTACATGTCTCACATGTCCCCACAGGACCACCTAGGACTCCCTATTGCCGTCTTGGCCAAAGCTCTGACCCTCCACCCTCCTTCCCAGTCTGGTTTGTAGATGAAGGCCACCCACACCAAGCAACCTGCATACCCAGGATGGAGGGAGCTGCAACACTGGAGCTGTAAGGCTGGGGTGGGAGATGACCCCAGATCTGTAGGAGGGGACCCTGACTCCTGGAGCCCCCAGGCATGCTGCCTGCAGCCTGTTTACCCCTGCTGCCTGTGCTTGCAGGCAGGGATAGCACTGCTGGACTGTCCCTGGCTTCTTGAAAGGGCTCGTTGGTGATGGCAGCAGGCAGGGACACAGGCGGCATCGAAGGCAGTGGGTGCCCTGCACCCAGCTTCTGGCAGCACTGACCTCCCAGGCCCCTGTGAAAAGGCTGGTTTGTAACACTACCCACAGCCTGGACCTGCAGTAGAATGAGGCACCTGGCATGAGCTTCTGGAGCTCCCAAATAAGAGCAGCTTCTGGCACATATCCTCTTACCCCACCTTCTCTGCCAGCCCCACGACTCCAGCACAGCATTGTGTCTCTTCAAGCTCCCCAGACCTGACTTCCTCATGCAAGCCCCTCAGAGGGATGCTGCAGCTCTGCTCAGCAGGGCCACTGCCACCGCAGTGTTCCTCAAAGCCACTGCTGGTTGCTCCTTGTATTCTCTGCTCCTCAGCTCCTGGAACTGAGCTCAGCGGGACCAGCCGGGCTGGGGAGGGAGCAGTGGCAGCACTCCAGCTAAGGGCCTTCAGCAGCTCCTGTAGCCACCAGTAAACACGCAAAACAGAGGAAGGAAGGATGCCTGCCTGGGGAAGCTGGCCCCAAGACATCCGGTGATAAGCAGTCGGCACCTGCAGTGTGCTGGAGGGAAAGCCCGCCCGCCCCTCCTGGCCCGCAGCCCCCAGGAGGTGCAGAAAAGGAAAAATTATTCCATGGTGACCTGGCAGTGTAACCCATCAGATGGCAAGAGACCTTTCCTGCTCTTGGCCCTGGAACCAGGAGGCTTTTCCAACCACATGGGCAGGGGGGTGGCTCAGGGCAGGGTGAAGCAGCAGGTCCCCACCTGTGCCAGCACGGAGCTGGCAAGGAGTGAGAGGGATCACCCCCTTCCCTCCTGGGGTGGCAAGGAGGGGTGCATGCCTGACAGTAGAGCAGACCTTTCCTGTCCTGTGGATGCCATTGTGGTTTGGAGAAGGGGCACAGGGCTGGTACCCACCAGGGCTCACTGTGTGGAGTTTCAGTGCACAGCTTTCTGCACTCTCTGAGCAGTGGCTTGAGGGGACAGGGTGTCCTTGGAGATGAACAGGGTCCCATCTGTCCTTAGAGAAACAGATAGATGTTTAGGGCTCTTTCTGAGCTCCAACTCACGTGCATCCCAGAGGCATGAAAGCTCCCATGGAGGCTTTGTGAACTTTGGGCAATTTAGGATGAAATGAGAGACTTCACTGATGCCTCCTACTTCCCCAGGGACTTAATGAGGGCTAATTCGAGACTCTGCAGAAGCACAACACCCACATCAAAAGGGCTGAGGAGGCGGAGTGGGCACTGTGTGTGCTGGTGCTGAGGGTCATGCCTGGCTCTCCAGCAGAGACATGATTCTGGGATGCTAGGAGCACCCCAAGCAGAATTTTCTCTGGTCTCAAGCACAGCAAACAGCAGCCTCCCCAGCTTCCCTGGGGACTGGCCAGTTCCTCCCAAGGTCCCTTCAGTCTGAGGGGATCCCTATCAGATGTGGTGGCTGTGGCCATATCAACCTCAGAGCAACAACAACAAAAAAACCAACCCTAAAAGTACTGCAACTAGCAATAAGAACAACCAGTATCACACAAACTTTGCATCCCTCTTTTTCCAAAATGGGAAAGTAATCCGACCCAAAACCTCAGGGTACTGGGACAGACCTGCTCCAAAGTCCAGCAGAGCCTACTCCTCAGTGCCCAGCATCCCAGCCTTGGGCAGTTAGTGAGGAGAGGTTGTCATTTCCGCCTACATGCAGGACACCTGGTACCCAGGCCTAGCAGGGAGTAGGATGTTCTTCTTAGCCCTAGCAGAGGCTTTCAGTGGAAATATCGAGTTGCATGAATGCTGGACAACACAAGCTCATGTGTGTATACAGGTAAAGGGCTGTATTCACAGCCTAGAGTGTGTTTCCATCTAGTCAAGCTGAGCATCACCAAGCCCAGGCCTGATAAGCCCCAGCCTGTGCTGTGTTAGCAGAAGGCACTAAAGTGCTATTACATTCTGTTAACACACCAGGAACATAGTTGCAAAAGACAGCTCTGAACAAACAGACAAGATCAGTCCAAAAAAACTGATTATCACTGCCCAGAAAGAGGAAAGCAGCAATCACAGGGAGGACCCAGTGACCAGTATCCACTGTCCTCTGGGACACAAAGGCCCTGAATATCTCTTGGGGACACACATTTTGGTGTTTGTACATGGGAGAACATGAATGGGTAAAAACAACTTGCTTACAGATTTTGTTTAGTAAAGTCACCTTCCCCTTTTATAAAATCTTGCTCTCTTACACCATGATGAAGTGACCCTACTCTCTGACCACTTCCAGAAGTTTTCAAGACACACAAGCATATGAATGCAGAGCACCTTACCTTGGCACGGCATGAGGGTGGCACGCAGGGCTGGCTCTGTTGGCCCTGTCAGTCCTTATGGGATCAAAGCAACCCATGTACCTGATGCCACCAAGCAGCCCTGCGAAGTACTTTCCTGGGTGTTTTTCTACCTGTTGGAGCCAGCTGGGGAGGCTGGCTGGGACCAGCAGGAAGGCAGCAGCACAGGACTCTTTTAGGGAGGGGGTGTCCCAAAGGCAAACTTGCTGTTTAACCAGATCTCTAATCTCTGTTTTTTGCTGACACTTTGACAACCCCCTGCTTTTTCACTCCTGTGGAACACAGTCTCTTAGTAAATACCCACCGTACCCTTCTGCAAACTCACAACATGTGAATGATTTTTTAAATGAAAAATACCAGAATCAGTGTTAAAGTTACTACTGTGTTTTGAACTCCCAAGAAAATGGGGCTATAAAAGATAAAGGCCACATAAAAGTGTTGACTTGGCTACAGTGTGATTTATGGGGCATGTTTAACACCATGAAGCCTGATGTACACTTCTAGCGAAGAGAACAAAAACACAATGATACGTGAAAGTCCAATATGGCTTTTGATAATGGCTTGGGGTCTCCATCAGCAAGTGATTTTCCTGTTGACCCCAGCTCAGGGGAGGTGGAAACAGGCCTGGTTGGGCTGACAGTGGCAGGGGGCTGAGCAGCTAGGCTGGGAGAGAACTGCACTGTGTTCCATCCATGTTGTTTTCTGTGCTAGGAGTAATGTAGGCCCCAGGCACTCATAAGGTTTGATCTTTCTTGGGATATTTCTTGGGAGTAAGGTGGAATGGTAAGAGGGTCATCAGCCCAGGCTGGTGACAAGGGTGTGGGGATCACGGTGGGCTAAGTAGGTGTGCCAAGTCTAGGCAGAATACTTAGCTGAGATTGGTTAGCACAGCTGTTCCCATGTGAGTCCCAGGATGCTCTCCGTGCTTGTGGGGTCCATATTTCCAAACAGACATCAGGCAGGCTGGAGATACTGGCAAGAATGATAAAAAGCCCAGAAACTCTCTCTTTTTCATGAGAGATAAAGAAGTTTAGTCTATTTAACTTCTCAGAGAGAAGGTTAAGAGGTGCCTTGATCATGATCTATTAATACCTACACAGGAGAAACAGTTCAGATAGTAGATAGCTCTTTAATCTAACAGGCAAAGGCATAATGCAGTCTGGTGGCTGAAAGCCAAAATTCAACACCTCCAGACTAGAAACAGAGGCACAATTCACCATCAACCCCCTCAAGCTCTGACCAACTCAGCCACAGCAGTGATGGCATCTCTCCTGAGCTGAAGGTGTGCCATGCGCTGCTGATAGCTCTGATGCAGGCTTGTCACCCACAGGGGCAAGGCTGAACAGCTACAACAACTATCTGGCCCTTAAAATCTGGGATTTTACAAATTAATAGTTGATCGTGTTTATTTTTGTGTTGAGGAGGAGTATTTCCTGCTCCTCCCTCCCGGGCAGTTTTAAACTGATCTGTTGTAAATATATCAAAGTAACAATATAACATTGACATGGTTACTTTTGTCTTCATTCCTTTCCTTTACATTAAGTGTTACATCCACTTGTCACGGCTCTTTGGAAGGAAATCCAAAAAGGAAGGGGAAATGAAAGGCGGGGGTAAATAAATACATCCTTGGCTATATTACCAGTCGTGCACAAGTGGAGTTTATAAGCTCCTCAAAGGAAGGCATTATAGCATGAGCTGTTTATCACCACTTTTGAACTACAGAAGGACGTCAAGTCTGAGGTCTACTGTTAAAGCTTCTAGGTGAAGACCAAGGGGAAAGGGCATTTTCTGAAAGTCAGGTGTCCCCCAAATATTCCAGACTCGGTCCCTTGAGGTCAAGGTATCAAAAGATCACTCTGGTGAGAAATCTCAGCTGGTGCTCCAGTAGGAATTATTTTGGTAACCTTGCCAACTTTGTGTACCATGGAGCTCCAGCAGATTATAGGAACTTCTTGAGGGGAGGCTAGCACCCCACAACCCTACGAATGCAGACATGGGGCAGGGAGGAGGACAAGGCAGCCCCTGCTTTGGCACAGCCCTCCTGCTGCTCTCATCCTAACCTAATGCCCCTACAGCAGCCAAGCTGAAGCGAGCAGCCATGGGCAAGCAGAACAGCAGCTCTTTCTCTGTGAACCTACTATCCTCTGCACATGCTTGGCCTGGTGGGGCAGCCACCAAGTTTTTATCATCTGGGCCCTGAGTTGCACTTCCTTGCATCACAGAAAGTCTTGGCCAGGTGTGGGGGGGACCTCCATTGCTGCTGGGATCCAGCACTGCAGCCCAGGGAGAGCCTCCTCTCCTCCAGTAGAAAAACAATAGCAGGCAGATAGGTTTACAAATGCTACAGTACAATCTGACAAAGATCCTCAAAACACCTAGCTAAAGCACACAGATCGTGTTTTCTAATAGCCTGCCTTTATGTACTTTCATACATTGCTCTCCATGTTAATGGCATTTTGCAAGATGTACAGAGCCAGATCACTATGAGAAACACAACTTTGCTCCCAACTGCATTTTGAGTGATTAGAGCAGTAACCTTCATATCACCTTAACAGCCACATTGATAATGTTATTATATATATTCCCAAACAGATTATGTTGTTAAGGTAGATTTTTTTGAACCATAACTCAAGAGGAGAAAATACAAAGCCTTTGCAGTAATCTGTTGCTGGAGAGCATGGAAATTGGATGCTTTCAAACTGCACTTGGGCTCATATGGAAATTTTCAAAGGTGAGCTTTTCTGACTCTCCCAGTCACCAGCAGCCTCTCTGCTTTCCTGCCTAGAGCCACGCAGGGGAAAAATGATGCCTTTTAAACAGAAGCAAATTTTCTTGATGAGGGTGAAGTACAGCCACAGCAGTCCTTCCCTCTGAAAGGCAAACTGACCGCAAACACACACCACAGAGCCTAATGAATATTTTCATATTCACTGGTCAGAGACACAGAGCTACATAATACGTCAACTTTCAAACCAACAGCATCTTTCTAGGTTAACACTTAAAATACCAGAGAGCAACAGAAAATGTGATCACGCCTCGCTGAAATTATCAGAAGCATCTGTTTGTCCTTCAACCCAGGTTTTATTCTTAATTTTTTTTGCATTGTTCTCTCAAATTTCTTTCCTTTGTACAAGGCAGCCTCTACAGCCATGTTACCTTGACTCCCTGGGGTCAACATCACACTTCTAAGCCCAGGTGTTGCATAGACACTTGCTGGCATTTGGAAGTTCTCCAGTCCCCTGTGCCAGTCCAGCAGATGGGAGAACAACCCCCAGACCTGGAGGTATGTGTCCAAGTAGCTCTGGGATTCCTCCAAGTTGTGGGGCACCCTGAATTTTTGCAGACAGACTTTGGAGGTGTCTTGGTGTCCAGGCCATTTCTGAGCTGCTGTCTAAGAGAGGAGCAAATCCTTACTCTTTGGAAAGACTGGGGAGCATGCAGGCGACTGTCTGCTCTCGTATTCTTACTGTGAGCCCCTTGACTTCCTCCTGGCACCAGTCCCTGGCCTGGTTTATGCCCCGCTTGGCCAAACTCCTTGAAATCCTGCCATTCCTGCACTTCCAGCACCTTGGCCCCCAGTGGGACTAGAGCATAGCCGTGGCTGTGGGCCAGCTGGATGCCCATTGCCATCTCCTCCCCACAGCTCCCTGGAGGTGCCAAGAAAGTGTAAGCATACACAAGGTGCACAGCAGGGGAGCTGCTCAAGGGCTGTGTGTCATGTGGGGGTGGCACTCAGGGCTACAGTGGAGGGACTACAGGTCCATAGGTACGAGGTCAGCTATATGGTGGCAGATGAATCAGCAGCTCATGTCTGTGGAAGGGGATGGCCTGAGTGGGAGCACCACTTGAGGAGAGGTGGCAGAAATCAGAGCCACCAGTACGTTTTCCAGCAGCAGCCCGAAGTGTGGCTCTCCAGGAAGAGAGTCAGAACAGGCAGAAGCCTCAGTCCTTGTCCTTTGCAAGGTGTTGGAAAACAAGCATGAGAGAGAATGGCTTCAGGGCTTTCTCACTCAAAACAGGGATACACTAATGCAATAGCACCGTATAACGCTACGGTGACGAGCTGTTGCTATGGTGAGGAAGATAATATTTAACATCAACTGTTTATAAATACAAAGTTTTCTAAAGTAAGATGCAGGGGGCTAGGGTTGTCAGGATATTGTAAAAGACTTTAGAAATACTGGTATTTTTGGACACGCAGGATCTGAGTACTCCTAAACCAGCAAATGCAAGTCCAAAATGCTCAACGTTAAAAGTGACGACTCTGCTGCTGTGCTTCCCGAGATTGAAGGGCAACCTCAAAGCCCTAAACTTGCTGTCACAGCCTCTGAGAGCGGAGGCGAGACCCGTGCTCCCAGGGATTTATTTTTCTCTCGACGCAATTGCAGCGCAGAGACCTGGGGTCCACTGCTGCTCATAGCCCAATCACTGCCAAGCAGAGTTGTTCTGAGGCGCTGCTGAACCTGCTGGTACCACGACCTCGCAGTTACACTTCGTGAATTTGGAGTCGGAGCTGAAGGTTTGCAACTTTCTGAGCTGGGGAGGCAGCTCCTCCCCTCATTTCTGGATCAGGGGGTTGTCAGGAGCTGGGTGTTGCTCACATGAGCATAAGAAGGAATCTGCTGTGATTCCTCATCATTCCCAGGCAGCACCGAACGTGCACAAAGTAAAATGGGGATATAAAAAAATGAATATCTGCTGTAGCGCCTCCAGAATCATCTGCTCTCGTCAGCAGATGCCATTTCAGCGGAGGTGCAGTTAAAGTGCTGAAAACACAGCTTAGTTGGCAAGCGCCTGAGAAAAGCAAAACATTCTGAGTTGCCAAAAGTAAAAGTCTGACCCGTTTTGAGGGGTTGAACAGAAGCAAAACCCGGGAGAAGGTGTCCATCAGACCGCAGCGGCCTCAACATCCCTGGCAGTCTCCCCTGATTCGTTTGCCACCTTCCCGGGCAGTTGGGATGGCACCATCCCTCCCCACCCGTCGCTATTCCCGCAGAGCCGAGGATGATTTTTGCTCTCTGCCGGTGGCGGTGAGCCCTGGCCGTGGCAGCGCAGGGAGGATTCCTGGCCCTGGACAACTAGTCCCCATGACAATATTTTTTTTTCTGATGAGCAAAGGCCACCGGAAAATAAGCTAAGAAATGCGCACCGCCATAGCTGCCGAACCCGGGGGGCTACTTGTGCTCCAGCAGTGGGGACGGTGGGAGGCATCCGCCGCCCCACATCCCGCCCCGGTCTGGGGGGTGGCTTGACCCGGTCCCCGGGGACCCCCGTGCCTCCTGCCAGCACTTATCGCGGGGGGACACGTCTCCGGGGAGAGCCCCACCGGGGCCTCCCCCGTGGCAGGAGGGGCTCTGCCCGCTCGGCCGCGCCGCTTCGAGAAGGAGAAAATAAAGGGAAACAGAGTTTCCTGCTCGGCAAAGCCGTGGTGCCAGGCGGGGGAGGCGGGCAGCGCGGAGCGGTGCGGAGCGCGGGGCGGGGGCAGCGCAGGGCGGTGCGGAGGCTCTGCCTGTGTCTGTGAGCTGCGCTGCCTGTGCGGGCGGCCCGGAGGAGGGAGGGGAAAGCGAGTGCAGCCCCCTCCCCTGACCGCCCTCCCGTGGCCGCCGGCGCGGAGCGGAGCGGAGCGGAGGGGCGTGGAAGGGCGGCCCCGCTGCCCGCGCGGGCAGGGCAGGGCAGGGCAGGGCAGGGCAGGGATGAGACCCCGCGGCGCAGCCCGCTGAGCTCCGCCGCCAGACACCCCCGGGCCGGGCCGGGCTCGGCGTCCCCCGCCCCAGGAGCCGCGGCGGGGCCGGCCGGGGATGCGGGGGTTGCCCGCCGCGGCGCTCCGCCAGGTAAGGGGCGCTGGGGGAGGCGGCGCGGATCGATGGGGGTACCCGGGGGCGGCCGGCCGGGGCTCTCCCGTAGCCCTTTCCGCGACACCAACTTTCCAGGGCAGCGAGACATCACCCGCGGCTGCGGGTGGGACTTTTCCCAGCGCCGGTTGCGGCGGGACCGAGTCCCGAGCTGCGAGCGCTCGGCCGGCCGCAGCCGGGGCTGCCTTCGCGGGGGGTGCGGCAGCCTTGGACCCCGAGACTCGGCGCGGGGAACGAGCTGCGGCGAAACTTGGGCTGTTGCTGGGTGAGGAGCTGCCGCCTGGAGCAAGTAAGTCCCCGGTGGCAGAGGGGAGCACA
This sequence comes from Apus apus, assembly GCF_020740795.1. NCBI lineage: Eukaryota > Metazoa > Chordata > Aves > Apodiformes > Apodidae > Apus > Apus apus. Next base: position 25,709,574 of record NC_067286.1, read on the forward strand.
AATGCCCTGCCCGGTCGTGTGAGCCGCGCCAGCCGGCGGAGCAAATGCCCCAGCATTTGCTGTCAGACCCGAAAGTGATCTGATAAACCTGCTGGGAGGACGCAGGCTGGCGAGAAGACCTCACAGAGCGGGGCAGAAGCACGCCATGGCATGGAGCAGTCCTACAAGAAAGCTGCGTAGTCCAAGGTTGGAGCTCCTGACGCGGCCGTAGGCTGGGTACATTGCAAAGAGAGTGTTTCGAGGTGGTGAATGAGCGCCTTCATCCCAAGAGAGCCTTCCAGCTCCTGCCAGGGAAGCGTTCCGGGAGGGAGCAAGCATGCACAAACAGGCTTGTGGATGGTTCAGGGGAAGGTGGAGAGCACAAAAAAATTGTATCTGGTTTACCCAGGAGTTCGCATCCTCAGAAAGAGACAGATGCACAGGTGAATGTTTTGATAAGAAAACTCGGGGTCTGGCTGGGGTCGGCATTACTTGATAGTGATTAATTAACTAAAAACGTGTATGCTGAGTGCCAGTAGGGAAAAAGCAAAATCCCCACTGAAGGCTCTGTGTTGATTTAAGTGCTGGTCAAAGTGGGCAGTAATCTTCCAGTGGCAAAGGATCTCTCTGAAACGCAGAGGGATGGGCAGAGATAGGGGGTCAGGGGACATTCCAGGAGTGACTCTGAACACGGGGATTCTGTGCCTTGTCATTAGAAAAGTGCCCCAGGAGGTGCTGCACATGAGAGCAGAGCCTGTCTGGGTCTTAGGGGAACGAAGCACCTCTGCTTGGCATACAGTGCAGCGCTCACCCCAGGAAGGTGGTAAGTATGAGTTCCCCAGCTGCGTTCCAAGCTGTGTCCATAGGGAAGCTCTAGTGCTGTACAGCTGAAGAGGAGACGAGGCCGAAGGTTCATGTATCCCATGTTGGTGGGCCTCGCTTAGGGGGAGGCCTGGGGACAGAGACCAGCCCTGCTCATGCATCTGTTGTACCTGAAAGCAGGTAGTGCCTGTGATGAGGGGAAAAGGGGGCTGCTCAGTGCTACTTTTCTCAGCAGTCTCTCCTTCCCCTGGAGAGTGGTGGGGTACAGCCAGCCCGCACCCAGGGTGTGTGGGCCACAGACATTCTCTGTGCCTGCCGGGATTCACAGAGCCACAAGTATGACTAAGCCACTGCAACCGAGTGGGATGCTCGTCATTAAACCCCGTCAGGAGCCCAACTTCCCCACCTTAGTGGCCACAACATGTTTTTTTATGAGATAAACTCTTTGCTCAGTGGGAGGATGCTGGGAAGTGGCAGGGCCTGTGCCAGTGGGTCCCTGGCTGAGAGTTGTTTTGCAACCCTGCGACTTAATTTCCATGCCTGGGCAGTGAGGTGGGGGGAGCAGGGCCACAGGAGCCAGGCTGGCTGGGCAGGAAGGCACTGCGGGTGCTGGCTGCAACTCCCCCCTCCCTGACCAGCCCTCCAACAAGCTGCTCTGGCACACAGGGCTACTTCTTGCTGGGCAGGGAACAGGGGTGCGGGGTGGAGCTGCCACTGAAGTTGGTGCTGTGAACTCTGTGGGTGACTATGCATGCGTGGGTCTTTCTCCTGGGCAATATGAGTGGTTGTCTGTGATGAGGCACGTTTTGGGATATGTCCACCAGCAAGTGTGCTGCAGCGATGCCTTCCAAGTGCTGCAGTCACACTTGTGTCAGGAGAGAGCTTTTTTGGCTTACAACTCCTGGCATGGGCTTTCACCTCACATGAGGTGTGCCCACATGCCACTCTGCACTGGCGGGAGCGTGCGGGCAGGCAGGCAGGCAGCCCTGCCTCGTCCCATCACTCATTTGCCCTTCCTCCTGGCACTGAGACCCGAGCACCTCCAGGGCATTCTTCGTTGCTCACAGTTGTGCTTTCCAGCTGGTCCCAAAGTCCTGAGTCACTCTGCTGTTTCCATGGAAACAGCCTTGCTGGCAGGAATCGGTTTTGGGGGTAGAGGGTGCTGGTAGCTGGACCAGCACCAGGCAGGCCCCAGGGAGGACTCGCAGGGTGCCAACACTCCTCCTGTCATTGCCCTGGTGCTGGGGCTTGTGCTGGGAACAGAGCAGGCACCTGTGCTGCACAGACCCTTGGACCTTCTTGTACTCCCCTTTCCCTTCCTCCTTGTCACAGGGAAGTGCAGTGGGATTTCCCTGTTAGTGGTGAGGGAGCCCGGGGTGAGCCCAGCCTGGCTGAGGGCACAACTTCTGGGGAGCTGCTGGGAGAGTGGGACAGCCTGGAAGGCAGCCAAAAAGAGCATGGTTTTTTTGACTGCTCTGTGAGAGAGCCTTGGAAACACAGCAATGACAGTTACTGCAAGGTCTGCCTAGAGCTGCCATCACCCCCTAGTTGCCCAAACGTGGCCACCTCTGGGAAGCAGCAAAAGAGCCTGCAAGGAAGGCTTGAGGCAGGAGGCAGGACAGCCACGTGCCTGGTGCTGTGGGAGCCCCCCATGAGAACAAGCTCTGCCAAGTCTGGGGTGCTGCCCTGTATAGCACCTGGCAGCTTTAGGAGGGGACAATGTTTGAGTCGCACCAGTCCCTGCAGCAGCCCTGACAGGTCCAGCCTGCCTAGTGCTGGAGCTCAGCTGCCAGTGCAGCCACTGGTGCTGTGGTTCTGCTGCTATGCAGGTCTAAAAGCAGATCATTCCCATCAAACCTGGGAAGACCATTCCCAAAGCAGGAGTCCACCACTCAGCATCTCCTGGGCCTCGGCTGCGCTGCAGCTGGCCAGCCACACTCACCGCTCCCCGCGCCGGTGACTCACAGATGCCATTCAGCTTAATTCATCAACTCCCACCTCCCAGTTTCCTCTCTGGAGCTTCACTGGGAGTCAGGGGAGGAGGATGAGGGGGACGGCAGGTGATTATACACCCACTGCCATTTTGTAGGTGTGTGGTGTTGGGGAGCTGCATGGACTGCCCCCGTCCTATCCCTTCCTCTGGGCTCAAGGCTGTGGGAAGCAGGGCAGGAGAGAGGAAAGGCTCAGCACCTTCCCCTTCCCACAGACAATGCTCCTGTCCCTGTGCCAGGCCCTGGCCAGCCTCCTGCAGTGCTTGGAGCTGGATGCCATGCGTCCCTGATGATCCTGATGCAAAAGCAGGCAGCCAGACAGAGATGCAGGCAAGGCAGGAGTGCAGTCTGGCATACGGGGACGAGAGGCGTTAGGGTCAGGGAAGGGACAGTGGTGACCCCTGCACAGTGCAAAATGAGCCCACATGCCTTCTTGCAGGCCCCTTGCAGTGCCAGGAGTGCTGGAGGGATGGAAGGCACCAGTGACTTAGCCCCACTCCAACTCTCCATCTCATACCCCGGCTGCCTGGAGTGACCTATTGGACTTGGCTCCCACCCTTGGGCTGCATTTGCTCATTGTCTTTGGTGGAGCTGAGCTGGAGGCAGGGCAGAGGGAGATTTCGTCTGGGAACATTTTATAGAATGGAAATATCTGTGAGGCCAGCATTTCGGATGACTCTCTTGGTCACAGCATCTCAAGGTCTAGGGCTGAGCAACCGAAACAGCACATGCCTCACACAGGACTGTCACATACAGCCCTTGGGTTGCTCCAGCTGCTGGTCTGGACTACTGGCTCTGTTATCAGTGCCTGAAGAGGAAATGGGCCAATTTAAGAAGGTGGTCCCGCCAGGCAGGAATGGGAGAGCAAGCAGCTATCCTGCTGGGTGTGTAGGAGACATCCTCCCACAGCGTGTGTGCTGCAGCCGCTGCTCAGCCAGTCTGCTCCAAGCTGTGCAGAGCCACGTGCAGCTCCTCCTCAGCTGGTGTGTCACACCAGCCCATCTGTGTCCAACAGATGAACAAGGGGGAGTGTGAGTGGAAGTGATCCCCAGCGTACCACCTCCTGGGTGCCATGAGCTTGTGCTGCCCCAAGGACAACCGGCTGCTGGTCACTGCTGCCTCTTGAGCCCAGGGCTGAGCTGAGCAGGAGCTGTGTCCCCTGGGGGACAGGCAGTGATGGAAGGAGGCAGAAGAGATGGCCGGGGACTGAGAGGAGGCTCTGGCTGGCTTTAAAGGCCACAGATGAGACATCAGGGAGGGAAGCCTTGTCTGAAAACCTGCCCCTCCCTGGCTGTGGCTCAGCAGACAGGCAGTGCAGATGTGAAGGGTGATGGGGTCAATCAACACTCCTTTCTTGCCCTCTACAGCTTTATGCATTGCGAAGGGGAGTGGGTCTGTGTGGGTGGAGAACCTCGAAAGATTGGAGCTAGCAATCCAGTAGGAACTGGGACAAAGGAGGTACCTGGGCTCTGGTTACCTTTTCCAGGGGAGCTGGCAGTATGTTTATGCCACATCCTGGGACAGTTTGAGCCCTGTCTTCTCCAGTGTCCATCAGCAGCGCAGCAAGTAGTACAAGTTGAGGCTGGGTGTGAAGGATGCAGTGTGGCTGGCCATCACTAGAGAGCAGGAAAGCGTTCTGGCTGCAGCTTCCACCTAGGCAGCACACTGGAGCCACCTGGGTCAGGAGGTGCCAACAGGGAACTTCCTGTCCTGCTCTGACTTAGGAGACCTGAAAAAACCTTTTATCCAAGGGACATTTTATCCCATGTGGATACTGGAACTGGGTCTCCCTGCTGCAGGGCAGATAACCCCAGATCAGATGCAGCAATAGCAACTGTCTGCAACTTCTGTCCCCAGCCAGCTATTAGTGCACAGACATGGCAATTGCTATCAGGAGGAGGCCTGCAGCAGCTGTGCTGGAGCCCCTATGCTGGGGTCCTGCCCTGAATCATGGGGTGCCAAAAACCCTCCTCCTGACAAGTGGTCTCTGGAGCTGGCAGCTCCTGTAGCCTCCTGCATACACCTCAGGAGGGCTGCTGGGGCAACTGGTAAATAATGAAATAATAATTTTTTAAAAGGAAGGAAGGAGGTTTTATTCTCACTTGCAGGTCTGAGCAGCCCTCCTGGTGTCACTAGCTGGGTGGTAGGGCCTCTCTGGGAAGCAGGACATGTTGAGGAGATAGGAAAAACATGCCGTGCCAGCTGCCATGGGCTCTATGGGGGATGTGCACCAGGAGCATTGCAGCCTCTCAAGCCCATCAGGGATTTCACCCTGCTCTGGGCTTGAAAAGGCCCCACATGCTACATCAGTTGCTGGCCCATTGGCCTCCCTCAGAGACCCTGGCTGAGCAGTGACAGCAGTGGCTCTGACAGCTCCACCTGCCAGTGTGCTGGGAGCAAGCAGGGGACCAGGAGCTCGAAGCCAGCTTGGGGCTGGCTCAGTGCTCTCCCTGGGGACACGGAAGGAGCACGAGAGGAGTGGAGAAGAGGAAGCGACTGTGGTGATGATGCTGCACAAAGGAAGGGCCCTGCTGGGTGGGGACTGGAGGTACTTGTGTCTGTCCCTTTGGTTTTGTCTAAGGAGGGTGGGCAGGGGCAGGTGTCTGCAGAGCCACAGGCACAGGTGAATGTACCACACTGCAGGAGAACATGGAAAGAAGGCAGGCAAGGGAAAGTGGGTGCAGGGGAGCTTCAACGCTGTTTCTTATACTGGGATGTCTCCCTTTTACAAGAGTTTTGTCTTGTTCAGGGTTTCTGGGATGAGTATGCTACCTCCTGCCCCCCCAAGCCCGCTGGCCTTGGGTAGCAATAGCAGGTGGATGTGAAGCCCTGTGCTTTGGAGAGAAGCAGGGCGGTCTATGAAAGTTATTTTGTTAGTGAAAAGGAGGAGATGTTTAAACACCACCACGGATACATCCCCTCTCAGCAATGCCACAGCTCCCCAGACATGGCAGGGGTGCTCCTCACCCAGCTGTCCGTGAGCATCCTATCGAGCACCCTGTTCAGCTTCCCCTACCCTCATCCTGGTGCAGGCAGCAGCAAGGCAGGGGTTAGCACCATTAGAATAAAGTTGGCCTGTGTGATTACAGCCCTGCTCTTCCCTGCACCCACCTCCGGTGCCCAGGGCTCCTGCCACTGCACTGTTGCAAATAGAGGGTGGAGGGGATGCAGTTTCTCATGCTTCCTCTTTTGTAGTATTGCCTTCCCCCCCTCTCTGGTGCTCAGAATAGGAGGGGGGGGGTCTTGAATCCCAGAGCTGAGCAGGATCTGGGCAACGCCACAAGCTCAGTGCTGGGGGCACATGGGGTTGGCAGCTAGGACACAGCTCTGGCTGCTACTTGTCCCCAGAGGCTGAAAGACTGAGCCAGCCTGGCTGGTGGACCTCTAAGCAAAGATGTTTGGAGATCCAGGAGAGCCATCGCTGCTCTCCCAAGCAGGAGGGCGTTGACCTGGATAGGCCATGCCTTGTCTTGCCAGTTGGCCAGGAAAGATGGAGACAAATCTTCAGGCAGTGCTTGGCACCATCCCCTGCCCTTTCCCTTTTGACTGCACTGGCTGTTGAAGGCACTGGCTGATGGGGTGACAAGCGACTCACAGAGCAGCTGGGGAGGAGGGCTCACAGCACCTGGATGGAGGTGTGTACATGGTGTTGTCACTGGGGTCTTACATCCCCCTGCCTACGCCACAGGGCATGGGGTGAGCTGTGGGGCACAGGATTTATGTACAGCCCCAACCTGGAAGGAAACAGTCCCTGAAGCTGAAGTCCTCTCCAGAAGTGTCTCTCCAGGCTTTCCAGCCTCTGCTTGGTCTTTCTCTCTTCTGAAACAGGGCTCAGCAGTGCCTGACTGGGGTCTGTGTGGTTATGTCTGGTGTAGATGCATTGGGAGGGTGTTTGCTGGTAACCCCAAAAGCAGAATACTTGGGTCCTCCTTGGCAGTCCATGCTCAATCTGTGACTTCTCTGTTGGTTGGGTTGCAGACACCAAGACGACCTGTGAAGAAGCTCCATGAAGGTGACCAGCCATGCAATGTTCCTGGAAGGCTGTCCTCCTCCTAGCCTTGGCATCCATTGCGATCCAGTACACAGCAATCCGGACCTTCACTGCCAAGTCCTTCCACAGCTGCCCCAACCCCAACCCCGTCAACTGCAGCCTGAGCCCGGACACGGATGCAAACGACAGGCTGTGCGATGAGAGCCCCACCTTCGCATATAACCTCTCCAGGAAGACACATGTCCTCATCCTTGCCACCACCCGCAGCGGCTCCTCATTTGTTGGGCAGCTGTTTAACCAGCACTTTGATGTCTTCTATTTATTCGAGCCCCTCTACCACGTACAGTACACCCTGATCCCAAAGCTGACCCAGAGCAAGAGTATGATGGACAGGCGGGTCATGCTGGGCGCCAGCCGAGACCTGCTGAGGAGCCTGTATGACTGTGACCTCTACTTCTTGGAGAACTACATCAAACCCCAGCCTGTCAACCACACCACTGACCGCCTCTTCCGCAGAGGAGCCAGCAAGGCCCTGTGCTCACCGCCTGTTTGTGAGTCCCTGGGAGCTGTCGATCTCCACCTGGAGGAGGGAGACTGTGTGAAGAAGTGTGGGACCTTGAACCTGACACTGGCCACCGAGTCCTGCAGAGAGCATGGGCACGTGGCCATCAAAACCGTGCGGGTGCCTGAGGTCAGTGACCTACGGGCCCTGGTGGAGGACCCACGGCTGAACTTGAAGGTCATCCAGCTGGTGAGGGACCCCCGGGGGATCCTGGCATCCCGGAGCGAGACCTTCCGGGACACCTACCGCCTGTGGAGGATCTGGGATGGCACTGGCAGGAAGCCATACAACCTGGATGTGACCCAGCTCACCACGGTGTGTGAGGACTTCTGGAATTCTGTGTCCACTGGCCTCACCCGGCCACCATGGCTCAAGGGCAAGTACATGCTGGTGCGGTATGAAGATTTGGCCAGGAACCCCATGAAAAAGACCGAGGAGATCTATGATTTCTTGGGCATCCCTATGGACAGCAATGTGGAGCGCTGGATACAGAACAACACCCGAGGAGACAGGTCCTCCTCCAAACACAAGTATGGGACTGTGCGCAACTCGGCGGCGACAGCGGAGAAGTGGCGGTTCCGCCTGTCCTACGAGATCGTGGCGTTCACCCAGCACGCCTGCCAGCAGGTGCTGGCCCAGCTTGGCTACAAAGCTGCTGGCTCTGAGGAGGAGCTAAAGAACCTCTCCATCAGCCTGGTGGAGGAGAGAGACTTCCTGCCCTTCTCCTAAGGGAGCCCCGGGGCAGGGGGGCAGTTTTGATATGGACTGTTTCTAACTGTTGCCTTATTTTATTTTATTTCATTTTGTTTCCCCCCCTCTTTCTCTCTCTTGTCTTTTTCTCTCCAAAATTTGCACTAAACCTTGAGCAGGAATCTCAACAGAGTCCAGGGGAAGCGATTGCTGCCCCTCAACACGTTTCGGACACAAGAGGAGTTGGGTCTCTCCAGGCAAGAGCTAGAACTGTGGATGGGTAACAATGTTTACAAAACACAAAATGTATAAAGCAACCTTCAAGATTTCCAAACTGAAGGGTACCTGGGGTACTGTACTTTTGCACTGTTTACTTTTACAATGTAAGAGGTAAATATAAATATAATTTATGAATGGTGTCATCCCCTCCAGAATAAGCCCCCTTGCCCCTGATGAGCAGGTTAGACTGGAAGCTGAATGTGGAACAACCTCCTCATTTTTGATCTCGATGTGGCATGTCTGTTTAAGTCCTGTTACTGGGCTGGGCAGTTGGTCAGCTGCTCGTACATAGAACATAGAATCATAGAATCACAGAACTATTCAGGTTGGAAAAGACCCTTGGGATCACCGAGTCCAACCATCATCTCTACTCGACAAAGTTCTCCCCTAAATCATATCCACCAACACCACATCCACAAACATGGTTGTTTGGTAACATCTGTAATATTTCTTTGTGCCAAAACCCACATGTGAAACAAAAAGGGAAAAAAGTGATTGGGTGGTTTGGTAAAAGCCCAACACATTTAATGCTTTATTTCTGTGTTTTCTGTAAATAAAAGTGCAATAAAACTGACCTGGGGGTGAAATTCAAGAGAAAGACCTCAGTGACTGAACTGGGGTGGATGCACCAACAAACAAAGATCAGTGTCTCTTGGTCTGCCCGGCTCCTTCGAGGCTGGGAGCGGGTGGGGGCAAGGCTGGAGGCACCACACCACAGCCCCCAGGGCAGCAGGGAACTGTAGTCACCTCCTTGGGCATGTGCATGTTTGCATCTCAAGCATGTTGAAATCCAAGTAGTTAAGCCGAAAGTGAGAACCTGTTGGTTATTTACAGACCCCAAATCTTGTTGGCCTGCGTGGGGATATGTGACTTGGTGAAATGCCCGGCTCATGGCACTGGCACGGTCAGCCCGGCCCCATCCGGCTGCCCCTCGTTACCCGCCCCCCATTGGGTGCTGCTGATGCCCTGGGGGGCCAGAGAAAAGTGCTCTAGTTCAGGTCATAAAACTGCCAAAAGGAAAAAGAGCAAACAAGAAGGCGGCCCTGGCACTGCATGAGTTGTTCTTTGTGGGCTGCCTGCGGAGGCAGGGCCAGGCAGCAAGCAAGCCCCTGCCAGGCAGGGTCTGTGGGCTCAGGGGCAGAGCAGCTGGATGGAGAAGCCAGGCACACGGGGCAGGAGAAATGCTGCACCACAGGAGAGTGCTGAGAGCCTGACCCAGGACTTTGCCAGTTTGATCTCTGCCTGCTGGAACTGCCAACCAGCTGGGACAGATACCTCCTGCAGACCACAGGTAGCTGCAGATGGGAAGTCACTGGGGCCCATCCCCAGGGGACAGAGGACAGCAACACCCCAGCAGTTTCCCAGCTCTGTTGCTCCTGGAGTGGAGCAGGACATAGACCCACAGAGAGATGTGACCACAGTTGGTCACATTCACCCATAGCTGCACACTCCCAGCACTAGACTTGCTCCTGGCACAAAAACACAGAATGGCAGGGGTTAGACCTCTGGAGAGTCCAACCCCCTGCCAGAGCAGGACCACCACAGAATCTAGGGAATGTCACACAGAAATGCATCCAGATGGGTCTTGAAAGTCTCCAGGGAAGGAGACTCCACAATCTCTTTGGGCAGCCTGTCCCAGTGCTCCGTAACCCTTACAGTAACACACACAGGTGTGTTTGAGCTGCCCACAGCCCATGTCTCCCCTCCAAAGATCTCTTCCAAGCTCTGCTGCTCACCAGCTTCCAGCCCAAGCTCACACTTGGAAGAGGATGAGACTGGGTGCTGCAGTTACTTACAGGGAGCTGGGACACACTGCCTGCACTCCCACCACCTGGGTGAGGCAGGGGAAAGCTGTAACTAGATGTGATTTTTCAGCATCTTTTTCCACCTTTAAAGACCTCTGGAGAGGCAGCTTGTTAGTGGTGTTTTGCAAACTGGCTTAACATGGCAAACCTGCTCCAGCTGGGCTGCAGAAGAGGTGAACAGGGGTGATACATCTGATGACTGCTCCTCAGAGGTTGCAGCTGGAGCATCTGTAATTCAGCTTTGCTGTCTGCCAAGTGACACAGCAGGCTCCAGCCCCATGAGGAAGCATACAATGACAGCATGCATGTGTTGTAGGACAGGCACTTCCTCCATCTGCCTCTCCACAGCAGGCATGGGGGCAGCTTCTGGGAGAAACCCCCACCCCAGGCACCTTCATTCAGGTGCAGGAGCAAGGAGCGTCCTCACCCTGTCCCCTCCACTGCCAAACCTCTCCTGCCACCAGCTCCATAACTCCCAAGCCACACTACCCCAACCATGTCTGCAGGCAAGGACAGAGGAGTGGGGCAGGTGGCAGAGGTGGCCTAGCCAGCCTCATCACCTCGCTGGTCTTACCAAGCAGCTGGCAGCAAAACGCCAACCAAATCAATGGCTTGATTGCCCTGTTATTAGTTACGAAATGAATCCTTTTGTCAGCACTTAACAAATACTGAGCTATTGGCTCCTGGCCTTGTCCCAGGGAAAGGAACAGCATGTCTGGGGACTGCTATCACACAGCCCAGCCATTGGGCTGCAATCCTCCCTGTATGTCCACGGGAGCATTGGGTGGCTCTGCCCTGGCTAGTGCCTGCAGAGCAGGTGAGGTAGCCAGGGTGGCTGCCTGTGCCCTCCCCAGCACCTGCACTGCCTGCTAGACAGAGAGAAAAGGGTCTGGCTGCCCCATAGGGCTCCACTGCAGCTGTGGGGAGGGATGTCAAACCACCCTGTCCTGCAGAGAAGCTGGGCTGCTGTGGGGGGAACCAGGCTTTCCCTCACTTCCTCAGCTAGGAAAAGTAGTCAATCAAACCTGCATGAAGAAATAGGTGCTGCAGAGGCAAAGTTTCCCATCTTTGGCTGCTGAGATCCTACTTTTGGGGACTAGGCCAAGTCTCTCACCTGAAAGCTCTCACGCACAATGGTCTTTAAACCAACACAAGAAACTGAGTTTAGAAGTCTTACCTAAACCACTCTTAACATTCTGATCAGGAAACATGCCTGCAGCAAAATGGCTTTTGAATCATAGTTGAAAGCCATGTCCTAGTTCAAGCAGGGACAGAGTTTCAGCCCTGCTTGGTGCCTCATGTAGAGCCCTTAGGGGAGAGATCTTATTTCCCAAGGAATCTCTTAAAATCCTCCTTCAAGCTGCGCTTCCTCTCCTTGTTTCTTCCCACTGGAAAAAAGAGCCAGTACAACCAAAGTTTTTATCCTCAAATTTTACTGTAATTAAAATACAGAGATGCAGAATATTCCCAGAAACACACTGCAAAACAAACCAAGCAAACAAATTCAGTAGGAAACCAATTACAGACAATGAAATGATAAAAAACAAAAGTGTTCTCTGGAGCCCAGCACCGTACAAGGGACCGCGTGGCCACAGTGACAGTTTTGGGTTCCCAAAGGGCACCTCAGCTCCTAGAGAAGCAGAGTCAGGCCATGGCATCTGTCCCAGTGGCTCTGTGGCTCTCTCTAGCCATCTCTACATTCCCACTCACACTGTTGTTTGTACAAGGGTGACTTTGCAACGGAGACACAGAAATGACCTGCCCACAGGGCCAAGGAGGGAACCCAGAGGACAAGAAGTGGGTTAAGATTTTCCACACGCAAAACACAAGGGGACAGAGAGGGATGGAAGACATGCACTTCTCTCCCAGCCAGGGGAGCTGTGGGGGCAGTCACCCTCTCTGCCCTCCCAGCCAATGAGTGTGGCTGTTTAACAAAGGTCTCAGAGAGAACTTTGGAGAGCTCTCTCCAGGGCAATACAGAAAGCTTGGGGGGGATGAACAAGAAAGCGAAGGATAATGAGATGAGCAAAGGGAAAAGGGAGGATGTGCCCATGGACTCTCCTCTCAGCTGGGCTGTGTCCCTTGAGCACGGGGAACATCCAGCCATGCAGGGCACAGGGATGCATGTGTAGAGCCACATCCCACCTCCACCACAGGGAGAACCAGCCCCACCATGAGGAGTTAATGACAAAAGGCTGGGGGAGAACTGGGAAGGGAGGAGGTGGTAAAGAGGCAGCCAATCTGACGTTTGGACCATCCGTTGGCAATCATCACTACTACGAAAGCAGGGCACCAGCCAGACATGGACCACCACCACATACCAAAACAGACATTAAACCACTTTCATTTCTGTGTTCTTCCCTAGGACAAACTCCATCTGTCCGTGCTCTGATTCAGAGCTTGTCCTAAGAAACAAACTCCCCTTTTGCTCTCCCATTCCTCGCCTCAAGTCACCAGTCCCTCCTCATCTTGTCTCCTGAAAACTGGTGCTCCTCCTTCAATTAACTCCCTTCAATCCTTCCCTCCACCTCAGTGCTGCCCCTGCCCTCCCCACTTTGTACCAGACCCCCCCCATCTAGCAGCAATGGGATTTATGCACAATATAGTTTTTCTCCCACTTATCACAAAGGGGTGGTGGGAGAAGGGCTGCTGGACTCTGAGATGGCTGGAGCCTCTACAGTGGGTGAGGAGGAAAAACGGGGCATCCATCAGGGCCCAACCCCATCTGATCCAGGTCCTACTGACCTGCAAACAAAGCTGTCAGGATGTATCTTTGCTCTAAGACCAGGAACACTGACCCTGTTTTCCTTCTACTCTGGCACTGAGAGTGACCAGAAAAGCAGCCTGGGGCTGGGTCAGCTGGATGAACCGAGCAGGCCTAGCATGGTAACAAGAGACATACTTCCAGAGGCCTTTGAGTTCTGCATAGTTATGTATTCCTGAATGCCTGTTAAGTGGTGTGAGGACCTGGTTTTGGAGTAGATTTAATCTTGTGCCCCTGCCTGCTAGTTTGCTCTCTTTTGCTATTTATGGTCCATGAGTTCTCCATTAGCTGGGCTGTAAGAACAGCAGTTTAGCCTGTGAGTTCTCTTCACACCTCTTCTCTCCCTCTCCAGGCCACCCCTCAAAGAAATGGAAGTTCCAGACCAATGGAGAGCTCTGTTTACTGCAAGGGTGCACAGAAGAGCGGAAATAAAACACAGGAAACCTCCAGGACTTGCATGGCCTTCCATAGTGCACCTTCATCCCATTTTCCATGCCTGCTCTGCACACACAGTGCCTGCAGATAATGCCTTGGGAAGGATGTATTGCCTCCCCCAGAAAGAGCCCGTGTGGGATACAGCTTAGCCAAAAGCATGATGAGCTTCCCATCACTTGCCCAGGGGTGGCAGGTGAAGTATAGCCCCTTAGATACCATCTTCTCCTGTCTAAGGCCTAGGAGAGGCAGTTAGGAAGAAAACTTCTGTCCCACAAGTAAGAAACCGCATCTATCTCAGAGGGCTGGTGACAGCACAGCTAGTTACCCACAAGCAGCTTTTGGGATAAGAGCTGGCTTCAGGAGCAGTCTGTGATCTGAAAAAATAAATGAGAATTGCTCAGGGAGAGCAGTGAGCAGAGATCCATGCAGTGCAAACTGCCCTCCTGCACTGCAGGGTGGTTAAGACAAAGGAACAACAGACAAGGCTTCTTCTGGCCTTGCCAACTGCCATGAGCATCCCAGCACAGTGCAGGCACACATCAAGGCCTGATCTTTCTGTGAAGCCACTGCCTTCAGAGACAAAATCAACACGTCTGGGTCAGCTTGGCCTTCATGAGAACAAAAGAGACACGAGAAACGCACACACATACCAAATGCTGTTTCCTCTTCAAGAAACAAAGATGTAGGTTAAACCACTCTCATGCTATCAAGAATAACATACTGTGGAGATCAGCAACTTTTTGCCACTGCAAACAGCAGGGATGACCCAGCAAAAGGTATGGAGAGAGACTAACACCAGCATGACTCGCAAAGGGACACAGCAACTGAAGTCAGGCCCAAAACGTGGTTTAATAAAGGTCAGAATGAAACTGCTTGACAAGCCCAAGAACATTCAGCAAAAATGGTGGGGGGGTGGGGGACATGTACCTAAATATTCCCTGATGTCTGAGTCCTAAGCACAAAAGAGCAACCAGGAAGTGCAACAACCTCCAGCAGGAAATGAAGCTCAAGGAAGCTGGCTTCAATGTCCAAAAGATAGGGCAGAGAGTAAACAAACCACATAGATGGGAGAAAAGGGATTTTTCACATTCTTTTGGTTTCGTTACGCTATGCTCTTGGGAAACAGAGGGGGAAACATCCTCTAAAACATCCGTTTTATTTTGACCAGGATCCTAGGGAAAACCTATAAGCTGAAGTGCTGAAGATGACTATGTAACTCCTCCCTGGCAGTGGCACAGTTTTGTTTACCTGGCTGAAAACATGTCTGTGGACTGATACATAGACACACGCTAACACTGATGCATATTTATAAACTACAGCACAAGCACTGCTTCACTTGCCTATGCATCCAACACCTAATGACCTAGGATAATCACTTGCCAAAACCAGGAGCAGCAGAGCTAATGGTGGAGCCTGTGGCTTTCCTCATCCCAAGAATAACAGGGGATCCTGGAGTGAGTAGAGTGTGAGTGTGTGTGTGTGTGGGATGCCACATGGCCTTCTGAGCATCATGGGCCAGTCTGAAGATGGCTGTGACTCCCAGATGAATGCAGGTGTCTGGGTTTCTGCAGCACTACGAGCGTGGTGGGCTATTTAGTGCAACACAGTCATTTAGAGGAGCAGGGCTGGAGCCCCAGGACCAGCATGTGGAGGAGTTGCTGGTGCCCTGTGAAGGCTGGCTGCTGCTGCAGAACACTCAGCCCCTTAGGGAAGCATTTTCCAATGTGGTGCAGCCCACCCACAGCCAGGCCACTGCTCCTGGGCTCACAGGGAGAGCCTCCCATCCCACCCTGCAGCAGAACTTGGGTGGCATTTGGGAACATGGTTGCTCATGGTTACTACTGATGTCTGTGGAGACAAGAGTGTAGCCTAGAATCAAAATGCCCCTGTTGCAGCTGGGGATGCTGTCAGGACTTGGAAGGGTGAAGCCCAAGGGCCTGGTCTGTCTCTCCATGGAGCATCACCACCTGTGCTGCGGTATCACAGAGGCCTGGCAGATGCTACTGTCAGCTCCTTCCCCAAATGGGAACATAGAGCAGCTTTCTTTCCTCCTGCCTCTCAGCAAGGAAATCTGTGCAGAAGTTGATGACCTGTGACATATGATACTCTTGTGTGGCATCATCCTTGGAGATGCTCTGCTAAGCTTGAGGGTTCCTTCTCTGAAGGGTGCAATTCAGCCAGGGAGTAAGTGATTGGGAGCAGCTTGTGGGATGGGCACTGCAAAGAAAAAGTAAGAGGTGCAGGGCAGGAGGGAGGCTTCCCCCTCTTCACAGTATCTCTCCTTTGTGTCAATGGGACTTTATTCTATGGTCCTCCCCAGGCAGACCCTTGAAACACACCTGTTTCGGAGGTTGTCTTCCTGGCTGAGGTTTGACTACACAAACCACACTTCAAGCCAGGCACAATTCTTCCCCTGTTACTCCCCCCCACCTCCAGGCAGATGGAGCCTGACACTCCCTCCCACCCCTCTGTGCTTACAAGAGCAAGACGGGAGGAAGGAAACTGCAAGACAGAGTCAAATGTGCCTTTGAAACCCTGGGAGCAGAGATGGATCCCAGTAGGTGCCCGGAGCGAAAGGCATGGACAGTGGCTCTGTGAGCTCTGAGTCAGGCAGGCGGTGCTGAGCAGGCTGCAGCCAGAGTCTGCTTGGGTGCTTGACCCTCCCTGAAGTGGCTGGTTCCAACTCAAAGAGGTGCTGTGTAGGGGGAGAGTAGGGGCAGGTTGATCTCTTGGAAGGGAGCTGCAATGGGGTTTAGTCAGCCTTGTCCTTCTTCTTTGCAGTGAAAGGGACTTTGCTGGCCACTGCACTGCCGACGGCTCCGACGCCGCCGGTCACTGCCGAGACGCTGCCCTTCACCAGTCCGACGCCAGCAGCAGGGACGCTGGTCACAGCTGTTTTGGTGAGCTCCAGGCTCTTGCTGCCCACCCAGGCAACTCCTCCCAGTGTGGCCCCCACAGCTCCTCGGGTGATACTGAACAGGCCGCCTGTCACTCTCCAGATCACTCCCGCCTGCTGCTGCGGGTGGTCCTTGCTGGCATCTGCGGGGAGAGAGAGAGAGAGAGAGAGAGAGAGAAAGTCAGAGGTGTCCACGCTGCAGACCTTCTTTGTCCCTGGGCACCTATTCCAGCCCAAGAGGGCTGTGCACCATGGTGCACACTCCTGTACATATAGTGCCTTGCAGCCCCAGACCTCTTAGTGCCTGAAGGGGGAACAAGGCCTACAGCATGGCAGGGGAGGACTTTGGGAGGGTAGGGAGTGTGAGCAGAATGGCCCATGTGACCAAGAAGGGAAGAAGGCAGGTCAGTAACAGCCTCTAACTTGCGAGCCTCAGTGCTGCAATGCAAAGCAAACCTCACTAACAAGAGATGTAATTCCCCTCCCCTGTGTGTTGACTAACACCCGTAAATCACAAAGACTCATGCCAACACAGGAGGCATGAACTGTAGATGGCAACAGCTGACGTTTGTGTGGCCTGCAGGTCCTCAGAAGCATCTGTTTGGAGGCAGGTCTGTGCTGATGTCAGATGAGGGACTGAGCCACAGCACAGACCTATCTGTGAGAACTGTCATGGAGCTAGGACAGATAGCAAACTGGAGTAAAGATATAGTGACACAAATGTCACCTCAGGTTGTACGAGACCTCCAGAGATCTCAGCTACGTCTTTAATAGTGTTAAGATGGTGCTTAAGCTGCTCCACTATGTCACTGCTGGTTTACCTGTGCCAACTGGATCAAGGCCAGCATGCTATACCCACCCAAGCTGCCATTGCACCTGCCCACAACTCTGCAGACGTAACATTCACAGCTTGCCGCTTCTTGGGAAGGGGTTGACTCTGAGCTGCTACTCACGGGATTCAAACCTGACAGCTCTCCTGCTGGCCTCCACACTATCCTCTCCCTTTGCGTCAGCCAACCGTGCTGCGTGCAGGCAGCAAAGGAGGAGCTGCTCTTTTCGTGGGGCGAGATATTTTGGATACTCTGACTTCTCATTCACTGCCAGTTCCCAACATGAGATGAGTTACTAGTAATTGCAAAAATACAATAAAGCAATCCTGGCAGGAAAAAAAGCAAGTGGCAGCTGGGAATACAGAATCCCTGGAGCAGCAGCAGCCCTTCTAACCCATTACCTATTCAGAAGAGAGGATGCACAATGCTGATGCAGCAGGAGGGCTTTAGTCCCCTGCTAGATGCACACCCCCTTTCCTGAGAAGCAGGAAAATTACAGGGACAGAAAAAGCTTTCTGAAAGCCTGCAGAAAAACATGGTGCTCATGCCTCTGCAATGAGTCCAGGGCAGGAGCCATGACAGCACCAGCAAGTCTTGGAGCAGAGCACTGCAAAGACTCCATCAGTGGCCCAAAGAAGGAGCCAGTCTGGCTGCACTGCCCTGTGCACAGCCTTCCCCCCAGCACGGGCACAGGGACAGGCCTGGCATGTGTCCCTGGGACCAAAGAGGGAGACACCCTGGCTGTGGTATCCCAGTTCAGCCACTCACCCAGACTGGTCTGCACAAATGGACTGACTACTAACCTAAGCAGGTGGCCAAGGTTAATACAGCTAAGAGCAGGTAGCAGAGAGCTGGAGCTGAATGCACTTTCTCTTTTGAGATCCCAGCCCTCCCATCACATTTTCCCACACTCTCAGCTCCCCCCACCTCCTTTCTTTAAAGCCCTGTTGTTTATCCAGCCTGGCAGCAGCTTCTTTCCTCAATTTTTAATAATATCGCAGGCAGCAGAAAACTCTACCTGGAAACCCCACTTCGATGTCTCCACCCACTTCCATTTCCACACAGATTAGAACCAACACTGAGGCAGGCAGCAGATTTCCTTTGCCAGCAAGCAAAGCCCTTGGGAGTGCCGTGAGGCTGGCCCAACTGCTCATCAGGTTGCGGGGCCTTCACACGCTTCACGCCCTGGTTGATGGAGATGTCAGACCTACTCAGTCTAAGCAAACATCTTCCTCTTACTTGTTTCACACCGTGTCTTTACTACATCTGCTATTCAGTGTACTTCTGCCAAGCTATCCTGTGAATCCTTTGGAGCAGAGACCATCTTCCACTTGTCTGTGTGTCATGCAACACAGTAGGGTCTCTAAGTGCTGCTGAAAAACAAGCTTTCCTCCTTTCTTTTTTTTTTTCTTTTTCTGTTTTTTTAAACAAACCAACCAGAAGTCTGACAGAAAATACACAGCAGCAGCAGCAGGGCACAGATTTTATCTTTGGAAGCACCAGCTGCCCCAGGGTGCTGGATGCACACAGCTGAAGGGACAACCTGACCTTGCCAAACAATCGGAGCTACTGCCTGTGCTACAAGCACTGGGGTGGATGGGAGGCCAGCTACTGATGCTGGGAGCTCTCAGGTTGCACCAAGTCATCTGTGGGAAAGGAGGATTTTCTCAGCATCTTAGGAAATATATTAAGACGTCCTCATATTCAAATTGCTAACTTTTTAGGCACTTAACACAGAAGTTTAAGTAAGGTGATTCAATTCCTCTGGCTCCATTTCTAGCCCAGGAAGAGAAGGGGGTTTCTTCAGAGGAGGCTGCAAACAGTAGCTTAACCTAGACTAGGCATGAGGCTGACTTAGGCTATGTGATGATCCTTTCCCATGTGCTTTTGTGCTGGATTCTTTTAAAATTCTGTGGGTTTTGGAGTCTTCTCAGAGTCATAGGTTTTCCCTTGAGCTTCTCCCAGGCTGTACAGGACTCTCCCTTGGGCAGGTCTCAGGACAGTGCTTGTGAGGAGTCTGGTGTTCACCAGCTCTGATTATTTGGAATAAGCCTTAGGTTACATTCCTGTCTGATAACCAGGGCAGCAAAATGGAGTTTGAGTGCAGAGGTTCTGGTGTAGCATAAGTAGTTACAGTTCTATCTGGTATGTAATGTATTGCTTGCCTACTCAACAATTTCTTGAAGTGGCTTTTTCTTCCCCTCTCCCTCAAAGCTGCTGAGACCCCGTTGACTCCATATCCAGTCTAGTTGCCTGCCTCTCCAGCTGCTGCACACAGCTTATCACACACAGCCATTTTTGTGTTTTGTCTTCAGACTGAGGGCAGGAAGAACAGAGGGATCCAGAAATTCATATGACTGTAAAACAGGACTCTGCTCAGCAAAAATCAGACTGGTCCTGCAAATGAACACTGTCCTCAGAGGATGGCAGGTCTCCTATTCCTGTTCCCCTGTCCAGGGAACCTTAGTGTCCCATTAGAGGACTGCAATGCAGAAGCTCTGGGCATTAAACACCTACTGGCATTCTCAGCTGCAGAACCAAGAGCTGCATCAATAATTTGCCTGGTCTCCAAACATTAAACTTGTGTCTGAGGCTACCTGGAACCCTTCTGTAGAAAGATTTAGGCCTCAATCCACATTTCAATTGATCTGGGGCTGCTGGGGCTACCCAGCTATCTGAACAACACTGATGTGAAAATCTCATGGATGATCTGAGAATGCTTGTAGGTGTATAGCCCAGGGACCAGAGAGAATGAGGCAACTGCAGATGAGATTGAGGGGCTATGTTAAAAAGGCTAAACATATTGGAGAAAGTGTCAGGAAATACTAATGAAGAAAGACAAGGACAAAGGGTCTTTCTGACTAAGCTAGGCAGAGACAACGAAGCTGCAGCACACTGGAGCACCAGAGCTTGCATGCTGCCTGCGCCTGGTCTGCAGCCACTCTCATGGTCCTTAAAAATCCACAGGTAGCAGGGAGGAGGGATGGAGGAGCCGGTCCTAGGAGAGTGGGAGGCTGTGCCAGAAGCACTCCCACAGCTCCAACACAGAACAGAAGCTGTACCATAAGAATCCCAAACAAACTCAGGTTTGAACAGATCTGAGAAGAGAAAGAGAAATCTTTTGTGACCCCAAGCACAAGGGGCCACATCCTAACCTGGCTGTAAGATGAAATGGGGCACATTTGTTCTATACTCCAGATGATGTGTTGAAAGCTTTCTAGCCATCTCCAGTTAGTTTGTCTTCAGGACTGCAATAAACCCCACAGTAAGCTGTCATGTAAGATAAGCATCAAATTTACAGTGCAAATTAGTCTCTCAGACAATGGAGTGAGCTAAGCATTTTGTTGGCGCAGAGAAGCCCAGATTAAGGGCAAGACAGACAGCAGAGATGAAATACACAAAATAATCAGAGAGACAGACACACAGCCTTAGCAGGGGAACAATTCTGTTCCCTGGAGCCTGCTGCAGCCCATGCTTCTTATCAAAGCTCTACACCATCTGCCAAGCCTTTTTCCTTTCCATCAATGACCCGGCCTTTTCAAGGGTCCCTTCAGCTTCACTTCACCCCATCAGCTTAGAACAGAAGGTATCAAAAAAGAGATGAATAAAAGGCACTCCTTTATGAATGCTGGCTCACTGGATTGGCGTCGGCATCCCCCACACCTGGCTCTCCTCCTTGCCCACAGCCCACAGCCCTCTGCAGCCCCCACTGGCTTCTTCTCTCCAGAGCAGGGGCCCTGCCTGCTGGGGCTCCAGGCAGAACCGGGTCTTCTCATCTGACCCTGACAGCACCTATGACCCAGGGCAGAAGTGAGACCAGTTTGTCACTAATAACTGGTACAACTTTCAGAGCTGCCACAGCAACTCCTCAGGGCTTTGCCGTGCATTTATTTTGTGAGACACAACAATAGCCTGTGCTGGTGTCCGCTACAAATGGCACAGGCACTATTCTTCCCCTCGGCCCCTGCCAGCAGGTGACATGACAGGCAAGGAGAACTCTCTACTTTAAAAGGAACTCATACAAGTTGCTCTTTCCTACTAAGTTGTAAAAACAGTTCCAAGCCAGAAAAGCTGTGTCAGGGAGTGACATGTATGGTTTTACATCTTCACGACACTTCCATCCCTGCTGGGCCCCAGGAGATGGAGCTGGGCTGGCTCCAAGACCAAAATGTCAACAGTCAATGTCATCAGTCTGTCCCTCAGCAGACAAGAGGAAGGGATGAGGTCACTAGTTCAAGCCTGAATTACACCTCTGGCAGCTATTAAGCAACCACTGGTGGATTCACGCAGGTTCCCCTACCTAGAAAAATGTTTGGTCTGGAGGAACAAGCAAGGGGTAGAGGGTCAGCTACTCAGTCTAGTCCCAGCTTTACCCAGCTGATTTTTAAGCAACACTGAGCAAATTGTTCTGACCTTCAGTGCCTCTGCATCACTATGATTGAGAATGTGTGATTTTCTAAAAGCCTTAGTTGTTGAGTCATAAAAAAGCATGTATAGGAGAGAAGTTTCCAGTCCTGATATTTCTTGGAGAAAAACCTGAAACTTTGATTCAAGTGCACTCTTAAGGCTTTGAGAACCCCAAAAGGATTATTGTTATTTTTAACTTTGTGATTTTTCTGAGCCTACCTCAATTTGAAATGCATGGGGCTGGCACTGCTACTTCTCTTCCTCTTCTGTAAAGTGAAGCTGAAGTTAATGATCCCTATTTCCTTGTATTGCTGCACTGTCATGAAGGTTAATTAGGTACAGTTGGTGCAGTGCTTTAAATGGGGAAATTGTATTTGTATCATCGTGACTGGCGCTGACAGATTCCTGTTGACATTCTCAGTGGAGACGCCAAAGACAACTTCCAATTTTTCTCCAAAGACGTTTCTAGTTTCCAGAGAAGTCACAAAGGTAAGAGAAAAGCTTGCCCCCTCCCCATGAACACCAGCCTGCTGTGGAGCTGCACAAGTTTATCCTGTAGCTAAGACTTCCCAATTGGGGCAATACACTCCTCTTCTAGCACAAGCAGCTGAAACAGGCAGAGACCACTCTGACTGCTGGGCACAAATGAAATCTTGCTGTACACTGCCTGGCAGGGCCCTTCTCCAGGGAATGGCTAACACCACCTTCTTTCAAGCCTCCTGCTTGCAGCTGGAGGAGGCTTAGCTGACCCTTGAGAGGTCTGAGATGAAGGAACTGCTGTTCATGTCCTTTCTGTCACTTTAGGATCAAAGATCTATATCCTGCAGTGTCACAGGCAAAGCGGTAAAGCGGGCACAACAAAATGTTAATTCTTTAAACACTTGTGCTTCACTCCTGCCACCAATCCCATGCCACAGCTGGTTGGGAACAGCTTCCCAGGCTCAGCAGCTGTGCTCTCCCTGGCCCTGTGCTGCCCAGGCACTGAATGCTACAAACCAAGACGGCTGCCACCAGCAAAAAAGCCTAGAAATGCCACATTGAGTTTAGCCTTTGAGCTTTAAACTTCAGCTCTGCAATCAGCAAGACATACTCGCCTCTCCCTGCAACATGATCGTTTGGGAAGCTGCTGCACACAGCAAAATGATGGCAGCTGTCTCCACAGCCTGGCTCATCCCAGGGCTCTTCACTGGCACAATGAGCTTTAATTGTTCCTTGCACATGCCCCAGGAACAGTATTAACTGCTGAAGCATCTACTTTGAAGCACTGAGAGACAGGGTTCAGGAGGGTAAATGAACAGTGATATGGAGTGGCTTGTTTTCCTTGGCTGAGCCTTCAGGGAGAAGCAGTCTGAGCTCCGACTCTGGAATTGTGAGGCTTAGAGTTGGTTGGGAGTTTTCCGACTTTTTGTTGGGAAGCATCGTGTCACCAAACCAGAAACTGTTTGTAAAGACATGGTAGTACTGTTGAAGCTTCCACTGAAAAGAGAATACCAGTGCTTTCAATACCAGGGCCAAGATCTGCCCAGAGATGGGTTTCTTATTCTTGCAAAAAACCCAGCAGTTCCTTTGCTTGCCTTCCTGCAGAAAATGACTGTTTTCTTGATCCAGAAATATCATGATATAGCTCTTTTATATAGCTGTTACATTGTGTAAGGAATAGCCACGAGTTCCCCTTCAGCCAGAATACTCTGGAACACTTTTGATTATTAATTTCTTATTTCTCCTCTAGGTTTACAAGACTTCAGCTACCCTGAGGCATAGACATGGTCTCTAAGGAGGCTGAAGACGAGATGTTCCACAGCCATCCCACGCCTTCTGCAGTAAAATGCAAGTGAGTTGCAGGACTAACTACTGGAAAGAATATGGATTAGGGAGGAGCCTGGAGACTCAGCTCTGTTTTCAACATTACTGCTGACCTGTTGTGTAACAGCTACATCTCCTCTGCTTCCTCTCTACCTTACCGGCCCGTTTCAGCCATGGCTGGTGTGACTGCCCAGACAGCATGTGGGGGATCCACACAGCCTGAGCAGAAGGGGCTGGGGAAGTCAGGAGCCCACTCTCTGCAGAGGACTGATTGGCCTGATGGTGCTTCTTAGAGACAATCTCCCAGCTCCCACTGGGATCTCCCATACTTCTCATCCTCAGAGAGAAAAAAGTACAACAGCTGGCTTAAGGAGACCCTTGTCTCATTCAAAGCAAATGTCATCTCCCACCACAGTGTATTGGTTGTAAGAAAGATGAGCCCACAGGAGAGTCCTAGAGCAAAGATACAAGTGGCATCGCCTACTTGGGAAGAAAGAAAACTGGACATGCCATTTCTATCTCCATTGCAACATCTCTTTTTCTCAATGTGGAATATATGCAATAGGTCAGGCTTTTGCTATTGGCCATGAAGGTTGCTAAAAAAACCTATAGGATGTCTCAAGGCCACTGAAAAGAGGGGAGAGATGATCCTGAAAGGCACGAGATTTCAGCTTAGCCCAGAGGACTGTGTGCAGCGGCTGCTTCCTCCCCTCCCAGTTCTGTGCAAGAAAACACAATGGTGCATTATGGTAGGTATGAACAGCAAGGGACAGCTGTCAGCTGGGCTGTACCTTTACTCACGCTTGTGTTAAAAGCATTACAAGTGGCCATCAGGCTTAGTTTGAAATTTATGTCTCTGTTCCACCCTCTGTGCCATCTACAAGCTCTTGAATCAATCAAGAGGCTTGCTTAAAAGCCTGGGGGGGAAAAAAAAAAAAAAAAAAAAGAGAGAGAAGGTAAAACTGCACCAATGGCTCCTTCTCCTAGGAGTTTCATCACTATATCACTATGACACTGAGATTTTGGATCACAAGGACTGGATTCAGCTTTTGCTGTGAATATGTGCTCTTGGTTTCACCTAAGGATCTGTGAGTAGAAATAGAATAATCCAGTAGACTCAATGATTTTCAGTGGTCTCAAGTTTTAGAAGTTTGAGAAGGAGAGCTTCAGGACATACTATTTTATTCCTTACAAACAACCCTTCCTAGCATTTGTGCCCAGGCTGAAGAGACCATCTTTTTAAGCCTGCTCTTTGACCCATGCTAGGTCAGCTCTTGTCAGGGCACATCACCCACTCTGTCAATTCTGCAACAGTGGTTGCATGTTCTTTGCTGAGCTGCTTTCAGCTGCTTGTGATAGTAGCTGGCATAAAAAGTTCCCAAATGAATCAGAGGCTCTTGTTAAACAGCTTTGTTAATTCAGCTCTGATTAAGACGCAGGAGAAAAAAAATAATCAATATTTGTAAAATGAAAAAGAACAAAATCCATAGAGAAATAAGGGTCATTTTCACGGTTCTCTGAGACCCTCACAAACAATGGAGAGTACATAACATAATCCAAGCCTAGGTAAGAAATCACTTTTCTTCCATGCTCTAGTGATACCCAGTGGTTTTTAAACAAAGGCAGACTCCTCTGTCCAGTGAGGCTAGAAGTCCTTCCCATGACAATATTGCTTAACTCCCAATTTATCAAAAAGTTTGGTCTCAGCTGCAGTTTGGGAATGGGCATGGGAGTGAAAGATGATCACGTCTATCCAGCAGGAACGTGCTCCAAGCTGCCAAGATCAGACATCAAAAGTCTGCTCTGCTCGTTCATCAACTGCTGTGAATATCTTGTGTACTCTGCCACCTTACTAAAAAGGCTTAACCTCTCTACCTTCTCGAAACACGTTGTCACTCAAGCATTTTACAGCTGAGAGAGCTGAGAATTTGTCCAAAAATCCTCTCAGTAAAGTTGGGAACATATCCTGCCTTGCTACTAGGGGAGCTACTAGGGGAGGGCCCAGGTTCAGGCATTTCCTCTTCCCATTCCTGGAGCAGCTGAGCAATAGGTGCTGATGCTTTCCAGCAGGATGGCTGGCACCACTGAGAAATACAGAATTTCCCCATTTATTCTGATTATGTGCTCCCCACCTCTCTCCAAGGCACATGGAGAAACTGAAGAAAAAAACAGACAGTAGCTCAAAATTCAGAGCCACAAATTCTAACTGACTTAACATCTGAGTGGAAGATTTTTTGACTCAGAGAAATGACCTGTTCCTCCTAGGAGCTATCCAGGAATCTTTCTGTCCATCCAAAGGATAACAAGACAGTTAAGCTAAAAGCTGTGTGCTACAGAAGCAGCTCAGCTGGGGATTTACTGGGGACGCACAAATATGCTTACCTGCTCACGCTTCAGCATGCCAGCAACAGGCAGGATATGGCCTTTGTTATACTGCTGGTGGTAGGTGTTCCATGGCATAGTCACAAAAACTCCTTTCCCACCCCAGCTGCCAAGGGGAGAGCCCTGCAGCCATGAGTGGGCAGGTATGCTGCCTTTGGGAGTAAAGAGAGGCAGAGCAAGCAGGCAGAGCATTCCTCCCCCACAGCCAAGCTGAATGGGGATGGACAGGACTCGGCCATGCCTCAGATGATTAGATCTATTCCAGTGCAAAAATCACATCCCAGCTCTACACCCAAACCTCTCGCATGTCCCCTTGCCTCTGTCACTTCAAAGTGAGCCAGCAGATCCTACTCGTTGTGTTCCTGGTCAGCCTGTCACCTGGAGATCTCAGCCCTGAATGCATACATTAGAGACAGCATTAACACTGTCCAAGGAAATGTCAAACCTCCTCCTCTGTGCTGCAGAAAGAGCTGCTGCTTAGGAGCATGAAGCTGCGAGCGTGACAGTTCCCTTTGCTTCCTTCCATATTCATGTTCTTACTCTTTCCAGGGCAGATTTTCATATGGCACAGCAGGGTTCCCACGCACACTTGGCTTCCCGGTGACTACTGAGGGGCTCTGCCTGGTGCTGCAGGTAAACTATTTCTTCTTTGATGCCAAGGCAGAAGTGTCACAGAGCCAGGATCTAGTCTGGCTCACAGACTTGCTGGGATATCTAGGCCTTCCTTTGAGATTAGTGCTTCATGTAGTTGGATGAATACCTGGAATCAGAGAGACTCCTGCCCACCTCCTTGGTGCAGCCACCAGCTCAGCCCCACATGCTCATCCCCTCTTGGGAGGTGCAGCTAAGCTTGCTTTTCCTCACCGCCAAGCAGTGATAAAGAGGCTCCACTTTATCTCAAAGGGAGAAGTCCCTGTCACCTCTTAGCTTTCTCCCAAGTCAGTCCTGACTCTAGCTTGGGGTATCCTCTGCCACTCCCTGGAAAACACTGCTTGACCTTAAGGAACCAGAATCATAGTGTGTGCAGGCAAAACGCCTGATTGCCTCCCTGCTTTGTTTCTAGCTCTCCTGAGGAGCTTCTAGCCTGCAGTGCACCTCTGTGGCACTGTGACGGGGAGGTGTCAAACCACCTCTCACCAGGTTTAGCAGGACCTTCCTTAACTCAGAGATTACCCTTCAGCCTGGTGAATCCAGTTCTCAGCAAGGATTTCCTCCAAGACCAGGATCAGATATACTGCTAATACTTCTGCCCTTGTTCACTTTTCCAGCTGCTGAAAACCCTCCCATATGACTGAGAGGGATAGCAATGTGCTGGGGGGAAGGCTGAAAGCCTGGGGAACCTGAGCCCCCTCTGGGATCACTGCCCTTCTCTGGTACCTACTCTGTTTTGAACCAAGGCCAAGGAAAGCCAGGTCTTGCTGTCAGAGCAAAAAGCTCAGTGGAAAAAATTCACCTGCACACTGACAGCAGCCTTTCAGGTCTCCATGTTAAGACAGCATTAAATGCCTTGATTCTACAGTATAGCCCAGCCTGGCAAGGCTGTCATGCTTTTGCTGTCAGGAAATGTAGGGCAACATCACCTTCCTCCACAGACTCCTCTTAAATTTTCTCCTGCAGTTCTGTACCCATGGGAAGCAACAGGGCAGAATGATTGATTCCTTTAAAAATGAGGGAGCATGCAAGGGTGCTTTCAAGTACCACAGTACAGAGCTGTGGGATCTGTGTGTTGGGTACCCTCCCAGCTTTCACATCAGGGTATCCAGCTCAGCTTGTGGTCTACAGGCATGCACACGCTACCCTCATTCTTGACTGGACAAAATCTTCAGAAGCTTCAGATCCCAACCTACTACACTCTAGCTTGGCTAGTGCATTCATTACAGAAACTCATTTGCACCTTTATTTTCCTCTGTTTGCTTCCAATCAGATGCATACAGGGAACGACTGGAGTGGAATGAATCTAATCAGAGGTTGATGCCACATCAGAAATCCCATCAAGTTATCTTCCAGTCCAAACATGCCCACCACTGCAAGAAAACACCTTGTCATGGCCTGGAGAACCCCTGTGTATATGGTGTCCCCAGCAGGGATTCTTAATGGGCTCAGTAGCCAGAAACTGGTTTTTATTTTGGAAAGTACGGGCGAAAATCCCCTCTATTTAAATATCCTCCTAGCTCTTAATATCCTCCTAGCTTTTCTAGACTTTTTTTCTAGCAATAAACTAAGTCTGTATTAACGAATTCCAGGCAGAGAAATCTTAATTTTCCAACAATGTTACAGCAGAGCCCAAATGGCCCAGGAGACCCTGCACACACATTTCATGCCTGCTGTGCACAAGCACACATCTGCTCACGCAAAAGCTTCAGCAGTACGACATTTGGAGTTCTAGTCACCACTCAGCCAGAACAACCCAAGGGGGCCACTTCAACCCTCAGACACCTTCAACTTGGAAAATCCAGCTGACACCTCCAACCCTAGCCCAGGCTGCAGCACTTAACTTGCCTAAATGCTGTGTCTTGTTTCTGAAATGGACTAAAAGAGATGTGGCTTCTGATCCACACCTTCCAAATTTCTGCTTAAGTTTGATCAAGCCTCCTGTGGTCACATTCAAGAATCCTTCCAGCTAGGGGCCATCCTGAACACAGACAGATGCTGTCTGCTGAGCACTAAAGGCTTCTCTTCCCCTACAGCAACAACTGGGCTGTCTGAACTCTAGCTGGCTGATGGCAGCACCTGGATGCCATCCAAAGACAGTAAGTTTTTTGCAGCTGAATATGTTTAGTAGTCCCTCTCCTAGGGCACAGTCTCCATTACACAGCTGTTGTTTATGACCCCAATTATCTCCCAGAAACTGGTCCTTGCCTGCAGTTAATAACCCAGGCTAAGTGATCAACCATTAGGACTCCAGCAAACTGGTTGTTAACTTCTCTGTCGACCAAGTTCAGAGTCTTACTGCTATTAGAAACTCAGATTAACGATGCATAACAGACATGAACTCTCCTGTGACACAGTCATGTGAGGCCAGATGAGGGGGAAAAGAGTCACTCCTTTTTCCTGGAGGTATCAGCTGAGCAGGGAGGAGACTAGCTCTCCTTTAACTCCCTTCTCACCCTTCCTGATGTCTGGGAGATGACAAAGAACATCCTATTTTGCAGAACACTCTACACTTTTCTTGGGACCTGGATCATGTGGGCAGATCTATCTGTAAAGTGGGCTCACTTTCCAGAAACTGCTTTCAGGGACCTCTTCCAAACTGCAATTCCTACCCTAGTATTTCAGATTTCCAGCATTAACAAGGATAGGCTAATACAGCAAACACCCACGGAGCATGAAAATGAGACCCAGCGTGCACCGTGTAGAAATGAATCTCAGATTTCAAGGGGACATCTATGCTCAGTAACAGATGTATTGTCAGCCTTTCCCAGCCTACTCCTCACAGGCTGATTTGTAAAGCAGCCCTCCAACCACTCATCAGAAAACAGTAGTTCCAATTCAGAAACCACTTACCTTTCACAGCTCTTTCTTGTCTTCTGAATGCTAATGGGAGACCATCAGGCTCACAAGGGCCACTAGGCATCTTATAGGACATAATTTTCTCAAGAGATTCAACACCCTCACTCCATAAAGCACAGAGGTCTAATTCTGGGGATTTACCACCATGGTCTTGGGCAGCCAGTCTGTCCCAATCCATACAGAGACACTCCAAGAGCACCAGAAAAATAAATCCAGACAGTGCAGCTGTGCAACTGTGGGGCACTGGGACAAAAGGACAATGGAATGGGAAGAGGAAAAGTGACTAAAACAAGAGCAAGGATTCCTGGTTGGTTATGTACAACATTAGGAGGTGGTGCATACAAATGACTCTGGGTGCAGTGAGGTCACTGCCCCAATCTTGGAGTGAGACTGTCTCCTCCTTCCACCAAGATATGCAGGGAACAGGGGAAGGAACAGGGCACTGCTTGCCGAAGGTTCTTCTGCAGTCATCCTCTCTTGCTCAAATGCCTGCCCCTCCAGCTCTCCTCTGACACCTGAGGAGCCAGCACTGGGACAGCCAACATACAAGACCCTCTCCTCGAAATCTGCCATACGAAGTCTAAAAGACATTTATTCTCCTACCACTCCATACATCAGCTAGGAAAAGGCAGTCAAGAAAGGAAACCACTGGGAACAAAATAATGCACCTTTCCCCATCTGATCAACTGCTGGAAGAAAGAAGTTGACAACTGTGTGTCACCAGGGGTGAAAGCCAGGTGAGGATGGATGTCTCTGTGCTATTGGAAGATGGTGAAGGAGGACCCAGTGACAGTTAGAGGAAGTAATAGATTTTTTGGTGAAGAAGGTGCAAGGACTGCCCTGCACTGATGGAACAGCACTCAAAGAGTGGAACATTTCCTGCAAAAATTTTAGTGCTTTTTCTGTCCTGCCCAGTCCTTCCCCAGCCACAATCCCCATAACCATGCAAACATGGTGACACTTGCTAATGAAAGTGCAGCACTATTTATTGTGTGTGGCAGCCATCACCAGAGAGGCTCTGTCAGCAGACACCCGAGCACCCAACCGCCCCACAGAGGTACATGAAGTGCAACTGCAACAGGCAGAAACAAATGATTGTGGTGTGAGGCCATGCCTGTCAGTCCATGGCCACCAGCTAGTGACCACATTACAACTCTTGTGGGCCTGCATGGTCTGGAGGGGAGCTGAGTGGCTGCTGAGTCCTCAGCTGCGATCCTCCACCAGGGCTTTGCAAGAGCAACATGGTCACCACTCCCAGGGCTGGTCAGGCAGCTTCTGAAAACACACACTTTTATCCTTATGCAGAGATTTACTTATTCATGTATTCTCAACAGAAGCACTAACGGCCATAATTGGATCCATTACTGGGGTTATTAGAGCTCTCAGTCACTGCCTCTGCAGCTTCATGTGCTGCTGGGGAAACACAGAGGAAGAACAAACAGGGCAGAGGCACGGCCAGGGGCAGGGGCTTTAAAAATTCGTTGAGTTGTTGCTGTGGCAACTAAAACAAAATTTCTGGCAGGGACCGCAATGTGTGGGGAACTGTAAACTTCTCCATTCGTGGAAAACATTGGTCATGTCTCTGAAAGTGAGGTGGAGGAAAGACAGAAAGAAGGGCTCTTTTCAGCGACTGCTACAGCAAGTGCCAAAAATGGTCTGCTTGCAAATTTATCCTTATGGCAAGCCCTGCTGACCGTTGGACTCTGCATACCAGGGCTTCCCAGGAGCCAGTGCACTGACACAGAGCTGGTGTGTATGGAAGAGCACTTCTAGGTATTCAGTCCTGCTGGTCTTCATTGTCAGGAAAGCAGCTGAACCGTTGTACAGACTCAGACAGTGCTGGAGTCCAACTGCATCTACCTTCATCTGTCTCTACCCCACAACCTATCAAGAATCTCCATGGAAAATGAAGCCTGTCTAGGAATTGACTTCCATTGAGACGACAGATTCTGGAACACCAAACTTTCCATCCATAAACAGTAGGAAATGGAAAAACAGTGGTTAGGTCTGGAAATACTAAAATTTGGATAGAAAGACTGAAGCTGATCTCAGGAAATACTGTCAATTTTCAAGATACTCAGTCCTCTCTGAGCTGTCAGGACTGCTGGATGAATCGTCACCTATCCTGACCAACTTCAGAAGGTGTCCACTACTTTAAGATTTCAACATGGGTTGCAAGCTTTCAGATTCAGCATCTTAGCTTCATGTGTAATTACTATGTAGGACCTGCAAAATCAGTGTTGATTTAATGTTGGTTGATTTAATGCTGATTTAGGTTAAACAAGCTGTGCTGTGCCACCTATTTAATTTTCTGGGAGATCTTCCAGTTCATATCTGAGCCTGTTTAGCTAGCAAAGTCCAATACCTTCTGCCCCCCACCCTTCCTGCTCAAGAGTCATGGTTAATCAGTTGTTACTTATGAAGTAATTCATTTAGTTTGGAAACTCAGATGCCTGATGCAAGACTCTGAATTCTCTCAAGTCTAGCATATACGTTGGAGATACCAAATGGGCACTTTGTAAAAAGATTCAAGAGTGACAGCAGATGCTGCAAGCAGAAAATCTGCCTACTGAGAAATATTGTATAGGCAAAATGATTAATGAAGGTTTCAGTTTTTCTCTGGAGTCAGCAGCTGAACTATGAAGACTTTATTGCAAGTAAGACTCGCTTGGTGGGACTGCTTTCCACTGTGAGAGGAGAAGCAGAGGGAATGGGAAGACATCCAGGGGACTGGCATCGGGTCAGCGTGGAGAAGCTGCACCCAGCAGCCCCACTGTAATTCTGCTGGTCTCCTCTCCTCCCTCCCCCCTCATGTCTTCCTGACCATGGCTCTCATGGCTCACACGACTTCACTGCATTAATAACCTTTGTGAGAATTTTTAATCTGACAAACAGTAACCTAAAGAAAACCCCACCCAGGAGCTATGAAACTGCACTATTGCCAAAGAGCAGCTGAACACAGGGTAGGAAAGAGGCCCCAGTTAAGTGCACAGGTCTTTAAATAGACACCCTGGGTCTGCTCTGTGCAGCATTAAGGATTGTGGTGACTCTCTGAGGTCAAGTTAAGAAATGAGTACTTGCAAAGCTCAGTGAAGCTTATGCTTACAATACAACCGTAATTATCCTGTTAATAAAAGCAAAAATCCTTCAGCTTTGCAAATCCAGCCAGTGAAAGGCTGCAGATTCACAGCTCAGTCACTTAACCCCCAGTGTTGAAAGGCTTTAAAACTTTACTCCACTCCACCTCCTTACAACCTACCTTCATTCCTAGCCTACAGCACTTGGATAAGGACTTGTTAACAAGGAGGTTTAGAGAAGAAATGTAAGGTATTACCTGTCTGCAGCTGTTAAAATCTTAAATCTGTAGTATACGAATGTTGTTTGTGTAGACAAGGGTCTTTTGTTGGCATAAACATCACCTCAATCCATACTTCCATCATCCACTGAGGTGTATGGCATTTATCAAAACCTTACATATTTTATTCTGGTCAATGGAATTCACAGTGTGGTTACTTCTGGTGAGCAACAGAATTTTCTTCACTGCAAACTACCTCTTTTTAAGTAGCTTGCTGCTTTGAGACACACAGACTTCGGTTTAAATGCTACAGTAAGGGGGAAAAAAAAGAGTCTATCAAACAAGAAAGGTAGACCACACAGATCACTTCTCAATTTCCAGAGTCACTGATGCAGTGAAGATAAATGTTGCTTGAGAACAGGCTTGTCACTGGCTTTGGGTGGTGAAACATCAGCAGCAGTTAAGGCTGGCTGGGATATTTTCAGTGTGTACACATGACAGTTTCTGTCTTGACATCAGGGCTGCTAACACCTGCATCTGAGCATTTCCAAACTTTTACGCAGTCCTAGACCTTGAGAAAACAGCCTGTTCTCATACATTAAGACTCTATGATAGATGATTAGGTAAATACAAGGTTTACGTTACGTTCATAATTTTAAGGGGCTGTCCATTTACTGAGGAAATCTTTTTAATGATGAAGAATTAAGTTGCAGAAATTACTGTGAAGCACACAGGCTACACATACGATGTCTGTGCCTCTGGAGTGATCAAATGTGGAGACTGCATCTTCGGCTGGTCTTCCTCCATACACAAATATAAAACCACAGGATGACATTCAAAATGATATTCAGTCCTCCACTGTCAGGTGGAGGTGCCACAAATTACCACAGCTGAGCACATTATTTAATTTTCATATAAGTAACCAAATCCCATCTTAGAAACAGTTAGGTTATTTGCCCTGGTACTCTTACTTAGATATCTAAAATCTTACTGCTCTTTTGCTTAGGAATTTAATTTGCAGCCTAAATTTATTCATGAGCCATTTATACCAGTTTCCTCTTGTGCCAATGTTGTATTTTAGTTTAAATTGCACTTCTCCCTCCCTGGTGTTTATTCCTCTGATGTATTTATAGAGAGCATTCATATGACCCCTCAGCCTCTATTTTGCCACACACTTCTAGTCTTCATGTATACAATGGATTCTCCATCCCAGAAGACTTTCACTCTACCTATGCCAGTCTCATGCCATGGTTTTTGGCACATGGCTGTTTGGTATGTGCAGAGAATTGGCAAAGCCATGTGTCCTATTTTCTCCCTAAAGGGACAGTTTGCTTTTAGTTTTCGGTGTATTAATCAAGTACAGCACCTTTTTTAATGGAAGACTAACATACTCTATCCCTTCTCTTCCCTCGGCCTCCTAATGGGCTCTCAGCTTACACCAGACATTCTTGTTATATCAGTCCTTAGGTGTATAGTCTTCATTTTTTTGGTAGTGGTAAAAATGGTTACATTTTTATCACTTTGGTCACTGGTCAGCAGTTTCTGCTTATGATATCCAAGCATTGCTATCAGTAGTAGTAACACACTATCAGTAGTAGCAAACTGCTTTGTATCATGTATGTCCACACCCAGAAGAAAATCTATGCTGGAATCTAGAAACTGGTCAAGTCATCCCAGGCAAGTATCTGTCCCAGACTAGGAAGAGGAGTGGTTCTACTTCAGCTCTAGCCTCCATCAACTGAGAAACCCACTGCTTCACCTGGATGTGATCTCCTCCTGATGTGAGTACAAACCATGTTCTGCTACTGCCCAAGGCTCCAAGCAAGGAGCAAGGATGCTGAATCCTGGCTGTGTGACTGTAGACCTTGGGAAGAAGCCAATTGCTCTGGAGATGTTTTGCATCGATCTGGTGGGGAGGACAGAGGAGGGGACTGTCCTGTGCAATAGTGTGTACCAGCCTACCTTCCTGTTCTAACTCAGGTGGGCAGGAGATAACTGCTCAAAGAAGATCAAGCATAACTTTCTCTGTCCTCATGGCTCTTGCAGCTTTTGATTTTGTGAACACATGGAGGGCTAGGCTTTTCACAATCTCCTCTTCCTGACATGTCCTGCTCGCTTTTGGACGGTAGGAAGAGAAGCACTGTGTATTTCTTCAGCTGCCACAGCCAAGGCATTTTCAGCCCTTGTGCTACAGAATCTTGACTTTCCTCCCCTAATTATTACTCATTTCTCCACTTCCAATTTACTTATTTTGTTAAGTCAAAATTCTCGAGGGCAGCATGGCATTGCCACTACAGCACTGCTCAAAGACCACAGAAATGCAACGTCAGTAATACCTCTCTCAGATTGCTCACTGCCTCACTACCATGACAAAAGACAATTGAAAATGCTTATCAGTAACACTGATTGCAGCCCAGACACTTAAGCTAGGTAAGTATCCTTCAGTGCTCATGAAAACTGCCTGTGAGTGAGAGCCTTGCCTTAGCAGGACTCAAGTTGCTTTCCATTACTTTGGGCCAAAAGCAAATTGGTTTAATTAACGCCCTATCCATATGGGGCAGTAAGCTGAAAAGCAGAATAAAGCTGTGGTGGGAAAAGAACAAAAAAGCCTGGTCCTGAGCTGGCTGTTTCCAAACCTGTTTACTTAACTATTAGCAAGGGTGGCTTCTCCTTAATTTATTTACGTAGAATGTTTCTGTAACCATCTGCTCTTAAGCTAAAAGGAAAAATTATCATCTTTCTCCTGCCACTGCAGAGACTCCCTTGGATGTTCTTAATAATACAAAAATATATATCATTTTAATGCAGACAGCTTGGCTAATAAAAATGATCTGTACCATTAGTGAGTATGCCACAAATACAATGCAAACAAGCAGCCTTTCCCTGAAAAGGCCAAGCATAAAACACCTCTCTCACCGACCAAGGGCCAGAGACAACAGCACAGCAGTAGGACTTGGCTGCTTACTTCTCCACCAAAGAGCAGAAAAAGAGAAGGGCAGTTAAATTAAATTACCATTACTCACATCTTCAACAAGCTTTAGGTGCTTCAGTCAAACCTGTCTGGGCCCCATTCTTCCAAGGAGCTTTTCCCTGGATTTATATTTATACAAAGCCATATTCCTGAAGAGGGTTACCTTGGCTTACCTGCTGCTACAGTCCTCATGATATTACAACCCTCTAAGGCTCTGATGTATCCCCTTTTGCTGTGAAATGGGCTGAAGCAGGTAGCCCCAGTCAACAGGTATGAAAATGAGGCAGACAGTAACTAAAAGTAACAGCAAAGGTGATGGAAAGCAGCAGTGAAGCAAGAAAATTAATTCAAGCCACTAAATCATTACCTAGAAATTGAAAACATCACTTTAGGTAAGGCCTACTTAAAATAAACTCCACCATGGGCAGTTTGCTAAAGCATGGAAGGGCAGCACTACTGGCCCACATGTTGCCTGATACCATTTCAGTGTGGCCAGCGTGGCAATAGCAGCCGTGATGCCTGGATGTTGCTTCCAATCGACTGCTGCTCCCTTCTGTGAATGGCAGCAAATCACTTAACCTCCACAACTCAGTTGCCTCCAACAAAACAAGCAATAAAATGCTTAGAGGTTGAGGGACGAATGAAAGAAAAATAAATAAGGACAGAAGAAAATGTTGTTTTCTTTAAACAAGTGCTAAGGGAAAAGGAGTAAGATTACGCCTCAAATGATATCAATAAAATATGAACATACCTCTTTACTCAATAATTCAATTGATAAAGAATGTGTGTAAAGAAAGATAATCAATGTCTTGGGGATTTTCAAACACTTCAGTAGAGAGATCAGCATTGTCAGAAATGAAACACGAACAAATTGCAAGGCCAGCACGTGCCATGAATTCCCGTAGCTCTAAGGTCCGGCAACTTGCATGTGCTGCATGAAGAAACAGGAGTGCTGGCCTTGGCAGTGGCAGCTGAGCAGGGGGAAAGCCAAAGGGCCACTCACGGGAGTATACTCCATGGAATCACAACATTTAATTCCTATTTGGCCAAACCATCTGTTGGTAATTTCTTTTGCTTCTGTTGCTCAGTCCATTAAACGGGGCTAAGGGCAGGTGTGTTGTGGGATACTGGGATGGTTTATGTTTGCGTATAATTTCAAAAGCTAAAGATGCACAAAGGAGGGCAATTCTTTGCCAGGCAGGTAACAAGAGCCAGCTGCAGTGGATGATAACAGCCAGGCATGGACTGAGTCCTCTGTGCAAGTACTGCAGGAAAGCACCAAAGCTGGTGCATCAGGACAGGTTGTGCAAAGCGAGACCAGCAGTTTCCTGAACCACTGCAGAGGAAGGGATCCATGGGAAGGGAGCTGGAGCCATGGCCATGAGCCAGCCCCAGAACCATGGGGAAAGAATAGAGCCTTACTAGCTGAGGTTAAAGATGCATATAGACCGTTGACATGGAGGATATCTCACTCACGAAGGGGACTATTAAGGATAAGCCAAGCTACTTTTAAAAACAACCCTTTGGACAATTGGAGTGCTGATCTTGGCTTGCACCTTGGCAGGGCTGCTAGGGAAGACTGACAACTAGTTACACCTGTACTGATGCAGTGGCCATGAGCTGCAGAGCTGAAACCGATTCTGAGAAGTGATCAGATTCCTGATCCTGAGTCTATCAGCGTTTGAGAGTGAGAGGCCACAGGTGGATGGCAGGGGAAGCACGGTGAAAGGGTGGCCATTGCACATATAGCAGTTGCCTACCTGCTCCCACCTCATCACCATTTTCACCTTGTATTGTTTCATGGTCTATTAATACTTATAAGAGGTTTTCTATTATGTTTGCACTTTTCTATCATGCTTGCAGGCCTGATCCCTACTTGCCTTAATAGGATGCAAACCTCATGAAATCAGATCTTATTAGCAAACCTCCATCAGATGCCCTGCTCAAGAGAAAGGGAAGCCTTTCACACTGTTGACATCTGTGGAGCTCTTAATCTAATACAACATTTCAATCTTAAGAGCATAAATGAATAGGAGCAAAACACATGCCACTGAATGCAGCCGAGTCAAGTCCCACAGCATCACAGCCAAGAGAAGCAAAAGACCTTGAAAAAAAGTTTCTACTCCTCACTTGCAATAAATCTGAACAAACAAAGAAGCTGGTTCAGGAACACCTTTATCTCACTGACAAAAGGCTGCTGCTGACTTACCCCCAAATGAGTTCCTCTAGAATCTTTGTCCTAAAGGACACATCTTTTGTCTTTCTCCTAAAGGACACCCATGCTATCCTGGGGCACAGCCTCACCCCTGGGGGCTTCACACAGGCAAAACTGAAGGGAATGAGCAAGAAAAGGCAGTGCTGCAAAGTGGTGATCTTATCCACCATCTCTGCTACCTGCCCCTCCTTGCCTTTTAAAACACTGACTTGGCCCACAGGCATGAATTTTCACATCTTGGTCTCACAGAGCCAAGAGAGGGGAATGAGACTGGAGCCTGGAGCACAGCACCAATGAGGATGCTCTGCACTTCTAGAGCACGTGACCCCAGTCCTGCCTTATGTCTGCTCCATGCATTATCACTGGTGATAGAGGTGCCACAGATTAATTCTTCCAGGCCCCAGGTGAAGTCTGTGCCTCTGGCAGAAAGCAACATCATTGCTGGAACTGGAAAGTGAGAAAATTTTAGTTTGTAAGACAGTGAGTGAAAATAAATACAAAAAAATACAGTGTCACATTCCTACTCAGTCATTTTCCTAAGTAGAACAGTACATTAACACATTAATTTAAAAAGAATTTCCAGCTGCAATAGCTAACAAGGACATTGATAGCAGGTCCTTACTCACTGAATAAGAGTTGCTCAAGTCTTGACCCTGAACTGCCCCAAAACTTTCTGCTTAATTAATGACCTTCATTCTGTGTCAACAATAACTGGCAACAATTTGATGGAAATGGCTGACCTAATATTCAGGACACTTTGCCAGACAGGTTTGATAGAGAGTGGTTCTGTGGTCTCTATCTCCTGCTCTCAATACATGGGAGCACGAACTCTTGCCAAAGATCACATCTTATTCTTGGCAGATGGTTGAGAAAATGAGACTAGGCCCATATGGATCCAAATTACTGAGAGCAGAGTTGGGATTTAATCATCGCCTTTCTCGTCACAAAGAGGTGAAAAGCTCTCTCAAATCACCCATATTACCAAATGGTCCCGAGTGCAAGGATGCAGGAGTATTTTATCTTTAGTTATTTCTAATTACGGGGCTTTCAAAATTTCTTTTTTTTCTTTTTTTTTTTTTTCTTTCCCTCCCTCCCCCCAACCTGTTGTGTGAATATCAAAGGAAAGGAGACATCTGTTGCTGTTATTCTCTATTCAGACATACAGCAAGAAAATTCAGCCATATCATAAGACCATTATCTCTGACTACAAGGATTCTTCCAAGTGTATTTGACAGGATTAACCAGAACTGGCACTGGACCAAAGGACAGCGACAAAGTTTCAAAAGAATACTCAGACATTCAGATTTTCAAGTTACTGTACAAGGTGCACGCTGTAATCTATAGACAGTTGAAACTGCTCAAGTTAGCCAGAGAAGAGTGGATTATTGTATTGACTAAGGCTTTGTACAAGGGTAGCACCCCAATTCAGCATCCCAATTTATAAGGTCAGGAGGGACAGTGAGTTCTGACATGTAAGAAGGTTTTAGGAACACTGTTCTTCACTCTGCTTAATTGCCACTTTCTCTGAATCAAGGTATCTCTGATTAATCTGCAGACCTCACAAAAGGTTCCTCCAAAACACAGGAATAGGTTCTCCACCTCTGGAGGAGAACTACAAGATACTGCAGCAGCTGCTGCTTCAAGGCACTATGTGCAGCACACTGAAATCATTATCGCAGTATGATAAAGCATGTTCTCTGGGTCCCAAGAATCTCAAACAAATGCAAGCTTTTCCAAGCCTTTCAATCAATATCACAGATACATAAAACCACCCCTTGGTACTACATGGTGGTCATTACTTGTGCAGTGCCTGGAGAAAAAGATGCATTGTGCTTTCTCTGCTGCATTCAACTAAAACTTTTAAGAAACCTGGTTCCTCAAGCGGTGCCAACATCATTTAGGTTGCTGGTGTGCAAACAAGGAGGTAAACAACAACAACCACAAAAAAAATCATGTTAATTTCAAGCTCCATTAGAAAAGCAGATTTTGGCAGCAAGGAAAATCAATGTTTGTCCAGTAGAAAAAAAAACCCAGCCAGCACTGATAGGGACAAAGGGCTGTTTTCAAGTTTCTAAGAGTATGTAGAAATCTTGGTACTTAATATCCTCTGAACTGGGGGAAAACTATTTACTCATCAGAGACTATTTGATTCTGACACAGGTAGTATTTTGATGTGAATTATCCAGCCCCAGACACTGCCTGGCAATGCTTTCCTTTTTGTACATCTGATCAGCTCTGACACAAAGACCAATTGATTTCCTTTTTTCTTTTTTTCCTCCCTAAAGATGTCGTCAATTCTGGTTTGTTCTAATGAACTCCACAAATGCTAAACCAGACACATCCAGATTTCCCAGGGTTGACTTGCCGTTTAGCTGTGCTAGATAACAAGCAGAAAACCCATCATTTTTAGCTGTTACTAGTTGTCTGGGATAAGACTTATTCACAATGAAAAAAAAAAAATAAATCTAAAAAAAGGACTGGAGAGCCCACCCTTCAGCAGCACCTGAACTGAGGCCAGTTTGAGGAAGGAAAATCCTCCTGCAGTTGCTGAGAAATAGCAGGGCCCCATCAGCCCCACAGTTTGTTCATCTTTATGAAAAAATACAGTCGTTTGCTACCACGACTGTGTTAATTTGTTTCAATTCAGCAAACCTCTAAAGCTCTGGGCCCTCTCAAAGCACCAACAGATGTTAGGCTAAACTGCAGTCTACCTCTTCTACAAATTCACCAAACACAGGGGCTTCTGCCTGATGGGAAAATCCCATGATTTGCTCTCCCCAGCATCCTCCTTGTATGCTGCAGGCCAAACCCTGCCCTTGGCTATGCTGTCTCAAGAGGCCTCTCCCTTTTAATGGGCTCTGCATGACCAGGAGCATGCCCCTACTGCAGAATTCAGCTCCTAGGGACCAATCCACTCCCTACAGCTGACATCTTGAGCACTTACTTTTCCTTATAGAAGCACTAAAATATTCTCCTACCTGAAAAACAAACAACCAAACAAACAAAAGGACAGGCAAGCCAGAAAGCCTGAACTACTCCACTTAAAATAAAAAAGGTCTCATCATTTTTGTACCTTTTGCTGGACATTACCAGTCCCCTGCTGGCACAGTCCACCAAAGACAAAAACATAACTATATATTATGTGAGGAAAGGAAACTATAGAAGCTGCAGCTAGAGAAGGTCATTGACATAAGCTGTGTTCTCTTGTCAATGGCTGTAAGTTAACTCTCCTTGCCTGCAGGTATCCCTACAGGAGTGTGAAGACAGGAGAGAAGAATGAGATGAAGTCTGGCTGTTCTGCACAGCAGTTCTAATCCGAAGAAAGGCCTCCTTTCCAAAAAGCAAGCTGTAATTCCCCTTTTGTTCCCAACAGATTAAGTCTGTTTTCACTGTCAGGGATGAAAAATATCCCAGAGAAGATCAGAGAATCCATTTAGCAGAGACTACACATTAAAGGACTCGTATCAGAGAGGGCTAACATTGTCCTCTGGCAAGTGCTCCTTAATTTTCTATTAAAAGTATCATATCGTGTGTCAGCTCTTAAACAACTGAAAGATCTCAAGTAAAGTGGAAGTTTTGGAAATCAGAGAGCCAAGATCAAACTGAAATAGACCAATACTTGGAGAAAAAGCCTGTCTCTAAGCACTGGAGGGTTTCTCAGCTAAGAGGAGGAATGCTGCTACTACTGAAAAGGCCAACACCTGACAGGGAAATGTGCAAGCCAGGGCAGAACAGCTCATGTCCAGGTGCAGCACTGCAATGTGTGAGCTGCCCCTTCCACTTACAAAGCTAACTAGCTGCTTTGCAGCTTGACTTCCTGCTTCTTTTAAAATGAGCTATGGCAAAAGTGAAAATACTCAGTCTCCAACATGGACAAATCCACCTGGGATATCAAGGAGAAAGCATACGCTCACACGTGAGAGGGAACTGGTGAAGTCTTAGATTATATCGGCAAGTAAACAGACACAGTTTTGCAAACCTTACCAGCAGATAAGATGTAGGCTTCAACAGTGATACAATGTCTATTATGCACAAACAATTAGAGAAAAGCTCAGGCAGTGCTGGTGGGGGAGAGCAAGGCCAGTAGCTGTGCATATGCAGCACCTCTTGCTCCAGAGAATAAGCACAGCCATGTGCCAATGCATTCACAAATTCAGACACACAAATTTAGCTATGTCTGTCTGTAATGTATAACTTTTAGCATTTTGACAGCCCTCCAGGACTGTTAATTCATTTGTTTCTTCGCTAGATTTCATGGTGTCTGTAGAATATGTATCAAGAGACAGAAAACCAGCCCAGATACATTACCCAGGCAGCAAAGAGGGGAGAAGTTACCTTTGGTGGGAACACTTGTTTTCCCCAATGAAAAGACTTACTTTCCTTTAACCTAAAATAGCTAGATGTAAGGTTCAAAGGTGATTTTTCATTATAAAGCTTTATTTCCAGGACATAACAATTCTTCAAAATATTAACCTCTCATATTCAAATTCCACAGGCCTGAACTCTCTTCAAAGACACTCGTCTATTGGGACATGTGATCAAATTGCTTCTGACCTTTTCTAGCATGCTGAGAGGCAGTGAGGAAAGTGAGAGAAAGAAGGATGGTTGGGGAGGGATACGAAGAACAAGAAGAATTCTCATCAAAGATCAATTCTTGTTAGCCTATTCTTAAACAGCTTCACAGTCAAAAGGTTTTGAAGTTGAAATTGGCATGGAAATATTTCTGCCTGAAGGATTTAAAAGAATAATCCCAGAAGGGTTCCTTGGGCATGGCCTCACTCCAATGGGAATTAGTTTTCATTTGACCCAATTATACATGTTTAAAAAGCACATGCTGAGTATGCCTGTGGGGTTTTCTGGTAAGCTCATTAAGGAGTTGATTTTGTCCTGTACCAAGTGCACTACCTCAGTTCTGAAAAATGCTTCATAAAACTGTAAGACTCATCAAAGTCCATGGGACACTGCATATTCTGTAAAATTAAGCAGGTGTCTATGTGCTTTGCTGCATCAGACTTGAGCTGTGGCTTTCCATTAATTCATTCTGTGATCCCAGAATAGTTTTCAGAGAGCTTGATCTCTTTGAAATTTTGCAGGTTTAGTACAGTTGTTTAAACAAACTTTGCAGACCCATTCAAAGTAATCC
Organism: Apus apus; assembly: GCF_020740795.1. Lineage (NCBI taxonomy): Eukaryota > Metazoa > Chordata > Aves > Apodiformes > Apodidae > Apus > Apus apus. Next base: position 25,752,344 of record NC_067286.1, read on the forward strand.
AGAGCCTCCCAAATGTTCTGGCATTACAGCCTGAAAAGCACAAGGCCAGGACATGAAGGAGGACTTGTCCCAAGCTCTTTAAGCAAATCCTTAATAACAACAAGAGTAATAAAAATAGCACCCCCCCCAAGTGCGTTGAAATGGTCATTTTATGAAAAAAAATTTAAACTGAGATAAAGATCTGCTTCAAATTAAGTACAATCTAAAATTCTTCAGAACAGAAAAACTGGAAACCATTGCTTTGCTCAATAGGTAACATTCTAGTTTATCAAGAATAAAACATGCCCTTGAGAGTGCTTGTTAGAAGGAAAAAAAAAATAGTTATGAAAATGAATGATGTGATTCACAAAACCATCCATTTATTTTTTATGAAGTAGCTCAGAATTGAGAGCATTCACCAAGGACAGAAGAAAGCTAGGCTTAATGGCCCTAAAGATTCAAATTTTTATCTCCAAATTGCTTGCAGAGTACTATATACTTAGGTTATTCTGTATTTTGGGATGGACTTCTTTTAGTGTTTTCTCCTATGCAAAAATAATTAACCATGCAGTGGAGCAAGAAGTGGAATTGAAGACTTCCTCTGCCAGCTCAGCATTCTTACCATTAGGCTCTGGATTTCCATCAGTACCTTCACAAGACTGCAAGAAGCACAGCTAAGGGCATCAGCCTGAAAACACTCCCTAGCTTGTTGGAAAAGGAGCTTTCTTAAAGGATGGAAAGCTTCCTGACCTGAAAGGATGGATGTGCACCTGTTTTCTCTATGAGTGCTTAAGCTAGAGTCTTAAATAGGTAGAATGCAATCAAGATGATAATTTATTTTTATATATTTTTAATACATATCTCCCCTCCCCCAGCTTCCTCAGGGAACATCACTAGAAAATGTGCTTTTAAATGAGCAAATGAGTAAGTAATTACCTCCCATTCCTCTCCCTAAACATCCTTCCTTACATTATCAAAATATTGCCAAGTTCAACTATACATGAGGAGTAATGCAGTTAAAGAATATAACTTGAATATTAGTATAAGCAGACTGACCTTAATAGACCACAGATCTGCTTTATTTCCCTGGGGGAAGAGGGTAAGTTAGATCACACCTCAAGTTAATGCAATACTGCAGATAATTTAGATCCCTATTTTATTTACGTTATTCCCTAAATTAGAAGCTAAGGTGAACTGCATTGGGTATATGTACAAATGGTCAAATTAAGTTTATCATTAGCTTCCTCGGTTCCAGGAAAGAACATATCTAATAAAGTTACTCACAAAATTATTGTTGTAAATGATTTACTGAGAAAGTCTAGAAAAGGTCTAATTCAGACACATTGTGATAATCAAAACAGGGAAACCTAGAGCCAGAAAATTAAAATCCTACAGATGTTTTGAAACTTGCATACGGATTATAATATTCCATTACAGGGTATTATTTGAAAACTATTGTCATAGTATTATTAAATACAATATTGTAATGCAAATGCAGGAAAAAGCAGAGGTAGGATTTCTCCACAGGAACTGATGATATGCATTTTCTTATTTTTGCACACTTTCCCTTGCATCTTTAACATTCTCCTAGTGGATGCTCCCTCTTCAACTGCATGTGGTCCTGTACTCTCTATTGATCCATGGTAGGCCACAGCCCATCAAGCTCAATTTCAATATAAACTGCCCAGACCAGAAGCCCACAGCTCTTCAGAAACACGGCAAATACAGGAACTGCTGTAAGACCCCAGACGGATGCAACACTAAGAGCTTCCAAGCCATCTGCCGATATGGTTCCTAATGCGTTTTCATCCCAGGGGGTGAAAGCCATGGCTAGATATATGAAATGCTGATGCCCACACTCAACCCACTCCTCCATTGGCACAACTGTCACTAAAGGAGAAGCTGGAGGCAGAACTAACCCACTGGGAATATCCACTTGCTGCAAGCACCAAACAGTCCAAATCCTCTGTGGACCATGAAACAGACAAATGAACATTTGATAGAAATATAATTTGAGAAAATAAAAGTCCTGCTCTGCTTAGCAATGAAATACACTGGTTATTTGACCTGTTGGAGGAATAAATCTGCACCGTGAACTGATTACATCCAGACTCTGATGTGAAAAAACTCCCAAGCCAGTTCCTGAGGAAACAATATAAACCTTTAACATGGAAAAAAAAAAAAATATTGTACACCAGGACACTGCATTTCAGGGGTCACTGTTGTTGTAGTTTAATTGCTTACCCTGTAAGTACTGCTCAGACATTGTGTTACACTGATGTACTATTCTACTTCATGAGCTGAGGTCCTGCCAAGCTTAGAGCAATCTTGTGGAAGCAGCTACCCATTAGATTTCATCCTCAGGATGTCTTTGAAAGGAATGATGTAAGACTAAACACAAAAACTGGGCATTAAAGAGTGGGAGCACTATGAAAAATGCACTGCAACATGAAGCAACTCATAGAGGATGTTGTATAGACTTAGGTAAAAAATGGGATTTTGTCTGGTTATTTCTTTGTAAAGGAGAAGCAGAAAGGGCAAGAAACATGAAACAGAAAAGAAAAATGAAGGTTCTTTAATGACATTTGGAAATCAGTGGACAGGAGGCAAATCATTCTGCCTCTCTCATCAGTTACATGGCTTCAAGGTCTGCATGGTTCTACCATGCTGTGTGACTTCAGGGAAGCAATGCAGACCTGGTAGGCAAGTGCCAGTTGAATAAACCCATGTGCTGAAGAGTTGCTAATACCATTAATATCCTCATCTTTTTCCAGTGGTTAATCTGGACCTTTTCTCTCCCCTTGTCCTACCTCACACTTCATTTCACTTGCCCCCACTCCATGACAGCTCTCCATGAAGGCCTGCTCCCACGGGTATTGTGAGCAAACCCTCCCCAGTACACCACCACTTACAGAGAGGCAAACAATGAGCCCTTGAGCCAGTGCAACCATGCAAATCATCACCTTGAACAGCATCTCTCTTCCTCTGCACTTCTGTAAACTTTCTGGGGAAGAGTTCTCCATTTATTTGTCACATCCAATACTGGGAGAGAGAAAGAGAAGATCTAAAGAGGTAACTTCCATCTAGTTTCCTGACAGTCACAGAAATAATGAACAGTACTAAAGATGATCCATGGCAGGAGATGCAGAGCAGAAGGCTCATACAATTATCGTGTAAGCCCAGGCGTGAAGACAAGAATGCAGAACTGTGTGTGAAAAGCACAGGAGCAGAGCCCTGAGACGAAGCCTGTTCATTGGTCTGAAACATGTTCAGAGAGGTATTGTATTGTCTTGCTCTCAAAAGTTACAAAGAAGGGAGAAGGGAAGAAACAAAGAAGAAAACACATAAAGAAAACCCAGAAAGGGAAAAATATTTCCCCACAGACATTTCCTGAGGATTTTTGCAGCTGTCTAGTTTGAAACGGAGGGTTTAATTCCATAATTTGACAAGCACGACACGTTTTACACGTAGGAACAGGAAGGGAAGATAGTTTGTTATCATGGTATGAACTGAGGAGAGCATTTTGTTAGCCTGTGAGTCAGACACAGAATTAACATCTCATGAGTGAATCATGCTATACAGACTGACAAACCTAACCTGAGCAACACCAAGTTTTTAGGACTACCTAGTCCTTCACCTTCATCAGTGTCTGTGTCAGGCACCTTCTCTTCCCTGACACAGTTTGTTGATGCAGTCATGGCCCTGGGGCCCACCCTGGTGAAGCAGAGGTGGGAGTCATTTTGAAATGAGACAAGCAAAAGTCCTGCAGCATGGGCTGTCTGAACACATTTGTTTGGTATCTGTGTCAGAGATGGTTGTGTGACATGTCGACACAGACTTCCCAGCATTTTTGCACCATGCTCTGTATGTGCTCTAATATGAAAGATCTAAGAAAGCACAGGAGAATGGGGGAGAGAATAAGAGACAGACCCAGACAGTCGAGCAAAGTCCTTGTCCCTGAATTAAGCCTAGCCTGAGAAGAAGAGTTATACTAGGGATTAGATCCACTACAAATGAGAACCATTATAGTTCTTCATTAAAGGGACCAGGCAGCACCTGTGACCAGATGTCAGAGCATATCAATTCTGCCTTTCCACGCTCATGGCACCCGAGAAAAAACAACGTTATGGCTACAACTGAATCATACTATTTTGATGATTCACTCACAACAACCTTAGGGCACAATAAAAAATTGTGGCTTCCACGGTCTGTTGTCTCTCATAAGGGCTTATATTTCAGACAGCCATGTCTCAAGAGTTCAGATGCATTGCTAATGCATCACTTGTACATTGCTGTCAGCATGGAGAGGGGAAGAAGAAGAAAATAAGTGCAAATAATAATGCGTTTGGGCTTTCTGAGGTGAAGAAGGTGGAGATATTCTAACACAGTCATCACAGAGCTACACTATACTTAAGCACATATAGGTTCTTGTGTCAAAACACTTTCCAGAAACCTGGAAAAAACGTTGCTCTAAGAACCTCAACTCAGATGAGGGCTCAGAGGGGAAGAGAATGCATAGTGCAAGCACAATATTCAAGGTGACAAAAAGTTCAGGCGTCTCTTTACACAGCCAGCCAGGTTTTCTTTCAGCACTGCAAATGACATTACCCCACCGGGAACTAAAAACAGCCTGCAGACCCCCTGTCATGATTCCTGGCCAGGCATCTTGTCAGAACATCTCCAGCAGACCTATGCAACAAACTTTCAGTCCATAATTTGATACATCAGGTTTTCCTCCTTTTTGCCTCCAAGAACAAGTTGTCAGGAGGCTGGCTGCAAAAATCTCCATCTCCTTTAAAGTAGCTGTGAATGTTTTCCACAGCCTGTTCTTCATCTACATGCAAGTACTGTGTCAGAGTGGTGGGTTCCAAACTGTATCCCTGTAAAGGGATGGGTCATTCATCTTGGGCATGTGCATCTCCAGAGTCACTGGCAGCAGAAGTGAAGAGAGGGAGTTGGTTTGAGAACAGGGATGGAGAAACAGAGCTGCCATAAAAAGGACTGTGGGAGGAAGGCAGGCAGCACAGAGAAGACAAAAAGGAACTTGTGGCTTCCAGGAGTAGCAGAACTGGTCCACAGCTTTCTGAAAGAGCCCCAGGACAAGACACAGCCATAATAATAATTGTCCAAGATACAGTACCTTGTTTTTGCTCTTTTGCTTCTGTTTTCCAAGTTCACTTTTCTGTTAGCTGGCGATTTCTTGGACAGCTACAACTGTGCAATCCTTGAGCTGCCCCTGACATGGCCACCTCCTCCCATGCACCTCTCCCTTGCTGGGCTTCTACAGCAGGTTTCCAACAATGTCTTCTTGAGAAGACATTCCTCAAGATCATATTTTCTCAAGTTGAGAACAATGGCACAAGTAATTATCAAACAGTTCAGCAGGATGTGGAGTTTGCGGTGGGGGAGGAAGTGACAGATAAAGGAAAAGGTTTTGGATAGAGAGGATGCAATTTCCAATATTAAAACAAAGAACATTCTGAACTTAGCAATTCAATACATAACTTAAAACTCACGTTCATTGAACACTCAACTAAAACATTACCTTTTGTGGGTAGGAGGGCTAGCAAAGCTTGAGTGCTCTGAAACTCTCCAAATGCCAACGGGAATGACAAAAGCACTCTTGAATTAGAATGTGTGCTCATGCAACGTGGCTCATGCCCCCAAATAACTCAGGAATATACTTTTTCTCTCACTCCTTACTTTGTACCTCTTAGAAAGGGAGGAAAGTTGTCTTTACTGAGGAGATGGGGGTTGTACTAAATTCATATGATAAAGCACTTGGCCTTCTATCTTAGAGCTACTTGGTATTATTAAGCAATAACTCTTTGAAAGCACAGTGTCCTAAGTGAAAACAAACAGCTCAGAAATGCAAGGCATCCAGGAGTTAATTTCTCTGAATAACAAAGAAGCAGAATTCACCTACATTTCTGACATCTTCCATTAGTACGTTTTCTAGATGAGCAATTCATGACACTGAGGAAACGAGAGCATTAGAATGTGAAATGAAGGGCGATAGATGGAGACCATAGAAAAGAAAATTATAAATCATTATTTGAGCTATAGATCTGCAATTCTAGGAAACACAGCTTCTTCTGACTCCATCGGATTGTGCTAGACCACAGCTTTCCAATTACGTCCCTCTGTATTCTGCTGCTGTGAAATTAAACCAAGGATGTAGCTATCATGAAGGAACTACAGACCAGACAGAAATAAGAAGTCCAAAATATGCTACTGTATAAATCAATGGAGAGTTTACATCTAGAATACTATGCACAATTATGTTTTTTCCACCTTGAAAAGGGCATAACAGAACTTGAGAAAATGTTGCAGTGCTGTTTGTTGAGAGGTATAAAGCAGCTTCCAGATGAGAAAGAACGAAAGACTTTTGGTCTCTGCAGCTTGGAAAAGATACGACTGAGGATGAATATTATAAAAAGCTTTAAAAACATGAATGGCACACAGAATTTGAATAGGGGATGATTATTCATTATTTTTTATACCACAGGAACTAGGAGGCAGCCCGTAAAATGATCAAGCAGCAGGTTTAAAGCAAATGAAAGAAACGATTTTTCAGAATTGTGGAATTAAACTGCCATGGATTTCTGTGGAGGTCAAAACTACAAATGGCTCCAAATGTAATTAGATAAATTCACAGAGGACAGGTCTATCAGTGACTATTAAACTTCATGGTTCAGATAGAGACTTTGGCTCAAGAAATGCCTAAAATGCAGATTGCTAGAAGCTAGAGAGATGTATTGGGGAAGAATCATCCCAAACCTCCTCTAGCAATAGTGAGGGGAACACACACTAACACTCAAATACCTCAAAAATGTCTCAGTCCAAAGGCAAGGCTGACCACTACCCTCTGCAGATACACCAGGGCGTGTGGACTGGCATGCCTCATATCGCAGATCACCTTGAGGGTGCCAACTCAGAGAGATTTAAGGAGAGGATAAATCAAATTTACTGTATTACAGAACAAAGGCAATTATTTGGATTATACAGCTGAGAAGAAAAACAGGTGCAGTATTTCTGAAGGAGCTCTGCTGTAGACTTTCATTGCCTTCTTGAATCTTAGCAATGTCTGGTTTGTGTGATAATTCTCAGCCTTTTGAGGAAATGAGGAAAATAACAAAGTGAATTAATATCTACTTGAAACTTAATTCTGAGTTTCTGTTCTGGATCCCATCCAATGCTTCCTCTCACATTCCTCTCACAATTCCTTCCTCACAGTAGAGGACAAGTCCAGTAACACTTCATTACAGAGTATTATTTCAGGAGATGCTTCCTAGGCACTGAGGCACTGAGGCAGAGGGCCTGAATTCACAATGCAGTATGGTGTCTGTGTATTCAGAACATGACTTAGAAGTACAGTCTCACTGAATGCCTAGAAGTGAAGTTGTTTTCTCTCAGGACAAGGACAGCAGATAACAAATTAATCTGGGAACAAGTTCACCTTTGGTTGTCAGAGTTTTTAGATGCAGTGATTTCTTATGACTTACTACATGCCTCAATTATCACAGATTTAGTTGCTTCCCTAGATAACAAAAACCTCTTTTTGATTTCACAGCATCATGCAACTCACATCAAATAAAACATATACATCTTCTAATAATTTCCTGATATTCTTATGACCTCTAACTGGGTGCAAGATGCAAGTAGATGCTACACTTCACATTAATATTGCTGATGACTCATTTGACAACAGAGGGTTTATACATAATCTCCTTTTTCCTGCAATTCAAGTGAAACATCCTGTGCTCCTCTTGAAGCTTTTCTCAGCTGTGTAAAAGCACTTTGGGGTTGACTGTACTACACTCAAGTGTTTCACCCCTACTATCATAGATTCAGAAACAAGCTCATACAACACACCATCATAGAATCATGGGATGTGTGGGGTTGGAAGGGACATTTAAAGGTCATCTAGTCTAGCCCCCTCTGCAGTGCACAGGAACCTTTTTAACTAGATCAAGTTGCTCAGAGCCCCATCAAGTCTGACCTTCAATGTCTTCAGGGATAGGGCCTCCACCACCTCTCTGGGTAACCTGTTCCAGTGCTTCACCACCCTCATATTAAAGAAATTCTTCCTGATAACCAATTTAAATCTACCCTGCTCTCATTTAAGGCCATTGCCCCTCATCCTATTGGTACATCCTCTTGTAAACAGGCCCTCCCCAGCTTTCCTTTAGGCTCCTTCAGGTACTGGAAGGCCACTATAAGATCTCTCTGGAGCCTTCTCCTCTCCAAGCTGAACAACCTCAGCTCTCTCAGCATGTCACCTACCCAGGTGCAGGACCTTGCACTTGGCCTTGTTGAACCTCATGAGGTTCATATGAGCTCATTTCTCTAGCTTATCCAGGTCCCTCTGGACAACATCCCTTCCCTCTGGCATGTCAACCGCACCAGTAAGCTTAGTATCATCTGCAAACTTGCTAAGGCTGCCCCTTGATCCCACTGCCTATATAGTTGATGTAGATATTAAACAGCACTGGTCCCAGTACAGACCCCTGAGGGACACCACTTGTCACCCCTCTTCATCTGGACACCAAGCAATTGACCACTACCCTCTGGATACAGCCACCCAGCCAATTCCTCATCCACTGAACAGTTCACCCATCAAATCCACATCTTTCCAACTTAGAGAGAAGGTTGTTGTCAGGGACTGTGTCAAAGGCCTTGCAGAAGTCCAGATAGATGACATCTGCTGCTTTTCCCTTACCCACTGATGTAGTCACTGCATGACCAGGCAGAGTCCCTGTGCTATTCCCAAAATATCAGTTCCCTGCCTGAACTGTTTGTGCAGTTCCTTCTTGCCTTTTAGTTTGGCCAGCAGATCTCAACTCAGTGCACAGGCTGCCTCCAATCTTGATATCCCTGTTGAGCTTGCCTGCAGTGGTGACCATCAGGTCCAATATCACATCCCCTCGGGTAGGGCCATCTATTTCCTGGCTTAAGAAGTTATCCTCAAGCCACTCCAGGATGACTCTCGTTCTCTTATCACACTTTTGACTTTCAGCTCATCTCTGGCAGCACACAGACACCAAACAGGATATGCAGACAAGACAAAGAACAATTTAAGAAGGGAGGTGACTGTCTCATGCAGAATCCATTTAAGCCCTGCCTGTCCAGTGGAGGGCCAATCCCAGAAAAAGTAATTTGTGTAAAGCATCAGAGCAACAGCTCAACTGTTTGAGCAAATAGAAGAGACTGGGTCTTACCTGCTACTTTTAATACTTCAGATACAACATGTGCATCATTTCCTGCTGCAACTTGCCATTGAGATATCCTTAATTTCCTCATTTCACTTCCTATGTTCAAAATGTCACCAGCCATCACTTCCCTGTAGTCATGTCACACTGAAAAAGGCCAGTGACTCCCAGACACTGATTTTTTTTTTTTTCCAGCACATTAGGTATTTATATAATCCTTTCAGGCCCAGTATCTAGGAAGACAACCTAGGTCAGGTCTTGATGGCTTCCCTGAAAGGCCCTTAGGACTGTCTATGACATGTCACAGTTCCCAGTCTCTGCAAAGCAGGGCGACTGCCATCTAGAATTTCATCTCCTGCAGGCCAGTATCTGTTTCTTACCCTTCAGACTTCTTTATGTCTGTATCCCTAGCTCCAGGATGACTGGGATCCAGCACAGTCTTACCATGAGGGCAGGCAGCTTAGCAGCCAGAAGCCTGAAGAGTCAGTGTCAGGAATTCTTTGAATATTGATGTGGCCAAGAATTTGTTTGGTGCTATTGCCCACTATTTCACCCTAAACTTGGATAACCAATGAGGAGGAGTCAAGCTATGTTCTTTGTTCTCCTACCCATTATCTTCCTTATTGCATTCTCACTGAGTAACGTCTCCCCCCTGCTTGGACTGCAGGTTCTACTGGGAGAGAAATGGCATCTCTTATATGCTGGGGAAAACCTAATATGTTTTGACAACAATAGATTTCAGAGAAAATTATGCACATGCAAGGGGCACAGAATTAGGTACAACCTTACAATATTTGGTGATAAAAGCTGTGACACCTTTCAGAAAGATGTGGTTTGCAGCAGTTACTGGCAAAGCAAAGAGGCAGCACTCACAGTGTGAACCCACGGACTCACAGCTGCCTTGACTCACGAAGCTTTTCACAGTCATCATGAAAACATCAGAACAGGTCAGGTGTTCTCATGCTGAGATCTCTTGCTACGGAATTCATACTGTGGGTGGCATGGAGAACACTGGGTATAAGACAGCTAGAGAAAGGAGCTGAGAGAGATGGGCTGTAGAACCATGAAAGGGGACGCTACCAAAGCAAGCATAGATCTGAAGCAAAGGGTCAGATCTTCCTCCTCCTGAACTGCTCAGCTTTTTGTTTTGCCAGTCAAAAAGTCAGGGTGTACTCTGAAGAGCAAACAGCTAGTGCTTATAAAAAACTACTCCATTTCAAACATGTTCATTTGCAAGCATCTCTCATGTGAACAATTTCTGCTACTTAAATTTCTCTTTTAAATGTAATGAAAAGAAAACTGTTGCACATTAAAACAGAAGAGGATACCATGTTTTCTGATTATTTTCTTCATTGCTGTCCCTAGAGTACATGCCTCACCATAAACAATCCTTTTATCCTTAAGGTATCTCACAAACATGAATATCTGCAGACAACAAAATTTTCAGCTCCTTTTCAGGAGTGAACACTCTTTGCACCCTGTAGTGCATTATCTCTAAAACGTCTTCCAAAGATCAAATCCATCCCATGGTTCCTATAAAAGGTCACATTTTGCAATGTAGCCTACAGAACAATGACATTTCAAGGATCAAAGAAAAGGTTAAAATATTCCTATAAATCTATTCTTGGGACTTTTAAGTATTTTCTACGCAAAGGGAAATGTCATTTTTCTTCAGGAGCAACTGAGGGCTCTGTGATGGCTAATGGGTCTGCTAGATTTTACATGGTGAGTGAAAGAAAGATGCACTTCACTCCCCAACTCATGCAAATGAAACCTAATTTAATTTTAAACCTCATTTATTTATTTAGATTTAATCTAAAACTCCCACATCAAAGCAAACAGAAAAACAACAAATACTATTGGGGCCTTAATAAAAAGAAATTGCAGCAAGCCAAAATAAAACTCGGAGGAGCAGCTTCTGCATAATGTTATAAATTATGGTCTTGTAGAGCACCCCAGCCCATGACATCCTTTATTCAGTCAGGCTGACGCCGAGTGAATGCTGAGGATTTAATTCAGTCGCTTAATGCTCCGTAAATCTGAGCTGGGGTTGAATTTTGAGATCTGGTGCTTGGTGGTTAGAATTACAGCAGTGGGGTGGAGGAGCTTTTGTGGCAAGAAAGCAGCTGGTACCCTCTCCAGGCTCCCAGGAGGCCATTTCCAGGTTCTAAATGAAATGAGCTTATGGCTCCCACTCACTTCTTGATTAGCACTAAATTACATTCACACAGACAGCAGATACTGTACACAGGGGAAAGAAGGTGGCAGCCTAGAAAAGATTGGGGGAGAGTGGGAAGCAACACCTTGTGTTCCTGCTTTCTGAAGAGGCACAGATCACCTCACCCCTGCAGAGCCCTGCTCCGTGTGTCCCTCTGGCTCCCTTGTACATTTCTAACTTAACAGGCTCTTCATATTAAACGATGTGTAAAGGGAAAGTGGATGGCTCAGGAAAACAGGAGGATGATACAAAACTTCACAGATTTAGCTGGAATTGGCTTCATTCAGACCAGCCCCTAGTTAGGCAAGACTCTCTACAAGAAAAATCTGAACACTGCAGATGCTAATTTGGTGCCTCATTTTTGACAGTCTCACCAGAGATACATGAAGGACGGAACAATCATTTCAGTCTTTTGATTCCTGCATAACAAGGATAAAACCAATTGGCAGGAAAAGCACCCTGTGCATTTCAGACTGGTTCGTTTGATGAACAACGCCCTTGTTCACAGTTACAAAGCAGAACAGTTACAAAGCAGAACTGTTTAACTTTACAAAGCTGGCATGAAAGTCTTCAGGAGTAAGGTATTGAGGGCACGAACCTCATAATGGCCAGAACAGAAGCTTACCTTGTACCTGACTGATGGGAATTCTTCAGAAAGGAAAAGAATGTTCTTCCAGTTTCCCTTAGGAGTCTGACATCCCCTTCTCTCATATTTGTGGCTACAGCTCAGCTAACTGGTCTCTGTTCCTTCTGCTCCTTCTCGTAAACTTCAATGTTGGATTGGCATCGGTGTCAATAGTGGCTTTGTGGGGCATCCCAGCACATCAGGCTAACACAGGACACCAGGAACTAAGTTTTACAACATTTGGATCACCCATAGCACTAGGCAGAGCTATTTGGAGGCATCCAGCACACAAATCCTCCTGCTCAGCCCAGACACAACCTCCACCTCATTCTGCAGATGCTTTAGTGTTACAAAGACTGTTTTTGTGGATTCCAAATACTGCACTAAGTGAGAATCAGAACAGCTGAGACCTCTGTGGACATGTCCTAATCTTAGTATACCCTCATCTACCCTTATACTTAGTATACCTAATTTAGTGTATTTTCAAACTCAGTTTTGAGTTACATCACAGATTTCATTAAATCCTCATTCTAGATGGAAAATCCTAATTCCAGGCATCCTGAGTCTGTCATCATGCTCTTCTGCATAGCCATATAGTTTTGCTAATGTATTTAATTTATTTACTGTTTGTTCACTCTTGGTTTTGTGGGTTTTTTTAGATTTCCTTTCTTTTCTGTGGACCTTCCTTGTTTATTAATCACCAGTCACTGAATCATGCCAGAAGTCTTTTCAGACTGAACTGCTGAAAGGTTTATTTTTGTACTGCTTACTCTTTTCTTGTGTTCATAATTACCCATTTACCATACTAATTGTGTAAATGCTGAAGATCTTCAGTGTTGCACCAAACTTCCTATTTATGCCTTTTAAAATTCTGAAGCATCCAGATTCTGCTCCATGTTCCCCTTAAACCGATAACAAACATCCACTTTGGAATATAGACAGAACCCCCTCAATCCATACAACTATTGGTCCCACCTCAGATCTTAGTAACAATATTTTACAAACAGGACTTAAATGAGCAGTGACTGGGAGCCAAATTATTTTTAGCTCTAAAGGCTTCTTTGACATATAGAAACAGAGTTGTACCAATAGATTATGTGCTTGTGCAAAATAAATCACTGGACATATAAGGACCTGTTACTTCAAAGCTCACTTGTCTTTTGTGTTGTCTGGTGCTTACAAAACACGAGGACACAACTGAAAGATTCCAACCCTCAACACAATCCTAATAAACACTTCCAGCTATGATGAAGACAAAAAAAGAAAAGGAAAAAAAAAAGGGAAAGTTAAAAACAAATGTGTTATTTCAGAATTGCCTTCATTATTTCTGCTAGATGACTTTGCTCTGTAACACACCCATGTATTCTGTCCCACTTTCTTAAAATAAACAACTGGTTTGTGGCTTGTCAACAAAGCTCCATTTTCAATCACCCAGAGAGAGTAGGCGAAGCATGTCTTGCAGTGTGCCTATCACTGTAAGAAGGGCACTTCAAGCTGAGATCTTCTTCTGCTTTGCCTCAGAGTCATTTGCTGCCTAAGATATGACAGATTTGCATTGACAACTGAACCTAAGAGTTTAAGGAAATCCTGAAGAAGGAAGGGGATATTTATTGACAAGCTTGTGTCTTGCTGTGGATCTGAAATTCTCTTAATTCCAGACCAGATTGGCCATTAAAACAATGAAAACTGAAGATAACACAGTGGCTAACAGGAAAGTGGAGGGTGTAAGAGCAAATCACCTTGTGCCACTTAATGCAGAGTACCACATCTCTGTCACTGAAAGAATGATGCTAGTTTGCTGCTTTCAACAGGACTCGTGGCATTTACTTTTCATATTGAGGGTTATATCTTCACCTTCTGCAGAGTGAGGCTGAGCAAAGAAAAAAGCATCAACTAGGATTTCAGCAAAGAAAAACTATCAGGGATGCAATGAAAAAAATAAATAAATCAATCTTTCCCTTCTACTAACAAATAAGCCATAATCCTACCTGTACATAATGTAAAACATCTTTGAATCTTACAGTGCTGCCAGGATTATGGGAGATTAATTTTTAAGAAATGGGAAAGATATTAAGATTCTTATAATGTGGATAGAGCACTGGCAGCAGCCAAGCTATGTAGTTAGAGCTGAGAAGCAATTTGCATTACGTGTGTGAGGGAAGAAGGTGGTTGCTCACCTTGGCTGTCTCAAGATCTTCATACTCAACAGAAATATAAAAAAACACACTGATGAGGGCAAAAATTTTTAGGGGAATTCAGAAGACAGGCTGCCCTGTCCCCTTCTTTGTGAAAAATCCAAGAAGAAATCAAGGAAGGGATGAAGAGAGAACAAGCACACAGAGCTGTCAGCACATTCAGTTTCCACACCAGGGAATCAGGGATTGGTTTCATGTCCTTATCTGGCCAAGGAAAATGATAGTGAAGGACAAGGACACACAGGAGCATTGCTAGCTGCAGAGTTGGTGGTAGCAAAGGTCTCAGAACTGGTCTGAATAAATCAGACCCCAATTGCAGCCTTTACCTGCTACCACAATATAAATACATAATGAGAAGCATTTAGAACAACGACACCTGGAAAATTTGGTCCTATAACTTCCCTTGCTTTGGAGGTGGCTATTCCAGCTAAAAGGCAGAAGAAACCCAGATAATGTGAAGAACAAGCCCCCAGCTGGGACCATCTTCTTTGCTCAGACTCCAAAGAGACAACGGCACAGGGCATGAGGCAAGAGTTCTTGGAGAGCACAGGCAAGAGAGAGAGGTCCAGACCTGGGAGTATGATGGAAGGAGCTGTGAAGGTGCTAAGAAAAGAGACCTGAGTGGAACCTGGAAACCCTGTAAATACTCTTCATTCCAAAACTTGCACAGAAGATGTAGACTTCAGCAAGACTAGTATTTTTGGCTCAAGTGCCAAATACAGCCCTTATAAGAGCTAGCGTAAGAAATACTGGGCTTTGAAAGATTTTTAAAAGGCTTTACAGAGTATGGTAGTTTCTAGCTAAAGCAATGTCCTTAAAGTGGCTAATGAAATTTTTTAAAATTATGAGCCATGAGATAAAAGACACAGGAGGATGTTGGAAAGCAGAAGTTAAATTACAGAACTTCCTCAAAGCAGAGGGCATCAGAGGAAATTGTTCTCTGTAGTGCAAGAGATGAAAAGCACACAGAGACTAAAATAGAGGCCTAAAAAAGCCTTTTAAGTTCCAGTCAGAACGCTTTTAGCAAGGTACATCTTTCATATGTTTTTGTTCTATGTTTGTGTATAAATAACATTCCTTGAGAAGAAAGGCTCATCAGAAAATACGAACTTAGAGATTAATTTATTAGAAAAAGAGTTTATATGAAATTCTGGGCCTTTAGAATTGCAAGGAGCATGGCAAAACACCAGCCCAAACAGCCAGATGAAGGTGGCAATATTTCCCACATGGCAGATTACGTTCCAGTCTGACAAGAGGAGAGTCAAGACAGAAGGCACCTTGCGTGATGGGCGAGCAGCAATTCAACAAAGCACCGATCACAGAAGACAGCAGGAGCTGCTGAGCACAAGCCCAGTGCTGCCTGCCCTCAGGGTGTGCAGATGAGAGGGAATCAGAGGACACAGCACGCTGGTAGGGTGCACAGATGGCACACGCGAAACGTCTGGTAAAGGGGTTACAAACATACCAGGAAATGTGAATGAAGGCATCCCGTAGCTTTTATTTACAAAACCAGGGGAGTGTGCTGTGAGGTGCTAAGTTGTACCTTGGCTGTCATAAAGCAACTGCTTTTGTAGCACTGCACCTCGGCCTTGGGCACAACAGTGTAGGAAACCTGCTACGCCTCCCGAGGGGCAGGAGAGGAGATAGCTCAGACTCCCACCCTGAACCAGGCTCACCATCAGACACCCACCAGTTCCTGAAGATGCACAAATTGTCAAGAAAGGGTACAGTTTGTCTGGAGATGAAATACAAACCTTCACAAGGTTTTAAGAAAAATAAATAAATAAATAAATAAATAAATAAATAAATGTATATTTATTTCCTCATTCACTTCCTCCTTTACTCCAAATTTTGTTACTCTCTCCAGTGTGGCAGAGACAACGAGACACCGTGCCCTGGGTTGGGAATGCTATAGCCAGACATGGAGAAGCACAGCTGCACTGTCCCTGTCACCAGAGCTCTGGCTGCCATGCTGACCATCGGGGAGGCCAGACAGACTGTGGAACAGCCCATGGAGAGAGCACACCTGGCCAAAATCCACTCTGATTGAGAAGGCACTACTGCAGCACCCAGCGCTCCTCTCAGCTGTCAGAAGAGGTCTTTCCTGAGAAGCTTCTCTCCTGACGGGAGACATGGAGGCTATGTTTGTCACAGGAGGACAGAGAAACCAGAGAGGTGAAGAAATGCATTACTTAAAAACAAGTAATTTTGTTATTTTTGGTAACACCTGAAAAGAAACATCTCCCTTTGATAGTGAGATTGTTACCAGAACCACATATTTAAAAGCTTATATTCCCAGTTCTGTCACTGCAGCTTAATAAGACACCAATGCCAGCACAGAAGCTTTAACTGCAACAAACACAGCTCAACCCATTTTCACCGTGGGCTGAATTCAGTTGTACCTCTGCATATGCTGCCAGTGAGCTTGAATTCTGGCACTTCCATGGCACTGGCACTTTTGGAGAAACTAACTCTCCTTGGGTCTGTCTTTCATGCAGGCAGGCTGGGCTGTTCTGAAGTACTCTGCAAAACATTTCCTATGTCTCTAGATGTACAGATGAGCTAGAAAAGCCATGACCTAAGACAGATTCAGTTTGAAAAAGATATTATCTATGACTCCACAAGCACAGATCACTTTTATAAGAGTACTGGGGAGACACCAAAATATGCTGCGGGACCCTGCCCAGGCTGTGTAAGCTGCCTCTACAATTCAAGCAACACAGACGTAGGACTGGATATAAAGCAGAGACCCTATTAAAACCAGATGCTAAAGACAAATGGAAATTTTTTTGAAGAAAGATATTATACAGCAAGATGAGAATTGGTTCACTGAGTAAACTTGTCCTGAAACTAAAATAGGGTTGCCTGACCCATTATAGGAAGTTAAGGGTCAATAACTAATTAATGGGATCAGTGGCCCCTTTAATCTTCCCCTAATGAACAGCAGTTCAAACAAACCCTTCCTTCTGAAATACCTGAAGACATTTTATATTGGCAACAAATTTACCTTATTGAACTGAAAATCATATAAAAGTGATTTAAATGTACTGAGCTCAAGACATTGCCTGAAATGCAAAAGGTACTTTGAAACAGTTCCACAGCAGAAGTTAGGCTGATAACCATAAATTAGGGCACTAACTTTCATCCCCTAGAGAGCTGAGAGAGGCCACCAGGGTAATAAATTTTTGGTGTCGCCCACACAGCCTTTGGTGGATATTTGCCCATTGCAAAAGTTACACACGCTGCAAATGGCATCATGTGCTCAGAAATAGCAAACAGCTGGGACAGATGGGGATATCACAAGCAAAGCTATTCTGAGTTTGCAGCCTCAGAGAAAAGGACGGGTAAACAGAAATAGAATATGAAGTTTACAACAATGGACGACTAAGACACACTGGCAAATTATGGGACACAATATGCCCATTTCCTGCTCTGACTTCCTTTTCTGATTCTTAGTTACAATTCCAGCTCTTTTTTCTGATCTCTTTCACCCAAAAGCCTGTGCAAGCAGTAATTAAACCAGGCTTAGCTGTTAGTGTTACCAAATTGAGATGGTGCTTTCATCAAGTCCAGAGAGCTAAAAAGACTGGCTAGCACAAATTACCAGCTGCATTCCTGCCTCTCCTGATTTCAGTGATTTCTCTAGTAAGACATGAAATGAGATATCTGAACATCAGTCTCAGAAGTATGTTCTGCCTGCTCATCAAGCACAGACTGGAGACAGATTTTCAAAATATTTTATTTCCCACGGAGGCACTAAAGAGAAATAGCCAGATGCTCAGTGGGAACTAGATATTGCCCTCACATTAACAACTTTTGAAAAAAACTGGCCAAGACGACTGGCTTCAGGACAAATGTGATTTTTCTGGAATCAGGTTTCCATTATCAAGAGGTGAATATTGTCCAGGATGACAAAATATCCCAAGAGCACTTAAGAGCAATAAGGATATATTGTCAATCTTAGAAAGACTCCTCTCTATGAAGACCTAAGGCTTCCTCTGTTTTGGTAAGAAAAGGAAGCATGAATTATAGCCAGCTTGTTGCTTAGGGACTGCTTTAAACTAAACCTATGCTCACCAGAAATCAAGCACTGAGGGAATTAAGCAATAAACCCAAGCAGTATTTTCTCACTTATTACTGATTTATTCTCTTGTCCTGCAGGTGGGGAAAGAAACAGAAGGAAGGGAGGGAAAGTGAGAAACCCTGGTAAGCAAACATTCCTCCATGGGTCACATGCACTCCCCACATCTGCAGCAGGGACACCAGCCATGCAGCTGCAATCAAGCAGTTTTAAGAACAAAAGGAGATCACACAGATCACCTGGAAATTTGGGATGGTGTGAGAAAAGCCTCTCGTACCACTCAGTCTCCTTCCAGAGCACATTCCTCCATTGGGAACCTCCCACATTTTATGGCAGAAGAGCCAATTTATTTCACTGCTCATGTGCTCACACCTGTACTGCTGTCAAGACTTTAAAATGTTTTCCCAGGACAGCACTTGGGATTCTGTGCACATCCTTACTCAGGCGAAGCCACAGAAAGCAATGCAGCTGGCCCTCCCTCTCCACCAAAAATGACACTGACTGTGGCACTGTTGGGTTGGATAAAATAACAGTTTTTAAACTACCTACAAAACAGCACATTGCTCACTAGCTCTGAGTAACAGCTAGAGCTCACCTGGCAGCCACGTGTGTGTTGGCGTTCTCAATTCTGTGTGTTTGCACTGTGAATTTACTTCCATTATCATATCAGGAACTTGGGTGCTGAATGTAAAACTGAACCCAATATTCTTCCACAGAGCAACCCAGAGGAGACTGTTGAAGGGTGCCGCTACAGAAAGGGCTAGGATTATACACAGACATATGTCCCACAGAAGACTATACGCTAACTCAAAGGAGATTTTAACAAGTTTTTACTGCAAATTTCCATATTCCATTTAAACACATTGTGAATCTATGCGCTTTGCCAGTGAAATTGCTTAAAATGGCATGAAATTGAATGCCCCCCCCAGCCCAAATGCCTCTTGACAAGAATGATAAAGTAAGTGATGATACTGAGACTAGACAAGATTAAATTCTACTATTTAGAGTGTAACAGTTTGTAATTAGGGCAGCAACGGTCTTTGCTGGAAATGTAAAGTGGTTTTGTACAGAATACATTAGAAGGATCATCAAATTCTATCACTACTTCATAGCTTCAAATAAAGATTTTATCATATCCTAGGCAACTCTCTTTAATAAACATTTTACCTGATAAAATAAACCTCTTAATATTTAATAACTTTCTACTCATTTGCAGATGCAACACAATCGCAAACCTGAGATGTTGAAAAGGACAAAACTATTCAATGAAAGATTCTGTTTAAATACAACTGTTTGTTGCTAAGAAATTACATTAAAGACATTGGAGACCAGTGGCTATCAAAGCTGTTGTCTGTGCACTTGTGTGTATCACACACAGCGCACAAACAAATTACACTGTATTGCTATTTGCTTTGTGATTTGCATTTCACAGTGGCAACAGGACAGGCCAAACAAAGCATTTCCTGAATAACAATTATTTACTCCTAGACGATTAAATCACTTTGGTTTAGGTCATATTTATATGCCGGGTTGGAAGCAATATACTGTAACCTCTCAAGAACACGAATCCTTACATGGTTGTTTCTGTTTTTTAATAAAATAGAAACCTCTTTAACTAATACCTGTTCAAGTAATTAACATATTATAAAGGAAAAGCAAGTCAATGCACCAAGGTTATGCATCTAAAAGAACTCCACTGTGTTTCTTTCATTTACATTTCAAAGTCGATGTCAATGTTGTTTCATATCTACAAAGACAATTACTTCATGCTCTGTCAGGTTACTTGCAAATCATCACAAATACACCAGGGTCTACCAGGATACAGATTTCAAAGTGCACTGATATTCCACAGTCTTCTCTCTCTGTAGTAACTGAATGGAACGGATTCCCTAGTCTAGCTCAGTTACTAGAGTTCTCCTTCTTCCAGAGGAAGAGAATGAACCCATGATGCAGACATTTTATATGATCCTTGGCTTTTCAAGGTTTGATCTCTAGAATTGCAGACTGTCTCTAAACTGTGTTGCTCATTTTCATATGGACTGACTTTTCAGTCTCACAGCTCTCAAAGGAGATAGATGCTTCTGTGCAGGACTGGCACACTATGATAATGCATATTGCCTTCAAAATAGCACATTTTAATGCACACTTACTGTTCTCCCCTTTTCCTACTGTGTTGATTCAGGCCACTGTCAGGTAACTGAAGATAAGCCTTTCTACGTTCATGTCAACCTTCATGCCAGTACAAATAATCCTGCTTAAAATTCTGACTTTTCCATGTTTGCTGTTTTGCTCCTTATGATTCTTTTGGAAATAGTTAGTCACGATATGACCTTGGGGTGCTCAAGAGATGTCCTTCAGAGCTTGGACTTCTAGAATAAATACAATAATATACATATTATAAAGGTAAACCACACCTCTTGTGTTATGCGGTGTTGTTCCATACAGGAAGACTACTTTCTGGTTTGTACAAAGAAAGTGGTAGAGGCTCTTTTTATTCAGAATTAAGATTTCATATAACCCTATCACAAAGAATTCTGATACTTGATTCTTTGCTTATATCGAATCCCCGTTAGATCACCCCAAACAATTATCCCTCTTCCTGTTACTTTAAACTCTAAATACAGTTACAGCATGTCTTATAAATTGCTTTGTAGTCACGTTACACCTATTCAGCTTTTCAATGTTTGCTCTCCTAAGTCACTCCCACACCCTCTTTAATCATCACTGCTGCTTCTCTGCAAGGGGTTTTCACTATCAACCAATAAACAGATACTTCGTGCTGTCTCATCATGTGTAACGATTGAGCTCATTTATTGGGACCCAATACTGAAAAAGACCCATCAAGATTATTTATGAGCCATGTGACTGGACCACTACACAACAGTCTGGGATACAAGAACAAGCGTCTGATACTGGTGAGCAGAATGGGAGTGCACTGACAGTCAAACTCTGAAATAAAGGATTCCAGGGAAGCCATAAGCCTGAATGAACACCATGGTTTTGGTTAAGAGTTAAGATTCTGCCCATTTTTCTATTGCCCAGGCAACACCAAGCACCTGCTGTCTTCAAAAAGCAACATACTTGTTGCATTAGCAATTGCTGCATTTGTTCCCCACTCTCTTAGTGATGATCTTTGAAGACAACCTTTCTATCTCAAATATCACAGCAAGACTACTGTTACAGGAAAGAGCTTGACACATGCACAGAAAACCTGCTGCAAAACGTCGTGCCACACATTCCTGAACCAACAATGCAGCACACGCTTCTTCCCTCTGACGCAGGCAAGTTGCATTCACAAAGGTACCTTGTGGACTTCCAGAGACTGACTTCAGCTTATGGTTCCCTCAGATCAGATCCTATCGGGCAGCCTTTAGAAATGTGAGCAGAAGAGCCCTCCCGAGGGCCCTGCACACAATCCCACACATCAGCAGCTGCCCTTTGCTGCAATCGGATGGAGTGGGAGCGTGCACATCACAATGAACTGCAGAGTCAAATCCTGCTATCTGGTGATCCTTTCCCATGCAACACTTCCCCCTTCCAGAAAGCCAGAAAAATAGTGCCAACAGTTCACACAAAGCCCCGTTTCGGTCTAAAGGCAGCCCTTTCTCCAGTACCGCTTCCTCTTAACAGGTGGACAACTCCCAAAATTCAACAGTAGGAAATACTTTACCTCTAACGAGCTCCAGCCACTCTAACCAGATTGTCAATAAACAGAACATATTGCACAGATGGACTAATAATGCAACCCTAATTCAATTGCCTACAACCATCCTCAGTGCACACACTATTAAAAGCAGCCACTCGGCTTGCAGCAGCTTAGAAATGAGGACAGGGTCCCCTTCTGAAGGAGAGAAGGGAAGAGCACTGACTGACTAGCTGGCAGCTGTGAGCCAGCTCCCTCAGCAGCACACCATGTGGCTTTAAGTGACTCACCTACCTGACCCAGAAGTCTGATGGCCTCAGCTACCTTCCTGCATCAGTATTTGTATCTGAAGAGAATAATTCAACAGCAAACATTCAAGCCCTGTTAATCTATGTTCTTCTTGCCCTGTTGTCCAAGTAGCTCACACCAAATGAGGGCTCCCAAAGAAAGGTGGTGTCCTGGAATGATGGTACGGTCATGGCATGACTTGTTGGTCTTTATCTTCTATTTCTGCCTTGATTTCCATATGCCTGCTTTCCTTCAACACTAACTAGGCAGTGGTATGAGCAAGGTTTGGGTATGGGAAAGGGGGATGGGAAGCAAAACCCGTGAGTGTTATTTTCAAAGTTTGTTCTACCTCTTTTAAAGTCAGGCTGCCAGAAGCCATGGGCTGATCCATAACAAGGGATTATCTTTTGCAGGCAGCACCTTTGAAGTGCATAAGATTCAAATCAGTTGCAAACAGAGGACCTGAGGCCCATCAACAGCCATGTTGCTTGGGGCCAGGAAAGTCCAAAGTGCTGGCTCATGCTTCCATCTGCACTCCAGACGTAAGGGACATAATGCAGGCCATGCAGAGCCTGGCTCACTTTTCATATGCCATTTCCCTGTCTGCCCTGGTTTTAAGGGGGGAACTACACAGTATCTGACACCAAGCACTGGGACTACAGCACATGCACACAGTGAAGACTGATTACAGAAAGAATTTTAGAAGAGCCTTTCATGTCATCTGGTGTTTGTGTTTCCTGCCTTGCTGTGAGAGCGCCCCAGAGTCTCCACGCTCCTTCACAGAGGAGCGTATTTATGCAGAACCATGACAATTCCTACTTTTCCCTTAATCTCCCCTCACTAACTGTCAAGTGGGCAACCCAGTTTGCCCCCTTTGAGCATCCTTTCCTTCTCTCTGCTCCTTGGATGGTATTAGTACGGTTGAGAGAGCCCACAGCTGCCAAGAACCCCTTTGCAGTGAATGTGACCGGACAGCCCGTTGCAGCCAGCTGTGGTCAATTCACTCCCTGCCCATGGCCAAAAGCTCACTCTAGCCCATGGCTCAGTAGGATTAGCCACCTCTTTGCTACTTTCCCTACCTCATTTTTAATATAGAATTTACTTTAGCGTTACCCTGTGGCAAAACTTACTGGGCATTGCTCTGGTTCTCATCTGGGGTAAGGGCTTGGATTTCTGCTGCAGCTGTCTTCTCCTCTGACATCTCAACACGCTGTCAGACAGAACTACTTGGGAACATGCCACAGCGTTTGCACTTCCCTGAGCTATTTTACAACTGCCACTCATGGGAGAAAAGGCCAGTGGATGAGTAGTTAAGCAAGAAGAGATTTTTAGTTAATACAGCCATGTCCATGTGCTTCTTAAGCAGTATGTTCAGAAAAACAGGCTGTGCATTTACAACCAGCTCTTTTGAGAAAGCAGCTGCAATAGCAACGGAAAACTTAATTTAGTCAAAGAACACATTGTGATGAATAATAAAAAATTAGTTGAATCCAGTGACTGTGATAGTGACGAGCTCAATAAGCCTAGCCAGAACTAAGCATAACACACATAGAGAGGCTGCCTAAAGTCCTGCCAGTCCCTTCCAAATGGGGGACCGAATACTCAATACTTTATTTTAAAGGATTAGGTCTCTCTAGATACCACCTCACTGCTGACCTGGCCTGAATTCCTACTCCCCTTTTTAGCACAGAAACATGGAAAAGTATTATTTCAAAACAGGTAGCATGGAAGGAAAAAGCATCTAGCATGTTCTAGGCAGAGTTTTCCCAACTCATTTCACCTGTGACCTATGTAAAATCTGAGATCCAGTGCAGTAATTCATTGCAATACTTATGGACCTCAAACTGGTTAAAAATGAGTCAAGATAGAGATGCTGAAAGACTGAAATTTAGCTGACTGATCTTGCATGCAGATAATTAGCTAAGAAAAAAACATTGCTGCAAAAAAGAAATGTGTCTATCAAAGTCCAAGTATGCTAATTATAAAAATTTAATGGAAACTCACTTCCTAACAAATTGCATGTTGAGAAATGAGACAGACAGCTGAGTATTTTAATACCAGATCTCCCTGGAGGGGGGAAAAAGGAAAAAAAAAGGAAAATATTGTTTTTTTCATCAAAAAATAAAAGTTTCATTGGAAAAGCTGCCTCCTTTACATGAGCTCTTGGGAAATAAGGCAATGTAGCTGTTCCTCTTGAAGATGGGTGGTGATGCTTCTAGCAGAGACCTGCAACCAGGTTCACTCTCCTGTAATACTCTAATTAAAGAGTTGTCATTCATGCAAGGGAGACAGAATGGTCAAAGAGACTCAACAGATAACATGACAAGCTAGGTAGGCCAGCTGACAAGTACTCCAATGAGTCAAGTCTACGTGAAAAGTGGAAGGCTAAGCAAAGTGATTAGCGAGTGCTCACTTCCCTCTGCCCCATGATGTGTGTTGACAGTGCAGGCTACTCTGACTTGACTGACTGCCAGAGAACATGCTGAGAGTAGCTTTACTTTTAATAATTTTTCCTATTGCTACGTAAAGTGCTAAATAAAGGGCATTCAGTTCTGTCCAGACAATCCTGGATGGGCTCTTCGGAAAGCGTGACTGATCAGGCTTCTGCACTCACAGCTACGAATCACCTTGGAGCTCTGCAAGAAAAGCATGCAGCCAGATGAAAATCACATTGCTCAAGGAATTAGCTGTCATCATAACAGTATTTCTGAATGCAGTAACAGTCAACTAAGTCTGCCAAGCTTTTCAAAGCTACAGTCAGAAAAGGCTCACTCAGTTTTAAACAGAGATTAACTTAAAAAGAAAGGAAGAAGAAAAAACACACACTCATTTTCTAAATCATTATTTGATGATCACAGACTCACAAGGTACTGTGGTTTGGGCAGCTATTCAGTAACTGTTGAGTTCTGCTTTGAGGGTGGCGGTTATCAGTGGGGAAAACAAAGCAAGGTAACACAAATCCAGTAATCTTCTGTAACTGGAAAGCAAAATCAATCAAATTCCCTCATGTTGGATATGAATACACAGACAAGAAGCTATTCCAGTTTGGTGGACACAGATGGGCTTGATCATCAACCAAAGCCCTTGGTTTGAATCTAATGCTGCTCCCCAGATACTAGCATTCACTTGCCTGTACCTGGCCTGCAGCTATGGCAAGAAGCAGGAAAGATGCTCCAGCAGCTGGAAAAAATTGAATAAAGGAAGAAGAATTTTAATTAAATTAAGAAACTCAAACACTAGTAGCTCTCCCCACCCTATCACTGGCCAAAGGCTCTCCTAAAAGCTAGATCTGCTAGAAGGAACAGCAACTCTGTAACTACCAGGGTTAACTTTCTGTTCAACTGCGCAGTTGTAAACCAACTCTTATCTGTTCCATTCCATATGTAACTATGAGACCACTTTGGGCTTCATGGTATTTAGACAAATAAACGGAGTTTTCAGTCTGAGACCCAGAAAAAGGGTTGAACAAGAAGGCGGTGAACGTTGGTAAGTAGGAAGTGCTAATGTCCTCAGAAGCAGCTGTCCTGGGATCTAAGTCTCCAGAGAGAGGTAAAACACCAACAGCAACTAAAATAGATGCGTTAAGATGAGTACATCTAAAGTGTAAGTTACAAACATCTCCAGCTGGCTCACAGAATTAAATGGAGGATTTAACGGGCACTACAGAAGCAAATGCATTAATTCCTATTTTCAAGGACAGTTATAAACCTTCAATTTCCCAAATAGCAAGGATATTAAACAGAATATCTCACTGTCCTTAAATGGGAGCCAGGACTGTGACTGCAGAGCAACTGAAGTCCCATACCTACTAAGGAAATGGGAAAAATTCCTGTTTTAGAACTGCGTGCTCCTTCCTCCAAGTTCAGGCAGACTCTATTTTCTCACTGTTTATCAGTTACCTACCTTTAGCCTGTACTCACCAAATCCCCTCCTTCTCTTCCAATGCTGCCCTGCTACACTGGCTGCCAGCAATCCTTTTTTGCAGGAGGTCAGTGTTGAGGCTGACCTGGGATCACACTGTGGGGTCCCAACAGCTTGCACCACAGCTGAACTGCTGGGATATGTATGGTGGGATGCTACAAAACAGGGTTGGTCCTCTTTTCCTAAGGCTGCAGCAGATCTTTGGGACATCAATGTTTTCTGCGACTTATGCTAGTAGTACTGGAATAACTAAGAACTTACTATGAAAAAACACCACAACTCCACGAATGTAATGGCCTCATAAAGAGATTCAAATGACAAAATCTGAACAGCACTGAATACAGTCAGTACTGAAAAAATAGTAATTTATAAACCCTAAATTCCAGTGGTCTTGAATGTGTGAAGGAACAGCCACAACACTATTACATAAACATTTGAGAAAGGAAGCAAAGACTAGAGAATGCAGCCAAAACTGCAGAGAGATCCATGCTGTCAGAACCTCTTGAGCTGAAATCCAATCAAAGCACTGGGTTTCAACAGCTCAGCTTTTTTGAAAAGAGACCTGAATGGCTGAGAGGACCTCAGCATCCAGCTAAATTTAGAATGGTGGTACAGATGGAGAAGCATGAAGGATCTCCAATAGTAACACTGGAGTTCTGGCAACATCCTTAAATCTGTAGCCACAGTCACATAACCTTCCTTCTGCACCAAAGCTCCTGGTGGTAGCAGAGTGCTCCAAAGCTAAAACTACCTGCTACAGTCAGGTGCTTTGCAACATCAATGGTATTTCAGTCCTTTCCATCACAAGTTTTCTAACAATTACTGAAAATATAAACAAGGCAGAGAGTAAAAAACAACAACTAACAAAAAAGGAAAAAGAGCAAGGGAGTATATCCATATTTCAA
The DNA here is from genome assembly GCF_020740795.1 of Apus apus. Classification (NCBI taxonomy): domain Eukaryota; kingdom Metazoa; phylum Chordata; class Aves; order Apodiformes; family Apodidae; genus Apus; species Apus apus. The sequence continues at coordinate 25,779,411 of NC_067286.1, forward strand.
TGGTCACATTAGAAATAAAACCTCTTAACTAGTTCTTCATCAACATAGCTCTTGCTCAGGGCAACAGGGATGTGAGGAGGCACACAAATCTCATTTGGGATCAGAGGTGAGGACAACTTCCCACTCAAAATCTTGTTAATTTGCAAAGATGTTGGAAAGATCAATATTTCAAGAGACCACAGTTTCCCATGCAGTTCCCAGCACTACGCTCAGTCAGCTAAAGAGCCTGTCAGTTCTTCCAGGGCCCCTACACTGAATGCCAACATCAGCCTGCTCCCATAGCCCCTAATCCTCTTTGAGTGATTTTGAAGGAGTCTCTGCCTTGGAAATGAGGCTCCAGAAAGAAAGAGCTGGCTTTAAATGTTGCATGCAGTGCAAACACATGGACAGACACTCACGTGTGCCTGCCTCCCCAGGAAAGGCTTTAGCTGGGGGGCAGGACAGTCTTGCGGTCAGTGGAGATTTGCAGGCGTATGAAACACAGATCTGTGTGTCCTGCTCTACAGATGAGGTTGATGTGTTGCCTAGTAATATTGTGCTGGATTGGATCACAAATGCATTCAAGTGGCAAAGTGGATGCTTAGGTAAACAAGAGGATAGGCGCTCTTGCAGTAAGGAAACCTCCCAGAGCCAATGAGAAGGTAGGCTATGCTCTAGCCAGAGAAACAGATGGCTTCCCTCCACCCAAATATCCCCAGTGTGATCTCTGGATCTCCACAGGCCACACACATGTCAGAATGAACCTTCCACCTTTTCAGTAGCCAAGAAAGATGGTTTTGCTTTCATCTTTCAGCACAAATTCCAAAGGGAGACAGGCAAAAGGGAGGTGTGGAGAGAGACAACATTTTGACAGTGTGCAATAATAAAAAAAATGACAGAAGCCACAGAGAGAGGAGTGAAGAGCCTTCCTGCTTCCCATGCACAATGACAGATGAAAGGGAATGGATGACGGATCAGGCAGCAGGCAGGCTGCATGCCGAGCAGACAGTGCACAGCCTCATTCCATCAGGACCACCAAGTTTTGGTGAGTGTGCATGCAGTTGCTACATCAGTCCCATGCTTTTCCTGAAATCTTAGCTAGCACAGATTAAGACAGCTGCCCTTTTTCTGATCTTCCTGTAAAGGGTAGTAGCTTTAAGTTACCTATACTATGACCATTATTTCATTTAGGCCAGCTGACCAATGTTCTGGAGAAAGCAATCCCACTGCCTTCCCTCACAAAGAGGGTCATTAACTAAGGATCTTCCACTCTCCAGGCTGCACCTGCACCTGCAAAGTGGACTAGTTAATTTCCTGCAGGGCAATATTCAGCACAGTGACCCACTAAACCTACTTAGCCAGAACAGACTAAGTAGCAGTTGGAAGTTACAAATGGAGCAAGACCTTCAAGGCCTTTAAGGGTGGCAAAGGAAAATCCTAGCATCTGTCAGCTGAGATCCAATGCTACATTCACATTTCACAGCTCCCCAGAAAATATGAATAGCAGTTGAGATATCCAGACCAGCTCTCAGGAGGTGGCATCCACATTTCATTATTCTTTATCTCATGTGGTCATTCAACACTCTCTTATCTGAAGCTGACATTTCATCAGAAAGGCCAAGGATGAAACTGGCCTGCTCTTCCTCTCACTTAAGGAAACCCTTCACTAGGCAGGAAGGGCAGAAGAGTGTGGGGCTGGTACAAGAACAGCCACCTGCTGGGTGCACTGCTGCTGTTGGTGCTGTATTTTTAGCAGGTCAGTTTCTTCTTCCTCAAAACATCCTTGTGCTCCTTTGGAAAGAGAAGATGGAAAGAAGCTTTTAGGACTGGCAAGGGATCATGTGAGGGTTAGTCATCCCACCAGGGATTGCTCATAACCCAGTTAACCAGCCACTCTTTGGAAGCATCTCTAAACCGCCCCAACACATCCTTCTTCCCAAAAGTGCTGTCTCTTGAGCCCTTTGCCTTTTCCTGCTTCCCACTCTACTTCTGTGAGCATTATCTCTATTCTCCTCTCCAACGCTTGCGACCTTAAACTTCACTAACTTTTCTCTTCCTTTCTTCCACTGTATATTCATACTGTTACCAGCCCTTTTCTTTTTCCTGATGGAAACAGTGTCGCGGCCAGAGCCTTCTGTCACAATAAACACTGTTTTCTGAAGCCCCGTGGGAAAGATGGGATCATTACATGCTAGGACACGTGCTCAGCCCATCATTATGCAAGTCAGTGCTGGAGCCATTTTGTTTCAATTTGCTTCTCTTCAGGGCCCAAGGATCTGCTCACTCATTATACTAAATGAGGTGGTTTCCCAGCTTGAAAGTGCATTTTTAAAAATCTTACTCTGCTTAATGATTCTTTTTGTTAATTTTAAATAGATCTTCATAATAATTCTTTATGCTGGTAAAGGACCTACAGCAGTGGAAACTGTGTTTGGAGCTTCTGCTCCATGTATTGCATTCTTAACGGCTCAAATACTTATCTGGAGGAACTTCTCTCTCTATAGGTGAGATACAGATATATGGTTGGGTTTTAGTACCAGGGGGTCTACACGGGTGGCTTCTGCAGAAGCTGCTAGAAACTTCCCCCATGTTCAACAGAGTCAATGTCAGCTGGCTCCAAATCAGACCTGCTGCTGGCCACAGCTGAGCCTATCAGTGATGGTGATAACTCCTCTGGGATAACATATTTCAGAAGGGGGAAAGAAAAAAACTGTGCAATTGCAGCTGGAATGAGGAGTGAGAACATGTAAGAGCAACAACTCTGCAGACACCAAGGTAAAGAAAAAGGAATGGGAGGAGGTGCTCTTGGTGCTGGAGCAGAGACTCCCCTGCAGCCCTTAGTGAAGACCATGGTGAGACAGGTTGTCTCATGGAGGTCCATGGTGGAGGAGCAGATATCCACCTGCAGCCTGTGGAGTACCCCACACTGGTGCAAGCAGATGCCCAAAAGAGGCTGTGACCCCACGGGAAGACCACACTGGAGCAGGCTCCTGGCAGGACCTGTGAACCCATGGAGAGCAAAGCTCACACTGGAGCAGGCTTGCTAGCAGGGTTTATGACACCACAGTGGACTCACATTGGAGCAGTCTGTTCTTGAAGGACTGCACCCTGTCTAAGGGCCCCACGCTGGAACAGTTAATGAAGAATTACAGCCCATTTTGGGGGAGGAGGTAGAGAAACAGGAGTGAGGATGAGCCCAGGAATAAGGGAGGGGGAGTATGGGGAGCGGATGCTTTCAGATTTTGTTTTTATTTCTCATTATCCTATTCTGATTTGATTGGTAATGAATTAAATTAATTTTCCCCAAGTTGAGTCTGTTTTGCCTGTGATGGTAACTGCTGAGCAACCTCCCTGCTTTTATCTTCATCCACAAGCTTTTCATTACATTTTCTCTCCCCTGTCCACCTGAGGAGAGGAGTGATAGAGCAGCTTTGACAGGCACCTGGCATCATGCCTCTGATTCACACAGAACTTCACTTAGCACAGGAACTGTGCAAACTTTTCCTTACAAGGAGCAATTAATAGAGATGTGTAGAGCACTGGAATGCCTGAAATTCAAACTCATACCGACACAGCTTTGAAACAGGTACCACAGGTGACAGGTCTATTGCTCAGGGTCTGGCTGCCAGGGAAATACAACCTCAGAGATCACTTCTTAAAGGTTGCCAGCTGTGAATCTGTTCAGTCTGCTGCTGTGTACCGGTAGGGCACAGGTGTCCAAGGTGAGTCGGACTGCCAATCCAGGCCGAATGTCTCCCCCACACTTGGCTCCTTCCAGAAGAAGGTCATATGTATGTGACAGCCCACGTCTTTCCTGAGAGTTGCCTTCAGCAATGTCAGGGATCGTTCTGTGCTGGTGGGGGGTGTTCCAATGGATCCTCCTGCTGTTCAGCCACCCCTCACTCAGGCCACGGGCCAGGGAGATCTGCTGGCTCAACCACAACTCAGCATGGCCTCAAAGGAGCTGCTGCTTCCTCAGACTTGCTTTTTAGGAGGAAGTTCAGTTAAGACAAAAGTTAATAAACTGCAGGAGCAATGGAGCTTCCTTCTTGTTACCTGACATTACCCAGCTCTCCTCAGAAGAGCTTGTGCTGTATTAACCACTCTAGAGGGTCAAGCCGCAGACTGAGAGCCACTAATTGCTGTGACACTAATTGTTGCACATACAGAAGAAAGCACTGCAGACACTGTCCTCTTTGTTAACAGGGTTGAATGTTATTAATAGCTTAATAATTAAAATAAATAAATAAATTAACTGGCAAAAGATGTAGGCAGACAATCCACTTATTAAGGTATTTCTGTCACTATTATTTTTTCTCCTCTGCTTCCTTGTTGCATTCACTTGATGGGTTTCATCTTAAAACACAGACCAGCTTTTTGGACCAGAGACTGTGTCTTGTCATGAATGCACAAAGCACACGCCACAACAGGCTCCTCAGTATCTTGAAGCCTTCAGGTTCTACCTGACAGAAGCAATAAAATCACAAAAATTGGACAAATCAGAAACAGTATCACACTCAGTATCTAGCATACATCCAAAACAAAAAGTCCTCAGCACTAAGATATTCCCCTTTTCCATCACAGTCAAACATGGGTAGGCTCCCTGGGGGGATGAAAAGTTGGGAACTACATATGAATCAATACATGACAAATGCTTAAGAGCCCAGGAAATGTTGAAATCAAAGTGAAGTAGTGAGTGCACTAGAAGTGACTACTGAGTGATGCTCAATCTGCATGCTACAGACACAATATTCAGTTAATAGACAATATTGTTTACATAGTAGATTGAGTGAATATCTGTCACCACTGAATAAACACAGGTTCAAATAAAACAGCACAAAATAAAAAAAAATTTGAACCCCTTCAGATTTCAAGGGGAGGTTTTTAGGGCAATAGTTTTCTCTTGGCCAGCCAACTTAATCCTTGGACTTACAAATGTTCAGCTCACTTTTCAAAGTCTGTATTTCCTACAAACACTTGTCTGTTTTACATATGAAACTGGAATAACAGTTCAAATTATTTACTCTTCCTTTCAAAGGGGACAGCATTTTAAAAAGGGCTGAAGTATAGCAGTGCATTAAGGAGCACTGTGACAAGTTACCTTGTTGAAATTGCATGGCTGACAATATTCCCAGGGAGTTGTTCTCCACTTCAGAGCAGAACCTACAATTTGTACCCCAAAACCATACCATATAAGGCTGAATTTCCTATTGATTGCTTCTGATAGCAATACTAAGCACAGGAGTTAAGCTGCAACAATTGGTTAATTTTATTAAGCTTGGGTACTGAAAAGCCCTAAGGACAACTGCAGTGGACTTTAATATTTCTGTTTAACAATTTGCATCCCTTACTGTCTCTCCTAATGTGTTTGCGCCTGTTTAATCTTCTGTAAACTCTTATCTCTGTCCCTCTGATGTATAAAAAGTACATTTGGGGAGGGCAGCAAACAGAAATGGGAATTCTTGGTAAACAAAATGCAACATATCCCTTGAAGGAAACATGTTTATTGCCCACGCTGTGCTCAGAGAGCAATACACTACATTGTGCAAGCAGGGGTTCACAGTGCAGACACCAAGCCAGGCTACAGCAAAAGCCCCACATTGAAGTCTGCCTCAGGCAACCATTTATTATTGCATGATACACCTCTGAAAAATACTGATGCCAGAGATGTTATCAGTTTTGCCTCACGTTCGGTTTTTCAAAGTCAATTCCATTGTGTAAGCAAAACCAGGCACGTTTCCGGCTGTTGTCATGTGAATTTTCACTTCATAGAGTGAGGGGAAAGAAAATAATTTTGTTACTTTGATGAAGACGCCTTGCACGTTTTGACAAACTCAAGTCCCTCCAGGGTGCTTACTGGCCATGAAGCTCTTTCATATCTCATTCATTATCAGAGAGAGACAGGAAAATACTTCCTCATTTCTCTTAGGTATGAGTAAATTAGTGAAAACCACAGAGACTCAGTTTCATTAAAAGTGATGGAGTGAGACTGGCTGCAGCCACTGCACAGTGGGGACTGAGCTGAGCTGACTCAGTGCAGTCTGCCCAGCAAATGCAGAAAAAAATATTAGCTGGAAATTTCACTGTTGAAGCACCAATTGCTTACTGCAGCCAAATTCCAAGACAGCTTGATGCTGTAAAACCTGATAGCCAATGGGTAATATTTCTGAAGAATCTTTCCTCACAAGTTTGCCAGAGGAGGAAAAAGCCCTCGAAGTCCCAAGATTAACTTCAAGCCCAGCTGTATCACATTACAAAGCAAGGAAACTCTTGAGATGCAAGTGAAGTGAGACAAGCCATCTGAACACCAGCTGAGTCAAATCTCTATCATCCCACTGAAAATTTGTCTAAAAATGTCTGGTGTTCCTGAGAACACTAATCATCACTGTGTAGCCCCGTGATCAGCAGAATCACAAGAAATACAAGTGAAGATGCTGATGGCAGATGCCTGTGTGCTGCCTGGGCTTTCCTGAACACAGTGGCAGGAGTGCCACTGCCAGTTCAGGTTTTTGTAGATCATGGTCCAAACTGATGGCTTTCACTGTTGATGCTCACAGGAGCAGGATAACGCAGGTGGCTGGTAGTAGATAAAACCTTCTGTTACAATTATATGTGAATGCCCTGAAATCCACATGGAGAAGAATCAGAGTGAACAGTGGGTTAGAGCAGCAGCCTTTCATTTCAGAAGTAGGGCAGCAAGGGAGGAGGAGTAATTGGGATTGCTCTACTCGCCATCATGCCTTCATAGCAGCAGACAGCATGATGCATACCAGCCTCATCACAATGTTCAGCTCTCCAATCAGGCTCTAAGCTCTCTGCTGGCATCAACTGATTATCTGGCAGTATGTTCAAGAGAAGTCTAGAACTGGCAATAGAGGGATTGCTGTGGTCTGTGACTACAGCATACTTGGATTTCTAAATGTGGCATGCTACCTACCTACGCTATGTTTGACTCAATTTACTGCTCCCAGTCTCTCCATTTTGTACCTTTTTCTTCGTAGCCCCTGCTGACCTCAAAGATGGCAAAAGAAACACCTTTAATAAAAATCAAACCATTGGCAAGCTATTTATTAAAGTGTAAGTCCTGACTCTTGTGATGAGTTAAAAAAATCCACATGGCTCAGCTTGTCATAAGATCCCCAACCAGGTGGCGTAACCCTGTTTGGATATCTTAACACAACCAACTTCTTGCTCTACTCAGCTCAGATTTCCAGAAAATCTGTGTTCCTACTGAGTGTGATAATATACTACACATGCTCCTTTTCCAATGTTTTCTCTCAGAGAAAGCTCTCATCCTTTTGTAAGCTATTTTCTGGTGAACACTATCACCTCATAAAGTTCGCATCTCACAGACTCAGGAGACATGGCCATTACACAAATTAGTGGACCAGCTAAATGTGAGATTTTGGGACACCCAGCACAAAACTCACCCATCAAGGTTCTATTACTAGGGTATCTGGCCACCTGAGTCATACGTATTATACTGCTGGGCTCACACCTGCAGAAGCACACAGACTGAGCTGGGTGCAAGTTCAGTCCTTAGATAAACACAAGGAATGGCAACACAGAGGACAATGCAGGAACATGAAAATCACTTTGCCTTTTTACACAACTTGGCAAATCAGACAACCAGCCCCAGAGGTAGAGGGGTAAAAATATATAACCTGAAGTATCTTGCTGCTACCGGACGTGGCAGGAGAGAATGCAGTACCTTTTTCTGGCTACGAGAGAATTACAAACATTTTTCTCACTGAAAACTGTAGCAGGCACAACACTCCTGGTGAAAATAATTCAAACCACCCCTTCTCCAAGATGACTGATAAGATAACAGTACACTGCAGTTGACATGCAAGTGGGTTGGGATAGGATGGGGAGGGGAGAGAAGAACAGCTGCTCTGACAAGATGCCTGATGGAGGCTGCCAACGAAACAACATCAACTGGAGATAAGTCATCTCAAACAACGAGATACACCAAGCCACAGCAGCTAGAAAAACTTATTTGCAGGTGGGAAAACAGAACAGTACATGGTCTGGGAGGTAGGATGCTGCCCACAATGTGTGCATGAATATACATTTGGTCCATGCAATGCTGTGCAACTCCCAGAGACACTACATTATCCTACTATGAAATACATTACTTTGAGCTGCACAACCCCAAAACTGTCTTTATTTCACAGACCAATGCCAGTGTTCTTTAGTGCAGAAAGTTAGTCCACCTTGAGTTACTTGCTCATCGGTAGCTAGCAGATATACAGGCTGTACTTACATTTCATGTTTGGGTAGAAATACTAATACCATGCTGAAAGGCAACCCTTCATCATTAGCAAAAGAAGCTTTGTCAAATAGTGTTGTCATAAAACAGCTGCTAAGTTCCTCTTGAGAAGCAGCTACACTTCAGTGGTGGAAAACTTGGCTCTCACATAGTCAGCAAAACTATGGCTTTGCTCCAAAGTGTGGTGGTCTCCTTCTGAAGCAGGTCTGGGAAAACATGGCACTGTTGTAGTGATTCAGGGTGAGGTCCCCAAGGGAAAAAGCATGTATTTCTGGCAGAAGTATGACTAATGTCCTCCTCTAGGAGCTTGCTGACAGACAGAAATGGGCATGAAGAACTCGGGCCACAGGTTTCCTTCCCCTTGCCCATGCAGCTCACCTCTGCACTACAGAGAGATACTAGTATTTTGGTGGGGGGAAGCAGTGGGTCTGACTAACCCTGCCACTCTGCAAATCAAATATGAAGCAGGAAGGGAGAGAGAAGATAGGAAATGAGAGCAACATTTGAAACTTTCAGGCAGTTCTACTTTGCATGAAAAAGTTGGTAAAAGATGGGGTTTTCCCATTTTTGCTCCTCTTACAAAGAAAGAAGAAAACCCCAAACCTGTTTTGAAGCAGCTGGATTCAGTGACTGCACCCCACCTCCCGTGTAATCCACCAGGAGTATGGTGATGGAAAAAGGGCTCTGAGCCACTATTGGAAAGCTACTACTCAATCAGCTAACAAGGTCTCACTCAGCTTTTCATTTCCTTGCTTTTGCAGGCTTGTGTTAGATGCATGTGTAGCGTCATTCTGCTTCACAAGCAAGGTCTGTACTTCAAACTTCTGTTTATTTACTTATTTGAAGTGCTTAGCTTCTGAGAAAGCCTTCATACACCACACAGACCAAACATTTCATCTTTCTTTGTTACAGCAGAACATTTAACAGAGAAGCCACAGTGTGTGAAGGAGGAAATCTCGTGTTTGCCAATTCATACAATTGACCCATTCAATCTTGTCTGTTTCCAGCCCTCCAGCACTTAGGCTTATATACAATTCCCACAAACAAAAGAGGATTCTAAATCCAGCATTAAATACACACACACACACACACAATGTGCCCAATTTACTCAAGATGCACTTCTGAGGGATCCTCGCTGATGTGAGCAATGTATCTTTTTTAATTCTCTGGTCAATAACGAAAACCAGGACTGCCAAAAATTACATAATTCAGCCTTCACCCAAACTCAGTGACTTCATATTAAACTTTTATGAAGTAAAAAGGCAAACAACAATTACAGAGAAATAGTTGAGAACACAAAAAACTAAATCTATGTGTAATCTGTCCCTGGCTAGTCACCTTCTTTCAGAAGGAAGAAAAGTACACCCCAATTAAAACTCCTTTCAGCGTACAACAGTAACCATGGCACTGCTACCACAAGGCATCCAGTTTCAGCAAGCTTGCCAGCTGCTGCCTTGCTCTGTGTCAAGTAGGATGCAGGGAGCTCCCCTTCAGTCACTTGTACTGGATCACATGCAGCCAGGGTCAGGGTTAAACAAGAATATCTTTCTGATTCCAGTTATTTGTTTTCACCACAGCTTCAATACTTTCATGCTAAGAACTGAAAACATAAATTCAGTTCTGGAAGAGCAGAAGCACCGAGTATCTGCAATGCAGACTCAGCCAGACTTCAGATGGGGGTAGATGACCAGGAAGGGATGCAAAGTGTCCAATTTAACAAGCCAAGTCATTTCACTGTGAGTGAGAAGGGAGAACAAAGTGGTCACTGTATGACCAAGACCATAAAAGATTGCTTTATTCCTGTTTGTGTTGAGGTAGTCACTTGTTTACAACTACTGCCTCAAATATTTCAAAAGCCCAGTGACCTCATCTAGCCAATTGGAGTCAGTCTGGAAAACTCATTCACAACTCTCCTGACAGTCCTCCTAACATGTATCATGCTGGGATGAAGAAATGGACCACTGATCCTTCCTCCCCCTTTTTCTGCACCTGATTCTGCTTCCCACTATTTCATATCAATACCTCTTCAATCTCAGTCGCTCCTCCTCTGCAAGAATCTTTGTGCTGATGCACAAAGTATAATAAATGCCAAGTTAGAAGTACAAAAGTAAAGCCACTAACTTCCCATCTGCAGGATCCAGACAGTATTAACTACTGTCTACCTGTTTGTGCACTGGCTTCCTTGCAGCAGCTTGTTTACCATCCCTCTTCATGTGCCAGTGAGCCAAAGAAAATGTCTTTAATGCAGTTCTGCTGCAACATTAGCCCTTCATCTGTGGCTGACACAATTCTTATGATCACAGTTACTTCTCTGTTACAGCTGAGATGAAGCATGGTGTTGTCACCAGAACTCAAAGACCCATGAACTCACCCTGAGAGTCTCTTACATGAACCTCATCCAGAGTTTTGGGACCAAAACCAAACTTGCACTGAAGTAAAAGTTCTAAGAATTAAAACTGGTTATTTCTGTTCAAGCTCATACAAACATTTTCTAATCAAAATATCTAAAACCAACATGTACTTGTCTAGTGAAGGCCTTACCTAATGTTTTCCCAATAAAACTGGAGGGGCAAAATCCCTCTCAAGCATTTCAACGTAAGAGTAATATTTTATTTTACCTGAATTAAGTAGGTATTAAAATGTGCCTTCATATATGAATAAAAAGGAAGACAGCAGAGGGATAAAGAATTGACCATGTGCAAGAAGCTGGGAAGAAGATGGATGGGGACAACCACACTGGACAACACGGTCAGCACACTGAGATAAATAATACCTCTCAATGTTATGCGGGAATGTCTCTGGCTACGCCAGGAACAGCGATGCAGAAATCTGAACGCATGTTTTTACCCACCGTGGCTGGGAGAGTGGGTTGAGACAACGGGTTGAGAATAAAGCAGTGGGAAACTCAGAAAGCTTGGTCATGGCTCAGATGAATTTTTTAAGAGAAAGTGATGAGGGCATGAACAGTAATGCCCACTGGTTAGGACCAATATCTGCAGCTGGATGCAGAACAAGAACAGGAACTGGACTAGAAAGCCAGGTTAGAAATCAGAACATAAGCTGAAGGACAGGAGGAGATTTAGAACAATAGCCACAAGCTCAGCTGTTAAGCTGAGGAGCCACTGCAAATTCAGGTTTCATTAATCACCAGAAGCCAATCACCCAACGTGCCTATCCACAGCTACCATTGTTCAATATAAGGCAGGCTCGTCTTGTAACTGCTTCAAGTCTCAGCTGAGGGACAACTAGTTTCAAGACCAGTGACCCCTGCCATTGTTCAAAAGTAAAAAATAATTCACCTATTGTGAGGGGAAGGAAAGGGAGTGGTTTTGATGGGCATGTTACATTTGCCTGTATAAGAAACTTATTGCAGCTGTTTGATCCTGTTCATTGTTCTGTTAGGTGATGGCTATAGATGCCTATCTTCCAATCATCTAGAGAGTGGGAGCTGCCAGAAATGAACAACATGTTACTTGATTTACCAGTGCACCCTACATGGGCAATTAATGGATAACTCTTGAGTTTAGAAAAATTTAGTAGGGAAGAACGTAACTGGATTTTTTTATTTTTTGTTAAGAGGGAGGTGGAGGAGGTGGTAATAGATCTGGCAGATACACATGGTCTTCAGGAAAGCATGAAGACTCAGCTGTCAACAGGCACAAATTCAGGGGGTTGCATGCAGAAAATGTGTGCGCCCACAAGCTTCGAGGGCACCTGAATGGAGGTGGCTGACTCAGCAGCTGTGCAAGTACCTTCCATAGCTACAATGAAAATTCTCATTTTTGGAGTGAAACATGTTCTTCTGGTGCAGTAGGTCTCTGAAAACCCGATTACACCAGCCCCCAGTCTGATCCATATTAGATATGCCTCAGTGATGGACCAGCTTGGCAGTAACTCTATCTGCAAGAACTCTCATCGGAAGAGTGAATCCCCAGCAGCAAAAACAATCAAAAAGCAGGCAGGAGCAAGGCTAATCCATTCAAGCAAGACTAAAAAAGCCTTTATTATTAATAACAATAAAAAATAGACTTAATTAGTGATGCTAGAAATTATCTGTGTTGGTCAAGCAAAGCACAGACCATGCAGCTATGGAGTGTAACCAGATCTGCTGGGAAGGAAGGAGAAGGGGGAATGAGGAGATTTGGAAAGAGGCAGTAATATTATCAGCTCTCTGACTCTCTCACAGCTTTTCACTGGCTTCATCCCATCAACTCAGAAATCAGAGCTTCAAGCATCAGACATTTGTGTCTGCTCCATCTTCATCACTGCCAGACACAGCCCTGCGATTAAAAGAATGGAGAAATAAGGAGCTTACAGATTCACTTTCCCCAGCTCACACAGTGACTCACTGCACCGAGGTATTGATCCACAGGTCTGGCCTCTGCCGATAACTACATGCCACAGGGGTTAATTTAACTCCCCACCACCTGGCACTGCCTCCGACACTTTGCAGGGACAGTTATAAATTATATAGCCCTCCAAAGGCAGAAAGCAGGAGAGCATTCTTTCAACACATTTCCCTTGCTACCCATCCTCCTGCAACAGGACCTGTTCTGTTGCTTCCAAGTCTCATTTGTTTTCTTCCTGAAATTATATTGCATACATCTATTCAAGCACAAACAGCCACAGGACACTGTAAATTAGACTCCCAGGAAAGAAAAAAGGGTAAAAAAAAAAAATAAAAAAGAGTATCTTTCCAAAGCAGACAGTTATTTTATATAATATATCACTGTGCGGACACGCATGCACACACATGCACACACAAACCAGAAAAGGACAATTTCTGCAAGGAAGTTTTAAGTAAACACACAAATAACCTTCATCTTAGAGAAACCCTGGTGATTTTAGAGATAGAAGTATCAAGCCCTTTGAAGAGATGGAACAGTGATAATTGGAAGGATATGCACACGGTGTTTATAGTGGTACATCCTCTACCTCGATACGGCAACAGCATAGAGCAACTGGGCAGTTTGGAAAACAAGATGGAAGTCTTCTCATTTAACTTCTTCTGTCCAGCCCTAATGTCTACCTAGTTTGCAGATAATAAGCCCCTTAAGGTGTGACAGGAACAGGTGAAATTTAACACTGTTTGATCCATGCAAGTTTGTTGATTGTATCAAATAGCTGTCTGAGTTTTATAGATGCTTCTCATGGTATCTCTCAGCAAAATTTCTGGCAAATACAATCCCATGGGAGAACTGAATTGATAATCTGTCTAGATATTAAACTCTATGCTCTTAAAACATTAACCATTAGACTTACGCTCCTGATCCCTCCTAAAATCCCACCTCTTCCATTCAGCTGATGTACAAGCTACTGCACAAATCCAACCAAAATCCCAGTATGCTTCTAAATCCAGGTAAACCTTTCTCCTGGATATTATAGGGTAGAGCAACTGTTACTACTTTTCTTTTTGTGGCAAGGTATGAGCTGTGTACAAAGTTGATCCATGGACAAGAAGTTTACCTCTTGGAAAGAGAGAGCGGGTGGTCAGGGTACAAAACCTAATATTTTCCAAGGAAACAGAACTTTTTGGGGTTGATTGGTTTTTTTTGGTTTGGTTGGTTTTGTCACGGTTTTTTGTTTTGTTTTGTTTTAAATGCAGCCCACGTGTTTTCCTGTTACTGGTAGTGATCAGCACATCTTTAATGAAGTCATTGTGCCTTCAGGTATTTCTGCAGTTTAGGATATCCTCCTCTTTCAATTTCTTGGCATTAGGGTAAGAGCTCCAGCTTAAAAACTGAGAATCAAAACAGAAATTGCCAGATACCAGTATTTCAAACGAGTATTTCTGGCTGTTGAAATGTTTGGGTTAGAAATACTAGAAAATGAAATTCTGTTTTACACACTGGCTAAAAGAAATGCTGCTAGGCCTGCCTGTACAGCCCTGCCACAGAGACTTAGCTCAGAGAATGGAAATTCCAGTGTTCCTGAACCAGCAAGAGATCATCTAACCCTCCCTTCTGCCCCAGGACCAGAGTTAAAATGAAGGTGCAAACCCACACTGGAGCAGAGTGTCACAGAATAATCTTCACACAGAATAAATTCTCTTCTTCCCCTTACTGCTTTCATTTCAAGTGCGGCGCAGTTTCTTCCTTTACCATCAGAGATGATGGTTTCATGAGCACAGGTAACTAAACATGCCTGCCTGAAGGGAGACAGGACTTTTATCTGATAAAGAATGACTACTGCTCTCCAGACTCTCCTGAGCTAATTAAAGATGGTTTGTTTCACTAAGGATTAACCTGCAATTAGCAAAAACTTATGAAAGTTAAGCCAAATTAAGTACAGGTGCAAGTTTAAGGTGCATTAACTAAAGAACATGCAACTCCTGTACAGATGTTTCAGTCAGAAGGAAAAGGGGTCTGAGCAAGCTAATGAGAACTCAGAGCAATTTATTTCTGGAGAAGAGTGTTGAAGGGGTTCAGTGAGCTTTAATATATCCGAAATTCAGCTTTCATTAACCTGGTTTCACTTAACTGAGTGTTTCTGAACAGACAGGCCTGTAAAATCCATATGTGACAGTCCTGACTGAAGCTCTAGAAGTCACTCAGGCCCTTGTGATTCTCCTGGACATTGCACGTGAAAGAAGGGAGAGAAGCCTAATTCATCTTTGTATCTGATTTTGTCAGATCTCACAGAGGCAGTTGCTTGTTCAGAGTTGAGTATTTGTCAGCAGCAGACAGACAGAGGAGATATTTACCTCAGCTCAAGATTTTGGCAATCTTCTGCATATAAGCATGTGTAAGATGCAGCATAACAGCTCTTGCATTTCATCTCATTCTTCTCCATGATGCTTTTAGAAACCAAAGTAGGACATTTGTGCATTCCATGATTATAATTTTATTGACAGAGGAAGATATAGTTACATCTAATGTATCACTAAGGGTTGATAATTGGATGTAGGTTGTATTGTGGGATGGGAGATCTGACATAAATGGATCTAAATCTCCAAAATAGACTGAAACGTGATGGGCTGGAAGGCAGAGGCGGAAGAATGATGCATCAGGTATGAATATAATCTGCACTTTTGCTTCATCTTTTCCAGCAAAATTTAATGGCTACATTAATCCACTGTCCCACTACAGTCTCCACTCAAAGGTATATAGCAAGCTAACAAAAAGAGGGAATGACAACTGAAATAAAATAATAATAATTAAAAAAAATTAGCAGTGCTGGAGCTCTGCAATTTCTATTAGTAGTATTAGCTCATTAACTCAGTCTCATTCACAGCCACCACTTTCTGAGCCTGGTCTACAAACCAAAACATTACCCCTCTAGCTTTGAAGCATTTCATCAGGCAACAGCAGCAACTGGGAGTATCATGGGTCAGGCATGCTGCTGCCTTTTCCCAGTCAGTGGAAAACTGCAGAGTGTGCACATGTATACGGGCAAGAGAGACACATCTACCACCTGATGGTGTTATTCACGGAGTAATGCTAAAGGGTTTTTGCATGAACACACTGAGCTCCTGGGAAAACGAGCACTTCACTTTTTTAATTGCCTGCAGGATGAAGTCAGGATATAACACTAAAGGGTGAAAGGAGAATCATGAGATGGGAAAGGGGTAGTAAAGTATCACTCATGGAAAGACCCAGCCCCTTGGAGTGGGAAGGATTACCCTCTCAGCCACACAAGAATAGTTTGATTTCATTTCTGAGTACCCCAATTGCTACTTTGCAGAGGTGACAGCTAAACTAGCTTTAACAAGTTATCCTGCATATTAAAAGCTGTGCAGCTGCATTTAACACCAAGGTCCTTATGGGGAAATTTGCCTATGCACTGTGCAGAACAAGCATATGCTCACCTGCCAGGATACTGAAGGAAAGCCTAAGGAAGACAACAGACATCCAGATGGCAACAGGTGTCATGTCTACAGGTGAGCAGCAATAGTTTATTCAACCCACAGCACTCCAGGATTCCATACATCTTCCTGTTCCCTCTCTGAATGAAAAACTAAGAAGCTTTTCAGAATTGGCTCCAAGAGAGATCGAGCAAGAAAGCCCCCTAAGAGCCCCCTATCTAAGAGCTGTCAATGCATCAACCAGGACTTTCATCTAGAACGGGAAAAATGAAGTTCAAGCCCTGGTTTTCATTCAGGGAGAGGAAGAACCTGAAGTCTGACGGCATACATCTCAAGTGACCATACTGAACATGGAAAGAAGTTTCTCAAGTTTTACTTGAAATTTCTTCCTGGACACAGGACACTCTTCCCATTCTCTTTTCCATTATTTTCTAAGTATTTAGCTTTCTCAAAATGCCTTCAGGTAGCTTCAGGTACAAGTCTTTTGAAGTGCCCTGCTGCAGTCCTTGTTTCACTATCAGTGCCACACTGCTCAGGGAATCCTACTCACCAGAATGAGAAGCAGCCTGCAGCAATCATAAGAAAAATTAGGAGTTAAAACAAGTGCAAAGTTTTGAACTAGCAAGTAAAACTGGAAGCTAACTTGGTCTTCAATTCACAGGATACAAGAGAGATGCATTTTTCTTCTGTTTCAGCAGAACATCTATCATATTTGTCACAACTCTCACAAACCAATGTATTACAGCACAGTTAAGAGAAGTGCTTGTGCTTCACTGGCCAAAATGTTCTTATTTATAGCATTAATACTGACAGATATAACATTGATTCCAGTGCACAGATTTGTTTTTCTGTACAGTAGTTTTTCTGCCTTTTGCAATTTACAGACCCCTGAAGGCATTTTCCAGGGCAGAAACTTATAAGCAAGCCTAAGTCCACCAACAAATGTTTTTTCTTAGTTGCTTTTAACCAACCACAAGGACATGCTGGCTGCAGCTTGGAGGCTGCTGCTCTGCCATCGCAAGGCAGTTCAAAGGATGATTACAGAAAATGCAGCACTAGTATGATGCTGGTGTAGGAAGTTACACATCTCTACCAAGTTCAGAAAAACCTATGAAAGCACAGCTGAGACTGCAGACAGAGAAATCAGGCCAAGCCAGAGATCTTCTTAAACACTACAGTTCTGGAAAAAGGTGTAAGTTACAAATTAATATATATGAAGGAGTGTGATCATTAGAGCATACCCTCTTCTGCAGATGGAAAATCGTCAGAGTAGCATTGACTTGTCAAGCTAACTAGGTTTTTTCCCACAAAAAGCTAAAAAATCTTCAGCTAAACAAATAAAGAATAGGAGCTGAGATCTGAATGAAGCATCACCTCTGCTCTGGAGAAACTGAACAAGAGCACATTATAACAGCATTAGAAAGCTGCTGCCACCTATAGTTAGCCAGTGGCTTTACTCACCCAGATCCCAGTTCCAACAAGAGGGAAGCAGCTGCCTAATTGGCTCATACAATAAGTGAAGGTCAGCCAAAGCATTTTCCCAGGTAATACACACCCATTCCTTATTATCAAAGCAGCTTGTCAACATGCCTAGAAAATAATGTCACAGGAAGAGAGCAGAAGTTAACCTGGAAAAGATGCCTGACAACCGATGAAGACCCACAGTTCCTTTCTCTGCCAGCCAGTCCATACAAAGCAGGTCAGCAGCTCCACTGGGAGGACTATGCTCAGACTGGCTGAGAGGCAAGAAAATAGACTCTCCTGTTTCAAAATCGCTGTAATCAGTTCTGGCCAAGAAAAAAGCAACTCTAGGGCTGCCCGAGCATTCAAGAGCAACAAGAACGCATCAGGACAAGGAAAGAACAGGAGCAGGCAGCACACCAAGCATGTCTAAGCTGGGAGTCTCAATCAATGCCTCCAAAGCAAAGCAATAGAAAATGAAAGCCACCAAAAAGCCCATTCACTTTAATTTGCTCCTGAGGGCTGGAATTGTTATAAAAAGGAAATTCATGTGAAGTACAAAATAGATCAAACTTCTAAACACTATGTTGTATCAAGGAGGGAAAGGATATTTTAGAGGGAAGCTGGTGGGGGAAACAGAATTGGAAAAGAAGTGCCCAGGCAAGAAGTGCTGGCCCTGCTTCCAAACAGCTTCTGGGGGAATGTCAACCTAGTTCCAACTCCTTTGGCATTTTATTGTGAAATGTACAAGAAGAAAAGGTAATTCTTAACTACCAGTCATACAGTAAGAGATTACACTATCAGAAGAAAAAAATCAAGAAGAGGAAAAGCAAGAGGAGTTGAGGAGAGTCTGGCACTGGTGAAGAATCAGCTGCTTCCTCACCCTTCACCTTTGATCCTCTCATTGAGCCTCCCTGGACAGATTAATTGCTGCAGGTACTAGGTAGCCAACACATCAGCTACAGACAAAAGCAGAAGAGCAAGCAGCTACATTTTAAGAGGAATAATGAACAAGGAAGGCTGGCCAAAAAAACCTTCAGCCATACCAGGCTGATGCTTTCCCAGCACCTACCCAACTCCATGATTTCCAGTGCCAATGGAAGAAAGATCTAGTGATCTTTGAATGCACCATTTGCCTACTCAATTGTTACTGATTATTCAAGCTTTGTCTTTCATACACTCCCCCATATTTCACCTGTCAGAATGGGAGAGGAATCCAATAAGCTTCCAGATGCAGTTTAAGCAATAAGGGCATGGTAGACTGAATTTCTGGGCAATGAAAGGCCACCTTGGGTACTATGACAAGGCATTCACTATCTGTTAGTACAGATTAAGGAGGAACCTGGCTTTTCTGGCTCTCCAGTGTGTATGCAGCTCCTGTTAAAATTAATGCAAGCTGTGTATAGGCCCTGAGAGTCTGCCAAACAAGTGACAAAGAGCAGCTATTCACCCAGCATACATGAGCAAAAAGGGGGACAAGACACTCAGCCATCTACTGCAAACACCTGACAACTATTTAAGCATTGAGTCAAATCCAGGAGTTTTGTATGAAAAAATGGCATAGAACACAAACACTGAGAAAGCTACAGAATATGGTACACACTCTACAGCTTTGCAGCATGTTTCTTCATAGAGGGTATAGTTCAAAAAATATTTTAAATATGCATGATAGTATACATAAATAATAATAAAGAAAACAAACTATGGTGGGTTGTTTTGGGGGTTGTTTTGCTGTTTTGTTTGTTAATTTGGGGGGTTTTTTTTAGAGAAAGATTGCCCAGGGCATAAATCCTCAGTAACCTGAACAGTCTTCTGCTAAGCCAGGTTCTCATGCAGCTACTGAAGATGTTCTCTTTTCTCCTTCAAGCATAGAATATTATATTTTTTTAGTTTATGTGTTAGGTATAAATCTGGAATAAAGCTTCAATCGTTTCAAAAGAAGTCAACAAAAAACAAAGCAAAGGTTATGGAATGACTCCCCATCTTTGACTCGTCTTTGAAAGACACACGTTATAAAACCAAACATGAATTCTTCAGTCTCTAAGAAGAGGGAAATGTTTAAAATCACTGTATTTCCAACAGCAGCCTTGCATAAGAAATCCCACTTCTCCACCAGAAGGTCTGAGCATTCATAGCACAACCTGAGA
Organism: Apus apus; assembly: GCF_020740795.1. Lineage (NCBI taxonomy): Eukaryota > Metazoa > Chordata > Aves > Apodiformes > Apodidae > Apus > Apus apus. The sequence continues at coordinate 25,799,074 of NC_067286.1, forward strand.
TCAGTGGGAATTTGCAGAGGCTGTTGGCCAGGCAATCAACATGGAGCATTATAATCTAGAACCACAAAACCAGAAGCAGCCAAAGCAACATTTTGTCCATTTTGTGCCTTGCAGGTGCCTAGGGATGCTTAATGATTTTGTGATTTTTATTTCCATTCCCATCCCCTATGTTACCCATTCAAAGAACAAAATCTCAGCGGTTCTATGCTGTAAAAAGAGACAATACTACTAACATCTACAGTTTTATGCTGCACAGAAAAATACTTCCTCAAATTAAAATAATAGTAACAATAATAACATGGTGCTGGGTAAGTTTATTGAAAACAATATATTTTACAAAGCTCAGAGAGCTTTTAAAATATTTACCAAAAATAATATTTAGTATTTAATAAGACACTAAAGATTAATGGAAATAAAAAGTAATAGGCATTTTCCTCATGCTTCCAAACATTAATACCAACCAAATGATGCCCTTTTATCTGAAATACCAGAAAGGCTGCTCAGTACTGGGACAGCCAAGATATTCAGAATTGTTGCAAGGCAAGTGGTGTTAATTTTTTCCAGCTATTCATAGTTATTTTAACAGTGGTTAAAGTTAATTGAAACAAGTTCTTAATAAACAGTAATAGATTTACCTTCCCACCCTTGGGGGCTGTTGGGAGGATTAGTTGATATTTGCTCACAGCTTTCAAGTTGGAAATGCTGTATGAACACAATTATATTCTTACAGAACCATTCTTTAGCAGCTTACTCTTGTCTATAATTAGATGCGGTGATCAGATTATATTTTATATTACACTGCCATTTTCCTTTATCAACATGCAGCAAGTGGCTCCAGAGGACACCTATGGCCCTTTAATGACTTTACTGTTTTTCAGCTAACGACCATCAAATAGACTAATCATATCCAAAAAGCAAATGAAGTAACCTGCAGGTATACACACAGTGAAAAGCATGATGCTTACCTTCTTCCACTGACTGGGCTTTGAGAAATTAGCTAATGATAATGGTTTAATAATGAAACAGATGCTCAATGCTGCTTGGCTGCTTTATGCTCGAACAGCCCTGTAGGAAACCTCCCACCCTCCTTCACTCCAAAAGCACACACAGGTGAACTTGGTGGCAGATTCCAGAGCAACCTGCCCTTTTATTTCTCACGTCCTGGAAGAGACAGGCTGCATCTCATAAGTTCTTGCTGTACATTTTCTCTACATGGTCCTCCCCCAAAGAGAATTAGGAGGCTTTTTTCTGATGGAGACTTGGCAATTACCTATCAGTACTATAACAATGGGATGAAAACAAGTAGAAAAAGAGATACTGTGACCAGTCCTCACTGTGTACTGCAGGATAGTGTCAGAAATCATATTCTCACTGCCTGCCCTGTGTTCTTGACTGAAACAATCTAAGCAGGAGAGGAAAGGTTCATGAGAAAAACATCAGCAGCAAAATTACATGAGGTTTGTGCCTTTTGAGAAGATGGGTTCAGCACTGATTACTCATGCGAGAGGAAGCCAGTACAGCCACTTGTGTATTAGCTGCTCGGGGTCACCTGCTTCCACCTGCAAAACTGCTGCCCAGGGATACAGAACAATGCAGAACCTCACTGTGCAGAGGCCAGCAAGAGTTTGAAATTGCATCCCACCACTAGCCTGTGCACAGCTAAACTGTCCTTGCACAGCCAGCATCGCTTAGTGTCCAGCTGTATCTGGATGCAGAGGCTTTAACCTACACACACAAAATATACCAGGGAAGGATAAAAAGAATGCACCTCTCTTTTGTTTTTTGTCTCTTTTTTTCTTCCCCTGTCCTCTCTTCCAGGCTCTGAAATATACACACTCCCTGCATCACAAGATGAGAAGGCCAATCTGTGTTATGTAAAAATGAGAAGAAGCTTTATATTCTGTTGTATATAAATCCCTGAAGATCATGTGGGAGGGATTCAAATAAAGCCTCTCTGCTTGTGCCATCTTTAACAAAATCCAACTGCCAATGCTTTAACACAACAGCAAAAAACTTAAAAATTTCTGAGACAGCTCAAATAATAGCCTTACAGGCTGAATGTGATAGTTCTTCTATTCTGATTCTACACCTCTCCTCTCTCGGTCACACCAGGAATGCAAGAGGGAGGCTGCAGGGTATGTTTCCAGCCATCAATAAATAAGTGAAGTCTGTTTCAATTTCTCTAAAACAATCTGCTACAAAAGTTTAAAAATAGTAACCATTTGATGCTACTGTGACAGGTCCAAGAGAGGAACTGAATAATGCTCAAATAAAGTACTTATCTTTCTGGAAGACTTTCACTGATGCAGGGAGTCAATGTCACCAACATCTGCAAGCACAGGCTTTGATGAGGCTACAGAGCCATTCATCCCAGCCTTGTTTCTCTAGCTTTAAGATTACAGAGTCTCAGGAAAGCCAACAGTGCTAATTTCCAGGTTTCCTGCTAAGAACCAACTAAGAACATTCTGCACCATCACCTTTGCAACCCAATGCATGGCTTGAAATGTGTCGCTTCTGCAGACATTTTTAGTCCCAGACCAAATGGTGTGGTCACAATTTACACTCACTCTCCCTAATGCAGAGCTCTAAATGGGGTTTTTCTAGCCTTAAATCAGTGTCAACCCATTAGTAAGGCAGCACATAGCAGTCAGGAAGTTAACGGATTTACAGGGTGGAGGTATTGATGGCTGTGAAGTGGAAACTATTTATCCTGTAAATACTGTAATAGCTAAGACAGCTCATCTCGCTATAATTTATTTGCTTCAAAAACTAGTGTAGGGAAGGGCTGGCTGCTGGAGGTTCTGTAACTGGGTGAGATGGGGGGCAGAACTGCCACAGGGGTCTGCTCCAAGCTGTACTGCCTGGCTTTCTGCATGCCCTACCACATACTCTGATGCACAACTGACTTGCAGGGGCTGTGCGGGCTGGGCTCGACTGTAGAATTCCACCCCCAGGACAGCACGCAGATCGCCAGCAAGCCCAAGTTCACTCGGGAAGCAACATATGGAACCACACAGTGTAAATTACAAGTCACCATAGCAATTTTCAGTACACTGTGCCAGGTTCAGATCTCAGAAAGCTGGGACACTTGCTTACCTTTCTGCCCTTGCCAAACCTCAGAAAACAACCTTGAGATAAGAAAAAAATATTTTAAAAGTAGGAAAGATGGATTTTTCAGCCAATTAGTAGCACATCCAATAAATATTGAACTGCTCTGTCCAGATAGGAGCCTGAGAGCATCTTAAAGCCTCCAGCTTAGCAATTCCCAGTCTCCAAATGGTTCCCTTCTGTATAAGCCCTCCACTGAATTATCTGAGAAAAAATTGGGAGATAATCCCAACGATTTCCACATAAAACCCTGCTAGGCCCTGTGAGCTTTAGAAGACTGGAGTGAGAATGAATGGGAGGGAGAAGGACAGTAAATATTCTGCACTTTATTTTTCTTCAAGGAGTAGAGAATTTATAGTTTGTTTTTTTAGGGTTTTTTAAAAACTTTTTTACTCTGCTTTGCTATCAACCCAACTAGGATGCAAACCTATCTCCTGCCTGAACAGGAAGACAGCAGCAGACCAGCAGCAGACCTGCTGCTTCCCATTCCCTGCAAAGGATTCTGCAAGTCAGCATTCTCTACTAAATGCTCTTTCAGCAATAATTCCAGTACTTACTTTCCCTGCAGCTATAGTTCTGTGCTTTTGGACCACAGAAACACTTGTTTTTTACATACAGCTTTTAAATAATTATCTCATGGTCAGTACTTACAAGTTTAGGCAAACGCCTTACTTCACAGGAAGAAAGGGACTCTAATTTTGAGCACACTATATATGGCACCCAGACCTTGTCTCCAAGGCCTACCTTGTCTCTTGGCTATGAAGCCAGTGAAGCAGCTACTGAGACTCTCTGATCATGAAACGTGCACCACGTTAAAATCTACAACTAGAGGCATGCACAGCCATACTCTGATGCTTGGGTCAGTTTAAAGCACATCAAGACAGAGCTGTGGGAATGTCCAAAACCCACCAATGCTAACTCTGATTTTGTCCCTAGCATACACGAAGTTGTAGTAGAAGGAACTTCATACAACAATACAGAGATGCTCTGAACCAAGACTTTAATTTTCAGATGTTAAAAACAAAAAGAAGCCCTTTCACTTCCCTGCTCTTGGCCGTTAACTTTCATTTGTTCAGATGCCAGCACACTCCACTTCATAAAAATTAACACTTCTTTTTCTTACAAGCTTACACTTACAAGCTTATTTTCCTTTGCCTGTACCAGCTGTTTATCTCCTGACTTGATGATTCTCTTTGGAAATGTGAGTTGACATCTGGGTATGAGCGGATGCTGTAAACTGCCAGCATTTCTGTCTACTTATGCAAGCAAAGATTAGTTCCTCCAACTACAGCAGCATCTCTCCAAAGAATGCTAACATTATGATACATAACAACCCTCTTTTTTCACTGCTATTACCCCTTTATTTTCATTCAAGTACCTTTTTCTTTTGCTGAAGGCAAAGCAATGCATTAAGGCACTAGGCAATACAAATAAATGTCATTTAAAGAGAAAGCTTCCCAGGAGCAGGATTATTATCCATTACAATAGGCAGTAAGGAGTAGGTGAGAATGAAGTACAGATCTTGGAACAGGTCAGAGGACACAAAATGACAGGAATTCGTGGGCTCTGCCTAACCCAGCTTGAGCACAGTGGCAGAGGGAACCTGCCGTCTGGCTCCAACACTTTCCTGGGACAGAGAAAATAAGAAAGGAAGAGGGAACTGCACAAAGCAACAGATATTTCACCATGACACTGACTTGTTCATTTTACCTGTCAGAGGAAAAGGTTCCATCCCTTCATCCTCAATTTCAGCAATTTCTTTCACAGCTTTTCCGATCTTGCCTATCTCATGCCTGTATAACATCAGGAGATGTACACAGAATGCCCAGCTCCATGCTCTGTGCATTCCCACCCAGCTCTGCGGAGTAAGGGACTTTGCCCCCCGCCTCTGCCCCATCACTCCTCCTTTGTTTTCCACACCCAACACACAGAAGAATCCATTGTTCATCTTAAAGGATGACACATTCAGACACTGGCAAGACAACACATGAAGCATATCACAGAACCAAAGGCCTCAAGTTAAACTCCTCCTCCTTAAACCAACTGGCTGTCAGCAGGATGGGAAATCAACAGATGCATTTGAGCTACACCACACACCATTCATCCTATTTCAAGCTTTAAAGGTTAAAGCCAACACCTTGAATTACACAAGGAATGCAAGGCAGGCATGGGACAGAAGTGTCACATGCTCCCTTGAGAGAAATGTATCTCAGACAAGGAACAACAGAGTCAAAAGCAGGTTCACACATAGTTCTTGCAGACAGAAAATCAACTCTGTTTGAGGTTTGTCCCACAGCTCTTGGGTTTGGGACAATCAATGGGTAACACAAATAATCTCCCAAATACAAAATAATAACTGTTTTTCATAAACTAAGAGAGGTTTTTGTGTGTATGTGCTAAATGTAAATTGTCAAAACTTTTTTAAAGCCCAAAAGCAGGGAAAATCCCTGGCATGCTCTGCACTTGGAAAAACTTTCTGCCATCTGAGTTTTAATTCAATAATCCTGAGGGGAAAAAAAATGAACCAAACAAAAAAAACCCACAACACCCACAAAAAACAACAAAACAACAACAACAAAAAACCCCACAAACAAACAAAGCAAACAAAAAAAAAAACCCTTACTACCACAATAAGCAAAAAGAAAGCACAAAGCAGCATGAAATAAACTGTGTGGTTGTGGTTTCTGCTAAAGTTATTATTTATCTACCATTGAATATGGAGAATAGTGAGGAATAGAAATAAAGGAAAGGAGAAAGAGGAAAGCAAATTGGGTTTCTGCACAGAGAAGGAGGATGCTATTTGGTTGAACAAGATCAGCTCTACAGAAATGCTGACGGATAGTGGGGAAATAATATGCTGTTATGGGGGGGGGGGGAAAATACCACACATAATTTTTATAGGTATTTGTATATGAACAATCCCTTGGCCTTTGTGTAAAGGCAGTCTACCATTGTGGTGTTAACACTTGGGGGGAAGGTACCTGATGCACCAAGCCTTCTACCCACAGTGAGTATTTTGATAACTCCAGAGTGGCAGTAGCTCTAGCTGATCCTTCCACTACAGAAAGGACTGTTCCAAATGCTCAAGATCGGGCCATCACATTTCAAAGTCTCCTTGCAGCCTTATTCTTCACTTTAGGAGAGGAGCCAAGTCCTACACAGACATCTGGAGACACTAAAGGAAAGGAAAAGTACAACCACCTATGATCAAAAGTATGCAGGTTACTTTACAACATAATAGAACAAAACAGTTTTGAGGCAAGGAAAGGAAAGCAAGAGCCACACTCTGCTATTAAATTACATGAAACACTGCTTTTGATTCCGCCGAGACTCTCCTATCAACAGATCAACCTGCCTGCTCACTTACGGCCTCCTGCTTCACACTATTACCACATTCACTCTCTCTTCCAAAACAGCCTTCCTTCCTCATTCAGCCTTTTCAACCACAAGAGAAAATGTTTCTGAAAATAAAACAGTTCTGACATTATTCTGAGGTCTTAAGTTCTTGCCTTCCCCAACAGCCCAAGCCATTGCTCCACCTGAAGGAATGGACTCAGAAGTTAAGGCAGATTTGCTTGCACGATGTGTGGTTTGCAGAAGGGCAAATTTATTGTGATTCCCAAAGTTCAGGAGACAGTAATCTAAGAAGGAACCAGAGAGGCAAGACACATAGAGACTCATATGTTTTCCTTACCCCTTGCAAGTTTGCTGGTATTACTGCAATTTTTTTCATTTTGCTTTTGCAATACCTAGCTAGAGATGAGGATGACTACAAGTAGAGGATCAAGAAAGAAAACATCAGAAATGTTTCCAGGAATGTATGTAGAGCAAGAAGGATCCAGAACTCTAGCACTTTCCACTGTTTGTTCAGTGTCTTCACCTTGCTTTTAGTTACACTTTCTAACTGCAGCAGTTTCCAGAAGAAGCAGTGTGTCATGGGGCTTGATGCAACATAGACCGAGGATTTGCTAATGCGCTGAATCACCTGGAGAAGTGAGTGGCAGAAATCCTTTGTGAGCACAGGCAGCTCTGGCTCTCTCCTTACAGGAGATACAGCAAAATGAAGGACAGTGAAGACTGGATGAAATGGAGAAAGATTCCAGGAAAACAGACAGCAATACCATTGACAATCACCAGACCTGTCTGCTTATTCCAACTGAAGAAAGACGGAAGAACATTCCTGCTCCAAGAACTTTCCCAACTGTCATCAAATTGTTCAAAAAGAGCAAGAGTCCACATATTCCTGTGAAAAACAGTACAGCAACTGATTGCCAAACAGACAAGATACACATCTCCCTGAAGAAAACAGATATAACAAAACAGGTATTGTCCATCATTTGGTCATCACTTGGAGACCAGAAGTTACACTGAATCTCTAGGTAAAGTTGGATATGGTGTTAAATTTGCCATTCTAGAATTCATTAAATGACAAATCCCAGAGATTTGGGATACTGTGCCTATACAGACACTTCTCATAGAGGAGACAAAAGATGAACTGCACAAGGAGATGGGTGGCTGAACTTCCCTTCTCATTTCTTTTTAGCCTTTCACATGACATGCAGTACTTGCTGCTCTCAGGAGAGAACAACTCCTCATCGTCCCACAAAACAAGCACACAAAACAGATGAAAACTTTTTTCTAAATACTCAAGTTGCAATCTTCTCTAGTTTTTCACTACAGGTGAAGGTCCCTCTTCTGCGCCTGCGCAGCCCCCGCCACAAGAAGGTATCAATTCTAATTAGGCCTGAGACTCAGTTATTTTCTGACAAACTTCAGCTCGTCAGAGCCCCACCACATGACAGCTTCAGGAGAGCAAAGTACCCGTTCTCCCTGAGGAGCCAGGCAAGGCAGAAGTGCTGCTCAGCCCGAGGCACTGGCTGGCCTTGGGAAGGCTGTGTCCTCCCTCAGGGAGGCAGCAGCTGCCTGGTGAGCAAAGCAGCAGCCACAGCACCACTAGTCTGCAGACAGACCTTCTGTAGGTGGCTTGTGCCTCAGCTGGTCCCTATAGCAAGCTCATTTAGAAAGTGCTTGGGACCCACGCTGGCTTCCATTGCCTCAGCCAATAAGGTGAGTAACCAAACACCTGGAGTAAGTACTGGACACCTGGAGCCCGTTCCTCTGCCAAAAACCACCCCCATTTCCTTGCAGGATTGCAAAGCTCTCGGTATGTCAGAGTATTAAAAGTATAAGCATCACTGCAACCTGTCTAGTGAGGATTTGGGTTGAGAAGCAAAAAAGAAGTTCTCCATTACTAATAAGAAAAAGAATTAAAACCCTTGACAAGGCCTGACAGCTCACCAACACAGGGCAAAGCACTGCAGGAACAACTGTCCTCATGGGAAGCATCAAGTACACAGCGCAGGAAAATGAGAACTGTTTGAATTAACAGGGAACATTTTCTCTAAATACAAGCTATTTTGAGGAATTAAAGCAAACAAATGTCAGCTCCATGCAGCGGCGTGTTGGGATGTGATGTGCTGTAATGTGTTGTGACACTTCATAAATTAAAGCTTTTTCTTCTTCCCCAGGGGAAGAGAATTCAAGTGCAGTCAAACACTTGAACTTGGAAGGTCTGCAGGCTTGACACTTACCAGCCCGTGACTTCACTGATCCCCTGAGTGGAGACACCTCTGTGACCACCCCGTGGGCTGCTCTGTCCTCCCTCAGCCTGCAGGCCACTGCGGCACATGGAGCTTGGAGCTCACAGGCAGACACTGCTGCCATGGCTGCGCCGCGGCTGAAACACTCATCGATCCACAGGGCGAAATCAACTGATGTCACAGCCCAAACTCTCCATCTGAGGCTACACTTATTTTATGTCCTATTTATCTGGCCAAAATCACAGTATTAATTTAAGCTGGTTTTTGTGTATGGTGTATGAAGCTACCAGCCTCACAAGACTAACTGTGGCGTGAAAGGCCAAAACCCACCCAGTTATACCACCATCCTGCTTTCGCTGGCAAGATTCAGAGATGAAACGAGAGTATGGGCTCAAGTGTCATTGATCAGTTCTCTGGTGCTGGGACTATCTCTAAGCTGAAACAACTCAACACAAGAGCTGAAATGCTTCATGAGGAAAGACTTCAGTTCTGCTTGCCCAATGTCTGGTGCAGAGGAAGCAAGCACCCTGCTCACCACGTTTCTTTGTCACAAGCTAATCTTTGAGAAGACCTTCAGAAATAAAGACGGAAAGAAACAAAAGAATGAGGAAAAGACATATGAAGGAAGACAATCTAGATGACCTTGCTGGTAAAAAAACCCTAAAACCAAACACCCAACCACTTCAGAATGTTCCTTCAGAACATTTTAGAGTCATCATTTGGAAAGCACCAATAATGAGCTCAGAGCTACAGAACCTAGAGACTTGCCAAGGAAGTTCATTAATTAGATGTGAAACACAGAAAGCCAAAAGACACAGTGAAATTACAGATAGACAACTTTAGCTCTTCTGCCCCTTCTTATTTTCTGTATACAAAATCCAGACGAAAAAGTCTTTGGGACCCATTTGATTATCTCAGATCCGGAGCACAAGAGGGTGTTCGGGACTGTGACATGCAAGACAAGACACATAGGCAAGAGCAAGATGTAGCAAAGCTGAAGAAGACGTAGTTACAAATACATTTTTGGAGACCCTTGACGTGTATACACCTTTTCACAGCTGCAGAAACTGAGGCATGTCTTCAGCTGCAGCATGTTGATGCTATAGGATACAACTCTTATTGATGCACTGAATATTTAAAGGTGAGTGTAATGTGTCTAAGCTGGTGTGTGATTGTGTCCTTACATTGCAGCCATGGCAAACATCTGTCTGACCAGAGCTAAGGCTTCCCCCTTGTGTGATGTGCACAGCAGGGGCATGGTCAGCTGCCAGAAGCTGAGACCTGGTGGGAAAAGAGGCACAGAAAAGAGGCTCACACTGTAGCATGGCCACAGCACAGCTTTACCAGCCATGGGAAGGTAGATCGCATTCTGGCATAGACCTGAGCATGGGCCTGAGACAGCTTTAGATATAGCACAGTCGTAACAGACTTCAGGCCTTGCAAAGAAATGTTAGCCCTTCCCACCTCCCCCTTGCCCTCATGCTGCTGGCACCATCCACAGTGTTGCACCACCTGTGGTGCCAAAGCCATGTAGAAACAAGGCCAACAAAGAGGGCAATGAGTTCTTACACATCCTCCCTTCCCTCATAAATCCCAGCCTGTGCAGTGCAATGTCATAAGGAAATACTAGTGTAGGTCCTGACAGGTCCATGACATCAAGGGAATATGCTGAGTTCATCAGCCCTGTGTCTCACCTATACTACACCACGGTAGCCCAGGCTCTTCGAGTTTTGGAGCAAACCCACCCACAGCTACCTCACAAGTTTTCTCATCATAAGGTGTGGCTGTGCCCTCAGAAATGTTCAGGAGAGTCTTTCTCTACAGGTCACCTCTGAGGCAAAGTAAAAGCCCGGACCTGCAGAGCCCCAGCAGACCACTTCTATTTCCTTAATTAGATCCTTGGGACAATGAGAAAAAGCTTTCTGCCAAAAGCTACCAGAGGCCTGGCTTTTATGCTAGTGATGTGTTTTGCTAGCTTAGGGCTCATTGTTGCTTCTAGAAGTCAACAGCAGTACTCTGCCCAAGTTTGGCAGCAGCAAGACTATTCCTTTCAGATGGAACTTTGCAACTACCCATGCAGAAAGGCTCATCCAAGAATGATAGCTGCTTAAACCTCAAGCCTTTGATCTATTGTCTAAACTCTAGAGTAGTAAGCGACACTTTGCTCCCACTTGTAAGCTCAGACCACTATGAGGCCCAGACAGATGCACTCTCAGAGCTCTCAAGGGAACATTTCAAAGTTTTAATGGTGGAGGCAGCTGCTCTTTATAAGCTGAAGGCAATGACACTTCATCTTTTAAATGGAGGCAGATTCTGATTTATAAATATGAAAATCGAATGTATGCAAAAGCACAACCCTGCTTCTCTTTGCACATACCCAATTCAGACAGCTGAACTGATCAGTCACCAAACTGAGTTGAAAGTCATTATGCCAAAGAAAAGACCTTGCTTGCCTAACCTCAATCCAGAATGAATCTAAACCACTGCCTTCCACCTTTTGAATACGAATAGGGACAGCATGAATATGCTGACAGGTCTTTTATTATAGCTAGAGGGAGTAGCAATAATTAAAAACCAAATCTTGTATGTATGCAGCTATGACACTTTCCTGAAGAAATGCTCTGACTTTGTCTTTTTGCAAGATTAGGCTGTCAAAACGATATTTTTTAAGTCTGTGAGAGAGTAACACCTGGGATTTCCAAGTAAAGGACGCTTAAAAGAAACTGAAAAAGGGATGACATACTAGTGAAGTTCTCCAACCTTCCCCCTACTAGTCTGTGCATAAAACTGTGTGCAAAACACAACAGCACATTGTTACAGCTGAGAGGCAATACACGGAGATGGGGAATTTCCAATTCACAGTTTCCTCAGCAACAACTCACTTCTACAAAGCCAGTGTCCATGCTTACTGGAGAAATCAGCCAGCAACAAACTCAGCACTGGCATTTTCGCCAGGCTGCTGTAGGAGCCCTAACACCTGTGGGTTTAGTACTTTAATTAGCAGGTGAAACATAACCCTCCACCTACTTGGTGTTAACTAATTTCTCAGTTGATCTTCCCAAGCTCTGCAAAGCACATTTCTCACTGAGCACCACAGGTAGCACTGGCAGGTGTGAAGTCAAAAGGGATATGAATCATTAAAAAGTCTGAACAATTGAGGTTGAAGGGAAAAAACAGAGGAAAGAAAAGCTCTTTATAAACTAAGGAATGACAACATGGTTATTTTAAAACATTCAAAAAGGGTACTTTTGAGGCTGAAAAAAATGGTGACATAGAAAGCCTAGACGGTGAGGGGTCTGGCACACTTCAGATGTGGAGTAAAATTTCTAGAGCACATTGAGATCATAAAGGATCTTAGCAATGGGATGGGGCTCATCTCCTAAGTCCAGAGAAAGAGCCTTTTCCATGAACTTTGCTGTTGTCTGGTCACAAATCTGGAGGGAGAATGATAAAATAAAGCTTACTTATGTCCACCTACTTCAGTTCCAAGTGTGATTGCTAAGCATGAGCCATATAGACTCATGTCTCAGACAGTGCTTCAGACAACATCAGCTGTTTCCAAGGTTCCTGTCAGTGCAAAATGAACTTAGTCCCACCATGCCTGGAAGCTATTTTTCCAAGTGTCACCACAGAAGACTTCACAGCTTTGTCTATAAACTACTTTCAACCCAACTACCCGATAATAACAACTTCTTTTGGCATTAACAGCTTGCTCATCAATTTAGAAATTATAGTATCCTAATGCCCAGTCCTAGTGCTGTAGGTTTAGGCTCTCAGAATCACTCCTTGGATGCTACTAGCATGGATACCTGACTTCACCAGTTCATTCTGCTCTAGTCTAGTAGGTCACAAAGTACAGATTTGCCACACTGCTACAGATCCCATCACCTACACTTTACTTTCAAACCAGAACCTCGTATCTGTCCCTGCATGCATTACTTTTTAACATAATTGCTGTTTGTCCCATTAACATCCACCACCCCACTTTGTCAGGCTCCTGAGGGTTTCCAGGCAGCTGCTTAATGCCTTCCTTCTCCAGGGATTTATATTTCCCCATATGCTACTGAGCTGCAAGTTGAACTGTTGTGTAGTTACCTCACATGTCTGGCAGAAGAAGGAAACGTGACAGCAACTTAAATTATTGGCTCTCAGTCTTTAGGATATATATTTTTTTGTCATTTTCAGAACATTTTCTTTTTATTTTTTTTAACGTTTGTCTGGCTCATTCTTCTCAGAAGCCAGAGTGGCATAAAAATACTGTTGCCTGAATTGAGAGAAGGGTCAAGCAAATAGCAGCAGTGGGCAGCCTGGCTGGGGTCCTCATCATGGAAGAGCAGTTGTGTGCCACCGACAGCTTTACCTGAGATTGCAGAGTGCCCCTGCTAGGCTCCTACCGAGACATGGAGGACAAAAAAGTATCTCTAATAAGCTCCGTTTTCCTGAATTGTTGAGGAGGAGGAGATAGAAAATCATTCCTCTAACATTTCTGGAAAACTCGAAGAGGTTATTGCTATGGAAATGGCTCTAGCAAAGCAGGTGCAGAAAAGGGGAGCAGCAGAGAGACACGTGGTGCACCGTGGACGAATTCCTAACACTCAAAATTAAACCTGCAAACCTCCAGCAATGCAATCTATTTTGGATAACATCAACAATTTGCCTTTGGTTTTATGTCAACAAAACCACAGGTAAAGGACAATGAAATGAAAAGCTGAGGCTGCCCAGGAGAGCTCCAGCTGCAGAGCCACACAAAAATAAAACAACACCAGTACATATGGCAGTAGAGAAAATCCGGTATAGAACAGGATTAGTTGCTTTTTCCTCCAACTGAACTAATGCTAACTTTACACTGGAGCTTGTCTAAAATAATCAGGACAGCAACAGAGTTTCTTTTCAGGAGCGTTCAAGGCTAAAATAAAGCCAGGCTGGAGGAAGCCTTTAGCAGAAGAATGGAACAGAAAAGCTCTGATTTTACTACATCAATGGCTGTGCCACTAAAATGGAGACTGAAGTTCAGCAAAGAAATAAAAATCAGTTTAAAAATAAGGTGAGAAACAAAAAGCTCTTTGAAAGAGACTTCATGCTACAAATAAACTGTGACTCCACATCAATGGGTCTGGGTTAGTTTTAATACTAGGCATGCAATCTCTTCCTTCAAGCGTATATGCATACATGTATACTTACATATTTTTCTCCAGACCAAAGAGTGTGGTCCCAAGTGCAAAGCACTTCAACAAATGTTCTATTAGAATTAGCATTACTTTGTGACGTGTTTATGAGTTCTGATAATTTGAGGCTTGTGCCTGTACAAACACATCTGCAGCAAACTGGAGGTTTTACCTAAAAACACTGAGACTCTTCTGGTGCAACTATGTCATCTTGGTGAGCTAAAGATTTTTAGAAGAACACTTTTCCTAATGGAGGGCAGATCACCAAGAACAGGGTGGAGTGATGAACAATGACATTAAAAAGCGTTTTGAGGTCTTCATATCTTCAGGGAAATAAAAGCCAGGCCCCTGGGATAAAATTTAACAATGTCTCTTTAAACTTGTTTTTCTTCCTTTTTGGCTGCATGAACATCTGTAATTCCCAAACTCCTGTCCCTACGCCCACCAGCTGGTGAAACTGAAAACTGATCCAGCAGAGGTCTGATCCTTGCCAGCACAATGAAAAATATAACACCATTGGGCATGACACAGCTCCACCACAATATCAGAGTGCAGTGCACTTGTAATTTTAAACAAATATGAACCATTTCAGACACAAATGTTAAGACACTACTTAAATAAATTGTTTGCCTTCCCTACTCAGAGAAATCTTGCAAAGATAGCAGTAAAGGTCTCCCAAGGAAGGCACAGGTGATGAAAATGGCTCTGGGCTGCTAAGGGTTAACCTCAACACTGGCAGCATATTTTCATTCAAGCAACTAAGCTTCTGCTGGAGGGGAATTTTACAAATAAACTTGCAGGCTTTGCAGATCAATTTTCTACTTGGTTTTCTCACTGTTTTCTTTTTCAGACACATTTTGAAGTTTTAGTGCTGTTTTTGAAACAATACAGGCCCCCACCATTCCGCCTTTTTCCCAGTACTTGAAACCACATACGGAGCTTTGGTGGCATTTGTATTTCCATCAAGAGTATTTAGGAATAAACAGCTATGAAAAACATTACCCTAGGGCTCCAGCACTGCAGAGCATGCAGTACAGACCTTCACTGTCTGAATACTCAGCAAGCATTTAAATTATAATATTACATTAGAGTGGCTGCTGTAGCCATGTAAATAATTGTGCATTGTCCCTGTTCATCGATTTATTTTCATACGTGCACACATACTTGTCTGAAAAAACACTTAAAAAAAAATTCAAAACCCAGACAGCAATAATCTAATAAAATCTAAAGTAA
Source organism: Apus apus (assembly GCF_020740795.1). Taxonomy (NCBI): domain Eukaryota; kingdom Metazoa; phylum Chordata; class Aves; order Apodiformes; family Apodidae; genus Apus; species Apus apus. Next base: position 25,814,180 of record NC_067286.1, read on the forward strand.
ATCAATAGACTACTTAACAGCAGAGAGATAAACTGCATTTAATAAGAGTTAGAAGGGATGGGGAGAAGGCTGTGCAAGATTCAGCCACTAATAATTCAGCAGAGACCAGGAGCAAGAAGGACACAAGCCTGAAGTGGATGGAGAGGTGGACCAGGTAGCACAGGGAGCAGAGCACTTCTGAAAAAAGCCCTCCTGTTTTCAAAATGCTGGTAACAGAGCAATAGGAATCAGGAGATTTCTTGACAGGCATAAAATGTAACAGAACCTGGTGAATATTTATGACAGGATGACCTTCAAGGGGGCACTCAGCAGTTGTTAAACTTAGTTTTTGCTAATGCAGGGGCTCTCATACAGATGTGTAGCAGTTATATAAAAACTGGGTCTCAAACAGCTGTGACCTGAGGGTTCTCTCATGAGAAAGCAGTGAACATTTTTATTCCAAAGTTGTTTCTAGGGCCTGGTGGCACTTAAAGATACTGAAACTGAGGCACAAAAGTTAAGTTTCCAAAGAATCAAGAGTAGAGCTGGAAAAGGGACTAGTTCACTTGTCTAGAAGTCCTGCACCCTGTTCACTAGCCATGTTTTCTGGTTGCATTGTGCCTCACAATAAAGAACTGACTGCAGGAGATTACAGGTTCTTACATGCAACGCAGGCAGCACAGTAAAAGAAGAAGCATTGTACAGCAGGGCCACCTATTCAATATGTATCAAGACACTGTAATATAATCTCTTCACAGTGTGTCTTTGACTTCCAATTTATGAAGCTTCAGCAACAATTCACAACCACCCTCCTCTTAGCTGTGTCAGCAAAATAACCAAAATTAGAACAGACAAGATACCAAACTATTTTACTCCTCCTTCCCAAGTCAAGTCTGAAATACCTCAAGCAAATAGGAAGAAGGCTGGAGGGTGCAAAAAAATTATCTCCTTGGTTTATTTCTTCTTAAAACTGGACATATTTGCACATCAAGCATAAAGATAACACTATTGTATTTAGGGATTTTTGGTACATTTATTTTTAATTATTATCCAAGCCCTTGCAGGGCATTGTCATTCTGCTTCAGTGTTACAACTACTCTCCTTGATGGGTTTTGCTGACAGTGAGAGCCCGAGACAAACTTAAAATGTTTATAGAACAACTGACTGGATCCATCTCTGAAATTATTTCCTTCTCAGTCAGCAGAAGAAACAGATGAGATGCCACCTGAACCACTCTGTTTCTCTCACTTAAAAAATTCTCCAGTACTAACGCCTGGCCCTTGTGCTCTGATTTTGAACTCCGCTGATTGGACAGTCTATAAAAATTATTACTAGAGAAAAGCAGTTCATAGATCTTATCAAGAACCTGTGGTTTGAGGCTTAGACTTTTGGGTTGCACCCAGTGCCAGGGTCATTCTCACTCTCAGTCTTGCATGTATTAACTTTCCCCAGTTCAAAAATCTCCAACCACACCACTTTGACACGAGACATTTTCAGGGCTGATAGCCACAACTGAGGCCCATTAGCTGTGGTTTTAACACCAGAGCCTTCCCTGCCCTGCAGTGCCGGTATGCAAAACAAACACACAAGCTTTAACCAAGCTTTCTGCAAACTCTCAAGCACATCTAGCACAACATATTTGAAGAATGAACTTTCTGAATGCAGCACCCCTCACTGAGCTCATCCTTTTCTTTCAAATCTTAGCAAAAGGAAGGAGAAGGGGGAGATGCCTTAGATGCCTTATCCGTATTAAGAAAAATGAGACTTTCCCCTCCTTCAGCAGACTACTGCAAGAGTTCAAATAATCCCAGGCTTGTGAAAGTTCAGTGAAATAAAATACCTTCTTATGATTTATAACCTTCTGGGGATTTTCTGAGACTCAAAAGTATCACATGATACCAAGCACATTGACATGCTAGATCAACTCTCTTCAGTAAAGCAGTTTTCCTAAGTTCTAGTCAAACTCAACACAGCAAAGCAGAAGTGTAAATACTCTCTGGTACCCAGTGAAGATCCTGGTCAGACTACAGAGACATACTGCTTAAATTACTAGTGAATCATGAAGGATTTTAAGTTGTGCTCCTCTTAATTACCTTTTATCTCTTCCTTCCAAATAACTTTTTACATTTTCTTACTCTCTTTCCAGTGAGTATTCTAGTCTGCTCATCAAAGAAGCAGATGAATGTCATCATCATTGACACAATATATGCTATTGAAAATAGATGCACCTTGTAGCACCAATGTGGTGATGAGCTGGCAAGGAGCACCAACTACCAAGCCAAGCAGCACAGCCTCTCTAGTCTCAGACAAAGCTCTCTCCTCAATCTTCAAGTCCTGTTTCCTATTGCATTTTATCTGGATAATGAGCAGAAGGATTACAGACCATGCTGGCTTTCACCAAAGGATATTCTGCATATGCTACTTCCAAGTACAGATCAAACAGGCAACAGCCAGAACGTCTCTCATCAGACCCACTGCTCCTTTCAAGAAGCACTGAGTGTTCACAGCTGATTTTATTAAAACTACAGATGATGACTTAATCAAAGACAGGTTTTGAAGGAAGAAATGATGTTGGGTTAGAAGAAGCAGGAAGGGGATAAGTAGGGCAAACCGTAGAGCTGATGTTGGGCTTTACTTTGCAAATCATCAGTTCTTCCTTCCATCATAGTTGTAGGCATTTGAACTAAGAGTGACATTTTGGAGGTACATCTAGTTACTATAAGAGCAGAAAATAAAAGGCTGCGACATATGAAAACAAAGTATCTCCTCACTGGGTCACATCGGAAGCATGCTGCCAAAAATGCAAGTGAAGATTCATCTGTTCTAGGGACTACCAGATTAAAATTTCCAAAACCAGTACTATAATCAAATCCTTTGCTTAACAGAGTATTAAAAACCAAGATGAATAGTATAATTTCAGTGCTGGAAAGGTCTAAGGCTTCCCTTCCTTTGCCTTCACTCCGTTCTTTCTTTTGGGGACGGCTGGTGAGAGAACAGAACAGTGTTATTAGATTTACAGCCCTGCTGCTTTTCAAAACTGAACTGAAACATAAAATCAGAAATGCTTCAAAGCAATGTAGGACCTGGCATCATGTCTCAGGGAGTTGGTTGCGCATACTTCTGTCTGTACTTCTGGAAAGTAAAGCAAATAGGCTATCCTACCTGCTGTGCCATGGGTTGAAGGGGGGAAGGGGAGAAAGCATGCCCAGATACACAGCTTTGTGGCACAGCAAAAAACAACACTTGGGTGCAGCAATTCAGTTTAAAGAGCAGCTCAATCTCATGCAGGTAATTGTAGCATCCAAGCACTAACATAACCCTATTGCACACTGAATCTCTTCTGTATCCTAAGAAACCCAGAGAGAAAAAGAAAAAAAATCAGAGACAGGAAAGACATTTTGTAGCATATCAGTCAGTAAATCTACAGAAAGGAGGTTAAAACTACTCACTTAATACAAAACAAAGTAAGGAGTTATGCTAACATGTTACAAAGCAGATTCCTTCAGTCTGGTGATGATGATTGTCCAGTTGAGCATACAGACCCTTTCTAAAAGTTAGAACATATGCCTGCAAAGAATAGTCCCAGACTATGTAATAAGATGCTAGCCAAGCCTCTCTAAACCATGAAAAACTAAGCATCACACATACTTATTATTCCAGTCAGCACAGGCTAATAATAAGCACACTTGAAAGAAAAGCCAAGGAATTGGTAAGCCAAGGAGAGGCAGAGGATGCCCAGATGACAGAAGAAATGCATATGAGGTGTTACATAGAAAAGAATTAGTGAAGAGGATTGAAAATGACAGGCAAGTAATGATTAAAAAAAAGAAAAAAAAAGAAAAAAGCACAGGGACAAGCTAATTACTTGCCACTGAAGGAACCTTCACCCTCCCAAATCCAGCTAAAACAGAGAAAGCAAAAGAAAGATAAGGCAACAAAGTATTTTTCTCTTTTACCAGCTGTTAAGAATTTTAAAGGTACAGTCTAGAAAAAAGATAATTAATTGAACTCAAATTATTTTTGCTCTGTGCACTGAAACTAAAGATTAGGGGATCTTATGAATGTACAAAATATCTGAAGGGGGGGTGTCAAGAAGGTTGGGCCAGTCTCTTTTCAGTTGTGTCCTGTGATAGGACGAGGGGCAATGGCTGCAAACTAGAGCACAGGAACGTCCACCACAACATGAGGAAAATCTTCTTTACTGTGAGGGTGATGGAGCACTGGAACAGGCTGCCCAGAGAGATTATGGAGCATCCTTCTCTGGAGACTCAGTCTGGATGGGTTTCTGTGTGACCTGCCCTAGGTGATCCTGCTCTGGCAGGGGGTTTGGACTAGATGATTTTTCGAGGTCCCTTCCAACCCCTAAGATTTTGTGGTTCTGTTATTACCTTAACTCCAAACTCAGGTTCATTAGTTCCATGTATTTTCTCCACAGGACTGCCTTCATTCCAGTTTAAGTCATCCAATAAAACAAATTATACTTGTAATTTGATTAATGAAGATACATATTTTTTAAAGTAACCATATAAGAAAAGCCTGGATCTGGACTGATTGCTCTCTAGTGGGTTACATTATTTTCCCTGAAATTGAGGACGCTTTTCAAAACCACATTCACATCATTCACAGCAAAGAGTCAATGAAAGTCAGCACAGTCCCAGAGCTGGCTGAGGCCACTTCTCCATGGGTTTTGCTTCAGGTTCTTCCAGTAGCACTGAAATTCCAGTTCAGTTTATTTCCTCATCTCAAACTAAGTTGTTGCATGAAGAGCTCTTGGAAGACACTGGTGGTCATCTACAGCTGCTACCTAGTTCTGCTATACTATTTTTGGTGACCATGTTCATGACTGTATTGACAGCTCACACTGAATTAAGTTCAGCTGGCTTTTGAAGACTTTCCTCAGTCTAAAAGCACTGAACACGCCAGTGTTTCATGCTGTATTGGTGGACAGCTTTAGATGGCATCTAGATTTGCTGTGGAAAAAGGGCAGACGACAATGGAATTTCACACTTATTTCTGTTTACAAAGTTAACTCATTTATTGGTCCTGAAGGTCACTGCCAGTCTATAAGAAGGATCTGTTTTCTAGCTAATATGGACTAAGATGAAGCGATAAAATGCAGGAAAGCAGCTTTTCTCTACGGTGAGTTGTTGTATCAATTAGCTTAGTTGATAGGAAACACAAAAACATTATAAATCCTTCAAGGGAACTTTTTACTTAATAAAATGCAAAATATGTTTTTTGAAGGATTTAAAGCTCTTTTCTGATCACTAATCAGTCATTTACTGGCCTTCGCAAACCAGAAAGCTCCCTGATGTTCCAAGAGGGTACAACGCACTTGAAAGAAGGCAAGATGGTCACTGTTCATTTCCAGTTCTGCTATGTTCCTTATCACTTACTTCCAGCTGCAATGCAACATCTTTACAAGTAAAGCAGAAAGAGCCCTCTCTCTGTCACTTTTTGTATATTTTATCCCCTTGAACATAATAATTATCCTCATAACAAACAACTGCCAGGATATGGTTCCTCCATTCCTCCCAGACTGGTTGCCTGACAGCTGACTAGTGAATCTGGAGACTCTTCCTGAGCAAATGGCTTGCTATCCTTCACCCAACAAGTGAAGTACAGCTGTGTCATGCCCATGGATGACATGATTCAGAGCAGAACTAAGAAGCCTGAAATGAGCTAAGTTTATAATCTCTTGGTGTTGAGGCAGGTGCACTGAAGGCAAATGCGCCCAGGACAATTTAAAAGGTCAAACATGCACTTAATCCCTCTAAGGTATTACTGAGTGGAAACTAGTTCCTTGGATTTGGATAATTTTTCTTCTCCAACATACACCATATCAAGTCTACACTGGTTTGCAAAACTTGATTTCAGGAAACCACTGATGGTTCCTTTCTGAAAATTCCCAGAGCTCCAGCTGTGCTAATACTCTGCCTGTGGTATCACTGATGGGTAAAGCTGGCGTAAGTTGACAATGCTGCTGGAAGAAGTCCTACCCTCCCTAGCTCAGTCTCTTCTTATCAGCCTTGGGCTGTCCTAGCCAAAAAAAAAACATGTCAGCTCCCCAGTCTGATTTACCAGAAAGCTGCACAAATGGACGGAAGAGATGAGCAAGGGAACAAAGTGCTAGGGGCAGGAATAACTTCTGTCAGAGGCAAAGCTGACTGGAGACATTATCTTACCAGAGTCAAATTACAGCTAAAATTCTCAGTGAAGTTTAGGAACTGATGTATGGCAGAAATAAGAAATTATTTGGGCTCCTTCTGAAAGCAGTTGCATCAGCAAATGTTTCCTCATATGAGAACTGTCCTAGTTATAAACAGCTATGTACATACATAACTGTATAGATACCATTACACACCTACATGGTAGACCTAACCAGCAGGGTTCTAGTACAGGCCACAGCTGAGCTTCACCTTGTGAGAACAGGGAATCTGCTTCTCAGTTGCCAGTGTATTTAACATAAAAGCTGAGAACAGACGGTAAAATAGCTGTCCTTAATAAGGAAACACTGTAAACCCAGTCTGCTGTCCGTATAATGTGTTTACTTAAAACAAACAGAGCCACAAACAAGAATGAAAAAAGCCCCAAACTGAGCAACAACAACAAATAAAACCTGCTCAGTTTCATATAAACTAAATAATCTCCTGAGTTTGTGGCAAGGAACTGCAGCATCCAGTGACAGAACAGCAACCTTATGCAAATCGAAACAAGATTACATGCAGTAGTATGAATCTGCTTTCAACAAAATGCACTCTCAGGAATTGGCTTCTTTTCCACATTATAATCTGTCCTTTTGAGAACATTTATATTTAATCACAACACAGAAACACAAGAATTTCAGAAATTTTCTTTCAAACAAACAAGCAAATGAAAAGCACCATAAAATTTATGCAAGAACAAAGCTAGTGTTGACCTCAAGAACCATTACGACTGTGACTTCCAAACCCAGAAATAACCATCATAAAGCTTATGAAGTCTCAGGCGAAGGAAAACTTGCATGAAGGACAAATTGCTATAATTCTGGAAATGGTCACTGCCCTGAAAACTAAATTCATGCTGAGAAACAAAACACCTCATGACTTATTCCATAAAGACAGCATTTCCAAATGACTCCAGCTGGTGCCCCCAGATAGCACAAGCAAGTTAAGGCTGTGGGCAAAGTTACTGATTGCACAGAGAAGCAAGGCTGGAGGTGAACTGGCAGCTTGCAACATGGAACCATGGAAGCAGAGAATCCTTCTGCTTGGAAGGGACCTGAAGAGGGTAATGGTTCAGCTCCTCCTCCAAGTACGATTAATCAAAGTAGAAGCCAGATATACATATAAATGAGTAAAAAGTAGAATCTAAGGACTAGGAAAATAGTATATAGGCCTCATCAACATAAAGAGAGCCTAAAAGCAGCAAACTAGTCTAACTGTCCCATGTCCAACCTTCACAAACAATATTCCTGAGAACTCCACATGGCCCCACAGGCTCTTTAACTGTCAAGCACTTAATAAAAAGACCACCTAATTTAGCAATTATTTTGTGAAAAGTGCTGGTTTGCTCCATCAAAAGCACCACATCATCTTCTAGTCTCCTGCACAAACTTGTTTGCTTGCCACCTTCTCCCTTGGTTCCTACTGCATTCCCCTGTACTGTCCCATGCAGCTGGGCAGCACAACGGGGGTGAGGGAGCCAGGATACAAGTGACCTGAACAGCTACTGGATACATCATACAGAAAAATGGCTAGAAGAGGTCTTCCATTTTCTGGGACTCCTAAAACACGAAGGGTCTGAGGAAAGTGGCCTTAAACAGCACTATGAGTGGAATATGGGCCACATGACATGGACAAGGGAAATTAAGCCCATGCACAAATTTTGACACATGAAAAAAAAAAGAGGCTTTTTATCAGTGACTATTTTCAGCAGTGACTCTACCTGCATATGCCTGCACAGAGAGGTACATCATACAGGCTAAATGCATGCCACTGCATCTTTCAAAAGGTTGATATGATCTCTTCACCCTCCCTGTACCTTCCAGTACATGTGACACGTCATCAAGGGAATCTCACTTTTTCTATCATTATCTTTTGTAGACAAGCTTTTACACTGCTGATTGTGGCTGCTCATATAAAGGCAGAACAGACAAACTGTGATGGGAAGCAACAAGCACTCCTAGTATGGAATTAAATCACACTGGTCTTCTGAGGCTGACGCTCTGTCCCAGTGGTGTAAAGTCCAGAACACATGTTTACTTGGTTCCTTCAGGAGGCACAGAGATAGGTAGCAGAGAACTGAACCATCACTGGTTGAAGGTACAGCACCAGCCAGAGTAGGACAGTGACTGTACTCAGTGTTATCTTCCCTGTGCCCTTAAAAGTTAGGGGAACTACCTATTGCTGAAAAGCTAGCTTTGCCTTTTGGTATTGTGTATTAACAAAAAAATCAACCAAAGTTCACAAAAAATGCATTTGGGAAATAGCTCCAACAAAAGTAACCTATGCTCTGCATATAGAAAATGCACCTCTAATACAGTCAACATGAGGCAGAAAATCATTAAAACTACTTCAAGGGGTTTTTTTGGTTCAATAGCAAAGAGATAATACACTTGTGAGTGTCTGTGTGGAAGAGTAAGAAGACTGGCTGAGAGACAGACAGGCATCACGAAACTCCAGAGACCTCTACAAAGTGTGTGACGTAACATATTTTGTGAGCATTCATTCAAGTTTGACATGGACTTGGTCAATAGGGCAGCATGTCATGAAATGATATCATAAAGGGAGCTGGCCAGCTCAGCATATTAGCAATGGAAATCTTCATTTCTAGTTTACCAATCTGAATACATTCTCAGCTGGAATCCAGCCAAACATTCATAGGTCTATGAGTAGTCAGGGCTCCAGACCCACTTCCCAGACAGATTTACTAAATTATCACCAAAGCTAGCCAACATAATGGTATTTTCAAGATTGAAATGGTCATTATTACCTTTCTCTTTCACCTATATTAGATTTTGAGGGATCAAGACAGGCGGCTTAGAAAGGGAAATTTCCCTCAGTTTTGCCAAACCTTTGTATCTTCTGGGAATAGTCAACCTTAGCAGGTTTTAAAATCAAAGTAACTCACAAGCTCCAAACATACTTAATCCCTTTATAAATCCACCTTCACTATTTAATCTACTAACAGACCTGCCACAGCCACAGAGAAAACGGCTTCTGGGATTGGTGCAGCTTATTAGAATGAAAGCTGTAGGGGAAGGAGGGATGAATGCAAGAGCCTCTCACAAAATGTTCCGCTTTCAATTTAGCTAGAAAGTGAAAACACCATGAGCATATTTCAAACAGTAAGAAATAATTCTCGTTAAGAAAACTCCTTAATAAAAAGTGGCTCCTTTTATGGATTTCTTTCTTCTTTTCAGTATACTGGTAAGTATTTAGTAGTGCTGGGTATTTATTTTCTTTATTTCCATTTCTTTCTTCAGCTCTGGCATCTAGACACTTAACCAGATAGATGCTGAGGCTCCACATTGCAACCAGACCCCTTTGGTAAGCAGTATTTTATGGGCCTTGTTTTCAGAGACAGACAATGTTCTGATCTCTTGAATCGTGGCTGCTTTAGCAAGATGGATTTTCCCACCTCTCAAGGACAACCTGATAATACCAGCAAGAACCCTGGAATCAGGTACTGAAAACCATAATGCTATATATAAGTGAGTAAAATAAGGGAAAGATTAAAGAACACTTTGAACTTGGAAATTAACAATGAGCTTGCCATTTAAGTCTGACAGAGCTCATGGTTGTGCTAAACGATAAATACAACAGCAATGAAAAACTCCCTCTTGTGCCATTCTAGATGCTGTTTGCTCTCCGTTAATCTTCATCCACCTCCTTCAAAAGTACAGAACAACAAAAGATTACTTGAAAGCCACTACAGGTCTTGCAAACTCATTATTCTTATAATCTGAAGCAACTTAATCTTCTATCCGTAACACTGCTGATATTTTGCATTTTTTCACAAAGCTTGCAATATTAGCATTGTTTAAAGCCTAAGCTCCCAGAGTTACATAGTGACAGGAAAATCTCATCTCATCTGGAGTATAAATAAAAAACAGCTTGAGTGTATGATCATTAAGAACAAACACATATGTATTCTTATTTTTAATGTGTATATATATAAGATTTGCAATTTTATAATCTCATTGTTGTGGCCACCTTAGAATTTGGGTCCAAAAGCTATGAATAGCACCCAATTCCCACCCATGTCTGGGGTGTGACATTCCTGGGTGTCATCTCTTTTCATGTTAAGACTCTGTCCTTTCCACAGACCACACGTGAAGATCTGGAATGTATAACTGCAATTCTTTTACCTGTATGTATATTTTAATTGCTATTACAAAACTGACATCTTTTGCCTCAAGCCTTCACTCTTAGTTCAGTATCAAGAAGCATGCATCATCAGACAACTGAAGTGCAAAATTTATTCTTCAGTCATAATTCCACCTCAAAGTGTGCAAATCAGACACTGGGTATTACGATATGGAATAAGATTATAAATTCATTATTTTATTTCTCCATGTCTGTACTCTAATATTCTGAGTTTTTATATTCTGCTTCACAAGTGTAGGGCAATATGTCATTGCACAAGAAAAACTAAAAGTCTCAGCTTAAGCTATGTCATGATTTGGAAAACCTGACAATATACAGATAAAGAATCATCCACAGTACTGAAGATCATCTTCGCATGTTTGTCAGGTTGAAACCTCCATTGCATTTCTGAAAATAGAAGATTATTGAAATTTAAACACCTTCTGTCAACTGGTCATTGGCAAATATAAGAACACCCACTCCAAAATGACAGTCAGACTTCCTCCCTGATTCAGAAGAGAAAACTGAAGTGGAAGATGATCCTGGACATCCTCACCAAAACACCTGAGAAGGGAGGCAAGGCAGTTAGAACACTTGAGATTAACATTATATAGGGAGAATAAGAAGATTCTCAAATGAAAAAAAAAATAAAAAAATTCCAAGTTTCTAAGTTACAAAAGAATCAAATTACAGTTTTAAAATTCTGGAAGTGAAAGAAAACAAAATAATTAAAAATAATTGTGTCTCATGGATCTGAAAGTGTCCGAACACGAGCAAAGAGAAACTGCTGAATTTTAAAGACATACAGAATTGTATTAAAAGTCTATTACAAACTGTGTGGTGAGTTTCTTGGCAGGGGAGCAGTGTTTCTCAGTGGAGGGAAGAAAATAATTTGGGGAACTAGTGACTCCACGGATGTTACTTTACTGTTGTTGAATCACACCAGAGATGAGATAAAGGAAGTCAGAGCTCTTTTAATGATCATTTTACAGCTGGACAGGAGCAGGGTAGACTCTGTGACACAGGGTTTATCTCTTTGGACACAAAGTGTACTGCTTTGCAAGATGGATGATGCCAGCAAAGCCATCACACAGGCAGACCAAGAGACAGACATCATCTCGTCCCTGTATTTTTCATTTAATGGCAAAATGCTATCTTTCCACTGTTCAGCCACAGAGCCATGAAAGGCAGTAGAGTAATTTATCAGGCAACCTCTTTAAGCATCCCTCTGACATTAGTAAATATGAATGTCTCAGTGGAGCACAAAAATTTTTAGGTCCCTGCTTCCTTCCCAAATCTAAGTTCCCCCAGAGAACTATGTGCTCTCTATCAGGCACAGATGCTAAATGTCAATGATCAGCATCTTAGTAAGAAACAAGCTTGTCTGCAGGAAATGTGCAGCCCTTTGCCACCTGCAACTCAGTAAATAAAGACTGATTATTTATTTACTTATTTATTTTTAGGATTGTCTAGAATGATAAGAGAAATTAGACCACTACCAACCCAATGACAAGCCTCCCGAAAAATACACAGGAGCCTCAGTACTTTTAGAATCCAAGTAGTAATTGTACATGTTCTTTTTAAGATACTTTAAAGATTTGGTGATTTAATTGCTCCTTCTGCTCATTTGGCATCAGTTTTCTCTACTGCACAGAGGCATCTCCCCTTGTAGTCTTAGCCATGTGCAGCATCTTTTCCAAGTAGGCTCTCCATTAGGCTAACCAGAAAACATTTTCCTTCTGTTCCTTACCTCTGTCTTCTTAACTTCTTACCTTCTGCATTTCATTATTCTTACTAAATAAAACAGAATTGTATTTTTTAAGTGTGTTTGCAAGAGAAGAAAAAGGATCCATGCCCTCCTTTGGTACAGATGAAAGTTTTTTGCTCTCCTGGGTCACCAACTAGCAGAGATCTATCCACATGGGTTAAAAGCAGACACTTAAAGAAAACCCTCTCTTTGTTGAACCAGCAGCAGAATGAAACACAGAGCCTTTATCTCAGGCACTCTGTGGAGCTAATCCATTAACTCTCCTTTTCCTTCTCCCTCTTTTCTTTGAATTTCTAGGTCAAGCTATCAGGTTTTATTCTGCTAACCAAAAGAGGGGATTTAACACAGCTTCCAAGCACTCCTGTGCTAGGAATCGACCACAGCTCTTACACAACTTACCATATAGAAAGGCATATTCAAAAGATGGCTGCAAGGGAGAGGTGCAGAAGGCTGCAAGTGAGGCCCTGCAGGATGGTAAACTAAGTCATCCAGCAGCTTCAAAGCAGCAGAGGTCAGATGGGCAGGATCTCACAGGAGGACATCACCTGTCCTGCTGCTGGCAGAACGCTCAGCAGGTGCTGGGACCCAGTGTGGCAGTGTCTGCAGACAGCTACAAACATCACAGCGTGTGTGGTGGTGCTCAGAGATCCACTGCAGCAGTGCTAAGAAAGGTCGGGCAGGGGTGCTGGTGAAAGGCTTTCTGTAGCCTGTTTTTTTAAGATCTTTATTTAGACTACACTCTTTTGGGGCTAAATATCAGCCAGTCTGTAGATGGTAAAACCATGGATTTACCATTTATTTATTTATTACAACATATGGCAAGGCACAGGATGGGTGTGTTTCCAGCATTTGCTGGTGGCTCTCTCTGCCAGCATTTTATAATTTTTCCAGCCCTGTCTTCTGGCCACCACTGACTCTTCCCTTTCATCTGTATTTCTTCCCCTGTTTGCTTCAATATCTGTCAGGAGCCTAAAAGGTGGAAGTATCCTCATTACCATTCTAGACACAAGGTTGTCTTTTATGTCACCACCTACACAATATTATCTTTATTTCAACACCTCTGAATACTCTCATTATGCTGTTTCCTCTCTGGTCTGTGATCTGTTTTCTGCTGTAGCTAAATGTCATAAAAAGCCAGCATTACCAGGCAGACAATCTTTCATGGCCCCTCCAGTCATCTCTGATGTAGCACACTGGTTTTCCATGACGTCCACCAGAAACAGACAGGCACTCGGTAGACACACATCCTTTTGGTGTACTCCTTTAAAAAAGCTGCAAACCAGACACCAGCCTTTCTCTCTTTCATGCAAATTCCCACTCTAAATGACAATTAGGCTTCCCCTGTTATCTGCATGAAGTGCAAATGCATGTGTACCAATAAGGTTATCAGTTACACTTAAAAATTTCTGCATTTTAATCCAATTTGTCACCCTTCACAACAGCTCATTTCAGTTAATGTATGAACAGCCATGTTTGCTAATCTTATCAGTTATATTAGACTAAAATGCTGGGACTTCAAGATTTGTGGGAAAACTTGCCTTTTTATCTCTCTTCAGGCTAACATGAAAAGTAAACAGCAGCTTTTCACATGAACACTGTTCCTGAGATAACTGGTCTTACTGAGGTAAGTGGCTCCTTTAGATTCATCTTATCCAGCTGACTAAACCATCTACACAACACTTGAGGTAAAGAGAAGAAAATCAGATGTGTTCTTAGCAGGACACACATCCTATCTACCCTCACATATCCTTTTCTACCCTTATACAGGACACTTCTGCTGGTGCACCTCTAGCAGGCAGACCACCCCAGTAGAAGCGCTCTACAAATGAAGTTTAGCTATTCCTTAAGGTAAAAGCCTAATAACTTGTCCCTTTCACATATTCATATTCTAATTTAAAATCCCACTGCTACTGGAAATTAGTTTAGTGCTTGAATTATGAGATGCAAACCCACCTGCTGCAGCTTTGCTAACAGAGGAGACAAACAAAATACATGACCTCATCATCAGGGCTCACTGAAGGGACTGAGAAGTTTTGTCTGTCGTGGTACACACTAATTAGAAATGCCAAATAAACAGCTGGTTCTTCTTCTGTCATGTTGCGCTGCTCTGAAAGGGCACCGTGTCACCATTGCTTGCATTATTCCAGCTCCAGTATTACTTCTGTTTAACTAAACTGAATGAACTATGAGACAATCCCTAAAGGTAGATATCTCACTGGGATGCAACGTCTCTGAAGGATTTTCCTCTCAAAGAGCACAGCTCCCAGGAACAGGACTGCTAACTGCCCAGCTGTCACTCCTTCACCTTCAGTGAATGCAGGACATTTAACTGATCACACAGTGGAGCCCTAGGCAGAATCACAGAACAGTTTGGGTTGGAAGGGACCTTCAAAGATCATCTAGTCTACCTGTCCTGCCATAGGGTCATTTTTCACTATATCACGTTGCTTGAAGTCCTGTGCAACTTCATCTTGAACACTTCCAAGGATGGGACATCCACAACTGGGCAACCTGTTATAGTGCCTCACCACCCGCATAATAAATAATTTCATCCTTACAGCTAATTTAAATCTACCCTCTTTTATTTTAAAACCATTATCATTGTCCTGTCATTACAGATCTTGGTGAAAAGGCTCTCTTCATCTTTCTTATAAATCCCACTTTAATATACCAAAAGGCTGCTATAAGGTCTCCCCAGAGTCTTCTCTTCTCCAGGCTGAACAAACCCCAACTCTCTCAACCTGTCTTCACAGAAGAGGTGCTCCAGTGAAGCACTTTTGTGACCCTTCTCTGGACTTGCTCCAACAGGTCCATGTCCCTCTTGTGTTGAGGCCTCCAGAACTGGACACAGAACTCTAGGCAGGGTCTCACCAGAGTGGAGCAGAGGGGGAGAATCACCTCCCTTGATCTGCTGGCCAAATTTCTTTTAATGCAACTCAGCACATGACTGGCTTTCTGGATGGCAAGTACATGTTGCTGGCTCGTATTTAATTTTTCATCTACCAGTATTCCCAAGTCCTTCTCCACAGGGCTGCTCTCAATCCATACATCGCTCATATTCTCTCTTTACTATCCAGTGCTTTCTTTTAAGCCAGGAATTTCTATAGATTTTGAAACAAACAAATACAAAGTAGTGTGGTGTGATGAAAAGACTTCAATAGGTGGCAAACAAATTACACTGGTGATCTCAAACAGAAAAGAAACGAAATTTTTACACCATCCACCATGCTGCTCTATTTTAGGTTATTTGAAAGAGTTCTGAGTTATTTTATTGGTACTATTTTCCATATGGCCTATAAAACCAGGTCACCTTAATACTCTAAATCCAACTGAGCATGCCCTGGAAGCAAAGGAAAACTGTAACTGATATGTTTTTAAAACTGTAACATCCTTAAAATAGTTCTTAAGCATACAAAAATGGTGGTTTATTAAAATGTCAGAAAATTTGGCACTCTCCAGGATTAGAAGTAAATGTGTGTATTCTGGCAACATTATTTTTCCAATAAAAGTGCCTTTTTGTAGCTTTTGTAATTCTGGAAATTATCTAATGCAGGCAAGGTTATTATTAGAAAAAGAAGTGTGCAACTCGTGCTTACGGTCTGCAGATCCAGTAACCACCTGGGCAAATACTCATGCCTCTGAAGAATCACATTCACTTCATTACTACTCTCTACATGTCACCCTTTCTGCATATCATGAATTTGATACCGAGATCAGAGTCACAGGAAAAAAACCCAACTATTCCTAAAAATTCTAAACCATAACTGTAGTGAGAGGAACAAAAAATAGACAAGATAAAAGGAATGTAAAAGGTACTATCCAAGATATCTAATGCTTGTACAAAAATGCACACATTTGAGAGGCACTTTGCAACAAGACATTTAAACTACAGTATGCACAAACACACTCACTGAAAGAAAAAGAAACAAGACTGTATATGCAGCACTAATGCTGTGATTGCCTGAAATTTGAGCATAAAAATCTGCAGAGAACACCATTCTTAGGCTTTTTTTCTTCACACTGCATGCTCAGATCACATAAAGAAGTGCTAGAAAGAAAACTCCATATATAACACCGAGGTCCAGAGGGCCCTTTTTCTACTGAACTATAAAGACTACAAATCAAAAGCATTTGTCTTGCATGTTTTTTCAGAGCTGGACACCTCTTCTTGCAGAGGTCATAGAATAAATCAGGTAAAAGGTCTTCAAGGAGTCATATTGTAAGCACCAAGCTAGTCTTCATTGCAGGATGCAAAATCACTTCTTGTCATGGAAGTGCTTCTATGATAAATTTCAAATTCTTACTCGTGCAATTCTACTGATACTGCATAGCTCTGAAAAACCCTACACACTGTCTTCAGATACTTTATTCACTCCTCTTGTACTCAGAAAAACCCCCTTGAGATTTCTCAGAAATATTTACTTTCGGTGGAGAGGAATTCCAAGAATTTGATGCTGACAATGTAAGCAAAATGAAGTGACTGAAAATCGGTTCTTAAACTGAGAACACTTGGATGACTGGAGATCCTAACAGAACTGACACCGTGTATGTATGTCAAATACACACATGTAAAGATCCACAGAACAGGCAGGCAAAAATATGTGCCATTCCCCCTTTTCACAGGTAGGAACTAATTCATTGCCAGCTGGCTGCAGCTTCCCTTGTGCCATGCCTTAGAGATCTTCACTCTGGTAAAGGATTCAGACACTGCTCAACAGAGAAGAGGCTGTTACATGTAACACAAATGATAAACATAAATGCTCAAGTACTAAAGCAGCAGAGCCAGTAAGACATTGTAAAATCAACCTGTTCTTGATTCGTTATGCACTTCCTTTCTGTTTTTTGAGAACAAAGCTCTGGCTTCAGAGAGGAAACCTGACATCCAAAATTGGAGTGTGGGTTGGAAGTAAGAGGATGACTTCAATATGATGGAAAAGTACTCATTTCACTTTCTTATGAAGTTTGAAATGAAACAGGTTAATTATATGTGGGGAATGTGTCCTCTCCCTGAAGACAGTGAGTACTAAGGGATTTATCAAAAAGAACATGTCAGAAACAGATTTTCCCAATGGTTACATTCAAGTTGCACAGGGAAAAAACACTGCTTAAATCTAAAGGAGCACCAAAAAGCCAGTATCTGTCCAAAAGTAATCTTCCATTGACAAATCATTTGAAGAGCCCATAAACATGAGAGGATACCACCAACCAGACTCCTCCAACTCAGCCAGGTTTACAGCTGAACCAAGAGAGAGTGGATACTTCATAGAGAGAAACAGAGGGAAACATGGCCCATTTCTAGAGCCTGCTTTCTGAACACTCTGCTTGTGAAATCCCAAAGAAGATTAACTTTTTTTGGTAGGGGAAAGAGGAGGTGGGCAATGCACTGGATTATTTTTCTGAGTGCTTTAAGGATACATGGTCCCAAATTCCAATTGTCACACAAACCCTGCAATTGGTTGAAAGGGATAGGCAGAGTTGCACTCCCATTACCCCTGCAGTTTTTGGAAATAACCAAGCCCCTTGAAAATTCCTGGCTAAATATTCACCTGTTTTAGTAGGGAGAAGCTTCTCACTTTAAGTTCCAGGAGATCTTAGTAACTGACAAAGCTAAATGCCAAAAGCTGAACTCCAAGCTATACATGTAGACACCTAAAGTGACTTACTCCTCGTAAGCACAGAGCAGATCCCACTAAAATCAACATGAGAAACTGATGTCTAGTGCTCTTGAAAGCACCAGGTTAGGAATCAGTGGAGCAAGAATAAGCCAAAAACAACTGTCAGAGGAGGAATTTGGCTACTGTGTTTCTGTAGAAAATAATCAAAGAGTACTGTGAAATCAGCACAGTTCTATGTCCGAAATGCATGTTGTAAGTTAAAAATAGCATTACTGCTGCACAGAATGACTATTGTCAATAAAAGCCCCATTTTTCTGAAAAGCAACATATTAGTCATTCTCTGATGCTTAATAAAGAGAAAACTGGACAAGCTTCAAGAAGGGCCAATTGTGATGGATATTGAATGGATGGTAACAGAACTGTTTCAGTCTTTCTACTTACTGTGTCAGTGCTTTAATTCTACCTGCTCTGAAAGACTCTTCTATCATTTGTCTTGTATACAATTATAATCTCTCAGAAGGTGGGTGCATTTCATCTGCCTTTCCTCACTCTTCTGGCTGGGGGTTTATATTGGTCTGTCAACGGCTAAACAAAATGAGTTGCTATAAATGGCAGCTGTACTCAGCATGACAAAAAGAAGTCAGCAATTCAAGTTTCAGAGGTGTATAAAGACAACACCTCTCTAGCAACTTCAGGATTGTACAAATCACCTAAGTGGAGATTTTTAAAGGAAAAATAAGAGTCAAGTACTCAAATCAGAAGTCAATGCAGGTGGGAAGTTAGCATTTTTTGTGTCTCTGGGAAATTTACGCCTTGTGGGAACTGCAAATTTTGTTTTCTTTTGATGTACTGGATATCACTACCAGAGCTGATATACTGCAGGGCAAGAAGATCATTAGGAATAGGCATTATAAATGAACATCAGCAAATATCTGCAGGAATGGCAGGCCCAGGGTGGAATAATGGAGGTGAAGCCATGAAGCCCTTTTTTTAAACAACTTGATATTTACATATCTTCATAAATAGTAAAACACATTAATAAGCAGGAGTTGGTGCAGCAGGGAACCTCTCAGAGGCTCTCAGGGGATCAATTAAGATAGACTTACTTGAAATAAAGCTGCTTAAAAGGACACATGCAATGTAACCCAGGGCAAGGGAAATTCCCTGTTTAAAGAAATGGTTGCTTCTCAAACAAGTTCTGACAAGCTTTCCAGACTTGTTTTAGAAGTAACTGTAATTCTAAAATAAATTGAAAGCCTGAACTGCAGTTTTGCCACTTGTTGCTTATTGCCACATAAAACGAAGGAATACATCAACCTGAGGAGGTCATCTTACATCATTCAGCAAAATAGGAGGTTTCACATGGGAAGTAATGACAATCATTTTGTCATCCAGTGATGTTTTGCCCAAAATCTGCCTCCCACAGGGTCCACATTTACATCAGAACAGAGACCTTCTTTGCTACACACAAGTGTTACTGGATAAATGGTAAATGCTACCAGCAGATCTGGAAACTGGGGTGGATCAGGACACGGTGAAAACAGTAACGGTTTAGTTTAAATACTCATCTTGGAAAGGATTACTTGAGGGGCATCCCCAAAGATCCTAAATAAGATATGTTCTCCTGCCAACAAGGGTGGCAAATAGTCTAATTGGGAGATGTTCTCCGCTGCCAGAGGCAGGCTGCTTCACAGCTTGATATTTCTGCCAAATCACTGCAAAGGAGATGTGTCCCAATCTTTGTTAAGATGCCTACTGCAGTTTCTCTTGAAATGCTAGACATTCTTCTTCACAGACCCCTCTAGGTAGTATTTGAGTTAATCTTCTAATTAATCCACTTGGCAATATCATTAATCAAAGGCAGATTCTGCCCTGCTTATTACAAGACCCCTTACATTTTCACTCCCCTCACTAGATTTAATTAACACTGTAGTTGGTTGAAGCTCCTTCCTCTTCGATCCTACAAAGTCTGATGTTAATTTTGCTGTGAACAGCTATAGCAACTCTGCTTCAACCCACTGGGACACACATTTCACAAGATGGTAGCTGAAGAAGTGAGAGCTCTCCAGTTAGACAGATCTCATGCAAATTACTGCAGAAGCCAAGTTGGAAGAACAGTGAACAAGATGCTCTTTGGTGGCACACAGCTGTCCTGCTTGAAATTTACAGTTAGCTTCTCATAATACCTCCTTTTTATAGCATTATTATTGCAGAATAATTTACAATCAGCCTCACCAGTTGCATTAACAGTCTCTTGCAAGTTTATAAAAAGAACATTGTAGCAAGAAATGTCAGTTAAAAACAGGTTAAAACAGATGCACTGAGACCGAAGTGCTACAGGAGACAGCCAGGCTCTAGTCACAACCTGCAGAGGCAACAGAGGTGGCACAAGCAGCCTCCACAACTTCTTCAGCCACCTTCTGGGCTGAGCAAAGAGAGCTTGCAAAGGACTCCAGAGAGAGCTTCTTTCTGGGTTGAAAGATGATCTCTAAGATGGAAGGAGAATAGAGGAGGTTCAGTAAAAGAAGACTGTAAATTGTCTTCAGGACACAAAAAAGCAGTAGACACCTCTCTCAGCTACTGGACACTGTAAGAATCATAAAAATTGATTTGGTTAATTGTAGGTACTTCATCATTACATGAAGGCTGAGATCAGAAACCTCTTTGTGAGCTCAGAAAGTATACTAACAGCTACTCACATCCTCTTAACAGCTACGCACATCCTCTAGATCACTGTAAATGCAAAAATATATACATATAAACCAATACTATGCTAATTTGCACAAAATTAATTTATGTAAATATAACAAAGGGAGGACAAGGATTGAGAGTTGGAGAGCTCAGGCTAACCTCCTTCCCCTGTGCCTCACTAAGCAGAGATCCAAAGGAAGCAAGACAGGGGTAGCAAATTGTTTGTAGTAACATTTAACCTCAAGTGGATTTTATTCTTAGAGCAGGAAAGCAAAAGGAGAGTGAAGAAACGGCTTCTGCTGACAGCACTGATGGTCCATTAACTACAACAGTTCTGTTGCCTGAATGATCAAACTCAGGCTTAACAGCAGTTCCGTCTTTTCCTTTACAAGGAAGGAACAGAAGGGGCTTGATTTGACTTATAAATTTTAAGCTTTTAGTCTAATTGACAAGAAAACACATTAATGGAGACCTAAGATCTGTAAGAATGAGTAGTATTACTGATTTACCATATCACCCAAACATAACCTCAAGGTTCCCTCGTTGCTTTTGTGTTTCTCTTCACACCACTTGTGCAAGAGAACCAGGCATATTAAGACCACTTTCACACACTTCATGAAAAGAATACAAACTACATAAGCTGAAAGCCTTTAAAAGCCCTATAGGCTTATGAAAAAAAAGTTAGGCCATTATGCTCTGGTATTCTTCTCAGCTGCCCTCAGTGGGTATCAGTCATCATTACAGCACTCAGAATTATAATGGACTCCAACAGTTTAATAACGATTGCAACACCCTTCCTAATGAGGTTGGTGCTGCCCTCTGACGTGAATATTCATAAAACTGGGCTGGCAATGGGTTCTGTCTTGATTAGCAGGCTGTGGTTCTGTATCAAGTTTGAGAGACAGCTTTTGATGCAAAAAAAAAAAAAATCAAATTAAATCAAAGCAAAATTCAAGCAGAGTAAATGAATTTGACTTTAAGTGATCAAGAGGGGAAAAACTTCTAATTAGAGACACAAGCAATCATCTTATTCAGTGTTTTTTTCAAAGGAGGGCTATAGGGACACAGAATCCTAATAAACATTCCCTCAATCACCTTTTAGATAAATGTTAAGGATTAAAATTAAATGCAATTAAAGTTTGTTAATCTGATGTGGTGTCCACTGATACTCCTTAATTTGTTTTTCTCTACCCCGTTACCTTTTCTTATTCCCGGGTCCCTCTCCCAGCAGTGTCATCTCGTCCAGCAGGGAAGGTAGAAAGGCAAGGCTGCTGCTTGGGATATCAGACCCCTGCTGTAACGGAATCGATGGCTTGGCACTTGCTCACAACAGGCTGCCCCCACGCTGCATGCAGCAGTCACTGCTGCTTGCTGCAGCTTTCGAACATGGGGGTTCTCACAGCTCTCATCCCTGCAGAATCAGAAGTGCTTCCCAAGTAATTAAAATACCAACACTTTTTGTGTTGTGTCATTTTTTTCGAAGAGAGAGGGGGGCCACAGTCCTCTCTTTGCAATTGGTGACAATTTCACCTCGTCATTAGAAAAGTAAATGGAATCAGCCTCTGAATATTAGGATTTAAGCTTCTGTCCATTCAGTTAATAGAAAGACTAGCATTTCTTCTTAGGTCCAGAATGAGGCCATTACACCCTCTGTGATGTCCTTGAAGCCAGACGACCCACAGAGCTGGAATGCATGGGATTACCCTTCTAAGTAAGAAGTTTCCTGTCTAATAAAACAGAAATTGAAGCTATCCTGCTGGTAATCTAGCCAGGCAGAAAGAGACTGATTTGAGCTAAGCTTCCACTCACTTTTGGGAAGAAAAGAAACCAAACATTTATCTCTTTCTCTTCACAGAAGATGCTCGCTGCATCAGGAAAAAGAGGAAAAAAAACGCCTATTTGTCCATCAGTAAGAACTGGACTATGGGCTTCAACAATAAATAATAACAACGATAATTATTATTAAGCTTTTGCACTCCAATGTCAGAGTCAGAGCAGAAAGGAGACTGCAATAAGGAAGAGACGTTTAGCCAAATGATGGGATGAGAGAAGAAAAACAAGAACTGGAAGCAACTCTAGGAGTAAGCAGGTCTCCCAAACAGTGTAGAGCCTGATACAGATGCAGAGTACTTTTAAACCTCTAAAAATTGTGTTAATTAGAGCTAACTTTCCCACTGCAAATCCAGCTTCATGTATTGCTGATCTGCATGATGGGCACAAGACTGTGAAAACCACAGAACAAACATCTCAAAGGCAGGTTTTTCCCTGCCCTCCTCCACTTACAATCAACCAGAATTAACTTGGGCAACGCACGCCTTCCCTTCCCTGCCCGGGTGCTCTAAAGCATGATCAAATCATGAATCCATTACTAAATTCAGCCCTCCCACCCTGACTTCCCCTCATTAGTGCAGAACATTCTTCCCTTCCCTTTACTCTCCAGTGCTTCAGAGAGACAGAAAATGCTGTTTATGGGAGCACTGTTTGCTCCTCCTGGCCAGTGACATTTTAAAACCCCCAGCACGTAGGTGCTCAATTGCAAGAGTGCTCAGTATCTCAGCAAGCAGCTGCTGTGTCACTGCCAGGCCTCTCCTGCAACAGACCTGTCACTGGCCTCTGCAGCTCCATGCCAAGCCCACAGCCCACTGGGGCCCAGCAAGCAGATGGCTTATCTCAAAGTCTAATTATCAGTGCTGACTGAAAAGCCTACAACCAAGAGGAGCATGGGGCAGGACTTTGCTGGGTTACTGTTTAGGGGAAATGGTGGCAAAATAGTACGAGATAAGGATGGATAATGGAGATCTTCCTGCCAGGCACTACAAGGTGTTGGAGAAAGCAGGGCTGAGTTCCGGTCTGGGTTCTGCTGTCATCTGTTTTCTTGTGAACACACCCTGGGAAACATGAAATGTCTTTTACAAAAACAAAATAAAAATCTTCCCAGCATTCTTTTCAGGTTTCACAGAAAATGGTGCGGCAAAAATTACTACTTCCTTCTCTTTTGTCTGTGGTAAACACTGCATGCTGCACTGGGCTGCACAGACCGTACTTGATCTGAGCAATCTGAGCTGACAGCTCAGAGCAGTATCCAAGCATGCTTTTTTTTTGCTTTTTTTTTTTTTTTTCCTGAGGTTGCAATGAAAATAACAATCCCAAATAAGTGAGCTAGCAATTCGATTTTAAACACACCTGTTTTGTGCACTTTCAGAGAAGAAGAGCAACGAAGACAGCCATATTAAAATGAAAAAATCAGTGGACCAGTTCCAAAATATGTTTTTAAATTTAGAGCTAAATCTGAGCTCAAATTAAGAAGGCAAAAAATTGACCAAGGCAAATACAGCCCAGCACGCCAACATCTCTCAGCTCTTGCCAAACTACCATTTCAATATCTTGGGCTGGCTTGGGCCATGCATGCTGCTCTGCACTGCTTCTTGTTTGCAGTACTATCTGCTGTCCAGTAGCAATAGGTACTCAGTGTTGTCCCAGATGCTACTGCTATTGTATCTCCTCCTCGGTCTACAAAAACTCTAGGTTTTGTCAGCTACTGGAGTATCTGGTGTGGATCAGGCTAAGACTCAACCAAATCATTTCGACTTTGATTAAACAAACTTTCCTTTCCCTTTCCAGACAGATGATGAGTTGAATACTATCTTACCAAGTATGCTGTCCCCACAAATTGTGGTGAAAAGCATTAGTTTTCTTTTGATTGTGTCAGTTACCCTTCTGTGAGAATATACTAATAGTTGCATTATTCATATTTAGTTACTACAACAATAAGAAATTATCCAGTAACAAAACAAAAGTCTCATTCTGACAACATCAACAAAGGGATGAAAAAACACAATAGCAAGGAGAACTACATTATTTGGAACAGTCTTAGTGAGACAGACAGAAACTATTTAAATGAAGAAGTGAGGAAAGGAGGACATGTCAAACTCAAGCAAAATGTTCTTCAACTCTACAAATTAACTGTTGTACTAATCCAGAAAATAAAAAGGGCCATGTGCTGCTACGTGACAACCACTTGGCCAAGGGCATCCCAAGGCTTCTTTAAAGAGGAGAGCATTTGTATCAACATCATGAATTAACATTTGTATGTGTTGCCTTCCACAGCCTTGAAGCAACCAACATTTGTTCAGTAACTCAGTACGTCACCAGTTCTGTGTACCTCCCACTAATCTGCCTTTTTGCACCCATGTGTGCAAAACAGTCTGTGACAGGCACTTAGATACTCTATTCCATGCAGCCAAACACTAGGGAGTAGAGAACTACTGAGAACTACTCAGCAGGAGACTACTGACCCCCATCCCAACCAAGGTTAAGGAGATGCCTGTTCCTGGAGTCATCAGAGGAAGGCAGAATAATCTCCTCTGGCTGAGTGTCTGCTGACCTACCATTCTGTAAAATGCTTCAAGCTGAATAAAAAAAGACCATAAAATGTTTGTACGACTTGACAAACAAGCTGCTTATGCCATTGTACATCTTATTCTAAGTGTTTCCCACAGTAACTTCAAGCAACTTGGGGATGATGTAAATCAGCAGGCTAGTAGTGCTCTCCAAGAGGCTACCTACAAGTCAGGGGTGGTGCAAATGTTAGACAGAGAGAGGTCTGCAGGACACAGTACAAATCTGCTTGGGCCATCTAAGTGTACATCTTCAGCTAGCTAGTTGGAGTGTAGGATGTTCAGGGCAGACGGAGTTTAAAGTAGGCTTGTACATATTGTTACTTGCCATATGTGCAATACACTGCTGCTACTTTTATGACCATGATGCAAATGTGCTGGTACATGCCCTTGGAGGTGTTCCCATGCTTGGGAGTATTTGGTATTTCATTTGTTTCTCTTGAGTAGTAGTACAACGAGAGCAAACGTGGAGTCCGGATCTGAACTTCTGCATTCAACATAAGGTATTAAGTAACACTACATGACATTTGTAGCTCTAGATTTCAAATTGACATTAAAGGTGTCAGTAATAAAAGGAAGAGGCATTTAGACACTGTCAGTAAAGTACTCCTAATTACCATTTTCCCAGTGTCTCTAACCACCTGTACGATTTCAGAGTTCACGGTATGCTTTCAGTAATTTCACTGTCTCCCACAACTGCGCTGAACATCATAGCTACTCTACATAATATATATTTATACACACATACATAGTATTCTACATAGTATATATATGGTAGCCAACTAACTATATATACTCCATCTATATATAGGATTCAACCCAAACCATTCAATGATTCTATATTAAAAAAAAGACAGACTGGAATGCATATGCACAATGCACTGGCTGAAATGGACAACAGGTGTGATTCAGCATGACTGCTTCCCACAGCAATCATTATCAGATGTCCTACTGGAAGATTCTGAAAAGCACAGAAATTAACTAGCCTAAAGGAAACATCTATTATGTCCTAAAGAAAGAACCTTGGATTTTCAAATATATTTTTTTAAGTGAGAATGACTGAAAACTGGATCAGACCAAAAGCCACCCACCTTGCCCAGTGTCTGTGTCGCAGCAACAACACCTGGGCAGAAATGATGGGAAGAACCAGGCAAAAGTAATCCTCTGTATGCTCTCCTAGTTTCTAGCTATTTACAATTAACTCATTTTAACTCAGCTATACCTGATAATCTTGTATTTAATAGGTCTTGATGAATTTTTCTTTCTCAAATTCTTCTCATTTTTGAAACCGATGTAAACTTTTGCATCAAAACAACCCGTGGCACTAAGATCTCAGTTTACAGATGCTGTGAAAAGAAATACTGCTTTCATTTCTTTTGAGCCTACCAGCTCATAACTTCATTAATGGTCTCCAGTTCTTATCTGAGGAGAAACAGTGAACAACTATTCCCTGTTTTGATAGTCATGATTTAAGAAGCCTGGATCCCAGATTTTCTTCACGTCGTTTCTTTTCCAGTGCAGAGGCTTAGTCTGCAGTTACTCCTCAGTAGGGAAAAGGTTGCAAACCTGGAATTGTATTTGCCATCTTTCTCTCCATCTATTCCACTTGCTCTATTTTTTTTCCTGTGCTGGAGGGAGGGACGATGGGAAGGAACAGGAACCTAAACCACACAAAAAATTGGAGATGTGGATGCTCCATTAATTTATTCAGTGTTATAAGTATGTTTTCAGTTTTATTTTATGTTCCCTTCCTAACAGTCACTAACATTCCTAACATGAAGTTTGGTTTTTGAAGTCTATTTAGGGGTAATTTTGAATGCTATTTATATTCATAAAAAACCTGAAAGCCTTGTATTAAAGCTTATTACAATTCCATGAGTCTCAGTAAACTTCTTTCTGCCCAGTTCTTCTTAAGGTCAATTTTTATGGCATTTAAGTTCAGCCAGAATTTTCCTCATTTCAGCAGTGAGTCTAACTTATTCTCTTACATTCAAAGGTAGTATCTAAGAACAATTAATTAATATTTATCCTTTTTCTACCTCAAAAAAATCTTGTCCTAAAGTACCTGTGGGGAACAGTGGGGAAGCTGGATCAATCTACCTGCCTATATTCCCTCAAACGCCTGAAAGACATTCTAGGTGTGACACCCTGGGTGTCAAATGATGGTTATTAGTCACTTGAGAGAAGTAAGCACTTCCACAAATTACACAGGCTACTGGTAGCCTTTGGAGACACATCCACAAAGCAAGGGACATCTCTGCTCCAAAGCTTTCTGCATTGATTAGACAGTGTACCAAGTTCTGCTTAGAAACTGGTGAGTGTTGTGCCGTCAGGACACCTCGGGATCACTCTGCTAAAACCACGGCACTTTCTACAGCATGTCTCCCTAAGAAGTCCTTAGTCCTTAGCCACAGAGATACTAAAGGGCTCAGTTTGTGTGCTCAGCAACCACTATTCTCATCACTGTCAGCTGCAGATGCTGGTTTACAGCTCTTCAGTTCATCTGACTCTTACGGGTCCAAGCTATCTATCCATCCACTTCCACAGAGCTCCAATGGAAGCAATATTGTGAAATACTTTGTCTCATCTAATTTTTACAACCCAAAATTTTCAGGCTGAGACTGTGCACCAACATAACACCTGCCATTAAGCATTCCTTGCTATTTCACCTAAGTACCTCACTTACCTTTACTGCTGGAAAGCATAAGCATTTCTCATGTTACTCTGACTCACAACATAGCAGTAAAGAAACATGCTCTGAACTCTCACCTTACTGATCCTTCAATTTCTACCTCTGAAAATCTCAAATATTTGGAGGCCTAGCCCATATAATTTTTTTTTTTTCTAGTCTCTTTCATAGGCTTGTAAGAGACAGACCTGAAATCTTGTGAAGGCAGACTCTTGTCACCAGATTAGCATCAGCACTGCTGCAACAAAGCCAGCTTATTAAATTAAGGTACACAAGACTTCACTGTGGAAACACCTATGCATAATCCCAGAATCTCTTGATATAAAAACAAAAAACCTTGACAGAAAAACTTGGAGGAAAGACATTCATCTCTCCTACTGTCACCCTACTATTCTCTGCAAACCTGACACAGCATCTCATGCACCCAGATACTTTGAGAGTAACAATATTGTGCAAGATGCTACATCCCAACATGCACCTATGATTAAAGTTGTGTAATAAAAATATTTTATAGCACATTCTTGATTGTCTCACACTTGGCCTGCTGTCTTAACATAGCAGCTAGATAAGATTATTATTGCAGTATATACTTCCATGTCAGTAAGCAGAATATCCACATTCTACCTGCTTACATGAATAAAAATTAATGCAATCAATAAATTAACATAAATTAAAACATATTTTTGCAGTAGGATCAGGCATAGATATCTACTGCCTGTCTTTTCTCACAAATAGAACTAAAGAGTTTAAAAAATGCATTAGTAAAGTGAGAATATTATGTCTACAATTTTACTGTTAGTAGAAGTATTCCTCCTAGCTTACTCCTTCACTTTCTCTCACTTTTGGCTTCTACTGCTTGTAGCCATTAATTTCAGAAGAACCAGCAACTTTAATCGCTGGATGGGCCGTTAGTCAGTCAATATAAATATTACTCTGCTCTAGTGACAGAAAATAGTCTTTACTCTTGGAGAGATTGACCTACAGAGAAGAGACTATTAAATACTCAACAAGTAAGCTATCCCTTACATGTTAAAAATAGGTAACTACAGGGGAAAATACCATCACATTAAAAAAATTATTTAGAGAGAGATGCATTGACTTAGTTTGAATGTGTCTGTTGCTTTGAATATTGCCTAAGCCATACAATTCCCCAAGCATGTCAGCCATTACCAACAATTTCTAAGTATTTCAAACAGATATGAAAAACAGTAATGTATTGAGACTGTTCTCTCTACATCCATATTTGTGTTTGCATTCATAATGTATTTGAAAACCTACCTGTGCTAACTAAAATTTTTGCCTGTCATAGCAAGCTGGATTCCTTGTTCAGTAACAAATAGTGCTTGCTCCTTTTCTGCCAACAATGATAAAGTAGTCTCTTGTCACTATTCACTGCAGCCCAGAGATGCTCTATAGCTTTAGGAGAGTATCCCAGTTTTCAGACATGTGAGAATGAAACCTGGCTTTCATGAAAGCCA
Source organism: Apus apus (assembly GCF_020740795.1). NCBI lineage: Eukaryota > Metazoa > Chordata > Aves > Apodiformes > Apodidae > Apus > Apus apus. The sequence goes on from NC_067286.1 coordinate 25,843,146, forward strand.
AATAAGATGGTGAATTGGAATCCAGTGGCTACTGGCAGGTGCAGGAGCAGCTGGCACAAGGGTACAAGCATCAGTTCTTTCACTGAAGTCTCAGAAACAAGAACATTACCTGAATACTCACTAATAACCAGTTTGTAAGATGATAAGCATACTTTTTCTGAGAGTAAGAAAATGCTATATTTCTGCCCTGTCCGCTGTGCCAGTGCCCTGGAATTTGTATACTGGGACTCCAGACAGGTGAGGTCCTGGGGAAAAGGTCTGGAGCACCTCTCCTATGAAGACAAGCTGAGAGAGTTGGAGCTGTTCAGCCTGGAGAAGAGAAGGTTCTGGGGAGACCTCACAGCAGCCTTCCAGTGCCTGAAGGGGCTACAGGAAAACTGGGGAGGGTTTTTACAAGGGCTTGTAGTGAGAGGACAAGGGGTAATGGATTAAAACTGGAAGAGGGGAGATATAGGTTAGACATGAGGAAGAAATTCTTTAGTATGAGGGTGGTAAGACATTGGAAGAGGTTGCCCAGAGAAGCTGTGGAAGCCCCATCCCTGCAAGTGTTCAAGACCAGGCTGGATGGGACTCTGATCTAGTGTGAGGTGTCCCTGCTTACGCAGGGGGGTTGGAGCTAGAAAATCTTTAAGGTCCCTTCCAACCCAAACCATTCTGTTATTCTATGAAAAAGACTTGGGGTGGGGTTGGCTCCAGAGTCTCTCAGGCAGGCCTAACACTTGCAAATTTAAATTACTTTTAATTAAGGAGCTATTCTGTTTAACTGTATTTGGATGAAAATGTACGTGTTGAAATTAAATGTAATGATGCCTAACTTTAGGAATTAAAGTCTTGCACTGCAGAGACAATGCAAGAAATGCCTGTATGTGTAATACATGTTTGCTTTGGGAAACCAACCACTATTGCTACTAAGCTAATTGCATGGTGTTAACAGATGTTTCATTTCAGGAATTTCACAATTCCTGTTCTTGTGCTGTTGAGTTGTTTGGACAAAGCAAGTGAGACTTCAGAAGCAAAGTTTCACTCATCATCACATAATTGTGTCTGTTCTTTGGCTTTCATATACCAGACTTCCAGGGCATTCACTCTTCTGGGAGTTCTACAGACAAGCACTTGACCCTAACAAAAATACATTGAAAACGCAGTCACCCATGATCACCTCTATGCAATCACAGGGATGGGGGACTTTGGGATGTAGGGTAGATACAGAAACTAAGAAATTAATTTTAAAATGTAGTTAAATTAACTATTTTTTTCCTGTCTTCTCCAAGATATTTCCCTAGGCAAGTGTCTTAATTTCTTTTTTTAGCACAAACTGAAAAATGTCAGTAGAGAAAACTATAAACATGCCATTTTTATTCAGTCTCAAGTTTTGAATAAAGCTAGGGATCCTGGTCTTTACTGCGGGTTTTTAAAGTTGTTGAGAGGATCTTGGTTTTTTCAAATTATGCTACCCAACTGTGAATGGAATAAAACACAAAAATCAAATCACAGCTATGGGAAGGCAGTGTGCATAAGCCAGCTGGTCTTCAACATGATGAGCAAGAAAATCCAGTGGGGTTCTTTTCCTCACCTCACCTGGTTTACTGAACCCCAGAGACAAAAGACTTCCCTTTGTTAAGGAAAAAGGGAAGGGTGGGAGCGGACCCTGAAGTGCAAAGCAGATTAGCTTTTGGTTTTGCTACAATAGATTGTTGGGAGAAGGTAAATTAGGAGGGCTACTCAAGCGCAGGATGATTCCAAGCTCCTTGTCTCAATTCCTCAGGGACAAACAAACTTCTCTCTGATCAAAATAGAGTGTGCAGCAAATTTACTTGACTGATAAAACAGGTAAGACAACAATATTCTACTTAGCTATCTTCTAAGTGGAGACTACAATCCATAAACAAAGATAACTTATTTATTCTTTATATGCATTCCTTACATTAAAAAAAATCTGAAAGTTTCCATTTTTTAAGTGTGGAACATGAAGTGTGACTATTAAAAACATATTTCAGTCAATGAGCTCCTCAAAAACTATTCTAACAATCACTGCTATTGAACTTTTAACATCGTGATTCACCACCTCAATTCCAAAGACTCTCTGTTTCCTGACTGGGTTTCCTAACCATCCCAGTGAATACACACGAAAGGCTTTCTGTAACTGCTTCTTCCAACTACACTGCAGCAAGTGATTAAGATACTTCCAACATTTAACTGGTCTTAAATAAATGATGAAATCCAAAACAGACTCTCCAAAATACAAATGTTTAATTTACCAACTCGTTGTGAAAGGCTACAGTTTAACACCGTCTTAAAGGAAAGTAACATCTGAAAAGATGCATCATACGAACAACAGCAGCCCAGGAGGAGCTGCTGATATTAAAATTTACCCAAAGCTGTCCTGCTGCTGAGGCTTTTGCCACTACTCTCTGACTGCACTAAACTCAAGTGAACAGGAAATGAGAAGGACAATAAAGATACTTTTAAATTTAAAGAAGTAAATCCAAACGCCTCATAAAAGCAATTGTCCAGTGAAGTGTGATACAAAGTGCTACATATCTTCGGATATTTCAACAGTTCCACTACAACAATCTCCAACTTAAGCAAGGAGAAGAGACAATGACCATCTAACCTTTGTGGAAAGTAAATACAAGAAACTGAGGAATGAAGAAAGAGAAGAAAAGATACAAGGTTCTTGGCAATGGGAAAAGGAGCCTGCACAGGAGGTAGCACAATTCCACTGGGAAAATGAAATGGAAAGGGAACATTAAGGGAAGAAATATGAGAAGCACCTGTGAAGGGGGAGAGAGTGTAAAGCAGAACAAAAGCTGCATTTAGGTGAAAACAGAACTGTGTAGGTGATTTCCTTTTACATGGCAGGACAGCAGGTATCAGCTAGGTATATCACTAGTGTTTCTCTAACAGAGTGTCTTAGGTTTCTAACATCACTCATTGCTTTTTCATTAATGTTGCCTTTCCTCCATTGCTTTGGTTCACTGCAGCCAAGTAGTTCTGTGCCTATGAAGACTATGCCTCTGACCTGGAAGGGTGAGAGGTTTGTTCACAGAGCATTCCATAATTATTACAGCAAATTCACTGTCCAGTGGCTGCCTGCTCCCCATTATATCTATTTTTAACAGCTATCACATCCTGTAGAAAACAGCAGCTCTTTGGATGTGTGGAAAAAACACAGCAAACTTCAGGACAGTGCAGAGATACTTAGCTACGTGCCCAACATTCATGGTGTCTTGGTAAAATCCTATCCACCTAGTATGTGTTTTATTTGCTTTATACCATATACTACAGTTAACTAATATGTTTATCATAACTGTACAAGAGTAAATGACACCACAAACCACTTGCACATATCAATATCTTTTACTTGGCACAAGCAGGCCCATTAATCTAGACTATTAATTTATAAGTAAACAGCTATATGACCTAAACTTTAAATTAAACCCAAATGTTTGAGCCTGTATATAGCAACAGTTCTTCAGTCACCAATACTGTATGTTATACGATGCTAGTAGATCACATCACTTTACTGTATACCCATACCTTTCTCTGTTCATTTTTCTAAATAAATATTACTTCTGAAAGTCCTAATATGGTCTGCAAATAAATCTTTTCTAGTCTGCTATATTGGATATTCTTCCATGATTGCCATTTTGGAGTATCTCTGAGCTATGTATCAATCCAATTGGTTTTGCAGGTTCATTTTACTTTTTAAACATAAAATGTCCAGAAAGGCTAATTTAAAGAAAGTGCTAGCTGCTTCTTTTTTTACATGTTAGCACATTTAGATTTTGAATGGTTTGCATTGTAAGATGACTGAAAACCCACTCCAGTAATAGTGAAGAAAGTGCACAAAGGTTTGACATTTCTTCTTAATCTCTTATGTAGGTTCCACTACAGGAATAAAAAGGAATAAATTGTAAAAAACCCACAAAATCTCTGAAATAAGTTGAAGTGCTAACCTCACCTAAAGTCCTTTGTGGCAAGATGGAAGATCTTTTTCTTTTCAGTTATGTCAAGGTAACTCAGTTTCATTAAAAGACTTGTCTTGCTCATATTTAAATCGGACGTTGATGCCGATACCATGTTAGTTTGTGATAGTGTTTACACATAATCTCTTTGTCTCAGAGCAAATTACTGTCCTTTTACTTGAATCTCTTATGAAGATCTCCGGTTTCCCCACCTGCTTGCTATCTCTGGCTCTCCAAGAATTCCTCTTTCCTTTTTTGCTCTTTTAACTAAGAAGAAACCTAAGACACTCAGATACAGTCACTCAAAGATTCCTCCTCCTACCTTTTCCATTCTTGTTTCCTTTCTGACAACTCACTTTGATCCTTCTGCTATCCCTTCTTCTAATCTATTCAGATAACAGTAACTTCAAGCAATTAATTTCCCCTTGTTTCTAGTCTTCACTACACAACCTCAGGCTCCAGCTCCTTCATTGCTGCCTATAAAGATGACTCACCATTCCCTGGCTTGTCCTCTTACTTTCAATCTTCAGCTGCTTGTCACCTTGCACTTTTAGCTTCTATGTCTTCAACTCCACCTCGCTTGATGGCATTTACAGGACATCACTGAAAATGTGTTGAAACTTGGCTACAGCTGTCTCTTAGAGCCTAATGCTGTATCTCCAGCTATTAGTTACATTCATCAAAATGCACCTAAAAGACCTAAGTTGCAGTTTTGGGCACCATAGTATAAGAAGGACACTGAGGTGCTGGAGAGGGCACAGAGAAGGGCAACTAGGCTAGTTAGGGGTCTGGAGAACAAGTCTTATGGGGAGAGGCTGAGGGAGCTGGGACTGTTCAGCTTGGAGAAGAGGAAGCTCAGGGGAAACCTCATTGCTCTCTACAACTACCTGAAAGGAGGTTGTAGTGAGGTGGGTGTTGGACCCTTCTGTCCAGTGACCAGCAATAGGACAACAGGAAATGGGGTCAAGTTGCACCAGGGGAGGTTCAGGCTGGATATTAGGTAAAGTTTCAACACAGAAAGAGTCACAAGGCATTGGAACAGGCTGCCCAGGGAGGTGGTGGAGGCATCATCCCTGGAGATATTAAGAAAAGAGGTAGACATGGTGTTTCATAAGATGATTTAGTGGTTACAGGTTGCAGGGTGGATGGTTGAACTTGATGATCTCGAAGATCTTTTCCAACCTTGATGATTCTATGATTCTATGATTCTAGTTTTCTTTAATTACAGTAGAATATACAGGAACATACACAGGTGAAAATGAAAAGCAATGCAATGCCTGATAATTATTGGCCAGAGAAGGCCTGAAGAAGCTTGGGAGGTGACAGGAGGCTAGAGTCCTTGGGAAATCCGAGGTTGTGCTTACGGGTAGCCACACTACATTGATCAACATCACATTTTATTCTGGGTATCTTTTTGCAAAAATAAAACCTAGTTCTGTGGATATTCTCCCCTGGGCCATATGGGCCTGGCTGGCCATATATTGTCTGGGTAGATTAAAGGCATCTGAAAGCAACTGGAAAAATGCAAATACAAATAAAACCACAGGATGAGATATTAAAAGTAATGGTTTTTATTTGCCTTAGACACATAAAGATTAAAAATGTTTGACCTAGTTGTGGATGGACATGTTATGCCCTTGTAGGAAAAAAATCTTTTAAGTAATTTAATTTTACTCAGACTATGTATTATGGTTTCTTCCAGTCCCATGCTGTAATGCTAAGTTTCTGTAAATTGCACAGACATGATACTGACTCATCAAGGGTAAATCTTGAGAAGAGATGCATTAGAAAACACACTTGGTTTATAGGAAGCAGAGGTGTGGAGATTGCTTCCCTATGAACATGATTGAAAATGGAAGTTCTTAAAAGTATGGCTATTTCTACAAGGCAAAGGAAACTCTGGATAGATTGTGGCTGAGCTCTTAGTGATTGCTTCTCTTTCATCAGCTGTGGGTAGAAAGAGTAAGTAAAGGTCTGCAAACATGTATTCATGATTCTCATTAGCAAAAATGGCACTGTGCAAATCAATTTCCATGGATCCTGCTAGGATGGGCTTTCTAATTAGTCCATCATTAGACAGCTAACTTCTCACCACTTCTCAGACATCAAATAGTCCATCACCCCAACACACCACCCAAGCTAACAAGGAGAATTTTAATGAAAGCAAGTAAAATTGGCTGCTATCACAGGAAGCACACAATAGGCTTTGTTATTAATCTTTCCCTCATTTCTATTAGATATTTTAGTTTCTGTTCTTATAAACCTTTTGGTTTGCATCAATAATTTTTTAATGTCCTTTTACTAAACAATAGAGCAGCTGCAACATGGTAGGGGGGCTGAGGGAGGGGTGGTAATGGAAAGCTCTGATAAAACTCAAATAAGGTACAAGCTGAGATTGCTACTGAGTATTTCAGAGCTTTCCATCTTATGATGCTGAAGAGAAATGTCAGCTTACTGCTTGTGGTTTTGAAATGGAAGCAGCCTGTGAAAAAGCATTTGGCTGATTGGCTCAGCAGCATGGCCATCCAGCTTCACTCAGGGCAGATGCTCCACTGCAAATGGTGGGATTTGGGCTTGAAAAACCTATCATCAGGCACAAAAAGGGAAACCCCCTTAAGACTTCACACACACGTATACAAAGGAACAAAAGAATACTTGACAACAATGAAAAATTCCTCGCTGAACTGAGCAGTCATTTCAGTATTTGAGTAGCAGTATCAATGTTTATTTTTTTTTTTTAATTGAGGGAAAATATTTAAAAGAATAAAGTCTACATGGGCATGTCCCTAATTTAAAATATGTTCCTGCCTGAAGGAAAATCTGCTGCCCTACTGTTCAGGCACAAGCCTGCTCATACCAATTTGCTGTTTCTCTGTATTTTGCTTCTCTTTCTTCTTTATTACCAGGGACATTTACATGAAACAGCATTTTTGCTTTTAAGAGTTCATCTCTTCCTGCTGCTTATTCCCCCACCTGAAGTCATAATCCTCTGTTTGTGACGACATAATAATTTCCACTGCAACCAATTGTGATGCCACAAACAGAGGATTATGACTTTAGGTAGGAAATAAACAGCAGGAACAGATGAACACTTAAGAAACAAAGATCCTGTTTTCATGCAAATGTCTTTTGTCATCAAGAACAAGGTTAGAGAAATGCCGAAAATACATGATAAGAGCAAGCAAGCAGAATGGATACTAAAGAGAAAGCCTCAGCATTTTCCAGGAGGCATTCAGCTGCTCTTTCAAATTAACTTCCTACCTAACTAGGAATTTTAAATGTTTCTGAAACTTAGGTAACTTCGTGTTTGATTGAATTGCCAGCATAATGTGATCTGAATTATTGACGTCTTCTCATCAGCAGGGCTGGTGCACTTTGCCATGGGGGTTCATGAGTGGATTACAAAAAAAAAAAAAATCAGAAATAGGACCAAGAGAGGTTTCAGAGGTTTCTGATGTCAAAGCTCACATGGACTATTTTTTTCCCCTTCTTCAAAACCAGAAAGTTCTTCAATTCCAATTTCAGAAGTATCACTAGCTGAATCATTACTCACATGATCAGAACAGTGGGAGCAGCAGTAATTTGGTTTTTAATTTGTTTGCATCAGTTGTAGTTACAATTGGAGGGCTGAGACAAATGGTGAAGATCTCTCTAAACTCAGTCTAAACACAGTCTATAAGATGCAGTCCAAAAGAACACACCTAACAAAACAGAGCAAGTATTTTTGCTGTGGTTAATGGATAGGAAAAAAAGTGAATCAGTGAAGAAGAAAAAAATCTTTCCTCCTGATATAAAACCAACCCCTAAGCAAAACAAAAGAAAATTTATCAAAATTTTTTCTATGGACTTTTTGCTTTAAGACAGCACATGTTCTAAAAATAAATATTCAAAATACTGGCTCAAAAACTTTTGTTATGCCAAATTAAAAGGTTTAGGTTAATTCTACTTGTCTTCAGTCACTGAATTTATTTTGTGGATAGTCCTAGTGTCTACATTAAGAAGTTCAGTGAACTTAATGAGGCTCCCACCATAAGAGTTTTAGGGATACTTTTATTTGGTCCAAACCTGCCATGCCAACATGGTGCAAAATTGATGGGCTCATAATGCACCACAGTGGTGAAGAGAACTGTTCTCCTGCTCCAAGAGTAGGAGAGTGGTTCTCCTCTCTCCAGTAAAATTCTTGAAACAGAGTGCATGTGTGGGAGGTGTATGTATTTATTTTATTATAGTAAGATGTACTGTGACTGGATTTCCCAGCTGGACTTTTGAGCACACAAACCATTTTAGGTTCCCATGTGCAAACTGGTATGCCCATCTAAAGCCTGGAACATGACACACAAACCATGAGTGCAAGCAAAATGGAACAGGGGGCTCAGCAAGCTGGTAACTCCTGTTTAAAAGGTCATCTCACATTTAACAGACTGAGGCTGTTAATACTAATATGATTTCTCATTTGTTTTATTAATTTTTACTTTACAGTGTTGCAGAGATCTTGGCACAGACCCATCCAGCTTAGTTTTAAGCATATTACCAAAGCCCTGAATGCAAGCCCCAAATTTCCTAGTCTTCCTACACAAACAAGACCTCCAGAAGATTATTCACCCCAAGTTCTGAATCACCCTCGTGAAGTGCCTCACTGACTGTGGAAGGAACAGAGTTAGGTCCTTTTCTATGAGAGCAGTATCTACATGTACACACCCACTCATCACTCCTGCTCCCTTGCTCTTCCCAGGTAACCTAATTCCATCCCATAAAGCTTCTTGCACATTCAGCTGTACAATAGGTGATCTGTGATCTTCCAGTGTTAGCAGCAAACTTTTCAGCCTGACATTTGCAGCACTATGTTCAGACAACCATTCAATGTAGCCTCTGTTGAGAAGCAGGGCAAAAAAAAAAATCATCCTGCTATTATACTGTCAGATTTCTGAACCACTTTCAGGTCTAATTTCTGAGACTATTTAAAATAAACTTTAGAAAACTTATACCTTTATCTTCTGCTCCTTATTGCATAAGTTAGGTTGTTTTGTTTTTCAAGTAGTATTTTACTGACCTAATTATACGCAGAAAGAAAAGGATCCCAGAAAGAAAATGGAGGAAAATAAAATAAAATAAAATATGTGAATTTTAAAGCATGTGTTCTTGAAAACATGTTTTTCTATACAGCTGTTCCTTTAAGCCTTAAGCACTGGATGAGGCACAAAAATAAATTCTCTAAAAACTAGTCTTTAATACATAAGTTACATAAATTGAACATAATTAAGTTATACCAGCTGGGCATGTGCCTGCCATGTGTACTTGAATGATGAGGTTGCCAGTAAAAAACAATAGAGAATAGATGTCTAGGTAATTTCTATACAATTTTCCACTTACACTAAATGTGTCGAGATATTCAGATTGCGAAAGGGTCTTAAGTAAGTGCAAGACGCTACTTAATATTTAAATTCATTTAATAGATCACATTAAAAAGTGAAACATGAAAAATCAAAACATCTCACCACTATTTTCAGTTTGGTAAAATGGAAGGGAAGAGGGACAAGTAAACAATTTCACTTTCAAATTTGCTTGCAGTTTTTATGTGACCTCAAGCCATAATTCTCCAATCACCCTTCTATGGAGGAAAATTACCAATTTTTAATAGTCTCTAAAAGCTTTCTTAATAAGAGTATTTTGCTACCAGTTCTTGTACAGAGTTGTAGAGAGAAATTTTGAAACAGCAGGGTAATTTATACTAGTTTACATACTTGAAAAGACATACACTGTTTACAGAATGTCTCATCCTTAGAAGCACTTCAGAAAGATCTGCGGTCTGTTATAAACTGATGAAAAGAAAAAAAGAAAAACAACAACAACAAACAAAACAACCCACAGGCCTACAAGGAATCTTAAAAAAGTCATTTGGTCCACCTGCTCTCCACGGAAGAATCAAGGGTGAAGGCTTTCCTGAAAAAAAACCAACAGATGAGAAAGACATCCAATAATCAAGACTTCACAATATCCCAACCTACTTCATAACATGACAGAGTTCTTCCTGCTGTATTTTCCCAACTTGAATACACCTTACTAAAGCAGTTTAGAGCTCTTTACCACCTCTTCTAACCACTCTGTGTACAGGGTTCAGGTTCCTTTTCTTTCTTAAGCAGCCTTTTAAATGTTTTAAGATTATTCTTAAGATCCCCTCTCCATCTTCTCTTCTTTACACTAACCAGCCCAGATCTTTAAGTCCTCCTTCAAATACCAAGTTACTCAAGGCTCATCATCCTTATTACTCTCCTCTGCATTCTCATCTAATGCTTCACATCCTCACTGGAGCAGAACCAAGCACCACACTCCAGTTGCGGTCCTGGGGATTATTTCATGAGATTTCTTGTATTCACCCTCTGACATCCTTTTCTCTAAGTCTAACACTTCAGCGTAGGTGGATCACAGTCTAAATGCTAACACCAGGTCTTTTTTTCTGCAAAATTACTCACTAGCCAGGTATTCTTTACTCTGTTTTCATGAAGTTTCTGTTCTTTATTATTCAGAAGTCTAGGAAACTGCACATTTTCGTACATGTCATTGCAGCTTCTCCAACCTGTCAAGATGGTAGTCTGTTCTCACTGTGTCCTTCAACACATTTGCAATCCCTCCTAATTTCATATAATTTGCAAACTTACTAAGTATCATCCAAATGAGAGAATGGAGAGCACTAATGCCAAGTGGTACTGGTCCAATCTGCCTGACCCTGCATATTGCTATCTCCCCCCTTTTCCAAGTCAATCAATGCTACCTGCTTTTATACTATTCATCCTGGAGATCACTGTGCTGTGAAAAATCAGCAGTTTTCTCTTCTTCAGATATAAACGCTACGACAGGAATCTTCTCCTTTATTCCCCAAACATATCTATAACAGACACTCAAACTGCTCCCAAAATAATACCAAGATTATATTAAACATGTTACTGAGATTTATATTGGCAGAGACAGATGGAGCTATCCACCAACTCCTCATCAGAGGACCTCTGTCTCAGACTTTACCTAAGAGTAAGTTTACATAAGTGCAGAGGTATCCTCACATGCAAGGCAGTCAAAATGAACACACTATTAACAAATGCAAGTGTTTAAAATCTTGACAGGTACAGAAAAAATCCAGTGCTTTAAACTTTCTATAAGCTGCAAAGACAGGGATTATATGGATACCACTGCACTATGATAATTTTACAGTAACTTTTCTGTTCTTTGAGAAAGACAAGGACAAACTTGGCTTTGGTTTCTCTGTACCTCAGGTGAATCTAGGCATTTGATTATGTCCATGGAAATGAAGTATTTTGACAGCCTTCATCAAGTTGTCAAACAAATATTATATATGCATCCACCATTACTACAGCTTTTGTTTTGATATTACATGACTTTACAGAAACTGAGAAAAAGGTGACACTTCTTCAGAAGAAGACGAAGCATATTAACTAATGATGGTGCTTTACTGAGACAAATTCCTTGTTAAAGTCTGCTGAAGTAGACATTTGGTGAACACTTCATGCAAAGCCAAACACAAAACTTAGGATATGAGCTGCTGTTAAAAATTAAGACTTTAAATCACACTGTTAGGAAGGAAAAAAAAACATATTTGTCCTGGAATTCTAAAATGATCACTCCCTTCTTCTTTTTTTTAAACTCAGGAACGCCATTTAGCTCATTAGAATTACTAACTCCATATATTTTCCAGTATGGTGACAGACAGGGAAAGAAAAGACATCTGCTAAAAGAAAATGGTAATAAAAATGTTAGATGGACACCTATCGATCTCCCTTAGAAACCAAATACAGTGTTGCTGTAGTTCACTCTCAATAAATGACCATCAATTAATTTTTTTATAAGAGAGGTTTATGGGCATAAGCTTTTATTGACTTTAAAATTAAGAATAAAACTGGAAAAGAGCCACATGCAGAACACCTTCCATAAGTGTATCACAGGAAAGACTTTTTGCTTCCCAGCTTCATCTCTGCAAATGTCTGTACCGAGAAAAGCTAAAAGAAAGTCCTTACTAAACTTGCAAGAGTGTAAGTGTTGCAGTAAACTGCAATAACTGCAGAAAAAACTGGCTCTACCGATGCACTCGGAGCTCTTTGCCTTAGAGAGGATTTCACACATCCTAAGCTTTTTGAATCGAAGAGGAAATCAATGTTCACCACCCAGAGCAACATATGGAATTAGTTTCCATCCAAACTCTGAAAAGTCATTTATTTTCTACCCTTGAAAGAGCTTTACATTTCAGAAAGTTACACCGAGTAAGGTCTCCAAATAATCTTTAATCCTGCATCTCAAAGTCCTCTGTCTACCTCCATAAACTACATCTGAGTGAATAACAACTTTGCTAAAGGAGGACTGTATATTGTAAAAAGATTAGGTTTGACCGACTAAAAAAACTAGAATTATGAAGAAGGAGCCTTAGCTTTCAAGGGCCAATACACTGGAAATCAGACTTCCTGCTCTAACACTCACTAGAAATTGTTTCATCATTTCTGATCAAAATGCTTAATCAGATAAGTCACAAGCTACGTTTCCTGTCAATGAGAATCGACAAACTGAGAAGAGATGCAATATAAGCTACTACAAATAAGACAGAGAGGCTTGCATGTTAATAAAGCTGACATTGCAAAATCCTTTGCATTTAGGATATGTTCTATTACTCTTGTCATTTACGAACCTCCTTGTAAATCTGTAATGTATCACAAGTCAACAGAGAAATCCCGTTGAATTTAGATTCAAATAACACAGGAGATATTTTAGTCATATATTGACCTTTCGGTCAGAGGGCAGGGTCATAAAAGCAGAGATTAGAAAACAAACTGCTTTAGTATTTCCCCAACTCATAAAATATATTCTGGAAGACTCTTTCCAGTACCACCATTCAACACTCCAGAGGTAACTGGATATCAGGTTCTCATACACTTGAGAAGTCAGTGACAGCTATTCTCTGTCCATTCCCAACACCGCCCGTGCTCCTCTGTTTACACGCAACACATCGGAAATCCACATAGGAAGGACTATGTTTCAGGATTGACCTAATTTTGATTTATCACAAGCAAAATGCTACCAACACACCATCTGACAAACCACACACAAGCTTCCAGACTGACTGGCTTGACAGGTTCAAGTCAGAAACTCACCTGCTGTCCCACAGGATGCAGCTCCATCTCCTCAGCCGCTCATTACCATAGGCAAGGCAAGGAACATATGAGCAGACAGCCTGAGAGCTACGGCTGCACCAAGAGCTCAATGCGTCAGTTCTTCAGCATCATTTTAATGTAAAATCTTGATATAATTATTCACATTTTTTAAGTCTTCTGCAAAATGTTCTCAGATTTTTACCCTACTTCTGAACATTCAGATGGCAACTCCACAGCTTGACAAGCTTTAACTTCTTTTAACTTCTTCATCTTTTGAATAGAGAGCTCTGGATACTGAAAGAAAAAAAATACTCAAAACCCCACCAAACTTCATGTCTACTTTAATGAACTAAACCACAGCTCCTGTGAGAACCGCTGATGTTCAATTTAGCATTATCAGATTTATTTTTTTAAATGCAGAGATTTATGTTTTAATTTCCAAATCAACTTTGGAGGGAACAAAACAGGATGACAGTATTATTGGAGAATGCTGCATTATTAAAACTATAAATCCCTCCAAAACGAAAATAAGTCACCTTATTTTTCTGTTCTAGTGTTAGAAAGGGTAGGAATAGTTTCCCGAAAGTTCAGTAGACAACTTAATACCTTATTCAACTAAACTAAGTGTTTTGATGCCTTTGCTGTTACTCTAAGGAATAACAGGTGCTCTGAAGTCATACAAGTTTGGAAAGCCCATGCTCATCTCTCATCTAGCAGAGTAGTGAAAGTTATGTCGTACATCCAACACGTGCCCAAAGTACCCAATCTTTAACTGGATTTAAGAGCTGTCTGAAGCATCCAGTTAGCAGGGCTGCTTTCCTAATCATCACTTAAGTGACCCAACTTAAAAGGCGCTCATATGTCACACCAGAAGGTGAGATTAGAATTTAAGTAGCATTGCTAAACTAAGAATTAAATCGTCCACAAACAAATGAGGGCAAAGACGTTTTCTTGTTCGGGGTTTTAGCTTGCTTTTTTAACTATACTAAAATAAGTCTTTCCACTACTGAGTTCATTTAGGGCAAAATTTCCAGTCACGTGCATCCGCAGCGTGCGAGTGTTACTGCGCCTAATTAGAAAAGCTGCTGTTGCTCAGGAAAGTTACAGCAAAATTCTTAAATGTAATCTCTAGCAGAAAAAAAACAAACACATAAATTATGACTGCTGCTCATCTACCACCCCTGGTTCTTTCAAGGTATTCTTCTCTTCCCCCAGCTGCACATGAAGATAATTCCTTCTCTTTCTCTTTTTTTTTTTTACAAACATATATATATATATATATATGTTTGTATATATATATATATATATCCAGTCTATCCCTTGTTATTTAGTTCTCTGACACACTTAGGCTCTACCACTAGTTTCATTTAAATACGACAACCTGAAAGAGTGTGTGTATTATCAAGACATTCTATCATTTTTTTCAGTCGAGTCTGAAACCTGGAGCTGGGGAAGCAGACGTAAGGCAGCACATCTGCCTACCTCCCATTGGTACCCTGTGCTGAGGAACCCCACTGCACCTGGGGGCACCAGTAAGCAAACAAACACAAACACAGCACAGCCTTACGGGAGTCATGGCAAATACCTCCATCCCACTAAGGAGAAAATAAAAAAAATATTTCCATGATAACACACACTATTTTTTCTATGCAGTAAATGGCCACCCATTTGAAAACTGAATGCTTTAAGAAAATGTTTCAGTAGGTGAAAGTTAAACTCATCTCTGCTGTGTGACCACTTCAACATGATTTGCAAGCTCACCTGTGCTTCCAGTGATAAGCTCAAAACACATACTAACCTTCCAGCACTGCTCCAGCGTTTACTTAGCCAGTGCTCCAACTGCTGCTCCAGACACCCAGGCCTAGCCTCTGCTAGGAACCTCTTCCTCTTCCTTCACAAGGTGCCCTTTTCCTGACTGCTAGTTGTGATGGTCTTCCTTCCTCGGGTTTCCCACCTCTGAAAGCAGCCTGCCACCTTGTTTTCTCTTAACCTCCCTATCCTTCCAGTGCCAGAATGAGAAAGCAAAGAAATGTATCACAATTTAGGAATGGCACAGCTGGTGCATAGGCTCAAGAGCCCCTATCTGTCACACTTCTAAGGCAAGGATAAAGAAAATATATTTTCTTGTCACTTTCTCATCCAGTAGGTGAAAAATACCAATACACAAAAGGTTCAAAAGCAAGGAGAAAATAAACACCAATTTCAAAAGGCAGCAAGTGTCTCTAACTCTGTCCTAAGCACTGATGTAAGGGATTCTGCAGTATGAGAAAGAAATAAAGACAATCTGCTAACTTTAAATTTGAGAAGCTATGAAGTAGATTTGTTTCCATTTCATCTCCATATGATTTGGGTGCTCAGTAGGCATCCGTGTGTGCCTCAGGACAGATTTACAAATGAACAGTGTTTTGACCTTGGCAGCACCTACGCAGAAGCCAAGCAAAAACTACTCCACCTTTACTCCAGCGTGTGAGGACTTGATTTGCTGTCATCACAAGCCTCCCATTCCAGTCTCATTCTCTCCTCACCAGGGACCCCATGCTGATTGCTCAAGCAAGGAGATGGGAAGGTAAGACACCAGCTTGTTTTCAGGACAGATAAGCAGTATAAAAGCAGCAAAAAGATACAAGCAAATCAGTTAGGAAAGCTTACTCAGAAAGCTGCAGAGAGACAGAGACTAGCCAGCTGTAAGAGCTAAAACACGATGGGAGCAGAGAGGATAGTGGACTCCAGTCTAACCTTGCTGATCCTGTCAAACCTGGGACTGAGGAAGGATCCATGCCAAGCACTTTTCCAGACCTCCTCTCTTGTTTTTGAAAGTCAACCTTCCGTGACCAAGATAAAATTCTGTTTACTGGTCTGGTCTCCACTTTTCCTGCTGGGGAGCAGGAGGGCATAAGTTTTAGCTCACATGTAGAGAGTAAGGGTGCAGAAGGCAGACAAGGCTCCAAGACTCTGGGGATGTGGCCCTTACAGACTGGCCTCCCTGCAAGGAAAGAGCTTGGCCAAGGTCTCCAGGGGAACTGCTGGCTTCTCACTTTCCAGCTCTCAAATGCCTTCTGTGTTGCAGCCAATAATTTATGAATATTGTTCCAGGCACCTGTAAAGCCTCATTTGAAATATGGTGCCACCACTCTGCTCATCTACATTCAAAGAAGAGGAGCTTAAATTGGAAAAGTTGCAAAGAAAGGTTACAAGAATGATTAGAGAAATTGAATCTCTTAAAGACATAAATGACAAGAAGTTACAACTACTCTTTTTCAAATATGGGAAGATGGAGAAGCAGGCAGAAAAACTACAAATTCTTTCAATCAAAGGACAATATTTCAGCTGTGGACCAAGCTGTTATAAAATGGTTGCATCCAAGTGGTAGCATCAGACTGGAAGTCAAAATTAATGTAGAATCTAGAATGAAGCTCTAGAATGGTTTTTCCTTTATTTAGGAGGCAGAGAGGGAGCAATAATAACTTGTAGCATTTGAAGACATCCTGAAAAGCTGATGGAAGAAACAGTTCAAGTGACTGGCTCTCCAAAGAAGGCTTGAAACAGAACTGGGTCAGTTTGTTTCCTGTTTTTGTTTTCTACAAGTACCAGCTTCAGATTCACGAGTCATTTGGAGAATTCAAAACAGAAATCTTCCTCCTCCCAGCCGATGCTTTCTCCTCTTTCAAAGCCCTAGAGAGTGGCTACACTTGGGCAGAAATTTGGGTAGGATGTACTGCTCCTCTTAGTGCAATTATATGGAGAGCAGCCAAGGTGTGTGACCTGCTCATATTTGATGTTAAATCATTTACAAAAATTTGGAGTGGAAGGAAACTCTATACTGTACCTCATGTTCTGGTCAGAATGATAGTGTTTAGTTTTAGTTTTTGCCATCATCTGTAATGAGGTATACAGACTAATTCCTAGGTTAATCTACACATTTTACCCAATTAATGCTATGCTAATGCGTAGGCCTAAGACACTAGTGACATTCTTAAACTCTCCTGCTCTGCTTTATGGCACATTATAGTAGCACCATCTGATCTTGTATTACATGTTATCAATTCATACTACTTCTTTAAGAGCCACAACATCACCAGTAATATGTGGATTTCATATTCTGTGAATATCTCTAAGCTTAATAAGGTTGTTGCTGTTATGGAGGAGCACACTTGATGACCCAATAGTCCCTCCTATCCATATACTCATAAGAATATACAATAACAGTGATAATGCTGTGCGACTTGAGACTCCCTTGCTAACAGTTCTTGTGAAGTCAACTCTCCTTTTTTACAGCATGTGCTATGTAGGAGTGTTAAAGCAAAGCAATTTAAGTGCTACTGTACATTTAATAAGATAAAAACAAGTAGTGAACATTAATACTCTTGATGCATCACTGTAGTTCAAAGGCTTTTCATTATCCAGCATATTTCACTTATTTTTACCTAGATAGTTGTAGAGGTGCCTTTTAAAACACATCCTTCTCTATTAGAGATATTCAAAAGCAATTCTTCAGATTTCTTTTAAAGGCTGTACAGCACTGAAACACATGGATGCAATCAGCCTGGTGATGGACACGACTCCTGGAAAGCAACACACTTAGGGCACTCACCAACTACATTTCAAGTTCACACAAGCACTATCTGGCTGCTTAGTGGGATCTCACAGTCACATCTGGGTATACTGCAGGGAGGGCTGGTGCTTCTCTTAGCAAATGGCAGCTGACCATTTCCCTGTGCTGTCCAAATGGGAACTGAATATCCACAACAATGACTGAAATTGAAAAATTTAACAGGAAGCATTAGAGAATTAGGTTAAGAAATAGCTACAAAAAAATTACATTTAATTTCCTATTCACTTCTCTTCCCAGCTTTCACTTAAACATGGTGTTTCAAACCAGCTTTTTATTACTTATACAATAGGGATTGCCTACCTTTAACAGGCCATGGATCATTATGCTGCACAGCATGCCACTGAGGAAGACTTCTGGATCATTCCTCCTCTCTCCTCTTTTTTCAGCACCACTTTACAGGAGCACTGCTTGAAAGGGTCTTACACACTTTCCCTGGGAACTGAATTATATGGTTCTTACAGCTGTCTGGAAATCCCCCAGGATCCCTCCTTTCTGCAGGGAGCTAGAAGACATCTCTGTCCTTCCACAAAAGCAGCAGAAAAGTGTTTGGCTGAGGTCAGTAACTCAGAAGAAAACCTGGATTCCTTTACAAAACAATCGTCCTCGTGCAACAAAGCATGCAAACACCTCCCAAGGATAGAAACTGTGCTAGCTGTTTTTTTTTTTCAAAGGCTTCAGAGAAACCTGACCTACTTAAATGGTCAAAGCCAATCCTTTGTCAGGAAAACAAAACTGCATGCTGTGAAGCTACAGTTAACAATGTACAGCACTTTCCATGCTCATTGCACCTTAGTAACATTCATTAATGCATGGGAAAACTCTGTAATGCCTTGTGAGGGAGGATTTGGTAGTCAGCATGGTTTGGTTCCTTTTGGTGGGTTTTTTGTTTGGTTTGGATTTTATAAATTAATAGGTGAAACAGCAGAGATGAGAAATATGCTTGGACATAACTTGTCGAAAACCTAAGGACAGGGAGGGTTTTGAGAAAAAGCCCCCGAACCTCACTTTTGTGTTCAAGTCACAACCACCCCACCGGAGACATGAACATTTCTGTGCTCTTTTCCTGCTTTAGCCCCAAATCTGCTGTGTCTACAATACACATAGTCTGTGCCATCAAAAGGAACAAGGGTTCAGTATCAGCCACCTGCACAGCAACACTTGGTTAGCATGAAGACTTAAAAAAACCAGAGAATAAAATAAAAAACCCACAGACTAACAAAATGTGTCTAAATTTCATCGATCTACTTAAGGTTTAAATTATACCCCTAAGAACTCACCAGGTAGAAATCAATTTAGTTAGTCCACTGAAGGGGGATGAGAGGGAGCAATCAGTGCTGCCAGCATACAGGCTCCCCAAATTGTTCTATTAATGCATTTGCTGGCTCAGTATGCAGTGGTCTAAACATGCCTTTCCTCAAAGTCATGAGACTTCAGATAAAAGGAAGCAAAATGAAAAGAGTAAGCCATGAATAACATAAAAAAAACAACAACACAGAGAAACAGACACATGAGGACAGAAAAATGTTTATCGTTTTGAAGGTAAAAGATATTAGATGCCAAGATACTAGCCTGCCAATACCTTCAAAGTGTCTTTGGGGAGGCAGTAAAATACACTATTCAAGATGTTAGCAAGAACATAACGCTGGAGAGAAGCAAGTCTTCTAACCAGAGCTGGAAGGAGAATATGGTGCGCTGTTCAAGGAAAGAGTGCAAGCACCTACTCCTGGATAAATATTCAGAAATAAAACAGATAAGCCTTTATAAATATTCAGTAGGGACAATCTTGCACACCACAAGGGCTCAGGAGAGAGTAGGTGACTGGCCATGTCTTCACTGACTCTTATATCTGGCATTAAATTAGTATGGAAAATATAACTAGAGCTGAAGTAGGGACATGAACAGAATTATTCCAGCACCGATACAAAAGAAGTCTCCCTGGAGCAGTATGGGGTCATTTCAGCTGATTTGGAGGCTGGATGGCTTTAAAACATGTCCTCTGCTTAGCTACAGAAGAGATGCAATATGGACAGAAGCTACACAAACCTTAGGGAGCGAGCAAACAGTACTTCAGGACTAGAATTCAGGTTGCTTTCCCCAGAAAGCCCTGTTGCAGTTAGCACTGCTAAACAGACGGACAACTAATGCTGGGTGACTCTGCTAATTGGCAACTAGATCTGGGAAAGGACGGTTCAGAGGATAAGTCACTCTCAGAAGCATTCTCTCCACATATTTCCCAAGAGACACTGGACAAACCACGTTATCTCCTAATTTTAAACAGCATACAGTGTCCCAGGTATGCAATTAATCTGTTTATGAACTTTGCCCATTCATTTAATGTTTAGGTTATGACTGAGCTTTTATTTCATCCTACCATCAAAAGCCTTTCACACCCTGCCATCAGAGTCATTCACGCTCCATATTCCCGGCCCATGTCTCCCCCTCCAAAGAGTCTGGGCATTGCTTTAGAAATTCTTATCTAGGAATAACTTTGTTACATTTCTGGATCAGAACTACAGAAGCAACTCTCAGTAGCTAGAGTCTGTTCCTTGGTGGAACTGCCTTTCTTCTAGGAGGGATTATACATGCTACGATAAGGAGCTTTGAGCTCTAATGAAGCATAAGAAAACTGAAAGGAAGCAAAAACAGTTTCTTGGAGATCCACATGAACTTTAAGCTGGCAAAGGTACATTTCACAAAGGATACCCAGAGGCACTGAAGTCAGTCTTGTAAACAACTGGCTTCAGCTAGCACAGCTTTGCTCTGGTGGAGATATGGCACCTTAAAAACACTGTGGTTACTTAGGGTAAAAGGGCTCCTAATGCATTTCACAATGTTATACACTGGTCACGATCAGCTGACCTGAAGCTCTCTTATCAGTAGCATTCAGCAGTGTAGATGGGACTGTTCCAACTCAATACTTTCTGTGTCTGTTCTTGCCAATCTGGCTGGTTTTCATTAAGACCTCAATTTTCCAGTTCAAGCAAAATCCCAGTTAGAAATCTAAAGCCTGGCAAGTAAAATCACACAACCTGCGCTTCAGAACACAACAGCTGCAGATTTAAAAGCTAATTCTCTTGTTAAAAGCATGCAAGATTGGCTCCATGTGTTTAGGACTCAAGCCTTATGGATCACACTATAAAGACAACTACACAACTCTCAGCTGACTGCACTTTTTTTTTTTTTTTTGGCTCCTACTGAGTGGGAAGAGAGGACTGTCCAGGTCCCATTCGTTTATGCAGCCCTCACTTACTCTTCAGCACAGTACTCTGATGCCCAAGCTGCTTCTAAGCATGCCCCCTGCTTTTGTTGTTGTTATTACTTCTCACTGATTTTTAAAGTTAGAATTGTCCGCCTGCACCACTTGAGTAGCCATTTATTTATTTTTTTATAATCTTACATGTTTTAATAAACTCCATAGGAAGCTAGTCATACCAGACGGATTAAACATAGGAAAAAAAAAAAAAAAAAAGGGTGATCATCCTTTTGTTTGCAGACATAGCACGGAATATCAATTTTATTTGGCAGAAAATATACTCTAGCAAATGAGAATATAAAATCAAATTCCTCCCAACAATTTTATCCAAGTTGGAAAGACAAAGCTTTTCTATTAATTTAAAGAAAAATTAATTTAACCTGAGGATAACTAAGCAAAGCGTTTCAGACTTGCACTGTACAATTGCTACTTATGTGCCACAAAAAACATCAATGCAATAACTCCCCTTACAGAAAAGGAAAAAACCAAGAGCAATCCTTGGCTACACAGGAACTACCTTGTTACACATTGTACTGGTCATCAGAAACTGAAAAGGAAATCCTGTAGAAAGGGTTTACCATTACATCCATACAGTCTACCACAGAACATCCATTTGATGAAGAAATGTTTACGTATGTTCTCCTACAACCTCAGCTGGGCCTCTGTTCTCTATGGGCTATATAGAGATTGCTATAGCTGTGTCACTGAGGCAGTCTCTGTATTGTTCTATAACAGAAGCTCACTCATACGATGAAAAAATAATTCCTACACACATTACCAGAGAACATGTAGAAAACTTGTGCAGTTCGATTATCCAGTTGCTTAGTGTTTTGACCTACTAGAACTAAAAGATTTTGGGTGCCAGGTGGAATTAGAAAATGAAGGTGAGAATGATTCACACGGAAATGTTTGGTCTGTTACCAATTAATTATCAAGGGGCTGTCAACACAAGAGTGACTTTACCTCAAGATACAATCAAAAGCCAACCACCACTCATTAACTTCTAAAGATTACCAGCAAGCAGGAGGCAAAACATGTGACAACCCCATTATGCTTTTGAACCACAATCTTCCCACTTTAAGAAATCCAAAACAGTGTGGTTTTTTTAGTCTACAAGCTTTCAAAAAAAAACCAATTTTGCACATCTCGGTAGGAAAGAAGCTCACAGCCTCAGACTTCACCTACCTCAGCTGCCTGAAGTCCAGCTCTTCAGAGCTGCAGCGCCAGGTGAGGTTAAGGCACTGAAGCTGGAAGAGCTCTGCTCCTACTCACACTTCTGCCAACATGAGAAAGCTACCAGCTACGTGCTGTGATGCTGAACTCAAAGCACAACCAAAGCAAAGACTCTGTTGTGTTTCCATTTCTGTCAGGATGATGTTTCACTGCCACACTGCAACTACATGCACACTCACCAAATGCTGGTATCTCAATAACAGTAGAGAACTACCCCGAGAAGAAATTATTTCTGACTTTAACATAAGAATTGCATTGTATGCAGTACTTAAGACTTGGTCCCAGAAAGAATGAGAAAAAGCAAATGCACTAAATAAGGCAGATGTTCTGTGGGAAATGGCAGTAATGTGCAAACATGTTACTAAACAGTATAATAATACAGATGAACAGAGGATGTGGTTCCAGGTTGTCATAACTAAAGCATTTTTTTAGAACTAGTGCATCACTTCATATTTTAATGTAGTCTATGTGTATGTAGTATGTATAATAAATATCAGTGGGACAAAATAATAACCATCTTAGAATATCAAAATACTGGCTGGCATAGCTAAGTGCATGATTAATTTTTTTCTTCAAATACTGTAGGAAAGGGAAAGAATGAGAAAAGGGAGAGGAAGAATTTGAGACAGTTGCACAAGTTCTACACAAACAAACCTCTCCACTCTTTGCACAGAGATTTTAGTAGAAAATATATTTAAATGAATATTTAAATAGCTACAGGATCAAGCTGTGAGTAAAAAGCACCATTGTGTTCGTAAGAACTAAGTGTCAAAAAGCCTTTTCTACCTTCTTTTGGTAAATTAACCCACCGAGTGATGGTAAGTGATCCAACAGATGCTGTTTTCAACAGTTGCAGGTCAAATGCATGCCATACTCTTAATTAGCAACATCTGAAATAAACCTTTGTATTCCTTATTCATAGCAAATACTTCATTCTCACTTGCCTACCTTATGTCAGCATACACAAGCAGTATATAGAAGTAATAGAAGAGAGCAACACTGAAAAACACGCAAAATTATGGGTGTTGCACTCAATTGGTTGGCATTTAAGCTTACAAGTATTTCTCCCCAGAGAAGCCTATCTAATTTCTGTCCTATGGAAAACTACTCTCTTTCACATAGAAGCAATACTGTCAGAGGCAACACACAGCTGTTTCAATAGTATTTAATTTACCTGAGAGATGAAGAGTATGAAAAATCTGAATCGGAGACAGTGCCAGGACTGCAAAACATGATAGATGTAAAATAAGTTCAAGGCTGTGCACGAGAAGTTTTTCTTCTTATGCGACTAATTATTAGGAATACAATAGGGGTGTCAGCAATTTATTCATCTAGTATATGCCCTTTTTATAACTTTCTCTTCTCAGTGCTTTGCTCTTCACTGTGTCTTTAGGGCATACCCATTCAAGGAAATCATCAGAGCTGACAAAGTGACTCGCCATCTCCCAACAAACACAGCACCAAGAGTCTATATCCTTCTCACTTCTTGAGTAATCTACAAAAAAGCCTTTAGACATAGAATACAATGGATATTTTTACACAAGCGTATTTTTGCACTCAGGAAAGGAAGCTCATATACTACAAGTCAAACAGAGAGAAGGTAGATGCTGTTAAAACCTTCAGACAAAGCCCTGATGGCACACCTCAGCTCTGATCTGTAGCCCGGACAGCTACTGGAGTTCTGACCCCATGGGTTAAATTTATTTCTGTGCCAGTTTCTCTTATTCTTGGACTAGAAAAAGCTTTTGAAGGCTAATTCTAGTCCACTCCTTCACCACTCCTTTGACACTGTACATCACACCTAATTTGCAAGCTCCCCAATCCTGTTATTTCTCTCCTGAGACTTGTTTCAGCAGACTGATGCACTACCTAGCAACACAGAGTATGCTGTGAACCAAAAGCAATTAAGATCTCATCTAGAATCACCAATCTCACTTCAGCTGCAAAAAAAACCCCATTTCATATCGGATGCTGCAATTCCAACACACTACTAAGAAAATGGCTATGAGAAGGTGAAAATTTGAGGGTGGGAATGGAAGCATGCATAAACTGAACAAAATTCATAGTTCGGGTTTTGCATTTCTGCTGTTACTAAAGGAACACAGTTTCAGGATAACTGCAAAGAAATATCATAGATGTGAACTTTTCAGACCCACACAATTCTTGCTATCACTAAACTCATGGCCAACTGCACTGATCTTGCAGCTCAGTATGAAACCTGTTGCCTTTTTTCTTAGACATAATAGATCCTGCAGGGTTTGGGTAAAGGATTCTTTCTGTATCACTAGACAATTTCTGCCCCAAACAAGCTGAAATAAGACAGTTGAACACAAAGACCTATTCCAGCAGCTCTCCCGCAGGATGAAATGTCAAGACAATGAAGACTGCATCAACATTGACTTCCAAAGAATACCCATCTACCTGGCCTCACGCTAGCATATATTTTTACTATTTAAAGTGAGTTTTTTACTATAATTTTTTAAAATAGGCACAGAAGTTTTTCCACAAACAAATTAGAAATTATCATCTACTATCAGTGTGTCACTATTCACAACCATTACCCTTTAAGCTTGGCTATAGCCACTGAAAGTTCATGGGTATTTAAAAAGTATCATGAATAGTCATTAATGCACAGATCCTTTTCTTCTGGTAGTCATTAGAAATTCAAATTCCAGCAACTGCCAAGCTCACTGCAGTCTCATCTTAAGGGAAAGCTGAGACAGACCTGACTGTCCCCGAAGAGTTATCCAGACAGCTCATCTTTGAAAGGTTGTGACACAAAAATGACAGAGCCATTCTAATAAAAAAAACAGAAGCTTGAAATCATGAAACACACTCAGTGTTTGGCACAATCATTGCAAAGGAAGAAGAAAAAAATATTTTATTGTTGTATAAATTTGCTAGTTACAGGAGAAAAAGAAAGGGATTACATGCAAAGAAACCCCACCATACAATGTTTTCATTTTTACCACCTAAACTAGGGATTCCATTCATCAAAAAGGGTTGGTTCTGAATCTTGTGCAGAACGTTGCCACTAATCTCTTTACAGTCCTGATTATCCAAACTGCTGACATGATCTACTACCCTTTTAGACAAGAAGTTAAGAGATCTCTAACTGCAAGAGGAGATACTTACTCAAAGCACCAATAATTTAACTAGCCTCAAGAGGCCCTCTCATCATTTTATAAAGACTGTTACACAGTCTTGCCTAGTACAAACAAGGTACTGGACTTGCACATTATGTTGCAGCACGAAGATACAAGAGGAAAACTCATTCATATGCATTTTTAGGAAGAGCTAGAAGAAGCCATGCTTCTTCTGAAGGCAGTTAATAGGCTTAGATCATAAAAATACTAAGCCATTGATCAATTTTATGCTTTTACAATGGGAATATTACAGATGAGTTAAAACAAAGTGTCTGTATCAAACACTAGAACTACAGAAGTGAAAGTTCATAGTTATGGTAGGCCAGCACTATTGGTTTGAATGTTCTCTTTCCTGTTGCTTCCCTAAAGCAAAGAGATACTACTGTGGAAGTTGAAAGTCTAGATTTTCACCTTTTTGAGTTTAAAAAAAAATAAAAAAATCAAACACACATAAAAATAATGAGCTCTGGACACTCATCCATACTCTTTTTCTGTATGCTCAGTCAGAATCCTAAAATCCTGCCAAACCCTTCTACACACTTAGTGTTTGACTGTGCTTGTCAGCATTTAGCAGGCTTGTAGGTTCTGTGGTTAAAACCTTACCATCAGCTATTAAAAATACTAGACAGTGCCTCAGTTGTAATACTTAAACTTCAGAAGAGAAAACTAAACTTGCTTTTTACAAGTCTGGACTCTAGAAAAGCTTTCCAGAGCCCTCAGTCTCCATTACTTTTGACAGCTGAGGAGGCAATTTATGAAACTGAGGTGCACAAAAGAGCCAATAAAGTTGACTGTGACACAAAAGAAATTAAAGTGTAGAAACTTGAAGTCCTGACTGATACAGTGAATTGAAAACAGCAGCCAACTTAGCTGACTGTGCAAGACGCTGCTTAAACAACACTTCAAGTCATTTTAATGAACATTTCAAGGCATCACAACCACCAGTGAGCACCAGGAGCCCTGCAAGTGATATGGAATCTGTTAAAACTCTATTTATATCCTACCTGTTGAGTGACAATATAATCACATTCTTGCTTTGTATTGATATTCATTACAGAGACAGCTTTATGTGACCAAACATCAGGTTGTCACTGGACACCTGCATGCAGTTGTAATCTTGAAAGAGGTAAAAAAGATTTGTTTCCCTCAAAACCATTGCTTTTATTTTAAATTGAGTTACTTAATCACTGGTTCTGCAAGAGCCTAGATAAGACTTAATTCTGATAGAAAGTACTATCACTGTTGATAGGATTGATTTTCAGATAAGACAAACTTGAGAGAGTCTAGAATCTGAGTATACATATAACTGACCATCAAGAGATCCTATTTAACAGACTCACAGAACAGGGGAAAGATGCACCCTAAAAAAGAAGATGGAAAAAAGTTCTTAGGAACTTCAGTCTGTAACAAAAGACAAACCTCGCAAGTGTAGATAGTGGCCTTTGAGCAAAGGAAGACAGTATCAAATCTACTTCTGGTGTTATCAAGATTATTACAAGTTAACCTTTAGTGAAACGAGCAATTCCATGAGGTTACTAAATCAAGCCAATTACATCAGACTCCTACTTTATCATCTCCTTTGAGAAAACATTGCTGCTTCCTCCCACTGATTGTACAGAGTCAAGGGAAATAAGGCAGCACTTAGATAAGAAATGAATTTGTTACTTACGATGATAAAGTTGTATCTTAAAATCTCTTCCTTGTCAAATACTGAAACATAAAATGATAGAATGGTTTGGATTGGAAGGGATATTAAAGATCATCCAGTCCAACCCCCCTGCCATGGGCAGGGGCACCTCTCACTAGACCAGTTTGCTCAAAGCCAAATCCAACCTGGCCTTGAACACTTCCAGGGATGAGGCACCCACAACTTCCCTGGGCAACCTGTTCCAGTGTCTCACCACCCTCACTCTAAAGAATTTCTTCCTCATGTCTAATATAAATCTACTTTCTTTTAGCTTGAAATTGTTCCCCCTCATCTACCACTACAAGCCCTTGTGAAAAGTCTCTCCTCACCTTTCCTGTAGCCCCTTCAGGTACTGGAAGGCTGCTAAGAGGTCTCCCCAGAGCCTCCTCTTCTCCAGTCTGAACCCCAGCTCTCTCAGCCTACCTCCATAGAAGAGCTGCTCCAGTGCTCAGATCATCTTTGTGGTCCTCCTCTGGACTCGCTCCAACAGCTCCATGACCTTCCTCTGTCAGGAGCTCCAAAGCTGGACACAATACTTCAGGTGGGACCTCACAAGAGCACAGCAGAGGGGGAGAGTCACCTGCCTTGACCTGCTGGACATGCTTCTTTCAATGCAGCCCAGGACACAGCTGGCTTTCTAGACTGCAAGCACACATTGCTGGCTCATGTTGAGCTTCTCATCAACCAACACCCCCAAGTCTTCTTCCTCAGGGTTGTTCTCAACCCATTCTCTGCCCAACCTGTAATTATGCTTAGGATTGCCCTAACCCAGGTGCAGGACCTTGCACTTGGACTTATGGAACTTCATGAGGCTGGCATTGGCCTACCTCTAAAGCCTGTCAAGGTCCCTCTGGATGGCAATCAGGACAGGCATACATCTGTAGCATTTAGGAGAGACATGCAACTGTGTAACAACACACATAAATTAAAGATGGCCAAAGTTTTGGGCAAAACTGAGACAAAGGAAGACTTAATTTTCCCATCTTTGATTAATTTCTTATTTTTTTACCTGCATCACAGGTGCTCAAAACACACAACTTTCCCTTGGCAGGGATGATACCCCTATACTTTGGCAGCCAGAGACCATGCTGTCACGACAAGTCCTCAGAGAACAGCATGGCACAAGAGAGCATCTAGCAGCTGTGAAAAGTCAGTGTGTATTTGGCTGCCTTCTCAGGGCTCAGCGATTTGCAAGTTACAGACAAGCTGCAACTTTCTGAATTGAAGTTTATCACTGCATCTGTTATTTCTCCTATGGGAGGAGCTTGGAGGACTTCCTGGGTGAAAGGTCTTTATATTTGACTACAAAAATATTATTCCTTTTTGTGGTTTGGCTGCCAGAAGCAGTAACTTGAGTCTGACTGCTGAATCAGTACCCAGTATCATAACTGGTAGCAACCTATTTTCTAGGCTAATCTGAAAAATTAACAAGCAATTCTCTGCTAAAAGTCAGAAAAAATATCACCAACTGGCTGATTATGTGCTTTTCTTCTCCCAAATCACAGTTCTGTCAAAAGTACAGGACCTTTTTAAAATGGTAGCATGAAGTCTTTCAGTCCAGCTACTCCAAAAAAGCAACGTTCACATGAGCACAAACTGTGGATAAGCAAAGGAGGATGCACTTCACAGTAGGATGCAAACATAGAAGCCAAATCACGAATGTTTCCTAAAGCTCTTATCATTGGTATTAGTATGGGAAAGAAGAATGTAAGTGAGGAACAAATTACAGTTTATTAAAAAGAAAGACAACCATGAGCTTCTATTGTTGATATCTAATAATGCAGTAAAGCAGATCTCTAAGCCTATACGATGCACAAAAGCCAGTGCCACCTATTGCGCTAGATATTGCTACAGCCTTCTACTCTACAGGACAACTGCAGGAAGTGTTGCTATAGGTACTCACATGCACATGATCTTATAGAACAGAACTACATAAAGAGTTTTTAACAGATCCCTGTCAGGTGCCTGCAGCCTCACCCCTGCAGAGTGCTGGGGCACAGGAAGCTAATATGCTCTGGTTCAGCTCACAGGAGGTTCTATGTCAGGGGAATTTTAAAAAGAGGCAAATTAAGATTTTTGTGTGCTCACTGTTGAATCATGTATCTGTCCCTTAGATTCCAACAGACCCAACAAAAGCACCAGAATAACATATTCTTGACTTTGAGGACCAGCACTTATCTTTACACAAGTAAAAGGAAAAAAACGTTTTGTGTTCAGTCTACTGACTACAAATCTGCAACACAACAAATACTGTAGGTTTGGTTGCTGTGTGTGCTCCATGGGACTTACATATCACCTCAAGCTCTCCAGTGCTTCATGGGCATGCCAGAGCAATGGAATATGGTGTCACCTGTGTACTACTTTTGTTTGTGGATAAGCTCTTTTGGAAACAGGTGTGAAGAGGAATGCTCCATCCAGTATATAGATTTTTTTAACGTGACCTTCTACAACTAGTAGCTACAGCAATCTGGTTGCCACATGAATGCAGGTAATTTTACAAAAGACACAGAGCTGCAGATTAGGAGAGAAAAAAAAAAAAAAAAGTAAACTTTCCTTTGAAAGGGGTCCCTTATTTGCTTGTTCATGGTGGAAGACAAGTTAAAAGGCAGCACATGAAGTCAAAAGCCACACATTACTTTTCCCAGTGCATTTTCAACTTAAAACAATTGTTGTTGGACAGCTTGTTCCTTTCTCTCTCTCTCTGCCCTCACCGCAGTCTCCAGTAGTACCATCTCTGACTTTAACTATCTCTTTTAACCTCTGTACTTCAGAGCTCCTTCAGCTTTTGATAATCTCCCTGTTTCAGTAACAGCAACAAGCATTAAATGTAGGAATCCATTATACCATTGCTCAGGTCAGTACAATCACCCAGCCCTACACAGACCTGGAAAATTACCCTATGGATATTAGTCAATACCCATAAAGTTGTGCCCTGAAGTAACGAGGTCTCGAGAGGAGATTCATCCTGAGTGATGCTCAAGCTTCAGAAGCCACAGGACCTCAGGTTAATGGAAACTCTATTTTCGCACACGCTGTGGCTTTATCGCTTTCCTCCTTCATCTTCCTATTAGCATGCAACAGCAACAGAGACCTATGTGAATTCATAAAGTAAGTCAATCTTCAAATTCTTGATTCATTTGTGTAGACTTTACATGTTTCAGCTGCTGTCTCTGCAGGGAACTAAAGACCTGCACTCAATTCTACATTATTAAACACAAATATATAAATGCTGCCATTTGGTCTTAAAGTGATGATAGCCTAGAAACTCAGTTACTTGTGCTGCTGCATAACAAAGAGCTGTTTAACAGGTAGATGCATGAGGCTGAGTCAGACACTCTGCAGAATTCCAAATTCACCATTCCCTTCATTTAAACACTTTGGGAAATTGTTTGTTTAACGCTGTAATATATTTCCTTCTCCCAGATGAGAAATTTCAGGTTAGACAAGCAAGATGATTGCCTCAAGCATCTGCCAAGGCTTTTGTATACCCAAGCCCCTCCCAGTTCTCCAAATAGCCATGCCAAGCAGCTGACTTAATGGTTGCTAGTTTTTGACTATGTCATTAGATTAGGAAACAGTGAGACCGACATACAGTGACCAACTGCTTACAAGAAGGCATTTTTGGAAGAGCATTCAAACAAGGATATTTGTCTGTCCAGAGGCAAGTGGCTAAGAACAACAGCCTGAGGAAATGACTGAGGCTAAGACCCATCATGAGAGCATATGCACTGAGAAGATAGAGACAACTCACATGACATACAAAGATCAAATCAATATTATCTTTTTCCATTTTTGTGTCTGCCAGAACTAAATCAGAAGAATACAGAGAAAGGGGAAAAGGGCAAAACCTAAAGCAAAAAAACCTTAACCATTCAATTTATGCAGTTTCCTTCTTTAATTTAACTATTACTAAACATCTTCCAACAATTTTGCTGCATCCTACAAGTACAGAAGCATTGACAGCAAAGGCTTTTGTTTCCCTGAGAGAAACTGGCATAATTCTGTCAAGTTTAAATAAAAGAGTCCAACTTCAGTTTGACATGTTTCTTAGCATAAATGCAAGGTAACATTTATCTTTCTTTTCCCCAACTGAAGTATACACCCACGTATGCAACTCATTTAAAGAAGTTTTTGAACGCAGATGCTGGAAGCTCTAAAGCACTGGATTTCATACTTACAGTGCTACATAATTAGGTCACCTGTTACAGAATCTTAACATGATTTATTACTCCATTAAGGTTACTTTTAGAAACCCCAGTCAAGAGACCGGCTCAGTTAGTCAAGAGCCATACAAGTACACAAAAAACAAAAAGACTTACCACTACCACACAGATCTCAGGTGACAATAAGACAGTCTCAGATGGAAAAACCAAGACCAAAATAAACCCACCAAAAACCCACAACAAAACAAAAAAATAATAAACAACAACTCATCAGCAGTTTTAAGGACTCTCATTCTTAAAACTGGCTCAAATCTGTGACACTAGACTCTTGGATTCCTAGATCTGCAATCATGACCACCTGTACATCACTATGCTTTTTGCTTCTGTTTTTACATGTATAAAATTGATCTACTTATCCTCAGCATAAAGCCACTGATTTGACAAGAAGTGCTGCAAGTATTAATTTAATGTTTGGAAAGTGTTTAAACACTTTCAGTTGGAAAGTGCTCAAGGCAGATAGAGGATTACATTCCACTCTCTGCAGCTAACTTGCTTTTAAGGGAATATTAGGGTTGGCATTGCTTCTAGGCACAGAACTCATACATTTAGTTTCAGCCTGAAAGCACTTCAAACATCTGAGCTAGAGGATAACCACTCACAGAGGAGATCACTAATGGAAAGGCTGAGCTGAAAGTACCTATACAGCAGTCCTGCTGGTTGATACTACCATCTTCAGACAAAGTCTTCTATGAAGACTGCAAAGAGAAGACACAGTAAGTTACATTCAAGATCCACCTGTAACTATACAATGCTCAGCTTTCTCACAAAAGCCACACATGGGAAGAACAGCTTAGCTTGTAAGGATGATTACTAGAGTTTAAAGAAAAAGTAGAACACCCACAGTAAAGTCCTAAGAAAAAAAGTACTTTCACCACAGCCAGAGAGTCACTTGAGAGCTTTAAATCCCCTGCCTTAATTTGCCACTTAATAAAGACTTCCCTTTCATTAGACAGAAGAGCTACTCCAGTGTCCTTGAAAGTACAGAAAAAACATTAAAGTCCGTTCCATGAGAACGCTCTCCAAAACAAAACCTGTTCTCAACAGTAAATCAGAGCTCCTGTTTATTCTGAACAGTGGGAAAGTGCATTTAAGAATAGCTATGATAAACCTGAGAATACAAATCCCACCACAACTGCACTGTGCTCCTTTCAAAGTGCAGATTTACCCCATTATCCCAAGCCTTCCACTTTAAACTTTCACTGCTACATGAAGGCTGAAGGGAGTGGTGCAGTGCAGCGTCAGCACCAAACAGGACTTTGTATTGGAAGCACCACACAGCTAGCCTGGCAGTGCACTGAGAAATAAAGAAGGGCATTAACAAAAATCGGCTAAAACCCTTATTCAGTGTAATCTAGGGAGCCTGTTGTTTCATGCAACAGCTGAACACATGCTTCTGGAACATACCAGACTGTATCATGCTTTTAAGGTTATAAATGCTGCTGTGGTTGCCAAGAGTAAGTTGTCAAGAGTAGGGGGGTAGAGTATTAGGTGTTCCCTGCTTTAATCACACTCTTGCTGTGTAGGTTTGGACAACTCAATAAGCTTCTTTTTTATTCAGTCCCCTCACCCATGAAGTACTATTAACTGCACTTCCTTTCTCAAAAGTCACAGGAATCAATACTCAGTGGAGACTTGCAACAATGCTTTAGCAAAGCAAACACAGAAGTGGCCGTATCTTACTTCTTCTAAAGACTTCCTCCTTCCAGCTCTGTGCTTCAGACTAAGAAAGAAGAAAGGGGAGATAGGATACAAAGGGCTGTGACAGCCATGCCCTGCATAGGTCTGCTGCACACAGGGAGAAGCTAACTTCTCTGCTTCTTTCCATCTCAACTGTCAGCTTTACTACACAGAGAGCATTTCTAAAATTCTCCCTATGAAGTTTATTACCAGGAGAGAGAGAATGAATTCAACTCTACTCTTACAAGTTTGCAAATGGAGAGTTTATTTTAAAAAAATCAATTAATATGCAAATGCCAAGGCAACTTCCTTCCTGATCTGCTGTGGCTGCTAAGACAATCTACAGGGTACCTTGTCACTGACACTGGTCCATTGTTATACTGTGAACACTTCCTTTGTATCAGTATTTAAATCTCCTCACAATCTGATAAGTTCAAAGAGGATGCCAAAGGAAGGGAAATTAGACAATTACACAAGAAGCAGCCAACTGTCTTGTTCCTATCTCCACTTTACTAAAAGACGCTAGAGGCCTTACTGCTCCAAGCAGCTTTAGCCAAAATAAGGCAGCTTCTCTGCCTATACACAACTCATTTTGTACTACAGATTTCTATATTTATATTAATTCTTAATATATGTCTAAATGCTACTATGAAAGGATTAATAAATGAATAATACAATATAATCCTGGATTGACAAGGAAACAATTCATGGAGGTGACTGACATGCCAGAAATTAATTCTGGTTTGAAAAGATGAAAGATGGGCTTTGAAGGACATGCCCTTACTTTGGCTGCATGTACTTGAAGAAGTTACCTGATATAAAAAAAAAAATCACAATAGTTTAATCTGAGGAAAGGACTTTGCAAGTTCCTCTGACTTACAGAAGTTCATCCTCTATAATAACAGCAAGTTATCAGTCTTACTTAGAAAAATACAGCCATCCTTTGCTGAGAGGAAATGGTCTTATGAAGGAGAGAGGTAATAGAACCGTACAGCTAGAAAACGAAACAGTCTGCTCATCCTGATAAAAAATGTGATGCTTTAAGAGAATTTAACACATTATGCCAGACAGGCTGCTGCTGTTCTGCCTGTGCTGAACACACATAATTAACATGAAGATGGGAGGCCAAAATCTCCCATACAGTATCAGTAAGGTATGATGTACCTTACTAGGTTGGCACCCTAGAGGCAAGGGATGCCATCCAGAGGGACCTTGATAGGCTGGAGAGGTGAGCCAGTGCCAGCCTCATGCAGCTCAACAAGGTCAAGTGCATGGTCCTTCATGGGTCAGCACAACCCTAGGCACAAATACAGGCTGAGGGGAGAATGGCTGGAGAGCAGTCCTGAGGAAAAGGACTTGGGGGTGGCAGGTGATGAGAAGCGCGACATGAGCCGCCAGTGTGAGCTGGAGCCCAGAGAGCCAAACATATCCTGGGCTGCATCAAAAGAAGTGTGGCCAGCAGGGCCAGGGAGGTGATTCTGCGCCACCTGGAATACTGTGTATAGTTCTGGGGCCCTCAGCAGAAGAAAGATATAGACCTGTTGGAAAGGGTCCAGAGAAGGGCCACCAAGATGATCAGAGGGCTGGAGCACCTCTGCTATGAAGACAGGCTGAGAGTTGGGGCTGTTCAGCCTAGAGAAGAGAAGGCTCTGGGGAGACCTTATAGCGGCCTTCCAGTACCTGAAGGGGCTACAGGAAAGCTGGGGAGGGGGTTTTCACCAGAGAGGGTAGTGAAGGAACAAGGAGTAATGGTTTTAAGTTGAAAGAGGGTAAATTTACATTAGACATCAGAAATAAATTCTTCACCATGAGAGCAGTAAGGTACCAGGAATAGGTTGCCCAGGGAGGTAGTGGATGCCCACTTCCTCGAGGTGTTCAAGGCCAGACTGGATGAGGCTTTGTGCAGCCTGGTCTAGTGTGAGGTGTCCCTGCTCATAGCAGGGAGGTTGGAACCTGATGATCTTCAAGGTCCCTTCCAACCTTAACCATTCTATGATTCTATACTCAGGAAGTGAATTGTTACCATGTGTGGTCTGAAGAACTGGAAACAAATGTCAGCTCATTCACCTAACTTGCTGTTTTGGACAAGCTGCGATTCATTTTAAGACTGTAAGCTCAGATTGAGAAGTAAAGTTAAAAAAATAATTAATACACAAGACTTCTTTCAACTTCAGCTTCTACTTTCTAGACTATTTTATTAAAGTCTTCCAAAGCCTTTATTTTCTCCTAGTGGCAGAAGTCATTCAATGCACAAATGCATCATCAGATTGTATGACAACTGGAAACTTAAGCAAAAGAGAAAAGCCAGCCTGTCTTTGGGCAAGAAACTCTCCTATTTTATTTCTGATATTAGGAACATATACAACATGAACATAAAGGCATATTCCAGGACAAAAATAATCCATCTGTGTATTCATTGAGCTTTAAGATTCAAATGAACACATTCATTCCATTCTGCAATGATGAGGTACCCACTGTAACAAACTCCCATTTTTTCCACAGCAAAGCCACAATTTAAATGATTGTGCTCCTTACACCTATGGCTCAAGGACGAGCAGTTCAAAGGAGACAGAACAGTAGCACAACACACTGAGGAAAATTCATCTCTCATCTTGATTTTTTTCCATCAATTTAACACCACATGTAAAGTAGTAGGAGTGAATTTGTTAAAGACATAAAGTGGGTTCATGGGATAATGACACTACTTTAGTAGTATCTTCAATAATGAAGATAACAATCAGCAAGCAGATCACATTTTCCACACAGCACTAACTAATTAATAACAGAATAAGAGGTAAAGAAAACCTACATACAAAATACAAAACCAAAACCATCTGATACACTACACCATCTCTGAAATGCTAATTCAGTCATCACTTACTCTAACAAGGTCTATACAGCAGACAGAGGTGTGGTGAAGGAGGAATTTGGTATAGAGTTCTCCCCAGATAACATTCCTGTTTCTACAGGGTATCAACAAACAGGGAAGCTCTCAACAGGGAGAAAGCAACCTTTCTGCTAGTTGGCAGATACATTTTTATTTTACCTTGTCTTCCTGAAGAAGCATTCAAAAAGCCTCTAAAAGTCAACCAAAATAGACAGCCATGCTTCCTATTCTCAAGGAACATAGAAAACATTTACAGATATGATACAACAAAAAAGCAATAAAGACTCAGACAGAAAGACAACTGAGAGCAGCAGCAACAATACTAGGCAAGTTTTCAGCAAAGGTTAATATACAGAATGCCAGAGTACTTTTTTTTAATCCTCAAGAGCTAAATTGAATGAATAAACACCAACCCCAAAATTAAGTGGCTGTGTTCAAGTAGCCATCCTGAAAGAGAAATATGAAGAGCTCAGCTTCCCCACTTCTCTATTCATATGACTGCCCAAATCTACCGTATCTGTCATAACAGATGCATTGCAGTATCTGAACACAGCACATTGCGTGACAGGAAATGGTACAGATCAAATCACTTTGAACAAATCTATAAATTCAAGGTTTCATACAAGAAGAGAGCTGGCCCCATGGAAACTACTCATCTATTTCTATGCATTAGACAGCCTTGCACGGCATCTACACGCTGCTTAATCTCTCCCCTTTTTCTCCCTACCTAAGATACTTTACTGCACACATAAATGAGTCAGTGTAATAATGCAGCCTATGGCTATGACAAACATCTTTGGACTATTTCCATTCTTTGATGCTATGAAGTATCATGAATGTATTTGATATCCACAACCACGGCTGTAATTGAATTTGAGGTGGGAGGAAAAGGTCTATTTTCTTTGCCGGATGCAAGCATAGCTGAAACCAGCAACAATAATCTGCAAGAATAAGGATCATCTCTGACACCATTTTCCAATCCAAGATGATGACAGGTGGATAAAAAAATCAGTCTGGACAATCTCATGCTGCAGCATTAACGAATGCCACAAGGGACTAATGCTCCATGACTTAAGCATCAACTGAGGCATGGACAGTATGACTTGTAGGTCTTTTCCATCTTTAACTCTCTTATACTACAGTTACAGAATCAAACTGTGGCCTTAGACTTGCAAAGTAGCTCTGAGGTTACCTCTTGCATTAAATCTCTCCCAGATTCGTATTCCCTCAGCACAGGCACTGTTTGCCTTACAAAGCATACAGTCAGTCACAGAACGAAACAGCCACAGAAAGAAACAATGTCATGGGGTGAGGTGGCAAGGAAAACACGTTGCTTATGCTTCAGTGTTACATAACCAGATTAAAGAATTCCTCTCCTAAAATTACAATACAGGGAGCAGAACTCATCCAAATCATACCACCGCATCCCTGGTGCAACTCTGTTTAGGTCACATTTGACCCCATCCAAAAATTTCTGAAGTGTCATGTCTGCCCTCCCTGAAATAGAAAAATTTTTGAGAAAGCAACATGGGAAACACACCAATATGAGGACTGGTCTAACCAGGCTTTATTGAAGAGACACTGGAACATTTTAAGACTCAGAAGCTAGGAAGGTTTCACTGGAAGATCAAGTGTATTATCAGTACATAGCATGAAATCTTATACTAGGGTTTCACTCCACACAAGACTGGAGTTGCACCATTTCAGCTTTGTTCTTGACCAGAGACAGTCAACATTCATATTGCTACTCTGAATATACACACAACCAAACACTACCCAAAACATTAGGAACCAGTACTAGTACTCTCACAATATTACTTTTTTTCTGTGTTTCTTTGCAGCCTGTTAGATCTATATGTTGGCTCCTATGCAGACTATCTACTCTAGCACCAGCAGGTGCCAAGTTCTTC
The DNA here is from genome assembly GCF_020740795.1 of Apus apus. NCBI lineage: Eukaryota > Metazoa > Chordata > Aves > Apodiformes > Apodidae > Apus > Apus apus. Next base: position 25,880,891 of record NC_067286.1, read on the forward strand.
CTCACCAAATGTCAAATGAAGGCAGTTACTTGTTGAGGTTTTGGATTGGGTTTTTTGTTTTGGTGGTTTGGTTGGGGGTAGCAAGGGAAGGGCTGGTGGCGGTGCCCGTAGGTACTGAACATGCATGAGAGAATCACACCAGTTTAACAAGTTTCCATGCCTTGAGAAGAGGGAGAGAAAGGGTTTCACTGCTACTTTTTATTGCAGCTTCCAGCCTAGGGTAGTAACCCAAAGAGAGTTTCAGGTTCCCAGATAGATCTAAGTCTGTGGAGAATGGAAAAATTAACAAAAGGGAAACGGAATTCTGTTGTCCCAACATGGACTACAGCCACTGCCTTCCTGCACCAGTATTCTCCCAGAACGTGACCTTATGATACCTGAAAGAAGAGTACCTCCATTACTGATCAAACTTTTCTTCTCTCATGATTATTTTCAGTTGTTCTCATATCAAATATCTGTCTTTACTTAAGATTTGAGTTTCCATTTAAATTATACTAAGCTTATTTACTGAATCTGTGCTACCAGAATATGTTATAGCTTTGTTACAACTGCTACTTACTGTGTGGTCAATAGTAAGCTTGCCCAGAGACACAGGTAACTTTGCAAAAGGAGTAGAAAAGTAACATAAATCCTAAATTCTCCACTCACAGCTGTATAGCTGCCTGTAAGTGAATGACATCACATACATACTGCTTCATATATGAAGAATTTGATGAAGTCCCCAAACCTTCAATATTAGCATGAAAGAGTTCAGATATGCGTTAGCTCAACAACAAAAACAAAATAGGTGACCTTCTAAAATCATATGCTGCCTGTGGTACCTAACAACACACCATAGAAGAAAAAGAGTAGAGATTAGGGTTGTTGAACTCCATGACATGGAATATCCTGCAGGCAGTCATACAGTTTCACTGACATTACAGATGGTCCCCGGAACAAAGACCCAAAGGCACTTATGTTTCTTCCTGTGGTGAAAACAACAGTAAAAGCAGCTAAGCCTTTGTAGGCTTTCCATCTAGAAGTTCAGTTGCCTGATCATAGCGAACAGTATAGCAAGATCTGCTTTTGTGCATGGTAGATCTACAGTGTACCTCTCATCATCAGCATCTTTGCACCAAGAAGGGCAAAAAAAAATGCTGCTCTCACTCAGTATTTCTCAATTTTGGAGGGGGGATTGAGACCAGAGAAAGAAAAAAATTAGAAAGTCAGCTTGCAAAACAGGGAGCACTGATCCAGCACCTGCACTGCTGAATCAGCAGGAGCTGGGATAAAGTACTCTCTATCAGAGTGAAGATTTCAGCTTGGCTGCCTCATAATACAGAAGAGCAGTCAAAGTCCCTGCTCTCACAGTAGGACAAGACTGTGTTACCCACAGGCTTCTGAGGAAAAGCAATAAAGTACAATGAAAAGAGGCACTACTGCAGCCTATATAAAGTCAAACAAAACACAATATAAATAAGTCTTACAGTGCTAGATGCAATGTAGGAAACTTCAACACTGCAGAAAGTGCCAAGTGACAGACATTGGGAAGAAAAAGGAAGACAAGACCATCAGAGATCTCACACTGCCTTATTCAAATGTCTCTTGTTTGCTCTGGCTGATTCAAATGCTGGTTTGGCATGTCATATTTATTTTCATGTTATTTGATGTTAAAAAGTTAGTACAACCTTTTAGTAAAGTAGGAAGTTATAATTCAGAGTGACAAAGCCCTACAATGACAGTGGGCTCAGGACAAGATACAAACAGAATTGAAGCAGGATAATCTGACTATATAATTTGTATAAATAAATGTAATTTATCAATTATACGTTTGTTGCCTTTTGCTCTCAAGGAAGAAACCTTAGAATCATAGAATCTGCTGAGCTGGAAGGGACTCATCAGGATTATTGAGTCCAACTCCTGTCCCTGTGTACGGCACCCCTAGCATCACACCATGTGCCTGAGAGCAACAACCAAAGGCTTCTTGAATTCAGCCAGGCTTGGTGCTGTGACCACTTCCCTGGGGAGCTTGTTCCAGTGCTCAGTCACCCTCTAAGTGAAAAACCTTCTCCTCTATCCAACCTAAACTTCCCCTGATTCAGGTTCCTGCTATTGCACATAGTACTCAAGATGAGGCTGCATCAGTGCAGATTAGAGCAGGACAATCACCTCCCTTGACTGGCTGGTACTGCTTTCTTGATGCATTAGGGAGGAGGAGGGTCCTAAAGTACAATGTAATGTTCAGCTTCACTACTACACAGTAATGATTTGAGGACTGCAATGATATTTAGCAGGTTTTTTAGAACAACCCACACAGAATCATAGAATAGTTTGGGTTGAAAGGGACCTTTAAAGGTCATTCTAGGCCAGCTCTCCCTGCGATGAGTTCAGACATCTTCAACTAGATCAGGTTGCTTACAGCTCCATCCAATCTGACCTTGAATGCTTCCAGGGATGGGGCCTCTATCACTTCTCTAGGCAACATGTTTGTGTTTTGCTACCCTTATTGTAAAAGATTTATTCCTTCTTTACAGTCTGAACCTACCCTCTTCCTGTTTAAAACCATTACCCCTTGTCCTACTCAAACAGGCCCTGCTAAAGAATCTCTGTCCAGCTTTCTCACAAGCCCTCTTCAAGTATTGAAAGGCAGCACTCAGGTCTCCCTAGAGCCTTTTCTTCTCCACACTGAACAACCTCAACTCTCTCAGCCTTTCTTCACAGAAGAGGTGCTCCAGTCCTCAGCATTTTTGTGGTCCTCCTCTGGACCTGTTTCAACAGCTCCGTGTCTTCACTGCACTGAGGACTCCAGAACTGGACAGAGTACTCCAGGGAGGGTTGCACCAGAACAAAGTGAAGAGGGAAAATCACCTCCCATGACTTGCTGGCCATACTTCTTTTGATGCAGCCCAGAATATGGTCGGCCCTCTGGGCTGTAAGGGCACACTGTAAGTTCATGTCCAGCTTTTTATCCACCATCACCCCCAAGTCCTTCTCCACAGAGCTACTTTCAAACCCTTCATCCCCCAGCTTGTATTGATACTGGGGATTGCCTCAACCCATGTGCAGGACCTTGCACTTGGCCTTGTTGAACCTCAGGAAGTTCACATGGCCCCATTCTCAAAATTTTCCAGGTCCCTCTGGATAACATCTTATCCCTGAGGTACGTCAACATCACCAGCTTGGTGTCGCCTACCAACTTGTTCATGGTGCACTCAATCCCACTATCTATGTCATTGATAAAGATATTAAACAGTATTGGTCAGACTATAGACCCCTGAGGGACACCACTCATCACTGATCTCCACCTAGGCATTGAGCCATTGGTTACTACTCTCTGGATGTGACTACCCAACCTATTCCTTAGCCATCAAACAGTCCATCCATCAAATCCGTATCTCTCCAATTTACAGACAAGGAAGTTGAAGGGGACCTAAATGTCTTATAGATGTCCAGACAGATTACATTCATTAGATCTTCCCTTGGCCACTGGTACAGTAACTACATACACGTTTGTCAGCCTACTAAGCCCAAGCAGCCAATGAGCCTCTCCATCTACGTAAATAAGGCAACAGTCGAGAAAGAACAACATCATCTGAAAACAGGCTTCAGTCTAGGTTTGAAAAGTGTTAACAGTGAAGAACAGCAAGGTGTTTGATATACCATATACACAGAATCACAGAATCGTTCTGATTGGAAAAGACCTTTAAGATCAAGTCCAACCATAATCTAACTCTACCAAGTCCCATGTTTAAACTGTGTTCCTCAGCACCACTTCTACATATCTTTTAAACACCTCATGGGATGGTGATTCAGCCACCTCCCCGGGCAGCCTGGTCCAGTGTTTAATTGCCCTTTCAGAGAAGAAATTTTTTCTAATATCCAATCCAAACCTCCCGTGGCACAACCTGAGCCCATTTCCTCTGGTTCTATCGCTTGTTACTTGGGAGAAGAGACCAACCACCTCACTACAACCTTCTTTCAGGTAGCTGCAGAGAGTGATAAGGTCTCCCTTCAGCCTCCTCATCTCCAGACTAAACAACCCCATTTCCCTCAGATGCTCCTCATGAGACTTGTTCTCCAGACCCTTTACCAGTTTTGTTGTTCTCTGGACTCGCTCCAGCTCCTCAATGTCTTTCTTGAAGTGCGGGGCTCAAAACTGAACACAGTATCTCAGGTGTGGCCTAATTGGTGCCAAGTACACAGGCACAATCACTTCCCTACTTCTGCTGGCCACACTATTTCTGATACAAGCCAGGATGCCGTTTGCCTTCCTCCTTCAGCTATGCGTCTTGAAAGGCATTATTTTGAGAACTTAATGGAGTACCAACATCCTCCTGTGTTTAGGCTACTAAAACTGACCATTACACTCCATGACCCAAAGCCACACTATAAATGAGGTGACTTATGAAAGCAATCCTGTACCTCAAAAAAAATCTCCAGGAAAATAGATGTGAGAATGTTATCACTTTCAGAGGTCACAACCTCCATTACAGAGAGCCAAGCCAGCGTGTGTGTGCCTGTACCTCGCTTCACAATCCAGCTCACTTTTTTCAGCAGTTTAAGACTGCAAAGTAGACTGGTCTGAAGTAGCTAACCAAAGGATGCATTCTCCGCTATCATATACTACAGGGATAGTTGCTTACAGCAAAAACAGATAGCTGAAGCTGGTAACACCTTAAGCTGTGCATAAAATAGGCTGTTCAGCAGATGCCTATTCAGATTTCAAAGGGAGGAACTCTATTAGCACCATCGGGAAGGCTGGTGGGAAGGGAGGAAATCAAAATTACATATTTAAACTGTACTTCATATACACTTAACAAAATAACTGAAGATGACCTGCAGAAGAATGCCATTAAAACATTCTCTGCCTTAGTTATCATCCAGCACATCTGAGCCATGTTGGAGTTTTAAATCTGAAAACATGCCTTTTCATGTGTCTGAGGTAGATACTAACGGTCCAACATTGTCCGAGATATTGCAATAGCACACTGCTTTACTATTCTAAAATCAAAAGGGCATGTATACCAAACAGATATTGAGAAATTAATTCTCATTACATGGAGTGATCAGAGGAGCCATCAAACAAATTATCTGGGAAGAAATTTCATTTAGCCAACACCACAATATCTACCAACTTGGAAGCGTGTGGATTCAAAAATGAATCTACTTTTGGAACCTGGCAGAGCTAATCACACAAAAGAATAATTCGTTTGGATTGCTATTATGTAAGAGAAGGAAAAGGTTTTCTCTTCTTTTTGCCAGCCACATTAAATATGGTTTTATATAAAAAAATAGAACCCTTCCTTTTGCCTGTGCATCAGTTACTACCCTGTATTTTTGCGAATATTTGGCATTATTTTGTTTGCTTATGGAGATCACCTTTTTCCTCAGTCTAACAAAGCTTTTTATTCCCAACACTCTGTATGGGCATTTAAAAAAAATATATGTATTTGTAGTTAGAAGTGCATACAGAGTGTTTGTGTACAAGGTTTACATGCTGATCCAGGATCAGTAAAGCAGAAAGGCAATCCTCTGTAGAAAAAAAGATTTATGCACAAGTTACATTTCTTTCCCACTACTCCTGAATACTATCCTTCAGAGCAACCAAATTCATAAAACTCAAGAAGGGATACCTGCCATACTAAGAGATCTCACAAGTTAGCAGTATTTTTCTCATAATTATCAACTCAATAGTCTTCCCATCAGTGTCCAACTTCAACAGTTTGGAGACTGTCTTTTTACTTGAAGAGACATGAATGTTGGGGTTTTTTTGTCACAACCCAAAATTCCACAGGTTTTTGGAACCACAGGTTAGTATACTCTAAGCATTAAACACCTTCCAGACAGTATTAGAATTCAGCTACCAGGGAACACAGCTGTTGCTGAAGCTAGTTTCACACATCTTGGACACTTTAGTCACTAGGGAGTTTCTGCTTTGTTTTTTTCCTTCTACTGATTTTTGTAGATTTGAGCAAACAGGGAGTCAAACAGCTTGCACAGGATAAATTAGGAACCTGATGACCAGTTACTGATAATTTGTCTTGAACTGCAGTAGACACAGTCACTGGAGTCAGGCAGGAAAATAAACCTGGTAGATTCTTCACCATCTTTTCCCAAACAAAAGCAAAGAGCAAGGAACATCAGAAGATTAAAATCATATAAACGTTGTATGGCTTTTCACAAGTGTGTGTTGCTGAGAGCTCCACTGTTTAAATATTCCCTAATGCATATTTTTTCAGGGTCATTCTGACAAACTTAAAATCAAAATGGAAGTATAGATGTTCAGCATATTTATTTCCAGCAAGAGGACACCTAACTAAAGACAGAGGAACTCTGTGGCACTCTTCAGGTATGTAAAAAATACTTAAAGCTTGGGAGTATTCCAGTGCTGTTTTCAAGTACCACCAGCATTTTGCAAGAGCTAGCAAAAAGCTATAATGGTTGGCAGTGATGAGCAGATATCATCCCTTTTGCTGCCAACACAGGGACTGGATATTTTTTTCCTCGAAGAGTCCTTGGGAAGCTAAGGATAAATGACAGACTTTGGCTCTGTGCTCTTGGGTTTGTTACTCTTCATGTAGAGGAGGGAAAGGTGTTGAGTGATGAAGGGCTTCAGAAAAAATGCCTGTTCCATATCAAGGGAAAGCAGATAAGCCCCATGCCAGAAAAGCCAGATTGTAAGAGACAGAGCTGCACTCTGGGACCACTTGCAAACAAAGCTGGTAGCAACTGTGATTCACACTAGCATATATGCTTGTTTTGGTGTTGAAATCTCATTCAAGGACTCCATAATCCTAGAGAAGGAACTCTAAAAGAAAGAATAAGACAAACAATAAAGATATCCTTTTCATATGTAAATACTGCAGTTATTAAAGGGATATATACAGAATTCCTCTACAAGAATGGTGAGCTATCAAACAGGAAACCTAACTGCAAGTACCTGGTGCATCAAATTTGTGTTATGATCTTAGAAGACCCGTCTTCCACATCCCAGCTGTTAGAAACCCTTACTCCAGTCTCCAGAAAACAAGCTTCAAGAAATTTGAGCTACAGGATAAAATTCTTCTATAAACAAGTCTAATCAGATTTCTCATTGCAAAATAAATTAAGATTTGTTAATAAAAAAAACCACAAACACCTAGTATAGTCAAAACAAAATATGTCGAAAACAACAGGTCACATGTGATAAGAAATACAAGCAGAAAACAACTTCTTCCAAATGTTTCTCATCTTGTATTTCTTGCAATCTGTAAAGTAACAAGGTGAATTAAGGACAAAGTAGCCGTTCCTCTGTTTTGCTCATGGGAAACACACCTTCAAAACATCATTTTAAATGCAGTTTTCAAATATATATTATTTAATACAGCAGCAACACTTTGCACCTTACAACAGTGCTGCTCTTATTAATGAACATTGCAGTGCCTTAAGAAAAATGAGGAGTGCTTTCAGCAGAATCATTACACATTAAAAATTAAGGAATCAAAAAGGAAGCACAGCTCAGCACCCTTGTGAAAAACATATTTCTCATTTGAACAGATCCGAAAGAGCATCCTTCCGTTAAAGCTGGTAACAGATTGCTACAGTGTGTGAACAGCATCACTTGTCAGTATTTAGTCACCTTATCTTTTGCACTCATGATGTTCAAAAAAAGAGGGAAAAAAAAAAAAGGAGGTAAGCACTACCAATGTATAGATCAGACACAAATGATTTAATCCAAATGGCTTTTGAACAAAGATGGAATTAGAAAATCCAGAATTTCAATTAAGTCATTAAAGAAAGTTTCTTCCTTCCTTTTCCTAACAAACTGCTGTCATCTCTTTACTTCTCTCCAGCTGGACTGCAGACCTCATGAGGAGCCATAACAAATTAGTTCATGGCTGTGTAAGCTTCTGCTTCATTACACAGCATAATGATAATTCAGGGAAGAAACTCCAACCCTGCTCTCTTTACATCCCCTCTAAATCCCTATAGGAAGCACTGTCTTCTGGTGATTTTGTTAACGGGTAGCAAGTTTATCTGATGTTCAGTCTTTTATTAAAACATCCTAATTGCTTTTAATTTTTCAAATTAATTGAAAGATTGATGGCTAAAAGGATAGAATTACAAAGTTGGAGAAAAATGTCTCTTGTTCCACAGGCAACACGCACAACTGGAAAAACTGCCACAAACAAAAACCCCAGTACCGCTCGGTGCATTCAGCCCTAAAGGTGATGAGCACAGCTCCTAAATTCTCAGGCAAGTAGCTTAGATACTGAAGAAACCACAATGATTTTGTTGCAGAGTAAAGATCTCATAACCAGCTTATGCCTTAGCTATCTATTTCTCTGGCTTTTAAGGAATACCATATCTCCCAGGCTCATGTAAGTGTATGCTGCAGTCTTCCAGCACCAGCTGGTATCATTACCTGCTAGGCTGTCATTAAGTTCTGATCCAAAACTGTATTTCAAAAAGGTCAGATTTCAAACCACCGCTCCCTAAAATGCAGCAAGGTGCAGGAGCCACCACCAAATTATCCATAATCAGTGGGCTACCGATGCCTCACTCCTTGCAACACCTTAGAAGCACCAGCCCATAGAAGCAACCTGCCTTGGGCAGGAGAGGCTGGCTAACACATTTGCACTTATTCAGGTTTTTTGCATCAGGGATAAACACACACCATTCCCCTAGGAGTACTGCAAATGTATACAGCATATGGCACAACATCCAGAACAGAGATTTCAGCTCTTCAGTTGAGGAATATCAACAGTTCCTAGTCAGAATGATATCCAACCATCTCATAGAGCTTCGTCCTTGTTCTCTAAACAACACTACGAATTCTCAGCTGCTGTGGCAGGGAGCTGTTTCCATGTTTTGCTTTTCAGTATCTCTACAGGGAGAAGAACTGTTTGACAACTAGTATTTGTACCAACTTCCTTAAAGGACCACAGCCATCACTCTGAAAGCCTTTTGAGACTATATGCAAGGCTGCCTTAAGTGCATGCATTAGACCACCTAAGTTGCTTTGGCCTCAGTTTCCTTCTCAAGTAGAGGAAGAAAGGGACCTGCAGGCAACATGAACATTTTCAGGCTTCCCTGAAAACCTGCTACAGTCCCAACATTTTCTAACGCGTCTTTTTACTTCCACATGCAGGTAACTGTGTTTACAGTTTTCAGACCCACAAATGTGGAAACAATTTCAGTTGTTCATGCAACAAAAGAATTTGCAAAATACTGCACATCTGACTTGAGTAAAGCAAGAATCCCAGACCTCTCACAGATGGCTTGGTCATGCCGAAAAATAGTCTGATCTCTGAATCTAACCTAAAACTTCCTTTTTGCAATCCTCTGTATTTAAGTGCCATGGATACCTTTTACCTTATGTCCTTGAGAAATACATCACGGTGGTCAGGTTTTTTTGTGACTTTCAGACCATGTGAGGTTGCAACAAGAAGCAGCTCTAGAACTGGTCTGGCTACTTTACATTCACATGGTTATACCACCAACCACATCTTTCTGCATTGATTATGATAGAAAAGACAACAGGGAAGAGAGAGGAATTAAGATGCTAAGTACTAGACATCTGACAGAAGTCTTTTGTCTAGTATTTTTTAGAAGTCCTGAATGTAAATAATAAATAAATCAAATTTAATGTATTAAAGTATTACTTATTTAAGTGATAATGAACTGAAAACCTCTCCAGATCTTTACCAGTACTATACTCTATTTTCCCGATACAGATGCAAATCATGGAACCACTTTTGGTACAATATATTTAAACATCACAGCTCCTGTTTATTTTTTATTTTTAAACTAGAGTAACCACATCTACTTTACTTTTTAAACTAGAAGTGGGCAAATGAGCACAGCCACCTTACCTTATGAACTACTGTGGCTAAACCTGCAACACAGGATCTTAAAACTACTCTGATAAAAGCAGAAGATATGACACAAAACAGTATTTCAGGAAAACCATAGAAAAACATCCTGTTTTCTTTGCTAAAATAATGTTCAGAGTCCCTCTGAATTCTCTGACCCTTTTTCCTGCACAGAGGCTTCATTCTTCCCCAGTAATTGCTCTCTGAGATTCAATGAAAAGTCCATGAAGCCAGAGAAAAAGCAACAGGATACCTGCAAATAAAGCATGAGTCATTATCATCTGCCATCAAGCACGTGAATGCAAATGCTGGCACAAACCTAGACATTAAATGCACTGGTGACACTGACTCATCGGGTGTAGAAGTTACCCATCAATGTAGTCATCACACTCTCTATACTTCAAGCTTCAAGTGCACTCGGTAATAATGGGATTCTTCATGCTCTAGTCAAATTCAGCAATGGAAAGTGTGAAGCTTCACATCAATTCAGCCAGTGTCAATGGTTTTAAAGAAAGAAAAAAAAAAAAGCAGACATACCAGGCTTCAAAGGCTTTCAGAGAGAACCTCAAAAAGCTTGAAGTTTATTGCACCTTTGACCCTTCCAAATCCACCAAGAAAGTAGAACCAAATGAAACAAAGGGCAGTGTTAAAAAGATATGCCTTCTCCTCTGAAAAAAAACCCCACTAAAACTCCCAAACAAAAAAAATAAACAATCACCTCTTCCTTCATATTACTCTATCCTAGAATGAAACACAGGAGAGATTAAATCCTAAAACAGGTCAAGAAAAGAAATAAAAGTGAGGCTGTGAGAAAGCAGCATGTGTATACTGCCGCATGTATGTAATCTTTTTTTTGCCTGATTCAAGAGATAAAGGTAATGTTTTTGTAAGATTGGAAAGAGGAAACAGAAGATACAATTCTGATGCTTTTCAAGTCAACAGAAGTTTTGGCATCAACTTCAAATGGATCCACTATTTTACTTGAAGAGAAGCGAAAATGAATATTTAAACTCATCAGCATAATAAACGTAATAACTGCTCCTTTGGAAAACTGTGGTAAGAAATTCTGGCTCACTGAAGATTGTTATCATCTCTTCTATCACAACTAAAGATCGAGGTATCTGTCTCTTTTGCTGTTAGAGAGACTGACTGAATAAAACAGTAGATTTTTACAGTGATATACTTAGTGGTAGCAGGAAAAATATTATTTCAAAGTAAAATTAAAATCCACATCAGGAAAAAATTGAAACAAAGTATGAAGAACATAAAGAGGAAAAGCTCTAAAACTTGGACTTCTGGGTTCCTAGCCACAAGTTCTTAAGCGTAACATTGATACAATTAATAATCAATGAATTAATATAGTATCTACTTTGAAAGTACCCAAGACATTCTGAAGACTACTTTAATCTAAATTAACATAAGCTTCCTAAGAAACTCTCTCAAGATAATCTAATTTTCAGTCACTGAGTTTACTCAGTGAAACAGAACTATAAGAAGACAGAAAGCTGAGCTCTGTGAAACAATACACAGTAGTAACAGCCAGGGTAGGCCCTGGTAGACTGTCTCTAAAAATTTTTAAGAAACCGAGTGATGCTCCTGGTAGATCATCAAAAACAGTAACACAAATTGTTTCATCTCTTTCTACACTTGGAATCAAGTACCTGACCCTCAGCCTCACAAAAGTAAACGTAGGTCAATCCTAGCCATCTGAGTTTGTCCAGCAACAAGTAGGAGGTTTCAAAGCAAGGACAGGCATATGGCACTGCATGCTCCAATCAAGAGTTCACTCATATTGGCATGCAACTTTCCTTCCATCTCACACTGATGAGCAGTTGTGGGACTGTGCTGGTTTTAGCTGGGATTTTCTTTGTAATAGTTGGTATAGGGTGTGTTTTGGATATGTGCTGGAAGCAGTGTTGATACCACAGGTATGTTTATGTTAGTGCTGAGCAGTGCTTACACATTCAAGGCCTTTTCTGCTTCTCACACTACCCCACCACCAAGTAGGCTGGGGGTGCACGAGAAGCTGGGAGGGGACACAGCTGGGACAGGTGACCCCCACCTGACCAAAGAGGTATTCCAGACCATGTGACATCATGCTCATCATATAAAGCTGGGGAAAGAAGGAATGGGGGGTGTCTGGAGTGATAGCATTCGTGGAACACTGCTGTACTTGGAGGTGGCTGAACATCTGCCTACTGATGGGAAGGAGTGAACAAATTCCTTGGTTTGCTCTGCTTGCCTACACAGCTTTTGCTTTATGTAGTAAACAGTCTTCATTTCAACCCACAAGCTGTCTCACATTTAACCTTCTGATTCTCTCCCCCACCCCACCAGGGGGCAGCGAGTGAGAGGCTCTGTGGGGGTTAGTTGCTGCTGGGGTGAAACCACTACAGGGACCCACTCACTCTCCTCAGCGCTTGTCAGCGAGGGGAGCTGCAGCGCCAGACAACGGCCAGAAAACAAATCTTTCCAAGACAAATGCAATTCGTTACGCTTTTCTCCGAGTGTGCAAGCGGAGTACAGTGTGACCCAGAAGTGCACAAGGAAAACTGTTCTTTTGAGGATCTGCAAATTCATCGCTCTTGCACACAATTAACTTCATAGCACCGAGTCACTGCATGAGACCAAGAAACGCCAACTCTAATAAAGCACCACAACACTGTTAATTTTTTTCTCTTTGTTTGAACAAACAGTAGGGACAACGAAAAAACCTTTGGTACCGCTGATTATAATCAAGTCGTACTGACAGAGCTTAGCTGGGATAGGTAGAGCTGCTCTCAAGTAGCTCCATTTTTGCTTCTCTGATTAAACACAAAGGGTTGTTGTGCCAATTGCTTCTTTGCCCTGAAGCCTCTCTCCTGAAGATATAAAAGGGCCTCATTGCTCATTGTGGTTGAGCATTGCTGGGAAAGTTCCTGAGGAGGTGGGGCTGTAGCATCATTAGCATGCTGACGTCCTCCAGTTCTGTAGTGCCACTTCCACAATGTCTGAAATTAAGGAACAGTGTAGTCACGTCCAGTGGGACATGGAACTCGACTACCTAGTGGCAGCTAGAAGAGCTAGAGGAAGCTGCTAGAAGGGCAGATGTAACAAAACATTCATGAAAGGCTGACTGTTTTACGTAGGATACGTGAGCAAGCAATTTTTGGGAAGTTTAGTGTCCTAACAAAGGCAACCTTTATCTAGCAAAACAAAAGCACTACCTTCACATTTTATAAGCGAGGTTCCTCCCTCCAAAAGAATTACTTCTGTGGTTTAGGTTTCAAACATTCTTACCTCTGACATTTGAGACTAAGATTTCACTTCTTGTATCCAACAACTCCAGCAAGACACACACAGTGAAACAAATTAAAGGTACAACTCAAGTAAACTGGAATGTCAGTGGCCCCAAACTTTACTGCAGCTTCTGTGATAAGTAAATTATCGATTCCCTCCTGTCAGCACAGATGGGCAAAAAGTCTTTCCACAGGTATTCCCTATTATTTCTGTAAATACTATCTTTGCTCTCCCTATGCTGAATGGGTCATAGCCTCCCTGTAGAGATGCCTTTATGGCCTGAATAAAATTAAGAGAGAGCATAACAGGTTTTGTTAACAATTAAACAGGCACACTGATGCCTAGTTCAAATTGAACTTAACACCTCAGGTTGCTCATGTCAATTTTCTGAAACATAGGGAAAAAAGGTAATTGTCAATTAATGAGACCATCGACTGTGGGTTGGTGGAAATCAATACCATGAAACAATATGAAACCATACAATCTTAATCAGTATTCTATAATGAAAAGGCTTTTAGACAGATACACAGAGTAACTGGCTGTTCCTTTGTGGCCTATCCTCTAAGCTATACAATAGTCCAATTAAAATATAATGTCAGTAGCAACACAGTTGTTTGTTTTGTGGTGTGGTTTTTTTATATGCACTATGTTACATTTGCTAAATCAAAAGTTGCAGACACTGAAAGAACATGCACAGAAAAAATAAAACATGGATCAAATCCAAGGGATTAAATTCAGGTCACATATCACAATCATGCATCTTTGGCTTCTAATTCACTACCTTTCCAATTATATGTACAATTATATGTACACAGAACTCGCATCTCTTGGATTCCACCAGAAAAACAACACTGCTCAAGTAGAAATTCCACTTTTCAACATATGTTGTAAAATCCTCTCAGGACAACTTCACCTATTTCATAGGATAAATGAGACTGGTTTGAGATTAAACCTGCTTATTCCCACCAAAGAATAAGAATCAACACAGTCTTCGAAAACCAAGACAAAATACCAAGAGTTCTTGAGAAGGATCAGAAACATTGCATGAGTAAGGCACTAGAAAGCATAAGCCCAGGAAAGCCTTTCCAGCCACTTTCCCCCCCTCATGATTTATGGTAAAATGAAAGGATTGTATCACAACAGTCCTGCTAGGTTACAAGTACAACAGAAGTTTGTGAATAGAAGGTAAAGACTGGCTGCACCCAGTGTCCCCAAATGCATTAGAAAAAAGGTCCACACTTCCCTACCTAGACCTACCCTTTTGAGTTTATTATTGGCTAATGCATTCTTAGACTAGTCTTGCCTACTAGAGAAATTTATAATACAAATACAAAATTTATGACATATTTGCACTGCATACTTTCTACTAAATAACAGAGCAAATGATAGGGGGGTTGGTTGGCTTTTAAATGACAAATTACCACATTGCTATCTCTAAGACTGGGCAGGCTGCCCATGTTAGAAGCTGCCCATGTTAGAAATACACTGCTTTAGATCACAATCTATCCAAACATGCTCTTCTTTTAATCTTAACCAATGAGACATTTAAAACAACAACAAAAAAAACAAATTATTTATCTGACAAGTTAAAAATTAAGCTAGATATTCTTTTTCAGCACATGCCACTTTGAGAATGTCAGGATCAGTACCATAAGGAGTTGGTCATTCAGACCCAGAGAGGTAGCTTCATACCGGAAGAACGAATGGCAGAACTGGAAATGAAGCTGTCTTCCCAAACACACACACACACCAAACTGCAGCTGTGACCCAGTTCATCATTTCCCAGTTAAAAATTCTGACTGATGAGCTACAAGAATAAAGTCTTCATTTTACTGAGACTGTTCTTCAGCAATCCTATGAAAGTGTTAACACAATAAACTGCATTTTGCATTTCATTAAATAGGGTATGTAGGTTTGAAACTAATAGTATATAGACAAGCAGTTCTTACAAGGTTGAATATTTAGTCAATGTGACAAAAGTGACCCAAAAAACATTTAGGCTACAGAAGACAGCATATTAAGCATATTCATTTTAGCAGAAAAAAACCCGAAACAAAACCAACCAAGCAACCAGCAAACCCACAACAACAACAATATATACATTTCCTTTTAGCTGTTTTTGGGATCTGGATCTGCCATGCACAATTAGGCAGTGCCATGCCAGAGTTTTGGATTAGATTTTTTTTTCAGAACCCCACAAACAGGACTTTTTTTTCTCTTTTAACAAAAAACAATACCAGATTATTACTTTTGGGCATCTAGATGCCATGATCTCCTATGCAGCAATGCCAAAGAAATACTGTAGGGTTAGCAGAAAGAGGCAAATCAAAGAAAAAATGCTCTGCTTAGTAAGGATTAAAATTCCCAAGATTATTTCAAAAGATTATTTAAGCCCTCTAAGAACAAAAAGAAATGAAGAAGAGGTGTCAGCATTTCATTAACAATCCACTTACTATCCACCCCCAGCTAGAAATACTAAAGCACTTGGTATCTTGTTTATATCAGAATCACTCATTTGATTACAAATATATTTTCACCCTCCAAACTGAAGTGAAGCTTTGGGAACATCACAGCATGTTGGACACTGTCAGACAGGTCATTACAGATTTAACACACAACCTAAGCAGCAGCATTGTTACATTTCAGGGAGAGATTGGAAAGCTGTGTTTGAATAGCAGTGTAAAACTATTTAATTAAGGACACTTTTTTAAAGAATTATTGTACTTCTTAAATTTAATACCAGGCTTGAAATTAAATACTCAAGGGTATAAAAAAAAATGAGAGCTATTTTAGTGTCTCACAGTATATCTCAGCTTTATCATATAGACAGAAGCAGGGAGAAAGCAAAGAGGTGGGGAAGAGCAAACAACACAAACCAGATCAACAGTTCTAGTCTGGAGATTAAAGCTGGTGGAAATGATTCAGAGAGCTACAGTTGTTCTGCTAGTGAATTAAGCCTATCACCCATCTCTTTATGGAGAAAAAGGGAAATGAGAAGTAGAAATAGAATTCTAGGTAAACTCTATTTAAAAGGCAACAGCCCTTCAAGGAAAGAACATTTCTGTAGTGGCTATTCCTTTTATCCCCTTAGAGACATTATTTAAAATAGCTTCACTGATATTGGAACATTTGCCAGCTCTAGAGCTTCCTTATTTGTTAAAAAGTGTACAAACCCTACAACCTAGCGTAACATTTACAGGGCTTGTTAAAGGTCAGTGGCAAACAGTCACGAAAGCAAAGAGGCAGTGGTAGATTGCCTTTTGAAAGTGAAAGGAGGAAAGAATCACTGAAGGGGGGGGAAATGTCAGAATTCCAGTAGCAGCAAGTGGTGCAAAGAAATTAAACCATCCTACCCTGCCAAGGAGCCTCATTCTTCTGCAAATACCAAAGCTTTTATCACATAGCTGTTAGATATCAATATATTGTTTATCATGGAATAGGCAAGTGCAAAATTCAGTGGTACAATCTTCATATTCTGTAATGGTATATTCATCAAGGTAAGCTCCCTTATAATTAAATAAAAATTACAAAAAAAAAAAATCACACAAAATGTCCATTAGTTTTGATACAAAGTCCAGTATATTTTAGGTTATTCCCATATTAATTTCCTAGTATGCCAACATTTTCTATTTTTAATAACAGCACAGCAGACATTGACAGGGAGCAGCCAGTCTCAGAAGACATATTTGAGATTTAGAGGGTCCTGTGAAATTAACATAAAACCAGTTTTGATTTGGTGACATAAATACAGTGATATGGTGGGTCTTTTTAAAAAAGATTACTAGTAACATTTAAAATAAGTGTCATTAGCGAAAAATCCCTAGACCTGAAAAAGGCAACACACAAATTTTGTTTCAAGCTATCTGAGAACTTGTTCAGTTAGTCCACAATGACTGCCCATTATTGAGGTCTCCTCTGCAACCAACCAGGTCAGAGTCCTCTGAAGGCACCATTTGCCACCTTGGAAAAGAGGAAAGGAAAAAAAATAAAAATCAACACATTATTATTCATTTCAGCTTCTTAAACCACCATCGACATGCCTCTACTTGGTCAACCTTCCAGAAAAAGCAAACTTTGGCAGATATCACAGGTTAAAGTCTCCTGAATGAATAAGCCGAGATACCAAGCAAATCCCAAATGAGTCAGCAACAGAACTCCAAACGTATCACTGAAGCAATGACTCACTGCCCAGCTACACAAACCTATTAAAATCCCCTCAACTCCTGAAGTTTCTCCCTTGTGATGTCTGTCTGAATGACATCCCAGCTGAGCTCCTGAATTTCATAAAGCAAGTATTGCAGACTCTATGTAAGACTACAATGTTTTGTGTTTGCTTTGGTCTGCAGTGTACCAATACCCAAGATCAATTACACTCTCCAGTAGACCAAGATCTAGAAAGAGATAAGGTAGTGGACTTAAAGTTTTTCTTAAAAAAAAAGCTGGGGAACAACAACAGAAAGATGCAGAGTCTACCTCAGCTGAGCGATTAGTTCTCTGGAAACCCCACAAGAACATTAATCCAGCTGAAAAAAACATGTTTTAGAGATTCTTTCCATTCACTGGAAATGGATTATGTTCAATTTCAGAAGGATTCTCTAAAGAACACTATAGCATCTAATATAGTGGCTTCCCACCTTCATGTGGGCTTCACCTACTAGTAGAAAGAAATGCTTTAACAGCAAGATTGCATTGGCAGAAATGGTTTGTGAGACAATTTTCAAAGCATGTGTGTGCTGGAACAGCAGTTCAGCATGTAAGCTGATAAGGTGAGAATGAAAAATTATGTTCCTCTACTGAGGCCAGTATCTGCATGCTTGTTTTTCTCATCACTCCCCCTCCTCCTTTATTTATGGATGCTCTACCAGCACTACGATATCTGACGCACAATTTGGTTATTTCCTGAACAAGTTCTTGGTCAGTAGCAAAGCACTGCAGAACAGAAGAACTATCACCATCTGTCCCACCCTGAAGCCTGCCTATAGGCTCCAACAGACAGCACAACTCATAATGGATGACCCTGGAACAGTCTAACACGGTGACTGTTTAGTGTCCAGAACCAGTAAGTAGCTCAACTGTGCTTGAGAAAAAAACCCTAAGGTTTACAAACCTTCTCAATTGCAATTTTTCACCACAGATGATCTCCTCTTACTCACCATCAGAATCCTAAGGTTTTGTGTTTGGGTTTTTGTTAAATCACTGACACAGATTTCACTGTGTCTGCATATTTTGAAATACAGTAAGCTGACATTAATGTTATATTATCTAGCATCAGCTAAACTGTATCATTCTTCTCTTCCTGTATTTCCCACTCTTGCCTCAAAGCCATCCATGAGAAAAAAAGTAGTTGTGAAAACTGATCTGTCCGCAATATTTTGAAACAAAAGCTGAATATAGCTGCCCCTTCTAAAGGACTGGCCTAATCGTCTTTCAAGGACATCCATGTGACAAGAGAGTCGTACAAAACAAATTCAGCATTTAAGGATCACAGCTGTTAGAGAAGCTACAGGTACAATGAATGTATCTGCAAGCAAAAGATCCATAACATTTTTACAGAAAAAAGCATTAGTGGGATTGGTGATGGGGGAATGTTTTTCACTGCTCCCCCCTCTCACCCCCTTTAAATTCTTTCAAGTAAAGCCATATTTACTCTTTCTACTCTTGATCTGAGATTTCAGACAGTAGAGGAGATTCATTACTCAAGTTTCATACAATTCAGTAACCTTCCCCCCATCCTGCTCTTACACATACATCACATACAGGTTAGAGTGCAAGACTGAAAAAGAAAATATTTCTTCAGCTAACTGTGGCTGATGGCATTCTGCACCTGTCAGTGTGGCAAATGGAGTCTACCACAGTGTACTCATCTGTATTAAGAGAAATTACTCCTGCCCATCAGTCACAGAATGGATGAGGTACAAAATCCATTCCCATGATGAATAAATCAGAGTTAAAAAAAGGTCAAGATGTCTTCAGTGTCTGCTGGGGACAAACCTCATTTAAGGTTGTTATTACATTCTTGTCAAAATCCTGACCAGAGTCAGTTTACCTACCTCTTTCTTCCCTTCCTGTACTTCCTCCCTCCTTCTCCTAAAGTCACTCAGC
Source organism: Apus apus (assembly GCF_020740795.1). NCBI lineage: Eukaryota > Metazoa > Chordata > Aves > Apodiformes > Apodidae > Apus > Apus apus. The sequence goes on from NC_067286.1 coordinate 25,900,105, forward strand.
TTTGCATGTATTTACTGCTTTACTTTTTAAGATCACATTGTTTTCTCTAGCAAAGTAGAATAACTTGTCATGTTACAATTAAGACAGCTTTAAGTTCAAATAGTGTCCATTCCAAACTTAGCACTGGAAATGGAAAAATAAATTAGGTGAGGCTCACCCCCAAAACCCAACCTTTAAAGATTGAGAAACTTGTAGTTGTCCAACAAGACATAAATTCCTACATCTGAAGGGCTGGGTCTCTGAAAGGAAAAATCTGACCACAGTTTTTAGAAACAAGAGCTAAATTTGCAGTTAAAAGTTCCTGTGCAGTTCAAAGACTATCCTTCCCCTATTTATCAGTTGTAATGGCCCAAATGTATCCTAGGTACTCCAAGTAGAGTTGAAGATTGTTTTACTATCAACTTGTTACTCACAGATCTATTTTCCAGTGTGGCAGAGAGATGTAATTTAGCTCAAGTGACTATCTGAGAACAAGAACTTGTTCAGGACAAACTGAGGTCAGGGGATTGTTGGCTTCTCTAAACTATAAGCTTTCTCATCATCTCAATCAAACCTATGACTACTAATGGGCTCTAACCACATCCTTCTGAGAGGCTCTCAGAATACTTTTTTCCAAACTGTCCTTGTAGGACCCTCCTTATCTCCATCTGAAGTCCTGAGGTTTTTTTGTGCTGCAGAAGGAAGAGAAGTCAGGTGAAAAAACACTCCATTCTTTTACTCTGAAAACACTTTTTAGCCAGAAGCTACCATAAATTCACAGGTCATTTAAAAGAACTGCTGATAGGTCATGGAGACTGAAACTATTTGGAAGCACTCTTACTTGTTCCATACTTTAAGTGTCTTCACAGATTTCTCTTTCTGGCTGTAATTCATGGCAGCAGCAGGACAACGTGTGCGTGTTCCTCCCAGCAGTTCACTTGCTGCTGCTGCTGTTTTCCCTCTACTCTAGTCACAGTCTATGATTTAGAAGCATAAAATTTGTCCCTCTGGGAAAAAAATCATGCTAAACAAAAGAACTAAAATCTCAACCTGGGAATTAGCAAGTAAATGTAAAGATATTTTTTTTTTTCCCCCTGCACCTGCCTCCAAGGAAAAGCAAGCAGATAATGGTGTTCAAGAAGAACAAGATAGCTTTATACAAGGCCTGCTTACCCCTTCCCCAAAACACTTTTTAACAGATTCTCACTGTGTCAATAATGAATCAACAAATTACTCTGCTTCAAGAATAAACCAGTAGGCAAACTGGAAGAAAAGCACACATGTGGAATGCCACAGCCACAGGAGCTGTGCACTGGAGCAACCACTGCTCAACCCACTGGGGGCTGAGGAGTGTCCATCTTCCTGCATCTCCCTCCATGGCTCTCCCTTCCAGGAGGACCTAACAGAGGCTCTCTGAGGCCACCCAACTCCAGGCTACCCCACATGGTGTAGATCAGCAGTTCCATACAGTGTTTTTAGAAACATTGCACATTTGTCAGGATACAGGTCAGAGGGCACATTTTGCTTTAAGTGGAACTGAAAGTGCCCAGTGAATCAGCAGAAGGTTTCTTGTTACACTGTGAAGCACGCTTCAAGTCTGAAAATAAAGTTAAAGATTACCAAGACTTCAACAATGGCTCTTGTGCATGATAGTTTTCACTCCTTTGGGCATTTAGTGCCCTTAAACCTAGTTCCCTGTCCAGGTAACACTTCCTTTAAAGACACCCTGCTGCTGACTGGGAAATGTGGAATGGCTTCCACACCAAGGACCTTGACAACAGAGGGAAGGTTAAAAAACTTACAATAAAGAGGAGAACGAAGAAGGGAACTAGAGGCAAATGCAGCTTTGCTAAGTATTCAAGCTTATTGTTCGTTTTTGGGTTTTTTTTAAATAATTATAACATAAGAAAGTCCTGACACACTCTTGATGGCCTGGAATTTAAATTCATGAAAACAGCAAATGTAAGCTTGTGATAGGACAAAAAGGCCACTCTGTTGCCCTAATGGTGCCTATCACCACAGGCTGCAGTGGGGCCTGGGCTGGGCTGCCCACACCACCGGCCATCGTGCCCAGGGCAGGAGAACAGCAAATCCCTGCACCTTCATTCCAGAGGGCAGGAGCACCACAGGAGCAGAGCTGTTGGCAGCCACTGAAGAGTAGTGTCTTGCACCACAGCAACCACCACAGAACAGCCTCCTTCAACAGTGCAACTCTAATTGGCTATTCGCTATTCTCAAATTTTGTCAGGAGTGTTTTAACAACACAAGACAATACGTTTAAAAATAAACAATCGTGATTACAGTAATGAATTCAAGGCCAGATCAATGGAAAAGTTGGTAAGGCCCATGCCAGCCAAGTCCCTCAGGGCAGGCTGCTCAGGCTCCTCCCTGCCACGCACTTGGCAGTCGGCTTCTCAATTTGGTTTTAAGTGTTTGTTTTTAATCGCACATGTCAGCATGCTGGGTGGTTAACTTACAATGCGTCACACAAAACAAGAACAAGCCTCCCAGTTAATCAAATACCAACAAAACGTCTCATGTCATATTAATGATACTTGGATCAAAGCCAGAAGAAGTAAGTTTGAAAGCCAAGATCCCTCTGCTTTCCTCACTATCTTAATTAATGTGCTACACTGAAGCTGCTAGAAACACAAACATCAAAAGATGACCTCCCATGCACTACCACAAATCAGGTTTTTAATGATGCCTGAGGCCACATCTTTCTTCCTTGCTAAAATAATGAAGCCAAGAGAGCCTCACAGCACGTACCAGACCCAAAACCTGTCCTTAAGTTCCATACAAGTTCACATGCTTCAGGCTCTGCTCAGCTGTAAAAGCCATCCTTCAATCTGCGGTCCACAGGAATCACAGAACCTTAGGGGTTGGAAGGGACCTCTAAAGATCACCTAGTCCAACCCCCCTGCCAGAATAGGATCACCTAGAGTACATCACACAGGAACACGTCCAGACAGGTTTTGAATGTCTCCAGAGAAGGAGACTCCATAACCTCTCTGAGCAGCCTGTTCCAGTGCTCTGTCGCTCTCACGGTAATGATTTTTCTGATGTTTACGTGGAACCTCCTATGTTCCAGTTTGCACCTATTGTCCCTTGTCCTATCACTAGACATCACTGAAAATGGAATTATGTGGCTGTTACCTCACTCTGGTTACATCTTCACTTTGTCTCCATTTGGGTTGTCTGCTGCTTTTGCACAAACACTCACAGCCAGAGAGTGGGGCAAAACAGGTAACATGTAGCCAGGGCTTATGTAGGAACATCTCTTCTAGTAGCTGCGTGGGTACAAGTCAAGCTCAAACCAGTGACCAAACTGTATTTTACTTAGTGCAGTGTTCAGCTAATCACAATCTTTAAAGTGGCTGCAGATCTCACAGGAAACAGATTTCTTTATCTAATGTAAAGAAGATTTTTAGGCAATATTCACACTTGCTAAACACGCTTTTCCCTCTTTCAACATAAAGGCACAAGATCCATAAACTGGAAGCGCTTACCCACTTGCCTGATTAAATAAGTCAAATATTTTTGGCAAAAAACAGCCCTCGAGATGCAAGGAACAAAATACTGCAACAATGGTAACAATAACATTCTCAAGCTATAAAAACACTAAACCAAACTTGCAGCCTCAATTTGCATTTCCCAAAGCGAGCCCTAACTTTACCATAATAACATTGTATTAAATCTTAGGGTTTTGTTCTTTGGCTTTTTGAGGGATGAGAGAGAGGTACTGGGCACTTTATACAGTCACGCTTTCTAGTACTGAAGACATACAAATGGCTGGCTTAATGAAAGAGGATGATTTTAAATAGCTATCTAGATTTACTTTGAATTTGCATTCAAGAGACATAGAGGTCCTAGAGAAAACAAACTAATAAAAAATAAAATCTAGAACATATAACCACCACACACAAATCTCTGAAGAGGAAGAGGGCAAGAAAACAAACAATTTTGGACTTTGAACCTCTGAATATGGTAGAACCTTTTTTGTTTTTATTATACCTTCACAATAAAATGTAAGTTCCAGAAAGGTAAAAACAGCAGAAGTCAACAACATTACCAGCTTCTTTCTTAAAGTCTTAAATGAATGACCAGCTGTTTTGGTGAATGGCTCACACAGCTGTATGTCACAGAATCACAGAATTACCTTGGCTGGAAAAGACCTTCAAGATCATCATAGCCAACCATCAGCCTAACACTGACAAGTCCTTAACTAAACCATATCCCTAAGTACTATGTTTATACAGCTCTTAAATACCTCCAGGGATGGTGACTCTACCACTGCCTTGGGCAGCCTGTTCCAATGCCTGATAACCCTTTGGGTGAAGAAATTCTTCCTAATATCCAATCTAAACCTTGCCTGGCTCAACTTGAGGCCACTACCTCTTGTCCTATCATAACAAATAGGGCATAACAAAGAAGACAGAAACAAACATAAAATTCAGCCTTAGCTAAACTCCTTCTGACCAGGCAAGTGTCAGCCAGACAAAGGACAGATCCCCCATAATATCCCAAATAAACTATTACAATGGCTTGAGAATCCTCCACACTAATAAGTAACATGCATTGGTCTCAAATGTGATCACAAAACAGCAAAAAATAAAAAAAGATAATTCCACATACATACTAGTGCAAGACTGTTCTCTATAAAAAACTACTCTAGAGCTCTACTCAATTTCAAAGTACATTACGATCTTCTTTTTCTAGAATATTATTTCAGAGAGCAAGAAAATTGACACAAACCCCCTCACTTTTACCGCTCATCCCTAAGTTCATAAACAGCTTTGAAAAGAAACCTACTCTTCAGAATAAGATTGTTTTAGTGATCCAAAACGATCAGTCCAGGAGAGGCCAGATTGGTACAATCACACTGGTAATCCAAGTAGTGGCTCAAATTGTTCACAAAAAGCTGAAATCAAGACAGGCAGCCAACTTGAGGCTACGGATGTTTATGAAACATTTAACTGGATGTTTCACTCAGTTCTGAGGCAGAATTAACAGCCTCATGTACCGACCTTATGATTTAATTGCTTGCTATAATGCTCTGATAGTTTAGCAGTTCAAGACATCATCATTGTTAACACACTGATAGACCAATTCAGTTTCACTCCTGACCTGGATTTACTGCCTTGCTCATCCTTATTTAGTACTTCAGACTGTAGCTATAAGTGAGACTTGCGTGCCTCTTTTTTTAAGTCCATTAGCAACAAATAAGAACCGCTTTCTTTTTCGCTTTCAGAACAGGACTACAGCTCCAAAATATTTATTGAAAAACAACTGGCTGCATCTCTGTGTTCATATCTTTGCCCTCAAAATGAAGAACACATTGTAGAAGAATATACTCCTGCATTCTTAATTTCCTGTCTCTAATCAGTACACATATGGTGATAAATGTCTGCCACTTCAGCCAGGTAATAAGGTGCATTGCTTTCCCAGATGAAACAGATTTCTGTCACTCCTGCAGTTCAAAACCCTACTGCTAGAATAAAACACATTCACTAGCAACTGATAAAGATGCAGCTTCTGACAGAGGCTTCTCAGTGGCCCTTCACCCTGACATGTCTTTACATCTGGATGACCCACATCACTCACAGTTACTGTGCCAAGGAAAAACGGTAAAACTGCTGTTGCCCATCCTCGGTGCGAACGCCCTTGGGGAAAACCAGATGGTTCCTGACTCACTTCACAATGTTATTTTATTAAGAAGATCCACAGATAAGAGGTTTCCCACACTTAAGTTACGAAAACCTTTCTTACAGAATCCGCCAGGCACTTGGAGGCTATTTATCCTGCCATTAAGAGCATATGCTGTGCACACATACAAGTCTTAGTGACAGAATGATTTGCAGGGCATGAAGTAGGCTAGAGAAAAGGGATGCTGAGCTGTCAAAGTAACATCTCATTATATCATATGAAAATAGTGAAGAGGAAAGAATAGGGCAGAGGGAGAAGTGGAATAAAAACAATTTAAATAGCTTTCATGGTGTTTCTAGGAAACCATGTAACAAGAGCTGTTGAATGGAAGATGCTTGTTGTCAGTAGCAGGCATAAGGCAGCAGTAACACAGAAAGGTTGGGGGGGTGTGAAAGAGGAAAAAAGGGGTACACACAGATGGTGGTTGAGTATTATTTCTGTTTCAGATTGGGCACTTCCCTCAGAGAACAAAATTAAATAAAGCATCAGGAAGCAAATATACCCACTGGAGAATTTAAAGAAAGAAGAATCTCAGCTTTTAATAGAACAATGATGATAATAGATTAAACAGAAACACAGTATTAGAACTTGGATAGATGTGAGTGTTTTACTACCAGAAATACTAAGGTATACTTAGTGCAGAAGGCTGAGCTGACACTCCAGTTCATTTCTCTTGGCCAAAACAGTTGTTGTTTTGGCCAACAGAAAAGTATAGCTGCACAGAATCTGTGCCTTAAAAAGAGACAGATGATACTGAAATGTTGCTCTTCTGCTTCAGGCCATTTACAGAAGTAGCTCAGGAAATATTTTTACAGATGAGAGAACACACCAAGTACATAAAGTCCCAGATCCAAAGAACAGACAGCCTCGTTGCTAATGTTTTACTCTACTTTTTAAGAAACCTGCCTTTCTATTTGAAGTTACCTGACAAGTCAAATCACCTCCTTGAGGACTCAAAAAAAAAAAAAAAAAAAAGCCTGACAAGTTACATGCAAGGCAAAGTTTTGTATTATTTATACATTATGATCACACTTTCTATTTCAATTTTCAAGCATCTTCTACCTCTAAAAGCTTAAAAAGTTACAACGTGCTTTTTCACCATCCTCATTTATAAATAAGAACAGGGATTTCTGTTTCATACACAAAGAACACAACGGTTCAAGAAAGGCCAAAGTAGCTGACTAGCACCACAGAGTAAGTCAAAAGTAGAGCTTGGAATATATTATAGGTGTAGCAGTTCCCAGTCTTCTGCTTTAGTTGTAAGACCACCGAACTGCAGAGGTGAATCCAGACTGAGAATGCTGCCATCTGGCCATTAGACAAAAAAAACCAGATAATTTAAAGAGCTCATCTGAAGAAGGATTTGACTGTTGGACCTCATGAGGTAGCACATTGAAGAAAGTTATTTGACCTAGGAAAGCAGAAGAGATCTTAGCAGATAATGTAGTTTTGCACTGCCAGGGTCACAAAACTTCTTGAAGATAATAGTTTGGTAGGCTATGTATGCAAGTACACAGGTATGTATGTAACAGATGACACCAAAAGCCACAGACAACTTGAATTAAAATTATATTATAGCAGAAATAACAACAATTTTCAGTACAGAGCTTAACACTGAAAGGAGAGTTGCTATTAACTCTGCCATTTTCCAAGGCGATTTTTTTGCAGTTATTTCTATAGGGGCAGTTTTGAGACAAACATAGTAAAGATTACATGCAACAAGAGAAGGCAAAACAAGGTGCAGCTCAAGTCTGAAGCATTTAAATTTGGTATGAGATTTACAGGAACAAATATTTGGCCCACCAATAAAGTTTTGTCTCTGATGGGAGAATGTTTCCTGTAACAAATTATTAGCAAACTAATTGGAAAAGTGTCACACATTCATCAAAACTGGATCTGTCTATAGGAATGTACCTTTTCAAACTTAAGACACCTATACCATGGACTTGAACTCATCTCAGATGAGATGCCTGAACAGCTGTGTTCTTCAGTAGAGTAAGAAGGCTCTACAGAGGGATCTAGGCCAAATGTTGGTTCCTGCACTTTGGCCACAACAACCCCAGCAGCGCTACAGGCTTGGGGAGGAGTGGCTGGAAAGCTGCCCAGCTGAGAGGGACCTGGGGGTGCTCACTGCCAGCTGGCTGAACATGAGCCAGCAGTGTGCCCAGGTGGCCAAGAGGGTCAACGGCATCCTGGCCTGCATCAGGAATAGCATGGCCAGCAGGACCAGGGAGGTGATCCTACTCCTCCTGTACTCCGCACTGGTGGGGCTGCACCTCAATTTTGGGCTCCTTACTACAGATAGGACATTGAGGTACTAGAGCATGTCCAAAGAAGGACAACAAAGCTGATGAAAGGTTTGGAGCATATGTCTTATGAGGAGCATCTGAGGGAACTGGGGTTGTTCAGTCTGCAGAAAAGGAGGCTGAGAGGAGACCTTATTGCTCTCTACAACTGCCTGAAAGGAGGTTGTAGCGAGGTGGGGGTTGGTCTCTTCTCCCAAGTAACAAGCATCAGGACAAGAGGAGATGGCCTCAAGTTATACCACAGGAGGTCCGGATTGGATATTACATGAAACTTTTTCACTGAGAGGGTAATTAAACACAGGACCAGGCTGCTCACAGAGGTGTTTGAATCACCATTCCATGAGGTGTTTAAAAGATGTGTAGATGTGGTGCTGAGAAACATGAATTAAGCACTGGAGTTGGTAGAGTTAGGTTATGGTTGGACTTGATCTTAAAGGTCTTTTCCAACCAACTTGTGACCTGTTGGCTTAAAGAAATCGCTGTTCTCATACAAGAATATCTCAACATTACCCCAGCATGAAGTTAAAAGCCTAATTAATTTCAGAAATTTCAAATGTAAGGAAGTACCTCTGTTGAAACGCAGGCATACTTTTTTTTTTTTGAGCTAGATCTGTACAATACATCTAGGTAAAATATCCAAAGAAAATCCTGAGTAAGTGATCCACAAACTCCCAGATACTTTGTATCAGAGACTCCCAGACTGTGGATAAGGAGTTCTAAAGCTTCCCACAGAAGTAGGCAATATACCTTTATCTTGCAGAAGATACAAAACAGCAGAAAAGGCTCTGTGCCTCCATGGAGACAGATTATAAGGCTCACACAAGATACTGTGTTTTAAATTGGTGCAAATCATCTGATTTACAGTAACTATCTCTGTGTGCTCTTCACCCACAGCAAGTGTAAAAACAATTTGAATTAACAACACCACAGTTATTTGGAAACTAAATTTCCCAAGATTTGTTACACCCTGCCGAACTGCTAAGACCCATTGCTTTTAATACAGCTTTACTCCACAAGGCCAAATCTGTCTGCAACAAAGAAGGAACATCTCTGCTAGGTCTGAAAACTGCGGAAGAGATAGCAGATGGTTCAGACACAAGACTCATGCTCACTGGCAAACCGGTCATAGTAGGTTGGCTGATAAAAATTTAATGCTTAATATTAAAATATTAAGCAGAAGAAAGAACTGGTTTGTAAACTCCCAAGAGGGGCTACTGCTTTTAACTAATTACACTAATTTCAATCAGGCCATACCACCTTGCACTTAGCATTACTATACTCAGTTAGCAATGTAGGGCCAGAAGAAACTGCAGCCATACCCCAGTATCTATCAAGGATGCATTCTCAAATTGCATAACATTATCAGTTTGACAGAGTAAAGCTACTTTTCCCGTAAGACCTAGCATAATAGATGGGAGTTATATGCAGGAACTTCAGAAAGAGACTTTAAACACACAGAGACTGTGTGTAAGAGGTAGAGCATCACAGAATGGTTGAAGTTGGGAGGGACCTCTGATCATCTGGTCCAACCCCCTGCTCAAGCACAGCTACATCCAGACCGCTTTTTAATATATCCAAGGAGGGAGACTCCGCAACCTATCTGAGCAACCCATTCCAGTGTTTGGTCACTCTCATGGTTAAAAGTGTTTCCTTACCTTCAGTCATGTTTCAGTTTGTGTCCACTGCCTCCTATCCTGTCACTGGGCATCACTGAAAAGAGCCCAGCTTCCTCTTCTTTACACCTCCCTTCAGGTATTTGTATACATTGATAAGTTCCATCCTGATCCTTCTCGAGGCTGAACAGTTCCAGCTGTCTCAGCCTTTCCCCATAGGAGAAATGGTTTGGTCCCTTAACTATCTTTGTGGATGTTTGCCGGGCTCTTTCCATGTCTCCCTCACACTGTGGAGCCCAGAACTGTCCACAGTACTTCAGGTGTGGCCTCACCAGTGCTGGGGAAGGATCACTTCCCTCAATCTATTGGCAACAGGATGGAAAAACAGGAATAAGGTCTGAATCACTGATTCATCAAATTGAAAAGATCAAGATTCAAGCTGTCAAGCAAAGGAGATGCTGCTGTTTCATAACTGAGCGTGCTACAGAAGATTTAATCACCATGTTATTGCATTGCTATCACCTTCCTTGGACAATTTAATGGAAAAGAACAGAAAAGTAAGGCAATGATAATAATTAACGGTGCACTGTTATCAGCAACTGAACTCTAAAACGGTGCATAAAGTGGCAACAGCTACAGCAAAGTGCTGCTGTGCCTGGGTAGCTGAACCTAGTTCTCTCACCAGGATCGGGGCCGGTAACTCAGCCGCGCACACACGGCCTGAGGAGCAACCCAAATGCTCGTTACTGCTGCTCCCCCACGCTTGCCCTGTAACTGAGGGGGGGGTAATAAAAGTAAATATGTTAACGAGATCGAAGAGAAAGGAAAGATTAAGGAAGGATAAAAAAAATAAAAATGTGAACTGGGGGGATGGATCACGAAGCCACACGAGGTAAGACATAATTAGGGGATAAACAGCCTTCCCGCAGCAGAAAGTGTGGGAAGCTTGCCTTGTAATACCACAAAGTCGCTTACGGGAAAGGAGTTCAGAGGTTCAGCCGCCCCCCCCTCCCCGCCGGACGCGCGGCTCGGGCAGCGGGTCGGACCGTGGCCGGGCCTGCAGTGCCCCCTGGCGGCCCGCCCCGCGCAGAGCCCGCCCCGCGCAGAGCCCGCCCCGCGCAGAGCCCGCCCCGCGCAGAGCCCGCCCCGCGCAGAGCCCGCCCCGCGCAGAGCCCGCCCCGCGCAGAGCCCGCCCCGCGCAGAGCCCGCCCCGCGCAGAGCCCGCCCCGCCGGGCCCCTCGCTGCCGCGCGGGCACAGGGTCGCGGCCCCACCTCCTCACAAAATAAAAAGCCCTTTTGCACATTTGGTACAACTTACAGCATGCTATCCCAGCGGTACTTTTTACTCCTTTACTATCCTGACTTCATTGAAATAAAGGAGTTTGACAGCAGAGAGAACAGATGGATTCAGGTCACACGCAGATACTACCCTCTGCCTCGGTTACCCCTCAGGGATTTCCCGGTTTATCTCCTTTTTAAACCACAAAACTTCCTGACGTCTCAAAGACCCACACTACATCCGAAACCCAGGTTTGCTGTCCCACCCCACTCGCTACCCACACGTACAACTATTCAGCTCAGTTATGCACAGCACAGACTTGGCAAATTGTCCCCGTATTTGCAGAAGGCCGTAATGCGCACTCTTCAGAAATGGGACTAACTCTGAAGGGTAAACGTTTATTTTACTGCAATATTTATTTGCTTCCAAATCCCCTCCTTTCAGGAGAGATATACAGATGCAGTGCAAGCTAGAAAAAGAAGTCACTGTGATGCAATCTGGTGAAATAATGGATTGTGCTAGAAAGACTCAGAAGAGCTTTCCAGCCCTTAAGCACTGATTACCAAAAAGCAAGCAGATCCGAGGAAACAAGGGTGCAGCAGTCACAACAACGTAGTTTACTTATTTATAGCAAAGCATTTAACTAGGAATGTGCTATCAGAATAAGCCAGCAATCAGCAGAAGAGCAAAAATAAGAAGACAGCACTTAATGGCATTCAATAGTAAAAGAACTTCAGAGATCTATTTATTTCATATGATATTTGTTGTAATTCCTGCAACTACATGATCTTTATAGTCATTCTGATTCAATCTGTGTTGGCAGACAGCAAGTTCTAAGGAAGACTCATGTTACTCGGCTCCACCAGGACACAGAACCAACTGTAAATTCAGAATAATCCTGACACCTCTCTTTAGAAGCTATTTTTCCACCTCTTCTCCCAAGCAGTCTCTAGTTCCAGTTGTGCTTTCAACATCCCTACTGTTTTGCTACTCCTAAGGTCACTGTAAATTTAAAAAGTACATAGCGAGCTTAGATTTTAAAAGAATTAAAACTTATCTACTGTTCAACTGCCTAACCACATCTTCTCAACACTTAACAGTTCTTTTTCCTCACACCAGCAAAATGGGCATATCCAGAGCACAGGCTTCTGCTAGACCACCCAACAAGATACAGAAGTGGAATATTAATACTGACATTTTTCATCATCATTCAAACCAGCAGGGTTGCAGGCAGAAGCAAATAGTTTTGATTACAAAAACTCAGTTTGGAAAAATACTTAGCCACCTTAAAAAAAAACCTTTCTGATTACACAATTCAAAGCCATAGTCCAAAATCTAAGATTATTCCTGATAAACTGATGAGACAAGACAATCTCCTATGTTTTACATTCTAGCATATGGCCTCTAGGCTCATGTAATCATCAGCTCAAGCTAGTGACCAGAATTCTTACTTCAACAACGCATTTTCATTACAGGCTGACTTGGCATTACAAAGAAAGGGGGGAGGGGGCAGGAGAGAAAAAATAATTTTAAAAAATAATTTAAAAAAATCAATATTATGTCCTCTTTGTATATCTTTAGTAATCAAAACATATTCCACATTTATTTCCTTCTGGCTTTTTAGGAGTTGCAAAAAAACCCCTTGCCTTTCATTTACCTCTATATCCTGTAATTGCCAACACAGAGTATATGAACAGAACAAGAAATTACAACTTGATGAGAAAACTGTAACAGAATGCTCAACAAGAAGGGACGGGGCAGCAAATTCCTCAAGCCATTGACTTGGTTCATATCTCCTTTAAAAAAAGCTGTCAGCATAAATGCTGTATCAGCATCTTATTCTCTTAAAGGAAAAATACAAAACACATTCATGCTTCCCAGAGACATGTCATGGTATTTTAACAGTAAGTTGCTAATAAGAATCTCAGCATTCTCTGGGTTGTTAAGCCATCCACAATGATAATGACTGAATGTGTTTTAAAAGTCAATGATCTGGAAACAAAGCTCAAAACATACCATTTGTGGCAATATTAGCAGCTTCTATTCAAAAGAAAGCAGCACCTTTTTTGTTGCATATATATAATGTCGGCAAAGTTTACACACTGAAAAATCAGCTCCCTGTATAAATCCAGGGCATGTCACTGCAAACAAGGTTTTTAATTAAAATTGGCATTTTTGAGCCTCCTACTGACTGACAGTGTCTCACTGCGTACTCCTTGGATGGCTAAACTGGCTTCCAATAGAGATGGTGGAAAGAAACAAAATCACTAGAATACCTAACTTTGACAAGTCTCTGCTGGGGACAATTTCAATACCAGGATGCTGCAGAGAGAGGTAAGGAGAGAATAGATGACTACTTAGGAAGCCTTCCCTAGTGAAGGCTCAAGTCATCACAAACAAAACAGTAAAGGAGGCATTTTATTCCTAAACCTACAGACAGGATGATCAAGGAGAACAATTTTAATCAGAAACCATATTGTTAAAGAGAATGTCTGCACCTCAGTGGGTGCAGCTTTGAATGCAAAAGTAGGCTTACGGGCTGGCTAGACCTCTGGCTGGGAGGCTGGCTCAGCTGTCAGCATTGGCAAAGCTTTATCCACCTCAGAAAATAGGTGGATGTAGGCTCTCAAGTCAGATAGACAGACAGATAGATAAAAAAAAACTACCTTGGCCAGAATATTTTCGCAACTTAATGCAAAGAGTTTATATTGACTGCGAGTACTGTACCTTCGGGAGGCTCTTCCCGCAAATGTGGAGGCAGTTCTTCACTTGTCTCAGTTTCATCTTCCACCATCTGTGTTTCTAAGGTAGGTCCCTGCAGAACAGCAAGAGGAGGTAAACTGGAGAAAGTTCAGACAGAAACCACAGAAATAATTACAAGACGAGATAATATGCCAGGCAGTAGGACACAAGGAGCTCACTTTAGCTGATGAAAAAGAAAGCTGCTGGGACATTTGTTTGCAGTCAAATTACTCACAGGAAGGGGGTGAGGAAAAAAACATTACTCTTCAAGCTAGTAAACAAAGTTACAAGGCTCTGAGTAGACTAAAAAACAGAAACTGAATGGTGAATAACAATTTCTAAATTACTGTTTCTAAAACACATCATGTGATAATAAATTCAAATCCTCATTCACCAAGTGTGGCAGCAGATTCACCATCACATTGAATTTTCAGAAAAAAACCCCAATCTTTTATTTGCCTTACCAAGACTAGATTCTGAAATGCCTGTGGCCTGCTCAAAACTGAAGATCAATGTGTGTTGTACTAATGGTCTCACATCTCATTTTTCAAAGGAATACCAAGCAAACTTCTTTACGACCTTCCCACCCATTCAGATGCACTGACCACATGGTTTTCCCTACGTGCCCCTACACATGCATTTGTGCCTGCATGTGTAACATGCTAAACTGACCACTTCTGACAAACACCCAGATCGCCATCCAAAGTTTTGAATTTCCACTTTCCAGCCTTCAGGATCTTGGAAGGAGCCTACAGTGCTGCTGATGGAAGGACGTGAGCAGAGTTACCAGATCTGTAGACTTACAAAGCATTCACTTGTATCTAAGGCTGCCGAGCTCACTTTGCATACACACTGTTTTCCTGAATGGTGGAGGTATAAAAGTGAAGTTGCTTTTTCAGTTTTGAACAATCAAAGAAAAAAAAGAAAAAACCCACTGTCTTCTCCTCCCTGCCCACTTTATAATTGTGGAGCCCCTTAAAAAAAAAAAAAAAAAAAAAAAAAAAAAAAAAGATTCCTCTTCTTTTGGAATGCTAGTACAGTCAAGAGTGAAACCAGAAACACAGAACTCTTTAGGAAATAAGGCTTCTGTGCAGTTTGAAAACATAAATGGATTTGTAGTCTGAACTATCCAAGAACATGTACTAACTGATGCAGCTGGAAGGTTACAGAAGCCTGCTTAAACACTGGTACATCAGCAGCTTGCAAGATTCTCTTATCTGAACAGGGGAAGAAAAAAGGCTCATAGCATTAAAGCTGCAGTGTTTATTTTCATACTTTCCAAACCTTGTGGCAGCAAGGTTACCCCAACAGCATTGTATACTTTGTCCATTTCTTCATTTTGCCCATTATAAGGACTAACACACTTTTAAAGTTTCTTCCTGTGCACAAGTAGCTTACATTTTCATCTATAGCCCATTTTTCAACAAAATGGACACGAAAACAAGTACCACCACATTATTTTCAAGCATCAGAAAGCAGGGAAAACCAGACCTCCCAATAGAAGTGTACAGGTCTACCGTGTTAGTGCCATCATAGCAACCTGGATTTCTGCCATCCATAACTATGCAGGTTTTTCCTATTTCTCCTCATTTAAAAACACCTGATATCAATACTACCCAGCTTTGGTCAATGAACAGTTCAAACATGAAGTCATACCTTGTAGTAGCTCCTATCATGGAAAACTGTTACCAAAGGGTACAGACAAGAAAGTACTAAGTCACCTAACTTAATCCAATTAAAAGTCAAGCCCAACAGTTGGTTAGCAACATGGACGTCTGACCATCTCCTCACTTCACCTAAATAATGTAACCTAGATTTTAAGAATGAGTAAACAATTCTGGATAGAAGCAATATATTGAATATAGGCTATGTATTTAGGTAAGTTTCTACATCAACTGCAGGCAATATATTTATACACATTTCTTTCCTACCCGTTTAATGCTACAGAAACAGAAAGGAGAAGACTAGTATAGGTTAGTATAGCAAATCAGAACATTTATTTTCATATAAAAGATGTAGACATGTAGGACACGAGGTACCAATATTTGGCTTGCAAACATTCTGAACCACAACTATAAGAACTCCTGAACAAGAAGTGGTCTGGAATCCTTTGCCAGAATTATCAGCACAAGGCAAAGCTTAAGCCCTTACTATTTGCTGACTGAGGAGAGAATCTGACTTCCAGGGACTAAGGAAAAGCCAGCAAGAAAGCCATTCTCTTTCCTTCTTCAAATGAGTCAGTAGTCCTACTTTTACCACCATGAGACAAAATGGCTCAGTGGCTTCCCCCAACAACAACCCAGGACACTGATGCTTCTTTGGGTTACAGTTGTTGTCATCTACATAAATAGAAAGAGGATGCAAAATGCCATCAAAAGTGAGTGATGGCATTGTGGGTTTTTTTCCCTTATGCATGAATTACTGCTCGGTGTTCACTAGCAATACAGCTCTCCAGTGTGGTGGTGATCATTGACAATACTTACCCTGACATAAAGGTTGATCTTAGATGAAGGTCAAACTTAGCTCTAAGCAAGCAGTAACAAATCCAGCTGTGATGGAGCCTGTTACAGACCACTATGAAGTCCACAGCTGAGATGCTGTTTGTCATCATCTATTTCCCTCCAATTCAAAACTTTAACACTTGCCACTGGAATTCCACAGAAGAAAAATATGCAATCCAGGATTATGACTTTCATAGACGATTCCTAATATCTAACAGAAACAGCCAGAATTTTTGAAGATTTTCACTATTCAAAGAGAGCAACAACACAGCATATTTGGAACTTTATTTTGTATGCATTTCCTGTATTTTTTTTTCAGAATCTTCTCCGGAAAACACTGAAAAAACTGATTTACAAGGGTTTTTTTTTATTTCAAAATTCAGTGTTAAAAACTTAAAACACAGTATAGACTGAAGCATGGCATGTCAAGTAACCACAAACTTAATTTTCCAAGAATTGTTTTGCAAGAAACCTTGAAATCTTGTGATTTTCTAGTTCCTAAAATGAAGTTAGGACTGTATTCTATAGAATACTCAAGTTCTTATCTCATTGGTATCTTATCACTATATATATAATCACCTATAATACAGAGAGCCTCTAGAAGAACTAGTATCATAAACATCTGTTTACCAGGCTTCAGCACACCAATTTAATCGAGACCAGTAAGTAAGTGTGCACAGTGTTGGTACTGAATTTCAGTAACTAAAATGTAAAACAGCAGTAGATAAGATCCTAGGTTCTCTTATCCACATCTAGAAGTAATACTAAAGGCTCAAACACTGGCACATGTTATTAACAAGATTACAAAGTCTCTTTACAACAGCTTTGTACCCTTATATCCTTCTTTGCTTTTAGCTGTATATACTGAGCTCAATTCCCCAGGTCTCCTGCAAGCTCTGTAATAACACCTAAGATACCTGCAGTTCTGCTAGCATGGTACTCTAGTGCAATCAAAAATTCCAGGAAATTGTCTTCTAAGGAGATTTATAACTAAATTAGAGTTGTTAGGCTCAAGTTTGTTGTTTGGGATTTTTTTACACTATTATTTCAATTATGATGCATCATTTATATTTGTTTTTGCACTCTTAAGGATACTTGACAAACAAATTGGGAACAGAATGCACACAACTTTATAAAGCCAATGGCTTGCAGATAAGCAGCCATGGAGTGTCTAGCAATTCTATAATAATAACCTTCTTGAGCTGCAGCTGTGGCAGGAGTAATGCACACAGATGTTGCTTTTGCCTTGATGCTCCCTCTAGGAGCAGCTACAATGCAGGAAGACGTTTCAACACTTAGAAACACCAGTGGATTATCAATTGTACAATATTATTTCAATTAGTTAGGGTTTGTATAGCCTTTTTAATTGAGAATGTGGTACCATTCCTCCCTACAGCTATTAGAGAAACACAGATGTAAACAGGTGGTATTACAGGAGTAGTTAGGTTATGGCATGGAGCCTAGGAACATGTAACCATGAAAAAACTCTGTCTCCAGGGACAGTTCCTGCTCTCACAAGCAAGCACATTGTACAATTCCTGATAGAGTTTCTGACTATTAGCATATCACTGCAAATGCCCAAAGAGGTAAGTCAACACTGGAAATGGCTGCGCTTTCTAAAAAGTCTCTACAGACCATCTTGAAACAACAAAAAAAACCCCTACCCTCCCCCACCACCACTGCTGCTGCTTTTAGTCTTTTTAGACTCTACTTTTGAATTCAACATTACACTACTTACAGTACGTGATCTTAAACCAAAGCAGAGTCTGCTAAGCTGTGGACTGAGCAGTGGACACTGTCTACTTGGACTTCTCCAAGGCTTTTGATACAGTCCCCCACAGCCTCCTCCTGGAGAAACTGACTTGTTAGGGCCTTGACAAGTGGCCTGTGTGGTGGGTGTGGAACTGGCTGACAGACCATACCCAGAGGGTAATAGTAAATAGTTTCTCCTCAAACTGGCAACCGGTCCCAGGCATTGATATTAGGCCCAATGCTGTTTAACATTTTCAAAAGTGACCTGAATGTTGGGATCAAGAGCACCCTGATGAAGTTTGCTGAAGACACCAAGATGAGTGGAGAGGCTGACACTCCAGAAGGGAGAGCACTATTCCAGGATGACCAGGACAGGCTGGAGGAATGGGCTAGCAGGAACCTTATGAAGTTCAGCAGAGAGAAGTGTAAGGTCTTGCACCTGGGAACACACAACCCAGGAGCACAGTTCAGACTGGGATCCACCTGGCTGGAGACCAGCCCTTTAGAAAGGGACCTTCGTGGACAACAGGCTCAGCATGAGTGAACAGTGTGCTGCAGCAGCAAAGAAAGCCAACAGGATGCTGGGCTGCATCAACAAGGGCATCACCAGCAGAGATCAAGAAGTCATCATCCTGCTCTACTCAGTGCTTGTCAGACCACACCTGGAGTGTTGCATTCAGTTTTGGTCCCTGCTCTACAAAAAGGACTTGAACAGGCTGAAGAAGGTCCAGAGAAGGGCCACAAGGATTATCAGAGGACTGGAAGACCTGCTATATGAGGACAGGCTGAGAAAACTGGGTTTGTTCAGCCTTGAGAAAAGAAGGCTTTGGGAGACCTTATTACCAAGAAGATGGAGACTCCCTATTTACAGGGAGTCACATAGAAAAAACAAAGGGTAATGGGCACAAGTTGCTCCTGGGGAGATTCTCATTGGACACAAGAGGTAAATTTTTCACCATGAGGACAATCAAACATTAGAATAGTCTCCCCAGGGAAGTAGTAGATTCCTCCACATTGGACAGTTTTAAGTCTCAGCTTAACAGGGTGCTGAGCCACCTCATATAAACTATAGTAGTACCTAGAAAGATTGGACCAGATGATCCTTGAGGTCCCTTCCAACCTGTCATTCTGTGATTCTATAAGCTGCCTGTTCACTGAGTCAGGATTGGAATAATAAAGAGCAAAAAATAAAACTCCAAAACAAAGGCCAATGTGAGGGGCAAGGCAGGGAGTCGAATAAAATACAAAGAATCCATCCTGTGAAAAATTATTACTGAAATTGAATGAGTTTAGGGCAAATAACTTCAAGTTTCTATTAGATGTCAAAAATTGAAGGAAAGATACTTTACTGCTGTTCCCAGCCAAGAATAAGCAAGTATCTTACAATTCTGTTCCTTTTTGCCATTCCTATTCAACCCCTAGAAACACAGTATTCTTTAAAATCTAACACAAGCACACCTAACAAAACAACAACAAAAATCCACAACATGAATACTCTTCTCAATTATAATGAATTTTATTATTATTTCCCCATTGCAGAATACAATTTGGAGGAATGAGTGGAAAGCCCACATTCATGACTTCAGAATCAGTTTAATGTCTCAGTTCTGAGAATACTCCTTGAAAATTATTCTAAAACCCACAGCTTGAGCTAGAACTTCCCATGTGCATCTTCAAGTGAAAACAGTATTTATTTCCTAACCGAGATCTTCATATTTCCATTCTTGCTCCTGAACACTTTACTCCAATTTTTCCGTTCTGACATTCATCTTTACACTTAATTCCAAGCTGTATTTCAGCCTAGAATCTCACTTCCTTCATTGTTCAAAACTGCCTCATTCCTCATAAAGCCTCTCCTTAAGAACCCACAATCTTCATTCTATGCAAGTCTTCAACCATCAGCCTAACCCACATGTCCTCTGTCCCACCTAACACTGACTTTCAGACCTGGTATTCTATGTAGGCACAATTTCAATAACGCGATTGTTCTGGTTTGGTTTGATGTTTTTTTTGGTAGTGGGGGAAGGGCCACAGGAGTGGCTCCAGTAAGAAGTTCCCCCTGCTCCAAAGCCCAGCCAAAGATCCATTAGAGGGAAAATAGATGCACCTCAGCAATTAACATATGAAAGAACAGATAGAACAGCTGAGCAAAGAGGCACTTGGGAGGAGAAGAGCTGTTCTGGAGGAGGAGAGAGGGGTGCTGGGGAAGGAGAGCGGTGCTGGTGGTTGGTGAGGAAGAAGGTGCCCGAGCAAAAGTTTCCCTGTAACCCATGGCAAGATGGCAGCTGTCCCCCTGCACTCATGAAGGAACATGGTGGAGCATTCCCTGAAGGCACAAGGAGGGGAGAACTTGGCCACCAGACTTGGATTTTGTGGCCAGAGGATTTGCTGCCAGTGGACTCTGATTGCACAGCTGTGGAAGACCCCGGCACCAGGGGAGTTTGTTCCTGAAGCACCCATGACTCTGTGGGAAGCCCAGGCTGGAGGCGCTCCGGACCTTGTGGGAAGGACTCATGAAGGAGAGGTTCATGGAGGACTCTCTCCCATGAGAGGGACCCCGTGGGTCTCTCCCATGAGAGGGACCCCGTGGGGAAGCAGGGAAGGACTGTAAGGAATCCTTCTTCCTGAGGAGGAAGGAGCAGCAGGAACCACCAGCCTGTGAACTGACTCTAAACCCCATCCCCTGTCCCCCTGTGCCGCTGGGGGGAAGGAGGGAGAGAAACCAGGAACAAAGGGATTTGGGCCCGGGAAGAAAGGAGGGGTGGGGGTAACATATGCAAGCCCTGCTCTGTGTGTTGTCTGTGTCCTGTGTGTGTTTGATTAGTGTGAAATTAAATTATTATTTTTCCCCAAGTTGAGTCTGTTTTGCCCGGGTCCTTAATCGGTGAAGAACCCTCCTTGTCCTTTGTCTCAACCCATGAGCTTTGTCCTCCTCATCCCAGTGGGGGGGGGGGGGGGTGGTGGGAGGAGCTGAGTGAGCCACCATGGAGCTGTACCTTTGTTTGTCATGTTGGGCCCAAACAGCAACAGCAATTTATCAGAGGAAAATCAGCAGCGGCACAGGCTTCACCTCTCCACATCTGTGATTTCCGTTATAAGCTTTCCCAGCACAAGTACTTTTTTTACATGTAAATTACATCTCAGCTGATAACTACAAAGGACACACCCCTAAAGAATTACAAGACTCAGTAGGAAGAAACAAGTGAAGTAATCTGTAAGTATAGGACAGTTTGTTATATTCTTTGGGAAACTACAATGATTTTTTTTTTAAAGTATCTTAGTGAAGTCATTGACTACTTTTGCATTATTTTTAAGGAATGCTTATTGTATGCTCACAAGACTAAAAACAACATGGCTTCCTACACATTTGCGTAATTTATCCCTTCCTAAACCCACCAAACCTCAGCTATTCTCATCCCAGGTTCATCTTCTCCAAATGGGAGAGAGATGACACATACTGGGCTGAATGCATGCAGATGCCAAAGGGCTTGTCAGCTCCAGTAATAATGAAGCTTGCCTTGCATCAGGCTTTCTTAGAATTACATCATTAATGGCTGGTAATTTGGGATCTCTCCTCTATACAATCACTGTTACAAAGTTCCTCAGAACTTATCTTGGATATTTCATGTTTAATCAAATTAAATTATTCCATCTTCCATATCTGAAAGTGGCTTGTGGCTTAGAATGTCCTTTCTGCTTCTACACAACTACATGAAGCCTTGACCCATAAAGAAAAAAGGAGTTTATTTAAAAAAAACAAAAAACAAAAAACAAAACAAAAACAAACCCACAAAATTTTAAACCAGCAGATGCGGGGATAGGTAGTTCAACATCATGACTCCCTTTTCCAGGGTGCTAAGGGTCTACTGGTACTTAACTTCAGCTGAAGCAGGTACCTACCCAACCATCTCCTTATACAATACTGCTCAGCAGAAACAAGTTTACAACTATCACTGTGCCTCTGTTAGGCAGGTATCTGTTGCAGCTGCAGCTTTTACTTCAGCAATGAATTTTCAGCATGCTGGGGAATTAGAACTTTCATTTAAAATTTTCTAAATGCAATAGGAACATTCCACTCAATCTGCCATCACTATTGATCGCACACCCACACCTCAGGGGTTTTCAAAGTCGACAGCATTTTTCCTGCAGGGGAAAAAAAAAATTGATTTACAACCATAAACATTTCTTTCCACTTTCTTGTAGATTTAAGAAAGCCTCTTGATGGATGCTTTGC
This sequence comes from Apus apus, assembly GCF_020740795.1. NCBI lineage: Eukaryota > Metazoa > Chordata > Aves > Apodiformes > Apodidae > Apus > Apus apus. The sequence goes on from NC_067286.1 coordinate 25,922,217, forward strand.
TTTTAATTTTGCAAAACAAGGTTAACTTATAATGAGAGCTTCTGTGCCAGGTTTCAGCCTGAGGGGAATTCCAGTTGCAGTTATAAATCCCCAAGAACACTAAAGGAAAGTACAGAAATAGAAATGCTGAGGATGACAGTAGTGTAAAATTATAGCACTTTGTTCAAAGTACACTGTAAGAAAGAACTAGAAACGTTGCTTAGATTACTTACTCTTCTTTTGGACAAGCGCATTAGGGAGGTTACAATTTTAACAACACTTGGTTTTGGCTTGACAGCTGGACTGGAGTAAAGAGGCAACAGAGCAAATTTTAATGTTGCAAATGCCAAATCAAGACTGAGTTCTATTCTTCTCAGCAGAACAGTCAAATCCTATTTCTACAGCAATAAAATAAGTTTGTACTGTGAGTAATCCTAATTAGGGTTTACCTGGCATAAATAACTTTCAACAGCACCAAGGACACCACCACCTATTGTACATTTGGCAAGCCAGCCAACAGTCTGGTTTATACTTTCTATATTCAGACTTCATGTGGAGCAGATAACACCACTTATACCACAAAAAGCCAATACAGTGACAGTTCAGCCCATTCTGGATTTTGAAGTAATTATTGTATTGAATTTTGTCTTGATCTGCCATCTATTTTCCATCTGAATTTTACTTACTAAATCAATGTTAGCATAGAAAGTAAGAGTGTTTTCCAAAAAACAAACCACACTTGATTTGAACATGTACTGATCTGGCCCAAATCCAGGACTTCACACACTGAGCAGGTTATCCACTGTAATTACCAAAAGGATACCATACAGCAGGGTAAAGGCTGAAAAGTTACCTTGAAAGAGGATGCTGTCAATTCTAGTTTAAACTACTGTCTCCACAAGGAAAGGTATGCCTTGTCCAAAACACTGTTCATATTCAAAAGCTGACTGTGCTGAATTGCATTTGCTTGGAAAAAAGAATTTACACAAAGGCAAAGTGTCATTGCACAGCATAACTCAAACATTAGCCATCCTTAAAGTTGGAGGCAGGCTAACAGGAAAGACAGTCATTACAGAAACACCCAACAGCCTCTGAAACAGAGGACAACAAGGAATGATGAAGGACCAAAGCATCACAGCAAACCAATCTGAAAGGAATAAATAATAATTACCAATAACAATATAGCAAAAAATATCAATTAACTCAATATTGATAACTGACCACTCACTGATTTAGGTAGTTTCAGTGGGAAGAAGCCTTCTTATATCCTGTCAGTCATTTGCTGTCAACAAAGACTTCAGGAGAAAAAATTTACTCAGACAGTTGAGCTGGTAAACCAAAGGCAAGCAATAAAAAGACTTCATCATCAGATTTCATCAGAGAACATAGTGGTAGGACAAGGGGTAATGGTATTAAACTGAAAGAGGGGAAATTTAGGTTAGATATTAGGAAGAAATTCTTCACTATAAGGGTAGTGAGGTATTGGAATAGGTTGCCCAGGGAGGTTGCTGATGCCCCATCCCTGGAGGTTTTTAAGACCAGGTTGGATAAGGTTTTTTGCAACCTGGTCTAGCAGTAGGGTTCCCTACTCATAGCAGAGGGGTTGGAACTTGATGATCTTTAAGGTCCCTTCCAACCTTAACAATTCTATGATTAATGACCCACAGTTTTACTGCACTTTCTATATAACTAAAATTATCAAATGTAGTATAAACATATTTTCTCCAGCCCAGCCTTTGACAGGTAGATATAATGATTAATGCAAGTTTTACTCAGAATAAAGAAAGGAGATAATGCACACTGTATAAAGAATATCTTCCATTTTCCTAATGAGATGTGGAAGTACCACTCTAGAAAGCTGCAAACAGCAAGAGAAATTTGTCTGAAATAAAAATGAGAAATTCTTTGCTTAATAATATGGGCCCATATGATGGACGTCATTAAGATTTTCTTAAACATGCCAGAGTCTTAAAAAGTAGTACCCTTTCCATTATTCTCTGTATGGTCACAATTTCAAAAAATAAAAATAAAAAACCCCACCACAACCCAATAAACCAAACCCAAACAACACTCATGGAAGGACACATTAAGCAGTATTCTACAGTAGTGGTTTCATATGGCCTACCTGAATTACCTGACTTCCATGCATTTATTTCCTTAGGAGTGCACAACTACTGTTTTAGCCTCAATGAGTCGAAATTTAACTCATTTTTTCAAGGGCTCTTACAGCTAGAACACAGTAATTTCTATAATAAAACTTGAATTTAAAGTACATAAGTGTGTACCCAACTTGAAAAATATGAGTACTCCTTCCCAAGAGACAGACAAAAGAGATGTGACTGGAATAATTTGAAACACAAGTCATCTTGCCAAAATCTTAATTTCATTTTTTAAAAACAGACAAAAAGAAAATAAAAAATCTTTCAAATCCATTTGAAGTTAAAAAGGTGTTCCAGAAGTACCAAAAATCGTTCCAAAAATACCAAAAGTAATTTTAAACGCTAGAAACTGAGGTTAAAAATAAAATTTTATTAAATCCAGGACTTAATTTATGTTACCTTATTTCACTAGGAATTTCAAAATGCATTTTCTGCAAAACATCTAACATTTCTGAATTAGCTAGGAGATGGTAATATGATGTATCACACAAATTTTAAATTGATGTTGTCAATGGCTAGGTAGGTAAGTATTTCCTCTGAACTCAGATTACAGCTCTTTTAGATCAGTGTTGTTTGTTCTTCGTTCTTCCATCCATTTATTGCTGTAGTGTTTTAAAGGAGAAAAATTTCAGATAAAACATGTACTTACTCCACAGGAGAAACACTACATCTTCTGGTACTGTCTCTCCAGTTTCACACATAACCCACATGCCTTAAACTTGACAGCCAGAAGCTCTGCCAGCAATAATGCCCCTTTTATTTCAGCCTCATAGAGAGTTCATTTCCTTCCAAGCTAACTGTGAGAACTGTAAGACCACAACTTGCTCCATACAAGATTCCAACCAGAGTTACTTCGTTCAAGCAACTAACCAGCCATCAGACAGAGAAAACTCTTGATCATTATGAACACAAACAACACAACTGAAAAATAAACATTAGTTCTGGCGGCACATTTTTGGTGATGGCTGCCTTTCGTTTTGAGGACCTGCAAGGTCTGCAGGCTCTCTTCCCCAAAATAATTTTTCAGATTCAAAGAAAGCCAAAGAATTGCATTAGATCTTAGGCACTTCTGCAGAAGTGTTGTAAGATTTGCCAACACAAGCACAATCCACTTTCGTGACTGCCATTAACAGCAACAAGTTCTTTTCAAGAAAATGCTTGCTCTGCTGCTGCCCCCACCAATATAGGCATGTTCCTTGCCCAGAACTTTGAAGGTATGTAACCTCTTCCATCTCTCTGAAATCCAGCTGAAACACTGGGAAAGGAAAACCACCAGAAAGTTTGTAAGGTAGTTCACTAATAAAGGAAACCAGATGTGACCAACCATAGGCAAATATTTAAGTCAGAACTATCTACAGAATTCATGTTCCTTTTACTCTATCACATTTACTCTCCTCCTGCCTCCTGTAACAAATTTAGGACTACATGCCAGGAAAAAAATAGTAATAATAAAAAAATTACTATATACTCCATAAAAAGCAATACCTTTTTGTCTCTTCTCCTTTTTATAAGTTGTTCCTTTCCCAAGCACTTTTCATTTGAACTATGAAGAGCCCTGCTAAGCAGGATCAGAGAGATGCAAAAAAAAAAAAAAAAGGTACATACACATCAAGTTTTTACAGGACAATCCAAGACATCCTTCAGCAATACAGATGTCTGTAAATACAAACAAGGTAAATATTTACTCAGGCTTTCTGTAACTTTTGATGCTTCATCTTCAAAATACCTTGCCTTTATTTGATCTCTAGGATTCATGTGCCAACATGAAGTAACACGGGCAGTCAGAAAAACATAACTATAGGCAGTAAGTTCACATTTGTTCCTTAAACATTGCTGTAAGTTTCTCAAAGGAAAATGTCACATTTATGACACTTGTCTTATCCCAAAATACATAACTTAAATGTGAACACATGCCAAAGCACCACAAGCTCTCATTCTACTTTGGAGCACCACTTCAATTCACTAAAAAGGGGAGCAGTTACTTAAGTGAAACCACATCTTGAGCTTGCCTTCCCAAACAAGAACTTTAATACAACCTGACACACTAAAGGAATTTCACCTCTCTGACTTTGGATTTAAATAAGTGTAGTGACAGGAGCAGTGTCAGATAGTCACTGCAGCAGCAACCATACCAGGTAGTCATCAGCGACTACCCTAAAGCCGCAATTAACTCATGGGTTGAAGATAAGGCATGAAGAGGCTGTTAGCAAGGATGCAAGCATACTCTCCAGTGGTGCCTAAAAGCCAAGAAATCCAGCACTTAGCCACAACAGAATAATACTGGAAACATACTTTTTGTGAGAAAGTAATTGGTGGCCATCAGTGTGATAGACAGGTGGGGATTTTATCATCACCCCACAATCCTCCACTTCCCTAAGGAAAGAAACTGCCCTCCCCACCTGACAGACCTGTTCCCCAGGCTCCTAATGCAGCCTGGAGAGGTGTATTTCCTTGCCACCAAGATGATCTGCCTTCAAGGAAAGCAAATGCTCTTGGTGTACTCATCACATATCACTTAAACACTCCTACATCTAGGAATAGTCCACTTTCAATATGATTGGCTCTCATTCCCCTCCTGCAGTGCAGGAAATAGAGGCTTCAACCAGTTTTGTATTTTGCATAGCTTGAAAGGGCCCAGAGATACCATCTTTCAGCACTGGCTGTTGCTTAAAAGTATGACTCTGCCACACTACTTTACGATACTTACGTCATTTGGTTTACTTAAAAATAAAAGAAATCAAGCTTCAATTTCCTCAGCAACAATCACACGTTACTGATGGATCCTGAAAGGATCCCTTCCACAGCAGAACTCCCCTGATGTTACCACTTCCTTCTCTCCACCTGCTTTTTCCCATCCTGTAAGTAGGCAGACCATCTTTATACATATTAGCATTAACTTATTTTTCTTTGACAGCCCTGCCTTCTTAGCAACCTGCTAACCAGCAACCATGAGGAAGACTCAAAACTACTACTGCTAAAAATACACAAACTCTAATCTATTTCCCAAGGCATAATAACAATTAGGGGAGAAACAGACAAGACAACTTTTCAAGGAGCTTGGTTCTGATGTATTCCCGGCAACCATCAACAACTTAAACTTTGAAACAAAGTCACACTAAGCCATTTGTGAACAGGTCCATAAAAAGGATTCAGACCCAACTCCCACAGCTTCCCTTTTCATCTCCCTTTTAGGACCCAAAAAACCGTGCACAAGCACTTTGAGGCAATCCACTTGTTAATTAAAAAATTAATTAGCCCCACCTGCTTGAAACTTTAAATCATGCAACTGCAAAGATCTTACATAGAAGAAACTGAGGCAACCGCTACAGGAAAAGGTGGTTTTCTATGGAATGAAATACATACTGAAAGAAATTACCCACTCAGAAGAAAACTGTGTGCCCCTTTATACTGAAAAGCTCTACACCGTGCGCATACGCAGTAAATGACTGGTTAAAAAAAAAAACAACAAATAAGAAATGCTCTCCCCCCAAATGCGCACATTTTCCTTACAATCAGAATATGAATCCACTCACGTTTTACTGCATTTGGAGTGAGACCATCTAAAACTGCCTTGAGCTTTCCCCACTATAGTGAGGCGAAAGAGGAGCTCAGCCGAAGTAATGGGCTTAGCAAGAATAATCAGTGGTTCACTCTGCATGCAATAAACAGAAGCTGAAGGAAATCTTTTCATTTTTTACCCTCAGGATGGATCTACAGTTCAGCCAGTATTCTGATGTTTTTATAATATAAGTCAACAACTCAACCAGGGCCATAGCACAGTTTACCAATAACTGCCTCATATTTCTTTATTTATTGTTATTCCACACTACTTGAACTAACAAGTATTTAGAGAGAAAGAAAAAAAAAAACAACACTCTTTACTATCAGGTTTTGAACAAAAGCAAAAGAAATGAAAAACAATGTATAAAAGGAAACTTTCTTTTTGTATATATTTATTTCGCATACTTGGAAACTGCTCCTTTTCCCTCCTGGGTCAGCTGCAGACACTGCTAGTTGAGACCCCCTTGCACAGAGACAACCATTAACCAGTGACGGACACACGGGCACTGCCCAAAACCCAGCACTGCACCAGCTGCAGAACTTCTTACATGTACTTACTTGACTCAGAGGCTTGGAGGAAGGCCCAAGCCAAATTTCTCCATCAGGACAGGTACACCACCATAGCTACACACAGTTTCTGTCTCAAAGAGCTTACAAGCTAGCTGATCAATAATTTTATTTACTGCTAGACAAATTGGGGAGACAGAGAATGCCTGGAGTGCCTTGCATTTCAGACTGATGAATGAGAGGGAACCGTGTCAAAAGTCCTACACCTGTAAATTAAAGAGATACGACAGAGCATAACGGGAAGAAACACAACACCACAGCAGCGCCGACTCCCAGCCAGCACAACCGAGGAGTCAACCTCCCAGGTGAGAACAGGTATCTTGCTACTTTTACGGCCCTGCCGAGGCTGCCAGCCCGCTCAGCCCAGCCAGGTCCCAGCCCGGCGGGTTCCCAGGGGCAGCTGAGGGGGAAGGCGCCGCAGCCGCTCCCGCCGCTGCCGGCCGCCGGGGCAGGGCAGGGCAGGGCAGGGCAGGGCAGCTGCCCGCGGGGTGACGAGCACGGGGCGAGCAGCCCGGGCTGGAGCGGGGCGGCTCCTCCGGGCGACACGAGCCGCCCCGGCGCCGCAGGGAGCGGCCCGGGTTTTAACGGAGAGAAGGGGGGAAAAATCTTCCTCGAGGTGTTTTCAAGATGCGGCACCACATCCCCCCACAAAGTTAGAAGCTTCTGGAAGTTGTACTCGTTAAGAGAGGCAGCGGCCACGACCTCCCGCCGCTAGTTAATGCCTGGGGCCATCACACCGGCCCGGCCTCTGCCCCTCGGCCCCCGCCGCCGACCCCCGCCGCCAGGAACCCCCCGCCCCGCCGCCAGCATCACCTTCATGCCGCGTCTCCCGGAGCACCGCCCAGCGGGGATGGAGGGCGGGCGGGCGGCCGTCGCAGTCGGCTGCGTCCCCGTCCGCCCCGGCGCCGGGGCTCCGGCTCCTCGGCCCGATGTAAACACCCGCCGGCGGGATGGGGGAGGGTGGGCCGGGGGGCAGCGCCATGGCAACCCCGGCCGGAAGAGGAAGCGCGGGGGCCGGGGGCCGCCATCTTGGCGGGGCGGCCGCGGGGTCCGTCTCTGCGCGGGGAGTCCCGGCGGCGGAGGGGCTGGCGTGCGGGGCAGTCGTGCCCCCAGGGCGTGGGAGGCGAGGAGTGCCAGCAAAGCCAGGGCTTCGGGCAGCCTTCGCCGAGAAACTCCCGCTGTCACGCGCTGGTATGAACACTTCACGGCATTTGATGCTAAACGGTTGTACAGAATTGTGACACAGGCACCGCCTCAGATCTCCCGTGTGTAGCGGTGGGAATGCAGCAAAGGGAGATGTGAACCGACCCGGCCAAGTCAAACGAGAGGGTGTTTGGCCGAGACCGGGAGCCTGTTCCCCAGGCTCTGGCCTCACGCAGTGCTGGCTGTCGTCTGACCCATTTCTAGTCAAGTGCTGAGTTACAGGGAGGGATGTGGGCTCCCTCACATTGGCCTCGCTCAATGTGGCCTGTCTCCAGCCTGCAGGAGAGTTTGCCCACTCCTGCAGCTTCACGTGATGTACTGTTGGCTGCTGAGGATCGTGAGAAGCGTCTGTCGCGCCAACGAACAGGCCCACATGGATCCTTCAGGGAGGCACAGTTTATCTACACTCTTGCAAAAAAATGGGTGACCTAAACAAGTAGGCACAGCCATAGCAAGGTGAATAACGGTTTCTATTGCCTGTTCCCGATGCCAAGTTCCCTCCCCTGTTTCCCCACTGGCTGGGTACTCCAGGGTTTACAGCCTATCCAGCGCTTCTAATTATCCTATAAGGTTCCCACCCCTGTTTACACATTTCATTTTACTTTTTACATTCCAGTTTACTTTTTACCTTTTAAGGTATAATTCTGACCTTTCTTGCCCCCTTGGCTGTTTTCCCAGTCACCGACATGATCTATACCTACTGGTGTCATCCTGCCCCGAGGAGCAAGATAGAAGTGACTTTGTTTGGTCTTGGCCAAAAATCCTGCTCCATGTTCGAATCCCCCAGATGGAGCCCAATTAAGTCCCTCAGTTTCTTGGACTGTAAACCACTCCAGGTGTCATTGGAATGTGCAGATATCTCACTTATCTTAAACAAACTTATATTCCTAACACTATGGTATGTATATAAAAAACCCCAACAATACACTTCTGACACTAGGATGTGAAAACAACACTAAACCCAACACTGTGCTTCTAACACTGGGGTGCAAAAACAACACTGCGTTTCATTTCTAACAAGATGAGGGTCTGGACATAGTCCTTGGCATGTGAAGTTGTCTTTCTCATTTACTGCTTTAGAAGTGTCACTGGGCACCATCACACACATGGATAAAAGCGTGTTAACTGCTAGTGAATGGTTCAATGCAATGAGGAAAGCCAGACAAACCAAAACAAAGAAAAAAAGGTAGTTTGAAGTAATGATGCCTGAAATTGGGAGATAAAACAACATGAAGCAATAATGGTGATGGAAGTTCCATTTTTTTCTGATTTAGTATGATTCCACAGTTGAATATTGAGTTAATATGTAGAGAACCTAATTACACCCTGACAAGTGGTTGAATCCAAAAGAGGAAAGATTGCTTTTTCTCCCTGTTTTTACCATTTGACTGAGAAACTGCAGTTTTTTCTCTAAAGGGTATGCCCTTCGTAGCCATGTATGTCTTCTAAATCATTCTTCAGTACAGTAGACCCTGTTTAGTCAGAATGACAAAAGGAAAAATGTACTAGCTTAAAGGCTACAAATGCCTTCTCTCAGTGCATGGTGAAGGAAAACCAGTTTGATTGGTTGGTTGGTTTTATTTCATACTGCTTTTTCTAATCTGCAGAACCCCCTTGGAGAGTAGAGCTGGGACAGTACCCAAAGACTAGGGTTCATTTTTCAGTTAAATAGGAAACTCTTGAAAGACACCAAACAAAGTAATTCCTTCACCCCACATGGGCTGACAGCTTTTCTTTGCTTCTTACAACACATCCTTGCTTAAATAATTTTCTGGATGACTTTTCAGAGGAAGTATTCTGCAACCCTTTCCTGGCACAGATTCTCACAGCAAAATCTACAATTTCTTCTGCACATATACAATACTTCACTTCAAGCACGTGAATATTCTCAGAAGACCTGTAGTGGAAGCCAGTGAATTCAGGGAAGTTTTCACAGAGCACACATTTCTACAGACATGTGCATATATAAGAGCAACTACTACATGTATGTGAGATACCACCCCATGTATTTTATATGTATAATAGTAACTGTAATAACATAACCAAAATATGAATCATCTCAACACATCTTTTCAATAGTATCAGTATAATTAGATTGTATTCGATTTTTTATTGCATAGTAGAAATTCATACTTATGTTCTAGTCACATGGTGAGCAGAAAGAAATTTGTATCGTGCTTGTGTTGAGTTTAACATGTAGCTTATAGCCTGATTCCCAATTCAAGAATATGGACTAAATTATCAAAGATTAAAGAGTAAACTGGCTTTTCCCTTATCAAGGTAAAACGAGCCATTCTAGTGAAGTTCAAAATCATGAAGCTTTCTACATTTAAAATTTAAAATTTCACATGAACATAACGTGATTTCTCAGGAAGTTCTTAACTCACTATGTGCCATTTTTTAAACAAGTTCACACTAGGTTGTTGTGTTTGCAAGGCCTGTAGAACATTCAAAGAATATTTCAGCTGAAAAATCAGAATATTCTGGGTGATAGTTAATGTGTGTGGGGGGAAACCCTGAAAATAATAAATCCTTTACTTTATGCTAGATAGAGCATAAAGTAAAAAATTTATTATTGTCCTGGTTTGAGCCAGGATTAAGCCAATTTTTCTTTTCACTGATTTTTTTTCCTTCAGTAAGCTTTCTTTTAACTAGCAACTGTGTGTTCTGCTAGGCTGATAAGACAGTGGAATGTTTTTCTAACTACTGAGGTTTCAAGGTTACACCTTCACTCCGCCGGCTCAGACACTATGGGGAGATCTCTGACCCCCCCCGTGGGAGGCTGAGTTAGACAGACAGCAAAATTGGCCAAAGATATTCCATTCCATATATCTACGTAAGCTCGAAGGAAGGTCAGAGATCATAGAAGACAGCTTCCTTTTTCTTCTTGCCTTCTCTTCCGTCCATGGCCGGCATCCGGGGAGGACTCTGTTCATCCATCACCGTCGACCCTTAGGCTCGAGCTCTCCTGACCCTCATAACTCTCCGCTTTCTCCAGCAGCGGCTCCGGGATTCCTCGGGACTCTTCCCAGTTCAGGGGAGTGCTGTGGGAGTTGCTGGGGGTAGGGGGAGGCGAGAGGCTTTTGCCCATATCTGAATATATCTGTATATAATTGTATATATTTTCTTGTGTGATTCATTAGTGTTTTAATTAAAGTTGTGTAGTTTAGTTTTCAATCCAGCCAAGTCTCTCTCTTTTTCTCTCTCTCCTTCCCTACCTGGGTGTGGGGGGGGGGGGATCGAGAGCATTGTTGTCGGACCTGAGTCAAACGGTGACGATTATTCAGTCCTTTATTCCTGAAACTACTTCAGCAGCTACCAAAAATATTCCCTAACAAAACCTTGCACATCACAGGCTATGTACACACTGGCCATGCAGTTCACAGGGTATGACTTTGTTTTTTTGAAATGGTTCTAAAGATGCTAGGTCATTATTGTACATATTTGAGGGGGTGATTGCTTTGAACAAGCTGTAATACTTTAGACTGAATGCCCATAATGACTGTAACAACTGTATACCTGGAATAAGTTTTTCCAATATAGTTTCATCAAAAAGGATTTAATCAATTTAACACAATCCAAGCCTGCTCTGGAGAGATTCACCTCAAAAGTGTGTCTTTTTCAAAGCAAAAAGGCTAGCGTAGATATTTCCATAGTCAAATCCTACTGTTGCAAATTGAAAGTGATGTCTTTATAATGCAGAAATTCCCCTCCCAGCCTCCCTGAAGAAGGAACCACTCTATGTTTACCCAGCAGTATTTTCAGTGAAGGCTGAGGCTCTCAAACATGGTAACTGATTAAATCATTGTTCACCTGTAATTTTCTTCAAGATGTTGAAACCAATGAAAAAAATATTTTGACCTTCATATTTGGTCACTGTACATTCCTAAACAATTTTTTTACTGGAAAAGAAATACAATTTCATAAAAGTTATCTTTCTTGGTGTAGGGGTGAGAGTGATATTTGTGCATAATTTTTGCTCTGTAGACTAGAAAGCACACTCTGCTTGTACAGCATAACATGATGACATCTCCGTGTCATGTGAGCTAACTTTAGGGGATGTGATTTCAGCACTTTTTGCCTATGCTGCTGACCAGACACTGGTTTGGAGAGAAGATTCCAATCAACAACTGAGATTCCAAAACTCACCTCTACAATGACAGAGCTTTCCCTTAGATGTATTTTAATACATTGAGATAGTTGATCATTGCAAAGCATTCCAATTGGACTGAAGCATTAAAACAGAGATAAGTGATACCAAATGAGACTCCTGTGAGGTTCCATTTCACCTTTCCATGCCAGCCACCTGAGTGAAGGTGCCTGACATCCTAAAGCAGAATTGCCCTGCCTTATTACCCCTGTTCATCTTCATGGTCTTTTCAGCCCTAGTTTCCTGTGTCTCGTACTTGCCCTGTGTGACTTTTGAACAGCCTTCATGTTGCTGTTAAAAAGGATAATGCAATATAAAAGAAATGCAAGTACCGTGTCATATAAGAGAGGAAAGGGATACACAGTAATAATTCATTGTAACAGCTAGTCACATTATGGTGGCAGTAGTTGGCTCATGTGCTAAAGTGTCTTGGTAGAAAGGGAATTATTTCCAGACAATGAAGCTGCTGATAGTAACGATTGTAGCATTTACAACTGCTCCAGACCTCTCTGTTCCAGATCAAAAAAAAATCTGCCTTACCTTGAGAAAATAAATTGGCCACTGGACTTAAGAAGTATCTCAAGAACACCCATTAAACAAATTAGCCACAGCTTTGTGAAAATGTAAGCAGTAACCTTTCTTCACGCTTCTTCTCAGTGAAGGTCTTGTGTTTGAGATAACTACCCTTTGTATTTTTTATAGGCTTACATAGCCGTCAGTACAGCAGCATTTTAATTTCTCTTTCCTAACTTTACCCTTACAACACCCCTGGGACACAGGAAGGTACTTGCTGCATCAGGTATCTGGTTATTGACAAACAAGGGAAAGTTACAAACCTACAGCAGTCAGTTGCCTGAACACCACCACACACTGGAATCTGAATGAGGTATCAGGTGCCAGAGAAAACACTTGTGACAGAAAAAGAAGCCTCACTTAGTCTCCTGCATCCTAGACTGGTAACCACCTAATTCAGGAACTGCCTTCCTTTGAAAACTTCCCCCTATTCATTTTAAAGCATCAAGAAATCCTAATGGTATAACAATAAAAGCACAGACAATCTGCAATTCAGCTGTGTCAGTGGAGGCTATGATTTACAGCTGTAGAAAGGAGCATTTGAGACATCCACAGGTTGCCTGCCCTCTCCTGAGAGGAGCCCATGGCACTAAAGCTGAAGAATTTGGAATGCCAGAAGCTCCCATGGAATACAGTTTGTTTGGGTTTTTTTCTCTGAAAGGATCTTTGTGTTTCACATGGCATTTTAGTGTATGGTGCAAGGTGTCTGGGTATGTTTGAAAGCAAAAGAATGGCTCAGTGTTGCATGAAATCAAGATATGCCATGGTTCCCCCTGAGCAGAGGGAAGTCTTTTTCATCAGTAAAGACAAGAGGCATCCATAAGAGGAACAGAATCAAATGTAGCCAAGTAACCAGGATTTAGGGTTGGTAGCAATAGGAGAATTATTAATAGTTTCTAAAATCAGTTATAGCTGGTTTTGATATACTATTGCCTAGCTTTCTGCATATGACTTCTGGGTCTTGCAGATAGAAAGGAAGAGGTTTTGACATTTCTAAATAATCTATTACAATCCTCATGTTTAAAGCTGGTGTGTTGACCTGTTAAAAATGGATGCTTACAACAGCACTGCTTCACAGAATGGTGCAAGCAAGAGCATCATCTGAGAGCATTTGAAATCTAAAAGTAAGGAAATATTTTTGTACCAATGTATTTTCAATGTCTGTACTAGGAAACAAATCTGTTTAATAAAATACTTCATAATAAGGGTAAGGGTCATGTGCTGTGCTTTAAAACATACTAATGACTGAACAATGATGCTGCATCATTGGTATTAACAGGGACGATGAAGAACATATAGCCCAAATGAGATCCCTGGTATGTCTGCATGTCGTAAGCCTTCTCAGGAACAGAACAAAATGTTGGCAAGGGGAATACAGATTTAACTAGCTGTTTTCACCATCTGAGCCAAAAAGCCAAGTATAAAGACCAGACGCTAAGAGATGTTCTTCAAACTTCTTTCCACTTTACAAATAATAACTGTTAAGAATAAACTATTTTAACTCTCAACGCCATTCTTTTCACAGATATTGCACAGCTCAAGAGATAAGTCATTTTGGTTTAGGGTTGTTTCCCCAAGTTTTTTTTCTTGCAGTCACATCTCACGCATGCATGAAGAGACAGTGCAGTAGCTCCACTGTGAAGTACCAAGAAAGTATAAAAGGTGTTTGCAGAACAGTGCAGTAGACTGTGCCACTGGCAAGCCATCAGGTCTTGGTGGACCTAATTCTGCTCTTCTGCATCTCAGCTTCAGGTCACCATGAACTTCCTTATTGATGGGACCACAAAGTAGCAAAGCCATTGATGGATTTTTCTCTTATAGTTAATTTTTACTACATTCTCTTTTCTTAAGTGTTAAAAATAAGCTGGAAAACTACATGTGATTTACCTTAGCTTTCATAATATTTTTAATTCCCCTTTTCCCCCTCATTTGGTGTTGCTATGTTACTAACAGGTTGAAGCATGTTAAATATAAACATATTCTTACAGGGGAACCCTAAGCAAGACTATAAAGATGTGATTTATACAATACTGAAGAAAGGAAGTAATAAAAAAATAATTTATATATCAGCCCTCTTAGTAAGCTGACATCATCTAGCTATCAAGAAAACAGATGAAAATAACTTGGATTCTTTGGATTACAAGTGATGCTTTGGCTTTGCTAATTTTTTTTTCCTCTTATGGTGAAAGTTCCTAAATAAAATCTATGTCAAATCTCTTTTTGTTAAAGATCCTGCTGCACAGGGATACACTTACCTGTTACCTTCTAGAGCTGTACTGATTAGTCAGCCCACTTCTCTGAATGGAAATGGTTTTGCCCAATTGTATAAAATCCAGAACCACAACTATCAGCTTGACTGACTGTGGCATTGTTTGGTTCTTTGTTGTGTTACTTTATGTGCTTCATGCTTTATGTGCTTCAATATACCATTCTTAAATGAGACTCAGCATTTAATGCATGTGACAGAGCCTTTCACAAACTGTTACATGACAGGAAAATAAATATATCAAAGATGATAGGAGGAGACACTTAACTATGACCATGCTCTGCTTGTTCTCAGAGCATGAAGAATTATTTTCTATCACACTAGAGCAGTATTTCATGATGCTGATGTTAATGGCCAAAGCACTTCCCCTAACAGATGATGGCATCTTCTAGCAAGATTTTTACAAAATGGGTTATATAAGAAAGGGCATATTGTTGGCAACCAAGGATTCTTAGAGCCTAGTTTTTCACCTGCCATGTCTCATATCATGCACATCCCTGCAAACAGAGTACACACTTGATAGAAAATGCTACCACCGAGAAGGATAGTTTAAAGAATAAAGAATAGCCATTATAGAAGCATAACTATAATAGTTGCACCTCATGCTCATTAGTAATACTTCTGAGAATCATTCAGAGAATAAAACCATCACTGAAGTCATCTAAAATTCCCACTGATTCAAATAGGGCTAGTTTTTTGCTTCAGTTAATGGCAATATATCATACACCCCATCTGGTTAATTCTGAGACTGGTCAAGAATTTTATTTTGTCTGAAGTTCACATTTTCACTCTTTTTTGTTAGAATTTGCCTTCCTTGAGAATGAAGAAGATGGTATTAATTTAATTTTAAAATTTAATAAATGTGGTAAGTTTGCTCATATATTATGTGGTTAGTATTGCATCACTGGGAAATTAAACTGACAAGATTTGAAAGCACTTCATACCAAGTAAACTGTGAAAGCATCTGTGTTTATATGGTTCCAAAATTAAAACTCAGATGAGATTAATTGAAAAATCTATAGAGATTCACCAGACTTAGAAGCAACAGGAAGCTGCATTTCATAAAAAGCCAAGTATTTGGCAATGAAAGCAGGTTTTGATAATTTTAATGGCGAAAAAAAAAGTGAAAATAAGTGGGTTTGAACTTTTGGGTTCAACTTAAAGAAAGCTGCTCTATTTCATATGCCTTTAGTTATAGAGCATGAAGGCAATTTATTTTTTTATGTAGGCTTCAAAGTCCTGCAATGGAAAGCTCTCTCTGCCAAAATGCCAGGATGCATAACTGGATTCACACATGGGCTTCCCAGACTTAGAAATTTTCAGATTCATTTTTACTTTGAACTTGTGCCAAAAACACCAAAGCTCTGCTAGTAGATTCTGCTGACATTTGGAATCACCAATGATGTGTTCTCAGGATGTCAGAACAAGGCTGTAGATAATACATCACCCCTATTATGAACAACAGAACTCATATGGGTGTGTCTCTCTTACCAGAGTATTTTTTTTGCCTTTTAATTCAAAGTGTATTTTTTTTCCACCTAGCCAGGCAGTAAGATTATTTTACAGAAAGGAGACATTGATATGATAATGCTTGCAAAGTTACAGTGTTTCTTTAACCAGTGAGTCTGGCCAAAATCCTCTGAGGAATTTATCATCTGTTTCATGATCTCCCCTCCCTACAGTAAAGTCTCTTAAAATTGCTAACAGTAGGGATGAGGAGTCAACTAGCAGCCTCCAAGTTCAGGATCTGTGGCCCAGAAAGAATAATACTAGAGGCACTGAAGTGAGATAGTGAGACTTTTATTTCAGCATAAATTGTTCCTTAGTGTTAAGGCTTAATTAAATATTGGCCCAGATAACATTCTTCTGAGTTTCTGAGCTGCTTTTGGAGTAGGTGGTTTTTTCCCTTCCCCCATTCTTCCTGTGAAATGCTTTCTTCTTTCTTTCTTCTGCACACAAATGCAAATATGTATATCCCTTTAAATTAAATTGCTCTACAGACACAGGTGGCAAAAGGAGAGCATTCTGTCCCAGGAGACCTCCTAAAGAAGAGGAGGAACCTTTTGCCTTTTTATCTCCTGGCCATATGCTGCAGTGGTAAATATGTGGAAAATTAATTTTCTCCTCAATTTTTGGCCTGCTTTACAAATACTACTCTTGATGATCACTACAGGCAGCTCTCACATGTAGTATTTGGACTCTAACCATCTAACTCGCTGTTACGTAGTGGGAACCACAGGGAAATAACGTGGCACTACAGCAGATAGATTTGGGATGTTGGCTATGGCTTCCACTTACTCACATACCAACACACTGTCAGTGGAGCTTTGCTGCTTCTGTAACCGACTCTGCAGCTCCTTCACTACCAAGAATTGACACCCTGAGATTCCAAGGATTTTGTCTTCTAGATTGAATTGCATCCCAATAGAGAGCCCTACCTGCAGAGGTGTCTATCACTACATTTAAGATGCTTATCAATGTTTGCAAATGTGCATCTTCATTAAGCACAGTCCCATGGCTTTATGCAAATTGTGTTGCCAAAGTAGACTGAAGTCCTGCTGTCAAAAGGGGAGCTTCATTTGGTGTTTGCAGCACTCTCGGTGGAGTCTTCTCCCAGGTCATTAGGAAAAAGGCATTAGATTTGGTGGTGCCATCCCACAATATGACATCTGGACTTCTTTCAGACTGCACAACAGGAAAGGACTGTGTATTTCTCCTAATGAAAGGTAGGTTCTAGTGCACTGATCCCATTACTCTTTGATCTATAAATTAGTTGTGTAAAAATCAGTATTCCTAGAGACCAGATATGAATGGCATTGGCCTGTTTCTCTGCCAGGCACTGTGTGAACTCTTAAATTCTACAGGTATCCCTGGGGCTGTAAACTAATTCTGATCTGCTTGTCCACTGCAGCTTTAGCCACATGCCCCTGTCCTGAAAAGTGCCCTCTTAAAGTCTCTCCCAGGTCATCCTTCCAACCTGACCACTGAACCACAAACCATCCACTGCTCTCAATTAGACCCATATTAATCACAGAATAGTTTGGTTTAAAAGGTCATCTAGTCCAACCCTCCTGCAGTAATCAGTAATGTCCTTAATTCAGGTTGCTCAGAGCCCCATCCAACCTGACCTTGAGTGTTTCCAGGGATTGGGCAATGTTAACATTCCAACACACCCTCAGGAATAGTGACAGTGTTGTTGAACTGCCTAGTGAAACAGGCAGAGACCCACTACATGGCAATCTACAGTGAGAAATGTCAGTGTCACTGTGTTGTTACAGTAGCTGGCAGAGATGCTTCCCTTCTCACACAGGCACAATTTAATTAGCTTTAACTACTACCTACATTCAACACCTTCTGCTCAAAATGAGTTGCAACCAAGAGCAGCTGTCAATACACATTAATATTGATAGGAAAGTCCAATCACTAAGCAAAAATTTTCTAAGAAATCCCAGACAGCCTCTACAGAATCAAGTCTGTGTTCAAGCTGCCTATTGGGATTTCAGCCATCCTGACATCTGCTGGAAAAGTAGCATGGCAAGATGTGGGCAATACAGGAGACTCCTGGAGGGCCTTGATGACAACTTTTTAAGACAAGAAATTGACAGCCCTACCTGA
The DNA here is from genome assembly GCF_020740795.1 of Apus apus. Lineage (NCBI taxonomy): Eukaryota > Metazoa > Chordata > Aves > Apodiformes > Apodidae > Apus > Apus apus. The sequence goes on from NC_067286.1 coordinate 25,940,290, forward strand.
GGTGACACATTATTGGACTTGATGGTCACAAGTACGAGTTAACTCATCAGGGATGTCAAGATTGGAAGCAGCCTGGGCTGCAGTGATCACACGCTAGTGCCTTTCACTGACCAAGGGGTATGAGGCAGATGAAAAGCATAGTCAGGACTCTAAATTTTAGGAAAGCAAACTGAAAGATGCCCCTGCTTATTGTAGTGGTGTTGGACTAGGTGACCTTTACAGGTGCCTTCAAAACCAAGACATTTTATGATTCTATGATTTATGTCAGACTGTGGCACATGTCAGCAGCTGGAATGGTGCCTAGTCCCAGAGTGTGTTGAATAGTTCAACTATTTGTAATCCCAGCATAACTAGTACTAAACAAGGAACAGGGATATGCATGCCCTTGTTTTGTGCAATATGCAATCCACATGTAGCTTTTGCAGCTCACAGTCAGATCATATCTCTAGCTGCCATAGGTGACTGGCTCCCCTTTTATAGATTAGGTTTAGAGTCAGCTCCAGTCTTTGGTTGATACATGAACTCCAGAGGACCTTTTTCCATTCTCTAGGTGCTGGTCTCACTTCAGTAAAAACAGAGGCTCCCAAATAATGGCTTAGAGTAAAAGCTACATAAGAGGGAATAATTCACCATGACTTAAACCATGCACTGGGGTTGCTGTGTGAACAGGAATGATGGGGGCATGCGTATTAAAAAATGCCTGGCAGTACATCAGTCAAAGGATGTGCCTTCTTGTGTTTATGAATATTTAATTGATGTTGCACACCAAGTAGGGGACAACAGTGCTTCAGAGCTGATGATATAATACATAACCACCATTTTGACTGGAAACCAGTTCCATCTCAGATCACAGCAATACCTGATTAGGGGGCAGGGGAATGAGACTCCTACCTTATCCTCACCACACAAGCACCCAGAAGTCATTTGCACAGACTGTTTCATTTCCTATTGCAGACCTTATACACTCTTAAAAATCCCTTGCAGAACAAATATTTGTTAATGTTTGTATGCTTATATGCTTGCAAGAGACAGTGCCCATATGTAAAACTCTGCCTCTGCACTTTTGCATGCACTTAGGCTTTTATGCATGCATGAGGGGATTAGTGTGTATGATCAGTCCTTTTTCTAATTCTAGTGAAATGTGGTAGGACCATTACTGCCAAGAAAGGGAACTTCCATCTCCTTCATCCCCTCCATATTATTCTCCACTAATGGGCTGTGGCCTGGTAATTATAGCTCTAGAAGGAAAAATGTTGACCTGGGCTCACCTGCTGTAGAGCTGCCACGGGCATAGAGTGTTAGCATTGCCCTGGAGATAAAAGCACAGACACATTATATGGATTCTAGTAACTGTTGAAAATTATATTAACTATTTAAAAACCAAAACGTTAAAGGTGTAAGGTCTCAGTTCACGACCACACCCAAGGGAAGTACTAACTTTGCACAGCTAAACTGCAAAAGGTGCCATGGCAATCCCATAGTTGGCAGACAGCCTTCCCAAAGCACAGGTTCAGACACAACAGACTCCTATTCTGTCACCTGCTTTTTCTCTTTCTCCTTTCCCTGCTTTAATTTTACTGTTCAAAAGGTACCCAGTCCTTCAGCTGATGGAGACAGCCATGTACCCTTATATTGCTGTTTCACCCCTCCAGGTGAAAGACACTGCCCAAATGAAACACAGTTTTCTTACCCCTGTAGAATGTTGGGATCTAAAATGTCTGAAGTTAATATCAAGCAACAGTGAGATACCACAGTAGAAGGTTAGATTTGCCTATTATTTTACCCCCTCCTCCCAGTTCATCTGATAAAAAAGAGCCTAGAAATCAGCTGCTGCTCATGAATGCCAGAGAGGCGAGGCAGAGGAACTCTGGGCATGGAGAACACTCTGGAGAGAGTGATGCCTTTCCAAGAATCCCACTGACTCATTAGGAAATCAGGTAGCAGTAGATGTGCAGGTTGAATCCAGTATGACTCTAGAGTGAGCTAGAGGTTATTCTCTGTCCCAGCACAGGCTGTAGGGCTGCTTGCCTGACATGGCCCCAGCATGGAAACTGCTCTTGAATGGCTCCCCAGCAATATGTGGTTGAAAAGCCACAATTTGGAGATTTCTGAGATAATGCAGCTCAAACTTTTGAATTGCTGCTATTATCAAATGCCAGCAATGCAATAAACAAAACTCAGTTAAACTGTTACATTTCTAACTGAGGATTAAGGCTATAAAGTGCATATCTCCTATATATGCTGTAAGCCTACCAGGTTTCAAAAGCAAACACACACCTGGAAAATACCTGTGTAAAAGCATTTATCAGATAGTCAAGAAAAACAGAAGAAGCTGTGCTGATTACTAAATACATTACTTTTTCTCTGGTGAATTATAGCCAGGAGATATTCACAGCTTGAAGTACTTTTGGCTGAAAACTCCATATTTCAGATGAGATATAAAATTAGGGCCTGAAATATTTATTTTCATGACAGCTCTCCTAGCATGTGATGTCAAGTCTTAACTCTTGAAAACATAGATATCCCAAAACTGAGGAAAGATAATATGCTTATACCAGCTTCTAAATTTTGCAGAGAACATTATCATTTTCCCAGGGGAAAAAGAAAATGTCTTCTGTCTCCATGTTGCTCATTGCTCTAGCACACCTGAAAACACACATCCCTCTTGCAGAGCATCAATCACTTTGCTCTATGACCATTTATGCCTTTTCTTTTTTCTAGGCATTTCAGCTCCATTTAAGCAGCTTGATTTTTCTGTGGGAGGTGGAAAATAGGAATACTTGGAGACCACTAAAAAAGGCCTCATAAGCTGATTTTTCATAAATGAATGTCCAAAAATTTTTTCCTAAGACACCCTAGACCACTCTTTTCAACACACCCTTCACAACTTGGTATTCTCAACATTTTTTCTCACTTCAGAAAATAACACCTTAGAGCTATAGGATTGCTGATTTGTATCCCCTCAGATAAACCAGTGCTCTAAATGTCAGCGATGGTAACCAGAATACAGCTATTTTAGCACTAATGATATGCTACTCACTTGAGCCCAGGCTGAACTTCTTGTTACAATCCATCTTCATCACAAATCTTAAAGGATGGTGTGGGTCATAAACAAGGTTGCCTTGGACTCCAGGTTATCCCATGAACCTTCAATAAGACATAATTAGTAGCTGAATGATTCAAAAAAGTCAGAACAGCACTTTCAGAACAGTATTCTAACAAGAGCATGTGTGTGCTAGGGGAAAGGAGGCAAAATTTAAGTTAAAAAAAGCTAACCTATGATATTAATATCTAGATTAGTAGAAGCTGAACTAAGTGGCCTTGAAGGGCCCTTGTAGTCTTTTACTCACACACACTTAACCATCAATCACCCACTGTGCTTGTTTTGTGGTGACAGACATCACTGCACGTACTATATTCTGACTCTGAAAACTTTCAGTACTAAAATGGCAATTATTGAGTCACATACAGTGGTGGCACAACTCCCTCCCATCACATGGGAAAATACTGTGCAAAAGACCCAGCCCCTGCTGTCAATTACACGCTACCCAGTGCCACAGCAACCACTACCTGCAGTCTGTGGGATTTGAGGCAAAATACCTCATCAGTAAGTACAAAGAGATTAACCCCAGAAACACTAACAAAGCTTTCTCTGTGGAAAGCAGACAACTCCTCCAGTACAACTTTTTCAACACTAGGTCTCTGAACCCTGTGAAAGCCACAGGTATTAAGCACTTTAGAGGACGAGCACACCTGCTTTAGATCCTAAATGTGGCTGAAGGTGCTTCTCTTTAGCAATCAGCTTTGAAAACCTGACCTTAATTGCTCTTCTAGAACAGAGGTAATAGCACCCAGCTGCTTTGTAAGCACTTGCAAGAGAGCACTTGAAGACTGAAAGCTCTGTTCCTTTGCCAAATATTACTTGTCAGGAAAGTGTAGCAATCCCCAATAAGGAGGATGACACAGAACACCTGCCTTCTAGTTCTCACTCTGCTACTGAGAAATCCTGTATATGATTTTTCATGAGTCAGCATCTGAATTTCTTTAGTCACAAAGTGAAGCTAAACTTCCCATTTTTCAGTATAGTATTTCAATATCTTTTCAAAATACTTTGAATGAGACATGCTAAGAAATTACTGAACATTGATAACCTGCTTGTACATTTTTCACGTCATCTTTTAGCCTAGCAGAGTATATTTACAGGGCATGTGCTGTACCTAAAACACAGATACATTTTTCTGGTTTTTTCTGTTCTATATCTGAAGCTTCATCCTGACAGATTTATGAAAGACATGTTAGTTCCTGCCCAAGTGCCTGATGCTTTTCTATTAAGAAATTTCATTTCCAAGTAGTCTCTGGCTTATGGAACCAGTTTTTTTTCTTAGCAAGGTTTCAGGTTTCTTTCCTTGAAAGCTGCTGTGGAAATGCACATGTATATGCATATGTTTCCATGTTTGTGTAAAATCCCAAGTTCTGATTGCACAGAAAGACCTGAAAAATGCATGGTTGTAGCATGACACTTTAAAAAGTGTAACTCCCTAAAACCAAAGAGGCTGGATAAAAGGAGCAACTAAAAGCAAAAATACTTGGAAATGGGAAGAAAATATCATTATCTGAGGTAGAAATAGTGTGTGCTAGACATTGTAAAAAGATGACAATCATGCTTAGAGATGGGGTGCAGCAGAAATAAGGAGTGGAAGTCTGATCTCTGTGAACAGGGGAGGGCTGGTAGGAGATGTGATGGTTGGAGGCCATGACAGCAACCATGAGTTATTAGTGTTCTCTAGCCTTAGAGATGCCAGGAGGGGCATCTCTGCCCCCTAGACTTCCAAAGTGTGAACTTCAATTTGTTCAGCAGCCTGACTGCCAGAATTCCTTGAAGAATTGAAGACACAGGAACAGGCCATCCCCATGGGCTGAAAGGTGAGCCAGCAGCAGAGAAGACCAGCCTGGCTGAACAGGGAGCTCTGGCTGGTGCTCAGGGAGAAAACGAGAATCTATGGCCTTTGGAGGAAGGGGTTGCTCATGATGACTACAAGAATGCTGTGAGACTATGCAGGGAGGGAATTAGAAGGTCCAAAGCCCAGCTAGAAGTTAATCTGACCTCCATGGTAAAGGACAACAAGAAAATTTTCTATAAATATATATGCCAGTTATGTTGAGGGAATCCAACTCCCTAGGCTAGGGGACAGGGACCAGGAGCAGAGAAATCCCCCCACAATCCAGGAGAAGATGGTCAGTGACCTGCTACACCACACAGACGTGCACAAATCTATGGGGCCAGATGGGATCTGCCCAAGAGTGCTGAAAGAGCTGCTGGGGGTGCTCACCAAGCCACTTGCTGTCATTTACCAACAGTCCTGGCTGACTGGGGAGGTACCAGCAGACTGGTACCCCATGTACAAGAAGGGACGGAAGGATGATCTGGGAAATTACAGCCCTGTTAGTCTGACTTCAGTAGCAGGGAAGCTGGTGGAGCACGTCATCCTGAGCACCATTATGCAGTGCATGCAGAACAGCCCGGTGATCAGGCCCAGTCAGCATGGGTTCCTGAAGGGCAGGTCCTGTTTGACTAACCTCATCTCCTTCTACGACAGGGTGACCTGCTTACTGGATGAGGGAAGGGCTGTGGGTGTTGTCTACCTTGACTTCAGCAAGGTCTTTGACAAGGCTTCCCACAGCATTCTCCTAGAGAAGCTGGCTGCTTGTGGCTGGGATGTGCACACACTTTGCTGCATCGTAAACTGGTTGGACGGCCGGGTCCAAAGAGTTGTGCTCAATGGAGTTAAACCCAGTTGGGGCTGGTCACGAGAGGTGTTCCCCAGGGCTGTGTGCTGGGGCTGCTCCTGGTTAACATCTTTATGGATGACTTGGATGAGGGGACCGAGTGCACCCTCAGTAAGTTTGCAGGTGACACTAAGCTGGGTGAGGGTGTCGATCTGCTTAAGGGCAGGGAGGCTCTGCAGAGGGATCTGGACAGGCTTGACCGATGGGCCAAGGCCAATGGCACGAGTTTCAATAAGGTCAAATGTTGGTTCCTGCACTTTGGCCACAACAACCCCAGCAGCGCTACAGGCTTGGGGAGGAGTGGCTGGAGAGCTGCCCAGAGGAAAAGGACCTGGGGGTGCTGATTGACAGCTGGATGAACATGAGCCAGCAGTGTGCCCAGGAGGGAAAGAAGGATAACACCATCCTGAGCTGCGTCAGGAATAGCGTGGCCAGCAGGACCAGGGAGGGGATCCTGCCCCTCTACTGGGAATTGGTGCAGCTGCACCTCAAGTCTTGTGTGCAGTTTTGGGCACCACAGTGTAAGAAGGATATTGAGGTGCTGGAGAGGGTGCAGAGGAGAGCAACTGGGCTGATTAGTGGTCTGGAGAAAGGTCTTACGAGGAGAGGCTGAGGGAGCTGGGGCTGTTCAGCCTGGAGGAGGCTGAGGGGACACCTCATTGCTCTCTACAACTACCGGAGAGGAGGTTGTGGTGAGGTGTGTGTTGGCCTCTGCTCCCTGGTGACCAGCAACAGGAAAAGAGGAAATGGGGTCAAGTTGTGACAGGGGCGGTTCAGATTGGATATTAGGAAAAATTTCTTCACAGAAGGTGTGGTGAGGCATTGGAGCAGGCTACTCAGGGAGGTGGTGGAGGCACCATCCCTGGATGTTAAAAAAATGGGTAGATATGTTGTTTTAGGAGATGGTTTAGTGGTTAGGGGCTGTAGGGCGGACGGTCGTTCCTTACAGGAGCTGATCTGAGGAAATCTCACATTCAGGAAGAATGTCTCAGAGAAAATATTATTGCTTGAAAGAAAGGATTTTAGGACAAATCAGTGCAATGAACAGTAACAACTTGCTAGGAAGAGGTGATGCTCACCCAGGAGTTCAGAGACAGCTCACGTGTGACTGTTCAGCTGTTGAGTGAGCCCAGTAAGTGCCACTTAAATCACTGCAGTGCCAGAGCTACAGGGAAGTGCAATCAAACTTTAAAAAGGATCCAGGATGAATTACTGTATTTCTTCCATACCCAGGGTTGGAAGAAATGTGTAATAAAAATGGAAGTAGTAGACTCAGGCATAAATATCACATGTTGGGGCTGAGTCAACATAGCTTTCACAAAGTCTAAAGTACAATCTCCCGGAGGTCTCTGCAGAAGCCCATGATGATTCAATAGGTGATCCAGTGGATATGGTTATCTAAGCAGCAGTTGTCTTCACTGGGCAGTCCACACTGGGGTACAGGGAGTGAGAAAGGCTGTTGCAACATGTAGCTGTCAGGACTGGAGGATGCCAACAGACCTTAGTTGCCCCTGACTGGCCTCATTTGAGGCCTCAAGCTCTGCCCATTGGCCCACTTCATTTGACTTCTGGCTGTAGCCTTTTCTCCCTGTTTGTGCTGTGTTGTATGAGTACATATATCCAGTCTGGTCTTAGTCTCCTTGCTGGATGTTGGACCTATGTTGTATCCTTCTCTTTAGTCTTGTCTCCATCTTCATTTTCTGGATGGACTCTGGATGTGATTCAATGCCTGTCAACACTCTGTGATACCTGCCCACCCCTGCTGTGCTCAGATGTTGTGAGATTGTGCTGTGGTCACAGCTCCTAGGGGACCTTCCTTATGGAGTAGCCCTTTCCTTTGCTGCTCCCCTCTGGCTCATTTGTCTTGGTTCTCTTTCAAGGCAAATAAGGGAATGGAGCAATGACTAATGTTGTGAAGCCAAAGTGGAGCCAGAAGAGTATTTGGGTTCTGCAGTATAAGCTTTCCAAGAGATTTTTAGGATGACTCATCAATAAAATAAATATTAAGGTTAAAAAAAACTTTAAGGAAAATGGTTCAGGTAAATAGTTCTTTTTCCTAATGGGCCACCAGAGCACCTCAGAATTCTATTGTGCAATTGGTGTGTATGATCTAAGCTGCAGATGCTAAAACAAAGTTTTGAAATGGTTGGGGCTAAAGCTGATGCATCACTTCTCAGCACAGATTACAAGACATACCTTCATGGTTGCAAATATTTCCTGCAGGAAGCAGCTACTGCTTGGTGCTGCAGACAAGCAGTGAGCAGGTTGTGGATGGTGATGGGGAGCTTCCCACCGTTTCCAGACAAGCATCCTGCTTGCCCAAGTGGCAAACCACTAGAGAGCAGCATTAGATCAAGACTTCTGTTGCGTGCCTGAACAACTTCAGAGTAAAAAAAAAGTATTAGGGTGAGGTTTGTAGTTAGACGCTGTGGTTTCAGATCAGATTTAATCAGAACCAGGGAAGCTATAGATCAGGCAGCCCTTTTATACAAAAAAAAAACACACTACCTTTTTTAAGCCAACCTTTGTAACTTGCCTCCATGAGCCCAACTTTCCCCATGCGTCAAGTTAAAAAACTATAATAAAGTTCTTTTCAGCCTACAGTTCCTTCAAACCAGATAAAATCAAGTTAGTTGTAGAAGTTTCAGCGGATTCTTGTCTCTAGCCACCATCTCAGGTTGAGACTCACTGACACCTGTAGTTATCTCCAACGCAGAGACTTCGGACTAGCACATCTCCTTTCTAACATTATGCTGTGATTCTGACACTAGAAGGGTAGGAGATAAACGATGGTAAAATGCCAGAGATCACACTGCTGCAGGAGTGGTTTAGGAGAAAGAGAGTCCAAACACTTTGGTTCCAAACTAATCTCAAAATGTCTTAGTATTTACACTAGAAATGTTTTCTTTTAAAGAATAAATCTTTCATTTAAGTAAAAATGTACCTAAGATATGGAAATATGTCAATGTATGCTATGGCATAAGACACTCTAACTTATGCTAGACATGACTAATTATATTAAAACTAACATTCCAGTGTTTATATATCAAGTACATACTATGCTCGATAGTAGCCTTTTCTGGGAGAAGTTTGCTTTTGCTGGCTGGTAACTGGGACAAAGTAAGGACTAGGCACCAGATTTACAAAATCCTATTTTTGTGATTGTGGACTTTTCTGCAAAAGCCAAAAGGTTTTCACTATACTTGATCAAGGTCAATGATTTAATTATTCTAAACCGTTTAACTGATTGGCAACCGAAAAGCAGGAAAGCTCATTTTCTTCTCCCAAACAGTAAATAATGAGGCAGGAATGCATGCTTTCACTAATCCCAATATCCTGAAGGACAAAAGATCTGTAAACAGATAACTGTTTAATAACATCATTTTAAACACAAAGGAAGTTTTGTGCATGTTTTTGTTAATTAACTCTTTTCAGCCTGTTATAGTAAATTATAGTAATTCCACTGAATGGCTACAAAGATATTTTAAAAGGCTCTTAGCAGAATCTGATTTCTGTCCACATGCAGCATCATGCAAAACAAGTTAAAAAAGAATGATCATGTAGTAAGTGCAATACATTCTATTATTATGACTTGAAAAAATTACAACTCTTACTGTAGTAAGAACGATTGACCTGTTAAAACTTGTAGAGGTAACTTTGAATCCTTCTGAAGGGTATTAAGTTTCTCAAGGTGAACACACAGCTGAGTTAAGCCAACTGTTCACTAGCAATTGTCTGCATAACCTTTTGTGCAAGTGGCTGAGAAACTGAGCATTAAACTGATATTCCACTGGATCCTCAGGCAATCTTGTGGCCTTTCACTCTACTGAATTTTGTTTCCCTTGAAGTTCCTACACTCTAATGCTTTAACCAGGGAAAGTGCCTTCTGTAGTTTCTAATTGTGGAAAGATCATTTCACTGTTGCTTCTGATGATACCTATTACTGATACAAAACTAGGAAAAAAACTATACACCACCACCAGGTGATTGTTTTTTCTACCTTTGTCATTTAGTGTTATGCCAAGAGGGACTTGGACTGCATGGTGAAAGAAGTGCTCATTCTCTGTTGCAGATTGAAGGTGAAACTAAGTAAGCGTCACTAAATATGTGATAAATATCACATAAAAATTATTAACAAACAGCAGTGATAAGATATCTGGCAGATCAAGGACAGTATGGCTAAGAATGATAAATATCAAAGGACAGTGTAAGACAAGGTGTACAGGAGAAAGAATGCAAGTTACAGCTGTGTAATCAAATTATTTGGATAGAGAATGAGACCCAGAAATAAACTTTATTCTGCTAGAATTCCAAAGCAGACAATTTAGACAAGCAGCATCAAAAAGGAAATTTGCATCTACAAGACAACTTCTGATATGTTATCAGATGATATGAGACTTTGGTCTATTAATCAGCCCTGAAAAATAACCAATTCTTTCTGGCAGTCAGGAAAATGAATTAAACCATGGGATAAATCTCCTGATGCAAGGGTTACTCTGGTCTGTGGTCTGCAACAGGAGTCAATAAGGTACTACAGCCTTCCACGGAATGCATCTGCCAAGCTGCATGGTAGGACTTCAAAGGCTCTTCAGTCCCTCCTTGCTGCACACCTGGAGTGACCCAGCTCCAGGCTCTGCACAGTGATCTAGTCTTGTTCTCTTGCTGATACTGCCTAGTAACATCTGTCCTCTCATCTCTCGTTTTGTGATGTGTAGCAGAAGAAATGTGCTGCTGTGACTCTCTCTGTCTCTCTTTTGAACCCAATGTTGTATAGTCATGGATGTTGCTCAGAACTATATGGGAGGACCTCTGGTTACCAGTGCAATGAATTAATGAGGACTTCTTAACTTCAGGCACTTACCAGCAAAAGCAAAAAGGATCCTTCATGTCTGCAGCTCATTCTTGCAGGGTAGTCTACATGGAAATTATACCTGTAGATGAATTGTGGAAGTCACAGAAAGGTGGAAAATACTAGAAAGTTTAGGAACAAACTATTAGTAGAGTAAAAATTAAAATATTAGTTGTCAAACTTCACATAGTATTGGCCAAAAGTTTCCTGCTCCTTAAAAACAAAGGACCAGCCCATACATCTATCTGGAAAGATACCCTCTGCCATCTTGATCTGCTGTTAATCACGTAGATTCCTCTGAATTTTGCTTTTGTAGGCCATTCCAAAGGTTTTCTTGCTTGTTACTTAAAGATCTGGTACAGCAAAAAACTTTGGATTTTCTATAGCATTTGGTATTTGTGCAGAGGCTGAAGCTGGGAGGAAAAAACAACATCTGCCAGCCTATGGTAGTGTGCATGAGTTTTCAACATGGATGGTCCCACGATGTGGCTTAGTCTTACAGTGTGGGTTTTCTAGGATTCAGCCTGCCTTTCTAGGCTTGCTTCTATTCATGAACATCAAAGGAAGGAGGGCTTTCCAGAAGGTGAGAAGGCAAAATTCTGGGGGATGGTGGTTTTGGTTACTTGTAACTTCCGAAAACACAGACAGTCACTGCCAGTGGTGATTATATTGCAAGATCTGGTACTGAAAAACAATGTTAACCAACAATCTCTGGTTCCAACAGAAATCCAATGCTCCTGGCCAGCAATGCCTGGCTGAGAGTTGTGCACAGGGGACAGGCTGACAGAGGTGCTCTGTGGAGCACGGCAGCTCCTGGCAGCAAGTGAGGAGTTTCTAGGACAGGTGGTTACTGTGGATGGATCAAAGAGTTCCTTGACATTGAGTTTTGCTGTAAACAGACTGCTACCGGATATCCTGCCTCTTGGTCAGCAGTGAGAGGACCTGCAGCAGCTCATGGGTTCCTCTTGGAATTAAAGATGAGTCACTTTAAGGTTGCTGGATTTTCTTTCCTATTGCTCCACTTCCTCTGTTTTCTGAAGATAAATAAGAAATGAGAGCCTGGAAATTCTCTTGAGAGGTCCTGCAGCTTGTTTGTTTTGTGAAAATACTTCTTGTTATCTAATTTTGTTACACTTGTTAACAACAGCAGCAGCTTTCCCATAAAACTTGCCCCAAGTAAACTAACCACAGCTTTGAGAACAGAACTGCGGAGCAGAGACGATCATCTTGGAAACTTGAAATGAAGTACTTTCTTCTGCCAACTAATTTAGCATTTCTCTATAGCTTTGCACTAAGTAAACCTGTCCAGGTGTGTCCTTGCTCTCAGATGTTGAGAATTTACATTGCTACTGCTGTGTTGCTCTAGTTATCCTAGAATTAGTTACAAAATTTTATTGCTGTGATTCTACCTAATAGATTTTTCCTGCTATGCAGATAAGCATGTATTAAAATATATGTTTTGTTGTTTTTTTTCAGATAGCTACAGGAAACAATGACTTAGGTGAGTTTGATTGTAATTCTTATATAAATAACTGTAGGTTTTGGTGGGGCTGCTTCTCTATATCTCATTCTCATTATTTGGTATATTTTCCAGCATCAGTAGAAAACATTTGACAGAATTCAGATGTGGTTTAAAGTTGCATTCATTTATGCTGTCATGATAAAGGAATTAAGAAGATTTATTGAGCAATTGCTACCTGGAACTTTTTTCCCCCATATGTAGCCTCAGCAAATCAGAATACTTTTCACTTTGATTTCTTTTATATGTGGTATGAGGCACTTCCCTGCCTGCTGTATCCAATGTACTGTTGTACACTTTTGGCATAATAACCAACAGCTCGAGCCTGTGAGAAATCTCTAGTGAAGAGAGCAATGAATTATAGTGCTCAGCCTTCTACTCTGAAGGCTCCAAAGTTTCTGAAGCTAAAATATATTTAGCCACAACTTTGATTACAGCTGCACCATGACATCTATATTAATATTAATCTTTTCTATCCAGGAAGCAAGGCAGACCTAACCAGTCTGAGCTTATTGTGAATTCACTCAGTCTTAATTTACTAATCCTTTTTCACATTATTGGGAAATGAACTTCAGTGAAAGAAATTTCCAAAGGTACAAAACCTTGGTTAGTGTGTACTTCTCAGCTCCCTTTAGCAAATCTGTTTGCCTTCTTAGTGCCTTTTATGTTCTTTATTTTCTTCATCTGCCAGGTAGTGAAATAGCTGTGTATGAAGGAGACATCCTCTTGAGAAGAGGACGACGCAGTGCAATTAACTGTGAGAGTTGTTTATGGCCCAAGTCACAAGATGGATTAGTCAAGGTTCCAATTAACATCTCTTCTGATTTCTGTGAGTGTATGCAAATGGATGCTGTAAAGTTAGCATTGATCTTCCAGTCCTTATGCTCTCTGTTATTTTATGTTTCTGTGGCATGCTCCAAAAGCAATCTTTGTCCAAACGGGAATTTACTGACATGTCTCTTTTGCTAATCTGTTAGCCTGATGGTAGTTTGGCTAAGAATCCAAACATTTCAGTTACAGACACTAAAATACATGGTTACTTGGGCAGTAGTTGTTATATAAATACCAGCTAATTAATTTTAATTACAAATATTAGCTCATTCCTCTTAGCTAAAATGCGGTTTGATATTTAACAAGTACAGAAGAGGAGATATAATTTGTTCACATTGTGAATGTATTTTGTCAAAATTACCACTAGGAGCACTTTTTGAATACTATAATTTTCTTTCAAATCTCTCATAAATTCCCACACTAGAAAGCCTGTAGAGGCAAAAATGGAGGAAAAATCCTTGGAGATATTTTTTCCCATTTTGTTTCCCTCTAGTCAGTCAATAGCTCTGTCCTGTGCAAAAAGCTGCAGGACCAATTCCTTAATCTAGAAAACTTTATTCCGGAAGACTTCTTATGGGCTGTGTAGGTCTTCTATCTCTCCCTTGCTGAAGATTCTCTGGTTTGAAGCTTCCATACAGACCCTTCTTAAAAGTTCTTAACTTGAGAGAAAAACACATGGAAGTGAGATACAGCCTGTGCCTAATTCCTGGTTCCTGGAGAGGGGGAATCTGCGTTACCATGTGAGCTGAGGAGAGCCCAGTCTCTGTTATCTAGGCTGCTCCTTTGCCCGTGTGCTTCCAGAACTGCCACGTATACTCATGTGTTTAGGTGAGGGTTATTCCATCTACCTCCCTTCTTCCAAATTTGAAAGATGAGGAAATTAAGATACAAATCAGTTGTAGATGATTCATAGCTGAGGAAGCCAAATTAGACCAAAATGTTCTAAAGAAGATAAACACATCTATATTTATTTGATACCTGAATAGAAACACTCTGATCTTCAGAGTCTCTGAACACTGGCTATCTCAAGTGATTCCTCTGGGTGTGTGGCAGACATTTCTTATCTCTGATAAACAAAATAGGTTTTGGGTGCTTAGCTACACTCAGATGGGTCATTTGGGATACTTTAATCCAATTATTTTTATATTAAACTGTCCAATTTTTTCTGTTCTAATGGAAGAAACAATGCCAGTCTTCTGCTTTCCATCAGCTGCCTCCTATAGAATATGCATAGGGCCAGCTGTAATTTGCCCTAAAAAAACAGCACCCCATAAAAGAACAGACTGTTTTTATAATGCACACTGAATACATGCAAGAAGGTCTCGGAAGCCCTTGTGTCCTTTTGTAATTATACTTGTATGCTAAAAAGCTAATGAGTGCTGTGAAGTTTTAAAGGAATTAACCCCATCAATGCACCTTGGTTCTGATTAACCAAAGAAGATTTGTCTTGGCTCCTTTCTCCTTCTAGCTGTGACAGAGAGGTCTTGGATTGCTGATGCTCTGCAAGAGATCTCCACGCTGACCTGTGTACAATTTGTAAATCACACTACAGAAATAGACTACGTGCATGTTGAACGTGGGCAGAGGTAAGCTCCTTGTCTTCTGGGAGTGCAAGCACCCAAAAGGTCTTCCAATTTCTTTTCTGTTCTGATCTGGAGTTAAGTAATTGCCTTTTATTATTCTAGGAGTCAAGATTCAGAGAACAGGCACAATTTTTCTATTTTTCTTTAGATATATCAGTAGTTACATCAGTTGATAATTAAAAATGAGGTATTTTCTTTAACTGTAAACATTTAAAGAAGTGTTATTGTTTCAGGTTCTTTGCTTAACTACTTAAACTGCTTCATCTTAGTTTGATGTAGCCGTTTTACTCCTTTAAAATTTGCCATTCTCATCACAAAAGGCTCTATTTCTACCCCTATCTAGTTTGGCAGCTTTCAGAAGCTGAGAGTATCTTATACCAGTGACTATTTGCATGTCCCCTTCTGTGGCTGTGCATCTCGAGGCCCTTGGTGGCGTAAGCAGTACAACAATTTCTTTCTATTTTCTCCGTGTGAGCATTTTGGTTATTGATTGCCTATTTTAGCTGCTGGTCTTACTTTGGAAAAATTGGAGGACGTCAAGCAGTAGGCCTCGTGAAAAATGGCTGCATGGATAAAGGAGCAATTCAGCATGAAATGAACCATGCACTGGGCTTCATCCATGAGCAGGCACGGAGTGATCGGGACAGATTTGTCAAGATTATGTGGGAACACATTGTGGCAGGTATGTCCACTAAATCTTAAGAGCAAAAATATACTTGCAGATAAAGGAGAATGTTTCTTCTGTGAGCAGCCGTGCAAATAAAAATAATGATTAATGCTGGCTGAATTGCAGCAGCAGCACATTCAGTGTGACAAAATTTCTAGTACAGTGTTTGTAGTAGGGGAATTTCTGTGGTTACACCCACGTCCATGTGGTCCTCCAAGGCAGCATAAAAGTAGCTCTGTGTTCTTGTTTCGACTGCCATCTTGAGCCCAGACACACCAAGATCATCAGGAATTCAAAATGTTGTGGTGAGGACTGGGCCAGGAGGCAAGACTATGGGAATTTAAGCTGAGGTGGGGTAAAATAGGATATTCAGAGATCGCTATCTTAGGGAAAACCATGAAAATAGGGAAGGCATCTTGGCACTGGCAGTGAGTGAAATACTCGTAGCCTAAAATGTAACTGAACAACATCTCAGTGCAGAGAATGGAAGCACGTGCAACCACTAATGTGCAAAATTCTGGGACCTGGCATGATGCAAGGAAGGACTGCAGTTAGTTCCTTCTTGAGGAGAGAGTAATATACGCTGCCATGAAAAGAAGGAGCAACAGGGAGCAATCAGGACTGGCAAATCTGAAGAGGGAAAGCAAATTAATGTTATTTAGGGTAAGAAATGCAGTGTAAATAGTTTGGGCATGTGCCCTTGATCTGGGAACACAGGAGCATATACAGAACTCCAGGCTCTGGGGAGGGTAGAGAGAATGGTAGGAGGTCCCAGGGAAAGTGAAAAAGTGGTACATAGAAGGAAAGTAGGGGGAGAAAGGATGCAAGGAATCACTTGTCTGACAGCTAGGAGAGAGTTGTACAACCCACAACAATTGTAGAAAGATAATAATGTACTTAGTTCATTACAGAAAATAATAGTAACTTAGGCTGGATAATTGAATACCAAATTCTAATAAGCCTCTTCAACAAATAAGATATTCAACTCTTCAGTGTCTTGCACAGCTGAAAATATATCTCTTTTTCTCCAGATGGAACTTGATTGTTTTTATTGCAAATTCCTAACACACTGTTCTCCCAACTTTTTTCAGCTATTCCCATGGTATCATAAGTAAATTCCATTTGTGCTGTTCTTTATTGAGGTTTCAGCTTTAGTGTTAAGGTGTAATTTTGCTATGAATTGTTTGCCATTGTACAACAAGGGTGTGCCATGTTTGAAATGGTAGGAAAGGATGTGCTAAGAAAGAGGAGTTGAAAATATGAACTTACACCAAAGACACTAGAGGCACACAAAATCTTATACTAGTTTTGCAGGGTCAAGTTCTCAGGTTCATATGTCAAAATTCCTTAAGGATACAGATGTAACCAGGCACAGCAGCATGAAAGGTTAAAGAGGGGAGAGAGGTGAAGAAACAGAGACTATGCAAAAGGAGATGGCATGACAAGGGAGTTAGAATGCAGTGTGTGCAGCACAAACACTGTTGGGGAAAAAATTCAAAGATATGCAGGGAAAAGGAAATGAAGAAACACAGCTATGGTCGTGAGGACTGTTAGTGTACACCTCCCATAAGAACACGCTGCTGTTAACAGTGCAGGTGGCAGAGCTCCCCCTGACCTCACTGGTGCAAAACTAGAACTCAAGACCTTTCTCAGCTTCCCAGCTCTCCCACACAAGCTGTTTTTCTCTTACCAGCTCTGCAGTTCTGTGGATGTTTGTTGGATTTCACCCAGCAATTCACCTTGGAATCCATCCTACTTCTTTGTTTTGACATAATGCAGCCTGATTGGTTGCTGTCCACTTAGCGACTTGAACCTCAGCTTGTTTTTTCCCAAACTTTGGGAGAAAAAACTGCCTTCATAGTCATCAGACAAAGCTTCCTTTTCAGCTCTTCTGAGTCATTACACTTTGATTGCGGGAGGGGTAGATTTATTTTTAGAGTGGAAAAGATGCGTTTAAGTCCCCCCATGTGTGCAGGTCTAGATGGCCAAATCGCTCTGGCAGATGATGAGGCAGATACTAGTTTTCTGGCAGCTCCTCTCTCCAGCCAGTCTACTGTACTACTTCTTTTCTAGCAAACCAATTGAGCAAAGAATTTAAGTGCCAAACAGTAGCCATATGCATCAATGTTTCACTGCATTTGAACTGTGTTCTCTGTCCATCACCTCAAAAGGAGCTATACTCTTACTGGTAAGTATTTCTGTTGTCATTGTAGCAGATAAGAGGAGCTGAGATAAAAACCTACCAGTCAGGAAAGCTCAAATATTGCTGGGAACCAGTTTGAACCTTTACTGACTTTTTGAGCTATGAAAAGCTTCAAAGTAATTATTTCCCCCCAGCTTTCCATCATTCAGGATTTTGAAGCTTCTCTGCATTTCCGAGCCCTCTTTGGGACTAAAGCTGAAGGACATTACTGGAAGAGCCTGGCTCTGATTGCAAACCTGCCAGCCAAGTTGTGTAGAATCCAGAGATTTTTTTATAACAAGCCTCCAATGCTTAACTCTTGTCCAGATGGTTTGTGGTTTACAAACCACTAGTTACAATAATGAAGGTGCAGATGTTGAACTGGAGAGGAGTGCTGCTCAGTGGTTAGGGCACTAGCCTTAAGGCCAGGCTGACCGTATTCAACTCCCTGACATTGCTTGCCTGTCTTATCATGGACAAGAGACCCAGGGTGCAATTTGTACCCATGCTTTTGGATAAATTGAGAGAAATAGGTGCCTTCAGATGAAACTCTATCCAACTGTGTCTCTCTTTCTCTTCCTCTCCTCTCACTATCCTGGGAGCCCTGATGAATAGCTTCAGTGCCTAACTTAGAGAAATAAATCTAGGTGATGTGAATTCCAGTCTGTCTCTGGGCTGCAATCCTGTGTCAGTGTAACACTTTTTTACCTCATGTGGGCTTTTTAAGGCTAAACAGATGAAAAGTGATGAGATGCTCAGCAGCTATATTCAGTCAGAATGTTTCTAGCTGATCTTACCAAGTGCCCTTGCTTCATGCAAGTCACTTCACTGTAGTCACTGCTGATGGATTTGACCAGAAACAAAGCCAGAACACGGCTGATTACATGTCCTTTGTGTGAGTAACAGGCAAACTGTATCTCTTTCTTTTGTGGTCTTACAACCCTTTGGTGGAAGGGCTTGGCAAGACAGGTTGGTGGTCACCCATACATAGAATCATAGATTAATTTGGGTTGAAAGGGACCTTACAGTTCCTCTAGTTCCAACCCCAATGCCATGGGCAGGGATGCCTCCCACTAGACCAGGTTGCTCAAAGCCCCATCCAACCTGGCATTGAACACTTCCAGGTAGGAGGCAGGCACAACTTCTCTGGGTAGCCTGTTCCAACCTCACAGTAAAGAATTTCTTCCTAATACATAATCTAATTTTACTCTCTTTAATCTTAAAACCATTACTCCTACTCCTATCACTACAAGCCCTTGTAAAAAGTCCCTCTCCAGATCTCCTGTAGTGAGTACCTTTCAGGTACTGGAAGGCCACCATGAAGTCCCCCTGGAGCCTTCTCTTCTCTGAATTTCTTATCTAGGTGGTCAGCCAGATTTCCCTCTTCAAGGTATGGAACGCAGCTTTGGGAACACAGGTTGGATGCTTGTAGTGCTCAAGATAATGCACCGAAATGTATTTGGAGACACCCTAATGAAGATGGACAGATGAATACCTTTGCTTAAAGAGTGGAATTAATTCAATTATTATATTGAAACTTTGACTTGTTTGATTCAGCTTATATTCTGAAACCTAGAAGACTGAGTGAAAGTGGGTTCCCATGGGCTTCAAAAGGCTCTGGTGGTTTTGACTGATAGATCTAAGATCTCATGAGAACACGTATTTGTATGCTGAATTACTGTTCAGATTATGACAGCAGGCAGTGTCCTGTTAGACCAGTGATAATTGTTCTGACTGAAATGTTAGTTTCTTACCTTACAGGGGAACAAGGGAACTTTGGAAAAGTGAATTCCAAAAATCTAGGCCTTCCCTATGACTACTCTTCCGTGATGCACTATGGCGCGTAAGTTGTTTTCCGAGATGTCTTTTCAAAGAGCCCCAACTTTCAGATCATCTGCTCAGATCTAGGAAGGAGGAATTGCTCTGTACCGGGAATGACTTTTGCTCTTCACTTAAGATTGAGTGAATGGACATAATTAAGGGTGAACATACTTTCTTCATCAGCAGGAGTCTTGGAAAACAGAGTTCATATGGATAGAAGAAAAAATTAGGACAATTTTCTTTCACTGTACTCCTGTCTCCTGCTAGAGGCCTTTGACATGGCTATGGTCCAAAGTCTAACTCTATTGAGTCACTGATCTAAAACAGTTCTGAAGTCTAAATTATTTTGTTAATGTAGTAACAGCTGATCATAGACAACAGTATTAGGTACAGAGAGAAGAAAGGTGGAATTTTAAAATTTCTTTAAGATGTTGTGTGCTGCCTCATATTCATCTGGGAACTCTGCCTAAGGTTGCATTTTAGTCCATAGTGTGCAAGTTTGGATCATGTACCTTCTCCTGTATTTCCACTAGCAAGTAACAACTGCTGAACAAAACCATGAAATAAAACTTGTCTAGTAGGAGACAGGAAATTGCAGACAGCAAATAAACAATTAGTAAGTGAGACAAAACTACTCCTGCTCCTCTGCCTCTGGAAGCATGACAGTAGGATTCAGTTTGTTTTGTGAGGATGCTGGTGAAAAGCTCTCCTCACTCAGGACAGTGCAGCTTTTTCTTGTTTCTTGCTTTCAGCTGCCATGCTGGTCCTCATCAGGGAAGACTAACTGGTCTCTGAGAAGTTTCTTGCCCTTTTCCATTGAAATTCTGTGCCTGTAGTACATAAATGTAATTATGCAGTTAGAGAATGTCACCGTTTAAGAGAAGTTTAAGAATCTAGAAATGTGATTTCCTTATTTTTACAGGTATGATTTCTCCAGCACTCCAGGGAAACCAACTATTGTACCAGTTCCTGACCCCTCTATACCCATTGGGCAGAGAGAAGGGCTGAGTAACTTGGATGTAGCTAAAATCAACAAGCTCTACAAGTGCAGTAAGTGCTGTAGATAGAAGGCAGGTGAATCCTTGTACACCTGATGTCTGAATGCACTATCAGACATTCCCCAAAGGAACTCAGCCCACAGTCTTTTCAATACATCTCTCTGTCACCCTACAAATGGGCTGCTATATGTGTGGAAACAGACCTGTCGCTCTGCCAAGCTGCTGCTTTCTTGAAAAGGCCCATTTGCTTTCAATAATTCACTGTCATTCTGAGTTAGCCTCACCTAGTCCCTGCTTTTTGACATGGTTGCTACCTCTGTCAACTTCTGATTTCAGGAAAGCTCTGAAGGTTGCAAAACATGTAAGCTATCCTCAGCTGTGGTTATGGTTTAGAGTCCTGTGCACCACTAGTGCCAGCAGGTTTGTGATTTCTTCAATTAGAAAATGACTGCAGGGCTATACATATGGATCCAATTTATGCTAATCAGAACATCTCATTGAGGACAATTCCCCAGGCATTTTTCATAGTTATGTATTTCCTTGGCTCATCCATTTCTTAATTCATCACTCTGTTACCTTAAGGTCTAGAAATAACTAGCATTCCTCTGTAACAGGAACTCCTCAGTTGAGAAGCACAAAACATAAGGAAAACACCAGGCACAGTTTCTGCCTCGACTCTCAACATGTAGGCAAATGGATTTATATGGTGTTTGACTTTTCTGAGATGTTATTCAATTAGTTGTCACCAAACAGCAAGAAACATTAACATGGCCTCAATATTAGTGAACCAAATTCTGCTCTGAATTATGTTAGAACTTAGTTAAATTACATCAGTAATTGGTAGGAATCAGCATTCCTTCAGTTGCACATCTAGGTACAAAAATCATTGCTGAGAGTGGTTCCTCCCAAATTTGTAACTGCAGATAAGACAAGTTTAGCATTTAAGTGTCTGTCACAGTGTCAAAGATAGTGATAACAAGTATTTAATTGAATTTATTCTTGATAGTTGGGCTGAGAATTAGTGACACTTCGATACTATTATTAGGTAATGTCATAAGTAGATCTGTATTTTTTGGAAGAAAAATGCTAAGTTAAAAAAAAAAAAAAGGATAACATAGTCTAGAAAAAGGACTAAAAGTCTGGTTGTTCAGGAAAATTGGGAGTAAGAGAAACACATCATAAGTTCCTATGTTCATATGTCATCTACCCATATTTTAGAATTGGAAGTGTTGTATGGGCAGTTACACACAGTGCAATAAATGAAGACTACATGTGGAAAGACAAAAAGCCTGATGAGATCAGACTTTGTATACCAGCCACTATGGCTTGATTTCAGTGCTCTGTTACTGTTTTCCCCCAGTGACTACCCCTCTTTGCTTTGACAGAATCTAGTTTCCAAGCTTGCTTTTTGCATACACTTAGGAATACACACACATTTGCTGATGGGAATTGGTGTACTGATGTCATTGAAATTACTCCTGTGATTGAGGTTAAGGAAGTTTATGAAAGATCCAGGACTTTTTTAGAAAATTAGTGAGTGAAGCCCTAGTGTCTTAAAATAATAAACACCTTAGTAGCTGAAGCAGATAAGTATCATAACTAACTTTATTTCATTTGCAGGTTTTAATAACTTCTACTCTAGGAACAGCAACACAATTGTAAGCATTTTCATTAATTTGTCTTTTACAAGCTTGACTGATGCAAATGGTTGGCGAGACCTGTCAGGCATTTCCAGAAGATATTTGTGCAGTTTTCATTCTTTTCAACACTGTTTGGTTCTTCCCTTCAGATTGCTGTAGTTCTGTGTTGCCTAAATCCAAAGGCTCATTCTCCTCTGTCAATTACCCATCCTCATACCCGAACAATAGCAACTGCCTGTGGTTGATCCGCATCCGTCGAAGTAAGGTAATTTTTATCAGCAGAAAAAAGGTTTGAACCACAGTGTCAAGGCTACAGAGCATTATTTCGTTGTTATGACTACCCTCTGGGAGTCATTTTCATGGACCAAGGCATTAATTTTGTTACACAGTGGATGAAAAGACAGTCTCGACGATTTTCATAAGACTTATTAAGACTATCAGATGCATTATTTAACGTGATTTTTATCCAGTTAAGAATGGATGGCTTTTCAAAGACAAGCAATGGTCAAACATCAATCACTGGGCTCAGTAACAGGGTGAAATTTTATGCTCTTTTCATACAGAAAGTAAAATTTCAGTGATACATGGATTGTAAAATGAATGCAAAGTCCTATCTAGGTCACTTCAGAAGAATTAGATGGTTTGACTCTTTCCCTGTGTACAGCATTAAACCCAGTCTCTGTTTTCTTGTTTCTTAAGATTTTCCTGCAGTTTGAGGCTTTTGATCTCCAACCCTCCTCAGACTGTTCCTCTGACTACATAAAAGTTTACAACGGAAACAGCAAGAATTCCCCTGTCTTGCTGGACAAATACTGCGGGAAGGGACCACTGCCATCCTTAGTGGCATCTGGATCGACAATGCTGGTAGAGTTTGCAAGTGATGAGAGCATTACAGCCACAGGATTCAGAGCCTCCTACAACAGGGGTATGAAGATGCATTTACAGAGCTTAGAGAACAGCATTCATGGTGTTTGTATGGAAGAACAGAACATTTTGAACATGTACTTCAGAGTAGGTTATTTAGCTATGTGCTAATGCGAAAGGGTAGGCAATGCTGGGGCTGAAAGTTAACAGGAAAACAGGAAATGGGATGTTGCATGGGCCTCATGTTAATAATCCTGAGAACCCTCTCACATTCTTCTGAGAGCCTCTGCTAGACATTGTCACACCTTTAGAACAACTTCTTCAAACAAAAACAATGCAATGACTGTAACTAATAGGAGCAGCGCAGCCGAAGAGCACAAAGACTGCAGAACTCAACAAGAAATCTCAACCACTGAGATGTAAAACCAGAATCTGGGCAAGATGTTAATCAAGGTTTGATGGCATTTTATGCAACAGGAGAGGTGCTAACCTTGGGTAGCTTACACTTTCTGAAAGAAAGGTTTGGGTTGTGTTAGATGAAACACAGTTCTTACTGTAGTCACTTGAGGGGTGTCTGTTTTATGAACATATAAATGCATTATGGATAATTCTGTTGTGCTGCAACATGCTTTCACTTAGAAGGCAGTAGCCCAAATAAGTAGCCTTATTTCAATTCAAAATGCAAACTTTTTTAAAGCATAAATTGAAAAAGTCTTAGAAATGTGTCAGTGTTACTCTCTTTGATGGAGTCCTCCAAAGGTTATTTAGCAGCCATGTTTTTTGTTCCTTCACTACAGCTGCTGATACAAATACTAAGCAAAGAAATATAAGATTTCAGCAGCAGATTCTCATGATAGTGCATTTTTTTCTTGGCTTGAAGAAAGAAGACAATAAGCAAGCTCACCTCTACTGCCAAAATACTCCTGTTAATATGCTTTTCTCTGTTTTTCTCCTCTACTCCTCAGTGAATTGTGGAGGCACTTTCACAGACTCAAATGGAGTCATTACCTCTCCAAACTACCCCAATAAATACCCCAAAAACCGAGCATGCTTCTGGGTCATCCATTCTCCGTTAGGATACAAGGTAAGGCACAGATAAATTAATTTGTGGGTTTCAGCAGGGTTCCCTAATGAAATCTTTTTTTGCCTTGGAGAGTAACATGTCACTTCTCGAGCAGGCATTCTCAGAGTAAAAATATGAACACAAAAATCCAGTTTAAAAACTTGTGTTTGGTATCTGAGGTGTTCAACAAGGGGAAAGCTTTACACATGCATGTGAACTCTTATGAATTTAGCTTGTTCCAGTAGGCTTTGTTCAGAATAATCCATAGGTAAGAGTTCCCACTAGAAAACTGAAACATTGCACAGATGCTGGTTTTATATTTCTCTAGAGAAAAAAAAAAAGTGTACAAGATCAGTCTTGTCCCTTGCTTCTCCTTCCAATCCAAATGCTGATGAACTAGGCAAATAATTTACAACTAATGTGCCCCACCATGGGATCAGGATGTGGTGCAAACACAGAATAAAAAACTGCCTGTGCATAAGAAATTTAGACTATCTCTGCTTGCTACATACAAAGGGTAAGATAAGAGATTATAACCTGGAAGCAAAGTGCTTTGGTTGTATTTTCTTCAGATATCTCTCAAAATGTTGTCCTTTGAGCTGGAAGACAGTGACAGATGCATCTATGACTACTTGCTCATACATGATGGAAGCCGACCCACATCGTCTGCAGCTGGCCCTTATTGTGGGACAGAGAAGGTTGCAGACTTTACTTCCACTGGAAATTTTGTGCTGGTTGAATTTCACAGTGATATCGTTTGGGAGTTGCCTGGATTTTTGATGAGTTACACATTTGGTAGGTAGTACTATACAGGTGGGAGCTGGAAAGCACAGAATGAACACAGAAACACCCGTAGTCAATTTCAGAAAAAAAAAATCTAGCTCCTTTTTACTTTTAACAAGCTTAAAGCTGGATCTCTTAGTCTTATGTCTATAGTGCTGTAATTTGCATCATGAATGATGGTCAAAAATGTTCCTGCCCATGGGATGCTTCTGAGATTGTGAGCTTTTTGTTACAGTATTCCCATTGCTGGTGTTGCGTGGTGAAATACAATAGTAGAACAGAAAATCCGTAAGTAGATTTTAAAAAACTTCTAGTGTTAGAAACTGTGCCCGTAAAAGCTTCAGAATATGGCTATGTAGCAACTTTAGCCTGTATTCTGGCAAATCATATTACCCACCCCTCACATGCATTCCAGTATGCACAGAGAAAAACCTCCAGACACGTGCTTATTTATGCTTTGAAGCCAAGCTCACTTACACAGTTCACGTGGCCACCTCAGCTTAGCCTGGAAATCACTACTTTACACAGAAGGTGCAAACTAGGATGTTTGTACAGCATCTCAACTCAAAGAACTGCACTGCTTCTCTGTGAGATGACCCAGGTTAGGGAACAGATTTAACTAAAGAAATTAGTAAAAGTGGCAGGAACAAGCAATGAGGGAGAGGGAATGGAGTGAAGCACCTATTGTTGCCACTTTGCTGCGGCCTGAGTTAAGTATTGAAATTGTCAATGGGGTATTAACAAAATACGTTTTTTAAATGAGGCCTGAAAACCTAATACAAAGTCCACTGAATGTACGTGGAGCCAGTGACTTTGGACAACATATTAGCTGTGAAATGCCTTGTCTGCAGAGAGAAATCTTCCACCTCTAAGACATCTGAAGAGGACACCTTTGAGATGTCTGAAGAGGAGGAAAGAAATCACCACTGTAGACAAGCTAACCCTTTGCTTTGGCTTGATATATTCAGAACTAAATGCCAGTGCCAAACTGGAAGATGCCAAAATGTAATAAATAATAAAAGTTCTTGTGGCACTTAGGCCTTTGTGAAGACGAGCATATAGAAAAAGCCAATTTCCTTTTCTGGTCCTAGGAATGCAGCCAAGAAAATTTTTAATTATGTTGACTTCTTGTTTTGTTGTTTGTTTTTTCCTCTTTTTAAGGATCTGTAATGTTTCTTTTTTAAGCACTGGTTAACTTTCACTCCCAGAAGAACGGTAAGTTGTGACTACCAGGGTCTAGAGCTTGCTTGCCTCATGTGCATGCACAGCAGGCAACAAATATTTATATTTCTTACAAGCTCCTGTCTTCTGGCTATAAAAAGGTTTCCTTCATTTAATTTGGCTCACAATTTAGACTGGCACCTCTATGGAGGATGTCACCATTTCAGCAGCATAAGAAAAAATTAAACTCTATTTTTAACCTCAGCTTCAGACTGTACAAAGCTAATTCTTCTCCCTGAGCCTGAGGACTTCCCTGCCCACTGCAAGAGGTTTGGAAGTAGCTGACCTTTAAAGGTCCCTTCCAACCCAAACCATTCCATGATCCTATGACTTTCATGGAGGTGCACAAGTAATAACCCCGTGACAACTCTTATTGTATACAAAGTTGAATGGCTCCCTATTTTAAATATACAGTGCTGAACAGTTCTGTAATTTGAGTATTACTTTAGATTTCCTGCCTGTGGCCTGATACAGGGCTCTACATATGTCCAGTGTTTTAGATGTTCACACATATTTGGTAAAGAAGCATGAACAACATGTTGAAAAGAGCAGTGTACCAGATATAGGAACATCAGTCTTGCAACTTGTCCCTAGAAATATGGTTTTAAGCAGGAGTCTGAGACATGGTAATGTGACTTGATCAGGGTGCTTTATTCGCTAGCAAGCCCTCCCTGCAGGCAAGTTGTAAGTCATAAAGGCACACATCCTGGCTAAAGGCTCCAATTTCATTTGTTTTTAAAGCATGAATTCAACAGTAATGATGTAGAAATGCATTCCTGAATGTACAGATGGGCTGAAATATTATGTGATGCCTAACTTCTCTCTTTCATAGGAAAGGCTTTTCAGGCTGACATCTAAAGGTTCTGCTTTTTGTGAGATCTGTTAGGGGTCCTTATTAACTGCTTTCCTTAAGGGATATGCACGTAGGCAGAGCTTCCACACATGCTCCAAACCACCTCCTCACCCTCTGCAGATATCACAACCTTCAGCTTTCCTCTGATTATTGCTGAAATACCTGGTTTCCTGCCAGCAGTCTCCACTTATTTGTATGTTACAAATCTAGCAATCTGTGGCCCACCAAACAGGAAAAGGCAAGATCCAGAACATTCTGATGAGCAACATCCTTCTTATAATGACTGCTACTCCTTTTCACCCACAGTGAGTTGCAAAACTTAAGTGGAGAAGCTGTAGAACCCTGCTAAGAGTTTAGGTGGACCCAACTGCACAGTGTAAGGGGACTTGCATCTAACAGACCATAATCCTTCCACAGGCACTGCCCATATGTAAAAATTATTTATAAGCTTGCTATTAACATTCATATCCTGAGATATATGAATTAAGAGTGACCAGCCAGTAGTCACAACAAACAGTATAGCCAAAAGTTTAGGATCCTAATACCACCACAGGAGGATTTTGAGATGTTCCAGTGAAAGTTCAGCATTTACTTAACACACCCTTGAAATCCAACATGTAAGGATTTCACCTTAAAAAAGAGGTATGTAGCAGTGATTAATACGTATATGTATTCCCATATAGGTACCTACCTCATGACACAAACAGGTATTACCTTAATTATGTGCAAAAACAGATCTGTGCAGAGAGACCCACTTCTACAACCCTGTGTGAGTGGAAGACACACGAGTGTTTGTGTCCATGTAATCTTAAGTGCTTTGGGACTGTCCAGGTGGCGGGGGGGGGGCGGGCTTTACGTGGTATGGTTTTGTAATCTGTGAGAATCAGAAGAGAGATCTGTTGATTTCAGATGTAGGAGAAAACCAGCCTGGAATAAAGCACTACAGAAACACACAAAAATGTACTACTCATAGGTCTTCTTTTCTGTGTTTAATTTAAAATGCATTTCCCTTACGTAAGTAAATAACTGTGGTTGAGATGATGCTTGCTTGCATGACTAGAACTCCAGTGCCTGACAGAAAACAAGGGCAGCTTTTGGCATGCTGATAGTACAGTTAGTTCTTCATCTAGAAGAAAATGAGCCTACTGAAACAGCAAGAGAGTACTGAAATTCAGTTTTCAATTTCACTGTGGTGATGATCCGCCCTGCTTATCACACTGAACTGCAAGGAGAAACATCAGAGCCTGGAAGACTTAATAGGCAGGCAGCCACATTTTGAATTTATTTCAATTTTTTCAGACTTAAAGTTTTATTTCTAGATGTGTTCCATTACAGTAATCAAGCCCCAGGATTATCGAGGCCCAGGCTAGTACACTGGGGTGCAGTTTCACAGCAAGTTGGAGAAGAACACAGTGTTTGCAGCTGTAACTATGCAGGATGGAGAATGTACACGGTACTGCGCAAGAACCGAGTTTGGCAAGGAGAAGACATATATATACCAAGGACCATTTCATCTCTCCAGCACTTCAAACAGAAATTGAAAAGCTCATCGGCTAAGTTGTCACACGGGATTGTAATAATCAGAGTTCCCTTTATCATGGGAAACATCTGCATGCAGGAGAAGAAACACAGAAAAGCTTCTGCTGTTCAGCTGCCAAAAGGCCTTTTGGTGCAGGAGCTGCAGAACTGCGGGGCCAGGGCCCCCTCTGGCGGATACCGGCAGGGGAACGGGACCCGCCTCGCTCTGCTCCAGCCCTGCCTGGTCACGGCTCCCGTTCCGTCCGGCAAATGCAGCTGAGGCGTCTCTGTACAATTAAGTTCAACTTCTTGAGCTGTCTTGCTCCCTCCCCTAACCCTACATTGGTGCTGGCCTCTGGACAGGAAGGTTCTTTGGGTCGCTCCTTGTGATTTGCATCCAAGAGTGGCAGTCTGAAATAATCCCTGCCCATCGGTGGGTTGCACTGCAACATTCAGATTCAGGTTTCCTCTTTTCCCATTGACGGGATCAATAGCAAAGGAAACATCAAATAAGTATTTTATTTGAGTGAGTTCTCTATTATATTTGTCTCTACTCACTGCATTATGGCTACAGTACCTGGAATTTCCAGGTGATCTCCAATACAATTACTGGCCAGGTGCAAAGTTGAGCTTCCCAGTTTTATACAGTTGTCCTTTTCATGTTCTTTACCATTGAAAAAAACTGAAAACTTGAGAGGGGAACCCCCCCTTTTTTTTTTTCCTTTGAATTTAGCTTTGCTGACATACAATGAGTCTTACTTCCTTGAACAGAGCCGTCAGTTTCCTAATTTAATTATGTAGGTCTTACCTATTAAACTGGAAAGAATGCAAAATGTAATTTCAAACCCACACAATTAACAAGATGACTCATGGGAACCAATAGTACCTGGAACTATGCTCAGTAACTTTTTTTTTTGCAGACACTGTAGGACATTGACTTCTGAAGGCAAGCAAACACTGGCAGAAGTACTGGCTGGGGATAGCAGAACTTTTGATGTTCAGCTGATCACAGAATCATAGAATGTTTAAGGTTGGAAGGAACCTTAAAGATCATCCAGGATGCACAAAGCCTCATCCAACCTGGCCCTGAATACCTAGAGGGAGGGGGCATCCACCACTTCCCTGGGCAACCTGTTCCAGCACCTTACTACCCTCATGGTGAAGAATTGCTTACTAATATCTAACCTAAATCTCCCCTCTTTCAGTTTAAAACCATTACCCCTTGTCCTATCACTATCTTCTCTGATGAAAAGCCCCTCCCCAGCTTTTCTGTAACCCCTTCAGGTACTGGAAGGCCGCTATAAGGTCTCCCTGGAGCCTTCTCTTCTCTAAGCTGAACAGCCCCAACTCTCTCAGCCTGTCTTCATAGCAGAGCTGCTCCAGCCCTTTGACCATCTTGGTGGCCCTTCTCTGGACCCTCTCCAACAGGTCTATATCTTTCTTGTGCTGAGGGCACCAGAACTGTACACAGTACTCCAGGTGGGGTCTCACCAGAGCAGAGTAGAGAGGCAGCATCACCTCCCTGGCCCTGCTGGCCACACCTCTTTTGATGCAGCCCAGGATATGTTTGGCTCTCTGGGCTCCAGTGAACACTGGTGGCTCATGTGGAGCTTCTCATCAGCTACCACCCCCAAGTCCTTCTCCTCCGGACTGCTCTCCAGCCCTTCTTCCCCCAGCCTGTATTTCTGCCTGGGGTTGCACTGACCCCTTGAAAGAACCTTGCACTTGGCCTTGTTGAACTTCATGAGGTTGGCACTAGCCCACCTCTCCAGCCTGTCAAGGTCCCTCTGGGTGGCATCCCTTCCCTCTTGGGTGTCAAGCACACCACACAGCTTGGTATCATCAGCAAACTTGCTGAGGATACACTCAACCCCACTGTCCATGTCTCCACCAAAGATGATGAGCAGCACTGGTCCCAGTACTGCCCCCTGAGGAATGCCACTCATCACCTGCCTTCACTTGGACAATGAGCCATTGGCCACAACTCCCTGGGTACAGCCATCCTGCCAATCTCTCACCCACCGAGTGGTCCCTCTATCAAATCAGACAGATGTCTGATTGTCTTGTCAGTTGGAGACCAGGATGTCTTGTGGGACAGTGTCAAGTGCTTTGAGCAAATCCAGGTAGATGACGTCAGCTGCTGTTCTACCACCCACGCTCTCCGTAGCCCAGTCATAGAAGGCTACCACATTGGTCAGGCATGATTTGCCCCTAGTGAAGCCACGATTTTATGCTATTCTGAACCAGGATCTCAACACAAGACAAAAAAGAACCCGGAATGACATGGGCACAACCTTATCCGTATTAGGGAATACATTTGTTGTCTTACTGAAACCCCATGGCAGCAAAACCACAACACCCTGCTAACTACTTCTGCTGTACCGGGAGTACAGCGCACGTCGGTGTGAACCTGCGGGGGCAATCGCCGAACGGCGTCCCAAGCAGCCAGTGCGGGACCCAGCCTGCCACCTCCCCTCCGCCCGCCGCTGCCCGCCCGCCGCGCTGCCTGCCGGGAAATGGAGTCTCCCCGCGCAGGAGCAGCGCCACCGGCAGGGCGGGAGCCGCGGCACCAGACTACAGGTACCACAATGCACCGCGCGGCCGTGCCGGATGTTTCCCGGGCAGCGCCAGGCGGCTCCCGGCGGGCCCGGCGCGGGGAGCTCTGGGCAATGTAGTTTATGCGCCAGAGCCGCCCGCTGGCTGGGAGCGGGGCTGGCGGCTGGAAGGACTCACCCTCCCGTGGGGCTGTGCGCCGCGGCGGGGCGGGGTGCCGTGGGCACCGGCCGCTGTGTGCGGGGGGCGCGGCGCCTCGGCCTCCTCGGTACTGACAGCCCGGGCCGCTGCTGCGCTCCGCGTCTACCCCGGCTAAAGGGAGAGCCGGGGCGGGGGGAGCGATGGGGCTTGGCGCGGAGGGGGCGCAGCGCCGTGCCTGAGCGCCGCACAGGGCCCGGGCGGCGGCCACGCCATGGCTGGGCGGTGCTGTGAGTGCGCGTCCAAGTTCTCCGTCTTCAAGAAAGAGGCAAGTCCGGCTTGTGCCGGGTTCCGAGCGGGCACCCCCGGGAGCCTCTCTCGGCGCCCTGCCCGAGCAGCAGCGTGGCATTGTTGTCCTTGCTTCCCGAGCTCTCTAGAGATGGGCCAGCACGGGTGGGAGGGAACGCGCCGTTCGATGTCATCCCCCTGAGCCGGTACTGGGTCAGTGCCTCGGGGAATTCCCGTCTGTGCTCTTGGTTATAGGGTGGGACAAAGGGGCTCCTCTGCTTCTGGCAGGAGGTGCGTGCTGGTGCTCGGAGGATCTCGCGTGTCTCCGTCTCTTCGGCAGATACAGATCTCTTAAACAAATCGGCATGACCCCAGCGTTGCTTTTGGGTGCACCTCGGCATGTGGTTTTTTTTACTGAATAGGGGCAGCCAGAGCAGTGGGGGGTGTGATGACGAGTAGGTGGGTGACGGAGGCCTGTCCTGCCCTCTGGTTTCTCGGCAGTGTGGATGCAAGAGCTGTGGACGGGCGTTCTGCTCGGGCTGCCTCGGCTTCGCCGCTGTTGTTCCCCGCTGTGGAAGCACTCGGCAGAAGGTGTGCAGGCAGTGCCACGGGAAGCTAACCGGGTAAGGCAGCAGTGTTTCTCCACCGACAGACGCTATCCCGCTTTATTTCTTTGTTTTGCATCCCCGTGTTTTGTTGCCGGTTTCAGCCTGAGAGCTGTGCCCTGCACTTGTGCACACACGCTGCCTGTGCCCTGGAGTTCTGGGCCAGGCCATTTCTCGTGTGCTGTTCTCTGTGGTGACAGAGCAGTCTGAAAGAACCAGGTTTAAATCTTCATGAATGGGCACTGAATGCCTGTGGACATCTTAACTAAGTGAAACCAGGTTAAGCCCCACCATGTTATTAGCCAGAAATCTGCCTTCAAAGCACTGGCAGGCTTTTCAGATGTGTTGTAGTTGAACGGTAAGATATTCACAGTGTTACTACCTCTGTGGGCAAACAGTTACACAAATCCTTATAGCAGAGACCTCTCAATGTGTTGCCTGAAGATGTAACTTTTTGTGGCATAACGTTGCTTTGCTTTAAAAAAAATAAATAATAATAATAATAAAAATAAATATATTTGCAAACATAGTGTGTAGATTGCTTGTTGGAAAGAAAATAATGTAATTCAGTGGCAGTATGGGTTATACAGGTGAACACAAGAGTACAAATGTACACCAGAATCCCTCTCACAACCAGTTCTGTGTTCCCTCTTGCATTTCTCTTTCCTTTGTTCCTCACTTCTCTGCTATAGCAAGGGACTTCTGACAGTAAGTGGGGAATTTTCTGGCTCTGCCACTGTCTAAAGGAGAAGAGCCTCTCATTAGCAGAGGTCTTCATCTCATAAGCACTGGCTTATGAAAATAGAGTGAGCTGCTGATGGTGAAAATACAGTATTCAGTGTTTTGATTTTGAAATTCTATTATTTCCCTTTGCGACTCCAAAACCACTAAGAAAACAGGGCAGCCTTTCTCCAGGTGTCTTTTGTGATTATTTTTTTTTCTCATCTGTTTAATATGAATACTATAAAGTTACAGCAGAAAAAAGGTCCTCCCTGATTGGAGAGCAGGTAGATAATGCACGCAAGCTGCAGCTCTGGAAGCTGCACATATGGTTACTCTTCATGCAAATAACTTTCAGACATGAAACCTTAGAACTGGAAAGCAGTCCAGCAATGTTGTGTTCATTCTTTACTACCTTAGCACAGATGTATTTGTAGCTGTGACTTCTAAGAATGAATAAAATATGCTGACAACCTTAGATAAGTATGTAGTTTAGAAGTTCTGCCTGAATACAGCAAAGTAGAAGATAGTTAGACAAGAAGTGTTTGTGGTGTGCACTGTTCAGGTGTGCTAGATGTCATTGTGATATGGGTGGTTATATAATAATTTTTTTAACATGCTGTTTAATCTTCTGCATTATATAATTCTGTGTTTGTTGCATGCCACAGCTCCTTTCAGAGTCTTCTGCTGTATGGAAGCTAATTGCACTGGGAGTCTTGCCTAACTATCTGCTTTTTGAACTGGGAGGTGCAGGCTGTGGGAGGCATGGGTATTTCAGCCCCTCCTCCTTTGGATCACTGGTGACAATATTAAATCACATTTTGTCCAGTTGCAAAACAACTGGACCAAAGGACTAGAAATGAAGTTCCCTGCTGTCCCAGGCATTTATGTTATCCTAATCCCTCCCATAAGCTCATCGCTCTCCATAGTAATGGGGTTATGAAAGAGGCTGTACTAGAAGTTTGAGAAATGTAAACTGATTTGTCTTGAGTTGAAATAATGATGACTAAAGCATTGCCAGTATCTTCGTTTCAAAGAAATCGTTGTTTTTGTCTTCCAGAGAGGGATCTCAAAGCAGTTCAGCAAAATGGTCGCCACCAGAAAACTACAAAAGGTGAGTTGCACTTGCCAGTAGGACACTTGTTTCTGCCACAGAGTAGCATTTCAGGCCCTCACTCCTCTTCTTCAATAGAGACCAGCAAAAGTGGAGGTGTGATTGTTCAGAATTAGATTAAGGATGGGGCTTTTGTTTTGTTGTTTGGGTTTTTCCTTTGTTTGGGGGAGTGAGGTGTGTGCTCTTTTGAATAGACTCCTGAACAGTCACTTGCCTGCATTTACCTGTGGCTGACCAGAGTTGGCTTGGAAACATGAACCTGGTGATGAAATGTTCCTTGGCTTCTTGGAAATGGTGCCATCTGTGCTATTTCTGTGAGCTAAGATTTTCCTTACTCTTGGGAATGCCCTATTGTTCTCCTATGGGAGAACCTGGTACAGGAAGGAGTGGTTTCTCTTCTGTTCTACACTGGGTTTAAACCTCTGTTCTCAGTTGAGCTTTTTTTTCCATCCTTGTCACAGGCGTGTTGCAGCTTTTGAGGCTAAGCAAAACCAACTGAAAGAACAACAGAAGGCAGCTGCAAAACCCCCAGGTCAAGCAGGCTCCAGATACAAGGGGCTCTCAAAAGAGGATAGAGCTATTGCAGAGAGACTGGAAAGGCTCAGGGAGGAAAAGAAACCGAGTGAGTTTTGGAGGATACCGGAGATACCTTGGGTGGGAACACTGCTACTTGGGAAACATGGAACCTGGAGGGTGAGGGAAGTGCTGGACTTTTAGAGCCTGCCTTTTTAGGGAACTGAAGGATTAAACTTAGACAGAGCACGCACACACTGCTGCCACAATGTCCAGATTCTACAATGATTTTAGATTAATGTTTAATTTATTTCTGCTTCTTAGTTTTGGGGCAGTATCTTACCTATAAAAGCCTGTGTCAAGCCCAATAGGGGCAGAATAAAATTAGGGTGTTTGGCCAAACTGTTTTGCAGGAGGTTTCCCATGGGTCTTTGTCTTGGGCAGCAGTGCCAGTCTCTCATGTTCTGTCCAGCCTTGCCTCAGAGGAGAAAAAGGACTCTCATTCCAGTCTACAGCTGTCAGGTTCTGGGACAGCCTTGTGGTGCTTGTGGGAGAGTAAACTATTTTTAAAATGATATATGGTATCAAAAGGAAAAGACACACTGCAGAATGGTTACCTGATTATCATAGAATCATTTCACCCAGAAAAGACCTTTAAGATCATAGAGTTCAACTGTTAACCCAGCACTGCCAAGTCCACCCCCTTAAGTGTGAGAGCAGTGCTGCCTAGATGACACTGCCTGTCCCTAGTATCATAAGTCAGCTGACTGCCAAATGACATTACCCTAATACTTGCCTTATGACTAGGAGATAAGCCCTGAAGAGGCCAGGCTTTAGATGAAAAGGTAGCAGTTAGCATTAGCATAGCTTCTGAGTCACTGCAGTATGACCCCTCGTTTACATCAGGGGCTGAGAAGGGTTTTGCTCAAGTGTTCAGAGTCCAGAAAGAAATACTATTTTAAGCAGAAAAAAAAAAAAGCTTTTTCTTTTCAACTACAAGAGTAATCTCCTTCCTTGGGTTATTCTAAATTGCAGAGTCCATCCCTACCCAGGCTGAGATTGAAGCTAGGCTGGCTGCCCTGAAGGAGGACTGGCGGGGACCTTTTCCATCCACACAGGAAATTGAGGACCGGTTGGCTGCCCTGCAGGGGAGAGATCCTGCTTCCCAGGCTCCCAGACCTGTAAGCTCCCTCAGCTCTTTAGCCACTGATGTATTCTAAGCTGACAGATTATCTGGTGTCCCAGCATGTTAGCTATTCTTCCTTCTTCAGCATTTTTGTGTCCAAGTGGCTCTCTGCTGAACTCTCTGTTTCCTGATTGTGTCATTGCTCCAGAAGTAAATAGCCAGCCATTACCAGTTAGCTGCTTCAGTTTGAATGCAGTATGTTCCTTCATGTCAGCTGTAGCTTGTGTACTTATTTTTAACAACAGATGCTTCCTCTCAACCCATTTGTACACCTAAGTGGTCTGATATTTTTTCAGAGCTGTTTGTGTTTGGGGATTATCAGCCCTACCTTCTAACTGTATCTTGCAGTTGTTACTGCATCCCAGCTGGGCAAAATCCTGTTAATTATTCCAGAAATGAAAGCACAGAGTGTTTAGTTAGAGATTGCAGAGGAATAAGTTGGATATGTGCCTTCAAAGCCTAAATTAATTGTCTTATCCCAAAAAAATTGTTTCCTCATGCTCCTTTTTCAGCAGTGCTGC
This sequence comes from Apus apus, assembly GCF_020740795.1. Lineage (NCBI taxonomy): Eukaryota > Metazoa > Chordata > Aves > Apodiformes > Apodidae > Apus > Apus apus. The sequence continues at coordinate 25,976,107 of NC_067286.1, forward strand.
ACACTCAGCAGTTGCTATAGGGCCTCAGTGGGGCTGCTGGCTGGTTCTGTTGAGAATGGCACTTTATTTACATTGGAGGTAGTGGTAGAGCTGGGGTTGGGACCCAGTAGCAGGTACTCCTACACATTCAGCACCACTTTTGCCTTGTTTGCATGACTACTTTTAGAGTTGTGTGCATTCGGCAGCTTTCAGAATGAAGCGCTGAAAGTCTTACAGCAGGTAACTGTAAACTCAGACTCTCAAGATCAGTGGATGCATCTTCTTACACTGCTCCCACATAGGGTCATCTTGGTTACCAAACTTTTCCTTTGATTGAGTATACCACTTTCCTCTCATTTGCCTTTTCCCCTGCCCTTCTTGTATCTTAGGTGCATCAACCTCCTGATACCAGAAGTCTGGTCCAGCAGACAGATGACCTTTTAGCTCAACTGTCTGAGGAAATTGCCATTGATGAGCATTGTAGACTAAGAGCCCAATCTCGAGGTACCCGTTATGGCTTCTAAAGACTTGTTTCTATCTAACAATTTATGTGCTGTAAGTGATATGTGCCTCCCCATCTAACTTACAGGTGAGCTGACTGTCCAGTTTGTCCTGAGATACCATTATCTTCCTTGCTGTGGTGCTTTCTCTGTAACCTCACTGTAAAACACAGACTAGTTCAGTTTCTTTTCTTCATGTACAGTGGTGATCCTTCTGTGTCATGCCTGCTCCCATTATTACACAGATAGGGAATGAGCAGCAAGCTGCTGCTTTAGTCCTGCTGTCTGTGCCCAAGGAATGTTGCTGCTGAGTCATCAGCATGCTCTGTGTGTCTCCTTGCAGCTGTTGGCAGCCAAGGTTTGAATGATCTCAATCGGGAAAGTGAAGATTGTGTTTGCCCTGCCAATCTGGATGCAAAACAGCTAGAGGGAGAGAAGAATAAGCTTCTGGCAGAAGCTGCTGCTGAGCTGCGGGAGGAGAACACTAGGCAGGAAAAGATCCTGCAGGTTGCCAAGAGACTGGCAGTACTCAGAGGCGAGGACCCAGAGAAAGGTGGGTAGCAGACGAGAATACAGTGCCAAGAGAGAAACCAAGTTCCTGTGACAGCAGTTTCTTTTCTGAGAGGTGTTTATCCATTTAATTCCTCTGTTCTGTCAGAAACAGACTGAGATTTGGTTCTGTCTATGAAGTTGTACAGGTTGCTTCATCATTAAATCAGTAGGAAAGATCTTACTTGAGGGTAAAGACCAGAGCTGTAAGGTCAGACTGCACCCTTCCTTGAGATAATTCTAGCATGCTCTGGTGAGGTTAATAAAGGTTTTTAAAAACAAGGCTCTATTTTTGGTGGGGATTTTTTCCTTCCCTTTTCCAATATTAAAAACAAACAGTAACACTCTTTTTTGAGGAGTCTCTATCTGAAAAGGATCTGTCTGGGCCAGAGCCAGAATGCCAAAACCAGCTCACAGCACAAAGTATTGTCTCTGGCACATAAGAGGGCACAAGGTTTGAGGCAGGTGTGGGTTACAGTCTCCTGTCTCTTGCTTCTGCAGTTACACTGGAAACCTACACACTCCCTGACAGCGACGAGGAAGTGGCTGAGGAGGAAGCCATTCGCAGAGTGCTGAAACAGGTCAGAAGTGGCAGCTGTGGCTTTTTTTATCTTCCTCTTGGTTATTCCTAGTGTGTACATTACCTGGTGAGCATGCAAAAGATATGTTCTGTTCCTGGGCAGAGTTTAATTTCTTCCTCTCCTAATGTTTTTCCAATACTATCTCCCATGGGCCATCCAGTTACAGGCGATTGACAACATTACTTCTAGACTGTCAGATTGTCTTTCCCATTCATGCTTAGTATCTGTCATGGTGTTTGTCTCCTCTCCAGCTCAAATCTGCTAGTACTTCCCCACTTGTTTAATATTTTCTCCCATCCAGCTAGAGCATGGATAATGAGATGTGTGCTGCTTAATACAGCTTATTCCTAGATTTCCTTCTAAAATGTCCATGAATTGTTTTGGAGGCAGACACAAACTTCCTGTGCTTAAGTTTCTGCCTGATTACAGACCACATGTGCATGATTAGCATGAAGTGGAGATTCTGCTGATGGCTGCACTGCAGAGCAGAGTGTGTTAGCTGAAGCCCCCTGCTGCTACACTGACTGTTGACGATGTCCACGCAGTGTTCAGGCTGCAGATGAGCAAGCTCACATCTGTCTGGGTAACACCAGATGTATTCAGACTTGTCATCTCCTGTTACTGCATGAGAGTAAAGAGAAGGGCAGGAGGTTTAGAACCTGAAGTTAAGCTCCCAGCTGTGTTTGAAACAAGAGGCTTCTTGCTTTCTGTTACCAGCTCACAGAGGAAGCTGCCCTGGATGAAGCAAGTGGATTCAACATCCCTCCAGATCAGACTGCCGAACTGGGACCCTCACAACAGAACCCACATAAAAAAGCAAAGCAAAAGGTTGGTGAGCTTATCAGGATCTCTTGAAATGACATGTTCCAGAGTCTCAGGAGAGTACAGTTCTGTAGCAAAAGTTTGGCTTGATGCAGGAAAAAAACCAACCAACTAGTTTGTCCAGAGCAGACAAGCTGAGTGGTTTCTGCAAGGCTGACCAGCCCTTAGCACAGATGTGAGTCATCCTTGTACTTATAAAAGGAAGTGCTCCCTGGAATATAATTCCTTTCAGGTTGGTTTTCTCCTGAGTGGGAGGGTGTCCTCTAAACCCAGAGAACTTAGGATAGACTTTGCAAGATGGGTATCAGAGAAGGTATTTTTAACTCGCCAATATTATTAGACCAAGGAGGCCACGGTCTAGTACCATATGGCCTGAACCAGGGTAAGCAGGATGTTTGCCATTGCTTTCAGCATGTACAGAATAGAACCTCTAGATGGTAATCAACTGTCTGTGTTCTCATATAACGTTAGAGGAAGAAATTAGTAACAAGATATCCTATGCTCAGAGTGGATTCCAACCTATTATGGAAATACGTACACCTGCTTGAATGTATATTACAAGAATTAAATGAACCTGTGACTCACAGACATCTGACAGGCCTGTCCCCAATAGAAGAAATTATTTAATTGTAAGCATTATTGAAAACATCTATCTCATAGGTACACTGCCTTGCACGTCTGGGATTACTGATGTGAAAGATAGTGCCATCTTACTGCTGTTGTGTTAGGAAGCTGCCTTTGCCAGTGTCCAGGCACTGTGTCCTAGGGTGTGTGTGGCTGTTCAGTTCCACAAAGGAGACAATAGAAGGCCTTATGGAAAGGTTTTAGATTATAGTTTCAGAAGATCTGTTTGGCCCAGCCTCAGGTACAACTCTATAGTAGAGGCCTTTTGGCAAATGACTTCCTTTATCCCCCAGGTTTTTTTCTGTAACAGGGAGAAAACAACCCTCTCACTTCCCCACTGCTTTCCCTTCCCACATAACTCCTTTCAGCAAAACTGATTGCTTGCTTTTGCAGCAAGGATCATCTACCACTTGGTATTGCTGTGGTGCCTGCCAGAAGCTCTGGGCTTCATTCCCCTAACACAGAGTGGACAATGTTGGTGCATGTTGCTGTTGGCACTAAATGAGGGCAAATACCTGTTTACCTTCTAAGCAACAGAGATTCATGAGCAATGATAAGGAGTACCTTGGGTTTTTATTTAACAATCTAGATACCTATGGAGTCTAATCCTTGGTCTTTGGGCAAGTTGATCTCACAGACTTAGGATCAACTGAGTGAACTATGAACAACGTGTCATGTCATCATGGCTGTTACACATTACAATGGAAGTCCTGTACTGTCTCTGCTGGGGTTTGAATTCTGTATCTGTTTGCTTTGTGAGTTAGAGCCAGACTCCAGCCACCACAGCTCTTGCCAGGGCAGATGACAGTGATGAGGATGAGTTACCCTGGTGCTGCATCTGCAACGAAGATGCCACTTTGCGCTGCCACGGCTGCGACGGGGACCTCTACTGCCAGCGCTGCTTTCGGTAAGTCTTGTAGTTCCTCTTGGTCTGAGAGGCAGGTCTCAGGTAAGCTTGGCTGCTTTTGTTTGTTCTTCCTGTTGGGCAGAAAACAGGCAGTAGGAGGGAAGATTGGAGGAACCCAGATTTGAGCTGAATGCTAGCTGTTATGGAAATAGTTTGTGTGATCAGTAGTTATCCCAGGCTTTAGGACTAAAATGCTCCTAGGCAGAATTGTTCTCTCTGAACTGCTCCAGTGCATGTTTGGGCACATTTTCTGAGTGTTGTCTGGAGCAGCTGATGTGCTGCATTGCGTGGGATGGCATAAATGAGACCATTGTTCAGCAACTCCTATGGCTTGAAAATGACATTGATGGATGATCTGGGCTGGATTCCAATTAAGAGGGCAGATCAGATACTGTAAATTCCTGGGGCTTTTCTTAGGCTGAGACTCTGCAGTCTTAAACCATCTAAAAAAATATTTGTTGAGATATGTATGGGCATACCTTTTTGTCCTCAGGGCTTGCAGCAGCTATAATCCTGATTCTTAAACATCTGTAGCTTCATTTTTGACAAAAAAAGTACTGTATCTCAGATCTGGAGGGTTAATTCCTTTGAATACAAAGCTATTCCTCACAGCTTGTGTGGCTTCTCTTTTTCATGCCTCAGAAGTACTGGGTGGTTGGCTGGGTTCTTAGAGTAGTGCTGGGTGACATTTAGACAGCAGGATGCTGAGAATCTGGTTGGGGTAGTAAGAGATGCTTTTGTGTATATTCCCCCATTTCCTGCAAATGTTTTTTGTAGAGATGGAAATTGAGTGGGGGAGAAGATATGAAAATTGTAAGAAATATATAACTGGCAATGTTAGATGATTGAAAACAAAACAAACAAAAGTATCAGACAGCAGAATCAGCAGCCTGGCAGGTGAGTGAGTGTATCAGGTGCATGCTGCAGGTGGGAGCTTGTGCCTCACTCAACACTGTCTGCTTCTGAGCATGGTTAAGACAGCCTCCAATACAGTGCATTTTAGTCACAACAGTTATTTTTCAGAGCTGTGTGGAATAGACTGTCATTTTAACTGTTGTCATTGGAGTCACTAAGGGGCCTGGGAATCAGACACAGTGCTGAAAATGAGCTACCAGTTACATGAATCTCTCAAAGAAAAAAAGAGACAGGGGACATGTCATTTCCCCTTCCAGCAGGCAAGAATAAGCAGACCTTTCCACAAAGCACCTCAGGGGTTTCTGTTACAAGCAAGTATCTTCAGCAGTCAGTCCATGTGGGTGTCAGTTGAGTCCTCACAGCTAATCCTTGGGATAGGTTTCTAATTAGGAGCTGTTGGGAGACCTCTTTTGCAGTGACTAAGGGTGAGTTCCCTGCCTGGGTATTTACTTCTGACTGCACTTGCTTCTCAGGGAAGGCCATGATGAATTTGACCTGAAAGAGCACCACACCTCCCGCTATCATCTTCCTTGCAAGCAGAAGTGATCACACTCTTCTGGGCAGAAAAGGAGATGGAGAACAGGAAAAGAGAGGAGTCGTCCAGATGGATGGAAGAGTCCAAGTGGATTTGCAGCCAAAACGGGTGATGTTTTGGACAGTTAAAGGATGTGCTGTAATCTGAGAGAGGCTTGTAGGCTTGTGACTTTGTCCTCACAATTACAGCCAGAGAAGTGCAGGGTTTGCTGTGCATATTTGGGGATGAGGACTCGATATGAGCAGGTAGATACCAGTCTATAAATACAGATGGTAAGGTGATGCGGGTAGCAGTAAAGACGTGTGTTTAAAGCAGTACTGACTGGCTGATAAGTAACTTCCTGCTTTTGCTAACAGCTTGCACACTGGTTCAACAGGCAGCAAAGCACTTTGCACTAAGAAAACTCTGTCATGATCACGTGTGTGACGAGAACTTCCAAAGCAAAATAAAAAAATTATTTACAGAGGCCTGTGGTTGAAGTCTCACCTGGAAATGCCTGGTAGCCCTTCACAAAGTGTTGCCCTTGTGTAATGGTGTCTTAGTCCTAGAGTCAGTGGCTTTGGGAAAGAAATTAAGTCATCTGTGGTGTGGCTGGAAAACATGGAGAGGCTGCTCTGCCTCGATGGGCAGTGCTGCTCACATAATTGAAGGATGCTTTGTAAAGGTAATCTGCTACTGATGGAGAGCATTGGGATCTGCACTGGCTATGCTGAGGTTTCATGTGGGCTGTAAGAGCAGCATGTTAGTCTGGATGGGTTGTGTATTAATCTTAAAGTGGGGTTTGGTTCTGTTTAGTATTTGGTCCCTTGGCAGGATAAACATGATCCCTGTGTGATGTGTTTTGTCTGGCTATGAGAGAAGCTCAGTTTAATATGCTCATATCCTTCCTGGAGATACTCCAGATGCAAGTGGCACTTGCCAGTGACCAAAGCACCCAGAACTTCTTCAAATACCCCACTAAACTTCCTCTAAATTGGCTCTAATATCCCATCAGGATGAGCTCTTCCCAGGACTATAACGTGACTTCTGAGACAGCTCTCTAAGGCTGACAAATTCCAATGGCAAAAAAATCCAGCATTTGCCTGTGACAGGGAGTTTCCAATGAATCTTGCCTGTCTGGTGTGATGCTGCCATTTCCAGCTGTCTGCCCTGCCCCTGCACTGAAGGTCACTGCCTCTGTAGGTAAGCTGATGAAACAGTGTTTGCCTGCACCTCAGCCACACCTGATCAAGGCAAATAAATTAAACTACTGCTGAAGATGGGTTTGTGCTAACATGCTGGACTGGATCAGGCCCTTCAACAGAAACCTGTTCAGAAAATGCAGAACAATAGTACTGCAGGTTAACACACTAAAAATTCCAAGTGTATCCAGCAGTGCCATCAAAACCCTTTGTTAGAAAGGGGTGACAAAACCTGAGTGTTGTGGGGGATCTTCTTTTTCCTGGCAGTCGTTGCTTCACCAGTGCCTGTTTCTTTGGGACAGGTAGATAGGAAAACTACTTGAATTATTCTGATGCAAGAGCTCACAATGAGCTCTGTTATACAAAATTCAAGTAGAGAGTTACTGCCCTGAGGAGCTTGCAGTCTAAAATATGAAAATAAAATGCTGTTCTGGCTTTGTGTTATTGTTGGAATGTCATTTTTTAATTGCTATTTGACCTGGATAATCAGTCTGATAGCAAGAAAGCCCAATTCTGTCTTAGGTTAAATCCTTTATGTTTTGCATATACAGAAGATGCAAATACCTTCTCTTATATCTCTTTTAAGACTGATCCACTCTTTTGGGCTTCAGTCTGTGTCCTTTCCAGGCAGTTAGTAGACATTTTCATTCCTGCTTCACAGCTGTTGGTTTTGTTGGGCTTTTTGGGGTTTTTTTGCTGTTTAGTTTTGTTTTTTTAATAATATCTTAGTATGAGCCGGTGTGCTACTTGCAACATTTTGCATGCTTCTTCAGCCACAACCAAACTTTGAGTTCCTTGAGCAGTTAGGCAGCCCATCTCTTGTGAAAGTCCTGCCCTGTTCACATCAGTAGTAAAGGAGCAGGTTACAGCTGGAAGCAGTTTATTTAGTTTCCCACATGGTTTCTGTGGGCTCATCCCAAGGAACCCAGAAATGCACCCAGCCCTGAAATAGAACTTAGTCATACACGGAAGAGTCTCTTTAGTCATACACACACACACACTGATGCTTTCCCTGCACCACTAATGGACATTTTTGTGGCTGCTGAGCTTTCTGCATGTAATTGACCATTTTAGTGGCAGCCAAATCACTTTCCCCTGAAAAGCCATTCCCACTGTAGCTGTTGCCTCAGTGACTTCCATGTAGGAGGGGTAGAAGGGGTATCTAGATCAGATGTCTTCAGGAAGTAAACCTAGCTGAATCTGGCACTTGTGTGTCACTGCCCTTTATGTGGGCAGTGCACTTTTAGCTGTGTTGCTTACTCCCTCTCCTTGTCTTTGAAAACATGCTGGTAAACAAGTAAAGATACTAGTAAGCAATCACTTCCTGACAGGCCAGATCAACTTCAGTCATAGCCATTCGAGGACTGGAGAGAGCTTTGGTATCTTCAGAAGAATCAGCTTCCTTGTTTCTGTCCTTGCAGCACGTCATCAGGGCACAAGTTGATTTCTGTCCCTCTCAGAATGTTTTCTATGTGAACTATCAAATGTAGGCTCCACCCCAACAAGAGTTCAAAATAATGATAAGATTGAACTCAGATCACCTTACAAAGAGAGAGGTCTCAGCTTAGTTAAGCTGCATTAATTTGCATTTGCTGTAGTTCACAAGCATGTGTGTTGTTTCAAGTGCTGTAACTTGGCCATGTCTTCAAATGTAGCAGCCAGAATATTTTTAAAGTCAATGTGAGTGTTGATCATAACTAAAGGAAAATTGAATTAAAGGTTATTTTATACACCTTCATAAACTTTCAATTGGAAAAGCACATGAACTTTCATACATTCTGAGTTGTCTTAGTATAATCAAGAGGGCAAAGTTCCTTTAAAGAAACATTCTTATATAGTAGCTGCATACCAAACATTACAGCCTTATGCTAGTAAAGGTGCTGAGAAACACCAAAGTCAACTAGAAAAGCTGTTTGTAGAAAAAAAAAGTAATGAATGTAGTCTATCCTTATTGTCTAGGCTGAGAGCAGCCAAAAAGTAAATAAAAGCAAGTACAATTTACTGTTATTAAGAATTAAACAAAAAGAATTTGCTCTGGTTGCTGTAAATTACTTTTGCACCAGTGAGCTGAGAAATGTCACTGGCCACATCTTGCTCTGTTCCCTGTGATCACACTGTGCCCACCTGAGGTGCTCTCACGTGGCAGCGATGTCCTTACGTATCGGAACCAGCAGCGCATCATCAGGGCTGCAACTGGCTCTTCTGCTAGGTGCCCAGCAAGCACAAAGACAACTTCTGTCAAGCAGAGTTTCAAGAATCTGCTTTTTCCTGGGTTCTAACAATGTCTGCCTTAAAGCAGAGAGAAAAATTCTCTTTGCATTACTCCATATTGAGGAAATACAGAACAAGTCCAGGGTGGAGAAAATCTATCTCTTTGGTCAGAGGAGAGACATCTCAGATCTTTGTGCTGTCACAGCTCAGCAGAATGAAACAAAGCCTCCTGGTAGGGTATGTAATTAATGTGGACTCCTATGCGCTACTGTGCTGCAGCTAATTACAGCTGTAGTTTAGGACATTCAGCTCACAGCCTAGGTCTTCCACCTGAACTTCTGTTTGAAGTGTTTTTAACAATGCCCAGAGCAATTTGTCAGTGTGCTGCTCTTCTTTCTCAAGGGGTGTGATACATGAGTCTTCTAGCAGGTGTCAATTCATGAGCAATGCCAGATCTACAACCAGTGCAGCTCTGGATTTAATTTTTTTGTTGTTATTTTACTTAGAAAGTTGAGATTTCAGGAGCCCCATTAACCCCTTACTAAGCCAAAAAAGGCATGTCCCTGGGGCCACCATAGATATATATGGACCCGATGAAGACAATTTCTCCATCCTGCAGGGTGAGGCTTAGAGCCTCTTAGTGCAGCCTTACGACAAGACATGAGCTGCATGGCTTGCTAACTTCCAGGAGGCTGTCACATACAAGAACAGCATGTGAAGAGAAGCAGGCCCTTACATGACAGTTGTTGCTGCAGTTTGGATTTTTGTCCTCTCAGAGATGTGCACAGTCTGCAGCTTGTTCAGTGACACTTCTGCTGCAAAATAGGAGGGAAGCAAAAAGTAATAGTCATCACCCTGCTACTGCTAAAGATGAAAAGACTGATGGCATTTAAGATATTACTGGTCCAGCTCAAGAGTTCTTGTTTGTTAGTTTACCTGCATGTCCCTTTTGTTCCAGAGTTGGCCCCCTCTGTCCCTGTTTGACAAAACGTGTAGTCAAAAGCTAGCCTTAAACATATTGGTTCATAGGAGCCCTTCTGGATGTGCCTCAGCAACTCATCTCTTGTGTTTTGAGTGGCAGGTGTGAGAGCACAAGGGCAGGACGTCACATAAGTCTTCTCTGCCTAAGCAATCAGCTTCCATTTGCTGTGTAATTTTCTAGCCACATGCGTCAAGTTACTGACTTGCTGAGAGGCTGGATGTAGTTTCCTCTGTATTTTTTCCAGCCACACATTAGTTGTAGCCAGAAGAGTTTGTGCAGTAAGACAATGTGTCCTGTTTCACTTCTCATTTGTGAGACCTACCTGTCTCGAAAAGACTCCCTCCAAGATGCTCTCTGCAGGGAAATTGGGAGCAATTATTTTTTCACTTCAGCTTTCTTTACTGTCTAGAAAGAGAGCAAAAGCAAGCAGTGCACAGCTAGTTTTCTCAGTTTTAATATACAAAATAAGCATTTTTCCAATATATTTTTAAATTATGAGAAAAATCATTGCCAGACTTTGGTCCTTTAGAAGATGCTGCTAAATCATTAAGTCTTAAAGTCCACAAAAAGGAAAAATTAATCTCTCTTCCATTAGCCTTAGCAGCTGTTTGATTACCTTCCCCTTAAGTAGACCAGGTGCACTTGAACCTTTTCCTTCCATCCTCCTGTATATTTTCTGTCCAAGCTTCATGAATAACAGAGGCTTAATAAGACTTACAAAGTACATGCAATGCTGTAGAGTCAGGTACAGCAGTAACAGGCAGGAGATCACAGCTGGGTCCCAGCCAGACTGAAACAGGGTGCAGCTTTACAGTGCCTGATTTTCCACGTTGATGAATGAGTGATAACCAATGCCTTGTTTTCCTTGCAGTGGATGGAAAGAAAGAAGTCTTGATGAGCTCCTGAGAATTGTATTCAGTGCTCCTCAGCCAGGATGGACATTCATGGAAGAAACTAAAGGAAAGATATCTTGTCCTTTTCCCCAGGCTTATGTGCCCTTTAAGAATCAGGAAATTGTACAGTCTAGCTCTGTGCTGTGTGCGTAGATCTGGAAGGAGTGGAGACTTCAACCCCCTGGTACAAAGTTCACAAACTTGGTGGTGATTCTCAATAACAGTAAGTCCTAAACATATTCTGAAGTGATGTTACTGATCCTGGGTTTTGTGGGGAAAATACACATTGCCTTGTGACCAAAGCTGGGTGTTCTGCGTGGGCAAGGTCATTTCTTCTGAGGATGGGTGACTTTCCGGAGACCTTTTAATCGACTAAGCAATTCTGTAATGAAGTCCTACAACAAGAATTGGTTGAAGAAGGATGTAATGTTAATTCCACTGCTCACCAGCCCAAAGAGTACTATGGTGCTTGCATAATTTCCACATTCATCTTCATGTTGAGCAGAAACCAGAATTTTGCCATGTATTGAGCAAACCTATTTTTTAGCTTAGGAAAGGAGACCTTTTGATGGATGAGAAGCGTCTAAAAGCCCCTCTACTACCCTTCCTCTCTCTCTCTTTACTTTCTTCCCAGGAGCCAGCCTGCCCCTCTTCATCCCAGACACCTGCTTTTTTCCACCCTGAGATGACCCCAGGATGCCCTTGTCCTCTCTTAGGTTCCTCTGCTACTGTTGCCACCATAAACTCCTGCCCACTTCTGCTGCCCTCCCAATCTAGGACAAAGCAGGCTGTCCCTCTTGTTGAGCCTGTAAAGCTCCATGTTTTGGATTGCAAACCATCTCGGAGCTTTGCCAACTCTACAAGGAAGTTGCCTCTCTCTGCCTCTCTCTGGCAGAGAAGAGGTGGAGCAAAACACATGTAGGACTAATGATACCCTGGAGCAGGGGTTGAGGACAGGCAGAGCAGATAGATGAGCAGTTAATGGAGATAAACCCCAGATACTTTGCTGACCCAGCCAAGAAATATGAACTAAACTGGACCATCTGGTTATTCCAAGCAGAAGCCAATGTGACTAGTGCAAACTTTACCCTCTGCATGACAAGTAACATCACCATAAAGGAGTGTGAAGCCTTTCTTCACCCAAAGAGACAGCCACATGTCCTTTAAATGAGGCAAGATTGCTGGAAGTATTGCAGCTTGTTACCATTTGTGTAGTGTGGAAGCCCAGCTTCCTCACTTAGGTGATCAGAGGTTGCCTGCCACAGCATGCTCTGGAAGTGAATGCCTAGGACCACACATACCTTTTCAGCCAGTCCCTTCAGAGAAAACCAGTTTGTTTCTCATCTGCCTTCTGCAAAGAGGCTTCTATGATCTTTCAAAGGGAATGGATTCAAGATCACCAGGCTGAAAGCATGGATTTTCACCAATGGGGCAGCAGTACCTGTTTGTAGTTAGCAAGTACCATGCTGTCTGCAAAACACTTCCATGGCTCATGGATCAGTAGAGCAAACTCTTTCCAGTTATCTCTCTGGGACTGGGGGGTTGTGCCTATGGTCTGAAATTCAAACACTCTGAAAAATTATTTCCCTGTCACCAGCCCTGTCTGCTGAACCCCTGTTAGGAAAGTTTTTAATGATTGCTACAGCTGAGTTTAATTTCAATGAGAGTCCTGCATCCACCTCATTTTCAGTGTGTTCATCACTCTGCAGCTACATAGGCTGGACAAGATGGGGAGACTGATGAGTGATGTCCAAGCACAGTGTTCACATGCCGTTCCTGCCACTGAAGCAGTGATGAGGGACCCCGTTTTGCACAGGGATGCAGTGCAGTGAAGGCAGTTGCTGTGTGGTGTGGGCTCCACTCCTTTGGACATGGTGACAGTGAGTGGGATTTCTTTAGCTCTCTAACTCAAAGCCAGTACTTGCAAAGTTCACACAGGAGAAAAAAACTTGTAAAACTCTCTTACATGGGCACTGCTCAACAATTCTCTGCACAGTGCAATCTGAGGGCCAGCCTACATTCTTGCCATTCAAAACAGTAGAGTGGTTTAAAAGATGGTTATGTGAGCTCTGTCACTGTCATGGCTTTTCTACACTGAGGACCAAATAGCAGCCTGATCAGCTTAGGATTCCAAAAGCATGGAATGAACTTTCTCTGGTTGTAAAGCATACTTCCTTATTTGCTCCACTTCTCTGCCTCAGCTCACCCATGTAGATTTACTTGTATTTTTCTAACACAGCAGAATGAAGTGGCAAACACCTCGCACTGGGAATTAAGACAAAACTGCAGCATCATGTTAGGCACGGTAATAGCTTGGCTGTTCAGCCAAGCAGCAGCAAAGACACACTTTTACAGCACAATATAGCAAATATATGTTAATGGTGCTTCACTCACCTCTGTTGGGCTGGAGCACTCATGGAGGATTTCCTGAAAACCAAGGAGGAGTCATTTTAGTATTTTATGACTTGACCTGTTCTCCCCTCCCTACGAAAAGGGGATATAATCTTAATACATTTGACAGGCTAAGACACAGGAAAGCCTCATGCAGCAACACTGTATATACATATTCTGTATCCCACACAGGTACTGCTCTTTATGAAGTCCCTGGCTTAAAGTCAAGTCCCTTTATCTGACCTGTAGTTTTAATTTCTGTTCTTCATTAGGGACCTCCAGGAGGTCTTCAAGATCAATTTGTGGTTCAGGAGCTGCTTCCTCTGATTCCTCTCTTAGCTAAAAAGGGGAAAAAGAGGAAAAAAGAAAAAGGTTAATAAACCTTCAAGCTTGTAAGAATTCTAGTGGCCATTTTAAAAGAACTGAGCAGCTAAGAATGAACTAGTTACAATATGACTGTGCTGCAAAGTTGAAGTCAAGATTAAAAATAGTCACAAAATAAGGAGGTTCTTATGCAGAGAGCATGGATTGCAGCCCCTCTATGGTGTCTGCTGCACCCACACATCCTGATGTACATGTTCTTTATCTTTTCCCACCTCAAGACTTGATACCACTACTCAAGGACTGTCATCCATCATGGGAAGAGCCCTTCAACAATATCCAACTGCAATTGCCAACTGCAATACAATATAAGCCAGCCTGGGACAACCTTTATCTATGAAAGTGTTCAGCAAACAGAAATCCCGTGGGCTTAATCTTAAGAGAGGCACAACTAATACAAGGAGATTTTAGGCTTTTAGGCTAAATACATTCACATACTTGGTATTTATACTAAGGCTTTTTGTGATAATGGAGAGAAAAAGCATTGTGCTATTGAAAGGCCTAACGATATTTTCCGAGCTTTCTCTAACAGCCCTATGATAGCCTCCTTTAACATAAGGGAGATCCCAAGCTTTGGTGATTGGAGTAATAATCTTGTAATGCATGGGGGATATTCATTGAAGCTGTTTGTAAACTTGACACAGACACATTTTAGCTCCACAGGTCTCCACAAGACTACAGGAAGCAAGCTCTGGTTTCCCATGTGTCTGTGGAAGGAATCTTTGACAACAAGAGCACTAGTGATATTTTAACATAGTGATCAGCAGAATAAGGTTCCTGAGTAAACAACACAGTACCTGATTGCTGGGTAGCATTTATGGATATGTATGTAAAACATTAATAAAGGCAATGCTTACAGGAAAAAAAGAAACTTCTGAGCAATCTCTGATACCAAGCCAGAGAGGAAGTAGAAAACTTTTGTTGAGATATTTTATGCAGCTGGCTTCACAGTAAGTAGTAAAACAGAGTTAAATATCTTGTACTGTGACCCACAGGGCATTTCTTCTTAAAAGTAATAGTTTTCATGTGACTGTTTAAACAACAGGTGTTGATCCAGCCTGACTTTGTTTCTGGCTAAGAAACTAATTAGGTCAGCAGGGTGAGACAGATAGGAACTCCTGATGGCTTTCTGGTCCTAGTATGGATGGTGTTCTGGCTTCCATGTGCAGGGAATCATCTTGGAAACCAAAATTGTCCTCTGAGTCTTAGTTTTGTTGCAAAAAGCCTAGACACCTGGGTGATTACAAGTAATTTACTGTGGCACAGGTATTTATTTTAAAAAATCCTATGTAGCCTTCTGTTGTATATACCCTGTTAGGAGTCTCTGAGCTTGCACAGCATCATCTTCTGTAGTTCCAGGTAGCAAATCTCTTAGGTTGGCCGAAATACACCAAGAAGTTGGGAAACCTGTTGTGCTGGAGTAGTGCTAGCAAAGACAATCCACTGGCAATCTGCTCCTCTAGGGACATGGGTGCATTTCACTTGTGCCTGCTGGGATTTTGTACTAGGGGTAATAATATCCCCTTTGAGCAGCTACTCTAATGACATTAAACAGCTCATAATTCTCAGAAAATCAGAAGTGATAATGTAACCTGATTTGGTTTTTTTACACCTTTATAAGTGTACATCTGTAGACTTGGGCAATTAACAGTGGCACATGGGGAGGAGACTCATCTTAGATCATGTGATACCAAGTGATACCAAGTCCTGCTCATCTATTAAAAAAAAAAAAAAAGAAAAAGAAAAAGAAAAAACAACAAACCCCTAACATTCTCTTTAAAACTTATGCAGTAATTCCCCAAAGGACAAGATGTTCTGTTCTGAAAAGCAGAAGCCATGGTCTGTTCTTATCTCTGGCAAATCTCAACAGTCAGGCTAAGGGCTCTGTAAACCAGAGAAAACAATTGGAAATTCACAATGAAGGCTTGAGAAGATTATGAGCTTTTGTCCTTTGTCATTTTTACTAAGCAATCTATAAAATTGTTTGGGAAGCCTAAGAATGTTAATTAACAGAACAGGAGCAGCAATATGCTCATTTTCAGAGAAGCCATGCATTTGCCACAGAAGGAATAACCTTTTCCTCCATATTTGTTTTCTGTTGCATGTTCTTTGCATGTGGCATAAATAAAAACAGACATTAACTTTTTTTCTCTCCCAACATGGCTTGAGAACCTGGTACATTCCCACAAACATCAAACAGGAAACAGTCACACAGAAAATTGTTATAATAATTATGGGAATAATAATAATAATAATAAACAGCAACAACAATAATAAAGATGACCTCAGAGACAGTTCCTGAAGTTTGGCTCTTTGGCTGTGGAGATGACACATGGCTCTTAGGCCCAGAAAATAAGCCTGGGCAGGCAAAAGCTTCTCTCTACCATCATGGCATGTAGCACAAAAATTGCCCTTTCTGGGCTATTATAACATGTCCACTTCCACTGTTGATTGTAATTCAAAACTGCTAATGTTCTGAGTGGAAACCTCAGCGAACAATCATCAGCGCTTTTTCCCTTGTGTCTCAAAAATGTGCTGAATGCTGCACTGTGTAAATACAGAAAACAGGGCAGAAAGGCCTTGGCAATTAATTTAGTCCATCACCATCCAGGACATGAATAAGCTGTTATACACAATTTCTTAAACCCATCTATGTCTTCTGTTGAAGGTGTCCTGGGTTGTGAGTCAAGGAAGCTATATTATCTTACTGCATCAGCCATTGTCATACTACAGATAACAGCAAAACCCTTAGTCAAGCTGTTTAAATGGGTATAAGAACATGGTGTACAATGTGGAAATCCTTTCCATTTATCCTGTACCACAGTCCAAAGGAATTATCTCAGAGAAAAGCACTGTCCTTTCTGAACACTCCCAGTGCAAGTGCCATCCATCCATTGAAACAAGATCTGAATAGAAGCGATACTACCAGGTTAAAAATTCAGGGTACTCAGCCAGTTCTGGAACTTTAATGTCACAGCACCTTGAAGAAAAAATGTTGTGTACCCTGCAACAGCTCCAGTAAGGACTGATACCACTCAGGTGCTGGACCTAGGCACTCTTGCACTTATTTTAGGGGCACAGCTCTCAGACAGACGAGGAATTTATGAGTGACTGTTCATGGCATAAAGGGAATGTCAGGCAAGGAAGACAGCTTTGCGGATTTGTGTAGATGAAAGCCTAAGGTCTCTACATTTGAGCATGTTTGGGTTGTTTTTTTTTCTTTATTGACCTGCTGGCAGTAGTGTGGCCATACTCTGCAGCTGCAGATACAGCATTATCCTGAGTGTCTCATTCAAACAGCAGCTATAGCTACACTCATGTGACCAAAAGGAACAGGCACACACTGATAACTGTAACTCAGCTGGCTTAGACACTGCTTGCAGTGAAGTCATTCTCCATATGGAGCTCAGCAACAAGAAGCATCCTGGGTTTGTGGATCTCTCTAGGTTCTGCTACTTGTGCTGAGCAATAGCTACAGCCCCCCAGTGGGTGCCAGACCAGGCGGTATAAATCTAGTTAGATGATGCAGGTGCAAGCTCTCTGCAGCCCCAGCAGAGAAAGTGCAGCAGCAAAGCAAACATGTACCCCAGCACACAGGGCCTCTAGTCCCATTCACCTGACGAGTGAGGGGCTGATTTGCCCCAGCTACTCACCTGGCACTGGTACAGCTCCTGCAGCTGGGTGTTGATCCATTCCTCCAGGTCTAGCCAGCGCTGTAGGTCTTTGCGGTTGTACTTTATGGTTAACTTGCCCAGTTTCCTGTGTGATGATTCCTCCCCAGGTTTCTCTGGTGTCTGGAAAGTCACCCTGGGCAGCGTGCTGGAGTTGCTGGCCATGCTTACTGCTTCCTCCTCTGGCAGCAGGAACTCACTTTCCAACTCACTTTCCTGTGGGCTCCCTCACTCCTTTTCTCACTTTTCCTTGACCAACACCTCTCTGTAACTAGTGGCTCACAGCACAAGCTACTCACAGCCACCAAAGGCGGGCAGCATTGGTGATCCCAGGGAGAGCGTTGGGGGAGACCACAGGGCCAGGGCAGCAGCCAGGCTCTGCAGGCAGAGTTACAGCAGCAGATTCTTGGGTTTCACCATTGGCTGTGCTGACAGGAGCAGGGTGGCAGGCAGAGGAGTTGTTGTAATAAAATCTGTTGTTAAAAGAAGCCAAGTGAACCAGGGAATTGATGAACCAGGCTTGTTAATATTTAACGCAAGTCAGCTCCAAGAGGTGGGGAAGAAGGAGGTTTTAAATGACTGTTTTCCTACAGGGTAACTCACATGCATGTGCAATTCCAGAGGGCTGATCCATACATAATGCATTGAATCCTGATGTGTTTGAGCTCTACAAGCTTCTGTGAACTACTTCACCTGCAGCTACAGGGTTTAGCTCCTATTGAAATGGAGTGTTGGTCATTTTTCAGCTAAAGCACTGGGTTCAGCACAGATAAGGAGAAGGGGTCTGAAGTCAGGTGGCTACGTTTACTATTTTAAAAGAGTAGGCATACTAGGTCAGTGACACTACAAGCCAAACTTGGACTCAGGAGTCCCATTTTACGGTGGTCTACAATCTGTAAATTTACTCCAGCTTTCTAAAAAATTTCTGTAGAAATCTCGGCAGCCTGAAGTTGAGATCATTTGAGCAAGGTGCCTCTGAGATATAATAAAGTATCTGTCCTCTTACTAAAAAACCCCACAAGTACAGTATTTGCCATGATGACTCTGCAGGGGAAGGCAGTGTCCCACACTAGGGATATAGCACTAGCTCCTTCCTACAGAAAAAATATTCATGGTAAACAGGTTGACCTGCTGAAGCATCATAACCTGCTATCAAATGATACATTATCGTTGTTTGGTTTACAATATCTTTCTTACTGGAAGACAGGTTAAAGGTCTGCAGCATTATTGCCTTATGCCATTTTAGAAGGATACATGTGAGCAGCACTGTTCAGAGGATCAGAAATCAGGCTGGCTGTGTTTATGGAGTGCCAGGGCTCTTGGACACCAGTGTTCCCTCTAGATGCTGTATCACACCCCTTTATCCATCTGTTCCCAAAGCCCTCAGGCGACCAGTCCAGGGAGCTGCCCTATCAGTCAAACCAGCTGAGACCCTCCATCATGAGGCAGATCCAGTAACTCCAGTCTTGGGATTTATGTGGAAAAAACAAGTAAGTCTCTGCTGCTTCTGGCAGCAGATAATTCCAGTGGGAAAGCAAGAGCTAGATAAACCAAAGGAAAAGCAACCAACCTTTCTCCCACTGACATCTAATGCTGGGCAGCATGAGGCAGTCTGCAGGGCAGCTGCTCTCCTCTGGAAGTCATACTCAGTCCCCTGGCAAAGCCACATTCCTCTGCCCAGAGGGATGGTGGCACAGCCAGCCAGCAACATCCTGTACATGGGGTGACAGAAAAATGTGGAGGACCATTCCAGCCCTTCTCTTCTGCCTGAATTTGAGCAAAAAATAAGAGGTTTTTTTTCTCATGGTAAGTTCCACAAAATGCTGATCCTGAAAGTTGCTTCCACATCAGTGAGAGATAAAGCATTAAAGTATACCTGAAACTGATATAATCTCCTCTGCTTTTCAGACAGCCTAAAATTTCTATCCAGAAGACTGCTGTCAGCTGTTTAATTTAAGCAGCTTTACTAGTTTTTCCTCATTGCTTGGCTGTATCTTCCCTCTAACCGCACTCCTAAAACTGTCTTATTTAGACCAAAATTTCCCAGAAAAATCTGTATTGTGAGAGGCTCTGAGAATACTCAGTGAATGCAGATTCTTCAGAGATTCTTAACTGTCAGAAACCTTGCAAACTCCACTGACCATCCTATAATGTGTTTACAGCTATTGACTTTTCAAAGGTTAACATGCTGGCACAACATAGGCAGGTTTTCCCAAGGTAACTCTGGACCAAAGGACACACATTGCCAGGTGTCAAGCTCCCATCTGCAAACAGCAGTGCTCTGTTTTGGTGTTTTAGGACTGACAATTTTAACAGGGGAAAACCTCTATTTTCTTTGGTCCCAACAGGCTGGCATCCAGACCAGAGAAAGAGGAACAGACTTACAAGAGAAGTTACCTGGCATCCCTGAGTCAGTACAAAAATTTGCAGTAGCTGAAGGGTTGGCAGGGAAGTTGCTCCCTTGCTCCACCCCCTGTGCTGACTCCAGTGCTCTTCATTGAGCAGTTCTGTTCAACTCTGCTTCAAAGATGGGACTTGCCTTGCTAAGCATCTGCCAGCATAGCTGAATTTAGGAAGTACAGGATCCAGAGGTCACAGGGTAAGTATGAGGAAAAGGGAAATGGGAATATAACCTGCCCTTCAAACCTGATGGCTCTTCAGACAGCTCGGTCTGCTGTTGACTTGTAACCTCACTTAAGTGTGAGCAATGCACTGAGGTATCACATCTGAAAAGGTCCACGGGCAGACTCACCCCACCATCCATATTCTATTGACAAAGTAATGAGCAGACCCTGGTGCCCTCCTGCTGCTCTATCAGTGTCACCCTACAATGGAATAAAACATTTAGAGGGGGATGTCAGAGGACCTCTCAGGAAAGCTGGAAGCCAAAATGAGTCAGATTTCAGGATGTTCATCGTACTGCTTTGACTTCTGTGAGCTTAGTCATGAATTCTTTCTAATGAGAAATTGGCAATGTAGAAATAAATGTTTACAGATAAAGAAGGCCTCCTGCAGTAATTAACTATTTTAATCTAGCATGAAAGCAAGAAGAAGAAGCAAAAAGACTGTGTGTAAGATCACTCCATGAGGGTGTGGTAGAAGGTCCTGCAGGCACAGGACCTCACACAGGGTAAGTGATATTGTCCCTTTTGAATGAGGCACCATCTCCTCCTGGTCCACCAGCCAACCGTACAGTGCTGCACCCCATCCTGTCTTTTCCTCGCATCACAGCAGATTCAGGTGGCCAAGGGGACAGAGCTACACTCACTATTTTGTTTGGACAAGCACAGCAGCAGGAATCTCAGAGATGTCAGGCATGGCTGGGAGATGAGATCTTACTTTCAACCTAGTTATCTCTCCTAATAGGCTTGGGCATACAACCTAGACTGAAATTTCAGAGGTGAGCATACATACTTGGGCAACTAAGTCATCTAATCAGACAACCTATTTTTTTCAGCAGAGCTACACACAGACTCCAATAGACCTCCTGATGCAGCTGCTGGTGATCATGTTCTTTGCAAATCTGCTTATCATTTATGTAGGTGAATAAAGGGGGTTTACACTTGGCAAGCACATTTGAGTGTTAGACTGAAGGACTGCGCCTCAGTTTCCAGGTGTGTGTAGCTGGGCTTTTGTGACTGTCTATGGCCCCAGAGAGGGCCACCAAACCAAGCTGAGCATCTGCATTGTAGAGCCAAGGAGCTGTGACGCTGATCCAGGCAGCAAAGCAACCAAGTGCACAAGGCAGACCTTGTTACACTCCTCTGTTCTTGAAGCTCATAGTGTCCATCTCACACCTGTGACCTAAGCTGGTGCTTCTCTTTCTCTTTAAGCTGACGACTCTGGTGCGTGCTCAATAATTCAGCAAGGCCTCAGCTCATCTTTCCAGGGAAGCAGGTCAGTCCCTTTCCCTTGGGTCCCAGCCTTGCAAGGAATGTTTCCCTTCAAGACAGTCGGAAGCCACTCTCCACCTGTTTTAGAAAATAATCACATTCCCTGTGGTTGCAAACATGATAGTTAATACAAATTAAACCAGGGAAGACAGCAGAGGTGACTATATCAGTATGATGTTGACACCACAAGGTAAAGAGGTTCTGCACTCTCCTGTGAGCAGGAAGTCACAGGAAAAAGTTGTGTGCATCAGAAAATGTACCCAAGGCTGGAAATTTAAAAACCCAGAGCCCCAAGTGAACAACCCCAGTACACCCACCTTCTTAACATCCACTTCCCATATCATCCAGTGTCTCCACAGGAATGTGGAAACCAAAAAGGCTGCACCATTGCCCCAGAGCTCTAGCAAGAAGGGGGAGAGCACATCGTCTCTTGCCTTCAACTCCTGGAGACTTAAGGAAGCACCCAGGGGTTTCCAGCTCACACAGTCCTCACCTCTCACCTGAGCAGTACTGCTGTTTTCCCACCAGCACACAGAGAGGAGCCTGTGGATTCTTCAGTCAGGTGATCAGTAATCAGTCTTACTCCTCTCCCCAAATAGTCTCACCTTTCATAAGGCAATGAAAGGGCAGTGAAGAATGCTGAGAGAGGAAAACATTTCCTGACTTAGTGTTTGACTGATCAACCCAATACTGCATTATTTGGCACTACCTCAGAAAACAGGTCTCAGCAATAAATGCAATAGATCAGATAAGCTAGCCTGCCTGCTTGCTCTTCCTCCTGCCTGGTACTGGCAGTCAAATGAAGTGTAAAGGCTAATGGCTCAGCAGCAGCCAAGAAGGTTAAATGAGAAATAGTTGTGCTTACTGCTTTGGCACACCAGAGGAGTAGCAAATCCTTGACTCTCTCCTTATTTAAGCAATTGATTCTGCTTATCTCTGTCCATTCTCAAACCAACCTGCAAGTAGTGGGGTGAATAAGAATCTCCACTGAGAAGGCAGCCTCCCCCTCCCCCTTGAATACTTAGGTGAAGCTGACAACATTAGTTAGATGCCACTTGGATTATTTGGGGATCTCTGGAAACCTGTTTCTGTTGTTTTGTTCCCTCTTATATTGTTTTCCTGTTTCCCTACAGAGAAAGGCCTGTGACACTGAAAACACTGTCAGTGTTTTCATGTGGCAGAGAGGTTTTAGCAAGTCCTTAAATGGTAGAGTTGGAGACAAGAGAAGCACTGTCTGAATAGATGAACAGGATCTTCCTTGTTTTCCAGGTTGCTTTCAACATTTCAGGCTTGCAGAGGCTGTCTGTATAGTTCTTGCACCAACAAGTTTTTTGTGACCTGATCCCTTTGAAAGGGTGCAATTACACTTGCAGGGGCTGTACTGCTCACACCTGCAGGGAAATCACCATCTATAAACACTAGGGAGAGGAGCCTTTCAATGGGAGGCACTGACAGCTGGCCTGAATGTGTTGAGAGTCAGAAGGTTCCTGGGGATGCAGTCACTGTAGGAAGTGATGAAGAAGGAGAGGTTGCGGGCAACCTTATGGTTGATCCACTCATAGGTGCTGTAAAGAACAGCTCGGGTTGCCTATGGGGACTTCACTGGGAAACCTTAAGTTCATTCTAGTGCCTGTACATTGAAGGTTCTTTGCTTCACATTTCCAAACGTGTCTCCATGTAAAAGCCTACGACAGACAAGACAAAAATGCAGATACTTTTTCAGTGTTAATTAGTCTCAACACTATTTTCCCTTCTGCCTTTCCCAGTGTTCCTGCCCTTAAACCAGCAACATTAAAATAAAAGCCGGTGCCATGCAGGACTGCAGACAAGCACTTCCCTAAAGAAACAATACTCCCCTATTGTAACTCCTTCCCCAGAGCTAGCCTTGTTGCAATGGGAATGGCTCTCAGGAGGACTCAGCAGCCCGCCATCCTTTCCCTTGCTTCATTCCACAGGACCAGTGATTAGTCACAGCCTGATGAGGTCCCTCCCGATCTCCTACCTTTGCCACATCTTTGTGCTGTCACTTGCATCCTGGTCTCACCCCTAAACCACACCAGGAGGTTTAACCTGGGGCAAATACAACAAAACAAGCAAGCAAGCAAACCTGTCTCCCAAGTGTTAATGACACATGGAACAGTTTCTAGGTAAAGTGCAGCAGAATGGATTTGTCTGCAGCAGCTGGTGGGACAAGCTGCTGTCAGGCAGTCATTGCAGATGGTGATGCCACGAAACTGAGCTGCACAGCATGGCAAAGGGGGACTTATTTTTCTGCATGTTGGAGTAACTTCCTTCTGGAAGGTGGGCATCCACCTCCCGATAGGTGCTGAGGTCTCCACAGCAATCACAAGAAGGCAGGTGACACAGGGTCCTGCACAGAGTTTGTTACAAGCCATGCGTGTCTAACAGCTCTCATAATCTTAGTCAAATATTAAACCGCAGTGTGATTTCCCCCCTGAATCATCTTCCTGAATAGTTACTGCCAGACAGAGAGCAGACACTTCTCAAAGACAGACAGACTTTAACGATGACTCACAGCTTCAGGACCCCTTAAAAACACTCCCAAGTCATAAAACCACACACACCTTACTTTCACTTCACGCTAATAAGAACAATGCACAGCTCAGCTGAGGTCGAAGGGAATAATTAATTCAGCAGAAGAGGAAGGCTGCCATGGGTTGTCTAGGTGAGGAGGGCAAAAAGGAAGTTACTGATTTGGAAGAAAAGCTGCTGCAACTGAGAGAGGTTTCTAGTAGAAGTCCTTGATCTTGGGGCTAGTCTCAATTAAAATTTTAGTTACTGAACCTCTCCAGAAGAAACTGGGAATATTTAGAAACTGTGCTAGTGGAGCAGAGGTGGGATGCATCCCTCCTGCAGTGGAAGCCCAAAAACGTGACCCATTTATTATCCAGAGGAAAAAAAAAAGGGGTGTGTGTGTGTGAAATTTAAAAATACAGAGGACATAAAAAGTAAGAACACATACTTAGGAAATTGTTACCAAAAATTTTAGCTGGGGGCTGATTAGCTGAAAATGGCAGAGGACAAGACCAACATCCATAAAACATGTTCTGTTCATAAGATGGCTCTGCAGTGAGCCTATGAATCATGGTAGCATGATCCCATGATGTATTCAGCAACATATTTCCAGCTGAGAGAGAGATTAAATACGTGGTAATGGTGATCCATTCTTTAGACTGTGGCATAGAATTCTGTAACACATATTTAATAATAAAAACCTGAAACTGGAAAAAAGAAAAACAAAACGCAGAAAAAAGGCCATAACAGAGGGGGAATGGAGACTCTGCCACAAATAAGTGCTTAAAGGATCAAAGGTGAAAGGTAAGCAGCAGAAAACCTTGCAGCAGGACATTAGCACAGGCCTCTGCTGAGAGCAAAAGCGATTAAATCCCCCTACTCTAAAGGTTAGGCTGGATCAGCTCATGAAGGGGCTCATCCCTTCATAAACATAAAAAAAAAAGGGGGGGAAGGGGGGAAGGGCAGGTGGCTATAGATGCCATTCAAGGAGTTCTACCAGCTCTGCCTTTGTAGGAGTTACATTACCTGGCACAAGTAGAAGAGATGTCATGTCCTTCAGGTTTGCAGGAAACCCGTGACAGAGATTTTGTAACACAACACTGCTGCTGGGGTAGGCTGCATTATTGCCAATTAGACAAAAATACCAGACTGTTTAGGGGCAATTTTGCCCATGCAGATATAAAAGCATGGTCACTGGTTGGCAAAGTAGAAAGGGCCAACTGCTCCCTGAGCAGCACTCTCCTGTGTGCAGGGACTGCATTGTGTTTTACCTGGATCCAGACCAAAGGCTTTAAATATTTATTCAGGAAAGAGTCTCCTCCAGCTTAAATACAACAGAGAGCCCCCAGCAGAGTGCCTCAGGCAGTGCAGAATAAAAGGAGAAAATCTCTTTGTTGTTTTTTATTCTCCTGTATGTATTTAGCAAATGTGCAGGAGAGTGAGGTCAGCTCTCCCTTTACTATTTGCATGGTCTGCAGGTGGGTTCTAAACACCAGGTACAGAGATGAGGGTGGAAAGGGAGACATCCATGCTCCTTCTGACAAAGATTCATCTAGATAATTAGGAAAACAAACACCTCTCTGCTCTACAGACATGCATGTTTCTTACTGCCTTACCATCTATTTTCACGGTTAGGCTTTGTCTATTTTTTTTTAATCTCAACATAGGCAACTAAATGCAATTCCCTTTTCCAAACAGAAATCAGTACACACAAATGTCAGCATCAGGCCGTAGAAAGTCACGAGAGAGATAAAAAAATAATATTCCCCCAACATTACATACCCATAATGTTTGTCTGTTACAGGCAGGAGGGGGAAACGTCTCTAAGGACTCTCAATAAATCCCATGAGGATACACGAGGCTGGATCAGGGGTACAGAAAGCAGTGGCTAGAATTGCAATGCTGGACACCAGAACGGTCCCTCAAACCACAAAGCCAGCTCCTGTTTGATATGTAGCTGCTGCTCACCATATCTTTTTGAAGACAGGCTGCTCAATACAGTCTCGCATTTGCTGCTGTTTTTTTAAGTGATGCAATATTTCATTACAAATAACATCCAAGCAAATTACAAACACTCCCTGCTTTCCTAAGGACTATGACAGAGGGCTAAGAACAGTTTACCCAGGGGCTTTAGGAGTGTTTACAGACAGAAGGGGTGGATGACACTAGTGTACCTGCTGAACAGAGGAATTTGAGCATGGATCTTCCAGTAGAAGTAGTGAGAAAATACATGGAAGTTAAGGAGACAGACTTCGTGTTCCTGTGGCCAAAAGAGTATAATCCTGTGGGGCAAGGGCACTATAAACGGACCAAGACTGATCTATACAAGATTGAGGAGTGTAGTGAAATGCTGCTCATCAGTGGGGGGTGATGACTGGAAGCTTTCACTGCTGGGGTGGCAGGGCTTTCACCACGCAGGCAGCCTCCGGACGGGCTACCAAGGTGCTTCCACTCAAAAGGAACATTGTGTCCTAAGAGCAGGGAATTCATGATTTTGAGGTATCTGCAGTGTACACAAAACCTCTCACAGCAGCGATGACAGCAGGCACTGCAGGTGCAGCTGCAAGGTTGACTCACTTAGGTTAACCAGACCTGGCCTAAAGGTGCTCGGTGTCACAAAGCCAGAAACACCGGAGTGCCGAGGCCATCACGGGAGGACACAGACCGTGTGCTCCCTGGCTTTCTGTTCTTCAGCACATCTGAGGCTGGGGGATGCAGCCCGCACCAGGCTGCTGGGATGCTGATCCCCAGAGCATTTCCGGGCACCTGTGCCAGCACCGCTCTGGGATCCCCTCCGCTCCCTTCCCAGGGGAGTGGAAGATGGTATCAGCCCTGCTCTCCTCCCCTTCCTCTTACGCAATTCAGCACACAGGGGAGTGACTTGATTTTTTTTTCTTCCCCCTCTCTCAGGGAGTTGGTTTTCACTTCCTGCACTCTCGGTGCCTTTGTCTCCGCCGGGCGCCGCGGAGGGCACACCTGAGGGGTGAAGGGACGGGGGACGAGGGGCCGCCCCGCTCCCCGCACCCGTGCCACCGAAGACCAGCCAGGTGAGGGGCTGAGAGCACATGCCCGGGGATGAGTTGCAGGGTGGGGGGTGGCACACTGGCCACCCGGGGGAGAATGGGCACCCAGAGCGCTGCTGGGGCCGTGCTCCAGGTCCCTGCTCGCCCCGGGGTGGCATGGACCTAGACCCGGAACCTGTGCCTCTTAGCTTCGTCTATCTTCTCTCTTCCTTTAGGAAAGGATTAAGGTCTCAAGGAGGTGAGGATCCGGACACCAAGATGGCCAGAGAGAGTCCAGGGCCATGGTTTGTGCTCTGGGTCTGTTTGGTGCTAGCGGTGGACTCTGGTGAGGGGCAGGAGGAAAGACCCTTTGGTGAAACATGCCTGGAAGACTATACAGCAGGGATGCCAGATTTGGTGCTGGATACAGATGCCTCTGTCCAGAACGGAGCCACCTTCTTGTCATCCCCCATGGTCCAACGAAGCAGGGACTGCATGAGAGCCTGCTGTAAGGACCCCTCTTGTAACCTGGCTCTCGTGGAGCAGGTCCCGGGCGCAGAGGAAGACCACATACAGGGCTGCTTTCTCCTCAACTGCCTCTACGAGCAGGCTTTTGTCTGCAGGTTTGCCAGGAAGATTGGCTTTCTCAACTTCTTGAGGAAGGACGTGTATGATGCCTACCTGGCAATGCGGGATCATGGATCTAGTGGTAAGGTGCCTGTAGTGGATCCGTACAAACCAGGGCTGGAAGAGCACTAAGGGCCAGTGGTGCCAACTGTTTCAGCTGTCATTTGTGCAGCTGTGCTGCCACACAGTCAAGATGAAGCTGTGTTAAAGATGGGGTTTTTATAGGCACCTCTGCTTCAAAGGTTTTCTCTAACTTTGATCACCTCAGCTAAGATCTGTGCCTCAGTTTACTTATTAGTACATGGAGAGGGAGTTGTTCTTTAGCCTGCCTGAAGCAGGTGGAGCAAGTGTTTACCAAGCACAGGCTATGTTTTCAATATATGACAATGCAGAGTAAAAGGTACTGGTTTTCTTTTCCCTCCCCAGGCCTTTGAGGTTGGAAAGTGAAATCCTCTAAAAATCTACACACCACTGCATTTTAAAGTGCTGCATTAATCTCTTAATTACTCAGGGGCTGGAGGCAGGACGCAATCCACCTACCTTTCATTTGGCCACCGCCTGAATCTTGTGAGCAGCAGCCTGGATGGTGGTGTCTCAGTATTGCTCTACTTTTTGGGGCTGGTCCATCCTGCTGGGGGAGGGAGAGGGAGCCATCTGGGGGGAGCTGATTAGAAAACTCCCCCTTGGTGGTTGGTTTTAATTTCCTAATCCCTGGTTCCCTGCTCTGAAAGATTACACCTGGATCCAGAAAACCAGGTGGAAAACAAACTGATCTTGAGCTGGCTGCCTGCCATGTGATCTGCCATCTCCAAAGAAATGCAGTGTGTTTCAGAAACACTGAAAACAAGGCAATTCTTCCTTTTGTTTCCTTCTTTCGTGTTTTGGAGGAAGCCTAATGAGGCCAGGGTGTCTCTAGTCCAACTGGATCGTTGGCAACCATAACCAATTTATTATGTTGTGATGCCTGGTCAGGGCTGTTAGGGGATATCTCTATGGATGATCCTCCTCATGCCCCCTCCCCGTGATGGGAAGGAAAGGCTCTGTGAAGATGACAAGGGGAGAGTCCAGGTGTGTGCATGGGCTTGGATTGGATTGCTTGAGCTGAAGAGGTCTTTGATCTTCTACTGGGATGTGCTAGCCTTGTAGGCTCTGGAGGTGATAAATGGCACCAAACCCACACTGACCATTTTTGTCCGTCCAAAGTAGCAGTGCAGGGATTTTGGAGCAGTGCATGAGAGCAGTCCTTGGTGTCACTGTTTTGAGCAGCAACTTGGCACAAGTGGTTCTTCTGTCCTCTGACCCTCCTGTTTGCTTCCCACCACATTTTAGGGCCTTCTGGTAAATCTCACTGTTGGAGTAGTTGTCCTGTATCTCCATTCCAGGCTCAAAATCCTTTCAGTGGGAGCTGCAGCTAGTGAAGAACTGAAGCCCACATCTCTAGGATTCGAGTTGGCATGCTGGCAGCTGTCTGAACTCCTGCATGCTTTGTTGTAGGAGAAGAAGGGAATGCATCATCTCCAGTACATCCTGATTTCACAAGATTACATTAAAATACAATGTACTGTTCAGCAATTCAGTCTCCTCACCCTTGTAGACCAGCACCCTATACTCTCCCAGATGCTGGGATGGCTGTGGTGGTGCAGGATGACCCAGGAGGGGGTTATCAGTGAGAAGTGCAAACCATGCCAGAAATGCTGTGACGGATGCGGGGCCTGGCAAGGTGGGCATGTCCCTCCTCACTCAGGTGGGGCTTGCGCCATGAAACCGCTGCGGGTGTAGGAAGGGCTCGGTCCCTTCTACACCCCATGTTTGCACTCTCGGAGGGTGCAGGGTGCTGGGCAGGTCTGTAGCGACAGACATCTTGCTGTGTTGTGTTTGGATCAGGCTGTGATGTTTGTGCTGTGCTTTGATGGAAAAGATATTTCCCTCCTCTCCTGAAATGTTTAGGCTTTGTCCTTTGACTGGGACCGAAAGCTTTCCAAAGCACCTTGACTGACATCAGAGGGCTGGCAGGAAAAGAGATGAAGGATGCTTGGTATTTATTAATCCAGAGCTGAAAAGGAGTTATTTTACTGGAGAAATAGTAAATAACAGATGCTGAATTGAGACCACACAAGCTGGGCCCTCATCCCCTCAGCAGTTGATGAGACACCTAAGAAGACAGATAACAATTTTTGTTCCAATCCAGACAAAAAGAAAGCTAAAACAAAAGCCCCTGTGCTAGAAGTGGGGGCAGGACAGCAGGCACTTGGCTGCTACTGAGGGGGAGAGGGGAAGGGGGTGAAGGTGCAGGTGCAGGAGGTCGAATGAAGGAGCCCCGAGGCACTGAGCATGTCCACCTGGCAGTATAAAGGCTACAGCATTTTTGCTTCTAGGGCTTTGGAGGATGCCTAAAGAGGCCAGGTGAAACAAGTGTTAAGGAAGCTGTTTTCAGCATGTCAGGTTTTCCTCCCATATGTTTATAGACAAAATATCTTGGCCCAGGTTTTGCACTGGAGACAAAATTGTCTAGCCTTCCCACTGTTGTGCTGTATCACTGTTAAAATGTGAATCTCAGTAGCTGCTCTGGAGCCTGGATTATTAGCAGCCCCCTGAGACTTGGCTCTAAAGGTCTGCAGGAGGCTTAAATGCTGCTTTATCATCCATCCCTTTCCTTTATGTGCTACTGTCAAGTGTCCTAGGAACCTTTAGGGTATGCCCATGTGGCAATCTCCAGATGTCCTCTGCAGTAATAAGGATTAAAAGCGTGGTTTTCTCTAATGAGTAGTGAAATACGTATTCAGCTGTCCCAGTGGGTGGCATTAAACAAAAATGCCATATATGGCAGGACCCACAGTACTACGGCAGGGAGCAGACCTGTTCAATTAAGAGGTTTTTATCTGTTCAGGAGGAGGCTAGATAACACTTGAAAGAGACAGCACAGCTGGGGGCTGCTGAACAGACAAAATTCATCTTGGAGTGTTTCCTGAGCCTTATGGAAGTAGCTGAAAGCTGGGAGAATGGAAGCATTGCATATGCTTGCATGTTCTTGCTCTTGCTCCAACATCCACAGCAAGACTTGGAACCTGAACACAGGGTTGGAGGCACCCTTGACCTAACCCACTGCAGCCACTCTTACTGTGTTACAACTTCAGAAAAACCCGGGGGTACAGGCAATGGTCAGTTCAGCTGCAATCTAAGCTTCTGTAGATCACCTGAGTATATTTTCAGTATTTTGGAGGACAAGAGCTTCTGAGTCGTGTATAAGCTGGTGTTGATGGTGTGGCTCTGTCTTGTACCCGTTCCAGCTAACGTACAGCCCACAGTCTCTGATGTTGTTAAAAGGCACTATCCTCTTAAATGGTTCCCGAGCCTGAACTTTGGTGCGAGTTTTCTGCCTGGCTCATGCGGGAGGGGCAGGCTCACCATGCACTTTGTTGGTAATAATGGAGCCCAGTGTTTAAGTAACTACCCTGAGCTTATTCTGGTCTAGGCAAACCAGTTCTGGGTGTGAAACTGGAAAATAACCTCCTTGAACCTTTGTCCGTTTCTTGAACTGAACCTTTTGTGGTGGTTGTGAAATTCTCAGTGACGCTCTCCTCATACTGAATTCAGGGCTTGTGAGTGGGAGACAGGAAGTGCTGGGGAATCCAGAGGGTTCCAGCTCTGTCTGCTTCTGCCTCACCATGCAGGGAGATTTGCATGTTAGAACTTTGGTAATGCATTCAAAAAGGATTGCTCCCCAAGCTTGAAGTTCATCCATCTTCAAACATTTGGTCCCATGCTGGTTTCAATTCTGCAGGCACACTGCAACCAGAATGACCTGTGCTGGGTTCCCATCTGGGGCTGACCCAGGTCCAGTCACTGGTGTCCCCTTGGCTGATGCTGCTCACCCCTGATCCAGCTCCTCACCTGCCAGCACCAAGCACAGGCCAGGAGAGGGGGAATTGCACGTTCAGTTCTCACATCATAGATTGAGAAACTCATGTATGCTGAAGAAACCTCAGAGACCAGCTGGTCCAGCTCCCTCTTCAGAGCAGGTGATGAGCAGGTTCCACTCACTTTGAAACTACTCTTTGTCATTTTACTCAAGTGTGGCATGTTGTGGCTACCTCACCTCCTGGCTCTGGAACTATCTAAGGAGAATGGAGTAACAAACTGCTCCTTACTAAAATGGCACAAAGACCCACCAGAGATTCTTTCCCTCTGCCTGCTAAAGCAAATCAGACTGGTTTCCCACACACTGAGGATGGAAGGAGCCTGGGGCAGCAGCAGATTGCATTAATCTGAAAATATATAAGCATTTCAGTCATGCTGAGAGGTTAAATTCACCTGCTGTATGCAGCTCTTAAAAACCACTGTAGAAATTAATGCTGACAGCCTCTTGGCTTAGCATGAGTTGTCAAAAAATGATAGGGCTTTGTCGTGACTGAATTTGCTGTGCAGCCAGGACAAATCCCTACAGAAAGAGCCTGTGTTTCTCTTTCTCAAGGCAGTGTGTTACATTGCCTTGGGCCCTTCTCCCTCTCTCTGCCCTCAGGCAAATTAATGCTGTGGGAACAGAATCTTCCTTTCCTTTCCTTACGCTTTGCCTGTTACTGTGGAGAGTTTTCTAGTTTCAATGGGCGAGATTTGAATGAACCCTCCCTGAGAGCTGCTCACTTTGGAATGAGCCGTGCGGAAGGAAGGTTAGAGCAGAGCGGTAGCGTCTGCGGGGAGAGCTGCGCTGCCACCCGGCCCTGCTCGCCCGCTTTTGCAGCAGGCAGGCCCAGCTGGCTTCTGACGCTTGGCATCTCCCAGGTTGCATGTCTCATGGCCGCTGGAATTTGGGTGGCCTCGTTTCTGCTCCTTCCCCTGGCAGTGCCTCGGTGTCCCCAGCGCAGGCGGCTCTGGGCTGGCGGGAGAGCCGCTCCTGTTGCTGTAGACAACAGCAGGCTGTATGAGCCCCTCGGTGACCACGGGAAAGCTTTACAGCTCTTTCAGAGGCAGCCTCAAATCTTTCTGAGGTATTCTCAAGCATGGCTTGATAGTCTAGTGTGCTTGGGGTGTGTCTGTGTGAGCGCTGGAATGGAGGAAATCTGGTTTTTTGTGAATTTGTGTCTGGAGGGCGAGAGCTGATATTTGAGCTCCAAAAGAGAAAACCCCAGGCTGGGAGCTCTGCAAGTGTTTTCTGCTGTGGGATTTCACTGGGCCCTGCATGTTCGGATAGCAAGGTCCCTAATGGCATCTCTCCCTCCACCTATATGCTTACTGTGATAGCCCTTGTAGAAATTTAATAGCTTTTAGATTCCTGTTCCCCTATCAAATTTGGCTCCATTTTATTCACTGTTAAGAGGTGAAGCCGGGCAAACTACTGACTGCATAAATAAGCCTTAAAGCTAGATGAAATAAGAAAAAAAGCCCACAAACAAAAAACAGGGATTGAGGCATGAACACACTGTGAGCCATATAAATTTGTCTTTAAGCATTTTGGATTTACTCCATCAAGCTTTTCTCCTGGATCATAAAGATGTTTCCCCTTCTAATGTATTTTATAAATGGAAGTTGTCACTTAATGATGAGGCTCCAGGAGCACAGTAAAGAGCACAACACCAAACAGCATCATAAAGCTTTAATCTCCCTGTTAATTACAGAGTTTTATAGCAGAAGCTTTCCACGGTCAAAAGAGCATTATAGCAAAAGTAACTTTCATTTTTCAAATCAACATTCAGACCAAGCAAACCAAATGGAGTAAGAATAGTCTGTTGATACTCACTTCAGCTCAGTCAGCACTTGGTTATGGAGCTCAGGTGGAGAAGAGCCATGTTATCAGCGAAGGCTTCATGGTGTCAGTGGAGTAGAAAGTCACTGAGCTTTCAGGTATCTTGGAGGTGAGAAGGGTTGGGGAATTCAGCTTATCAGAGACGGCATCTGGTGAGATAGATGTCTCATTGATCAGAACCAAACTTTTACTTCACTGTGCAATCCACAACCCAAAGTAACTAAATTGACCTATGGAGAAATACTTGGCCTGCAATTTATTTATTTATTGATAAGTATACATGCTTAAAAATGTCAAGGAAAAGTATGATCTGGAGTTGTTGTGAGTTAACGATTTGACTCTGCGGTGCTGAAGAACTTGGTATTTCCCATATGCAATCCCACCCATCTGCTGGGCTCACCCAGGCAGGAGGGTAGCAGGGAGCAGGCTTCACTTCTGCCTGCCAGGCTCATGGTGTTGGCCTGGCAGGAATGGCAGGAACATGCCACCTTTCCAGAGCTTGTAGTACTGTATACAAGGTGGCTTTGGAGGTGTTTTTTCCCATTTGGTTTGAAAGGTGTTGCCAGGCCCAGTTGTTGTTTTGGCCTGTGAATGCTCCCGTGAGCCTTGGAAAGATGACCTGAAACTAAAGCAAAACTTCTTTTTTTATTATTTTTTTTTTTACCAACATCACTTGGCTCTCTTTGGTGTCTTTCAGCAGTCTTTGTGTCTGAGACAGAACCCATCACTCTGGCATGCAGCAGGTAGATATGTCTCACCCAAAAGTGAGAGGACACCAGGGTGTGTATCTTTTCTTCTGATGCAGGTGTCATCTTCCTGGCCTCTTTCAGTCCAGCTGGGTGTCCTCTGTCTATTTTGGTGGTTGGATCAAGCTCGGCAATATGAGCTTGATCTTGTTTTGTTGCAGCCACATCAGCCCGTTGATGAGGCAGATAAGCTGCAGGGCTGCAGCTGGGGAGCAGGATGCAGGGGAACTTCAGGGGACGGGTATGCATGTACCCTCCCTGATTTTGCAGCTGAACAGGCCAAGCACAATCCTTGAACATGAAGAAAAGGGAAGGCTTATTTCACTTTTGACTTTCTGGTGGCAGCAGCATTTGTGAGACCTGAATAGAATGAGCAGGTCTTCATTTGGTAGAAGACAGTAGAAAATAAAGAGATTCTGGGTGGATTGGTGGTAAGTCTGATCTGAAATATGTATTGCAAAGCCCTCTATCCTACTGAATTTAGTGATGAAAGAACTAAAAAGTAGCTTGTTTTGAATGTCAGGTTTGTTTGTATGTAAGCCTTACATTGAAGGTCCCTTCAGTAGGCTCTAACAAGAGTCAGCAGCTCGGACCTGAATCCAGAAACACTCAAACAGGAAATTAGGAGTGAGTCTATGACAGTGAAAGTAATTAGCTGGTGGAGGAGTTTTCCAAGGGGTTTGGGCACTAATCCTCTTCTTCACTCACAGTTAACACAATAGTGTAATGGTAGAGTGATTTATATCTAGCTTATATATGGCAGTTGATGCCTTTACAAAAGACTCAGGTTGAAATTGAAAATTGGTCTTTGACTCGGTACAGGCACTACCAGGTGGAGTTTTATGGGCTGAGCTATGCAGGAAACCTGCGACCAGAGATGTTCAGGATGAAAGGAGTTATGAGTCAGGCTCAATGGTGTCATTGTTTAGGCTGCTCTTGCTGGCACAGGCAGGGATCAGTTTTCATCTCTTACAGCTTTGAAAAGTGTTTAATGGATTGTGGAGGCTGCTAGTAAGTTAATCCATGGAATGGCACAAAAATAATGATCTCATGAATGGCATTTTTGTGCTTTTTTTTTAAGGCATGTGTGTCAGAGAGTGGGGTGGAAGATGAGGTGGAGGAGGGATATTTTCCATCCAAATCCCACATTGTGTAGCTCTGGTTAAGTACACTAACGTAGTGCGTAGAGATGGTGATAGGAGTGATGAGAGTCAGTTCCACATTCTTCGACACCCACATCAGGTCATCTTCCAAAGTGGAGGGTGGAGGCTGCTCTGTGCTGTTTTGAAAGGATGGTCAGAAGCACAGTGGCTGTAGCCACAGGGACACCCTCTTACGGTGGTTCCTGGGGCAGAAGTGGCCAGAGAGCCAACTGGCTCAAAGGCATGGCCAGAGTGGGTTGTGGAGTTACTAATTTACTGAGGTCAGTAGTAACGGTATTGATTGCCTGTTGTTTGCTCAGGCTGCAGGTGGCACAAAGGTGTGTTTCCCCTTCAGTGGTTTAGTGGTTTAGCCTAGAAGAATCCCTCTCCCTGTCTTCCTGCAATGGAGACAAGGACTGGACCCTTCAGTCTCTTAACCAAGCCTTGTTTTGCATTTCTTCTGCAGATGACCATCCTCCAATAGCCCGCACTGGCATGGACATGAGGGTACAGCCAGGGGAGCCAGTGATGCTGAGAGGCACAGAGAGCACAGATGACCAAGGCATAGTCAGCTATGAATGGAAACAGGTCCTTGGAGACCCCTCTGTGAAGATGAAGGTAGGGAGCTGCAGGACAGAAGCAGCTTTACCTGTGGTCTGCCCTAAGTTGGGCTCTCACAGCCACTGACTTAGAGGTGCCCTTGTCCTTCCCTTCTTGAGCCAGTCCACTCACTAGCCTGTTCCCAAAAGCTATGGAGCACTCCTCATGGTTGCCCCCACCCTCTCACATGCTACTGGGATGTGGCATTTCTTGGCCTCATCAGATCTTAGGCTCCCTGCACCAAGACACCCTCTCAAACCTTCCTGAGCAATGCCTGCTCTGCCTGGACTGGGCACCCATGAGGGCAGCAGCTTTGGTGCAAGAGCTGCTTCTGCTCCCAACTCCTGTTGTTCTGTGCGGGCCTGCCCTTAGGTTTGCTCTGCTCCAGCTTAGTGCTTCCTCTCCTCTGGCTCTGAATAATCCAGTCTCAGGCTCTGCTTCTCTTTTCCTGGGGCTTTTCCTGGACTTTGCCTCTCTTTAGAGCTCTCCTCCTATTTTATCTGAGCTGGAGCTCAGAGAAGTCATGTCTCCTGACTGGGTCCAAGATCTCTGGGTGTGAACACTGCCTGTCTTAAAGATGTTGAAGTGAATTGTGGCTTTAGAAGAGGAAATTATTACTGATAAACTTCTGCAAAATGCTTTGGAAGACCTTGGAGCTCATATGGAGCTCTTGTGGCACCTTCTGGAAGAATTAGCAAATGAAAAGTGCATCAGGCCTACAGCAGATTTTGAAGACTGGAAATTACTAGCTCTGGGGTGCTGAGGGGGCTGCGGAAATCTGGAAGTGCTCCTTTCCTTCTGCCTTGCCCCTAGCCCAACAAAGCAACTTTCAAGGGGAAAAAAAACCCAACCAAACTAGTCCTCTAGTATTGTGCTGTTAACTACATTAAGATGATATATGGCAAAAATGTGATATCTTGAAACCTAACAAAAAAGGCAGATAGCACGGAAATGGAGGCCTAATATTGTTAGCAAATATAGGGAAGAAGTTTGTGTCAGTAGTATCACAGCTTTCTGTTCTGACAAAATTATTCACTGTCTTTTAGAAACTTCTCAGTAGGCAAAGAAATATGTACTCATTTCCATCTCTAAAACTAAATATACTTGTCATATTCATAATGAAAGAGGATATATTTCTTCAATACAGCTAGCTTACTCCCTGTGTACTAAGTAAATGATTCATAATGGGTTTTATTTTTTTTAAAAGTACTATACAAACTGCAGGTATTTCAGTTCTTTCCAGAGATATTTTTTTTTCCTTTGTGCCTTCACAATGTCCCAAAACATGAAATATCTAATTAGGCTTGTGGTATTTTTCTTCTCTCTGCTATTCCATGAGGGTACCAGCCCATGGATTTGGGGAGTTTGTGTAACACTGAGACATCTTTCATGCCAGACATCTGCTTGGATGTTTCCAGCTGAGCTCCTTTCTTCCTAATGCAGGAACATGGGCCTTGCATGGCTTCACTCACTCCCTCATTAGAGGTACTTCCTTCTGCATAAGCCTTTCTTTTGCATTCTCAGAAGCACGAAGAAGATCAGGTAGAAATCTCCAACCTAAAGGCGGGGACTTACGTCTTCCAGCTTACTGTCACAGACACTGCACAACAACAAGACTTCACCAACATCACCATCATGGTGCTGAATTCTGAGCAGACTGAAGGTGAGCCTGAGCCCATAGATGTCTAGCTGCAGTTCCCAAGCCTGGGTGCTGCTCTGGCATTACCAGTTCTTTTCTCAGATGGGTAGAGGAGAAAAGAGCACAATCAAGAGACCAAACTTACATGTCAACTTTTCCCAGTAAAAGACTGCAACTGACCAGTAGTAGGAGGTCTCCACATTCCTTGCTGTCTATTTTAGAGTTTTCAGATCCCCTTGCAGAGAGGTGGCCTGCAATAACCCCTTCCTTTCTGCATGTCATTGCCCTCTGCTGGGTGACGTCAGAGTGGCTGAAACCCAGGGTGCATCTGAGGGTGTAAGACAGGAGAACCCAAAATATCTTGTTGAATCCATGGTTTTGCTGTGAAGGCCCTAATTCCCTTAAGCCACAGGATAGGTGGAGCCACCTGCTTGACATTCAAAGTGTCCCTGCCTTTATTTATATGTTTTACTTTAATGGCTTTGTTTAATGATCAAAATGCTCAGCATTACAGGTGCTTTAGGAGGAAAGAGCTCTTGGACAAATGGTTGACTAGTAGCTAAGCGGGGAATTTCTGCTCATACCACAGGTACCATAAAGATATAAAAACAGCCATGTCAGGTGACTCCAATGATCTGTCCAAAATCCAATGCACTGCATCCAACAGTGTTTAGAGACTGATACTTTGGAAAGAGTGCAAGAACATGACATGCTGTCAGTACCTGTAGGCTTGGCTAGTCCCCAGGGATTTTGCAGCTGGAAGATTTTCTAAGCTGAAGATGGTGTCTTCTTGTTTAAGAACCATGGATGAATCCCTTTTTGACTCCATGTAATCTTTGCACAGCTGCAGCATCCTGAAGCAAGGAGTGTCACAGCTTAGCTATGTGCTGTGTGGAGGAGCAGCTCCTTTGGTTTTATGGACGTGGCACCTTCTAATTTGATTTTGTGACCCCACCTTTCATATAAGATAATTTATTCCCTGAGTAGGGAATCCTATACCTTCTCCATGCCGCTCAAGACTTTATAGATCTTTCAGCCAAGTGTCCACAGTGTTGACAGACTTTCCTTTGGAAGATCTTCTGCTTTGTATACATGAAGGCAAAGCAAGCTAACCAGAGCCTTTGATGTTAACTTTCTTGATAGAGCATTGTTTGACTCCTAAGAAGGTGGGTTGGTGTCGGGGATCTTTTCCACGTTGGTTTTACAACCCAAGCCTTCAGCAGTGTGAGGAGTTCATCTTTGGTGGTTGCAAGCCCAACAAGAATAACTACTTATGGGAAGAGGAATGTGAACTTGCCTGCAAGAATGTTAGAGGTGAGTCTGCTTTAAAAATCAGCCCACTCTTTCTCATTGGATTGGGATGACCCTGTGAGCAGGTACTGCAACTTCTTGGCTGGCAGCTAGTTAGAGCCCAGAAAGCTAAGGGGACTGGGCTAATTATGAATGGGGAGTTCTAGTCTTACACAGCCAACATATCTGACTGATCCAGCTCCTGGGGCACTGCTCCCCTGGTCAGTGTCCCAGGTGTGTCTCTTGCTGCAGAAACCCACACCAAGTCTCCATGTTGCATCTGATACCTAAATTCAGAGGGTAGCATTGTGCTGTGGGGGAGCCAGAAGTGTTTCACTCCCAAAATGAAGTTAATCTTTTGCCTTGGCACTCTCTTAGCCAAGTCTGAGAATGACTTAGTGCTACTGCAGATAAATGGGCTGAGCTTCTGCCAGGCCCTCTGCAGAGCACAGCTTAAGGTGGAGTCAAAAGCCTTGGAAAAGACTGTTTGGGCATGGTCTAGCTAGTGGTGGGATGTTCCCCTGTGCTCCTCCACGCTTACCTCCAGGGTTTCTGGGTGCTGGACACCCATATTTCCCCTCCCTAACCCTTACAGGGCTTCCTTCCAGAAAACATGCACTTCTTAGGTGAGGTATGAAGCTGATCCTGAGCTGACAAAATGATGTGGTGATACTTTTAATTTTATTTTATTAATATATTTTTTTCCTTCTCTCTTCAGGTTCTGTTGGTGGGCGACAACCGCCAGGTGAGCCTCCTGTACCACTGCGTAATCCTGCTGTGAGCTCAGGCTCAGTGTCTGATGTCCATTACTGTGGCTTTTCATTAGCACTGGAGACTCATTTCTTTACTAGGCCTTTCACTTTCATGTCATAGGATAATTCAGGTTGGGAGTTACCTCTGGAGGTCATCTGGTCCAAGCCAGTACTCAAAGCAGGGCCAGCTTTGAGTCACGTTGGGCTGCTCAGGACTGCATCCAGTCCAGTTTTGGGTATCTCCAATGAAGGAGATTTTATACTTTCCATGGACAACCTGTACCAGGGTTCGATGACCCTTGCTACAATTTTTTTCCCCTTACGTTGAATCACTTTCCATTGTTGCAACTTGTACCTGTTGCTGCTCATCCCATTACAGTGCACATCCAAAATGAGAATGTCTCTGTCTTTCTCATGACCTCATGCTAGGTTTTGTGCTCCAGCCCCTTGCTGAGCCTCTGCTGGATTCACTCCTGTATGCCAGTCCCTCTTTTTCACTGGGGAGCTCAGAACTGTGCACAGTACTGAGCACTTGGGGACCACCTCTGGAGCAGAGGGCAATAACTGCTCTTCTCCATTGGGTCTCACAGCCCAGTGTGAAGGTTTATGTTTGGCTTTCCTAATTTAATCCCCCATGCTTGGGCAGTGTCTCCATATTCTTCCAGAGTAGCTAATTCTTGCTTCCACCTTCTATGTATTCTGTTTTAAGAGGAAGCATGGCTGTGCCCAGAGCAATGTTCCATTTACAAACAAGAATTTATTAATCTTTTTACTGCAGGGTGGCACTGAAGAGAGACCCTAACCAATCTGCCTTGTTTCTTGTTTGCCAGCCCTGTCAGCAGCTTTTAAGTCCCTGTGTAGCTGAGGGAAAGAATGAATTGTAATGAGCTATCTGAACTATTTCTGATGCAGTGTGCAATGGGAACTGCCAGTCCCCCTTCTTCAGATGCAAGGATGGCTGCTGCATTGATGCCTACCTGGAGTGTGATGAGACCCTCGACTGTGCTGATGGATCAGACGAGATGTATTGTGAACAATGTAAGTACTTCACATTCTGGCTTAGACAACTTAGTATCTGCCCAGTGATGAGTGCAATGGAAGTTACAGGTGCTGACTCAGTGCTTTCTTCTGTTCTTATGCCTGACCCTGCATTACCATTTCCCACAGTATATTTGCAGGTTCTGCCATCTTCCATATCTCTGCTGACTGCAAGAGCTGGTCTTCCTTCTGGGATGCTTCCTGCCACTTAAATACTCTTCAGTTCTCTTCTCTGTAAGACTTCAGAGCCTGTCCTGCCCTCCCCTTCCAGTATCTTTCTCACTGAATGACCTTACCTGCTCCCTGACTTGGGAGATGGGAAATAAAACCAGGATTTCTCTCAGGCTGTCCAGTGTCATAGTCCTCTGAAAATCCTCATGTTATACCAAAGTAAATGCACAGTGTTGAGCTGCACAAGTCTGTAATCCCTCAGCTCACCCTCCCTCCCTCCTTCTTCTGACAGAATTCCCATAATCTCTTTCCTATATGTGGGTGTTTTGCTGCCTTTTTAGGTTGCAAGCATACGATGCATCTCTTTTGCCCTCTCTTACATCCTACACTAGTGCTCTTTCACATTTCTACACTTCTTAAAACCTGAAGTGATAGTGGTTTCCCCATTCTTCTTGATGAAAGAAAAAAAAAAAAAAAGCAAGCAGCCTTTGTTTTCCTTAGTTTTGTCTCTGTGTTTGTGGAATGGAAATTTGGAATAGCTTCTTGTTGCCACATTTTATTCTTTCCATGTTCTTCTCATAGCTTTGAGATACTTAAGAACCTCAAATTATATCTCCTCTTCCCTGGCTTGTGATAGCAAAGGAATATGCAGGAAAGCCCTCTCTGCCCACATCTGCATGGACAGAGGCATTTTGTTTGTATTCCAATGGTGAAAGAAGTTTTAACAAGAAATGTTTCTCTTGCAGATGCTCGTGAGTTCAATAGACTGCAGAAAATCAACATCACAAGTAAGCGGAGTATGTACCACCCAGAGCACCTGCTTTTGTTCTTCAGTCTGCTGTTTCATGGTAGAACTGCTTCTCTGTAGAACTGCAAAACCAGATGCAGCATCTGTGTAGTCCCTGTACTAAAAATGAGCTAGAGCCTGTTCTCTGACCTTGAGGACAGATATTTACAGCAGGCTTTCACTCTCCTTCCTAAACTTCTTCCACCCAAGCAGGTCTCCTGCGTATTGGGCACAGTACCTGGCCTGTACAAAGCCCTGCAGCACTTTTTTTGGAAACAGTGCAAACCAAAGCAGCATGGGGGTCACAACAACATAACAGGAGTAATCATACGCATGCCTGTGTTCAACCCCATACCTTTGCCTTGTTTGTACTAGAGTAGACTGTGGCACTGGCACTGGGCTAAAAGAATATATCCCAAGTCAGCTTAAATGCAGCTTGCTTGAGGAGACCTGAGCCAAGCTGTGGTTTCTGTGTGTCCAGGCTCTTCATGTTCCCTTCTGCCTCCTGAGGAGGATAGGTAGTTTCTGCAGGGGGCTGAATCCAAGGTCTAGCATGACTGTATGATCCAATGTATCTCTTTCCTCCTGGCTTGTTGGGTTTATGGGCTCACCGTGGCAATGCCAATTTGAGCAGCTGGCAACTAGGCAATGGAGACCTGAGAGCCACTGCTTTGGCCATGGATTCCCTCTGCCATGGTGCTTGTGTTTCCATTGTAAGCAGAAAATGTTGCCGCTCAGGGATCACAGTTCTTGGGCTAGAGCACCTCTCCCTTGCTTTCCCAGGTCACTGTGTGGACTTGCCTGATACTGGACAGTGCACCGAGAGCATCCCCCGCTGGTACTATAACCCATTTTCTGAGAAATGTGACCCCTTCACCTATGGGGGCTGCGGTGGCAACAACAACAACTTTGAAGAAGAGGAAGAGTGCGTGAAATCGTGTTCAGGCGTCACAAGTAAGCAGACATAGTGGGGGCTGGAGTTTTTACTGATCAAACTATGAAAATCACTCCAGACTAAATTCTCTGGTCCCAAAGAGGCAGTGACTTGGGAGCTTTCAGTCAAAGGAGCTCTGCTCTCAAATTCTGGCCATACCTCACAGTGTTCTTCAACATGACTGATGGCTCACAGGGAACAGTGTGTGTCTACAGCATCTTTCTGCAATGCAGCCTGTCATTTCTCAGAGGTGGAAAATGTTTTGGGTGCTGATGCTGAAAAAGGGTCAGAGGAGGATGGCAAAACTAACTAGAGATATGGTATGGCCTCTTTAAAGAGAATCTAACTTCCTAGTTTGGTTCCAGTTCTCCCTAATGGGAGGGGAGAAATTAAGAAAATCCTCAATATACTAGGCAGAGATTTTAAATAAACAAGAGGGAAAGGTTTATGTGTTGCTGTAAAGGCCAACAGTGGAAACAGAAGGAATTCTGCCAAACTGTATCTGTTACGAGGCGAGCTGTTGCTGCTTTTCAGAAGTGTCCTGAGAGCTCAGTCAAGAGGGATGCTGTATGCATTCAGTCACTTCAGAGCACTGGAAATACGCTTCTCACAGACGTATCTTATCCCTTGTTCCCTACCTTCTTTGTAACACTTTTTCCCTCTCTCTGCTCCCAATTTAGAAGCAGATGCCATCGGCCGGAGATGGGAATCATTTGAGTCCCAAACTGCTATGTTAAGTGAGTAACAGTTTTTTTCCTACAGATTTTGCTTGCTGCATTTATGCTGTCCTGAAAAAAATAATAGGCTTTTTCTGCCACCCTGCTTTTGAAGCTGAGGGAGCAGTGTGGGATTTGTGGGATGCTAGAAGTGGCAAGAGATGCTTTTGTGCCGTGTGGTCCAATTTCTCCTTTGTCTGTGACTCAGTGGCTCACAGCAGAGG
Source organism: Apus apus (assembly GCF_020740795.1). NCBI lineage: Eukaryota > Metazoa > Chordata > Aves > Apodiformes > Apodidae > Apus > Apus apus. The sequence goes on from NC_067286.1 coordinate 26,019,065, forward strand.
CTCCTCATTTTCCTTTCATCAACTTGAATGAATGCTCCACTGTTCAGCATAAAAAAATGGCGAGTAACATTCTTCCTAAGGGCCAAGTTCACATAAGGACCACTAAATTCTTCAAGAAAGAAGACCTAAGTGGGTATGTGAATAATGCTGGTTGGTAGACTGTGGAGAAATCTGATGACCCTATAGATGTTCTCTACAACTGTAAGGAACACCAAAGCTATTGAATTACAAGTTCTTAAAAGACTTATCACATGAAGGTTGGTGTCCTTTCACCACAGACCTGTAAGGTTTCTTTCTTCAGGAAAGATATCCTGAAATTATACACTTCTGTTCTTCAACCCTAGAGATTGAGTAAATCTTCAAATGCACACCAGCTCTCAAATGCTTCATGGTTTGACTGTAGCTGCTGATGATGCAGGAGTTTGGCTGGCTGTAGAACACCAAGTGCTCACAGACAGCACTGCTATGAACTATTTCCCCACAAATTCAGTCTGCCCACCATAGCTCACTCTGACAGCATTATCCCAACCAGGAGGTGCTTTCTGCACCGTTGGTGGCCTCCCTGTTGACACAGGAAGCAAGGCCAGCGTTGCAGAAGGACTTCATGTTAACAGGGCTGTCAAATGGCCGAGCTTGCCGAAGTCCCCAAATGGCCTTTAGAGGGCGTGGTGCATCTGAGAAATGATGGGAACCATAGTATAGCAGAGACAGGCTGGCTATACCATTATGCCATGCAGTTGCCTTCGCTCAGATGTGCAGTGACCACCCTGCTGTCAGGCCAGCTATTGCCCACCTCTTCTCTTTGCCAGTGCAGCTCTTGCAGCAGCTTTTGTGCTTGTGCCTTCCTGTGTCAGAGCTCATGGAGCAGCCCTTCCAACATGTTCTTATGTTCCCTGCAGGTCCCTTTGAGGTAGTGATTGCTGTGCTCCTTGTGATCTGCATCATGGTGGTCCTGGTGATCATTGGCTACTTCTTTCTGAAGAACCGGGTGAAGAACAGCCGCCGCCGTCAGCCGCCCACTGCTACCAATTCAACTGTCTCCACCACAGAGGACACTGAGCATCTGTTTTACAGCAGTGCCACCAAACCAGTCTGACCTATAGCCTCCCTCTCTCCAGCCCAGCACTAGGGCATTCCCCCATACTTCTGGAGTTCTGTTTGTAGACACAGGCTTGTGCCTGAAGGACTCTCTTCAAAGACATTTGTAGCATCAGGCCAAGATCTAGCCATGATTTGGCAGTACTAGTGTTTGTGATTGTCTTGGCTAAATGGTTGTGCTGGAAAGTGAGGATCTGGGGGCATTCTGATGCTCTCTGATGTCTGTGCTTTCCTAACCTCACACAGTCCAGTGAAACTCTGAAATACATCTTTATTCCTGCTTAAACCCAGAGCACAATTCCACTCAACTTAGTGAAGGACCCTGGGACGGGATCTGTGAAGCATTTACATTGGTGAATGGTGCAAGCTCTCCAGTGCCAGCAATTTTTTTACTTCAGTGCCACTTTCTTCCACCCAACCTTGTGTTTTCCTCCCTTCCCCCCAGTCCTCTGCAAGGTGTCCCTGCCTCCTAGCAGTCCTGGTCATGGTGAGCCTGTTGAGGGCTGTGTGACTCATGTAACCATCCAAACCTGTTCATGGGCTCCATGACCCTCCCCAATGGTTCCTGTTTTCAAGATGGAAGGAAACAGAAATACCTGCGTTAATCACTAGGTTTTGGTTTTTAACAGAAAAGCACACCTAGATTTTTTTTCTACTGGCTGCCATGTTACAGCCTCCTACATACAGCATGTGTCCACCATCTTCTCACTGTGACTTGCCCTGGTTGCTTTTCCAGTGTTCAGTCTGACTCCAAACACCTTGACAAAATATCTATTTGTTCTCATGTGAAAGGAAAGGAAATGGTGAGGGCAGGGTGGAAGGACCCAGCTCTCTCTCAGTTGGACCTTTGCTGCAGCTTTGATTTTGCTGCACTCTCCACTGAGCAGGCAGCCTGACCTGGGTCCTTCCGAAGCACAGGAGCCGACCAGGTACCACCAGCTGGTGCCCCCGGGCTTCCTTGCTCCTGCTGGCCCCTTCTCCCAGTGCAAGATGAGCCCAGCCCCTGGAGTTCCAGAGTCCCATGGCTGTGCCTGACTTCCCCACTTCAGCGAGGTCCCGTGTGTTTCCCCCAGTTGCAGTGGGGTGCTCCCCAGTTGCCTACTGCTGCATCTCTGCCATCCAAGCTAATAACTGGGAGCTGAGGACTTCTGTTGGGGGCAGCAGCTGCTATTTCTGAGGTGCCTGGTGTGCCTTGTCAGCTGAGGGGTTGGCATCAATCCTGCAACTCCCAGTGCCTGCTGCTCTTGGAAAGCTGCTGTGAAGAGAGAGGAAATTGGTGTGTGTGCGCGTGTGTGCATGTGTATATGTATGTTTAAGAAGCATAAATCTACATACAGGTTTTGGTTTAAATGCTTGAAATCTTTCAGGGCCAAGGGCAAAGTGGCTCTGGAGGCCCTGGTGAAGCCATGCCTGGCTCAGGGCACGGCTGAGGTCTTCTCAAGTGCAGCGCCAGGAGAGCTGCCTGTTGGGCTGATGCCTGAGCTGGAAGAGAAGAAACCAGTGCCCAGAGCCTGCTGGCAATCTGACTGCACGTTTCTCCCCATCACGGGCATAAGCTTTCGTGTCCCTGGTGCTGGTCAGATTCCTCCACGGCTTTTCATGATCTGTCTCGTATCATGTCCTCCATCTATTTGTTTTTCCCACAGCCTATCATGGCCTATGCAATAAACCTACCATCTTGATTATTATTTTTTTGTGTGCACTCACTCTGATGATAAACGTTGCAATAAAAAGGAATTGTTTGTCTTATCTGCCTTGGGAGTGGTGTCTGAGAAGCAATGACCCGCTGGAGGGGGCAGGTGCCATTCCCACGTCTGCCATCTCCCATCCTTTCATCTGCCCAGACTGCGGAAGCTCAGGGGAGAGCTCTCAGGTGCTGCAGGAGCAGCAGTCCCATGGTTTGGGGAGGGCTGGGAGTGGGGGATGCAGACTGTGGGGATACCTGGAGAGATGGCTGAGGTGTGCTAGGAGTGAGATCATTGCCTACTAAGTCACCCAGAGAGCAAGGCAGGGTGTAACCTGAAACTGGGTTCCAGCTGGTCAGACTGGTTTGGGGTTTGGGTCCGAAACCAAAGCAGACACCTTTCTTCTAGCAGGAGTTGCTCTAGCTGTGTCTCCAGGCTGGTGATGGCTCAGGCCCTGCAATGTGCAATTAGCTAAATGTAAATTTGGCTGATTGGCAATGGATTTGTATGGGAACCAGGTGAACCTGCCCCATGTCACTGACCTCGCAGCACGGGACCTCCAAACATTGCTCTGCTTGGGGAAGGCATTCCCCCCCGCGCTCTCTCTGGAGTGTGAGGTTTGCTCTATCACTGCCACCTCTCTTTCCCCCCCCTCCTCACCTACACCAGCTTTCCTGTCCTGCAGTTTCCAGCTACTTGTCCTCTACGAGCTGCCTCAGGGCTGTGCCATGCTCTGCTCGCCCTGGCATGGTGCAGGTAACCCCCAGCATGAGAATGCTGCTTGAAACCAAGGCTGCTTCTCTGGACACCCTCCAAAGAGAGGCAGCTATGAGCATTACAGGATCTTTTACCGAAAGCATATCTTGGTATCTCCTGGTGCTAGACACGACCCTGGTGGAGTCTGCAGGTCAGAGCCCTCCCATTTGCTTTGCAGCTTGCAAAGCACTTCCTTCTTCTGCCCCAAAAGGCAGGGGGCAGTGAGAGGGCATGGAGCAGCAGGTGAAGGGCCAGACCCTGCTCCCGCTTGGCTCCTGGCAGGCACCCGCTGTGGCACAGGGATCTGCTGCTCCTCCTGCTCCAGAACAAGGAGACAGGGCCCATGAGCCACGGGAGTACAGTGTGACCCAGGGAAGCTCCAAAACACCTGCCAGGCCCTGGCAGCAATGCCGTGCTGCACGCCTCTGCATTCCCCGCGTTCTACCGAGTGGGGTCACTCGGTCCCCGCCGGCAGCTCCTGCGTGGGGCAGCCAGGGCAGCGTCTGCAGCTCTGCACCCCCAGGTGTCCCCCCGGCCTGTGCCTCCCACCCCTCTGTGGGGGGCAGCTCACCCCTCACCAGCAACCAGGTGAACACTCTCTGGGAAATCCCAGCTCTTTGAAATGGGTTTGTTTTTCAGATGGGAACAGAAGCCCAGATTTTGAAACTTATTGCAAAATTAAAATCCCCTTCCCCCCAGAAAAACAGAACTGAAGACGGTCTGGCTGTCAGCTGATACAGGAATGTGTTTTGGTGAAAACTGAGCTGTTTTGTTTTACTGCCTGTGCCTGACAGAGAGCAAATGCTTGCTATTCCCTCCACTGCACCCAAAAAGGAGCAGTTACGTGAAGCTGTAGGTTGTTTTTGGACAGAGCTGCTCCTCCTAGCTTGGAGGTTCCCAGCGTGGCCACTCTGGAGCCCATCACCCCAGCGCAGCTGCTCTGTGGGGCAGGAAGCTCCTGGGGATCTAGAGCTGGCCCCCTGTCCTTGCAGTGGGTGCAGACAATGTCCTTCCCACCAAGGCCAGTGTTTCCAAGCCGGTTGTTTGCATGGCCTATAGAGCCAGACTCCGGCCCAGCCCCAGGAAACCAGCTGCCTCCTCACAAGTGTCCACTCTGACTTCTCAGTGGCCTCCACTTCTGCAGGAGGAAGACCATCTAGCCTCTCATCCTCTCTGGGCCAGCAAAGCCTTTTAGCTGCCTTTCTCTGCCCATCAGGAAGCAGGACTTGCCTGAGCTTTTGGATGAGTTCATGCTGGCAGGCTGGAGGGGACCTTGCAGACTTTGCATAGCTGCCAGGATAGATGCAGGAAGCATTAGCTCACAGCTAAATATCGGGTGTCTCCAGCTTCCCCATGGCACAATGGCTCTGCAAATAAACACAGCAGTCGCCCCAGCATGACAAGGGATGGCTCCACAGAGGCAGGCCAGAATATTGCCCCCCCCCCCCAAAAGCTACAGTGATGTGATACTTTCTGGTAAGTTACTTTAGCTCTCTGGCCTTATGTATTGCTTAAGGAAGAAATTATTTTGACTTTGAGGTCAAACATTTCATTCCAGTTAAAAAACAGAGCTCTAAAAGTAGGGGGGATAGGGAGGGCACAAGAAAGAATATGATTGTCTACAAGCTCTGCATAATGCAAAGAGAAATCTTGAATGTTGTTTTTCTTCGCCTTACTCTAAGCATTAGGGATGACCAGCCTTACTCCTGCTGAGTTGTGCACTGAGATCCTAAACAGAGCAGATGCAGATTTTAAGTGCTACGGCTAGACCAGCATCTAATAAGAAAACATTGCTTGCTAAAGTAATGCCTTTGTGAGAAATAGCCCACAAATACTTTCCAGACACTCTTATTTTTCTTTTGAACCAATTGAGAGAGAAATTGGAAATACTCTGCCTTGGCCATAAAGCATGGAACTGCATGATAATGTAATAGCTTACATTTGTGAAGAGATGGAGTCAGCTACAGAAATAATAGCAAATCTGATCTCTTCTGCAGCATGTAAAAGAGTATGGATGAACCTTTTTGCTAGGAAGCCTGGCTGACCAGTGTCACGGGGAAATGAGTGTTTCCTGGGCAAGGTGCCACCTGAGGCATGACAGTGTTTCTGTGGCCCTTAGTCAATTATTGCCTCTCTGAGATGTCCTCATCTCCAGCTGTGTCAGGAGTTTTGAAACTCACCATCGGTTCCTGTAACAGCTTCAGAAGATTTTCACGGAGGCCAGACCCAACATTTAATTACTATCTTGGCTAGGTTGCCCAGAGCCAGCCTACATGAGAGGATATACAAAAAGACAGCGAGCATTTGACAGGAGCTGCAGAGGCCAGGGGCCCTGCTGGAGCCAGCCAGGTGCTCCAGCAAGAAGAGGAGAAATTTTCCACAAGTCTCCATGCAGACAAAGTGTCTGTGTCTTTGTTCTCTGTCCTGACACACCTGACCCACATGCCAGATGCTTCAGGATTGTTAAAAAATACTTGGGACCGGCTGAAGCAAAGCATTGACCCAGGAATTTGAGCTGCTGAGACTTCCCCAGCCAGAAACTCTTTAAATTGAAAAAGTGTGTCCCTCTCACGTGGGAGCCCTTCCCCACCCTATCTGCACCCCCAGAGGACCTGAGCTCTGCTGTCTGCCTCCTGCCTGAGCCTCCACTGCCAGCTGCAGGCTGCACTGCTCCATCTTTTATTTATTATGGGGTTATTGTTCAGCCACAGCAGCCGCCCAGTGTGGTTTGCCAGCTCCTTTGAGATGTCCACAAGAGGGGGCAGCAATATCTTAATATCCCATCTGGTGTTGCTTGGGACACTGTAATGTCAAACCAACAGGGACAGTATGCACTGCTGGAGTTGGGTGCTAGGATGTGAGATGCTCTGGTCCTCTATGAAGTCTGTAAGATGTGAGGTCCTGTTCCCTTTCTATCTACTGTAATGTTATGGTCCATATTACCATACTGCCCATGGTCTGAAAGTCTCATAGCCACCTGCAAGGCAGGGAAGAGCTGGTACAACCTTCAGGAGGACAGAGAATTGACCTCAGGTCTCCCAAGCCTCTTGTGCGTCTTCTGTGCCCTGGGTCTGCTTCCCTTTGGTTTTGTGTGGGTTATACAGAGCCAGATGCAGCTCCTGGTGTCACCAGTGCAGCTCACCAGTGAGACTTTTAAAAAAGTGCACGCAAGTGCTTTTCTGTCTTGTTTTTCATCAAGCTGGATCAGTTTCACAGATTTTTTGCTGACTTCTTCTTCCCCCATCACACTATGTTTTGAAAGAAGTAAGAATTTTTCTCCCTGTAATCAGAGGACTTCAGGCAGTAGAGCCTTCATTATAACCAAAGCAAGCCAGAACAAACCTTTTGTAGAGTATTGTTGAATTCAAAAGCTGGTAGCTGTGACTTCCAGGCCTTGCCACACAACCCTTTTCTGTGCTTTGGAGGTGGCTGCAAATCTATATTAGAGGATGAAGGTGCACTTGTGACACTCAAGGAGGCTTAACGACAGAGGCAGATGCTTTGGGGAGCTCTGGGGTCATTGCATGGACTGTGTGACTTCATAGCTGAGCAGATGGAAACTGCTGCTGAGGATGCAATGCTCTTATTTTAATGTCCTTGCTAGAGGTTTTTGGTGCATGAAGTTTCTGTTAAACCAGTTTGAACTGGTTCACTCTCATATTTAGAAACTATCCCTGTTTATGCTGTAGAATTACACCCTGTCAACAAAGCTTCCTTTCCCTCTAATCCTAGTGTTTTGGGAGAGAGGGAGGTCTTTTCCCCTTTCCCTGAAGCCTGAGCTAATCTGTTTTAAATGGAAAACAGAATTGCCCAGAAGTTGCCTCTTGCCTGCCACTCTTCTGCTGATCCTTCCACCACTCTCACCTGCTCAGCCATGCAATTCCACCCTCCTTCCCCTTATGTCCCTGTTCAGCTGCTAAGGGACGGATCAGAGACAGGATCTGCTCAGAGCACAACTCTGTAGATAAAGGGAAGAGCTGATACAAAGTGTGTGCCCAATATCATTCTTCCCATCACCACGTATATGCACATCCTCAGCCAGGCTTCTTCCTCTTCTTCTGCATTCCCATCACATTACTGTCTTAAGTGCACAAGGCTGTAAAACCCATGCAAATACCTGGCCATCCAGAAAATGAGGAAGCTTCTGAAGGATTCTGCTTGGGAGTAGTCAATGAAGGCAGATACTGCTATTTGAATACTAAAAGCATTGTGTACTGGGGAAACTTCCACTGTTGGCCAGCCCTGGGGCAACTGGGTGAGGTCCAGAAGGAAGCCCAAGTACTAAGAAAATAGCTATTTGTTTTCATCAGTACTTTTTCACCACTAGGCTCCTCTTTTTCTGCAAGGCCATGGTTGCAAGGAACTGATCTAAGATCTCATGTGCTGTACCTCACAGCTGATGTTTCACAACCCACTGCAGCTTCTCCAAGACTGCCAGACATTTTTGTCTCCATGCTCTAGAGGCAAACTGGGCTCTCTCTTGTGGGTGCCAGTCCTCACGTTGCCCAGTGTCAGCCAAGACCACTTGGTGGGCCAGACTGGAGGAACATTCCTGTCTTTTGCTGGGTGAGATTTCAACTGGGCGAGCTTTCAGCTGGGCTGTTCCTCTGTGTTAGTGGGAGCGTTCAGACATGCATTGCAAGACAGGGCAGGACCCCTGTGTGAACAGCAGAATTGATAGTGAAAACTGAGCCCAAAAGCTCAGCAGGACAACTCAGCCTGTCCTACAGCTAGTGCCCACTGAAGAGGTAGGACCATGCTCTGGCTGCTTTCATTACATTAGCACTGTACCCCCTGAAACATCCTGGCAAAAAGTTATTAGCTCTTCAGGAATTTGTTTTCTGCTAGTGCAGCTTCTTGAACCACCTCCCCAGGGCATCAGCTGAACATCAGGACTGGCAGGAGAAAACCTACACGAGTGTGCATTGGAGAGCATCTCTGAGGGAAGCTAACCCAGAAACATCAAACCATACCCATCACCCCTGACATCTCCCCCAGCCTTGTATGCTCTACATCACTGGACTGAGACTCTAGAAAACTGTATCCAACTTCTGCTTGTTGTCCAGCAAGTCACATCCCTGCTCAGTGTATCTCTTCATACACGAATTGGGAGTAACTCAGCCCAGTGGTGGCTTGGAGAGCTTTCCCCTGCCCCGCTGGCAGCGGGGCTGGTGCCTGGGGCAGGTGGCTCACCAGCTTTCCTACTCTGGCCCAGGGTGCTGGAGCTGAGAGGACCAGAAGTGCTGCCCCAAACTGCCCTCATCCTCCCTTTCACATGGACCTGCAACCTCATGAAAGGCTCCTTCTTACCCATGCCTCCAGGCTTTCTGTAAATTGCCTCATCCAGCTGCTGAAAAAAGGGGGCTTTCCCAGCTTTCATTTAATCACCACTGTGTTCAGGTTTATGTTAATTTAACCAGCTGTGGGCTGGAAACTCTTCTGACAGCCTGTTCCGAAGAGGCTGTGAGGGAGGAGCCAGGAAATGGCAGTGGTGAAACCTGCATGTAAAACTGCAGAAGCTTCTCCCTCCTTGAGCCTGGATTTTGGCATCAAAAGAAGCAGGCTGTGGCAGCCCAGGAGAGCAGACTCCAGCAGAACTTGCGTTTGGGGCAAAAGCAACCACTCATTTGGCGTAAGTGACCTGAGACAGCAGGCTAAGGATTGCCTAGCAGGGTTGTGTGTGTGCCGATCAGCAGGTCAGGAGAAAAGCTGCTCTCAATAGAGATTTCTCTTCCCAGGAAGAGATGCCCTGGGCCCCAGCTTGCATCCCGGGAACCATGCACTCCAACATTTCGGCCACACAGTCATTGCATTGTACCTAAAGAGAGTACTTAAGGCCACTCAGTCATGATTTCTCTCTGGGTGAAAAAACAAAAGTGCTGGTAGTACTTTTCTTTTGGTAGCTCTGAAGAACTTGGCAGGTTTCTGGGCTGGAGAGAACCAAGCCCTCTGTTTCTACTCCACTCCCTTTACTCCAGTGAAGTTTCTCCAGAAGGTTTTTGGAGCTGAGTTGTTCTCAAATCTCACACAACCTGCAGACTGAGTACTCCCTCTGCCTTCTCTTTTCAGCAGAAACAAAGCAGAAATGCACAGTCATCGTCTCCAGGCTTTGAGAAGTAACTGGGGAAATGAGGATGGCAGGGAGCACAGGATGCATGTCTTTCCCTGGGAGATAACTATCTTACCTGACTCCATCCAACAAATGCCTTTTCTACTCCGTAGATCCTAATGACTTTTCTTCCTAATTGATGCATAACTAATGAAATCCAAAACAGTTAATCTCAGCTTGTAAATGCCTTTGGAATCTCCTACTTCTTCAAAATGAAGAAGGGCTCCTGTGCCCAGGTATTTGCAATTTTAGTTGAGTGCTGCCTCTTCTCACCAAGCTCAGAGCTTGGCTAAATCTTTAAAGTCTGTAGGGCAGGAGATAGACAGATGTTCTGGATGCAGGGGGACCATTTCTCTTCTGTATAGAGAGGATGGTGCCAAGCTGTGACGACTTGTGAATATAGCTGGTCCTGTCACCACGGTTTCTTCTGCCACCTCTTTTGGCAGCCAGATGCACCCCATGGTCAGCTGCAGAGAGGACCAAATCCTTCTCTGCCACCATCCCACAATCACTTGCTTCTCAAGGCCTGCAACAGAAGCACCACATGTGAACCAGCCTTTCCTCTCCAGAGCCACCTCCAGGGCCTGTGCAGGGGCCTGTGGCCAGGGTTGCAGCTGACTGACACGCTCATCACAACACGTCTCAGCCACCTCCCCTCCCCAGGAACACCACCAGCAAACAAACCCCACTTGCTCAGTGCTGCTCCGCGCCCCAGTTCCCACTGCAGTTACTGGGCAGACTGGGCTGTGGTCAGGCAGCGGGCAGGTAGAACCAGTACCTGAGGCATGACCAGGCTTGTTCGAAGTCTAACTTCCTATTGCTCTTGTTTGCTCCCCTCCTCTTTGGTTTCCCATAAACTCTACCTTTGTTTGACTCTCAGCACTCCCTTCGTTCCTGTTTTTCCCCCCCCTCCCCGAGACTTCCAATATGCATTGCAAGATATCTGGAACTGCCAGACGGTGGGGCACAACCCAAATATCACAGCATCAGGCAGATAGCATCTTTCTTCAGTCACAGAAGCACTGTATCTTTCTCTGTGTTCCTGGGACCCTGTAAACTTTCTGCACCAGGTGTAATGTTGTCAGAAAAGGAAGCGGTAATAGATTTTTCCAGTTGGAACCACTGAGAACATGTTGGCACTGTGCAAAGCAGTCTAATAGCAGTCTGGGTGGGACACTCACAAACCTTGCAGACAGCACCATGGGAACCCTAAGGACTGAAAATGTGCCTTGGCTGCAAAAAACAGTGCCTCTGATTCCAAGAAAGCTAGCATCACTTGTGTGTCCTACAGCACAATTCAAGATAAGGAAATGTGCATCCCAGTGTTTCTACATGAGACCCACACTCCAGCTCCGAGTCATAGGAGATCTCCAGCAGCTATGTGGAGGTAAAAATGACCTGGCTGTCTCCTCACCCACCTTAATGGTGTTTTTCAGCAAGGCTGAACCAAACTGCCCTCTCCAGGGTACCTTTCTTCTCCTTGGAGCAGAGGATAAAGCAACTCCTCCTTAGTATGTTTAGAGCTTGACTGGCCACCTCCTCATGACTAGGCTGCTGCCTTCACGTCTGCTGGGGTACTGTTCTCCCATCCCTGGTGTCTTGGGTCAGTTTGTGTGAGCCCAAACATGTGGGTGGCTGATGGGGGCAGAGTCCTTGTCCCAGGAAAAAAAGTGATGGTTAGGAGGCCAGGCTCCCACCTAGGGACCCCGTTACAAAGGAAGAGCCAATGCAAGGGTGCTCCTTCACTCTGGCCACTGAATGCAATGAGACAAACTGTGTTCTGTTCCTAACGAGGTCTATGCTTGTTTGTGCTCCTGTTAGAGTGGGGTAATACATGTTGCACAGAGCATGGTCCAGATTTCTCAGGGAGATGAATGATGTGAAGATGAGCAAAACTCAGGAGCCCTCCCCAGCGGGATAGTAATTGTAAGGCATGACAGTCCTTTGAAACTGCTTTTGAACACAGGACTGGAAAGGGCCTCCTGACTCATGTCCACTTACCTGCTATTTTAGACAACTGTGTCATCTAGTAGTTTTCATAAACCAGACATGCTCAGTCTTCAAGGGGAGGGGTTTCTACACACCCTGTACCAACTGAAAACCTCTCCAGAACCTCCAGGCTCTGTGACCAAGAAACCATCTTCTACTTTCCAAACTGCCTTTATTTTTTTTCTAGTTTGTACCCATTTAGTTTGCATTAAAAAGGGGTCATTTTTTGCTTAAAAAGCTCCGTTTCTACTCCTAGCATCAGCAAGCTGAGAATCTAGTGCAGAGGCTAGCCAGTGGCTGTGTCTCAGTCTCCTAGCAGTTCATCTCAAACTGCAATAATTCACTTATCAGATGGTTAGAGCATTGGATCTTCTAGCTTCATAGGATTACAAATAAATCTCACAAAACAAAAGAGATTTCAGGAGTTCTTAAGGTGTATAATAAAGCTGAGACTTGCTGAATCACCCTAGGACAAATTAGAGGGACTGTCCTGCTGCCCAAGCATCCCGAGTAGGGGTGGATATCAAAGAGGATACTGACATAGCCAGTGACTGTTTCTAAGTCACTTGTTTGCCAGCAGTGCTCAGACAAAGTTTAAACAGGGTGAGGGGAAAGCAAACCCTCCTGTTCTCATGACAAAATGTGTTTTGGCATAGCAAGATCAGTTTGTTCATTTAGATAAAAGGCCCTCAGTTTACAACCTGCTGAAACTCCCAGGAAGCACTCCTGCACCTTTGCAATGCCTCTCCAGTCCCCAGGATTTAAAGCCTTCTACATTATCATTGCTGAATTGAGGCAGCTATTTAAATCAGGGATGGAGACTCCATTGATGCTGTCTGCTTCATAGATGCAAAAGAAAGAGATCATCCCAGCTCTGAGGAGTTTATTAGCTGACGCAAGCATGACCCCCTGCCATTAAAACCTCCTGGAAGCAAGTCAGATTGATGCTCCACTGATAAACACATCAGCAGCTGAGGAGCTGTGCACAGTGCAGCTCCCATAATTACTAACTCTGGTTCAAAGGCTTTTATGCAAAGGAACAAGGCGCACCAAAACAGTGTTGCAGCCTGTTACACACCGCAGTGCTTTGCTGGGATGGAAGGGCTTGCCCTGTCAGACAAGCCTGATTTTCATGTCCCTGTCCTCTTCATAACACAGAGGTAATTCCTACTGGTAAGGAGGTTATTGTTCCCCTTTTAAGAACAGGAGCTGGGAAAGTACACGCTGGCTAAGGAGATGAAAAGAGATTTTAGGAAAAAGGGAAGTGCCAGTCAGAAAAAAAAGGCTGTTCTTCTGATTGGAAATCTGTCCCTATGAACAGATTCCCTGTCACCAGCAGTGCCTGAGATGAAAGTGACAGCTCATTTGTTCTGCCCTTACTGCCAACAGTTGAGCACATCTGTGCATGTCATGAAGGAGCTTGCAGAAGACGTGTGCTTTTTCTTCATGTCTATATTGCCCCTCTGCTCACAGAGTTGAGATCTGGGGCCTTTGAAAATCAGTCTGTGTTCAGCACCATCTGGAAAACTCTGTAGGACATGAGCTGCCACCAGACCAGCCTCTGCCGTTTCAGGGTGCTCACTGAGCCACTCTCACCAACTTCAGAACCAGCTTCTTCTTGTGCAACTCGCAATCAGTGATGCATATTATGAGCGGGCAGCTTCCTTACAGCCAGAGCAGTATTTATTTTGCAGCTAGATGCTTTGTGTAAAGCAATCATACCCTGCTCAGTCAGCACTGATGAGGCAGGACTCTTCAGGCAGCATCCCATGTGTGGGGTGAATCCCCTCAGGAGCTTCCCACCCCTTGCAAGAGGCATGCCCTGAGTTTTCAAGGGCTCCAGCCCTTCTGCACAAAACTAGATTATCCCTTAGTGACTTTCACCTGTTTATAGAGATGTGGTTTATTTTCAGTCAGCTGTTTTCCTTCTTGCTCCTTTTTCCTTCTCAACCTCAGAACACCATCCCAGTGTGCTTGCACAGAAGCCCCCCAAAGCCAGATCTACAGACAGTGCATCCAAATTAATGCAGAGCAGCAGAGATCTCTCCTAGCTGGTGGAATGCTCAGAGGTGGAGGGGAGAAGTAGAGGGGGATTGATCCTCACAGAATGATCCCAGCAGGCACCCATCATTTGTATTTCTCCAGCTTCATTTCATACCATGGCAGGTGTGATGTGAAATGCTCTGTTCCCTGATCAGCTGGAGAGGTTGTGCTGGAAGTCTGTGCCCTTTTAAACCCCCAGATTTCTTTTGCTCTCTTGCAAACACTTTCTTGGAACACAGAAGGCACGGATGAGCAGATTGCTAGGCCAGGGCCGCCTGAGTGTTTATTTGCAGAGTCAGGATCTCCAAAAGGCTAAGGTAGGCTTTGGTGGGGAGGATGACTACAGCCAACACTCACAGACAGTCGGTGTTGGCAGGGTAAGTTTAATAGCAAAGGCATTTACTAGTAAGTAGTAATAATGTTAATGGTAACAAAATATCTACTTTATATTATGCATAATATAAATAGATTTCACTTTCATTCCAAGTGTTACAGCTTGCTGAAATTCCATTTCTTCTCTGGGGCATATATTTCTATTACTATGGAATATTTCTAGTAAGTATACCAAGGCAGATTTTTGTTGTGACCTGCACTAAACCTGGGGATTTCTCTAGGACAGAAAATCTTTCCCCCTAGGAAACCATTAGTCCCTTCTCTCCTAAATGAAAGAAGCAGTATGCTCTGCTCACCTCTAAGATGCCCCCTGGCCACAGAGCCAAGGGATCTCAAATGGGATCTCCTTCCAGCTTTGGCTCTTAGGGCCTCAGAGCTAGAAGGGCTGGAGGTGCAATTTGTTTCTTCTCAGCAGGAAGGTGGGAATTCTGAAAGTGTCTGAGTGTGGTTGGGTTTCTCTGGGGTTCATTCAGACCCACGGCCAAGAACAGGCCTGTAGTCCAGCAACCCTGGCTGCATCACAGTGGATGATCACCAAAATAGGACTGTTCCACCCCAAAATCCATTAGAAAAAGCTAATCTATCAAAATGTGAAAATGTTGGTTAGATAATTCCTGATGAGAACCAGCTTGTAGCCCTCCTATGGATTCCACTAGGTGAGGTGAAAAAACAGGGATTTGGAGTACATGGGGCTGGGTAGTATGTGAGCCTTGCTCCTTGTCATGAGAGTTTCCCAGGCGTGGAATGACCAAAGGCAGCTGAGGTCTCCAAGCAAAGGAGATGTCTGGAAGAACCTCGCAGGGGGAAGCGATCTTGCAATGAGTCACCCTAGGCTCAGGTCTGATATCCCTGCCTAAAGAGGCAGAGGTAATTGCTTCTGATTAATGCTGGCAAACCTCTGTGAACTCCAGTGAGGATATGAAAGGACTGACATGCCTCTTTGAGATGGGGGTAAGATAGAGTACAGCCAAGTGTGGGAAGAAAATTAAGTTGAGATGTACTTTTTAATTACCAATAAAGCCATGCTCTAGGATGGAGGTTTGAGAGCAGAACTTGGTCTCTTCCTACTCCTATATATATGCTTCTTGATGTAAAGAAAGGAGTTTAAGGAAGAGCAACCAATGCTTGCTGTAGAGTCCCATTTGTAACATGTAAATGTTTATGTTGCTCCCCCCCCCACCTCCCCCATCCTTTCTTGCTGGGAGTCTATAATAATTTATACCACAGATGTAGCCAAATATTTCCAGCAAGTGCCAATAAAACACAGAAAGGCAGCATCAGTGAAGTCAACACTGATATTTAGCAGAAGCAAAAGTACCCCTTTACAGTCTGGCTATCCTGGATGAGGCAGAAGGAAGGCTGGACTATGGAGTTTGCCATTCCCTGTTGGCAAACCCCGCAGATGCTCAGCAGTCCTGCTTCATTCTCTTCTCTGGAAGAGGGAGGGGGAAATGGACCAATATGAGCCTGATAGCAAGTGGCAGCAGGAGCCTCTCTCTTGGATGCATCTCTTTGCACCTGAGAGTCTCTCTGCACCCCAGTTAGGAAGTGTGATCAGAGGTTGGTGGCAGTGAGCTAGCTGCTGCATCCAGCCACATCAGATACTGTGCCAGCCCAGCAGCACAGACAGCGTGGGCTCAGGCACTCCTGCCCATTGGCTGCTTCCCAGAGAGCTGGTCTTCTTGGAAACATGTGCTGCTCTTGTCTCACTGATCTTCTCTACTAATCTATGCAGAGGTGTCTCAATAGTCAGAGTCTCTTCCTCCTCCCCCCATCCTACATGATAGGCTCAGGGTGGGATGCTGTTTCACCACCCATAAGTAAAGCTGGTTCTGAGTCTTGTTCGGGAACAGTTCTTCCTGTGGTTGGGCTCCCAGACCTCCTGCCTGTTTGTTTCTCATCCACCTTGGCTGTGGCTATGGTCAGATAGGTCTGCCCGTGCTACAGGCACTAGGTGAAAGCAGCAGAGCCAGACATGTCCCATATTCTGCATCTTGGGTTAATCTCTTTATTTTTCTCTGGGAACTTGATAGTAGGAGCTATATGGAGATACCACATTTCATTCTTCCTTCTCTCCAGCTACATCACCCAGGTGGCACATGTACCATTTAATGAACAGTATGTATAGAGCTTCCTTTTAATCATCTCCTGACTTTCCTGATAATGGGGTTTCAGGATTCCTTCAACAGCTCTGAAGGTTAGAGACATTTGCTCCAAATGAATACTGAATTTCCCCCTTACTTGCCTGAACCCCAGAGCTGGAGCTCTAACCACAGAGTTTGGTTTCCACATCTCTCTGGAAACTCACTGAAGACAAAAATGGAGACTGATGTCTGGACACATTTGTCCTATTTTGAGAACCACAAGGAGAAGCACTGTGATGTTCCTGGCAGTAACTCTTCCCCTGCTATGGCTCCCTGTGAATGCCAGTTAATAAATTTGTATCACACCCCATGTAGGAGAGGGAGCTCCATTTATGAATGGAAGAGGGAAAGAAATTCACCCAAAACCACACAGGGAAATGATGTAAAACCTGGGTTAGCACTTCCAGGTTTCTGGTGATAAAGACTATATTTAGACTTTCCCTCTCTCCCAACACCTAATGCAGTGTCTTCATCATCTGAAAAGACATGTCTGAAGATAGCAAATAAATGCAGGGCATGGAAAGGTGGGGTGCTGCTGTTACTGGTACTCACAAGGCAGCCAGGTGCTGCAGGATGTCCTGTTCCTCCCAAGGTATGGTTGTATTTTATTGATTAGCACGGAGTCCCCATATTTCAGGCTTAGCATCCTTTGTCAGGAGTCTTGTACAGGTAAGACTTTACTGTTGAATGCTATTAACTCTTGTTATTTCACAAATCTATATGGTTTACAAGAAATAAACCAAATCATTCTACAGAAGATACCACAAAATTAGATAGCCTCTCCTACCCACCCTTCAGATAATACACTGCTGCCCAGAAAATATTCCATCTATCATCTGCTCCATGTTGTTAAAACCCCTTAGCAAGAGAAATGAATATTCAGCTGTGCTATATATAGCACCATGTGTATTGCTATCCAGAGCTGGGAGTGCAGCCTTGGTACCCACACTCGGATCTTTAAACTTTGGTTTTTGCAAGCATTTTTTTCCCTGCAGCCGCTGAGTCTCTGGCTGGCTGGTGGCGTTGGCACTCTCTGAGAAGCCTGCCACTCTTCTTTCCTGGCAGAGGTTTCACAGGGTTTCAAAGTCTTCCTCCAGTGAAGTTATTAAAGGCTTTTGTTTATCTTGTGAAATCTGCCCTGTGAATGCTGACACTGACTGAAGTGCTGGGAGAGTTTCCCTGACTCTTCCTCTCGCTGTCTCTCACGGGTCTATTCCCATGAAAATGATCTCAGGTGTGCCGTGCGTCATCAGGCCGCCCCGGGCACTCTCTGACTTACTGGCAGGGAAGATGAATGCGCAGTTTCTGAAGCTCTGCCTGTGGCTGGGTGCTCCTCCTGCCTCCCGGCCTGCCACAGTGCTGCGGAGAGCCATCCCAGCCATCCCAGCAGCTCTGGCAGCAGCAGCCACCAGCCATTCCCAGGAACACGCCACTGCCTGGGCAGGTGAACCAGCAATGGGTTTGCTGCAGGAGGGCAGCTTGGACTCTACAATACCACCCAAAACCCATTTTCACTGCTCTGGCAACATTTTCCCATCTTCTCTCACACCTACCCCACAGGGATGAAGCCTCTGCTGGGAGAACCAAATCCTCCCATCACAGCCCCCACTCTAGCACGTGATGATGACCTTCCCCTTTGGATGAGAAAACACCTCAGTCTGCACGGCTGGGGCGTTCGTGCTCGCTGCCATCGATATCCCAGCTAGATCCTTGGCTTCTCCCCGTGTCCCTGTTGGCACCAAGCTTTGTAACCAAGTGTTCACCCGGAGAAGCAGGGGGTACAGGGCAAGACACTTATGGGGATGGTGGAGGAAGGACAGGCCCATTACTTGAGTGTCCTTAGCCCCCCAGAGTCTTAGCAGTGGTGATGGCACCACCAGCACAAGTGCGTGTGGCCTCCTGGAAACCACCAGCACAGGGAAGGGGGCTTTGCCATCCATGCTTGACTTGCTAACCCGTGCTCTCCTATCCATTCTTCTCTCCAGGACCACAGAGGTCGAGCTCTCCCACCCTTGCTGCCAGGGGAGCCTACTCTTTCAGGTGGGCTCTGGCTGCCTGCTGGGGGCTGGAGGAGCAGCAGGCACCATGCCCTGGCCAGAAAGCTGCAAGTCTGCATGCTCGCTGCTGCTGCAGTGCTGGCCTCTGTGCCGCAACCTTGGGGAAGGTTTCAGCAGCACCTGGCTCACTTTCTGAGAAAACAAGGAAAGAGAGATTTACCCTAAACCCTGGGAAGCCCGTGTATTTTCATTGTATTTTAATTTTAAGAGATTGTCTGCCCCGCCCAAGATTATCTCATGGGAAAGAAAAGCCTGGCTCAGTGACTCGTGGTGAAACTTGTCCCCAAGCCAAATTTCCCCGCACCTGATGTTCCTCCACAGCAGCAGAAACCAGAGTATTTCAGTTCACAACACTGCCCCAGGGGCAGCACTGGGGGTGAGGGTATGGAGGGGGAGGATGGGACCCACATCTCCTCCTGCTCTTCCAGAACAAGTCTGGCAAGTTTGGATGCCAAGAGGCTCAGTCCGGGAGCTGGAAAGGGCATGGTGTCACCCTGGGAACTGGGATCACGTGGGGCTGCAGCAGAGGGAACCTGTCTCAGGGATACGTTTAAACATACCCTGCTCTCTTGTGCAATAGGTCTTTGCAAGTACAATGCTGTATTTATACGGTGGGAACGGAGAGCCCAGGGCTGGACTCCACAGAGGCATGAGTAAGCAGCTTCCAGGAGGCCCAGGTGCTGGCTGGGCCAGCTCTTTGATTCCTCTTCTGGGAGCAGATGCAGACTGGGAGCTGGGTCTTGACCAGCATCTTCCAGTACAGGGAGGACAGACTTGGAGCCATATTGTAAAATTGGAATGGTTTCTTTTTATCTCCCAGGCCCCCTACAGAGAGATTTAGCATGGCCCCAAGACAGGCAGAGATGTAAAGAAGAGCCAAGATCTTTAAGCAGACCAAGCAGGCCAAGGACAGCCTCCTGGGCACAGAGGACTCTCAGCAGGATTGGAAGAGCAGCAGTCTGACTGAAGTACAGGCAGCAAGAGGACAAACATTTCTTGTGGTGCCAGTGCCTGTCTGAGCAGTGCCTCTGCCCACTCCTGCTCCTCTGGTGCTCCCACGCTGCTCTTTGCAAGGTCACAGAGGAACACGGGAGGGGAACAGTCTGGGCCAAACCAGGGGCAGGAAGACATCAGGAGCAAAGCTGAAGCAGGCTACTTATCTGTCATTACAGCTGGGAAAAGTCAAACCGGACCCTGCTTCCAAGCTGGAAATGGTTGCTTAGTTGATAAATAGCATTAAACGTGGAGCAATCTGAAGAAAAAAGCTAGTTCACACCTGAGGGCTAAGTTGGGGGTGTTAAGAAGGTGAAAAGGTTGTTAACACAATCATACCCCTCTCAGGAAATGGGGGGATGATGCCATTCCCTGGTAATTGCATTTCAACAGGGTTCAAGCACAGTCGGGTCCCTGCTGCTGGATTCATGTCAGCTCCTGACCTGGTAATAATTCAGCCTCCCCCTTCAAAGAAAATAGAACAGGACCTACAGGGCATTCAGATCTCCTGAAGACAACTTCCAGACTTGCCTTTCAGGCACTTGAAGGAGGCTGTGTTGAGTCAGACGAAACTTGGTATTATTTTGGGGATTAATTCCCAGTCAGGGTTCATTGGAAGCTCAGGAAAGCATTGCCAGCTGGGAACCTTCTTGGCACAGTTAAGCCCATATAGGGTGTGCTACCTACAGAGAAAGAAAACAAAAGGGGTTCCCACACTGTGTTCCTACCGTTGCTGCCACCCAAGCTCAGCTCCCTAGGGAGCTGAGAGCACTTGGGCTCCATGCAGAATTACACAACATGGTGTGTGCCCGAACTGAAGGACTTGCAGTGTTGTTTATGCTGGTGGGAAAGCCCTGATGAGTTACTCTGCTGCATGCAGGACTGTGCAGGAGTCTGCTCACCAGGATCTAGGTCAGAGACCTGAGCAAGAAGAAAGGTAATAGGGAGTTTCTACCCCATAGGCGCATGGGGTTTTTTTAGCATTTCATGCTGAGCTTTGCACTAGGGAGCAAGTCAGATAAACTAATCATAAGGATCCTTTCTAGCATTAAAGTAAGTGGCACTCATGGAATCGGCCTAGTAGTAATGGGCTTGGCTAGCTTCATCCAACTTGGTGGGGTGGTTTGTGTTAGCAACAGTCTCCCAGGAACTCTCCTGTCCTCTCACCATCATCTGAAAATACAGGTTGGTCAAGCAGCACTGCAATGCAGAAACAAGCCCAAACTGTACCAGAGCCAGGTAGTAGCACAGGTCCAGTGATACACAATGGAGAGGGCTAGAGCAAGGTTTTAAAGACACCTTTGGTGGCTTTAGTAGGACACTCCATTTACTGAGATGGATTCACCCCTGGCCCCAGGAGCTCAGCTTTGTTCATGAGTTTCAAGGAGTTTTAGGGTGCTCATTGTGCACATGACAGGATATGGCTCAGTGGGATGACTCACACTGCATAAAGTTAATTCACACTTTGCTGCTATTTCCATTCACAGGTTCTTCTGTAAGCTTTAACGCTGGGAAGCTGCAAAACTAGGAGCTGGCTCCAAATAACCTCCCAGGTTGCTTTCCATCTAGCAAACAGCAAGCTGCTGGAGGACAGTGTTGTTTCAGGCTTTGCCAAATTAAAAAAAAAAAAAAAAGAGTTCCCAAATATTTTATCAGCAGTAATTTCCTATTCCTTTCTAGTTTCTGAATCACATTTGCTCATTAGCTGTGCTCCATTGTGGTACTGTCCATTTTCTTTCCCACCTGCCTGCTGAACCCCAGAAGTCTCACTTCCCAGCCCTCTGCCTTTGGAGCAGCTATGGAGCCCCAGATGTGGGCAGACAGGAGCCCTTACCTACCTGTGGTGCTTCTCATAAGACTAAAGGATGAGTCCTGTGAGCTGTCTTGCTTAGAGCCTTTGTGTCCTATGTGACACGGGCAAAATTTTTCAATGCTTGCACAGTGTTAACTATCAAGGTAAGTTAAATAGTGCTGATGGCTAAATTGCCCACCAGCCTAATGATAGAGCAGCATGCTGTTATTAAGGCTCCAAATGCAGGTCCTACCTGGGCTTGTCTCAATGAGTGCTGGGAGGGCCTCCGGACTGGTCCCCGAATGGTGGCTTGTAGGGAGGGGCACTGAAAGCCTTGGATATTTGTTACTTACACCCCCTCAGCAGCCTCCACCCTCAGTGGCTGCTGAGGGAGAGGAAAATTAACCAAGGTAACAAGAGGACCTTGGAGGGTTTCAGCTATGAGGAGATTTTTTCCATTGCTAGTAGTGGTTAGGACACGGAGGGAGAAGTGAAGCGATTTTCCTCGTATTCTGTTATCAGTAAAATGGAGTAACTCCTCCCCCATCTTTAAGCTCAGCTTCCTTTGCACTGACAAAATTACAAACGCTAATTGTGGACATAAAAAAAATTTATTTAAACAAATATTACACACAATCACAGAGGAAGAAAGCAGCTCTCAGTACAATTTTCCAAAATGAAATAATAATAATAATAATAATCCCTGTTTCATACCAAGCTACTGCAGGACAACCCTTGCTCTCCCTAGAAGGAGGGAAAGCTGGTGTTCTTTCCACCTGTGGATTTGCCCCATAGGGGCATGGTATGCTCCTTAGCAGGTCACACCACAGCCCTTGGTCTCACAGGCTAAAGAAATGCATAAAGACCCAACAGACAAACTGAACTAGTGATACAGCAAAGGTGCCTGTAGAAGTAAGAAATATATGCAGGGATACATCGCTGAGAGCCTTGTTCAAGAAGTGATGTCCTGCCTAGAGGTGTGTAGGACAGGTCACTTCTAGCTACTGCCTCTGCACTCTCCATCTCTTAGGACTCTTCACTGCACCTGGATGGCACTTCAGTTAGGGAAGTCCTTTCAACATACAGCTCATTTTGCCACGCCATCCTTTTCAGGTCTCTACACCTTACCTTATAAGCAGCTCCAAGGCTGTGGGCCACCTCCCTTTGCATGAAGACCTGCCCACCTCTTTCACACTATGACACAGCCCAGGGAGACAGCAGGCTTGTCTCACGTCCTGGGGACTACATGAGCCACACCATAAAAAGAGATGGTTGTGAGAGAGGTTTGCAGGCATCTAGAGCCATAGTGCATTACTTGCATTTGTTTTTTTACAGGCCCACTAGCTCAGGTATGCTTGCTTTTGGTGCAGGGCAAACAATCCACAGCTATATCACCTTCTGTCACATTACTCCAGAACGCCCCCAAAGTGATGGGCTATGGTCAGATGCAGAGAACCCCCTGAGTATTGCAGCATTGCTTGAGAGACCTGTCATGCTCTCTGCTACATAAACCAGAACGAAATGTCTCAGTGAAAGATGTTTCAGAAATTGATGAAAATTCTGTAATAAAATGCTAATAGACTCACTGGGAAATTAATTCCCTGAGAAACAGGTGAGATGGAACAGAGGAAACATAGTGGATGTTTTTTCTCTGGCAGGAACTTCATGGATTTCCTTCTGCTTTTGATCTCAACAGATCAAGCAGTGACTTTTAAAAAAGGGAAGCACAACAGAAAGAAGCCCTGAGCTCTCCATTCCTGTTCTGCAGCCTCAGGAAGAACAGCACAAGGCAAATTATGTTCTCCTACTTAGATCTGAAACAGTAGATTTTACTGACCAAGAGGAATGCTCTCTCACTACAACCTCCTCCTTTTGATTTAGAACTTTATGTACGGACAATATTGCTTTGAAATTGTGATCACTAGCAAATTTTCCAGGTCCTTAGAAGAGTCTCTGAATATTAGCGTCTCAACTAAGTAGAATCACAACTTTCATTTAACAGTGTTCATTCTTCTTTCCTTCTCCATCTCCCTTTCTTCCTTCCATCTTTTTCCTTTTTATTCCCTTCCTTTTCTTCATTCTCTTTCATTACATGCATGGCTCTCCATTCCACCCCTTGGTAGTGTTATAACCCGTTGCAACACAGTTTTGTCTCTCTTAGACAACAGAACCACTCATCACTGTTCCTCACCTGTTCTTTCTCTCAAAACACCAAATGCACAAAAGGCTTTTCACAATAGGTCCCCATATTCCTGACTGCCTCTTGAGACAGAACAATAGCACTGGCATCCACTGGACTACAGAGTTCTCTCAGAGAATGTTTTGCTTTAAGAATTGCTGTAGCTCCCACTGCACTTTCTCTTCAGCTTTCTAGTACCTTTAGTTAGGAAAAACCTTTTCAAAGGTACTCAGAATACAGGGCCTTTAAGAAAGAGCACCCATTTTTCACAGCCAGGTGACTTCTACCTGTTCTGGCAAGCAGAATCAGAAGGGGAACCCAAGTCTCACGTTACAAACTCTGCAGCCCATAACTGACCATATTGCAGTCACCTGTAACTGGCCCTACACGGCTCTCTGCCAAGCCTGTAAATCAGCCCAAACATAAGCAGACTTCAGAAGTCCCTCACGTTTATGATGCTGTGTCAGGATTCCAGAAGTGTATGGGCTTCAGATAGAAAACTGGTCATTTTGAGCAATGTTAGGAACCTGCCTGTACTGGGATAATGAGTCTCGATGTATTAAAGGCTCCCATTAGTCTGGGACACTACAGACATGTCTGGCAGGTAGTTGTAGCTGCCTGGACCATTCCACATCTCAGCTCAATGGAAATCCAGTTCATGTCTCCTAGGCATCTGATACTGCAACCCAGCAAGAGCCGGGTTTCCAAGCCCAGCAGCTTATCATACCCTCCTCACTGGGGCCATAGGAGCAGTCACTCCAAGAAGGTGCAGAGCCAACACTGGCATCAGGCGTTTCTTTTCCCCCTGCCTCACAGCAGCTTCAGACAAAGCAAAAGAACTTCTTCCAGCGGCACTTGGAGAGAGTTTTGATGCCTTTGGCGGTCATCTTCTTTTCCTGCCGTGCTTTGTGCTCAACACCGCTGACAATTGCCATGTCAAAAACTTCTTTGAGGTTCTTCTGAGTCAGCGCTGAGCATTCCAGGTAGGCTTCAGCCCGGATTTTGTCCGCTAGACCTTCTGCCTGAGGCCGGGGCACAGGCTTCACATGGTAGCGATCCAGGCTGATGAGGACATTGACATCGTCCCGCAAGTCTGCCTGTGTCCCCACTAGCAGCACCGGTGCCCGTGGGTTGTGAGTTCGTATCTCAGGGATCCATTTCTCAGTAATGTTTTGGAAGGAGCTTGGGTTCACCACACTGAAGCAGACAAGGAAGACGTCGGTGTCGGGGTAACAAAGTGAGCGCAAACAGTCAAAGTCCTCCTGTAGAAAATGGAGGAGGGGAAAGAAAAAAAGTCTTCATTGGACTGATCTCCTAACAGCATGATGCTGCTGTGGCTTTTTCACACATTAACTAGGACAGCAACACCCTCAGAGGAGGGTATTGTACTGACTTTTTGGCCATGCTATGGTTCAGACATAAGTTTCAGAGCTGAGGGAGTCTGTCATTCACCTGTCTGGGACAGCCATACCAGTGAGTGGCTGATGCTGGACTGGTGCATTTCCTTCCTCCCTCCCCAGTTAAACACTGCCTTCCTAAAAAGCCTGCAAACAATCACTGTCCTACATGACCAGAGCCAACAGCTGCTTAGCAGAGCTTACCTGTCCAGCAGTGTCCCACAGCTGGATCCTGACTGGGGCTCCATCCACCAGGACCTGCACTGTAGCAGAAAGAGAAAAAGGATGAGTCTAAGGGAGTTGCCCAGCCCACACCCGTACACTCGACAGGCTTTTCCCCAGAGCACTCTGGTTTATATCCCACTGAATAAAGCTTGCTGAAGTGACTCAAGACTGTCCTCCTTGCTAAGCATCCTCCCAAACCTCACTAAGACAGCTGCAGTTTTCACTGGGAACATTAAGAGACCTGCAGTAGACTTTCTGATTTGGTTAGCACTCAGGTGTTTTGGGCTCTTCCCAAGTATTTTGAAATAATAGTTCCTTATTACTGGACAACTTCTCCTCTAGAGAAGAAGAGCCCTTTGTCCAACGGTGCCCTGAGAACAACTTGTTGTTCTTCTTCCACAACCCAAGAAAGCAGATAAGGATAAACACAAACAGAAAACTTCATCAGCTTGCTCCTAGCTTCTTGGCCAAGGGTCCACATAAAACAAGCTATTGAAGATTTTTTTTCCCATTCAGGCCAGACATTTGGCCTTAAAAAAGAATTAAAAAAAAAAATAAAAAATATATATATATAAAGGAGAAAAAGGGAGAAGTGTTTCTGTGAGTGTCCTAGCTAAAGAAAAGCAAAGACCTAAACTCAACTTTGAAAAGAAGAAGCTAGTAAGGAAAAAGTGATGAGTGAAATTTCCTTCAGAGAATATCCACACACTGAAAAACTGCTGAGTTACACACGTAAGGCCTGCTCCCATTTCACTCCCTAATCACAGAAAGCCTTCATGTGGTATCAGCTGACTCAGACTGAGGGCTGGCAGGACCTCTGATGGAAATCTGGAATGAAACTGTTAGATGTTTAAGTGCACAGACACCACAGAGAGTGGCTGGGAACTGAGGAAAAGAAGAAATGGGTTGGGGGCACTGGAAATCCCCTGAAAGTTCTGAACATGGGGATGGGGCTGTGCTCTGATGAGTAGAGACAGACACCCTGGCTTAGGTGACAATGGCTGGCATGCTAAGCCCTCTTACTGTTCCCCAGGAAGAGGCTTCATTGTCGTTTTTGTTAAAAAAAACAACCAAACAAAATACCCCCCACAAAAAACCCACCCAAGCAAAACATAACCATAAAAAACCCCAAACAAACCCCAAAACAGAGGCAGGATTAATCTTTTCTGATTCTTTAAGTAATTAACCAGGTGAGTAAATGATAGAAACAACTGACTTAGTTTAAAAAAAAGCTCTTGGAGAAAAGAACTCCTCCCTGAAAGGAGTTTGGGGAGGAAGAGGGAGATGCAGACAAAAGATGAACTGAAGTTTGGTGGGAGACAGACTGAAGAAAAAAAGGAAGGGGTGGGTGCGTCCACCACAGTGCCACTCCTTGAGGCATAGCTGAAAGTCATCGCTTCCTTGTGACTGGGAAACGGTGGGTTGTTATCATATCTGCCCCAGAGGAGGAGAAACCTGTTCCTGATCAAAGAACCTGCTAGATCCTAACTTGATCTTCAAGGCACTGGGCATTTGCCTTTCTAGTATCTGGTTTCTTCTGTCTCACATTGGGAGAAGGAATTAGCATCTCTGAAATGTTTTACCAGCTTCAGAAGAAAGGCTCCACATGTATTACCTGCTGCTCTAGTGCTTGCACAAGGTTTTGTCCTATTTGCTGCTAGCCTAAGCTACACTAGCAACTCTGTGACAGCCCTCCAAATACCACCCTGCTAAAGTCCACACCCTCAGGATGAGGCTGGATTCTGGTACAATAGCAAAGGGGCCGGCAGAACAGGATAGATTGGTGGAGAAAGGTCACTGGGTCCACGTTTCACTCAAGGCTGCTCCACCTGTGACACCCAGCTGGAGGTAGCACCCAGAAAGATGTGGCCGGGTCACAGTCCCAGAGCCGTTCCCCTGATAATGCAAGACTTTCTCCTATCTCGTTGGCATTACAGTCCTGTGACCAGGATTAAGGTCAGGATGTAAATTGCTCAATTCTGCTGGCAGTTGCAATTACAGATGTTCCCCAAGAGTCAAGGGAACTGGGCTGAAATTTCTGAAATTGATCCTGAACTGTAATATCTGAATCCAGGTAGGGACTTTCTTCAGGTTTATCCAGGTTAACAGTGGGTGGGGTGGGAAGGGAAATTTCTTTATTCTCCCATTTCCTCCCAACAAGCAGAAAGTGAACTTCAGAAGACTAATTTTTAATGATTTAACTCATTTCTATCAGTTTAAAATCCTATACACCTCTGGAAGTCAGGCTTGGTACTTGGACATCCAGAGGGATGAAGCTACCTTCAAATTACTTGCTGCTGATGGGGGAGTCTCTGAATTCATACTGCCTCCACCTTTCTGGATTGCTTTCTTATGGATTTGCCCTATCAAAAAACGTGGAGGGTAATAACTATGGTAATTTCAAGCCTCTCTTAGCCCAAACCATACAAATCAATGTAAAGGGAGAAGAGAGAGTGGTAATCTTTCCCTTGGAGGGCTCAAGGGCTCCATATATCTGTTCCCCAAAGGGCTGCTGAACCCTGTTCCCAGTTCATTTCCTTCAAGTGACAGTGGAAGAGTCTGGTTGGGGTAAAGGCAAAGCAACAATTCCCAGTATAAGAGTGAGCAAATGGGGGGACATACAGAGGAACAAAATGCTCCCTCTGAGAAACCCTGAGACTATGACACACTAGATGTCTTGTTCCTGGTATGACTTGGGCCAATCTCTAATCTACTAATCTATTCTGTCATGTACTGTTGTGTTTCTTCATATCAAACGAAGATCAGAAATATCTCAAAGGGCTTTGTATTTTCCTAGGTTTTGTCCTAGACATTGGAGCCCAAAGGATGAGGAATGGAGAAGAAGAAGAAAAACAGCATTTAGAAAAGTGGAAGCTACTCAATTAACAGGAAGGGAAATTCTAGGCAGCCTTATAAAGCTCTTCAACTTTTTGGCAGCTTCTGTCCAATGCTGACTTCAGTGGACATGGGGAAAAGGGTATTTTTTCTGAGTTGGAGCTAGAAAGCCTCCAGTGCAATTCTGTGGTATTTCTGAAGCTAAAAAGCACCACCACCACAAAAAAAAAAAAAAAAAAAAAAAAAAAAAAAAAAGAAAAAAAAAAGGCCCCTTCTGTTTATTCACAGTAACACCACAAAACCAGGAAAGTGCCCAACTTCATACAACTTGCAAACCAAGTCCTGTTGGCACTGGCTTCTTCAACCAAGCTGCGAAATGCAGGACTTGCACCTGCTAAACTGCACTCAACGCCTGAAGGGCTCGTTCTGAGTTGCAGAAAACGCTCCGAGGCTTCTTGCCCCAGACCTTGCCCACCCTTCCCTCACACAGCCCACCCCCCCCGAACACCGCCGCTCCGGGCGGGCACTCCCCGCCGTCGGCCGGGGCCCCGCGGAGCTCGGGCAGGCACCTACCGGAGAAGGTGTCCAGGGCGGTGGGCTGGTACTCGTCGGGGTACCCGTTGGTGGTGTAGCTGACGACCAGGCTGGTCTTGCCCACGGCGCCATCGCCCACCAGCACGCACTTGATGCCCAGCTCCGGGCCGCTGCCCCGGGGTGGGCTGTGTCTCCGCAGGGCGGGCGAGTAGTCCAGGAGCTCTTGAGGGGGCATGGCGACGAAGGCACAGCACCGGGGGCTCGGCGGGGCTCAGCGCGGGGAGCGGCCCGGCGGGGCTGCTGCCATGCCCGGGCCGGCAGGCTGCTGGCGGGGCTGCCGTGCGGGGCCACCCTCTCCGTCCTGCCCGGCACCGCTCCTCCTCATCGCTACACCTGCCGCTCAGCGCCCAAAACCGGCCGACATTTCCATAGTCCCTCCCCGCCCCGCCCCGCAGGGAGGGGGCCCGGCCCGGCCACCCCCCCGGCCCCGCCCCGCTGGCCAGGCCCGCTGCTGCGCTGCGTGCGCCCCGTCGGCGCGGCCGCAAGCAGGGCTTGCTCTCGGGATTTCGGCAGGTGCCGCGTCGGACTGAGTGACTCCGTCTTGTGCACACACCAGAAAGCCGCAGTCCCTCCCTCTCCCCTGGTCTCCCCTGTCCCCCGCTTTTCTTTTCAAAAGCAGCAGCGCTGATGCATGTATTTCCAACTGCCTGGCAGCCCCACCTGGAACACCTGTGAGTTCTGGCATTTCTGGGAATAATATCAACAGTGCAACTCAGTATCGTGAGAAACAACAGAAACCAAATGACAGAAATACATCACATTTGTTAACGGGGTTATTGACATTACTGAGTTCCTCTGACCCAACGGAACTGTTCCTACAGGCTGGCAAAAGCCATGAACCGTATTTTCCCAGCTCCGTAGACATGTGCAGGGGTTCCCAGTCTACTGCTTCTTTTCATATTCACCTTTGGTGGCTCACAGACTACACTGTGCCCCTGGTGCTCAGAAGACAACTTCACTCCTGCCCTGGGGATCTCCCTGGCTAAAGAAGTAGGACTAAACAAGCTGAAGAGTGTGAGCACACCACTTGAAAGGAGAGATGAGGCCACACTATTGCAGCAACCATTTTACCCTGGTGTAACACCAGCAAGTGACTGGAAACACTGGCGGGAAAGTATCGGTGCATGCAACATCAGTACTGCAACATCAACTTTGAGAGTGGAGCTGTTTCCTAATTAATGCAGGAGCTAAGCTCAGACTGTAGGTGAATGCCACCACTTTAGTTATATGATGCCCTTCCTCATGCTCTCAGCAAGGAAGACCTGTCTGCACCAGGCAGGTTTGTGTTGCAAGGAGTGCTGATGAGCAGTTCCCAAGCTTGCGTCTCACTGTAGTTTGCATTCACATGGAGAAGCTACCCAGGTGTTTCATCTATATTAATCCTAAACTTGAGAAGATATCTTTATGTCATGCATAGTCCAAAATGCTTTTCCCCATGGTTGACAGAAAGTCATAAGCACTGCAACCCCTCAGGTTCAAGAGTCATGGCTGGACAAACCAAGTCCAGTCTGGAGACAGCACACAAACTTCCTGGAAACAGCAATAAGGCTTTTCACCCTGTGGTTTTCCCTAGCAGTTTGCTTTAAACAACTTCTTCTGTGTTTTTTACTAACACAAACTTACCTTTCTATAAATACAAAAAACAGGCATGGTATATTATAAACTAGGCTGCTGCTCAAAGGTGTGCTACTGAAAAGTCTTGCTACAGTGAGTGGCTGGTAACTCAAGTGACTGGCTTGCATTAGAGTGACTTTTTCCAGTGCCACACTCTTCAGTGCTAGTTCAGAGCCAGGTGACAGCTGAACTGCTGCAGAAGAGGTAGAAGGTGCTGGGAGAGGTGATGCTCTGTGATTTGTGAGGTGTGACTGTGCCCCTGATGGGACTGGCAAGGACACACTGCACCACAGCCCCGGCCAGCAGCAGAGCATGCAAAGATCTTGCAGAGGTTTTTCACAGGCTGACATTCTCTGAACTATGACATTTCCATTTAATTAGAAGAAATGAATGGAAATAAGGGGTTATTCATCAAATTATTCACTGTTAGCAAGTGTCAGCAGTAGTAGGGGGACAAGAAGGAAAGAACTTGGCAACTTTTTGTTCCTATATGTCCTTTCCTTAGGAATGGGTGCCCCTTAGGAGGTTACAGTGTTACCCCATTCCGAGGATTGAATCCATTTTTCTCTGGTTCCCTTCCTAAAATCTCTTCCTTCTGTGACTGTTTGTTGTGGCTTTTTTTTTTTCCCTTAGAGTTTCTGGCAGCTGTTGGTTGACACACACTTCACTTGTGGATGAGCTTAAGTGATTTTTAATCTATATTTAAACTAAGTGATTAAGTAAACAAACAGGGCAGCTCCCATGGGTTTGTTTCTCAGGTCTTGCTTTATTCAGGACAGCTAGCACAAGCTGCAGGTTTAGTTTCACAACAGAGCAAAGAGGCAGACATTTTGGTTTTGCAAGATTTTTGTACAATTTTTTTATTATTTTTTTTATTTTTTTCAGTGGAAATCTGTCCCATTCCTAGAGCTGCTGAACTGAAAGCCACGGGGACTGTGTCTGCACATGAAGCAGGTACAGCAGGAGAGCCCTGCTTCTTGCTGCCACCCTGATGTGCTCCTCTGCCAAGATTCCCTGAGTGGGAAATATGCAGTCGTCAAGGCTACATTTGGCCCTTCTCCTGGGAATCATAATTATTACCAATTACGACGGTATTCCTCATGATGTGAATTCCCATCCACTGGGAGTTAAGTGCATAAGATCAAACTCTGTTCAGGCAGATCAAATACAGGTTTCAGGTGCTATAAGCATTTAGCCGTTATCCAGCTGTGCTGCACTATCATCTGTAGCTTCTAAAATTAAACTGAAAAGCTGCTCCATTAGAGTACACAGTGATTTACAGTGGAAGTTCAAGTGATACATTTAGACAGTGTGTGAATGTCACCACCAAACACACTTTTTACGTCTGCACAAAGCCCCATTATTTAAAAAGCACAGTTATTCACAGGAAGATTTCATTTTCTGCCTGTCTCTATTAATTACAGCCACCTTTTTCACTGGAACTATGGCAGAAGTTCACTTACAGGCTAAGTTAAAGACCGTAGCTAAACCAATGTGGATGAGGAGGAAACTAGGGTTTGCTGCTTGTGGTGGGGGCAAAGCTATGGACCAGCTCAAACTATCCCCTATAGTTTCCCCTCTCAAGTGCAGCGTTACAATCTTGGGAAACTGCAATGGTGGGATTTTTTGCAGCTAGTGGTCCTTTCACTGGCTCCTGAGCAATACTGCACCTCACACACCACCGTCTTCTGCCTCTCTGATCTCATTTGTAACTTCCTAATTACATGTGGCCACAGAGTACTCTGGCTGAAAGTCACATAGTAGGAGCCACCATCACAATACTCCTCTGCAAACCCTACCAAACTACTCACACTGCCTCAGAAAAGGCACTGCCTGTTGTGGGAGTTGGCAGATCTCAGTTCTAAATCCAGCAGGGAGAGAGAATTTCTCAGCCACTTTTCACACAGTAGTGAGCAAACCTGGGCTTCAGCTTCACCTGCGTTTGTACAAGTGTCAATAGTCAATACACTCCCTTTGCAAACGATGCCCCTGATGACATTTCTGGATCCTTTCACAGCGCTACGTGTGAGGAAACACGGAGAAGCGGGAGGGGGGGAGAGGATGATGAGAAAAGGCGACAAGGCCATCCTGCACCGGGACGGGTGGGCGGGGATCGAGGCTGAGAGAGGGGCTGAGCGGGAGTGCAGGAGCCAGAGAACTGGATCCCGTGATGCCAGGAGACAGGCTGAAGGAGTCGAGATAGAGCCTGGCTGGTCGCCTTCGTAATGGCAAGGGATGAGACATCCAGCGCTGAGTCACTGGCGTTTTGTCATGCACCTGAGTGTGCATCCTCCCTGGGAAAAATCAAGCGTAATTACCACTTAAAAGCAATGACAGACAAAAGGGTGAAGACAAGAGCCTGAGTCTGCTTTTCCCCTGAGGTATAGCCCGTCTAGTCGCTGCAGCCTGCAGGAAGTGATGTCAAATGCTTTTTCGTCCCGTTTGCTATCAACCTGGCAGAGACAGAGCGACCGACACACAAGTCAGTGGAAAATCAGGCTTCGGCTATTCACGGAAAAATGACTACAGCTGACATCCAGGGAAAAAAGATCCTAGTATGTGCTTTCGGATACAGAGGTCTTTCCCAGTCCGCAGCAATAAATATACTTTATGATTCTATAGCAGCTAATGGGTATCCCTGGTGTGCACTGGAGAAGTGTAATTTTGAAACGTCTTTTAAGAAAACAAGAACAAAAAAAAAGACATGAGAATACACTTCCCATTGTCCTGGCCTCTGAAATACTTTATTCCTCCTTAGAAACAAAAAAAAAAAGCAATGACGTGGAGGGTGCACGGAGATGTTCTAGTTCATCTGTTCACTACCACTCTAGTTAAATACAGAGGCAAAGAGCTACAATAACAATATTATACTACATTTTAAGATTACAGAATAATAAATCTAAATGAAATTACAATGCTACTAGTTTAATAAAAAAAATTCTTAAATGTTCCAAGGAAAGATATGCACCTGTGTTGTACTCAGGCTGTTTCTCGAAGACAAATTCATCTCCTATCTGACTTGTCCAGTTCTACTGCTCTATAAATGTTCTACAAGTAATTTAGAAGTATGTTGCCATCTGCTGGAGAAAGCACATATTTTAATAAATCAGCTCGTAAATGTGAAAAAAGTGTGCAAGGTTTAAGGCACTCAAAGCTCTTTCTTTGAAACAGAAACCGCAAACTTCAGACTAAGGTTGAGGACAATGCTCTGAGCTTAATTTAATTACGTCAATCAAGCAGACACTTCATGGGAAAAGAGGAGTTAACACTTAACTGGAAGGGGTGAGGAAATTAGCAAGAGGGAGGTGATAAGGTTCATATCTCCCATGTGAAACAGGGAAAGGCAGGCAGTTAACACCAAACAGTAAGGGGCTGGGTTGAAGAGGGATGGCTAGGGAAACCATAAAATGCTGTAAGACAGCTGTCTCTGCCAAGCTGCCTGTTCTCAAGCTTGTAATTTATAGATCTTTCTTGAGGATCTGAGCTGAGGGATTAGCCACAGGGTGCTTTGATGGGCAAAAGATTTTCTCACTGCAAAAGCACATTTCTGTCCTTTGTCTCTGGTGCCAGTCGGTGCGTTCTAGCACTGACAAGTTATGCCCATCGAGTTTCCATGAGGGTACTCAGTGTGCTTTCTGAAGGGCAGCATGTTCTGGAGTGCCTGTGTAGCATCAACAGATCTTGATACTTCACTTGTGGGAAAACTTCTTAAGGTGTCAGAAGATCTGTGGTAAGCAAGTCTGGGATTGCTGCTCTGACATAACACGGTTCTCCCAGAGTTTGCTGCTCTGCAGGAGTCTGCTTCTGACAATGAGAGCTTGGGAGGCTGGTTAATGGTTAGGAGGTGGGCTCTGGCAAACTCAATTCAAGCTTTGATCTCTTCCAGTGTAAATTATAATCGCTGTATGGCTTCCCATGTAGGTTCCAGTTCGGGTTCTCACGAGTAACTGGGATACCCTTAGGTACACAGCAATGACACTTCCTTTTACTGTGGTAAAATTGTGCATAGAATTCAAGTGGTCACTCAAAGACACTGTCAGTGTAGCTAGGGAAGTGTCACTCTTGGGAGAAGGTTTCTTGATCAGTTGGGGGACATAGGTATCTGCAGCACCCTCCTCAAAGCAAGTATAGGGGTGTCTGAGAGCCTGGCTGTATATTACATCTTTGTTGGTGTGTTCGGGAGGATGTTACATTTGGGAAAATATACCTATTTGCCCCCAGCTTTTATGAATGCAGCTTATTTTTTATGTTGATCACAGTGAAGGAATATTCTATAGACCAGTGGAAGGATAATCAGTTTGTAGTGGAAAAAAGTGAGGAAGTCCAGGGTTGAACTGAAATTGTGATTGTGTCACTAGGTTATCTCAGGGGCAGTTCAAGTAATTTAAATCTTTGCTGCCTTTGTTCTGCCCTTACCTCTTCCCACAGCCACATCTTCCTGCCCTCTCTTCTGCACCAGCACTCATGTTCAGATCATGGATCACACAGTCACCTGCTGTGGGGCACTGAACTGGCTCACTCTGTAATCATACACGCACTAACACTGGCACAAAGTGTGGGCCAGACAGCACAGCCAGGCGTGACAGAGACACTCTTGTGGAAGCCCAGATCTAGACAGGCTTAATCTGCTGGGATTGTCTGGACCTTGGACACAGTGTGTGTTTGTCAGTGCCATTATCTAGAATCAGTTCCTCAAGGCAGCTAAAGAGATCAGCATGTCATACAGCATCTAGATGTTGATAGCTGTGTCCACAGCTTGGAAAGAATGTTAACTGTTAAAGCCAAAATTACTGCAGGTATTGTCCCGAAGGCAGGGTCCATGTGTGCACCCGGTGTGCAAGAAGCCAAGCCACACACAGAGTCGAGATACTTGCTTTAATATCCAGTTCTGCACAGGAAAGGGAGCAGGGTGGTATTCCACAAAGCAAGCTCAATGCTACCTTTATACCAAAAAATGTGAGAAAGAAGTTTATCTCTAACATTATTCTATCATTTGCACACAGTACTTCAGTTAATAACTGACATCACAAGTGTGATCACAGCCATACAAAAACAAGACAAGAATTTAGGTTTTCAATCCAAACACATCACTGAAACCACTCACTTAATTCTCTCCCACGAGTCCCTCTTACAGACATATACCACTGCTACACACAAAATATAATCATCTGATTCTCCACGCATTCCTGGTGAATCAAAGAGCTGATAAATCTTTTGCCTGCAACCCTCACCCTCCCCTTTTTTTCAGAATATGAGATCTGTGAATGCAGCGCTGGGATATAATTATTGCACATGTTTGTAAATTAAATAGTCGCAGCAGATGATAGTGCAGATGGATGGAACAGGCTTGTGGGCCTGGCTTAGCTTCAGGCTGATGTTTCATTTCCAAATAAGGTGAGGATCTGGCTTCCAATTTAACCACACTAAAATCAGACACAGGTTTCTCATGAGGTATCAGCCTTACCTTGCAGTAGTATCTGCCAGAATGTGAAAGAAAATCTTTTCCATTTCTGGACCTGACCAAGAAAAAAAAAATATTATAAAGATGTATCCTGATCTAGGCTTTGAATGGAAACACCCCGCAGAGCTGGACACTGAGAAATTTGTGTACACATTTAAATTTAGCCTAATTTCCAGATATATTTCAAGAGAGTTTTCTTCCCTCTTACCAAATAAAACCCTTTGGTCTTGTACTGTTAAAAATGTTACTAAAAAAAGTATAATCGCCAAATTATGCTCAACCCTGCTACGTAAACATGATCTGAAGGTGCAACAGATGCAGAGAGAAACTGCTCAGATGCTCCAGGAAACTAACTGCCCCCTCTTTTTAAGAGGAGAAAGGCAAGAACTTCTTGATTTTGTAAATCCTGGATTTGGTACATCTGACTGAAGGCTATGATTAGTGAGGATTTTCACACAGGAAATTAATACTCTAAATTAACCTGTGCACTAAAGGACAGTGCTTGAAAAAGTACAGGGGGGATTCAGACTAGCCACAGTGTATGTTAGACTGGAAATGGGAGCTTGAAATCATGAAAGCAAACAGCATTTGGAACAGGTAGGAGCTGGAGCAGTCAAGGGGAAAAGTACCCACGCGTTCAGGCAGAGCTTGATAGAAATAGAGGAAGGACTATATGATGTGGTATCTACAGGGGTGGGAGAATGGGTCTGATAGGCCAAAAAGTACCTTCCTACCTCATTACCCTAAACCTAATGTAATTTGTGTGTAACTTTTGAGAAGCTGAAAGAGAACAGTTACTGTTGATGATGATCAAGATGATTGGAGAGCAAAGGAACGTGGTTTTGTTGTTTTGGCTCAGAGCTGCCACACAGAGACATGCAAACAGCAGAGGCTGGAGCTGGGTCCTCGCAGGCAGGCTGAGTCAGGAGGGGCCACCTCATGTTTTTAGCAAAGCAGGCAGCGGGGACCCCGTGGAGCCTCCAGGGGCCCGGCCAGCGTGGGGCCTGCTCGTCTGGGGAGGAGGCCTGAGGCTGCGCGATACAGACCGGAGACCTGGGGCGAGGTGTGCAGGAAAAGGGCAGAGAGAAAGGAGACATAACTTCGTGCAAAGCCAGCCTCTGCCAGCGCTGCTGGCCGTGCCTCCGGAGGCACCAGGCGGGCTGGGGAAGAGCTCCCCTCCCCTGCAGCGGAGCTCTGTGCTGCCAACTGACCTGCACCGTGTGGGACGCAGTTTGTCTGCTCCTTCCAGACACTGCAGTGTAAGGATTACACAGAAGAGACAGAACTCAGTATACACGTGCTGTATACACCTGTATTCATTTGATGTGACGATGAAGCCCACGAGTCTTGTGTAAGGGGTCAGTCCTTTTGTTAATGCCATTGTTCTGCTCACTTGATCTCGAGCTACGCTGTAGATGGAAATTTTTTACATGATCAGAAGAAATTCCAGCTCTGAAGTCCCACCTAGCGGCACAGAAGCTGGGCTTGACGCTCCGTCTAGAGAGCTGGGATGAACGCGCAGCGCACGCCTCGCGCCGCCCAAGCGCAGCCGGACGCTGGGTCCCCGCACGCTTTGCGGCTGCCGGGGTCCCCGTTTCAGCGATAAAGCCACGATCCAGCCCCGCGCCCGCGGCAGCCCCGAGTCCCGCCCCGCGCAGGCGCCGCGCGGCCCCGTGACGCGGGTCAGCTGAGCGCGGCGGAAGCGGCGGGGCGGGCCGGGCCGGGCCGGGCGCCGTTACCGGCCATGGCCTCCATCCTGGACGAGTACGAGGACTCCTTGTACCGCTCCGCCTCCCTGCCGCAGGGCCGTGCCAGCCTGGGCATCCCGCACTCCGGTAGGTGCGCGGCGCTGCCCCCGCGCTCCTCTGCCCGTTGGGCCCCGGGGGCAGCGCGGCCCTGGGCCTGCAGCCGGGCCCTGGGATCGGGGGCAGCCGGGCCCTGGGATCGGGGGCAGCCGGGCCCTGGGATCGGGGGCAGCCGGGCCCTGGGATCGGGGGCAGCCGGGCCCTGGGATCGGGGGCAGCCGGGCCCTGGGCCTGCAGCCGGGCCCTGGGCCTGCAGCCGGGCCCTGGGCACCCCGGGGGAAGCTCAGGCCCGCTGTCCGGCTGGCTCGGGGCCCGCTGCCAGCCTTAGCCCCTCGGCGGGGCCTCGGGTGTGCGGAGGGGCCCGCTGCGGGTTTTCCTGCGGAGGGAGGGGGGCGAGGTGGCAGCCGGTGAGCTGGAGGTGGGGTGGGGGCCAGGGCATGTCAGGCTGCGGGGAATGCTTCCAGGGAAAGGTGTGTCGCTGTGTATGTGGCATAATATCCATCTGTGACTTGTGTTTCCGTCATTTGCTGGGTGAAATGCTTTGAAGCAGGGGCCGCTCGGTTCCTGGTGAAGCTCAGGGGTGATGCAGGTCGTCTTGGTGAAACTAAGAAGTTGATTTTCTGTGGGAGGGCTTCAAAAGGCCATAGCCCTTGTGTCGTGGTGTGTGGTGGAGACACATGTAGGTGAGGTGACATGCCTTTGTCGTCACAAATTTTAACCATACCTCAGCACTATTCGGTTCAAAGCTGCGTTGATTGACT
Source organism: Apus apus (assembly GCF_020740795.1). NCBI lineage: Eukaryota > Metazoa > Chordata > Aves > Apodiformes > Apodidae > Apus > Apus apus. The sequence continues at coordinate 26,056,995 of NC_067286.1, forward strand.
GAGACCATCTCATGAGCTTGCTTCCTTTTTTTATTTTTTTTAATTGTCATCTCTGAGGAACCTAGCTGTTACAGTACTCTGGCTGTGCACACTGCTGTGGCTACATGGGGTTAGTCTGCAAACCCAGGAGCAGTTTACCACATACTTCATATTTTAGGGTGGTTCCCTTAGGCTGACTACATGATGGCAAGGTTACTGGTGAAGAAGATTACTAAGAAAGCAGTCTGCATCACTGTTAAGCTTTTCTCTCAAGGTCTGTGAAGCTTTGACACACTGTATTATTCAGGGAGGTGTGTAATCCATGTGAAGTAATGGTGTGGTGACCAATAAGTTGTTTCTTTCATGTGAGAGAAAACAAACAGATGGCAGGCATATTCCATCATAGATTCAAAGTTTATTAAGTTCAATAGCTGTTTCCTATTAGGTGCCACCTCACACCATCCCATTGAATGTGGCAGGGAAATTTAGGTTGTGACAGGATTCTGTTCTACCTGGTCTTGCCATGCTAGTACCAGCTGCTATGCAGAACTAGGATTTCTGAGTTACAAGTTTGGAGACGCATGGACGCATTCTTTCAAGTTTTCTCCTCATGTAGTATTGCCAAATATTAAGCTTTGAGGAAACCAGGTTGGGAGGTTTGTGTGTTGATGAATTTCTCTGTTTATTGGGTACAAATACACAGAATTACTCTGAAGTCTAGGTACTGAAGTAGATGTGTTCCCCGTGTTTGTTTTAACATGCATAGTTATTTTGTTGTGTAATGTTAGATAAAGAATAAGTGTCCTGAATAGGTGTTGTGCAGAACAGTTTTGGAACAAGCTGTGTTACTGAAAATAAATTTTCAAGGACTCAGCTTTTCTTCTTGACTGCTGCAACACTGTCTCCAGTCATGGCTGCTTTAGGATTGAGTAACCTGCCTGTTTGCTGACAACTAATGTTGGCAAAGGAAGTTTGGGAAACTGCTAAATTACAAAGGCACAGCCTAATCAGGATTTTAATTATTCTTAAATCAGACTGCACTGGTAATTTTGAACAAAACTTGGGCTGGTAGAAGTTGTGGGCAATCTGAAGTTTAAGCAAATTGATTTTGGAAAAAGATACAAGTAAACTTTTGAAAGCAATCCTTAAGGTTAGATTGGAAATTTTGAAAGGTTTTAAAACCCCTGTTTCACTTAGTTGTTCCTTGTGCTTTTTCAATTGCAGGAACTGTTTCTCAAAGCTGTAGATAACCAACCAGTGACTGTTGCCAACCTAAAGTACTGCTGCATTGTAAACTTTAAGGTCTGCAGTTCCAGTGTGAAGAGACCTACTTTGACCCACTAGACTTGACTGATGTTGGTGGGCTTCGATCTTTGAACAGATTAAAAGCTCTAGGGAAAAATGCAGATTTGCCCAGGAATCAGGGTGGGAAATGCTGCAGTAGGATCTCATCAGAGCAGAAGAGGGATATTGGGGTCAGGATGAAGGAGGGGGGTTTTTGAAAGGAATGCCTGTTATAAAATAGACATCTCCTTTGTATAGAGAACTGTAAGCTGAAGAAGTTCATCCTACTCCTGTTTCGGACAATAGTTAAAAATCCTCATGTTAGTGGTGGTGATCCTGCTGTTGTTATAATTCTAATGGATACAGTCCTAAAGAGTCCAGAATTCTAGAATCCAAGTCACTGGCTTGAACTGTGACTGAATTAAAAAAAAAACACCCCAGCGCTAAACCCTTACCTGTGTATAGGTGCTAGTTGTTCCATTTCCTTCCTGTGTTTGGGTTTCCTTGCTGTCTCAGTCAGCCTTGTTTTGGTTGGTGGCAAGCTGAGAAAAATTCAAGATTGCCTGAATAAGTGTGATTTAGCAATCTGTTGCTTTGTGGGTTGTTCCCATTAGAGTAATTCTTCCTTTCTATGTATATAAAATCCTATTTCTATTTATTGGTTAGCTGTGACATTGTGTGCATCTGCAGCCTGGGAGCTTTGTCTGCATGTTTTGAACCACAGTTTAGCAAATTTAAACCATGGCATTGCAGCCCCTTAATCTGAAATGAAGAACATCTGTTTGGCTTAAACTGGAAATGAAGGAATGAACATTTGCATAACTGGATAATGTTTAAGATGTGGATCAATGTGTAAGAAAAAAACAAGTGTTGAGCAAAAGGCTGCCTACTCAGATTGTGGTTGCTTGGTCTATTCTGCATGTGCATCTTTCCTCTAAAACAGGAACTGTTTTAAGATCCTGCCTCTGGTCTGGCAGTGGATTTATCATGTTAGCAGGCTACTTTCTACTACTATGTTGACTTTTTCAACAGCAACTAAACTGAAACTCTCCAGGATACTTTTGGAAAGGTTATAGGTGTTGAGTGTGCTTCGAAATGTTGCTATTAGTCTAAGTCTAGGGAGTGCTTGGTCTGAGGTGTTTAGGATTAAAGTCTGTTTTTTCTGAGGTACAATTCCAGGTTTCTTTTTAAGTTTATATCTTCCTAGTTAACTGCTTTGGCCATGAACATCCTTAACTCGCTATAGCTCTTTTCATTTTTAATCTTCCTGTCCAGGATAACTGCTGCATGGATCCACTTGCTTGAGCCATCCTTCACTCACACTTGGAGTGAAGCAGATGGGTTGACCTAGCAGCGTATCAATCTGTCTTGATTTCTAGCTGGAGGTGGTGTGGTCAGACTGAGATCCACTGCTGTTTTCTTTGTTAGAGGGTTATGTAAGATCCTGCGTATGGGAAATTCAGTCACTGGGAGTACTTGTCTCGTGGGACAGATATGAATGAAACTTTGTGATAAGATCTGTTTGTGAATGCACACATGTTCCAGTATTTTGCTCATGAGAATCATCACTTGGTTTTGGTTTTTCATGAATGTCGTCTTATTTTGCAGTTCACTGTCATATCTGACCTCTTTTGTAGTTTTTTCTTCCTCATAGGAAGACCATAAAGCGTGACATCCTCACTTAGGAATAGAATGGCATGGTCTCCGCAATTCCCATCTTTTTGGGTGCAGAGATTTACCCATCTCCAATGAAAACTAAATGTGTCATGCTGTTTCTCTGTGCTGCCACATGATGTTACAGGTACACCTGTCTTAAAAATTTCAGGTGGTTGACTGCTTGCTTGCAGCTGGGCTTTTGCCTTTGTTGTAGCAAAGGAAAGAGTTTGAAAAGCATCTTGTGCTTTTTCCATCTGCACTGAAGATCTTAAGAGGTTTTTAAAGCAATACACTTGTAGGTTCTATCTATTTATTAACATATTTCTTAAGTCAGACCTTATTTCTCCATTCTCTGCCTTTCCTGCCTAGATTGCCTTCATATGCCTTCCTATGGATGCCACATTTCCCAAGCTGGTTGGGACTAAACTGACCGGTCAAATACTTAATTAGTTGCACGAGCTAACTTGCTTGGCTTGTACACACTCCCATTTTCAGTTCATTGGTTTCTCAGGTTTATTTGGTTGGGCATAGAATTCAATGTGAGTCCCATAGGTGACTGTGTCTTGTCAAACTTCAACCCTTAACTCTAACCTTAACTTAATTGGACATTTCTTAGAATTCAGGCATGGTACTTGAAAGGATCTGAGGATTAGGTTAGCCTGACTCCATTTTGGGATTTACTGTGAAACAGTAAACCAGTCTGAATGGGTTTTGGCTCAGGAAGAATTTATGCCAGGATTGGAGCAATGATTCAGCAATCACCATGTCTTGGTTATTCTTTTGGTTCCTATAAGCAGTTTGCATGCCTTCCAGCAACAACTGGGAAGTTGCAGTTAGGATAATGTTATGATTGGTAACACAGGGTTATGGTGCAAACATCACTGTGACCTCCAGTTGTGTTCCCTGCAGCAAGTAATCCCAGCAGACTTCTCTCTATGGTGAAGTCTGCTACGTGGATACATGACTTAAAAATAGCTTTTGCTTGTGAATGATGGATGTTGAGTATGGTAGCTCATTCAATTCCAATATGGAATAAAAGAGAAATATATTTCAATTAGCACCACAGTGGTCTCTTGGGTAGCTTATATGGGAGTGTCAAACCAGAGACCTTTTTCTGTTTGATGTAGTACCAGCCATTCTGTCCTGTTTTGAACAAATAAACTGTCAACCAAGGAAAATAAATTACTTTGTGATTGTACTCCCATTTTCAGCTTTTTATGCAGTTTATATGACAGTTTTGTGGCTTCCCCTGGAATTCTGTGTTCTTGTGACAAGTTTGTAGTTCTGTAACAAGACAGTAAAGCATATTATTACTTTCCTGTTATACATATATTCATGAGTGCCGCTCTCTGTGTTCATGCTACATGAAGCATGCTCCTTTTTTGGTGGAACTCGAGCAGACAATAATCCTTCTAGTCTTTTGGGTTAGATTTTGATGTAAAGTGGGGTTGTTGTTGTGGGTTTTTGTGTTGTTTTCTTTTTAAGCGTTCATTTTCTTTCTCCAGGATACGTGAATGCTCGACTGGAGAAGGAAACACCAATATTTAACAAGCAAAGGATTGATTTTGCTCCTCCAGAGAAGATTAACAGCTTAGTGGTCTCTTCTAACCAGCTCTGTATGAGCCTTGGCAAAGACACCCTTCTCAGGTAATGCTGCCAGAGACCTGAAGATACTGCTTGTTTCCCCCTGCCTTTATATTTTTCTTAAGTTGTTAGAGAGCTTACAATTACAAACTGGATAAGAAGCCATGAACCCAATATGGAAAACAGTAAGCAATTACACCTACATGAACTTTTGTTTGAAGCATGCTTTGATGGTTTCTCTTTGCAGGATTGATCTTGGGAAGCCAGATGAACCTAATCAGGTAGAGCTGGGACGCAAAGATGAAGCCAGAGTCTACAAGATGTTTTTGGACCACACAGGTGAGGCAATGGACCATGTGTATTTACAGACAGAGGTTGGCAGCAGATGCAAGTGAATGTGCATCACAAGCACTGGTGAAGGAGTTCTTCTGTTCTGCTGATAAGGAGAGCAGGTGGTTCTTCTGTGTGCAAGACTCCATTGCCTGGGGGCCCTGCCTCCTGATTCGCCCCTGTGCTGTTAGAAAAACACTGGCTTGTTGTGTGTATGATGTTGCTTTTGAACTCTCTGAACATGTGCAATTAGGCTGTTCTGAGTGAGGCTGCTAAAACTCAGCAGCCTGTCACCCTGTGCTGGATGTGTTTATACAAGAATTTTTACAAAGGTCTGTACAACATCTGCAGTTTGCTGTAACCTTGACTGATTTTTAAAAACAAAACAAAAGTTTGGAAAGAGATGCTCTTGTCTGTCACCAGCTCCAGGGACAGGAGAGAACTCTGAGAACTGTTTGTCCTTAGAACCCTTACTGCAATGGAAGAATACCTTCTCGCTGAAGTATCTGGGGCTAGTCATTTAAGTTTGCCACATAGGGACTACTGTTCTGATCCAGCTTGGAAATCCCCCACATTTCTACAAATGTCTGGGAAAGTCTTGGATTAAGTATGTTGATATCAGAGCTTATAAAATGTGAGGATTAGAAACCTCAGGAATTTGGCTTGCTTAGTCACAGTCTTAATGTGTTGTCTCCTTCTCCTTCCCATACCCCTCTTCTGTTGGCAGGCTCTCATCTCCTGATTGCTCTGAACACCAGTGAATGCCTTTACTTGAACAGAAGTGTTCAAAAAGTGCGAGCCCTCTCCCGCTGGAAGGGCCACTTGATTGAGAGTGTGGGCTGGAACAAATTTCTTGGTTCAGAGACCAACACTGGGCCTATCCTAGTGGGAACAGCCCAGGGGCAGATCTACGAGGCTGAAATCTCTGTCAGTGAGGGAAGCCTCTTCAGCACTAATCCTGACCAGTACTTTCGACAAGTCTACACTCTGGAGGAGGAATCAGGACCTGCCCCAGTCTGCTGCTTGGAGATTGAACGAGGGATAGAAGGGAAATTTTTTATTATAGCCACCACTCGAAAAAGACTCTTCCAGTTTGTTGGCAAAGTGCCTGAAGGCACAGAGCAGCAAGGCTTCGGCTCCATATTTGCTATGCATGCCGACCATTTGCCCAGCTTCCGGGAGTTTCCAGCCAACCTTGGTTTCAGTGAGATAGCCTTTTACACCCCAAAACTGCGCTCCAACCCACGCTCCTTTGCCTGGATGATGGGAAATGGTGTTTTATATGGTACATTGGATTACAGTCGTCCTGATTCAATTTTGAGTGATGAACGGGTCTGGGTTTATCCTTCTGATATTGACATAACTGTGAACAAGCCAATATCCATTGTACTTACCCAGTTCCACTTCCTGTTGCTGCTGCCTGATCGGGTGAAGGCTGTCTGCACTCTGAATGGGCAGGTTGTTTTTCAAGATCTGTTCCTGGAGAAGTTTGGCTTGCTGACACGCATGATCAAAGATCCCACAGTCCAGCAGATATGGATCCACACTGAGAAAGTAGTGTTCCGCTACCACGTCCAGCGGGAATCTAGAGATGTGTGGAAGATGTATATGAATATGAACAAATTTGATTTAGCCAAAGAGTATTGTAAAGACCGTCCAGAGTGCCTAGATATTGTGCTGGCAAAAGAGGCAGAGCACTGCTTCCAAAACAAGAGGTATCTAGACAGTGCCAAATGTTACGCCCTGACCCAGAACTACTTTGAGGAAATTGCCCTTAAATTCATTGAAGCCAAGCAAGAAGAGGCCCTAATGGAGTTTCTGATTAAGAAGCTAAGTAACCTAAAGCCTTCTGAGAAGACACAGACCACTCTGCTGACCACGTGGTTAACGGAGCTGTACTTGAACTGGCTAGGTATATTGGAAGGAGATCCCTCACAGCGCAATCTCTATTTGGATACACGGGAGAAGTTTCGCACTTTCCTGAGCAGTCCTAAAAACAAAGACTGTCTTTTTAATAACCGGGCATCTATTTATGAGCTGCTGGCAAGCCATGGGGACACAGAACACATGGTCTACTTTGCAGTCATCATGCAGGACTATGAGCGTGTCGTAGCTCACCACTGCCAGCATGATGAGTACGATGAAGCTCTAAATGTGCTGTCCAGGCACAGAGATGAGAAGCTGTTCTACAAGTTCTCTCCAGTCCTCATCCAGCATATTCCCAAGAAGGTAGTTGACGCTTGGATTTCTATGGGCTCCAGACTGGATGCCAGGAACCTCATTCCAGCCCTCGTTAACTACAGCCAGAGTGCCAGCACTCAGCAGATCAATGAAGCCATTAGATACATGGAGTTCTGTGTCTATCAGCTGGAGGAAACCCAGCAAGCCATTCACAACTACCTGTTGTCTCTTTACGCGTTGTGTCGGCCAGACTCACTGCTCTCGTACCTGGAGCAAGCAGGAACCAACCCAAACAGGATCCACTATGACCTGAAGTATGCATTGCGCCTGTGTGCAGAGCATGGGCACCACCGTGCATGTGTCCATATTTACAAAGTGATGGAATTATATGAGGAGGCTGTGGATCTCGCCTTACAGGTGTGTGTGTGTGCATGCGTGCTGTGATATACGGGAATGTAGCTTGTTCATGTTATCTTGAACAACAGCATTGAGCAGAACTGGAAAGACTCATCAGTACAGGAGCTGTGCAGCCAAGTCTAGGATGAAAGACCTGTCTCTGTTAACATACTTGTGTGCTTTCACAAGTGTTTGAAGTAAATAGCTGACTGTGACAAGCCGTAATTGAGGGTAGGGACATGGAAAGTACAAGGGGGAGTACTGTGTCTTAAACTCAATCTCTAACATGCCTTTAACGTATCTGTATTTATGCAAGACTTGCAAGTAGCTATTGTTCAGGATTCTAATTACTTCCTATTCCTAGCTGTGATAATTATCACAGAAGAACACCTTTTCAGCTTAATCTGACCTTCAGGGAGATGTTGGATTTTTTTCTATTGGCACTGCTATGTCTTTGCTGAAATGTGTGGCCAGCAGAAGTCCTATAAAATGGGTCTGCCCATATTTCAATGCCAGGCTTTGTTGTTCTCTGTTGGGTAACAAGAAAATCTTCAGGGAAGAATACTGGTGGAGAAAAGATGTGTTTGACAATGAGCAGGCCAGTAGTGCAGCCCAAGGCAATAAGATAACAATAGAAGTTTCCTATTAAAGCCTCCTGTAACAGACAGCAGCCTTAGAAGTTCAATGGTGGATAAACGAAGGTGGAAGCTTAACTTGGTTTCCTTGTCTGTCTGACTTCTAGGTGGATGTTGATCTTGCCAAGTCCTGTGCAGATCTCCCTGAAGATGATGAGGAACTCCGGAAGAAGCTCTGGTTGAAGATTGCTTGCCACGTTGTTCAGGAAGAGAAGGATGTCAAGAAGGCAATGGCCTGCCTCTCCAGCTGTGCCCTGCTGAAGATTGAAGACGTCCTGCCGTTCTTTCCAGACTTTGTCACTATTGACCATTTCAAGGAGGCCATCTGTAACTCTCTGGAGGACTATAACAAGCACATTGAAGAGCTGAAAAGGGAGATGGAGGAAGCCACACAGAGTGCCAAGAGAATCCGAGAGGACATCCAGGAAATGCGAAATAAGTATGGTTCTGTGGAGCCTCAGGAAAAATGTGCTGCTTGTGACTTTCCACTTCTGAACCGCCCTTTTTACCTTTTCCTTTGTGGTCACATGTTTCACTACGACTGTCTCCTCCAAGCAGTTTTTCCAAACCTTCCTGCCTATAAGCAGGCAAAACTTGAAGATCTTCAAAAGAAGCTGGCAACTACCAGTCAGCCTTCCAAGAGCCACCATCGTCCCAAGGACACAGATACTATTAGTTTGGGGAAGGGACAGCAGAGCCGGGAACAGATCAAAGCTGACATTGATGATATTGTGGCAGCCGAATGTGTGTACTGTGGAGAGCTGATGATTCGGTCCATTGACAAGCCTTTTATTGATCCCCAAAAGTATGAAGAAGAGATGCAAAGCTGGCTGTAGTTTTCCAAATCTGCAACTGTCGATGCACCAAAGTGGTTTTGTTCACTTTGAACTTGTGAAGCTTCTCTGGTGGGGGTATAATCTCCTGCAGTGGAAACACACTGGCTTCTGTGGAACTCAAGGGAAAGAGTAACGGGGTCTTGTTATTAGGATTCCAGTGAGCTAATCTTGAAAACTGGGCAGATGCAGCTATTGCTGCCCTAAGAACTTGAACAATAGTTAGAGCTAACCTGCTGGGACACATTTAGCAGGTGTTTGCTGCTTGTGGTTCTTCTGAGGTTCTCAGTGTGAAGCTAATGGAGTGCCTTGTTGTCTGGAATTGGGAACAGCCTGTGATTTGTCTTCCCTGTTGTGTAGTATTTGTTTTGGTGAAGACAAGCTTAAAGGGAAAGGTAGTGAAGAACACCAAGCAGTGTAGTCTTCATTCAAAGCTAGAACTGCCTTCTGTTTCCTTTTTGCTGAGAGTCTTTAACCACATACGTGGAAAGAACATGAAAGGACAAATGCTTTTGTTTATGTATTTTGTAAACATCATGCTACACAAATACATGTTTCTACACAGTGTAATATAAGAATGTGTATAAATCTCAAGCAGGAGTGTCTCATAATACACTTAAGTAATTTGCTTGCATTTCAGTAATCTCTTTTCCACAAGCTTTATGGACAAGCCCATGCATTTGAATGTTCTCTAGGGACTGTTTCTGTCAGTATTTCCTAGCACCTGTCCCCTCCTCCCTCTCTCCATCCTATTTCTACTTTGACTGTATAGTGGATCTTGGTTTTGTCCTCACCCCAAACCAAAATTGATACATACCCTCTCAAGGGTAGACTACAGAAAAGTTCTCTTAATGTGAAATTTGTTTTGCCCTTTGAAGCCAGTACTGTATGACCAGGCAGTCTTTTGCCTACCTGACAGTATTTGGGGTTTTCTGGAGATGGCTGCAGGTCAATGCTTCTGTCTATTGCTCTGACTTGGAGAATTCTTCCTGGAAGGTGGCAGTCACTACATTGTAGGTGAGGGAGCAAAAAATTTTCTTCAGTGAATTAGCAAGAGTTTCTTGTTTTATTTTTGAAGAAACTAAAATTTTAATGAAGTTCTGATGCTTGACACTGAATCACAAAGATAGTAGTTGGCAGAAGAATGGAGTGATCTAAATGAAAAATGATTCTTTTAATTAAGGCAATAGAAAATACTGCCTTCTGAAAAACCTCTTCAGTTCTTTCACATGAATGTATGTGCTTGTCCTGAGTACCCCTCTCAGTCTGCTAATCACTTACCCTGTTTGTAGGATTGTAGAAATGGGTCTTCACATCACTGAAAGGGAATATAAATTAGTTTTCTCAAGGAACTGGCCTTAGAACTTTGATAATCATTCAAAGCTCCAGAAGAACATTCATGCTTTTGTGGGGAGCATCAGTGTGGAATGAATGAATCTTAGCTGTGTAAAATGACACGAGTAATAAAAAACAGAGCTGGCAGTAGGAAGACCTGAGGTTTTGAAATATTCTTTTAATTACTGGAACCATGGGACAGACAGTCTCATTACCACCTGGTAGTGTTGCTGGCTGATCAGAAACCACTGTTTTAGTGGTTCTGTTAAGCAATAGTTAAAAAACCCCACATGCTGTAGTTTTCCTTGGCTCTAGATAGCCTTTAGCTTTGAGTAAGTTGATGGGGCTGCCAGAAGAATTTGTGATTAAATGTGATGTCTTTTGAAGTTCAGCATTAAACCTGTTACAACTGGCAACTCCTGAATCATCATCTTTTCATGTAAGCAGTGTGATATTTAAGGTTGCATGTCATTGTAAAGCAACAGTAGCCCCCCACCTAAACTAGTTTCTCATCAAAGGCAAGTGTCAGAAACATGAGCAGCAGCTCTTTCAGATGCCAGGGATAATTTCAAGTTATTTCTTTTCTTTGAGGTGTTCTTAATACTTCTTTCATTCTTTAGTTTTGCGGTTTTACAAGATATTCTCCTGTTATATTAGAACTATTATAGTTCTCCGTTCTTTTCCTGTTGGGCTATAGAACAGTCACGTCACTAAATGTTTCTGTTGTACTCTGAAGATAAGCAATATTATTTCCTTATAGACCGTTCCAGTCAGATATGCTTATCCATAATGGAAAAAGCATGTGTCGGAGGGAACTGAGGCATAGCAAGTAAATAAAAGCCCTCAAGTCTTTGCCTGAGATGGGATTCCAGGGGAAGGCACCTCAAAAACCTACTGATTCCATCCTTAGGTTGCAAAATATTGCAAAATATTCAGTGATAAAGGTAAGAGGGTTTTTTGGGGGTGGAGGGAAGTGAACCACTCACCATTCTTTCATAAATCTAATCTGCAAGATCTCTTCCTCTTAGCTTTAAGAATAGCATATTTATCTTTCCTCCTTGTAATGACAGCACAGTTACATTTTTAGAAATTATTTCTTTGTATGGTGTTCTTAGCTGTGAATGAACTCCAAACCAGCTGTTACAAATGATGTGACCTTGGGCCCTGTCCTTGGCTGTGTGAATAACCTCTACCATTTTGTTCAAAGCATAACCAAAAGGGTGGGTGGGAGCCTCAGTCCTATGTAACCAGAACAAGTATGTGTAGCTAGATTAATTGTGCAGGTGAGGCCTAATGCAAACTTGTGCCTGTTACCTCACCTCTCTACAAGCAAGGGATTGGGGAAATGCTGTGGACTTAGGGGAGACAACAGAGAGTGTGTTATGGAAGAGTTTGTACAGAATTTCAGGTGCACTCGCTGTTGGTCTGTGTAGTTGGAAGCAGCCAACTGAAACGCTGATCGCTGTGTGTTTTGTCTCCTGTAAAAATGATTGAGCTGGGAATGTAGGAAGGCAAATTCTTGACTAGCCACTAGATGTCATTGCTGTCCATTTAAATGCTGAGTCTTGCTGCAGAGAAGCTAAAGGTGCTGTGTAGCAGAAAAAAGAAACGGTACAAATCGGTGAGGAACTGAAGCAGGCTCCCCGTGCCTATGGGAGGGTGAGGGGTAGAGACAGATCTGTACGGTAGTTATTGGAGGCAAAGATGCTAAAAACAATTGTCTAACTAAAGGCAATTTCAGTTAATGGATTTCTGCTTTTCAGGTTTTGAATATCAAAAGCTGGATTTACTCTAGTAACAAATGAATATCACTCCTCTTTGGTTTAATTGTATTCTAGTGTAAGTTCCTGCAGACCTAGTAAACTGTAAATAGACCATCCCTGGGCTTGGAGTCGCAGTATCTGGTGGCAGAGGGTCTGGCCATTTTTATTTGCTTCCTCCTCACTCTATCCTGACAGTAGAGATGGTAGAAGTGAATATGAGCCAGCTCCTTAGTTGCCTGAGTTCACATCTAGTGTGGTTTGTTGAAAGCACCACTAAAGCTGGGTTTGTAATATGATATTGGAACTGACTTGTATGAACAGGGAAGTTAGTGTGTTTGCTTTTGCCTCTGAGTTGTTGGGTTATAATCCCGATAAAGTGGCAAGTGGGAGTAGGAACATCTTGTACTCCATCAAAATTAGATGTAGTTTGACTCAGATTGTAGTCATGTATTAGCATGTAGTTCTTGGAATGGGTAGTTCCCATTTACTACTGCCCTGTTGCTCTCAGTGTATAAACTATGTTTACAAGTGCAAATGCTTAGCTTCTAGAGGAAATTCATGGGAAGTCTGTTGTTCCCTGCATCACTTCATCCAACAACCCTGTACCAAGTTGTGGGAAGACAGACTGAAAACAGGCCTTTTCCTTGCAACAAGTGTGCTGAACAAGACTTAGGGAATTTTGGATTTGGTAATTATTCAGATGGTTAAGTCTTTTTTCCCCAGAATAGATGGAGTACAAGGTGATTCACTGCAGTATGTGTAGTATTTATGGGAGAATCTTAAGGCATCCTGAAAGCAGACAGAGGCTGGCCAGGATCTCTTGACCTCTTTGTACATGGAGGAAGGGGAACCCTAGAAATGAGAATGGTGGTTTCTATAAAATAATTTGTCCAAACTTCATGTATCTGACTTCAGAGAAGCTTCCGCAGTGGAGCTGTTATATTGGTGGGTCTGTGCTTTTCACACTGAGGTGCTGAAGAAGAAATAAAAGCTTATTTCCTTTGGAAGAGGAATTTTTGGTAACATTGAAGAGCTTAGGACTTGAAAGTAGAACATTACAGGAGTGCCTTACATCTGCAGTGGCTCTGATCATGCCCAGTCCAGACTTTACAACTTAGGAACCATCTAGAATTTGAGCTTCATGCCCTCACGGTGATTTTGGAGAGTGGTGATACTTCTCCCTCACTCAGTGTTTGGACTTTTTCACTCCCAGATCTCTTGGAAAGGCACTTGGCTATTTATTTGCATTATGAGCTTTATAGCAGCCTGTCCTGCAGCTGCTTTCAAGCGGAAGGAGGGGAAAAAGATTGAACAAACTTGTTAGATCTGCCTGTTGAAACTGGTTGGGATGGAGAGAAAAAAGGGCTCAGGTATTTTCTCTCTGTAAGGGCCAGAGGTATTGGAGGCAGCTTGTTTGAGTAAGACTGGTTGCTTAGAAACAAGGAAGCTACAGGAGCACTCTAAGGTTACAAGTACAGATATAACTTATCTACACTCTTTGTCATTGTGAGGCAGCTCAGCAGAGGACAGTTTCCAACTTGCAGCAAGTCAGTATTGGGTGCAGACTTGCTGCAGTCCTTCACGGCCCTGTAATAATGGTTGTAGAGCTGTTCTAATTCAGCACTTGAGTGGCAGACCTTGGTTAGTGTGGAATCAAGCACAGCAGATGTCTGTAAAGCATCAGGCTGTCTCATGGCACAGGGATTTTCATTATATGCTTCCAAACACCACATAAATACAGGGGTGTACAGGCTGTACCTGATACGTGTCGGGTAGTAATTTTGGCACTTCTGTTCTTTGCAGAGGTTCATATATTCCTGCTATGCTGCTGTTTTGACTATAGGCTGAGTTGTCTTCAGAAGAGGATTTGATCCAGCTTTTTGTTTGTTTACCACATAGCTTGTTTGCTTCATCTGTCACAGAGAATACTACTGGTAGAGGTTTTTGCAATGAAAGTGTTGAGGAGTAGCTGAACCATAGCCTACCCTCATTTCATGCTCCATATTGGATAGGTCATTGTAGTTGGTGGCTTATATGAAAAGGATTGAATGACTGGTTTGGTATCCAGGTATTCTCCACTTTTTGCAGTTGAAATCCAAGTGCTGGTCACTTGGCATGGGATACGATCTTTGGAACACAAACTGAACTTGGAGGCTGCAGGACTCTACTTAAGCAGATATCTGTGTCTTCCACTAAGTCAGTTATTCAGTAGTCTTTTTTTCATCTCTTTGTGTGTACACACGGAATAGATTTTCTAATAAATAAATTATTACCATGGAACTGGGTTCATAAAGTTGTTCCTATCTATATAGTCTGTTTTATTTTCCCACGTTTATTAAAAACAAAGTGCACGGTGTGGATTTCTCTTGAGAGTAGATCTGGTGTGTTCTGATCTCTAATGTTTCAAGTCTGTTCTTCTTCACACACAAGAGTGTATTGGGCCAGTGCGTTTGGATGAATTAGGAATATTACAAAGAGTGACCTGAGCACTACAGCATTAGGTTTTTTATTACTTTTCTCTACAAACTCTACATGACAATTATTAACAGCTGGTTTTGATGCTGCTTATTTTTCCCCATGTAGACAAGATACTTAATCTGTGGTAAGAGCCTGTGAAGGTATGAGTTGTCAAAAATTGTTTGTCTTTGGCTAGTTAACATGGTTCTAGCAAAATAACGGTTCTCATAGTAGCTATGAAGATAACATTAATATGTATAGCTGATCTAAGGAAAATAATATTCCATGTGTAGCTGAACCATATGGTGCCATCCTGCCATCCTTGGTAACAAGGCCATAAACTTACATCAGCCCATGCTGTTTGAAAGAACTGAGCAGAATGTTGCTGGATGAGGAGGAAACTGAGAGCTCAGGCTTAACTCTCCTAGATGTCTCAATTCTTTGTTTAATACTTGCTTGTGTGACACAGCATGACTGTCTCAGAGTGACATCTGCATTTGTGTTACAGTGGTACATTCTGCTGAGCAGTCTTTTTGGGAGAAAAGTGCTTCCTTATGTTCTGCAGTCTGTTTCAAACACTTGTCTGCTTGCCCAGTTCATGAGATTGGAACAACTAGGACCATGTCATCTTTCTGCTATGTTCTTGGGAAAGGTTGCTCAGGGTAATCCTCAGTATGTGCTTCAAAGACTTGCAGTGGCAGGGTTTCCAAAGTGAAAAATATTATAGTACAGGAAGCATCTAATGCAAGCAGAACATACCAAAACCCATACTGTACCTTTCTTTTGATCCAGCAGAATTATTACAGGCTGTGAAAATACTTGCATCTGGTCAATCTTTCCTGAAGGATTTGCTACTTAGTCACAGATAGGAGCATCAAGAGAAGGTTGTGAGGGAACAGATATCTCAGATTTTATCATTTGCAACACAGAGGATGATCTACAAACCTGCTATATTGGTGGAACAAGGAGGAGTTAGAGAGTAGGACAAAAGCACATGGGATTCATGAGGGTTACTGATGTATAAACAGCTCTCCTAGATGCTGCTGAGTGTTATAGCTGGCTTTTGGGTGCTTTTATTTCCTAAACTACCTTGTATCTGTGTTGAAATACTTAGGATCCTTAAAATGCTCTTAGATGCTTAGACAGCTGAGTCACTACTAAGATGTCAACAGGACAATTAAGTGCCATGTCTTCAAATCAATGCTACAGTGTAGCTGTTCAGGGCTGTCTAAGCAGTGAAGCTCTAGCAAAGTTTGAGATTAAAATCAGAAGAGTTTGCCCACTGCAGCATGGCCATGGTGAAGAACTGAGTCTGGATTTTTTAGTATTTTTTCCAGTGCTTTTCTGATGCTACAAATGACATCTGAGGAGGATTTGGCTTTTTACTGTGCCTCCTTCTTTCTGACTAATACCATTAATGAGTACAGGAGGCTCAAGGTGGCTGAAGAAAGTATTCTTTCCAGGGACAAAGAGCTAAACAAATCTTGGACAGAAGAGAGACAGTTCTTTCAAGACAGGGTCACACAATATCACAATTTCAAAACAAAAACAACCCCCCAAAAAGCAATGTGGCAAGTCTCTACCAGTTCTATTTGTGTTCCCTCTCTGAAAGTTTTATCTAATTTGGGTAACAAAATATATGGAATGCTTGTTTTTTACTAGCAGTCCAAGTTGGTAGCCTACAAAAAGTTACCATGTCCAGATGCCTACTGTCTGTGGGGGTGTAATTACAATTGAACCAGCATGTAGGCTGCAGCTGTTGGATGCAGATTACAGACATGTCCCTAAAATGCTAAAAGAAAAAAAAATTCCCCACGTTGTTGGATTTGAATAAATAGGGGTGTTGCCCTCTGCTGTAATGTAATCCAGTATGTATCAAAGTCACCCCTTTCCTTTAATGGCAGGAAGGAAACAAGATCTCTATCTCTTGGGAACATGCTTCTAGAACCAACTTTCAGTTGCATGCCTCTGTCTCCATTTAGTCTCTTTGCATAACAAAGATTCATGTTCTCATTTTTTAGTCATAGCAGCCTGGACATTAGATTGCTTGAGGATGTTGTTTTTCTGTCACAGTCTCATTAATGTCTTAGCCTGGGTATTATTACCCCTCTCCCATGTTCAGGTGCCTAATAAGGATTCTTATCGCCCCAGAACAGTTACTTTGGATCCCAGCCCAGCATGCGTGGGCATTGGCAACATTTGGATATTTATAGGGATTTCTACTTCCTTCTTTTCTTTGAGCCACCTTCTTGCTACAAGAATTCCTTGTTCCTTCCATGCTCCAATGAATGCAGCACTCCCAGGGTGGTGTCTGGGCAGTAGATGTTATGTACATACCTTCCCAGCTGCTGGGGCCAGTGCAAGCAGGTATAACACTGCAGTGGCCTGCAAGACACTTAAATAAATAAAGGCACTGCCTTCCATCTACCTTTGTGAGATTCCTTAGCTTTGTTGATTTACTGTGTCTTTGTTAAACTCGGATATCTTGACATCTTGAGCACCATTTTAATGTGATTAGAGAGGACCAAATGCTCCGAATGTTTTTCTGGTTGGAATCACCCTCGAGGTCTCTACAGAGTGGCAGAAGGGCAGCAGCATGGATTTGGGTCTTTCAAACAGTATGGTACAGGTTTTACTTTGATTCATTCTTTAAAAGGTGAATGAATAAAGTCTGATTCTTACAGAAGTCTTAACAATTGTCACGTAAAATTTTATCTCGCTGTCTAGGTACTCATGGTAGAGAAGGTCAGCAGCAGTGGTAGTCACTTAGCTCCATGGTGTGCACAGCAGCTCAAAACACTTTCTGAGCAACAGGGATGCAGAGCAGCGACTTCCCCTTGGCTTTCCCTTAGTGGATGTGCTGGCTGGGTTTCTCTGTTCCACCCAGCTGCTGTTTCTTCGAAACTTGTAGGAATCTGGTAACTTTGAGACTCTGCCTCATTCTGAAATTCAGGTGGAATCTGTCAGCATGTCTCTGTTGGGAGCTCAGCACCACCAAGTGTGATTTAAAAAGCTTTGTGTCTTTGGGAAGCCAGAGGAATAATGTGAATATTATATCTGAGCTACTGTAATCGAGACTTGGAAGGACTACGTGAAATGGAGCAGGACCCTGAATACATGGCTGGAGAAGAAAAACCTGGAGGGCACCTATTTTGAGCATTTCTTGTCAGAAAGCACTAGAAGACTAGATTAGGAGCCATTACTTGAGAGAGTCCACAGCATCCTCTACGTCTCGTTAACAGATGGTTCTAAGAGGCAACCATGGAAATGCAAACTCATGCGTGTTTGTGCTTGCTCTGCTCTGTGCCTCTCCTGGCAGCACTTGCTGGCCTAATCTGTTGGAAATTAACCTCTTGCTTGAGGTATCATTACAGAGACTGGTATAATTCATCCCATTGCCTGTGACAAATCTATGTCTCCGCCCCCTCCACACTCTTCCCAACAAAGAAGGGAGAATGGTAGAGAAATGTTGGGTGTAGCATCTCACACTTGTGGCAGGCAAACTTTCTTCTCCTGCTGTAAGTTTTTCTGTGCTTTCATTGCCAGGATTGTCCACACAATCCTCTACCCCAATTACCCATTGATTAGGGCTCCTCTGGTAATCTGCCAGATGCAGGTTTGTTACCAACAGATGGCAGAAAGCATTTGAGGTAATGAGAGAAAGGATAACGATTGCTGATCTGCATAATAATCAGCTTGTGAACAGGTTTTATGGTTTTTTTTTGTTGTTTGTTTCCACTAGCTTAAAGATTGCACTGTCAGACAACCAGGCACCTTCTCACAAGTTAAAGAAGTAGTAATGGAGGGAACCATTTCTTCCAGCCACTGTGAAGATTTCTGAAGATACACATACTCACCACCACTGACAGATTAAGATTTTATCCAGAGTGAGAGATTTTGCCCAGAGTGCTAAGAATCAACATTCAGTCCTCTTGCAATCGAGACCTCTAACCCACCAATGTAGCCTGAAATATTTCTCTCTTTTCCGAGACAATTTTCCCCAGGTCTACAAGAAGACAGGAAGATCCTTGACCCTCTTGGACTAGCATAATCTTTGCACTGTCTGATGCCTAGTCTGAAAAAATTACTTTCCTCTTCCATGTGTTTTGATGTTCTTCAACCCAATTCAGCTGTTTTGCACATTTAGACAGCCACACCATTGCCACATACAAGTCTACATCTAAACTGTTCTGGAGTCCTTGCAGGAAGAGGTCTTCTCTAACATACTCTAGAACAGTGTTACTGGAGTTACATACCTCATAATGCACTGGTTTCCTATGCTATGCAAGACCTGTAATATGGATTTGTACTGTTTAAAATCTATGTGCATTTAGACTGTCTCCATTACTAACTGTCCCTTTATGAAATAAGCCCAAAAATTGTTTGTGCAAATCACTGTGAATTTTGGCAAAGGATTTGGGTTGAAGAACTTTCTCAAGAAGTAGTCTTAAACATAAGCAGGAGGTGCTAATGCTGGGCTGTTCTCCATTTATTCCCCAAGTGGGCTGCTAGACACAGTGGACAAGTTTCCATCAAACCCCTTTACTTCGTGGAATCCCTTTCTTTGTTCAAGATCTAGATGGAGTTCTTTTAAAATTTAGGCCTAATTCCATGGAATAGTAAAAGCAGATGATTTCCCTGAGAATTCTTTGTTTTCACCCTTGGTGCTGGTAATACAGCAGCTGTGACATTTCTCTGGAAGGATGATGTTTATCACAATCTCATCTGTCTTGGGCAATTGTCACTAGTAATGTTAGTGTCTCAACCTTACAAGGCAATTGCTGTCTACTCCTCTTAGTGTGTTACAGCTGTACAATCTGGAGAAAAGGGAAGATTTCTATTTTTGAGTTTATATTTTAAAGCACAAGGCTTTACTATCAAATCTTGATGCTCTACTGCAGGCATTGCTGTTGGTTACAGGATTTTCCCATCCTTAGCCTGGTTTCTAAGGAAACGACACCGATGCATCTGAGCTCATGCACATTTGTTATATCCTATATTTTTTTCTGTGTCTGTGTTTACCTCTACAATTTCTGAATCTCTTTGCCAAGTGCAATTCTGTTTGACACAGACATTGTAAAGATGCTGACTTCCTATAAGATTCCTGAAAATTGGTAAGGGACACTGACTCAGACGTGTGGCTCCGTAGACAACACCCATGGTGTGTGCTCAAAGTGTGAGATATTAGAGAATCCATGTGAAAGAAAAACCGGAGAGGTTGTGGTCAGAGGAAAAACTTTGTCTGACACCGGGGATCGTTAGATGCATGTAAGTCCAAATGCAAATTAATATAACAACCACCTTCTCTAACTTGTCTTCTGCAACTGTTTGTGAAAACCAGTCACAATACTTACTGGAGGAAGGATGAGGGGACCAAGTTCCTTGTATTTTTCAGAGACTACCTGCAACTGGCCTAATATAGCACCACTGCAACGTTATGGGCTGCCCTTCTGGGTGCCTGTGAGACACTTACTCACATGTTCTGTTTATTTTCCAGGAACAGAATGGCTGACCCATTTCCTGTGATCGAGAGACCAGTGTTTCAAAACAGAGATGGAGCTTTTAGCCATTCTGTTGAACAGGTAACCCTGATTAAACTGAGTCTTGCCCAAAAGCCTTGCAGAGAGGGAGAAAAGCCTGAGGTAGAGATTTCATGTGAGCTAGCATTCCTTTCTTCTGGCTTGTGGTTGACACCAGTGAGCAGTAAGACCTGGTAAAGAGTGTGTAGGGAGGGAACAGGTGGAAGAAGGACTTTAATCTCGTGGTTATGGTGAGCTGTTTCATTTACTGTAGCTCAGGCTGCTGGGATTTTGGATATGTAAAGATAACTTGTATTCCTAAGGCAGGATCTCTCTTGGTGGAAACAATAATCATGAGAAATGGGAGTCAACTGCGAGACTGTGTGTATCCTGACAGCAGCATGCTGAGTGAAAAACAGACTTCTTGGAACTGATCAGAGTGTAAGTAAAAACAAGTGTGTGTGTGGGGGGGGGTGGTTTTGTTTTTTACATTGCTCCCAAAGAGCACTGTCTGAATACTTTTTCTTTCTTTGCTGTTACCCAAAGACCTGCCAGTGTTAACTGATTCCAGAGTAACCAGCAGACTTCAAGGTGCAGTACTGCTGCTGGGCTAAAAATTCTCTGCCATGGAAAAATGTGGCATGCTGGGGCAGGACTGCTTCTTTGAGTCTGTACAGGCCACCTGGGAGATGGTAACAGCACAGGCTGCTGGTAAAGGGCAGAGCTCTTTGTTGAGCAGCAAAGATTTGGGGGAGGTGCCCCTGGTTCTCAAAGGGAAGTTCTTTAGCCAGGTTAGGGGTGTATGTGTGGGGAAGGGAGGCTTTTCAGGAGAAGAGCTGGAGTCTGGACTGTGTCCATCTTCCCCCACCCCCTTCATCTTTCCAAAAAACAGCTACATTTGTTAGCTGTTAGAGTGGAATTACTTGACTTCTGGCAGAGGGTGATGGTGCTGAGCTTGGCTCCTCCTGAGGGAGGTTGAGCAGGACTGCTGCTGCCACTGAATTCACATGTAGACTGAGGCTGTCACACTAGTTAGAATGCTTCAAATGATGCACTGGAACTCCTACATCAACCTTTTAAGTCAAGGAATGGAGAGTGAGGGTTTATTTAAGGGATAAATAGAAGTGCCTCTAGGGTACAGAAACAAAAGCAGAGGGGTTTCATGTTTTTAAGGTAAGTTTCCTTGAAAGTTTTCTCAAGGCTGCTGTGCAGAGTAATGTCACTTCAAGCCCATACAAGACCAAAAAGGCTGCTCTTTAGCAGGTGAAACAGATGCTCGAATGAGGCTGTGTTGCTTAAGGCAGTGTGTTCAGTGAAGCAGTATCCAGAACCTTTCCTGCTGGCAAAAGCAAGGCTAAGCTTAGAAGCTACTGAGCTGGTGTTAATAGCTTATCACAGTTATTTTCTCTCTGCTGTTATCCTGGCTTTGACTCCTGGCTTTGGTCCACCTGGTAATACTGTGCAGCTCCAGTGAAAGATGTCCTGTGCAGTCTTTTTTCAGACAGCAAAGAGGTGCAGGGTTTTATGTTCAAAAGCAGTTGGTTCATTATTGATTACAGTACACCTAAATGCTTGCTCTGGCCTTAGTCTCTTGCAAATTAGCATAACCAAAAGGAGTAAGAGGGTTTAGAGAATAGGTAACTCACATTTCTACATGGCTCTGTCTCGTCCTTATTTGTACATGCTTATCCAGAGTGCTGCTGAACACTTGTGTTTGCTGCTGCTGGAACTGGTGCTCAGCACTCTTCAGAAATTAATTACAGAGTTTTTATTCTTTATCCAGTACACCTTCTTTCACTTTCTTCCTTCCCTCCTTCTATGGAAACCCTCAGCAATGCCACTTTTAAGGCTTCAGACAGTCAAACTACAGCAAATGCTTTGCCAGAGACTTCACAGAAATAGTGGCTGGCACTTGGCATCTCTAATTCTTGAAGTGTTGAACTAGTCTGAGAATGCTGAGCTATTCATTAGCACACATAACAACAGTACTTTGTGGTACTTCAAAGAGGGAATTTAAACTCCAACAGTCCTACTGAGATATTTTATTGACTTCAGCTTGAGGCCCTTTCTTCCTAGTGAAGATGTCTGGCTGGATAGGTACAGATTGCTTTATTTACAGATGGCATGTTTTTAATTTCTCTTTAAAGGGACTCTTTCATAGCATCCCCAGCTCTAGAGTGAATCTTAGTGCTATGTGTGTGATGTGGTGGGTAATTCTAAGAGGATTGGATACTTGGAGAGGCTAATCTTTCTCTTTAATAAAAGACAGGAAACATTGCAACCACGAATGGTTTAAGTTTTTGGGTACCCCACAAAGTGTTCCACTCTGCTGTACATCCTGGACAGGCTGTGGTGAGGCAGGACACTTCATAAGCCTCTCAGTGCTCAGAAGCTCTAGTTAACTGCTAAGAGCTGCAGAATAGGGATGGAACAGCTAGTGTATAAGCAGCAGATTAAGCTCAGATGGCTGAACTGACTGGCGCTCCCATCTATTCTGTCCCTCCCCAAAGTTGTTCCCCAGCAATGGTGTTGGCTCAGGACAATCTGAGTAGATGAGAAAAAAACAATGCTCAGACTCTTAAGAGAGTAACTTTTATTGTCTTCTTAAGCCAGCCTGAAGAGCTATGCTAATTAGGAAAGATGATCTGGTGGTAAGGAGCATCTTACCCCTTGATCGGTTGCTACAAATGAGAGTTTGGATAGTAAATTGAAAACACACACCATGAAGTTAACTGGGATACATGATGGTGGCAGAGGAACTGCTATGTCTCTTTACCAGCTGATCCTGCAATAGGAATGCTGTTCCGCACGCAAGGGAGACATGGTGGATGGTTGCAGGGAGGGGAGGGGGATTGCTTCATAGCTATCACAGTCTAATTTGCCAGCAAATATGAGAAATGCAAAAAATTCCTTTTTTTTTTTTTTTTTTCTTCCAGCAGGCCTCTGTTTCCTGCTTTCAGCTACTGAGCTGACCAAAGGAAAGGTTGGGAGTCTATTTTTAACTGAGTATTGACAATTTTTTTCCCTTCCTCCCTCTCTTATTTTAGTATGATGAAAAGCGAAGGACTCTTCATGCAGTCAACACCTTTTTTCTCAAAACTGATGCAAACGGGAACCAAATAAAATAGCTCATGATAAGTTGCTATTTGCTTAATGTGTTTATTCTTTGAAGGTGTAAAAAACTTAGTACCTCTTTCTGGTTCTGATACTTGCCTACTCTGTGGCCTTTGAGTCATGTAATAATACGATAACATGGGAAGAATGATACCTGTGGCAGATGGCTGTGTGGCTCTTTCAGGCTCTCAGAGGAAATGGGAATATGACAGGCTAATTTCTGAGTCAGAAAAAGGTCCATAACCATATATATGAAGGGGACAGGGAGAAGAAGGCTCCCAAAGAAAGCATGTTGGAGGTTTTCTGTCCTCTGCCTGGATTGCTGCCAGAGCTGGTGATGGAATGAGTGCTGTGACAGATTAAAGTTACACTAATCCAGATCATCCAGAAATGTGAGACTCCCAATCATGCATGGGGAGGCCAGAAAATTAGGCTAGTGTGATTCTGAAAAAGAAAATACTCTTTCCTAATGATCCACTGGGACTGCCATATTGCAATCCTGTGAACTCACTGTGAACACCTACTGATTCCTTGGTGATCTTGCTTCATGCCTTCATTCCTCAAGAACTGAAGGATATCTTAAAGGATGCAATCTTGGGACAACTCACCTATTCAGTGTTTAATAGACTAATGATGCTGCTCTGTTGGATGTCTGGCATGCCTGCACCTTGATCCATATGTGCTCAAGTTTTCAAAAATTGTTATTTGTAAAAGCAGCACCTGCAGTGATTATCTAACTGCACTAAGCTAGAGGCTTGAAGTTCAGGGTGGAGAGGTGTTGCTTGAGCATTATCAAATAATGACTATTGTATAATCTCAGAGGGGCCTGGACCTATACAGTGCTTCTGAGGAAGACAGTGCTTACATGGACAGCTTTGCTTCATTCTTTAAAATATGTTGTGATAGAAATAATGTTGGTCTTTACTGGAATGCCACACAAGCTGAGCTTCCTTTCCAGGCCCAAAATACAAGCTTGTGGTCAGTTTTTCCTCCTCTTTTCACTTGAGCTTATGCTTATCCTATTCTTGAGGTGTTTTTCTTTATTGCAGCAGGGCATCATGCATATTCTGAGACATCTCATGACTGTTCTCTCCTGCACACAGAACAGTTTGGGCTTCAATCTGAGCTGATGCTACAGATGAAATGCAATTGTAGTCAATCAAAACAGAAGAAGGGGAGGTTTCTGCCCTGGAGAACTGGACATACTGGGACTGAACAACTTTGTGCATACACAAAAATAGCACTGAGTACTGGCTTGCAGACATGCGAGTTTCTTGGGCAGTGTGCTCCTCGTTTCCATTGTTATAAAAAGCAGCAAATGCACTCCCACCAAAAATCTGTGCACAAGTGATTGACTTTCATTTGACTCGGGTACAAACAAAAGCGACATCACTGTGGGCATAGTTTATAGATTTTCCCCTGGGAAAAAGACAGCCTTCATAGAGTGGCAGACTGCCTCTCTCTTGTTAGCCTTCATAAAATAGGAATAACTATTTAAAAAAAATATTGTAGGAAAGCAATGAAGAAACGTGGTGCTTCTGCATGTGTGTTTAGATGTTGCAGCTGAGGTATGAAAGGCAGGCTCCTGAGGCAGAAGGCCTCAAGGGCTCCAAGCAGTCTTGACACTCAGAGAGCAGGCCTCTTAATACCATGAAACCAAGAAATCTTGAGACTTAAGAAACTATGTTTATTTTTTAATTCTGTTTTGGGCATTCAACATTTGTTATACTTTCTGCTACAGCAGAAAGGGACAGAAGTTAACATTGGAAATACATGTGCTTCATCATGATCTGCTTTCAGATTCTGGGCTTTAAAAAAGAAAGAAATGGTGAAAAGAAAGATGTGAGAGATGGTGACACTGACTGTTCCATCTTGCTTTATCAGGCTCTTCTGTTCAATGGTCACATGAGGAGGCACAGCTCTGATCTAAAAGTGGAGTCACACTGCACAGCCACAGCTTTGTCACATGGCATGGCTGCATGTGCAGTAAATGGTGATGCCACGTGGCTCTCAAAGTCCCTCAGGCTTGCCTGTGGGGGACCCTGTCCTCCTAACTTTGTCCCTGTGTCTGTGCAACTGATAACCTCTGCCTTTTGCAGGAAGAATAGTTAATGCCATTCCTTGACTAAAACGGTGCCATTTTTCCCCCTAATGAGCCTCTACCAAATACTGTATCTGAAAAAAATCTTTATTGTGTGCAAATTTTCTGCTGCAGCTTACAAGCTGGTTGATCCCCTGTGGGTCAAAGGGAGAGTGCCAGGAAAGGGAAGAATTCACTTCTGCCTTTTCAAGACTAATCCTGAAACACAAGTGATCGCATGCTGGAAAGTGTTCCTGTACATTTCTGAGAATTCTGAATATAATCCAATACAGCTGTTGTGCTAGCATGTCCTTCCTCTCCTCTGGCACCTGGTTGGGCCTCTGGATTTTTGAGGACTTGTATAGGAAATCTCTATGCTTGGTTGTACAAAACGTTTCTTCTTGCAATGAAACAGCAGGACCCGATACTCTGCATTAGTATTATTGCCTCTTGTGCTATAGAGGTCCTGTTAAAATTTGGGGCAGGTGTAGGGCATTCAGTTTGGCTTCCGCTGAGCCATAGCGAAGTAGAAGGAGGTGCTTAGAAAAGGGAGCTTCACCTTGTCTTGTTGGGGGCACTGTAGCTCCTCAGTCTTCATCTGGTGTCATGACAGTGCTACTAGAATCGAGTGTTCTGTCTGCTGTAGACTTTGTCCTGAATTAGATTGATTTGCAAAAGCAATAAGGGTGGGGGAAGAGGGCGGGGGGAAAAATAATCTGGTGCAAACACAAATCATCTGTCTGTGCTATTGAGCCAGGATGTATTTGCCACGGTTCTGTGGGAATTTCTTCTTCCTTTCCTAAGAGAGAGAAAAGGGGGAAAACATCCACCGTTTTCCTTTAATTTAGCCATGTTTTTTTAAATTAAAAGAGAGATTTGGAAAGTCTAACTGCTTTTACAACCACCGCTATAAGAATTTAAGCTGCTCAAAAAGCTTATAGGCTCCTCTACCTCTCCAGCACTGTTTTTCCAGTGATGGAGAAATCTATAGTTCTGTCCCTGTGGCATTTTTTACAGGCAGTAGGGATGTTAATGCCAGAATCTTGGCAACTTTCCAACCAGAGTAATTACATTCTGCCGACCTGAAATTCTTCCTACTTCTACACAAGGTCACTTTAGGCACTGTCAGAGCTGGTGCTACAACCCGATGACCTGCTTTGCCCTCCTCTCCATCCCCTTGGTCTATCCTCTAGTCACCTTCTCCTCAAAGGAACAGAGTGCTCCTTGCTTGCTCTAAGGTACCCAGTGCCCCATAAAAACTGAGCTAAGGAAATAGTTCTGAGCAAATCCTCTGAACTGCTGTCATTAGGTTTTGAAGTTGTGACCTGAAATCCCACTTCCTTTGATACATCAGGGGCTGGTACTTTTAACAGACAGTGGCTCTTTTCTTCTTCTCCCTTCGACCCCTTTTGGAGCCAGTGTGGCACAGCTAATTCGTGGAGGAAATTACATTTATTACTTTTCCTAGCAAATGTGCCCTCTCTGCAATGTTGTTTCGTGCAGCGTAGGGCAGATGCAAGTCAGCCGGCCCATTTTCCTAATTTCATTTGGAAGGATCAAGAGACACCACGCTGGTCTCACAGGCTGGGGGCTCAGTCTGGAAAGAAAAGGCGCAGCAGGCTCCCGCATTGATGGAATCTATGGCATTGCCCCAAATGTTGGTTGTCCAACAAAAAAAAAAATCTCAAGGACGGAGTGTATCCTTCCAAAGACAAAACAAACTGCCCCAACACAACCAAACCAGCCTTTGTGACAGCTCTGACTGGGAGGAAGGGATCTGGTGTGGGGCAGTAGCTCAGTTGTTTCAGTGTAGATCTGCTTGCGTTGCCTTTGCCTCCCTGTTCTGCAAGAAAGAGCTGACAAAACCCTTGACTGGGAAACTCTGATATTCGGGGCAAATCTTTTTGCATGCTATGTCTGCAGTCTCCTCTGTGACTCTGCACAGACTTAAATCTCCAGCCAGTAATCCCACGGGTCTTTGTGTATTAATTCTTTACAGTGCCTCTGTGCTTGCCTTCCTCTTATGCCTAGCCTCTCTTGGAGGCAGATTTTTAAAATGAAACAACCTAGGAAGGATTTGGGGGCCAGGGCTGGGGGGGAGAAGAGGGTGAGCATTGAATAAAACGTGGGACAGACATGCTGGCCAGCTTTGGGAGTGTTTTTGCTGGAAGAATGCTTTTAGTCAAAATTGTAGAGTTATCCTCATCTACACTCTCTGTTTTCCTTTTACCCTCCTTTGCCTCTAATTTTCAACTGATTGTTTTCCATAGGGACGAGGTGCTAGAAAGAGGCATGGTAAAATCACACCTGATACCATTACACAAAGGCAGTTTGGAGAGGTATAAGGATGGTCTTTCAAGCTTTTCTAATTCATCAGTGCTGTCAAAACAAATGTTACAGGACTTGGACTCAAATTTGTCATTCTTGTTTGAGAGTGGTAAAAGACGAACAACCATTCAGAACAAACATCCGCCACCCCCTCCACCCCAGACTGAATGTAACACTTCTGTGTGTTTAAAAAAAATACACGTGAAGAGTCAGGAAAAGAAAGTGTAACTGCATTCCTACTTTGATCAGACCTAATTCAGTCCTCCGTGAAGGTTTAATCTTTACAGTGGCTAGAGTTGATGTTCTCTCTTGAAACACAGAAGTGCTGAACCAAAGTCTGGTCTACAAAGAACTGGAATTGCATGGGTGGAATACAGCTAAATAGCATAGCTAAAGGATAAAAAGACTGATCTAATGTGGAAAACAGATGACCACCTAATATGAAAGCTTTTTAAAAATAATGTATTAACCCAATTTTTAACCTTGCAATCAGCTGCCTCAAAATACTACTGCCTTTGGCTTAGACTCAAAGTGTTGCTGTGCTACACAGCATTACAATAAACTATAAATGGACAAATTTAGAAAACAAAAGAAAGATAGAAATCAGCCTATTTGCCACCTCTGTTTGTGATCTCTTGCTGTTGTGTTTGTATTTTCAGTATGCAATGCAGCCCACCATAAGCCAAGGCAGAGATGAGTGATATGTGGTGTACTCGGGGTGTGTGGTTCTGGGGCTTTCAGGTGTGCCCAGCTGTGCCACTGGGGTGGTGGTCAGAGGTGGGACGTGAAGGGGCTTTGGCACATTGTACAGCACTTGGTCCTTCCAGCTCTTCCCCTGATGGCAGCAGGCTTCAGCACAGAATTTGCTTGATTAAAAGCACCAGTTTAGGAAGCGGTGGGGAGGCTGCAAGACTGACTAGGTAAAGAGAGGGCATGTTTGCTGGCAGGCAAGAAAGCAAGGCAAGGAAAAGGGTGAAGTCTGCAGATGGGAGACTGAGTGCCTGCTGTTTGTGGGGCAAGGGCAGAAGGAGCTGCCTGCCAGAAATCTGGTGCTGGCAGAGGGATGCACACGCACACGCACGCACATGGAAGGAAGCGTGTGTGTATTCATGGGTGCGTATGGCTGAGTCCATGTGCTTAGACATGTGGCATGTTTATGCAGATTTTCTGTATGTGTAAACATACCAGGAACTCCTCTTTCTTTTCAGAAGTGATTCACAGTTTTGGGTGAGCAAACACATTGCTCCCACTTAGCTTACTTTGTTGGGAAGAGCTGAGCTCCTTCTGCCCCACACTTGCAACCCTCTGAGGAGTGAACAGCAGTGACTCTGGGAAGACGCTTGGCCTGGCGTGTCCACGTATGGGAGCAGAGCGCGGAGCCCGCGGTCCCACGCAGCACGGGCGGGGAGACTGAGAGATGCGACGCTGACACTGTCGCTGCATCCACGCTGAATTTTAAGAGCAGCCTCAAGGCTGGGCCCGAGGCCAAGTTTGCCGACTGTCCACACGCGGGCCTGGGTTGAGGGTGAAGCAGTGAGCGCATTCAGGGAAAGCGCCTTGAATGAGCTCTGAGTATTGACTCGCCGCGCAGGCAGGTCCCTGCGTGCCGCGCCTGCCCCATCTGCTCTTGTGGCGATGGCACATGACTGACAGGCACACAAAATACCCCTCAGTTGTCACCTGCCACAGGGGCAGCTGGGATTATAGCTCCACTGCAGCTCAAGACAAGTCCAGCTTCAATCCCCTCTCTGGTTTGGTCTGCTCAGGTGCATGTTTTTGCAGCCGTGTAACTTTGGGAAATGACTTTATGCCTTTTGTAGTTCCCTCACCTCTCCTGAGCCAGTGTCCTACTAACTGCCTTCCACTGCTAGGACCTTTGAGGTTCCCAGGTGGAGGACCTGGGTGAGACACAGCTTTGTGTCTGGTACCGTTGTATTGAGCTGCACCTGGACACACATGTGATGCAGTGCTTGAAAGGCAGTATGCAGAAAATCACTGTTCAGGCATGGTATAAAGTTTTTAGTGACCCAGTAGAAAAATTGCTTGTGTTGAACTAAGCATAAAAACATAAATAAAAGATAATTTATCCATAAGATGCATGAACTGGAAAATTTGCATGTCAGCCAGCTCTTCTCTGACATAAATTTGCTGATGTACTGCATCAGCAAATTGTGAAATGAGGGGTGTTTTTTTCTCTAAAATTCAGTTTACTTTGAAGAAATAGGCAACAAACATCTGGCCCATGATTACATTACTAAGAGAGCAACAAAAAAAATACTCAGCTTTTTTGGTTTAGTTGTTTAGGTTCCCCATCTCTCTCTTATTTTCTTTGAAGCTCTAAATGCCACAGAAGCAGACAAAACCTGTGTGACTATCAATGTTCACATCAAAATGGCCTGGTGCAGTGTTATGCTGGGCACGGGTCTGTCCAGAAGCAGTTTACTACACTCTGATTTATGACCCCACATCAGTGCAAGTTCTTGAAGTACTTTGGTGAACTGGAGCTGAGTTCAGTTTCAAGTCCTTGTCCTACAGCCATCCCCAGGCTTTTCTTATTGATGGATTTGCCATGAGAATGGGGAAACCTTGGAGCCAAACGTAGAACACAGGCAATGAGGGCATGTTGAAAAACACAGACCTGGGCAACAGAGAGTTGAAAAGCACTACTTCAGCAGTTTGGCACCTGTAAGGAAGATAGCAATAGGCAGTGGTGGCACAAGAGTATCTGAATTATCCCGTTCCAGCCCTGGGATGCATCCCTATCCTTATCTCCTGCTTAAACTGAAGCTTTGTCATGTGTCAGGGATCCAAGGAATTCCTGTGTGCTGCAAACAGTTATCTTGAAACTGCACAGGAGCAGCTACACAACCTTCCTCTTGCTGCTGTACAGACCTCTTAAGACCTGAGTGCTCATTTAAAATCACCACCACCAGAGTTTCGAGCTGCTTTCCGGATTGTGAGCAAAACCTGAGACTGCAAACTCCGCTTTCTTGTCGACATGGAGAATGCAGCAGCAGTTTCCTTGGTCTGAAGGGGTGGTGGGTGAGATGGGCAGCCCTGAGCTGTCTCAGCATGTGTGATGGCTGCTTGCTGGCTCGTGATATCCCATTCCTAAAGAGTGACCCAACAGCCAATGGATGCTAGTGAAGAGCTTGTCTGCTAGTGGGTGTAGTGCCGGCGGCGAGGAAAGCAAGCAGTCCAGAATCAATGTGATTGATAAAGCAAGCTTCGATTTATTGAATACACAGTGTTACTTTTATACCCTTTTCCAAACCTACTTGTAGTGAATTCATTGGATAGTAACTACTTGTAGTGATTTCATTGGATGGTAACTACTTGCAGTGATTTTACTGGATAGTAACATACACACCGAGTTCCAGGGTTCTTCCTTGTTTTCTATTATTCTACTTCTCTACCTTGTCCTTGCGTTAGTTTAAGCTAACAGAGATTGTTTATACTTGTGTTAGGCTAAAAAAAAGAGATTGCTTGTACAGCTGCTATTTGTGTTAAACTCTCAAGGCCTCTCGAGGAGATAGCAAGGGCCCATGGCCTTGCTGCTCAAGCCATTCTGCAACAGGTGTAGCATTCGGCACTGCCTCACACATGGGGTGCAGAAGGATCATCCTCCAGCTTTTCCTCTTATTTATGCCCGTTGTAGAGCCTGAGAAGGCAGTGGCCCATCTTCCTCTGAGGACAAAAGACACAAAGGGTCACAGGCTGAGTGGTCAGCACCAGGTTGTTCCTGTGACGTCAGAAAGGCTCAAGGAATTCTATCTGTTCTTTGCTTCTTTGTACAAGCCTTGGTTAGAAATTAATGCCACTGGTTTTGGTTTGAGTAAGTTCGACTATAGTAGGACTTGCCCATATTTGTTGTTCTGGGCACAGATGTTCTGAATGACAGCACATGAGGAGGTGCAACAGAAAGAATTACAGATGTTAGGATACAGGATACATCTCCTTTAACACTATGTGAAGTCCTTAGTGTCATTTGAAAATCTATAATTAAGGTCTTTGCGTTTTCTCTGCCAAGCCTCGCTTACGTTTGCCAGCAGGGGCCTTTGCTTTCTGGATCACTCTGGTGCAAAGATGTTAAAGATGTTAAAGCAGCACCAGAGTAATTTGCAGCAGCACCTGGGTGATGCAGCAGGCTCGGAGGAAATTCTGCAGAACTGGAAACTGGGAGGGCTGTAGAAACTGCAAGGAATATTGCCACCCAACAGGCAGTGCAAGGAGTTCAGTTGCTGTTCCTGGCAACTGGCAATGCAAGACAGATGCTCTTTGGACAAGCCAGGTCCTTCTCTCCAAACATTTCTCAGGCTGTCTACAGACTTCGACAGACAACTTTACAGACAACACTACAGATTCAGTGCATTTCTTGGCAGGCCTTCTTCCCAACAGAGTGGATTGGAGCTCAGGAACTGCACCAAACAGTGCTACTGTGGGTCGGGCAGGTTCTTTCCTTGAATACATAGGTATTAAAAACCAATCTGTAGTAAGAAGGGAAAGAAAAAAAAGAAAACAACAGGAAAAATCTTAAGAAACTGTTGCAAAACAACTACAAGAAAAACATCTTGCCTGTATTTAAACAGGGAGAAGAGCCCAGACCCCAGCCTGGCAGAAGAAGATACCAAACATGCAGGAAGCAGTGGGAGGCTTAGCAGACTTAAATGGCTAGTGAGTTGGAGGCAACAGCAAGCTGAGGGAGTGATTCCAGCCTCCCTGGGGAAGGGGGCATTCAGACAGCATTGCAGCCTTCCTGTGAAGGACACTACAGGCTGAATATCGAGAGTGGGCAGAATGGGATGTTGCTGGCACTGTTCTTTCCTGCCTTTGGGCACATCTGAGGAAACGCATCCGAATCAGTCCCCTCCTCCCTGATCGCTCACAAGTCAGGGCTGCAAAAGGATGTCTTGACACCCAAGGTATGTGTTACATACTCATTCTCTCATCAGTTCTCCCTCTTCTTTTGCTAGGAGCCTTGCAGCTGCTGCCACTTACTTCTAGTCCCCCTCTGCAAACCTCTTCTGGGACCACCAGGTATGCCAAGAGCAGGTGATGGGTTTGAGCATGTATGCTTCCCCTGGCAGTCCCTGCTTGAACTGGCCCCCAATGGAGGGTGGGATGCAGAGCCAAGAACTTCCACATCACCAAAAAATGAGACACTTCCATTCTGTGTAATTCACCCTATGTCAGCCGGAGGAATGAAGGGAAATTTTAATACTTTTACCAAGCACAGCAAGTCTACAAGTCTCTGCATGACACTTCCAGATTGCAAACATAGCTGTTTAACTGTATTCATTATTTGTTTGGCCCAAGTAAAGAGTTAGGTGTCTGAACAGGGAGTTTGGCAGAATTCAGGAGGCTGAGTTCAGGTTGTGAACACAGAAATTCCCAGTCCCCTCCGCCACTCAGATGAAATCCATATTTTTTTCATTATTACTTTTCTTTTTTTCCCCTTAAAATGAATCCCCATGCTCACAAAAATACTGGTTTGGTTGTGCTGAACAACTTAGAACCTGCCTTTCTTAGGGCTCACCTAACCCATTCCCATGTGTGTATTTGCCAGAGAAAGACACAGGATTCTGGGGAGCAGTTTTGATGGCTCCTCTTAAAAAGGTTTCACTATATGGGAAAGAACCCAAAACCCACTGAGCCACAAGATGATTGCAAGAGGAATCCTGACTCTGTGTCCTATTGGGAGGCCAGACCTCCTTCTCTGCTGAGCTGCCTTCCTTGGTGGGAAGGGCACAGGTCACCTCTAGCCAGTCCAGGGGATCTTGTGGAGCTGCAAGGTGGAGAAGTTTCAAGAGTGCCTCCCCAGCCTGTGGATCTGGAGTATCTTCCGGATGCTGGGCATCAGGGAGTTAGATGTGGCTGTGATGTGCTGAAT
Source organism: Apus apus (assembly GCF_020740795.1). Taxonomy (NCBI): domain Eukaryota; kingdom Metazoa; phylum Chordata; class Aves; order Apodiformes; family Apodidae; genus Apus; species Apus apus. Next base: position 26,090,359 of record NC_067286.1, read on the forward strand.
CCCTTAGCCTCCTTCAGACAGGGTTAAAACCTGGCACTTAGTATACCCTGGTAGCATCTCAGCTCTGTTTCCAATAGTGCACACATAACACTAAAGTCCAAATATTCCCTTGTCCATCTTTTCTTAAATGATATGTAGGAGGTCCCACCTTTCTCTTGGCTCATAAAATGCTTCTCCCCATTGCACTGCTGTGTGACTTTGTGATGAGAGTTACTCAGCTCTCCCAAACTCTTTCCTCAGTGTCTTGCAAGAGTATTGGCAGTGTTTATAGCGACTTTCTCATTCTGGGATGTATCTTGCTTAAGCCACCAGCCCCCTTTCCTATCCCAAAGTAGTCTAGCCCTGAATAGTTAATCTCATCTTAAACCAGGCTTCCAACTCCACCAGGTGAATTTGTACATTGTAAATGTCAATTTCTGGCATTTGTCCATCACGAGGCCAAGTAGGACCAGCTCAGACACTGGCCATGTCTGGAGCAGGCTAAATCTGTCCCAGAGTGCTGTGCTATAAGGAGAGCCTAGGTGCAGCTCTGCCCACCCTTTCATTTTCCCCAAGGCAATCTGTCTCATCCTGTCCCTCATGGTTTAGTTGTGTCTTGAGTCATTTTGCTAGAGCCCAGTTTTATGCTTATCAGATCTATCACGTGCTTGTGTGGCACAGCAGCATTGCTGTGTGCACCCCTGCTGGGCATGGGGCTGCAGCTCTGTTTGACAGTGCAGAGCAGCATTCAGAGCAATGGGAGATCATTGAGACCACTTTGGTTAAAGTAACTCAGACTCCCACAGCACGGTTGCACAGATAGATGCTGCTGGATTTCATGGGAACCGATGTGTTCAAATATAGAAAAAAAAAACCTGAGGAGACAAATATATGCGATAATACCGAGGCCAGGAGGATGTAGCTCAATCCAAGGTGAAACCTGGAGGAAGGAAGTACGGTACCGGTGGAATACAAGAAATGATTTGAAATTCTTGCAAACAAAGATACCTTTTATGACCATGGCCCTTCCTTCTGCTCTATCAGCACTTTGGCAGTAACAGCTTGGGAGTCTGAAATCAGTTTCAAAACCCTTGACCTCTTAGTGTGAAAAAGCAGCAGCAGCAGAAGGTGGATTTGCTGGGGATAAAGCTCTTATCCACAAATTGTGTATCATTTAATATCAATCTAGGGACAAAGATAGCCATAAATCCATGGGGAGCACCTATATTCTGTGTCCATTCTAATACTGAACGGGATGTGTGCCAGGCGAGTGGTCCATGGGGTGGCTGGGCTCTCTGTGAAGAGGAGTTTGCCAGAAAATTGGGTAAATTAGAATTAGACAAAAAAATTAGATTATTCAAGGAGGTGTATTTGTATCAATATGGCTCCTTCTTAAAATATTTCATTAATTGTTTGAAATTATTTTTGTTCCCAAAATTGGTCCAAAAAAGGCAAAGAAAGCATAATGTAAAATTAAATGTTTTGATAGATGTGACTTCTCCTACTTCCTTCCCTCTCTCTGAGATGTCCTACTTGCAAATGCAGTTAGGATAGATTTTTCTTTCTGACCTTGAAAGGACAGAGGAGGAAAACCTGTCAAGTTCAACAGCATCAAGAAATGACTTGTCTATCCAGGGCTGAATAATTGCTCTGCAGATCAAGGGAGGTGATTCTCCCCCTCTAGTCCACTCTGGTGAGACCCCACCTGGAGTATTGTGTCCTTTTCTGGAGCCCCCAAAACAGGAAGGACATAGAGCTGTTGGACCGAGTCCAGAGGAGGGCCATGAAGATGGTCAGAGGGCTGGAGCACCTCTCCTGTGAAGACAGGCTGAGAGAATTGGGGTTGTTCAGCTTGGAAAAGAGAAGGCTCTGGGGAGACGTCATAGTGGCCTTCCAGTATCTGAAGGGGCTACAGGAAAGGTGTGGAGGGACATTTTACCGGGGCTTATAGTGATTAGGACAAGGGGTGATGCTTTTAACCTGGTGAGACACTGGAACAGGTTGCCCAGGGCAGTTGTAGATGCCCCATCCCTGGTGTTCAAGGGCAGGTTGGATGGGGCTTTGAGCAACCTGGTCTAGTAGGAGGTGTCCCTGCCCATGGCAGAGGGTTTGGAACTAGATGATCTTCAAAGTCCCTTCCAACCCAAATCACAGTTGACCATAGCAGGGGCTCTAGAAACCACCTTCTTCAATGCACAGAAGTTATAAGTTCAGTAGCAATCTCTAGCCTGTTTCCCGTCCAAAGCTCTATGGAAGTAACCACAGCAGGTTTGGTAGCAAAACATCTGGTCCTTGGGTAGTTCTTGAAGCCTGGTCTTGCCTTCCCCAGTCAATTTTTTTTCCATTTTTTTTTTCCCTAGAATGTTCCAGTGCATTTCAGGGAAATCTGCCAAGAAAAGTGGGTAACAGTCATCTTCCATGCCAGGGCAAGGTCATTACTTCCTCTGATAACTGTGGTGTTGGACATGATGCCATGGCAGCATGGATGTCTGTTCTGACATGCTCTCTCTTGATACTTGTTCCAGGGCATTTCTCTGCCTCTATGGAGCATGCAGACACAAAATGCTGCTCTTACTGTGCCCCATCCCTGAAAAGCTGCCCTTGATTGTGAAGGACAAGTTGGCCGTCTGAAAAGAGTTTGTCCTACTGCTGCCTGACATCTTGAGTGACAAGAGCCCTCCAGCTCTTCCACGACAATGCAGCAGCACAGTCACCTGACAACTTGTCTGTGACCTGGACTGCACACCTGTAATGGCATTTCACCAGCCCACCTACCCTGCTACCACATACACCCCTTCACCAAATATGCCATGAGAACTGCAACCTGCCTAGGGCTCTGTACACCCAGCTTTCCATGGGCCCTGCAGGTTTTTGTCTCACTTTGGCTTCTCCAAGCATCAGCAGGGTTTCTTCAATCTTAGATTTTCCCAGCTGTTCCTCTCTCTTGTCTTAGACTCACCCAGGACTTCTCCAGGACATCTGGAGCATCTGGCACACCCATGTCAGCAAGAGAGGACAGTCCTGGGCTCTCCAGGGTGAGCATGTTCCTGACATCCTGCTGCTTAGGAAGTGTGGAGCTGGGCTGCCGAATGGTTCCTTGTCTGCAATGCAAGCAGCATTTCCCCCTCCCCACCCCCAGACAGACCCAGATGCCAGGGTCGGCAAGCGAGGGCACCACGAGGGGACCTGCCAGCTCTGCCACTGCAGCTGCTCCCTCTGTTGCTGGCAGCTGGGCTTGAATATTCATGGCAACAAAAGATTAGCACTGTGTGTGCTTGGCACTGGAGGCAGATAAACTTTCTTGAGGTGCCGGTGGCTCTGTTCTCATCCCATTCACAGAGCTCACTCTCTCTCCCCCACTCCACTTGTCTGCTTCATCGACCAGCTGATTCCCTTGCTGTATAAATGGCCTCTGTTGAGAGAGGGAGGCGAGCAGCTTGATTAAGCATTCAACAAAGTGGTTCGGAGTCCAGACAAACTAGCGTGGATCTTGCCAACACTTGCACTCAATTGGCACTGAGGAAAGCCAGGAAAAAAGCTCATTTATAAATGGGCAAAATTTTGCAAGGCATCAGAGTGGACCTATGAGCTGCTATTCCCTGTTTAAGTGATTTAGACATTTAAGACCATCATTGTCTCTGATTTCCACTGAATTTTAAGGTTTTGAGTGTCTAAAGAATATTCAAGAAGGAGACTTAGACCTTTCAGATACTTAGAAACTTCTCAGTTTCACCTCACACCATCACTGATGAATTTAAAATACTTTCTGCCACTTCTCCTTCCCTGTTCTGAACCAGCTTGGAAATGAAAGAAAAATAAGAAATAAAAATAATTATTGTTATCAAATTATTGATGCTGGTCAGAAATGGAAGAGGAGAACTCTGTTGCTCTCCTACTTCTGTCATTAGTTATTATTTGTGAAAGGAGCCAGGAATCATGGCAAGTTTACAGTGCAGGACAGCAGGCAGCTTTGAAAACTGTCCCAAATGGAAGGATGACCAACCTGGGCAGACAGAAAATGTGCAGACAGAAAATGTGAGCAGGGAGTGTGATATTACTCTTCTGACAATCTGGAGGATTGTCCATTTCAATTACTCTTTGTCCCTTTCTCAGCATAAATTTTCAGTCCTGCAAGGGCTGGCAGGGCTGAGTCACATTTAGCCCAGAGCAGGTGGGTTGCTCATGCTTGCAAAGGAAACCTGCATGGATAACAGGCAAAGAGCAGCTCGAGTTTGAAGAAGGATTTGTTACAAATGACCAAACAAAACCATCATCATGATGGCAGTAGCTTTTCAAAAGCACATGGAAGTGGCTGGGCTATCGAGCTATCTCGCTCACTCATCCAGTACATCTTCCTTTTACCACCCAGTCAAGGCTGGTGGCAGCTGGTGGCAAGGGCAGAACTGTGACCAGATGAACTGTTTCATTGCTTCAGTGGCCCTGCTCAGGCTGTGGTGCTGCAGCTTTCCCTTGGGAAGAGCTTTGCTCTCACCATGTACCATGCTGGGAGTCAAGGTGCCCACTCCAGACTTCTCAGTTTCCCCCTGGACTTCACTTTGAGAGTTAGACTTTATGACCCCTAGATGAGTGCTTCATCAGAGTTAGTCCTTAGTAGGCAGAGCAAACTTACCACCTCAAATTTAAGAGCAGGTATCTTTTCAGTCAGTGGCAAGAAAGCAAATAATCTGAGCTGTTCCAACTCTCTGCTTTATATTGAGTTGAACCATACCTTAGAAGTGCCTGCCTCTTTCCAGGTGTTAGAAGGGAGTCTAGACAACTAGATCAGATGTAGACATCTATGCTGTAGCTAGATAAAGTGGCTGAACTGATCTTCCTCAGAACAGCCAGGGATAGCAGCACCCCAAGGAACATTAACATCTCCAAAACTGTCTGAAGCGAGAGGGATGAACCATGCTCATGCACTGAAGAACTGTGGACATAGTGGCTCAGCTCCACAGTCTTGTACTGACAGTGGAGAGAGAGTTTTCTAGATCTTCCCCAGGATATCATATAATGAGGCTTGGGGGCCCCAGCAGTAAACAAATGCCACAAAAGGCTACCTGATAGGGTCTGCTCAGAGTGGCCAAATAATTATCTTGCTTTGGCAAACCACACAGGTCTTCAAGTCAGGATACTAATAGTTTATTATTTGCTGCTGTGTGGGAAGTTGGGATAATTCTGACTTTTCAATAACTTGCTAAGAAATTAGCTTCTGATACCAAAAGCAAGGCTTCTGCATTGCTAACCATTCTCCAAGGATGATATCATCCAAGGATGATAGTGAGGGAAGAAAAGAGCTTAGGGGCATGGCCACCTGTTCCTTCTCCATCTGACACTGCCATGGTCACGGTCTGCCCAGATTTGGCTGAACAGGTCTCTTGTGAGGACAATTGAAACAACCTCATTAGAAAAGTAAAACTGTTCAGAAGTTAAAGATAAAATTTGCTTCTGCCAGTTTCACGAGTCTATTGGGAAACAGGATCCTCACTGTGCATGGTCATGTCGTAAGGCCAGTGCTGTCTAGGAGTCCGCAAGTTTTCCTCTACTAGGCAAAATGGCCAACATCCTTAGTTGGACAAGTCTGTTCAAAACTCATGTTTTCCTCTCATGTCCTCACAAACGAATTCTTGGTAATGATGATCACTCCTTGGGCTGTTGAGTGGCTGCCATGGGCTGGGAAGTCAGATTACGCTTCTCAATTCTCTTGTTTCGAGAATCCACTTGAAGAGATGTAACACAACATTGTGCTGGTTCGTTCCCAAGCACCAGCAAGACTTTTCTCACCTCTTCAATATTCTTTTTTTCTCTCTCAAGTCCCAGTTAGAATCTCAAGAGTTTTCCTTCAGCAGATTGTACTTTCCTTCTCCTTTCAGTGATTTTAACAGAGCTCTCAATTCTCCATTTGCAGACAGGGAGTGTTGACGACCCCGTGCAGCAGCTGGCGCCTTCCCTAGCCCATGTTGCCACACAATGTGGCATTTGTCACTGTCATATTCCAGGTCATGGAAATGCTGCTCACCTTCCCATCCATGCTGCATGTCACGAGCAGCTCTGACTCCTTCATTCCTTTCACAGAGGGAAAGGAAAGCCATCACTCAGCACAGCAGTTTTTATCGGATCCAGCCACATGGAGACACAAGGGGAGTTAACAGTTTCTCATGCAAACAGAGAGCAGACTGCCACTTCTTCAGGCCTGCCAGCCTCTCTTGAGCTGTCTGCCTCCTTGGGGTCGTTGTACCAATGTGCCCAGACAACACTGCCTCTGCTGACACCCAAGCTGTGAGCATGCCCCAAACCCAGGTGCCCTTAGAGATACTACCTACTTCTTGCTAGATTTGGAGCATCTGGAGTTTGACCCAGGAAACTCATGCTGTTGCTCAGGATGACTTTGCCTGGCTAAAAGTTGCAGTGGCAGCTACAGGTCAGTGCTCTTACCCCTTTGCTGGCAGCTGGCTGGGCTGCCACTGGAAAAGTACCACCATACCCTTGCAACACAAGGATACTTGTACCTCAGGACAGACATGGCAGCAATCTGTCTAGATTGCTAGACTAGAACCCAGTAAGAAATGTTTATTGATAAAATTGGATTTTTAAAAGCTTTTCATTCATACAGCTTCTATGCAAAGATGTGCAAGTGTAGAGGTAAGGAGACCACGGAAATTGAGTAGGATCTGGGAAAGAAGGCCTTTTTTTTATGTTAATTTTGAATGTTGACAGAGTCACGGTGAAGCTGAGAAGTACAGTGGGGCTCTTGCAGTTGAGAGAGCTACACGAAAATGAGGCTTTTGTTTCCTCAGCACAAGTGTGTTTTAGAGGGCCAGAGATGAGAGCTATGCTAGAAAATAAAAATAAAAAGGAACGAAAGAAAGGTGGAGAGACATACTTATCAGATCCCTAGCCATCTCTCTGGGGGATTTTAAATAACTTTTTAAAGAACTTCTAAATAAGACAGCCTGGCAGTGTTTGTTTTGTTGAAACAGCAGAGGCAGAGATTAATTTGGAACCTGCAAACTAAACAAATCTACCCAGTGAATTTTCCAAGAAAGTGCACCACTTCAGAACAGAGACTGCTTAGTCCGTAGAAATGTCCTGGGTTGTAAAGAACAAACAAACAAAAAATCCTCTTGCAGTTTGCATGAAGATTGCAGAGATAAGGCTCAGAGTACAACAGGAAGCTCTGAGCTGGCAGCAAACCTTCTCCTATAAGGAATCTTGGAAGAGCTTTAAAGAGGCAGAGTGTTGGGACAGGGAGGGGAAATGAGTAACAAACAGGAACCCTGCACAAAAACAACTGACTTTTGCAGCCTGTGACGCTGGCTTTTCTCATGCAGTGCTGGGAGGCAAGGATGCTTCATTCTTAAACTTCCACCTTTGACGACAGCAGGCCAAGCTGCAGGGTTACGCAGCAAATGGTTGTGTTTTCCAGCCATTCTCTCCAGTTATCCTTTCTGTTTCTTCTCCATGAATCAATGGTTATCTGTGAATTGATCTTATTGGGAAAGAGTTGATGGTTTTCCTACAAGAGGGATGTGTGTGTTTGTGTGAGGGCAAGCGTGGGTACGTATTTGCAGATTAAGGGACTCCATTTTCTTTGGGCTAAGCACAGAGCTTTCCTGGTGACACTGGCAGGTACAAGTGCTTATGTCCCATTTGAACAGAGACCCCAGGGAACATGCATTGAAGGTGCAGTCTAGCATTTTGATATAAGTTTAGATGTTGTTTCTATAAATATGTTTGATTGGGATGAAGAAAAAATACCTGCTTACCTGGTGAGGGGAGTAAATTGCATGTGTGTAGAGGTGGGAAGGAGAAAACCTGGGAAGTTAGATGGATCAGCAGTTGATAGCCACAAGTTTCTCATTTAATAAAGGAATGCCTTGATGAAAAATTGACCATCCATTGGAATGAGTTGTTGTAGAAGGCTATGGACATGCAGTTGGAGTTTTGGCCTGCACTGCTCTTTGCAGACAACGCTGTTATGATTGCAAAGCATGCTTTTTGTTGTGAGCTGGCTGCCCAGCGTGGGATAAGCTGCCATAGCAGCAACTCTATATTATAGAGACTATAATGTATAAACTATAGAGAACAGCAGGTAAAGATAAGGCTATAAAATAATGAGCAGCTTCATCTGCCCTGTATCCTCCCATACAGTGCTTTGCTGCTGGTATTTCTCATGCCTTTACCAGAGAGGATAAATTACACCATTCTGCAGAGCCACCAACTGCAGGTTCAAAGTTTTGACAGTTGCATGACTCCCAGCTGCCTGCCCTGCTCCCATGCCAGAAGTTACCATCCCCACACCATTACACATACCTGCTTTGGCACCAGGAACCATTGTGTCTTAGCTTAACCCACCCACGACATCTAGGGAGTTGGAGAGGAGCTATGGTGCCATGTTAAGCACTGGGGTCTGCAGCAAAGAAACCAGAGAATGAGGGCATGGACAGCTAAAGCTTCTCTTGGCTGAAACTCCATGCCATGTGCCAGTCCCAATAACAAAACCTGTGCTTACTCCTGAAGGAGTTTAAGGAGAGGAAAATCCAGATGTAGCTAGTCTTTCCTGGCTTTCTAATGGCAACAGTAGTGATTAAGCCTGAAAGAATGTCTAAAAATATATAGAAGTAATGAGTTTACATGGTGCATTTTAGTGCTGTGCATGCTTCTGGCTGAAAATGGAAAAAAAAACAAAACAGGTGTTTTTGTCTGTTTCATCTTGTATCGGTTTGAAGCAGCTTGACCTGAGGGCTCTCAGGAAAGAAGCTGCAGAGAACAGGCAGCAGACCTTGCAGAGGAAAATGAGGGGGGGGGAGCAATCAATAGAAACTCCCCAATTTTTGCAGGCTAATGCTTTTTCAAAACACTTCTCCAAACTACCTGACTCTTTCCAGTGAAAGAAAATTACTTTACCTTACATTTTCTCTCACAGCCAGTATAAATCAGCATCTTTCACTGACTGCACTAAGGGGCAAATTTGGGGCCAGCCAGTCACTTGGTTTTCAAGGATTGTTGGTGTGGGGTCATGAATTGTCATCTTCTTTGCATTGATGGATGTTTTGTAACCACAGGAGCATTCCCAAGTTAACTAAGTGACTAAAGACTGAATGAATGGAAGCAGTTTGGGTCAAATGAATTCTTCATTAGGATCTCAGAGGAGATCCTGTCATTTTAGGACCTCAGAGGAGCAGAATATGTGATATCTGTCTATACCGCTCGGCGAACTGTCAGCGCAGCACACTAATAAATTCATAAGAGCTGCCCTTCAATAAACCATTAGGAGGCCAAGTGATTAATAGGTTGATCTGTTGAAACTGTTAGTTTCCTAAAAGCATGACTGAGTGGACTCATTGCTTACAGTACAAGGAGCTGTTATTAACATTCCAATAGCTGTTTTTCGTTAAAGACATCTGTGACTTAGAACTGTGAAAGCCTGTTTGGTTTTGCATTTGTGTCTTAAATAAACGAAACACTGCATTTGTATACCCAGCACATGTTTCCTTTAAGGGGTTTGCTTTCAAAGCAGTCAAAGCAAAATACATTGCCTTGTGGCAAACGCAGCTGACTGGGGTACCACTTTGCTGCTCATGGGCATTCATCTCCTGTGAGGACAATGTGACCTGGAGAGACTTTGGGTTCCTTCATGCGATGTCCCTTTTCTGTGCTAAGATGCTACTCTGTTTTTATAGAACATGTGGACCCCAGGCATTTGGGAACTTGCTTTTTGACTGCCATATTTCTAATGTACAAATACTGCAGAAGGATTTCTCCCTCCCCACCCACAATGCCAGATATGTGCTTCATGCTCTTTCTTCAGCTGTTGGAGAAAGCAAATCAGAACTGTAATTGCCAGCAAATTCTGGCTCAGCAAAAGAATTGATTTTTTTTAAAACTGTCAGCAGCCTGGGAAAGATTATGAAATAACAAATGGGGCAAGGAAACAGGATAGTGCAGTGGTTAAAGACGTATTTAACCTGAGCAACCTGAGTTCAGTGAACTGGTGAGTCGTCTAGGCTTGGGTCTACAGAAGGACAGGCCCTCAAGGCTGAATCGTGTGCTGTTGAAATCCTGCTCAGCTGATGTTGTAGATGTGTCACTGGTTTTCTGTGAGCACTACATGTTCTGATGGGTTTTGTAAAATGTGCAGCTGTCATATAAGAACCGGAAACAACTCAAGTATCAGAGTCTGAAACCATCCATCCTTCCCACCTAAAAGCACTAACCACTGGATTGCAGCTGAAGGCCCTTGTTGCTTGCTCTCTCTGGTGCTTAGTGATTCAGTCAGCAGGACCAGCTGGAGGATGTTCTGTCTCCTGAACCTGCATCTCTCAGGCAAATGCCCCACCTCCTGTATGACAGAATTTGAAGAGAAAGGGTGTTCTTAAACTGTAAGGCTGAAACTGTTCCCCTTGTGGGACTAGCCAGGCACAGTGGTGAATAGCAGCATCACACAGGTCCTCCTTCTTCAGAGAAATGGGGCTTGGAAGGGTTTGGCTGCTGAACCACCTTCTCCCAGGAATCTGCAGTCTTAGGCTGGAAATATATGTAACAGAGCAAGACACAACCCCAAACAGCAGCAACAACACAACCTGGAATGAGCTAGGAGATCCTCACAGAGGTCTTTGGACAGGAGAGCTGCCTCCTGCTTGGGCTGAAGGAGTGTAACCCACTCAGTGTGCCCACCGAGGAGTCCTTGAAGCCTGATGCTGGGTGAGAGGAAGTAGGAGAGCTTTCAGGGAACTGTCTGTGGTTGAGAAAGAACTGGCACTTTACAATAAATTGTGTCACCCTCCCCTGTGTTCAAGGAAACTCTTGTTTAGGATAGGAGGTTGGGACCCTCCAGGCTGTGTTATATCAGGGCCTCTATATACACAGTTTGAGAGTATACAAACTGCACAGAAGAATGTTGATCCATTGCTTGGGTCAAAAGGGGAAGAGAAGTAGCAAACAGAATAAATTTCTTGCAATGCTGGGTAGAACATAGATGGGAAACAATTCTCCTGGTAGGGGAAGACATTTTTACTGAAATAGATAGGACTGCCTTGAATTTTCAGTTACCAGCAAACTGGATTATTTCCTCAGCAGATGGTATGTCTCACTTCATACTAATTTTTATCACGTCAACATTCAACCCCACTTAGGGCTTTTGGTGAATCATGTTTGTAAACTGTATGGTGTGGCTATTCAGATATTGGGCAAGGTCCTGTCAGTTTCTGTATGCCAGAAGCCTGGTAGCTATTAAAACAATCTGAGATGTCCAAGAAGAGGCTATTTTATAAGCTGAAACTCCCACTAATATCTTTCAGGTTCATCTCCCAGCATTCCAACTTCCTTGGGTGCAGCCTTAGATTGTGAAGTAAAATGTTCCCAGTGACCAGCACAGACTGGGAGACACCCCATGTGCTAGCTAGAAGGTGCTGCAGTGTGTTTCCATACTGTTACTCTGAGTCAGAAGATGTCTGTGCAGCTCCCTCCAAGCATGTGAGCTGTCTCCTTCCATGCTTTTGGCTAACTGAAAACCGTCTATGTGAGATGAACATGACATCAGGACTGCCTGAGAAGAGGAGAGCCCTAACTCCAGTTTGGCAATACTTTTCCATTCCCATTGCTTCACTAGCAGATTCCCACTCTTACCAACCACGTCAGGGAGTGAATACAGAGAGTCTGTGGCTGCTCACAAAGGACCACGTCATGATGCTCTCATCTGACATCCTTCCCACGGATCAACTCCGGCCCACAGCCTAGTTATGAAGCACAAAATCCACAAACTAAGCAGCCACTGTTTAGAGTAGAAGGGCCTGATTCTTTTCTTGCTCAGAGCAGAGGGAGGAGAAAACCTACCAGTCAAGTAGTCAATGTAAATGGAGCTGGCAGGGCTTTCCTGAGTCGGCAGACAGCTTGAAACAATGGCTGTGAGAAGCGCGTCCTGCCTTCATTCATCGCACTAGGAGACTTGCCACCCAGTCCCACAGAAACAATGTGAACGGCCATATTCAGGGTTTCACTGCTGATTATTTTAGCAGACAGGATGGGGACAGGGTAGGAATGAGACCCATATGGGAAGTGGGAATTGCATGGTAGGAAGTAGGGAGACAACACAGAAAAAAATCAGGGAAGGGGGAAAGAAACAAAGACAGGAGGGGGTGAAAGAATAAACCCTCAAGGGCAGACATGATGGTGATAATAAGGTACTTGCTTTTTATCTCCAAGTGACACTGGACACAGCGTGGCAGGAACAGAGATAGCAGGATGGAGATAACTGGACCATTTCTTCCTCATTGCTTGTTTCACTTCTCTGTTGTAGCCATATCACTTAAGGAGAATTGTTCTCTGTCTGGTGCATGCAGACCACCCTTTCAGCTTACCCCAGCCCATGAGCCATGTGAAAACATCTCCTTTCAGCCAGGTTGAGATTAGGTACCCAGCATAGGCCAGGTCACCAGGGCTCTGCCAGAGGGGGTTTATTTGTTGTCTGTGCCTTAGGATGGGAGGAACCATCTCCTGGAGATGTCTGTCCTCCTCCACCCCTCCGCAGGGAGCCAAGCTCCCTGCTGTTCTCAGGAGAGGTGAATCCCACCCCAAGGAGGGGTAGAAAGGAGTGTGTGTGCTCCATGCTGGATGTGCCTATGCTCCTCAGTGGTGTGTCAGGGTTCCTGCTCTGCTAAACTGAATGGTGATCCACCTTCATTCCAGCCATCAGATGCTCAGGAAAGGAAACTGGTCTGTGTTTCTTTCTTCCAAAAGGCAGCAAATGACAACCCTGGGAAAGCCATATGGTACACCTGTACTAGTAAATTAAATTATTCTGGGGCTTTTCTTGGGGACCCCAGGCCAGCTAGCACTGAACCACTGATCTTCATACTGGTTATGCTAATTCCTGTATGATGCCTGGAGCTGTGTGTTGGCTGGCTCAGGACAAAACTGTGCAAGAGACACTTCTGTTTGACAGGCAATACATCCAGTGCGTGGCAATATTCAATTTACTACTAGAGAGGAGCCTATTTCCTAGATTACCCTAGACACATCACTTTCTTACAGGAACCTTATATGTACTTTCCTGCCCTGCCATTCCCAGAGCACCTCTGGCTGCTGCCCCAGCTACTCATCCTGGAGCAAAGCAAAGAGTGGAAACGTCTCAGCACAACCCAAGGGGATTCTGAATCGTTTCTTCACCGGGCCCTCGCTTGTGTCTCATGAGCTCTGAAAGCAAAAGGGATGGCTAAGCACTGCAGAGTGAGTGACTCTGCTTGTTCCTGCCACGAGAAAGGAGAACTTCAGGTTTGTGTCAGAAGCGGTTGGGATTGACAGGCGCCTGCTATCGCACAGTGGGGAAGCGTCCTTGGCACTGTGAGCAGGCAGGATGTTTACTACTGGGGATTCACAGAAACTATCAGAAAGGGTTGTGATAAGTGAATCTGATATGTTTTACAACCCTTGAGGGCCTTTTCCTAATTTGCCATGTGACTTATCAACCTGTTATTGTCCTCTAGTGCTTTCCACATATTGATGGCACTGACCTTGGAAAGCCCATGGCCTAATATGTTGAATGATACGATTGTGTGTGGAAAGACAGCAGAATTCTAGGTCAGAGACTGGAGGGGGACGTGTGAATGTGAGGACTGAACAAGCTGGAGTCTATTTCCAAGTGCCAGTTTGTGCAGATCAAGTTCTCAGACACATTCATGCAGTGATACCCAGACCCTGGTGCTACTGTCACCACAAGCCAAGAGAAGCATCTGATTTGCCTTCTCTTGAGCCATGCAAGGTCAAGCTGCTGCAGAATCCTGCAGTGTAATGCAAGCTGTATCTAGCTCAGTCACACTGGGGTCTTGAAAAATATGGTATTATTGTCCCTGTTTTACAGAAAGGGAAAAGGGAAGGATGCTTAATAAAGCTGTGTAAGATTACAGAGCATAGCAATGGCAGAAGAAAACAGACCAATCCCCCAAGGCCTTCCATTTGCCATTTCAGGTGGGGTTCTCTAAACTGGGAGATTTGAGAGAGGTTCCCACCCTACCAGAGGCCTTGCCCTGGGATCATCTCCCTCTTTATGGTGTTCCTCTTTGGTTTCTCATCACCATTGCAATAAACACTGACCCAAGAAGCCATTTCCCCTCCAGCTCACAGTCAATGCAACTGAGGATATTTCTTTATATGGGAGAATTGGACTTGGAATTGTTTAATTTACCAATCTTGCTGCAGCTGCTGGGTGAAACGCAGGCAAGGAAGGGTCAGCTCATCAGCAGCTTTCTGTGTGCTTCCAACAAGACATCTAGTTTATGCACCATTCAAATTAAGGCTGGATTCGTCAAACCCAGAGGTACAAGATAGAGAGGAATTCACTCTGGGCTCCTGCAAGTAGAAAAATAGCCTTCGGAACTGAGGAACCAGTAGCTGATTTATATGTCCCAAGCATGGGCATTTTTGAACCTGAGATTCCTAACAGGCCAAGAGTTAAAAGATTCAGCTCTGGTCCTTGCTCCAAACAAAATGCAAGGTAAACCCTGCCCCAATCTCAGTTTCAGACAAGTCCAGTTCCACCACAGCTGCACAAACCTACTTTCACCTTGTCATTAGGGCTGATCCCTGGTTCTATTTCTAATCTGTTTTCAACCTCAGAACAAGAGGCAGGGAAGATCTGTTCTTCTTGTGCCTTGGTTGAAGGCTTGCTGGAAAAAAAAAAAAAAAGCCATTAACGAGAGTCAAGAGGTGGGAAATGAACATTAGTGTGGAGACTGACCTGAAAACCAACTTTGCATAGGAAGATGGATGCTCCCTTGTAGAAAACAGAGACGTAGCTCCAGCAACCTGGCTTTTGCAAGCCCCTCCTGCACAGCCCGTAAAATGGCTGGGGAGAAGCGTATGAGCAAGACTTTAGTGTGTGGAGAAGTCAACTGGTTTGAAACAGTCACTGGTCTCCTCTTAGCAAGAGAAACCTGAGAGACACAGCATGTCCCTGCTTGGGAAGTTGTTGGGATGGTGTACCATCCAAGAAGCTTGGGGATGAAGGGGAGGGAATGCCTGTGTAGTCCCAGAGCTGGGGTCAGTGGTGAGTACACCAGGGTCCTGCCGCAAGTCCTGGTGTGACTGGGGAAGGTCTTCTAGCTAAATACAGCTTTTGGCCCCAAACTGAGGCTGTCCTGGCAGAGACCTTCAGTCTCCTCATCCACACCAAGGCAGCAGCTAGGAGTAGGGCAGGACCTGTGATGGATTTAAGGCCACTTAGACTTGGTGACAGCCTAACCAAGCTCAAGGGCACTGTGCCTGAGCTAATTCTTCTTTGTCCAACTAGGGGGCTCTTGTCTTGGGTTCCTGTGGGCACAGGAGAGGAACCTGCTTGTGCTTCTCAAATAGCATTTCTCGTGTTTCCAGTGGCTCGTCCTTTGCCAGACCGTGCTCCTGTCAGTGGTTCCAGGCAGGAGCCCTCTTGCAGGTAACCCCTGCTGAAACCATGCCATCCCTCTTCTGAAGCTGATCCAAAGTTTCATCTTCATCATCACAAACTGTAATCCACCCTCTTCTTCACTTTTCCTTGGCCACCTACAGCCAAGTCCAGACTGGGTTTTCCCAGTGTGATACCCACTCTATGGAACCAACATTTGAGATTTCAAAAAGTGTTTTCAGCACAGCCAGGATTTTCATCGGGGTTTGTCAAAACGTGCGTCAGCTCCACCCAAAAACTCCTTACTCCTTTCAAGAAAACAGAAGGGAACGCTGCAACAAAAACTGCTCGGAGTGCCTTTCTCACTTTTAGGCGCCCCTGTCATTTTAGGCTGGAAAAGGCCTCCCGAAAGGCTCGGCTCCCGCTGGCGATGAGCCAGCAGGCGCACCCAGCCCCGCAGGTGAGGGCCAGCAGAGCCAGCGCGGGGAGGGCAGCGGCGTCTCTCCCGCCCCAGCCCCAGGGGCCGCGGCGAAGCCCGCACCCCGCACCCCGCGCCGCGCCTGGCTGCGCGGGAGGAAGCCCCGCTCGGCCGCGGCCCCGGGGCGGCCGCCAGGGGGGTCCCGAGGAGCGGCGGCGGGCCGGGCGGGCCGGGCGGGCCGGGCGGGCAGCGGGCGCCCTGCCCCCGCCGCAGCTGCTCCCGCTCCGGACCCTCTCCCGCAGCCGTGCGCGGCGAGGGGCTGGTGGCTCAGGAGCGCCCCAGAGCCCTGGGGCTGCTTCTCGGGAGCGTGGGCGCAGCCAGAGGCACCAGATGTCCCGGTGCTGAGGAAGCAGGAGACCAAGCACGGCTGAGTGATGCCATCAGCCTTCGTTTCCTCAGGAAACGGTGGGAACCTGTGAGCAGCCCACAGCCAGAGCCTGCTTCAAATTCAAACCTTTCCCTAGGAAATGGAGCCTGGGATTCCCTGGCACCTCCTTAGGGAGCGTACGCCTGAGGCTAATTTCGGCAGGAGGTGCGTGCCCGAGCTCCGCCAGCCCCGGCACGGAGGCCGCCGGCGCCCTGCGGGAGAGCTGTTCGATCTGGGGCCAGGCGCTCGGCCCCAGGGCAGGACCCTGCTCCCCGCTGCTTCCCCCCTTCGCCTTTTCGCGCTGCTGTGAACTCAGCAGCCGCACGAGGGGTCCCCTCCGTACCTACACGAGGACGAAAACACCTGAGAAGAGCAGGTTTGTCTGGAAGTCCCCAGGCGGCTGGAGGGGAAAGGACCCTGTTCGTTCCCTCATGAAAACCAGTCCCCTGGGCGCTTCTGACTCTGCCACTTGGAGAGCACAGAACACAATCCCTCCCAAAATGAAAACGTATGGGATGTCTTCAGAAACCGGTGTAGTCAGTGCTGTCTTGCAAAACTTCATCTGCTGAAAAACTCTTTCTGCCAAAGAGATCAAAGCTGATAAATCAGGAAGTTTTCAGTTTGGCAAAGGCAACTTTGCTGAAGCCGTGTATAATCTGATACTCCAGATCTGCTCTGGGGACAGCACACATATCCCATACAGCATCCAGATGTGCACGCTTTGTGGGGGCTGATGTAAGGCAAGTGAACCAGAACCCAGGCAGAACCCCCAAACATACCTTTTTGCAAGGATTAGTGCCAGCACATGGTCCCTGACCTTTCTGTACCTGGACACAGGCTCATCCCACCTCTGTCAGGAGGCCACACGCTTTCAGAAGTCAATCTGAAGTAGCAGTCCCCAAAGAGAAGGGTCTATTTTTACAGTGGTGATGTAGAGATGGTGATGCTGCTTTTTCTGGCAATGCTGGAGAAATTCCTCTCTCCGGCATTGGCCACCTGCACGCAACAATAATAGCTGATGACTCAGGACAGCAGGCTTTGCTTCACTTCCATCTCTCTCACAGTTGAGTCACCGGCCGGGATGGGATGGGTCCAGCTGGGAAAGCAATGTGCAGGATGTGTCTCAAGTACACAGCCAAAGCAGACAGGTCCTTTTCATATGCCTGCCTGCGGGACTATAGGCAAATAAAGATGGTTGGTGCAAGCCAGACTAACAGCAGGGCCCCAGAAGAGCTTTGTTTCCTCGTACCCGCAGCTGCAGAGCAAGCACATCAGCATCTTCTGGCTCCCTGGGGAGGAGGCCTGGGTGGTGTAAACCAAGGAACAGGGCACAGCTGCCAGGGATCGTGTCTCCCCATCCTCCTCCAGCCCTGCTCTGTGGCCCCTGGAGGGCAGAGGCACGGCACCTGCTGCACAGGGGTTGGATGGATGCAGTCAGGAGCACATTTACTAGTGAGAGGAAAGGTGATTGTGTTTGCCTACACCGTGATCATCCCATTTCCCTTCATCGTCTCCAGGAACAGCTGTAGTTAGAATAATGCCACTGGAGTGTTTGCAGTTTGTACTTACCTGAGACTCTCTAGGAAAAGTCCTAGAGAGAATTTTTATTTGGTCACTCCTTTCACACTCTCCCCATTCAGACATTATTTTGGGGCAGCATTAAGGGTGTGCATGTCCTAAGGGTGCATAATGCATTTGGAGTTCTTATGTGTTTTTTTAACTTGAAAATGTTTGGGTTTCCAGTGTGTTATGAGGGAATTTCTACAGTTCTTTCCTTTCATACATTTACTCTTTGCTCTTATATTGTGTAACTTCACTCTAACCTTGCTTTTTAATCTAGAAATTATACCATGGAAAAAATGCACTTCAGCTTCATGTTATGCAAGTGTAACAATTAATTCAAACATTCCTTACATGAAGGAAAACAGAAATTCTGGTAAGCATGTAGAAACTGAGGGCTCCAAGTCTGCTTTTACTTACCCAGACATCAGTCAGGAATGGCACCAATGACTTTCATCTGGGTGGATTTAGCAGCCGAGAACAAGCCCTGAATTTTCACGTGTAAATGTGCCTTTTTCACAGTATTGATCCTTCAGAATATGTCCTCAGATAACCCAGACTCCAGGATAATGCCTACAAAGTCAGCCGTGGGGGCAATGAAGAGCTGGGAGAGGGAGGGCTGTACCCCAACCCCGGCACTGAGTTTCTAGGAATTGGGTGCACACTGGAGCAACCCCAGTGGTGTCAGCCATGGCACCCAGACCTGCCTGCGATGGTGGTGGGCTGGCTTGGCCAGTAGTAACAGACAAGCTGGAGCAACGTGAAGCTCAGCGTGAGCTAAGATCTCCCATGGGCTTTCCCAGCTTTTGAGTGAGGTTTTTCAGCCCACACCAAGCCCCATGCTGGTGCCCAAGCAGAGCCATTGCCCTCATGGCTGCAACCTCACTGCAGCCATACCTATAGGCAGCCTCGAGCCCCCAGCCCACATTACACTTACATGGGCCCTGGGGAGGATTTTGGTTAGGTAAAGTTTCTCTGTTAACTCAGTTCTCCCACTGAGTTTTGAACTGGGGACTTAAGTGTTCACATTGGGGGTTTGCTGTCTTGCTCGTTCAGCCCTTCATTAGGGCCTGGCAATAGGAAGAGATGTGACAGCTGAACTAAGGGTGGCATTTATGAGCTGGGCCAGCCCGGATACCCCTCTGCCTCGCTCTGTGGAGAATAAAAAAAAATCTCTATTTTTTAGATACAGGAAATTATGAACAACCTCTTATGCCTCTCAAGCCAATACGTGATTTTTCTGCCTTTTTTTGTCGTTTGTTTATATGATTATTCTTTTAAACAAATGGTTTCTATTCTGGTTTTATTTGCATTTTAGGCTGCATTTTGTGATTCTTTTTTTTATTTTATTTGGATCTGACACAAATCTCTGATTCCAAGTGCCCCTGGGGTTAACAACATGAGGCAGCTCTCATTTTATGTGAATGGATTGGCTGAACTGAAATGTAAACTTTGGACAGGCCAGTTTACTTCCCAGATGTTTCTGTCCGTGGTTTTTCAGATGGTCCCACTTCCCAAAAGCAACTGAGTGATGGTCTCAGTGTGGCAACATGGCCAAGAATTTTGATGTAATCCCTTGCATATTAAAATAGATGCCCTTCCAGCATTTTTTTGTCAGCCATAACCCAGTCTCTGAGAAGCATCTATCCTAACTGCTCATAACTAACACACCACAAGCAAGGCTCAACTCCTTGCTTATAGGATCAACATGTTTATATTTCTTTTCATGGCCATAGCAGGAGAGGCTGGCTGCCTACACTACAACATTTCCTATCTCTGCACTGTCAAATAGTTACCTATGCTTCTCAGGACAATCTAAGGAAAAAAAGCCCCTTTTTCTCAGTTTCTCCCAGAATTTTCCTTGAAATGAAAAGGGACATATTTTGGGTTGTCGGCTTGGGAGATTGTGCCTCAGCAATGTGGGGCCCCCAGTAACAATTAGAGGCAAGCTTTAAAATGTCTTTTCTAAAGCAAATTTCTTATGTCTTTCCCCCTGCTCTGGCCCCATTGAGCTTGTAGATACTTGTGCCCAGGGCCAGCTCAGCTCTCCATGTTCTTTCCAGGAGCAAATTACAAACAAGTCTCTGTGAGCGGAGAGGGACTTACCAACTGACCCACAATTAGGAACAGAAGGGAAGATGGATTTGGAGAGAATTTTCCTGCTCTATTACTACAGACAGAATAAAGGATAAACCTTTGGTCGTAAGATGAAAGCACTTTTCAGTGGAGTCATCTCGGGTTTCAGGATTGCTGAGAGCCTTTTCCAGCTCCTTCACCAACCTGTGATGGGACTCTGGGCTTGTCTTGTGGTCTTTTTCGTCTGTGCCTCCCAAAATATAGAGGAAGGGAGGTGATACTTCCCTTATTCCCACTGCTGTCTCTCTTGTTTATTCACAGAACAGAGACACCAAAGGACTTGGGTGTAGGATACCAGGGCCAGCAGGGCATGTGATGCCTCTGTAACACAGTATTTTTATTGGAGAAGTCACAGAATCACAGTATCATCAGGGTTGGAAGGGACCTCTAGAGATCACCTAGTTCAACCGCCCTGACAGAGCAGGATCACCTAGAGCACATCACACAGGAACACATCCAGATGGGTTATGAATGTCTCCAGAGAAGGGAACTCCACAACTTTCCTGGGCAGCCTGTTCCAGTGCTTTGTCACCCTTACAGTAAATAAAGTTTTCTTCATGTTGAGGTGGTATTCCTGTGACCCAGCTTGTGCCCATTGCCCCTTGTCCTGGCACTGGGCACTAAAAAGAATCTGGCTCCATCCTCCTTACACCCATCCTTTAAATATTTATAGACATTGATAAGGTCTCCTCTCAGTCCTCTCCAGGCTAAACAGTTCCAGCTCTCAACCTTTCCTCCAGATCCCCAGTCGTCTTTGTTGCCCTCTACTGGACTCTTTCCAGTAGTTCCCTCTCTCTTGAACTGGGGAGCTCAGAAATGGCCAGAGAATTCCAGATGTGACCTCACTAGGACAGAAGAGAGGGGGAGAATAATTTACCCTCGACCTATTGGCCACACTCTTCCTAATGCATCCCAGGATTCCATTTGCCTTCTTGGTCACAAAGGCATGCTGCTGGTTCATGGTTAAGTTATTGTCTACCAGGATCCCAACATGCTTCCCCTCAGGTCCACCTCCAACTGATGCATGAGGTTGTTCCTCCCCAGGTGCAGGACCCTGCATTTGCCCTTGCTAAACCTCATTAGGTTCCTCTCTGCCCAGCTCTCCAGCCTGTCCAGGTCACACTGGATGGCAGCACAGCCCTCTGGTGTGTCAGCCACCCCTCCCAGTTTGGTATCATCAGCGGACTTGCTGAGGGTACACTCTGTCCCCTTGTCTAGGTCATTGATGAGTATGACAAGACTGGACCCAGCACTGACGCTGGGGAACAAAAAGTCATTGCAAAACTGGGGCTCCTTTCCCAGTCCTCTGAGCTAAGGAAATGTTTCTGTTACAGTTGCAAGAAGCATTTTCCAGACCTTAGGAATAATCTCGCTGCCCAGCCTGTTCCCTGTCCCAGCTAGCTCCACTGAGCCCACCAAGGTGCTGGTACAGTCTCTCCTCAGTATACTGCATTTTCTTTCTTCTTGCTTCAAGGGGGAATCCTCCTGGATGGGGACAGGGAGGTGTAGAGGGGCAGATAACAGATTTTCATCAGCAGGGCAACTGAGAAACAATAGGAATGAGTGACTTCTCCAGGTCTAGATGGTTGCCACCTGCAGCCCCAAGCATGGTCATGGTGGCCAAAGTGGCTGTCCCTGAAAGATGCATCTCCAAACCACTGTCCTACCACAGCTTGAGAGCTGGGGAGTCACAAAGTCCCAGCGAGTGGGAGCCTGGGACTGGCTTGTATGAAGGAGCTGGAAGGATCTCCATGAGTCCCACTGCTGTCTTGCAGGACAAGGATAGGCTGCCTGGGCTATGATGGCAAGTGGTCAGCTGGTTTCAGATGCGGGGTTGGATTGATTACCAGCCCAGCTCTGTGAAGTGCCCCCAGCAATGGAGCTGCAAGTGAACCACTCCTCAACCAGAGAGAGGTCAAGATGCCCTGTATGGTCTATACATAAGGATGGTGGCTAGCCAGGACACAAAGGACAGGTTCACTTTCAAGCCCTGACTATTTTGCACATCTTGGATGAGGACAAGCAGCTGTAAAACACTGTCACTGCTTTGGCAGCCACTGTGCATCACAGGTGAACCAGAGCTTAAGGCTTCGGCTGCAAAAGCAAAAGCCCTGGTATTGGGTGTGTTTTCATGCCTAAACCTCGCTTTCTCCAACTAAATAAACATTTATTTACCTCAAATTTAGATCTTCTTATCTCAGCACTTGTTTTTGTTTACCCACATCATTCAGTGCCCTTCTTGCTCCTCAAGCCAACGGTACAGGGGCAGAATTGCCTGAAAGGAAGCTACTTTAATATATCTAGCCTGACCAGGAATAGGAAGTATCAGACACCTTGCAAAGAACTTGTCATGTTTCCAGCTTACTTTCAAACCAGTGTGGTTCAGAGAAGTTGTCCTGGGTACTTGCAACAAACAGCAAGCAAACTTGGTGGTTTCCCTTTGCCAAGTAGTTTGGCATGCCTCTGGGAAGGACTGAGCAGGAGTCTAGATGGGATCAGAAAGGTTCAGGTGTCGCAAGCAGAAGCAAAGGTCACACATCCAAAGCAAAGGTTGGGACAGGAGTGCATCTTGGAAACCTCAGCATAACATCAGCTGGTTTCTTGATGAGAAGCACGAAGGTCAGCAGCCTGATCGTCACCAGCAAATGTTTGTGCTGCCTTTCAGAGGATGACAAAGCTCCTGCCTTTCCCCATGACAATCATACCTGAGGCTAAAGTACAGTGGTGAGATGCAGGGGGCAGAGGTACAATTTCCACTGGCTGAGCCTCCTTACAGGAAACAAGTGTTTTTCCTTCAAATGTTCAGGCCATTTTTTTTTTCCTTCCTTTTTACAGGAATGGTGTTAAAGTGCAGTCGTTCTCTGCAAAGTGCTTTTGCATAAATAGGTCGTCCAGTCTGATCCTTGTGTGTATTCAGAGTCAGATCTGCTGACTTCAGTAGCAAAACCACAGTCTTTCTTACTCCTCTGATCTTTGCACAAATAACCAAGTGAAGTTTGGGCTCCCTTTTTTCTCTTCTGGGCATTGTCAGAAGACTCAAGCATGAGATGAACTTGACAGATGTCATCTAACTGGCCAGTCCCTGTCTCCATCAAGCTGCCTTGCCCTGTCTCTTTAGCCATGGGAAAGAGTCTGATCCCGGCTCTGTCACTGTGCCTGGTGAACTCTGTAATGTTGCTTGGCAAATTGATGAGCACCCTTCAAATTGTCAGCTGCTCTGACTGGGGAGCCAATTATTCAAAACCAGGGAGTGAAAAGAGAAGAGGAAAGGGGACGTTTCGTACTGCTGTCCTCAAGCCATAACACAGGTGCCAAAATTAGGAGCATGGTCTCCTAGACTTCTCCCTGGGCTCAGCGGAGGAGTGTGTATGGGACCCGTGGGACCCAGGGGTGCTGCCCGTGCCGACGGGCATGTTTGTGTTTGTCACCTCCCTGTCAGGATGAGCCTGAGGCATGCTCTGCTCCCCTCCCCCTCCGCTTGTATCCTGTTTTCCCCATGAAGGAAATCTGGGCAAGCGGGGCGGAAGAGCACTGGGGGGTCCCAGCAGCCTCGGCCGGGCTCAGGCAGCAGAGGCAGGGCGTGCTGCTGCACACCTGCTCCACAAGGCAGGTGAGCCCCTGGGACTGCCTGTGCCCCTCCACAGCAGAGCAGGAGCCTCTGGCCAAGAACAGCCACCATCAGACAGCTTCATCCAGGGGGGAGTGCAGAGACACCAGTGGGGACTGTGGGGCACAGGAAGTGACACCAGCAGGAGAAGACTCAAAGAATAAGCACTGCCCCAGTTAGGTGGACTTTCCTTGACCCAGTACCTTGCCTTCCACCCAGCTAATCTCTTCCCAGCACTGTATGGCCATAAAAGTGATAAATGGTGGTGCAGTGAGGTCACCAGCTCCCTGAATGGCAACAAGGATTTGCAGAAAAGAGCACTGTTGTGATGAGGGAAAAGGTAACAGATTAATCATCGTGTCGTCACTCAGGCTGGGAAGGTAACCCCATGGCATGCAAGGCAAGGGGCAGAGGTGGCATTGCCTATCAGAGGAGGGAGCAGAATTTCCAGAAGAAAGCACATCATCCCTCGGTGAGCCTTTCTAGTTCTCAGTGCTCCCAGCAGCCACGCTCGTCTATGATGTATCTCCTCTCCAACACCAATACTTACCTGTGCAGCCTGATGTTGCAGAGCCTTGCAAGATGCCCAGGGCTTGGGGCAGTCCTCCTGCACTCTGAGCAGATCTCGTCCCTCAGTATGCAGTCTCAGATTTTGCACCTACCTTCTCACTCACAAGTTCCTGCACTGGGAGAAAAAAAAACCCTGCATATAATACCTCTGGATTTAGACAACTGTTCTGTTTTAATCCGATGCTATGGGGAACTCTCACAAGTTGTGTGACTTGTGCATATGTGTAGGGGATGCCTTTGGGCTCACTGGCTGGAAAGTTAGCAGAGACTGACGAAGGAGGCAGATTAAGGAAGCCAAATGTTAGCACCCTGTTCTCCATGAACATGTCTTTTTGTGGAAGAACACTGAAGTTTTGTATAAATACATGACAATAATCTTTCCCCTGACCAGGACCATGATGGAAATGCCCAGAGAAGAAAGTGTGGGAACAAGCATAGAACAGGTAATGTGAAATCTGCTGCAGGCATCATGAGCAAGCATGATCTGAATGATATTCAGACGTGGGATGAAATGGCAGAACTTGTAGGCTAAGTGGGGACAGCACGCAGTGACTTCCAGCATGGAGTGGCACAAGCAGAACCTGCCCAAGAAGCAAAGCAAAACAGAGCATGTGGGCCTATGAGAAGCTGTTGCATGGGCATCGAAGGTCTTGGAAAGAGGCAAAGCACAGGAAGTCTCTGAAGGGTGAAATTAAGATGATGAAACTATGGAGGGAAGGTGAGACTGTGACTGGGGCCTTTAATAAGCTGGGTATTTAAGTCTGTCTGATGATCCCTCAAATATTGCAGGGTCTGGGGATGCTGCTGGGAGTCATGGCAAAAAGAGGCATCTGGTCCTCTCCCCACTAAGCTCTTGATGTTCAGAGTAAAGAGACAGTGGATTAGCCCATCAAGCCCTGATGAAGATATCAACCAGGTCCTTTCAGAAGTTACAGGAAAACCCATAGTGAGGGATATGAACAGAAACATCCAGCTCACTGCTTTTTGAGATGATTTTTTTAAATTTTTTAGTTTATCAGTTCACATACACAGCTCAAATCCTCAGCTGCTGTGAACGTGTGAGCCATGAGCCACAACCAAATCACAAGAGCCGGATACACTGTCTATAAGTTAGCTAAATAAGTTCATGGCAATGAGACACTGGTTCCGGAAATTCCCAGATAGATTTAGCTGTAAGCCAAAGAGATAAAGCCTTTCATTTCAAAAGGATGACATCTTGATCACAGTTTGGGGTTGCTTGGGGTTCAGTTTGATTTTCAGAGGTGGTACAACTAATACATTAGTTTATTTGGTACTTCAGCCTGGTGAAATATCCATCACAGCTGTACCCCTGGCCCTGCCTGTGTCTGCATGGAAACAGGTCTGGGACACTGTACACAGATGAGTGTGTGCAGGAAGAGGGCTCTTCCACACAGGAAGGATATTTTTGTAAACAGGAAGTGTATTCTCCTACCAGATTTACTTGTGTGTCCAGTCCTGGTTTAGGTGGAACTGTCTGATCAAGAAGAAAACAAGAAGCTCATTCACAGGCTGGCAGAACAAGTTAGCAAATTATAGAAAAACACACATCAGCCTGTTTCTATTCTCAGTGTTGATTTCAGAGAGGGGAGTTCTTCCACTGAGTTCAGTGAATTGACCTGAGCTGCATTCGGTAATAAAAAAATCAGAAGGATGCTACAATTTTTAAAAGAAATTGCAGTAATAGTAGTGACAACATAACTTTGTTGTCACTTCCAAGAGACCATCCCTGGTGAGTGATGCTACATATTTGCATGAGTTTGCAGGACTGAGGCCAGGAGAGATAACGACAAATGCATGAGGCTGTCCATCCCTGGCCACAGTGCTGTCTCCTCCTTTCCCACTCTGTTGTCCCCTTGAAAGATTCTGCTTTATGCAGCTGATGGGCTGTGGCTTAACCTGATTTATTATTTTTTTTTAAACTTTTATTTTGGATGCACAATGCAATGGAAGTAATTATCTAAATCAGAGGTAATTCAGCCTCAGACTCAGTTGTGCATTGCATCAGCCAGTTCCATAGGAACGGCCCCAAAGTGGCACGTGCTGGCAGCAGCAGCTACAGTTACAGGCTGTGCCTGTGCATGTTGTCTCATCCGTTAACCTTGGGGTGAGCACTCCCACAACAGCCCTCACTGCTGATCAGGAGTCCTTGCTCCTGTGCAAGGCATGACGATCCTGCCGTGCTCCACACACACATGGTAAACACCAGCCCGTCCAAGGCCCTGTAAGAACCCTGTAAGAACAGGGCCAAGGTAGCTACACAGGGATTAAGCATGTGTAGGAAAGTGTGGGGAGCTGAGAGTATGAGGATGATGTGTGGAAAGGTAGTGCAGGAATGGGGATGGCAGGGACCTTTGAAGATCTGGACGTGTGCACAAGGAGAGTCGTAGAGGACCTGAGGGTCGAGCCATCCACAAGAGCATAGCAGAGGGGTCTGCAAGGTGGAGCAGAGCCCAGGGGAGCACACTTGTTCTCCTGGGCTGACTTCATCACTGTTTCAAAGCGTTGAGTTGCATGAGAAGGGAAAAGAGTTGTAATCACACCCTGGCACACAACATGACCTGTCACAGCTGCTGTCCTTGAAGATACTGCATACAAGCTGAGGAACTTGAGCTGAAACATCACTGTGTATTGCAAACAAGCCTTACAAGGAGTCCTGCAGCAATTCTCAGATGTGTTGGCATACATCCACCCTCCCATTGCACATGGCAGATATAAAAGTGTGAAGTATCAACTCTGGGGGCAACTTATTCAGGTGAAAACTCAGCAGAAGATGCTACAGTTGTAAATAGGTGGCTGCTGGACATGGAAAAGAGTCTCAGGATGTGTTCATCCAGCTGCTACTACTTTAAACTAGCTTTCCTAGGTGTTGCCAGCAGTGGGGCTGGGAGAAGCAGGAGCTGGATTCAAATGTTCTCTAGTACATAGGAAGCTCAGCCTGGACCCCAGTTTGAAATCAGTCAAACCTTTTTCTGTAAACTAGACCAAATCAGATGAGCATGTCTAAATCCTGCTCCTCCCTTGGCTTCAAAGATGATAAGAGGTAAATCTGGATTATACTTTGTCACTCTGTCACCATCTTCCAGCCTAACAAGCCTGACCTCTGTAATGAGGTAGGAATGCACAGTAACGTAGCACAACGTTTGCTGGTACATCTGTCCCCACAGGCACACAAGAACCCTACATGCATGGCTTTACTGCCTGGTGATGCCAGAAGTACACTGCAAATACTATTTTTCTATATAGAAGTCTCTGAGACAGGTTGGTTATTTCACTGCTGGAACATGTTTCTGGTGAAGCAAGTGAAATCCAGATGTGACTACAATGTGAGACAGCTCTAACTCTTGCCATGATTATTTTTTTTTCCTTGAGCTGCTTCTCAGGTCTGCTGGTGCCTTCTCCCTTACCCCCTCTGCCCAGCCACCTCCAGCCTTGCTAGAGGCACTTGTGATCTGCAGGCCATGAACCTTGCCAAGGATGCCTAGGCTGATCTTCCAAAGCAGTTGGAGATTTCAGCCTGTTTGTTCAGGCCAGTTTCTCATTATCTGTTTACATCTAGACCAGTTAATGACTAGATGAGTTTAGTGAGAAGAACTACACATTTCTTACATAGTTCTCCTGATTTATCAGAATTTGAAGCCATTTTCCAGAGACCTTATGGCATTAGAAAGCAAAGCATTTCTTCTGCATTCAGACTGAAACAGCAAATTATTTTCTATAGCTTAGGCCTCCTGGCTAACTCCTCTCTAGTTTGTCAGCAGACTTCCACGCCATGCATTAGACAATATTCCTAGTGTGGTTGGGCCATATCCTCAGCCATCTCAAAATGAGCTAAGTCCATGGAGCTGTGCTGTATTATGGTTGTCAGAAACACAGAGACTTTAACTTGCTTCTGTTAGCAGAGCTGCAGAGGAATCTGAGACCTTGGGATTTGTGAATTTTGACAAATGCCAAAATATCTTAAAAAACAAAGCAGAAAGATTACTCCCTGAGATTGCATTCACATATTTACCTACTTATCCCCACCAAAGATTTTTTAAAAAGCTGATAAATTTGTTCTGGAATAAAATCTGCCCTTACTAGTACTTGTGCAGTCCAATGACTATCTACTGAAGTGGGCTATGCCCAGATGTTGATCTGGGCTGCAGGAGAGTGTAGCAAGAGTTGTTCTGGTTTTACAGGACCCTGGTTGGATGTTTTAAGTTAAGTTATGCACACAGTGCCTGAGGAAGTTCTTTGAATGAACAGACAGTCCTAGGTAGGTTTAGGGAGGGGTAGGTTAGTGCTGTACTCTTGCTGCCCGCCTCTAACACATGGGTTTTTTGATTTAGGAAAAACATGTTACACGTGACATGCTAGACAAGACATTTGTTTACCAGTGTTATTTCTTAGTTCAACAATGGTGTTTTGCTTCCCCCAAACATCAAACCTAAAGTCCTAACCTCAATGAGAGATCATAAAATCATAGAACCCTGCGCTTGGCCTTGTTGAACTTCAAGAGGTTCACCTGGGCCCACTTCTCCAGCTTATCTAGCACTTCTGCATTGCATTGCAATGTGCAGAGGCAACAGCTACATCTCCCTATTATTTTGCTTTCCTGTTTCTGGCCATGCCCAGTCCTTCCCTCACCATACCAGGGCCAGTCTGCACAGAGCTTGGTATTTCAGCATCGCACAAGTGGACCTGAAAAGAGAAAACTGGAGGTGCATATACCCAGGATGCACCTCAGCTACCAGCTCTTTTGGTAAACAGACAAATTAGATTAGAAGTTACGATGTCCTGCCCACATGTGCAGCTTGCATAAGGCATAGCTCAGCCTCTGTCAGCTGTTACTGAGAGGTGCTGTGGGACATTTACAGCTCTGCTTCTGCAGTGACATGCTCTTCTAGAGGAGTATTTTCCATGTCCAAGGCTTTTATCTCTGTAGTACTCAAAACATTGAGGACCATGGGTCTAGACACTAAACTCTTATCTGTAAAAGTTGGTGGTCACTGATGATTAAACCTCTTCTTTAGCTGGCATTTGTCTTTAAATAAACAGTGTGCTTCCTCTTACTCTCAATTAGATTAGTGCAAATCAAGAGCAATTCCGGCTCAGTGTCAGCTTAAAACAGTAACCGAAGGCCTGGAATACTTTTTATTTGTACGTAGAAGTTCATGGAAGAGCAAAGTGCCAGATCAGCAGCCCAGGGGACTGCAGGATTTATTAAAAAGTGGCCTAATTCCCAGCAAAGTCCCTGTGCCTAGTGTTTCCTATTGAATGGCCCTGCATCTCCCAAAGGCTCCTTGCCAATAGGAAATGCTAATCTCCTGCACGAAGGTAGGGTTTGAGGCACGAGTGGTGCTGTGAAGATTCCCAAAACAGGTGCACATGGAGCTCAGTGCTCAGGAAACCCGTGGCCTCGACTGGAAGAGAGGTCGGCCCATGCAAGCCCACCCAGTACCTGTGCCGTCTCCACCACCATCGTGGCCATGGACACCCCTCTGGCAGAAACTGGACCAAAGTCACCAAATCCCTTCCACAGCTCTCCCCAAAAAGGACACGAAAAGAGAAAATAACAACAACAAAGGATGTAGCTGATTCTCTGCACTTATTATTAGCGGAGGAAGGGCTGGGATTAATCACTCCCGCAGAAGCAGCTGTAAAGGATGGAAGTAGTTGATCAAAGTGGACTTTGTTATTCCTGATGTATTATTCTGCTGAGCAATGAGAACTAGCATGGGGCACTAGAGCTTCAAAGGGACTTAAATGACTCCAAGGCTTGAACCAAGGACACTGCTGGAACTAATCGAGAAGGAAATCCAGGGCAAGGTGGAAATGATGGAAATTAGTACTTTGGTCTGAGGAATTTTTCCACATCTTTCATTTCCTAATTCCATACCTTTGAGGTAATAAAATTTACAGTGGCAGAAAAAAAATAGTGGTACAATGGGAAGTGTTCCTGTGTGGGATGGGGCTACGTGTGGCTGGTCTACACCTGCTTGTTGCACTGCTGTGTAAGAGGAACAGAGGGCACAAGGATCCACACCATTTCACACTCCCAAGGTCTGACAAAACTGCAGTCCCCCTGTCTCCTCCTGTCCCAGAATAACCCTCCCTATTCCTGGGCAGTTACAGAGCACCTCTGAGACCTGAGCAGGCTCACTTTCCTCCTCACTGGCCAAACAGATGTACAACAAGAACCTTCTACATCCTTGGGGGAGTGTGTAGCCTTGGCATGGCCCCTCTGTTAGATGTGAGTACAACAAGCCACATTGTGCTGCTTCTGGAGACTGTAGCAGTAAGCCATGAGTGAGTTGGAGAACTTCTGAATATTGCCTGGGGATGAGCCTTGAGGAGCCTGACTCACCCACACTGAAACTACACTTGGTGGAGCTTAGCTGCACACACACGTAGCCCCATGTCTGCAAGGCAGCTCTCATCCTAAGATGGAAAAAACAAATCCATCTTTCCTTCCTTCCTTCCTTCCTTCCTTCCTTCCTTCCTTCCTGGATCCAAAAGAGCCTCTCCTAATGCAGTGCTGCCTTCTCTCAGGCAGCCAAGGACATGTTGTCCAGAAGTAGGCCTCTTCTTCTGCTAACAAAGTACTGGTTGTCTCTTGAAATAAAGTCCATGAGTGCATTCATATCCATACAGACTCTGTCAGAGCTCATCTTGACACCCTCACTGGGTAAAGGACTTGGTGCTTTCTGTAAGCCTTGACTGCCATGGAGACAGGATGACATCTCTGGAAGGAAAGTTTCATCTATAGACACAAACCCCTCTCATAGCACTACATTAAGTCCGCAGTCCTGCAGAGCTATAGTTTTCTCCACCCCTACTCAGACCTGATGTGGTCCATCTGCCTTCATATGGCATGTGACTTTCCTGAGTAAGGAAATAGTAAAAAGTGTGTCAGACTCTCAGTAAGCAGAATGGTGGGTGTCAGTGGGTCCTGAATCAGTCTGGTGGGGTGGGTCCTTCTTCTTCTGGCAAAGACCACAGCACAAGGCTGTGTGCTAGGCATGCACAGCTCCTGCAAGGAGATTTGGGCATATATTGGGTATGCTGGATAGCACTGGAGCTGAGAGGGTAGTGTCCTTCTTGAGTACTATTAGGGTTTGGAAACCTCAGTCCTGATGCTGAGTGCTCTCTCCTTTCCACCAACCCAGTCTTGCGGCAAAAAGCTCAGATCTTCCAAGGCATGCTATGGACTCTATAAGCAACAGCCAAGAAGATGGATGAAGATCAGGAGGCCTAAGGGTGCAGTGTGCTTCAGCCCACTTTTGAGTCTACTGCTCAGCTCAGTGTGTGGACATATCTGCAGCCCTCTTCTGCTCAGTTGAGTGGAAGGCAGCAGCACCTACCCCTGCCTGATCCATTGCCTTCCCTCACTACTCTTACCAGAAAACACCAGAGAGACAGAAGCGTCAGGTATCTTCTCCATAATTTTCTCCCTCTGCTTCCAGCAAAGACCTATGGCTCTGTTTCTTGTGGCTTATTGATTTTTTTTTTTTTTGAGGGGGGGCATTTTTTTTGGTTTTGGTTTTGGTTATGGTTATTTTTTTGTTTTGGTTTTGGTTTGGTTTTGGTCAGGAGGAATCCAGTGTGCATTTTGTGGTTAAAAGTCAAAACTGAAAGCATTTCCCTCCCTTCCCCTTCCCCACGTCCAGCAGCTCCTGAGTTGGCTGTTTTGCTTTCTCAGCCTAAACATGCAGCGGCACATTCTGGTGAGGGGCAAAGCAAACAAGCCTCTGAAGAAGACTGATGGGATGAGAAATGGAGAACCAAGACCACATGCCCCAAGAGGGAATCTGACACCCTGAATGCTGACCAGGGAACTTGCATCTTGGCTCTGTCACAGAGTGCTCAGCTCCCTGTGGACCCAGTGGGCTTTTGTAAGTCATGTTGTGTGGGATGTGTTACATGCAGGGCAGGAGCTGCTTGGCACAGATGAGTATGTGTCTTTTTGGTGGAGGGGAAATACTGCAGGGAAACACTGCACTGTACTTGATTCAGATGGGACCCCATCAGCTACCTCCTCTGAAGTAGCTGTGCTTGCTTTCAGGTTTCACAGAGGGATGGAGCCTTGTTCAGCCTATGATCCAGAGTCCCCCTGTGGCAGCAATACACTGTGACTCAGTGTGTGCAGAGTCCTGCTTCCTCCCTCCCCACCTGCTTTTGCACTCTACAGTGGGCAAGGTAGACCTGGCTTGTGTGCAGCTGCCTGCGTCCCCAGGGATGTGACATTAGCAGAGGCAGGGAACTGCCACGGCTGCATCCCCTTCCTCCTGCTGTGGAGATATTCCCTGGGGGAGCACCTGATTGGTGTCGTAAGAGCATCAGAACATGCTGAGCTTCTCCGCTGCTCCTGTGTCCTGCAAAAAGCTGAGGAAGGCAGGTATCTCCAGCCTCAGTGAGTGAAGAAACCTGGTGCCTCCTGCTCCCTTTTCCTGACAGCAGGGAGGTCATGGAGAAGGACTGTTCCACCCTTGGAGCCCTTCTTTTGGAGTCACAGACAGCAGGCATTTTAATAGACCCAAAATGCATCCTTCTGCTGGTAGGAGGGGCAGGGCTACCAGGCTGAGCTTCATCTTTACCAACAGTAAGGCCTGGCAGAAAGCGACTTGCATTGATGTGGCACTGCTTCCCTCTGCAAAGGCCCTTGAAACACCCCATGTTCCTTAGAGTCGGCAGGGAGACAGGGAAAGCTCCAGGGAAGGGTCAAAGAAAGCAGAGCCCTACAGACTTAGTGAGTGCAGCTGGGTGGGTGGAATGTGGCATGCTGAGAGGGAATTGCCTTTGTTATTTCAACACAAATTAATTCAGAAATTCAGTGTCTGGTGGTGTCCCAAACTCTGCCCTCAGTGTCACTAGCACCTCAGCTCTGCCAAAACAAATGTGGACCCCTGGCTAAAGAAAGAAGATTGAAGCCCTCCCCAGCATCCTTCAAGGGGATGAGGGGACAGCACGAGATGCGTGAAAAGCCAGCAGATCCCAGACAGGAGCTGGTAGAGAGAGGAGAGTATAGGCAGTGAAGTAGATTTTATAGAGTGGGAGAGAAAAGCAAATATGGCTGAGAAAGTTAGTGCTGGTGACAAATCAAGACACAATCAGACGGTTCAGCTTAGCTATGTGTCCTAGGCTGGGAGTAATGGGAAATACTAATTTGGGGTCAGTTTGGCAAAGGCAGTCTTTGTGCAAGTTCCTCAGTACAAACGAGACTGCAGACCCTTCCCATCCCCTGATCAGCACCTGCTCACAATCTGGAACCAACCTACAAGCTTTAAAATCGGGGCTATTTCAGAGTCTACTGGCTGCCCACCCTGCAGGGCAGTTTCCCTAGCAAGCTGCTAGCAAAGCACAAAGGGACTTTTCCAGAGGGCAGTTCCTGGTCTCACAACACAGAGCAAACACCCAGGATCAAGAAAGCAAAACTGCTATTTTCAGCTGGACTGATGAAAGGCCCAGCCAGTGCTCGGGAAGTCATGGTGGGAGCAGCATTGTGAGCAGGTCTTTGTGGCAGTTTGGAGCAACACTGTGATGAGTCTGGGTGTCTGCGCTCCACTGCCCTTTCTTGAGAGTTAGATGTGATGACAGAGAATAAATATGGGCTACAGAGGCAGCATGCCTGTTGGAGCTGGTCTTTGTCTCTCTCCCCAGAGGGGGATGCTGAGAATGGGGGGCTCAGAGGGAGAACAGTTTCTTTGTGTGTAGCTGTAGATGGATTTGTGCAAGGCGTTTGACACTGTCCCACATGACATCCTGGTCTCCAAACTGACAAGGCATGGATTTGACAGATGGACCACTCAGTGGATAAGAGATTGGCTGGATGGCCACACCCAGAGAGTTGTGGTCAATGGCTCAATATCCAAATGGAGGCAGGTGACGAGTGGTGTTCCTCAGGGGTATTGGGACCAGTGCTGTTTAACATCTCTGTTGGAGACATGGAGAGTGGGACTGAGTGTATCCAAAGCAAATTTGCTGTGTGGTGTGGTTGATACACTAGAGGGAAGGGATGCCATCCAGAGGGACCTTGACAGGCTGGAGAGGTGGGCTAGTGCCAATCTCATGAAGTTCAACAAGGCCAAGTACAAGATCCTGCACCTGGGTCGGTGCAACGCCAGGCACAAATACAGGCTGTGGGGAGAATGGCTGGAGAGCAGCCCTGAGGAGAAGGACTTCAGGGTGGTAGTTGATGAGAAGCTCAACATGAGCCACCAATGTGTGCTGGAGCCCAGAGAGCAACTGCATCCTGGGCTGCATCAAGAGAAGTGTGGCCAGCAGGGCCAGGGAGGTGATTCTGCCCCTCTACTCTGCTCTGGTGAGACCCCACCTGGAATACTGTGTACAGTTCTGGTGCCCTCAGCACAAGAAAGATATAGACCTGTTGGAGAGGGTCCAGAGAAGGGCCACCAAGATGATCAGAGGGCTGGAGCACCTCTGCTATGAAGACAGGCTGAGAGAGTTG
This sequence comes from Apus apus, assembly GCF_020740795.1. Lineage (NCBI taxonomy): Eukaryota > Metazoa > Chordata > Aves > Apodiformes > Apodidae > Apus > Apus apus. Next base: position 26,124,900 of record NC_067286.1, read on the forward strand.
GGGCTGTTCAGCCTAGAGGAGGCTCTGGGGAGACCTTATAGCACCTTCCAGTACTTGAAAGGGGCCTACAGGAAATCTGGGGAGGGGCTTTTCAGCAGAGAAGATAGTGATAGGAGAATGGGGTAATGGTTTTAAACTGAGAGAGGGGAGATTTAGGTTAGATATTGGGAAGAGATTCTTCACTATAATGATGGTGAGGAACTGTGATGGGTTGCCCAGGGAGGTTGTTGATGCCTCATCCCTGGAGGTTTTTAAGGCCAGGCTGGATGAAGTTTTGTGCAACCTGGTCTAGTGGTAGGGTTCCCTGCTCATGGCAGGGGGGTTGGAACTTGGTGATCTTTGATGTCCCTTCCAACCTTAATGATTCTGTGACTCTATGTTGCCAGCAGAGATAGGATCCTTCAGGGATGCCCTCAGGGTTGGTTTTGCAGCTTTGCAACTGCCTTTCACAGCTACCACCTCTTTTGGATTGTTGGGACAGAAGCAAGAGAACTGGATGCGGCCTCTTGGTACGAACACCCAGAGCAAGCTGTGGCACTGCGTGCCCTCTTTCTTCTCTGGGCCAGCAGAAGACACGTGCTGCCAGTGAAGCCCACCTAGCTCGACCGTCACTCTGGCCTGCCCTGAGCGACCCTGCTGGCTTGCTGCTGTGACCCTGCAGCCTTTCCAGCCATACTTAGAGAGGCTAGTATTCACGTCCCACAGGGCAGTTGCTGTGTGACTCCCGCAACTTGCCACACAGTGAAAGCCCGGGTCAGGGCAGCCCTGACCCTACCACTGGCCACCCAGAGCTCAGACGGCAGAGAAGGACCAGCCTCCCATAACCAGGCTGGTGGCAGACCCTGAGCTGCAGCACTGTAGGGGCACCTCCAAGACCCATAAGACTGTGTCTGTGCTGTTTCTTGAGCAGTCTCTTCTTTGCCCAAAGAGAACAAGACCAGTACTGCCACCTGGCCAAATGCTGCCTCAGCAGGGCAAAGGGGACTCGGGCTGCTCAGCCTCAGTGCAAGGGTCCCCCAGTTCAGGGAGCAAGGGCATGTGGCACCCCTGGACATCAGGCTGCTGATGAAGGAGGTGTGCCTGAGGTGCCCAGACACAACAGACCTGGGTTCAGAGTAACTGTGCTTGGCTGACTGCTCACCTGGCTGCTCACCCAGGAGGCAAAGAGGGAGCCTGCTGCTGTAGCAGGCATGGTGGTGTATCTAATACTTAAGGCAGGGTCTTGCTGGAGAGAGAGGGAGAGGGTCACCTGCCGGGTTGTATTTCAGCATTGCACACTGGTTTAGTCTCTTATCCCTTGTTCTGCAGCACACCCGCAGCACAAAGGATTTGACACCAGGTGATTATCTGAAACTGGAGACACACAATGTTGGTGCATCTCTGGTTACAGATATTATACCCACACCTTTGCTCCTAATGATCATGAGCGTGTTACCCTGTGGTTTGTTTTTTTGTTGTTGTTTGCTTACATAACTGATGCAGTGAAATGAAAATACTGTCTGCATAACTGTGAGGATGTCTGATGCCCAAACATAACTATTATTCCATGTTAAGGTGACAGTTGCGTGAGGTTGTCTTCACTTTTAATTATTCATGTCTTGAACATAGATGCACACATCTGCTTGGGGCTTCTCCAATTATCAGCTATTGTCTTTTTCTGGATCTGAGGTTTCCCCAGGGTTGGAGTAGAAATATTCACCAACTGCCTGAACTACACAGGTGTTGCATATCTGTTTAACAGTGTTTACTATTTTCAGGACTATTTTAAATAAATAAAGCTTTCAAATTGAACATTTGTTGTTTTGGTCAAGATGGCTTCCCCAAACTCTGCTCCTATGGAAGTAGGAGAAGGGAAGAAGCAAAAAAGAAGAAAGGAGGAGAGAAGCAAGCAGGCAAGACAAGAAGAAAGAGATGGGGAGCAAAACTGAGCTACATGCTATCCTACATTTTATTAACATTTGATTAGCATAATGAATATTCAGCCACATTATTATCTCACTGCTCCTCTTTGCATACTATATTAAGTATAAAAAGTTTCTTCTGTGGGTTTTTTCATTGCAAATTTTTCCCTTGAAGAAATGATTTCTTCTTATCAGGAGTCTAGGACTGAAGGCTGGGGGGAGAAGGAAAAGGAGAAGGAAAAGGAGAAGAAAAATACGTGTAAGACTGTTTCTCATGTATCTCACCCAGAGCCAAACACTTTCTACCATATATCTATAACTTACAGGGGACTGTTGAGCAGGGTACTGTTTTCAAATATGGGTGTGCTCGCCGTTGTTATCTTTATACAGCAGTAGTGTGACATTTCGATGTGCCAATATCTCACCCACCGCTTCAATTTGTTTTCAAGATTATTGCAGAGGTGGATGTCGATCTGAAACGGCACCGTCTTGGAGCCAGGCCAGCTTCGGCGGCTGAAATGCAGATCAGCACAAGCACCCGCGCCCTCTCAGCCTCGGGATTTGCCCCCGAGGCAGAGCTGGAAGGAGATGCGGAGAATTGTTCCTGAAAGCTGCTGGCTCCCGGGATGGCGGCGGGGCGCCGGGCACGGCCAGGTGGGCTCTCCCCCGGTGCTGCCCGGGGGCGGCCCCCGGCGTGGCTGCTCTGCAGCCGGGACCAGCCGTTCCTCAGTAAATCACCCAGACCCTGGGATGGAGGGATGGAGGGGGGAAGGAAGAGGAGCCACAAACATTGATTTCTTTTTTTCCTAAGGCCCTGCCACTCCGGCTCGGGGCAGCCACAGCCCCACACGGCTACCTGCGGTCTGGGGGAGGCTGCATCTCACTCCCATCGCCCACAGAGGGGATCCCGGCTGCACAGGGGTCCCCACGCACCGGCTCTTTATCAGGGGACAGGGATCTGCGTTGCCTGGCGGCGGCCAAGCCCATGGCCAGTGCGTGGGCATCTTCACTGTGGGATGGAGGAGGGTGCACCCTAGGCCCTTCATCCCCGCTCCCCGCCGTTGCCCCAGGCAGGGGAAGCAGGGGCCGGAGCCGTGTGCTGGGAAGGTCTCCGGGCGGTTTTCTCTTCAAATCAATGGATCTGCTCAGGAGGGGGAAAAAAAAAGAGCGGAGGAGCAGCTCGCCAGGGGCAGCCAGAGAGGGCCGCAGGGGCCCGCTGCCAAGGCAAACAAGGAAGCCACCTGATGTGACTGGGGTCAGATAAGAGAGCCGTCACTTGGGGAGCAGGTGCTTCCTGTGCTTCGCGCCCGGCCCGGTACGGCACGCTGCCCGCTGCCCCCTGCCCCCTGCCTGCCTGCCCCCTGCCTGCCTGCCCGCTGCCCCCTGCCTGCCTGCCCCCTGCCTGCCTGCCCCCTGCCTGCCTGCCCACTGCCTTCCTGCCTGCCTGCCCCCTGCCTGCCTGCCCCCTGCCTGCCTGCCCCCTGCCTGCTGCCTGCCTGCCCACTGCCTGCCTGCCCACTGCCTGCCTGCCCACTGCCTGCTGCCTGCCCCCTGCCTGCCTGCCCACTGCCTGCCCGCCCACTGCCTGCCTGCCCACTGCCTTCCTGCCTGCCTGCCCCCTGCCCCCTGCCTGCGTGCCCACTGCCTGCCTGCCTGCCCACTGCCTGCCTGCCCCCTGCCTGCCTGCCCCCTGCCTGCCTGCCCACTGCCTGCCTGCCCACTGCCTTCCTGCCTGCCTGCTGCCTGCCCCCTGCCTGCCTGCCCCCTGCCTGCTGCCTGCCTGCCCACTGCCTGCCTGCCCACTGCCTGCTGCCTGCCCCCTGCCTGCCTGCCCACTGCCTGCCTGCCCACTGCCTGCCTGCCCACTGCCTTCCTGCCTGCCTGCCCCCTGCCCCCTGCCTGCGTGCCCACTGCCTGCCTGCCTGCCCACTGCCTGCCTGCCCACTGCCTGCCTGCCTGCCTGCACACTGCCTGCCTGCACACTGCCTGCCTGCCTGCCTGCTGCCTGCCACTGCCCACTGCCTGCTGCCTGCCTGCCTGCCCGCTGCCTGCCTGCCCGCTGCCCACTGCCCGCTGCAGGCAGGTGCCCAGGTTTGCTGGGCTCAGCCCCACATCTCCCCCTGGGAGCACGGGGTCTCACAGGGAGGGGATGGCTGCACACCACCACCATCTCTGGTCACAGGAAGCAGGTGAAGAAGAGTTGCTGTGGCAGGGAATGGTAGGGATGGCTGGGCAGGGACACAGGGAGCAGTAGGCACAGCTGGGAGGAGACACTGGTCTGGTTGGCCTCACTTGGGGCTGGAGGACATGAAATGGAGAGCTGGAGTTGCCACAGAGAAGGAAATCAGGTTTAAAGGACATCTGAGGTGGCTCTCCATCCTAGACATGAAGTGAGCTTTGTAAGATGCTAAACCTGGGCTATGGGAGCCTGGGGATGATTTTTGTACCAGATAAAACCAACTGAGGCCTTCAGGAGCAGGTTTCCCTCTTCTTTACATGACTGAAGCCTGAAACCCAGTACAAGGGAGGACCTTGCCCCAAGGTGCCCCAGAGAGACCCAGGTGCGTGCAGGGGCTGTGAGGACACCCACAGCCAGCCCCCCCGGTCTGGGACAGCCCGTGGCATCCCCTGCCCCAAGGCAAGAGGATGGTGGCCAGAGGAAGGATCCGCAGCAGGGTTATGTGGTGCACCATTTCCTGAGAGCAGCCTCCTCCGTATGCAGCAGGACAGATCATATTCATGAGGAAGGATGAGGTCAGCTCTTCTTTTGGGGTCCATGTGTCAGCAATTCTGCTCTTTGTTTACAGACATCTCTCTTATTTCACCCCTGGTAAAGCCACATTTACTGGAGAACATGGCTTTCCTAATCATTTTAGGTGAATTCATATGTCTGAAGAGTAAAAAAAATATTTAAGAAGAAAACCCAGAGGGTGTTTTTCCCTTTCTTGGGCACAGCCAGAATGGGAACACCAGCAGCATTCAGGTGGGAAGCTGGGACCAAGTCTGGCTGGGAAGGTTGTGCAGCTTTGCAGTTACCCCATGCCATGGTCTGCAGCACATGCCACCCAAGACAGTGACAGCTTGGGGCTGCATGCCCCAATGGCCATGTCGACACTCTACCCTCTCAGAAATCCACAGCTGATATAAAAAGGTATGGGGAGAGAGGAATGTGCTTGGGAGCATGCACAGTGCAACTCCCCTGAGACACAAGTGTGTGATGTTGAAGACATGGAAGAGAAGCAGGCCACAAAGAGCAGCTGGGGGCACCTACTAATGTGTTGTTTTTCTTAACTGGGCATAAAATGACCAATGACAGCCTTTTGATTAAAAAGCTAGCATTTTACCATACCCCTTTCTAGTAATAACAGAAGATCTGTAGTTTTCTAGAAATGGACAGAAGGGCCTTAAGCAGGGAAATCTGGTCCCACACACAACTTAGGGTGGGCTCCAGCCTGTCAAGGTTATGCTTAAGTTTGTAGGAAAAGGTGAGAAAGCATTTTCATGACAAGTGCTAACCAATGGCTGCAAGAGAACTCAAGATTTGGACACCATATCTATTCCTCACCTCTGTCATGAATTTTCCTTGTGAATTTGGATAAATTAACTTTGCAAAAGGAGGGGGATAAAATAATAGCTGCTTAGCATAATGTGGTTCCAGGCTTCGTGGGTCACTTACTCTCTGGCAACTCATTGTGAATGGGAGAGGAGAGTTTTTCAGAGGTGAATGGGTTAATGCTATAAAGCTCTCCAGGAGCCCTGGGTAATTGATTAGTACAAGATGAATCCAAAATAGCAGAACAAGGCAGAGCTGAGAGGAGATTTGTACCTGAGGGCTCTCTACTGAATGATGAGCAAGCAGATCAGAAAGGCCAGATGTAACCATTATAAATACAATAATTGTACTTAGAATGTCAGAAAGGCCATTGTATTCCAAATAGTGCTCAAATGCCATGTCACTTGGGGAGCCCTGCATGCATTCCTCTGATCACACAGGCACATCAATGGCATCTCTGCTGGATCATGTTTCCTAAGGAGTCTTCTTTAGCTCTAGAGCATGCTGTTTGCCTTGGAGAGCCTTGAAGAGCCAGCAGTTTGCTCTGTCAACCCATCAACAATATACTCTGCATGCATCTCTTCCTCGGGGTGGACTAGCTAGTTCTGTGTCTGAAAGTACTTTCTGGTATCAGGTTCTGGTTGAAAGCCTTTCCCTTTGAAGGCATCAGTGTCCTCTTGGCAACCAGCCATAAGAGCATGACAGCACACACTGCACAGAAGAAAACTTTCAGAAGATGCATCGTGTAACATAGCACAGGGCAGAGGCACCTAAGCAAGCTTCAAATGTGTAAAAGTTGGTCAAAAGCCAGTCTAAGGTAAAGTGCCTGGGGTTGACTCTGGACAAATGACTCACCCATGATGGAAGCCCCAGCTTCCTTGCCCTGCTTCTGAGGACAGCCTGTGTCTCAGCCTTCTGCAGTGTAGCTTTCTGGGCCTATTCCTTGCTCTAAACCTCTGATGCTTTGGTACCTGATACCTCCGGCTGTGCTATCTTCCCCACACAGTCCCTCCTTTAAAGAGTTGCTCCTGTGTATTATCTGTGGTCGCTTCCGTTTTGCTCCGTTCCCAAACACCAGGTCTATTCTTGGAACGTCCGGCTAGAGCCCTTGTATTGACGTCAAAATTACTCAACAGTTATTGTCAGGAAGGACTTGATTTGCATTTGAATAGGGTGGCTTTTTAATGTCTCAGAAATAAGATGCTATTGTGGACAATGTCTGGAAAGATTCCCCAAGGTAAATGTAAGGAGTTAAATTTCATGCACGTCTCTTCTTCTAAGGACTTCTCCGGTGCAGTAAGGATAGGGGGAAAAAAACAACCTGTGTGGAGTAGAAGAGCATGCTGCTTTCTCCAGAAACCCCCTTCCCGCACTCTGTCTTCCAGGCCTGGCAAGGAGAGCACAGTGCTGCTCTGGCTTCCTGCCAGGGAGGCACTGGGGAGCTCACAGGCCCCTCTTCAAACTACTGTGGCAAATGTGAACCAGTCACTCTTGGATGTTCCCAAGGAGGAGGGGAAGGGAAGGTTTAATGGGGATTCTCTTGTTAAGTAAGTGACCAGCATAATTCTCTCTTTTGCCACCAAGAACCTGGGTCTGGTTGCACCTTGGTCAGTCTGTCTTCCAGAATGGTCCCCCAGGTAAAGAGTGGGCTGGGGATCTGGAGGTCTTGGCAACAGGATCACTATATCAATACTCAAACTTGGGACAGTGAAGTCTGCTCAGTCTTTCATATGCCTAAGGATTTGGTGTTATGTCCCTTGCTGTTTGCTGTGTGGCTGATGCCTCAGATAAAATCTTAACACCACAGTCCTTTTCTGTGCCTGAGTATTAAGACAGACAATTATTAACACAGTGAATCTAATACATGCAAATCATAACTTAAAGCCTGGTAGCTAAATGCAATTGCTGCAAGAAAAACACTAACTCAGCCCATGGTACAGGATTTTAAGCTTTATCAGATCAGGATTTTTTTTATTACACTAATGCCTAGCTTTTATGTAGGTGGATGTCCAGTGCTTTTGTCTGTGTGCATCACTGCAAGTAGAAGGTCTCTCACCAGCTATAAACTGGGATGCCCCTTCTCCATTCAGAAGAGGGAACTGGCTGCTTTTCTGCTGCTACCGGCTCCCGGTGAAGCAAGTTGCCCTTGCATGCAGATATGCTCACATGTGGTGAAAGAGACCATGGGGACACAGAAGGCTACATGAATTAATAGCAGTTAAATAATATCCTGGGCTTTAGTCTCCCTAGTATTAGCAGTTTCCAATGTGTGGAATTTGAGGAGGCTGGATGAGTCCACTCTTCTGCAGGGGAAGACACATCCTGGGACTCATGCAGATGGTTCTAGTATATGGTGTGCTCGTTTTTAAGCAATTATGCTACTACAGGTTGGGCCTTTGGCTCTTGCTTCGTCACTCATCTCTCCACCTGTGAGATCAGGATCATATGTCTGCTTGACTTCATGAGACCTGTGAGAATTCTTGGACACGAGCAATAGATGTTGTGTAAGTACCTATGGTCAAGAAAAAGTAGCTTCAGATAGTACCTGTGTGTGGCCTGAGGTGTTACAGCTGGCTTTTCCCAGAAACCAAGCTGCAAGCAGGGTGCTGAGTGGCTTTTCAGAGCTGTCCTAAGGCCCTGCACTCTCCCCAGCTACCCAGCTCCAGGGTCTCTTTTGTTGGGACTGCCCAGATCACATTGTGGGGGTAACCAGACTTGAAAATCACAGCTCAACTTTTCTGTTCCAGCTTTTCCCTGCTTCTCACACAGCCCACTTCAGCAATGTGCTCAGGGCAGTGAGCCAAGGCCTTATTTTCTATCATGCTGTTACCAAGAAGGATATGAAGCTTTCCAAGCTTTGCCTGATTGCATGTTTGTGCTGAACAGTGCCAGTGTTTACAGATAAACAGACCATGGTCCTATCCGTGTGCTGCGTGCAGAGCGGCGTGGGCTGGACTGACCTCCTAGTGCACCTCCCAGGTCTTCCGCTCACCCTGCTTTCCACTGCTGGAGGTATTGCTGTGGCTGTTTTCCCTTCCAAGAGTCTCAGGGGAGGTGAACTTTAAGTCCTGCCTAAATTGTGCAGGACTTGCTGGCAGAGACACTGTCTTGGCCCGTTGTCCAGCCAGACTTGCCAGGCTGTGTCCCCAGTCAGCACTGTCCATCAGGACAGTGGGAAGGTGACCTTTGCAGAGACACTAGTGCACCCACAAGGCTTACAGGACTTACAACTGCAGATGCCAGTGCATACCCACAAGGGACACCAAAATCAATGCCACCATTCAATTAGCAGGCAGGAGCCTGCTCAGAGCCTTGCTCAGAGCAGCAGCTCCTTTGGAAGCCCAGACAGCAGGGAGACATGCCAGGGGAGCAAGTGGCAGGCAGTGTCTGCACCACCAAAGGAATGCTCCAAGAAAGGACCCTTCTTCTGATGCCACGAGGTAACTAATAACTTGTATGCAAGTGAAGATTCTGCTGTGCTGTGGGAGTGGTGTGAACCACCCAATTGCCTTTGCTAGCCTTCCCTGCCAGCCATAGGTTGACTACTACTTGACCTTCAAGGCAGCTTGATGAGGAAAGTCTCTGTGGTAGGGGAATAAGAGCATATTCATAACTATAAGCTCCATGCTCAGCCGAGCTTGCAGGGGAAGGATCCCAAACTGCTCATGGAGAACTCATCTGACTGGCTAGACTCAGCTCCCACTTGGAATATCCCTACCATCCTGTGAAAAATGCACGTAGCCTGCTGACCCACCCCATCCTTAATGTCTGTTTTGCAAATCCTTGCTGTGTCAGCAGCTGCAGACACTGGGTGATGAGCTATCACACAGCCTGGTACATGCCGTGTAGCTGGGAAGCATTTGCCCATTGCTAAATCAGAGCCTCTTGCTTTATGGCAGGCCAGAGAGCTCCTCAAGCCTAACCTCTTCATGTGCTGTCAGACTAACCACATGCACAATGTTAGGAGGAAGTTTCATTTTGATTTACCCTCTTTAATAGTGAGATGTAGCTCTGGCTCAGCTTTAGATGTAGGAAGTGAGCACACCCTACACCAGAGGCAGAACAAGGCACCCTTTGCCTCTGTGCTATGAGCAGTTGGCTGTGGGTGGACGGTGTGAGCAACCTGACTCATGGTTTGAAGCTGGGGATGGGAAGTGAGACTAATTTTGGTTTAGCTCATCCAGCTGGGGCCTGGTGGGGCTGATGTTGCACTGATGCAAGGAAGCTGGTGCCACTGGAGTTTGCACTGGCCCAGATGCTGTGGGCTTGAGGGGAAGGTCACATTTCTGGGTCCCAAAGGGACGTTGCTGGGGGATGTCCTGCTGCAGCCTGTGCTGGCACTGGCACCAACAGTGGGGAAGTCCAGGCAGCCAAAGTTCTGACTGCCCTGGGCAGTGCCTTGCAAGCTGGGACAGCCAAGGAGCCCAATGAGGTGAAAGCCAGCAGGATGGCACTGGAGCAGGGCAAGGCAACAGAAGTGGACATTCAAGGAGGACCATAGGCGGGTGACGGATGTTCACTAACATTTCTCGTGCCAGAGGAGAAACCAAGAGATGCTTCACTTTTGCTGCAGCTGACAATATTCTGCAAGAAAATTTTTGTCTTTTGATAGCTCATTGTTGGCTTGATCACTTGCTGATCAAAAGCCTGAGGCTATTGGCAAGCCAGGGAAATGGTGTGTATTAATCCTTCTGTCAACAAAAGTCAGGATCTCAGAAGCTAGCTATTTTCTTACTGACTGCTAGTGTAAATCGGTTCTGAGCTCACCTGAGGGATATGAATGGATGAGAAGAAATGAGACACGAAGGAGAAGAACTGTCTACTGTCCTTGCCAATCTATACCTGGCAAACATGAAATTTGTAATTCTGGAAGTGTAGGATAAGCAGTCTGTGGAGTAATTAACTTACGAAACAGTGAAGAGTAGTTTATAGACTTCAAATATCTCCTGGGCACACTGCCAAAAGCATGCACTGGAGACTCAGTTCTCTCAGTTCTTCAAAGGTTGCCTGAGGTCCAAACCAGACTCCAGGTGTCTGCCCTGGCAGTTCTTCACCAGCGTCCTGTGCTGTCAAGCCCCAGGCTATTGCTTTTCTTTCTTCAGCACAGCTTAGGGTCAGGACTCCCTCAGCTGGTCTTTTTGGCTAACCAGTGTCTTGGATGATGCTAGTTATTTAACTTCCCAAATTCATGAGGAAGGCTAGCAAATTATTTCTTATGAGCAACAACAAGTGATTTCCTCCATCCTGTGCTCTCTTTGATGAATGTTTTTTAAAATGTGGTCAGCATCTGATCTTCCAGGTCAAAATTCATCCTGCTTTTCCTTTAACTTTGCCCCAGTCGCTCCTTTGCCGCCCACAAGAAGCAAACTCTGCAGAACTCCAAAAGGCAGCTGGACATGTGTCTCATTTGGCTTTTCTTGGTAATGCTGACTACAAGCAGCATTCTCCCAGGGTTCATGAGCTTTTATCCAGCTGCACTGGAAGCTGCAATGGATTTACTAGTGAATCCACCATCACAAACTTTTCAGCAGGCGTGCAACTAGTGCTCTTTGTTTTTGTACTTGAATCTCCTACTTTCCTTACACCCCAAGCTGTTTCACAGGCTCTAGCCCTTCTGCATTTGTGTGCTCAGTGTCTCGTGTGTGCTCTCCCTGCCTCTTTTTCTGACCATATGGTATTAGTGTCTCCTTGTTCATTTACACTGGGTCACTGTAAACATTTCTGCTAGAACCAAAACTGGCTGAAAATATTCTGAAAATGTTTCTTTTTCCATGTGCAAATGATAATTCATTAAAAATGTAGATCTGCAGCGTTGTTTGATTTCCTGGGTACTCTATGGGGTAGATTTCTCAAGTGTGGTGAAAACTAGCCATGAAACTACATCTGTTTTACCTAACTGGGAAGTGCTTTTAAGTTCCTGGGTTGATGCAGCCTGGGTGCTCTGGACTGTGACGACCTGCTCCCCTCTGCCATGGTCTGCTTTCAGAGGGACAGACAAGCTGGGCTGTGTCCAGCTCTGCTCCTAGTTGCTCCCTGCAGCTTAGGGATGAGGACTCCAGGGCACATTTTCTCTCAGTCAGTCCCTTCAGTCTCTCCAGCTGTATACAGGCTTTTCTCAGATTAGTAAATGGGCAAGCAGTTGGAAGGTTCCAGTGCATTCACCAGATAACCTCATGCAAGGACATGAACCCAAATCTCAGTCCCACAAATGTACCCATTCTCATTTCATTGTTGACACAAGAGAAAGGAAAGAAGGAATTGGGTTATTTCTGATTACATTTTTCCAAAGATCTCATCTTGGTACTGGCATACATAGCAATACTATAATTTTTTGAAACCTCAAATGTTTTCACAGGAATCTGAAAAACCCTGCTTTTGTCTGTCTCCAGTTCACACCTCGCCAGTGGGCAAATAGTATTACTGTCAGCTTCCTCAGTGGAGACTTATATTTCTGTAATGGTAATATCTGTGAGGGTCTCTTGTCACCTCTCACACTGGTATTGCTTTGCTACGTTCTTTGAACAGGAGGGCTCCTCCTAGCCCTTGCTGTTTATTTTCTTACTTTGACACAGTATTTTCAGTCATCTCTGCTTTACCTTTGCTTCTTCAGATTTACCAAACTGTTGCTGATACTGTTATGAAGGAGAGAATGTGACACATGATGACTTCTTGAAGTGGCATTAGGTCTTGCAGCAGCTGGAAGTTGTCATTCAGTGTAATCTGAAGTCATTGCCCCAATGTCCTGTCTATTAACCTTAGCTGGAAGTTTTCCCGGGCTTTGAAGTGTTTTGTTCCACCTAAACTTCATCGCCAGGTTTACCACACATAAGCTGCAGACACTGCTGAAATCAACTGACTGTGAGCTCTGATAACCTGGAGAGATGATGTAAATCTATTTCAATATATGAGTAACTGAACTCCAGCATAATCCTACTTTAGGGATACTTCTGGGGAAAACAGTGATTGACAAGTTGTGATGCTCCTTGCAGACATACTCGTCCCATCTTTCCAAGTCTGTTTTGTCAGGTTGCTCTTAACATCTTCAGCTTTGTAATCTGTGTCCCTATTACTGAGAAGATGTTCTGCTTAGAAATATTGTCATTCAGGTTGTCGTTCAAGTTGTGCATCTGGCTGGAGGGTTAGTTTCTGAGCTCATTCTCTGAGCAGGCTTCCAGTGTGCGACCTTCAACATTACCATTTTCTTGAAACCTCTAGGAAATCTAGCTCAGAGTAACCAGATACAAGTTAGCTCCCCATCCATGATCAACTCGTTGCCTTGGAAGTTTAAATGAACACTGAGCCTTAGTCATGGTGACTGTCTTACCTCTCAATAAATTATTACATTTTTTATTAAAAAAAAAAAATAATAATTTGCTTGTACAATGTCAAGATCTGATGCTTTCAATTCTGACTCTACTGAATGAGCAAGGTCTGAATGGGAATAGAGAGCTCCCAAGTCCTCTCCATCCCTAGAGGAATCTGTTGCAGGTAGGGGCTGAGCCCCACACCAGAGGCCTCGTTCTCCAGGAGGCAACACCAGCAGAAACCCTGTGAGAGTGCAGTGTGCCCAAAAACACACATGGGAAGTTAAAGTCTGCCATGGTGCTGCAAATGCAAAGCTTTGGAGAATTCAGCACCTTGACAGTTAAAACCACATGTACAGTTCACAACCCCCTGGTGCCTTCCAAGTGTGGCTAATCACTCACAACCCTCCCCAGCCCTCCTGCCACTGACGTGGCCATTCTCTTTATAGCTCTACTAGAGCGTGTTCAAGTTTCTGTCAGAACCAGAAACATGCCACACGCTGCTCTAATCCTTTTAGCAGTGCACAGACTCAAGCAGCTCTCCAATAAAAGGGTGAGTGCCACCCCTGAACTTCTCTAATTCGTCACAGTCAACAGGATTTTTTCCCCTCTCTTTCACAGCACAGAAGTAACTTAACAAGGCTTTGATGCGCCGGCTGGTCCCTGTTGCATCTACAGCCTGATGAAAGTGCTGAGGGCAGCAGCAGACAAGGGATGCTCAACTGCAGGGTGAAAACAAGCTTCCCTCTTAACTGTCCCCATCATCCCACAGCAAAGGGACAAAATAAGGGGTGAGGAAAAGCTATTTCACAAACAGCTTCATATCACCACTGTAAGCTCCCCCTAAATGCCGTTTGAGTGCTTTTGTATCCTGCAAGGCAAGAGGCCACCCACTTCCCTCCATCTCCATCCTGTGGCAGTATGATGGGGAGTAAAGTGTCCTCAGTCTGGGTCTGTCATCCTGGCAGGGCAGCAGGGCTTGGGACTCCCTGAGTCATCCCTGTTAGGTGTACAATTAGTAAACGCTTAGACAGATGGGCCTGGCTAGTTCCACAGAAGTGCCATACAGGATACAGCAGAGGCCCTGCTGAGCAACATATTTTTTCCTCTATGCCTTGCAAATTGCAGCCAGCAGTGAGTACAAGCAGGTTTTTTTTTTCCTCCTGTGTTTAGGAAATCTCTCTGTTGTGGCTGGTGAAGAAGGAATAGCTGAGTGTGCTTTTGGGTGTCAGCGTGAAGGTGCCTGCTCAGCTTGGAGCCACTTCTCGGGCATGTAGCTCAGAAACTCAGCCAGCAAGACCCTTGCTTTCAGGGAAGGCACAGTGATCCCGAACAGATTCCTGAAAATAGGAGGGGGCTGTGGACTCAGCCTTCACAAAGTTCTCCAATAGGTCCTACCACTTGCATGTGTGTTCCCAGGAACCTGTGCTCATCAGTTGAGTGACGGATGGGATGTCTGAGAGGCCAGGACCAGGTTTTATGAGGCCATGCTTGAAATCCCATCTGTGCTACTTGCACCAGTCCTATTGACCCTCATCAGCTGCCAGCCTTTGCCATCTCCTTTCTGCCTGGCAAATCCTTCAGGTCCACCTAGTTCCTCTCAGCTGCCAGTGGCTTTAGGGAGAAGATAATGTATTTCCCTGTGTGTGAGGGGGAAAGAGCAGAAAAAGAGAGAGCAGAAACCTCCCCGGATGAAGTTGCTCCAGATGCATGTAGATATGTAACCCCTGGCAGGCTGGCAGGGGTGCCCACAGCACAGCAGGGTGACAGCCTGCTTGGGAGAAGGGCAGGTGCCACAGGTCAGGCTGCTCTCTTGCTAACCTAGGTCACACAGACGTGAGGCTCCCACTACTGGTATCTGAACCACAGAGGACATCAGCTTGAATGTTTGGGGCTACATGCGCTTGTTTAGTTCTGACTGGGGTCACTTCCCCAAGCAAGCATGTGAGCAGCCCTGCAGCCTGCCACTGTGGGATGCCTCTTTGATACTCCTCTCTGTCAGTCCGTGTACACACACATATTCACACACTTTTTACTGCATCCAGGTATGGCTGTGTCAGTTTTTAAACCACCCACACTGAGTCTCATCTTGCTAGGGAGTCCCTCCGGGAATATTTGGTGCTCCCTGCAAATAGGAGGGGAAATGGGGGGATGCCTTTTGCTCAGCAACTGCCATGGCCCCGCTTGTGCATGTGCACATCTGCATGTGTGCATAGGTGTGTCACAGGAGAGGCTGAATGGCTGTGAGCCTGTTGGGGTGTGCACTGAGAGTCTGTGCAGCACCCAGGAACCACCTGGC
Organism: Apus apus; assembly: GCF_020740795.1. Taxonomy (NCBI): domain Eukaryota; kingdom Metazoa; phylum Chordata; class Aves; order Apodiformes; family Apodidae; genus Apus; species Apus apus. Next base: position 26,139,957 of record NC_067286.1, read on the forward strand.
ACCAGTGACTTAGAGGATAAACACTGGTTTCTCGGAAACCATGATGCAAGTTCTACTTTCAAACGCTGTCAAGTCCATTTTATGGGTCTGGAAAGGATCATGCACGCACATGCTATGTTTATTAAATGCATATAGAGTTTAACACCAGTCTGGATGGCTGTTTTCCTTTCAGGATGGTCACCCTGTTCTAGGGAAACTGATGAAACCCTACAGGCGGGAGATCTGAGTCATGAGAGCTTCTCATGGAAACTTACTTCCTGGCCTCCTTTTTGCTGTGTGCTGAGAACAGAAGATGAATTAAGACATGGTGGAGGGAAGCTGCAATAGCAAGAGCTCTCTGGAGCATGATAAGCAGTTTTCACTCCTATAAAGCATGTAGTCTTTCAATATCTGTAGCCTTTCCTGCTTCTTATTTCTCCCCTTTGCCCTCCTCACTCCCAGCCCGGCTCAGGGAGCAGCCTGTGGTCTCTGGTCACACATCCATTCAGTAACTTGCAAGGTCCCATCATTTATAATTCTTAGACACACAAGCTGCCACTTTCACATACGGAAATTCCCAGAGGTCAGAGAAGGGAAATGGTTAATTCCTTTTATTCAATGCCTAACCTCCCCCCTTGTCCTCTGCTTCCCACCCCCACCCTGTGTGAACAGGAAGCTTGAAAAGGAAAAGCTTTCTGAATCCAGCAGCTGGGAATGGAGGAATCCTGGAACTTTATGCTGCAGAAGCTCAGAGACAACAATAAAGGTTTCCCCCCCCCCCATCCAAAGAGCAAGTATATATATAAAAGGAGTTATCTCTGCAAACAAACACATGGGGGATGGGAAGGGTCAGAATCCCAGCAGGCAAGTGCTGAATTGGCTAAAGCTCTAGGGAGGGCAGGGGGCAGACCTGGCTGTATCACAAGCCCAGTGAGTTGGAAAAGCTAGGGAGAAGCCTAGCCAGGTGATGCTCATACAGGTGTGATTTGCATCTTGCTCGTGTCCTGTTTGCATTGCTGAGAGACATGAGTCAAAAAACCCTCTTTCAAATGCTAAGTAACATAGGGTGCACCTGAAGTATGCAGAAATGTTGTAACTTTAAGACCAGCCCCGACACCAGCTTGCAGCCCTTTCAGGTGGGGAAATCAGGGTGACTGAATTCTAAGCTACCTCTGGACTTTTGCCAACCTGAGTAGGAAGGTGAGAATGAGGGTGATTTGCTTAGAAAGTACCAGACTGCCTGCCAGGGTTAACGGGAAGCCAGACTTGTGCCCCAGGAGTTTATTCACTAATGGAAAACAGGAGCCTGTTAAAACAACTTTCCAAGAGTCTGGCACTGCAGAGCTCATGCCTATGCTTTTGTCACTGTGGTAGAGATTCTTAGAGATCCTTATGGGGACTGTTAGGATGCCATGGAGTTTCAGTTAGTAAGGTGACAGATAATAATCTGAAAGGCAAAGATAACAATCTCAGTCATGTACTTTGCACTGAGGGTGAAAGAGTGAATTTGGTAGGAATAAGGATTTGGGAAATATCCTTCCACTTTCAGTGTACATAGCCTCATATCAAGGGTCTTTGAGCCCGATGGTCAAAAGGAGCTGCTGAAGTTATTCCTGTGCCCCCTCTGTGAGTGTCCATGTGCACTTGCCCATAGGCAAGTAGGAGCACACCTCCAGCAGGTATAGGACCAACCTACAGCTTCACAGGAGTGCAGATGGTCTTGGTGAGTTTCACCCTGCAAAGATGGACTCTGCTGCTGTGACTTAGACCTACTGCTGCATGCAGTGAACCCAGGCACCCTGTTTCTTAAGCCAAGTCAAGCATTATCAGCTGTAAGCTTTATTCCAGAGACTAGATTGAGGTGCTCTCACGTTCTGTAGCCTGCCACCAGAGCGACGCAAGCAGGAGCAGCATAGCCTGGCAGCTTTATCAAAATTAATTACTGCTTGAAAAGCCTGCCCTAGGCTAGCTTGGATAAACACTGGGAGTTACATGGCAACAGGAGAGGCAGGGACCTTGCATTTTATATCCCTGCAGATCCCCTGAACAAACTATGTCACCACTCCATGGGGGTGTGAAGAGCTAAGGGTTCCTGGAAGGAAAGAGGTGCCTGGGACTGATGCTGTTCTACAAACTAGAGGGCAGAACCCATCCGAGCAGTGCCCTCCTGTTCACAGCACTTTGCTGTGTCAACTTTCAAGACCTCAGGAAAACGAGGGGCATGAAAAACACCTTTTTTGAGCAGTCATAAAGTGTACAGTAGCAAGTAGATACATGCAACCATCGCCACCAGAAGAGTTTAAATGCGGTGACCTTTTCTCATGTGGATCACAGAGTCCTGCCACTCCCACATTTATGAAGGGTTTCTGCAACTGGAGGTGGCAACGGTAAACAAAGGAATGCTCCAGTGGCTGGGTTATACCATCATCCCTCTGCATTTGTAACCCTCAGTCTCCTTCTCAGAGCCCCAAAGCCACGTTTGCACTTGTCTTGCAGTGAAATTCACTGCAGTCTTCAGATGTTTCCTCTTTTGAACCTCTGGATATTCTCTCCTCTTTACAAATCTGGGGCTCACATCTGTGTTACTTGAATTCTGCCACTGCCAGGACACGATCAATCAGACTCCCATGCCTGCTGTGTTCCAGGGGGACCCATCCTGGACTCTCCTATGGGCTGTGCCTGACAGCCCCAATGCCATCCCTCCCACCCGCTGACACTGTGGAAAGGGGCATTGGCAGTGCCTGCTCCCCTCCAGCATGCCCCAGTTGGGGTGGCCCTGGGGACTGTGGCCAGATGGCATAGCTTAGAGCAATCCCACCCCAGCCCCAGGGCAGTCCTGGCACTGCATCATCTTGGGACCAGACCACAGCAAGCTCTGCAGGAGCTGTCAGGCTGGGAACTGGGAACACATTTTACCAGGCTGCACGCCCCCCCAGTGCAGAAAAGTCTCGGGGTGTTCTCCCCACCACAGCTAAAACACCATTGAATTTTTTTCTTTGCACCAAACCCTAGCTGATGCAGACCTGTGGTGAATGGGGCTGTGTGCTCTCCCATCTCCTTGCCCAGTGCATTGTTTTCCCAACCATCCACCAGCGCTGGGTCCATCCATCCATCTGCAGGGTTAGGATCCACAAATCTCCGAGGGCAGGCAGCATCCTGCTGGGTTTAAACGGGAAGTAGTAAATGCAGCCTGAGTCACTGTTAATGTAAATACCACATCATATTTGACAACTGCTCTAAGGCAAGACTTCATTAGCAGCATTTTGTGATCTGACTTCAGGGACTGCTTTCTGAAGTTTTCCCTTTTTTTCTTTTCTCTTTTTTTTTCTTTCCCCTTCCCCCCCCCCCCCTCTTGTTTGTAACATCCCCTTTGAACTTGTGACAATAAAATTTCCTTCCCCACTGATTTAGTCCTTTTCCACTTGGCAAGCATGGACATTTTCCCTGCTGTTTCTATGGAATCAAAGTCCCCATGAGTCCCTTTTGTTTACTTCCTTGCAAGTAGCAGAGCATCGTTGGTGAGGTCAGAGGGAAGGTGTGTGGCTCTGGGAATAGCAAGAGCGATGCTGCCAACACCAGTAGGCTGTAAAATTAACCTGCCTTGACACCTATTCCATTTCTAGTCTCTCACTTTAATGATGCCAGGTTTCATATGTGTCCAACCACCTCCATACTTTCTGATTTAAGCTGGCACCCAAAATGAAAGCACCAAAACACTATGAGAAAGTTGCAACGTTTGTGAAGTAGCTAAGCCAGTGAATATAAGGATGATAAAATGCATCACTTCAGAAACAGGGTGTGATTAGCTTTGGGAGACAGAACTCTGGTTGTGCCCTCTCTGGCACAGTGTTGATGGACTGGATGAGTACGCTGCATCAGCTCCTGCCTGTTCCACCACTGCCACTGCTTTGCAGAGGATCACCAAGGTGAGGGACCAGGAGAGCTGTTCATGCCAATGTCACATCCAGACAGTTATTTGTTTTCATAACATCACTGAATCATAGAAAGGAAGGGACCTCAGAGGTCACCTAGTCCAACCCACCTACAATAAGCAAGGATATCTCCAACCAGACCACATTGCTCAGAGCCTCCTCAAGCCTAACCCTAAATGTCTCCAGGGATGGGACCACCACCACCCCTCTAGGCAACCTGTTCCAGTGACCCACCACCTTCATATTAATGAACTTTTTCCTAATGTCCAATCTAAAACTACCCTTCTCTGGTTAAAACCATTACCCCTTGTCCTATTATTACATGACATAGTGAACAGGTCTTCCCCAGCCTTCCTATAGGCCCCTTTCAGGTCGCTATGAGGTGTCCCTGGAGCCTTCTCTTCTCCAGGCTGAACAACCCCAACTCCCTCAGACTGTCTTCATAAGAGGGGTGCTCCAGCCCTCTTATCATTTTTGTGGCCCTCCTCTGGACATGCTCCAACAGGTCCATGTCCTTCTTGCACTGGGGGCTCACCTCCAGGTGAGGTCTCACCAGGGCAGAGCAGAGGAGCAGAATCACCACTCTTGATCTGCTGGCCACCCTTCTCTTGATGCAGCCTATGATGCAGTTGGCCTTCTGGGCTGCAACTGCACACTGGTGGCTCACGTTCAGCTTTTGATCCTCTAGTAACCCCAGGCCTTTTTCCACAGGGCTGCTCTCTAGCATATCTTCCCCCAGCCTGTATTCATATCTGTGGTTACCTCGGCCCAGGTGAAGGACCCTGCACTTGGCCTTGTTGAACCTCATGAGGTTCAGCTGGGCCCACTTCTCTAGCTTGTCCAGGTCCCTCTGGATGGCATCCCATCCCTCTGGCATGTCGACTGCACCCAGCTTGGTGTCATCAGCAAACTTGCTGAGGGTGCTCTCAATGCCACTGTCAATATCATTAATGAAGATATTGAACAACACTGGTCCCACTACAGACCTCTGAGGGACACCGCGTGTCACTGTTTTTCATTTGGACATTGAGCCATTGACCACTACCCTCTAGATGCAACCTTCTAGCCAGTTCCTTATCCACTGAACAGTCCACCCACCAAACCCATATCTTTCCAACTTAGAGAGAAAGATGTTGTGGGGAACCATTTCAAAGGCCTTGCAGAAGTCCAGATAGATGACATCCACAGGTCTTCTCTTGTCCACTGATACAGTTACTTCATTGTAGAAAGCCACTAGGTTGGTCAGGCAGGATTTGCCCCTGGTAAAGCCATGCTGGCTGTCCTGAACCACCTCCCTGTCCTCCATGTGCCTTAGCATGTCTTCCAAGAGGATCTGTTCCATGATCTTCCCAGGCACAGAGGTGAGGCTGACAGGTCAGTAGCTCTCAGGTTCCTCCTTTCTACCCTTTTTAAAAATGGGTGCAATGTTTCCTTTCTTCCAGTCACTGGGGACTTCACCTGACTTTTCAAATTTCATGGAGAGTGGCTTGGTGACTGATTCAGCCAATTCCTTCAGGACAATGGGGTGCATCTCATCAGGTCTCATGGATGTGTGACAAGGAGGGAGATTAAATGGAGTTATTTTCCCAAAACATCACTGGCCATTGCTGGAGAGGGAGTATTAGCTCTTCAGGGCAACTGTTTTTATCCCATGTTGCAGATATTCTGCTTCTAAAGGATCTTTCCTTCGCAGTCAGAAGGTGCTACACAGCTGGTACCACCTGTGTGACATGGGGCAGGAGCCCCAGAACTCAGCACAGATCGATGCTGCCAGCTGAGCAACACCAGCCACTGCATTTCTGGGTTAAGCTTGATCAGTTTTATCCTCAGATTCCTGCAGGAAAGATTCCTGACTAGAAATACTCCAAACAGGATGAATGTGAGGAAACCCGTCATTTCAAACCACTTCTGCCATCTGAAACATTCTGTAAACTCCTCTTAAACTGGACGCTGGCAAAGTGTTAAATAGTCAAATGGGTCTCAGTAGAACAGCTGAGGTGAAATCTGCTCATAGCAGCCCATGAGGGACCACTGGTTTCTCCACGGCTGTACCGGGTGGCTGCACAAGACTCATTATTAGCACCCACCGACCCTCCCTGAGCTGTGGAGAAAGGTGACTGTGGTTAGCAGGGGACCCACCAAGTCAGCTTGGTTCTTTGTACACAGCAAGTTCTTTTTTAAACTTTGAAGGAGGATTGTGTGTGGTGTTTCCTTGTCTCCCTGTTTTGCACTGAACAACGCAGTGGTGCCTGCTTCACAAACCAGCAAGCAGAGGAAGCTGTTGTGCCCAGCTGGTTTTAACCACTGCTACAATTTCTGCAGTGCCCTCTTACCTTTTAGCCCTATTGCCCTGACTCTCCCCCTCACACACTCCTCAGACCATATCCCCACCTGCCTTGAATGCAGCAGAGGTAAGCCTATGCCCATGGAAGTCTGGTCCCATACGTTTGGGACATCGTCCCCCACTCAGGTCAGCCTAAATTAGAAGCAGCTTGGCTGAAACGAATGGCCCAGGTATGGACATGTTTTCAGGAAGACGATGATCCACATAAAGGTCCCTGTGCTACTTTTCCTCCACAGCCCAACCCAGGCTGGGATGTGTAGTGTCCCAGGAGGGAGGTGAGACGGGGAGGCCATGAGCTGCTGCCAGGCTGGGTCCCTGCCTGCAGGGGCAGTCTGGCTCGAAGCCAGTTTATCTCCACTGAGGACATTGCCTGACAGTTTGGATTTGTGTTTCTATTTGAAATATGCCTATGTTTTGCAAAAGACAGTGAAGAAAGGTAAATAGAATGTGTCCCTCTGAAAACGTTTTTGTTCACATTCTTCCTCACCTCCAGCTCTGGCTCTCCTGCCCCTCCCTTTATCCTCAGTTTTTTAAAGTGAAGGGAAGGAGAAATAACCTGAGAGGAAGCAGAACATCCTCTACCCTTCTGATTGAAATGCTGGTAAACATTTTTCATTAAAAATCACCTTAGAAAGAGACAGTGGGTTTGACAATTGAAAAAAAAAAAAAAAAAAATTGTATTAGCATATGTTGCCTTGTTGCTACTGAACCCCTGCTTTCCCGGCAAGAAACAGGCACTTACTGAAACCACAGTAACTGCTCTGCTCCAAGGACTTTTTGGCTGCAGCTGCCCATCCCAGGCAAACCTCCCTCCCCACCATCAATGAGAAGCTCCTGAAAATGGGCAGTGGATGGAGCTCCATCCAGGACTTGCCAAGGACAGCCATACCAGTGGCATTGTGTTGTTTACAGCCAGCATAAGCAAGGGCAGCTGGCAAGGAAATGTCCAGTCTGTGTCTACAGTGAGATAGAAGCAGAGGCAAAGTTGTGTGTAAACCAATCTCAGCACAGGAGCAGGTGGCCAGGAAGCTCGAGGTGACTTCAGCCCATCTGAACCCCAGCTTTGCGGGACAGAGCCTCACCACACTGTGCAGAGGGGCTGAAGTTTTCCCTTCTCCTCAATGAAGACCTGACTGAACCAGTCTCCAGCCTGCTAAGAGCAAGGTGAGCTGGCAGAGCACTGCCACATGCTGGTCTCCTCTGCCCAGCAGGGCTGTGTCATGGAAAGGGACCACAAGCCTCCTGAAGTGTCTCTCCAAGTTGGCACGTGCAGCCTGGGTAATGAGGCTGCTTAGCTTTCAGAGAGTGGCACACCTTCCAGGGTTGCAAAATTGAATTTATTCACACAGGGCTCACTCCTGATTGCAAATGTCTGGGCAGTGTCCTCCAGAGGGGCATGGATGGCAGGCGTGGTACGGGGACCCTTCCTCCCAGAGTCTGTGGCCACAAGAAGGGATGGAAAATTGAATTACCTTGCTTTGAGGTAAGAGAAAATGGTGTTGGGCCAACCCCTGTTGCACACATCAAATCGGTCCTAGAAGTGGAATTAATTTACTCAGAAATAACAGTCCAGTATTTTGACCTTAATGTTGTCAGCCTGGCCTAAAGCTAAATTTCTCAGATGTTAGACACCACCAGGTTTCTCATCCCATGGTCAAGTATGCCGCAGAAAAACAGTAAGGAAAATGCAAGGAATCTCTACCAAGAGATGCTGTGGCTGAGGCAGATGAGAAAATAAGAGAGCAAGGGGAAGGGGAGTGAAAGATGTCACTAAAATCTGATCTCCACCAGATCTTCTGCACTACACCTGTGCACAGCGACTCAGCTGGACATAAAGTGCGAGGTGTCTAGATTAACTTCAGAAAAACACAGTGTTCAGTACCTTAAAGATTAAAGCAGTTTGGTGATGGAAATAGGAAGCTGCTGAAGAACCAACTAATCATGGTGCTTTGTATTAGCTCGTGCAAGAATATAGCGATGAAAGACTTTTCACTTCCTGAGTTCCTCAATATACTTCCTCTTACCTAATTTCTTTGCTATGTGAATACAATTTCTGTTCCCATGAACAAGGAGGATACTTCATTTTGGTTTCCAAACATTATTGGGAAGCTGGTTTTATGTTTTCATCGGTAACTACATTCAGGTCTAGCTGTTGCGAGATGGAAATGATTTTTATTTTTCTCATCGTAGTCCTCAAATTCCAACCTGCTGGGTAGGGTGGGACAAGAGGGACAATGTTGGCATTGCCAGGCTGCCTTTGGAGTATAAGGCTTATTTTTAGAAATGACATCACTATTTGCAGACCTAAATCCAAGTGACTTTCTTAAATTATTAAGACCAGATCCTCAGTCAGATGTTTCATTTTGGGTGAAATCAAAAGGATTACACACACATTTCTTTTAATATGATTGGACGTAAGTCCTTCTTGAAAACAGAGCATCAGTTCTAAATCACGTAGGTGCTTTTGGGAGGAGAAATTGAGGAGCCTGATGCTGATGTCTGTTGTATCAGCCAGAGTCAGTGCAGCAAGGAGTTGGACCAGAGCTCAAGCTGAGGGGAGGAAGTCCAACAGCTTGTTTGTGTTCTCCGGAAGGCGAGCATAACTCACTAAACAAATGTCAGGAGCAGTCACATCACACTCTCCTGGAAGCCAGTGGGGAATTAACCTGAGAAGAAACTCATGTCAGAGACAAAACACAGGAGGCTGAATTTTAAGAATATAAATGGACAATTGAGTGCATGACAATGACAGAGAAAAACATGCAGGAGCCATTGCACTGGGGTTTAGCCCTTGCAAACTGTGTATGCATGTCTCCTCTTTGAAGAACCTGCACACACCTCAAAAGGTCACAGTTCACTGCCTATCTCTGCAAATGAACTTTCCACCACAGGGCTTCTTGGAAAGTATAGAGTCTAAATCCCTAAAGCAGTCAGCTACTGGAATTACAGCATTTGTGTCTGAATCACTCTGTCTTCTGCTTGGAGCCCCCTTCCATCCTTTTGGTTCTCCCAGGCACATGCACCAGCCTCTCCATTACCCTTTCCCAAACCCCTCTGCACCTGCAGTGGCTTTCCTGCAGCTACCCTTTGCACTGCATGGCATATGGCCTCAAGGAGAGCAGGGTGGCAGCTGCCTGCAGGGATGGTTGGTGATGTAGGGCTGCTGTGCAGTTGCAATGCTCAGAAGGAGAAGTGTGGGAGAAATTGAATTCCATATTACAGGCAGGAGCACCCCAGCCCTGGGAACAAGGGGACCACTGTCGTCCCCACTGCCATTCCCACTCCCAGGGACCTGCAGATCAGAGAATCAAAACTATCGCACCAGTTTCTTTTTTTCCACCACAATTGCAGAAGAAAAAGCTTGTGGAAATGTCCCAAGTTCCTTCAAGAGAATTTTCTGGTCAGTGCTTGGCTCCAGGTGGAAATGGTGCTGGTAGAAGACAGTGAAAGTGCAGACAAGGCAACTGCTGTGGGCAGCGCAGGTCTCTTACTCTCATGCTGGCTACTCTGCAGGACTTGTTTTGAGTTGTTACATTGATGGTTTCACACAAGCCTATGTGTTGGAGAGGCAGGGGTCCCCCAGAGGCTGTAGTGTTAAAATTAGGTATAGACAACAGATTATCTGTGTTCTGGTTATCCTTAAGTCAAACTCTAGGTTGCCAGCTGACCTGGTGATCTCCTGCACTGTACCTAGGGGTCTTGCTTGGCAGGATGATTCAGATTGGCTTGTTGATCTGGAATAACACTGATTTAAAAACAAATCAGAAAAAAAATCAGTTGGTTCTTCCTTTAACCTCCAGGATTGCAACTTCCAGCAAGAGAGGTGCCAGGAATGTATGGCTAGGAGCAGGCAGGAAGAGCAGGACCACCCCTTCACCAGTGGCCCACAGTCAGATCAGATTAAGCCTAAATGGGAAACTGCACCCTGTGGGTCAGCAGATATCATTCCTGGTCATTGCACAGCCCAAGTCACAATTGTTCATGTCTATTTTACATGGGTTTAACTCTACTGGTACTAACACAGTTGCTTCTGCAACACCTCTACAGGTCTTGGAGAGAAGCAGAGGTTCACTGGTTGAATTGTTCACTGTCCTTCCAGGATCTGAGCTTTAGCTCTGAATTGCACAGGGGATAGGCCACAGACAGAATCAACATGATCTAGATGAATTAAGCCAGCCAGAAGAAGCAAACACTATTAAAATCACCTCCCAATAAATAAAAGAATAAGTTTGAAAGAAGGAAGGCTTGTGACCATTGATAAAGAAATGAGAGATCCAGGGGTAAAATAATCAGGAATAACCTTCAGCAAATTACAGCACCTGCACTATATCTACAGATCTTCCTCTTGGTGTTACTCAGGTCATGATGCACTGGCAATTCCCTACGTAAGATCAAAAAAGTAATCCATCAGGATGGACTGAGAAGCCACCCTCTCTGTCCTCAATTCTGGCTGACAGGACAGGTAATGTTTTATTCTTATTTCTGTGTATTTCACGTCTCTCTGACCAACATTCCCAGCAATCAAACTCTGAAGAGGAATTTCAGTGATGAACAGTGAGACAATAGAGTAGGGGTTAGGGTCTCCTCTTACTGACCAGTGCCAGGGTGCTTGCTGGTGGAAGGGAGGTGCTGATAACCTGGACAGATATTCAGGCTTCCGTTTGTTTTGCTGCCCCACTTAATCCTTGCAGTGGCTGGAGCCAGCAATGCTTCAGTTAGATTAATGAGCCAAACTGAAACAAACCCGCAGGCTTTAAGTACACACTCTCCTGTTTAACACTGTGAGATCCACTAAAAAACCAGCAGAGTTCATTTACACGTTGCTACTAGAAAACCCCGTTTTTCCTCTTTCATTTTATCCGCAGTGACGAAGTGCTGGTGAGAGGCTGTGAGTGGAGACCTGGCAATAGGATCCTGTGTCTCCCCTCGGGTTGGGCAGGGAAGGGGCTGAGCTCATTCAGGTTTGTGCCTCCTGCTGCTGCCACCAGCTCTGTTCCCAAGGGGGGCTTGTGAACACACAGCAACTCAGTTGGCTCCAGGGAGTGACCTCTGGAAGAACCCAGGACAGAAAATCATCATCTTGGCCTTAAAGATCTGCCACTAAGCAGAAGCACATCTTCATTGTTTTCATTTTAGAGTAGCTGTTGCTGTTCATTTACAATGGTAAAAGACTTTTCTCTCTGTTTTGCCAGTGGTATATTAAGAGGACAAAATCTCACCTTCCTGTGTTCCGCAAATATTTTGCCCAGATATTTTAGGAAATCCTAGCATTGAAGGCACATGAAGCAGAAAGCTGAGTGGCAGCTGAAAGAAGAGGGATGTGAGTAAAGGCTGTGAGTAAACAAAAAGCCATTTTTAAGAGAGACTAAAAAAAGAGAATTTTGTCTCAAGGAAGAAAGAGGGAAAAGGGAAGGAAAAGAACTTCCCTCCTCCCTCCTACCAACCCCCCCGTTTTTGAAAAGCATAACTTCTCATCAAAGCAAAATGAAAAGCTCATGGCTGAGCTAAAAGGAAGACAACTACTTCTGTACTAGGACTCTGAAAAATGCCAGCAGAGACAACTTCTCTTCATGTCAGCGGAGGTGAAGTGACACTGCCTGCAGGGTAGGCGGAGAGCAAAGAAGGGCAAACTCCAGTATTTGGAGTGTCACTATCAACTGATTTTGACTGCATAAAGGATTATTCCAGCTTGGCAACACTGTTGTGATGCTGCAGAAAGTATTTCTCCTGTTGTTTCTGTTTGAAAGTGCAGGTGATGGGAACGCAATTCCTTTTTCCTGCAAATAAGTCATTACCCGTGGCGAAGCACTGCCAAGAGCTCTGTTATTGAAATCTTGTTGCCTAAAGCTTGGGAGGCAAATCCAAGTGAAGAGAGAGCAGCTTCTGTCACTCTGGAAGTTTCACCTATGTTCAGACTGGGAATTCCTGTGTACAGTTTCTATGTGTGTGCTGCAAGCTGGCTCCAGCTGCCAGATCCATGTTGAAGAAGACACCTGCCTCTGACTGAGTCACCTCTGCACAGCCTCTGCAGTGCCCACAGGTTGCCTGTCTCATCAAGGAGAAGCCCTGAGGGCCAAAACCTTGGCTCTCTATCTGCCTTTCTGTTACCAGATGAGGCTGCCCAGGGGCTGGGGAGGCACCCACCAAGCACACAGATGGGAAAGGAAGCAGCCCCACCAGGGAGTCCGTGTTACCTGCAGCTTGCAGATTTGACATACCCAGCTGTAAGGTTGTCACAGAAATGGGAAACCAGGAAAGCATCATGGCCTGACCTCACAGCACTGCTAGGCAAACCCCAGGAGTTTTAGAAACAGCAAGTAATAAAAAAAAAATCCTCTGGAACCTCTTGAGTTCTCTCCTCTCCAGTATATTCTTTGCTTGCAGGCTTCTCCAGAGCTGTGAAAATCTGTGAGGCTGCCTTCTGCTAGCGTAGTAAAGGACACTTGTGGGAATTTCCCCCTGTTATGCTGAAACTCAGGACCATTTATGTGTTATGTGTTATGATTTGGCACGTGCAGTTCTAAGGAAAAAACTCCTTCTCTTCTCAGATGAGCATGAATTCACTGCAGTTCTACCACAGACAGGAGTCTCTGGAAAAAAATTGAAATGGGAGTCAGACCAAGATTCTCCTACAAATGGAGTGCCACAATCATTGGGCTGTATCTCTAATTTGCAGTGGTGTAAATCAGGATGTATGTTTATTGTTGGTAGCGTGAGGGACTGACATGAAGGAAGATCAGAGCCTGGATATAACTAACACCAGAAGCTGCATTTACGTCAACCAGAAAAGAGTGTCTTTGCCTCAATATTGTGTTCAGGGTGTTCTGTATCTCTGAGGTTTTATTTTCCTTTTCCCTAACCATAAAAATTATAAAATGAGATTAACATAAAGATAAGAGGCAAGTAAAGCAGCTCCCTGGCTCGGCTGAAGGGATTGGCACTGGATACCTGCCAGCTCTGAGACTCCTTCCCCTTCCTCCTCCACAGCAGCTGATCTTTAGGGCATCAGGGTAAGGCAATGCTGTAAGCATTGCCCCAGGCCTTGCAGTACACCTGCCCCTGAGACACTACCAGGAAGTGGCCTTTCCCTGAGAGCCAGCTGCTTTATGAACCTTGTTTTGCTCTTGAACAATGCTGTGAATGTCTGAAGCAACTCAGCTGGAGGCAGCTGAGCTAGACCTTCACGGGCTCCCTGGCAGCAAGGGCCAAAGCCCACCCTTCACCATCATGGGAGAGGCAGCACTTTGTCGCCAAGGAACAGGGCCTCCATCCCACCTTTTGCTGAGCAAAGCAAGAGGGCTCTGCTCTGACCTGACAGGAGGTTGGGCACAGGACATCCTGCGTGTGTGGCTGCATCTAGCACAGGACCAGCCAGAGTACGGGCAAGAAGTGAGTTTCAGGGAGTCCGGAACATCTGCTGGTACAGGACCACATGGATGCACTCGCAGTGGGGAACAGCACAGGGCAGCAGCCAGTGATCCCCGGGGAGGGACACTGTAACCCCCCACACCCAAGAAGTGATGACTGTGTTGATCTTCCATAGTGAAAGGTCAGCGTTCAGGAAAGCAGAAGACCAGAGAAGCAGTCACTTGAATCAGAATATCTACTCACAAGAGTCTGACTCCTTCAGTTCTAGAGGAGACACAGCTGTGTTATTTTACTACCATAGCTAGGAGATTATTTACATGGGCAGAATATGATTTTAACTCACATTTCAGGCATCTGTGTTTACTCTGCTGGAAGCAGGTCAAGCTAGGAAGTGTTCTAGTTCATGCTGACACATACAGAAAGCTGTTCCCTGCTTCTGCTGAGAGCCTCTCAAAAGAGAATATAGTAGTTTGGAAATGACTCTTGAAGCGAGAATTCCATCTTGTTTCTTGGTGTTAGAGCATGGGAAGAGCACAGGGAAAGGGAAATCATATTGGCACATAGAATTTGGACTGTCTGGAAATAAGTGGTTATAAATGGAGGCACTACATAAAGGAATCCGAATGTGTCCTCCTCAGAAATATTAGAGCTTTTTGCATGTTCAAGCAATTTCTCTCTTGCCTTGTTCTTGAGGTCATAAGCAGTGTGAAGGACAGTCCTCTTCAGTGGAATTTGGTGTATCTGTGTCCATATCCATCCCAGGGTAGAAACATCCTCAAAGTAAAAACCAGCTCCTGTGTGGGAGGCAGTTCCTCTCTACCTTCATCACAAGGGAGGAAAGGACAGGCTGTGGCACAACATCACCCTGCACAGCCCTGGGATGGAGACAACGCAAATGCAAAACCAGAGCTGACCAGAATGGGAATCAAGAGCAGAGTGAGTGCAGGATTCAGCCAGAGTTTTGTGGGATGCTAGGGTGAACATCTGCAACAAAAGACATCTTTCCCTATCTACACACCCTGAACTCCAAGGTGCCAAACACAGCCACCACTGCACCAATGTCAGGGTAGTGGCATCAGTGCCTGCAAGCCCTGTAGCTACAAGGCAAGGGGACTTCTGGCACTCCGTGCTGTGGCCCTCAAGGGCACGTGAAAACACCTGTGCCTTTCTGGGGAGGTTCTCACTGAGCAGCCTGCAGTTCCCACACTGCACGGGCAGGGCTGGACCCCTCTGCCCGTAGGACCCTCTGGGCAAGGCTGGTACCCAGTGAGTGAGCAGCACACTCTTCCCAGTGGGCTCTGCATGTTGCTTGCAGAGCCAGAGGTGGTCAGGCTGTGAAGCCACAGAAGCTTTCTTATCAAATCTTGTTTCTAGGCTTCATGTCCCTGAACTCCTTCCACTGAACCAAGTAAATGCTGATTTACGGGAATGGTATTTGTTTACATGTTATTGTTGTTAGTGATTGCCAGGAAAAGAAAAGGTTTCTGCAGCAGCTCAGTCATACAAATGATTTCAGGGACTCAAAGATAATGGCACCACAAAGAAGCTTTCCCATGGCCAGGGTGCTATATCAGCCAACAAGAAATGACAGCAATATATCCACCTCAGCAGAACTGCTATGTGCTGCTCTGGAGATAAGTGCTCTTGCCAGCCTTTCACATGTCCACGTATATTACATTTTGTTGCTCTTTTCATTGGAGAAACTAGCCATAAGGAATACTGCTCCTCACCCCATGTAAGGATCCTTTTTGTCAGCCAGAAGCAGACACGGTTGAGGTTATCTTATAGCCAAAGTTATTCCTTCACACACAACAAGAGAAGACAGTATTACCTTATCACTATACCAGTATTTCTCAGTGGTGCACAGGAGTTTAATACTGATTTATTTTACCAGGAGGTAAACAATGCCATTCTATTTTACTGAGCTTGTTAAATCCATGTAGATCAAATGTAAAGTGGGTGTGTAGTGCCCACTGCATGTACTCCTCAGCTTTAAAATTAATGCTAAGGAGACTGAAAATGTTGCAGTGGAGCAGCTTTCCCAGTGCAGATGGTTGTGTGGGAAAGCTGCTGTGAGAGACACCAGCCATTCCCCATCCTAATTCAGTCACTCCCTGTCCCACTTTCACATTAGAGTCCATCTCCTGGTCCACTGCCTTATCAGCTTGCATTTCAGGTAAAAACCAGTATCAGGTTAGCTGAAAATTTCACTCCTATGCTGGAAACAGCACTCCCGCCCTGTTGTCAGTAACATCAGACAACTGCATTAAAACCCATGAGGTTCTCAAGAAAAATATGAAGGGTAAATGGGTCACTTATTGATGTCCAATAAAGTCTGAAAGACTACAGTCTGTAGCGAGTGGCCATGCTTCACTGGATCCTTGATCCTGAGGCTGCCAGGCTTTACAGTAGGGAAAAGCATTTCTCAGACTCCTCTGCTATACAACAGCCTTCCCAGGGAAGCCTTTATTTACTGCCTGCTTTCCTCACGGGCTGCCTCTGAAAGACACTTTACTCTACCAGGTATCCACTGCCTGCCCTCAGCCTGCAGTGGAGAGCTGTGTTTGAAAGCCTGGTACCCCACCAAGACCCACCTCCAGCACTCATGGAGCTGGCAGCACCCTGCTCAGAAGTGTCCCTCTGGGGTCTCTCGGGAGAGTGCTTCCTCAGGCTGCAAACCAGCACGCTCAGCAGCAGGCGGGATCTGGTAGTCTTTAAACGTCTCAAAAAAGCAAACTGCATGCAGAAAACAACCTGCAGAACTGCTGGGGGGGAGCATCCCTTTGGGGGTTCAATCATCATTTTCTCTCCAGGTGCCTGGTTTCTTTCCTTGTGATCTTCACCAATATTCCTCGGAAAAAAGTGCCTGCTCTCTATCCTCTACTTGGAGAACTCTGAAGACATGTAAAAAGAACAGTACCAGGGAAGCACTGGGGCATGTCTTCTCCAAAATGATTTCTATCTGGGGCTGTGTTCTTCCTTAGTAAATTTCATGTGCTTCCTCTCAGAGAGGGAAGAACCATTAAAAACACAGTCCCAACAATGTAGCTAAGAATGACCAAGGTCATAAAATAGCTGCAAGAAAGTGATGAAGCTGGTTTAATTGAGGTTGTCCTATCTGCCAAAGTCAGGATGGATGCAACTCCAGCGAACACATGCCTCCATCTATTCAGCTGCATTACTTCCCCCTGACAAGTTTGAATCACTGAAGACCAGGCTTAACATATTTAATCCCAAGAGATGTCAGCCCTATGTATAAACTTGTTTGCAGAGTAAAGAAGAGCAGGTAATTCCACAAGGTGTCAGAAGGGTGTTCCTCCCTTTTGGACCTGGCTAGCCCATTAGCTCTGGAACATGCTTCTTGTTTTCACCCAAGTAAAATTCCTCTGTCTGTTGGTCTTCCCATTTAAACCTATCAGTGCCCTCTGCAATGCAACACCCAGAATACAGATTTAAAATCATTATTCCCCAAAACCAGCACAACATGCACCTCCAGCAGATAACCTTGCTTTATTCCTCAATGTCCTGACTTTGCCTGCCCACCCCCCCTTTTTTGCAAAAATCACAAGCCAGAACATACCAGATGTGGGGCCAGTTAATTACACAGGAGTACAATACTGAAATGAGCAGCAAACACTGGATTCCAGGTCAGAGAGAAGTCTCTCCTTTACCCTGACACCTAATTCAAAATACTTCCCACAAACAATATGGAATGTTTGCTGCTGTGTGAACTTCAGCTGCACTAAAAGGACTCAGTGATTTCTCTGTGACTCTATCCAGCCTCTTGTCCAAAGCCAGAAAGCTCAAATGTTGTAAGCTAAGTTCAAAAGGGTAATGGAGCTTCAGTACCTAGCATTCTCCAAAGCCTTCTTTACTTCCCCTCAAAAAAACCAGATCCTCAGTAAAGAGGATCCTGAAGAGCATTAATGAAAGCCCCGTGGAGAGGGGATCAATGACTTTCCAATAAGATGCTGCAGGGAGCCCCAGGGAAGTTCCCTTCCCTGCTAACACAGCAGTTGCACCGGCTTCCAGTCTCCCACAAGCAGCTCTGGAGAGGAGCAGCACAGCCAGGGGCCAGGGCATGTGCATCACACCAGAGCTGAGGAGGCAGCTGCCACTCACCTAAAACCTAGAAAGGTCAAGTATCAAGTGGGGCCTGCATTGGATGCAGAAGGTTCCTGACAATGGGCTGTGGGGGTTTTTAGCTAGGATCCCATAACTCTGTATTCACCATTCCTTGCATCTCAAATACATGCTGGAAGAGGTTATCCCTCCTGTTACCACAGAGGATTTCCAAAATCGGCTGATTCCAGCTTATTTCTGCCATACTGCACTTCCTCACAATCATGTGATCTCCAGGCAGCAGTTGGCAATGAGAATTTTTGGGATGCCTCTCCAATGAGTTGATTTACAGACATACAAAATACTGGTATCATCTAATAAAACTAATGAACTATAAACAAATGTCCAGAGAAGAGAAACAGAAAGGCTGCTGATTCTGATTACATTTCCTTCCCTGCCCCTGGCTTGCTTAAAATGCCCTAACTGTTCTTCCAGGCTTAATTTAGCAGTACTGCAGTATTTAACAGTATTAGGTAAAGAGCTAAATAGCCTCCACATAATGTTACCCTCCTGCACTTGCAAACTTCAGTGGGAATCAAGCCATAGAAAGCTTTTCCAACAGTCTGTGCTACCTGACATCCAGCCTCTGCATTAGCTTTTTTGTATGGCATGCTGACCTGGCTACCAGCTCCCTGTCAAAACAAAATGTAAAAACACTCTACCTCTTTATTGAGGACACCAGAAGACTCCACTTAGCCCTTGTCATTTCATACAGCTTGCAAATATCTTGCAGCACCTCCTAACCTTTGGGGTTATTTTTTTCCTTAGCAGACACTGCAGCTGAAAAATGGAAGTCTCCTGTAGAAAACAATTGGTAAGCTGTCAGTAAGAGAGGAACAACTTCTATAGAAAGTTCTTCCTTTTGCTTTTGATACTATGGTTCATAGATGGTGGCAGCACAACAGTAACTCACATCCAGCTAAGAGAAGTCAAGTGATAACCCCCTTCCAAGCACAGCATAGAAGAGGGCCCCCATACTCTGCTGGCACTACCAGGCCCAGTGGTCTGAAACCATGGGCCTCCAGATCCTCTGAGCACACCCAAACATTGTGCCTAAAATATGGGCTTCATCACTGAACCCTTCTCAGGCATAAATCCAGTCCTATGTAAACTGCTTCTGCCTAGATTCTGTTTCACTGCCCCAGAAAATCTGCATTGTACATGACTTGTCCCTATGAGGTACCCAAATTTCTCCCAGCCTCCTGTTTTCTACTCCTTTTCTTCATTGACTAGGATGCCTGTCCAAGTGATCTGCCTCCACTCCTGTGTTTCCCCTGAAAAATATGTCTGGTCTGGATGAATTACTGGCTGTGGACCTTCCCATGTTCCTCTTTGAGATATGCCCGGTTTCTTCTCCTCTCACTCAAGGCAATGCCTCCTTCAGGAAGCATGATGTCTTGGGAATACTATGACATTCAGGCAGCTCAATCCATGTGATCCTGGCAGCTCCCTCAGGTGCTCTCCTTTTCATTCCAATGTGAAGAGCTGTTCTCCACTTCGCATCCTTCCCAAATATGCCATATGTATAACTTCTTTATCCAACCTCTCATCTGAGATTCCAGTGCAATTATGAGTGTCTGGAGATGTTCCTCCCCTTTTATCTTTCCTCTTTCTCATTTTGTTCTAAATCCAACAGTCTCCCCCGCGTGCATGGATTTTGTCCCGCGGTCTGTTACGTCCCAAATTTCATCCCTTGCCATTCCTTGACATTGAGTCATTCCCGTTCCTGGATAAGGAAGGAACAAGACTTGACCTTACATTGAAGGGATAAAAGCTGGTCTCACTCAAAATAGAGCCCTCTTCAGCCCTTCAGGATGCACAAAATGCTCTCTCCTTTTGGTTCAGGGAGGGAGGAAGTCCCTCCGAGAAGCAGCAGATTAAATCTTTCTCTGCACTGCCAGAGCATCATCTAGGAAAGTTACCACTACCCATAAAGTATTTAATTTCATCAAAAAACAGTTTTCATCCTTGGGAATTTTAGATTTTTTACTGGGCTTAGAACTGAGTTTGTGATTATGATTCATGGGGTAAACCTTAGCACCCAGACAAAATGTACATTTTTTCATGGAACCCACACACCTTCAGTACAATGGGAAAATCAGCAAAGAGCACATGGCTCATTTTGGAAAATAAAAGAAATCTGAAGATTAACAGAGGATTGAATTTTTAAAATGATGACAGACTAGTCCGAGAGAAATTCCAACTAAAAAACTGCCAGTGAATTATTTCCTATCTAAAAGGTGAATCATTGTTTTCAGTCACAAAGAAAAATTCCTTAAAATTTCAGTAGGAGAGCCCCAGGCACAAAATCTTGAGAAACACATTTGTTCATACCCTTTCCAGAGCCTGGCTGGGTTACATGGGAAGTGGTTTCTCTGGGAAGATCCCTTCCCCATCTCAGCCTGCCAGAAAAATGGAAGCAGGGCCACCTGTCTAGGCAGCCAGCCGGAAGCTCAGATTTTGCTGTGGTTCTTCCAAGCAGTATTTTGCACCTGGAAAAAGCACCTGAAAACTTGAGGACCGTGGCTTAAAAATTAAAAGGTTGACTTAGAAAAAAAGCCCAGAAGATCATGCTGGAATGCCTACATAGGGCAAATCTGGATGTTTTTCTGCACCTTTCCATCAGCCCAGGTGCAGTACTTCACTTCTGTGTTTACCTGTTTATATATGTGTATGGTTTTGATTTTTTTGCTTTTGTTTCTGATACTTTCTGATCCTAGTTTATGATGATCCTGTGATGTTTGGCATACCTGTCACTAGAAGCCTAACAGACTGAAATTATCATCTCTCAGCCTGACAACTTGACAGCCGGTTTCTGAAAGTGAAACTGGCACAGAGATAAAATGTCAGTGGTTTTAGGCACTGTTCAAATGGCTGTTCTCTCTTTCCACATGCAGTCCAGTTCATTTTCACAAAAGAGAGGCATGCTTTCTCTTAACAGCTACTTCTTCCCAAGAGAAAAGACATAGGGTCATTAGAACAACTGCTTTATCAAATGCAAACAAATTCAGCTCTTGGTCTCCATCTAATCATTAATATAATGTTTATCCATCCAATGTTGCAAGAGCATAATATGTTCCAACTGGGAGTTCTTCAGAAAAAAAGGCCTTCATTGCCAACCCTTCCCCCTCCTCATGGTGAATACTTTCATTAAGAGCTTCAGGAACTGGAATTTCTCAAAGCAATATCCTAACAACATAATCTAGTGCTCCCTCCCACCCCCTGCTTTGCACACACATTTCGATTAAAGTTACAGAAATTGTGTGTTGCACAATGCAAAGACACTTGACTTCTCTCCTTTATAGCATTCATGGAGGAAAGCCCCTCTCTTGCTTCCCCTCATTCCAGTTTGAGCCTTAGATATTCCGGTAAATAAATCCAGTATTCACACTGGAGAAGCACATCAAACGTCTTCAAATCACCCACCCTTTTCTTAATTATTTTGTACCAAAAAGGTCAGTGAACGCTTTTTTTTTTTTTCTATGGCTTGAGGGAGTGTTTGTTATTTAATGTTTATTAAGTAATACCACATTTCCTATTCCTGGAATCTTCCCATTCTTGCAGTTCTCTTAGTGTGAGGGTATGTGCCACATTTCCTCAAGTCTCTCTGTCAGGCAGCCAGGAAGGAGAAACATTGCAGGGTAAAAACCAGTGGGTGACAGTGAAAAATGAAACTTCGAGGTTGAATCACCTGATCACAGCAACAGGACACAAAACCACAGTTTTCCTCCTTCTGGTGGAAGACCTTATTTGGTTAGACAAAACTGACTTTTTGTCACTCCTTTCCATTGCCTCATGGCATGGTGCCAAATGTGTGCTCCAAGCAGAGGGAATGGGAGAGAGGAGCTGCAGTGGGTCAGCTTTGTGCAAGGCTTCCTCTTTGCCAAACCATGAAATTACATGAGGTGAAAAAAAAACCCTCTCTGTTGAATCTGTAAACATCTGAAGAGTTCAACCCAGTACCTTTCTTCAAGAAGGAATGAAACAAAATATAGAGAAACACAAGAGACCAGAGTCACACAGGCTCATCCTCTGTAGTTGCAGGCACAGAAAGATTTTCAAAACACACATAAATCATCTGCTTTTGCTTGGAAGACAGATAGGAATTACTACAATGTTGACCTTAAAAAAAGAAAAGAAAAAAAAAAGACTAATGATTATTTTTCTGTTGCAGGGAGGAATGCAATCTATGAATAACACTGCAGTTCCCCAGATTGCTCAAGTGAAGTGGATTATTGCGTGTATTCTTAGAAAAAGTAACCTTTATTCCAGCTTTAGAGTCTTAAACCTCCAACCAGCAGACTGTCTTAGTCTTGTTGACTAAGTGAAAAAAATTACCATAAATTATAACAGATGCTTCCTTTTGATCTAGATATTTATAGGCAAAGATAAATAACTTCTTAACTGTCTTCAAGGAGTATAATATTTGCTAAACCTAAAAGCAGGTTTTTCATATTGCAGATTTTTTATTATGCTAGCTCTTATCTGACCCATCTGTAATTTTTCAGTCTCCTTCAACCTCTCCAAGCATGGCTAACAGAGCCAGAACCAATGTGACATTGTGATTCCTGTCACTGAAGTTCAGAGAAGTGCATCCTCTCTGTGCCCTCCCGATACACCCTGATTTCTCCTATTACACACCACAAGGACAGCAAAGGCCTTTTTTGCCAAGCTGTCACATTGGGTCATCATACCTCAAAATTAATCCATAACTATTCCCATGTCTTTCCTGGATAATCATCTTTCAAGATGCTGTTACCGTGAAAGTGATGAGCTTAATAGGCAGTGAGGTGACAGGAGTGAACTTCACACAGATAAGATTTATGTCAGTCACTGAAGGAATCCACTGGCTGAAGCAAAGCGTTACAGAGTGAACAAAGGAAACCCCAGAAAAATCCCTGCCTCCACCAGTCTTGTCCAACAGCAGCAGTCAAGCACATGCTAGGAGTCCCAGCCTCAAATCAACCCCAGCTTTGTCACGCTATTGCAGAATTTAAAATTACTACGATCTATGAGATCACCTTCAAACTCTTACACTTCAGAGAGATTGGAGAAACAACATGATTGAACCCAGAGGGTTTAGCAGCCAATAGAAAAGACAAATCAGTTTCAGAGCCTTCCTCCTAATAGGCTTATGGAAAGAAGAGGAGTTTTGTGGAACACGGCTTGCCAAAAGGGAAACCAAGAGCACCCATAGAGTAAAAGGAAAGACCATGTCTTCTCTGGATAGCACAAAAGCAACTCTTTCCCCCAAGAAAAAGTGCAACTCTGTACAATGGTGGTGTGTGGTGACCTGTTGTGCCTGCTGTAAAAGGGACAGGAACACTGCTCAACCTGTGTAGACCTAAAGACATTCACGCTATAGCATGATCTTTCTCTTGTGGATGATGGTTCACCACACTCATGTCTCTGTCTTCAAAAGATAGCCCAGGGGAGGGATGCACTTCTTACTGCTGGCATCCATATCTGACAGGTGGTGGTTGATGTCGATGGCTATAAATCATGGTGCCAAGAAGCAGGAAGACACAGTTTAAAGCAGGTCCAAGCCCAGTGTAAAGACCAGATCCACTCTGCATCCACACTGTAAATGCAATGTCCTGGAAGAAGGGGTCTGGAAGGAGCATCCTGGCCCCCAGATCAACAGGAGATACTCCAGCTCACTCCTCACTCAGGGGTTAAATCATGGACCCCATGGGACCAGTGCACTGTGCCTTGTCCTGATCTCACTCCTCCTTTCCATCTCCTGCTGTGGCTCCAGCCCCAGTGACTCTCTACTCTGTAGAAGCCAGGTGATCCCGCCAGGAAGGCTGGAGAGCCTGACCATACATCCCCTTGCTGACAGACAGCATGGTAGGCTTCTCACTAGATGGAGCTAGCGGATGGATGCTGGCAAGTCTGTCCTCCCTCCTGGAGGTGCCCCGCAGCCAGTGTCTCATGGAGAGGGGATGTGAGCCCATGCAGAGCCCCTGGCTCCTCAGAAGTCCTCCATGGAAAAGGAGAGCTTTTGTTAAGTGTGAAGGAGAGGGGGTTTCAATGACTAATGTTTTGGCTCATGGAAATTCAGAAGAAAAACATGCAAATTAAGTTTTCACAGAAGTTCTGGATGCAATGGATTCAAATGAAACTGGGGAAAAAATAACACGTCTGCAAAGCCAACTGCCTCTGGTACAGGAGGAGCCAGACAGAGAAAGAACCAGAGTGATGCTGGAAACGCTGCTGCCCACAAATGTCCCAGCAGGGATGAGGTAAAACTCTGGAGTAAATTTCCATTGTCTTCCAAAAGCAAAGTAAACATTTGGGGGATTGCTCAACACCAGCTTGCATGGACAGTGAGAGAGCAGAGGTGCAATACAAGCCTCAAACAGTGCATCTGGGGTGTCCATAGATTGCATGTAAGTTCAGTCACACTTAAACCTGTTGCGTGTTATGCACTAGAGTGTGGTGGAGGTGAGGGACCCACAAGTCTTGTCCATCCCTGGCTCACAATAGTGTCTTCTGAGGCAGCCTGGTTAAACATCCCAGTCCCATCTGGATTACACATTGCACACCTTCTCCCCTTAGTGCCTCATGTCTCAACCACCTCTGCTCAGCATCCCACAAGCAGATGTCCCTCCCCAGGTGCCAGTTCCCTCCACTCAAGCTCCCACCACTGGCCCAACACTGTCCTCTCCATGCTGGTGCTGCAGCTGCTGCTCCAAATCCCTCAGCAGCTGGAATGCTTCTATATTGCCATCCCCATCACTTTGGTAGGTCCAAAACTCTGAGTCATGCTGAGGTTTCAGCCCTTCTGCTTTTGTAGTGATTTGATGAGTGTTGAACTTCTCATGCATTTTCACAGTTCTGTTCATCATCCCATAACCTCGCTAAGGCAGCCATAGTCTGCTTTGAAAACCAATACCTGATCTTTGTTCAAGTCTATTTGCAGAGGTGTTGATTGATATGTCTTAGCAGAAAACCAGGAGAAAACCTACAGCATGACTCAGAAGGGTGAAACGGGTAATCAGCTCAGAGAAATCCCACTTCCTATCCAAGAAAGCTGTTTTGGACACTTTCTGACTCATTTGTTACTGTGACCTCTGTATGTATTTTTTTTTTAATGATTTATGAGGAAATGTTAAAATTGGTCAGGAGGCATAAATTGGTGAATGGTACCAGAAATTAAGCACCAGCCCCTTGCTGAGCATGAAAGACTAGTGAGTACTCCTGGGACTGCTCTTTCTCAGATATTCAAACACTATTGTGGAGTTTCTGAGAGTAGTCGGCATTTATCAAGGACATATGATATGTTGGGTGTCAGCCAGACTTCAGTGAAATGCACATTCAGCTTTGATCATTTTTTAACAGATTTTTTGTTCTGTTTTGTTTGCAAGTACATGCCCCAGAAAGGCAGTGGGTGGATGGCGGTGGGCAGAAGGGTGCTGACCCTGCTCAACATTGGAGTAGTAGCTTCCTTCTCAAGTTTGGCTTTCCTCCCTTCATGGGCATCTAAGCACTTTCTGCATCAAAGGTCCGTAGAGGAAACCAGGTCACCCTTTGATGCGTTATAATAGAAACAGTGGAGTTTGGCTATAGAAGGCAGTGGACTTTATTCAGGTGCATCCTGTAGATACCTAACTCGATCATTACTACCAGCAGGTCTCTGCCTCATCTGCATAGCAAACTCGGGTCTGGCAGCACCTGAATCAGGTGAAGTTGTCTTCCTTCAGCAAGCAGTCTTAACTCAAAGTGGTGTGGTTGATTAGCTCAGCCTGACAAGCTCACACAGCACTGCTGGCTTTACCATCCCTGGTTTCCATCACAGAGGGATTTCCACACCACTAAGCATTATACAGTGCTGATGTGTCCCTAGAAAGCATTTCCTGGTGGTTTGAGTCCAGAGGGCTACACCCCCAGCCTGTCTATTGCTTCTCCTCCCCCATGGAAGGGAGATGATGGTGCAGTGACAGTGGGTCTGGAAGCAGGGGGTGAGAATGCTTCCACACACCTCTCCCCATCCCTGAGCCCCCCCAAAAGCTGTAACATGAGAGCCAGCCCTTCCCAAGCAGTTGCCAGCACCTGCAGATGGCCACAGCCTCGAGCAGTCAAGCAGCCAGAAGCCCCCGTGGCAGCGCTGGGCACTCGCCACCCGCCCCAGCCCCACATCCCCAGCATCCCATCGGGATACAACAATAGCAGCGGCCCGGAGCCTGCCGGGGGGAGGCGGGGGCTGGAGCAGGTGACACGCTTCATGCTCTGCTGCCAGACGCTGGCAGACCCATTTCGGGCCGTCCCTTTCCCCGTGTGCCTCTCTCCCTCTCTCACCCGTGGGCCGGCGGGACAGCGTTGTTCCCCCGAGCCCGGGGCTGTCACTGTTATTCCCCTGGCATATGGAAGCTGCGATGTCCCCGGGCGCCGCTGGGGCTTCCCTTCTGACACCCCTGCATTCAGCCCGGCCCGCGCCGCTGCCGCTGAGGGGTCTTTACAAAGGGGAGAATGCTTCCTTTCAGCAGCCCGGGGTCAGCGCAGGGCTGCCTCGCGCGCAGAGGTCAATCCCTAGGATGCTTGGAGATGGCTGGGATGCTTGGGAAGGGCAGGGTACTCTCCACCCCCCTGCTTCTCCCAGCGCTGCACGTTGTCACGATGATAAATGAGAGAGCGAGGTGGGGAAGCTCTTGACTGCGCGTGGCCTGAGCCCCCAGGGGTTTGCAAACTACTGCAAAGCGGCAGCTGATAAAATGGTAACTAATTCAATTAGTGAAATTTAATTTAGGTGGGGAGCGGATGGTGGCTTTGCCAAGACCATATGGGAAACCAGTGGTGTTTCCATATAGAAGAACTTAATTTAAACAATGAACTCATGGGTCTTCATAACCCAGTGGCCAAAGAGCCCCCAGGAAGCCCTGGAAGGAGTCGTACTGATTAACCAGACAAAAGCCTGGCGAGTCTGGGCCGGGCGGGAGGAGGTAACTCAGAGCGGGGAGCAAGAGTGATCCAGGTTCAGGTTGCGAACGTGGCCGAGTTGAAAGAAATCCCTCCCAGTGTCAGAAAACAGTGTTTATCTCCTCGCATATCCCCTGCCTGCTTCCTCTGAGCAACGTGATCCACAACTGAACCCCAGCAGCCCAGTGGGAGACAGCAGGAGGCTCGGACGTGCGAGGTGAGAAGGAAGAGCTGGATACGTGCTCCTCATCAGTGGGGAAACCGCTCCAAGGAGAAATGCCAAACTTCTGCACAGACTTATTAGAGTAAAAGGCTTCCTGTCCATCACAGCCTCATGCTGCTGTGCTCCCTCCAAGAGCACAAGGCACCTGCCTTCAGAGCACCTGACCTTTTGGAGAGGGAAGGCACTGGCTGGGTAGTGGAGTGAGAGGAAAAGGGGGAGCCTCATGTCACAAGCATTTCTGGGAGACGAAGGCAAGGGCAGAGCTGGGGGGGAAGAACTGGCAGTCAGGGAAGCTGGAGTGGGGAAAGACTCCCTGCCTGCTCTAGGGGAATCACACTCCAAAGTCCATAGGTCATAGGAAAGCTCACCTTTCCTAACTGGAAAAAAAGATGCAAAAAAAAAGGAACTTTGGTTTCATTTTGGGTTTGTTTTTTTTCTTTGGCAGTAAGCCCCCGCAGAGTTTGGAAAGAGTCTTGTGATTGAATTCTGCCAGTGAGAGCCTTCCCAGCATTGAAACTGTGAGTGTAAAACTTAACAGAAACCGATTTTCTAGGTTTGAAAACCTGGGAAGTCCTGCTGTAAAGGCTCATTTGCTCCTCTGGTTAGGGAACTGAAACAGCACCATGTGACGAAAGCCACCAAGCACCACAAACAGGCAACTTAATTACCAAATATCAGACATTTCAAGAGAAAATACTTACAAAGAAATGCACAAGCAGTTGCCCACGAGTGTGTCTCTAAGGCATCAATGTCTCTTGGGAGCAATTAGAGCTCAGTAGCAGGCTGGGAAAACTCTGGGAGAAATTCCAGCTCAGTTCCTACCACAGCTTAGGGTTCATACAGAGAAAGCCCATCCTGTTGCAATACCCATGCACGGAACAGGCCCCCTCTGGCCTATGGCTGAGACCCCACGGGATATGTCCAAAGCAATGCAGAAGGACCCGCATGCCTCCCGGCCAGCAGTGAGCTGCTGCTTCACTGCTCACTCAGGCAGGGAGGGATCTAAGTGCTCCTGTTCAGGGGAACATGAGCCTGAGAAGAAAGCTTTCCACAGCTGAAAAGAGGAATCCAGGATTTTTACCCTTTTTCATCTGTTTTTGTCATGAAAAGTTAAGAAGTGAAGACATCTGGAGTTGTCTGGTAAACTGTGAAACAGTGTAAGTGTGCTTGGGTAATAAGCACAAACTATGTGTTCAGCACTAGTCCTGGTTCTCTGTACTCATCACTTCTAACACTGAACTGTTCTCTTCATGGGTTGCTGTTCTGGACACTGGTCAAAGACAATTCCGTGACAAAAACATAACCATTGAGAAGTTTTTTGTACAGTTGTTTGTTTGTTTTGTTATTTCAGAGGCAAGTCATAAGACATAGAAACTTCTGCAAATCTTTAATACTTTGCTATTTACTCCAAAAATAGCCAAAGTAGACCTTCAGCAATGGAGTTATGCTGCTGAGCAGAGAAGGAACAAAGGGAACAAGAGAATTGCTGGTCTCAGACATGAGGAAAGTTTAATCACAGAATCACAGAATGTCAGGATGGAAGGGACCTCAAGGATCCTCTGGCCCAACCTTTCTAGGTACTACTATAGTTTATATGAGGTGGCTCAGCACCCTGTCAAGCTGAGACTTAAAACTGTCCAAAGTGGGGGAATCTACCATTTCCCTTGGGAGACTATTCCAATATTTGATTGTCCTTATGGTGAAAAATTTACCTCTTGTGTGCAACTGGAATATCCCCAGGAGCAACTTGTGCCCATTACCCCTTGTCTTTTCCATGTGATTCCATGTGAATAGGGAGTCTCCATCTTCTTGGTAGCCACCCTTTAAGTACTGGAACATGGTAATAAGGTCTCCCCAAAGCCTTCTTTTCTCAAGGCTGAACAAACCCAGTTTGCTTAGCCTCTCCTCATATGGCATATGGGTTCTATAGTTCTCTGATCATCCTTGTGGTCCTTCTCTGGACCCTCTCCAGCAAGTCCCTGAACTGAGGAGGAGGTGCTGTGTCCCATGGGGAGCTTGGCAGACAGGAGAGGACAAGATGCCCTTGGTGCTGGCAGTATGCTTGGTCTCCAGAGGCTCCACTGTATCAAAGCATCTCTCTTTTGTACTACTTGAGCAATTCTCTCTGCCACTCATCGACCCCAGGTGGCTTCCTGGGGACATGTGCTTCCACTTGACACTAAGCTGCAATGAGCCACTACCCAGAGGAAGCCTGTGGTGGTGGTGGCACATCTCATGCACCAAGAGTAGCCCAAGAAGGTCAGGGAGTGTCACTGCCCATGCTGAGATATTCCTGCAGAGAAAGGTGAGGCTCAGGAGAAGGGTGAGGCTCAAAGAGAGTTCCAAAGAGTAAAGACAGGACTTGTTGTCTTTCCCATTCCCCAACTCCTCATTTTCAGGGAACTCAAGGCATTAAACACTGGTGGTGTTGAAAGCTGTGGTGAGGTCTGACGTTGTAGGGAAGATGAGTTGGAGACAAATGGTTCTTAGCCTCAGCTCCAGCATGGCCTCTCCAGGCACTTTCATCCCCATCTGTTCCCCATGTACAAGTGTGCCATTGCTGTGGCTCTTTCAGCTACAATATTCCTCTGCCAGCCACATGCAGCTGCACATAAACCCTCCCTGAGCTTCAGGCTGGGCTGTTCCAGCTTAATCCACTGACTCATACCCAGGAGTCATTAGTGCCAAGCAGGTAAGGCTGTGGTAGGCCAGGTTCCGTTCATCACACCTAACTTCATATATGCATATATGCATATATAACATCAGGACACAAAGATGTGGCTATCAGGTACATGCCAGACAGAAGGAGAAGAAGCACTACATATATATTCCATCCCCAAAGGATGCCTTGCAAGGAGGAATGTTCTTTTGAGTGAGCTCATCAGCATCAGAGACGTTTTGTGCAGGCAGAAAGATGCAATACCCCTGCAAAAGCCAGGGGGGGAGAAGGATAAGAGCTGTCCTTCTTCAATATAAAACCCATGAAGAGGCACCTCAGGAAACTGAATTGGGACAAAATGTAACGTGATCAACACCTGCCATGTACAGAGAAACTGTCACTGTGATGGAACCCCTGCAAAAGTAGTACAGTGAAGTTTTTCTTCAGCTACTCCCTCCTGGGCTCTGGGTGCATCAGCAAATGAAAGGTGGGCAGCTCTTCTTGGACACCCAACAGAACGTGCGTGATGTCACGAGCGCTTACTAATGAATAGCATGATGGACTTAAGACTCAGAGAGCAAGGGAAAATCCAGAGCGGGGCTTTCTGGAGTTTGTTTCTTTTATGCACCACTGGAACCAGGAAATATATTGATATGGAAGTTTAGAAATGGTCTGAGGTTTCATGGAACTTGCATCAGAGTGGCCCAGTGCCTAATACTACTGTAACTCGTAAAGGTCACACACTGAAGTACTGGTTTCAGGCAGTAGCTCTGGGAAATTCAGCGAGTTGTTTAAAGGAACACTGAGGGTTGGCCACTGTACTGATCAGGCTGTGCGGGAATCTCACTTCACCCCACAGATGAATAAAAATCAGTTTTGTTGTTTGTGAACCATCTGTGACAAATGCAGAACTTTTGTCCCTGCTCATGAAATTTTTAATCAGAGAAAGCTATAAACTTTCTTGGCCTAGCTGGAGAAACCATAAACTTTTTGAGACGGTTGTTGATGGAAACCAGTTATAACTGGATTCACTAAGAACTAAGATACGGGAAAAGTAAACAGGTCGTTTTCCAGTATATGGGATTGACTAGTCACCCATGTCCACACCAAGGCACTCTTGATGGTCATGCACCAAGGCAGCACCTGTGCTCAGCTTTCCTGGAGTACTGTGCACCAGTGGAGGAAAAGCTGCAGCCAACAGACCTCCAGGCTCCCTGCCTCAGAGAGCTGCATTTTATTGCATCAT
Organism: Apus apus; assembly: GCF_020740795.1. Lineage (NCBI taxonomy): Eukaryota > Metazoa > Chordata > Aves > Apodiformes > Apodidae > Apus > Apus apus. The sequence continues at coordinate 26,170,749 of NC_067286.1, forward strand.
CACATTGAGCCTTGCTCATGAGAAATGAGATGATGGGGTGCCAAATGGTTGGTGGGCAGCCTGCAGCAGGGCTGGTGCTGTTGGTAGCAGAGGGAACTTGTACTGCGGAAGTACAGAGGCCAGTGCATTCACAGAGACAAGAATAAACTACACTACAACAGGATTTGGCAACAAATGAGAAGCATTGTTCGCTTTGCTGTTGTTGGGGGTGCAGAGGAAGGCACAGTTTCTCGTAGAGAAGCAACATTTCAGCTCAGTTCTCTGATTCAGATGGAAAACCTAGAGATAAATAAAGCTGTACCTTAGCTTCTGGATTTCTGCAAATTGCTGTGGCTTGGTTTTGTTTTCAGCTGCAACAGAATCTGGCGTTGTTGTTATTTAGCTTCATCATGATATATTTATGTTAGTTATCACCTGAAAGTGACAGGTTCTGCCAGTCAAAGCCCTGCACTAGGCATCTCTGGCAGCTCCGTCACACCTTACATGGCCACAGTCCCAAGGGTGGCTCATGGGCTGCACCTCCTTGGGTGGAAATCCCGGTCTGCCTGTTTGAATTGCAAATTTGGGCAGACAGGTTCAGATAAAGGTTCAGATAAAGGCTGTGGGTCAAATTTTGAAAAGTACGGGCAACTGCAGATATAATATTTTAGACTGCTGAAACAAGGAAGAATAAGGAGAAAATGTCACTAGTAATTCTCATTAAATGCACCACTCAGTCTAGTCAAGGCTTGATATGTGTCCACAGGCCTCCAGTTTGATCTATCCATGTGTCTGTCTTGTTCATTGTGGGGAAAACTGTCCTTTCTTTTTCAGGATCTCCACTCAGCCTAGGGAGCTGATCACTTTTACATGGTGTTTTGCAGGACAAGCACCAGTTTGATGAAACCGTTTCCTTTGATGGACCTGGGTAAGAGTCACTGGCAAAGCGAATCCTGCATTTTTTTTAATGGCCTGTGTAATGACATGGCTTGTTTAAATTGCCCTGAAAGCCTGACTGCTCCTGACGGAGCTAGAAGCCAAGCTGCCAGCATGGGCAGAGTGTATGGAGGGAAGCAGAGGTCACAGTCAGGCGGGGCTTTCCCACAAGTGCCCCACGGAGGACAGGAACCTTTCATGATGGGCCACATGCGCTCAGTAACATCTGTATTATGGCCAGGCTTGCAAGCCACAGATTTCCCCTATTAGTTTTGCCTTAAGATAACCTTTCTGAACACAAAAGACAAGATCCCTGGCAGCCATATTCACTAACCCAGTGTTCACAACCTTGCTGTTACTGGTTTTAAAAAACAAGAGTATTGCCAAGTCATTTTGTTGTTTAAATGGCCACTGGTGACAGAAAGCAAGAATGAAACTCAGACACCTTAAGAAAACTCATCTTGATCATGGCATTTTACTAAGACAATTGTTTCCTGGTGGGCAGGACCATGACTGCCCATAGAGCACAAGCTGCCTGTGCTCCAGGTAATCTGGTTTTCAGTACCGCAGGCTCCTGGGGAGTGCATTGGCTCCCTCTGCTTCTCGAGGGACTCTGCTCACTCCTACTGAGGACTCTACAGTAGTGCACGTGTTTCAGAAGCATTTCCCATTGTGCCCCACCTGGCTAGAGCTCCCAGACATGATTGCCCATCCCCAGGCAAAACAAGCCTTGCATGTGCTGCAAAACTTTTCTCTTTAAATGACCTCACTACACCAAACAGCAACTACACTGGTGTGATGTTCAGAGCATTTTCTCAAACAAAAGGACATTGTCATAAACATGGCCTTGTACAATGTGCTCCACAAAAGGAGGGAAGGAAAGTAAATATAGAAAATAGAGTAGATTTTCAGCATTCTGAGACACACAACAAAAGGAAAACTGACAGGAAATTATTCTACAATGGGGCCAGATCCAGACTCCTTGGTCTGTAATGCTCATTCAGACAACCCCCTCCAATAGCAGATGAGTGCACAGCACCCCTGGAAATAGGGGCAACCCCCAGCCTGAAATTAGAGAGAAGCTTTCCACTGAGTTGGAGACCCTGGTTTCTATTTTAAAATGTAAGTCAAATCCTTAAGTTTTCAGCTGTAGGCTTTCAGTTTTGACAGTCTGAGCCTGGCTGGGTGTATGTAAAGTAGCCTTCTCCACAGATATTAACACATATTTAACTGCACATAGAACTAGGGGAGATGTCAATACAGCCCAAGTCCATTTATCACCTTATCATCTGGTCCAGGCTACTCATTTTTGCACTCTCTAAAGACAATGGAGGGAGAAATAGAGGTATTTCCAAAAAATTATTCATCTCATCCCAAGATAAAGCATGTTGGCGGGGTGAAGAGAGGTTAACTTGCTATTTGAAGATGCCTCCATGGTCTACCAGTAGGCGTAGACAACTGACTTAGACTAAACACCTTTCCACTAAATAACAAAGGGATGAATCCCACCATCATGATCTAAGTCAATAATAAAACACAGATGTGTAGAGTGGGAAGTGACCAGATGGTGAATTTATCATACTACAGTGTACTTTCTTATAATATAAATACAGGCTGATTAAATACTCGATTTGCTCAACAGACCACCTCAGCTTCATTACAAGAGCTGGTCTGGGGCCATTACAATTTGTCACAGGGCCCTGCATTTATTTTTAGAAAATGTGATGGTCTGGAAATAAAATACTATGTGCAAGCAATAATTTATAACTTTTGGTCAATTAATCTAAGGTTCTCTTTACTGGCAAAGAATCCTAGCATCCTTTTTTTCCACAGTATGTGCAGAAATTATATTTAATGCCTAAATACATTTAAATTAACAAAACCACTGCAAGATTACAATAAATTAAGACTACTAAAGATAGCTGCTCCCATCCATTCCCCTGTGCCTCAGGGGCAATGGTTTTATTTTGAAGTAGTGAAGCAGATTTTACTTCAAGACTCTCTGGGTTAGGGTACTACCAAAACACTTCAGCAAAACCATTTCTGGTGCTATGGGGACTCTGAAAACAAAAAAAGAGAGTGAACATTTAGAAAAAGAAAAAAAAAAGTGGGCCTGTGTGGATCACTCTACCTGGTGGGAGAAGATTCCTGCTGCTTGCATAGGGGCAGCCCACAGCCAGCATCTTCCAGGGGAGGACATGAATCAGATCCAGATTCATGACTCCTTGCATCTCCCCATCTTCCTTGTTGCCCAAGGCAGAGTCATGGCAGATCCCCATCATGGCTCCTAGTCCTGCAAAGCACATCCATCCCATGGCCTCAGCTGCCCTCCTACTGGGAGCAGGTGTGGTGACCCCAAGACCCACTAGACTCCCTGAAATGCACACAGCAAACACACGTGTGATGCACCTTCCCTGCACAGATAAAGGACAATACACTGAGCCAAGCCTACTGGACAGCAAAATCCCAGTGTGGATGATTGCGGGGGACCTCAACATGACCTCACGCAACTCCAAGAAGACCTTAGGGATAGGGCAGGTTGCCTCCAAAGCATCTAATGAGATGTCCTTCAAGAGAAGGTGTGCCTTCCGTGGCAGTTCCTCTGTGATCTTTCTGGCCACTTGTAAGCATCACCTCTTTTCAGTAAAGGCCTGCCCAGCTCTGCCCCAACCATTTGCTGAGGACTTCTGGGCAAGCATTGCAGAGCCAGGTCTCCCAGGAAAGCACTTTACCCAGGTTCAACCTGCTTCTGGGAAAGGCTCTGAAGATGTGCCTGCTCATACGGCATCCACAGAGGTTCTGTTTTGATATTTGCTGTCTGCCCAGGGACTTTTCCACTCAAGGAATTTTTTCCATCTGTGTGAAAAATCAGTAAGAGCAGGCATTTATCCAGCATTTTCAGAAGTTGTGCCTTTGTCAGTAGTTGGCATTGCTTCATAAAAGGAACATCATATTGAAAAGAATGTAAAAAATTACTGGTCTATTAATAATTTAATTTACATAACTGTCACTTTTTGAGGTCATATACCATGGCAGAGATCAGAAAAGTGACTCTCTGCAGCGAAATGCAAATCAGTAATTCAGGTAACTGCTGATTAAATCCCTCAAGCCCACTGAACCCAAGACCTACTGCTCTTGTTTTGGATCTGCTCATTAAATAGTCTATCTATTCAAATTTGGCCATTCTTTAATCTATCTCTATCCCATCTGTGGAGCTTTTCTTCATAACAGCCCAAAGGAGAAGAGTCTAGAAGATTGTCATGGTGGCAAGAATGAAGATGTTTTGGAGATTCCAAAGATAACATTTGAAAATCAGGAAACATCTGGGCTACATGGCATGGTTGTGAAGTCTAATGCCCTCCAAAACCCATTCTAGTCCTAAGGGCAGATCCCACCGTTACTGTTGTTTGGACCATATCTCCTCTAGTGCAGGTGTCCCATGCCTGGCAGACCTGGGACTCAGAGGAAAACTCACCCAGAAAGCACTTCATGGACTTTGTTGCTGTGTAATGGCTGGTTTGGGGAACTAATTTTCTTCTGGCCAGAGGATGCCTTGCAGGGTGAGATCTGACTGTTTTCTAGCCACAGGTATTACCAAAGCAGCAAAAGGACCTGGGTTTTGGCATTTTCATGTGTGTGTGTTTGCTTTTTATCTTGACCTGTAAGTTTCTGTGTGACAGGAGGGCTGCTGACAGCTGACCTAAAAGGTGGAATTTGGATGGTGAGATGGGGAGAACTGCAAAGAGAAAGATGATGAAGAGCCATATTGTCCTGCTAAAAGCGTGAAAGGGACATAAATGACTGGTGTATTACTCTCAGTTCCTCCCTGAACTTAAGCACATTTAAATGAATGTCCACTCTTTTAGCTACCTCCTGCTACCAAGAATTTTATAAAATCGAGACAGAAAATATCTTGAGACAAAGTGGTTTAGTCTCAACCCAGTAATACTCCTTTGGATACCAGTTTTTAATGTTTTCACTAGAGCAGTTTTAAATGACACCAACACCTTTCTCCTTCTGAAACTCAGATATCAGGAGGAACTGTTAACTTCCACCACCATCTCAATACATCCTCTTTGCATTCTTGCAAATGGTCCAGTCAATACTTACACTTAGCCAAGCTAACAGCAAAGTATACAAAGTAGAATTAGTTATTGTAATTGTCTCTCTTATGGCTTCACCTCCCTTTTGACTGCTGCAGGAATAAATCTGGAGAATTTTTGCCTAACTCAGGAGAAACAGATTTGTGGGTGAAAGAGGAGAGTCAGACAGTGTCTGTCCCTGCAGGTCCCTTATCGGTTTTTACTTCTTTTTCCTCCATGTACTTTGCTTTTCTTCACACCCCTATTGGCAACAGCCAGTGTGCAGGGCCAGGCATGGGGCTGCAGAGGTTCAGACACACCGCGGCAGAGGAACACTTCAGATGTGACTGTTTAACCTCACACAACCTGCTGACACCCCGCCGCTTCCTGCAGGGAATATGGGAAAAGGGAAATGACTCCTGATCTGGTCCGCCGGTTTTGCAAGCCAGCAGGCCACTCCCTTGGCTCTCACATCCCCACATGACAGGAGGGAGCTCCCAAAACAGCTCCCCTGCACCGTGTGCCCACGAGAAAGGCAAGCAAAAACTGACACCACAGAGGTGGTTTCTCCACCAGCAGTGTCCCCTGAGAAAGGCCATGAGTGTCCCCAGGGCTCCCTTTTACTGATACCAAGAGGCCATGAAAACAGTTTAAAAACATACCTGGAGGGGGAAGAAGCACATTCTCCTCTGCTTTACTTACAGGGGCAGAGCCCAATGACACCTTCAGGACATGAAGCAAAGCCACCTTTCCTCAGGGATGTCCTCCCAGGCTTGTTACACCATTCCTTGGAAAAGAGACCCAGAAGCATGACAGTGCTGGACAAGTCCAGTTAAGGCCACAGCGGAAAGCTTTCTCTCTGACCTAATCCCCCTTCCATCTTGTTGACCCTTCCCAAACCCCGAAGTGTGGTCTGTGCATTTCCCTTTTGAGATGGATCACATTTTTATTAATTTTACAGTAAATCACTTCCCTATTTCCTTTGTTTACGCTAGGTGGATTCGGTGGTTTCCATCTCCGTGTTACGCAGCACTTGGCACATGAGCACAGCCCATACCATCACTTCATCGTATGCATTGCTGACCCTCCAGCTCCAGGAAAAGAAGGTAAAAGGGCTGGCTCCACACCGTCATTTCCCTTCACCCTCCCACACCAGTGCAAACGGAAACTGCAGCTTTGTGTCCCTTGGTCCCTTCCTCCTTCAAGCAGGAGGGTCCCAAGTGCTAGTGCAGCACAGCTCAGATGTGTGCCTGCCAGACAAGCTCTGCAGCTTACTAAGTGCAGCTGCTCTGTGTCTCATCTGCTTCTAATGCCACAAATCTTGTGCTTTGTTTGGGACAGCACTGCAGCTCAGAAAGGAGCAGTAGCTGGTAGCATCTCTCACTTTCCTCAGAAAAAGTGGGGGGGAATATCTGAACCCAAAATGACGGCTGTACCTGCAGCATGCTGGTTGTGAGTAAGCTTGGGGTCAAGACTCTGGTCTTCTCACTGTGTAGACACCCCCTGAGATCCTAAAGTAAGCAGGATGAATCTTGCCCTTGAGCAACCACAGCCTCAGACCCCTCTCCCCTTCGCAAAGTGGCTACAGGATGCTCGGGTGCGATAGTGACAGAGGATGAGCCCAAACTATGAATGGGTGAAAGGCACAACAGGGCACACATCCTTATTCTCCCCAGGCCTGGAAAAGGAGGGAAGGAACAACATCGTCTTCAGTGCCATAAAGCAAAGCCATCAGAGATCAGCCACAGATATTATTCCAGGCATTCCCCAGGGGCTCAGAGCAGCCAGGGGAGCTGGGAACGGGCAGTGATCTTGCCTATATCCCAAGGCAGAGGAACAGGTGCTGTCCCCTCCTCAGGGCAAATCACAGCATTACCATCTAGTCCTTTATCCTCCAGCAAAGTCTCTTTCTCTGTTCTCACATCTCTCACACTCCCATGTATTGCTCCAAAATAATAACAGTAAGTATAAATGTAGAAGATACTTTCTGCCACTGTCAGAGACAAGGAAAGCCACTGCACATCAGCCCATGCAGTGGGAGCATCCTCCCCCTGCCCCCCGTCTTCTCTTCCCTCTCCCCCTCCTCCCAGGTTTTGGGTTTGCTGAGAGCAAACAGATGGCTGGCACTTTTTTAATTTCTTGGCTTTCTATGGCTTGGGTCCCAACCTTAGTGTTTTTTCAATGCCATTTTTCCCGTGTGCTGAACAACAAGCCTGGAAAGCTCCATTTTGCTGCAGGTGGCACATGCAGAGAGGATCCTGCCATGCCAGGTGCTTTTCTTCCTAAGGACCTGATCAGTGCCAGTCCCTGAGGGTACCCGTTGCAGCAGGTTAAACGTCTTCACAGACATCTGCCCAGCTCCTTCTTTGCAGTCCCTTCTTCCTCTATAGCTTTCTGTTTATTGCAAACAGCATCCCCATCTTGGCTGGACCTGGTAGCTCTCTGCTTTGCCCTGGTCACCTGCCCACCCAAGTGCCCTCACAGCCTGCTGTTGCCTGGGAAATCAGTAATGTGCCCCTTTGAAAGGAAACTGCAAGTGACAGAGGGCTCTTTTCATTCTTGGATTGCATTTTGGTTTTCCACTCATTGTCAGATTTGCCTGGATCTCTCATGGCAGCTGCAGCATCATGCTGCCAATGAGGACAGTGTGCTTATGCATGAGGGGGTTGTTTGGGGACAGCTTGTAGGAGGAAGGCTGGGGGGCTGCAACCTCTAGACCCCACTCTGTCCTCCAACTACATCACCCCATCGGAGGAAGGGTGCTGGTGTGCCCAAGGCTGGGCTGTTTGGTAGTTGTACAGCCCTTTCCCTCACCCACATCCACAACATCCCTTGAACCCATCTGAACAATCAGGAAAGGGGTCAGAAATTTTCTCATGTCCCCAGAATGGACATGCTTCTTCAAGCTCCATACAGTCCAAAGGTCCCATCTCCCATCCAGTATCTTCCATCCACTTTCTGATGCCTACCAGAGATGAGGGAGCCCCACAGGGAACAGCATTTCTGTCCTGCTTCCCCAGCGGCAGCACACTTGCCTTAGTGTGGTCATGAAAAGCACCCATGCCTGGGAAACAGTGTCCCCTGCCACAGGATTTTTTAAAAAGAGATTTTGGGAAAAACGTGGAGGAGTAAATGCAGCCATGTTCTTTCCTAATCTGTCACCCTCCTCTCTAACACAGACAGCTGGCACATCCCCAGTGTATTGCTACAGATCCTCTGCTCCTGACACTATTTTGAGTCCATGTCTTCACACCAATGTACCATTTCAAAACAATTTCTCCCATGTCACAAACAGACTTTTCTCTGACATGCCTGTGCAACAGGACCTACTTCTCATTGCCAGAGTATTTTTTGTACTCAACCCCCGGGACATCTGCCTCTCCCTTTCCGCAAGAATGTCTCTGACACTCTCAGCTCCCTGCCCCTCTCTCTGAGCAGGGGAGGAGTGCTGGGATTTGCTACAAGAGCCCATGGAGGGCGATGCTGGGAAGAGCAGATGCACCCAATGCTCATGCTGCAAGTGGTCTTCAGGTGGCCTTGAATCCATTGCTTCATTGTTTGGTGCCTCAGCTTCCCTCACTGAGGCATGGAAATGACACTGATCTCCTTTCAGAAGTATTTTGATGCCTTTAGCTAAACACAAGCAAGAGAAGCCTCTGTGAACAGACAAGAAGTTGCACCTGTAGTTTCCTAGAACAGGCAAGATGGTACATTCTTGAAGCTTGCCACTGCCATAGCAGAAAGTAAAAGTCTTTCTCAAGTTGCCCTGGGACAGAGTTTTGTCACCCAGCTCCTCTTACAATGGCCCAAACCAGTAATGGTGAGCATGACTTCCCATCCTTCCAGGTTCAACCAGTTTTGAGTCATCCAGCCAGCTCCCAGGGGGACCTTTGCTGCTTTTGACCCACAGGCATGTTTATCTGACCTGCACATGGGCCACAGAAGTGCAGATTCACAAAACCTGGCTCTGCAAGCTCCTGTCCAGCAGCCAGCAGGAGGGGGACCTTTCCCAGAGGCCTCCCAGTACCTGGCACACATCACAAGTCACTTAGACAGTGAGTGTAGGAAGTAACTGCATAACACATGGATATCATAAAATCTGTGTGGCAGAGATAAAGCCACTCTGGTTGCTTCTGAACTGTGATTTGCACAGAAAGAGGTGCTGACAGACAGAAATTGAGATTGAGGAAGGAGGTCCTGGTGGCAAACAAAGTTCTTCCCATAAAACAATTTCCCAGCCTCCTTCAACACCTGCCTCCAACTGAGTCAAAGAGAAACACTTTTGCTTTATTTAATCTTTTTTGTGACTAAAAGATTCAGGGATAAGTTTACGTGCGTCAAAGTTGCAAAGGCCCGAGTGACGCCAGGCCTGGTGTGGTGGATGCAGATCACAGTCTGACAGACCACCATGACAGGCAGACAAATGATCAGTCCCTCACCCCACTGACAGCCCTGGGGCAACTCTCACCTCCTGCAGCTTGAGCAGCCTTTGAGTATGTATAAACAGCTTAGACGCTCATGCAGTGACTTCACACCCTCTGCCAGACCCACACATTTCCTGCTTGTCCCAGGACCATTGCCTGTCATCTCCTCTGCAACATCTGCCCTACCAGAGCTACGGATGCTCCAATGTAAAAAGGGCAACCAAGAGACACAGCACCATTGACAAGTCATTTATAGAATCATAGAATTTTTTTGTTAGAAAAGACCTTTAAAGTCATCAAATCCAACCATCAGCGCAGCACTGCCAAGTCCACTATTAAACCAGGTCCCTATGCACCACATCTACAACTATTTTAAATACTTCCAGGGGTAGTGAATCCACCACTTCCCTGGGCAGCCTCTCCCAGTGCCTGATAACCCTTTCAGTGAAGGTTTTTTCCTAATATCCAATCTAATCTTCTCCTGGCACAACCTGCGCCAATTTCCTTTTGTTCTGTCGCTTGTTATTTGAGAGAGGAGACCAACTCCTACCTTGCTACAATCTCCTCTCAGGTAGTTGTAGAGAGTTATAAGGTCTCCCCTCAGCCTCCTCTTCCCCAGACTGAACAACTCCAGTTCCCTCAGCCGCTTCTCGTAAGACTTCTTCTCCAGATCCTTCAGCAGCTTTGTTGCCCTTCTCTGGACTTTCTCCACCAGCTCAATGTCCTGCTTGTAGTGAGTGGCCCAAAACTGAACACATAACTTGAGTTGTGGCCTCACCAGTGCCAAATACAAGGGGACAGTCACTTCCGTAGTCCTGCTGGCCCCAGGCCAGGATGCTCTTTGCTTTCTTGGCCACCTGGGAACACTGCTGGCTCATATTCCTCCAGGTATCAACCAATACCAGCAGGTCCTTATCTGCTGGGCAGCTTTCCAGCCACTCTTCCCCAAGCCTGTAGTGTTGCTTGAGGTTGTTGTGACCCAAATGCAGAGTCCAGCAATTGGCCTTGTTAAATCTCATACAATTGACCTTGGCCCATCAATCCAACCTGTCCAGATCCTTCTGCAGAGCCTGCCTACCCTCTGACAGATCAACACTCCCACCCAAGTTGGTGTGCCTAAAAACTTACAGAAGGTGCACTTGATCCCCTCATCCAGATAGTTGATAAACATATTTGACAGAACTCGCCTCAGTATTGAGCCTTGGGGAACCCCACTTGGGACCAGCCACCAGCTGGATTTAGCTCTGTTCACCACAACTCTTCAGGCCTAGCCAGCCAGTGTTTTACCCAGCAAAGACTACACCAGTCCAAGCCACAAGCAGTCAGCTTCTGCAAGAGAATGCTGTGGGAAACTGTGTCAAAGGCTTTACTAAAGTCTAGGTAGACAACATCCACAGCCTTTCTCTCATCTACTAAGAGGGTCAACTTGTCATAGAAGGAGATCAATTCAGTCAAGCAGGACCTGCCTTTCATGAACCCATGCTGACTGGGTCTGATTGCTGTGTTGTCCTGCATGTGCCACGTGATGGCACTCAAGATGATCTGCTCCATAACCTTCCATGGCACCAAGGTCAGACAGACAAGTTTGTTGTTCCCCTGATCCTCCTTGCCAACTTTCTTGTAGATGGGCATCACACCTACCAGTGTCCAGCCAACTGGGAAGATCCTCCAGATCTTTGGAGGAAATCCAACACTTGTTTTGGAAGAGTGATATGTGAAGGTCTCTCTTCTAACCTCAATTCTTACTTCTACAACATTCTTACCACTGAGTTACGATGTATTTCCAGGTAGGAGGGGAAAAAATCCCATCTTTTATTTTGTTTCACTTTCAAATAAAAAATAAGCTTCCTTACTTTTCCTGTTCAAGGCAGATTTTTCCTGGCCTTTAACCAAGTCTTTTTGCTAGATCTGTACTGAGATCTATGATGCACAGTTAACATGTTCAGTGAAAGCTGCATTGTACTGTTAACCAACGAAGGCTTTTAAAGGGCTTCAATTGGGCTTCAATAGCAAAGAAAGCAAGACACAGATTTTCGAAGTGTCAGAAATTGATTTTCTTCCATATTAGCTGTCCAAACACCTTTGTTGTTCTGGAGCAGACCTGTTTTCTCCAGGGAAGTCCAAGCCCACAATGGCAGTGCTCCAAGTGCACTCCTAGGGCAGCTCGTGCAGCACAAGCTCTGCACAGCAGATGCTCACACAGACCTCAGTGAGCCAGAGCAATGCAGCCCTCCAAGTTCTGCTCACTACTCGAGGCAGCCAGAGGCTTTTCTGCACTAGTGCATTGCAGCTTTTCCCATAAATTCCCCTTGGGAGAGGGGCACTCAGTGGATGGGGTGGGAAGCAGGAGAGCTAGTGCTGATGAGTACAAGCATCAATGGCTGGGCAAACTGGGTCCTTCACTTGTTTAAAGCAGGCTCGTGGTCCACTGCCTGACAGGATGAGATTCTCTCCCGGCCAGCGTTAATGGAAGGCAAGTCTTTCTCCCTATGCACTAGCCTGGTTGATCCAACCTGCACTGCTTCATGGAGCAATCCCATCTGTTGTACATGGAGAGTTATCACCTTTGGGCAGAGAAGAAAGCTAAAAGAATGGAGATACAAGTGAAGCACAGGTACCAAAAATGGTGAAAACTTATGAGATCATCTTGTCCTTCCCCCACACTTAGTCAATACAGGATTGTTCCCTGCCAGACTCCTGAACAATGCCACTTAACCTAGATGCAATCATGCTGCAGGAACCACCAAACACAATGCAATGAAGACCAGAGAATGAGCTCATATGAGTTAATTGGATTCCTGCAATAAAACAATCCAGGGCTCTGGTCTCCATCCTGCAACCTTCTCCTGAGCCAACCCTTCTGTACATACATGCTAACACTCAAATAAAAGCTGAGCCACTGGTCAGCTGCTGAAATAACCTGGAGCTGGGAAAATGCTGCACAACAATATCCACAAATGTTCTCTCTACTGAAACCATTTGCTTTGTTTAGGTGGAATCCATAAACCTTGTTATTCACAAACTTTTGGGGAGCAGAGCTTCATTTCCAAGAATGCTCATGAAAAGGAAATCCATTGTGTAGGCCAACATGAATAGACCCTCGCATGTGCAGTTTGTATGGGAAGCATCCAGGTGGCTAGTGAGAAAATAGCTTCTTATCAAATCAAGTCCTGCATTACAAACAGCTACCGATGATTCCCAAGCAGTTAGAAGGCATCCCCATCTGTGAAGCATACGTCACCCAAACTGGAGTCTGGAACAATGCCATATGTTGGAGGAATGGACAGCCACAATGGGGCAAACAGTCTCCATGGCCCACAGAACCCACCATCAACCAAAGCATTCACAGTCCCTTTGGGCAAAACATGACCTGAGCAACCAAAGCACACTCAGAGGGTGAAAAGGAGCACCCCAAATATTTCCTGGACTGGTATCTTACAGTGCCTTATAAACAAAAGCAAACCCATCTCCTCCTCCTTCTTAAAATCCTGCAACTGATACAAAGCAGAAAGGCTTTAATCACTATTCTTCTGCATAATTACATTTAATTTGCAGAGCAATGAGTTCTTACACAGAGATTGTTCATTAATGAGACTAATACCCAGAAACACAATTCCTCAGCCAGAGTTTGAGCAGCAAATACAAAAATGCACTTTGATAATTTTGATATTGGAATGCAACAACATGCACAAATATATGTCCACCAAATGCAAAATCTTGTAAACAGGAGCCTAAGTAAAATAAACAAATACATGTCATTCCATCTGGGTCACAAGCTGACTCAACATAACACTTCCTTTCTTAGTTAAGAACATTGGAGAAAAGAGAGCCTATTTATACATACTGGTGTATATTTGGGTAAGTTTTTTCCTAGCTCTCCTGGCTATTTTTGCAGTTAGTCTAAGCCTTTAGAGGTCTAACAGTTTAGAGACTTTTCCCCCATTCAAGGTAAGGATTTTCTTTCTACTTGATCTCACAAGATCCTAAGTCAGACCTTGCTGTACGGCTGTGATCAGTGACCTCAGCCATGTGATTTTGTCACAAAACTGAATGGGAGACTGATCTGAAAAAAAGCAGCTTGGAGTTAAATACTACCAGCTTTTTAAAAACATCTGAGACAACCTCCATTTCTCATATGTTCACTTTCTCCTCCTGAATGATGCTTTGCAGCTGTGTCTCTTCCAGCAGCGAGACAGCCAGGCTTCCCTAGGGAGCACATTTAGACTGTTGCTCTTGAATGGATAAAGTGGGAACACGCGTCCTGTGTCTCTAGACACACACGCTCACACACACAGCTCTGTGAAGCCCCGTGGGTGGTTTTCATGGAAGATAATATTTTGGCTAAAGCTCCTCTTGCTCTGCATGTCTCATACAGGGTGAACACAGTGCTGACCTCTGACATGTCTCTGGTGCTCCCTGAGCTGAGTGTTGTGCTGTGGCTAGGACTGAATGCACACACTGGGATTGCTCTGGAGGCTCCCTACACCAGAGGCAAAAGGGAACAGCGATGGCTGCTCACCTCCTTGTGCCAGGTTTCATCTGGAGTGCTCAAAAGCACCATGCACAGGGAATAAGAATCCCAGGAAGGTATAGAGAGGAGAAGAGACTGAACCAAGCAATGCCACCGAACGTACCTGCAGAGTATGTGTTTTGTGCAGCAGGTCAGGCTAGAAGTGTTACAGCATCCTACACAAAGTCACTCCTTTACCATGAGCAGCAGAGTATGGCAAGCACAAACAACATGTGAAATCCTACTGAGAAAGCCAAGCCTTGCTCTGGGCCAGGCATCCCTCCACAGCTCTTCGGGATGGTGGCAATGCAAAGCCAAGGCTCACTGTGGAAAATCATGTATATTTATGTTGAGGGATTTGGAGAAGCAAGAACTAAGCTTTAATTTTAACAAGGAGATGAGGGAACACTGGCCAAGATGAGCAGCTCCTCAGAGCTCCCTGTCCACACAGAGTGATGCCGTGACACTGAGCAAATGAGATTATAGTCATCAACAGCTCATCAGCCCTGTGAGAAGGGCAAGTGTAATCACCTTTGGTTGACAAACAAGAGACCTGAGGCAGGTCAAGTGCAATTTCAGCAGAGCTGGGAGCAGCATAAGAAGCCTCCACTCCAGGTGTCCGTAGTTCACCCTAGGCTGGGCCAACAGCATGGATCATCAGCCTCAGTCCTCTGGGCAAAGCCGTCCATCTGAGCCATCCAGCTGCAGACACCTAGCAGAGATGGTGCTGGGAACAGGACCTGCACTCCAAAGCCCTTGGCTGTGCATTACCAGCTCAGCTCTCATCCACACAACTCCCCACATCACCCCAGCGCTTCCTCTTGTGCCCCTGGCAAGGTTCTCCTCGGGCTCACAACTCACTGCTGCTGCAAGGTTGGCAGGAAAGGCTGACCTAATCCTGCACCAAGTGGGCCCTCAGACCTATTGTCTTGAAATCAGGGTAATGATGGATGCCTAGGATGTTTCATCATTTCCCAGCACTGTTACAAGGCCCACATTTAAACCTCATCAAAAACTTTTTGGTTTCCTTTCTGATTTTTATGTGCCTGGGGTGCTGGGCTATACCTCCCCCAACCTTTGTTCTCCTGTTATTAAACAAGTGGTCCATTTTTTGTAGAATGAGTAGTGCTGTGGAGCAAACCTGTTAAAAAAACCCCTTACATGAGCAGTGAGAGTCCAGTGAGGTGTTGGTAGCTTGGGATGTGTCCCTTGCATCCTCTCGAACACTCTCCCCCATCCACCCAGTCTCCTTCGCTCCCTTCTCAGCTTTTTCCCACACTGCCACAGGGTCAAACAAATGAAAAGCTGGATGAGTCAGCAGTAGAAAACAGGGCAATGAGTTTCTGAATGGGTTTGACAGAGAGGTTAAGACAAAAAGGTTAAGAGGTTAAGAGGATGAGGGCTACAGGTTAAGCTCAGGCTTAAATAGAGCCCAGGGGTATGGGGAGGCTCCAGGTGAGGCTGATCAGGATCACCACAGCCTGGTGGTGCCCTCAGGCCTGGCACAGTCACTAATTGGGTCCTCTGGACAGGAGCTGTGTGTCCTCCTTGTGCAAGGGCAGCACATGTCCGTGCACACAGGCAGGCATGGCGTGATTTTGACATTTGCTCCTCTTCGCTTTCCATAATCCCCTTCTTTAATATCCCCTGGAATTTTTTATTGGAAACTAATACCCTGTCTTTTCAGTCTTGACCAGGCCTTTTCCATCACTGCTGCAATAGGAGCTTATAAAACAGTAGTAGCCACACAACTATCATTTGGAAAAGAGATTGTGTGCAACAACCCACATGTTCCGATGGCTAACGTAATAATGCAGCAATTACAGCCCTGCGTTGGGTCTGGTCCAGCTGTTTGTCCAAGAGGTCTCTAGGTGCAGCTGTTCTCACCAACAGACCCAGATCCTTTTAGTTACTGCTGAAATTGTGCCATAATCCTGCTTACAGATTTTGTTTTTCTTCCTTGAAAGCACCTGCTCAAGATGCACAGCCGGTTTTTTTATTAGATAGTCAGGGAAGGTAAAAGCTGAATTCTGCTTTCAGGCATTCACAGAGTGAGGCGACCTCTCATGTTGAAAGCCTCTATCTTGCAAGTTCTGCTGAGAAATAAATCTACATCTGCTCCTCACACTTGCCTTCTTTACTTACAGGACACTTGAAAGAAGATGAATGAACTTGCCTCCTGCATGTAAACTTGCTTAAGAAAACACAGATGACCGCAGCCGTGAGTACAATGTAAATATCTATAGGAGGTTTGGAAAATAACTCAGATGAACCAGAGGGGGAGTAAATGCACTTCTGTCCAGAAAATTAGATTCCCTCATCTTCTCTGTGCTTTTGATCTTTAGTACAACTTGGAGTTATTATTTGCACAGGTTGCTAAAAATGCATGAAGGAATGAAAAATTGGTGACTCCAGCAAGGACAGGAGCAGTGCCATTTGGGAAGAGTAACACTGTTATTCAGCTGAAAACAACCCACGTGCATGTGATCCTAATGCCATCACTGGTGTGCAGGAGCAGCAGGGCCTGCCCTCTGGAGCAGGAGGAAACGAGCCGTGGTGGCCGGAGGAGGCAGCTCGCTGGGGTCAGGCGGCACGTGCAAGCCCGTAACACCAGAGCTCCCAGCGCCAAGAAAAATATCTTGGCCGCGCTTCCTCTGTGCCGTCGGTGGGCAGGACAGCCCCAGTGGTTTCCTCCAGACCGGTGGGGATGCGTGTCATGCTTGGAGCCAGCTGCCCACCCACCGACACCTGCTGGATGGTCTGAAGCTCTGTGGCTGTTTGGCTAGCAGCGGCCATCACACTTGCCAGTGGCATCTTGGCTTATGTGGGGCCAGGAGAGCCCCCTGCAGGGTCTGGGCTGCCCTCAGCCCTCGTGACCAGGCTGGCCATGGCCCCAGGGGCTGGAAGAGATGGTGGAGTCATGGCTGGGAATGACATTCCCACGGGGCTCCTCTGGCACCCACTTAGCAGTGGTGCACTGCACGTTTTCTGTGGTTGATAACCAGAATATGCAATTTTTACTTTTTTCCCTTCTCCTGCCCTTTTCATAATTTTGGCCTTTCTCCTTCAAAGCCCAGCAGCCTGACTTCCCCTTGCCTTGCTCACGTCCATGTGGGTGCAAAACAGACCATCACCCTAAAGGCACAGAAAGTCTTGCTGCATTCGCAGAGAACTGAATAGCAACCTCAGCTGCAAAGGAGAAGGGGACAAGGTGCCTGAGGTTCTCATTCTCCAAAATTGTTCTGGTCAGCTATACCTTGGCTGCCATTTTGCAGGTCTGCACCTCACTGACAGAGCCCGCTTCTTCCTTATTCTTTTTTAAAAAGAACTGAGGTCACCCAAACAATCATCCTAATGCCAAGGCTGGATGGACCTATCTTCTTAAAACTAATCCAAATCCATTTAGAAAATCAAATCACTTCAAAACCTCCAAATAAAATTAGCCCCTCTCGCTGTCATTGTCAAGAAGACATGAATGTACTGGGAAGAAAACTTTGTCACGTGACATGGTTTCACAAAAGCATGAGAAAACACTTGCAGCCTTCTCTTAGATAAGAAGCCACAAACAAATCAGAACAACAAGCAAAAATTCAATTCAAGGTTTACTCCAGGGTGGACATCTTGCTACGATAAATTAAGGTGTTTTTCATTATTAAAAATAAACAAAGGAATGAAAGTGAACCATGTCACCATTCATACGCTTAAAAAACATCTTTAATCTGCTTGGGAAAATCTTTTTTCCCCCTAACAGGAAAAAATATTAGTTGTCCAGATAACAAGCAAAACAAAATATACCAAAGGGCATCAAGGGATTTCCTGAAATTGAAAAAACAATGTTTTGTGTAACAAGTTAAAAACAAACAAACAAAAAAAAACCCAAAAAAAAAAAAAACCAAACACCACGAAAGAAAAAAAAAACAAAATATATGCAGCAAGCCAGAATCATTCCTCCAGCTTCTTCAGGTCACCAGTGGTTTCAGGAACATGAGGAAGAATTACACAAGCAGTCAAATGTTTTATTTAACCTTGCAGCATTTTACAGCTGTCCCAAGCCTCTTCCCTTCTCCCTTCCCACCCCCCCACCCCCCGGAAACCGTTTGTCTTCCTAGTGCCTTATTTTTAACAGCTCAGCTCAGCCCCAAAGGGACGTGTAAAAATAACGAAAGAACCTAATCCGGCAACTTTGGGGTTCCCAGGACTGAAATAGCAAGCTGAATGTAAATCAGGGTTGAGGCTGGTATGCAAGAGGGAGTGATACCTCCTCCCCTTGCAAAAAGGGAGGGATGTAAGGAGGGAGAGCCACGGTGATGGGCAGAGCAGCCGTTCTCCCGCCCTGCGAGGGGGAGACGCAGGCAATGCTGAGCTGTGCTAGTGACAGGGAAGCTTGGGGACCCGGGTCATCCTGTGGTAAATCAGCCCCTGGAGGTGCACGGGGAAGTTTGCACAATGTCTGCCCAAACTCTGCCTGGATCCCTGCCAGGGCTGGGAAGCTTTCATTCTCATGAGTTCACAAATTCCACCTACAAGTGCCTGATTAAAACAATACAGGAGGTTGTGTGGCAGTCCCCCCCCGTGTTCGTCTTTCGGCCACCACACTGTGAAACCACAGGAAATCATTAGACTGCTGAGAACTTCTGGATCCCAACAAACTATTCACATTTGGTATATTCAGAGCTTTTTGTTGATGTTGTTCTAAATTATTTATGGTTTCCACAAGTTCATTTGTGATGCTGATTTATGCAGTTTCTAATGTTTGGCCATGTAGAATAAGCATAGCAATGTAGGGTTCAACACCCCAGTTTTAAGTAACGTGCTTGGTTGCAATCAGGCAATTAAGTCAAATATATTTTCTCCCTAATAAATACACAGAGAAGCAGGTCCAACCCTAACACATTTCTGAACTAGTTTTGAGCATGGTCTCTGAGATGCTGAAATATTCTGTGAATGTTTATGACAGAAGTCAATCCATTCAATGTTTGCAAAGAGTAATCCCTGGATAGGTGTAGTACTAGCCAAAGAAAACTGATTTGGAAATGTCAACATATAGTAATGCACTATTTGCTCAGCTCAAGCACTTATAGTAAATGTCAATAGATCCAGAAATAGGGTTCAACTTACTGGTAAGGAAAACTCTAGCCTTGCAGCAAGTACACATATCACAGTGGGAAAAAATGCAAACCTGCTGACTGAAGGAAAGACCCCCGGGAGGGTGATGGGATGAAAAAAGAATAGGCAAATCCACATCCACAATTTTTGGGGCCATTCCACCAAGGGAAGTTTGGCAATCTGTGGTGCTTTCAGCATATTTGATCTTTCTTGCCAGCACAAGGTCCCCTTGCTCAGAAGAGTGGTTCCCAGCAGCCCAGAGCTGGCCTCCGAAGCAGCCACCAGCTGCGAGGTGAGAGGGGCACATTTCTCATCAGGGCATACAGCACACAGGTGTCTTGGAACATTCATAATGCTCACCTGTACCCTTTGGCAAGATGACACACACCTTTCCTCCTCCACCAGACACTCCACTTGCCCATGTTCCACCAATGGGCTGATTCACCACACCAGTCTGCTGGCCAGGACCCTCCATGCATGCAAACCAGAGGATTTGCCTCTGCCCCCTTTAATAAGAAAACTGTCTTCAGAATGGAAAAACAGCCCAGATTTTATTTCAAAAGCTGCCTGGCACAGAGCTCCCTCCCAAGGCAAGGCATGGGCAGTTCTGGGCTGGCTGTGAACCAGTCCATCCCTTCTCTAACCTCTCCCTCCCTGAGCAGCCTGTCCAGGACAGGGAGCAGCCTGACTCAGAACTCATCTGCAGAAAAAGGCCACAGACTCCCTGTCAGCAACAAACCAGCAAGATATCAGGAGCTCTCTCCTTAACTGTAGAGGTTCTTCCATGCCCAGAGAAGTTGTGGATGCCCCGTCCCTGGAGGTGTTGAAGGCCAGATCGGATGGAGCTTTGAGCAACCTGGACTAGTGGAAGGTGTCCCGGCCCATGGCAGAGGGGCTGGAACTTGGTGATCTTTAAGGTACCTTCAAAGCCGAACCATTCTATGATTCTATGATTTCTGTGTCTCCTCCAAGCTGCTGGAAGCCTTTGCCTGAAGGAGTAAGTGATTTAAGGAGTCATTATTAGTAACAATTGATAGAATTTCCAGGTTTATTTGATGGTCTTTGCAGACCTGGGACATATATCCTGCCCTCGGGCACTACTCCTGGAGGACAGAGCTGCCCTGGACAGGGCACAGCCACGTTCAGGCCATCCCTGCAGGGAAGGGGCTGGCCACTGGCCACCACATAAACCTGAAATAGCTGGTTGGACACCTTCCTCTTTGTCTACCTGAGTTTGGCTACAGAATAAGAAACATGCCAGAGGCCACAAACCTCCGTATCGGCTGCAGTCCCTCCCACAATGCCTCCCCCAGCATAAGCCAGCCTGGTGCCAACTGCTGCTCTTCCCTGGCCACGTGGCTCAGCTTGGCCACAGGAAGGCTAATTTTTCATCTGCCTGACACCTGTTTACACCAGGGAACTTGCTTTGATTGCAGCTGGCTTTCTACTTGTCCCTGCCAGCCCTGCCCTGCGCAGGACCTAACCCCTCACGGCAGATGCTGCGGGAAGCATTGCCCTCTCCCCCAGCCACAGCCTCCAGCTGCCCACAGGGACAAGCCACCACAGAGCTGTGAAGCGCCTGCCTGGCAAGGAGATAAATCACCCGGCTGTGCGGCCTCCATTCCCTTGACATTCCTGATTGAGGGCTTCATCCTGCAAAGTCACCAGGCCCATCTTGAGCTGAAGCGCACTCACTCAGCCCCACCATATCCTGACAGGATGTCAGCAGTAAACAGTAGGTAAATACTCAGGCTTTATCATTGGTCAGTATTTGTTTTTTTTAGAGACCTGGACTAAAATTCCCACTGGAAAAAAGTGTACGACAAAAGTAGCTTCTATTTTCTGCCTATGGGAGAGCCATGCAAAAAAAGCCATTTCCTTCATCCTTATTCCCCACACAAAAAAAGTTTTATGATGTTTGTATTGTTTTTTTACATCTCCTGCATCCATCTACTTAATTATTGGGAAAAGACCTATCCCTGTTCCCCACAAGTGTTTGCCTTTTGCAATGTGTGCCTTCCCTGGGTGCAGTGAAACGAGTCCGAAAGCCCCACGACCATCACCCACAGGCAGAGCAGAAACCCACCCCAGGCATGACCAGTGCTCACACAACTCAGATCCAGTTTTGGCAAACTACCACGGGTGGCATTTGGAAGCCAGCTTTCTGCAAAAAGTACATTCCCACCAGACTGAAGGAGCAAGGAGGTACGGCAGGCAAACCCTTGCTCCAGCATGACTACAACATAAACAGAGACTTGCTGGAAATCACTGGCAGCATTTGCTCAGCAAAGGTTAATGTTGGAAAATATAATTGATATTAATGTCCAGGGTTATCTGATCTGATTGTATCAGCAAAATATGGTATCGCTCGGTAATTACTTTTAACATGATTTTCGCGGGACAGCAGTCGATGCTTGAGAACAGAGTTGTCTTTTTAAAGGCAGCAAAATACCATCTAATTATGAATTAAACTCCAGGCTGAGGCAAGCTAGCAGCCTCCGTATTGAGTCTGAGCAAGCAGCACTTTTCCATTAAACTTCAGATGATTCTCATAATCATCTCTCCATGAAAGTAACACTTTTTCTGAAAAAAACAGGGTTGTTAGCCCGTGGAACATTGAAATGATACAATAGCTGCCTGCTTGGAGCTCACTCGCCACCTGCTTTTCCTTGTTTTGTTTTCTAGCCTCTAATTACTGAGCAGAGTCAATTCCTAATGAGGCAGTTTGATTTCCTGTTTTTCATACTTCTTGAGCTGCTTAAAGAGCCCGTCCAACATAAAAGGAACCCTTTTCTAAACAGATTTTAAATTAATTATAATAACCTTGGTGGCTGCGGTTGTTGTTGTTGCTCTGCCTGTGTGCATGTGTGTATGTGCGCATCTGAGTTTTCCATGGCTGTGTTTCTCATTTAATGTTTCCACACGAAGCAACCTTTTTTTTCCCTCCTGTTTCCCCCCCAACAATGCAAACTGGAAATTCTTGTCCAGGAAATTGTAGCCACAGAAACACTGTGTCTGGGGCTGAGGAGGAAAAGGTGGTGATGTCATGAATAATTGGGCTGTGAGAAAAGATGGAGCATGAATAAGGAGGGAAATATTCTGACGTCTGTCTTTAAAGCTGGACGATAAACACTTGTTGTGAATGGTACACGCTGGCTTCCAAAAGGGCTGGTAGGAAGAAGCGTATTGCATGACCACTCAGAAATATATGAATGATGTTAATGAGGTCACTCAGCCCTCTCCTAGCCCCACTAAGCACAAGTAACGCCTCTCAGCTCATGTCTCGGCACTTCCCCTGTGGATATTAGTGGCACTGGAGACCTGCTGCCATTCCTGGGATTTTCAAAGGTCTTAGTACTCCTCCTGCCTCTCTTTCCTCCTCACTCTGTCCCAGCCTGATCCCTAGGATCCTGTGGCATGGCGAGGGGCTGCTGCAGGCTGCAGGTGTGGGGTGGCCACGAGCTCTGGCACTGCTGAGAGGTCCCACTGGACACAGTTCTTCTCTGGCTGGCCATGAGGATCTTGTGGACAAGATGCCTTGGTGCAAGGATGGTAGGAAACACTGCCAGGCAGAGGCTCCTGACACAGCAACAGCTCCTGCCATCATCCACCCGCGTTGCCCTCGCTCCAGTCCCAGGGTGGCATTTGCTGGGGCCACTCACAGAAGGCAACTAAGGACTTTGTTAGGGTGACAGTTCCCCCATCGCCCTACTCCTTCTGTCCTCTGGCCTGGAGCCTTCCCAGGGAAATGTGTCAGGGGATGCTTTACATGGAGCAGAGTCCTCTGCCATCCCTTAGTAACAGGCGACAGGCACTACAGCGTTGATAAGGTGGCTGATAGTGGCTGGGGGTTTCCATGACAGACATTCAGAGGCCATCCATCCAACCCTGGACCATCCTGCTGGCCACTCCACAAGCTCACAGGACTCCGTGTTCCAGAAGGCTTGGAAAAGAAAGCAACAGGCTTGCACCAGTCAGCCCCTGGACCTGCTGCCTTCGCAAGCGCTGGGGTTTTCCTGTGGAAACTGCATGTGAAGCTCGTTATAAAAAACCTCAACCTGCTGCTAGAAACATAGAGAAAGTCAATCCATGCTATAGCTCTAAAAAATTTAAGTGAGCCTTGGCTGGGGAGGGCTGCATTCCAACCCCACCCAAATCATAAAGCTGAGAAAACTTCAATGGATTCTAGCTTCTGGATTATTATTATTATTATTATTTTTATTATTATGACAGGGTTTTCCTCTCAGGATTCAGACTCTCTCTAAATGGTGGGAAAAAGGGTTTTATACAACCTCCAGTCTCCACATGACAAAGTGACTGCCTATTCCTGCAGTCATCTGAACAGAATAGACGGAATAAGCTATTGTCTGTGCTCAGAAGTCAGCGACTGCACCAGCACTTGATTGGTCCAGGATGTAGAGGAACAAAAAGGTCATTGAATAAAAGAAGAACAATACTTTTCATGAAACAAATGAGCTTTTGCTAATTTATAATATGTTTAGTTTGGGTATCATATACATCAAAATGATGTAATTAGTAAATGTCATTTTCTGGAGAGAGAGAGCTCAGCAAACCCTTAATGATGGGAATTTCCTGCCCCAGACTGGAGACTCTGGACTACCAGGGCATCATAAAGATGCTGTATTTCACTAATAATTAGAATGGGCATGAAGCGGGACCTAGATATGTGACAAGGGAAAAAGGAAAAAGTTCACTTCCCGCATAGGTTAGTTGCCCTGAAGGATTAATGAGAGAAATACAATGGAGTGAAGGCTGATTAAAAACCGTTTTTCACATTCCACATCCAGTGTTTTAAACCTGGAATCAGAATTGGTCCTGCCTCCAAACATCAACATTGCTCAAGCCCGTCACCTGCAGCTCTGGCTCTGACCGCTTGGTAACGTACTGAGGATAATCATCAGCTCAGGTCCCAAAGCACTTCAGTCAGAGGGACATCCAGACCGAGGCAGAAGCTCTGCAGTTTGTGCAGTGCTCTGCGGAACACGTTAAACTGGAAAGCTGATTTTCACTAAGAGAACTCCATACCCTCAGTGCAAACCTCAGCTTTGGAAGTCCTGAGAGCATTGCTCTCCTGCTCATACACAGACACACATGGTCACATTCACAAGACAAGGCACACTTGCACTTCCCAGGTCTGAGGGAAAACTGGTCTCATGATGCGTTTCACTCAGAAGGGACTCAGAAGCACTGGAGATCTCATGTAGGAGACATTTCTCAAGCAGTGTCATTCCAGGTTGCATAAGGACATATTTCAAGACTTCTGATACCAAGAAAGCCAGACCTGCTGTGAGACGTGAGGAACATAAGAACATACAGAACCTTCTTGTTAAGGAAAACTGTAAGTTTCACAAATTAGACTTGAAACTAAGCTGAGGATAGACTTGTCCAAGCTCGTCAGAAAGAGCTGCTGGCTGCAACAATGAAAGACAAAAGCTCTAAACCCCCTCTTCAAATAAGCATATCAGCTACATCTGGGAAATGCCCAAAGAACCTCCTGGCATCTCTTCCTCCAGGTCCTTAAGCCAGTGTTGAGCTCACAGAGAAAGATGTTTCTGCTTCCATTATAGAATCATAGAAGAGTTTGGTTGGGAAGGAACCTTTAAAGGTCATCTAAACCAACCCTCCTGCAATGAGCAGAGAGATCTTCAACTAGATCAGGTTATAAGGATGAAGTGACACAGCCAATAGCTAGGGGTCTACCAGACTCAAATAATCTACCAAAAAAGCCATGGCCTGACCTACTTTCTCAGACTTGGGAGATGACAAAGATCCACTGAATCATTTTAATTTCATATGTTGTTGACCCCTTCCCTCTGGAAGTTTTGCATCAGTTTTTGGAGCCAAAGCTCCTGCATGAGGATCCTCAGGATGCTTCTAGAGCAGTGTGATGCCCTCTGCTCCCCAGGGCTCACCAGAACTCAGCTGCTCTCAAAGCAACTCTGGTGGGGCAGGGCCCTGAACCAGGTTTCCACCTAGAAAAAAACAAGAGGCAGGTTTATGAACAGAAAACTTCTCTGGCAATGGCCAGAGCACTCTCCAAGCTGTGCGATAAATACATTAGTTCACATTTCCTTCTTCACAGAAATCACTCAGGCACATGCAGAACAATGCCATTATTTGGAAAAACTTCCTTGTTCATTTAGTTGTACTGCGACCTTGTTCTTTGCAGCAAATTAAATGTATGTGGGAACTAAACTGAAGTATCAAAGGCCCAGCAAATACTAATCACACAGCCTCTTCTGCCAGTAATGGGCATGTTTGAGCTGGAAACATTTAACTGTTAGGGATTTTCACCTCTCTATTAGCAAAGGAAGGACACCTCGAAATGTGACATTCTTCTCCCCAGGAAATTCCCTTACATTCTGTGCTAGCTCAGAAAGGAAAACACTCCACTGCAAATCATTTACTTCACACCCGCTTCTTTCCTTTAATTTGCTTTTTCAAAAAATCCTTTTGCTGCCAATTTTTCTATCTTTTATGAAGATTAACCCAGCAATTCCCACATTTGTAAGCAGCTCCAACGGAAACCTGCTAAGTGAATAATCTTGAGTCAACAAAACCATATTCTGATGGGCCCCGACCGAGCCAGCTGCGTTTGTGTGACTGCGAAAAGGAAAAGGTGAATTTTCTCCTTGGAGGTAGAGCTAAGAAGCAGAAGAGGTTGCCCCGCATCCATTGATCCACTGTTCATGTGTCATAGCCTCTATGCTCCCAGCTCTCAGCGAAGCAATGTCAGTATAACCCTCTTTGTGTAGCTGAGGTGCAGCAGCTCATCTCCCCCAAAAGCTGCATTATGGCCCAGGCTGAGGGTGCACCAGGCAGCAGCGCTCAGTGTTTCTGGCTGGGGGGTGTCAACTTGTTCCCAGAGGCTGGAGAAAGCTGCACACTGCAGCTCTTCCCTGGCTGCGGGACCATGTTACAGGACACACACATTGTGCAATCCTGCTTATGCCCTGGGCTATATCCCTGGCTTATTCTCAGGAAAGTGACTCCAGGTTAACACTCCTGCTTTCAGGTGAAGCAGGAAAGTCCAAGACACCGGAGCGCTTGGACCCCAGCAGTGCACAGGTAGGACAGGGCCAGGAAGACAGCTCGTGCAGAGAGTGGGGAGCAGTGAGAAGCTCCTCCAGCTCCTGCAGCCCTGCCACATACAGTCCCACAGTCAAGGACCACAGCCAAGTGAGGTACCTATGACAGTAGCACCCTGCTTGCTGGAAGTTCTCTTAATCATTAGAGGGAGAAAGGACACAGCCCTGCCCATGCAGCCGAGCAAATACCAGTGTATGACACACCTGGACAGCAGGGAGAGGTGTGGTCACAGACAATCCACCTTTTTTCTGCAGACTTCACGTTTACCACAAATGGACCTGCTTTTGGTTCCTCTGAGTCATGCTGCAGTTTAACTCTGCCTTAGGCTCACCAGATGATAAGAACATATCTGTGATCTCTAGATAATACCAGCTCTCTGCAGCTACAGCTATTTTAATGCCACAAGAATGATTCAAAGAAATCAGGTTACTGGGCTGAGGGAACTTGCTGTAAAGGTAAATAAACTATGACTCCTTGAAGGTGTAGAGATGTGTGGGTGGCAAAGAACCAAAGAAAAGGCTGGCTCTTGTTCATTCCAGTGGTTTCCTACATTTTTGATGTCTGGATAGACAGAAACAATAAAGATATAATTCCAGTTTAAAATTTTTATACTGTCTACTTAGAAAATACACCACAGAGCTAAGCAGTCTCATCTTCTAATCGTATCAGCCCAAGGTCATATATATTGCCATTAACTGTGGTGTTGAAGTCTTGTCTTAGATTTGGTAGAGTGTGTTCTCACAGGCCCTCCACCCAACCACTGGTAGATGAGGATGGAGCCACCACTGTGTCCTCAGTCATTGTGTTGCCCTTTCTTGTCCCCTTCCTACAGACAGAGGGACCACAGCCATGTGCAGAGTTCCAAACTGGGGGCAGTGGAGTCCTGTCCTAAAATCTTATGTCATTTCACTCTCCTGTTCACAAAGGGAGGTGTGAAAAATTACAGCAAGCATGAGGATCCATTGTCTATTGAGAGCTTCACAGATTCAGTGGGCAGAAGTGCCCACCTCCTGTGTAACATGGGGCTATGTGATGCCACCTGGGATTCAGGCCCTGCCTGTGCACATAGCAAGGGAAGGACTTTAATAACCATGCAATATCCAGTAGTGTCCTGGAAGAGCAGTGAGTTTTCAGCATCAGGGTGGTGAGGGTCCCTGCGTGCATTCAGAGTGAGAGAACATCAGGGACAGGCAGATACTCTGCGTTAGGTGTTACCAGCAGGCTCACAACCAAACCCCACAGAAAGCATCACAACCTCTGACAGCTTTGTAAGGCAACTCTCTGGTTTGTGGAGACAAAACATATGTTAATATATCAGGTATAAAGAAATCTCATCTGAACAGTAGTATGTATGCTCCCACATGTCTACACCCTTGATTTCCAGGGAAATAGCCACAGCAAAGAAGTTGTTCCCAGAGGTTTCATACTTTGGTTTTCTCTGATTTGTGAACTGCTTTCTTGATGAAGAGCCAGCACAAATGGTCAGCTGCTATCTCATCTCCACAGAAGTAGCTTCCTTTAACAGACTGCTTTTCAGCACTTACCTACAGCCACTGGAGGGCTAGGTCCCTATGGAGATAGCTTCCAAACCTGGAAGAAAAAATAATGCTCTGATCAGTGCAAACCACTAATCCTGATTTCCATGTTGCAATTAGGCTTACACTCTGCTTGGTGCTGCTCTGTTCCCTGTTGTCCAAATGTCCTACCTCTGCACGTGTCTCATGGCAGGCAAAGGTTTTCCAGTGCCCCAAGTGCAGTAAGATCTCACCCAGATGGAGGGGAGGAAAACAATAGGATCTAGCACAGCTAATCCTGATGGCACTGAGCTCTGCCAAGAGACATCCTCTCTATCCTGTCCTAATGCAGTGCCACAGTAATGGGAAGACAACTCAGGAAAGAGAGTCAGGTACTTTCTGATCATCCCTACGCAACTTTACCAGGTACAGGTATAAACTTTGTACTGCAAGTTTCAAGGACTTCTAACAGAGCAATGACTTCTGAGACCTACTAACCTTTAGGTCAAAACAATGTAAATTCACTTTAATCTGTTAGCAACTGAGAGCTCTGCATCTCATCCAACCCTGAGGATTTCTGGAGTACAACCCCTGAGCCTAACCACTACTGGCAACTAACAACTCAGCAGTCTCTGGCAAAATCACCAGCAAGACCTGCTGGCTCAGGGAACTGGTTGTGACCTGTGGCACCTCTCCAGGTCACCACCCAACATGTTAGCAACCAAAAGTCATTGTCATCTATATGTACTGCCCGTCTTGCATATGATGAATCAGGTGGTTTCTGCTGCTTCATTGCCAATAGATGTCAATCCGCACACAAAACCTGCAAGAATCTTTCCTCTGGATGTAGTATGAACTTTCTAACACCACTGACTACCCCTCCATGTTGGCATGAAGGAACACAAGAAGAGCAGCACAGAATAGCTTGCACTGCTCCTGCTTGTACTGTACTGGATTCACAAGTAAGGGAAAGCACCAGCCTGTAAAGCTGTGGGCCAAAAATCTCCCAGCAGCACTGAATTCAGAGAAAATAAGTTTGGGGTATGACAGGAAAGTGGCCTAAATTGCAACCCACTGACATAGAATTCAGCAGCCCCTTTAGTTTAGCTGTATCTGGGAGGATTATGGACAGCACATTTCCAGGTGCACATCACACAAAACACTACAAAAATAGGCCTGCACTGTACACTTGTTGTTAGAGGTGCTTTGGAGTCCATGGCAGTACAAGGCTTGGACTCATTTGCAGATTTTTAAACAAAAAAAACCTTACCAATCTGTGTAATTTTAGGAGTGAACTGAAACCACTTTGATGTTGACACACCACAAGTCTCATCCATATTGTCATCATTGCTATCTTTTGATAAGACAGGTTCTCTTCTTAAGCTATTCCACATGTACAGCAGCTTTTGTTGGTCTTTCCTCATCCAGGCTGCAGTATAATCAGTATCTACACCATACTCAGACTATGGCAACTTCTATGAATCACTCTTTCAATCATCCTCTCTGGCTAGCTCTGAATGACTGCTCAGTTAGAAGGAATGTGAATGAAATTAATGTGAATAGCAATTTTAAGTTCAAGCTTGATTTCATCTATTTGCCTATCAGGTAAATAGCGCTAAGAACTTGTTCTGAGCACTGACACCAGAGTGCACAGCAGAGGCAGGCAGTTGTTGGTTGCTTTTTCCTCAGACTGTTGCCTTCAAAAGAGCAGATGCACCCATGTCTGGAATATCATAGGCCTGTGTGCTAAAGCATGCTTGCCAGGCACCCCTTCAGACACAGTCCCCCACACTCTGTCCCATCTCTGGTTTTGTGTTGTACAAAGAAAGTACTTCCATATTTTTTCTCCTTTTCTTCTATTCTTATGTCCTTTTTCAGCTTTCTTTCATTCTTTCCACCAAGAATTTTACAGCCAATGTCACCTTACCTATCTGGTGCTTATTCTCATCTGAAACATCCAGCACATCCCACAATCTCTTACCTCAAATGCAAATTGCAAGCAAAACTGTACCAGTAACAGAGCAAGAACAAGATGCTTTCCTCTCACACAGCTGATCTCTCTCCAACTCACCATTCTTATCCTGCTGTAGTGCTGGCTAACAACACAGCTCAGGTCAGTGTCATATTTTCCAGCATGAGGAATGCCTGCATCTAGGTTTAGGAAGAGCTTCCTTGCAGGACTGCCTTGCCTCAGGTGAGGCTTTTCATTAAGAGCCTCATGAAAACCAGAGAAGTAAATTAGCAGGTCGATATATTTCCGATCTTTAACTATTTCTCTGCTGCTTGCAGGATGAAGAAATACTTTGAAACAGGTCCATCATGGAAGATATTTTGTGGAATCATGGAGTTCCTGTGCCACCTGCCCTAAGTGTACCAGTGAACTGGGTCCACCCCCAGGCAAGAAAATCAGACAGGGGAGAGAAAGCAGAATTTGCACTAGCAGTCATATCCCTGCCAGGCTTTTATCTCCAGCATCTTCTGCCGTTGCTTCCCTCCTAGAACTCCACTGGTGGGAGTTGCTGTTGGAGACCTAATGTAGAGGAAGCTGTCCCTGATGATTTTTCTGCCCTGTCATCTACACTTGATCTAAGAAAAAGCAGATACCATGGTGGTTAAAATTGAAGGCAGCAGGACATAGTGTACGGTCCTGTGCCAGCTCCTGCCACCATGTATGACAGGAAAAGAAATGGGAAATGACCAGGCAAAAGGCTCATAAAGGCCTTGCCAAAAATCTCAAATAAAAAAGCTACATCTAGGAATGCTTTAAAGCTGGAATTAGTCCTTGTAAATGAATGCTGACTGGTTTCATCAATTTGAAGAGTCAGTAAAAAATAATCAGCTGTGAATTGTTTCTAAAATGAAACAAGAAGTAGCACTCGTCTGCAGGGGGGGCTGCAGCTAGCATGAAAAGAAACACAAAATGAAAATGTGGCCAAAAGTCTTAACAGGAAAACAAGCAGGCACCAAAATAAGCAGTTGTACAATATGTTGTGTAAAGGGCCTTCACTGGACAGTTCCTCATTAACAGGATATAATGTTTCCCAGTACATCAGATAAAGCACCCCAGTTTAGTGATACTCTTCAAAGACTTGAGATGCCACTGTGAATGTTTCAAGACCAAAGGCTAAAGCTTCTGCTAGATCCTAGATAATAAACACACTGAACATCTAAATTGTTATATGTCTTGGCATTTGACCAGAAAAATTTCCATGTAAAACCGTATGCTACTAAATCTGCTTTTAAGCTGATTATTCAAGGGTTAACTATGAGATCCCCTAATGAATTAATAAAACCCAGACATATTTTAAAAGCTATTGGTTCATCACAATATCTATTTTGGAGCATTCTGAATGTATAGACAATAACATGGGAATGCTTTGCAACCTATGAATAGTTTGTTAGCTGTGGTACATGTAATTTGAAACATTTCTTCCTCTACCTTTGCAGCAACACTCCAGATTTTATTAGGAATGGGCCTAATACAGAATCATGCATTCAACTCTCCTTCCCCCAAAACTGAAAGGATGCTCAAAATCCAATCCCAGGTGCACGCCCTGATTTTACCAATTAGTGCATTCAGCATGGTGGTTGCGATGCAGAACCATGGCTTAATCCAGATATCCCATTTTGCACCCTTTCCAGGTGGTAGAAATGCCTTTTACTCAGGCACCCTGCTATGGCATAAGGAAGGTTTCAATATAAAGTGTGTCAAGTTGCAAGCAATCTATGAGGCTGTACTTCTTTAGACCTTGTAGCTTATTCTGCATATTTTGTCTTAAAACAGCCCAAATCCTTTTCTCAGCCAGGGTACTGGCCAGTAGCTGATGCTCAGAGAAACTGTCCACACTGCCCTGGGGCAAACTGCATTATCCCTGCTCTAGTCAGGCAACAAGGAAGGAATTAGCTTCACCTCACTTCAGCTTTCCAAAACCTAGGTGTCTCACCTGGCCTAGTCATGCAGGCTCCTCTGAAGTTCATGGAGAGAGAAGGGATTCTGCGTGTGATGATTCATCCTGTCTAGTGCAGAATCTCCCCACAGATTGAGCAATACAGTCCCATCCCTCAGTGTTGACTCAAGAGGAAATGTAGGTAATTAATGTAGACTATATACCTATTACATGGCTAAAATAAGCTGAGACAAATCCCATCCTAAACTCTGAGAAGGGTTTCTCACCCTGGGTTTTTGTATGTACGTGCAGGAAGAGCCACACAGAATGGGCTCATTCCTCACCCCAGGCTTTTGAACAAAATAAGACATCAGCCTTACCCGCCTATTTAATCCCTCCATCGTGACAGTACACCCCCTCCAGGATTGAGTGGATGCTGCTGTCTGCCCTCCTGCAGGTGACCTGGCCACCCGGGAAACCTTCAGTGATTGCTCCCCTTCAGCAGCCTCTGACAAAGGGCACCTAGTGACAGAAGACTTCTTAATCCCTGCCTTCTAGCTAAGGGTGGCAGCACAGCCCTATTCAAGAGCCTTCCGTGGAGTTCCCACAGTTGCTCAGCTCAAGAAAGGCTCCTTGCTTAGGCTTTGAAGAGCACCTCCATGCCTGCCCAGGGGCCACTGTGTGGCCATGGAGCAGTACCCATGCCCTCAGCATACCATTGTTTTGCATCACATAACACTCACAGATGAAGCATTTATTGCACATCCATTTGGGGCTCACTATGTGGTTGAGTACCAGCTTTCTTCAGTCTGCTAAATTACCTGATGAAACCTGATTTAAAGAATACAGCTGAGAGCCAGGCCAAGCATAGCTCTTGTCAACTAGATCTGCTGTCACCTATGACTGACAAGATATTTATGCTGATAGGTCAACAGACAGAGAGATTCATTAATTTTCTTCTCCCTTGTCCCATTATCTAAGCCCCTGTGCCATCCACAGCCACTGGAGTGAATGTTCATTTCTGTTCCATTGTCATACTAACTACTGCTCTAGTTTAAGTATTCTTTTGAACCCCAAGAACAATGTGCTCAAGGCGCAAATCCATCCCGCTCCTCCATGGCTAAGTAGGGCCATTAGACAGGAGAAACAATGGAAACACAGCGGGTGCTCTGTGTTTGCTCCCTGCATGGCCGCACACAAAGACAAAAAGCGAGGAGGGCTGGATGGGCTAGGGATGGGTATTGGATACCCTGATGCACTCATTTTCCCAGAATCCCCAGATCACAAAGGAAAAGAGGCTTTCCATGGGCCTGCAGAGACTACATCAGTCATTGGGCACAAGACCTCATTGTCTGGTTTGTTTTGTTTCCCTGAACAATATGTCACATATTTACTTTCCTCTCAGAGGGCTGATGCTAGCATAAAATCTTCACCACGTTATGTCAAAATGTCAGCATGCCACATTGCCACATCTCCACATGAGGCTGCCTCATGGGCCCCACTAGGATTTCTGCATCCAATCTTTTCCCATAAGCAGTGTTTGCAGGATGTGAGATCTTCTTAAAATAGGACAAACCCAGAAATCCTGGAGCCAGTGGCAGCCCTTGCTCATGTCTCTGTCTTGAGTGACTCCATCTGGACAATCTAGGACTGCTTTTGATGGGCTGTGGAAGCAGCTGCTCCTGGTTAATATCTTTTTCACTAGAAATAAATATAAATGCTGTGGATAAAAATTCAGGATGGTCTTTCTCTCCCTTCAGTCATTAGCAAGTTTTACCTCCAATGAAGGGATTTTAAAATGGATTGTCTATTTAAGTGGCCAGCTGTATTTTAAATACCTTTAACTTTTACCAGGGTGCAGCTCTGAGAAGTTACAACTGCCTTGCTGCAACTCATGCTGGTGCACAAGCAGGTGCAACTCCACTGAGTCCCACAGACCTTCTCCTGTCAGTGATGGCCTTCGCACCTCTCCAGAATTCAGTCCTGGGCATTTAGCAGCTTCTGGCCAAGGCTAGACTACCAGGAGACTGAGGAAAGCAGAAGAGCTCAGGAAAAATACAGTGCAGCCATCACTCCGGGTGGCAGCACAACCCCTGCTACGAGGAACCAGCCCAGAGGAGGCAGATCCCACCAGGGTGATGGCATGTCATTGACCTCTGCTTGGTGCAGGGTTGGATGCTGTGCACCTCTGGCCATTCCAGAAGCTCTTCCCAATCCCCCCCCTCTGCTCTTGTCCTGGTCCTGCCCCACTGGGACAGCCTGCATGGTGGCTGTGCCAAGGCCATAGGCATCTGACTCCAGGATTTGCTCTGCCAAATCTCACATGCCAAGAGATCTGAGACTTCTTCCTTCAACTGTCTGAAATGAGCACCACAATGCTGGGCTCCTACCAAACATCCCGTGGGCTGGGTATGAGGGATGGGAGAGGAGGGACAGGTCACACAGGCAGCACATGGATCCATGCCACTCCCTGGGGAAAGGGTTAAAACTGCCTTTTACTGTTTTTCTGTGACAGATCTTTTTACTCAGTGCTATATAATATAGCCCCAAACATATTCTAAGTAGCCAAGGGCTGCCCAGCCATCTGTTTGAAGACACAGACCTTCTGAGGCAGGAGTTCCCAAAGCCTGACCCATGGGACATTTACTATGGAGCCTGCAAAGGAAATTTTTCCCCTATAACTGCAGCCAGCCTGCACTTGTTTTCTTGTGCTGCTTCAAGCCAGCATCCCAGTCATGAAAACTGACCCTTACATGACTTCTATATGAGCAAAGATGTGGGAATCTCTGATACAAACAAGGCATCTCCATCTTCTCCAGCTCTCCTCTGCTAGTCTCACCCACAACTCTGAGGTTCAAAAACGGAGAAAGATTTGGTCATCTCCCAGGTGCCTACCCTCAGTTCCAGCTACAGTTTCCAAGGATGCCTTTCATGACTATTCTCAATTTCATTCAGCTATTTCAGATAAAAATGCCAAATAACTACATTACTTTCTTGCTGACTTTCAAAGGAAATTAGGCTTTTACAGCCAGGTGCATTTCCTGTTGGTGTCCATGGCCTGCACTGAACTGATTAAGAAACTAACCCTCATAGGTGAAATACATCCATATTCATAGCCAATTTTTGTATTACAGATTTATGTATTTATTCAAAGGCACCTTTCAAAGGCTCTAATCACTCATAGCACAATAAATTAAACAACAAACATGGCCAAACAAAATCCTAGCAGTACCAAAATCACACCCTCTGGAGGAACTAGGCCAGCCCAGCACTTCTCCCTTCCCATGAGAAAACTTCCCGTAACTTCCCCGTGCTGTATTACTCACTCCGCTTTCTCATATCCTCAGTGATGCTGTTTTCCCTCCACTGGGAAAATGTTTTCCCTCCAGGGCAAGATCTAGAGAGATCTACTTTTCTCCCCCAGCCCAGCTTGGAGCAACACATTGTGGGGTAACCAGAGGGAAACCCCAGATTTGCCCCAGCATGGGACAGAGCAGCAGCCAGGCAGGCACCTGTCTCTCCTTGCTCTCACTGCTGGGGACCACAGCACTGCTGCAGCTCAGAGACTGGTGCCCAGAAAAGTGCCCTTCAGGTAGGGCTGACCCCCCCCAGCCAAGAAAATGGAAGGATGGGGCCCCTTATCCCACAAGGTGCCTGTAAGGGAGGCCCGAGGCAGCCTTGTCCCATGCCGTGGGGCAACGAACCACACAGGTTGAAGAGTGTGTTTGTGTCCTTAAAACACAAAATCCCTTAAAACATGCCAAGTATCTGTCGGCAAGTAAAACAAAAGGGAATAAAAAATGTCACAAGCTGCCCTGATACTGTGACCCACCGGAATCCCAGTGCCATGTGTACACAGGCCAGTGGGCTGTGGGTCAGCTGGGATGTTGATCCCCAGGTGTTCAGAAACCACAGCATTAAAGAAGAAGGTGTGATCAAAGAGTGAACAAAACTGAAAAACATTTTAAAATAAATTTAACCCCCCCACACTTTCTAATGTTGTCTTTACTTTTCAGCTCTGATCCGTATCCCAGCAAAGGGTTTCTGCTGAGGCAAAGCCCCGGGCTGGGTGGCTGTGCCGGCAGGGAGCTGGGCTGGGGTAGAGGTTTGGAGCTGCTGTGGCATCTGGCATGAAAAAATGTCCCGGGAAGCTGTTACATTAAATGGCCAAATCGATTTATTGAATGGCAGGTGTTAGCTACAAACAGATGGAGAACATAAAGGCATAAGCAGGCATTTGTATGGAAAAGAAGCCATCGATTTGTAGCGAGAGACTCAATAGTGATCGTTACAGCCTTTAACAGAAATGTTCTTATTTTTATGGGCTGGGCGAGGAGCGACAAAGGACCAAGGGGCAGCAGGGAGCGCAGCCCGCGGTGCCGGCGGTGGCCGTGGTGGCGGTGGTGCCGGTGGCGGTGCCGGTGGTGCCGGTGCTGGTGGCGGTGCCGGTGGCTGCGGTGCCGGTGGCTGCGGTGCCGGTGCCGCCCCAGTTGTCACGCGTCGTGGCCGGCTCGTGGCAGCGCCCGCGCGGCAGATGAGGCACGCGCCGGCCTCATTACAATGAGAATGGGCAGGCTGGAGGAGCCATGTGGCAGCAACAGTTTGCAAATCCCCCCTCCTTCTGTGCAAATCGGGAAACATTTCCAAACATTTGTACCCCAAATCGACCACATTAACACCCCTCGGAGCGGCTCTCCCAGGAGAGATGCTCCGCGCTATGGACATTTAGGCAGAAACAAAACAAGCAAGGGGGATTTTTTTCTTTCCTCCCTTTTTAAATTTTCTTCCTTAGGGGCTCTCGGTGTGTGTCAGCTCTGAGCCGATGCGCAACTTTCTAGCTAAGGGGTTTAATAGCCATCGGGGAACCCGGCTCACAAAGTGGGGCTGTGCACATGGAGGGGTTGGCGAGCACTGAATAAACGGGCGAGTCGCTAAGTTAGGGACAAAAAGGCAACCAGCGAAGCCAGTCCCAAAACGCAGAGCCAGAAAGCGCAAAGGCTACCCAGAAAGGTGCGCAAGATGCCTAACAGAGTACCCCATCCTACTGCTGCAGGCGCTGCGGGATGCGCTGCCGACGGACAAGGTCGCTAGGACCTGGATCAAGCGCGGGGCTCTGGGGTTCCGAGCAGCCGCTTTGCGAGGGGTATCTCGGCCCCCCGCGGACCGGGGGACAAAGGGGTCCGGCTTCCCAGGGAAAGGCGGCGGGGGGCACCGAGGTGCCCTTGCGCCTCTGCGGCCCGCAATGCGCTCCGAAATGAGAGCGGGGAGCGGGGAGGCCTGTGGGCCCTGAGGGTAGGGTAGGGGCGCGGGCGGCGGTGCCCCCGGGGGCCCGGGCACCTGCACCACTCCCGCGGCACGGGGCAGGGCTGGGGCCGGAGACTCTGCCCCCAGGTTAGGGGGAAGGTGAAGACGCGGGACGCTCCCAGCCGAGCTTGACCCTGCCGGGAAGCCAGGCCAGTCTGGCTGTGACTTCATGCTGCTTTAGACACCTGGTGCGTCCCGGCAGTGAGGGACTGGGAAGGCAGTGGCAGCATCCAGCTCGGGCATGTCCCCTTCCAAAACCCCGGGTGGCACCACGGCGTGGCCGGAGCACCAGGCAAGCCCTGCCCCGGCCGCAGGTACAGGTGCTCTGTGTGAGCAGAACCTTGACAGAAGCCTCGTGGAAAGCCCCCGCTGGCGGCCACAATTACCTCAGGCACGGAGCCGCCCCCTGCGGAGCGTCCCCCGTGGGGCAGGGGGCAGGTTAGGAAAGACGGAGCTGACAGGGATGGGAGAAGAGCGGGGCTGAGGCGGGAGGCGCGGTGCAGGTGCTCCTGGCTGAGTTTGTGCGGGTGATACCGAGATCTTCTCAGTCCCCCCGCTCCCGCCTCCCACCCCGGGGTCTGCAGCCGGGGAGCAGCAGGACAAGGGCGGCAGGAAGGAGCCGTGGGGGGCCCAGGAACATCGCGGGGGGCGGGGAGGGGGGGAGCGCTGGACGCCTTTCCCTCTGGAAGGAGGAGGGCAGCCTGGCACGGGGGCTCGGGGGGGAGGGAAGGCTTGGGCAGGCTGGCAACTTTCACCCGCCCGGAATTAATTAACGTTGTCTCGTTAGCGAGATGCGTTTAGCCTGGCCACGCGTATGCTGAGCCGGGCCAGGTTGGAGATAAACCGGCAGCAAATGGGGCCGCGAAAGAGGGGGGAGAGAGCCCTGACCTCGAGTAAGGGGCTTGGAGAGGTGGGGAGAAGGAAGTAAAGGCTGGGGAGGAGACGATCGCCGAGCAGGGCCTGCCACTGCCCGGCAGCGCGGGCGGGGGCTGCGGGCACCCTCTGCCGCCCCCCGGCAAAGCCGGGGGCTCTGCAGGCCCGCTCCTCCCGGCCCCCTGCCCCCGGCCCGAGGACATGGGCCCCTCGAAAGGAGCCGAGGCTCCTGAGGGAGGTCGCTGCGCTCTGGCTGTGCAAAGTAACCCAGGATGGCGCGTTGGGCACAGGAGAGAGTCCGCAGAAGTTGTGCTTCTAATCTTTTCTTGGTCGATTTTCAGGCTCAGATGTTTGATGCAATTAATGCAACTCTTTTTTTTTTTTTTTTTTTTTTTCTTTTTATCTGAACTCTGTGTGCGTGTGTGTCAACATGCAGCAGGTGGTTTATTATATTCCCCGGTTATTATTTTATTATGGGCTCTTTTTATAGCTGCAATCACAATAATGCCCTGGAGTTTCGAGGACGAGAATTCTGCGTCTGTTTTGCACCACTCACACCAGCTTCTGCTAATATTTGTTTGAAGAGGGGGGTCTCACACGTGGGGAGCTGGAGCGACTTCTGCTCTGCCGGGAGCGAGCGGCAGTAGGCGCAAACTGTGACTTGAAAAACAGTGGCCACTCAAGGAAGGCCGAGAGGGCTGGGGAGCACTTTGGGGGCTTGCACCCGTCTTGCCAGGTTTTGGGGAAGGCGGAGGTGGGAGCGCTTCCCCAGCCGTCAAGGTACATGGCGCCAGGATGGCAGAAAGGTTTGGCGAAACTGTGAAAAGCAGAGATCAGCTTGTCTTGCTTTAACCTACATTAGCTCTGGGTCCATATGGTAGATGCTGCCTGTGGATCCTCCGCACCAACGCGAGGCCCTATTCTTGCACGCCGCCCTGCTTGTGCCAGATGGTGCCTGGACCAAGTGGCCATGCGTGGGGTGGCTCTGGTTAGCCTAATAAACGTCCAATACAAGTCAAAAATCAAAACACACACATACTAACATCTGCTAGAGGCTGCAGTACCCAGCTAGCCTTTCAATACTGAATTAAAGAGCCCCACAGCCCTTCTGTTCCCCTAGGTTAGACACTCATTACCATTTATCAAGCACTGATGTTATCTGGCCTCTCATTTTATTTAGTACCGAAGCTATTAGCATCAGATTTGATTTTGACAGTTGACGCTGCTGCTGGTAAAGCCGGGATCTGGCCGGGCGGATTGCTGCAAAATTCCGAGTTCATCAGCGGTGACACATTCCTCTTTCCCACTTGTTTACAAGGCCGAGACAAAAGAGCTCCTCGTCTGTGCTTCTGCCTTGCGGTTTGTCTTCAACACAGACACTGCTCCCGTCCGTGCCCACCGAGCCCGCGCACACGCACACGCACACGCACACGCAGCCCCTCAGGAGACAGCCGGACCACTCAGGACGGAGCCAAGCCAAGTGCGCCCGGTCCCGGACTCAGCCCCCCGACATGGCCAGCGCTGGTGACCAAGAGAAGTTTTAATCCCACTTTGGCGGCGACTCCGACTCCTGGCCTGGCCCCCTCCCTAAACCCGCCCACACGCGCCCGCGCCGGTGCGATGGCACCGCTCACGGTGGCGGCCGGTGGCTCTTGTGTCCGTGGCTTTCCCTCACCTAAAGCTCTGCTATTTTACCGCGGAAGCCGTGCCCGGCCGTCCTGGCCACACTACGGATGTTTGGCCGCACGTGGGCCCGAACCCCATCCCGAGCCACAGCTGGGATCTAGGAATAACGACCACTTCGTTGGAAATGCACGAGGAAGCAGGATGGCTGGGGAAGTTTGGCCGGGGAAGTTTAACCTGGATGCGCCCACCCCATGCTACCTCGCCTCCAAACAAGCCAGATCCCCGGCTTTTCCTTTTTTATTCCCACCTACATGATCCCAAGTAAAATAAATAAGTAAATAAAGAAATGGTTATAATAAAAAGGGGGGCCTGGACCGGGGGATTAACGCTCCCTTTGGCAGAGCACAGAGGTTGAAGGGTGACTTGGAGAGCTACTCCTCGGCGCTATTCGCCAGGTGATCCACGCAGGAAAGGTCCGCAGCCTGGGCGTCG
The DNA here is from genome assembly GCF_020740795.1 of Apus apus. Taxonomy (NCBI): domain Eukaryota; kingdom Metazoa; phylum Chordata; class Aves; order Apodiformes; family Apodidae; genus Apus; species Apus apus. Next base: position 26,210,592 of record NC_067286.1, read on the forward strand.
GGCGCTGGCATAAAGGTGGCAAGACCTCATTATCATACAGCTGAGGGTTTATCTCTCCCCCCCCTCCCGCTCCGGCCTCCCATCCATTTAACAAGCTGAAATAAAAAGCCACATGAAAGGCCTTCTCTGTGCTTGGCTTTAATGAGGGACACGCGACCCAACAATGAGCGCAGGCTGCAATCAGGCCAAGGGCTTTACTGGCACACGCCAGACCGCAGCCCGGCACCGGCCATGCCAAGCAGCTTGACACTGCCCGAGGCCCCCCGCAGCCCCCGCTCCTGCCTCTCTCGCCTGCAAGCGCCTAAGTCTCCCTCCTTCCCGTGTTTTCGGGGGACCGGGACTGCAGCGGAAAAGCCGGGCTCAGTCCCCGCCGCAGCCAGCCTCGGCCACCTGGCTTCCGCGCTCCTTTGCCGCCGATTTTCGGAAAAGCGGCCTGCAGATCCCCGCCGTGCCCGCCACCCCCCGCCCCGCTTGCCCCTTTCCTCGGGCGGGTTTCGCCGTTAGCCGGGGTCAGAAGGAAGGGTGGCGGCGGCCGCCGGTGCGGCGGGTCCGGGCTAACCCGCAGCCAGCTGTTCGCCCCGCGGGCGGCGGCGGGGCCGTCCCGGGTGCCCGCCCGTCGGGCAAGCACCGTTTTACTTTTACTTTCCACCTGGGGGCAGCCCTCGCCGGGGGGTGGGGGGCAGGTCCTGCGGCTGCCCCAACCCCGCCGCTCCGGGGCCAGGGCGGGCGGGGGGACGGAAGACACATAGTGATCGGAGGGTAAAGAAGCAAACTAACTAAATAACGACAGAAAGTGGCTTTTAAACATTTCGTCCTCTATTGTTCGGCCGCCCTGGAAAGCTGCTCTGTGGAGAGGCGTCTGATCTTGGAGGGAACTCTCCCAGGGCGAGCGCCGTAAATATCTCAACAGATGCTTGGCTGGTTCGTAATCAGCTCGGCTCCGCGGCGGGCAGCGCGGCAGCGGCGGCAGCAGGGTATTAATTCTGGATACGAGGGCTCTCCGCAACATTTGGTTCTTTTTTCCAGAAAGGAAAGATGGAAAAGGGGAGGGATCGGCCGTGAGTCTGACTGACAGTTTACATAATGAGCTTGTGAGGATGCGAGGCAAGTATATAAACAGCTCGAAGGGAAGCAAGTTTTCCATTTACTGGGCGCTGTAGCACCGGGTGAAGGAGGAGCGGTTCCACACTGAGCACTCCCCTCCGCGTCTCTCACCAAACCTCCCCGGCTTTGGAGTTTATAAAGGCGACGACAGCGACCAGAGGTCGGCGGTTGGCTGCAGGATTAATTGCCAGAAGCGAACGGATCGACACCTGGATTTAACCTTCCTGTTTCTGCTGGTGCTCGAGGAATATCTGGAAGAGCAGGTTGCTGCAGGAAAATCGTCGTGACGCCTCTCTTTTCTCCCTCGACCGAGAAGCGCTCGCTTGGACCATTTGAGGAATACAGGAGGAAAAAACTAAACCCACTAAGAACTGGAGGCTTGAATAACACAAGGATGACAGCCTTGCGCATCTTTGGCTTGACGTTTCTCTTAATGATTTTGCAGCAGGTAATGGCACATCGGAAAATAAAAATAATAAAAATAAAGGGTTTACGAAATGTAAAGTGGGTGATGGAAGCAAGTGTGCATGGCAAAGCCGGGGTAAGGTCTGATTTGGCTATTTTGTGTGTCTCCCCTTTGTGCAGAGGGTATCCGGCTCTGGCGTCTTCCAGCTGGAGCTGCACGAATTCGTGAATAGCCACGGGTCTCTGGCCAGCGGGAAGCCCTGCTACCCCCACTGCAGGACCTTCTTTCGCGTTTGTTTGAAGCATTTTCAGGCAGTGGTCTCTCCGGGCTCCTGCACTTTCGGCAGCATCATCACCCCGGTTCTGGGAATAAACTCCTTCAGCATCAAGGATACAGAGAGATTTGACAGCCCCATTAAGTTGCCCTTTAACTTCACGTGGCCGGTGAGATTCCACTTTAAACCCGATCGCGATGGTGGGGCAGGAGGGCGGCAAGGGAAGGCTAATCGCAGCGCGCTGCTAATCTGTAATGTAAACAAACTACTTTCGCCTTTTAGACTTTATTTCCAGAACTTCCTTTAAAGGTAATTTTCAAAAAGCTAAAAGGCAAAACCCCAAACAAACAAACCAACCAACCAAAAGAAAAAAGGCGATCAGAAAGCGCATCCAGCCAAGAAGCACTTGGGCTAATAAATGTTATGAAGAGAAATAAAAGCGAGGGTTGGGGGGTGAGGGCTGTGGATCCGCGGTCTGTAGGAGGGAGAGACGGGAGAACGCGCCGCGGCTGCTCCCGGCGGCTCAGGCGGGTGCCGGGCAGGGCCGGGGGGGTTCCGGGGGGTTCCGGGGGGCTCCGGGGCGCTGGGGCGAGGTGGGGCTGACGCTGTTTCTCCCGTCCGCAGGGAACCTTCTCGCTGATCATCCAGGCCTGGCACGCGCCCGCCAACTACCTGCCCGAAGGTGACTGCGGCCGCGCGCGCCGGCAGGGGGCACCCGCGTGGCGGCAGCGCCCCCCCTGCCCCCCCCGTCCCCCCCCCCCGTGTCCCCGTGTCCCCGTCCCGAAAGGGTTAAGCGGCCGCCCCGGCTCAGCTGTTTACACCATCACTGCAGGGCCGGCGTTATCCCGGCATCAGGAGCCGGTCCCCAACGATATCCATCAGGGGCCGCTTTGATTCTGCCCTGGCCTAATCTCCAACACAATTGCGTTTCCTCCGGGTTATTTTTGGCGTGGGAAAGCGAGGCGGGCTGCGGTGAGAAAGCCGGGAGGCTGCCAGCGAGCCCCGGCCGCCTTTTCCTGTATTTTACACCTTGCTCGAATTCCGCCCTTTGGAAAGGAATAATGGCTTTGGGATGTTTTTCTGAGCGGAGAGGAAAAGGATATTTCACGGCAGCCCTGGTTTTCAAAGGCCCCTCCGCTGAGCCCCCCCTCGGCTGGAGTTGGCGCTCCGGCCCTGCACACCCCGCTGGGCACCTGTGTACGCGGGGCACGCCCTTACACACACACACATACCTACATATGTATCTATGCACACACAGAGGCGAGCAGGGGGGTACCCCGCTTCGCTGCCCTCCGGCGGGGCCCGAACGGCGGGTGGTTTTGGCGTCGGGGGACGTCGCGGGCGGTGTCCGGCGGTCCCTGACGCGGGCTCCGTTCTCCCTCAGGCTCACGGCCGCCGTCGGAGGAGTGGCTCATCAGCCAGGTGTCGATCCAGCGGTCGCTGTCGGTGGGCGAGGGCTGGTCGCAGGACGTGCAGAACAGCCCCTTGACCCAGCTGCGTTACTCCTACCGCGTGGTCTGCAGCGAGAACTACTACGGCGAGAGCTGCTCCCGCCTCTGCAAGCGCCGCGACGACCGCTTCGGGCACTACGTCTGTGAAGCGGATGGTAGCCTGGCCTGCCTGCCCGGCTGGACGGGCGAGTACTGCACCGAGCGTAAGTGCCCGCCGGGGCGGCAAGGGAAGTGCGAAGGAGGGGGTAAAGGGATAATGCTGCCCTCCTCGCCCCCCGGGGCTTTAGTGGGCGTCGGTGAAGCTCCCGGAGGCCTCCGTGCATTAAGAGGCATGAGCCGCTCCGGCCTCCCCAGGCCCTGGGCTGCACCCGCGGGGCGGTACCGCGGGGTGAGGGTGCCCTGGAGGCCTCAGGGAAAGTGCCAGCCCCGCGGCAGCAGGGAACCTGCTTGTCCAAGGGACCCGGGACCCAAAAACGTGTCCCCTTGTCCAGTTCTGCCAGATGATCTGGCCCTGGCTGTAGCTATCCTTGCGGCCGGTCCTTAAAACACGGTGGCTTCAACAACGCTTTGCTGTTCCAAAGCATCGTGCGGGGTAACCGGGCAGGCACCCTGGGCCATGTCATTATGCTGACCTTCCCACTCCCTGCCCAGAGAGACAAAGCAAGCCCCACGCTGGGGACTTTGCCCCCGTTGGCTGCAACTCCCGGTGCTGTGCTTCACCTCTGCGAGCATTAGCAGCAAAGGAAAAGCTAGCAGGGAAAGGATCTTGGCGGATATCCCTGAATCGGCAATATCTATTCCCAAGTTAAAGTGCTAGCAGCTTGCCCACACAAATGCTTCCACACTTCCTGCTGCCAGAGGAGAGGAGACAGGTGTGGTGTAGAAGTGGGAATCTTTACTGTGGGCATAGGGTTCCCATTTGTTTTTTTCCATCTTTCATTCCCACAAGTCAAAGATGCCTCCCCTTGCTCCTTTTCTAGCAAGAGTTGCAGGAGTTCATGTTTGTTGTATAAACTGAAAAACTAAAGGACAACTTGTCAAATGTTGGCTCTCCTTGTTCACTTCCTCCTGCCCCAGAACTCCCCATACTGAGAATTTTTAAAATAAAGCTTTAGAAGTGCAAAGCCAGTTTTCAAAAAAAAAAAAAAAATTTTTTTTTTTAAAAGCTGGCATTTCCCCTTTAAAAGTGTGTTCTGTGCTGCCATGTGTATTTATCTAAACATTTCTGCTTTTTTATGTTCTCTTTGTAGCCATCTGTCTGTCTGGATGTACTGAACAAAACGGATACTGCAACAAGCCTGGAGAGTGCCTGTAAGTAGATGGCAATTGCAATCTGAACTTCAGTTAAAATGTCACCTTGTAACAGAAACTGAAACTATTTTCCATGTCATGAATGTTTTAATTTGACTTTTCTTGTAGCTGTCGCCCCGGCTGGCAAGGCCGCTACTGTGATGAATGCATTCCCCACATAGGCTGCCGCCACGGGACTTGTAGAACACAATGGCAGTGCATATGTGATGAGGGATGGGGTGGCCTCTTCTGTGATCAAGGTTAGTTCTGAAGGTTGTGCTTGTGGCTCTAGATTGGGCGTTCCTCAGTACTGGACTAAGGAATCTGACCCATGGGATCTGGCGTTATATTTCCACAAGGTACATGTTAATGGGTGTTGAGTTTGTACCATGGGTGTCTTACATACCAGTATTTGTAGTAATTTTGGTTGAAAACAAGCAAACCTTTTTGGTACCTGCAGTTTTTATCCTGGAAAAAAACCCACAACAGTCACCTGGATGCCTGTTGAACAGGCAAGTTTTTTTGCCTGTTCAAGCTAAGTTTAACTTAACTCCCTATACAACTATAACAAGTTATTAAACAGTTTCCAGTAGCAGTAAACACCATCATTTAGGCCTTCCTTATTTTGCATACAAGGAAGTTAACTCATGTGACAAGTCTGGAGCATGAGAGAAAAATCATGTAAGCAAGAATGAAAAGTACAGGTTCCATTTTAAGGTACACCAGACCACTTCCACCTATTCAACCCACTGAATCACTGAACCGTAGCCAGCTGAGCAGTCATGTCCTCAAGGCCATATATGCACTGCTGGCACTGAGATCATTAAGTGCTCAAAGCAAGCTGTGTTTTCAAGACAGTTATAGGATTAAGATGGCGAAGTCGGAATTAAGCAGGGAAAGTAAAGTTGCAGATTTTTTTCTGCTTGTAGTTATCTATTAACCAGTTGCATTCAAATTACTCTATGGTATTTATTGAGCTAATAAAGATTTTCTACTTATGTCCTATGAACTAGTGTGCTTAACCTCTGTCTCAAATTTAAAGGGGGAAAAAAAAAGACCATCCAGCTTGGCGGATAATTTAGACAGTTTAAACTACTAACATTCATATCAAGAGAGTATGGTAAATAAACAATAAAAACTTCATAGTGTTTGTTTAAATCTCCAGGCAAAACCATCTTTTATTTCCTTCACTCCCCACAATGTGCCTCAGAGCACACTTTTTCAAGATGGGTCTTGCTGTGTGAGTGAGGTGTGACTCGTTGTGCACAAAGTGTCTCGAATGCCCTGGCTTGCTTTTCAGAGAACACACACTTAGGAAGCGTGTTTTCCAACTTGGCATCTACATCCTATTGCAGCTAATGGGTTTATGCACACAAAAGAGGCAGAGTGTACCAAAACACAGAGAAAGTTAAAATTTTGCTGTGTTTCTCAAAATTCAGAGCCCATGGATTACAGTGATGGAAACACGTTATGGAAAATTCTGTCTTTTTTATTGACAAAAGTGTTTTTGTTTGAATGTCTTTTCCCAGCTGTCAAAAGACATTTTCTCTAACTCCTGGTATCTTTGCAGATCTGAACTACTGCACTCACCACAGGCCCTGCAAAAACGGAGCAACTTGCATGAACACTGGCCAGGGCAGCTACACGTGTGCGTGCAGACCTGGCTTCACCGGTGTCGACTGCGAACATGAGATCAGCGAGTGTGACAGCAACCCCTGCAGGAACGGCGGTAGCTGCGCGGTGAGGGCATTTCAAATGTGAAGTCTTTGTGTGAAGCCAGCCCTGGTATTCCTTTTCAGATATGGTTCTGTAACAGCATAATGGGAATTTGATAGTACACAGGTGCATTACTGAGGCTCACAACTATCATACTGAACCCTTCCCGAGAGGTGTCAGGGGAGGAAGTCTGTTACAGGAGGAGATGTATCACCTAGATTAGAACTAGTCAACTGATCCTTTGGTTTCTGTGGCAGCCATTATGAGAGACTGGCAAGATCCAAGGTTGGTGAGGGAGTAGATCTGTAAAAAATAAGCTTCTCAAACCAAGAAATGTGCCAAGTCTGTTTTTTAATAGCAAATAAAAGAAAACTTTGGCTTTCTGCTGTGGGCGTGACACTAGTCAGACAGTATGAGGGCAATCAGCTGAAGCACTTTCTGTGAAACAGGCTTCTGCATTCTTCATTTCCTGCAGTCTAGTGTTTCAGTGTGTTTTCAGACCCAGTCAATGATTGATTCTGCATGTTGATAAAGCTAGATTGATTATAGATATCAAATGTAGTCTGATGCATGTTTAAAGCTAATAGTGCAAGACTCTAGCTCTCGTCTTCCAAGGCCTTAGATTTTTTCTTCTTGGAAAGACCAGACAGTTTTGTTTTGATCAAAGTGGTGGGACTTACCTATGGCAAAGCAATATCAGCCCATGTAAAGAAAAAAAGGACACTCATTCCAAGGATAAATGGCCTGATCACAGCTGTGTAGGTTGACACGCCATTCTGCCTGGGGAGGACTTCAGGGATTCCATTGGGCAGTAGTGGTGTCAGTAATGTTTTTGCCTAGTTGCCTGTAGGCTTCCTACAACTGCACCTGCCCTGCTTGTCGAGCTGTATGGTTACTCCTAAGTGCCAAGTATGGTTGATTCACAGCTCTGTCCCTTGCAGTCCAGCCAGCAGTTATTTACTCCCCAAATGTCACTTTTGCCACATCAGAGTGTGGATGAGAGGGACAGAACAGCAGTCACCGCTGACCAGAAGCATGCAAGCAGCTATTATTTGGCAGCATCAAGTAACAGTGGCCTAATGTTGTGTTTTGCAGGATATGGAGAATGGTTATCACTGCCTGTGCCCCCCTGGCTACTATGGCTCTCACTGTGAGCACAGTGCGTTGACTTGCGTGGATTCTCCGTGCTTTAATGGTGGCACATGCTTGGAAAAAGAGCAAGGAGCCAGCTACACTTGTGTTTGCCCTTTTGGCTTCACAGGGTCGAACTGTGAAAAAAAAGTAGACAGGTGCACAAGCAACCCGTGTGCAAATGGTGAGTCTTTTTATAAAAAAGATCTCGTGTCTCTGACTTGTTTGTGCTTTTCAGTGCAGAAGTGATAGAAATCCAATCTGACCTCTACTCTTCCCCCTCCCACCCTGCATTCCACATCTACCCTAATTTGGGTCTCTTGTTGGGGGAGGAGGCTTTCACTGGCATTTGCTATGCAACAAAACAATGCACAAGGTTTATCATGTGATGGAGAAGATGGCAGAATTTAGTAAATTAAATTAACTATTATATATTTAGAAGGGGCATGTTTTTAAGGCATGGTGATGCAATTAGCTAAATTAGAGGAAACCTTTAGATGCACGGTTGTTTTGGAAAATAACCTCCCTCTTCTTGAGACAGTATAAAATGCTAACTGGGGAGAAGTTTATGTTTCTGAGTGAAGTGTGTTGTAGACTAATTTTCTTTATTTTGCTTGTTTTGTGTTTTTTTTTTTCTCAGATGGTAATTGCTTTTACCTTGGTCAGATTCGCGTGTGTCGTTGTCGGGCTGGTTTCTCTGGTCAGAAATGTGAGATAAACATCAATGATTGTGCCAGAAACCCATGTTCCAATGGGGGAACTTGTCACGACCTGATCAACGATTACACCTGCACGTGCTTGCCAGGCTACAGTGGTAGGAACTGTGACATCAAAACCAGAGATGAATGTGCTTCTGGGCCATGTGAGAATGGAGGCACATGCTACAGCGGACTTTATAGTGCCAACTTTGTCTGCTACTGTCCTTCTGGCTTCATGGGCAACCGTTGTGAATTGCCAGTTTATTCAGTGCCCGTTACACTTCCTCCTAAACCAGTTCCCTGGATTGCTATATCCATGGGGGTGGGGCTGGTGGCTTTGCTCATACTGTTCTGCATGATAGCAATGGTCATCAGGCAGATGAGGATGCACCCAGAGCAGGACTTGGAGACAATGAACAACCTGTCTGACTTCCAGAAGGACAATCTCATTCCAGCTTCCCAGCTCAAAAACACCAATAAAAATAAAGACCTCGAAGTGGACTGTGGGCTGGAGAAATTAAACTACAAACCCAAGAATCATAAACTGGACTACAATCTGGTAAAAGACCTGACAAGTAGAGGGACCCAGGAAGATAAATATTACAAAAGTGAAAAGTGTTTAGGAGAGAAGTCTCCCCTCCGACTACACAGGTGAGAATGCCTTCCTCCTTCTAGTCTTTCTTAAGGCTCCTCATCTTCATGCCAGTTTAGAAGCAGATGATAAAATATGGGGAAAAAAGAAACCTCAAGGAGATAAATCTTCAAAACAAACCAGAGCAAAGCCAGGAATCTTCATACCTGGAGCGTGCGTGTCACGGCCAAGTGCTGTCCCCAGTTAAATTGCATGTGTTGAGCAGGGTGCTGCTAATATGGGTGCTGTGAAGGGGAGCAGGACTGGCTAGGTCAGTGGTGGGAGTAAAAACTGCCATTCTTTCCTCAATACATTTTTGAGGAACAACAGTTCAGGTGTGTAGTGAGTAGAAAAATAAGTACTTCACTTATTAAAAAGACAAAATTATCTGCTTACTGAGAAGAATGATAGAGTAGAAGTAATTACTGTTTTTTATATATAAAAAAAAGGCAGGTGTTCACTGGCTTATCAGTGAATAATGGCACTTCTGATATGTGTACTGAAAGTCTTGTCTGGGGTATGCCTGTGGCTGTTTCACTGAGGGATTTGATGAGCATGCTGTTAGGTTAGCCATGGCAGAAGCATGGGAAGATAGTAGCTATTTCATACTTCGGCTTTTTTAGTATGTTGTCCTGCCATCATACAGAACACCTGAAACTTCATCTTCTGCACTTCCTTCCCGCACCTTCACAGCTATCTCATTCCACCCCTCCATATTCATGGTAGGTTTTGAGAGTTAGGTTTCTTAGCAGTCAACTAATGTACTTTTCTCTCTGTCCTGCATTAGTGAAAAGCCAGAATGTAGGATATCAGCGATATGCTCTCCGAGGGATTCGATGTACCAGTCCGTCTTTGTGATAACAGAGGAGAGGAATGAGTGCATCATAGCCACAGAGGTAAGTACACACACAGGTGGACAGGCATAAATTCACAAAGTGAAGGGGTAAGTTATCCTTTAGAATTGCATCTGAGAAGTTTATTCTATTTCCAGGGATGCTTCCCAGCTTTCGCCTCCTCTTCTGTGGCCCACACAGAACATACAGTGGGGAAAATAAATTAGCAGCTCTGGTTTTATTCAACCAGAAATTTTAAGCTTAGATAAGTCAGCAGGAGATAAAAGCATAGAACATCAGCCCATAAAAATTCAGTACATTGTAGGATTATTTTCTCTTAAATAGTTAGTCAGCAAAAATAGGAGTTGTAATAATGCACAGGCCCATTGATGTAAACCCACGTTTTTTCCCATTATTACAACGGATAATCTGTGTTCTGGAGAAACAGGCAAAACCACAGTTTTCCAGGAGAAGATGGAAGGTAGCTGAATGTGTAAGTGTATAGGTGTAACAGCCATTTAGGAAATATGTCATAAGACTGTGATAATTTTAACCTCTTGGCATTTAAGCTCCAGCTATATATTCTCTAACCTAAGTTAATGCTGTTATTGATAAATATGTCTGGATTTTGATGTTATTTTGGAAAGCCAGAGGACAGATACAGGAAAAAGGAAGGGCCTAGCATTGAACTTGGAAGTCTTTAAAAAGCAGCTATGGAGGAACCAACCAGTTTTGGGGAATTACTGACCCTTTGGAAAAAGACTCAATGAAAATTAAAGGCAGTTTGACATTAACCAATACCTGCCTTCTTCAGCATAGCCATCTGTATGACTGTTTTCAGACACCAGGAAAGAGAAGCTTGCTGTGCCACACAGCAGGGATCTGTGGAGTCAGATCTGCAGGATTCTTTCTGCCTTACCAGGGTGGATATCAGTTTTCCTCTTGAAGGCAAGCTGGAACACAAGTCAACCAACAATATTAAAAGTTTAAGACTAAGTGAAAGGATTATCAAAGATACAAATGACAGCTAGATGCTTCATTCCCATTAACTGACCTAAATACTGTATCTTACTTTGAAGATCTTGCTCACCAAAGCTAGAATCCCAGATTTACATCAGGCATCTTGAGAATTATTTTTATTTTCAGAACGACAGCTCCTGAAACCTCTCTCCACATCACTCAGGCTTAATGCTTCTGCACACGAGCTATTTAACTATACCATCTGATTTTTACAGAGAACTAATGCTAAGCACCCAGATTTATAAGTATTCTTTCCCTCAGTCCAGGCAGAGAGGCTACTCATCATACAGACAACTTTTTTTGCTGGTGACTCTCTGTCTCTGGACCCAGCCAAAACCACTGAACGCCGATAGTTACACTGCAGAAATGTCTGGCCCAGATTGCTTTGGATTGACGTACTTGAAGTCCAGTTTGTTAGTTCTGCACACCCTTCTCATTCCTGGTATTATTTTATATCTTGACAGGTATAAGACTGAAGATCAGCCCATTTGCACCTCAGATTTGGTAATGCCAGTAGATGGACGTTCCTGCTGCATTGTTTACAATTCAGAACTGGATCGGACTGTTTTTAATTACATGCAACTTGCTGCTCTCAGGCGGAGGATGGAACTGGGTGAACTGGACAGACTGTGAATTTACTGAAAGATGCAATACACCTTTGTGTTCTTACTGCCCTTGTTTGAAGTTTGATACCAGAAATCTCATTGGCTATGGAAGAGGGGAGGCAGAGGGGAAGAGAGAGGGGTTTAAAATGTTGTTGTTTTAATTTGTTTTTAAAAGATACTGAGGCCAGTTCCTCATGGACAGACCCCTGGCTTTCCAGAACTCTGGTTATGGGAGGTGCCGGTAGATGAGGAGGCACTTAACTATCACAGATGTTGCCGTGGAAGGTGTGAAGAAAGACACATTGCTATGCTGGTAATGGATACAGTATAAACGAGGTCTCAGTGTTTTTTTCTGGGTTTAAAAGTGCCTAAAATGTGTCAAGAGAATCTAACAAGCCCAAACAGAGACTTGACTGCTCTTTTTGCAGTTACCTGAACAGTATTGGGTAGGGATGGTTGATACTTCCTGCTACACACCTATTTGCATCTCCTCTCTCCTGCTGCATGGACTGGAGATGGTGTAAGGGATGAGAGGAGGAAGGAAAGAGGAATACCAAATTTACATGTAATCTCATTTGGTGATGCTTTGGAGATCTGATTGACTCAAGCCACAAGATAGGACAGGATTTTTGTGGATTTAAACATTCAAGAAGGAAAATTTGTAATAAAGAATGTGTCCTGCCTCTTCCCCGTTGATAAGGAGGAGGTGTGATCCCAGCTCTGTTTAAAGCCTTACAAATGCGTTTGAAATCAATCAGCTCCTAGAACCTTTACATGCTGAGCTGTCTCAGCTGTTTTCATGCCCTTTGCACTACCAGTGATTGTGAATAGACATGACTTTTTTCTTCTCCTTCCTCATTCCCCCTCCCCCCCCCCCCCCGCCTTATTTTAACACAAATTTGGGGGTTTATGTCGTGTTTCTGAATTAGGTGCCACCTTCTACTGCAAAATAGTCTCAAAATTGCAGCTGTTACTTTCTGAAGGAGAAGGAGCAGTGTGCCCCCCCTCCCCCCCCATTTTTCCATCTGGTTGCTAAACTTCATCCTTCATCCTGGTTCCAAATGCCCAATAGCGAAGCACCCACTGAGATGCCCTCTGCCAAGACAGGTGGAGATTAGAGTTAGAAGGTTCTAGGCTTGTCCTGTTTCTTTCATACCTACCGACTGCCACACGGAAGAGGGGGAGCCTGCCCCAGGAAACCAGAGATGTGGAGAAGCTCTTTTCTTATATACATATTTACAGCAATAATGTCGGACACCCCAGTGGAAAGTGCTGTGACACTAATGAGACCGTGGGGTGGGGCAGAATGAGGAGGGAGGAAACAAGATCTCTTTGATGAAACCTGGACCATGCTCTGTCGGACAGCGACGTTCCTGCCCTTGTAAATCCTGTTGTTGGACTAGCCCATTTACTGCCTTGAACTGTGCAGACAAGACCCCTTCATAATGTCCACTACTGACCTTCTGCTCTGACCACATAGGACCATTTTGAAGATGACCTTCAGAAATCAATAATATGGGTTTTAGTTTGTCTGTTTGTAGTTTATTTTGAAGACTAGTATTTCAGTAATTTAAAAAAAATCAGAAGCACTGAACTTTCTACGTTTTATAACATTATTTTGTATATAATGTATATTTATAATCAAAACAGAAATGTAAATATGTTTATTACTTCTCATGTAATGTTTTTAATGTGATGACAAAGTTTGAATTTTATTTTTTTTTTCAAGCAATGAAAATACTTTCCTGCTACCATGAAGTTTACTGTGGTTTGTCCTTTTAGGCTTCGGGTTCCATGATTCTGTGACAGGAAAGGTTACCTGAAGCCCCAAAAGTCAGCTTGTCTGCCTGCTTCCTGCAGTCAACCCTGCATTTACATTTTGCACAACAACCGCTGTCAGCTGCTTTTATAACAGTTAACAGATGTCAACAAAGTTGTTCAGCTGTTTCTGACAGAAAAATTATACATATTTACATTGTGATATTATATAATATTTAAATATACACGTATTCTCTAACTATGGAGTGGGACTGAACTGTCAGGAAAGTTACTTTTATTAACACTTCATTCTTCCTGATAATTTGTGGCAGGGAAGATTCAGATTTAATACCATTGAAAAGTGGCTTAATAAATGTGCTGCCTTTGGGTTCACTTACAGAACAAGATATTATTACTATTTTTTAAAATCCTATTTCTTGAAATACTTTTCAGTAAAACCCTAATCTTGCCCTGCTCATGTTACTCTTGCACAGCATCTGCATCTACACATGCAAGATTGTATCCTTGTTTGTTGGATTGCAATGGGTAAAAATTGTCTTTACTTGTGGGATTAGGAGGCATTTCAGGCTTTCTCCTCCTGTGTTCCCTGGGCTACACCAGCAGCCATGTCCTCCCAGGGCATCACAGTCATTAGCCTCCAGAGCCGTTTTGAAGGACGTTCCCCTCCAAAAAAGTGTAAAAAGCACACTTGTATAAAACAATCCCAGCAGGTTCAGTAGCCTTTGAAGCACACAGAGCTACAGACAATTAAACCTCTCACTAGATCAGCTAGGTGCAATACAGCCAGTGTCTGAATGCACAAAAGCAAAAACTGTAAGAACAGGAAACCACTGCTGCTCTGTTTTAAAAACAGACTTTTTTTATTGATGTTGTTGACAAAATGCCAAAAAAAGCATCTTGGTGTTGGATGCCTTCCCTATCTCTCTCCAAAATAAAATCTAACCAAAATTTGCTAGTTTTTTTTTTAAAGAAATACAAAACAGAAACCTCACTGGTGTGGTTATTTTTACTTTGTCATTAAAATACTGCAACTAATGGTTTATAAGGGTCCCTCTGCATGTATTATTAAGGTTACATGAATACTATTTACTTTGGCTGGTTTTGATTCTCCCTCTTCAGTTCTTTTCTTAGCAAAAATTAACTTTCAAATCCCAGCCAATTTCCCTGGCTACCATTAAAATAAATTTAAGATGAAACTCAGAAATAAAAACCACCTCCCCCTCCCCAAACATTCACCCTGTAGAGCAAATTATGAAAAACAAGCCATTGACAAAAAGCCGAGCAGATGCTCCCTGCTTGCAGTCCTTCCTCGGCAATGTGAAATAAACCCAACAGATGCCTCTCTTAATTGAGCACATGGATTACATACACACATGCACTCTGTCCTGCTTAAAACACACACAGAAATCAAACAGGAAAATAGCCAGAGAACTCTTCCCAAAGCCTAGGCAAGCAGGAATGCTAAGACCAAAAAAGACTCGGCTCTTCCTGCTCAAAACGAGACAGGAAACTCTATCTGTGGACAGAAGGGAGTTAAAACCCATTAAAACCTGTGGACCTGATTATGTAGATCCCACAGGGTAAAGCAGGTACAACACATGCCTTTGTGTATCCACACAGGAGAGAGGAAAGAAAAAAACTCATCAGCTTACAAGGAAATCTGTGAATATTTACTGAAGGCAGAACTGCACTATGCAGCTACCAGAATAGATCACAGGTCCTACACAGGAAAAACAGGAATGGTGGTGCCTGCTTCCACACAGGAGGAGATGGAAAGAGTATGTGAATCTGTGCACGTGTGCACATCCCCAAGTCCTTGCCAAAGAAACTACAAGCATATTAGTCAAACACATAATGCGACCTGGATTTAACCCACATCTTCGGCCAGAAAGTTCCTTACTGAGGGCTGCTGTAGCCTGACCCCCCCAAGTGAGTCTGTCTCAGAGCCACAGTGTATGGACTCACTAGGAGGAGCTCTGAGATCCTTCTGGGCTGTAAAAGCTCAACCTGAATTTCAAAGATTCCTCTTGAGGACCACAGATGATGCCAGGACCATACATGTCCTGACAAATAATGCCTTTTCTCTTAACAAGCTTATAGAGTTCTCAGACCCAACTATACAAATAACTTCTCTCAGCATGATTTGCACCTACTGTGGCAAGATGATGGATTTGGCTTGAGGACTGCACCTAAACTTGCCTTTCACTTTTAAAAGGCTGCACAAACTCACTTAAAAGCAATGTGATACAACAACAGTTTCAAGAATGGAACTCCTGATTCTGAGAGACTCTGGTGTTTCCTTGTATCTGCACCTGATAGAAACTGTTTCCCAGCCCATTTGCCTTTGCCTGACAGCAAAGGCAAATAGAATGATTCACATCTGGAGAGAACATAACCCTGGATGTTATGTGACCTGCATAACACTCATTGCTTTATCTCTTCCACATACCATAAATAGCAATGGACTTGCCGCTTACATAGGTAGCAATGTAGTACATAACTACCACAGAAAGGCCTAATACTTCTCCATTTCTTCTGTGATTATCATGTCTTTCCTTCTGCCAATCAAGATGGAGACAGTGCTCAGGCTCCACTTATCCCTGCAGCCAACTTACCTTGCAGGTTGCTCTGCATGAGGACCAGGTCATTCCGAGGAAGAGTTCCAAGGTGCAAAACAGCACCTTGTTCACAGTAATGTTTTGCAAATACAGAGATAAATGAGGAAAACATGCAGTCTGAGGAGAGGCTGTTTGGTGATGAGATTTTTATCTGTGCTTTATGACTTATTTGTTGAGCTGTTACTTGCTTCACAGCAGTTTTGTTGATTATGTTTTTCACAAACTGCCTAGAAGGTCACAGAGGCACCATGTTTGTTTTTATACATTAAATTAATCCAACTCGTATTTAACATCCAAACAGATCTGCTAAGAGTTAGGTTTTCAGCTGGAGATGCCATCACCAGACAGAACAATATTCAACCATTCCTGGCACCAGGCAAAAGCTCTGACAACCCCTGTACTTGAACACATGGCTCCCATGATGGTTTGTGAGCAGGGTGAAAATTCCTGGTGCAAATATGAAGCACGGTGCATTTGAAATTCCTTTTCTATTAAAACTGTTTGTTCTGGTTTGGTTTGGTGGGTTTTTCGATAGCAGGGGAAGGGCCACAGGAGTGGCTCTGGTAAGAAGCTGAGAAGCTCCCACTGCTCCACAACCAGCCAATTAACATACAAAAGAACAGCTATAACACCTGAGCAGAGAGGCACTTGTGGGGAGAAGGATTGTGCTGGGGAGGAGAGCAGTGTGGGGGAAGGAGAGCGGTGCTGGTGGTTGGTGAGGAAGAAGGTGTCCAAGCAGAAGTTTCCCTGTAACCCATGGCAAGATGGCAGCTGTCCCCCTGCACTCATGGAGGAACGTGGTGGAACATTCCCTGAAGGCGCAAGGGGGGGGTGAACTTGGCCAGTGGACTTGGATTTTGTGGCCAGAGGATTTGCTGCCTGTGGACTCTGATTATGCAGCTGTGGAAGACCCCGGTGCCACGGGAAGTGGCTGTTCCTGAAGCAGCCCCTGACTCTGTGGGAAGCCCAGGCTGGAGCAGCTCCTGACCTCGTGGGAAGGACTCACGAAGGAGAGGTTCGTGGAGGACTCTCTCCCATGGGAGGGACCCCATGGGGAAGCAGGGAAGGACTGTGAGGATCCTTCTTCCTGAGGAGGAAGGAGCAGCAGGAACCACCAGCCTGTGAACTGACTCTAAACCCCATCCCCTGTCCCCCTGTGCCCCTGGGGGGAAGGAGGGAGAGAAACTGGGAACAAAGTGATTTGGGCCCTGGAAGAAGGGAGGGGTGGGGTAACATATGCAAACCCTGCTCTGTGTCTTGTCTGTGTCTGTGTGTGTGTGATTAGTGTGAAATGAAATTATTCTTTTTCCCCAAGTTGAGTCTGTTTTGCCCTGGACCTTAATCGGTGAAGAACCCTCCTTGTCCTTTGGCTCGACCCATGAGCTTTGTCCTCCTCATCCCAGTGCAGGGGGGGAGTTGAGTGAGCAGCCATGGGGCTGTTTCTTTGTTGTTGTGTTGGGCCCAAACCACAACACTGTTTAATATTTGCCTTTTATTTTCTGCTTTGGCAGAAAATGCCAAAGCATTGCCAAAGCATTTTTGTTTCTGCCTATAAACTCATTTGTTCTCTGGAAGATTTTCAGCAAAAAAACACAGGATGATCTGAACAAAATGCATTTTTTGGGGGAAAAAACCTCACACAGGATAGAAGTGTAATAATTACAAAAGAAATGCCTCTCTTTCAATGCAGCCCACCAGTTCCTGGTATTAGTTTAATCAGTATCTTCTCCTCCTCTCACATCTCCTTATAGTGCAGAGGCTCTTTTCTTCCTCCAGACCCCTTCCCTTAATGAGGATGGCACTGATTTTCACTGATTCATGGTATTTGCATTTGTCAGAAGTTTCTTAGGAGGAGATTTTTTAAGTTCTCCAAAACTCTAGATACAATTCACAATGCGTGGGCAGGTTTCTGGAGACAGAGTTCACTTACATCCTAGGAACAGGTAGAAATGCCCACAAGCTTATAATTATAAAAAGCTCCTTTTTCCTGGGGACGGCATGGTTAGAAAGCCCTTACATCAGATACACATTCTTCGTAGGTGGGGAGGAAGAATTTCCTTGCTATTCTGGCAGTTGCTTCACAATCTGCTCTCAGGCACCTTCAGCAGACACAGGTTCATCTCACCTCACTGCAGCCATCCAAGCGTGAAGCGTCTCGTTTAAGCCAACCATGAGGCTTATTTAGGGTTCATGGAGAAAAGCAGACCCTTCCAGTTATCCCCTGGAGAGGCACCTGAAATAACTGGGAGCGGAGGGTGACTCTTGGAAGTTTCATTAACTGAAACCTGACAACCACCTTTAAGACAGGTCGGGCTGTGCAAGAGTGATCCTTAGGGTGAACCTGAGGAGCAGGCAACAGCTTCCCTGAAGGGAGCAGGATGTGGATGGTTAACCCCTACCTGTCCTTGGAAGGCCTCCCCTTCGAAGGCTGCCTGTTCCCCTTTCCTGACATGCAAGATGGAGTTGGTAGCACTAACGTGACTCAGAAGGATGTTGTGAGGACTCATTCATATCCTTCAGACTCCTCGTGGCTGAGGAAGTGCCAACAAGCCTTTACCGGTCCCCTCTTATTGTTGAAACAGCCACTCAGTGTAAACAGCACCTGGGCAAGCCAGGAGCAGCGCGCAGGAGGCCGACCTCGCTCCCGCCGCCTCTCCCGCAGCAGAGGGACGCCCGCCTGGAGCTGGAGCCCAATCCAGCCACGTTGTGCTGCCATCACCGCTTCCTGTTTGTTACCTCACAACACCGTTTCCTGCTTCCTGCCTGATTACGACCCTGCCAACTGTTTTTCCCAAGCCTGACCGGCTTCCCAGCACCCTCCTTTTTGGCTCACACAATCATACACTCATTGGCACTGGCCTGGTGGCAGGGGTGCTGCTGGCTGCCCTGTAAAGCACAGCCCACTCCCCCCACCTGCCCCTTCCCTCCTCCTGCCCACTTGGGTGCCCAGCCCTAGGCTAGAGAAGTGGTTCTCACGCATCCCACAAAGTGGGAGAGGAAGCAGTGAGGTGCTGGTGACTCCCAGGGTTTGATGGTGAGCACGAGCAAGGCAGCGAGGTGCCTGCAAGGCATCTGAGTGGGGTGGATGCAGAAGGTGGTGATCTGAGGGACTCACAGAGTCCATCTCTTCAGGCATCCTGTATGTCACAGAGCTTCCCGTTCACTCAGCAGTGAACATGGCGCTGACCTTGATAAGCAAATGCTGAGGGAAAGCACTTTAAGGCACCGAAGAATAGGGGATTAACGTGATCCCCACTAGCTAGTCTCAGTGGCTCATCACCATCATGGTAGATACTCTTCCACTTACATAGCTGAATTTGCTTTCAGCACCCAGCCGCTTCTGGGTATGTCTTTCTCTACTCTATTTGGAGCCTCTTTGTGTGTGGTATTTTCTCTGTGCACCTATAATAAAGTGATGTTCCCAGCCCTGTTTCAGTACCTGAGGCAGCTGAGCCCTTTAAGTTTCTCACTGAACATCAGAGCCTCTAACACTGAGGTGAGCTCCTTGGCTTAAGTGGGAAGAACAACTTCTACTACTCTCTACACTCTTGTTTAAGCACCCAAGGTGCTTAAAGGATCCCTTTCCACAACCCCTGGAGGACTGCTGTCTTCTCGCCAGTTGCCTGACAGTGTATCTGAAGTCCTAACAGGATCCTGGAGATCTCTCAGAGACAGGGAGCAGCCTACAGGCTGGCAGAAAGCAAACACTCCGCACATCTGATTTTAAAGGGATGGGGGGCAGGGACATTTGGGAGAATAACCTGCATTTAATACCAGTTCACACTAAGGCACAGAGGAGCCTCTTTGGATCTGTTACATAGCTCTGTTACAAGCTGAATTGCCTTTACCTGCTCTCCTGCAATTATAGCAGCAATGACCTGTCACAGACAGATTAAGTGAATCCTCTTTGTGTGCAGAACCCAGTTCAGAGCCCAGCCTAGCTAATACCAGTTACCTACTGTGTCAGGTCACCACCTTTCAGTTATGAAGAAAAATAGCCTTTGCAGACATACACCAGAGGCACGTGCCCATTTAAGCTTAGCAGGATGCTAAGCTTAAACCATGAGCTGGCACTTTATTTCCTCACATCTCATATGCAGTAGGCAAAAAAAGCCCCTCCATCCTTCCTTTGCCTGTCCTGTCTATTTAACCTGTAAGTTATTTGAAGAAGGAGCTGTTCTTTGCTGTAGCTTTCATAATATTCAGGTGCTTCTGAGACACAGCACAGGAAAGATCCTGGACATCAAAGGGACAATAACTGATCTGAAAAAAAAAAAAAAAAATCCCTAGCTGACCCTGACCCTAAATGAATGTGACATATGTGTGCTTTGAACTACCTCTTTTCTTACTAAAACACATGGAAGTAAGACTGTATCACTATTAGTGGTCTGATTGCAGAACAATGTTTATGGCTGTTCTATTTGAGCACTGCTGTCTATTTGAGCACTGCTGTCAGAAATCTGAGCAGGCAATGGTAGCAGAGCATTTTCTGTACATTAATCTCATTACGGACTGTTCCACCATGAGTAACTGTGGGGCACACTGCTTGGAAGAGGCTGGAGAGGAACAGATCATACCATACACATCCAAACTGGCAGCTTGTGGGAGTGTGAGCTCTGGTGTTGAAGGAGCTCTTCACCCTGCAGCAGCTATTGAACTCACAGTTTGTCTTTAGAAAGTACGTTCATCTGTGCCAGGGCAGGGAGAGCAGCAGGAAAAGGGAGCAAGTATTTGCACCAGTTCCATAAGCCTCTCCCGCACATGAGCTCACGCAGTCTCGCAGTCCCTCGGCATCCCTGCCCAACACTGCTTGGCCAGTAGAGGTCTGTAGAGTAGTTGCAGCCTGAGGCTGCAGCTCTCGGGCTTCGAAGCTCAGGGTAGGTGGCAGAATCCGCCTGCCTGTCACAAGAGGAACCTTAACTGAGAAGGGGTGAAGGGTCTCTTGTAACCGAAAACACAGCAGTGCTGTCACTGTGCTCTCCTCTTAGTGGGAAACAGGGTAGCGGGGCCGACAGAGAGTGACACGCCCCGAGCTGCACAGCCGCAGGCATTTCTGTTGCTGCAAGCAAAGTTTGTTGCCAGAGGGCTGGCTTATGAACATCAGGACTACAGGTGCATCATCACATGGTCACAGGCTTGCTTGCCTGGCCAAAGCGCTTTTTAGAATTGGAAGGTTTTGCGCGACTCTGGGAGCGCAATGGCAAGGTCGCAAGTGACCCTGTTAAATAGCAAGTCTCTATTGCCAAGGGACACAAACTGAAGCATTGGACTTACAGCAAGAGGGTGTGTGGCACTGAAACCCCCACCATGGTGCAGACAAGGGATCAGAATGGACCCATGCAGCCAATGGGAGGCAACTCAAACATTTTCAATGAGACTGAAAACTCCTGGCCTCACCCAAAGCTGTGAGATGAAACAAAATCTTTGAGAAACCCATAGGGATTGGGGAATTTATGCCACGTCTACTTGCCTGGCAGGTGAGACACACACATTTCCCATTCACAACTACTGCCTTTAGGGAAGGGTTAAGCTGTGCTTTCACTGACATTTTCCTCTGGGGCCATGGTGACTGCTCAGGGGATGAGAGAACATATACTTCAGTGCCGTTAAACACTTCCAAGTCTTTTGAATAAGCCTGTAAGGAATTCACCCTTCAGCTCGTAATTAAGTGTATTATATCTTTATTACTAGTGTACCTTGGGGGTCCAACAGGCCACTGTCACTGCCACAGGACTCACGCTCTCCAAATCATGATCAATGCCATACAGAGACAGCAGGGTCTTCTGCATAGCTCCTACTGTAATTCTCCAAGCACAAGGCTAGGCTTGGCACATTATCAGCTCTCTATTTCTAACATTCACTTAAAAATTTATCTCCCATATATGATGTTCATGGAGTAAAGGGAGACACTGTATTTCCCAGCTATGATTTACCATAGACACAGTGCAACAAATAGGTACTTCTTGGAGTGCACTCCAAGGTTGGAGCAAGGAAAGTGGATGAGATGTGCAGCAGAAGGGTTTGTTGTTGTTGGTTTTATTTTGTTTTGTTTTCATTTTTAAAAATACCTCCTTATTCCGTGCATCCTCTTCAAATTCCAGGTCAGCAGATGATGTTGAAGAATGCCCATGAAGGATTAACCTTTATACTCTTTGGACCACAGAGGAGCTCACTTTTGATCTCTTTAAACCTACCCACTCACACTTTCTTGCAGAGAAATTTCTACTAGCTCAGGATGACATTCCTGCCAGACTTTGAATGTCATCATATGGAGATCTGCTCCCACACAGAAGGGTGCAGAAAAGATGATGTGCTAATGAGCTACCTTCTTATCCCTGCTGTCAGTTCACTGACTTTCCCTCCTCCTCCTCTTCCCATCCCCTGAACTGCAAATGTAATTGCTTTGCAGCAGCATTGCAAAGAGCCCAGTCCATCTGCAATCCTGGAATCCCTCCAGAGGGCAAAGTCTTGGCTTTGTGCTTCAAATTATCTTGTCTTTTCTCTAGAGAAGAAGGAAGAAAATACCAACCAGGGCACTGATGCAGTCAGACTGAGCAGCTGAAATGAGGCCAGCATCCCTTCTGCCATCGGACTATCCAGGCTATCCTCCTGCCAGCACTCAGCAGGCCAGGACAAGCCTGTTGCCACCATGTCACTAGAACTGTTACTCTGCTTGGCTGTGCCACTTGTGCCTGAGCCTGCTCTCCTCATGCCTTTCTCAATACATTACCTAGCACCCAGCAAGCACTATAGTATCTAAGACAGAATGCATAGCCCAACACTTAACTCATCTCCCATGTTCCACAAGGAATTTCTGCATGCACAGGGCTTGGGTGCAGGCAACCAGGGTACTCCATACTGGTTGCCACTTAACCTTGGGCAAGCCACTTTCCCCAACCACTCTTCCTAGGTGTAAAGTGGGACTCATACCTACTCATCTGCTTCCAAGAGGGATAGTTAGACTCAATTAGCCAGCGTAAGAAGAGTTCTGCGTGTTACTAGAGGACACTGATGCAATATCTGAGCCTGCTCAGGCAGGAAGTATGCAATGAATACAGCAAGGCCAACACTCTGGTTCTGTGGTGCTTGTGGTCTGCTGAAGGCATAAAATCATTTCAGGTGTCACAGTTATCAGCATCCTCTTTTAACGTCATCTGTCCACACGCAGATTAGAGCTTGCTGAGAGGCCAATGGTTCTGCTTAGGGCCCTCAGAAATGGATGAGGAGAATAAGGGATCAACAGAGGGGAAAAAAAAAACAAACAACAAAGGAGTGAGAACCCTGCATGGGAAGATAAGCAATTTGCCTGCTCAGTTTTCTTAGAGGATCCATAAGTACAACATTTAACAAATAATAGTATGTAAGTAGTTTGCACATACCAGGGAAAAGCTTTGTCAATACAAACTTGACAAAAAACAATGATACTTTCAAACTGTGTTGTTGCTCAGCTCCCTTGTTTATTAAACCCATGCCAAACTTTTTTAGCTTTTTCAATTAAAAGGGTCCAACTGAGAGCTCAATGCTGCTTTCTGCCCTGCCATTGTTTCTCAGTTTCCCATTTATAGTTGCTTTTTTATTAGCCTGGTCACTCGGTGTGAAATTACTCGTTTTCAAATCAAGTGCACTAGGTTCTCAGCAAACTGCACAGAAAAACTGGGGTATTCAGGCTGTAACTATTTTGATCTGATGTCTTTCGGGAAAAGGCACTCATAGCCACCAACTGGCCTTCCCACATGGATTTCTCCCACATTAGGGCTCTTTACTGCTCATGCTCAGTCATCTAATGCAACCTTTGCTACACGTATCACCAATACTTTAACGTGCCACAGTGAGCCTTCCACTCAGGTACCGAGTCCTCTCACCTCACAGTGCATGTCAGGATGAGCAATATCGAAAACACGAGGCTGTTGCACAACCATACCATGACACCTTTCTTCCATTACCACCAGCACAGTATCTTGAAATTCCTTTTTATTTGCTCTCAGAATCTTCCTCTACCAAATACATATATAAAGAACAGCCAAAAATAGCTCAAAGAAAATAGGCAACATCTGTTACAGGAAAGTGGCTAAAGTTTGACACAGGGGTTATTTCTTAGGCTAAAAGTTTCACAAAGGATTCCATTTAGTCTATTTTTGACTCTTCTTTGGTGCAGAGCTCATTACCATGACAGAACTAGAAGACCTCACACCTTCTGATGCTTGAAAGAAGACAAATGGCAGAACTTTGCATTCAACTTACACCAAGTCACCCGGGCTTGAAGAGAAGAGACAGTTCTTGGCTTAGATTTGCTTTCTCGTACTGCTTGATTGCAAGAAATGCGGCACATAGACTTTGCATTAGATGAAGAGAGCCCTCTTCAGCTACATTCATCACCACTTTGGTGAAGAATCCTTGCTGGTGTTGCACTTAACCTGCCAACCCCTGTATCCATCCACAATCACTCGTTCATAGCCAAGCCTGTGCCATGCGACAGCTGTCTGCTCCACTCCCCTTCGTCTGCTCACACATGGAAATCCAAGTGCAGAAAGCCCAGGGCTCTGCTATGCTGCTTTGCATTACGCAGCAGTGCAAACTTGGAAAGCCAGTTGAATGAGGCAGCTAAGGGGAAAAAGGACTGCTTGGAGGTGAGTGTGCCTGAAGTGCAGGATAGGAGGGGAATAGGTGATCAATGATTCAAGTAGAGCTGCAGCATCAAACAGTCCCTGGACAACAGTTTGATCACCTCAATCATCTCCAGAATCGGAGAGAAAAGACACTGGCAGATTTGAATGGATCCTTCATACCTCTGACTCTCAAGGCATCAGTTATGCATAGACTCACACTCAAATTAAAGGAATCATTACTGATCTTAGGCACAAGATTAAATTCAGCATCAAGTGATTTGAACATGTTCTTAGCAGTCTTTGCCCAGGAACTTCTGATAATTTTGATCAATTCTTGCTTTGCTAAGATCCTTATTTTCTTGTGTAAGCTTTAAAGCATAACATTACAAGTGCAGATGGTCAGCCCACAAATGGGCAGCATGGTGACTGCCCTTTCCTGTTTGAAGCAGTGAAATATGGAATAAAGCTAAAATGTTGGCATTAGCCTGCAGCGGCAGACTTTAGGAATAAGCGTCTGCCAACTAAGATCCTAGAGAGCAGAACACGGCTGTCCTTTCTCCCTGCATCTGCCTCCACATTAGGCCTCTCTGACCCAGACAGTGCCCAGGCACTCCAGCTGACATTGCAAGCTACCTGCTGCCAGAGGCTGAGGTCTTGGCAGGTTGTAACCAAGGGCTATGGGATTAGAAGGTGATTTTAAAAAAGAGAAAATCATTATCCTAAAGAACCATTAGCCTCTTAAAGGGCTATTAAGCAACAGCCTTCCTATCTTAGATGGCTCAGATTTCCTAAAATGGGAGTAGTAATAGAGAAGACTAAATATTTTGGAAAGCCCCCACTATACTGCAAGATGACATGTATGTGTACCCCACAAGATTAAGAAGGGGCTGTGCATTCCCAGCACTGCCGAGAGCAATTTCATATTCATTAGAAGCTGGAACACTATCAGCTGCACAACCACTTTGTTATAATTGTCTGGGAGCTCTGGGATAAGAGTATTTATTTTCTCACAGGAAAGATGGACTCAAGGAACTGGTTTCTATCCAATACGCAGGTAACAGGACAGAGATTCTTTCCTCAACAGTGAAATCTGTACCAAGGTGGGGTTCCCACATCTTTGAGGGGTTGAAATACAAATGTTAGTTGAGAGTTGTGAAATCTTATACTAAGGATACCGTCAAGGGAACATTTAAAGGTTTTTCTTTGAAATGGAAAGGGGAAGATACCTATTTAAAAACCCGACATTGTCAGCTGTTGTTCTGGCACCAGCCTACTGTTTGCTCCCACCTCACAAAAATCTGGCTGTGCTCTCCTTAGCCTGCTGTAACCTCAGGCTATGTGTAACACCAGAGTTAGTAAACAGGTGGTGACGATGCCTCTGCTTGTGTACAGCATTCCAGAGGAATCATTACATCACATACCAGTCACTCAGGCTATGATTGTGATATTCCACTGACACATCAGTCATCAGCCTCCAGAGTGCAACCAGAGTGCCTGCAGCTTTAGTCTGCCTCAAGAGAAGATTCCCCATAGTCAGCACTGTACAGCTCACTGCCAGACCTCACACTAGCCATGAACAGGGAGGGTGCCCTGGTAAAATGAGGATCCAGATTCATTCAAACTAGATCCCACTTCACCTTGTATTGTTATGACTGGCTGGGTAGCTCTGGGGAATGAGTGCTGCAAATGACATACAGGCAATACAGGTGATAGAATTCAGATAGGATTAATTTAAGAAGATTACTTATAAAAAAGCATGTAAGCCACAGCAGCCTCACTTCTCCCTCTTCTCCATCTCTCCTCAAAAAAGTCCCTTTGTTTTTCAAAAGCCCAATAGGCCCAGATGTCTATGTCACTGCACCCACTCAAGCCAAGGCAGATAAACTGCACTTACCTTCTGATCTGGTGACATTGTTGCTGTCACCACACACAGACAGACATAACTAGGCAGGGTATTTGGCACTGAGAAGATACCACAGCACATCAAACTGCCAAATAGCTGCTGAGAGCTGACAATAGATGGGGATGAGCAACAAGGAAAACTCTGGCCTTGGTATAAATAGATGAAGATAATTAATTCAGCATAAGCTTAGCTTTTGCTCTTAGGTAAGTTCCAAAAAGCTCAGTATGTAGCAGGGGCTGAGATAAGACAAGGTTAGGACCATGAGAAGAATTTACCTGCAACAGAGAGTTGTTACGGCAGAGCTGGAAAAGGTTAGTGCCAGGTCAGGATCAATAGGAGAACCAGAGCAGATGAAGATAAACAATCTCATTGGGAATGTTGATAGGCCAAAGTCAGCCACGAGAGAAGCAATGTCAGCACATGGTCAGTGAGTGCAGGAAAAAGTTCAGCATATGCCACTGCAGCTACACACACAGTTATCCAAGCAGACATGCAAACAGACTAACAGTAAATACCTTGTTCTGCCAATACTGGATGCTGGTTTTGGTCAGAGGATTTAAAACATTGGCAACATGACAGCTCTTGAGGGAACAGAACTGTATTTGCTGTACTTACAGGTCATGGATAACTGAGGAACTCATAAGCAGAGCTCAAATGCCTAGTGATACGAACTAGCCAAGACCTTGGTCACTGCCAGTTTACATCATTTTGCTGTCAATCGCTCAGCTACTGTGCGGTCCAGCACATGTCTCTCGGGTCACTGTGTTCCCTGTGCAGATGGGGATGCAGTGTCACATGAGTCACTTTCCTGTTGCCTCCCAATTAGGAGCATGGACCACAGAACTGCACTGTCAACACTTCCCACGCACAGCTTACATGACAAGGATGTGCATCAGGAACACCTTCCCTGCACCTAGCAAAGCTGTTGAGTTATCCTTCCTTACTGTGCATTCAACCAAAAGGCTGTCAATGGCCACCTGACATTGCACTGGGAGCAGGGAAGCTGTAACTGGTTAATGGACTGTCTGTCCAGGGCTGCAGGAGCCCTGCTTGCTTAGGCATTCAGGCACAGCACGGCAGCACAGCCACCATTTCATGCAAAATGCATCCATGCCTTATTAAGCCCAGGGCAGAAAAGCCTGTGGGTAGCAACTTCTTGTTTCTGCATGGAGAAGGGAGGTGAAGTCAGTGCCTCCAGGTACAAGCACATCTAGGTGACACAAAGCTAGGGCAGAAACGCCAGCCGTCACAGTGAGCCCAGCTGGTACAGCCACATGGTCCAAAACTCTCTGCACTGACAGTGACATAAATCATGAGCAGTAGAGGTGGAGCAGCCCAGAGGCTCCCAGTCTTTGTACGTGCCTGGAGTCAACTTCTCCGAAACACACCCCCTTGCACAGTGCAGCCACAGGGAATTCACCCTAATTTATGCTGATGATCTGACTCACCCTGTTGATCAGCCTCTCTCTTTGCAGCTACTAAAACAGCAACCTTGGCCAGGCAGCCAAATGCCTGAAGCCTGACCACTGGTGTTCCTCCTACCTGCCTTCTGTTACCACCACAGCCTGTGACTCGATGCAATCTGCCCTCACAAACCTTCTCGTTCCATCTTAGTGCAGGACAGCACAACCATTCTGCCACATGGCCCAGTTTTTTCACATGAGGCAGAAACGAAGCTTATGCTCCCCCCCAAAATTAAGACACACATATAGGTGTTTTTTCTTTTTAAGCCAAGCCCAGACTTCAAAGAGGCTGCAACCAGAGTCATTGACAGTCTGGTATCTGACCATAAACATTACACCTTCTCTGAAAAAGACAATTGTTCTGTTTTACTAGAAAAATTCCATTCTCACATGGGCTACAGCTACACTTTCTGACCTTTCATTATAGAGGGCTTGAAAACATCCTAACTCCTAAACTGAAGGAGGTTTACTGTTGAAATAATTTTATCTTCATTATCTTTCATAGTTTTTAAGTATTTGAGAGTCATGATATCCCCATGATGGAAGTGATAACACCAAGCTTTCAAATGCTACTACAGTGAACTGCCACTTAGGTTATGAAGCATGGAATGCACCAGGACTACCCGGGACAGGTCACAGCCAACACACACAACAGCTCTGGTCCAGGTAGATGCTTCTCGTGTTTTGATCTTGTGTGTGGTCGAGCGTAGGAAGACAGTGCCAATTCCTGGCCGTACCAAAAGTCCAACAGCTACTGATTAATTGTGAGTACTCTCAGCTGTCCCATCATGCAAGTTCTTGCTGACCCCACATGCAAGAAGGTGGCAGGCACTTGACTTCATAGAGCAGCATGACTGGTACTCAGGTTACAGGCAGCAGCATATCCAAATTCAGAGAGATGTTCGAGAACTGGCCGCTGGCCCACAGCATGGAAAGGATGGTCTGGACAGAC
The DNA here is from genome assembly GCF_020740795.1 of Apus apus. NCBI lineage: Eukaryota > Metazoa > Chordata > Aves > Apodiformes > Apodidae > Apus > Apus apus. The sequence goes on from NC_067286.1 coordinate 26,239,072, forward strand.
TGCGTGGCAGCACATGTTCCTTATGTACTTGTCCTCCAGACTGAATGAGAGTGTTTCTGTGGGACCTGCACATAGTCAAGTCCTCCATGCCTGTTATGCTGGCACTCTGCTTTGTCTTCTGGGGCAGAGAGACAGCCTCATCTGACACACAGATGCTCTCTCTGAATTAAAGAGCTGGCAGAATTCAGTTATCATTTTTGCCAGGGCACAAGGAAGACAGGCAACACTTAGCAGGTGTGCGAGTAATTTCTTGGCTTATTAAGCATGTTTTTTTCCATAATATTTTGTTCTAAACAGATAGCACTGTGCTTTCAGAAAGGTGATGATCATTGGTGCGTTCTGCTCTTCATCTTTGGGAAGAGCACCTGTAATTAGAAAGGACAGATCTTTAGATCTGCTGGGCTAATCGCAAAAAGATTCAGCAGACCTAGGTTACCAAACTAAAGAGAGAAGAAAACTGGGTTTTATTTGAAGACAGCTGAGAACTAAGGGCCAAAAGCTTAAGTGGAAATTATTTAGGAAATCACAAAAGGAGTGGAGTTACTGTTGAGCCAGAATCCATCTTATTAATACCACAAAACCAAACACATTAGCTCACATGCAACACTTCTACAGCTATTTTTCAAACTACAAACTGTTCTCAGTATTGGTGCCAGAGGTACTAAAATATAAAGGCAAATATTTTCAGCTGTTTATTATAGGTATTCTCCCCAGGACTGCAAACTCTCTTCAGACAGAGACATAATCTCAACATCAGAATGCAAAATTCCACCTAGTGTGGTAATTTTTAAAGCAAAGTCTTTCAGTATTTGCAACTAACAATAATCTGCTTTGTGTGAGATATAACTTCACGACCATTTATAGTTTTTTGTCACAATAACCAGAGTTTTAGTAATTCTGGAAATGAGTAAATCTCATTTGCTGATACAACAATGTAAACATTTTGTCATCCTCTGCATTAAAAATCATGTTAGCTAGCCCAGCTTCTTGCAGCAACACTCAAAAGTTCAGAAGAATGAAATGCAAGTGAGGCATACTTACACATTAGGAACTGTAAAGGAAAAAGGGCCCAGTGAAGCAGCAGCTTCTTATCAAAACAGCTGCTTATCTCTCTTTCTCCACACTGATCTGTAAGTCCTACATGGTGAGTGTTTTGTTACTTTGATTGGACACGTCACACACACATTTTCCTGCTCTGCAGCAATCAGGAGTCTAAACAGAAGCACTTTTACTACCCTCCTTTTTTCCTTGATAAGGATTTGGATGAGTGGGTAGCAGGTGGGTTTCCTTTCTCTCTCAGATGAAGACTACTAGTGGCTGCTGAAGGTGCAAATCATTCCCTTTGGCCACAGCATGGAAGGCTAGAGATACCAGGGGATTGGCTGCTCTTCTTACAGTAATGCCTGCTGGGTTCTACCCACTGGCTGGTAGTAGGAGGATTTGGTTCCTTTTTGGGCTGCTTAGCCTCATTGCAGACTTCACCCTTATTCCCTTGCTATAGGCATTTCTCACATCTCTTTAGTTGTGTAGTCTATGGGCTTTGTTCCCAAGGAGGCTCTTCTGCTGTTACTACACTTGGGAACCTGCTGCTTCCTGTCTTCAGAAAGCATGCTGGTTAGTTCTAGACTTTCTTAAAGCTTGGTGACAGATCTTGTACCTTGTTCCTCTGCTGGCAAGTAGAATGTGAATTTCAGCCTCCTTCCACCCTTCAAAATTCCAGATGATGCTGTAATGTCACCTTGTTTGGGGTTTCTCAATAGTCAGTGGGTAAGATGGAGCTTCAGGGTTTGCATTTGTTCTGCAGCTTCTGCTTTGCTGTTAGTATGTCAATCAGATATTTCAGGACACCCAGTTTGTGCCTGTCTGGGGCTTTGTGTTCATTCTCCTGCTATCTGTGTCTTTGGTTTAGTAGAAAATTAATCCATAACATCTAGTCCACAGAGAAGCAATTCTTGGTATGAAGACATAAAAACGTGGGTGACAACAGCTGCAAGCAAGTCAAGACAAAGCCTTATTGTTGCAGAGTGATGAAGCCTTTCCAACACGGCAAATCTGCAGAAATTCTGGAGCTTGACTCCAACTCACTGAAGCTACACTGGCTGTTTCCTGTGATGCTCCTGAAATGGGAACTTTCTGCTCTTCAAAAATGAGCATTGAGTGGAAAGGCACTGTAAGTAATAGATATAATGACATCCTACAGTACCTGTTGCAGTTAAATCTACATAAATTAATTCTTTTTCAGTTGCTGGTTCTTCATCTGAAGGAGTGGAGCATGCTGCTCTGCAGGTTAGGATATTATTTTCAATCTTCAGGCTACAACACTCGTGTCCAGTTAATGCTCAAGTGCTTTTGTGCCAATTCATTTCGAGTAACAGCTCCCTCCTCCTCCTCTTTCTCCCACTCATTAGGATAAACTCTGTGATGTAAACCAGTCCTATTTCCCCATTTACATGTGTCCAGACTAAGCAAGTCCAACATCCTCTGGGAGGGAGGGCTCTTCATCCACTCCATCAGCCTAATAGCTCTTCCCTGTTCTGTCCATACTTGCATCTTTCTTTTGAAGCGTAAACACTCTTTTAGCTGCAGCTTCAGTGGGGTATTGTGCAACAGCACTAACTCACTTTGGCAAGTGTTCCCCTCCTGCAGCCACACAGGTGTGTTTCAAAAGAACAGTACCCAGCTAATGTCCCCCAGTTTTTCTCTCTCATCTGGTGCAGTCCTCCCCCCTTTTACAGTTCCTGACTGCATCTCACCTAATAACTTGTCATGCGTTACTCTAATACTTTGCTGAAGCCTAAACAAACTACACCTACTGCACATTCTCTTCCCTGTAAAAGCCAGTTATCAAAGACAGTTGTGAAGTTAGTCTGCAGTGAAATGTTTTGCTAAGCCCATTGTGTATTTGAAACAGAGCATTAACCAAACGCTGACTTCAAATAGTTAACTGCTTGTAGGGTCTAAATTTCTCATCTGGGCCTGCTGATAGGGAGCTGTAAAAGCCTTTTGTGTGAGGTTATCTGTAGTTTTAGGGAAGAAATACAAGAGTCCTTGAAGAAGAAAGAAGCCACTCAACTGCAACTAGGGATGCCTGCTGTAACCAATTCCTCTTCGGAGTCAGCAGAGATAAACAGGAGAAGAGACAGAACTCCGCTAGAGGTTCCTGTGAGGAAGAGTCGAGGATGAAGTAAATGACCCCCAGACACCCTAATGGACTTAACATGCATGCAATAATGGGTGGATACTTATGTAAATGATTTATCGGGAAACTAATGAATATGTAAACTGTTTCTTAGAAATATTACACATAATTAAGTATCAGCTGTGAGGCTCACATATTTTTGGAGGAGCTATCCCCTGTGCGTCTGGCGCCATGAATAAAGAATACTGACTGAACAGTACTTAGACTGTTGGGTGAACTTTGTTTCATATTTCAACTATACCCTGAGTTATTCTTTCTGTCAAAGCACATAACTGAAAGTTTTTTGTGTTATTGAGGCCAGGTTAACAGGTCTTTAGTTTGCTACATTGCATTTTATTTTTCATGTCTCAAATACAGGCACTTCTTGCTGTTTTCCAGTCATGTGGTACCTGCCCTGCTTAGATATATTTACATTCCTTGCTAATAAATTCTTGGTTTGTATCTGTTCTTTCACCTCCTGTGACACTAGCACCAGGAGTTTTTAGAACTGTGCTGTTGCTTCAAGTGTGGTAATTTTAAAAGCCTCATAACAATCACCATCCTGTCACGTCTTCAATCACGTCTTCTATTGCTTTGCATCTAAGCTATTTTTAGTCTTGACAGTCATATGGCTGCCTGTGCTCTCTCTTCTTATTTGATCCTCTTTTTATTTGACTAAAAAGCTGTCTGAGTTTTAAACTCTCCGCAGTGTGTAACTTACCATTAACTTGTGCAGTTCTTGCCTCATTCCACAGTAAAGTGCCAAAACAGACGTTTCTTTGTTGCATTTTCCCTTTCCTGTCCTGTATGAGATCCCTAACATTTCCTAAACCCTTTCTGAAATCAGCTGGTAATTTCCTTGAACACTTTTCCTTCCTTGCTTAGAATGCAAATTCTAGACCCCTTTCTACCTCTGACTTAAAATTCTGAGGGCCTTCCACATTTTTGTCTTTGGACTCTTCAGCCTACCTGCTTGTATTGACCAGGTTTTTCTCAAATCCACTTTGTTAAAATTTTAGATATAAACCCACTTTTCTTCTCTTTGAAGTGAAACTAAATCACCTCCTGAACTGAAGCTAAATGACATCGCTCAATCAGCCCTGACAAGGTGCTGACATTTACAGTCAAGGCTGAGGTTCCCAGCTCAAGCCATGTGAGCCCATGGCCCCTCTGCCTGTGTCTCACCTTGAAGCTGCCAATGTGGACATCCACATGACTCTTCAAAACACCCTTCTAGGTGTCAGTGCAGTGTCTGGGGAGCAAAGTGAGCCCATGGGGAGTGAAGAGCAGGGAGTTACACTGCAGCAGAGGGTGAGCTGATCTAGTTCACAGCTCACAGTCTGGCACTCAGAGGAGATCCTCCACTTGGGATACTGTGGGATCCAGCAAAAGGGGTTTCAAGCAGGTAGGTACTTGGCTTATATGTGCAGTATCCAATTAGTTCATCCCTCAAGTTGTGCTCATAGCAAGTGTTTGGTCAACCCTCCACACTAACTCCACAGTCTCTGCTCACTACATCTGCCTTTAACCAAGATAAAATCCAGTCTGAAACTGGAGTTCTGATTTATTATGAAGAATGTTTTTATGGACCAGTGCTGGGGGAAACCTCATTATTACTCAGCAACATGCACTGTGACAGAGGGGTAGAGTGACCAGAGCAATGGAGGCCACCTCCTGCCAGCAGGGTCGACACTGCCCACCAGCTTGAAGTGAGAACAGGAGGGTAAGTCAGCAAATGACCTGGATGAGGGAACAGAGTGTACCCTCAGCAAGTTTGCTGATGACACTAAACTGGGAGAAGTGGCTGACACACCAGAAGGCTGTGCTGCCATTCAGTGAGACCTGGACAGGCTGGAGAGTTGGGCGGGGAGAAACTTGATGAAATTCAACAATGGCAAGTGTAGAGTTTTGCATTTGGGGAAGAAAAACGCCATGTACCAGCACAGGTTGGGGGCTGACTTGGTGGAGAGCAGTGTAGGAGAAAGGGCCCTGGGGGTGCTGGTGGACAGGAGGATGACCATGAGCCAGCAGTGTGCCCTGGTAGCCAAGAAGGCCCATGGCATCCTGGGGTGCATTAGAAAGGGTGTGGTTAGTAGGTCAAGGGAGGTTCTCCTCCCCCTCTATTCTGCCTTGGTGAGGCCTCATCTGGAATATTGTGTCCAGTTCTGGGCCCCTCAGTTCAAGAAGGACAGGGAACTGCTTGAAGGAGTCCAGCGCAGAGCCACAAAGATGATTAAGGGAGTGGAACATCTCCCTTATGAGGAAAGGCTGAGGGAGCTGGGTCTCTTAGCTTGGAGAAGAGGAGACTGAGCGGCAACCTCATCAATGTTTACAAACACATTAAGGGCGAGTGTCAGGAGGACGGAGCCAGGCTGTTTTCAGTGATGTCCAGTGATAGGACAAGGGGCAGTGGGTGCAAACTGGAACATAGGAGGTTCCACATAAACATCAGAAAAAACTTCTTTCCTGTGAGAATGACAGAGCACTGGAACAGGCTGCCCAGAGATGTTGTAGAGTCTCCTTTGCTGGAGACATTCAAAACCTGCCTGGACACGTTCCTTTGTGATGTGCTCTAGGTGACCCTGCTCTGGCAGGGGGGTTGGATTAGATGATCTTTCAAGGTCCCTTCCAGCCCCTAGGATTCTGTGATTCTGTGAAAAGCATAATGCAGCAGATCGCTTTGGTGTTCAACAGTTGAAAGCAAAGAAGTTAATGCTGGGTTTTCTTCAGAGGGCTTTCTGGACAACTACCAGGCCACTGGAGATTGATGCTCTTTGTATCTCTGATTATTTTTTTTTTTTAATTATTTTTTTCCCTCACATAACTAGTTCAAATACAAATTAAGTTTGTTGTGGCTCACATCAAGTTTGTCATTGCCATCTGTGGGCCTTTGGTAGTCTCTGGGATATGAATCAGGCACACTGCAAGAACTACCAATACAACCGACAACAGCCAAAGCAGTGGCAGCCATAGGGACTGAACCTGGGGTGGGGCAGCAGCAGCTTAAGTTCTGCTCTGCAGAAGAATCCCTCATACTGTTAATCCTGTGATTAGAGTTGACAGACAGGCCACCGAAAGGAGGAGACTGGTTTCTTTTCTTTGTTTAATTTCCACCTGAATGGTGCTTTGTATGCACAGTTTCCGGGTTGTCTTCGATATGCAGACTTTTGTTTTACCTTCTGGCTTTCTTAGAGTACTGTATCTATTAGAGTTTAGGGTTGTTCTCCTTAAAGTAACAGAATGTCCTTTGCCATTTTTTCCCTTCTGTTTGCTGGATTTAACCCCATGAGTTAAAACATTTACCAACAGAAGTGCACTCCCTTTGGATGCTCCAAATACACCCCTGCCTACTGTTCCATACATTATTGATGAACCCCAAGCTTTGACAATGCTACTTCAGTATTTCCATGTTTGAAACAAGGATGACTGCATATTTGTATGGTAAGTGTTCACATCTGAAGGAGATTTGTAAATGCCATAAGAACTGAATTTAATACAGAGAAGTGAGTAAGACCTTTGGTGATGCACAAGGATATGGCATTGTGAATAAAGAGATTTACATGTCAGCGGTGTTATTTGACCTTCACCTCCAGTTGCAGTAGCTGTGTTCTTTACTGAAGCCTTAAGGAAAACTTATTATTTTTAGATTCTTCTGTCTGTTCGCTATGGAGAGAGGAGAGCAGTGCCAAGATGGAAAGGAACTGGCAATCCTCTTGTCCTGAGCCAGTATTCTCTGAATAGAGCAACTTTTGGTAAAACCCACTGTGTACCCTCAGCTTATTCATGCAAGTAAGAGCCTGAAACACAAGATGAAGCTAATGGCAGTTTCAATCCACTGCAATGTGTCATGCCAGCCCTGTTGTTGGTTCTTCTGGCTGTGGGCTGATTCACCACTATCCTGAAAAACAGGCAGCCCTGGCAGGGTTAGTCACCTGGCACTAATATGGGAATGCTCACTCTGGGGAAGCAGAGCATATACTGCTGAAACTAGCTCCTCCTTTTCCCGGAACCTGAAAAAACTGCATTTCAGGATGTAACAAATAAAGCTACAATTGCCTTTTCTCCTTTCTGAAGTTTTCTGGGCCAAAATAAAAAAATCTTAATGCTGTTAAGAATTTTTTAAAATTATCATTAATAGAGTATGACCATTCTCTTCCATTCCTTTCCCTCTTAGTTATTTTTAAGCTGCATGTTATTTTACATCTCTTTTTGTTGTACTCCTGAATCTACATCATGCTCCTTAACAGTTAACTCCACCACATCCTCCCTCACACCTGTTTGAGCATTCCTGTGGCTGAGCTTGGCAGGCTGTACTCTTTGCCCTACGAATGCACTAACAGACACTAAATCCTCTCCTTAGCATTTACCTGCTTAACTTACAGCTGCATCTATACCATCTGCAAGATACCTGTTCTGCTCAGCCCTTCACCCCTGGTGATTCTAATGTTCTTTGGTTTGTTTAACCAAAGTACAAAGAAGGTACATTTAGTAAAAAGAAAATTATTAATGAAAGCTTGAAACAAAAAAAAAATTCTTAACCTCTTTCTGTAGATGTCACAGCTTCAGTAACAGTTTCCCCCCAGGCTCCTAATGATGAAGAAATATTCCAACATCTTTACATGAGAAAATCAGAGATGTGACTTCAAAAGGAGCTTCTAACCTCATGCCTAATTGCTCTGCATGTAACAGCACTGAAGGCAACAGAGATCTGTAGCTTTTACCTGGTGGGATCTGAAGCTGGTCCCCTAAGGTTTTTGCTTTAGGCATTGGAGCTCCATCACAAACGAAGCAGAGTCCTTCAGCAAGGTAAGACACACAATTGAGACAGCTCTGCAAGAGAAAAGAGCAGTTTTTCCCCCTTCAGCAAGCATGCAGTCACTTCCCAGTGGCATATTTTTTATTTCTTTAGCCAATTTTCTTCAGCTTGTACTAGCAGATAGGAAATCTAATGCTTCATTTGTAAGATATTCATAATCTGGCACATTTCTTGGATGGATAAAATTTACATGCTGGGGAAAGCTGAAGAAAGGGGCTACTTGGGTTTGTTGTTTTTTTTACTGGTATCACTAAGACCAGAACCTAGCAAAAGCTTCTTCAGCTTATCTTTCAGACACTGATTTTTCTGTCACTCTTTGTGCCCTTGCTTGATAAGGGTGATGCAGCTACAGCCAAATATTTTAATGCTTCCATTAACTACATATTGGCGTTTTGCTCAAATTTCCTTGATTTTAGCACAAGAAATTTCCAGAAATAAATATGAAAAATACATGCTGGCTGCAATAGGACACACAGGACTGGTTTTGCTCCCTTGGAAGACCACATTGTTTTAGCATTGATAAACTATGTGGCTAAGGCAGGAGTCTTGTATCTTATCAGCCCAGATCCACTGAAAGACTGAAAACACAAGACTAGAGATTTATTTTTTGTTTTGCCAAGCAGAGATTTGATACATACAGCTAAGAACAGCACTTTCTAGAGCACTTTCTTGTCTGTTACTAAGGCCTCTGAGTGTGGCAGCTGTTCAAATGGGATGGATTCACATTCTGTCTGTGGAAAGGGACCTATGGAGAGGGAGTAAGAGGCTGCAAGCCTGTGACATCATGGGTGTGCAGTGTGAAGGGCTGGGAGAACACTGGCCAGGCCCCATCCATACCTTTGAGCCTGAGTAAGGCAGACAAGGTGGCTGGGAAAAGCGCAAGTGGAAACAAAAATTAAGAAGCTTTGGGCTCTGTTAAAGCTGACCTTGTGAAGGGTCATCCCAGGTGACAAGTCAGAGAGTCAGTGACGCAGGGCAGGAGAGCAGGGCATGCTGTGTATGGACAGAGGCAGGAGCCATGCAGGCTGCTGGTGTCACTCACGGTGAACGTGCCAAGGAGCGGGAGCACCCACCACCGCCTGCGGGCATTGTAGTTGCAACACCCTGTTAAGTGGAATGGAAAGGTGGGTGCTGGTTGGATGGGACCCAACAGGAAACAACAGACCGTCTGGAGAGATTAGATGTCGAGGAAAAGAACAATCATGATAAATATTTCTACATAAGTATCTCAGTGGATTTGCTTCTCAATTCTTCCCACCCCCCTTCTCTCTTCCACCACCAAAATGAACAGCCTTGCTACTTGAGCCCATCTCTTTGGCCAGGCTCTTCAGCCGTCACCACCTGCTCGGAGCTGATCTACAGACACGACGTACAGCCTGGCCTCCAGGACATGATCCAAACGCCGATCTCTTCCCCAGCTTTCGGATCACCTCTGCCACAGATGTCACGCCCTACAAGCCCTGGCTCCAGATTGAGCACGACAGCAGGGAACAGGCAGCGAGCTGGCTGCACTCAGGGCGGGTCTTGCCGCGGCTCCGCCGGCGCCCCACGCCCCAGCCCTGCCGACCTCGGTCAGGAGCCGTCGTTTCACGCGGCCTGACATTCACCGCGGGGCTCTCCCGCAGGGCAGCTCAGCCTCCCGGGCGCAGCCCAGCCCGGGCGCGCGGGCAGGACCGCCCCGCCCCCCGCCGGACGCGGCGCGCGCCGCCCGCCCCGCGAAACCCCCCGCCCGCCTTGCATCACCCGGCGCGCGCGGGGCGGGGCGGGGCGGGGCGGCCCGGCCTTTAAAGCGCGGCGGCGGCGCGTGCCTCCCCACGAGCGCCCGGGCCCCGCGCAGCCGCCCCCCCCCACCCGCCCCGCGCCATGAAGGGCGACCCGCAGCGCCCCGAGGAGCCGCCCCTGCCGCCTCCCCCCGCAGCCGCCCCCGCAGCCGCCTCGCCCCCGGGGGAGGCGGGGGGCGCGGCGCCGGCGCCCCCGGTGTGGATCTTCGGGTACGGCTCGCTGGTGTGGCGGCCGGGCTTCGAGTTCACGTCGCGCAAGGTGGGCTTCATCCGCGGCTACAGCCGCCGCTTCTGGCAGGGCGACACCTTCCACCGCGGCAGCCAGCGGATGGTAAGGGCGGGGCGGCCGGGAGGGAGCGGGGGAGGGGGGCTTCGGGCGGCCGGGGGCGCGGGCTCGGCTTCTGACGGCTTCCCCCTTGCCTCTCCCCCCAGCCCGGGCGAGTGGTGACGCTGCTGGAGGACTGCGGGGTGAGTACCGGCGCGGCGGGGAAAGGTGCGGGTCTGGCCGGCGGGGCGGTGCCCGCGTCAGCAGCTGGAAGCTGATGTCGGTAGCCGAGGGCTCTGAAGCCCTCCCGGGATGGTGTGTGTGTGTGTGGGGGGGGCGTTATCCTCCTCTTCCCTGTTACTAGTTGTGCGGGGACCCCAGAACGAGGCAGGGGTACCTCGAAATGTCGGTGGACTTGTCCGCTGCAGTTACAGCATCCCGTAACCACCTTGCTCTGTCACTTCTAGGCGTGCACGTGGGGTGTAGCCTATGAAGTCCGCGGGGAACAAATCGCTGCATCACTTCAGTACCTCAACATGCGAGAAGCTGTTCTGGGAGGCTACGACACCAAGCTGGTGAAGTTCCACCCTCAGGAGGAAGATGCAGAGGAACCCATCCTGGCTCTTGTTTACATTGCGACACCCCAGAACCCTTCTTACCTTGGCCCAGCATCTGAAGAAGACATTGCAGCTCAAATCATTGTCTCAAGTGGTTGTGCTGGTCATAACATTGAGTACTTGCTGAGACTGGCAGACTTCATGCGCTTCTTTTGTCCTCAAGCAGAGGATAAACATCTCTTCTCAATTGAAGAGGCTCTTATTTCCATCCTTCCATGCCTATACTACACAGAGGAGCCTCTAGAAGAAACTGCAAATGTCCCTCAGAAGTCTAAGAGTTGAAATAGAAAATTATTTTGCAGGGTCCCAGTAGGGAGAAAGCAATGGGGACAATCTTAACTCTGATAAAATGTACTGGCCTGAGTGAATAAAGGGAGAATTAGCAAGGACAAGGGGAGGGGAGGAAGTGGAGTAAAACCTGCTTGCTATAGGACTTGACATTACAAGGACTGTTACACTCCTTAGTTGTAGCACCACAAAAGCATCATCACTGCTTTCCAGGTGAGGAGCAGGGATCTTCGCTGGAATTTTGCTCTGTAAGAGTTGCTTTCTTTAGAGAAGAAAGAGGCTTATCTATTCTGTGCACTTGTTTTTTTTTCTTTTCTCTTTGAAGACTAGTTGAGCAGGACTTGACTGGATTTAAGCAGTATCTATGTAATTCTACCTCAGATTGGCAAAAAACTGTTGGTGGGGTGGTGGAGACTTGGGCAGGCTCTGCCAAATAAACCACTTTTCTTTTTTCCCCTGCCATGTCCCATCCCCAGTACAATGACCTGACACTAAATTTTAGGAGCTCTGTGCAATATTAAGTAAATTTGCCTCTGTAGGCTCTTGTGGATCCTACTTCCTGATGTTGTCAAGGATCACGGTAATGCACTTATTTTCTAAAATGTCATACTGTATTTATTGTGTGTTATTTCCTCTGAGGAGGAGTATCTAAACTGCTCACATGCCACAGTGGTATGTAGCCCACATTCAACCTTGCGTTTGTGCCTTCTATTTTCAAATCAGTTTTCTGGGGAGCTAAGCCTGCTTTAACAGCAGAAGCTTTTCTCCCAAGAGTCGCTGACCTTGTGCTGCTACAGAACTGACTGCACAAGCAGCAGCCCTGCCTGTCTGGGAAGTCTCTGCTGTCTGCAGGAAAGCCATCCAGATGCAGCAGCACTTTAACTAGCTGTGCACTGGATAAACCTCTGGTGCTGCAGGATGATGTGGGCTGCTGTAGAAGCACATGAGGTTTCTAGTTCCATACCTGGGTGTCTGTCTGGGACATTTGACTGCAAAGGACCGTGACTGAGCATATTTGCAAGCCTTTGAGCTACTGAAAAGCCTGCCTTGACCATGTTAAGCAGAGGTGCTGCTGCAAGTTCCGACTTTTCAGCTTCACATATTAACAGCATGAAAACACAGTATTTTATAAGAAAACTGCTGCAACTGCAGCAAAATAGCTCTTGAGAGCTGACCCCTGGGACACTTGACTCCTCCCAAATATCATGTGGTTTTTTAGTATTTAGAAAAAAAAAAAAGGGGACAGGCAGTTTTTGTATTACTGTGGCTTGTATGTAGATGAGGTGGTACTGTGCTGTGCCCAGTAATAAACTGCCAAAATCAGTTTTCTGTACTTTGGTCTATTTTTGTTACTGACTTAAAGTTCAAATTTGTTTGGTTTTTGTTTTGTTGGGCTGTTTTTGTTTGGGTTTGTTTGTTGTTTTTTTTTTTAAAAAACCACCTTAGCTGGTGATGCTGCAGCAGTTCCTGTGTTTTCTATGTTTGGTTTTTTTAATTTATTTTTTTAAAAATACATCTCACTGCTGAGCAGTTTGCTTCTGCTGGATCTACTGGAAGACACCCACTGACTCTTCACCTTTCAGAAAAGGGGATTCAGTGACTTCCTTCTAAGCTGACAGGTCTTGTTGATTCCGGAGCGCCAGTGCTGACAACAGACACAAGCCAGCCCTGCTGCCTGGACAGGGCAGGCACAGAAACGTAACTCGCACTTGGCAGGTCGAAGGATTTTTTGTTTCGAGTGTAACTTCTGGCATTGCTGTTTCCAAGAAGTAATAGTGGAAGGCCAAGAAACTGCTGCTGCAGCCAGGTCTGCTGACTGCAGTAACTGAGACTGTTACTTCTCTTCTGCCCAGTGCAGGGTGTGCTGTGTACCGGGGTATGTGCAGCTGCCCTTCTGCTTCCTCCGGTTACCAGCTGCCTCAGCACTTGCAGATCACTGTACCGACCAGTATTACCTGCCTCAAGACTTGAGTGATGGAGTGAAAACTAACTAAAACAACTGACTTGACCACTAATTAAGGGCAGGTGCATATTTCTGGGATAACAGACTAGAGAAAACTGATTTCCCTGTTCTGTGGATCCTCTCACTTAAAGTGAACATCTGCATAGAATAACAGAATGGTAGGGGTTGGAAGGGCCCTCTGGAGATCATTCAGTCCCACCCTTTGCCAAAGCAGGTTCACCTACAGCAGGTTGCACAGGATGGTGTCCAGGCAGGTTTTTAATATCTCCAGAGACAAAGACTCCACATCCTCTCTAAGCAGCCTGTTCAGTCCCCTGTCACCCTCAAAGGTTTTTTCCTCATTTTCAGATGGAACTTACTGTGTTGCAATTTGCACCTGTTGCCCTTTGTCCAGTCACTGGGCACTACTGAAAAGCACTTAGTCCCATCCTCTTGACACCCACCCTTTAGATAGTTATAAGCATTTTTAAGATCCCCTCTCAGTCCTCTCTCCAGATTAAGCAGTCCCAGCTCTCTCAGCCTTTCCTCATATGGTAGATGCTCCAGTCTCCCAGTCATCTTTGTTGCCCTCTACGGGACTCTTTCCAGTAGTTCCCTGTCTTTCTTGAACTGGGGAGCCCAGAAATGGACACAGAATTCCAGATGTGGCCTCACTAGGACAGAAGAGAGGGGGAGGATAATTTCCCTCAACATACTGGCCACTCTTCCTAATGCATCCCAGGATTCCATTTGCCTTCTTGGTCACAAAGGCATGCTGCTGGTTCATGGTTAACTTATTGTCTACCAGGATCCCAAGATCTCCTCTCTCCTTTGCTTGATGTCTTACTCATAGGGATACATCCATCTTGAGCTTGAAGGAAGTGGTGCTTGAATATTAACCAGCTCTTCTGGATCCCCTACTTTTTAGGCCCTAACCCATGGGACTCCTCCAAGAAGGTCTTTGAAGAGACCAAAGTTAGCTCTCCTGAAAGGGATGCAGGCCTATTTCTTGCCCTGCTTCTTCCATGCAGGAACCTGAACTCCACCATCTCATGGTCACTGCAGCCAAGGCTGCCCTCAGTCTTCACATCCCCAGCCAGTCCTTCTTTGTTTGTTAGTACAAGGTCCATCAGCACACCTCTTCATTTGCTCCTCCACCACTTGTGTCAAGAAGTGACCATCAATACTCTTCAGGAACCTCCTGGACTGTGTGTACCTGGCTCTGTTGCCTTTTCAACAGATATCAGGGTGGTTGAAGTCCTCTGTGAGAAAAAGGGCCCGTGATTGTGAGGCTACTTTCAGCTGTCCATAAAAGACTTGACTGACCTCCTGATTGGGTGGCCTGTAACAAACATCCACAACAGTGTCACCCATATTAGCTTGCCCCTTAATTCTGACTTCATCTGTCACTAGGCAGAGCTTGATACATTCCAGTTGCTCTTTTACAGATGGGGGCTTTATCTCCTAAATGGAAAATCAAAAGGTTAAAGAATCAACTTAATCTGCAGGGGAACACCCCCTTAATAGTACAAGACTGGGATCACATGCCAGAATATCTCCAGAATAAACAAAAACATATTCACAGCTTTTGAAGTTTCAAAGGTACAAAGACACCCCTGATGGGATCTAAGAGCAGATGTGCACTAACCAACCTGTGTTGCCACCTCACATGGAGAGCCCCTTGCTTTGTTTCTCCTGTGTAGCCTGGGTTGGCCTCATGAACTTTCACATCACTAGTAAAAGAGCAGCAGCGAGGACTTGTGAACAGTCCTTTGACACTCAGAATGTTCCTTCAGCTGCTGTTTCTTCTTCCCTTGAATAACTAAACATTTTAAGCACAGATACACCACTGAACTGCCATCTTCTTCCCAATTAGTCCTTTGCAGTGGACTTCCAGAAGAAGGACCCCATTTTCTCTTCAGAAGCAGTGAATGCAGCAGCTTGATGCTGACAACCTGTCACTGCATCCTCAAGTCCCTAAGACAGACAATGAGGTATTATGTAACTTTTTTTTCTCCCAAGGCTCTTACTGTATCCTTTGACTCTGGGAACTGGTTACATTTTGGTCAGTTGATGAATTTGAAAGGTTAATACCCCAGATCTGAACTTTGGCCATGTGAGTGAGGTGAGACAGCACCCTGCAACAGCTGCTGTATGCCCAGGTTCTGTTTGGGCAGAAACCATCCCAAAGATGGGAGACCACGGTGGCTTGCCTCTGATGAACCAAACATGATGAAAGTGATTGCTGCTTGGGGGCAGTCTAACCATGGCACCTGGCAGTGCCAGGCTAACAGTGACACACAAGGACCGTGTCCTACCCCATACATGTTTCACTACAAGCCTCCTCTCCCCAGTCATGACGTGCCAGTCCAGGCAAAGTACCTGGCTGAAGGTGCAGTTCCAGCTTCAGGCAACTACCACTGGCCTGATGGCTGGCCTGGGAAAGAGTATTCACCTTGTCAGATGGTGAGATGGTCCTCATTTGCCACATGCTGCTAGATGTTTCTGGAAATGCTTCCCTGTTTAGTGGCTTCCTCATGCACGTGCAGTTTCTCTTCTCTGACTTCCTTATGACAAGCTGGTGCCTATAGGATCACCTCACATTAGAAACTGGTTGCAATAGAAACATGTTTACAAATACTACCAATCCCATACTTTCCAAGTCTAAAACCAGCACAATACACATTATTTCAATTCTTTCTTCAATCTTTTCCATTTTCCTGCCCAGCAGTTCCCACACAGCCCTGGAACAGAGGCCTGAGTCACCATTTCCTTGAGTACATTAGGACAGGACCTACCCAGCTGCTTTGCAGTGCCACAGTCAGCTAAATTAAGTAGTTGACAACAGTAAATCCAGCCCTGGCCTTCATATGTATAAAGCTCTCCTGAGCGCACTGGTCCTTAAGAGGGCAGGAGAAAGGGTAAAGAAACTGTAATGTTAAAAGGATTTAGAGAAGACAAAACCAAGAAAAAAACTCTCTGGTTCTTAGCTGCTACAGTTCCACCTCAGTGTCAAGGTACAGTGTCAAGAACCAAGGAGACCTGACACAGATAAATCAAAGTGATTCCAGCTTTGGTAAAAATGTAGCTCAAATATAGCACCACCAAAGCGTGAACTTACCTGTGCTTGCTGTACTTTTCTAGATGGGATGCTGGGGCAGAAGACGAGTGAGACTAGACAATTTGTGGTTGACGGCAATACAGGCATGCAGCTCCGTGCAGGAGAGAAGGGGCAGGTGAGGAGAGTGGCCCCGGTGAGGGGTAGGGAACAGACTCAGCCTCAGCCTGCTGCAAAAGCAGCCCACAGCTTGGTTGAGTCTGCTTGAGGAGAATGTAGGTTTGCGCACTCAGAAAGTGGGACCAGAAGAGACTTTGCAGGATATTGAGGAGTCACTGTGGGATCTCAGTCCCAGGAGAAGCTGAGGGGGAGAAGTGCCGAGAGGGTCCCCAGGGCTTTGCCACGTGCAGCAGGGAGAGGCTGGCGGGCGGCCTGCGAGTCACAGGGAATGGCATGTGCTGCACTTGGCAGCTGTTACAGGAGCTGCAGCTGGTTGTACGTACCACGGGTGTTATTCCATGTGTCTGCTTGCTGCTCAAAAGGCAGGCTGAAATGTGGATTTAATTATTTACAAATGTTTCACAGGCAGAGGAAGAACCCCAAAGCATGTTTATTGCTGCTCCCGGCAGCCCCTGCAGCGACACACGGGCTGACTGGCCACTGCAAGGGGAGAGCAGCTGCTGCTCTTCTGTGACACAGTCTGCAAAGATTGCACATGGACAAACACTTGTCTCTGCAGCAGGGGCTGGACAGCCCTTGGTGCACACTCTGTACTGAGTGGATGTGTCCAGAAACAATGTCTGGCTTGTCAACAGGCTGTTCTGCTCCTGCTATCAGGAAGGATTGGATGGTGAAGCAGGGGAAACAGCATCTATTGCATGTACAGCTGCACCAGGACATGTGAGACTGACTTTGTATCAAATATCCAGCACAAAACATGCAGATGTACTCCCCTGTGCACTTCTCAATATATTCCCTTCCTGATAGTTCAGTGCCAGAACGGTAGTACTGCCAACATATCCCAAAACCTAGGCCTGGAAGTCCTTTGTGAAACCTTAAATCAGGTTCCATCACATTCAGCTCAATAACCTCATCCCAAAAAGGCAGAGGGGAAAAATGTAGGAGCAGCATTTGGAAGGGATATGTTTGCCAAGTCATACTTCTTGTTTTGGCAACGCCAGTCTTCATGATATGGCACATACTTCTTCAACAAGAAAGCCAAAGGGTTTTTCAGAACTCAAGGTCAGATACAACATAAAAATGTCCAGTCCTGGTGTATGAGTGGGCAGTGATGTGCCACAGGCCCGCAGCCTGGCTCAGCACAGCACGGTTCCCTGCACACACGAGGAACAGGAAGAGATATGGAAAGTCAGGCTATGGAAAAACTACAGTGGCAGCAAAACCAGCAGCTGCTCAGCAGACTTTGGAATTTCCTACTAACTAGTTGCCTTGGCTTAAGTGAAAACCTCCCTAATTTATATGTTGTATTAAAATTATTAGAGAAGCCCGGTATGACTTTGAAAGAGCCTTGGACCTGGGAGGGAAGGGAGGGTGGAAGGAAGTGGGCATTCTGGGCAGCACTGGGGAAGCTCTACATGCTTTGTTTACAAACCCTGTACACTTTTTGTTTGCCTTTTGGATGTGTTTTATTCTCTCCCAACTCCCTTTTCATCTCATCGTAGTGCCAGCCACACTGATGAGTGTTTATGCTTGCGAATTCCTGAAGCACAGCCAGTACCTTGAACTCCAGAGAATGAGACTGAAATAATGTAAAAGGTCAGGGAAGTTCAAAGACAGAGAGGTGCTGTTTTCCTAGCTGGGGACACCACACTGTTCCCAGACCATGCTGGGCTGCTCTGGGGACACAAGAACAAAGACTTCTCTCTTATGTCCTCCTGTTTACTCTGCTTTTTGCCTTCCTCACCTCACTGTTTTAATGGGACTGATTTCCATGAAGCTTCAATTAAAACCACTAGGGATCAGTTTGGCCTGAGCTTGACAACTGAAGAGACACCTGATAGCTGCTGGCTCTTAAAACTCCTCTCACCGAGGGAAAGGGGAAGCTCTTTATCCCAACTGCCCAAAGCCCTGCTGGCTCATGTAGTTGTAGGAGCGAGCCCTAGAGCGCTGCTTCGCTCGCAAGCAGGTATGGGCTGCCACAGCATCCAGACACCTGCAAGCGCCTCACCCGTGGGAAGACAAGCTGCAGATGCCTTTTGGAGGGGACAGGTTTCATTCAGCCTCGCTGGTTAGCAAGCCGACGTGACAAATGCAGACCTGGGCTGAGTGGGCTGAGGGTCAGGTCTGTGCAGGTCCCTGTGCCGTGCCAGTCGCCAGGGTGCAGAGCAGCCACAGCCGGGCACACCGGCCGTGCTGCACGAAGCCGTGGCTCATCCTGGCTGCTGCAGGTTCCTGCAGGCTGGGGAGCTCATCAGCACCTGCACAGACACCACACGACATGCTCACTTGCACAGCACTGCACCTGCCCCACGTCCCTTCATTCACAGGTGAAGGGAGGCCAGGGAACAGCCCCGGCTAACGCCAGCACTGGGCTTCGCTAGCTCATGGCCTCAGCAATCTGCTTTGCCTGGAACTGGAGCTGCGGGATGGGTGACACCAACAGCACGGCAACACTCAAGTCATTTCAGACTCGCATCCAATCCACTTACAGCAATTATAACTGCATCTACAAACAAACCACCCGCGGGCAACCACTGCCAGCTTCTCAATATTAAACTCTGTCTACACGAAGCATATGTGACATCTGAAAACATTCAGAAAACAAACTAAAAAACCAGCCTTGTCTAGATGGCACACCAGCCTTTCCAAACTTGCAAGTTGGCACTGATGAAGCATGTGATGCCAAGGCAGGGAGGGTGGAAGGGAGGGAGCAGGCACTGCCCTGGCCCCCGGGACGGCAAGGAATGGCCGGGGCTGCCCGGGGACATGTTTACGTTACTTCTGCTCACCCCGCGGGCACCTGGTGCCAGGGCAGTGCTGGCCTGTGCACTTTACACGTCACTGTGGCCACCAGTGCTGCAAGTGACCTCCCAGGACTGTGGCTGACACGTCTCTGGTCAGCCAGAGGGGCACAGGGCTGGCAGGTACTGTTACAGACAACTGGGGTCAGCAGCTTTGTCCTCTTCTACAGGCATCATGGGCTAAAATCTCTCACTTATTTTTGTTTTCCACTGAAGTACTCATTTCTGAAAGTAAAATTAAGCCAGAAGTGCATTTCAAACAACTAGCATGTTTTTAGATTGTACATAAATTCATTTGAGATTATACATACATTCATTCTTTTGGTCAGCTTTATAAGAGTGTGTTTTTCTTCAAGATGTTCCTCTCCACAAGCACACAATCCCATTTTTAGAGAGAGAAAAGAGCAGGAATACTCAGCTCCCTGCAGTCATGATGGATGCTGCTTTTCATCTTCCCTTTGACAGTGATTGTCAAATACTCAATTACCTCTGGACCTGTTAGACAGGAGCCAGATGAAACCATGTCTCCTGTTGCTGCACAGCACAGTCAATTCTGGCAGCATTTGTGTCTCTAAACTACACATGCATTTAATCTATTCCTGGAAATACATCGTATAATTTGAGGGCAGATATGTTCAGGACTGAGGTGATGAGTAACTGTGGGACTAGCCTCAATCAGAATTAATATCCACTATTTTTCCCAGAAGATTCTTGCCTCATTTCATGTGATGGGAGGATACTGAAAATGAGCAGCAGTTCAATTCCTTCTTCTCCTTCATGGTCCACATTTTTATGCACAACTTGCTCCAAATGCAGGGGGTCCATTTCCCATTTTGACTTTTTTCATGCAAATCACTGTAGCACCTTTGCAAACTTTAATTAATCTTCTTAATTCCTCATTTCCATTATACTGATGGGGAACTGAGATATCAAAACCATGATTCCAAAAGCACAGAGTGACTTTAAGTGCATAATGTGAAACGCTGAGGGATGATGTTTTTCAGTCTACTTGGAACTGTACATTAGGTATTCAGAGATAGTACCCTGAAAAAAAGATAACGTGTGCTCATGTAACTGGCACTAGACCCTGATGCAAATGTGAGAGTCTTGTGAAATTTTCGTGGATACCCTGATGTTTGCTGTTGCTCAATGAGGATCTGTGTGGTTGCAAGTTTAGTAATTTGCTCTCAGTATTCTTAAATTTTCCTGTATCTAAGCTTGCATAATATTTATTTGCCAACTAAAAATCAGGCTCAGCAGAGAAACATTTTTATCTAGCTTGGGATGTTTGTTTTATACACATCACTCACATTTGTTGCAGTCCCTCAAGCTTTTTAGCTAATGGCTGAGGCTCATCGCTGCTGGCAGTTCCAAACTTCTCACATGTGTTTATTCCTGTAACATCTCAGACATGAGATCTGTTTTAAATTAAAAATGTAAACAACATTACTGTTGTCATTTGCTATCAATTATATCACTGCAAGGAAAAGCTGGGATTCTCTAATCTGTCTGCAAATATTCTACCAAAGCAGCTCTCCCTCTTAACATTAATTATTTGATTCCAGACAGACACAATGATACATAGCTAAGGACAGCAAACCCCAGTGTAACCAAATTACATTAATTATACAATATATATACCTCTGATTGCATATGCTAATAACAAGTTATCAAAACCAGGGAAGCAAGCCTTCCTCTGCAAAGCTCATGATGGTTTGTTTCAAAAACATACAAGTCACTTGGGGTTATAGCAGCCCACAGAAGAACTTGTCATTCCTTCCAGTCCCAAATCAACACGTTAAAAAAAATAAACCTACTTGTGCATTAAAGATTCAGCATCACAATGTCAGTAAGTTTTCAACTAGGCAATAGGAATTGAGCTAAGTGTCAAATTACTAAACAAAACCAAACTAGGCAGCAATTATTTTTTTGTGCAGACCAGATTGAATATATATCACAGTAAAATTATGATTACAAGTTAGATACAGTAACTTCTTTCAAACTCTGAGCATGACAGAGAATGATTAAAGACTGCAGTCACTTGGACAAACAGACATCACAAAGCTGAATTACTGCTTCAGAAGCACTGGAAATCCAGAGATTGAAATGTACCATTAGGCACCTGTAGAGTTATTTCAAGATCCATTTCAAAGAAATACCATGGTACTATGACTGTCAATGAGACTAAATCAAAGAAAAGTCTGGATTCAATGTCAAGAAAAGAGAGGGCTGTAGGAATGCAGAAGTTGTGCACAAAAGTGTTCCTATGAACTCTATGGAAGGAGCAGGAGCAACAAGAACCAAGATGCAGAAAGAGCCCTTGCATGACACCTGCCAGATGCACACACTGACCAAAAGGGGGTTTTGGGTGTTAGCTGTCAAGATTATTTGAAAGTTCTTGTAGTTTGAACATCTCCCTCTGTTTCTTCTGCATGTAAAGGAAAACCCTGGAGCTTTGTCATAGGCAATGAAGTGTCATCCCAGGGTGTGTCCTGGTGGCGTGCCATGGCGTTTACGGGGCAGCAACACACTCCACTGATCAGCACGTAGCTAATTGCAGTCACCTGCCGAAAGCCTAATGTCCTTTAAAAAAGCAACACTCAGCCAGCAGCTACTTGTGAAATCTGCTGACTCTTCCAGTCTTAAAAAACCCCAGCAACCTTCTATAGGCTGCGCAAAATACCGACAAGCGCTCTGCGCTGCCATTTAAGAGTGTGTGGGGAGGATCAGGACCAGAGGTGACTGCTTCAAAGACATTTCTGTGAGGATGTGAGAAGCGGTTCAGAGCGACTCGGACACAAGTTTAGGCTCATCTATGGAGAAAAGTTACTTGAATTAAAGAACTATGTGAATTAGAGAATAATTCTTCCCAATTAACGCAAATGTCTTTCTCTGCAAAGAGCCTACCTAGAAGGGGAGTTATTTGGGAACATCGTTGCAGAGCAAACGTCATGAACCACTTGCCTGCACAGCAGCTGTAAAGTTCTGAAATTCACTCACTAGCCTGAATACAAAAAAGAATTTCTACATTTGAACTCTACCATAACACCAGTACTAGAATCTAGAAGAAACCTGAGAGATGACATTTCTCCTGCCAAGCAAAAGCCCTGAAGACCAGACATGCGTCTTGAGAAGGGTAAGGCTGAGGAACGGGGAGGAAAAAAAAAGGTGCTCGCAAACCAGTGTCACAGAGATGACAAGGGAGACTCTAATCACGGGATGCTTGGAAGCTCACACCACACTTGGCTCCTGTTAAGTACAGCCAGCAACAGTGTTGAAGAGGGAAGAGGCAGTCCACGGGGAAACTCAAGAACGTAAGAAAGTGGAAGGGGAAAGAAAGAGAGGAAATGTGTTCCTCCCCTACCTCATTCTATCAGTGATGCTCATCAGCTAAGGAAGACAAGAGTCATTATTCCATACCTGAGAACTGAGACACTTCCTCATGCCTGGGATGCAAATGAATTCCCTCATCTGTTCCTAGAACGATACGTAAATAGTTTGTTTCAAAAGGCCTGGAAGACGCATTAGCTTTGGAGTAATTTCATTTTCCTGAGGGAAAAGGCAGAAGCTAAGAGGAGGGTGAAGCTGGAGGAAACCCAATGCATCTTACTGTGCATTTCTCCATGTTTCATAAGGTGTTTGTTGCAGGCTTTTCAAAGAAGGAAATGCTAATCTGAGTGGGACAAGCAAGACTTGCTCACAATACAGACCTGCTGGTTGAATCTGAGAGCTGGGCCATCTGTGTCATGATGGTCCTAAGAGAAAGGCCAGCTCAGCTCTTCCCCTCTCATTCACCACTGCACACCTAGTGCAGGCTGCAAATAAAATGAAATTCTTCACAATTTAGTGAGTGCTTCTATCTAGGAGCACAAGATGTGATGACCTTTAGCGTGAACATCTCAGTTGCACTTCACATGCAGGCAGCACCCTTTTGGGTAGGCAGCTACCAATTGTTTTTTCTGGCCCCTGTAAATTTCCAAGAGGCAACAGAGTGCAACACCATCCCTGCTTGAGTGGAAGTGGAACACAAAACATGTCTGTGAGGCCCCCTCAAAGCTGCAGCGTGTTTTTCAGACTGAACAGTCAACAAAAAGGAAAGACGGTGGCTGAAGTGAGAAGCTGAGGGACCTCTCAGTATATCTGGGAGTGGAAGCAGGCCAGCTCCACAGAGAGTAGGTAAGGACTGGCAATGCAGTGGTCACAGGGCAGCATTTCCCAAATTACATGGATCCACATCCTGCCCCCAAGTGATGTTATCAATTGTGCTCTTCCTCCTCCCAACTGCAACTCAGCTGTTCCTGAGCTACCACCAAAGTAGTGTGCAGATCTCTATTCCTTTCTGCACAGAGCTTTTCCCACTAAGCTTTGTGTGCTTCCCTTACTGGGAACAGCTGCTAAAGGAAATACTTTGGGAATAAAGCAAGATATAGCCCCTAGACAGACAGGCAGCTTTCCACAAATGAAACATGAGACAGCAAGGAGCAGATACACTGTGGTGGGGAAAGCATGCAACAGAAAGGGGAGGAGGAGGCACAGAAATAACACTATACTTGGACAGTGCAGTGTTAATATCCTGAAGTTAAGAATTAAAGCAGTTCTACCCTCCTGCAGTAAACTGTTTAACCCTTCGCAGAATAGGAAGAGGACATCTAGTGGCTGATGAGGACAACAGACTTGACCCACAAAAGAAAGAGAAAATGGCTTGCAAGCTAATCTAAATCAAGGGTAGATTAACTAAGTGGTCTTCAATTGATGACAAAATAATTAAAAACAGAAGTTAGAACAATTCTGAAGACACCATGCAGTCAAGGAACAAAACAATTAAGAAGCAATAAAAGGTTGTTTGGAACAGACTGAACAGTGACTGTACAGCTAAATAGGATAATTTCCAAGGACAGCATGATTCAAGACCCTGGCTGACATACATGGTTTGGAAAAGGAGTTAAAAGGATATGGGAGTGCTGTATTTTTATAACGTAGTAATCCTACATGTTGGCTTTCACAACCTGTGAAAGTGTCTCTGTGGTCAGCAAGGAAGCTCTTTTCTTGCTCCTTTGATGCATCATTTGGCTTCTGGGTTTGTTTTTGTTTCCCTCAGCTTTTTTGCTTGGCTTTGCCATCCTCTCGGGTGCCGACAGTTAACCAGATCCAGAGAGATGACGGGGGGGCAAACAGCACTGGTGTTCATAATGCTCCATTTAATCAGCAGCCTGGCTGGTATGTCCTGGCCATACACTTAAGGGTTAAATTCAGCATTAGAGGTCAAGGAAATCCCATCTCCAACTACCCTACAGAGTATTTTGACAGAAGGCAACAGTTTCAATCACTCTTGCTTGCTTCTAAAGAAATATTACAGTTGCAGTTTTGGTCTTTTAATGAGACTTAATTTTATCACTGCTTG
This sequence comes from Apus apus, assembly GCF_020740795.1. Lineage (NCBI taxonomy): Eukaryota > Metazoa > Chordata > Aves > Apodiformes > Apodidae > Apus > Apus apus. The sequence continues at coordinate 26,263,399 of NC_067286.1, forward strand.
GGAAGATTTTGTTGACAGTGTGTGCCAGTGGGAAGAATGGGTGTTCTGGGAACCCTGCTGATCCAGACATCCCTTGCAGGCTAAACTGCAAAAATGTGTGCGAGGATGGAACACAACAGAGGGTGGGACATAACAGCACCTTTTAGTCCTAACTTCCCATATGACCTAAGAAAATTATCACCTTTAAAGGTCTTTAACAGTAGTACTAATCAGCCAATAGTTTTGTAGTAATAGGTGAGGATATAAATGCTACAATCAAATAGCATGAGGAACACACAGCATTCCCTCTATCCCCAAAAGCACACTGACACCTATTCCACCATGTCAGCTTAGGCCCCAGACGCAGTTCATTCAGCACTGTTTCTGCCATTTGCAAATACCTTGATCCTTCAAATGAAAGGGGGTTGCTCGGCCATTAATCCATAAGACAAGTGCACTTCCTAGCACTACTTACTTCCCCAAATCAGGAAACTAGCACAGCCATCACCTGAACTCTTCCCAATTCCTTGATTAATATAACAGAATCTCAGTTTTTCTATAAGGCATAATATAAAGAATGCATCTCTTTACCTTTTTACAGAAATTGAACTGGATACAGTCTAGCAGTTCATTTACTTTACTGCTACATTAGATCTTCCTGAATTAGCCTCACAGTAAGTCTCACAGACAGGCTGCCACTACTTTTGCCACAATTTCTGATGTCATTCATTCCATGTTTCTTTTGAAGACTAAATTGCTTTTGAATTATTTTTTTTTATATTATCAGTTTTTAAAATAACAATAATTTCACCTTCCAAAAGTATAGCACCAAATTGACAAAACTGTCTTAACAGGCTGAAAAAAAATCAAGAAGACCTTATACAAAAAGTTCAAATCACACTGAAAAAAAAAAAGGAAAAAAAGACCAAACAATACTGAATGATATTCCAAAATGTATTGAATTCAACCATCAGAGCTCAGGTACTATGCAATTATGCAGATTACATTTGTGGTTTTTTTTGTGTGATCTGCTGCACACCTACTCCAAAAGAGATTTCCTAATAATCAGTGAATACAGACATGTAATAAGCAGAGAGTTGTAACTGAAAAAGGTTACAAAGGAGATACTCAGAGGAGTGTAGACACTCTAAAGCATTACATTGAGCAGCACGTGTCTCTAGATGCACACTCTCCATATTTTCTCCCCTAATCCTCTCATTCATCCAGCTATATGCATAAAAAACCACAAAGACGCTGATTTACATAAAATTATCTTGCTCCATTTTATTTAAGATTTTCTTCTCCAGTTAGTAAAAGAAAGATGTGTCTCTCTTTATACATATGTACAAGTTCAGTTATAAAAATAGACAGCACATTCAAAGAGAAAAAAAGGCTTGGCATTTGTCTGATTCCCTCTAAATATCATATATACATGTGAATAGGAGGGGAAGGGGGAAGTCTTCATGAGTTAATTAAACATCACCTCCCCCCTCAATTATCCCCTGCAAATCTGTTTAAAAATCAATCTAACTAAGCTCAGTTCTGCTATTTTCAGGTGTGCAAATTAGAGGCAGAGCCAACAGGAAGCACTCGCTCCACACTGTAGGACGCCAGGCAAAGGATTTGGGGTTGGAAAAAAATTATAATAATAATAATAATAATTAAAAAAAAAGTAATCTTCTGCTGTCACAGTCCAGACCTGCAACTCAACTTACTTCTCTCTCAAGGGATAAAAGTGCCCCGGCAGAACAGCCTTTTAATTCAACGTGTCAGACAAGTACTGCCCCACACCTAAATCTCAGTGCAATGCAGACAACGCTTACAGCAAAGCAAGGGGCTACAGGGGGTTGTGCATCAAGAACAGGGAAGGAGCAACTAGAGAATGAGAACACAGATGGGCACTGGCAGCACCGCCTTCCATCAGCCTTACAGGACACAGCCACTGGTACCCACACACCGCAGTGAACTCAACCAAGCTGGTACGTGTGATCACAAAAATGAAGGGAAAACAACACTGGAAGAACAGTCAATGGATGGTTGGGATAAGAGACAATTTTCTTCCCAGGATTTGCTGGAAGGGGGAATGTCACAGTTCCCTCTTTCTCTCTCACGACTGTTTTTCATCGCTCCCCTGGAAGCACTGCAAGCTGCAAACCACACTGTGCTATAGCACAGTGAGAGGAGCAGCAGCAAACATTCTTAGCACTTCTGCTTTTCCTCTTCTTGAGATATGTACAAACAGAGCCTTTGTTTCTAAGCTTTTAAGAGCTCTGCACACCTCACAAGTGAGAGAAATCATTCTAAACACAACTCTGAAATACAAATCAAATCACTCACTTGTGGTTCCCTCCACTGTGTGATGCAGAGGCAGTGCTGCTGCCCTCACTAGCCCTGCCAGCACACTCTGTGTTCTGCAGCTCATAACCTGTTCCTGACAGATGGTGCTGACGAGAGTCCATTCCCTGGAAACCACCTGAGACACCTTCCTTTGCATTTCAAACCTTTATAGAACTCAAGAGGCCCACACTAGAAGAATCCAGTATTTTTTTTTGATCACACATCATCTTCAGCTTAGCCCCCAATTATCCCACATCTACACTGACCAACTGCCAGTGCAGAAATGTGACTCTACAGGACACTCCTGGGCTTCAGATACTGATCTTGTAGGATAAAACTAACAGCAACTTCAAGCACACACAGCTGCAGGATATTGCGTGGAGTAGCTGGATGCTTTCTTGGGAATCCTTGTCAGATGCATCAATAAAACACAAGCTGACAACCTCCCAGTTACCCCAGACTCCCTTCCTTCCTTCTCGCAGTGTCTGCAAAGATAGTTTTTTGGAATACACATAATCAAAGTGCTCACATAAACCACCCACTCCCATTGTGCTTTGATTTTCTTTTCACACACGTGCTGGACAGCAACAAGGCATTTGCTTGCATGCCTTCAACTGGCAGGGTGGTCTACTCTGAAAGCCAACACAGTTCAAGCTTTGGGGGTTCAAAACTACTACCGACCACCCGAGGTGTGGGCACCTTTGCTTTGCTTCCGAACTGGAGCTTCTGATATGAGAGTGCTGGTCAGGTTTAAGCTTTTGGGGGTCCCACAAACACTGTTTCCTTTACTCAAAGGGGAGCTCAAGGGAGAAGAGGCGCTTGAAGGTCCAAAATCTGCTAGTCCAGAAGGCCGAATAATTGCTGTTTGCAGAGGGCTACTTGCAGACATCCCTAGCAATGGAAAAAGAGAATCAAATTCCATGTCAGCATGTTACTCCACTTGTGACTCTTCAACAACAAACAATACGCTAACAATCAGTCTTAAGACTACCCTGTATTCAAGATTTACGAGAGTTTAATGAACAGGGATGTCCTTAAGATACAAAATATCTTGCAGTTATACCCTGGGCCACCTTCAGCTGGTGTAGAGCTGAAGCTCCACCACCAGTTGTGCACATTTTGGAACCTGATGCTGTAACTTCAATGTGACAGCAATGCAGGAAAACCACAGCCACACCCATGGCATAAAACAACAGCATCCTATCTGTCTGGACACCAAAACAAAAAACAAGAGGAAGAACATTTGGGATGAGAGAATTCAAATGGCAGAACAGAACTTCTGCAGGACTAGCCTCTCAAGGCCATCTGTGGTGAAACTGGCTATGCCCTCACACCATTATCATGCAACACTGTGTATTGCCTGGACCTCAGCATATAGCAGACAAGCAATACCAACAATACAACCCTTTTTATCTGTTGTTTGACAGGCTGTGAAAAGCAATCACCCAACTCACGTGGTTGGTTCTGCTTAGGGTAGCTTGCTGCCTCCCCCTCCCCACATACCTTTAGAGACATTGTACCCGTAGGCTGCGTAGGCTGCTGCCGAGGCTGCTGCTGCCCCCGCTTTGGCGCCTGCCATGGCAGCCGCGCTTCCCGCTATCGATTTCCGGCTCCTGCCCTTCCCGGTGCCGCCTTTGGATCCGCCGCTCGCACCTTTAGGACGACCCCGGCTTCGACCTGACTGGCCTCTCCCAGAGAAAGGTGCATCTTGCATTGAAACACCTTAACAAAAGGAGTGTTAAAATGGTAAGTGCTGTAGTGTTTCAGGGGACTCACAAATTGATGCAGCGTCATGACTGTCTGCTATTCACATTAAACTGTTCCCGTTAACTGATACTTTTAATTGACATGGATACAGACACTGCTAGCAGTCATCCTATGGAAAGAAATCATGTGTACTTAAAACTTCTCTCTTCATTAACCACATCTTATTAACTCCAACTATTTATTATTGTGAATCCAATCCACAAATAGGTGTAGGATTCTAGGTTCTACTTCAGGATGAAGCTTTTCCTTACTTGAAAGACAGATACAAAGTTTCTTCCATTTGCTATCTCTAAAGAAACTTGTTAAGAACTATGGCTCTACTTATTTCAGTGTAGAAAACTATGGTAGTTAAAAACATCTGCCATTACTTAAAACTATAGCTGCTCCACTCACCCACTGGAAACAGACAACTGATTATTAGCCCAACAGCAAATTCAAGGAAAAGCTTACAGATTATTAGTTTTGTAGCTGTCTGCAATTTGGTAAATATGTGCATAATGGAAGCCAAACCCTCTATAGCACAGGAACAAAGGACACAACTTTGAAGAGTAACCAACACAGAATGTGTGGTGAATGACAGACTATAAACAGATTTCCTACCAATCAGAAGTAATTTCCCAATGAGAAGGCATTTTTTCCCCAAATATTGCCAACCATATATATATTTTGGTTAAAATGCAGACAATATATTATCTACCCATACAAAGTCAATGTTTAATAAATGTCAGTAGTAAGTCAAGCCAAAAGTACTGACCATTGATAGTATCTGAGACTGAGCCTGTAATGGAAGCAGGAGAGTTTGTTGCCCTTGACTGAGGTGCTGAAGAAGCTGGATCATCCACAATCACAAGCATATCACTGCTGCTCTCATCGGGGGGGATAGAGCCCATATGCAATTCACTGCTAATGGATATCTAAACGTGACAGGGAACAAAGCTGTTAGCTTCTCAGGCTAGGGAAGAGAAGGGTACAAACATAGTAAGATCCTTACAAGACATACAATCACAAGTAATTAATTGGTATGTGTTCTGCTCTCCCTCATTTTCTCTGTGAGACTAGCAGCATGACACACGATCTAATCACACCACACCCCCTGATTTACATGTTAAGCAGCAGTAAAGACCTCCAGGAGCTACTTAATTTTGATTCATGAAAATAGATGCTAAGAAGAGGGGACTAATGGTCTCAGTAGAGATTTAAAATAACTGCTGTTCAACTGTGTATCTTCAACTGCATGAGAGAAAACAACAGGATTCTTAACCTGCTACCACTGCTAATAAAAACTTTGTCAATAAGGGGTCAATACAACATAGAAAACTTAATCAACAAGGTAGAGAACAAAACATGTGAAAACCAATTTGCAATTCTTTATAAAAAGATAAAGGAAAATAGTATGTGTGCCATTGAGAATGTACAATTTAAATGCCAGAGAGAAAAACACACTAATTCAGAATCAGAAGCAAGGAAGCAAGCAGAAAAGGAGATGTAATGAGACTAGTGAGGACTACTTACAAAGAAACTGAATGTCAAGGAGCTATTTGAGAGACACTGTTTGCTTCAGGAGCAGTAAGAGACTGTTCTTGCTATGGAAGGTGCGAGTATGGAAGAAGGCCTAAGTTTATAAATGTGAGAATGACAAAGGCAGGGAAAAGGGGAGAATCACAGAATCGAAGAATTATTGAGGCTGGAAAAGACCTCTGAGATCATCAAGTCCAGCCTATTACCACCACACTGGCTAGACCATGGCACTACATGCCATGTCTTTCCTTAAAAGCCTCCAGGGATGGTGACTCCATCACTTCCCTGGACAGTCCATTCCAATGTCTCATACCCTTTCCATGAGGAAGTGATTCCTAATATCCAACCTAACCCTCCCCTGGTGTAGCTTCAGGCCATGCCCTCTCATCTTGTCACTAGTTGCCTGGGAGAAGAGCCCAACCCCCACCTGACTACAACCTCCCTTCAGGTAGTTGTAGAGAATGATAGAGAAGAAAGTAAGTGGGGCTGCAGGCAGGAAAAATTTCAGAGGCTGAAAGGGAGGAGAGATGAGGCATGGACTTGCTGTAAGAAAAGGGAGGCATGGAGCAAATGAAGAGAGGAATACAGGAATGTCAAGTAACATGAGCTGTAAAGAAGCTTATTAGCAACTGTTATGCTTTTGATAAACTATTTTCATTTCTATGATTCATCTTTTAAGACATTGCACTTTCCCACATTCTTGAAGTTCTACACTAGCTAAGAGAACAGAAAGCAAGAACCCTACAGGAGATAAGGCCACAACTTAAATAGTGTATAGCTGAAAGCAACAGTGAGTCTCACCTCACTGAAAGGGCTGGGCATGGCAGAGTCCACACTAATGAAGGAGTCATCCCCATCAGCAGACAGGTTGGAATTATCAGCTGAAGGAACAAATGGGATCACAAGGTTCATGGCCTCTTTCTTTCTCTTCCCATCCAATTCATCTTCTTTCTTCTTCTGAAATAAATAAAAAAATACCAGAATAAATAAATAAAAAAAAATATGACAAAAAAGAAGAAAGGCATTAAGCAACCCAAAATCTCAACATCTAATGCAGCATTGTAACTCAAGGAATGCTACATCCAGAATTTCCCATCATAGGTTTCTGAAGGACACAGTACCAGATCACTTAAAGGCTCCTTCTTTAGATTTAAGTAGGGTTCAGGTTGTTATTTTTTATTCCTAACATAGCTGGAATGACAGAGAATTACTCTTACAGAATTACTTCGTTTTCCATGATCTTTTGGAGTGAGCTTGAAATTCTCTATCATTACATAAAGTTCCAATTCTTTAATGCAAAGCCTCCCTGTCTCAAAAATTCAGAATTTTCATTAACTAATTTTAATGACCTTTTTTAAACCAAATGGTCTTTTCTTGTTCCACGGAAGCCACACAGCCATCTATATGGGGTTTATCTGTGTTCTGTATGCCTAGAATGATCAGTTGATAATTTTGGGGTTTTTTCAAGCACAAGTCCTCTAATGGCTGTCTGTAGCCTACCAGTGATCTACAGCTTGGTTTGGGTACACAGTACTTCCTTATTTTTCAAATTGCTAATGATACTGAAATTCAGGTAAGTAGGGATTGTGTATTTAGTACTATCCCTCTTCTGTGCAGGGAAGTGCCACAGGTTGGTGTTCCATGGTGAAGGGAAGAAGGCTTTACTCATTAGATTGCCTTTGCACAAAATGCTTCCAACACCACATTTAACAGTGAGCCTGAGGCTCTTCTGGCTCTGTCGCTGACACAGGCAACCTCTTTGCATCAAAGTACCTTTTCAGCATATTTTTCCCTTTTACGCTTTCGTTCCTTCACACGGTTTGTTTCTTCCTGCTGTCGCTTCTCTTCTTGACGCTGACGCACTGTTGGAAAAGAAAGACAAAGTTGTCACCACTGGAAAAATACTTCACACCCTTTTGTGAATTTTACAAGAAATTCCAGTTCTAACAGAACTGTGAAGAAAAGTCAGCTGTATTAACACTGAAACACATTGAAAACACTGCTATATTAAAATTATTTGTATCCAAGTAACAAAAAAAAGTTTTACAGTGAAATTCTTCTTTCAAGCAACATAAAAGCATAAACCTCTTATCCAGCTTCAAAAGTGTGATAAAAAGCAATTTTTATTAATACTTTTCTTGTCATGATCTAAATAATTCTTGTCAAAGCTTTGTCATTCAGGAACAATGTAATGATCCTGACTGAGTGCCAGTAAAAACTTTATCACATCATCATGTCTCTCTTGCACAACTTCAGTTCAGCAGTGATACGAAACCAGCTTGTACTAACATGAGTTGGTAATATAAAAAGAGCCAGGAAACAGAAGTTGTTATCAGCAATACATGTGTTAGTTGAGATAAAACCACAGATTTCACAAGCTAATGAAGTGGAAGATGGTAAAAACACTGCAACATGAATTTCACTTACGTTTCTTTTCTAGTTCCTCATCATCGAGCAGAAGGCTGACCACTTCCTTTGGCTTCAAGGTGTCAGGTTTGAAGTTGCCACCTGAAATCACCATTCGCTGGATCTAGAAGGAAAGGAAGAAAAAAAGGAAAAGAGAGAAAAAGGAAAAATTATTCCAAGCAGCTATCAACTATTTGCACTACCCTTCACTGAACACCAGCCAAAAAAAGATGTCAGCACATCTGTCTAAGTCAGAATTGACTCACTGTCTCTATCACACCAAAGTTAGTAGCAAAATTCCAGGAAAGATTTATTAAGAGTAATTATTACAGTTGTAAAATGCAAGAAGCAACCAAGCTAGGAAGCAGAAAACGACAATCCCTTGTGCGAAGTTTCACTTCTTCTAAAGCACCATCTAATAAACAACAAATTATAATAGTGCTAACATACTGCTAACAAAAAGAAAAAACACAGTGGTTCTCCTCTCAGAAATAAATTACCAGTCCAATTTTTCAAGTAATCTGCACAGAGGATTATGCAGAATGTATTTTGATTATTTAGATCACCAGCAAAACATTTAGGGTGAGATCAGGTGACTCTAGTGCAATGTCCTAGAGAAAATGGGTAAGTTTCCACAAGGGAAACGTGAATGCATTCAGCTGAAGATGCTTCAGTTGCTGCAGCACCTCGGCTAAGATAAAAGCCAAAAGAAACCCTGAGTACACAAACCATCTGAATGTTGTACATACTGCTACCAGAGAAAGTTTAGCATTTTTTTCTTGCCAACAAACCATCATGAGGTTTCTGATACACTTACTGCTTGATGCTGCAGAACACAGCTCTTCTGGCATGCCTTATACCTCAAATAATTTTCATTTGATTACCTTCCAAATTTATTTATAAAAAATATAGGCTGTGGTGTAACAGTGTAACATGACAGGAATCAGTAGCCCTGACACAGCGAAGACAGAAGTTCTAGTCTTAAAGAAGCCTGAGCAGTCTCATTCCATCAGAAGAAAGTTTTTGTGCAGCCACAGCATAAATAATTAGCTTCTTCCCAGCTCATATAGTGCAGCTGTAAGGCTGCTGTGTTAGGGGTACAGATTTGCTTATTTGAACAAAGACATTCCCTTTTGGCTTCTGTCTCCCTGCAGATACTTTTTCTCTTTCTTTACTCATTTTGGTAAGTGTTTTCTGATGCTGTTTCTGTAACTTCTTGTTCCAGACCGTTTCTTCCCTCCTACCTCACTCTTCTCCTTAGCCCTCTGCAAGATGCGCTCCTCAATGGTGCCTTTACAGATCAGCCGATACACTGTGACTTGTTTTGTCTGGCCGAGCCTGTGTGCCCTGTCCATGGCTTGCTGGTCTACTGTTGGGTTCCAGTCACTATCATAGAAAATTACCTGCAAAAGAACACCAGAACAGAAAGGATTAAATACAGCCATACATTTAGAGCACCACAGTTATTAAACAGGGAAAAAAAATTCAATATACTGATAAAAATAAGTTCTGCGACACACCCCACAAAATTACCACCTCACTGCAGGCTGTATCAAGCTAGCTTTGCCCAGTGCTACCAAGTCTTTTCCACTGCATGTCAGATGAATGCAAACTGACAGTGTGAATGTTTCAACTTCCACAAAATGTCTTCAGTATCTTCTTCCACAGAGCTGCACAAAATTCCTATGTTTGTCATCACATTGAATCTCTGTCTTGTAATTAATTATTAACCATCTTGGCAATCCCTTATTCCTGCCTCTTCTTCCCTTCTTCCATCCAGGCATCCAGGGAGGACTCCATCTATCCATTACCACTGATCCCTAGGCTCATGCATTTCTGACCCCCATCCCTCTTCCCTCAGCTCCTGTCTGCTCTGCCACTCAGGGACATTTTGGAACTGCTCACAGCTCAGGAGATGCTGGGGGTGGGAGGGGTAATAAGGTTTTGCACATTCCTGAACATACTTGTATATAATTGTGGATATTTTTTAATCATTAGTATTTAATTAAAGCTGTCTAGTTTAGTTTTCAAACTGGAAAGTCTCTCTCTCTTCAGCCTCTCTCTCCTTCCCTACCTGGGTGGAAGGGGGAGGAGATCGAGAGCATTGTTGTCTAAATGCTGATCCTGAGTCAAACCCTGACAATCATTAACCCATTGTAGTGTTACTTACGTTAAGAAGAAGCCCATTAAATTAGAATTTCACATGAAAAGTAATACTCTTTTTTTTCTTTTTTCTTTCAAACCTGGATAAATTTAGTCGAGACCAACACTTCTAGTGCTTTTACTACAAAAAACTGAAATGCCACATTACACTGATATTACCCTATTATTACAACAGTACTTTATGCCCAATAAGCATACAAAACAAAAACACTGAAAAAAGCTTCGGACAGCAAAGTATTCAGAAAGTTACAAAAACACAGAACTAAAAATGCTCGTGACAGGAGCCTGCAGGAGCATCTCTGTTCTTGTGTCTCTTTATTTCCTCTGTTGAAGCCACTTAAATCGAGAGAACTTTTCAACTCTGAAAATCCTACAGATACTTGCTTTCTTCCTATTTAAGTGAGAGCAAAATATCATGGGGTATTTTAAAAAATGTAATTTATTTGATTCAGAGATCTTTGGTTTTGTATGGCTAAAGATTACAGTCTATCTTGGGGTCAAATCTGCAAGCACACAAGGTCCTGAGTTAGAAGCACAAGAATAGCTGTTTTTGAAGAGATAAATAATTAATGTAAGTCAGTATATTTTCCCTAGTGATAAGCAGCAGCTGCTCCAGAATGCAAGTCCTTGTAATTCACCTAAATCACTCTGTTTACACCTCTGATAAGTAGGTGGCAATCAGGTTATCCCTCCTGGCTAGCTGATATTCAGCTGTAAATGACTTTGTACTTTAGAGGCATCACTTCAATTCTTCTCTGAACAGAAAAAAGGGTAACTGATACCTGTCCTACTGCTTCCTTTGCAGTTGAACCTTAAGAGCAAAAAGTCATACATGAAACAGCATTCACTGTATGAAAAAGTCATTTGCTGAATGTTCTGCATTTTTCAAAGAATCTATTGTATATTTAAGTGCCTAACACAGACGAAAGCACCAAGACCAGTATTCATTTAACTAAACACCTTATTCACAGTAAAACTTTCAATTTCTACAAAAAAGTAATTTGTGACCAAGGATTTTGCAGCTGATTTCTTTGAAACAGGTGAGAAATTCTGCAAGTTACACACCAATTAAACATCTCCCAGAGCAGCACAAACATCATTTGTACTGGAAGAAACAAAAAAAAAATTCAAAACCCATGATCCCCACCAGAAGTAAGAAATTCCTTCCCTGCTAGAATGTCCACACTGATATAGTTTACTTCAGAACAAAACCTTTCTAAAAGCAGTCAATGGATTAGGGAGCTCCCTAGAATTATTTTAAAAAAGCTTACCAATAAGGACTAAATACATGTTAAAAATCAGAAAGCATACACTTATATTAAGTTGTGGAAGCTCCATCCCTGGAAGTGTTCAAGGCCAGGTTGGATGGGGCTTGGAGCAACCTGGTCTAGTGGGAGGTGTCCCTGCTCATGGAGAGGGGTTGGATCTAGATGATCTATAAGGTCCTTTCCAATCCAAATCATACTATGGTTCTATCTGTAGAGCCCTTCAAGGATCCAGCTCCTTTCTAGACTCTGGTACTAAAGTGTGGGGAAAAGGAAGATGTTTCCAACTGCAACCAAAAACTGCGTACTAAGTGCCCAATATTCTACAACTTTTTATCATCAAGATAATACTATATTCTAAATATGAGAAAAGTCAAAGAGGTTATGCAATTTCATTATGTGAATGGCAGTACTAAAAAATATTGATCATCATGGCTAAAAGAGTGACAACTTCCACATAGAAAGACCAATTCTCTACATAAATCATGAGGCTGGTAGGCAGGAGATAAGCAGCTTGGGAAAAAACAGTGGTTGGAAACATATGAGGCAGGCAAAACAAATATTTATACTGAACATTAACATTAAACATCAGTAAGCTGATTTTTTTATTCTATGTTACTTTCCCAAACTTCACTTACCGTATCTGCGGCTGTAAGGTTAATGCCCAAGCCTCCAGCTCTTGTGCTTAACAGGAACACAAAAATATCATTCCTATAAAGAGATTAAAAGACCCTCATTTTGTGCACAATGAACAAGAAATAAACACAGGAGTAAATTTTTTGACCCATATAAAGTAATTTGGGCTATTTCTATTACTTGAACACTTAAGAACATTTTGTGCTGCTCATGGACATGAAAAAAACCCATGAATGAGTAAGAGAAGGTAATCTACAAATCAGGACTGTTAGAACATGCAAACATTCAGTTTGCAATAGCAGCTTATTAATCTCTATCAAAATAAACCAGGGCTTGTTTATCCTGCCCACATTGGAAATGAAGATTTCATATGGACAAAGAACAATTTATTGTTTCACAGAACTCAGAGATGTTAAAAAAATCTTGCCTTAACAATGCTCAATTGATAAAGAAAGAAAAATAAATGTCCAAACTGTGTAGATTCAAGTTTTCTTCTAAATTTGGTGCTTTGAACAGAACAAACAACTTGGAGGGGGGGAGGAAGGAATAATCTTAAGATAAAAGCAAGTTTGCAAATACAGAGGTCCATCCAAAGGTCCACTGGCACAAACGGAAGTTCTTCAGCCTAAGAACTTAATGACTCTAGTCCTAATTGTGTTGCTGATTCAAATAAAAAATTCGAATCTCTTTTGTCCATTTTTTTGTAATCTGTAAAATGGGGATAAATAATTTCATTTCAGTCATATAACAATGCAGTTGTGATTGACCATTAAATGTTTCAGGGCTGATTATGTAGACAGTAAAAATGATACTGTACAAAAAGCAAGAGGCATTAATTTCAATCTAACTTAAGTTCTTTGAGACACAGTGTCTCTAAGTGAACTCCATCAATACTGTACACATGTTGTCCTTCCCAGCTTGGAGCATTTTCAGTTTGCACTAACTGTATTACATCCACATTCCTTGGGACTCCTCAGCCTGCATGGAAGTCGATGACAAACCCATTGCTTTTGGTGAACATGGCCCTCCGGACAGAAGGTCCTACTAGGTGGATTGTCATTTCACAACACACTTCAGGAAACTATCTCTGAACACCTCCTTGGAAGACCCACAAATCCTAATACAGTCATACTAGTCCTCAGGGTTAGACTTGCTAGCATCAGATTTAGGGATGATGGCTAAGAGAGATGAGGCATCCCAACACCTGACTTGGAATAATCCTCTAAGCCTAATAATCCTTTACATAACTGAGGAGGCTAGGACACACTAGGTAAGTACCTGTAACAGTGCACTAAGCCCTATCTACAGTCTGAGAAGTCAGACAAAATGGCCACAGTTGTCAAGAGTCAATGGCAGTTCTACCACTGCACACACAGGAGACAAAGAAGACAGGTCGATACATAGAATGACCAAGTGCTGATGAAAACTCAAGTGGTAACAGCAAAAACCAGGATTTCTCCTAAGGTCACTAGTGCCACTGGGGGGTCAGCAGTATTTAAAAGTGTTGAACACCATATGGATCTGTGAAAAGGTTAATGAAAAAAAGCAGACAGTCCCAATAAGGACTCCAAAGAGGCTGACATACTATACTTTAGCAGGAACAGAGCAAAGTCCTCTGTTTAGCAAAAGACACTCTGCACTGCCACATTCCTTTGGTACCACACTGTTTGTACACTAGTGCATGCAAAATTAGTAGAGCACCAGAAATTCTTGCTGAATGAACAGCATAGGACATTCCCTTCCTGACTGACTATGGGTAGGCAGTCTGTCCTTCAAAGTCCAGTAATCAAAATCTAAAGGGTCTTTCTTGCCCTTCTTGGAGGAAGTGTGGGTGTGTTGCATGCTATTACACATATTCTAGTACAACAAATGTAAAAAACTAAGGGTTTTGGAAGCCATATCCTTGAAGGTCTACTAGAAGTACTTTCTGAGGACTCAAACTTCAAGACATTCACAAGTACCTGGCAAGGCTGTATCATAAAAAACAGACTCTCAAAGAACTCATTCTGGTCCAAGGTGAGATTTCCCCCTGTCACCTCTAAAGAAATTACCAGTAGACCACGGAAATGAAAACTACGAATTAACACACACAAAAAAAGCACTATGAACTTGAAAATTATAGAGGTTTCTGGCAATCCAAAATCTAGGAGTATAAAAATCCATCCTGAGCTATGGACAGCTGGGAGGAACTGGATCCGAGCTGTCAGTCTCTAGATTGTACCCTGCAGGTACAAAGCTAAAGGAGTCACCAAGTGCCTGTTCACTATGTAGGTATTCCTTGGCCAGGAAATCTTCTCACTCTTGTAGCAACAGTGGAATGTGCACAGACAGTCACCTGAACATCCACCTGTGAAATGCTTCTGGAAATGCAGTTTGGGAAGGAAAGAAAGTGGACAGTAACACAGACCACAGGATTAAATTAGCATTCTGTAGTTAGGACATGCTGCAGGATAGTTCAGTCTCAGTCTCTTTTTTCCTAGAAATATTCCTCATAAGGTAATAATGTACAGGAGGAACTCAACTAACATTTTAATAGGAATTATTATTTAGACTGGCTGACCTCTATCTCAAAGGGATTTCCTGCCAAAGTGATTATTTTTCTTCAGTTGTTCCACTCATTAATAAAACCTAATTCTGGTTTCCTCTTTTTCTGGTTAAAGGACCTTACAGGAAGAAAAGCGAGGATTCCAGGGGGACATAATAATCTGCAAGGTCCTCTCAGTTCAGGTATTTGGCACAGGTTCTTTTTGAGTTTTATTGCTCTGAGGAGTTCACTAGAACACAGTTCTTCAGGTCTTTCAAGCCTCATGAACCACTGGCCTGAAACGCCGTATATGGCTTCCCCCACTAATGTCAGACACGATACCCTGGGACTACTAACCGAAGGACTGTAGTCTAGAATGCTACTTTCACCCTGCAATAAACAACAACCTATGAACCTAAGTCAGAAGCAAAGTGACCTTCTTACAAGATCACATCAACATCCAGAAAGGGCAGCCTTATTGTCGATTCCCATACTAAAGTGATGTTTTATTAAGCCATATCTCATTATTAAAAGTAAACATAATAATCACAAATTGAACCATTATAAATACTGCACCCTAGTCAAGACAAAGTTATACTGAAATGTATTAATTTATGATAATTACATACTCTTCATTCCTGATGTGCTTGTAAAAACTGCAAGAATTCATTTTGTTTTATTAAACAAAAAGTGTCAGCATATCTTACCATCTAATAAAATCTTCATTTTATCACCTGTATATTATGTTAATGTTTCTTAATAAACTATGCTTATATGGTCTGTTCTGCAGAAAAACAGGTCACTTTCAAAATCTCATCTTCAGTGTCAGTTGTCAGAGCATACAATAACCAACAAACATCTGCTGCCTTTCTTTATAAGCAATAGCATATTTGGCATGACAAGAAGCACAACAGGGGGATACACTAAATTTGGTTCCAATACTGCTTCATCTATGACAAATGTCTGAATACAACTGGGTTCAATATCAACACCAGTGACTTCTGGTCAGCAAACCACCTAGAAGCTGTTTCAGATAAATTAGGTCCATTTGATATCAGGAAAGATAAGTGCAAATTTCATTTATTTTTATTACATTTTATGCCATGTGTCTATGTACACACAATTTTGCATAGAAACACCTTGTAAAATACAGTACCTGTTCTGAAAATCTGCTACCATGTCCCTTCGTTCGGAGATCTTTGAGGAACCATCCAATCTCATGTAGGTATGTTTCCTATAAACCATGTATTCCTGCAAAGAACACACACCATAGTTGCTTTTGAAACTGTTCAATCTTGATTCTTTCAAAAAAAACCATAAACAATAAAAGCAGAACTGCTACTTATTAAAAAAACCAACAACCCTAAATGTTGTCAACAAATACGCTATAAACAACCTTATGTATGCAATGTTTTTTAATAATAGAAACTCAGAAATCAAAGCTACTCAGCAATATGTCAGTTTTTGCATTTCATAAAGACAGAAATTAAGATGTCCGTTCAGAGTTGAGGATGCATTTACTGCACTGCAGACAGTGTTACAGTAACATGCTTTTTTCTATAAATAAATAGGCAAATAAAATAACTAAAAGGGTTTTTTTTTTTCCATGAAGTGTAAATTTTTACTAAAACCTGAGTCTTCACTGTGTAAGTGAACCTTTCCCAACAAAACAACTGTATCTGCTCCCTGTCAATTTTAAACTATTTGACTAGTGGTTTTAAAAACCTGGTACTGTACACTAGCATCTGTGCATGATCTCTTTCATTAATAAAGGACCTGTGAATATTACCACATACATGAACACTTTGAACATTACACTGGTGTGTCAGCCCACAGCTCTTGCCAAGCAGCAGAACTGAAACCATTGCCTGGGACACAAATCAAATGGCATCAACCAGGAATGCTGTAGGCAAAGGCTTTTTCCAATGAGAGACATTTTTCACACTAAGTCACCCAGCACTCTCTGCTACCTGTGCAACTGTCAATAAAATCTGATTTACACAGAAAGCTCTTCAGGCTATGCAGATATCCTTAGAGTTTCTGTGGGAAAATACTCCAATATTTTTTCAATGTGACGCTTGGCTGACAAGATGCAACTCCTGCTGGTTACATTTACCAGCTTTAACCCTAGCAGTTCATGTGTCTTTTGGAGATGCTGTGACTGCAAATGAAGACAGAAAGGAAACAGATGGCACTTTAGCAGCAAGAACTATTGGAATCATCTTGCTCCAAGCTGTAGTGTTCAGCAGATACAGAACTGATGTGCTGTGAGAAGACATGGCAGTGCCTTCACTCTAATGAACCTTCTGACAGTAACATGCTCAGTTCTCCTTTTCACCTCTCCCTCAGGGCTACTGTTCCTTTTTTGTTCTGCTTCACTAATGCAGAAAAGGTGAAAGAGCTGCCATACTATAAGGAACCTGGGAAAAAGATTGCTGGACTGGAAAGAAGATTCAATGTGTGGCAGATGAAAGATAAAAATATGTAAATGAAATTAACAAAGTGGAAATGGCCAAAGTCACACTTGGTCTACCTCTACAAAACAGAGCTCATGGCTGATATGATTTCCAGAGTACAACAACTGAAGTTTAAAGCAGAGAACAGCTACTTCACCACGCAGGCACTGATGGCCTAATTCACTATTGATTTATTATTCCATTTCTATGACAGGTTTCTGTCACCAACTAAAACCAGAGAGATACAACCATCAATTAGGCACTATGTGACCTTTCTCCAGATTTGATAAATTATCTTCTGTTATCACAAAGGCATTTTCCTTCCATTTCTTAGTAATTGTCCTTATCTGCCCTTATGGTGATTCAGCCTTCCAACATCTTGATTTAGTCTTTCTTCATCTTGCTATTAACTATCTCTTCATCAGTGTCTTCTAAACAAACTTCAGCACAAATAGAAAACAACTACTTTTATTTGATCAGGTGCATTTATCCTTATTCCAGACCTTAGACATTTCCACTAAGGCACAAGATACTAAAGAATAAGCTATTCTTCCCCTGTAATCCTGGCATTCATGGGAGTGATGGCAAAAAAGACTATTTAAGTAGTAATACACCTGGTCCCCAGTGTAACTGTGGAAGGCACTTGATGACTGCTCATTTTTCTAGTTCCCACAAGGAGTGATGGGGAGGCTTTAATCTCATCAATACTTGTACTAGACTTGCTTGAAAAATCTACTTGCCAATCTCATTCAGTGTATAAGATACCAGAAGTATCAATCTAGGATAACTAATGAAAGTGACCCTGGCAACAGAGTATTTCTACAGGAAATGAACACCACATAATGACTTGAGTATGGTAAAAAAGCAGTGCTGTTGAAGTCTTCTGGGCTTTGACACTGATACTTTCTCAAAAACGAGAAAACATTTTCCTTTTGTATTATTTCACAGACCAACCCGAGTCCTCTTATCATTTAACACAACTAATGGACTTTTGGTAGAATATAACTAAGACACTTTACTTCATGCAGAATATAATTTGACCCCTCTTCACATGAATGCAATGCGATTCCCACTAGAATCAAGGGCAATTACTCTTCCATACAGGAAAAAGCAATCACACTGAGAAAGACACAATGAATAGTATAAAATACACATTTGCATGAAGTAACATTACCGACATTATACATTATCCCCTTCTGTTGAAAGAAAATAATTTTCCTTTTTGTATTTGTTTCTGGCATTTTGAGATGGCTGAATTAAGCAGCTGCTCTTCAGTTGAAGCTAAATCAAACAAACATGGTTTTATAACTTTGTAAACAATGTGTTTTGTGCTCTCTGCCCTGCATAATTAGGTTAGCATGATACTGCAGCAGTTACATTGACACAGTCAAAATACTGTTAAAAGAAATAGGACATCTTAGGTTCTTTCATATTCAAGTAGGCAGAGGGGATGGATTTTGATATCTCAGATCAGGAAAAAAAAAAAAAATCTACTGCTACATAACTCTTGCAAGTATTTTCTTACAAATTGAGTCCTTACTTGATTTTTAGCTTGCTTAACTCCAGCTTCTGGTACAGGTGTGGAGAGAAACAAAACCAGAGGACTTGGTAGGTGGGTTATTTGGGTAATAACAGCCAACAAGTACAGCTGAGCAGAATAGCAAAGTGGTGTGCTCTCAAGCCATTAAAATGCAATGCTAACAGAAAAGACAGAAGCACTAAACACTCAGCTTTATGAGCTTCATGGTGTAATGCAGGATGTCAACAAACCTGCACCATGTCCGATGTTTGCCAGAAAAAAGGCATGTGAAGCAATGCTGGGCAAAGAGCCAAAATACAGAATTGCAACCATGCAAGTTCTGTTTTTCCTCACAGCAGCAAAAACAAAATTCAGCTTGTCACTTGTTATTTTGACCTTAAAACGCTCTGCCGCTCATGATTTAAGCAGCTATTGATTCAGGCTTCTCACTTTTTTCTCTTTGCTTCATTGTGGAGAAGACAGTAGCATCCCATGTCAAACCCTGCTGAGGGAGCTCATGTATACCTAGGACTAATGGCTGAGGAATCACAAGATCTCCACATTTTAGTAGTATTTGAATTATCCTGCCAAATGCAAATATTCTTCCACCTACTAACTATTCACAGTTGGAAAACTTTAACAGGACAGACTTTGAAACTAAAGTAAATTGTCTCCTATTTTCTTGCTCAGAATTGGATAGTCATAAAAGTTACAGTCCTTCACTGCTAAGGAACAGAGACATCGTGACACAAGAAAATCCTTTTTTCAGATACAGCCGAAAACTCAGACTTCACTGTCTTCAACAGAAGCCCAGAGAAACAAAAGTATTTCTTTCTAACTAAGTATTATCGATAGGAAATCAAATTAATAGTCCTCATACAAATGTCTGTTCAGACTAGCTCTTTGGTGGCATGGTTGCTAATCAAGTTTTGATTCGTTTTTTTTCTTCTAAGGCAGACTAACTATTTAAATAACTAGTAATTACTTAATAATTTCTTTCCTATTTTATATGCCAGGGAGACTCTTATTATTAGTATCTACCAAACTTCTGCATAGAAATAAGATGATAGAAGGGAACAGTAGACGTCTGTGAAACTAAAATAAACATAAACAATGTAAAATTAATCACTGTTTCCCTTCTTCTTTCCAATAAAAGGACACATGGGCATGAAAGCAAAGTAGAAGGAAGCAACTGAGAACCAGCAAGAGAATAATTAAACCATGCAACCTTTTACCACAGGGCAGTACAAATGACCAACATTTACAACAACTCAAGATGCAACTGAATGCTTTCATGAAAGAAGAATCCATTTAGGATTCTTGGAATATACAGAAAGCACAACTGGCTCAGAAAGACATCAAGCTGCAAACTGTTGGACATTAAGACACTCACTAACTGTGAAGTATCACTAGTTGTGTGCATTTTCCCCATACCATCTGCTGTTGTACACTGGTGGAAGCATAACACTAGGCTGAACCTGGCTGAACCTTAAGTATAACTTTGTAGGGCAGCTCTCATATTAATGTATTTACGATGTGTCCTTCAGTAAAATAATTTGATGTCAGGTTTGCTGCATCCAAATGATGGTATTTTCTTCAAAACACTGTTACTAAACCTGCATCTTCAGAATTTGTCTTCTGTAGGCTATAGCTCTCCTACCTCCAGTAAGTCAATCATCCGTGTCATCTGGGAGTAGATGAGAACTCTGTGTCCTTGAGATTTCAGCCGTGTCAACAGAAGATCAAGAGCATGAAGTTTTCCACTGTCAGTTATCAGACTCTCTTTGTCTAAAAAGAAATGGAAGAAAAGAAGGTAAATAGTAAAACCAAAACAGCTACATGCAACAAGTTAACTTCTAAGGTTTAATAGCACTTCACTGCATTATCATCTGTAAAGTAACAAGCTGTGATGGAACAAACTGCAACATCCCTTCTGGCTGACACACTCACACTGCTAACAACTTTTGTTTGCCAGGACAGGAGCACATGAATATACCCACTTGGCAAAATCTCATCACAGATTCATCTCCTCATGATTATGGACTCAGTCCTTTTTGGGACAGCCTCTTCTAAGGATTCATTCTGACCAGATTAACAACCACAACATGCCTTGACAGTGGGGAAAACTTGCTGTCCCTGGGACATTTGCTGCTACCTGCTGCTGACCGTGAGCCTGACCCTCCACAAATCTAGTTTCAAGATCAAACCCTTCACGAACATGAAACGGGAAGAACAGTTCTTTAGGTCACTTTAAAATAACAGCCCCTTCACAGCACTTGCCTTAACTTTTCTTTTTTCTTCCCTGCTGTCTGCTTCTGAGGTTGCTTTTGTGGGGGTTTTTGCTGCTGTTGCGGTTTTGGGGGTTTTCTTTATTGCTTTTTTTGGTTGTTGTTTAAGAAATGTTTCCAGATTGCAATCTTTTAAGTCACTTCAGATTTTAAACTTCATGTCCTCTCTATTTCAGCACTGCTCATGAAGTATTTTTCAGGAAGCATATCTTCCTGTTTGTACATTCTGTACATAAACTTCAGTAAACAATACATTACTGTTGAAAGAGGATGAAGAAAAATTTTCTTCCAAAAAAAATTATCTGTTGGAAAGGCCACTGATAATTCTTTATTCTTTGGGATGTCTGAATTTATGTTTACAGCCAAAACGGAAAGTTGACAACTGCAGATGGTGCAGGCTAGTACAGAACCCAAATATTTTTTACATGTTTAGCAGGTACTATTCTCTAAACCCTAGCGGGTAAGACTTCTGCACACTTCTCATTGCACAGAATGAATTAACTCCTGGGCTGAAGAAAATCCAGCTTTCTGGAAGGCAGTTTAACTGTCTTGCACCACATTCTGGTTTTTTAAAAAGAAATATACAAAATTTAATTCATTCATCTGTGTACCATGCATTTTCATATAACTAAAACCAAATTTATACTAGTGGAACAGAGGTTACAGATCAAACAACAGCATTCGTAAAGAGATCTTATGAGCACAGCAGGCAACAGAGTCCATGAGCGCCTAAGTGCAGTGATGTGGCACTGAGGGCTAAGTTTGATTCCTGCACATAAAATAAGGGGTTTGCTCAGAAAAAGTAGGAATGTGGCTGTTCTACACTTCATTCAAAAGCTCATTTTGAAATAACATGCCTAGGTTTAATACACCTTTTTGAAAGGTTGTAAAAACCAGGAAGTATTCAGGGGAAATCTCCAAGAATTAAGTGTGTTAAAAAGTTTTTCCTGCAGGGAGGGAATTTAGAAACTTGACCCATCTCAATTTTTCAAACAACAACTGGCACCACCCAAGGCTGTTCTTTTGAACAAAGGTTTTCAACAACAGGAGAAAACTTTATACTGGCAGAGAAAAGGCCCAGTATACAGTGACTTGTTAAAACTGTAAAAACAAGGCATGCTTCCCTCTTATCCTTCCAACAGTGAGGAAAAAAAATAGTCAGCAACACTTTTTATCCAGAAACTTAATCACTTTATCTTAATCACTTTAGTATTTCAATCAAGATTGCTTTCAAAAATATTCTTTAACTTAAATATAAATAATGGACCTGATGCTGGAGTTAGTGGGGTCTACATTAGGACAACAGAAGATGTGGTTAACAGTGCTGCTCTCTGAAATAAAAAACATGGTAAGCTGTCAATAGCACTTGAAATTAATAGCTAATCTATTTGCACTAGAAACCAATCCTGTGAACAGCCTCTCCTTTGATGAGAGCTATGGTCCTGCAATTCACTAGCTAAGAATCCTGCAATTCACTAGCTAAGAATCTGACAAGAAAGCTCTCCTCTTTCTTGTTTGCCTGCCTATCTGAATAGTCACTGTTTTTCTCCTATTTGCTCTTCCCCAGTTTGCCAGGAGCAAGTGCCATATTGTTGCTTGAATCATTAGCAACTACCTTAAGGAGTTCATCAGCTAGAGAGTCAAGTCATGGAGACACTGTAAGGAAAACTCAGGAGCACAGCTCAGGCTGACATTTGTTCTTATTGCAACATAATGTACAATGGCACACACTAGAACAGAACCTGGTCTCAATTACATACAAATAGTTAATAGTTTCATGCATTATTCTAAGGAAAACCAAACTTTGAACTTAGGCAGTTAAATAAAAATGGAAATTACTTATGGTTATTTGGTTTTAAAATACAACTACGTATGTGAAAAACTCTGCACGGTAGGAATGTTTACTCTTTACACAAAACATTACTAGTTATTTCAGATCCGTACAGCCATCACATTCTGTTTTTATTCTAATTGGTCAGCTTGCTATTTCAGAATGAATTAAATAGCGTGAAGCACCATGGAAAGTCTAGATACACATGTCAAACTAGTACAATTATTAACTAAAAGCCATCTGACTGGAAGGAAACTGGGAGAACAAACAGGGTCTGTTCAAAAGTCAGTCTTGCCTGGCTCAGATTGAAGAAATTTCTAAAAGCAAAATGCAACTCTTTTTCTCACACAGGCATGAATAGGTAGAATTAAGGTTTGGTAACTGGAAATGATGCATGTCCTTTGCTGCTGGCTCCTTAGGTCTCCATTGTGTAAGTTTCTATTTTTAAATAGCAATAAAATGCAAATTACAAGGATGGTCTTACAGCCTGAAAAGTTAGCAACATATTAAGAGTTCATAATTTGTCCAATATCTTAGCATTGCAGCAGACTGCACTGACCAGAAAGTTTTGGTTTTATTTCAGTTAACAAAAAAGATTTATCATCTCTGGAAGAGAAAACCATTTAACTTTAACCTGGTATCTTTAAGCTATCTTGATACCATTGTGTTTTCAAAGATCAAATGTTTCTGCATACTTGAAGTGCCACCTAGTGCTTCAAAGAACGAATTCTGGAGAGTGGCAACAGAAAATGTACTTCTTTATTCATGCCATCTTCAGAAAACACAACTGTACAAATGAGGGGGGAGGAAATACTAATAATTTAAAAAAATAATAAAATAATAAATAAAAGCCCCCACAACTATCCTCCACCTTTAGTTTCTCTTACTTCTATTTCTCATTCCCTTCTACCTCAGGGGAAGAAAAAGGTGGTATGTCACTTTTTCAAATGGGCTTTCCAAAATTTGCTATCCTACATGTTCGATCTTTAATGAAGATTTGGATTGGATTTGGATTATTTTTTTTTCATTTTCTTTTTTAATAGCATCAAAGGAACTTTTAACGTTTTAAGCTAGTCAGGAGACAGAGGTCCTGGACTGCACATCAAAGAACTCTCTCTAGGATGCATTTTTTGTGTTCTTCAGCACTGTATGAAATAAACTAGAAAAGAGAACCAGACCAAAAAAAAAGTAACTGTAAAATCATATTGTATGGCTTTCAATATGAAGAGTCTTTGCCTCCAGCCATGCAGGGATATGGACATAAATTATCTACAAGGGGATACAGTTGGATGATATGGCCTGGGAAGAATAGTTACAAATGACTATGACTCAAAATAACACCAGTCAGGAGCTCTAGCCGATGACTGTAGCTGAGCTCACCACTCTCTGGAGAATGAGAAAAGTACCCCTGGATATGCAAAAAGCAGAGGAAAGAGAGATAAAGTCTGGGTTCCAGTTGACACCCCTGGTTCCCCTCCCGACAGTCTGCACGGCACAATGGGGTCAGTGAGGAGCTAGCTGGCTCTCACAGTAAACAGCCAGCGAGGCCGGTGCTTTTTATCGATGCTAAAAGGACTCAGACACTTCCTGCCATTTAATCCAGGACCATTTTTCTTTCAAAGAACAGGAAAAGCCTCAAGAGATTCCCACAGTGATCGCAGCTGAGCTTGCTGCCAGCATACTGGGAACACTGAGTCTGGGAGAGGATAGATCAGGGCCAGGGGAGAGAGGTTACCCCTTTTCTTTTTGTCACCTATCAACCACAGACCTTCACACCTACCCTTCCATCTGACACTTGGAAGACTTCAGCCCTGCAAATGGCTCCTGCAGCACATCAGTCACTTTCTGCAATGCACTGTGCCTGCCCCTGCCCGTATAAACAGAGCTGTCCTGTTGTGGTATATGCCCTCTTTCCTTAGAATAAATTTAGGTTTGAATGCTATTTGCCATGTAATTAAAACACAGCTGCACAAAACCACTTTTTTTAAAATCCACTTTTAGCTCCAACATCTCCTAAATTAAGCCAACGTTACATAACACTCCCCAACCACCTTCTCAACCAAATCCTTTGTTGTGCTTTGACAATTTGCCTAACCTTGCACCTGTAAGCTTGTTTTCCATCTTTGTTCCTCTAAATATTTTTGCTGATGATAAAGTCATCAGCTTAAAAGAGAAGTATTTTCAAGAGAATGCAGACCTTTCTCTACTGTACATCTTTTCTTTGTACTTCTCTGTACTTTTTTCTGTACTTTTCTCTGTACTTCTCTCTATGCCTTCTATCTTAAACAATCCCATTACCATTTCCCTCCTTTCTACTACAGTGATTCATCTTCTGTTTCCAAGTAATAAATAAACAATTCCATGATTTCCTAAATAAACTATAAAATCATCAACTGTCACTGAACATTAATTCAGTGTAAGCTCATGAAAAATGGTTTCTCCACTACATATGTGCAAATGTGCAAGTGCTTCAAATGACTCCAAGCACTTCTGAGGTACCTTCTTAAACCAGACTACAGCAAGCAAAAGACCATTTTTCTTTTACTGTACTAACTTCCCCTGCCAAATATCCTTGACCCAAAAGGGTCTGGGAATAACTTAGCAGCTGGCAGTGTAAGCTGTTTTTCCTCTTGGCTATCTCTCAGATCTCTAGTACTTTCTGCAAAATTCTGCTCACTCCTTAGGACCATCTTCTAACAGCTAGAGTATGTTCAGCCCATGAAAGTCACTGCAGTATTGCCATCTAATTCTAGAAAATCTTGGATTACTTTAGTCTAATTCTATGAAAAAATGAAGCACTTTTACTTTACTAGTACACTGGTATCTTTTTCCCATTTTACCAAGAAATATGAGTAAGTATTTTTTAATCCAATTGAAACTCAGTAAATCCCTCATGCCGCGTTTTTCAGGCCAATTTCCTCTGAATTTGGTCCCTAAACTCATCCTGTAGTCTGCTACAAGTAATCTTGATCCTTTCACTAGGAAGACCAACAAGAGATCTCTTAGGTCAATACAAAAGTCTTCCAACACACTAGGAGTCAAAATATGACTGCTACTTTTCCTGCAATCTTCCTATCTCCAAACTCAAAATAGTATTTGGTTTTGAGAGCTGACTGTGCTTTAGTAAGCAAATCCATCTCTTTACAATCATTTGGAGGGCTGACATGCTAAGAGAGACTTGTACACATTAGAGAAGTTTGCAGTAGACTTGTTCAGTATCCATCCATAGCTTTACTCCTGACAGAATATATTAAATCAGTGTCTTTTAAGATAGCTGGGTTAACTTTCTCTTAGGAGGAAAAACAAACACACAACCACCTCATCCTCTCAAAAAGCCGATAACCAAGCATAATTGCCACCAAAGAGCAGAGGACCTTATTTATCTAATCCCTGCTCCATGATAACCTCCAAACTTACCTGGTATCCTGATAAAAGACCAGCCATTCTGAGGCCTGATCCCTAACAGCCCTCCTGGAGACTCTGGGAAGAACCGGGAGCATTGCTTCAGCCAGTCAGCTGCTAGCTCAGGGGCTCCATTGAGTACACACTGCTTTGCTTCAAGACTTCCTCCTTCCTTCAGTGCTCTGCGCTCATATTCTGCACTTCGGTCATTGCAGTAGAACTCCAGTGGCACAGCTGTTACCTGCAAGTACAATATTAATCAACATTCTTGTCCAGATTTCAGATTTTAAAAAGTAAAATCATTACTAACATGTACAAATGTTAGTAATGATCTTATGACTGGCTTAAAATAAGCAAAGATGCAACATCTCTCCACAACACACACAAAAAAAGTCCTATGAATGACCAGACACAGACAAGTACTCTTGTCTTTTGATAAACCATGTCTTGTGCCAATTGCTGAGAGTAACAGAATATCCTTTCTGCACGTTCATTTGGTCTAGATTTATTTACTTGTTTTAATTTTTGCCCTTCCAAATGAAGTATTTACCCAGCAGAGATGAAGTTTACATACTATCTTTAACAGAAATTCATGTGAACGTTAAAATTAGGAAGATAAATAAACTATGAAGGAAAAAAAACTAACAGGAGAACAGCCCTGTTTTGGAACAGCACATTTCTTGGGCTTGACAGCTGATTTCAGCAGAAGTCTACATTAGCCATTAGCTGTAGGCTGACGGTTGAGGGATCCTCCAGTAAAGAGTCTGTTCCAGCAGACAGTTGTCCTTCATGCAACCTATTGCTTTCTCTTTTGCTTACCAGGGTAAAGGACAACTTCAAGATACTAAAGTAATAAAAACCAAAAGCAGAACTGAGCCATGGTACATACCAGGATAGCCTACTCTGCTGGGTTTTTCTCCATATATTTCATCAAGAGTTAAACCATAAGATCCGAAGCAACACACAATTACGAAACTTTCATACATATATAAATACTCAACATTTCACTACTTAGCACAATAATTTTTCCAATAAAATGCAGATCACCAACTTCTTTGTATCTTTTCTGAATATAAGTCTGTTTTGGGCCAACATCATGGGGTGTTTCCAAAAGGTATTTATAACCAAGTTATAGTAGAAATTTTCACATTCTATGTGTTGTAAACTCACATAAACATGAAACTAAAATTTAATATTAGACAATTAACCTTGCAGTATGGGCTTATAACAGATAAAAATTATGAATTTGCAAGGCTTTATAGGTTTCTTCAACAATCACTTTAGAAGTAATTGTTACTTTTATTTCAGAAGCAAAATTTTAAGATTCACCCTTGTAAATTTATGTAAGTTAAAAACATTGCCATGAATCCTAACAGTATGCAGAACGACCACATTACTTACAGGCCTACGAAAAACAATCTAACACATGAAAAGGAACACAGAGGAAATCAAACTTGTGAAAGTTTTCACATTTTAAAAAACGAGACAGAGCTGTGCAGAACAAATGGTAAGGGAGTCTGTGAGCTTTGATGGTGAACAGTCAGCATCTGAGTTTCCAGAGAACTGAGAGAGGGCGGGAACTGGTTTGATAATAGGACAGTTGAACCATTAAACACAGTGAAAGAACTATCTTTGTATTAAAGGCACAAAGCTTTTATATAGCTGAAGACTAATTTGTTGATCCAGCTTACTCTGGCGTGACATAATTAACTGCTACATATTGAGGATGACATATATCACATTACATCATGCAAACGAAAATATTTTAATAGCTTAACTGATAAGCAATAAAACAGTTTAAATATAAACAGTTTTAAATCATGTACTTTAAAACTGTAAGATGAAGGGAACAACCCCATACCTCACAACAGACTGACTTATATCTTAGATGCTGACTGTTCTTTGAACATTTACCAGCTAATTCAAAGTAAAAGGTATCAAGCAAAATATTCTGTGTGGAGGAAAACTGGTCCACTCCTGTTTTACAGGAGCTCTTCTCATGAGAAAAAATTAATCTCACAGAGACTTATTTGTGCAAAGGCAAATCAATTGTTTAAACAAATTCATAAGCACAATTACAGTACATACCAAAAGAAAATTTAAAAAGCATACAAAATCTTAGCAATAAAGGTAAAGCTACTACTTTTGTAACAGTTTTTTTTTAAACCAGATTGGTTTACAGGTCTATGCATGCAGTCACATGAAACACTGCAAATTGAAAGTGACTGTGTCAAGTAAGACTTTGTATACACTCCCTCCACTTAATAGGTACTACTAGAGTTGATGCTATCTTGTACTGCCATCTGCAGTCAAAGCATAGGACTGTCTTTTGTGGGCGAGGGCAAAACGTCTCACATTTCCAGTTTTATTGCCTGAACACGGATGTACACCACACTGATGCTACAGACTTAGGTTGTTCCTTTTAAAGGACACTAGTAACCATCACATCTCAGTTCATTTTTCTGCACTGGATATGGTGAAACAAGAACTGCTTCAGGCACAGACACCCTGTCACATTTATTTTCAGGACACCCAGGACTGTCAGCCACTACACACAAAACAGAGTAGACTAATTTCTGAAATCAAAAGGAATATTCATACACTAGGAATTCTAAAAGAAAAATTAAGTCAGTCAGTCAAAAAAGTCATCCATTCAAGCTTGTTCCCCCTCTTCATTTCTCCTTTTTGTAATGGCACAGTTTAAGGTGTTTTTTTTCCAGGTATGTTTTTGTGGTTTTGCTGGTAACAAAAGGCAGGGTAGTCCTTAGTACTAAACCCTCCTATACCAACACATTCTTGTCAGACTGACTGAATTTAACAGTTATCACGGTTCAGAATTACATTAAAAAAATATAGTGATAGGGATATATGAATGCATTGCCACTTTAAATTCAGTAACTTAGTTTAGTTAGGGTAATTGTAAAACACTTTCTGCGTTTATTGCCATGCAAAGCTAACATTTAGGATGTTGTGAGATGCCCCAAAACCACTTCTTACCACAATACCTCTGACACACTGGGATCTACTAAACTGCTAAACTAAACCAAACAGCATTACTCTAAAACAAGTAAGTAAGGTTCTTAATGAAAACAAAAATACAAGATGCATCCTTCAAGTTACCTTTTGTGATTGAAGCCTAATCTGTACTTAGGAAAATTGTCTGCATAGAAAGAAAACTAAAGCCACCTCACCACTATCCCCCCCCCTTGCAGCTGCTACATAAACATACGCTCCTATTTCTATCATTTGCTCCATTAACTTCCCAAAATTCATCATCACAGGTCAAACAACAACAGAAGGCTATAGTTTCTGAGAACATATGTGCCCTTTCTGCTGTATCAGGTCTTCTACACTCTTGCCAAAAGTTTCTAACAAGCATAAAATTAAGTCTTTGTATTCCTGAAAACAAAAAGCCATGCCTCCACTTAATCATTTTTATACACCAGCCAAGCCAAAAGCAGTGACTTTTACTCACTAGAATAAATGTCAGATATGCTCTCTTCTCCTCTTTCCCTTCCCCCTCCTATGTAGCCTTCTGAGCCCCTATCCTCCCTTCCTAATGTATAGGAAGTATTCAACATACTCATCTGCAATGCAAATTTAAGGGAAAACGGCAACATATCAAAGGAATCTGAAGAAGTGGTTTTCACAAGGCACTCTCAGAATAAACGGCTTGTTCTTGAACTAGATATGTTGTGACTGAGAATTCAGTTGGATTCCTGGTCCCTGGAGCTGAAGGCATGATGAATTCAAGGTTGACCAGCAGCACATGGGCAATGAGCATGTAGTGTTACTTGCCACCCTCCCTTCTCCAAATACCAATGTATAATTGCACGTGGCCCCATCTGATCAAGCCTACAGCAGTAACATCAACAGTTACTAAAGAATATAGCACCTGGATGGCCTGCTAATATAAGCACATTTTGTCCAGCTTTGTCACAATCCAACAACATGGAATGAAAGCAATAGCCATGGACTTATGAAGGTCTCTTGTGTCAGCTCAGGAAGCTTCAGGTGAAGTAATTACAAATTTCAGTTAATAGATGATGGACAATCCCAAGCAGTACCACTATAATATCCAGAAATTAGAAAATGCCAACTCAAGTAATCCTTGTATATTGCAACTTGGTGTTTCCTTTTTGGAACAAAAGCTAACACTACGACAGAAAATAAACATCCTTTTCAAAGACACATTGCTTCTCAGCCACTTTTTGTCATGCAGAGTCAACCAAGAAATGACCCAATTCTGTTCTTATCACATCTCTCCCTTAGATTATTTGGGAATAAGTTACTTGACAATCTCTTCTGTAACTTTACTGCTTTTGGTATTAGGAGAGAAAGTGAAATCTACATATCCCAGAATAACTTCTGTTGGGTGCATCTCACAACTTTCCTTTTCCCTTCAGTACACATTACAGTCACTTCCCCTATGAAAAAACCCACTATTGAATACAGCAGCAAAAGGATATCCTCACAACAGCTCTACCCAACCAAAAGAAAGTAATAGATCATTCATTTCCTAAGACACAATTCTAACAAGATTTGAAACACAATGGAAAATACATAATTTACAAGCTAACTTGGACTTACCCGTGGGCTGGCTATGCACAGGAAGGACGGCAGCTCAGTCACCTGGCAGCACCGAACACATGAGGTAGCTGATCTCCTTCGATGAATGACATGATCTGAATAGCCAGTCACTGCTTTACAGTAGCTACTGAACACAAGGTTCTGAAAACAAAATGAAAATCAAGAAGTTACTAAGTCTAGAAAGAAAAACGCCTCTTAAATCTTGTGACCACCCATGAGAACAACAGACTAAGGACATTCACCAAATATTTATCTTTGAAAAAGGAAACAACACATCTTCTGCAGTCACAACGTACAGGATCTTTCTGTAATTATCAGAACATTCAAATCCTGAGATGGTTAAAATCAGATTAGCTCGTAACAGCACTTGCCTTTACGCTGATTTGGAACCAGAAACAAGTTTTTCCTTCTTTGGACCTTTTGACTTTAGATTTTGTAATGAAGGAAATACAGGAATATTCTAGTAGGTCTGATTCTCAAGCTGTTTTGTAGCTACTCATTTATGGTTTCTGAAGCATGGGTGAAATGAAATTTGGCAGATAAAATACAATTAAGACTCAAATGAGATTGGATTGGCATCTTTGGACTTTCATCTTTTCCAACCTTTTTCTTCCTTTCCTGTGCAAAAAGGCTCTGAATTTAATCCTAAAGATTTTCAAGGTGCTAGCACGGTTATTCACACACATGAACGTACCCAGGTGTAACATCTGGAATTTGCCACAGATGTATTAATGTCCTTTTGATACAGAAAAATATATTGACTCAAAAGCAGGGGGTTGAGATGACACTGCATTTTAAAGAAAGGAGAGCTCTTTGGAGATGCTCAACACTATGCAGAAAAATTACACAAAGAATTATCTTTGCTCGTATCAGTTATTGTATTTCCTTTTTTATTCTGAATATCTGCATCAGACAATGAAATAAAATGCTTAGAGACTAAACCATTTTTGTTCCTTAGTTTTTGTTCTGACTTTTCTATATTTATGGTGACCGATTGTTATATATTGTTAGGTAAAACTGGCTTCCTGTAGTATAGATTCCACATACTATAGGAAGCAAGCAACAACAACAAGAAAATAAAAATCAAGCATTAAAAGATATACTTCTCACTGCCATAGGATCACAGCATGTGCCCTCCTGACAATTCTAGCAGTAAAATGTAAATCGTATCTAAAGCTTTGGCATTCTTCTGCCCCAGTTCCTAAGGCACCAGAATTAATTGCATGCTACTTTTATTTTACACAGCCTCTCAATTTTGCTTGAAGTACAAGGTACATCATAGAAGCACATACCTTGTGTATTGTGTCATATACTGTATATATGCATTTCTATCTATGTCAAAAAAATACTAGAAAACACCCACAGTAGTAGTCTATAATGGACGATGCATTCTGGTTCCTTTCCATTTCCAGATGTAGATGCCCTTAGCAATATACATGGATAATTTGGAACTTGCTGACAAGGGAGAAAAACATTCTTACTGTACATACATGCTAGCCCCACCTAAGAAATACAATCAGGCAATCCTAGCACGTAAGTGGGTCTTTCAGCTGCTACCGGTGTGACTCGTGGTCTGGAGCTGGCAAAAAGAAAGTTCATACTCTTGACTCAACATCTGCTCCTCTATATAAAAGGTGAGAGCAAAAGAGCTGACAATAGCCTTTCACTGACACTCAGCAGGGCTAAAAAGCACAGGTCAAAGCTCAGGCCACACTGGATAATGTGAAGTGATCCCAAAAACAGGTTCTTACTCAGCTGGCAGTTCTTTATCAGCAATGCTAGCTTAAGCAACAACTGCTTCACATGTTTAGTCTTGTCCCCGCACAGCCCCTTCTTGTTGGCCTAGCTGTCTCTATTCATTAAGATGCTGATCAAGATGAAAACAAACCCTTGCCC
Source organism: Apus apus (assembly GCF_020740795.1). Taxonomy (NCBI): domain Eukaryota; kingdom Metazoa; phylum Chordata; class Aves; order Apodiformes; family Apodidae; genus Apus; species Apus apus. The sequence goes on from NC_067286.1 coordinate 26,295,976, forward strand.
CTCCAAGCTAGTTTTGTGATCTGTTTCACCACCTGGTAAAACAGGCCGTGTGCTGAAACAGCAGAGTGGGCCACACATGGCTGGGAGTACACAGCTGCGGACAACGGATGCAAACACTGGCTTACTCATCTGTGGACCAGAAACGGTGGCAACAAAGCACCAGTACTGCAGCTGAAAAAGGGGAATCCCTTCCCATGACATAGTTCTGCCACTTCTTGTGCCAGTTTAATCACCTGTCACACCCCTCCACAAGTGTATTTAGCTACACACTTAATCAGAAAACAAATTCAGCAGATATGAAGAGATGAAGTTTTCTGTGGTCAGCTCATGCAGAGCTGTGAGTGTGCAAACCTACATCAACAGAGGCAGGACTGAGTGACTGGAAGTAATGAAAGGGCTCGACTGACTCAGAACAGCTGCTGTAGCTCAGAGTCCCTGCCTTCTCTGCCCCTGTGGCAGTCACTGGGCACACAGCTGATTTTATGATGAGGAATCAGCATTGCAAGCAGTCACAAGAGGTTTCCATTAAGTCTTACAACAGCAAGCACTGGCAAACTGATTGTGGCCTGGTTGTTAGAAGGGTTCATTAACTTTATTTCCTACAAACTGAGATTACAAGAAATGGACAGAGAGGAAGCTACCAAACTGTAATTCCAAACCTATGCAAGTTTGCTATTTAATTCTCTTGTGGAAACCAATACTGAAGAGCCACCAAAGATGCCTTCAGCCCAATTAGAAGAAACATAAAGGAAAACTTCCAAGAAGGTATCAAAAAGAAGAGGAAATTATTATTATTATTGTGTACACACAGTATTAGAAATAGTTAACAGGTATTAATATGGTTTTCAGCATCATGCTTCCCATGTGCAAACTATGAGCAGGTCACATAAAAAACATCCCTCTTTGAATTCCCTGCCACATGCAGCCATTAAATATTCATTAACAAAGCAGACACCAGATAGAAGAGAGACAGCAGAAACCTACTTCCCTTCAGTCACATACATGGCAAAGCCAGGGTAAGGTTACAGAACTGAACACAGCCACAGCTCTGAAATGGATCATACACCTTAGTACGAAAAAGACAAGAAGCGAAGGGGAGGATCATTAAAAAATACAAACGCACACATCTACTGCAACCATGCAATCCAAAGGAAGTGCTGAAAGAGGCTTTCCTGTATTGCAAACAGAGCTGCACATACATATGAATGATTGCTACCAGCATCTTAAGCTCAAGAATACTTCTAATTTTTTCATATAAAGAAAATTAGGAAAGTAAAGGACAGAATCAGGAAACTTCATGGTTGGAAAGGACCTCTGAGATCACCAATCCAACTGTTTACACACACACAAAAAACCCAAACCAAACAACAAAACAAAAGCAAACAATAAAACAAAACAAACAAACAAACAAAAAACTACAAAAAAACCAAAACCAAACAACAAACAACATACCCCACCATAAAAACACCCACAAAACCTCCACAACCTTGGCCACTAGAGCATGCCCCGAAGTGCCACATCTACACATTTCTTGAATACCTCCAAGGACGCTGACTCAACCACCTCCCTGGGCAGGCTGTTCCAGTGTCTGACCACTCTTTCAGTACAGAAATTCTTCCTGATGTCCAATCTAAACCTCCCCTCCTGCAACTTCAGAAGGGTTCATCTCCACAGATCAGATTTTATATTAGTTTAAATCAATGTATACAAATTAATATACATGTTGTGGATGGTGCAGAGTAAGAGGAATGAAGAGATCTCTCACTGCAAGGGATTTCTGTGTTTACATGAAGAAACTCATACTATCTTTAGAGAGATGTTACCTCAAATTCAGAAAGACTCATTAAAAATAAATGTGGGTTTTTTTGGTCTACTGAATTATTTTCAGTTTGTCTCTTACATCGGAAATGCTGATCTGAGCAGTTAAGAAAAGCCTTTCCAGATTTATACCACTTCCTTTTTCCTCTGTTTCTCCCCCTCCTCACTACTCCCTACATGTTACTATATTATGAAGCCCTAGAGGAAGCCTTGGGGAATTTAACACTTAAAGTTTCTCAAATTTGGGCTAAGATAAAAAACATGAGTTAATACTCTCAGTGATGCATGCTGTTAAAAGACAGACATGTAAAAAGGGCAGTTTGTTTTTCAACTCTCCCTTTGGTTTGGAGTATGGGATTATTTAGAGATCATAGAATGATTAAGGTTGGAAAAGACCTTCAAGATCACCAAGTCCAACCATGAACTCTAAAACCATCTTGCAAAGTACATCTACCTCCTTTCAGGTAGTTGTAGAGAGCAATGAGGTCTCCCCTCAGCCTCCTCTTCTCCAGGCTGAACAGCTCCAGCTCCCTCAGCCTCTCCTCATAAGACCTGTTCTCCAGACCCCTAAACAGCCTAGTTGCTCTTCTCTGCACCCTCTCCAGCACCAAAATGTCCTTCCTATACTGTGGTGCCCAAAACTGCACACAGTACTCGAGGTGTAGCCTCACCAATTCCGAGTAGAGTGGCTGGATCCCCTCCCTGGTGCTGCTGGCCACACTATTCCTGACCAGGTCAGGATGGTGTTATCCTTCTTTGCCCCCTGGGCACACTGCTGGCTCATGTTCAGCCAGCTGTCAATCAGCAACCCCAGGTCCCTCTCAGCTGGGCAGCTTTCCAGCCACTCCTCCCCAAGCCTGTAGCGCTGCTGGGGGTTGTTGTGGCCAAAGTGCAGGAACCAACATTTGGCCTTATTGAAACTCATGCAATTGGCCTTGGCCCATCAATCAAGCCTGTCTAGATCCCTCTGCAGAGCCTCCCTGTCCTCAGGCAGATTGACACTTCCAGCCAGCTTAGTGTCATCTGCAAACTTACTGAGGGTGCACTCGATCCCTTCATCCAAATCACCAGTAAAGACGTGAAACAAGATCGGCCCCAGCACTGGGCCCTGAGGCACATCACTCGTGACCAGCCCCAACTGGATTTAACTCCACTGAACACAACTCTTTGGACCTGGCTGTCCAACCAGTTTTTGTCCAGCAAAGCAAATGCACATCCAAGCCATGAATAGATGTCCTACATGCAAGCTTGCAAACAAAATACTGCAAATGTAGCTTATTTTAAAGTTACTTTAGGTGGTAAGTTTATCTAATATGCAGGTCAGAAAACAGTTCTAAAGAATCTGTTATAATTGCAGGGCTAAACTTCCTTTAGATTTACTGGGGTTGTCACAAATACACTTTATTGCACACACTAATGAACTGTGTTCCTCAGCTTGCTGTTTTCTGTGTAAAAGGTATTACTTACACCAGTCACTAGTTATACCAGTCACAGCAATGAGACAAAAGTAATGGCAACCTCAAAGAACAGGAATTATTTGGAAAAACCGAAGTATGTGTTATGTCTTGACAGGTCATGGTACAGGTGGGTCTGTAGCCTGTCCAAATGCTTTACACGTCAGCGTTAATTTGAAAACCTACATGTGCATATTGCACATCTCATATTTAATAACTACAATGTTAATGCACCTTCTGTTCTTTAAAAAAATATAATTAATTTCATTTTAATATTTATACATGCTAATGGCAAAGGCTATGTAAAATTCTACATTGTCTCTCTATATATGTAAGAATTAGTGCTACTTCTGGAAGGGCATAGACTTCTGATACCATCTTCTACTCCTTTACAGTTAGGCTGCAACATTACACCACCACCTAAGTTTTCCTTAACCATACCAATAGGAGGACAGAGCTACAGTATAATTTCAGAAATAAGCATTATACAGTCCGTATCCAAACAGCTGAACATCATCTTAAAAAATAAAACCACAACTAACTGAAAACAAATCCATACAGCGTGGACATTTTAGCAAGCTAGACATAGAAACATGGAATATTAAACACCAGCACAGCCAGGGTTAACCAGCACACACACTCAGTTGGCCTGCTCTTTGTTTGATAACAAGGAGGACTCATTTTGTTGGCTTTGCTGTTAACGCTGCAAAACATGACACCAAGCCCGAGGTTGGTTTCCTACTGCTTATGCATCTTCAATTTCAACTTCCTCTACACGCTATTCAATTGAATTCTGGCTATCTCCTTTCCCCTTCCACACTCATGAACAGAAGCAATATTCCCTAGAGAAATTTGGCACAATCTCACTGTTTCAGAAAAGATTTTTGTAATGCATATCTGCTAACTGCCCTAAGATGCTCTCCTGACTCTGTGCAAGCACTTCTGTGAACTCACTTCCCAGTGAAATGAATCAATGGAGTTATAACCTAACTCAGGAAATCAACAGCATTTTAGTCACAGAAAGACAAAACCTTCACACACATGCCAGGCAAATTATTAGAGAAAATGACTTTGCATTACACAATAAGATGAACACTTTTTAAATCTACCAGCAGCAGAAGCGAATTTCAGAGGAGAAAGACACCATGGATAATGCCTGCCCACCAACTCTGAAAACACTACGAGGATGAAGTCTCTGCTTTCTCCAGTTGCTGTAACAATGTACTGAATCTGAAAAAAGTTGGTTTCAGCCAGAAAACAAACATATTACATGTAGGAAAACATTACAAAATTCTTAAGCTTACAAGTAGAATCCATCCCTCACAAATCTTGAGTCTAGTTCTGTTGCTCCAGTAACATTTTAATTACTTTTAATTCAACTAATGTGTTTTTTATAGCTAGTTTTGAAAGGTGTCACCACATGGGAGGAAGGTACCAGTCAAACTGTTTTTCTGTTCAGCACTCTGAACTTTATTACCTATATCTAATAAAGCAGCTAATAAAGTCATCCTGTTTCCAAGTCTTGTTTTAATCTTTTTTATAAGAATGGAAAGGTTTTTAATCATGAGGATTTGCTACTGTCTCCACAGTAAAATTTTGCTTACCTGCAGCAAAGTGCAGCTGTGCAAGTTTGGGAAAGACAGTGGGAAATCTACATCAAGCAAGAAATCCCTGTTCCTCAGACAACGTGACCCCTGCTGTTTCTCCCATTCTGTCTCCATCCAGGAGCGCCTGTGATGGAGCCTATAGGATGCTTTCAGAGACAGGAAAAGAGCTAACCATCTGAAACAAAACACAGGAGATACATTTATTCACTGCTTTCTGAAATAAAGGCTTGACTGTATTTACAATGTAACTGTATTTGACACAAATGTTTTTTTAGACTTTCAGGCTTACAGTGCCTTGACTTAAAGTAATTTTTGCTAGACACCTCCCAATTATATTACACTTATTTTAATGTTTTCTAAGGTACCTTAACTGAATCTAAATTATTATATCAAAATAAACTTTGAAGCACTTCATATAAAATGGTGGAGCCCGAGTTATTCACTATTAATAAAAATTTTACTCTGACTTCTCTATAAACTGCTCCATACACCAATTATTTATAACAAACTGCATAATGAACACAGAATTTATCATAAAAATAATTCAGACAGGTCAAGATAAACTTTTATTATGTTACTGAAACACAGACAAGAAACAGCAGTCCAAAATAACCACAATAAAAGAATATTACACTTACAAAGCCCTAAGCAAAACAAGTTTATTAATAAAGACTTGCTTTTAGTCTCATATTTCTTACTGCCACTGTCTAACTGCAGAGTACACTATAACTTTAACAGATTGCTTTGCTTTCCAAGATAATACAGTTCATGGTTCTAAAAATCCATTATCCTAAGCATATGGCTTGGAATTCCATTCTATATTAAAAACAGGACATGTGGAAGGTAGACAGTATGGCTTGGAGCTGAAGAAAAACTATCACAGCAAAAGTTTATTCCACATATGTTAAAATATACACTGAAGAGCAACTGCTAAGAACAGCAATTAACTGGCCTTCAAAAGTCTACATTTTGCACTTGCTAACACCAGCAACCCAGAGTGTGATCCTAAACAAACTCTCCTGTTGCTTTTCGACTGTCTTGTGTATTTACAATGTCAAATCTTTTTAACAGAAGTTTTCTTTTGACAGAGGCATAAAGATTGCCTTGTATAATGGTGTCCTATACCTGGGAGAATACTGTAGAAGTTGCTGTAATATTTGATAATGATAGAGATTTGATAATATTATAAAAATCACAGAATCTTAGGGGTTGGAAGGTACCTCGAAAGATCATCCAGTCCAACCCCCCTGCCAGAGCAAAAAACCTCTAAGTCTACAGATAAATGCTGCTAATATCACCTGTGCTTTTCCTATAATTACTAAAAAGGGGTGGGGGGAGCAGGGGGAAGTTGTCCTCACCTGGCTAAATGTCCCTGATTCATGAGGTTTGCCATTTCCACTGGAGAGACATCAATAAATCGGAGGAAAGAAAAACAGCTTTCTTCATTGATGCCTATGTCACAGAAATACTGAAGTTAGGCCAACACATTTCACCAACACTCACAGCTGAAAACAATAAGCTTATTTCATCAACTCAAGACACACATTATCTGACACACAACAAATCTAGGTGAATAAACAGGAGATCCTAATTTAACCTAGATCTTTTAGAAATACTGAAAACTTAACTGTTGATGCCTGAATCAAAGTACAAGTTCATTTTCCAGCCTGGGCAAGAGAATGCTGTTTACCAAGAAAGACAAGTATGTCCTAAGCCAGAAAACCATGCAGGCAGCAAGGACAGTAATTTTGCTTACTAGGAATCAACAGGCAGTGTTCATGTCTGTGAATCCAAACAGGGGTATGCCAGGCAGATGATCAGGAGATGGATACCTCAGGGTGCCTGCCAAACACGCGCCTTCTCTGTCAGGCAGCCAGTCAAAAAGGCTGAAAGGCTATGCAGGAACTGAGAGGGGTATGCGAGTATGGGGATAGGAATGCAACAGCTATGGAGAGGATGATGGGAACATTGCAGTGAAAGGGTGGGGAGCAGTAGAGACAGGTTCCACTGCTTATGAAAAAAGCCTTTCAGGCCCACCCATGTGCACCGAGTATCCTCAATACCATCCATAGCTTTTTATTATCTAACTTCTTAACAAAGACTATATTCCCAAAAGTATTTTCCTTTTATGCCAAAAAAGGGTCCCCATGAAAAAGCTTATTATGAACATCAAAACAGAGACCAAAATAATCAGCAAGACACACAGAAGTTACAGACAAGTGCAGACTCCTGTAGCTGCCTCTGGGTCTTCTTATTTGAAAAGGATTTTGCACAGCTGAGCAGGTCTGTGCTAACAGATTCCAGCATAGGAATGCAGCCAGTACACTCTTGGGTTTTTTTTTCCTCCCCAAAATTTTCCCATCCCAGCTGAGCAATCTAGTTATCTCTTTTTAGCAAAAAAATAAATAATCTATAATAATAAATGGTATTTGTCAATTTAATCAGTTTATGTGGGGTTTTTTTGCTCATTGACTAGATCCTGGGTCACTTGCATCTCATCTACTTTTTACTTGAAAGAGAATTTAGCAGTTTCCCACACAGGAAAAATTCACATTAGACGAAAATGGCAGCATTATCCCTTGAAGTAAGTTAAAACAAGATAGGAGGAATGGAACAAGAGACTGCACTAGGATTAAGTAGGGACTAAAAAACAGGTTGTCCATTGATAATTCTGCCATCTGCTTTCAACTTTTCTCCTTGAGCAAATGAAATACATGTTCAAGTACAAATGCTAACAGAATTCTAACAAGTTCTAATCAGATTACCTCAGAGGACTGTCCTCCTAGTCCTTCCCCCTAAATAAGACATACTACAACATCACATGCAAGTGTGCAACCAAACTTGCTTCCTGTATACCTACCCTTCCTATGGAAGAGAGACTGCTGGATGTGGTCTGGTGCAAATGGTGAAAGTAAAATCCGTAACCACCTGAAAACAACAAAAACAGAATCACTAACACATACAACATTCAATCACTCAATCAGCAGAAAAAGCAGAGTAACCATTCAATTCTTCATCTGAAATATTTCAGCACTCTGGCTATCTGGAACTGCATGGCAGTTAAAAGAAAAGCATTATCAGTCCACATGCACTATTGCTAATTTGACATTGAGACACACCATTGTTCTGGAATTGCATTTTGTGCTGTAGAACAGTTAGTTTCATTTTCAAACATGGCTTTCTCATCTCTGCCCTGAGCACTCCTCATGACCAAAAGCAACAAAAATAAATCAGAAATTGCCATTGTCAGAGAAAACAGTAAACTGCACGCAGGCAATTTCTATTCATCCAAGGTAAGCACTAAAAGCTGTCAAGGCACTAGCAGATGCTCATGATATACCGTGTTACAAAAGACACTGATAGCTTCCTTAAACATGAAAACTTACTGAAGGGAAACCACTTGTGGATTGTTTCTAAAAAACTCTTGAAGCTTAATTCCATTACACATCATCAGCAACAACTCTGAATTCCTTTTCTTGACTTTCTTATTCAATTTAAGGGATATCTGATGATCACGATTCCACCAGCAAAGAGCATCAGATACCGGATGCTTAACAGTTGAATGAATGAAAGAAAACGAGGCATGTATTGCCTGGCCAATGTCATTTAAGTACATCAGGTAAGGGAGTTAATTAGCACTTACAAAGCTAAAATAAGTCTAAGTAATGACACTAAATATGCTAAACTGGAAAAGGAGTAGGCTTGCCTGTCCCGTGAGTGGTTAAAGACCCTGATCTGTCCATGACGGTAGATGAACTTTGAAATCTGGTATGGCTTTAGGGAGATGTGAAATGGAGACCACGTTTCTTGTCGCTCAAACAGCTCTGGGTGATTGCATACCTAGAAGAAAGACAGCATCTCAGACACTTGGAGGAATTAATTTAGTCTGATGCAGCGTTTACATCCCAAATCAGCTACGGCTACTGATCACTAAAACTTTAACATTTATTAGTATGTCACAGGTATTTATCGACTCAAATTTCAATACTACATCATAACCTTTCCTATTCACATGGCAGCTATTGCCTCTTCTTCCCAAGTGAATTATTTCCTTCAACAACCAATTTGGAACAAAACCAGTTAGAAAATGCACGCACCATTTGGCTAAAGATCTTCTACCCCAACCTCATGCTACACCGCATCAGAAGCAACTGAACTGCATGCAAATTTCGTTGCCTATGCCAGAGTTTTTTTATATGGTGCTTTCTGGAAGCTGTATTTTAGTTCTGAGCTAATTATACTTTTAAAAAATTATTATTTAAAATAGCATTACCTTCCTGAACTGCATGACTAGATTCATGAGACTACTAGTGGTGGTCTGTGCTTGCTGAGTAGTGCCCATTGAGGACTGCAGGAGGTCATCAATAGAGATTTTGTTTTTCAGAGCTTGGTACAACAGCTTCTGTCGACTTGTCTGCTGGCAGTACATAAGAATTTCAATCTGCAAAACAGTAACAAAGATTTACCCTTTTCTGTCTCTGAAATGGAGGATGACTGTATCAGCACATACAAAGCAGAGAGAAATGTATCTTGAAGGAAATATAACTTTTTCAAAAAAGACGTATATATGCTGCTGCATTCATGTCTGTTATTTCAGGATGCAATGTGGGAAGCACTTAACTGATAGTTGTGTTTTGGAAGGCTCATGTAATGATGTAGGAGACAGACCTTTAAAAGTATATGAGCACAACTAATTAAACAGATTCATAAGAAGTTCTGAAAACATGACATCTGCAGCTGATCAGCTTAAAATCTGACCTCAATGCTACTAACCTACTGCTAAAATGCTAGCCATTTAGAGCAATCTTAAAACAGCTGTCAGGAGCTCGTGATAAGAGCAGGTTCATCACATAAGTGTCTGTGGGAAGTTCTAGTCTTGAAATTCGTAAGCACATCAAAAGAAAGCAGGTATCTCTTAGCCAGTAGTCCCAAAACCTGGGGACACGTCGGCTGCAAGATCATTCAGTATTGCCAACATCCACAAGAAAACAAGAGACTAGTGAGTTCGGTACAATGTTGCTGCTATGGATTTCTTGGTCTTTACAAGCAGGCAAAATAATCCTGAATTCATGCCAAATCCTTCACAAAGGCAACTGGAGATGTTTATCACCCGATCATCGCTATATCAATCTCCTTCACTTCAATTAGTGATATTTCTGTTAACTTGATCAGCCTTAAAGATGCTTAACTGTAACTGCTGACAAAATGTTTCCCCTAGAAGAAAAGTTGATCAATTAGGGGTTCTTCAGTTACATTCACTTCTAATGAGATTTCTGCAATGTGGTGCCAGAAATTGAAGGTCTGTGAAAGGTCTACAATGACATTTCAGGCATGCAGACTGACAAGCAAGTTTGCAAAAAACAGAGCTATGACAACAAAGTTGAAATATTCATTCCAGAGAAATACTTTTTCTCACCTTATCTGACAGCTCATTTTCCACATCCTTCTTTATTCTTCTCAACATGAAAGGCTTCAAGATCATGTGTAAGCGGGATAGCTGATCTGAAATGTGGAAGAAGGGACAATTACTTCACCAAAGAAGAAAACAATATGGCATTCTACTACAAATTAAGTCCCTTACTGCTCAGCCATTTCCCCTATATGAATTCTTACAGCCAGAACTGGCACCTCCCTGTTGTTCTTCTTTGTTTAAATCAGTGCCAAGCTACACCGTCTACCTTATGAATCTAAAGATCTCCTACAAAGAATAAACTTCAAAAGCATTTTATGAGTTCTGTATTCCTCTGGGCTGGAAATACAGGCTTAAATCTATCACTCACTATTAGTGAAGAAGAAAGCTCCAGATGAGACACTGCTAATTCATGAAAAGAGATGATTACACCCCAAAAATTACAGCATCACAAAACTAGGGCATATTACATTGACTGATAACTGTAGACTTTATCATATGCTGTAGAAATGAAGCTCTGGGTATTTAAGAACTCTTGAAGCCTTTACTTCTGTGGCAAGATCCAACTGCGCTGTTTTCTACTCCAATTACAAATCAGGTCTTTTACGAAGCTGGATTTTTCTACATAATTATGCTCTAAAACTTAAGAGTGACGATTTTAATTTTTTAAGAAGAATGTTTATGTTTGGGGTTTTTTTCTGGTGCTCAAACAGGTTTAGTGCTTTGAGTCATAATTTTTATGTCTAGAACTTGCAACACTCAGGACATCTCTAAGGTGATGTGCTCTGTAGAAACTTACAAATATTTAAAATATTTCTTTGCCTGTGTTTGGAAAGGAGGACTGGAGACATGTAGCAAATCGACATTTGTACTAAACTTTTTTCTGTTCATTACATATGCAACATTACAGTCAGAAACACAATCTCTGACATAAACTATGGACAACAATCCATAGCATTCCAATCCCATTAAAGCATTCTTTGCTTTAGAAGACATTTCTCGTATAAAAGAGAGAGAAAGTTTACAAATTAGTAGTTGGAAAAGGCAACAAGTTTTTATACTAAAAACTACTGCAGTTACACACTGTACTCACTCTCATCAATGGCAGATTTGTTCTCTGCATGGCTCTCTATGTCCTTAGAAAACCACTCATTGAACTCTTCATGGGAATCAAACAGTGTTGGCATGATAAAATGCAGCAGGGCCCACAGCTAAAAGGAGAGAACAGCAAATCAGCAAGTCACCCTATTGTGGACAAGGTAATTGGGGATCTTAAACCAATGTATCCCTTTATGAGCAAAATCACTTTACTAGGTCATGAGATGTGGCAAAATCAAATGAAAAATCTGCCACATTCTCTTCCTACCCCACCTGACAAATGCCAGATATATCAACTTAACCAAAAGCCATTAGAAAGCAGTGACAAACACAGCACAATTATTTCAGCCAACAGAAGGACAAGACCCAAGAACTAGATTTCATCCTGTAATTCAGGTATTACTAACCATCAGGTATTTTGAGTTTTATTTTATTTGAATGTGTGGCACACTTTCAAATTTTCCCCTCCCAGAGCTGATTCCAGCAAGTTTGTTTGCCAGTGGTTTGCTACAAACATGATCCCACAACCACAGAAAACACAATGGATTTCTTAACTGTTCACACGGATTTAGTATATATTCTGGTTATAAAGAAAAGTCCACGCCTAGGAGCTTCCAAATACCTCAGCCATTGTGTTCTGGATTGGGGTCCCAGTCAACAACAATCTGTTCCGACACTGGAACTGCAGCAGAATCTTCCAACGAACACTGATTAGTAAAATGAAGAAAAATCATTAAAACTGTTTTTTGTAGAAGGATTTTAAACATCAAGTATTATAAGACCAGTTGCTTCCAGGGATCTTTCCAAATTATTTTTGGAGGTCACTGGGTAAAACTATCACAGCTACTCCCCAGTCTTGCAAAAGACAATTACAGGAAGAAGTAGTCTTTTATAAATTACAAAGAAATGTGCATAGCTCAATTTTATTTTTTAAGTATCTTTTACTCATTTTTAATACAAATGCTTGGAAGCTAATAAAATCTCATCATCAGAGTAATTAACTTCCCAAAAGAAACAGATTTCGTAAGTCAGAATGTCATGTATTTTTGATTTTATAACACTAAGTGTATGGGCCATTGTAGTGGGAGTGCTGAGCTATATACATTACAGTTCTCTTAGAGGGGCAGTTTCCAAAGAATGCTGAAGAGACAGACTTCAGTCAGAATGAGTCTGCATCTAAAGGAGTCTTTAACATACTGTGTACTGTGGCAGCTTGGGCAAAGGTTATGGGAAAGTAGTTACAGAAGTAAAGATGGACAAATCTATTACTTGAAAACAACCAGAAAAACTGCTGGCACAGAGTCTTAGGACAAAGATTGGACTTCGTTGCAGCCAACAGCACTCACAGGGTTCTGACCTTCATTTGTGTCTGGAAGTGCCATTGAAGAAAGAATCTAAATAATGTATTTAATGGAGCCAACATAAGCAATACACACTAAAGACTACAGACTGTTCACTGGGCAGAATTCTGTGAGCAGTCAGGAAAGAAGCTGAACAGTATTTCACACTGTTTTGTTTAAGTGTCCTGTACTGCATTGTAAGTTTCTGCTCCACAATTACTTTTAGATTTCATTTTACGTATTCAGAGAAGGAAAATCTAAAGGCAAAAGCTGGTGGATCAACCCAGTGTCACTGAGTTATACAGATACCTAACTAGGTTAGAATCATAGGATAATTAAGGTTGGAAGGGACCTTAAAGATCATCAAGTTCCAACCCTCCTGCCATGAGCAGGGAACCCGACCACTAGATCAGGTTGCACAAAACTTCATCCAACCTGGCCTTAAAAACCTCCAGGGATGGGGCATCAGCAACCTCCCTGGGCAACCCTTCCCAGTTCCTTACCACCCTTATAGTGAAGAATCTTTTCCTAATATCTAACCTAAATCTCCCCTCTCTCAGTTTAAAACCATTACCCCTTGTCCTATCACTATCTTCTCTGCTGAAAAGGCCCTCCCCAGCTTTCCTGGAGGCCCCTTTGAAGTACTGGAAGGCCTCTATAGGTCTCCCCAGAGCCTTCTCTAGGCTGAACAGCCCCAACTCTCTCAGCCTGTCTTCATAGCAGAGGTGCTCCAGCCCTCTGATCATCTTCATGGCCCTTCTCTGGATCCTTTCCAACAGGTCTATTATCTTCCTTGTGCTGAGGGCACCAGAACTGTACACAGTACTCCAGGTGGGGTCTCACCAGAGCAGAGTAGAGGGGCAGAATCACCTCCCTGGCCCTGCTGGCCACACCTCTTTTGATGCAGCCCAGGATATGTTTGGCTCTCTGGGCTCCAGTGCACACTGGTGGCTCATGTCAAGCTTCTCATAAACTGCCACCCTGAAGTCCTTCTCCTCAGGGCTGCTCTCCAGCCATTCTCCCCCCAGCCTGTATTTGTGCCTGGCGTTGCAATGACCCAGGTGCAGGATCTTGCACTTGGCTTTGTTGAATTTCATGAGGTTGGCACTGGCCTGTCAAGGTCCCTCTGGATGTCAACCACATTACACAGCTTGGTATGATCAGCAAATTTGCTTAGGATACACTCAACCCCACTGTCCGTATCTCCTATAAAGGGACCTGGACAAGCTAGAGAAGTGGACCCAGGTGAACCTCATGAGGTTCAATAAGGCCAAGTGCAGGGTCCTGCACCTGGGCCAAAGTAACCCAAGATATGAAAACAGGCTGGGGGAGGTCACACTTGAGAGCAGCCCTGTGGAAAAGGACCTGGGGGTACTAGTGGATCAAAAGCTGGACATGAGCCACCAATGTGCAGCTGCAGCCCAGAAGGCCAACTGCATCCTGGGATGTATCAAAACAAGTGTGGCCAGCAGATCAACAGGTGATTCTGCCGGTTTACTCTGCCATGGTGAGACCTCACCTGGAATACTGCACCCAGCTCTGGTGCCTCCAGCACAAGAAAGATGTGGACCTGTTGGAACGTGTCCAGAGAAGGGCCACAAAAATGATCCGAGGGCTGGAGCACCTCTCTTATGAGGACAGGCTGAGGGAGTTGGGGTTGTTCAGCCTGAAGAAGAGAAGGCTCTGGGGGGACCTCGTAGTGGCCTTCCAGTACCTGAAGGGGGCCTTCAGGAAAGCTGGGGAGGGTCTTTTTACAGGGGCTTGCAGTGAGATGACAAGGGGTAATGGTTTTAAGCTGAAAGAAGAGAGATTTAGGTTAGAGATCAGGCAGAAATGCTTCCCTGTAAGGGTGGTGAGACACCGGAACAGGCTGCCCAGGGATGCTGTCTGGGCTCCACCCCTGGAGGTGTTCATGGGCAGGTTGGATGGGGCTCTGAGCAGCCTGTTGTAGAGGAAAGTGTCCCTGCCCATGCAAGGGAGTTGGAACTCCATGAATCTTCAAGGTCCCTTCCAACTCCAAACATTCTGTGATTCTATGTTAAACAGCACTGGTCCCCATACCCCTGAGGGACACCACCCGTCACCTGCCTCCATTTGGACATTGAGCCATTGACCACAACTCTCTGGGTGTGGCCATCCAGCCAATCTCTTATCCACTGAGTGGTCCATCTGTCAAATCCATGACCAGGTTAGACATTTAAAGGGTCTTATATGTGTCAATTTTAACTTCTACTGATTTGTGTAATCTTGATGTTTTCCTGATATTCCTTGAAGAGGTTGATACAGAGGAAAGATTTTCCTTCCAGTTAATGTATTACCTGGAACTACTCTTGAGTGCTTGTGCTTCATCCAGCACCATATATTGCCACTTCACTCGCTGGAAATACTTCACATCCTGTACTACTAGCTGATAACTGGTAATCACCACGTGGAAAGGAGCATCCTGAGTATACAATGTCTTCTATAATCACAAAATAACAAACAAATGTTCACATAATGTAAATACATTGTGAAGAGTCACTTGTGTATACTGTAATTTCAGAATTCTATTTCATAATCTTCTCTAATTATTACTGCATTTTTCCCCAACTGACTTTTAAAATTAATTACAGCATGGTTATTTAACTGGTGAATCTGGACTTCAGCCCATTAGTCCCTGAATAATTTCAGATGCTTCTCAATGTGCCAGACAAGACCCAGGCACTGAACCCTACAAAATGTGGTTGTTAAATCAGGAACAATCTCAGAGACCCACAGGGATGCTAGACTTGGGCATCCTGAGTTAGGCTACTCACAGAGGAAAAACTGTCCTTGACACTGAAACTTCCTCCTTTATTTACAGAGCTCTAGTTTCTTCAACTAAACTCCATACTGCCCTGAATTGCCCTGTACTGTATCACTCTCCAGCACATGAGAAGCCTTCTACCTCATTCTCTTACTGAAAATGTTGCTACATGTATCAAGAAACAGAACTCCATATCTGCACATCACTTTGGAATAGCAACAGTTTCTGGTTTTCTCTTCACAAATAACAAAAATGGGGAAAGCATGCTGGTATTACCTGACTCCAGAACTTCCTGATCACTTTTCTATCGTGTGGATTTCCCCAATAAGGTAGCACCTGTAACAGTACAAAAGTAGAAAGACATTAGTTTTAAATAAAGATATACCTGCTCTAGAATTTTATGCTATGTACTCTACAACATGAAAAAGACAGACTTCTTCTCCAGAACAACAAAAAAGGGAAATAATCTCTCTTAACACAGAAAAAAATCAGAAAGCACTTAAAATTACTTAGAACTCTCCAGGCCAAGGTGTGCCTAGTACAAAGAGTAGATCAAGCTATGGTGAGAATCTCAAAATGCTCAGTAGCATGTTACACCTCTAGTCAGGTTTTTCTAAAAATTGAAAATGATACCTTGCTTATGGCAGAAAGAGGTCTGCCCTCAGGTGCCACAGCTAACCCCACAGGATGAGTGAGCTCGTTCTCTTGTTTTATAGTCCTGGTTGTCCCATTGGTTTTGCATTTCAGAACCATCCCAAAAATCTTAGATCAAAGTTCAAACATATGGCCTGGACATATTTAATATAATCATTTTTAAAAGTAAGCACTACGTCCAGAGAAATCTGTTAATTAATTTACAGCTCAGAACTTCACGTGTCCTATCAGCCAGCACAGATCTTTGCAGAGCACCGAATCCAGAGCTACTGGTTAATTACACTGCACTGCCATCTCCTGTCTGACGGAAAGACTACACGCCACCCAAACTGAAAGTGAGGAAAGCAGCTGGCTTCTGAGGCTGTGGAAGGTCAACATCTCCATCCTTCAACGGACACGCTCCAAACTACAAAGAGCCTTTAGCTGAATATTCTCTCAACTGTTCTGAAGCAAGGATGCTAGTGAAAAAGCATCAGCCTAACAAAAAAAGTGATTTGCCTTTTAGTTTACATATTCTGCCACGGACTTGAATTAATTAATTCACTGTGATTTACTACAAGCATAATTGACTAACACAGTTCTGTATGGTTAAAAGCAGGAACAAAAGACAGATGATAATTGCAAACTTAACAATTAAAAGTCTATAAAAAATTCAGTTCCGTTCTGTTTCAAGGATGAAGTAAACATTATTACACAATAAACTTGAAGAACAGTTATATAATGGTAGATTTATATATTTTAAGCAAAAAAGGGATCATTACCTTACACAAGCATACTGACTGCATTTTTAAAACATTTTCTGGATTACATTCATGATAAGGAGAAAGTACAAACAGTTGCTTGCCTATATTGTACAATGAACTGATTAAAGGAAATGAGAAAGTAAGTAGGTAGAACAGACAACTGCTCTAATGTTTTCTGTTCCTGGGGTTTTCGTCAGGGCTTCTATTTTTATGGGCTATGCAAATACAGAAATGGATTACTTTTAGTTTGTTTTTTTTAAGTAACTCCTCACTAACTTAAGCACATCTATTTCTTCATCAGTTTCTTTGAAGTCTCAGTAATACAAATTAATCCCCAAATATAAGTCACTTGAATTATCCAGTATTGAAATATGTTTTAGCACAACTTCTCCTCATACAGATACCTCAAACTATACATGACTATAACCAACATATGGTCCTGTCAGGCATCTGCAGAGCAAGGTACCTGGCAATATTTCATATAGTAATACTTCTAAGTCTTTTCCTCCACCTTATCAAGTAGCCAAGAGATTCAAACAACTAGCTTGGATGCTGCTGGCATACTGGTTACTTGTAACTAGATGGTTTTTACTGTTCTTATATGTTCTTTGCAAAAAAGAAAATCAGATGTTTAAAAAAACTGACCGAAGGTTACTAGGTTAACAACTCAAATATTTGAACTACGATCTGTTCCTCTTGGCAGATATAACTCCAAGCTTCTGACATTTTGTGTATCTTTAATTCTAAAACTTCAGCACTGTTTCAGCAGTACACATTCTTTTAAAATCTTCTTTTGCAACACTCCAATGTTTTCCACTGGGGAAGAGGTAAGCAGATTGTTTTTCAGTCACTGATCGTTTCTTGCTTTCTATCATACTATGTTTTGACAATATATAACTGAAGAACTCCATTTATTTTCTTCCAGTCTTTTTGTTCTTATCTATTTGTGCCTAAATTCTCTCCTTTTTCTTGATTACTAGTTGTATGTCCATGGTTCTTTAATTTTCCTGTAATAACAACTGCATTCTCTCTCCCTCTAAACTGTTTAGAGTTGTTTTGTTCACATACAATCTTAATCTTACCAAGTTGATACGAATGACTGAAAACACCACTCTAGCCCTAAAGACTGAAATATTATTCTTATATCTGCTGCCAGACCCACACAATAGAACTGAACATCCACTCCCTGCCCCACTTCAATTCCTCACTGAGAAGGTGTCTTCAAGCTGATGCAAAATGAAAATTATACAATTCAAGTAAGAACATTTTTAAGCCCTAGATAACTGAACGTTCCAGAAGAAAAAAATCAAACACAATTATGGGAAAAAGATCAAAATTAGGCCCATTACAGAGTTTCAAATTCCAAGGTAATCAGGCATCCAGATGTGGCAGGAGAACAGAACAGTCTGCATTTGAAAATATGTTTATTACCTTAAATTTAGGTACAAATCTGGCAAACTCCTGGTGCCAGTTGTTCAGAGTAGAAGCAGGTGAAATTATTAAAAAAGGTCCCCAGATGTTCTCTCTCTGAAATATACACATTAAAAAGACACCCAGAAATTAACTGAGGTGAAGGGACACAGAGACAGTTTGATTCAGCTGTACAACTGTACTACATAACAGTGGCTATGTAAGAGAGGGAACTATGTGCAACATTACAAAACTTCCTCCCAGCACAGCAGGGTGATAAAGAATCAAACAGAGCAGATCTAATGTTTAACTAGGACTTATTTCATAACAGCAAACAAGAACAACCACCACTGTTTTCATCTGTCTCACTCCTTTGTTTCTGAAAGTTGCCACCCTCACATTACTAACAGCCCCTGTCATTTTGGGGAGGAATAGAACTTCAGGTGGCTCTGGCAAGCTTTGCTTGTCACATTAGAATGCCCTCTGGTAAATAACAAAGCCGGGTCATTAGTGTATTGATAGTTACAATCTGGCCTGCAGAAGGGACAGCCAGAAAAAGTAAAAGCCTTCAAAAAACTCTCCAGTTGCAGTGCAATAGGGAGACACAGTTACGTTATCCCTTCCATACAGATGAGCTCAAGAGCACGTGGCTCTGCATGCTCTTCCACTATTGTGGCTCATAGTGCCAGTGAACAAATGGGTAATCAAAAGGAACACAAACAAATGCACACAACTGTCACTTGGTCACTACTGCAACTAGTTCTGCTCTCAGCATCACATGGCTGGTATCTCCTATTTAAGACAAGTAACTGGATGCCAATCAAGACTTTTTTTTTTACATAAAGCTAGCCATTTCTTCATAAAAAATTAAGTTCCTGTTTTTTTGGGGGTTTTTTTCCTAGGCCAAAAGAATAACTATGCTTCCTGAAAAACCCCCACAAATATGGAAATCCACACCAACTGCCATGAAGATCATAGTCTGGGCTTCATTTCTACAAGTCTCTCTAATTTGTATAGTCAGTGAACCAGTAAGTCTACAATTCTTATCAGGCTTTCACACAAAGTGAAAGTGAAAATATATTTGCTTTCCGAATAAATGAAAATTCAGTTTTTATTTATAAATACATACACACATAGGTATCTACACACACATCCTTTCAAAGGATTAGCTTCAGAACAAAGGGAAATGCCACAGCTAATACACCTTTTAAAGACATTCAAGCTTTATAATCTAGAATTCATCTTAAATGCATAAAAAGTATGCATATTCTATCAAGCATAATGACCAAGAATAAGCTATAATCCACCTACCTCAGCCAGATGTGCAAGGAGAGCAATACTTTGTACTGTTTTACCCAGACCCATTTCATCTGCCAGGATTCCGTTGATGCCCTGCAAAAGATCCGTAAATGAACACCTATCTCCTTACTACTTTTTAATGCATACAGGACTAGAACAGTTACAACCGAATTTAGGTGGAACAGCCCCAGTGTAACTCTGAAACACCTTATTGTCTCTTACACGTTCTACTAAGAGATAAATTATATCTCAGCTGCACTTCCACCCAATTCTTGGGCTGATTTTTTTCCTCAGTCAGTCTGCACCTTGTGATTACACTGTCAGCTGGGTGGGTATGCCCACAAGGACAAGGCTGCCTGCAGTTTATCAGCTCATGAAAGCCCAAAACAACATGCACCTCTGAGCAGCAAAACTTGCCTCAGTGTACAATCTAAGTGATAACAGTTATATAAACATACACATAACAAATCTTGAACTTAATGTCCCATTCAAAGTTGTCATTTTCTAATAATCAAGATTTCTGATAGGTGGCTTACATAGTATTTTCCTTTCTTCTAAAGACATTGCAGATTTACTATACACAGTGTATTTTTCAAGCATTGATTCATTTTTTTTTTAACCAAGTTTACCCTAAGATCTAAATAATCTTAGAAGTTGTAAAAATCTGCAAGATGTACTAAGATACCTGCTCATACAGGTTGGCCAGCCAATTCATGCCTTTCAGTTGATAACCTTTCAGTTTTCCATTGAAAATAGTAGGCTGTGGAATATCCTCTCCTGCCCGGATAGATGGGTTTGCTAAACTGTAGCTCTCTCCAAAGCCAGTACCAGACTTGTTAGCAGCCCGTAAGGCAGCTGCCCGACTTTCTTTTGCATCTTCATCAAATGATCTGGTCTAAACAGGAAGAGGAAAGTATGCATAAGATGATGAACGTGTTAATTTGTCAAGAAATGACAGAGTAAAAGGCTGTACACTTCATATAAAGACACAGTCTGCCAGAAACAGAGAAAAAATACGCCTGGTCCTATAGCCCAAATCTTTATACTCTGGTTTTCTACCTGTTTTTTTTCTAAAGAAAAGTGGCAAAGGAATTAAATTCAAATCTGGCACCCAGGATTAAATAAACCTACTTGATTGGTTGCTATGAAAGATCCTAGTTCTGTGGCCTTTACCAATTAATCTACTTTCTCTTCTGCTTCATGGATCCAAAAAATACATACCCGGGCCTGATGAATCTGGTAAGCATCCTCAGCATTCTTCAGAGCTTGGGCCTTGTAATAGTTACTATCTGAAAACAACATCTGCATGTTAGAGCTCTGCAGCAGTATCCACCCAAATCAACACACAGGTAAACTCCAGTAATTAAAGCAATGCTCCCTACAGGGAAAGTTTTTGTGCTTGAAATAGCAAGTTTACACAGTAACGTGCAAACTTCAAAACAGCGCACAGGAAGGATTGCAGATGAAGCACTTACCATAATCTTCTTGGGTGATGTTGACCACTACTCCTCCACCAATATCTATCTGCCTTTGGGTAGAGCTGTCTTCCAGTTTGCGTAGGATTTCCTCCTGTATTCCATCATGCCCAATATCTCGCTTACGACTCATAAAATGGGCATATAATTCAGTTTGTGTGATCAGGAAGTTAAGTTTCCGCTGCTGCCTCTTAGCCTAAGAAAGGAGCGTTTACAAAAAACAGGTGAAGGGGGAGAAAAAAGACAGGACAAAGGTTTAATGTTTAAAATCTAATAAAGAAAAAAATACTCTAATAATATATCAACAAATAATCCATCTACGTTGTATTAGGCACATCACTGTGATATCAAAATGCTAGAATAGTAGTTGCAGAGAACACCACTGACCACCACCATAAACACCTATATTAAAACACAGAAATGTTGTAAATGATAAGTTCTTTTAAATTCAGCAATCATGACCGAGAACACCATATTATAAGAGAAAATGTGAAAGTTTTTAGACTGAAAAATTAAAAGATTGACAAAAATTAACAGGATTTTACAAGACTGCAGTAGAAGAACTGAATAGTTAAAAAACAAAGACCTGCTCATGACAACCTAACTCAAATATGCTGTCACTTACTAGCAAAGAGAATTATGGTAGAATATGTGATATACACGACTAGATAATATACTTGAGAAATTATAATGGTTCTGGGTTCAGCAAGATGTTGAAGAAGCTGTTTATTCTTAGGTTCTGGTTAAAAAATGCTATAGTTAGAAGTTGTCTATTAATCCAAGTCAGCTGAAACCTTCACACAATGTTCATTAACTTGCAAGAATGAGAAGACAGCAATAAATAAAAGCAAAATTTGAGCATAAAACTAAACATAAGGTATTCTAAAGATTCAGCCTTAGCTCATCACCACACATGGAAGGGAACAACCATAAATCCCCTAGAGAGCTTTGGCAAGAAAGCTTAAATTCAACCCCCATTACTCTGTAATGGGGAGTCCATGATGCTGTCACTCAACCAACAAAAAAGCAAGCACAGGAGAAGTCCATGCCCCATATATAAATTATTATATCAATTTACAGCAGGGGGAATAGAGAAAAAAAAAGTTCAATGTGAATGAAAAGGTGTCTTGCTCTTTGGACCCAGAATGATGTACAAACCATCACAAAAGCCTAGCCCTTACTGAGTTACATGTCTATTAGCTATTCTGCTTGTCTCATCCCTTCCTCCATTTCATTCACTTGTTAAGAATTTACCCACTTTAAAGGCTTTTTTGGTCAGCTCTACCTAACACTGGAACAATTACACAAAGAATTGTAAGGTAGCAGCAGAAATATGTGGAATACCACTGAAACAAAACAAACAACTGCATTTCATGGCCTGGATTTGGAAACTTAAATTATCTGGTTGATTGTGTGTCTCCTCATCTGATTAATTATAAACAACCCAAGTTTTTGCTGTACCTCTCTCATCTCCTCATCCAGCTTTCGTTGCTCCAGAGCCTCCTTCTCAGCTCGTTTACGATGCTCTTTCTCCACCTTTTCATACTTTTTCCAATAAAGAAGCATCTCCTTAGTAAGACGACGTGCTCGTGGCAGAGTTTCCTTACAGTTTTTCTGGGCCTGGATCGCAGCTCGACGTACCTCCCTCATGCACTGATGGGCAAGCTATAATGAAGTAATGTAGAAACAGTGGTAAAATGGGCAGATTTTAAAGAAAGCCAAATAAAACCCATTAAATTTAACTACAACCAAGTCTGATCCTTCAGAAGAGAAAAACTGTGATAATTTACTCAACAGTCATGCTTTTGAAATGGCAAGAGAGAACGTGAACTTCCAAAAACCTCCTGAGATGGTGGAGAAGACAAAACTTGAAGACAGTTTCAGCATGGCATGGAACTTAAAGGACTGATCTTGTGGGTAGGTCCTTGAAAGGGACCCAGGACCCTGGATCAGATCAGGAGATCAGTTCAAGACTTGCCTGCAACTCTGACTCATCTATTCCAGACACTTTTCTGTGGTACCCATGCTTTCTCACTTTTAATAAGGCTCCTACAATAGAAATATTGGTGGAATAGAATTCCATTCACGTGATAATACACTGAAAAGTTGGAAAGTACCCTACAATTTTCCTACGGTCTCATGAAGATGCATAATACAATGTAATTTTTCTTGATAGTATAAATAAATTAACATCATTGTCATAATGGTCAAAATTGCCAGGTTTCATGTTTGTGACAGGATTTTTTCCTCCACCAAAATTTCCACATCAACAATTCTAACAAATTTCAAATGACCAAATAAAATGAGAACAAAGGAACAAACCGTGGAATTCAAAATTTTCTATGTCTGCTACAACACTTGCTAAAATGCAATTTTTGATACCTACAGATACAATAATCACAGGCTACCTGGCCAGACATCACAATGAAATCCATCCCCTGCCAGCTAAGGAGGACCACAGGAGAGAACCTACCTACAGCAAAGTTTAAGTATGCACATGCAGGTCCTGTTTTCTACATCCTTTACATAGAAAATGCTCCCTTTTCTTCATAAATTATATACAGAATGAAAGATTTCCTACATCGTCTTGTCTCTGATGATTCTCAGCCATATACTTGATTACTTTTCATTAGCCATATAAATGAATGAGACACTTGAGTGTAACACTTGAAAAACTATCAGAAAGCCACTACCAAGTGTTCCTAAAGTAAAGCCTTCTAGGTAGAAACAATGACACTTCCCAGAGCAGACTCTGATGAGATAAACTCCTTTTGCCATTACTTGAGCAGAAAATTGTTCTATTTTTAATCTCATATCCTATATATGTTTATGTAAATTAACAAATTTAATATTCTGAGAGCCACTTTGATTTAAAGGAGAATGCTTAAACCAGCAAATTCTAGCTAATGGATAGATGGGCAGCTCAAAAGCCAATGTGTACCAAAGTAATTATTTTATCAAAGATTAGTTAATTAAAAATGTACAAACTAAATCTTATGAAAGCCAAAAAATCTTGACAGAAATTCACATTGCTCATTTCATCTGTTGCTTATGAAACACGCCAAAATGACACATCTAAAAAATGTAAAGCCTTATCCTATATGACAAATTACTTCTATACAGTGCTCTCTCCTAAACTGTCCTGCTAGCATAGTCAGTATTATAGAAACAGAAGAAACAAAAAAAGGTTACAGTTTGTTTATTATATCCCCTAAAAGTAACTGTATAAAGGCAAACAACACTTACCTTTTTGCTGTTGGTTAGGAAAAGGTTGCGGGCTGAGGCTTTTTGTTTGTATGCCTGTAAAAGAACACCATCTTAAAATTAGTTACAAGGTAATGGCTTCACAGTATTTTAAAAGATCACTATTCACTCTTTAGCAGATACACATGCCCAACCTCAGCCATGCACACTACTGTATAACTTGGTACAGTTATTTTAAGTATTTTTTTCTTTTCACTGAAACAGCTGTTTATCCTTGTTTATGACACAAATATATTCCAACTCCTGAAGGAAACAAGTAAACAATCCTTTTTCAGGATCATTTATTTAATTACTACTATTGCAAAGCAGTGTTCTTCTATTCCACTGTTACCACTGAAGTAAACAACAAAACTTTGTACTGTTTCCTAAAGATGTTAAGAATTAATGGAGAATCTATGTTCTTCATGTGATCAAAATCAGTCTTTTGAAACTGCAAGGTCTATCACACTGCACATATCCTTTGCCTGGCTTGTAAGTTTGTAAAGGATGCTACAGCCATCACTCATGTTCAGCTTCCTAGTATTCCAAGTCTGTTAACTGTGAAGTCCAAAAAGCATGTTGTAAGGCCCATTCTGACCACATCTCAGAAAACTAGCAACAGTGAAACAAGCTGCCTATTTCAACTGCGGCTCCAAGCTCCTCCTGAATGTAACAAACACTTTTCCCTAGGCCTTTTCTGAAGTAAGTTTCAAAACACAGGCATGCTACAATGACTGAAACAATCCTTTAATGGTCTAGTGCCAGTAGTCAAGCTCACCTTTGGCAACTCCTTTTTAACAATGCTAAGCCACACTTTCCGCCGACGTGCGTTAAGTTGCTCGATAGTCAAATGCTTCTTCTTGGACCCAGGTGGTGGAGTATCATGAGAAAACTTGGCAAAAACTTTGGTCTGATGATGGTGGTGTCGTGGTGACTCCTCTGAAGACAGCTCTTCATCCCGTCTCCTCTTTTTCTTCACTTTTTTCAACTTGGCTGCATGGCAACAATGATGATAAATTTATTTTTCTATTTTATTTAGTCAGGTATCTTTCCTGAGCAAACTATCCTAGTCAATTTATGTGTGGAACCAACAAAAAAGCCAAACTTATCCATGCTTGCCAATTCTGGTACCATCCATTTATAATATTAGGTATTTCCTCATTACTTTATAATGGAAAAATTTTCCTGTTTAATAAATAGAGTGGTGAAATCCAATTTTACCACCCAGGGAAACATGCCTTCAGAGTTCAAATGTATGGAACCTGATGCAGTATTTCTTGCTTTGTGGTAAAATTCTGCTTAGAGGCACTTAAAGTAAGACATTTAAAGGTAACAACATTAGCATTTGGTAGGTTAAGACTAACCAAACTTCTCAGCAGTTGAAAGAGTCTGGCATGTTGTATCATGTATTACAGATATCAGCTTTCAGAGGAAACTGATACTGGTATCAGATATTAAAAATATTCTTTGTCAGTATTCAAAATAATGCTGCAAGATCAGTGGAAAGAAAAAAAACCAAACCACAGTTAAAGGAACTCGCAGAAAGATCGGAAGGAAGCCCAAAATAGCCCCCTTAAAACGCAGCTCAAACTTCAGTACTTGCACTAGACAGAATTCACCTTACGCTGACAGTTCATAGCCTTCTCTTCCTGCTTCCTTACAGATTTACAGCTGCTGCCAGTTCAATCAAGAAAGGAAACGATACTTCCTGGCAAACATACATCTGAAAAACTCCAGCTGAGAAGTTACAGAAGAAATTCTATTTTAACTCAGACTGGGGGCATCAATTCTGAGTTCCCTCTAATTTCCAGAAAACACTCACAACTTCCTATCATTTCTTGTTCAGTTCACTAGGATTACTCATTCCGGAATGAAGGCATCAGGTTATTAGATAAGTTATTACATTTTTCAAGACCTACTGTATTTTCAAAAAATTTGGAGTAAATGGACCATAACACATAACTGTATTTATGGATTCCAAAGCAATGGATAAAGCTATAAAGGTCCTTAACTGCGTAACTCTGTCATTCTAAATTCAGAGGTCCACAAAGAAAACCTAGAGCCATGAACTCTCAATTCACATTCCTGTTTCATGTTAGTTTGCTAGAAGCCAGAAGACAAAGCACAATATTTTCTGATGATTTTTTCTTTGACAGAACTTCGTATTCCCATGCAAAACCCTAAAGTTTCAAACATTTCTTTTGATTCAGAGGAAATAACACAGGAGGGACATTTAATCACAGCAGCCATTTAAAAACACAAAGTTCATGACTTCACCTTTTAGTTTTTTCTCTTCTTTGAACTTCTTTTTCTTGGGCCCTAGCAGGTGGCGCTGCTGCTCATAGTAAGGATCATGTGTAGATAGCAGTCCTGCACTGTAGTACTGATACTGCTGCAACTGGAGCAGATGTAAATGAGCACAGTGATGGAGAATGAACACAGCAGGCAAGAGAGAGAGCAGGTAAACAAGTTCAGACCTTCATCATATTTAGCATTGTTATCAAGTACCATACAGTATCCAAAGTGTAAACACTGTTCCAGAGGCGGCCTCCAAGTTCTACACAGGAGCTAAACCCATCCAGTTAAGATAGGAAGAATGTGCAGCGAAGCTAACACTTTCAAAATATACTGCTCTGGCTTTTCCATATGGGTGCTGCCCAGCAAGACAGCACATGACATGAAGTGGTCCAATCATTGGCCCCCTGTTTGTTTTGCTTGCATTGCCAAACCACGAGCACATTCTACTTTATTATTCCAAACAATGGCAAAGGATGAGTTGAAATAAAAAGCATTTAACAGCTTTCCACAAGAACAAACAACTTGAACATTCAGATTACCAAGTAAAAACATAGCTGCTGCAGCATTTGTTCCCAAATTATCTGAAAAGTCAGTATATTCCAAGCAGTATCCAATTATAATAGTAAAGAACAATGCACAGGTTACATATAAACAGGCAAATTAAAGACAGAACAGGTCTGAAATTAACTATTTCAAACTTAAGCATCCTATTAAGTTAGTAAAAGATTTTTTAAATGTGAGAATATCAGGAAACACAAACTTTTTTGGACAAATGTGTTTCCCCCCTAATACCCATGTACTGCTACTCTGACAAATACCCTAGTTTTTTTCACTGGATATCACTTCTTGCTATTCTTGAAATAAATATTTGTGCAAAATCTAACAAAAGTAAACCTGTGTAAAAATTCGGTGTGTGGATGTTTGTGAAGTTATTTGATCTTTCAAGAAGCTAATACAATCTTGATTTAGAAATTAACCAGTAAACAAACAAAGGAAAGACGTGAACAGAAATGAAGATCTAGGCGGGAAAATATTTCTCCAGTCTTTTTGAGAAATTTCTAAAGAATATGAAACAAGAAGACAAATATTAATTTCGGACATCCTCTGACCACAGAATAGCATTACTTCCTTCATCTGAGACTACTTTCTGGTGTAATTCAAACCAGCAATTAAAATAATTTCTGCAAAAGCCGTTATAATTTGAATAAATATATTGTTAGAATCAGAAGTCATAAAATTTGGCCTAATATTAAGAAAAATGCAAAAACTCGGCTGGCTATTTTTTTTATAAGGGGGGGGAAGAGAATATGAGAAGAAAACCCATTGTAAAAAAAGGAAAGGTAGAGAGGCAAAAAAAAAGGAAAGTCAAGTAAAACCCCAGAGAATCACAGAAAGCAGTAAGAAAACTAAGAACTCCTTTTCAAGAAGGTAAACATCATTGCCTTACTACTTGTCACCTCAGTGATGATGCAAGTGTACTGCTTTAGTCTTGAAAAGCAGCCACTCACTGTATTAGAATTTAAGCCACAGCACCTCAGTTTTCATATATAATCCAAATCTTGCATTCTAGAACCCTGTATTTGCTCTAGTGACTGGGACAGAGTGTTATGGAACTTTATGTAACACATGTGCCAGTACTAAACACATAAATTATTGACAGATTCTCAGCATACGGCATCAACAGCTTCTCAGTCTGTATGTAACTAATTAAATAACCCTTGTCTGAAACTGATGTTAGACTGTTAGAGTCTACCAAGCAACTGAATATATTCCAGTCCACAAAATACTGTGGTTTTTCAGAAAAATGTAAAAGCAGTTAAAACAACACTGTTAAAGGAAAGAATAAAAATCAAGGACTTGAAAATTCTGGATTTTTACCTCTTTGTCTTTGCTATATTTACTTTGATGCAGCTTCTTGTATTTGTGTAATCGCAGCATATTGTGAAGTTCCTCCCTTGAAAGAGAAAATTCTTCTTCCTCCTCTCCATCCTCATCACTTGGTGAATCTGTGTCACTGGAGTCATCACTCAGAAGTATACTCTAACAAGAATAAATGCAACTTAATTTAGCAATCATAAGCCCCTATACTGAATTGTTTATTTGTGCAAAGCACTCTTGAACCTTTACCTAATAAAGGGCTGCAGGTATAGCCCAACAATAATACTTAGCATTTACAGAGCATCTTCCATCGGAACTGGAAGTTTTCTGAGGCACAGAACTGTGTAGTCGTGAATCCAAAACACATTTTCTGATTTGGAGTGAGGTAGTTTTCTGTTACTTTGGAGATACTTCAGTCACTTTGGAATCAACTTGGTCTCTTTGTGGTCTCAGAACACTCTTTTCAGCAATGAGAAAACTGAGGGTAACAGCAGGTGCATTCTGTGATGTCTGGTTGCAGGTGCCTTTCTACCCCATTTGCAGTTTGTGCTGCTGTTCTACCACTTCTGCCTGCATCAGCTGCTGCAGGTTTGGGTCTTGTCTGACCCTCTGACAACCTGGTTTTTGCTGACTAAGGAAGGCTACAGTACAACAAAAACGCAAAGATGGCATCAAGCCACCATTCCACTCTCTCCTTGCATCCTCATTTGGACCTTGTACTGAGTTCACCTTAGAAACAAATTTTCATCCAAGTCCCAAATGTCCATTTAATATATTTCATAACAGCTCATTTTAATTTGGACAGTGTACTAAAATCACTTCAAGTTTCTGAATGTATACTTACTGTGAAATGTAACAAAAAAGCTACTGTTCACCAAAATTGAAATGCTTACTGTCTACATTGCTACATGATGAGAAGGAAAACCTCAAATATAGAGACTGTAGTTCTGTTTTTTCTACCCAAAGTCTCATACTTTATACATTATCAACTGTTGCATACTCTGCTTTCTTTCCATTTCCAAGATGAAAAGCCTTTGTAGAGTGTATTTTTTGCTTTGGTGCATGTTTTTGCTTAATGAAAAAAAAAAAAACAAACAAAAAAACTACTCCTTTCTTAGCAGGGGACATTAGCTCCAGCTACCTCAAAAAAACAGTGCAAACAACAGGTCAACATTAATTTAGAGCCCTCTTGTCAGCAATGCAAATCATTACCATATCTCTATACCACCTTATGCCTCTTTTTCAGTATGAGATTCTTTATCAACTAAACTGCATCATGTAATTTAGAGCAGCGTTTCAAACACTCCCCTAGCTTTCTGAGCTCTCGGTAAGACAAGTAAAGTAAAATTAAATGGACTATTCAGATGAGAAAAAACTTAATACAAACTTGCTATAAACTTACTATACTTGGAAATTATATTTGTGATAATGCTGTGACCAGTGCTCAACTTATTTTTTTGTTGCCATCTGCTTGCTTACATGTTTCTATACCATGATCTAAGTCAGATGACAAGATGGAATCCCTCACTGCTGTCTACATGGTGTTGTCTGGGACTCACAGATTCCATAATAGCTGCAGCATTTCCTTCCAATATTCTTACCTTCAGCCACTTTCTGCTTTTCTTCAGTTTGGAAAAGTTATATAAGCTCCCTTTTTCAGACTTTGGTTCTGTTAAAGAGAAAACAAACAACAATTAACTTTTTAAGAGGTGTCTTCTCCAGCTTATCCCAAAGAAAGCAAAGATTCAACCTCGTGCATGCCTACCTGGCTGCAGCACTCCGTTCAGGGAATGTGTGTTCAGCATTCCAGAATTCCCTGCTCCAGAAGACTCCCCAAGCAAAGAGTTTGGAAGCTCCTCCTTAACTTGCATCAGGGGATCCCCAGATTGAGGCAGCAAAGGATTGTCATCCAATCCATCTTCACTTTCATCACTGCAAGAAGATGGGTAATATGTTGACAGTTAAAGGAAACTATACAGAAGAGGAGATAGTCATGCAATTTTGTATATGTGGCCAGTTGTCTAAAGGTTTGAAAATCCAGATAGCTTCAGAGCTAACTTTACACAGTAGAGGTACTGCTGTTAATCATTTCATCTTAACCCCTCAGCAGTAGTTAATCATCAGACCAGCCTGCTTATGCTATCAACTCGCACCTTCTGAAGCCTTTAACTAGGTATCTAATTTGAGAAGCGTGAACTAAGCAAGAGACTAATATAAAAAAAAAACAACAAAGCACAATATTGTTGTCCACGCCACTGCTGTACATGTGAGAAATATAAAAATACTTTTTATACTCCTTATGTGGATCTTATTACGTGGTTGCAAATATATCCATTACCCATACAGTTTGGTAATTCTACAATTCCAAAACACTGATGAAATTAAATGTAAATTGCTTTGGGACAGAAACGGATCTTCATGACTCACCTCTCACTGCTAAAACGTATTTACATGCAAATTCTGCATCTGACAACAGCCCTTGCATTTCACTCATGGCTACAGGCCATGTCCCTGAAAAATCAAATTGGTGCTTCTTCATCCCACTTTTTGCAGACAAAGGAAGCTTTGGCCACTCAGATATGAAAAAGAGCTTTAAAACATTGTGCTGATTTGTATCTGGGCTGGGAACACACTGCATTTTTAGTGTGAGCTAAGAGAAGCACAGTGAAAGATCTTTAATAGAGAAGAGTACAAGTAACTACTAAACCCTTAAAGTGATGTCACCTGGGAAAAATATTCCCAAAGGAATACAAAAGGTTTGTGTACCTGGATATACTCCTGTTAAAGATGGCAGATGTCTGTCGCAAAAACTGATCCAGTTGCAGAGCTTTCTCCAGATATTGCAGATAAAGGGGTTTTGCCAGCTCTGAGCAGCTGCCATCCTCCTTGGCACCCAGCTCTGAGGCCATAGAACAAACTTCTCGTCATGCACAGGCACCTCTGAACACACGGCTGTTAAGAAGAAACAACAGGCATCATCACCACCACCATCTCTGACAGGAACCAACTCAGCAAGCAGTCAAATCTACTGCATGCTACACTACATGCTAACACTCCACATAACACACAACCAAGGTAGTTCTGGGCAAAAAGCTTAGGTTGCAGTTAATGGGTTTATCAAACCAAGAGAAATTCACGCTAAACTTTCCACCACCATATTACCCAAGCCAAAACCAAGACTTAGTTTTCTGTTTTATGACTCTGTCAGTGCCATTTCAGAGGAACGAGCACCACACTGACCGAGTATGATACTCCAAGTGGTGACACAGAAATGCAAAGTACAATGAAGCCAGTCCTTGAACATCTAGAGCAAACTTTCATCACTATTAAAGATAACATGTTTAACTCTGAGCAGAGGGCAGCCATGTATCATGAACGTAATTCAATTACTATTCTTAAGTTGAATCACATACATAAACTACTCCAAAAGGGAAGAAATTCTGAAAACATCTTCTGTTGTTTTTACCCTTCAACTCACATCTGTAGTCTAGAGAACACTGGTAAGACCCTTCATTTCCTTTAAAGCAATGCTCTCTTACAGCACTCAGAATGTAGCTGCTACCCACCGGCAAACAAGCTACAAACACTTGACAAAAAAAACTTCCACTGTAAAAGTCAACCTACCTTTCTCAAAGTAACACATAATTAGCAACTTATTACATACTTTTTATATTTACAATTTTAGAACATACTCTAGCTTTACATTTTTCAATTAGCTTGTGTAATTTAAATTTTTTGTTCACAGGATTTTACATTCTTAAAAAACCAAACACATCCCCTTGCAATACACACTTTAAAAACAAAGCTATCAAAACATTTGATTGCCCTGTAAACTGCATTTTACTTTCCTTCAACTACAAAAGATGTCATAATGACTAGTAATAGCTCTGTCAACTGGAATTCTATTTTTTTATTATAAAAGTTGTCATCATTGTTACAATAATAGTAAGATAATTTAAATTTCCAAAGTCACAGTTGTTACTGTAGAAACAAAAGTGCTGTCAATACCCTAAATAATGGTAATATTTAATAACAAATAAACACCTTAAGATTTTGCTTCTGGTGGAGGACAAAAATAAAACCAGTCAGCTTTGGAAAGATTAATTGCTCTTGTGAAGGATTCTTCTGGTTTCTATCAGTTGTTAAAAACACCACAAAACCTAAAGCAAACTTCATATTAATTTCCTGGAAAACTTTTTATATTTGTTCAATTATCAAATTGTTAGTAAATTGTTTTAAGTTTATGAAAGTGAAAACACAGATTGAGTCTGTGGTCTTCAAATGGTTCTCTTTTCACATATATAGTCCAAAACCTAGCATCTAAATTTTTCTAAGTCCTCTACCCTGAGAAATTACAGAACAGATTCAAAACTTCTAAAGTTACAAAAAAACTATGATAAATGATTACCACCTTGAGATTAATGACTATGGCTGAACTGGAACAAATTTTATTATTTCCTAATAAACAGCTAGCCTTCATTCAACAGCTTTACCCAGACAGTATAAACTACAGTGTGCCACTAATTGTCAGACAGGGTAAGAGCCCTGATTAAAAAATTATTTTTAGACTGACGTGATCTAGGTTCAGCTTTCTATATGCTAAATCTTTGTACAGCTGACAGCAATGGAATGATGGACCTCTATTACCAAATACTCATTTCTAGCAGAGTTAAACAGAACAAAGCACTGGAAAGCTTCTCTATGATAAAGGTATTAAGACTCATGTTTAAAAAAAATAATCCATCTACGTATGTCACACTGTTTAACAGTCATCTGAAAAAAACACCCTAAGATCTAAAACTGTCTTCTAATAGACAGGGCCATGAAGAAAAATGAAGAGATTGGAAAATGAAAGGAAACATGAAACTTGTATCCCTGATGGAAGAAATAATTCAGGAGAAAGGAATGGACACTAGGAAGGTGAAAGTTATTTTCTTTCAGATCACCAATAAAAATGATATATATATTACAGGGAAAGATTAAATCCCTCTCATACCAGAAAAAATTACAGTGATCCCTTTTATCATTCCATTTCAAAATGTATCTGTCAACAAGAGCATGTTATGTTAACAGAGTATTATTTTACTTTCCCAACCAAAATGCCACGTGCAACCATCGTTGGACCATTTTACTTAGAACCACAAGGTGTCTTTCATCTGTTTGCTCTTTGCAGAAAACCTCATTTCCAAAACTCACCACTTAGTGGCATTGCCTGCTCTCGAGCCACTGCCAGAAAGAAACATGCCCTAGGGGGCACAAAGCACACACAACTTTATTTGGATTTGCCACCTCCAAGGAAGCTAACAGATAAAATGTACTCTTTCTGCACCCCAATGAGTCTTGTCCTCACAAAACTATACAAGCTTAACAGTAAAATTAAGGGAAAGAATTGAGATAGATTTGAGGTCCAGCTTTTAATTGACAGACAGCAAACAGGCCAGAGGCAAAACAAACACAATCATATTCCTGACCCAAAATGAGTAACTGGATACTCTTCTAGCTGCCCAGATGAGCTTGCCTAAACTCTGATCTAAATGGGTCCACCAGACTGGATCAGTGTCTCTCCTCCACACAGGCAACGGTGCTCATCCAGCTTAAGAGATAACCCAGCAGAAGACTATTTTACTTTACTTGTAAGATATAAATGACCTTATGAAAAGAAAATGCTATCTGATGTGTTTTGGAGTTAGAAAACTAAGATATTTCCTCAGGAGTGGCTTATTCCGACTTCACAGACTTCCCAGGCAAATATGAAAGCAAATGTCTGCAATGACTGCAGTTACTGCAGAAAGGTTTCATTCCTTATTTTAACACATTAAATCCCCTTGTTCTGTACACTATGCTAAGCATGTACACTCATTGGTACTGTTTTCAGACATCCCTGTTCTTAAATATTACTTCCCATATCAGAAAACCTTAAATTTCTACATTTAGTAAAGTCCTCCTTGTGTTGACACAGTGTAGAGAAGACAAGCTTTTGCTTGTCTTCCTATTTTAATTATCCCAAAAGGCTTCTGTACATATGAAGTTAATTACTCTTGTCCTCAAAACAGTTACTTGTCTGTACCCCACCTAACAAATAAACCAACACAGGAGGGTTTAACAATATTCTGAAATGTCTTAACAATACCCAAACCAAATGTAATAACTGTTATGCAGGCATACTTAATAAAGAGTCACTCAGCCACTGAACTGAGCCTTTCATTTTTTTATATTCTAACAGTCACACAGTGCTTCTCTGCTGATCAGCATAATAACATGGGGAGCTAACTGACAGATACTTCCGTATTTTCTGTTATTTTGTTCCCATTCTAGGCTTAAAAAACCCCAAATATTTTCAATGGCAAAAACTGCTTGAACACTGAAGCCAGAAAAGATGGGAATAGATGAGGAAGAGGCACACAGCAGCCTTACCCTCTACAGTAGATAACAGTGCTCAGAACATCAACAAAACATTGCTTCAGGGGACTTGCGAGGTGATGACATTCATGCCACTTCACCATTTTTAAACAAATCTATCCTTTTTCCTACTCAGTTTAAGAAAGACTGCAGAAATATGGATTTTTAAAATGTTTTAATTACCAATGGTACTATTTAAAGACTCATGTTATGGGTGGTAAAATGACTGGATGCTGCCACCACGACTTTCTTACTGATACACACCAATTTTATGTTAATTTTCAGCATCAAATTCAACAGTTACTTGCCCTCTCCCTTAATCTCTCCCATAGTTATAGCAGTTTAGAGAATCGGCATTTGGAAATAAATAGCTGCTGCACAGCCTGGCTGGCACTTTGAATCCTCTAACCTTCTTACTTAACCAGAAGCCCTCACTGAAGCCATTTAATTGTATCATGTGGCCCTCTGAATTATTAAAAGCACAAGTAAAATGCCATCAGCAGGATCTGAGTTTAGTTATATATATATATACACCCATTTCATACAAATAACATTCATAATGATACATACATTTATAAAATATCTCAGGTCAGTTCTGAAGAAGCATTCCTTACCTGCTTTAAATCACATTGTTTAGTTCAATGTTAATGTAGGTGTGGGGGGGTTTCACTCACTCTTTTTTCAAGTCTGCCCATTACAACATCTAGTCAGTAAGTAAACACCCAGCACTGGAGAAGAATCATCCAAGGACGTCCTTAGAGAGCAGAGGTATCAAAGTAAAGCAGAATCCCCATATGTGGCAAGGGCTCAGTTTGGCACTTGTGCCAAGCTGCAAGCTAGAAAGGATTTGCTTTGTATGGCTGTTTGATGTAGTACTTTTTCTTCCAGGAGTCTCATTTTTCTTCTTTTTTTTTTTTTTCCCTTCAGTTGCCTGGCATCTCTACACCTCAGGTAAGGCCCAGAGGATGACTTTTTCTTCTCTTTGTGCCTAAGACTCACAGCAAACATTGCAGTAAACGGAGGTAACTACACTCCTACGTGAGAGCACACAGACAAATACAAGCTGTCACGGAGGTGTAAGGTACAGCACAGCCACTAACCCACAGTAACCCTTCTTAGCCTGTGACAAATGCAAGACAAATCAGGGAGGTACAACTAATTCAATCGATCTCATGTGCCACACACTAAGTGCACGTATATGAAGCGCTACTGGCCGGCAGGTGAACACTCTGACTTGTTTAAGTATTTCAGCCCACAACAGCAGAGTTTCTTAACTCTCCTCCATCCAAACATAAGCACACTGACAAAACAGGCAAGTGGACAAAAACCTGAAATCCCAATCTACATATGAATAGTGTGCACTCCTCATATCCCTACTGACAGCACTGGAAGTGTTATCCACGTTAAAGACTGGGAGAAAGACCTTCCACGTTACCTTAGGTCCCTCACAATTTAAACAGTTTTTTGGGCTTTTTTTTTCAATGCATGGCTTTCTTGTGCTTTTCATTTTGACAACAACTTATCAAGAGAGATTTGCTGAACTGATAGGAACACCTAAGATACTTTTCTTTCTTGAAGAAACTCACAACTGAGACACACAACTGTCATCAGAATAACAGAATACTGCAAGAATTTCCTCTACTAACACCTCCAGAATAATCCCTGACACAAATATACATATCCATACAGAAGATTAACTCAAGATCCGTATGGAAAACTCACATTAGGACAGTAACATCAATTAGGAATATTTCTGTCAGATTTCTCTAAAAGCATAAAATCTCTAACACAGACAACTGTGGTGGCATAAAAAACCCGAACAGGTATTTTGCTTGGATGAGAATTACATGCTTTTCCTACCCATCTCACATTTTATTTTGCTTCGAAAAACATATAGCTACACTGACAACCATTTTCCAGAGTAGACTATATGCCAGGCCTTAAAGCAAAACATAATCCCCATACAGCCTTTTTAAGACGTCGTCTTAAATGTAACTTTGATACGTAAGAGATTATTGCTTTAAAAAAAGCAGCTAGGAGGCTATTTCAATAGAAACCTAAAGCCCTAAGCCCACACTAAACTAAAGCTGAATGAACTAAAAGATACGTACATATACAGCTGAGGTGTGAGTTCATACCACTTCAGTTGGAAATTAAATATAAGTCATTTCAATTGCTTTTCTGAGTAATGAAATCTAGTTAAGACTAGATACTGTCCTATATACAGTAGTTTACTGTTTTGCTTTTGTGGTAAGGTTTTATACTGTATTCCAGGCAACGAGGCAACATTTTGTTGATCTCTGTTTCACCTTTTAATTGCTTTTAAATACAGAGAAGAAGAGCCAGTGGGGCCAGGCCCTGAATTTTCTACTTGCCAAAATAACAGTTAGAGATAGGGCCTAAGCTATTATGTAAAAAAGGAAAAAAAAAAAAAAACTCTACCAAAAAAATAGCAGAAGCTTACACACAAGTAAACAACAGAATGCCTTAAAACATGTAAGTTGGCACATCACAGCTCTGCTTCTACGTTTAAACTAGCAGAAATATGACCGGCAGGAAAAGAAACCTAACTATTTAGTTGTTCAATTAGACTAAGTCTTGTCCCAAAAGGGCAGTTAACAGTATTTCTGGAGACCTCTGACACCAGACACACCCACACTCTCTGCACTACAGAACAGCACCAGTCGTTACCCCCACACGTTGCCACTGCTTCACTCCTCCCTCTGTGTATACAAAATACGCACTGCGTGGATGTTTTCAGGTTTGTTTTCACTTCCTCTGTGAAAAGGGAGGTCTGTCCAAAAAAGCTCCCAGAGGACCATTTCCTTGTTGCCATCTATCCAGTCCCTAGCATGCATCTAATTTATCTCACCAAATGGCATGCTTATTACAGAATTTACAGTTTATGATGTTACACCCAAATGGAACAAAACTTGCTTATTTTAACAGTCAAGAAATGCAAGGAAGTGTTTCAAGCAACAATATATGTGCAAGAGATGCACTAGAAGTGAATTACAGGGAATAAAATCCTTAAACACTGGGGAAAGGTTCAAGCTACAGTCCTATTTATTGTCATTTTCCCCCCTCACTATCTTACCATCCTCTGGCTGTTACAATGTACTACATACACACTGCATGAATGACAACACAAACACATAATTTCTGATTCATGTAAATTAAAAAAAGATCAGCACTGGCCACATACAGGTGTATCAGATGTGCTGTACAGATCCAGACAGTAATTTGTTCACGTGAGAGAAAACTAAAATTCTAATAACGCACATAAGGATATTTCACTATAAAAAAGGAACTTCACTCGCGGTGCTTTTTAAATGCAAAGAAGGATCCAAAGGGAATTATGATGATCACCTACAGCGCTGCCGAGAGAAACTTGCCACACAAGATCGGCAACAGAGTAACTTAAGAACGTATAATGCTAAATCATACTAATCGCAGCAGAAATCGCGTTAGGCTGCGTGTTCGCAGCGAATCACGATCAGACTTGATACCACAGCTTTCAAGGGGTATTTTACAGCGCAGGAACCCACCGGTGCAAGTCAGAACCTTGCACCGTGTTTGAAGCGCACCTCACGGGCACCGCGCTCGGCACGCAACACCCTCCCGCGGCTGCCGGAGGGGCTCACCCGCAGCCCCTGGCAGGCCGGGCGCTGCGGGGCAGAACCCCGCACTCCCGAGGAGCCTCCGAGCTCCCGCAGCAGCGCGGGTTGCATCATGCGGCCGGGGCGCACACGGGGCTGCCCGGCCCGGCTGCGCCCCGAGACCGCCCTTCCCGCTGCCAGGCGGAAGGCCCCGCGCTGACATCTCCCCGCCCGGGCCCCGCGGGACCTGCCCCGCGCCGGGACCTGCCCCGCGCCGGGACCTGCCCCGCGCCGGGCGGGCAGCCCTGGCAGCCGAGGCGGCGCCGCTCCCGGCCGCAGGAAGGGCCGCGCTCCCCGTGACGCGGGGCAGTTGTGGGGCAGGGGGGGCAGTTGTGGGGCGGGGGGGGCAGCTGGGGGGGGGCAGGCCCGGCCCCGCCGCCGCCCCCGCGCCCCCCCCCCCGCCCCCGCCGCTCACGCGCCCCCGCCCCCCCGGCGCACGTGCGCCCCCAGGTGCGCGCCCCCCCCGCCCGGCCCCGCCGCCCCCCGCCCCCCCCCCCCCGCGCAGGGGCACGGCGGCCGCTCCGGTCCGGTCGGGGCGGGGGAGGGGCAGCTCCCGCGCCGGGCGGCCGGTCGGGGCGCGCTCGGCGGGCAGGGCGGGGAAGGGGCCTGTCACTTTAAGAAGAGGCCCGGCTGCTGCGGGCGCCGCGGAGCGGTGCGGGGGGGAGGGCGAAGCCGCGGCCTGCCCGCGCGGGGCCCCGCACCCGCCCCTCGGCGCCCCGGCCCCGTGTGCCCTCGCTCGGTCGGCGCGGGGGCTCACCTGGGGCGCGGGCCGGGCTCCGGCGCGGCGGCCGCGGCGGCGGGGGGCTGGGGGTGTCTCCGGGGCGCGCTCCCCCGCTCGGTCCGCCCGGCCCGGCGCGCCGCGTTGCCGGGGCCGGCGCTGCCTGTCTCCTGCCGCGGGGCGCTCTCGGCTCCTGCCTCGCCAAGATGGCGCCCGCGCTGCTGCTGAGGAGGAGGCGGCGGCTGCGGGCGCTGGGCCGGCGGCGGCGGCCACTTTCGCTCACTGCGAGGAGAGGAGCAGGGACACGGGGAGCCATGGCGGGGGGGAGGAGAAGCGCCATGGCCAGGCCTGAACAATCGAGCCCCGCATCCCTCCCCGCCGCCCCGGCCCCGCGCCCCGGCCCCCCCGCCCCGCCGCCGTGGCCGCAGCCGCCTTTCGGCTCCCGAGCCCGCACGGCGGGCGCCGGCCCCGCACGCAGCCCGCGGGGGCCCCGCGCCTATCGATGCGCTCCCGCGCCCGATTGGTCGGGTCTGGCGGTGACGGAAATTGCCGAAGGCGCTCGGCCGAGGCGGCCGCGTGAGCTGGCGAGTCTCGCGCGAGGCGGGGCGGGCTCGGCTCTCGCGAGGCCGGCGCGGGTGGGCGGGCGGGCGGGCACCGGAAGTCGCGTGCGCTCGCCCTTGAGCCGCCGGAAGGGCGTTGCGGGGCCGGGCGGCGCGGGTGCGGGGCCCCGGGCGCGGGCAGGGCCGCGGGCGGCGCGAGGGGCCGCGTGGCGGGAGCTGGCGGCAGAGCGGGCCTGGGCGCGGGGCCCGGCCGCGCGAGCCGGCGGAGGCGCGTCCGCTGCCGGCGCGGGAAGGGGCGGCTGGTCCGGCTCCCGCGCTGCCCGGAGCCGGGCTCGGCAGGGCAGGGCTCGCGTGTCGTCCCGCCACCTGCAGGTACCGCCGCGAGCAGGAGGCGCAGACCTCAGTAAAACTTCGCCTAACCAGGCTCGGTGCCTGCAGCTCCGGGCAGCGGTGAACCCCGCGAAGGGGACGTGGTGCTGTCACACCTCCCTGCCAAGCCTGCCTCGCAGGTGCAGCGTGGGACGGTGCTGTGCCTTCTTCGGAAAAAAAGACAACACACCTCTTCTCTCCTTTAAGAAAACAGTAATTTTCAGTCTTGTGCTGACCAATTCCAATCTATTCCTTGTGCTGTTCCTGAGAGAGACGAAGGGAAAGCTGCTGTTTACCCAGGAAGGTTTTGCTACTTCAAGCAATTTAGTGGCACAGATGCAATGACACTGTCAAGCCCCTGTCTAGAAATCCTTGTCCCACTATGATGCAGTTCCCAGCCAGAGATTACTTGCCCTTGGAAGAAGGTGAGAATGCAGCAGCTCTGTCTCTTACTGAGATGGGTGCCATTAGCAGGTTTGTATCCTGCACAGGGACACTCTACATCATGCTTCTGTACCCCACACTTGATGCCTTCACATCCTACTTCCTCTTCCCTCCCTCCATTATCTGACAGACTGCCATTTTCTCTCTCTCCACTAATAGGACTGGATGGACCCAGGTTATTTCATTGGTGGAAATAAAAGGTAAGTGTTCCCGAGCTGTCTCTGGCTCCCGAGAGCCTGCATGTTCCACATGGTTCCTTGCTCTTCTGTGATAATGCAGCACTGCTTGAAAGAACCTTGCTCCAGATGAATGATGTGAGCTCCAGTGCTGGAGAGGTGCCCAGCCCACTGCCAGCATCTCCTAGCACACCAGCTGAAACAGACTCAATTTCCAAGTAAGTTGCAAGACAAACTTGTTTCAAACCTACTTTATTTTTCTCAAGTGAACAGAGAAAAATAAACGATACAGTTGGATTACAGAACACTGTTAAGGGTTAAAAAAACATATGGAAAATGTACTGACAAAGAGCAAACCTTGGAAGTTGTTCCCAGAAGTCAGCGAGTCCAATCTGTGTTTTCAAAGAAGAGACTTACTGAAACATTGCTGGTCTACTACCCTTTGTAGAGAGAAAAAAAGCAGCAGAACCCCCCAAAGCAACACACATTTCCCCCAAGAAAAGAAATGCACAGATACATCATAAGCATCTACTCACACCAGTTCACATCCAGAGAAAAGCAGCTCCAGCGGGTATTGGTATGCAGATGTCATGTCCCTTTCTAATTTTGCCTGGGAGAGGGATGTTAGACATGTTTTAAACCAATTTAGCTCATTTTTTGCCCCCTTTATACACCCTTGTCTATATACACACCACATTAGTGTTGCACAGCCTTATCTGTCTGAGTTTGACCCAGCAGTGCAGACAAACAATGCTGGCGTGCAACTTTTGGCAGGAAGCTCCTTTTCTCAGCCTAAAATAACTCTGACTTGGCAGAAAAGTCCTTTTTATTAGTACACCTCTTTGCTGTTCTGCCAGCATAGTGGTTCATTAGGGAGTGATCTTTCTCG
The DNA here is from genome assembly GCF_020740795.1 of Apus apus. NCBI lineage: Eukaryota > Metazoa > Chordata > Aves > Apodiformes > Apodidae > Apus > Apus apus. The sequence goes on from NC_067286.1 coordinate 26,337,702, forward strand.
CTCTCCCATGAAAGCCTCTTGTATTGCTATGCCAGGAGACTTATCTGTGTATAAACTAAGCCCACATGAGTTGGCCAGAAGGCTTTTTCAATTTTCCCAGCAAATCCTTCCTAATCTCAATGAACAGGCATCTTAGAAGCTCTCCTACTCACAGATATGGATTGGATGTTTAACACATCTGCAACAGGTAACAAAAGAACCAATGCAATTCAAGACATTAGTCTGATGACAGCCTAAGACAAACAAAAGTCACTGCTCTCAGATAAAAAGCAGCTCTTGGAAAAAAAATGGATCTCAAAGTTTAACAGGCTTCAAGAAGAACAATCAGACACAGAAGGAATTTTCCATTCAACAATGTATTTACCTGTCACTAAAGAAAGGAGCTTTTGTTTGACATTTCTGCATGGAGAATAGCCCCTTTTTTCATTTGGACATCTTAAAATACCCAGTCTAAGCTCATCAAGTCACCTCTAGCAGAAGTTAGATTCATCCAGCCACCCTGAGGTTGGGATAGGGTTCTTCCACAGATTTACCACTTGATTTTAATTTCTGAGCATCCTCCCTGTAGAAGGATGTCACTTGAGACACCACTTTGAGGGAAAGCAATCCCCATGTCATGCCTGTAGTTTGCATCCTTCTGTGCATCACTTCTCTCTTTCAATTCCATGACTGGTCTGATCAAAAGACCATCCTCATTCATTCTGTAGTCTTTTACTGCTTGCTTTCTTCTCTGCTTCTGGATGTCTGCCAGCTGATGCAGCTCCTGTGGCAGCTCCATGCAAGTGGGCTGATAAGGAAAAAACAGTATGTATGCACACACATGTTCTGCCTGTTAGGACCAGATGAGAAGCCCCTCTTCTAATTAGCCAGTGGAACAGAACAATCATCTCTCGTTAGATCTCTGGAATGTATCGACTACTTGCTTACACAAACAATACCTCACAGTAAAGTCCCCCCACTTTCTTTCCAAGGCAACCTAGAGGGAAAAATACTAGACTTGCATGTATTGTTTACTACTTTATTATTAAGATCTTAAAAGATGTAAGTAATACTTCACATATGAGATTTAGATGTCTCCTGAAAAACATTTTGCATGATCAAGTTGTTGTAAACCCCAGAAAGAGGTATGACCAGTCCATGGTTGCTTGTAGGAGCCACTGCAAAGGTACCTTTCCCAGCTTTTCATTCAAAACAGTGGTATTCTATCTTATGGGTAAGGAAACCCTTATGTGGAAAAAGCCAACATAGTTCACAAATCAACAAAACAGCTGCTTAGGATGTACATGCAAGGAGTTACACTCCTTGATTTGGTTCTGAGCAGTGCATGGGACATTGTTGAAAATATGACATTAAGGATTTGTTCCTTAAAAAGTACTGCAATGCTCACCATCTTTCTAGGAAAAATAATTAAAACATAAATCCACAGTTGTGTTTGGCTGTAGAAAGCAGAACTGCACAAATAAGAAAGCTTGACAAAAACTAGCAAGAGGCAGTCAAGCAAATTCAATCCTAGCAGGTACCATGGAGGCAAATTCAAGACAACATATGAGCAGTGCAGAGTAAACATTACCTAACAGCAAAAGAACCCAGAAAGAGTGAAAGGAAACTGGCAGGACTACAGGTTAGGAAAGTTCCTTCAGGAAAGCAAAGCCACATTCACGTGAAGAAAACAGTAAGGATGAAGTTACAGATAAAACAAAAAGCAGGCCAGAATAGTTTTCTTAAAATTAACAAAAGTATAACAAAACTAATTTTTTTTTTTTTTTTAATCTGAGAGGAGCATAAAATGCCAAGCATGCTGCAGGGCCAAGTGATGATCAGAATACAAAAGCAGCATGGTAAAAACACAGTATTTTTTCTCTTCTACATTCATCATGAAAAAAAAAAAAAGTGGAGATTCCCATACCAGAAACATTATGTACCCAGAATCTGTTTCAGATTGTCCCTAATACTGATACTTAAAATGCAAAAAGCAAGGTAGATTTCATCCAAAATTCCTGAACAGTGGAAGATAAAAAAGCTGAACTAATAATTGCAGTATCTTACTTAAAACCTGCCTTGATACCCATGGATTGGAAGATGGTCAATATTTAAAGAAGGTCTTAGGAAACATAGAGGAAGCAATATGCAGGTAAGTCAGATGTCTGTGTGATCACACTGATAGAAACACTGTAAACACTGTGAGTGGAGACAGAGATGTGATGCACTGGAAAAGAGTTACCAGGGCTTTTGTAAAAGGAAGCCATACCTCACAAAACCTATGTCTACAAGTCTGCACAGATCCAGAGGAAGGCTCAAAAAATCAGGGCAAGCACTTGAAAACACCTCACCTTCAGTTCTGTTTAACCAGAAGAATGTACATCCAGCTCCCCAACTGCTACAGTATTCTACAATGGGAGTTAATCCATGCTTTAAACCATTTAAAGCTAAGTTGCATGAAAATTCAGGCTGTCTGTTCATAATGATTAATATGCATTGTGTGCAGTCCCAACTCACCTGCCAATTAGGAAAACTTCTGGGCCAGACACACAATTATATTTAGACATAGAACAGAGTTTATGCCAGCATGTGTCATGAGCATGTTACCTGGCATTATACACTACACTGCACCTTCTCTACTGCAGCTTTACTTTCCGTGAACTGGGAAATCAACTCTGCTACACAGGGGTGTGCAGCTCCCCTCTGGTACCACAGCTCTGCTTGTGAACTATCACAAGAAACCACCATGCTTCTAGGAGAACATTTCCTTCTTTAACACTGATGGGTTCCCAGCCTGTATTTGCTTCTTTGAATCTTAAGTCCTAAACAACACACAATATGAATCTACAAGGAGTTAGATATTTAGCTCCTTTACTAGCTCTTTTCTAGTGACAGAGCTGCAGAGGCACAGAAACCCATTTTAACTGACATCTGCATCCAGGAGAACAACTACTCCTGGCAGACAATTATGCTGAAAATGGAGGAAATGGCTGAGACCTTCAGGGTGGGAAGTCTTTGCTGGTAGGGAAGCTTCTCAGTTTGAGAAAGATGCTGAAGAGGGAAGCTGAGGGTTTTGACAGTGAAGCACTGGGGATCAGAGGTTACTGGTTTGCATCTGGTTTGTGGGTAAAACTCAGTTGCTTAATAGGGAGTGTCCACTATTCAGAAGATTCAACTACTATTTGCAGGTGATGACACAAGAAGCCACAGAAAGCATCAACATACATTTCCAAAACTGTCCAGATCAATAAGATGTCTTTCTTTTATTTCTTTTTTTTTTTTTTTTTTTAAACTTTATTTTCCCTCTTCTTTGCTCTCCTCTTCCTTCTCTTCTTCCAGTACTACACCAACAAGGATGTTGCACTATCATTTGTGGCTGCTGTGGACTATTGGCAATACCTTGCTATGGCTAGCAACCGCTAGGGTGCATGACACCCATCTTTTCCACCTTTTACTGAAGGAAGCTCTAATCCATGGAGTTACATCGTGCCACCTTGACAGCACATCTGCCACCTACCCTACCAGCTCATGGGTCAGCTCCTCAGTACAGCTTCTATTACTGCTGAAACAACTATCAAATGACAAAAGAATGTGTTTGGCTCTGCAGAAGCAAGGTGGAAGTCTTGCTGGAAAAGCTACCCACTGGCTGATCATAAGGATCATTTCCAGCAAAACATCTGAAAGATTAAGAGGAAGAAAGAAGGCTGATAACTCAGGTGAAACCAGGCCTACCACCAGCGATTGCTGCAATTGCTCATGAGAATGATGACATCCAAGTGAAAGAGACTCAAAAATACTGTTTGCACAAAATATGTAACTCCTGCTTTCTCTCCTCTTACCAGTATATAAACTGTCATTAATCTCCATTTCTACAAGCTTGTCCATGGCCTCTGACAACCTAGCACTTCATTCCCATAAAACTATTTATGAAAACTCGTCTTTAGTAGAGGGAAAGTACAAGCTTCTATCGAAATAAGCTGGAAGAAAACAACATCCCCACCACTCATCCATGTTCAAGAGACAAGGCAAAATTAGACACAGGTACATGCAATTATCTATAAGTCTAAAATCAAACACTCCTGAATATGATGAAGGCCTCTAGGATGGTCTGACCATAGTATCAACTCTGCATTTGGCCAGAAAGCACTTCTCATATTCTGCCATTAATAGGAGCCTTTTGGACCATACAAAAACTTCTCACCAAGGAACAAAAGATGCATGTGGAAAACTGACTGCAGAGACTGAGCATATAGAGCCCAAGGAAGGGTGATGACAACTACATTCATCAGCCTTATTCACACTTGTCTTTCCTCAACTCTCAGTAGATCAGTGATCCATAAGGGCAAGTGAATAGGCTTGGCTTTTGCTCCATGATTATAAATAGCCACTTTTCCTTGCTGCATGTTTCCAAGAGGAGAAAAAATAGGATCCGGTACAGATCTGCTCCCAGAGGCTGACCCCACTGATTCAGCAAGATATGGAGAGAGCAGATAACTGCACCAACAGTCATTATTCAACATTATTGGTCACTACTCAGCAGTATTCAATTCACAGGCAACCTCAGACAGGAAAGTCAAGGCATCTTTTTCACCAAGTATATCCTGATACTGTTATTACACACAAAAGCTGTTGGCATTATAAACTTTGGGATGTGGCAGTGACTCAGCAAAGATTAGGAAGATGTTACCATGACAGTCCAAGGTGAAATTCATCCCTTTAGATCCTGATCCAGGTGCTGAGATCCACCATGTGACGGCTGGAGATGGGAAGGAATGTGGCTATTATATATTTCATCCAGCTTCTGTACTTCATTTTTCATGAAGTCTCACAATTGAAACCAAGTCTGTATCTGTGTACTTGTTTTGCAATTATAGTTTCCATGGGAGTATCAAAAACCTGAGGCAATGAGAGAAGGAAAAGAAGTATTCTTCTGTGTGACATGATGTCAATAAGATCAGAGGAAACAGGAGCAGGCCAAGGAAGCATGGCTCTGCTCAATGCTCAAGTCAGGTATGACATACTCAAAACACTGTTGTAGCCCAGAGGCACAACAGAAGGCACATCTACATAAATAATTTTGCCAAAAGGCTGAAAATGTGGTGGTTCTGTTCAGAGAGCACAGTCCAAGAACTAACACAGAACAGAGAAAGGCCCAGAAGGGCATTCCTTACGTGGAGTGATGGAAATCAGCCAGTTTCCAATCTAGTCATCTTCTCCATATGTCTAGAAATCAAAGAGGCCATGGTAACTTGGAGACTCTTGCCTAGTGACTTTCACTCCCACAACTTTCAGGTAAAAACTTGATGTAACATGGATGATTCCTGTTTACGTAGGAATTATGTCCACCTTCCAACTTAGAAGCTGAAGTAGTTCAAGATATCTTTATGGCCTTGGAGCATTTGCTGTCTTTGGCTTTCCTACAGTTCTGCTTCAGCAACAGAGGCCTGTCTTCCAGTTCTGCAGCATGGAGAAAGCATAGCAGATAATGTATTTCAGGTATCCAAGATGTTTCCCTGGCATGGGTATTTACTTCAGAATCCAAAGAGATCCGTTACTTCTGCAGAAGCAGTGTCAGAACTGCACCAGAGCATGTCTGGAGAACACAGTTATCAAGCATAGGGGCTCCAGTGTTGCTACTGTTGGAGACTGGCTCCAAGATGAAGTCAAGCTCATTGTACCAAACTGCTGTTCATCAAGGGTGAATTCACAAGTGTGAATTCTAACTGGTCAGTGGAAAAAGTGAAATAGTTCAGTACAAGCATATTCCAGGTAACTTTCAACTATAGCTCCACAAAGTGCAAGAAGGCATAACACAGACTTCAATGATGGATAAACTTTACTTCTGAAGAAGCAGTAGAATAAATAGAAGAGGGTAAATAATTTGACTGTTACTTCAGAGAATAGATCTGAATAAAAGGTTTTGATTCAGGAAATTAGCACAAACTGAGACAGAAAACCTGGAAGTAGCACAAAGAGAGCTTCTCCCTCACCCCCCTTTTTTTTTTCTTAAGACAGATCTAGCTGAACTCATCAACTTGCAAAGGATTTCCTTAAGGTTAACTTACTTAACTTAATCAGGGAAGAAACCAAAGTAAGAGACCAGATGTAACTAAGCCAAACTCCATATTTAGAGTTTAAATATGTATTGTGAGCAGATTTTAAAATAAAATATAAGACACTTTCATTTGCACGATCTTCTCACAAGATATAGAAACAACAGAAAATTATTAACAACAAAATGTTAATGAAAATGGCTACTTGTACTACCCATACAAGATTTCTAAAGCAACTGCATGAAGTATGATTATCAGACATGATATTAAACAGATCTTCAAAATGCCATTTGAAATGTGCAGGATCAGATTAATTCCTTGGCTAAACTTATGGAATAAATGGATTTACCAAAGGATTGGCTTCAGCAACCTGACTACCACTTAAAAAAATAATCTACAAACAACTCAATGCAAAACAGAATTTGTGCTCTTTTCACTTTAAAGGATGGTTCTTTTCCCTCGTGTCATGGCTACTTTTGCATGCATTTCACATTGGAAATTCAGATGTCAAGCTCATGTTTTTTTCCATGAACTATGAACAACTTTCTTTTTTTGGTAGCTCTCCTCTAAAAAGCAAAGGTTTTCACATATGACCTCTTCTCTACCACCTGTGAAGCAACTATGACCTCTTGTGGTAATCTAAACTAATCTCCTCCCAATCCTCAATAATGGAGTTTACTGCTCTGAGCCCTTACGCAATTCCCAAAGGATCCAAGTCTATGCTTGAGTGCTTTTTTAAACCAGGGCAAAGAAAAAGACTATTTCTTCCATACAGACAGACCTTATTTTAATTTTCCTAATAAATATTTCAAGACATTTACACCTGCAAAAAAAAAAGGTGGTAACAGGATTTAATCAGATTAAGTCATTCTCTTTATGAGGAATGAGGATATTTGACCATTCACTTTTCACTCAAGTGTATTAGCAGCAGTGTCTTACAGAGATACTGCAAGCCCTCCTAAGATTATTTAATTGAGAAGACAGAAAAAGACCACACCAATACTACTGCTTGTTTGGTTTTCATGGACCTCAGTGCAGGAAGTCAAATTCCTTAACCAAAAATCTCATTCCATTGCCCCACGCCAAAAATTAACAAGCAATTAGAGAACTGTCAACCATACAAGAGCCACTCCAAGGTACCTGGGCATTCAATACTACTGGTTCTATGTCACCAAGAAGAAAAGTGTTACTTGACTTGACTTTTTTTTTTTTAGATAACACAAGCAAGAATAAATTAGAAAGACACAGTAACTCAGAGACACTTTTAGAGAAATAAAAATCTTAGCCAACGAGAGACAACACTTCTCAAAAACAGTCAGTATATGCAAAAGAGCTCAGCAGTAAAGTTTACAGAATAGGAGAAAGAACAGAAAATTTGGGGACTAAATGCTCTTACCAAAACAAAGCAACTCTGGCAGCTCCAGGTACCAACACTTCATGACTGCCTGTCCCTCTTCATGCCCTCACACGTGCACAGCCCCTACTGAGCCCAGACAGCCTCAGATTAGGGTGAACAGAGGGCACATGTGCCTTAAGAGCTGGAGCTCACCATCCACAATACAAACGTGAGGTAGATTTGTGCTAATGGAGTAACATGAAATGCAGCTAGGTAGATATACACACCATCGCTTCTGCTGGTGCACTCAGGAAACAAGGTAGACGAGGATTGGGTTAGGGATCAGTTGCGTAATCTGGACATCCATAAACCGATGGGTCCGGATGAAATGCATCCAAGGGTGCTGAGGGAGCTGGCGGAGGTCATTGCTAGGCCACTCTCCATCATCTTCGGCAAGTCATGGGTAACAGGAGAGGTGCCTGAGGACTGGAGGATAGCAAATGTCACTCCAGTCTACAAGAAGGGCAAGAAAGAGGACCCGGGTAACCATAGACAGGTCAGCCTCACCTCCATCCCTGGAAAGGTGATGGAACAACTTGTCCTTGGCACTATCTCTAGACATATCAAGGAGATGGGGGTCATCAAGAGCAGTCAACATGGTTTTACCAAGGGTAAGTCATGTTTGACTAACCTCATAGCCTTCTGTGAGGAAATTACTAGGTGGATAGATGATGGTAGAGCGGTAGATGTGGTCTATCTTGATTTCAGTAAAGCATTTGACACCGTCTCCCACAGCATCCTTGTAGATAAGTTGATCAAGTATGGGTTTGATGATCAGGCAGTGAGGTGGATCAAGAACTGGTTGAAAGGAAGAAGTCAGAGAGTTGTAGTCAACGGGGCAGAATCTAGTTGGAGGCCTGTGACTAGTGGAGTCCCTCAGGGGTCGGTACTGGGACCGGTGTTGTTCAACATCTTCATCAACGACCTGGATGAGGGTACAGAATGTACCCTCAGCAAGTTTGCTGATGACACCAAACTGGGAGGAGTGGCTGACACACCAGAAGGCTGTGCTGCCATTCAGAGAGACCTAGACAGGCTCGAGACTTGGGCGGGGAAAAACCTGATGAAGTTCAACAAGGGCAAGTGTAGAGTTTTGCATTTGGGGAAGAAAAATGCCATGTACGAGTACAGGTTGGGGGCTGACCTGCTGGAGAGCAGTGTAGGTGAAAGGGATCTGGGGGTCCTGGTAGACAGGAGGATGATCACGAGCCAGCAATGTGCCCTTGTGGCTAAGAAGGCCAATGGCATCCTGGGGTGCATTAGAAAGGGTGTGGTTAGTAGGTCAAGAGAGGTTCTCCTCCCCCTCTATTCTGCATTGGTGAGGCCTCATCTGGAGTATTGTGTCCAGTTCTGGGCCCCTCAGTTCAAGAAGGACAGGGAACTGCTGGAAAGAGTCCAGTGCAGAGCCACAAAGATGATTAAGGGAGTGGAACATCTCCCTTATGAGGAAAGGCTGAGGGAGCTGGGTCTCTTTAGTTTGGAGAAAAGGAGACTGAGGGGTGACCTCATCAATGTTTACAAATACATAAAGGGTGAGTGTCAAGAAGAAGGAGTTAAGCTTTTTTCAGTGATGACCAGTGATAGGACAAGGAGTAATGGATACAAATTGGAGCATAGGAGGTTTAAGGTGAATATCAGAAAAAAATTTTTTACTGTGAGAGTGACAGAGCACTGGAACAGGCTGCCCAGGGAGGTTGTGGAGTCTCCTTCTCTGGAGACATTCAAAACCCACCTGGACGCCTTCCTGTGTGATGTACTCTAGGTGACCCTGCTCTGGCAGGGGGGTTGGACTAGATGATCTTTCGAGGTCCCTTCCAACCCCTAGGATTCTATGATTCTATGAGCACACAGCTCGTGACCACACCAGCTGAACTGCACTAGCAAGAAAAAAAAAATCGCTACTCTCAATTTTTCATTCTAATAGTGCTGGCAATAAAAGTTTCCTCTTTCCCTACTTGACTCAGGATTCATTTTGACCAACTTGTTCCATTGGAACTAAGTTTCAGAATTAGTCAAATTACTGAAATATCCAGAACATCTTTTAGCCAAGTTATTTATATCCTCTATTGTAGCTTCATGGATCTTCAGAGGCTTTATTTCAAATGAGCTATTAGGAAATACCAGCATGAGCACCGATGCCAACTACAGCTTGTATCTGTCTCCCAAGTCAAGTGTTACAAAATGTCCTTAACTACAGCAATTTGACCACTGCACAGTGCTGTGCTCCTAAAAAAAAGACAACAGAAACATCACAATTGAGTCTTCTGAAGGTGCCTCACTGAAGCCATCTGCTGCCTGCCCTTCATGATGGCATCCCATTTGGAAGGTATCTTCAAGTGCTGCATCAGACACTCCTGAAATGTGCAGATACGATGCGGAAGGAAGCCACCTGTTGCCATTGAGAACTGCAGAGCATCAGCAACCTGTGATGGAAGGGATCAATATGCCATGACCAGCATCTGTTAACCCAAGGCAAAGAATGTGGAGGTTTGACAGTGGGGATGCATATTAGAAGTAAAGTGTGCTGCAAACAAATCAGTCCTCATTTTGACTTTATACAGTTGCAGGCCTTGTAATCTGACTCCTTAGAGCTGTAAAGTTACATAAAAGGATACACTTGTGCAAGTTACTTATATGTAGTATTAGTCTAAGATTGCTTCTAGCCCAGTACTTGTCTCCAGACAGCAGATGGTTGGGAGCAGTATCAGAAGAGAGCAAACATACTTCCCCAGGATCCTTAAGGGTTTGCTTTTTATCTGAAACCTGAAACAGTGATGCAATGTAAGGAAAACAGGATTAAATAGTACGTAATTTGTCAAAAACCTTTTGCCTAAAACCTGATTTTGCCAAAAAGATTAATCTTTGGCAGCATACAGAGGTAGATGATGAGCAGACAGCAGCCTCCAGTAGTGACTGCATGGCATGGTGCTTGCTGGTTTCTCATCCTGCTTTCATCCCTCTTACCCTTCCGCAGTAAGAGCGGGAACAGCCGTGACTCTTGCCCCTAACTACAGAACACAAAGATTACTAGAAATATTGCAAAAGATGCAGAGAGAAGACAATGGAAAAAGAAAGCCTGGAAGAAAGAGACTCAGCAAGGGAATGGAAAGGGAAAAATAAAAAGCCCGCATCCACACAAAATCTGAGATGGAGCTATCTGTCATTAGAACAACCTACCATTCAGACTTCCTCTGTTACTCAAAAGCTCAGATTCTCACACTGGTCCCCTGAAATCCCCACTGACTTCTCATAGCCCTTTTCTCCCTTGCTACTCTCTCCTGAGAAACCCTGAGCCAACACTCAACACAAGCATCCACTATCCCACCAACAAAACCATGAGTTTACAGGCCAGAAAGTTTTACTGCAAGGGTTACAGCTGAAGCCACTGTTTGAGTTGTTCTGCCAGATGCTGCCCATCTGCTACGTAGACCACTCAGCAGCCCCAGCTCAGTCCCTGCAATAGTGACCACAGAATTGCAAATGACCTCTTCTGGCATCTTAGACTGAGGGTAAATTCCAAGGCCAAACCCCTATTCCTAACTTATCCATAAAATCTTTAAGAAAACAAATAATAAAAAAAATCTTCTTGTCAAATAGCAAAGGCAAACAAGCTGGTATGATTTATTAATGAATAAAGCTGCCTCTAAGGCATCATCTTCATAGCTAAATGTTGCCTTCTCTGGGAGAGAAGTCATTTATTTGCTAAGCTTACCAGAAGAAATTGCTAAATCAATCCATCTACTGAATCTCCGAGGAATAAAAGATTGTATGAAGATATTATGAAAAAAATGCCGAAAGTTAAAGCACCAGAAGTAGAACAACCAATCTTGGACTAAGGAAAGAAATGTCAGACCTTCTATGCTCCGTGGTAGAACAGAGAATCTAGGACTGCCTCTATTTATGCTAGGCTGACTACATTGCTGCAGCCCAAAGAAGTCTACAACCACTAGCTGAAAAGTGACAGAAAACACACCTGGAGAAAGGAACTGCAATAACTCAAACTGATGAATTCACTGAAGAGAATAAAATGGAGGAGACCCAGGAGAAGATGACCTTCACTAGACTGTAAGCACAAATCACCAGGTAAAGAGGAAGTTTCCATCATCCATGACATACACTCAAAGCAGACCTTCATACTGCACTTCTGACCACTAAAACTTTCGCTGGCCTCTCTCTCAGTAGCCAAACACAGATGAAGATGAACCTCAGGAAAGACCTTCTCAAGCAAACAGTTACTTGTACTCAAAGTCAAAACAAAGATGATGTTCAAATTTACAGAAATATAGTCCATTCTTCTAGATAGTTAGAGAGAGTGTTTCTAATAAAAAATTTCAACGCTTTCCAAACAAGGAGAAAAAAACAAAAATGAAAGCAGCTTTGCAATCAATATTTATTAAAAGTCTAATCTGAATGAACAAGGTTATAGAATAAACCATGTTTTAGCTCTCACTGTGAAAAACCTTTGTCCAAAGTCATGGCATGCTAATGGTTTTCATTTAAGGGCAGAAAAGCAAAAGGCTAAAAAGTAATGTATATGCATTGATCTCTGGAACCAGACATCAACAGTAACTTCTTCCCTTGTACATTTTATGATTATACCCTGCATGGACCTCTCTGCCTTATGGAAAGTCTCAAGTGGTCAAATTTTCTTTATGCTTTCTGAAGAATTGTATTATTTCTTTTGGTACTACACAAATATGCAACCAACAACATTTTTAAACTGACATGCATTTCAGAGAAGTGTCCCCGAAAGCAATGTTTGGGATGTAAACACTGACAGCTGCCAGTTGTGTGCTCACTGTGCAGCTTTTTATGCTGCTGTAGCCCAACAGGGACACACAGACATGCCAGGGCAGGCAAATGTGAACTAGCAGTATCAGACTTCCACAACCATTATCATTAAAAGTTATTTCAACAGGTGATGATGCTTAAGTACTGTAAGAACATCAACAAGGAAGACAGTCAGTGAACACCAGAAACCTTTCACTGCCATCCTTTAACATGTGGTTTTAATTATTTTAGGTTACTCATTGCAAGGAATAAACAGTTGCATTAACTGTCCAAAATTAGGGATAAATAACACTTCTTAAATTATGCAGGCAGGATCCAATCTAACCCAGAGGTTTTCATTCCATTGGTGTGTTTTTTAAGCTGAGTCTCACTTACGCATGCAGCCTGTTACAATTTTAACAACACTGAGAATCTGCCTCTAAGAAGTGGTTCACAAAAAGGATCTGTGGGAGCTTGTTCAGGGGTACTTCCCAGTTATTTGCTCCAGCAGTAGAGAGTAGAAGACAGGACAACTTAATTGCATAATGTAAGGTACACTGCAGGATAGCCAAAACCAGACTACTTCACCAGCTTGCTTATATTAGAAGTAGGATTCAGGCCAATGAATCAAGAGATTAATCTAAGCCTAGAGATTTCTTAGTGCAAGAAAAGCACGCACATCAACTCATACCAAGACAACAGAACAATGAGTGCAATTCTGTGCACCTCAGACCCTAGGGTGGGTATTTCTGGTTAGTTATTTCCACTGTATCAGTTACATGTTCTAGCCAGTACAGCTGGGAGCACTGATGGGAATTTTTATCCCTTCCTTTTCATGCAGTCAGAACTTAACACTGACTGATATTTGACCTGTAATGGAGTAAGAAGTTCTAGGGGAAAAAGGCTAAACTAAGATCAGAGAAGGACTGACAGAAAGCTCTGCTATATAAAGCTTATTATGTAGCCCAGACTAGGGCTTTGAAGAGTTACTATAGGCAGTCATACCTATGACATAAAACTCAATGTACAGGCAAGAACAAGTCATGCACAACGATGCAGAACATACCCATGCCCATTATGAAAGATCATGGCCATTATGTTATGTTCCTCTCCCTTGAAAGACTCTAATTCTCCTGTTAGTCACGCGACATTAACCACCACAACTACCAGGGCCAGCACCAGCGAAAACAGATTTTTGTGGCAACATGGCTTGTTCTCTCACTTCCACCACTGCTTTTATTAGCAGGTTCTTCCCAGTGCTGGATACCTGTAGCCTGACTGTTTTTCTACACTTGGGAAAGAGACAGAAAGAGTAACAAAGAATATAAAGCACAAGCTGACCTGGCTTCTCCTGAAGTCACAGTAGCCTCAGGTTGTGCCAAGTTTGATCAAAATCAGTTAATACATCTTACCAAAAACCCCAATAAACTAGCTGCTAATATTAGATAATAACTATCTTTTAAAATGGGTCTACACACAATTCTAAGTAACACTATAATCAGCCTTGCCTACTGGTTCTTTTTAGCTAGAACAAAACCACTACATTTACATAACTCAACAACTCTCACATTCTAGTAATGTTAAATCTTCTCTGAGAGAATGCCCTGAACAAGGCTGAAGTTTCTCTTGCTGAAACTTCTGTCCCCAACCAGAATATCTGAAGGGTACCTGTGTATCAAAGACATTGGAGAGAAGGACACCGTACTGGTGAAAGAGGCAGTCTGAGAGCCAGCAGCAGTCATGTATGACCTAAAGCAAGAAAGAGCTGTCAAACTTGTGTCCAACTGCAACTTTTTTGGTGTAGCCAGATCATTACATATGTATATGGCCTCTGCCACCACAAATGTTCTCAGACACCCTGTATCCTTACCTTCAAGATGTTTTTATCTTCAAGCACCATCTTTAATCCATTTTTGAATGCCTGAGGTCCCAGAAGGAAGATATCAAATAGAAAAATACAGCTCTTTGTTGCCATCTACAATTCATTTGCAGAGAAAATGAGTGAGGGAGAGAAAACAAAGGATTTTGAAGAAGCGCACAGTTGACCACAAGTCATAATCTCCTATGTGCAGCCTTATGTTGGGAAAAGCAGGTTTAGTTTCCTTAATGCTAATTCATAAACAAATCTTGTTTTTTCCAGAGATGCTCAGAGACTCTCACAATAGTTAGAAAGAACAATCCAGCAGTCTACTACTTGAGACATATCAGCAGCAAACCCTATGCACAGTACTTAAAATAAATTCCTACACCTACTATGGTGACATTTTTAAAGAACCACTTGCAAGAAAATTCTTGTGCTCATGACATTCCTTTCATTGACAAAGACCACTGCCAAAGAAATCAAGGACATAATTTTCAATCCTAACATTTCAAACAGGATATAAAATTTAGGTTTTGTCTATGTTCAAATTCACAATGGTTTAACAAAAGCTGTTATTTAAAAGCAATTTAGGCATACCAAAGCAAACATTTTGTGGATGCTACTCCTGCATAAACGAGTTAAGTTTGAGCATGAACTCCCACACACGTTTTGGCTTGGATAAATGCATTCACTTTTAAACCTATTTAAAAATAAACTCAGACAATTTTGAGCAAACACATTAAGCTGTTCCCCTTTCTACCCTTCCTTTTCTGGTGCTGATAACATCACAGCCAATAAAAATACTATATCATCTCTAGATGGATTTTATGCCTTCAATAATATTGGCATCGTGATTAGGTCTTGCAGTTTTTCAACAGGAACAGCTATAGCAGTGTAATACCTCTACCTGTACAAGAGTATATAAAGATGGCAAACCAAGTATGTTACATAATTAGATACAAATGTATGTATCCTATACAAGTTTTTATTATATTCCTGTGTTACATACAAGTAATTATTATATTGCCTTATAGTGGCATAATTCTTTTTGTAACACATTTTTATGAAGTACCTGACCTGTCTTGAAGAACATCATACCCCCAAACAATTATGTAAGTAAGTCTTTAAACACAGGCTAATCCCCAAATGTTTCTCAGTTACATCTCTGTTTAGTATCACATTTTGGGAAATGCATCTTACCTCAAGCCGTAAGAGTTTTCCATGACGACACAAATTAACACCTTCTCCTGCTATACTGACAACACACTGCTGTTTTAGGTGCAGCACCTAATGAAAAAAATAAGTTATCCTAAATAGGCTTTAGGAAATTCCTCAAAATTACACAAAGAAGATGCTCCTTTCAGTTAAAAAGGAAAACTAATTTTCTAAAGTATAACAGAAAAACCTATTACTCTTGCAGACACAAAAAGCCTTCAGACAATTAAGATAAAGTAACCTACAGTGTGCATGTAACACAAGAGAAGGCATAAACAAAATTTTTAAAACCCAGCTTCTCTTCCAAGCAACATTTAGACTCCTCTGTAAGCAGGGAAATCTCCTCCTTTGGGAAGAGCTTTTTCCTTCCATAGTAAGAGCCCAAATCACAGATGCTGTCACTGCAACATGAAATGGCGTGGAAGATCTATTGTACTGCTGGTCTAATTCAGGACCTAAAAAATGCTATTCAGTTTAATAATACGTATGTAATTGGCTCCAAGTTCTGAAACAAAGCATTTCTATCAAGTCTGCTTATGGTGTTATACATGACTGAAAAGGTCCAGGTACTTAGAGAGTTCCAAACACCTACAAAAATTACACAATCGATTCTCTCTTGTAGTGCCAACAAATCCTCATGTTGTTCCCTTCCTAAACAAACTGTTCACTAAATATTGACCCTTCACCTCAGTCACTGGTGGTACAGCCTGAAAACAGCAACTAACACACAGTGATGCAGATTCATATCCACTCACTGCAAACTCACATGCACTGCCTTCTTTGCCTGCAGACATGCACACTTTAAACATACTTACTGCTGGGCCAAATTTCTTCTGGAAACAATCAATAACTGTGTACTCCACATTTTCTTCTTCTTTCTTCTCTAAAATGAAGAAAAAAAAAATCATTAGATACTCTCTCTGCTTTGCACAAGGGTACGTATTTTAGTTGAATAACAACTCTTCTGGTTTAGCTGTTCAGTTCTTCCCTCTCTACCTCCTGAAAACACCCAACCATGTTACTGAACTTGGCTGATTCAGATGTGCACAGACTAGAGCACAAGCAAAAATTCTGGTTTTTGATAGAAAAACTGTCTGTTTAAAAGTGAGTTGCAGTGTTACTTTTTCTCATCATAAAAGAAAAAGGGTTCAGTTTGAAAAATTATATCCATTACAAAGAAAAGCACCCTGATTCCCAGGCTTGCTAGGGAAGGAAAAAGATTATAACAAAGATAAAACTGACAAGCACAGCTAAGTGATCAAGGGGCCAATGACAATTTAAGCCAGATTTCAGTATTTTTTAGAATCTGCTTAACAATGCCTAATGAACAGGTAAAGAACAGTTCTCTTAAAGATTCTCCCTTCTCTTTAGGCAAGATGCAAATGTTAGTAACATGCATCCATGACAACACAAGGGCAATCTTCTAAACTTATTAAAATAATAGTCAATTGAAAGATCCTAAGAACAAATTTTTAAAGGCTCTTCCAGATCACATGAACCCTTGCTTATTTTCTCCCTCATTCCTCAGGCCAATGCAGCTAACCTTCCTTTAGCCTATGCAGGTCTTGCACTCTTGTCACAGCTCTGAGAACAGTACGAGCTGATCCCATTTTGGAACTGTACCTGTACGTGTGTATATAGCAGGAACCACACAACCAAATCAATGCAAGCACGTGACAGCACAGAAACAAAGCACAATAGTCTCACTGAGCTTTGAGTTACCTATCTTGCCACATACATTTCAGCAACAAGTACAAGATTAAAACAATCACCAGAGAGGAATCCTCACTGGCTGAAGCACTTTGATTTCTCCAAAAGATCAGTTGTGCTGCACGGCCACTTTTACAGCTGATGAGAGCAAGGGGATAAACATTCTGCAAAGCAGATGAATTTCCTTCTGTTGTTGTGAACATATCAGCAGGCAAAGACCATGTCTGCAGATAACGAGCTCCATTGTTCTTTCAGAATACACCCTGTTCTGATACTGGCAAACCAAGAGATCACAGGCTTTGCAAAATACGTTGTCTGACAAAGACAAACCAACTGCCTTGCTTGACTAACACCTACATTACCTGGGAGGGAATATTTTAAGCTGTTTGAGGCTCTGAGCCGGTTCTCTAGGGAAACGCAACGAGAACTCCATGGGCCACAATCTGCTGCTCCTGTGTCTGCTTGTTTGTTCCCTTCAACAGCTGAAGTGCACCTGCACAAGCAAGGCAACCAATCTTGAAGTTACCCCACAATAAGCTGATTTTGCCCAAAAGGGCCTTTATTTCAGATTAAATTTCACATTTATTCTGAAAGTAAAACCTAAAAGCAGAACCTGAACAGATGTTAACAGCAAAGGTTTCAAAGGGAAGAACGAGTTTGAAGTACAAAGAATTAAGTACCTGACCTGAGCCCAAGGACCATACAACTTAAATATCTGTAAGTCTTTACATTAACAATATATGTGATTCATTAGTTAGTTACTGTAATTGGAAGGTGATTTTGAAAGTTCACCAACACTTAAAACAGTTATATCCCTTGAAACTTTACTGTAATCAAATGGAAGCTACTAAATAATATAAAATGATAGCATCTCAAGACCAACAAAAAATAAAGTTAGTAAATATTCAGCTGACTGAAAGATGTCACATACAAGATGCTTAATTTCTGTGACAGGACAGTCTGAGGTCAGTACTGCTTCACTGGGAAACGAAATTTACTAGCATACATTTCTTTTTATTGATATAGAAACATCCCATGATGACTACAGAGAATAAACCATAAAAAAAACCTTTCTGATCAGCCTTTAGAGGTAGCTGAAGAATCCTGTATCTAAAATTGTGTATTTCAAGGATTACTACAGGAATCTGCTACTGACATGTGCATACTCAGGTATGTGTGAACAGAGGCTTACTTAACAGGGAGAAAGAAGACAAGGAAGCAGCAAGAAAGACAATTCTATGTGTTTTAAAATATATTTTAAGGATTATTCAGTCAACACTACTTCATTCCTACTTCTCTGAAGAGGAAGAATAATTCAAATGTGATCTTGTGAGCAGACTCAGAGCAAAGACACCTAGGACCTAGAAGCATGAGTCTGCAGGAGCTTTTAACATTATTTTTACCACCTTCCCAAAGTCACACTTATATATGTTTTGAGAGCACCTGTATAAACCTAACCTTCCCTATGCAACTGTCTTGGGACTGTTCTACCACAAAAGAAATGCTCATGGGAAATCCTTCCTGAAACCACAAGCTGACAAGGAAACAAACCAAGCAAATTCTTCTACCTAGCAACACTAGTGGGAAGAAAAAGAAATAAAAGTTTTAAAAGTGAGAAATCGTAAGCAGTAACTTTAAAGAACCTTTTACACAGTGGAGGCCTTCCAATCACCATCTTGTTCACCTCTTTAGAGCAGAGTAATACAAACTTGGCACAGCTGAGTCTGAATATCCATCAGTATTATACTAAGGCTAAGTGGTGGCTCCCCTAGCAAGCACATCCCACCCCTTCTCCCATCATGAAAGGAAGGAAACATTCCAACGTACTCAGAGCGCATCGCTGTTCTCTTCCTCGAATCTGGTTCACCCACCACTTCCACTGCAACAGAAACAAAAAGTTGCTTGTCAGCACTGGAGCATAAATTGTTTGACATTTGTTATCTCCCAAAAAGGAGAACCACAACTAATACTAACTACCATAGGACATGGCCATAGATACTAAAAAAAGAAATTGAACTCAAAAAGTACAGTTTGAACAATTTTAAATTCGCTCTGATGTACAAATCTATATAAACTAACTTATCTTGGTAGTCTAGATAAGGTGTATTTCAGAACTCTAGCATTTAAACAAGACTAAGGGGTTAGCATCTCACCAAAACCAGTCAGTATCAAACTACAACCAATTACTTTACAGACTATTACATATAGGATAGAGCAGGTACAGGGACAAAGGCAGAATGGAGGCAGTTAGTCACCTGATAAGTCCAATAGCTTCCTTATAGCTATTTCACCCTCAGCACTTTGCTCCTTGTCCCCAGAGCAAGGCAGATGCCAAGAACAGGGCCTTTATACACTAGAAATTTTTTCCTTAAATAACCCCATATTCTTATCACTAGTGAATTACAGAATAACCCGACCATTTAATAGAGATGCTTTTGCTTGCGTGGTTAAAAGCAAAAGAAAGTAGAACTTCAAGCAATTTAACTTCCCAGCGGAATGTACTAGTGGAAGTCTTGCACATGCAAGAATATACACAATGAATGCAACTTGACTTCAGAACACTAACAAGGGGCATAGTTATCTCAACTTACTACCTTCGGAGTGGTTACTTTCATTAGTGGCCTTACAGGACCTTATTTGCTATGTCACTCACAAGCTTTGATGCAATACAGTCACAAATCCTTCACAAAAGTGGGGAATTATTATTGCTTCACTGCTAGATAATTGTGGAGCAGAAGTTGTGTGATTTACATAACATTACGATTCCTGCTAGCTTTAGAATAAAGACGCACAACTGAAGAACTCGGCAGTGACCAAAAAATGACTGAAAATGCTGAACTCAGAGTTGGCACGATCCCTGTGCCCGTGGTAAGAAGAGGCTCACCGCTGACTATTTCATGGCTAAGAAATATCTTCACCCCTGGAGTGCTTCTGCCCCTTTCCCAGTTCTTCACTGAAACGAGGGGAAAAACAGACATTCATCATGTCCCACTGCTTGGGGTAAAAGCTTATCAATTGCAGAACACGCCAAGACCAGGACGTGGGTACTACTATTAACGAGGAAAAAAAAAAAAAAAAAATCATCAAATGGGTTAAGTGACGGCTCTTTCACCCCACAGAAGAGGGTTTCTAGAATAGGACTGTGCACCGACTAGGAGCCAACTCCGAGGCGCTTCCCTCAGCCGAGAGCACCGGCGGGTGCAGCTGTTCTGCTCCAGCCATCCCAGCGCCTCTTCTGGCTCCCGGGAATCCCTCAGGAGCGCTCCCAGGGGGAAGCTGCCCTCGCTGCCAACGACACTGCGCCTCCCGCTGGGTCACCGGGACCGGGGCGCGGAGCCCCGCACCCCCCCGCACCCCCCGGGCGCCCGAGCCGCGCGGGGCCAGCCAGGCCCGGGGGCGCGGCCCTGCCCGCAGGAGGAGGAGGCTCCGATCGGGGCTCACGTGCTGCAGCACCCCCTGGCACGCGCCGCAGCTCGAGGTGACTTTAAGGGTTCTCTCCAGGAGGGCCGCGAAGCTCTCGCTGCTGCGGGCCGTGCGGCGGCCCGGGGCGCCGGCGGGGGCCGGGCCCCCACGGCAGCCAGGCGCGGAGTGACCGCGGCGGGGCGGCGGGATGGCGGGACGCCGACCCCGCGGCGCGAGGGGCAGCGCCTCAGGCCGCACCGCGCATGCGGGGCTGCCGGCCGCTCCCAGCAGGCAGCGCGGGGAGGCCGGGCGGGGCGAGGCCTTAAGAGCCGGTGCGGGGCCGGTTTCCGCCCCAGTGCAGCTGGGCGGCCGCCGCGGGGTCGCTGCCGGGGCTGGCTGCGGCAGCGCCGTCGCTCTTCAGCTGCGTAGCTCTCCCGGCGCGGCCCTTCCCGTCTCCTCAGGCCCGGCGGCGGCGATGGGTTCCCGGGCGTCCACCCTGCTGCGGGACGAGGAGATCGAGGAGATCAAGAAGGAGACGGGCTGTGAGTGCGGGGCCGCGGCGCCAGGCGGGCCGGGCAGCGCTGCGGGGGCTGGGCGCCCGGAGCGGGGCACCCGCGTCCCCGGGGCCGGGGAGGCGCCGCGGCCGGCCCGTTGCCGCCGGTCCCCTCGCGGCTGCGCGCTGAGCCGGCCCGGCCCGGCCGCGGCGTGCCCAGCCGGGCAGTGCCCGCTCCGAGCTGGCTCTGGGGCCGACGTGTCTCCTAGGCCTGCGGAGCCGCCTCTCGGCTCTGCCGGCCGGCGCGCAGAGCTCTGCCCTGCTCCCTCTCGCTCCGCAGAGCCGAGCTGCTCCCTGGGCCGGCCGGAACGGGGCAGGGGCAGCTCCGGCGCTGGGGTTTGCTCGGCGTGCTGGAGAGGGAAAGCTGCCAGCCAGCCAGCCGGGATGTGCGAGTCCCTTCGGCTCCTGGCTGTGCCAGGGCTGCGTGGCAGACCTTCCTGCGGCTTAAGGAAGCGAAGATCTGCGGCTTAACGGCAGCGAGGTCTGAGTGGGACGGGAGAGAAGCCGGTGCTCTCGGTGTCTGCGGTGTTGAGTTCGAGCAGAGTTAACTCGTTGGGCTTTGAAGAATCGTCTGCACAGCGGTTTCTTTCCAGAAGCCGTTTTTAGCCCGAAAGAGCTCTCATTGTACAGTAATTTTTTTCCAAATGTTGTTTCATAAGCTGTCGCAAAAGTTGTCTTAAATAAGGGTATTCAGGGTGAATGCCGAGTGACATTTAAAACATGGCTAACTCAAAAAAAGTGAGAATTTCTGAACTAGTCGGCAATTGAGAGAGTATTATTCAAGCTGCTACTTTACCCTACAGTATTTGATTGAGTTCTTTACCATAAAATACCTTAGAAGAGGTAAAACTCAGGGTTGTTAATTTGGCTGATAGAATGATTGCCTGTCTGAGAATTCTAGCAAAGACAGATAATAGAGGGTACCCTCCTAACTAGTTGAAGAGAGGAAGTTGTAACATTATACTTTGCTGTTTGCTTCCTCCAAGAAGCAAACAAGGTCTTCCCTGATCACATTTTTCTCCTGCTTATGTTTGCTGATCTGTTCTTGTTACCAATAGAAGTAGTATTATATATTTGGTTTAGGTGATAGGTTTTCTTGTGCAGAAAGTGAGTGGCTATAGAAAAGGGGTGGAAGAAAATTAAGACAGTTCTGGCTAGCGTAATGGACAGCTGAGTGAGTTAACATAGTTTCCATGATCCTTTTTCCGTCTGTGGAGGGAACCTTCTACAGGAAGGCTATAATAAACAAGTAGGAACGTCCAAGTCTACTTATCCAGCAAGAACTTAACTGTTTGTTTGTATTGGGTTTTTTCTTCTTTTTAATCTCAAAGATCGTAGAGTAAATGTAGCCTCATCTCATTTTATAAAAATACTTTAAAAACCAAACCCCAATGTGGAACATTCTTCCAAATGGCTTTACTGTTTTCCTCATGCCAATACTTGATTTATTGACAGTGGTGTTTTATTCCTAGAATACTACCTACATGATAGTTAAATAAATACCATTGGGCTGGCTATGTAGGCATCTTAAGCAATAAAACCCCTCAGCTCTAGTTAATATCTAGAAGTAGATGGAAAACTTCAACAAGCTCTTAGCACTTAGTTATATGCTTTGTTTAGGTGCAGATATTTATTCAAGGTACAAGGTGGGAAAAAAAAACCCCAGGATGCTGGGTTATCTGGAGCAAAGTTCATAGGGAGAGTGTAAGTTACTGAGTAGAGTATTCTGTTGTTTCTTAGAAACTTGATGCTTATGATACTTTACCTACTAAAGTGTTTCAGAAAAAGACTTTGTAGGTGTGAAACAATTTGGCAATAATTCATGTTCATTTTGAACTGATGTTCTGCTCAGTGTTCCTGAGGATTCTTTTTTTGGCCTCCTTACTGTGAAATATGACTTCTTCAGTTCATCTGGGATAAGCATGAAGCACTGAACAGAGCAATTAATTTAGTTTTCAGCATTGGAAACATACAACTTCTGTCTTGTTTAATGTTATGTAGCACAGAACTGAATAGCTAATGATACTAGTGTGAGTGATAAACCACCATGATAAACCGTGTTCTTTAGCTGAACAGATTAAAAAGTTCTATTTTAAGGGACTTGAAATACAGTCTTTTAAAAGCTGTTCAGTGATACGTAATCTCTTGAATGAAATCTAAGTTTGCGTTAAAGTTCTACGTTATTTTTTTAAATGGTGGTGAAAAATGTTTCTTAGTATAGTAAGTTTAGAAACATATGCAAAGGTAATGTTTCCAAGAATGAGGGAATAATGTGTCCTCTAAAACCCCTACTTAGTGATAGAAACTGCATTAGGTTCTCAGCAACGGGTGCTGAGCAGAAGATGACCAACTTAAGTCTTACATGAAACTGTATGGAAGCTGTTGCTTTGCGTATAAACATTTTGAAATTTGAGTTTGGAGAAACCTTCAAGTAGTCCTAATTGCTTTTGTATTTTAGCAACAACTCTGAAAAACAGATGAGAGGTCCAAGATGTTGCTTGTCTGCATTCTGTTGCAAGCTTTTAGAGAGGTATTGGAATGTAACAGCCTTCAAACTATTTGTTTTGCATTCTTTGTTCCCATGCTTTGAAGCAGTCTACCTAAGGATTAATAATAAACTACTGCTCATACCAGAGTGGCAGCAAAACCAGTTGATTACTTTTCTGCTGTATATTTATACATTTCCGAAGTATATCAATATATATTTATTTGAGTTTAACAGAAGAAAAATAGAGGGTGCAGCTCCTGTTCTTGACTTAAAGTATGGAGGTGTTCCAAAAATTGAGTTGTTGACATTAGTTTGGAAATGGTAGCTGAGTAGAATTTCTTATCATCCCCTTTCTTTCCAGGGAGAGGTGGGAATACAGGGCTTCTTACCGGAGATTTTGCTCCAGGCCGTTTTTCTTTCATCATCAGTTGTTGTTATTGCATGTCATATCTAAAACACTAAATCAGAAATGCAGAAATTCAAAGTCTTTAAAATAGTGGTGTCTGCTTTCTATGTCTGTGTTGCTTAAGTTGAAATTGAGGACGCTGCCCAGTCTGCTTGTAGGGAAGTTGCCCTAGGTGGAACTGAGCAAGTTGCCCAACCCTATGCAAAGAATGAAAGTTGCCGAGGAGACAAGGAAAAAAAAGTTGCTGGCAGGTCCTCCTAAAGGAGGAAACAGTTGAACCTAAACAAATAGCCTGGAGAGAGAACAAACCTGAAAAAAAAGTTTCACAGATCAGACAACTGCTGTGCAACCTGTTCCCAAAAAAGTTTTAGGAAGTAACAAAAGCATTGTATATGTGCTGGTGAAGGCTTTTAAAACAGTTGAATCTGAACGTGACACCAAATCCTACTTTTAACTTTGCAGAAAATCACATTTCTACTGAGTAAATATTAACATTAGATTCAGTCTTACTTAATGTATTTATTAACTTCATTCGAAGAGGGTCTAAAGAGCATTCTTTCAGTGTTAAAGGAATTGCTATTTTAGATAGGCTCAACCTAATCCCATCATGGAGTGTTCTAAAGGTTATGATATCAGGTATCTCAGGTTGTCTAATATTTTGGCAACGTTGACACCATGATGCTAAACTTAATACTTGATATGGAACTTTTGTTTCAAATTGCAGGTTTAAAAAGGTCTAGAATAACTTTCTGCTTGCTTTGTATCCCAGCTCTCTCCTGCACTTCTTAGCAATAGACTTCAATTTTTAACATAATGTCCTAGAAGCCTGGAAATTACTTTAGTGAACCCCCAAATGAGCAAGCTGTTTAGATTCAAGTAATCCTGTAAAGGAAGAAAAGTGATCAGGTGTGAAGTCTGACCACTTTCCAGATGCAGAGAGGCTGAGTATACTTTCCATCTTTAGATGGAAAAAAACAGGAGTAGAAATAAGCAAAAAGGAAAGAAAGATAATACAGCAGGGGTCTGTGGTGTCATGCATGAAGTAGAGATGGTTGATGGAGGCTGTGTCCAGTTTATTTCTAGCCATAAAGGAATTAAGGGAATAACAGTGGAACTGTGAATCAAGTATTTTTTTCTTTTTAAGTGGCGTTTACTGAATCTGATAACCCAAGACAAAAAATATAAATAGGTAAAAGGCAGAGTTAAGACAACTTTTTGAAGAAAGAGCTGTGGATTCTTGAATATTAAGATGCAATTTACAACTCATGAAGCCCCTAAAGCATTGATGGCCATATGCAACCACTGTAACTTCTTTTGTGTAATCTTTTTTTTATATACAGCTTCTGGCAACAGAGTGGCTCAGTATAATGAGGTCTGTTCCTCTGAGGAATCATTGACATGCTAATTTGTGTTTCTTCTTTCTTTCTTTTTTTTTTTTTCCCCCTTCAGTCTCCCACAGTCAAATCACCCGCTTGTACAGTCGTTTCACCAGCCTAGACAAAGGAGAAAATGGCACTCTTAGGTGGGTATAATAATGAATTTGACTGTCCTTGCATTGACACATGTGTACTGATGGCTTGCTGTGTTGTGGGATGCCTGCATGTTTTCCTCATGGTGAATTGGTGAGACTGCTATAGTAGGTTATACCTACTGTCTACATGAACATTCAAGTTTGTTCCCTTTCATGAAAGGTCAGGAAGAATCTGATTGTTGAACTGAGATGCTCCAAATACCCATTGTCTTTACTGAAGTGCTGAAGGTTTGTAGCAGTTAATACAAGAAGGGTCAGTTTTGGTATTCAAGGTCTTGCAACAAATCTTCAGAAAATGTTAAACCATATTCTTAGATTGTCATTTCTTACCATTCTTTATATGTTGCTTCTAATAGTTATTACAAGAATGGTTCTGTTATGACACCTTCATCCTGGCTTTTGTAACAAAAATATCATATTTTTGAGATTATGGGCTCTTAATTGTTTCTGATACCCAGCCAGTGTCTTTTAACGCTACTTTGATCAGCAAGCCCTTTGCTGTTCTTAACTTTGTACCTCTTGTTGAATGCCTGTGACTTTTAGTATTCTCAAAAGTAAAAAGAAAGAGGTGGGACCAAGTAACTGTGGCTAAACAGATACACATTTTATTCTCTAAAGTAGTAGAGCAGGATATTCCACTTTTAAAGTGTTTGTCTTCTGTCTGCAATTTGAAAACTGCAGAAGTGAACTGGTTTCTTACAGCTTGATTCATTAAAGATGAGGCTTAAACTTTATCTGCAAAACATTTCTTGCTGATGGGCTGGGTCTGCTGGAAAGTGTGTTTTCAACTGGAAGGTAAACTCCAGTGGGATGATTGCCTGTTAAAATAAGTGTCAGCCTGCTGTCTTTGTTCTCTAGTCTTCTCCACTCTAGTTATTGTGTGTTGGTATTGGTTTGCTCTTTATTTACTGAACTGATTATGAATTCTGATTGTATTAAATTGCCTATTCTTCTCTTCTGATGTTGCCTACAGACTAAACTCATATTATGGAAATATATGACAAATAAGACCTGTTGATGATTGAATGAAGGGTGCAGTTTTGTGACAGTGTAGTTGATCTAGGATAATGCTACCACTGGAGGTCTGTTGCTTTTCTGTGTTGATGCTGGTACTCAAGGCTCACCTTTGGAAACTAACTTACAGCTTTGAAAACTTTCCAAGGAAATTGAAAAACAAAGGAATCTGATTAGTTTTCAAGTGGTTTTTGTTCCATTAACCATATGGCTGCATATGCCAGAACCAGTGCACAGAGAAGCTGAAAAGAATGCAGGAGAGAGTAAGAAGGGAAAAGGGACCTTGTTACAGCATAGTATATGGGGTCTGGCTGGGATGGAGGTGTTTTCTTGTTTCATAGCAGCTCTATTCCAATCAAGCCCAATAAACATAGATTCATGGGTCACCTGCAGTTTTTTATATGATCCTGCAAAATCGGATTGTAGGATGCACTATAAGCCTACAAAAGCTGAACCTACTTATAAACCAACATGACTATAACACTAGAATCACTGCTTAGAAGATGAAGGTGACAAGTGGTATGATACGCTGTCTTTGGCACTACTGCTGGCTTACTACAGTTTCCTTGCTGAAGGAAATGCACAGTTCCTCCTGGTGCCAGAAACTGTTGACTTCTCAGTTAACATTTAAGTAATCAGTTGTGGAGTTGTCTTATAAACAGGACTACTGAATAATTATTTTTGATTGAAAATACTCTCCCTCCCCTTTTGGTTTGTGTAGATATTTTTAAGCTGACTCCAGTGATTTGGACTGTAGCTGTACTGGAAATATCTGGACTTGCATAGCTGAAGGGATGACAAAATGGATTGTGGGTGTGGAAACAATTGGCTCGGGATGGGCAGGAACTTCTTAAACCCACACTGTCACTGAAGCAAATGTATCATACTAGCTGTAGCATTGGCTAAGTGGCAATTGTGACATACAGATCAGCTGATGATGTTGTAGGTAAGATTAATACTACTTATGTCTCACAATTAAATTACTTAAAAGAAAAGTACTTACAGCATCTTCAAACTTTGCATGTGGGTTTAATCTTCACCGATGAATAGAGATGTTGGCTGCTAGGCTAGTCTAGCAAAATTGGAACCTAGCACATGCTCTTCCTCAAATCCTCCCTTCCACCTGTTGAGTCCATAGTTTGTATAAACTTCAAAGTGTTTGTACTCAGTTTACGTAAGAGGAGTAATTAATTAATTATGTTATGAATGTCGGTTGCACAATCTTAGTTTCACAGTATTTGTTACGTATTGAGAGGAGTTTGACTTACATTGTTGATAATCACATGGTACTTGGGAAAGGAAGTTTGTTTGAAAAATCCCAGCAACTTTGCAAACTGTGATCCATTAACTTGCAGTGTTAGCCTCTAAGCATAGCCTGCTCCCAAATGTGGCTGACTGGGAGTGGCATTCAAATTTTGAAACCTATCTGGCACCCACAATATGTGGAAACCATTAATTTAAGTAATGGAAAACTACTTCCTGAAAAAAACGAGGGGAGAGAGTAAGCACTATAGTTTGGAAGGCCATAAATGCTAGTTTTGACACAGGCAAGGTGAAGTTATCACTTGCTTACTACCACCAAGTAGTTTAGAAGGCATGACTTCCATTTGTTTCCTGTGAGCAAGAATGATTGTTTCCATAAGATGACTTAGACCTTTGACTTACAAATCAGATGTGACAGGAATTGCTAATGTTACTATGATCAGGAAAAGAAGCATTAGGCAGTTCTTTATGGCATGAAATAAATTTTTAAATGTGTACCACCCTTTTGAAGAAGGGGAAAAGCTCTGTTCTTATCTATGTATTAAAAACAGGCAAGGTAAAGAACACTTTGTACAGGAGATCTGGTAGATGATGATTAATCCTGGTGATTGGAGAGGACTGGTAATTCATTGTAGAACTATAATCAAAAGCTGAAATTTCTTAGCCAGATGTGTCTATGCAGTGTACCTATGTGCAGTTTCAGAGCACTTTCTTTTTTACAGAGTTACATAAATGAGATGTAAGAGAAGGATATTGATGGACACAATTTCATATGCCTTGTTTTAGCTTTTTTTAAAAAAATCCTCCTCCTTATCCTCTGAATAACTGCAGCCATGGTTACTTATTTACTCTTACCAATTATTTCAAAGTGTAGAAAAAATTATTATTATTTTTTCTTCACTTTTCCTAAGCAAAATGAGTAAGCTCCCTCAGTCTTGCACCATCTGAATGAAACAAGGTTGTAAAACCCAGGACAAAACTGTTCCTTTGAAAATTCTTTTGTCACCTTTGATTTCAATATGGTGACATGCTGAGTTACCAAAACAAAAGGCTGATACCCTTGGATGGCCATAGCTACATCTAAATTGTGAAATCTGAAACATACTTGTTCTGCTTGCATCTTAACTGTAAGTCATGAGGAAGCCAATGTGCAAGTTTTCTCTTTCTGTTCTGATGCAAGATGGGCCCCTCCTTTTGGGGGAATAGGACTCTGCTACTATATAGAAGTAAAAGAAGGGTGAAAACAACCAGAAATAATGGAAGAAAAGAAGGATCTAGTAGGTTTCTTGCAGCCTCTGGAGTAAGGCAGAGCCACCTTTACAGTTGGGATCTGCTATTTTCCTTGGAGAGTATGCTCAGAAATCTTGTCTTAGGATCTGCAAATTCCTTGTACGTTGAAGTGTGAATGCAGTGGGATATATATGAAATCGTTGGCCTGCATAGTGATAACATGCAGTTAAAGGTTGCTTTGCATGTTGCATTTAAGCAAGGATTTAATATAAATCAGGTTTCTCGAAATACACGTTGGAGGAACCTTGTTGCTATGGTAAATGAACAGAGTAGAGGGCATCATGTTTCCTGTAAGCTCCAGCCTCAGCCAGGTGAAGTTGGTCCCTAATGACTGCATGAAGCCTTAGGTTATATAAAGTGGAAAATAACTTACCTCATACATTCATTTACTTTTATGGTTGTTACAGCTAATGTGCTCTTAATAAGCAAAAATGGTCTACTGCAATCCTGATAATGACAGGACAAATAGATTTGAGACCTCGGGACTTATTTGTGGTTAATTGTTAATCTGTTAGAAAGCAGAGCCACTGGAGGCTGAAATACAGAGTGTAAATTGAGGCTCAATACTAAGAACTAGTGATATGCAAGTAAAAAATTCGGAAGCATTAGGATTTTACTCTAAATGGAAGAGAGAGCAGTTGTTGCTTTTAGCTTGTAAATGTTAGCATTGACACTGAAGTCCTGTTGTTAAAGTATGGTTACTGGGACATAGGTTTTCCACATCACTGCATCTCCTGCCTAAATTGCTAATGCATACTTTGCCCTTCAGCTATAGCTTAAAATGCAGCAGTCCTGAAGGGTCTGTTAACAAGTTGGTCATGTTATACAGATGTTAACTTTGCCTATTAAAAAGAATTCAGACCTGGTCAGAGCAGAAGTTTGCTAAAAGAAGTTTGCCTAAAAAGAGAGTCAGGTCGCTCTATTAGAAGGTCAATTTAACCAAGGTTAGCCAGTTAATTCCTCCTTCCCCCCCATCTTTAAGATCACAGGATTGTAAGAAGCCAGTATACTTAAATAATCTCAAAATGTTTTGTTGTGTTTTTTTTTTTTTTTTTACTCTGCCAGTTTTTGGTGTAATGACATAATGAAGCAAACCTTGTTCTACTTCATTTAGTGACATAGTTTTAAAAAATAGCAAACATGTAGTAATAAGTTTGAGACTTTGACCCAAGCTTCAAAACCTGCAGGACTGCGTTTAACTTGAAGGGAATTGCCAATATTTCTGGGGACTAGACAGGAAATGTCAAATTATACATCCAGATATATTTTTTTACAGCCTTACCCCATTGCTGTTACCTTTGCAATTTTAAACAAATTATTACAGAATACATCTTGTACTAACTGATAAATTGCTATGCTCTGTTGTAGTGGGGAGAAAAACAAACTAAACCAACCAACAACCCCAAAACCCCAAACCAAACCTGTTGACTGAAGTATTCATTAAGACAGACTTGGTGTGTCTGCCTTGGTCACACCATGATTTTCCCACTTTCCTGTTAGTGACATTTTCTTAAAGAAAAGAGCAATTATTGGTGCAACTCTAATATAATAGAATTAACCCTGTGTTCATGTCATACTGATCTAAAATATGTTTATATCAGTACAGCTTATGATGTTTCCCAGATCAAAAGAAGCTATAACAATGTAAGCATAGCTATGCTTATAATGTACTGTGTACATACAATCATGAGTGGAAAGAATGGCAAGAGCAGTGAGTATTTGCAAGATACTAGTGAAGTTACATCTAGTGTACAGGCCCCTGTCAAGGTCTAAATTTGCTGCTTTAAAACAGGAGTGCTGCTTGATTGAAGCATAAATAATCTATAATAATATATAAAGTTGTTACATAAAAAAATTTCTTAGATTATGCAGATCATCTGTGGTATGTGTGGAGGAGTATGGTATTGTCCTAGAATCTGGAATGGAGTAGTCTGGAATATTCATGCCAACTCAAATGATTCGGTACCAAAATATTTTCTTTAATTTTGCTTTCATTTTGAAGCCATATTTACCTTCAAAGTCAGTTCAAAAGCTTTCCTTAAATTGCAAACTAGTCAGCATTACAGGAAGGTTTCTAGCACAATGTTAGCATTTAAGAAGTTCTGTTAACATGATAAATAAACTCTGCTAATCTGTAACGTAATACAGGCTTGGCATTGTCTTTTGCTTTGCTTTGTGCCATTAGTCGTAGAGAAGACAAGATTTCAAGAATTACATTTTAAAAACCACCAAGTATCTTGCTACAGAAGTAGAACCCAATGGATCTTTTACTGTGAATTCTTTTTAAGCATTTTTTTTTTTCTCCTTTAGCTTAAACTTTATGCAGACTTTGTGTTCTTGCTTTACTTAGCCGTGAAGACTTCCAGCGTATTCCAGAGCTGGCCATCAATCCACTGGGAGACAGAATTATCAATGCCTTCTTTCCAGAAGGGTGAGTTTCAACAGACTGGATTTCTGAGCAGGCATAAAATTTGTAGTTCATCAGAAGTTTTGATAGGAGCAAAATGCTAATAATTAAATCACAGAATTTTAATTTAGTAATAATTGAACACCTCAAACTTGTCATAAAATGTGTGTGGGTACATTATTTCCTCAGCATGTTTTCATTCTGTAATGAGAAATACTTCACAACCTTACAGGAGTTTTGTGTACTTTATTCATTGACAAACTCAGGCTTGGTGTCACAGTTTTCCCACTCCTCTTGCTATGCTGCTAAAGAAAGTCAAGGGCATTTGTGGGCTTTGGTTCTTAAAGCAAACTTGTAGCAATACTATTTTATGCTAAGTGGTACTGCAATTAACTGACTCAGTCTTGGTTTTTACCTTTCAGGCTGTAAGCATACCTTTGTTATAAGATCAGCTTTGTTTTTTGTTTTTGATTGAATTTCAGATACAGCTTATAGCAATTAAAATAGAAATCCAAAGAGATTATAGAATTGGCTGTACTGTCTCACTTCATTATACCTCTCTGGATTGTTCTATGGAATCCACTGCTGTTCTTGAACACAATTGTCATTACTGGTTGATGAAGATCAGGTTGTCTAATCAAGTAATAGTATCAGTATTAGCTGATAATTTCCTGCATGGTAGTATACAGGAAGCCAGGCAAGGTCTCCTGAATAAAAAGCAGGAGTTCTGGAAAGTACTCACACAGCTGGTTCCCTCAGAATCTCTAGAGAAGAGAGCTATCTGTCAGGGATGCTGTTAACCTTGGCTTCTGCTTGTGGAGCAGCAAAGCTGGCAGAGCAATGTATTCGCTGACAGTACCTGAACAAGAAAAGCAGAGCAGGTCCAGTGACTGTTACCATGTTAGCCAACAGTCCAGAGGTTGCCAGAAGAGTTAACAGTGGTGAAGCAAGTCTTAGTCAACCAAGAGAACCAGGGTCCAGATCAGCATGATAACATTGCCAGACTTGGGCATAGCTACAGGATAGCTCAGGCAAGGGCCAGGGGTGAGGGCTTGAGCTGAAATAGAGCTTGCAGGCAAGGGGAGGGGAGCCTTCAACAAGACTTCTCAAAGATTCTTTTTTTTATACATCATACTTCACAATGGTGTGATCCCAGGTTGCAACTGCACCCACTGCATGAATGCTGGGTTTGAGCATAGGCAGCCAAACCCTGGGGAGGTGGGAGTAGAAGAGTCTGCATTGTGTTGATGGTTTAGACATTAATACTCTGCTTTATGGAAGTAAAACTTGTACAAGATGTGCTAAAACTGACCTGCTGAAATGCTTACACAGGGAGGACCAGGTGAATTTCCGTGGATTCATGAGGACACTAGCCCACTTTCGACCCATAGAAGATAATGAAAAGAGCAAAGACCAGAACGGACCAGAACCATTGAACAGCCGAAGTAACAAGCTCCACTGTAAGAACTGAGAACCTTCCTATAATTGTTTTCCCTTTCTTGTTTCTCTGGAAAGGGAGTAAAGGGGCTTGGGGCCTTCTGTATAGTAATTCCCCATGGAATTCTATCCTCTAATACATGATTTTTCTTAACTTGCAAGCTTACCTGTTCAGAATGTCAACAATTGACCCATTCTTGTGATGGAATTTGGTGGAATTGGTTGAATCTTGAGTAATGTATATGCTTTTTGACAAATTTCGTAACAGAAAGGTTTCAGAATGGTTTGCATCCAGTTATTTCATATTTACGAGTAACACTCCATATGTGAATAGGCTTTTCTGGTTCCATATCCAGTCTTCCATATAATATAGTGCTTTTTCCTCACCTTCAGCTAAGTACTTTCTTGAGTATTTGGACACCTGCCTACAGTATGAGCAGAATGCTCTTGCTTGCTAAATCAAAGTTGGCAGCAGTTATCAGAGCACTTAAAATATCTGTCATATGTCATCCAGAAGATAGTCAAAGAAAATGAATGGCACTGCAAAAATGCTTGGTTCTGAAGGTAAAGGATTTAATGTTTCTTAATGGTAATTATACTTCCATGACTTGGGGCTTTGAAGAAATACCTCTGCAAGCAGAGTGCTTCTGAATATACTTATACTGAGTATACTTCAGTAAGATGTTTTCATTTATTAGCAGTAATGTTATTTCTGTATGTGATAATAACACCTTATGCAACTGAACATGAATTTTATGGTGAATTAAATTTCTAAGCTACTTCTCTTTAAAATTATTTATGAATATCTACTATTTCTTTGGGGTTTTTTTTTAGATAAATGTACTGTAATGAAGAAAAACAAAGGCACTTGAATTAAGCTATTCATTTTTTTTCTTCCCTATAGTTGCTTTTCGGTTATATGATCTAGATAAAGATGACAAGATTTCCAGGGATGAGCTTCTTCAGGTAAATAGCACAGTGCTCCATCGTGACCTTCTCTGTGACTTCCCTCTGCATTCTAAATGGGTGTGGAGTTCTGACAGTCTTCTCAAAAGGACTCCAGAAGGAATTTGGTGGCTAATGGCTTATATCTGGTTTAAAGCTATAGATATGGTATGAGACTTTAATTTCTTGGTTCAGGCTGTTCTAGTGGACTAGGAATGCTAGATTCAAGGTTAAATCAGAGCATTAGGCTAAGCAGATCCTATTGGAAATGATACCTAAATATCCAACAAATACGCTAAGCTCCTTAAGAAATACCTTCTAGAACTTCCAAAGGTTCTTCTGTGAGGACTTTGCAGGAACAATCTGTAAGGTGGATGAGGTTGTTTGCCTGACCCTCTGTGCATCCTCTCATAAGAATAGAACTTCCTGAGATTGCAACAAAAGTAATTAAAGTTCATCAGTACTGCATAGTTTGAGCTAGGAGTAATTACATACTACTAATCTGGGGAAGCACACATGGCAATTTGTGGTTCTTGATGTTGGACAAGGATTTGCTTTTCACTGAAACTCCCCTCAATCTGCACAGAAAATGCTTTAACTGTAGAGAGTAATGGTAGTTATCATTTGACCATATTCTTGCAAGGTTCCTGTAGGCTATATCAAGCAACAGATACTCAATCAAGTGTTGGTATGTTTTGTGGGAAAAAGATAGAAAAAAGCATTGGATCAAAATGTACTCACTCCTAGTTCCAAAAGCTTTCTCCTATATCATCTGGCTGCCTAGTGAAAAAGCAGGATTCTGTGCCAAAGATGGCTACAAAAGGAAGCTGTCTTTCCTGAAAGCCTTGCTGCACAAAGGACAAGTAGAAGTCTGTCTAGACATTACTTTCACAGAAGTCCTTTGGGGTTGTGCTTGTATGGTGTTATTTTGATAGTATATGTGAGGAAAAAAAAAATCATTAAGAATACTTCTGTTTCACTTCAATGTGTTTTTTTCTTGTTTAAAAAAAAATAAAAATCTAGGGACTTTCCTATGTTTCAGGTGTTACGGATGATGGTTGGTGTAAACATTTCAGATGAGCAGCTGGGCAGTATTGCTGACAGGACAATCCAGGAAGCTGATCAAGATGGGGATAGTGCCATCTCCTTTGCAGAGTTTGTTAAGGTTGGTAAACTAATTTTTAACAAATGAAACTGCTCAGTCATGGACAAGTAATTCAGACTTAAATGCAAATAGAAACAAGAAGTTGTTCAAATAGTCTGGCCTGCCTACATTTAGGCAAAGGAAACTTTCTGCTAACTGCTTTTCTTCCCTTCTTTTTCAGGACATTTTTATACTGTCAGAGTACTAATAATTAGTCTATATGTTTCTTCATACTTTTACATAGGCTTACAGCACTGAATATACTGCAGAAATTTCACTTTTTTCTTTTGCATCCACTTCTATACACGTAGCCTGACTAGCACAGTTACAAGAGAGTAATTCTTCTGCTGTAATTGTGTTGATCAGTTTTCACTTGAAGATTTTATCTGTCAGCAACACAGCTAATAGCAGTATTCATGTTCCTAGCTCTAGTCCTTTAAATTACATCTTTTGTTAGTCAGACACAGGTAATAGTAAGGAGCCATTGTATAGTCAGTGGATAAATTTGTCCTATAGCAATTTTGACTGCCTAATGAATTAAATTGACAAGAGGAACGAAACTCATCTTGGACATGGTCAAAGACAGGACAAAGAGGCATCAGAAATAGGGAAATGCTGACTAGCTTATAGCCAGGAAAGGTTTTACCTTGGAGGATGATCATAGGTGCTGAAGATTTAGAACCTCTTTCCTTGGAGATAGTTAAAACTTAACTGGACAAGGCCCTAAGCAACCTGATCTGCTGACCCTGCTTGAAGGAGGAGTTGAGGGGATTGGACTACAGACCTCCACAGGTCTCTTAAAATGTAAATTACTCTGCTCTTGGAACACTGAAGTGTATTGCCTGGAGCAGACTAATGTTTCTGTACCTCAGTGTTAAGAGCAATTTAGTGAATTGAGTTGCCATCCCAGGTTTACAATGATCTGAGTGTGGTCTTGATTTTTAACTCTTCCATGCCTGCTTATGCCCCTTCCTTTACTCTGTTCTCCCTTCTGTTCCCTGGCCATGCATTCCCATACAATCTTAATGTTGGGAATCCAAGCCTTTCTGGGCTGTTTGCAGACTGCAAATGCATTAGTTAAATTTTTATTTACAGCCTTCTTTTAACTTTAATGCCTGAAGTTTCTTTCCTTGGAGTGACTTTAGTCCAGAAGAAAAAAATAGCAGTCTCTAGATGAAAGACTGGCATGCCAAATTGAAGACATCCCATGTTCCTGCTCATTTCCTTTATACTAGAGTAAGAAACCTTGTAGGAGAGAAGCATGTACAGTAACTTAAGTAGCTCTTTCTGAATTTTATTCCAGGTTTTGGAGAAGGTGGACGTGGAGCAGAAAATGAGCATTCGGTTTCTTCACTGATGGATGGAGACCCTATTCCTTTCTACCCCTACTATATAATGAATAGAACTTAATTTTCTCCTTTGCACCTTCTCCCAAAGCAGTGCTACTGGTGCATATACATCTCCAGCCTCTCCCTGGTTTGTTCTACCAATGTGAACATGCCCTGTGCATCAGGAACAAAGGGAAATGGCTGCCATACAACTTGGAAAGGAGCATTTTTTTAAATAGATCTTTTCCTTCCATTTTTTTTACCCTCTCCCCCTTGTCTCCTGCACTACCGTTTCAGAAAAAATATCTCTCCTTATGTACTGCTATTTAATCTACAAACTGATTCTTCTGAGCTGAATCTGAGAATGGAAAAATGGAATGTGCCACAGGAGCGCCCTTTGAGACACTTTGGAGACAAGCATCTACTCAAACACTAGGTGCAACGATAATGATTCACTTTTGCTTCCAGTAGCAACACCACATTACAGCTGCCTTTCTTTTTTTCCCATTTGGCTCTTTATGAGCAGATTTTTTTCTTCTCTGCTTCCAAATCTGCCTTTTACTTGGGGACTTCTCCATTTCTATGGCTTGATTGTACATTAGCACTGAATGCATGATGATAGCCTAGAGTACTTTAAAGTACTGTGAATAGATTTTATTCTTTGGGATTGACAGGCACATTAGAAGAATCTGTGGAGACAGGCAGTGGTGTCCTCAAAAGGAATAGGAATTCTGCACTAAGTCACTGTTCCAGTAGCAGAAGCAGAAACTTGTTTCTTTCCTTTGAGTGGCTTGCAGACTTGGTAGCTAGTGGACCATGAAGTGCCCTCTCCATGTTGCTTTGCCCTAGGATCCCTCCTATCAGAGTGGTTTTGCCTCTGAAAGTGTAAACTTGTTTACCAGTGTACATAATGCAAAAAACTAGTCATGACAAAATCTGGACTTGCAGTTCTGTCACTGCCCCCTAGTAAGTGTCGTGAAATACAGTACTGATTTTTTTTTTTTTTTTTTTTTCCCCTCAATCCTGGTGGCCTGGATAGTTGGTAATTATTTACATTTTCTGGTATGGAAGTCCTGGTCTGTGAGATTTGTGTTGAGGGTGGTAGCTGTATTTATGAAAGCTCTGGCATAAGAATATAATTTGAGGAAGCTTGTGTTATCCCACACATTTCAGAATATATTTCTACAAAAATCTCTTCCTGTGTGTAAGACTATTAATACTATTAATAGAATGTTGATAAATTCAAGAGATCAAAATTATTGAATGTTCAACAGTAACAATTTTCTGTGGCTGGATTGGCAAATGAGCTCATCGAGTTCAGCTGGAGCATCCTGAGGTCTGGGAGGTCCTTCCATTAAAACCAAAAAACCCTGGGAGCTTCTTTATTGAAGAATCAGTGTTATAACTGCTTCTCTATGTCATGTGTTAACATTTCTATAAATACCAGTCTCAGACTACCCTCAATGTGCATTTCCTTTTTCCTTAGTTCCTTTAATAATCAGTTGTGTTCAAGGACAACATGCAAGTCTCTGGATTTTTTTTTTACTTGGTTTAAATTAAGAAATTGCAAAGTGAAATGTTGCACTTAATTGTTTTGCAGTGCAGCAAAATTCTGGGAAGAAATATAAATTAAAAATCTGTACTCTGTATGAGGAAGAAACATCATAGTTTTATGACCATGTCATGTAAAATAGGAATGTAACAATGTTAACAGATTGCAAAGTAAAAAAAAGTGTGTGTGGGTATTGTGATCTGCTTAAAAGTAGGTGTTGCTCTGTTCTGGCTATATAGTTGTAACCTACAGTTGTGCCTTATTGTCCCAGTGAGACTGGATATTGTATTTATCAATCCGTAAATAAACCCTCCACTGTATAAAAAAAACCCAAACACCCAAATGATTCTTGTATAGTAACTGACTACCCTTTAATGATTCAAATACCATAGAACAGTACTAGCAGGCCTTACAGATATTTTTTTTTTTCTATCTGAGCTTGTTTTCAGAGTTATTTGTAATCTTTAATTCTGCTGGTAGAGTGGAAGAAACTAGTGCGAAATGAGAAGAGGACTTGCACTCATACTACTGCACTGTGGATCCTATAACGAGCTTTACACCTCTCCATGGTTTCAAACTAGGCTCTTTTTTCCCTTCCCAAAATCTTGAAGTGTTCTAATTAAAGGGTATGTAACACCAATGCTAATTTGTGATGCCAGTCCTTATAACCCCCCACCTTAGCAATCGGCAATTTTTGCTAATGTGCTTGAAGATGAACACAAATACTCTAATAGATGCACAGCAAAAAATCCCTTGCAATTAAACAAGACCCAAGTAACCCCTCCCACAATACACACACTCCCCCCAACTATCAGAATCTAATTTTGCTATTAGCAGTATCAATCACATGTAGCCACCAAGTATCTTATTCAGTGTTCAAAAATCTACATATTTAACATGTAATTTAAGAGGTGGTAGAATTTTAGAGAGCTGAAATGTTAAAATAATTCAAAACTAAGCTGTACCAATAAAGGTAGATCTCTACAAAGGTAGTATCTTTACCATACCTGCTTGCTTGTAAAAATTAAGTCTTCTTGAGAACAAAGGTCATCTATGAAGGGTAAGGTCTGGAAGAGGGATAAGATTATAAGTGAAAATGCACAACTGTCTTAGGATTTTATCTTTGTCTTCTGAAGAAGCAGTATAGGGAACAGATGCTTAAATAGAGATGAACTGTTTTCCAGTCTATTGGCAAATAAGTTTATTTTCAAATTAGCAGACTTAAGCTTGATATATTGAGAATCTCTGGATGATTGGCGGCAGAAATCTAGGTTGCAATTAGTTTTCTTAACTGTTAAGAGTATTATGAAGGCTACAGAAAGCAGAAATAGCTAATCCATACTGAAAGGTGGCAAATTAGTTAACTAA
Organism: Apus apus; assembly: GCF_020740795.1. Taxonomy (NCBI): domain Eukaryota; kingdom Metazoa; phylum Chordata; class Aves; order Apodiformes; family Apodidae; genus Apus; species Apus apus. The sequence goes on from NC_067286.1 coordinate 26,376,814, forward strand.
AATAGCTGTAGGCTCATTAGCTTGGCATCATGTCTGGGCAAAACAAAATAATCCTAACACAGGATTTGAGTCATGAAAAGCAGGAGGAAAAATGTTAGTTTCTGTAACTTTACAATGGGAAATTACTTGAAAGGTCTGCTCGATTTTCCTTGAAAACACAACTTTGCTTGTATATAGTGTGTGGATATTGTATTTAAGTTGGCAGGTGTTTCATTTAAGCTGAGACTATACATTACATAGTAGGAAAAGGTGCATTAAATGGATTAAGATTTCAAACAAGATGGTTCGTAGTAGCTGTCTGTGATGAATCACGGTTCAGAGGCGTTTCTTGTCTCCTGAATGGGTAAGTACTCCTCTTCACGCTGCTCACTCAGCACCCTCACCCGCCAGCCTGGAGTGCGTTATCACCGCTAAAAACACACCAAGATCTGCGGAGGGCAGGGTGGCTGGCAGCACGAACAAAGGCAGTCACGCCGAGCCACCAGGGCCCCCCGACGCCGGTTCCGGGGGGTGTCGCGGGGGCTGCGGGGGGCGCTGCGTTGCCGGGCGGGGACACGGAGGACGGGCAGCGGCTCGGCCGCCCCGCAGCGCTCACCTGCGGTCACGGCCGAGCGGGCTGGGAACGAGTCACCGCAGCCCCCGCGACGGCCACACGGGCCTGGCCCGGCTCCCCGCGCCTCAGGTGCCGCCCCGCAGGGCCCCGCTTCAGGCGGGCGCTGGCAGGGCGGCCGCAGCGGGTCCCCCGCGGCCCCCCCGTGCGCTTCACCCCCGGGCCGGCCGGAGCTGCCTCCCGCGGGTCCCGCGGGGCGGGCGGGGGGGTCCCCGCAGCCGCGGCCCCTGCGGCCCCGCCCGAGGTCACCGCAGGACTCGCCCCAGCCCAGCCTGGTCCAGGCGCGTGCCCACCCGCGGCCAATCAGGAGGGCCGGCCCTGGAGGCGGGAGGCCAGCCGCCGTGATGGACGGCCCTGCTGGCCAATCACCGGCCAAAACTGCACGACGGACGCACCGGAGCGGCACCCGATAGGCTGGCGGCCGAGTGGGCGGGGCTGGCGCCGCCGGGCGCTGCGGGCCCCCGCCGAGTGGCCGAGGTGAGGAGGGGAAGATGGCGGAGTGAGAGGGAGAGGCGGGGAGGCCGGGGCGGCCGCGGCCCTGGCCGCGCTCAGGTGAGTGCGGCGGGGAGCAGCGGCCTCCGGCGGGGGGCCGCAGCCAGCCCGGGGCCTGCTGCCCCGCTCCCTGAGCGGGCTGGGCCCGGGCGTGTTGGCGCCCGCCGCTCCTGAGCCGCGCTCCGCCCGCCCCTGGCACCGCGGGCCCGGGCCGGGTCGGGTAGCGCCGAGCCCAGGCGGCTGAGCGAGGCCGGGCGGCGCCCCCGCCCGCCGGGCCTGGGAGCGCGGCCTCCTGCGGTGCCCCGGTGTGCGGAGGGGTGTCGGTGCGGCGGCGGGCAGCTGTCCCGCGGGCACCTGCCGGGGTCGGGGCCGGGCCGGCTCGTCCCGCCCGCCGCCCTGACGAGTCCGAGTGACTTAGGAGGCGGGGGCGAGGGCGGGAGCGGCACCGGGCTGCAGCAGGTGGCTGGAGGGAGAGTCCGCTCCCTCCGCAGCGATGCCCCGCAGCCGAGTTGGGAACAGCCCCGCACACGCCTTCGGTGAACAGCCAGCCGGGTACGTGGAGAAGAGAAGCCCAAAGGTGTCATCCGAAGTCAGTCTTTTCGTCTCCGGCTACAAAAATAGCGCCGGTTGCAGCTGCTCCTCTGTTACCTTTGTTGTTAATGTGAGTTTTGTGAATGTGCTAAACCGTTGTATCTTCTTCTGATGTCTTGACGGCGCAGTGACACGGGAGTGTGCAAAGGGGATGGGTGGCTCCCGAGCCACTTGGTGAAATAAGAAGGTACGAGTAACCTACAGGGCAAAACAGGTTTTGTGGAGAGATTATACTGAGAGTGGAATCGATTGTAGCCTTAAGAATTGATATCATGCGGTGAAAAGGACTCTGCACACCATGAAGTATGTTGCATTATTACTAGAAACACTATCTCTTCTTTCCATGTTAGTAACATGCAGGTCAGGTATACTCTGAATTTTTCAGAATTATTTGAGCTATTTTGTACTATAGAATGGCACTTTGTTTAAATAAAAAAAAAAAAAAGGAGGGACTTCTGACAAAGCAAAAGAATTACTGTCACTAGCATGAAGTTGGCTGTGTTCTATACTAGATAACAATTCTTTAAATTTTGAGTTTGTCACGGGATTCTAAGTGCATTTTCAGTGGGAATGTCAAGTAAAGGTAAAAAATTGAAGTGGTTAAATGAGAAGTACAGCTTTGGATCTCGTGGAGATGTGATATCTTACATGGTCAAATAACGAAGTAGTAGTTTGTAACTGGTGAAAAAGCTCAAAAGAAATGCGGTGTATATGTCACAACTAGTTCTGAAAGAAGTAGCTCCTTGTGAGAAAAACTTCCTAAGGAACATGTGACCAATTTCATGTGCTACACTATTCATGTAGTAACAGTAACGGGAGCTTTTGAGAAACGTACCATTAAGGCACAGTATGCTGCTGCTGAATATTTTTATTTATATATGTTTAAGAGTTGTTCAAATATGATAGGGGATTTGTCTTTGGCATACTACATATAAGGATAATTTGGCTTTATATTTTAATTAAAATAATAACAAGCAATCAGTTTTCTTTTATGTGAAGTTGTCCACTATTTTAGCAGTAAGTAAACTCATTTTGATTAACATTTATTCTAAATTGCTTTGAATGCACAAGAGCTATGAGAAGTAGTATCTTAAAAAAAACAACACAAAGAATCAAGAGTATTCAGTTACCGTGGTATATGTCGAATCAACTGTGTTTGACAGTTGATCACTGCTTTACAGTCTTGCCCATAGTATTGAGAGTGTGCAGTGTGAAGATTTGGAGGGACAGGCTATGCATCTTATGATTGTGCCTTCTCATTCGGGGGTGTCAAAAATCTTGGGCCAGCTAAGGCTAGAAATTCTGACTGAGTCTGTGAAGAGTCTGGAGCATCTCTTGAACGCATCCCATGTTCATTCCTAAAAAATAGAAAAGGAACAGTGTTTGAAACCAGTCTGGACATGCTGGAGGTTTTGTGAATGCAAGATGTGAGGGCCCACACAGCTTGTTGGAGGATTAAAAAAAAAAAAAAAAAAGAGAGAAACGATTATGAGTTCTCTATAATGGAATGTGGAGGAGGGGAAATACAAAATGAAACAAAACCATTGCTCGGGCTTGCAGCCTAATAAGTAGCTGGTTGTGTGCAATGCCTGAGATGTCTGTCCAGCAGCCAAGAACCATAGCAGGGGTGTTTAAGCTGGGTGGCTGCCAGTTTGGTGCTACATTGTTCATATCCAGCTTCTAAGTCCAGGGTCCCTTGAAAAGAACAAGGGACATTAGCTGGCAGATCCTTATGTCTTCTGGCCTATTCCTAGTTTTGCAACTGGTCTGAGTTTCAGATACGCCTTTGTGTACCCTTTTGGAGATTACAGTGATCTGTGTCTCCACCCTGTCCCATTCTATTAATTATTACTGTTCTTTGCCCCCAGATCTGTATGTCTTCTGAAATTGCAGGGGGATATGCTGGGGTCATGATGACCTGCTAACCTGGGTCCATTAACATGAGCCCTTCTGAGAACCCTGTACCTGCTCTGTGTTCCTTTTGTGCCTTCACACTCAGACACTCCCTTTCTTTCTCCCATCACACCAGTCTTAGCCTTTACAGTTCTCTGCATTCCCTGATAGATTTGGTTAAACCTTACTTAGAAAGGGAAAGGTGCATGATGACAGCTGACTTTTTACAGGACTGGAAGCTTCTTCTGTTGTATGTTGTGTTTCTGATTTGAGCTTTTGTCTCTTAACAGCTTTCCATGTTAAGTTTGACACTTTTAAACTGTTGGAAAGACTTCAGTGGGCTTGTGATCTGTAGTGCTAATTTTGCTTTCTATATCTTTGCACACCTCCACCACATTTAACTTTGAAGTATTTGTGTCTTAGTCTTTCCACATAAACCTGTTTCTAGATCTTTCCTTCCTCACCTACTTCCCAGGCTCTAGGTGAGAGGAATCACATTCTATGTCCCTGTTAATTTTGCTTATCTTTTGGAACATTTGTGTGTGTTAGAGAAAGGTAGTATTTTGGAAAGCCAGATCTGATTGATCTGAGTTTTTGCTGGCTAATGTAATTAAAAGTAAGGGTACCTTAAAAGAGAGTGGAAGAGGTAGGGTGAAACTTGGTAACATAGCTGTACACTATTAATTTCATTATAGTTTCCAACTCCAGTGTGCTGATTATGTCAGAAACTTAATGTTTTTCCCCCAGTGGTAATAGGGCCTGTTGATCTGTATGAGAAGACAAATACTACAGTTTTGTAGGTAAAATTAGTGAGATGTTTCTTCATCTCTTTTTTGCTTTGAAATTAATGAAGTTGCCTGTATCCAAGAAATAATATATCTGAATGTGAGATTTAAGGTTCATGGAAATGGACCTTTAGTTATGGTACAGCAAAAAAAAGTAATGGACAATAGGTCAAAATTAATAAAAATATTATTTTCAGACTCTTTAACATAAAAGTGTTAATGTATATAATGTTGAGTTTTTCACGGATATTTCATGTTCCAGATCAATTGATTTTATGTTCAGTAAGGTACAAAACAAGAAAAACAATATTTTTTTTTTCTTCTTCTTCTTTGTAATTTCCACTAGGTTTGAAGTGTAGAGCTGATACTGCCACTATCAATTTGAGTGTCTGCTAATTATCAGTAGCTTTGATTTATATAATTATATTTCAAATTCTGTTAGTACTAGCGTGAATGCTGCTCCCACATAGTCTCTGAAAGTCAGATAGAAAGTATGTCAAGTGGAGCAGTTAAAAACTGGGGCATCCGGAGTTGGTGAACTTGTTAAAATACAATTTTAAAAAATTGTTAAATGCAAACTGAATTTCAGCATTGGAGGAAACATTCCTTTGTATGAGTTGCTTTAAGTGTCATCTGCTTTTTTATAATAAGAATTTAGTATTTAGTTTAGTTCATTTGTAGTTTTAAAATAACTGAAAGGAAACCCAGCTTTTCAAAGGTTGGCATTGGGAATTGTTTCCATTACAATAAATAACTTTGAGCAAGTTCCTGATAACTGTTCCTTATCAAATTAATTATTTTGTGAATAATTCCTCAGTTGTTCAAAGTCACACAGTGCTTGGCAGGTTCTTGAGGGAGGGCTTGACTATAAGGGTCAGAACTGACAACATGAGAATGGAATAACTACCCTGAAATACAGGGCTAGGGACCATGTGCTGACTGTAGTTCTTCTGAAGGTGCAGGTCCCCGGTCCCGCTGTGTTGTGCAGGAGAGTGGAACCTCTTATTACCTTGGTGAGGATACTGGGAGTTTTTAGTAATGCCAGTTGTGTGTGGTGAGACAGTTCTGCTTATACCAGTCCATTATTCTCCCAGTTAGGTTGTCAGCTCATCATCCAAGAGAGCAGACATGACGCTTCCTTGTTACAGTTGTTTGTTTTTAACATGAGTTTCTTGCCTTACTGGAGACTGAAATTGTGTCCATCTTAGGTCTCACGAAATTGGTACATGTGTCTGTTGATTATAACTACCCTAACAAGATTATTTACCAGCAAAAAGTAATTTGGTAGTGATGTATACTTAATGTTCCGGGTGCAGTTGGTCGAGCATGGGCTCAGTAAAGTAGAAACCAACAAATTCCAGGGAAAAAGGGAATATTTTGTATTGTGTAAACTACATTCTGCAAAATGAACAAGATACATGATTTTACTCCAGGAAACAGAATGATTTCTGAAGAAAAGCCTTTCAGGCATGTTTTGGATATATGCTTCTCCTCCCCAGCCTGTTCTTAGTTGAAGTTTGGGTCCTCCATACTTGACCATCCTTCAGACTAAAAGAAGGGGGTGGCTATGATAATCTGAAAATTATCAACATGTTTTATATAGGATGTTAACTAGTTCCTGCAAGGTACAGGTAATCTTTCATCTGGAGCAGATAACCATGCATGATCTGAATAGGTGCCTAGATGCAAATTTAATTTCATTTCTTCATTTCTTTCTCTCTAGGCTCACTGAAGAGAAGGTGGATTGATCAAAAATAATGGTGAGTCAGGCCATAAGTTATTTAGGTACTAAATATCGGGTATTAAACTTGTCAGGCTTGTTGGTTTTTTTGGTTCGTTGGTTGGTTGTTTTTTTTCCTTTCTGTTTATTGTCTTTTGGGGGTTGTATGCTTTTTTGTTTGTTTATTGTTTTTTCTGTCCAAACAAATCAGTCACTGAGACTTTAAATTTTCACAGGGTACTTTCACAGGACTGTAAGCCACAGTGTCAGCTTTCACCTTGGGCTTTGCTTGAAAGAGACCTTGACAAGACTTAAGTGCTTTTAAAGCTATAAAATTCCTGTCCCATTATGTCATTTTACTCTCCTAAAAGAGATTCTAACTGTGTGATTGTATTAACTTGGAGTAGTTATCTTTAAAGAGTTGTATTAGTTAAACAGTAGAATTAGAAGAATGATAACATAACAAAATGTCAGTTATCAAATAGAAAAAAGTACATTCAAAATTTCTGAGGATGGCAATCAGCTTCTCTAGTTTTTATTATTTTTTCTTTTTCTTTTTTTTCCCCGTAAATGAAATAAAGATATTCTGGTACTTAAGGTGTGTAACAGAGTGCTATACTTTGTTCTCAGCTCTGTCACAAACCCTTTGTCATGTTTTGTTCCAGCTCTCCAGGTCTGTTTTCCCCATCTTCATGACAAGAATAAGACTTTCCCAACAGTGTGAGCATGGACGATCAAGCTCATCATCAGCTGAAATACTTCAGTGCCTCAGAGAGAAAACAATGGTGATGTGTGTTGTGTTTCCATTTTCATCTGCTCGCTACTTCTAAATAGGAGTTGAAAATTGTCAATGGAAGATTATTTCTGAACTTGATCAACTAAAAGGTTAAAGTAATTAGAATGAGAAATACAGACAGATTAAGAGAGGAAGGGGTTAGAAAATACGGTGTATCCTCACGTTCTTGTATGTGAGAAAGAGAAACCAAAGGAAAAACACACTTTCACATCTCTAATCGTAATACAGGAGAATGACAATAAGTGTTTCTAGCCATAGCTGTGCAGGATCACACCCACATTGCCTTCCAGTCAGGTTGGCATCAAACTTAAAGCAAAAATCATGGCTTAACAGCTGCTGGGACTAGGTGGTAAGTAAGAAGTGAGTGGCACAGATGAAAGGCCAGTGACAAAATGAGTTATTCAAGTATGTGTACACTGTGGATAAGTGGGGAGAACAGAGTAAAACTAAATACCTTATCTGTGTGATTTTACAACTGTCACAAGTGCTTTTTTTCCTCTACAGCACTGACAGTCTTGTAATTGATTAGGTGATAGTTTATGTTGTCTCTTTGAACTGTGGCCTGCTATAGCAGAGTATTCTCTCTGCATGCAGTGTGCGTTCTGGTGCTGCCTCAACAATGTGATGCTATGTGTTGGAGCCACAGTGAAGAAGCCCCATAACTAACCAATGTGGGTATATTTTTGGATGCATTGCTTCTGTAGTGTTTTGTTAGCCAACTTAAAGACTTCTACAGTTAGATATAAAATCTTACAGAGCAGGGGATTATTGCAGTTTGTGAAGCCAACTAATTTTGTCCATTAAAGCCGGGCTTTTAAAGTAACAAACCAGTGGGTATTTTAATGCTGAATGTATTTTATTCTGTTTCCTAAACTACCTCTCCTTTTATTTGGGGATTTCAGATTCTCTCCTGACATTCAAGAAGGCGATCCTCTTGCTTGCTCATAGGCTGTGAGATGTGGATGTTTCTCTTCTAGCAAGCAAAAACCTGTCGTTCATCTCCATGGAGCTTAATGAACAAAGATCTCTTTACTTCCTGTTGCAACCATTTCACCCAATGTTTCATTCACCAGATGACTTCTCCCACCGAAGTACCCCACTGTTTTATTGAAACTCAAAAGCAGAGTAACAGAAATCAACATTTGTTTCCCTGAAGAAATGTCTTCTGTGCCAGCTCTTCATCCCGCTTTCTGCATTCTGTTCTAAAATGAGAAATACTTTGTAATCAGGTGCAAGTGGAAGCTGGTATTCTTCACTGATATATCCTTCTTCATTTTAGGAAGGTTAAGTACTTCACTGTGTCATACTGGAATTCTTAGCAGATAAAGTGTCTTCATGCATTGCTGTATCAGATTGTCTTGACATGTATGGAAAGTTGCAGCAGGAAAACTAGAAGACATTTTCTGCTCTGACATGAGGAAGAAACTTACCGAACAACTGGGGACAACCCATACAGGTATTTTCTAGTCCAGGACCCAGGCTTGACTTTGTAGATGATTGTCTTGATGTCAGCTCACATAAAGCAGCTAATGCACAGGAACAAACACGGCATCACCTTGACTATAGAGCATAAATGCATTGTCCCAGTCTGTGAGCAAAATGTGTATTTTTGCATGTGCAATCCTATGTAAGCGTGGATGTGAGGAGCTTTCACCAGAAGGAGAAGTTGCTCTGCACCACTTCATTTTTAGTGAAGAAGAATGAAGCGTTAGAGGCCTCTGGGGTATCAGAATAGTGATTAGGTTTACATTAAATCATTCTCTCCCTCTGAGTTTTTATGAATCCTTAGCAGCAAAAGGAACAAAGGAACAAAAGGGAGCAGGAATACTTAGGACAGGCCTTTTTCTGGTTCCTCTTACTCCTTCCCAAACTGAAGCGCAGTCTGTTGTTCTTACGTTTACACAACATTCTTTGTCTCCATTATTTGTGATTTTATATAAAATGTTTTCTCTCATAGTGAGATGGGAGCATGGATTGTTTACATGCTCCCTGCTATGTAATTGTATATGGCAAGTAAGATTTCTTGGCAAAAAAAAACCCACAACAAAAACAAAGCTGGGATGTGTATTCTATTCTCTGTCCAATCTTGAGCTCTTCTTAGTGCACCTTATCTCAAGCTTGTGATTTAAAAAATGTGATTTACTAGGTTAAAATAATATTTTCAATTCTGGATCAAATAAGTTATATAAGTTCTGTTAATAGGCTTTGGGAAATAATAACATGGTTTGGGGTCGTCATTTAAATTTCTTGTTTTGTTCTGTTTTTCCTTTTAGAAAACTGCTGGAGAGAGCCAGGCAGCCTAAAAATGGCTGAAAAAGCCAATAATTTAAATCCTTCTTAAATCTTTATGATAGATTGCACGGGCAGCATTCTGATATGTAAAATGGGGTGACATTTTATGGGACCAAATTCTATAGCAGATTAAGGGCAAGTGTTGATGTTGATTCTGATCTTCAGAGTAGAGCTGAGCCAAGTCTGTGTTTAGACTGGGTTGTAACTCAATGGCAGCTTTACGGGGCTTTTTGTTTCCATTAAGAGATTAGACTAAAGAGCAGTGGGCAAGACTGCATACCAAAGTAATGCAAGCTGTGGTGCCCTAAAATTGTGTGTAACATTGTGATGAGCTGTGTAGTAAGAGTTATATTGATGAGGAACCACCAGCTTGGCCTGACTTCTTTTAAGAACACAGGATTTCTTTGCTTAATATGGTCTGAATTTTCTGGTATTGGAGGCAGCTAGAAAAGCATACTTCCTTTTTAGGGCCTCCTTGTGTTGAAACTGATGGGATTTAATGTAGATGTCTGTAGAAGCAGGATCCATCTCTAAGTGATGGAAAATACTGTCCGTATCGTAGGATTATAAGTGGTTAGGAGGCATCTGGTATAAGAAACAATTATTTTTAGATCTGGGAATATTCTTTTCTTCCTTCTTCCGACACCTATTCTTCTGACATTAGAGTTAGCAGTCGTTTCTTGCATAGCCTACTGACAAAATACTTCGGAGACAGGAAGGGATTTTTGTTTTCTGTGGACATGTACAGTAACTAAATTTGACTAGAGAGTAGACACTTAAATCTCTTGGATTTCTTTTTCCATAGGAATAACCCTCAACATTTTGTAACCCTGCATGGTAACAAAGTAGTAAAATTGCCACTTTTTCCTGACTCCTATCCATGAAAATGTAATAACATTCGTTTTCAAGTTTAATTTTAGAACATAATATTTTTTAGCAGGGCTACGAATCTGTGGTTTTCACAGAAGTAATACTCCAACAGTGCATGCCCAGAAGACCCCCTTGCCATACCCTTCTGGCCAGCACCTTTATAAAACTGGTGTGTTAGGAAATGCTGCCTCAGCCTACTTACTTCTTCTTGCTCCACTTTCTCTCTATGTTGGTTGGAAATCTTCCCATGTGAAAGATTACAAAAACAAGGGGCATGTGCAATAGATCATATATATATATACATATATATATATTTTAATACTTGTGGACAAAATGATGTTACAAGTTGTTTGAAAACAACAAAATCACCAATGTCTTCCATTTTGAGATGTGTATAGTTCCATAAGCATTAGTGCTTTGTAGCAAACTGTAGTGCCATGTTAGGATCAGTGCATGAGCCTAGTAGTATTTTTACAATTTCAGAGTGACAAATTTATTAATAAACAGTGATGATAATGTAATTAACAATAGAAAGGATACAATAGGAATAGTCACAAACATGGTCTAAATATGCAGTATCCTCCCTTTGACAGTGGCAATGCTATCTTTAGAAATTGAATACGTTCACTTGATGGGCTTCATAGAGTCATAGTTGAGTTTTTGTTTTTAGTCTGTCTGTCCAACTGCAATAGTAAGGTAGTGTATGTGAGCATCCAGAATTTTCATCTCTATCAGTCAGATTCTTTTCTTTTCAGTCTCCATTGAAGGTATTTGTTTCCATGTACAGCATTTTCAATTTTATTGTTGAGCATCCTGTGATATACTCAGAAAAAGTACGAATATGCTAAGGAGTCTGTTTGCATTTTGTGCACATCTCTGCTAGGTTCAGATAATATACAAAATCTGTTTGTTTTTTTTTTTTTTTCAGATCTGACTATATAATTTTATAACTAAATATTATCCTCATTATAAAATAAGTCAATGGTTGCGAAATGCTATTTGCCGATTATACATAGAAGACTTTTATCCATTATTGCAGGAATGGGGAACCTTTTTTGCCTGGAGTACTTACTGAGTCTTTTAACACCTTTGGTGGATCCTGCATTTACATACATCTTCATGTTGGTGATAATAAGAAAGAATTTAAGTCAAGGGCTTATGAAAAACAACACTGCAGACTGTATCTGTGCAGCAGGCTATCTCTAGCCTATAGATCAGAGATTCCCCACCCCTGTATTATTGAGAATTCAATATCCTGTATTTTAGGTAACTTCCAGTATTGCTTTCCAGCTCTAAGCTCAATTTTAGTGATTTTAGTCTCTCCCTCTGCTTTTTTCAGAAGGAAAGTTGAGACCAGGGAAAGTCCAAATGATTTAGCACTCAATGGGCAGCTTGAACTGGTCAAATAAGAATCTGATATGATTCTTGAGATGTGCAATGCTCTGTGGATGGCATCTTCTGATTTCCTAGGAAAAAGTACTTTGTTTGGTGCCAGTGTTGCTCTTCACTATTTCTCTTTCACAAGAACAAAATTATATTTCAACATAGAGAGGATACTGCATCTTTTCCTGAGACCTGCCTGTAAATGGCCATTAGGGGGAGGGAGGGAATGGGTAGCTTGGTTTTGTAATTTTTATACAATTTATCTCTAAAGTAATCAATCAAGAAGCACGTACTTTGGTGCAAAACCAGTCATTTGTGAAGAGTTCATGTATGTAACAGAGGGAAACAACCAACCAACCATCTGCATCTGATAGATTTCCAAGAAAACTGGAGAGGTGGGCCATTTACAGCAGAGCTCTGGGGGACCTGTGCTGAGAGTTAGGTTCAATTCTACATGGAAGTAGCTGTACCATTGAATAAAGTAGTTTAGTGCTTGGGAGAATCAATTGAAAAATACCTCTGAAACTGGAATGCAAAATAGCACAGTATGTAGGGGGAGGAATCCCTGATGCAAACAAAGCCATAAGATGATTTAATAAGAAAATAGAACTTTAGTAGCAATAACTGTTTTGCATGTGATAGTAAATAACTTGCATTAGCAAGACTGTACAGTAGAGTAAGTGGGTAATAACCAAATAAGTTTGTGGTGCTCTGTGCTGCAGGGAGTTGGATGAAGAGTCTCTTTCTCAGAAGATCAGTGAATTCCTCTTATGTTCCTCTCATTGGAGGGAATTTGGCACTTGAATACTTAGTTAATGAACCTGATTAAAAAAAAAAAAAAAGCAGCTTGTCAGTGAGTGCTGGGGGAAGGGCAGACAGTTCTTTTTGAAAGGATAGCTGGAGTTTCCCTATTTTTTTTCTTTTTTGTAGTCTAGCACTTGCTCTGTTTCTGAGATGAAACTAAACCCTTCCAAATATTGGCCTGTGAACAGAACCTGATTCTGAAGTTGGAAGCTTTTACTGTGGGAAGTACTTTTTGTTTGCTTTGTTTAAAAAGACCAATCTGAGGTGGTCTTTAAATAAAAAATTAAAAAACATTGTACATCCCAAGCACAGCTGCAGAATTCTAAAAATGTTACTTTACAGCAAAAAATAATTTTAGCCTTGCTGAACACCATTTCAAACCATAATTGGTTTCTGTTGATGCCTGAAGTTTTGCAGAAGCAAGTACTGTGAAGTCTCAGGTGTTACAAAGGGTTATTGATCTACAGCTGTAGCCCTTGCACCCAGCAAAGTATTTGCTGTCAAAGGGTTACATAAAAGAGTTGCAGGAGTAGTAAAATGTCCATAGTTGACAGTGTTTTCAGTGCAGATATGTAGTCAATAGCAACAATATGGCCCAACAGATGTTCTGAAAGTAGGGAGGTGAAGCCCTTTGGCTCTTTGTAGGTTGATAATGGGACTGTGAGGGCTGTGAACATTTTTACAGTATAAAGTAACCAGATAAGCATGAGGATATCTAAATTTAGTGTTGGCTTATATGTGTAGGAAAAGGTAATTGATTTGGAACATTGTAATCATCTTAAGTTTCAGCTATTGAATTATTGATAAAATTGGAAACTGGCCACAGGGGCCTTTGATTGTTACCTGATTACATTAGAGAAATTACACATTCATTCTGGATTGTGGTTAGCAAGTACATTTACATAATAATGAAAACACTGTCATGTGTATACTTCAGAAGTATGAACTTAGTGGCTGAATAGAATTATTCAAATATTCAGTTCCTTCAGAGAAGAGAGGTGGGAGGGGAAGAAACCAACACAATTGTAGCCAGGTGAGCTATCTCCATATTCTTCCCAGTTCAGACTTGTCATAACAATCTGTATTCTGTGGGCTGTTGGACTAGAAATTACAATTCACAGCAACAAAACAAATCCCTTTGCCTTTCAGCTCTTGTAGTATACAGCGCTCTCGTACCTTTGCTCCAACCCCCTTGATTAAGTGGAAGTGTTAGATGCTACCACATTTCAGTGTGGGATATCAGTGCTGTACTGACCAGTACTGATGTGCCCTCTTTAGCAGTACTTGTTGGGAATTGCACCTTCAGGAATTGCACCTTCTGCAACTGAGGATAATTGTCAATTTTAGGACAAAAATAAGTCTTGCAAAGACTCCTGGAATGAGAAGAAATTGTACTGAACTGCAGGACACTGACACTTTACACAAGGATTACATTGTCAAGAGCCAGCAGTGTGGTTTTTGGGCAGAGAAGGGAAAAATATGGAAACGAAGAACAATTTTTGATGGGTAACCAATGTTTCCTGCATCCCCTGCAACTGTCTGGTCTTCCTCCAAAACTAATAATCTGGCTTGCTGTTCAGGTACAGAGCTGCATAGTGGCAGTTCCAGTTATATTCTACTGGACTTATTTTACTGAGTGAGCCAGCTTTTTGTCCTGGTGGTGCTGTGACTGGCACACAAAGCCAGCAGTCAAACCGGGGTGTCTCATTTAACAGTGCAGAACACTAACCATGGATTTTTATGTCCATTCTCTTTCAGTCTGCTCTGTGCTTTCTCCTAAGTTTTAGAGAAGCTGTCAGTGTTTCTGTCTTTGAGCCTATGTACCAGGTTACAATAAAGACAGATTCGCTAAGACTTCACAATATCTAAGGTTAAAGATAAAAGGTAACTTAGTGTTTAGTGTGTCTTACGTAAATTCTGTCTGCTTCTCTTCACTTCTCCTCCAAATGAGTGTGTTTGCAGGTCAAAACAAAGGCTGCTAGTTCATAATGCCCAAGGCATGAAGAACTACATCAAGAAACTGAAGGAAAGTGGCACAGGCCCACAAACCAAATCTTAGAGCTAGTATTCTAATTATGCATGATTCAAAATGTCTAGTGTAATGTAGTTATTACCAGTAAATTGAGATATGCATTTATACATAATGAAGCAATAGGAATTTATATACTGATAGCTTGAACTTCCTGCTTTGATTCTCAAATTTTGTTTCTTTAGAGAATGTGCTGCCTCTGTAGAGAAAGGGGCAGAATGTATAGATAGGGACAGAAGCATGGCACCAAAACTGTAAATCAGAAACCAGGATCAGCAGAACTCACCTTTATAACCTCTTGTCTGGTTCATATTAGTGCCCTGAGCATGTAAGAAGCAGGGCATGAACTAAGCATGTTTAGGGCAAGATGAGGTTTCTCACCTGCTGCAGCTGTAGCAAGGAAAAGGGTGCAGAGTTTCTTACAAGGTGCAGGGGGGAAGCAATAGGTGAAAAAAAAACAAAACCCCAAACCACAAAACTAAATAAAAAACAAACAAACCAAGTAATGGAAAACACAGACTCAAATTGAGTTTAGTATTTGCCAGACTGTAGGTAATAAGCTTGGGTGTGGTGAGATAAATTATTTGGAGAAGATCAAAATTAAAGCACAGTACTTATATTTCAGGTGTTGAATAGCTTTTTAATAGACAGTATTTTCAGGTAACTCTCTAGCCACATAGGCAGCTGTACTGAAGCATACTGGTACCAGCCAGCAATAATGGCACCTGCAGGAATGAACCTGAAAATACTAGTAATCTTGTATATTTTTTAAGTTCTTTCAAGAGATTTTTAAAAACAGAAAATGAAATTTGATCACTGAAGGTCTTTATCTTCTGCAACGCAGGTTGCAATAGCCTTTTTTTTCTTTGTTTCAATGGTTAAATAAAAGGGAATTTGGGTGCCATCTTTCTGTAAACTCTTAAGAGTGTTCTCTGTAACATTTCCCAAGTCTTTTAGTGAATAATGCAATGAATTTCTTCTGGCAGTTTGAAAATAACATAGAATGTGTGGCATAGCCTATATCACTAATACTTTTCCAACAGTAAACTTTTATTCAATCATGTAGAATACTAGCTTGTTACTGCAGAATTCCATACTTCTAGTTTAGCTTAATTTTGCAGGTGGGTTTAACTTGTGCAGAACACTTCTCCATGTACAGAGGCTCAGTCCTCTTTCTTAAATAAAAGGAGGGAGTGTCTTGGAGGAAGAAATTGCATGTCAAGTTAACTCCTGTTCACACTTCCTAACTAACCCTCTGTAAAGCACCATGATTTTAGATTGGTGGTTGCATTTTTTTTCATGAATGCTTTTTCTACATATACAAGAATTGCCAAATCAAGATAGGAATATTTTAAGAGAAGATAATTATTTTATGGTATCAGAAGTTAAACTAAATTAAATCTTTTGAGCCAACTTGTTCAAGCAAAAAGGGAATTTGTAAAACAAGTTTAGCACAGCAATTATCCACAGCCACCTAGTTCTTTGTAGATATTGTTTAGAGTGTTTCACATGGTTTTAAATTCTGTTACATGTATTTTCTTCTGTGTGATGAGTAAGCTGTTTTATCTATTGTTACTGCTTATCCCCTTAGATGTAAAACTTTGGGAATAAGCTTCTTTAGGATGTTAGTAAAGATACCCTCCTCTTGAAAAGTATGATGTAACAGCAAAGGAGTATTAGTTACAGGTTCATAAAAATTACCTAGTACTTAAACAGGTGAGAAAATACTTCTTATAGTGAACTTCTGATGGCATGCTTACATGGATTAGTGGAGGAATTTATTGGTGTTACTAGAAACTGTATTCCCATTGCACACGTTTTACATGGTAACAGTGAAAGAATGTCTCCCTGCAAATTCTGATGTTTTTCCAAAAGGCAGCTTGCTTTTATATCTATGCATCTTTGAGGTTTTCAAGATAAGATTTTATTCTTTTGACACTCTAAAGAGGAACTGTTTAAAAATGAACTTGGAAACTCTGCACCTGTATACAAATTTTTTTTTAGCAATAAAGCAGCACAGGCTGAGAATGCACTAATACTGGATGTGTCATTTGTGAAGAAACATTGACCAACGTACTATACAGTACTGAGATGTGTTGTACTTGCTGCACTTTTTGACAAAACTGTACAATTTGAGTTGAACGCACATATGCTGAATATCTGCTTTGGGTCCAACTGTTCTGGCAGACTTTGGACACAAGAGCCTCTCTCTTTCTGGAAGGCAACTAAAGAAAAATTCTTACTCCTATCATACTAAGATGGGCAAGTTATCAGATAAAAACTATCAGATAAAAGCTTAAAGGGTTGTTTCAGATGGTAGCAGAAAGCTTCTGTTGCTCGTACAGATTGCCTAAAAGTAACAAGCCCCTCAGAAAACTGTTTTGTACATGTGGATCGATTGTTGTTTTGGCAACTACATTTCTGAAAAGTTCCTTCTATGACTGGGATGTCACATGCTTCAGGGAGGCACAGCTTTCCTTGCAGTTGCTGCTGAAAGCAGTTTTGGGAAGTACTGTAACAGCAGCATGACACCACCTGAGGAGGACTGTGCTGAAGAAACCACGACTCCCAACACTGCTACAAGCTTTCCAAAACTTGCTGTGGATTGCTAACCATTATGCTAGTTTACAGAAGGTTTACAGTACAATTGCTATTTCAGTTGCCTATTCAACCATCCTAATTTGTTTCTAGTTGTTTTTGTCTTTAGATTCCAGAAGAGAGCTGCTGGTTAGCTAACATAAGAATGCCTGACCTTGAGACTTGCTTTCTGAGTTACTGATATTTGTTTAAATAGACAATCTCTCTCCCCTAAACCAAGTTGTCCCCAGCTGCACTAAAAGCTAGAACACATATCTCAGTATGCCTAGTTAGAGGAGATTAGGTTCTGCACTAGAATAAGAAAAACAAATATTCACGGATCAATTGTAGATTAAAGAGGAATTTTAATCTGGGACAGGCTGGGGGATCAAACACTGAATCTTTCAGGAATAGAAGTTTACAAGCCAACACCCACCTCAGTACAACCTCCTCTCATGTAGTTGTAGAGAGCAATGAGGTCTCCCCTCAGCCTCCTCTTCTTCAGGCTGAACAGCCCCAGCTCCCTCAGCCTCTCCTCATAGCGATAGTTCTCCAGAACTCTAAACAACCCAGTTGCCCTTCTCTGCACCCTCTCCAGCACCAAAATGTCCTTCCTATACTGTGGTGCCCAAAACGGCACACAGTACTCGAGGTGCAGCCTCACCAAGGCTGAGGGGCAGGATCACCTCCCTGGTCCTGTTGGTCACCCTGTTCCTGATGCAGGCCAGGATGGTGTTGGCCCTCTTGGCCACATGGGCATACAGATTACTCCTAGCTGGGTTTTGGACCTTCTAATTCCCTCCCTGCATAGTCTCACAGCATTTTTGTAGTCATCATGAGTGGCCCTCCAAAGGCCATAGATTCTCTTTTTCTCCCTGAGCACCAGCCAAAGCTCCCTGCTCAGCCAGGCTGGTCTTCTCTGCCACTAGCTCACCCTACAGCACATGGGGATGGCCTGTTCAGGTGCCTTCAAGACTCCCTCCTGGAAGAGTGTTCAGCCTTTCTGGACTCCTATTCCCTTCAGAACAGATTCCCAAGGGATTGTGGCAGTTACGGTGTTGAACAAGGTAAAGTTTGGCCTTCGGAAGTCCAGGGTGGCTGTTTTGCTGCCCCCGCCTCCAGGCTTCTCTAAGAATAGCACATAGTTATTATTTGTTTAAATTAGTGCTATGTAAAATGAGGAACCATCAATTTAATGCTTCATAATGAACCAGGACCTAAGCAATATAAACTGATGTTTTTTTCTGCAAACGTAATCTAAGGAAAAGAAGTGGGCTTATGACTCACATATAATCAGTGACCCACATCATATATATTTCTGAATTTCAGCTTTTTTTAATTTAAGTTTTTTCTTTACAACTTTAAAATAATGTAACAAAATACAACTGACAGCTTGCTTTTCCTTTTAGGGTTGGACACATAGCTAAATGAAGCAAGACAATTTAGAACTATTCTACACAGTATAGATGTAAAGTATACAGCAAGACAGTTTCAATGCAGAACCAGAATGAATAGTAAAAGGGAGCAGTTCTGTTATCAATCCTTTTTCTTAGACTGATGCAACACCAAAAGGGCTGTCACTTAAAAGTAACACAAGGGTAAAAGTAACACTGTACAACATAAAACATTTACCTGAGATTGGGGGATGCTTGCACAAACTAAGTTTAGTCACAAGATCCCAGTTAAAGACCAATAGGCCCTTAAACATGATGCAGAACTCACTGCACTACACAACTTTAAAAACATTTGTTATTTTGTGACTTTTACTTCAGGTAGATACTTTTGATATCTTGCCATTGAAAAGCACTGTGGCTTTGCAGTTAACACCTGTCAGAATCTTAAAACATAAACAATAGAAATAATAATTTAGATAATATATAATATTAGAAATATAACAGAGAGAACCCCTCCTCTCCTCGCACAATGGCTGTTGATTATTTTTTGTTGCTGCTTAATCAGAATGAGCAGAGAACTCTTAGTCAAAAAGCAGTACAGTGAACACAGGTAGTAGTAAAAGTACCACCTGAAGCCTCTGAGGTGCCTTGCAATGAGTTCTGTCCCCTCTGCTCCAAGAGTTCCTTTACATATAAAACAATTACAAACATGAAATACAGGTGTGTAACGGAGTGCAATCTGCCAACCATTTATGGAAGCAGAAGAAAAGGAATGGCAAAGTGCCTAACTGGAATAAAGTTGATCAAGTAAATACAATCCTCTAGACTACTACAGACAACTCCTAAACTTTCTACAAGGTTTAAAACAGCCCTTTGGCAACAAAATGGAGAGGAAAAGGACCCTTAATCTTCCAACTAACAAGAATTAGGGATAAAGAAATTCTGACCCAATAGCAAGGGGAAAGTAGTGTTCTTTCTTTTCTATCTAATTATTTTCTAGATCTTTTGAAAGAAACAGAACCTATTCAAACAGAGAGATTCCAGTGAGTACCCATTAGGTACTTATGAAACATCTTGACTGGCCAAGTGAAGGCAGCAGGCAGATAATCACAAATTCAGCAGAGCAGTGTTTCCATAAATGAGCAGAAGTGAAGGGGAAAAAAAGACCACTTCTTGGTTTCACCATGTCAGCCCCAGAAAGAAAGGCTCGAGTCTGTTAAAGATAGTTAGCTGCTCACAGCCCAGGCTTCATACAGCTGCCAGCATCAGTTCTTTCTGTGCATAGATGAAGGACAGACAGATCGAACCTATGGTGGTGCATTATTTCCCCATAGCAAACAACCTTGGTAGACCTGCAGCAACAACTCCATCAGTTCTTGAAGACTGCATATTATTGGTTGTACCTGACTACACAATAACTTGGCCATAGCTTAAGTGCGTTTGATTCAGAGCTCACCATTTCTCTTTCTATCAGATGATCATCTTTCTTCAGTTCCTCCAGCTGCCTCATCACCCATCCTATGCGAAAGTAGAGCTTCACAATCCTTTCTTTCAGCTAGGAAAAAAAAAGAGAAATAAGAGTATTAAAACTAGAGAAAAATGTCCTAGCACTGGACCTTTAATAATGTGCACCCCACTTTCACTGGCTGAAGAGCAGCTGACCCTCAAAACAGAAAACAGGCTTTAATCTCTATCCTGCATGTCTAGTACAGCCAAAACTTGCACCCAAATCAGAGGCCTGTGCTACAAAGAGAAGATAGATTAATGCATGCCAGCATAACCCCTTTTCAGAGGTGTATGGAAACACTCTTAAAGGAAACAAAGTTCCTCAAGCCTTACTACAATCAATTCCATCACTCCTAGTTAACTCATGTCCAGTTTTTACACAGCCAGAGACCTTCTTTGACAACATTTAGACAGACTTGTTTCATCATCAGCTTACATGCGGACATACATGCGGACAGTCCCTCAAAAATTCTATTTCCTGAGTCTGGGGTTTAAGTGGACACATCTAAAACAGAAGTGTAAAATCCTGCTGTCAATGTATCTCAAAAAGCAAATACTAGATTCTTGCACTTCTAGTCAATAAGTTCTCCACAGTCACATAATTTGTGTTTGCAATGAAGTACTACCATTTTTTTTTCACTTCACAAGAAGATGTCTCAACTTTTTAAGTCCTGCCTGGATAATTTTAGCTGCACTTGTCCTATAAAAACACTCTGATCTTATTAGAAAACACTGGAAGATGACTTAAAAGAGGACAAAACTTATGAAATGTCACAGGCCCACTTCCATGCTTAGAACAGAAACTCAAAAGGAAAAAAAAAGGAAGGAACAAGCAAGCACATAAGTATTGGATACACTTGCTGTCTCCTACACTCAGTAGTTTTATTTGAGCTATGGGACAGACAGTTTACTAAGTTAACAACTAATCAAGTTACAGCAAATAGTATCCAATTTAAATACCAAATATGGAGGGAAGCTCTAGTGTTGTCTCAAACAGCAAGTAAATACTGCCATGCTGTTTTGGGCTTATGTAACCATAAATACAACTTTCCCTCTCAAATTATCAAATTCCTATTTTTAAAATTCTTCAACAGTAACTTACCAATTCTAGGGACAATCCAAGTGGCAATATTTAAGCAAAGTCTGTCTAAATTATTATTTTTTCTTCTTTTCAAAGTGTATAGATAAACTGATAACACACTTTTGCCAGAATATTAGCTAGAACTGGATATGCTTTGCAGATAAATAGTTCTAGAAAGTATTTTGTGTGTCTCATACATTTAAGTCAGTCCCTGTACTTGAAGTTAGTATTTTTGCACTTAAAAAAGTAATTGTATAAGTGTTTTTAATTAATAAAAAAAATTCCAGCATTTAAAAATATTTTCCATACATATTAATGTAGAAGCCTTACTTTATTCACTCGTTCCTCTAAGGTCACAGCAGGAAAATTCACCTTAGAAGCTTCTATTATAATTTCATTTTGTAAGAGATAACTGGAAAAACAAAAGAGGAAAAGGGAAAAAACCCTAAGAAAAACAGTTAAAAACCCTGTCATTGCATTAATTGCTTGGACAATTATTTAGATTATTTTAAAGCAGCCACAAAGTTGTTGCCAAGGGCAGTCAGTACATAAAAAGCACAACGGTTTTACTTTGAAATCTCAGAATTGTCAGGATTGGAAAAGACCTCTAAGATCACCACGTCCAACCAGCAACACCCCACCCTCCAAAAAAACCCAAACCCAACAACAAACCACTAGAGCATGTCTTGAAGTGCCTCATCTGCACTTTTTTAAAATACCTCCAGGGGACGGTGACTCCACCACCTCCCTGGGCAGCCTGTTCCAGCACCTAATTCTTCCTAACATCTTGTCTAAATTTCCTCTGGTGCAACTTCGGGTCACTTCCTCTAGCCTTATTGTTACCTACTTGAAACAAGAGGCCAACACCCACCTCCCTACAACCTCCTTTTGGGTATTTGTAGAGAGCAATGGGGTGTCTCCCCTCAGCCTCTGCTTCTGCAAACTAAACAACCCCAATTTCCTCAGTCTCTCCTCATGACTTGCTCTCCAGTTGCTTCACCAGCTTGGTTGCCCTTCTCTGAACTCTCTAGCAACTCAATGTGTTTCTTGTAGTGGAAGGCTCAGAACTGAACACCAAATCACAAGATCCTCTCATCATCAGGTATAATTAATTTAGGTTCTATAGTCAAGTCCTCAGTCTATCATAGAACTGCTTTGCTACCTTACATTCACGAAGCAAATCTGGAGCTGAAGGAGATTTCAATATTGCAAACAACTGAATTTAAACCTTGACATTACATAAGAACACACAGGAAGTACAAGGCAAACCAAATGGAGTCACACCAACACAAATAATTTAAACATAGAGGATATTAAAATCCCACACCAATGCATTCAGTCAAAAGTAAAGCCACTTTTGTTAGCAGTAGATTCATTGCACATTGTAGTAACTTGCAAATTTACACTAAATTATTGGCCATCATGCAGTGTACTTACCAGAAGATTTTGTCCTTGAAGAAACAGAAGCAGCCTCGGAGATATGCCAGGTCTCTAGGGGCAGAATAAAGAATAAAGCCCACGATCAAGCCACATGACCGACAGGATAATATATAGTGAGCACTAAAAGATAAAAGGCAAACCATTATTAAATAGAGGCTTCTGAAACCACAGATAACTGCATGCCTGTCAGAGGACATAAAATAACCATCACAGCAAAAGAAATAATACACAGAAAATACGAACATAAAAAGTTGGGTGTGTTGTGTAAGAAATAACCTCTCTGATAAGTGAAGCTGCAATTAGGGAAGAAAATATACGACTTATTACCACAGAGTGGTTTAGGCTATGCCCTTGGAAAATTATTTAACTGGTAAAATAATGCAGGTCAGAGATGTGGTATTTCCTCCTGATAAAACACATCATTGCCTCATGCAGAGATGTAATCCCCCCTCCAAACAAAAAAAAAAAACAACCACCAAACTCAACACCCCAAGTCTTTTAATTAAAAAGTTCTCATCCCTTACAGATTGTGGAATAGCCTTTAAACATCATTTAAACAAACTAATGGCTCTGTAAGCCCTCAGGTAACATTTACTTCCTTCCCATCAGACTAATCCCAGAGTTACCAAACCTGTTGCTAACTGCAGGCTCCTCAATAGAGAAGTTATTTATTGTCAGCACTGCAACAAACAAAAAACGCCAGAAAAAGCCCAAACAGAGATGCCCTAATTAACGTAATGCACCTCCTGGGGCAGAGGCAGGAGAACAAACAGCTAGGCTGTCTTCTACTGCATTGCTCACAGGTTCTCCAGCAGCAAAGGCTGGAACAGCAAAACTTGATGTTGACAAAAATGAAAGCTACAACATACCTACAGGAGGATTCTCCATCCGTAAGCACGGGTACAAAAAAACCCACCACAAACACTTGGGAAATTACCGAACCCTAAGAAACTGCAGCGCAGCAGCCAGAGGAGCCCCCACCCCCCGGAGCTGCCCCCGCCCTTCACCGCTCCCGGAGCCCGGTGCCACAAGCAAGAGCTCGCCGAGCTACGCACCATCCCAGGAGGGGCTCCTCCAGGCCGACCATGAGGGAATCCTCCCAGACCACGTCGTTGGTGACTTCTGAGAAGAAAGAGAGACCCGCTGACACCGAGCTGCCGGCCCCTCGGCGGGCCGGGCGCACGCAAGGGCCGGCTCGCCCTCCCGCCCCGCCCCGCCCCCCCAGCGCGCCCGGGCGGGCACTGACTGTAGCAGACGAGGAGGCCGAGCCGCTGGTCCTGCGCGCAGAGGTGCAGCGAGTCCCCCAGCACCGTCCAGCAGCCGCGGCAGTGGAACACGCCCCACTCCTTCGCCCGCGGCTCCTGCTGCCGCGGCGTCAGCTGCGGGGGCGCCGAGGATGTCGGCGGCACGGCCCGGCCGGCAGGGCCGAGCGACGGCGGCCGCTCCACGACGATGGTCCCGCCGAGCTGCGGGTTCCGAAGGAACTCCACCAGCTGCCGCCGCACCGCCATCTTCTCCCGTCCCGCGCCGGGGCGCAGCGCCCGCCTCCCGGGCCGCCCCATTGGAGCGCGCGGCCACCGGGCGCCCGCAGACCCCCGCCCCGCCGCGCGAGGCCGCCGCCCAACGAGGCGGGAGAGGGCAGGGCCTGGCCCCGCCCCCAGCGCCTCTGAAAACCAGCCCCGCCATTGGCCGGTTCCTGCCCGGCCCGGCCAATGGCGCGGCGCGGCGGCTCAGTTCGAACTGCGGGGGCGGGGCCGGGCCGCCCGGCGACGGTTGGGCGCGAGGCGGGGAGCGCGGCGGTTGGCGGCGGTGGGGTCGGTGCGGCCGCCATGGCGCTCGCTTCGCTCCCGCAGCTGGAGGCGCTGAAATACGTCGAGCTCCAGCGGATCGCAAAGGCTGCCGGCTTGAAGGCCAACCTCCGGGTGAGGCTGGGGGGGAAGCAGCGCCACGGGCCTGAGCGAGGGGAGGCGCGGGGAAGCTGCGGGTTCCCGCCCTCCCGAGAGCGGCCTCGGCTCTGACGCTCCCTCCCTGCCCGGCCGGGAGCTGAGGGGAGCGGGAGTCGTGTGGGTAACGTGCCCCGCCTGTCCCCCCGGTTGCTCTCGTTTTGGCTACCGCGCTGGGGCTTGCGGTGGTGGTGTGAGGGCTCCAGCCCGGGCCGGCGGGGTGGGGCGGTAGCTTTGCCCTGAAGCGTCCTTTCGTCCAGAAAGACGCGTCCCGGTGGTTACTTCCCGCCGCAGGGCGAGGAGCTGTGTCCGTGCACCTCCCCGACGGGCAGGCGCTCCGAGAAAACGCTGGTTGTGCGGGGGCCGTTCCTCCGGAGGCATCGGGAAGGGGCGGCCGCCCCGGGCGGCGGTTACCGCGCTGTGTCCCCGCGATGGGCGTAGTTGTGGGGTCGCTTACCGGCGGGGACGGGAGGAGCAGCAACAGCGTGCTTCGGAGGACGGCAGTGCGCCGGGTCGTGTACCAGGGTGGGTTAAGAAGGTGAAATGGAGGCCTGCACCGCTCTCCTCCCCCTAGAACTGCAGGTTTATGGCAGTGAGCTGGTCTCTCCTGGTGGCTGCTGTCAGTAAGTCACTGGGCTGCAGTCAGGCTGCTACGCTGCCAGCAAAAGGCATAAAGCCTTAAAAGAAGAAAGATCCACGGCATCTGTGAACAAAGGAACTCGTCCCGACAGACTCGTAAGACTTATGCTTGGGCTTTTAGGTTACTTTGATTTTAAGCTTCTACATAGAGTTTGGGTTTTGACTTTTCCAATTCCATATTTAAGTGCCTTTCATAGCCTACGATATCAACAACGTAATTTTGCTGTTGTTTTACTGCTGTTGAATATATGCAAGGGATGAGAAGAATGCTTTGCCTGTAGTGTGGCCAAGACAGAAATTATTGCAGAAACGTGATGCCATTTTAACTCATGTTCCGCTAGGCAGTGCTGCTAAAAACAGTCTTTCTCGTTCACCCTTGGACAGTTAAACTCTCTGGAAAAAGATGGGCTGGAAGTAAACCTAGTCAGGGAAACTTATCTGTGTGTCTGTGTGGAGAACATACTACATATTACCTTCAGCCTTAAGCATTTCCTCCGCTTGAGTGAAGCTCTAGGCTTGCCTTATTCCATTGGATTCAGGAAGTGTTCTGCTGCTTGTTTGTTGGATCCATTTACAGGACACTCGTTGAGTTTGTTTTATGATTTAATGCAGTATTTGGTTCATATTTTGTTTTGATTTCTTTACAGGCAGACAAATTGCTGAATGCGCTGAAGGAACACTTTCATGGAACAAAACAAGAAGATATGGTAATAATGATAAAGCAGATGTTCCTTTAAATGAAAGACAGCTAGATCTAACTTTAGTTCCAGACACTAGTCAGTACCAAATATAAAAAAATATTTTATTCTTTTTGAATACTTAGGTGAAAGGGACTAGATACTCACCAGAAAGCATTTGGCATCTACTGCAATGTACTTACGCTGATAACAGTTGTGATGTTTCCTTTATTAATCTCTTGATGTATTGGTTTTTAGCATTTTTACAAAGTTTTCTCTTGTAAGCTGAATTATTTTGTTGAGTGTGGCAATGTTTTTATATTTTTGATAAAAAGTAAGCTGGGATCTGCTTTTTCTAAAATATGTCTATCTTTAAGTGCTTTCTTTGAAATAATCTTTAAAGGTTTGAGGAACTGGTGTAATCTTCGTCAGCTTATTTTTAATTTTAAGAAGCATGGGAGAGTCTCTGATTTTTATTGATGAAGAGTATTCCACAGAAATGTACAAGTCTGGGAGGGTTACAGCATTGTGCAAGGTAGATTTAAAATATAAAGTATTAGTTTTCTATAATCATATTGAAATGCTGTGTAATAAAACAACTGTAGGACTACTTTTTAAAGTGTTTGAACATCGTGCTTTAGTGTTTAGGTAAATGTAGATATTGCCCATTTTTTCCATTACTGTGCTAAGTGTGCTACTGTTTTTCCTCTGTGTGAAATAATTCTTCCAATAATAAAATCAAAGCTGTCTCTCCAGAGTATCTGATGTATGTCCCACATTATAGTACTTTCTGTTGCAGGACACTGAAAAAAATGCATCTGCTTCCATCAAATTTGATGAACTGAATGATCAGGAGGAAATGATGCCTGATTCCACGTGTTTTATTACAAAAAGACGTGGTAAAGAAAAGAAAATAACCAGAAAAAAGAGGAACTCCAATGAGGAAACTAATACTGGTGAAGAAAATACAGGGCTCTCCGATGACAAAGAGGTATATTTGCATTGCTTGTTTTTGTGTGCTGGCTGCCCCTCTTTCCTCCAAGCATAATTTAAACGTGCTTGATTTGTTCTACTACCATTTAGCAGGTGGTAAACATTTTGTGTGTGTGTGCATATAAGAATTACGTGTACAAAACTCTGGTGCAGGTCTTCTGTACTTTGTAGCGCTGATTATGCCTATCTTGATGATATGCTATTCCATAATTAACAGAGATTACATGTTAGCCTTTACTTCATGAAAATAAATTTCTCCTAAGAAATATGCAATTCCAAACCCTTTATCTGAATGTGAGGCTGCTTGCTCTAGTTCATCACAGTATTCTGAATATTAAACTAATTGCAGAATTTATCTAAAGTAAGGCTGCTTTCACTTTCCTTATATAAAAAAGAATTAACAGACATTTGTTGATTGCCTAAACCTCACAACATTTTAATTCTCAGTGCATTCTTTATTCCTGGGTTTTACGACTGAGGAAGGGGAAATATAAGGTGAGATACGGGTGGAATTGTTTTCCTCTAGAATTACATGCAAGTAGTGGGTGATGTGTGTGGAAGAATTTTTCTGCTTTAGAGTTAGAGGAGGGAAATGAAAAGATGAGGAGTGTTAGAGAATTGCACAGTAACCAAAACTACAGTAGGAAAAAGTAACATAGCCAGTCAATTTATTTTTCCTTGCAAATAATTAAGATTTGTCAATAAAGGTAGTTTTATACTAAAATGTTAGAGCTGTGCAGGTAAAAGCTTTCTAATATAGATCTACTGGTGAAGTAACAGGGTAAGTATTTCACACGTTAATTCAGGCTGGACTTGAGAAAATCTTTTGCACAGCATGGTCACCTACAAGGTTAGATGATAATGGTTAATGCCTTACCTAATGTGATACGGAAAACCTCTAAGGATGGAGGCTGTGCAACCTCTCTGGGCAACCTGTTCCGCTGACTGACTGTTCTCAGGACAACAGCCTTTCATTATATCTAGTTGGAACAAACTGTTTAAATACAGTATGTTTGAACCACAGGAGCATTCCGAAATGAAAGAAAACAAGGTGCCTCGAGGTCAGCATGAAAAGGGACAGCAGGTATTCCAAAATGAGGAACAAGTAACTAAAAAGAAAGATACTAAGAATCCAGCTATAAGTACTGGTCAGAAAGAACAACTAGAGAAGACTTCCACTAAAAGTAGTGGAGATGAATGTAAGTAGAAAATTCCAAAAAGTAAGTTTAGTAGCTTGTGCTACTTAAAATGCACCTTTTGGTTATTTTATATTGTCTGCAATGATTCTTGTGGCATGTTCAGTGACCAGGACCTTATCTGAGGATACTGGAAAAAGTCTGTTTCCTTTGTGTACTTGTTTATTTAATGTACAGTAATACAAATCCACAAATTCTGTGATGTAGGAATTCTGCTGGCTTTGACTTCCCAACTCTGGACCTGATGTTTTTAGTGAAGGAGTTCTTGAAGTTCTGAGTATATTTGAGTCTTGTGCCTCATTTAAGTTTAGTGCCTTTTAGGATGCCCCTGAGATGCTACTTGGCTATTTAAGAAGTGGCAAGACAGGGAGTGCTTCCTTCCTCATGCTTCGGTTGCCTTTTCCTACAGTTGAACTGGTTTTCTCATATTCCTCCCAGGAGTAAAGTTAGCAGAGAAGGACATACAGATAGAATCCTTTATAATTTTTTTTAAACTACTTAACAATACCTGAATGTATTATGGTAGGTTGTTTTTTTTTTATAGCTGGTGACTTTCTTAGACCTTCAAACATGATGCTACTGAAAGTATGATTTAATTTCTCTGCTGTTCCTTTGTGCATGCAGCTGACATGAAGAAACCAGTTTGTCTGCCCAATCTCATATTTTATTGATATTGTGGGTCTGTCAAATAAGACATACCATTATTTGCTTCTGCTAGATTGTTCTAAACACAGTCCTTGAGTTGTATTATGAATATTCTTCCTGTTCAGTAGTATTTACAAGGACATTGTTATTGGAGGCCATCTATAATTCTGAAAGTAATTTAGAAAATGAGGATTTTCAATGTCTGCATTTAGTGTTGAAAATTTGATTTTTCAACAATTATTTTCAACACCTCCCTTTTATTTGCTTCCAGTGAAGGTTTGTCAGTGTGTTGAGGTTACCTAAGTTTACTTTAAATTGAATGTAAATTAATACAATAGCAACAATTTGCTTTCAATATACAAATATTGAACTCGATGTGAAGTTAACTGATTTTTTTTCTAAATAAAATAATGTTCACATTTTAGTGAATAATTTTATCTTAATACTATACCCAAGAGCAGAGATTATAATAAAAATAACTTTTTTAGTTTGTCAAGACATGCTGTTACTGACATACCATTTAAAAGGCTTTTCAGAGACTTCTGTTACAGCTCTTGTTTTTATTTCTCAAAACCTAATCCCGCTTTGAGGAGATAAGATATGTTTTGGGACAAATACTTTTAAAAACGTTGTGATGACATTAAAATATTTTTCCCAGAGGTCTAACTATCTTGTCCAATCTTGTTGTACCAGGTGATGCTCGTCAGGCAAGAGGGAAGATCCCTTTATATGTGGGCCGTGCATCTAGGTCTGGGAAAAGAGGAACAAAAGTTACTACACCAAGTAAGATTACCTACCAACTTACCATCTTTAGAAACAGATGTTTTGTCTGTGTGGAGACTTGACTTACAGCTTTTTCCAATGCAAACTTCTGTTTCTCCTTGAAGAAGAGAACATCCTCTCTTTTTTAAAAGGAAGCAAACAAAGGTTCCTAAAGGTTACATTTTCAAGTATATTTTCCAACTTGTACATTCATAGTAGTAAATGCCTCATATGTATGTTACAAAACTGATTCATTGAACACTTGGTCTTTTGGGTATAACACTGGCATTCATGATTTCCAAAACAATGAAGAGCAAGGAAGACATGCTATTGCTCCTGCTTCTTTTGTTTTCACTTTATAAATGCTACTGTTGTAATGTATTACCATGTATTAGCTCATTTTCATCACTCTGTGAAATACATTTGTTTAAAATTTGGAAGTATTCTTTTCTAACTGCAGAATTTAGGGTTTTGGACTAGATGATCTTTAAAGGTACCTTCCAACCCAAACCATTCAATGATGTGTGTATACATAGTCTTACTTAGAGGGATACATTCTATTTTCTTTGAGGCCATAAGGATAGGTGCTGCAAGATTCTTCTGTTAAGTAGTAAATTTCCTTAGGAGCTTATCGGGTATGTGACTCTTATTTTTGGAACTTCTTAGACTTTAAAAAGTTGCATGAGGCTCACTTCAAGAAAATGGAATCTATTGCTGACTACATTGAAAGGAAAAAACAAGTGATTGAAAACTGCAGCAGTTCTCTCTCTGAAGTCAAGGTAAGTGATAACACATAAGAGATCCATTGTTCCCATCCATATTAATTTATTTCCAGAGCCTCTGTACAAGCCCTGTAGAGGCTCTTTAGAGCAGTAGGTAGCTGGTTGTGTGTATGTGCACTTGGATGCATGATCAGTGATACTTAACTACAGTCCTACATAACTAACTGTGTATAGTTATTGGTATATAACTTATATAATTATATGAGTTTTTGTATGTAAATCTTGTATGGTTATGGTTATAGGTAGAGGAACCAACAAGTAAGTTGCCAGTTTTTAAGTCAAAATAATTGTGACAATTACTTTTGTAAAGGAACTCCTGGAGCTTTTGTTTACAACTGTTTGAATTGCTGCAGAACTGAACCAAGGGGACGGGTTATTTTTCAAAGAGAGGGAATTAAATATTAAGTTATTCTTTTGTGCCTTAAAGAACCATTGTCCAATGATTTTATATGACTCTCCTCTAAAATATATGCAATATATGTTGGTTTTGGTGGCCCTGATTCTCAGTTCTTGTATTTAATGCTTATGTGGGTGAAAGCTTCTAATCAGGTCACTCTCAGAGTGCAGCAGATCTTGGGAAAATAACAGTAATCAATATATATATAAACATAATAAAAACACTAACACTGAAAACCATGTTTCTCTTTTCTCTGGCATACAGTATATACTTAAGACTAATTACTTTTGACAGGTGCTCTCCAAAAAATCAAATCATGTAAGAGCATCAGAAAAAGGCACTCCACATAACATTTCTAAGCTGTGTGTTTTCACATCAGTTTAATAATAATGAAACTACTTACGTTTAAAACGTGCTTTGAAAAAAAGAAAGGGAAAAACTTGAAGAGACTTTATGATTCTAATTCACTATGTATTGCCCCTTCCTCTTAGCTGCTTTTCTGATAATTTTTTATCAGTGTGCTAACTCATGATTTGCTTTTCCCTAGAAACAAGCCAGAAGCAAAACATGTTTATTCAGCCCAAATCCAGAAAGAGGCAGATTCTCTGCCACTTGCACTCCGAGTAACCTCCGGCGCTCCCCACGCAGCTCTCTGAACACTGCCAGTCGGAGTATTTTATCTAGGAAATCCTCATTTAATCCTTCTGTCCTTTCAACAGCCAAAATGAACGTCAGGTAAAAAGAGCAAAGCAAAACTACCAGGGAGCAATTTGGTGCAGTAGGCATGAAATAATCAACACTGACTGTGATTTGACACTCTTCTGAAGGTGAACTCCAGAAGAATAATTCTGGTTACTAGCTCTCAGCCTAACTTTTTGGCTGGTTTAACCCTTGCTGTGCTGTTGCTGTGTTGATTATTAATTTTGCTATCTAATGGTAGAGAAATCTTGCTGCTCCCTTAGCTTTCACTTTGCTAAACCATACCAAATTATTTTTCTTCTCTTACTGCATTAGCTGTTCCATTTTTGTCAGGCAAACTAGTAGTCTGTTCTATCTGAATTAATTTGTCTATGAGACTACTTAACCAGAACTGTATTCAGGATTCCAAGTGAGTCTTACAATGGACTCCTCATTTGGGGTTTTTTGGTACTCTCCTTTTCTACACCCTGCATTCTCCCCCCACCATGTTGCAACAGGGGCTCATCTTGTGACAGACTGTTGTAAGCAGGTTTTTTCTAGCAGAAGGGACCAAGTTGACACCAGAAAGTCGTGATGAGTTGCTGAATGAACGAGCTCATACTCAGTGCTATTAAACTTCATCTCATTTCTTTTCAAAACACCATGTGCACTTATTTATTTCTACACAGTAATATAGTCTCTACTGTCTTAGTATTTCCTGAACTTTTGGTTTTGGTAAATTTTGCTAGCTTATTACAAATTTTTCTGAAGTCTTGAACAAAAAAACCTTTTAAAAGAAGGAATCAAAAGGACAATCCCTATGGTACTCCATTGATAAATGTCCTTTTCCCTAGCTTTCTTTTCAGTGAAAATTGTCTACTATTTCTTTGTTGGTTTAGAAGTACTGTACTAATGCCAACTTGATTGAGTTTACTAAACTTCCCTCAGTGATTGAAGTTCAGATTTAGACACACTGTCATTTACCCCTACCCTTCTCCCACTGCTGCAGTACCTGATTTGGGGTCTCAATTGTGTTACTATTTTTCTGATAACCTTCACTTCTCAACTTTTGCATGCCAAGATGATAGCTGCTAGGACTCTTTGGCCCCTGAATAGAGTGTGTGTGGGATTAAGTCAGATAGTGTGACTTCCAATATTGACATCTTCTAATAAACACGGGATGTATGAATGCACTTCTTTTGCAAAGGTCAAGGTTACAAGTTCCTCGTAAAATCAAGTACATAAACTTACTGGCTTTGTTTCTACTTTGAATGTACCACCTTTGATTTTAAGTATATCATAACAAATGACGACAATATTCGTTCCTACTCTGGTGTCCTGTTGGATGATCTTTATTGTCTTCACTGCAGCCCAACTTGATTCTTAGCAATATGTAAACCAAAACAGCACTTTTAAAATTTGTTTCAATTTAATTGGTTCAAAGATGTTCTGAGGTGGATCTTGCAAGCTGCACTTCATCCATAAAGCTGCTAGCCCTCGAAACAGCTTTCTTCAACATTTACTCTTTGTCTTTCTGTATCTTAGAGGCTTTCAGCTTATTCTCAGTACTTTTTTAGTAAGGCTATTACTTCATGCAAGGTTTTGAATTTTATACATGTGTACACACAGATAAACATTAAAAATGTGTGTATGTACACACATGTATACAGCACATATGTGTGTCTTGGTATGCAGGGATCTTAGTATTTTCACTGAAATGTTCAGCTTCTCCCTCTTTGAGTTCCAGAATTTTGTTACTTAGTTTGTTTTCTTTTAATTTTAAAATTAACAATATTTCTATTCCTGCACACAGTAGAACTTTCTACCTGTAAGAAAGGTAGAATGTGGAAGCTTCTGTATTCTGTCACATTGCTTACATTCCTTGTAGGTGACTAATTTTATCTTCATATTTCTAATAATTTTCAGGTTTTCTGAAGCTACAAAAGATAACGAGCATAAACGTTCTCTTACCAAGACTCCATCTAGAATGTCTCCAGACTTGCAGATCTGCACACCTGATAGCCAAAAGAGCTGCAAACTAATTAACCAGAAAAACAGCAAGGGAAATGAAGGAAGTAATGATCTGAGTGTGTCAAAAGGTAAAATGGATGGCAGATATTTGGCTCTTTCAGGTCAATACTTCTGTCTTATTGTATTCATTTTTTTATAACCTAATGTCATGTAGACCCAGGTTTTAATTTAATTTTCTAATTTTTTTACTGATTCTTTAGAAGCATTAGTGGTTCTCTGTTTCCTTTGGCTTCCAGTGTTTTCACTAAAATGGTTCGGTGCCAAGACTTAAATATATGACACCTGGCTACCTACAGAAAAGCCTAATATAGGATGTAGGGAATAAAAATAGTTCTTAGACCCTTAGGGACTAGATAGCAAAAGATTCAAGTAATCGGTACAGGGAGATCCTGTCTGTGGTGACAGGAGTTCCTGATGCCTTCTCAGAGGTCTTGTTCTCCTTGCGGGATTGGCAGGCACCAGGCTTCTAGCTGTGTTTTAGGATAACCTTTGTTATTATCAGCCTCAGCAACCCTGATGAACATGGAAAATAAAGGTCTATAAGAAAAAGCAGAACTCTTTTGGTTACTAATGTTCTCTGCACCAGCACAGCTCTGCTATCTAACCACTGATGTCCTGGCATCACAGGTATGTTAGCACCAGTCAAGGGACCTGTTAGGTTAGCGAGAAAGAAAAGTTCCACTCCTGATCTGGAGCTCGTATGTTCTGGAAGAATGCTTCTTTTCTTACATGAAAATCCACTTGGCTCAAAATAAGCATGACTAGAAAACAGTTTGCTCTGAAGGACTAGAACAATGCATGGAGGTCTATATGCTCTTCTATAGCATAATCAGAGGGGAAGGGCTAATACTCTATAGCTCTTGTGCTCTCCAGATCTGAAAGCTCCCTATCTCGAAGTGAGCTGTATTTGTGCAATTCTGTCTTTAAGGGGTAGCAGACAGTAGCATTTATTGGCAGTAGCGTTTATTTACTTTATAATTGTAAGGTGGTCTTCACTGGCACTTTCCAACTTGCTACATACAGTGAAGTTCTTGCTACTATAATGACAATATCTTGATGCCTTTTGTAGTTATCACCCCCTTCAAGTTTGCAGCTCACTCTGCAGAGCCGACAAGCACAAAGAAGACATTTGATCTCAAAGCAAGTCTCTCCAGGCCACTTCCATACCAGCCACATAAAGGTACTGTCGTTCTGTGTAGCTTGTGTTGGTCATGCCCCTTATAGTCAACTGCTCATAAAGGTGTTAAATAACAGGATATAGCAAAGTTTTCAGTCTCTTTACCTGTCCCTTTCCCTTCCTCTCTGGATTCCCACAGTCTGTGGACTGATGTGTAATGTCCATGAAATATATGCTTTAAGAGTCTCCCTACTGAAGAATAAGTCTTTATGACCAAAAGCCCATAAATACAAGAATAAACATTTTTGTATTTGACTGAGTAGGTCTATGCACAGGGAATGAGAAAGCCTCTTTTAAAAATGAGGCTTTTTTTAAAAAATGCACTTTTGTGGGAGAAGCTGAACTTTGTGTGTTGAGTGTTACTTGTAAGTAACCTGTTACAACTTATAGAAAAATTACCTGTAAGGAATGGGCTGGAGAAACTGATAATATAACTGAAGAGGAATTTCATCTTAAACTCAACCAGCAAAAAATAGGCTAGCTAGTATAAAATGAACGGTGAGAAGTTAAGCACACAATTACTAAAATAGTAATGCAATTGTCTCTCTTTTTGCCCCTAAATGGTAGGAAGACTAAAACCTTGGGGAGAATTTAAAGAAAATACTGTCCTCAAGAAGTCTGTCAGTAGCAACATCTCTTCACGTAAGAAAGATTACAAACAGCCGCATCTCCAGACAAGGTTAGTGCACCACTAGCTTTTTATGAATAGTGTTATTTAAAGTAATACTAGGACTTGTTTTTCCTTTTAGGATTTAAATATGGAGTTGAGGAAAGAAGACTTTTAATATAAGTGATTTTTGCCTAAAATCCTCTGTTTAGACTCTCACCTTGGAAGAAGCTGTGAATATTGACATATCGTTACCTTAAATGTTAGACCCATATGTCTAAGCAGAAGTATTTGCCTGAATGTTTGGATTCAGTCTAACATTGAATTGTTTTCTCTGCCCATCGCAAATGCTGCACACTGGTTAAACAGATGTTAGGCCTTGGTCAGCTTCAGATTCCTTTGTTTTCTTGTGCATCTACCTTTAATATAACTTGACACGGTCTCTCTCTTTTGTTTTTCCCCTTCAGGGAAGAAAGACGTGAGAAACATGAGCAAGAGAGAAAAATGAAAAAGGCTCAGGCTCTCAGAAACCGTAGAGGACTATCTGTGGGTTAGGAGGAGTAAGAAATATCTAAGAAATCACTGTAAATATTGTTACTGTCATGTAAATATTTGTGCTGTCTGTGTATGGTTTAGGTTGCTGTTAGCAAGCGGAATCCAGAGAGCATTGGGTGAGACCATAAAACACATCTGAGTGTAATGTTTTAGTTATCAGCTTCAAAGAGATGCTAAACTTTTATGAGCTTAAAACTATCTTGAGTTCGCTAATGATATTTGCATTTAACTTATTTAACAAAAAGATGCTAAAGCAGAAAATGTAAGGAAAAAAGATGCTCAAGAAACCTCAGTGCAACTTAGGCCAGATTTCCCCACCAGAAAGCATTTGCTGACCACTAGAATGCATGCTTTGGACAAGCAGCTTCAAAATGTCCCACTGATATACTCCAAGACAGGAGTTGGAGATGTCTCCTTCCCCTGTTCTCCAGATCAGTCCCTAAGTTACATAACAGAGCAATTATTCAGCATTTCCAATTGCATGCCTAGGGATTAGTAGGGAATTTTCAAGAGAAGAAAAAATATTCAAGCTCTCTGGAAAACTAGAAGCTCAGAGTGTTAACATAGTTGTAAAATATCTTATTTAAAAAAAACAGCTGAAAAGTAGCTTTACAAACTACCAATTGGATGCTTTGAACAGTTAAGTTCATTTTGTTCCTTTCTATGGTAAATAGATGTCAAAATTCTGCTTTTAATGTCTGTGATGCTTAAAAGAGTAATGTAGAGGCACATTCAATACTTTAGATGTAAAAGTTCTTGTTTTTCCTTTTAAAAAATACATAGAAAAGCTCTCTGGATTTATTATGGATGGAACTGGAAAGGTAGTTTAAGCTCAGCAAGTAATTTGTTCAGTGTACTTTGTGTCCTATAAAATATGCTGAAATGTCAAGAACAAGCTATTTTTTTGTTATAAACTTAGTACGAGGGAAAATAAATATTTTGTATATACCTTGTTTAGCACTGGTTGTATGGCCTCATGTACTACGTAAAACCACCTTTGTAGTGTAGCACTAGTTTTGTTCACACATGTATTTACTACTCAGTGTCTTGTCATGAGTTTGCCTTACCCATTAGCCTGCCTGCCACTTCAGGAAAGTGTTCTGCTATCTTTAGAAATTATAACTGTCACCTCTCTTCTGCACTTCAGTTGTGTAATTCTGTGCAAGGGGAAAATGATAGCACAAGACACTGCTCCAGCTTGCTTTTTTGTGGCATCTTCCATATAAAATATAGGTACACTTAATACTTGTAACAAACACACAAGGTCACCCCCGTGGAGTCAGTGCTTTGATTAGATTAGTTTGTGACAGCTGAAATGAAACCACTCAGCACATCTTCTTTAAAGTGCTTCTCAAATTACAAAAAAAAACAGACTTCTCCTAAAAAGGGAGGTTTTGAGTTTCTCTGCCACTGGCTGAGGCTGTTACTTCTTAGAACACAGCAGAGTGAAGCTAGTTGCACACATCAGAAGTGTTTGATCTGACCTGCCTCGTAATGGTGCTAATTAAGCTGAGCTGTGCCTGCTTAGGGAGCAGGCACTAACAGGGGTTTCCTTTTGGGAGATTACTTCATGTCAACAACATTAGCATCAACAGCTCTAAACTAAAAGCCAAGCTCCCTGCACAGCTACTGTTTCAATGTTGGCAGTAGCAGCTTTTTCTTTTTTCAGTTACTCAGAGGAGCTAAAGGTTGAAATGCTTCTTCCACTTCTGGTGCTCCTCTGAAAATTTCAGTGGCTGAGTCACACTGAAGCACTGTTCCCCAGAGTATTAATTCTCATACTCTTCCCAGTTTAAAAAGTAGTAGATATATATGTCTTACAAGCTGTATAATGTAAAAAAGGAAGCTGTTGTACAAAAAAGAACTACAACAAGCTCACAAAACACTTTTATTTCTATAGAGGTCAGGACAGGAGCCAAAACTTACCCAGTCAACAGTTAGTGTTTTGTAAGTACGAATGCATCTCAAGTCTCCTCAGGTCCTGTTCCAGTCCATGTATGCACAGGATCCCTGGGATTCTGTATCTGGCAGCTCAAAGATGCCAAGTGTCACTGTAGTTCAATTACTTCAGTCAACACTTCATGCACGTATCTCTTCACTGTTTACTTAGAATCTTCATGTTGATACCACGCTTTACAAAGTGTTTTATAAAAATGAACCAAGCATCTGAAGACTGTCCCAAAGGACACCAGCCCAACCTAAGCTGGAGGATTCTTTTCATATGTTTCATAGGCAAATTCTTCTGTATGAGCTCTGTCGTTTAGCAGACCAATAAAATCAATCTCCAGCTGGAATGGACCATCTACTTTATCTCCAATTGTGAATCCAAGGGTACTAACCTAATTAAAAGATAGCTACATTAGAGGAGTATAATATTAAAATCAACCACAACCCTATCTACCACTGGGGTGTTTTGCAAACAATTCATGGCCAACTTCTTTAAACAGTGGGTTTTGAAGTGCAGCATTATTTCACTACCACATTTTCAATACAGTGGGAAATTACTTTGTCTTTCAACCACTGTGTTGAACCCTGTCTTAAAAATAAACTGAGCCTAAAGTAACACTTCAATTTTTATCCTTCAAGTTTTGCATCATGCCAGTTTCATCCTGACTGAGTGTACAAAATCTGTTACAATTCTTCCATTAACAGGAAACACAAACAATGTAATTAAAGGTGGACAGGAACTTCCATTCTAGATCAAATCATATGCATGCTCTCACATGACAGTGCACCAAAAGAGACTAGCTCCCTAATTTTCTCCCTCACCACTATTCAATTTTTTTTTAAGTCTTTTTTCTAATAAATTCCATATATACCCATGTGGCTCAGGCATGTTTCATGTTAGCCTGTGGCTTGCCTGAAAGTGCTCTCAGCTCTCACATGTCACCAGTCACCTCTCAAGAGACTCCAGTGCTAGCAGATCTCACACCACCTACTAAACTACCTGCCCCAAAGCCCCACCAGAAGTGCAGGACTGAGCCATACCCATGATTTCAAGGACTGCTGTACATGCAGAAGAATAATGCCTAGGATGTGTCAGATAAAGTTGGATAGTTGAAGGCTGAGGCTAAATGTATATTGCAAATGCATGCTAAACAACAAAGCTGAAGTAACTCGATGCATTGACATTTCTCTCAGATCATTCCAGTGTTTCAAACACTGTCCCCCAGAAGCCAGCTCTACAATCAGCCCCCTGGCTTGTGGAGCCTGAAGAGTTTTCAAAGCTCCCTCTTTCTGGTGCATATTGTTACAGGTGACAATGGGAGTCACTAAACTCTGCTCTGAGGAATCTTCCTTTGCAAGCCCTAGATACATATTCTATGTCCTGCCTTTTTATTCCTGTTTAACAATGCCATTCCTGGGAAAATATGTAGTAGTACCATGAGGGACCAAAACATTGCATCTTTAATTGTCTTCACACCACTTCCCCTATTTTTAGGTTTCTTTAAATTACTTTTGTAAAATTACACTTCACATTACGTGCAAGTGTCTCGTTCTTACTGCAAAATACTAAGCATAAGATAACAAGGAATGAAAACTAAGTGGAGGATGCTTAGATCAAGTCCTGTTTTGTCCCTTAAGCTCCTGATATTTTTAAACACCCCATATATAACTTTGTTTTCATTTACTATGTTGGATGACTTATATTCCAAATCCTGATAAATTTTTCATTATTTGTATTAAACAGGCTTTTTAAAGAACTTTGTTTCATAAAGCGTATTTTTTTCTTGTAGTTGATCCAGCTTCTTCATATCATTCATACTCACTTCCTACAGTCTCAACTTCTGTTTTAAAACAGGGTGGTTTCATGCTGCCAATCACTGAATATCACTCGGAGGATACAGTGTATCCTCAGCAAGTTTGCTGATGACACAAAGCTGGGAGGATTGGCTGATACACCTGAAGGCTGTGCAGCCATTCAGCGAGATCTAGACAGGTTGGAGAGCTGGGCAGAGAGGAACCTAGTGAGATTCAACAAGAATAAGTGTAGAGTCCTGCACCTGGGGAGAAAAAACACCATGCACCGATATAGATTAGGGGTTGACCTGCTAGAAAGCAGCCCCATGGAGAAGGACCTTGGGGTCCTGGTGGACAACCAGTTATCCATGGGACAGCAATGTGCCCTTGTGGCCCAGAGAGCCAGTAGTATCTTGGGATGTATTAAGAACAGTGTGGCCAGCGCGTCAAGGGAGGTTCTCCTCCCCCTTTTCTCTGCCCTGGTAAGACCACATCTGGAGTATTGTGTCCAGTTCTGGGCTCCCCAGTTCAAGAGGAATAGGGATATGCTGGAAAGAGTCCAACAGAGGGCTACAAAGATAATTAAGGGACTGGAACA
The DNA here is from genome assembly GCF_020740795.1 of Apus apus. NCBI lineage: Eukaryota > Metazoa > Chordata > Aves > Apodiformes > Apodidae > Apus > Apus apus. Next base: position 26,416,498 of record NC_067286.1, read on the forward strand.
TCTGTCATATGAGGAGAGGCTAAGAGACCTGGGGCTGTTTAGTCTGGAGAAAAGAAGACAGAGAGGGACCTTATTAATATCTACAAATATCTGAAGGGTGGATGTCAAGAATGGGCCAGTCTCTTAATTGGTGCCCTGTGATAAGACGAGGGGAAACTGCACGAAGTTATAACACAGGAAGCTCCACCTCAACATGAGGAAAAACTTCTTTACAGTGAGGGTGATGGAGCCCTGGAACAGGCTGCCCAGAGAGGTTGTGAAGTCTCCTCTGGAGACTTTCAAGACCTGGATGTGTTCCTGTGTGATCTGCTCTGGGTGTGCCTGCTGCAGCAGGGGAGCTGGACTCGATGATTTTCAGAGTTCCCCTCCAACTCCTATAATTCCATGATTTGCCCTCAAATTTTTCCTAATTTAGGTCTTTTTGTTTGTTGTTGATGTTTTTTTTTTCATTAAAGCAATTAGAAATGGAAAGAAACATTTCAGGTGACCAACACTGATTCAAGTAAAAGGCCCTTTATTTTCTCCCTATATAACATTGTTTTCCTTTTGGTAGTCACTGGGTATTACACTGCCCTCAATTGCATATAGGACAGTCACTGAAAGTTAAAAAAAAAAAAAAAAACATGGAAAGATTTTTTCCAACATGTTTCTTCCTGTGAATTATTCTATCCTTTTGCAGAAATAAAAATTACTAATTTACTTAATAGTTACACTAGAAAGCCTGAACAAAAAGAAGCCTACAGAAACACCAGCTAACAGCTCACGATCAAGGTCAGTGATACAGTATATCCTCAAATAAAATCTCATTATATGATATTCCTTAGTCTTCTGTCAGGGAGAAAGTTTATGAAACCTACTTTTATTTTTTTTTTGCAGTACTGTGCCAACCAGCTCTTTAGATTTTAGTCACTTCGATCATTCTTCAAAAAAAAAAAAAAGTTTTTGAAAAGCCAAGTAAGTTGTGAGTTGTTTCTGTGTTATCTAGATCTCTTGTAATATTTTGGAGCTACTCTGAAGTAAACTGATACCACTATCACTAAGTGAGATAATTTAAATACAAAGGCAAGCACACAAGAATAAGTACCTTATAAAAAAAAAAAAGAGGACCTTCAATTTCAAATTCAGAAACTTTAAAGGGTTTGTAAATTATCTACATCATGACAATACAGTCTTAAAGGACCTTTCAGATAGGTAAAGCCTTAGGAAAACTTGCCTTGTCTAACCAGATGGGATGCTGGCTATCCTGGACTCTTCCCCGACTGGACAGGAAGAACTTGGAGAATGGAATCTGACAGAAACAAAACCAAAACCAAACCAGACTTCAGTGTTACTACTACACAAAAGCTTAAACAAAACAAAACATGTGCTTTAGTAAATGAAAGAACACTGATACATCTGGTACCAGCACTAGGTTGGGTACACAGAACTGGCACAGAGAAATGATCCACATCCAATCCCATGAACCACTTGCAGGCAGCTCCAGCCCCACACTGTTCTGTGGTGGCCACGTGTCGCCATCATGCAGGGGCATTGCCCTGTTAGGACACACCAAGAGGCTGCAGCTCGGAAGGTGGCTGTTTACATGGAGAATATCTCCTTCCAATAACATGTCAACATAAAATAGAAATCAATGAAAACTCTAGCATGCACATATATTGACAGCTCATCTGTCCCCAGGTTGTGTTTTTCATAGTGCAGCCTTCATACTGAGGCATCAATATTCTAGCAAAGCAGTTCAGAATAACGTAAAAATGACTTTGCAGTGTGAAGAAGAAAGAGGAGGGACTGTGATAAGAGAAAGGACACAGGAGGGTTGGCTGCTAGCAACGACTGGACAGTGGTATTACAAAGCACTGAGCGCCAGGGCATGAGGACACGTAAACCTCCTGAACTTTGTCATCAGCAAATTACAACTTCCCCACATTTAATCAGAAAAGAGCCAAAACTCCCACTTCTTACAAATATTATTTTGTGCCGCAGATTCAAAGGCTATAAATGACAAACCGTGCTTTGGAGTCTTTGACTGACTCCAGAGAGTCAGCAGGTTAAGTAAACGCTGTCGCAGGGTACAAATCCTACACCTGCCAATGTCCATTTGTGACAGAAATAAAATGGTTATCGTAGAGAATATTCCTGGCAGCACCTGCTAAGCTTCAATGGCTGTATCTAATACTTCAGCAACAGCTAACAGCACACATCAGGTAAACGTGGTGCATCAAATCTTTAATACAAAGTGTGCCCTCCCACAGTCCAGTGGTTTACAATTTTGGGAAGTCCCAAGCCAAAGGCATGTCTGTATGAGGATACACAGCAGAAACATGCTTGAATGAGCAGCAACAGCAACAAACCAAATGTTGAAAGAATTCCCCTTCCATAAACCTATGGCCAGGACCCTGAGACAGTCTCATTGGTTTGAAAAACTCATTAGTTCACCTTTATTTCCTCCCAGTATGGGCCTCCTCGGGTGAACATGAAGTAGTTGTAGAGGTCATCTTTGTGATGAGAGAAGTAAGGGTCTGTATAAATGTTTACCATCCAAGGTCTGCCATCACCACGGACACGTAAATACAGACTGTTGAAGTTTGACCAGTCATAATACTTCTTCCTAGCAAAAGACCCCTACAAATTAGCAAAAAAATAATTATTCCTCCTTAATAAAGGGAAACTTCCATTAGAAAGAGCAGAGAAGTACTGCTTTGACCACTGCTCTCATTATTATGCCAAATAATATCTACTGTGACATAGTGAAAACTGGGTTACTCTTTCATCATACTAACTGCTGATCCCACTGAATTTCCTTCAGCATGGTATTAGAGCTCACATATTGCAGTATTACCATTCTGAGGACTCATGCTTTAATTATAAACCACAGTCTTGTAACTATCAGAAATCAGACCTTCTTCCTAGGACCAAATTCCCTACCAGACAAGTACACAGACTATGCAGTGATGGATCAGCAGTAAGTTTAATGTAGCACAGTAAGTTTAATGTTCTGAGATCAGCACTAGATTATTCAGAGGTGATTACAAGCACTGAAGAAGTGAGATACATTATTCCCTTGCCTTTTTGATGCCTGACATAAGCACTGGATATTTTTAATGTTTTCCAGCTCTTTTTGTCATTAACTGCACTTAACTAAATGGACTGCAAGTGTGTCTAATTCTCATTTTTTTCCCCAAAGATCCCAAAGTCCCAGTATTGTGATCTGCAGACAGGTAAGAGTCTTCAGAGCTACACTGACATCACCTGGAGCAATGCAGGGGTCAGGGCTATTCTTGGCCAAAATTGCTTCAACCAAGTAAAAATTGTCACCCAAAGTTCAGAGGTTTCCCCTTTATCTTACAGCACTACTAGAGTTAGCTATCCACTGTACTTGTTGATACCCATCTGATGGGCAACAGGATGCACAGATCACCAATATATTAATACAAGGCCTGCAGCTACTTGATTTTATGGCTTTGCCAGTTTTGAGCCTTTTTACTTACATAAAGAAGAGCCTTTGGATTTACGTTTTCACCCTCTAATTTAAAACTGCATTATACACTCTGCTACTTCAGAATTAGGAGGCAAAAGTGTGGGTCACTTGTGTAAGTCAGTAGCAGCCCTGGGAATTTTAACTCAGGTGAGATTCAAACTGCTGTTCCATTCCCCTGGCTCACTGTCACCATTCTAATCAGTGTTCATCTGCCTCTCATTGGTATGTTGATTTTGCTTGCTCATATTCTCTGCTCTCCAAGTTTCTGGCCCAGAAAAGATTTTACCTGTGTACTTGTGCCAAGTTACAATCAACAGAATGGACTAAGGAGTTAAGCATTTTATACACCGAGTTACAATGTTCCCTTCCTTTCAAAGCTGCTTAAAAATAAGGAATTAAACAAGCAGTATCAACACTAAATACATCCATTTCTGTTTTGCTCAGTTCTGAGCTATCAAAGATTTGTCTTGCCTTCTATGATTTACAGTAGGAGTCAGACCTTTAAAAAGCACATTTCAAAGCATTACTTTTTGTTCTTGTGAGGAAAAAGATGAGCTCATTCATCTAAACCAAATTTGATGAGTAGGCCAAGTTAAACCCCAGAAAGTTTTTCCTTATGACTCATTCAATTAACTTCAAGTTTAGAGAGACATCGATTTTAATCATACCAGTTTTGGATATAAAGGTTCATTACAGATCCTTCATGACTGTCTTAATGTGTGGATGTCCTGTTGTAGAAAAGTAAACGTGTTATTCCTTTTCTAAGAAAGGAAAACAAAATCCAAGTAGTCTAATTTCCTTTCAGGTCAAAGGACACAGTAGCAATTACACCTGTGAAGGAATATCTAATACTGCTGGAAGTGATCAGTCACAATTGCAGTCAAACAACGGTTCACTTGTTGTTACCAGGATTACCCAAAAATGCTCTCAAATCAAATAACTGAAGCTATGCAAACATGGATCTGTACTTACCCTTAGTGGTTTGGATCTCATACTACAATATCCACTGTATTTGGTTTCCCCATCACGAGGTACTTCCGTATTGAGGGTTCCATATAGCATGGCAGCCTGGTTATTCCTACCCAATTTGAGGTAAACTTCACTTTTTCCTCCAATCTCTACATCAGAGGAAATAACCCATTTATTTAAGTCTTCTTGGCTCCGAAACTCCCACAACACCTTTGTCTGTTCCAACAGGTAATGACTGAGTGGATGGCCTCCAGGTCCTACTAAGTAGTCTTCAGTCTCCTTCTTCAGCATGCTTAGCTGAGTCTTTAAGACATCAATGCTCTTCTTAAAACTTAAATCAATATTTTGCCAAGATGTTTTTTTCTCAGGCTGTGTCCCTGGCCTTCTGTAGCTGCTATACAATTTTGACATGGAGCTGCTGAGGAGAGGTCCAAGAAAGGGATGCAAAACCTTGTGCCTGCAGCATCTGCCATGTAAATAAGCACTGTTCAGCAAGGCAGTCATTAAAGCCATGTTGGTAAATGTGGAGAATTCACTTCCAGTGAGGCAATTCAAAAGGTTTGCAATTAATTTAACAACCAAGCTAGTAAAGAGCTATCTTACTTTTGTTAATGTCCACCTTTAATGAAAAAGAGAAAAGATAAATAAATAAATAAATACAGGATGCTCATAGAACTGTTTCATCTTTAAACCAGATATTAATTAGAAATCTAAGCCACTGGAAAAAGGAATAAAAAATATGTTCACAGCAGGTAGACCCTGCTGCTCTATGGACCAGAATGACAGATATGGTGCTTCTTCCATAAGTCATCCAGTCCCTTGACCCCTCAACGTATCTGTATTTACAATTCCAGGGAGTTTGCAAAGACCAAATAATTTAATATGGAAGACTGCAATTCAATAGGCTATTTTATAAAGCTTTGAAAAAAATCTGAAAATCTCTTTGCTTCTCTCTGCATCAGTGCTGGTAAGAACAGTTAGCTATGTTATTAGTCTCTAACTCATAAAGGAGAGCTGTAACATTCAATGCTCTGTACAGAGGTTATTATCTCTGACTCATAGGATTAGTCAGACTAGTTGCCTCGTTTTGGGGTTTTGTTTTTGTGTTGCTTGTTTGTTTTTTTGGCAGCAGAATAAATCCTAAAACTATTTCAAATCAGTTCACCTTCTCTGGGCTTTTAAGAAGGAAGTCAGTCAAAATGGATTACAGAAATGGCATACTGGACCATTTAGCTTATTCAATCCCCCTAAGAATTTTTAAACTAAAAACTAGTCTTCCCTCTGCCCCTTTCACCCACAAGATCTTCCGAGCTTGGAAGCCCCACATAATTCCCTGCTGCAAGCTACCATTTAACATTAGTGGGAAGATCCTTTCTTTTTCCGTGTTTGAAATGCCTTCTTTCTCTTGCAAGACGAGACAACATGCAGAAGCTTGCTTTACACAGCCTAACACCTTATTGGGAAACTAGTCTGGATATTTAAACAGCTGCATTGTCAGAACTTGCAAACCATCTTAGGGTGGTCTGTTACCCAAACACAATACATCTAAGAAAGCACTAAAGCCGTATATTAGCAAACACTGCCAAAAGACTTGTGGTGAGCCACAAACCGTCCTTCACTCACGGTAAAATTCAGTACTGTTATACACCTCACGATTAAGCTGTGCACCGGGAACTTACAACCCCTGAAGTAACTCAGGCTGTCTCTGTCGCGCACCCAGCACAAGACGGGCAGCAAGCTCCTACAAGAGGTGCCCCTGCCCCTTGGGAAGGAGGGGAAGCACACGCCATCAGAGCAACCAGACCTGCCCAGGGATCCGGGACCAGCCCGAAGCACAGCCAGAGGAAAAGCACAGAGCAGCTGCGGTCCGGGGAGCCCCGCCCAGCGCAGGCTCATCCCTGTCTCCCCTGCGCACCCAGAAAACGGGAAACGTTAATAAACGGCACTTGTGCCCGACCCCGGTCCCTGCGCCACGGTTTCTCAGCGCGCGGACCCAGCGCCAGCACCGCTCACCGCCCGGGGGCTACGAAACCCGGGCTTCCCGCGCCGGCCCCGCACCGCTCCCCCCCCGCACGGCGAGCTGCCCCGCGGCCCGGGCACCGCGCCCGGCCCCCGCCCGCCCTCCCCGAGCCCGAAGGGACGCGGCGAGGCCGGGACGCGGCGACGGGCTCCGCAAGAGCAGCCGCCTCGGCACCCCCGCCTCACCTCACCGCCCCCTCGCCGCCTCACCTCCGCCCCGCCGGCGGGTCCCGCGGCTCCCGGCCCGGCAGGGAACACGCACCGCGCCGCTCGGGTTCCGGGTAACCAGCCTCTCCCGCCTCCTCCCACGGCCAGACGCTCCCGGCCCGCCGCGAGCGCGGGGAGGCCGCTGCCCGGCGCCGAGCTGCCGGCTGGCAAGAGCCTCGGCGCTCGGGGAGGAGCTGGAGCGGGAGGAGAGGCCCGTCCGTGAGCAGCACGCAGGCGGGGCAGGCAGAATCGACGCTAATGAGCGCCAGCAGGCCGCCTCCCGCGCGGGGCCGCCAGCCGGGAGAGGAGAGCGGCGAGAAGCGGGCGGCCCGTTCCCAGGCCCGTTCCGGGGCCCCTTCCTCCTCCTCCTCCTCCTCCTCCCGCGGCCGCTCCCCCCGCCCCCGCCCGCCGCGGCGCGGTGCGCATGCGCGGTGCCCTTTGTGTCCCGGTCGGGCGGGCGGCGCGGGGCAGGCCGGGCCGCTGGGAGCGCCGCGCCGCCGCCGCGGCGGGGAAGGGGGAGGGAGCAGCCGGCTCCGCCATGGTGAAGAAGCGGAAAGGCCGCGTCCTTATCGACTCCGATACTGAGGATAGCGGTAGCGAGGAGAACCTAGATCAGGTGCGCGGGGAGCCCCGGCCTAGACGCGGGGCCTGGGATCTCCGGCCCGCGTTAGGGCTTCGGTGCCGCCATCCCTCCCTCGTCCCCTGGCTCCCGCCCGGTGGCCGCGCGCCGCCCTCCCTCCCTCAGCCCGCGGGGAGCCCCCGCCGCCTCCGCCGAGAGAGCCCGCTCCCCTGCGGCGGGTCCCCGGCCCGCCCCGGGCAGGCGGCCCGCGGGGGCGGGTTTCGGGGGCTCTTCGCAGCGGGCCCGGTGCTGCCGGAGGGGCGATGCAGCGGGGCGGTTTGGCCCGGAGCAGGGAGAGACGGGGCCCGGCTGCCGGCCGTCGTCACCCCTCGGCTGGCGGGTGAAGAGGCCCAAAGGGCTGGGCAACTTTTGTGCCTTTTTTTTACGCCGCTTTTGCACGCCAGGAGAGGTGCTCGGGAGAGCAGCGTGTCAGGTCCCTGCCTCCCGCTGCCCCGGCGAGCCCCGTGGGGCAGGCGGACCCCAGGGCTGGCGCTCATGCCTGTTGGATGCTCCCAGCTCAGCCAGCTCAGCCACTGAGCCGGGGGAGCTCCGCTGGTGGGAAGCGGCGTGGAGTTAGGAGCCTGTAGCTATAACCAGGGGAAGTATTTATTTGTCATGAGGACATCTAGGATTGAAAGTGCGATGTCTGGTGGCATTTTGACTGTCAGGGCTGCAAAGGGGGCGTCTCCCCTTTCCGAAGGGGGCTGCTTCCAAAGACTGGGCTTTCGGTGTAGTAGGTGTTTATGATGTGATTCAAGTGGTAAATAAAAGACGTGAAGTGTGTTACAGTATGTATGGCGGTGCTTGTTCTGAGGAGAAGTTTGGCTTGTTAAATGTGCTGAAGCCTACATCTTTGATGTAATTTGTGTTCCGGACCTTAAGGATTTTTAATATAGAAGCTGTTGCTACGTTGCAATAAAAAGCCTTCCCAAACACTCAAAACAGTTTTGCAGCTTGGAGCTTCAGAAAAATCAAATCAGAGCCTATGTTAGACAAGTGCACTGGAGCAGAGCATGCCCTTATGTTGATCTTGAATGCCTCTAGAGTCTTCAGAGCTGCCAACATCTCACCACAGTAGTTTGTAGTTTCCTCAGAGCTTGAAAGTAGAAGCAGAGTTGGACTAGCTCTAGCATAGATCAGGCAACCAGAGTGATGGTGGTAGGAATAATCACATGGTTCTGCATTTGTTCCATTGTTCACTGAAAGCATCATTTGCAGCTGTACCCGAGTAGTAGGTGTTTCATTCTCCACTGAGCTCTTTCTATAACCTGTAAAAGCAGGGATATTTATGTGCAGGGGTGAAGATTATGGTTGCAGGGAAGCAATGCTTTTGTGGCATGGTTTAAGGATGAGAGTATACTGAGTATGGCCCCTCTGTAGGTTAAATGTTTTACAGCTTTCCTCAGTGATCTAGGCTTGGTGAATCAAAGGAGTAGGAGCATTTCTAATGTGGTACCTTGGAAAACAGAATAAGGGTAGAAAGGAAGAAGGAGAATTGCTTGGAATAGAAGTAATGGTAGATATGTGAAGATATTTGCAGGAGTAAGCTGGGTTGAAGGACTACCTAGAGACAGCTGGGAGAGAGACGTTCTGGAAAAGATTGTAGAAAACGTCAAGAACTTTGTACAAATGTGCTCTGTTGATGTTGCTTGTCTTCTTCAGAGAGAGGTTTGTAACATTCCATTACTAATGGAAGGTTTCTTTGTTGGTAAGTAGCCTAGGCCTTCAGTTTCTGCAGTGTTTATGTTCACATTTGAGTTACTGGATTTTAATCCATGTGCTGTGGAGATAATCTTTCCAGTTGTGAAACTTAACGCAAACCAATCTAGTACTGGCTTCCCAAGACTGCACAAGTTGGTGTGACTGTATGTCTTCTCACACCTACAGTTCATCAACCCCCGAGCAATGCTTTTAAGAGTAAATTATGTGTCATGGACTACAAAGAGAGTAATGCAGCTTCAGAAATACTTTATACTACTGCTTCTGTCATCTGAACAAGCTACAAACAGCAAATTATGAGATTATTTGAGAGCCATTTAATTCTTTGTGCTGGTGTGTATTATGCTGGCTTTCAAGGAGAACATCTCTACTTAGTTTCACAGACTTTGACCTTAATGCTTCTGTCCAAAGCTTTAAGTGCATTCTATGGTATATAGGGACAATGAAAAGGAGTTGGACATCTGAATAAATATTATCAGTCATAACTGTGGTGTTGCCTAAGATTTCCCTTTTAAAATCTATTACTGCAAACATGTCTCTTCTTTGGAAGAAGGAGCTGCTCTCTAGTGGTATTTGGCTTATCAGGTGAAAGCTGCACAATGAAGTTAAGGTGTTTTTGAATTATTACCCAGTTCAAATAAAACAGACATGGATGTGACTCGGAAAGTAATTTGTCTTAGGTTGTTTATACCAAGAAAGTAATGGTAGTGGTGTTTACTGCTTATTGCTTGTTATCCTCAAAATCCTTTTGTAGCATCCAATTGCATTAAAATTGTGTGTGTCTATGTACATTTTTAGGGAACATAAGGAGACCCTGTTCCTTAGTCAGTGGGGATAATAAGTTTACTGGGATGTTCTCAAATATCACAGAGGGTGCGTATGCGTGGACCTGGATTGGTGAAACTAATTATGGCATTTTAAAATAAACCTGTGTTTTTTTCATACCAGGAACTCTTGTCATTGGCCAAACGGAAACGCAGTGACTCTGAAGAAAAGGAGCCACCTCTAAGCAAACCTACAGCATCTTCAGACTCTGAGACATCAGACAGTGATGATGAGGTGAGTTTGTAGTTTTATCAGTTAACTTACTATGCGTTGTCTGATTGTACCTAAGCAGTGAAAGTGTATTTATCATACATTAGGTGTAGCCTGCTGATTTCATAAAGTGGGACTGGTCATCAGTGGAACTGGTGGAGACCCATTAGGCCCAGAGGATGTGTACTCAGACATACTTTTTTTTTTTTTCCTTTGTAATTAGTATGCTTTGAATTGTAACTGTGTACAAAATAGTCTGAATGCCTATAGAAATATTACTGCCTGTTTAAACCCATGTTCGTATGGTCTGAATGGTCTGGTGATCTTCCTGCTTAAAGCTAGTGTTTTTCCTGTGTGATGCTTGTTGTTGAAGTAGCACTGAAGCTGGTTTATAAAGCTGGACTCTTGAATTCAAGGGAGAGGTTTTCAGCTTTAGGAGATTTTCCTTCCTCAGAGAGAAAATGCGTCAAGGCAGGTACAATTAAGAGGTGGTGAAACTGTTGTATTTAGTTGCTTTGATTCTCCGTAGCTTGTCTGGAGATTTGAACATGCAACAGTATGTATTTTTTATTGGTATTTTTTCAGAAAGTGCGACAAGGAAGGGTTTTAAGGTTTTGACAATTCCTCATATAGCAGTGCTTACTTGTTAGAACTGTTTTTATTATTTGCTCTTGGTACTGCATTCTAGAGCTCGTTAGAATTTTTTGCTTCCAGCTATATATGAAAATTGAAATAGACTGGCAAACAGGTCATACAGGTACTTGAATAAAGCCACTTTCTTGAAGGCTTACAATTGTCATTTGCAAGCTCTCTGCACAGTGCAGGGAGATAGTTTATTTCATCTGTTCTTAAAAATATAACAGGGAGCTGTTGGGATTGGTTTGGTTTCTTTTTCCTGAAGCTACAGGAAGTATTATTAATTGTAACAACTTGAAGATCAATAGAGTAGGCCACTGATAAACTGCTAAATACTAACCATTTGATAGCATAGCAGAGTTTTTCCAATAAGTTTAAAGAATGTGTGAGTTAGTTCTCTTTCTGAGGCATTTTGGAAATAAATATGCTTGTAACTCTGTTTCAATCAATGCTTTTCTTAAAACAAACAAAAAAACCCAAAACAAAACAAACCCTCTTGTATCTAATGTATGCTTAAGACATAAGGAGAGAGAAAACTGTGAATGGCCTAGATACTAGGTTTGTTATTGGGTAACCACTCAGTCTGTCACTGTGTGTGTTCAGATCTGCTTGCACAGAGTTCGTTTATTCTAAGCTGTTTGGAGACCAGCTTGTCTGGAACTTCGGTGTGGAGAGCACATCAATGTTAAAGTCTTCTGTGTTTATCTTTGTAAACTGACAGAATAAATAATATGATTAACATTATTTTTTTAGCTCGTGTCAGTAAAAATAGGGTCTACCCTTCCATTGTATGTAGAATGTGACAATGTATCTCTTCGCGAATTTGCATAGACCTTGCAGATGCAGTAGTATCTCTCTTGCACCGTGTGCATTTGATACTCTTTCTAATCTGTGTATCATTTCTAATTGACTCTCTGTTCTTTCTGACCTCCATGCAGCAAGAGGAAAAGATTTAGAGAAGAGGTAATTAGGACACTTGCTTCTATTCCTGTGCCTGAAATATGCATTCTGAACTGCTGCTTGTCACAGCAGGATGAGACAGGCTGGGTTATGACAGTTCTGCTTCTGCCAGTCACTCAGTTGTGTGTGTCCTTAGGCTTGACTCTGCTACTCCTGCTGAACAACTTTGGTTTTAATCAGTGTTCTTGTGATTGGTTTGAAGTTTGCTCAGCCGTGGGGAATGGGAGAGGGGGTCTAAAAGTTGAAATTGTCTTACTGGACTTCTTCAAGATTCGGACCTTGAGGCAAAAGCATGGGAATTGTTGCTGTGGTCAAATGTGCTTGATCATAACGCATTTGCTTCCACACAGGTTTGGTAGCGTGCGCATCCTTTGTGGTTCCTGGCAAGCACTAAACATTCCAGGATTGTCTCTATGTTGCATGTACCAGAAAGGAGACTAAATCTCTGCTTCAGAGGCTAATGCTGCCTTAAGCGTTTTTCACAGGAAGGAAAGTTTGTGGGGCATGGGGGAGAGAAAGTGTTTTTCGGAATTGTAGAATAACAGCATGGAGAAATCGTGCCACATCTATACAATGGTGCCCAAAGGATTTCAGTTGAACTTTAATGTCATATTTTGTGTTTCTTGTTGAAAATGTGCTTCTGTGAAAACTCTTAGCCACATGAGTTGTTGACAGTGCAGATGCTGGGTTCTGTAACACTTTGAGGACCTCTGTGGTCTGAACCAAATTATCCAGCCAGAGGACTGAAGGTGAGTTGCAGGCAATGAAATAGAAGGGATGCTCTGAATTATCTTCTGGTGGGTCTGTGGAATATGCGTGACTAAATTAACTACGAACTTTTATTCAGAGAACTGATAAACACAGTGACTGCAGGGCTTTTCAGTATGTGCTACCTTCACAGAGAGATCTACTAACCTGGGTGCAGATGTGGAGGTAGTCAGTTCCTTTATCTGTGGAACAACATGTGGTCATGAATACTCAAGAGCTCACCATCCCAAACTGTTGTCAGCCTGCTGCACATAACCAGTGTGGTATTAGCCAAGTTACTATTTGTGCTACTGTGCTAGGGGTATATATGTCCACAAGGTACCCTTGTTGCGTATTGAAGACATTGTGTGGATGATGATCCTCAATTGCAGTAGGTTAATTCTGGGTTCTTGCTCTTTTATTCTGTCATAATTGTTTACACTTTTTCTATTGTGCGTTGAAACATGGATGACTTCTGCAACAACTTCACTAACATCAGTGTGTTTTAGACAAAAAGCTGCAGTGCTTAGGAGCTCCTTTTTATTTCTTCTGAAAGGTTTGCTTTTAGCAACGTTGGTGTAAATCTGCCTCCTGCACTCATTCTGATGTTGTGAGAGGTTTGGCTGTGCATTTTAACAGCTGTGAGGTGATAGCAGAAGATATTTCCAAGACATAATAAAAGTTACATTGTGAATGCTTGGTATTAGTCTGGAGTTTAGTGAGGAATATCTGTTCATGCCTTTATTTGCAGATGTTCAGATTCAGTAGGAAGCAGCATAGCTGAAGATCTTGTCAGGAGCTATGAGGCAGAGGAGGTGAGCAGTGGTCATGCAGCCAGTGAGGAAATCCATCCCAAATAAAAGTTGGCCTGGAAGGCTTTATGCCCTATCATGAGGAATGGGCTTGAAAGTTTGGGTCTGGTTACTGCACTGCAAGTTAGAGCACTCTAGTAAACCAGGGATTAGCAGAACACTGCATGTGTTCCTTCTGTTTTGAAGGTGTCTTTTGTACATTTGTAGAGATTACAATGCTAAATGTCTTCCTTACCTGTGTACTTTTATTTCATAGTTCTGCTTAATTAGACCTTCAAGAATGAGTGAGTTCTCCAGTTCTGCAAGGCCGTTGCCATACATTTTGTCAAGCTCAGGAAACTGGAATTTTTACATAATTAACTTTTCCTTTGTATCCAGGGAGAAGTTTTTGCTGAAAAGGTTCCAGTCATCAGGCACTGTCTAGTATCTAGATAATTCATTAAGCCAGGTGATGCTGGCTGGCTGGTGAAGATAGAGCCATGCAAGGCACTTGTTGACCAAGTACTTTGTAGCTGTTGTGAGCTCGAGCTGCTAGGCCCAGGCTTCTGAACTAAAACATTGCAGGCTTTCAAAGCCAGTACCATCCCCAAGTTTATTTTGATCATGGAGAGTGTTTTTTCCTTGGCATTTAAGATCCACCATCCTGATGTTGTCATTCAGCAGTTCTTGACATTTTTTTAACACGTGGGCCTCTCAAAGTACTTCTAGATCAACTCAACTTTTAATTCACAGGTTTAACTGAATTTGAGCCTATTATTGGTAGACTTTTTTTTTTTTCCCCCCCATAGTTACAGTTACCTTCCTGTGAGCTCCTTTGAAGGTACTTCAATAATTAGGGCAGATTAGGTGTCTGATGATATTTTGGCCCATGAAGACTTCTTTTAGCCTGTTCTTGGCAAAGCCTTTTCTGTGGCTTCAGAAGGCATTTCCTTTATTTGCTTATCTCAGTTCAGTTTTGATGTTTACACCTTGAGTCCCCTCTTTGTGTTAAAAATGGTCCTTTAAGTTTTCTAATTGCTGGGCTGTTGTCATCCTGATGGTATATGAAACATCGGAATGTCAGCTGCCCTAAAGGCAAGAAAAATAACAAAGGTTTTTTTATTAACTATTTAGTTTTAACAGTAGTGATAAAGAACATTCTCTTCCTTGTAGCTTTCGGAGTGCTGTCTCCGGAGTTCTCCCAGCTTTGAGATTCTCTCAAGACAGTAAATGCTTCCTTATTATATTGGTCCTGCCTGCTGTTGTTTTCAGACTGGCTGAAACGGCAGTTTGATGCCTTACCTGGAGGACTGCCTTTTGTTTTCCCTCTATGACTGAGAGAGAATGGGTTTTTGAAAGCTGGGCTACCGTTGTGTACCTTTGGCTCCTAAGCTGTCATGTTGTCATGGTGTGTTATTTGGCCTAGGAAGGGAACACATTGGTACGGGACCTGTTTGGCTTTGTTGTGGCTTGTAATTTGCCTTTTGCTTATAAAAACTATATCCAGGAGAGAAAGATAGGGCAAGGACAGGCTGGTAACCTTGGTTGTGCACCTCTGGTTTGATGTGGATGGGGGGAGAGGGGGAAAGGTCAAGGAAAATACTTATTTGCAAAATAAAATCTCAGTGGATAATGCATTTAGGTACTGTGTGAATAGAAGGGAAATTCTATTGCATTCTGCGTTCTCAGAACTCATTTCCCTCCTCCCCTCCCCCCCCCCCCTTTTTTTTTTTTCCTGTCTTTGGTTTCATTTAATCTCCCTGGTGGAAATATGTTCCAGGTTTGCAGAGCTATACGTGATTTTCTTTAATCATTTTGTGTAGTTGCTCTTGTAGAAGCTGACTTCTACATCTACCTGATTTCTTATGTGTTGCTTGTTGCCTTTTTGTTGTTGTTGTTATTAGCAGTCCATTCTGGGTACTATGGCTTAACTTGGAATTCTTGGGGAAAATATGCAAGCTATTAGCACTGTGAACCTTTGAAGCAAGAGAAAAAATTGAAATGCTCTTCTGGCAACTTCCTTTAAATGGACCATAAGACTCTGTTGTTTGATACAAACATTAAGCAGAAAGCCATCTTGCAGCACACTTCTGCATGGGTTTATTAACTTACTGTGTTTGGAACCATGGCAGGTTCCAGATGGTGGCCAGAGGAGGCAGCAGTGAATAGATGGTCTGTTTAAAGGAGCTGTTAATAGTCATGAAAAGTGCGTGAGAAGTGTTCACTGACTCTGCCTGACTGGATAATGGAAGAGGGAACCTAGAGAGGCTGCAGTAGAGGACAGAGTTTGGAAAATTTGGTTATTGTTTGCTGTTTGGTATGCATGAAGGTCAGGGAAACAGAGCAAACAAATGCTTCTGACTGTAGCTGTGTGCATTTGTACTTGATGTTACATGCAAACATGTTGTTGCCTTTCTGACCTCCCCTGGTGTGCTAGAGCATGAGGAAGGAGCTCAAGACTCTGGTTTGGACTGCAGGTTGCCACACAGGCTTTCCAGTATTGTCTTCCCTCCACACCCCAGCTTGCTATTGTGTTACATCTTCCTCTGCTGTAAGAAGAAACTTGAGGTTGGCTAGTCTGTCTCTGAACAATACAGAGTGGTCATTAGTGTTCAAATGACAGCCAATGGTCCCTGAGCCTGCAGAGCAATCTCTGAGCCTAAAAGAGTCTCACTCTGACTGCATCCTGGTTTTGATAATTTAGTTGTCCATCAGGCTTGCTCGAACCCTTGTCTTGTCCTGTAGTGCTATCAGGAATGACCAGGTATTCATAAGAGATGAAGGTAGCTGAATAACCACTGAAGCTCCTGAGTTGGATGAAGAAGAATTTGGCTTTGTGACAGCACTGAAACTGGGAGGTGACAACCAGTTGTGGTGACTTAAAAGATGTAGAGGTCACTTAGAACAATGAAAGCGAGATGGAGTGTAATCTCCAGAGTGAAATAGAAATGAAAGCAAGGTTTCCTAGATTATGGCAGATTTTTTTAAATTACTTTTTTGTTCAAGAGGTCGTGTTGCAGCTTTCTCCTCAGCCCCATCTTCCTGGACCCAGATTCTCTCCACAATTCAATTTATGAGTCAGAGGCTGAGAACAGTGATCTGTAACACATGTATCTACAGCTATTAAACGTTTTATTAACAACTGAAGTCCTGCTGGTTTTATCTGATCTTAACATCTTTCATCTTAGCATGACGTCTCAAGGTCTTGATATAACTGCACTGTATACTGTGGCTTTCTCTGTGGTTCTTCCTTGCTATACAGCATGCTGATGCAAGGTATAATGCAGTGTTAGAACCCTGAAAAAAGTAGCAGAGCTTGAGGAAGGAGGCAACACTGCACCCCTGCTTTGGAGGGCTGCTCTTCTCCCTAACTGTTGTGTTTTCACTGTTATGCTGCCAGTAGGGGATCTCTTGAACAAACAGCAAATAGTAATACATAGGATTCCTTAACATTGAGGTTTGAGCAGATTCAGGCAGAGTAGAAGCTTGCTCTTAACTGATTTACATGGGTATAGTTAACCAGGAATGTTATTAGGCAGCAGTATTGTAACTCTGAACAGATAAAACTTTAATGTGGAAACCTATGAAGACCTGAGTGCAAGCTCAGGCTGTTAGAAAGTCAGATGCTTTCTGTGCAGTTTCTCACCTATCCTATGGACTGCAACAGACTGAGTTACCTGCACAGGACGTGGGTCGCAATCAGAGGCTCAGCACTAGGTAGCTGTACTTTTACCACAGAAAACAAAACTTTTTCCTGGCCTTTGACAGATACTTTTGAATGCACAGCTGATGCTTAACAAAGATGATGAAGCAGGGTTTAATATGGAAGGTACAAAGCTGGGTGTGAGAGTAATCAAAACCTAGGAAGTGCTAAATGTAGTAGTAGATCAGGTAGCATCTTCTAACTACTTAGTTGAATATCACTTAGAGTATTTGAACATCAGGGTTCTCTGAAGATGGTGCCTAATCAGGCAGAAGAAGTAATCAAATTTGATTGAATGATTACTGCGTGCAGGGATGTACCTGATTCATGTCACAGGAAGGTGTGGTTGGGTGAGAAGCCTGAAGTTTCTGTGTTCATTTGAGGTCAAATCTGAAGATGTTTCATTTTCCCAGTTAGAGAAGATTGAAGTGCAAGATCTCAGTTATGCAAAGGAGTTAGGAATATAACTTTTTAGTAGGCTATATGCTTGAAAGGATGGTGATGTGCAAGAATGATGACAGTAATATACATGTATGAAGAGGTTAAATATATATATTTATTTAGAAAGAAACTGTTTTATTCCTCAGGGTCTTGTGTCTGGAGAATTTCTGGGAAAGGTTGTGAATTGAAAAATATTGTAAAGCCTTAAAATAATACACAGGCAATCCTTACTGGTTCTGTTTTGTGGCTTTGCCCAGGTAGTTGGGACAATGCAAAAAAATATGGTAAGAACTCTCACTATGGGGTAAATACTAGCTCTTCTCCTGGGACTTTGGGATTTAAAATTGTTACCCATGTGTGTGACTTGGAAAGTGCAGTCTAGGTTAATTGAGGATATAATGTTAAGAGAAAATTAAAAGTTGACATTTGGGTTTCTTTTCCTCTTGTTTTTTTTTCTGACTTCTGTGATTCTGATTTTTTTCTGACATGTGTACATAGATTCAGGTGGTAGCAGTCCTGTCTCTGAGGAAGTGTACTGTTGGTTTCTTGCAGAAAAGTACAGGTGCTGTGTACTCCTGTTAAATTTGGAAAGCCTGTTGTGTGCCTTCATGAAATCTAAAATCTCCTCTTAAAAAACCTAGGTTTGGAAACACATCTGTTGCTTCTTCTGTTTATTAGTAGTAAACTGAACCTAATCTTTACAAATGCAGTTGGACATTTGTTTGTAATTATTTTCCTAGGAAAATGTTTTCAGTGCTTCTTTTCTCCTGGTGGATATGTCAGACTCTGAAGTCTATTGTTTTTAAAAGGAATGTCTTACTAACTTGCACTGATATATGATTTTCATTTTTTTAAAAAGAAAAAAAACCAGAGCAACCACACAACATCACCACACACACCCCCAAACCCAGAAAACCTTGTAGAATGTTTTAATTTGATAGGTCTGCTACAGGCTCATTTTTCCCCCTTGTATGATTGATTTGTTGCTGTCAGGTATTGGACTATTTCTCAGTTGGTTTTACCCCAGTGATTTTGGGGCAGGGAGTGGGGGAAGAAAAAAGTGATGTTCAGGCCTCATGACCCCTTTCTTGGTTCTTTTCTTGCAGTGGACTGTGGGGGGTTCTAAAAACAAAAAAAAGGGAAAAGCGGGTAAGGCAGAGAAGAAAGGAGCCATGAAGAAACAGATGAACAAAGCTGCCTCCTCAGGCAGCTCGGATAAAGACAGCTCGGCTGAGAGCTCAGCACCTGAAGAGGGTAAGATAACACATGTTCACCTGTTTAAAGTGTAACTCCAAGTGAAGCTACCCCGTTATGCACACTGAAGAGTAACGATAAACAATTATGTTAAAGACTAACTTTAAAGAGTTTCTTTTGTGTTACTGGTAGTCTCTTAAACTTGCCATGGCTTGAAGTGTATATAACTCAGTGTAGCATTGCTGTAAGGACCCCATTGCAATTGCAACACTAAATACTGTTTCAACTGAAGAGTGTATGACATATTTCATTACTTGACTTTCTCATAGAAAATTCTTTTATTTCTTATAGCATGTCCCACTTGTAGTTTGGGTAGCATTTTCTTTTATTCCCATTGATGTATTTTCCCTTCCAAAACGTCTTGTGATGATGCAGGGAGAGGTGTATAGTCTTGTGTGTTGCAAATAGGAGCTTATCTTGCAGGCATTTTCTCTGAATTGGAATTCTTGCACATTTATACTCACATGGAAGAAGAAAAATCAATACTGTAACTTCGTCAGAATTTTTTTACATTAATATTGAGCCTGTTCCGATGCTGGGCAAACTTCCTATGTTCTTTCATGTTTTCATCATGCCTATGAAGGTTTGCAGGTAGTTAGTTGCAGTTTCAGTTGATAATAAAAAAACAAAGTTAAGTAAAATGAAGGAGCCTACAATTTTAAGTATATTAAGCAGAATGGAGACAGATGAAGCATGAAGTGGCTGAAACTGTAGATACCAGTGCATACAAATCAATGTTTTTCACATTGTAAGCTTGCAAAGCTGGAAGTTCCCAGAAATACTGAGACTGGAATGAAAGTGGAAGAAAGAATCAGTGTCTGCTTTTGTGATGTGGTGTCATGTAGTCATGTAAGTGAGAGAAGCAAAGTACTTGGACCTGGATCAAGTCTAAAGGTGGTGTTACCCAGTATTACTGGGGAGTCAGCTGTTCCTTAAGCTCATGTTTAACTGGGAGGGCTTTTTACAGTAAAGGAGTTAGCATCACGGGATTGCTAATCTTTAGGATAGTGTGCATCAACTTTGTCTTGTTGACATAGGTAATTCATAGTGTTGCAGTCTTCAAATTATGAATTTTGGTTCTTCGGGTTGCTATGATGCTGAATATTAGTGATAGTTAATAATGGCATTTGAGGTGCACACATACACACTTATAGAAAGTTATGGATGTACAGACAACTTCAGGGACATAAGCATATAGAATTCTAACCTTAAGGCCCTAACACACTAAACAAAAGGTCTAAAATTTGCTAGTTCTACTGAGAATTGTTGCTTACAACCCAGTTTGTGTTCACATGCACTGCCACTCATCGTTCTTTAGCTTGCATATCTTATGGTAATGGAGTATTTCCTCCTGGGTTTAGTTTTGTTAGATGTATGCTTTTAGTGTAGTGGAAGAGGAGTGTAAAATTCATTCTTGGTCTCCTTTGATAGCGTGCTACAATTAAGTGGTTGGGCTTTTCCCCGGTTGCATCTCACTGACTTTATTTTTTTGGCAGGAGAAGTCTCTGACTCGGAAAGCAACAGCTCGTCATCTAGCTCAGATTCAGATTCTTCATCTGAAGATGAGGAATTCCATGATGGCTATGGAGAAGACCTGATGGGAGATGAGGAAGACCGAGCTCGACTAGAACAAATGACAGAAAAGGAGAGAGAGCAGGAGCTGTTTAACCGGATAGAGAAGAGAGAAGTGCTAAAGAGAAGGTGAATTTTTAATCTGTTGATACTTGGTAGCAAATTCATACAGACTCTATGGAGATACGCTGACTGCCCTCTCGTGTTTGGGTTCCAAGCATTCGGCATTATAAAGTGAATTAAGTTTCATCATAGATATTTTTGTGTGTGTGTGTAAGCTATCCTTGTAGCTAGTTGAGAAGCACACAGCAGGAATTCTGCATATTTTTGTAAAAGTCAGTTTTTGAAAGTTTTTCAGCTATTGAATATGCATCATTCTGTCAGGTACTATTGTGGCTGTAATACTGCTTCACACACTAAGATGCCAGACAGTCAGAGGACTCCTTTCTCTTCTGTCTTCTTCTTTTCTTTCAATTGTATTAGTTGTCACACACTGATACTTTGGAAAAAGGCAAAGTGTAAGGTGTATAAGAGCTTCTGGTATTTTTAAGAAAGCAATTATGAAGCACTGAGCAGTGTTAGGGTTGCCTCTGTATGAGAGTGAAGCTGGTTGGGGCCCTAATAGATGAGAGATACTGCAATAATGAGGAGTGGTGTTGGATATGTCGTTTCAAGGCATCATTTGTGGATTTCTACCTTAGGTGTTGTGGTTTTGTTTGTTTGTTACTGTAACACTGTCCAGTCAGGCAGCTTCCTAGTAAAGGTATTTTTCTTCTCTGTCTAAAATAACAGGTTTGACATGTGTGGGACAAGTTTTCTTCCCTCCTCAGTGACTTCTCTTTTCTCATTTTCTGAGGCATTTCTCCACAGGACTAACATCTGTTGAGTGAATCATGTCAATACAAGCTACTGTTAGACTCTCGATTCCTCCAAGCCTTTCTGTCTGTGGTTTTAATACTACTTTCAGTGTTTTCTTTAGTTTGCTGGTCTCCTCAAAGGGATCAAAAAGAATGCAAGATTCAGTTTAGATCAGGTAGAAGGACACCGTATTTTTAAATTTCATTTGCTGTTCAATGGTAATTGAATGTCTTTCTTTTAGAATGAACACTGGAGAATACTTGATAAGAACAGGCTAAACAATCTAAGCTGGAGTTACTGTTTTAATCGTAAATGAGTTTGTCCTGTTCTATGTCAAGGGGTTGGCAGGTAGAACTAAGGGGGTGATGGTGGATGGTAGTTGTTTAAATTTAGGGAAGTTACATCTTTCTAAATGATGTCTAGCTCTTTGTATGTACATTGTGCTGTGATTTGATTTGAATTACAGCTGACATGGCATGTGATACAATGCCTGTGTTCTGTGTGTTATGGTTCATGTTAAAGGCATAAGGGCAATAAGCTCATCTGGCACCTTAGTTTCTTGTCTACAAAATCCAGGTGTAAAGGACTAAAGAATGAACTGTGTAGTGTGGGTAACACATTCTGAATTTCAGTTACTGGAAGTTAAGTAATTTTTTTTTGTGCTTGTCTGTATGCACATTTCACTAAAGCAATGACCAGTCCATGGTGCAGTGGAATCTCAGGCACAGGACAGTTCCAATAAAATCACTAATTTTCTGAGTACAGTGGCTGAAAACAAGATTTCAGGATGATGCATTTCTTGAAGGTAGAAATGGAAATGCCTGAATTGGACTGCAGAAACTGCCTGGGTCTTATTGGAATGTAGCTGCTGAAGGAGGACTCACAGCAACTTCTTTGCAGTTGTTCTTAAACAGACCAGTGCCAGTACAAAGGTGGAGTTTAAGCATTAAAAGGTTATGAAAATGACCTGAAATTATAACATTTTTAGTGGTTGAGATTCAAATGATGTGAAATAGCCAATTGTTTTTAGAGTTGAGGACAGCATGCAATGGTTGCTACACTGGCAAAGATGAAGATGGAGTAAGGACAGATTCCTGGGGAGTAGCCATTGCTATGTGGTCTCCTCAGTCCTTTAGGTTAGCTGTCTGTAAGCCTGCGCTTTAGTAGTATTAGCTTTTCTTCACCTTATTTTTTGGGGGGAAGGGATGATACATGGGAACAGGAGACAAGATAGCATTAGAGGGTTATCCATGTGGAACAAGCAATGGAAGTATTCCTTACAGCCTACTGAAAAGTTAAGGTACCTTTCAGATTTTCTCTCATCTCACCTTGCTCTCTCAGGGAGAGAGAGTACTCTTTCATACATTCTTTTTGTTTCAATATCTGCTACTAGGTTTGAAATCAAGAAGAAACTAAAAACAGCAAAAAAGAAAGAAAAGAAGGAGAAAAAGAAAAAGCAAGAGGAAGAGCAGGAGAAGAAAAAACTCACACAGATCCAGGAGTCCCAGGTACGAAATGAAACTGTCCTCAGTAACAAACCTATTTTCCTTGGATATAGGAGACAGGATGCTGCCTGTCTCTACCACTGATGTTTTTCCTTAATGTCAAATAGTGTGGTAAACAGATTAGATTTTAGTTAATGTATATGCTCAAGTTATCTTCAGCCTTTCCAGTTAATTTAAAGAAATTAACATCTTTGGCCTGCTGAGGCTGCACTGATAACTCCTAATGAAAAATGCAAAGTTGCAGCTCTGTCTAGAGTTGCTGAGATAGTCCTCCCAATCAGAATAGGGAAGCAACCTTTTACAGTTCCTTTAACCAAACTTCTGTCATTCAGTCTGAAACATTGCATGTGCAGTCTTCCTTGCACGTGGAAGTTTGAGAGAGCAGGCCAGAAACTGTTCAGCTGTTCTCTTAATTATTCTGCATGCACATACAATGGAATGAATGCTTAGTTTCTGCTGGTAGGAGTGTGAAGGAAAAGCTCGAATGCTCGTAGGAACAGAAGTAGTTCTGTAGTTTTTCTGTCTCCAGTAGAAAGAAGATAATACCAATCTTTGAGGTGAGGCCTGGAACCAAACTGTAGTTTCAAATAGCTGAATTGGCTGTCGTTTCAAATGGTAAAGACCTCACCCATAACTGTTTGTAGATTCTGGGCAGATAGGTTCCCAGAATGGGGATGGAATTAATCTTGCCAGCTTCAGCCATCTAAGAACTAGTTGATTGCACTTGTTGTCACTTCTGTCTTTGTGCAGTGGATAAGAGCAACTTCACCTGGCAATTCACTCCGTGTAATTTTCTAGTTTAGTAGATGTTAAAAACTTAAAATAGGTGAGATGAGTTTTGCCTTAGGCACATTTTAAGTGGAGTGAATCTCATCTCCCGACCTCTTGCAGCTCCATATGTACTTATATAGTCCATATATAACCCATCATGTGTAGCCTCATACATAGATCTGTATATAAAAGGATCTTACGTAGAGTTCTTTTACAGTGTCTTCCAGAAATTATTTTGACATACTTCAAATTACTCTCTTATGCTTATTATAGAAGCTGCTTTCCGTGCTACCTGGTATTCCAGATAGACCTGTTAGAAATGAAAAACATGAGTAGATTTACAACATTTAAGATTTGAATCCGTATTGCAGACTTTACACACAACTTTATTTCTGCTTTGTCTTTCAACAAAACTTTTCTCTTTGTTACTGAATGAGAACAAGTGCCTTGTTTTGGCCTTGCAGAAGGAGAAGCAAACAAAAAGAATATTTATCCAATTTTTCCTCATTTCTTATTATTTGAAGAATTGCTTCCATTTTACTACTGTAGTCCTTTTTGAACATTAAGGAGAAGTTTTGAGACTAAAATTTGATTACAGAAATGGCAGAAAGTGTAAATATATTCATTATTTTTTATACAAAGTAGAAAAAGGACACATGCTTCAGCTTGATTTCCCTCTCCCTAGCCTCTGTAAAAATGAACTTGAAAAAAGCTGATTTCAAAATGGAGTTTGCTAGTAGTTTTGATTTGAAAAGTTTTCAAAGCATGCAAACAGTCTGTTTAACGCATTTCAATTATGGATTGCACTTGGTTTTGAGGGACTTTCTGCGCATGTTTTTAGGTCATGTCACATAACAAAGAGCGACGATCAAAGCGGGATGAGAAGCTAGACAAGAAATCTCAGGCAATGGAGGAGCTAAAAGCAGAAAGAGAGAAAAGGAAGAACAGAACAGGTATGACAGTGTTGCTGTTGCTATGAGTTTTGAGGCATTATTAAAGCTTTTTGAAAGTGATACTTCCTGTTTTTAATTAATACGACAGTCCTACACCTTGGAAGAAATGGGTTCCATGTCATTGTTTTCTTTGGTCTTTTACTCAACATGACCGTGTTTAGCCCCACTGATTGCTCTCTCCTGCCCCTCCCCAGAATGCTCTGGAAACAGAGGAAACTTTCATCACAGTCCATTGCATGGCACTTAGTAATGTTTATTTAGTTAATGTATTTCAACTTGTCACTTAGATTCTGTTGTTTAATCTCTGAAACCATCCAGACTCTATTTAGTGTACATGAGGTGATTTTTTTTTCCCTTGCTAAACAACAGTGAGTTATCTCATCATAATAGTTTTATCTTGTATATCCAGTTGCTATGCCCATCTGTTATTGCTACTTGTGGTCAAGTTGGGAGACTGAAGCTAAGTACAACTGAGATTTAAGATGCTTTTAAATACTTTGATTTCTCTCTTTGAATATATACCATGGAATACTTAACTTACTAGTGGATTTGAGCATGTGTTGCTTGTATCCAGTGAAAAATTAACAGCTATCTGCCTCCTTGTTGTTTTTTTTTAAACAATAAGGTTTCAGCTCTTAAAGGAAGCTTTCATAGAAAATTTGCAGCTTAATTTTCCTTGTTCTCTCTCCTCCTTCCACTAGCTGAATTGCTTGCAAAAAAACAGCCATTAAAAACTAGTGAAGTATACTCTGATGATGAGGAGGAGGAGGAGGATGATAAGTCTAGTGAGAAAAGTGATCGCTCATCCAGATCCTCATCTTCTGATGAAGAGGAAGAGTAAGTAGTAAACACTGGACTATTATTACTTGTAAGTGTGTGTTCAGAAACAGACATCCAGTTCATGTAGACACATGCTGGTTTAGGGGATTATTTAGGGGCAGTTGGGTATTTCTGAAGTGGCTTTGCCTCTGGGCACACTTGCATTTCTCAGATTTGAGTCCTTGGCTTCTGTATTGTGGTACATGGGACTGATTTCCCTTGGATGGGTTTGCAACTGCAGTTCCCTGGTGTTACTTTTAGCTCCGTTTACACTGTTGTTCACAGATATGTTTAGTCCTACAGTACAGCAGCCACAGAACCCCAGCATATTAGCAGGGCAGAGATATGTGCTGGCTTATCTTCAAGCACTGGCCAATCATCTGCCTTGGGGTGTGAGTCTTTCTGCCTTGTGGTAGCAGAGGCAGTGGGCAGCAAGTCTGGAACTCTGCATTAAGCCTTTTGCATGAATGCTAAATTGACATATCTCTAGTCAGCTGCTGCATGATGAATCATTCCTTTTACTAGTGAGTTAAATAGTCAGCATTCATGCTGCACCTTGCTCAGGACCTGAGTTTTGGTCGTTATGTCTCTACTATTTTTCTTCATTTTTTCTCTCTTTTCCCAAATCAGGAAAGAAGAAATTCCTCCCAAGTCCCAGCCAGTGTCCTTGCCTGAAGAACTGAACCGAGTACGGTTATCACGACACAAGTTGGAACGCTGGTGTCATATGCCCTTCTTTGCCAAAACAGTCACTGGCTGTTTTGTCCGTATTGGCATTGGAAATCACAACAGCAAACCTGTGTATCGGGTGAGTTTAGTTGCAAGAGATTTAGTTCTTTTTATAGTGCTGCAATGTAATATTTGCAGCTGAGCAATCCTCAGGTACCCGTGATTGTGTGAGTGGTTAACATGAAAGGATTGCTTATAACCAGAAAACGTAATGGCTGCCAGAGAAGTGGAGGAGACTGGTTTAAAAATAAATAAATCTATGGGACCAGCTGGGTGAAGAGATATATTTAGTGAGAGAGAGGGAGCACTAACAAAGCCTGTTCTTCCAGCTTTGGTTCGTGCTGTCTTGTCTCATAATTTGTATTGCAAACTAGAATTCAGAACTCTGCTTTGGCCAAGTAAGGATGAGTAACCTTCACTCTCTATTTCTGGGAATGCTCCCAAGTTATTGTGTGCTCTTGTTCTCTTTTTTTACAAAGCATGTCTAATATATCAGTGTGCCTCAGAAGAGAAGGTGGTTAAGAACACAGCATTGTTTTTCTCTTTCATTACTGTAACTGAACAATCACAGGATGCAATAATATTCTCTAAAATTGCCTTAAAAAGGTCCCTAGAGGGCCTGAGTTTAGTGTGTGGGCAGCACTCTAGTATTTCATTTGGGGCATACATTAACTCAAACCAGTGTTAATTGAAAAAGGAAGTAGAAAAAGTAGATAATTGTACATTGGTCAGGAAGACTGAACTAAGAAGATAGAAAACCTGCATCAAGCATTCAGATGTATACTGAATGTATTCAGTATGTATTCAGTAATGTATACTGAAGAGTCTCGCTTTCTTTGATCTTGTTAGAATTGTTAGTTAAATTAAGGTTTTTGATCTCTAGTGAAAAGGCTTGAATGTGCTAGATATATTCCAGGAACACAAGAAAACCCAACCCCTCTTGCATCTTTCCTCTTGTGTATTTTATTCTGTGATACAGGTTGCTGAAATTACTGGAGTGGTAGAGACTGCAAAAGTTTACCAGCTTGGTGGTACCCGGACAAACAAAGGGCTACAGTTAAGGTAAGATACCCAAGTAATCCTCTCCTTTTCATAGTAAATAAGGTTCTGTGTGTGGTTTGGAGATAAGAGCTAAAAAGCAGACTGGGCCTTGCCATGCCAATTACTGCTAGAATGTTGGGGTTGGGTTTATTTGATTTTTTTTTAACCCTTGGGCATAAGTGAAATTATTTTAAAAAATTGCATGCGGGGACTTGTAATTGTGTTGAAATCTAAGCCATTAATTTGCATTAGTAACCCAAGATTGTTTGTATATGCCTCTCGAGCTTTGCAATACTCTTTTATATCTTTTCTCCTCTGTTGTTATCATCAGATGTTAGAAATAGGTATCATTTAAAGGCATACGTGATTGCGTCTGGCATGCATGTTACAACATAAATGGTACTTTGGAGGGAAGAAGCTGAACGTAGCATCGGATTTCTAAGTTCTTAGGCCCTTCTAACAATCATGAGATGAAGGTTAACAGTTACAATACAAAACATCCTGGTGGGCTAGGACTAGAAGATATTAACTGTTTATGAGAAACAAGAAGGCGTGTGGAGAATGTACATAGGTGCAAGTGTGGAGTTAAAATAAATACTTCCCTAAATTCATTTTGACATTCAGTAACTACTTAGGCTACCTCAGGAGAGAGCTCCACGCTTTGAGTGAAATTTACTCCATGGCAACTAATTTTAATACTGGTTAGTAGCAGTATAGTAGCTTATATATACACTATAATAGCTTATAGTTTAGCTGGCAGTGCCAAAGGTAGTGCTCCACAGAAAATGTTTAGGGATTCTGGCTTTGGCCAACCAATAAAAAAAATTAGGTAGGGATTGGTTTGCTCCAGCATTTTATTATGATTCAGTACTGCTTAAAGGTTACTTCTACTGATAAAAACATGAGTGAGCTTTGTGTTTCCAAAGATCATGCCACGGGTCACTAAAGAGTGTATGTAAGATTTAGGTTTGAGAGACGTCTGTTTCTGGTACTTCCTGAGGGTTTTACTGCCACAACTCAGGGACTGCTGCTTGCAGACTCACTGACTTGTATTCCTTTGCAGTATTACTAATAGCTGATGTAGGCTGCTGGACTGTGGCTGACCTGACTGTAGTTATAGCATGCAAGCCACTAGAGTAGCCTTAAGTGTCTGGTTTGGGGCTTTTTGAGTCAGTTTACACCTATAGAATGGTATTTTTTTTGGAAAATACCTTTAAGATCATCAAGTTCAACCATTAACCCAGCACTGTAAAGTCCACCACTAAACCATGTCCCTAAGCATCACATCTGCTTGTCTTTTAAATACCTCCAGGGATGGTGATTCAACCACTTACCTGGGCAGCCTAGCAATCCTTTCAGTGAAGAACTTTTTCCTAATATCCAATCTAAACACCTCCTGGCACAACACTCCTCTTGTCCTATTCAGTTATTACTTGAGAGAAGGAGCTGACACCCACCTTGCTACAACCTCCTTTCAGGTAGTTTCTCCTCAGCCTCCTCTTCTTCAGAATGAACAACCCTGGTTCCCTCAGTAGCTTCTTGTAAGATTTATTCTCCAGATCCTTCACCAACTTCATTGCTCTTCTCTGGACTCATTCAGCACCTCGATGTCTTGTAGTGAGGGGCCCAAAACTGAACACAGTACTTGAGCCATGGCCTCACCAGCACCAAGTACAGGGCGACAATCACTTCCTTAGTGCTGCTGGCCACACTATTCCTCATACAACCCAGGATGCTGTTGGCTTCCTTGGCCACCTGGGAACACTGCTGGCTCATACTCAGCCAGGTATCAACCACTACCCCCAGATCCTTTTCCTCTGGGCAGCTTTCCAGCTAGTCTTTCCCAAGCCTGTAGCATTTCCTGGGGTTATTGTGTTACAAGTAAAGGACCCAGTACTTGGCTTTGTTGAATCTCATAGAATTGGCCTTGGCCTATTGATCCAGCCTGTCCAGGTCCCTCTGCAGAGCCTTCCTACCCTCAGGCAGATCAACAAGATCTATTAGATCTACAGATCACAGCTCTGTAACATCAGAGAGGGATGTTGTTACACTTTCTTGTTGCAGGCATGGCAATGATTCACGTGTGTTTCGTTTGGAGTTTGTCTCGAATCAGGAATTTACTGAAAGTGAGTTTATGAAGTGGAAGGAAGCGGTAAGTTTGTCAGACTTCAGTTTCTTCTTAGCAGCCTTCTGCCAAGGATAGTTTAAGTGGAAAGTAACCTGTTTGTGCCTTGTGTTTAGATGTTCTCTGCTGGGATGCAGCTACCCACACTAGATGAGATAAACAAGAAGGAAGTGTCCATCAAAGAAGCCCTCAACTACAAGTTTAATGACCAGGACATTGAGGAGGTAAACAGTGTGTTGTAGAGAGGCTGTGGCAGTGCTAAAAGGTGATGGGAATTCTTGGAGCAGAGCACTAGCCATTTATAAAGCAAAATAATGGTATTTGCTTCCCCAGAGGAAAATAAAAAGTCAAAATGAAGTTGCGTAACTGGGTAGAGTATCTTGGTGCTCACTCCTGCTTTACTTCATCGTTTCTGTCCTGTTACCTCCTTTTGAACTTGTGTTGCAGAGTTCTGAACTTCTAGCCTCAGTATGGCAACTCAGTTCTCAAGTTCTGAAAAGCTAACAGCATCATGGTAGATGCACTTATCACGGTTTCTGCACTTCAATACTTGCTTAATACTGACCAAATGTGATTAGCATCAGATTTTTGTAGGTCATTAAGTGAGGGGAGTGGAGCTGTAACACATTACCCAGTCACAAATTTAAAAATGCAGCAGAGAAAGCATGAGTAAAATTCTATGGCAGTAAGTACATTTATTAGGTGATACTGATTTGTTGCTTCTAGTGTCTTAAGTATTGAAATAGACATTTCATAATTGCATATCCTTTCTGTTTTCTCTGCATCTTACAGATTGTGAAAGAGAAGGAAAGATTCAGAAAAGCACCTCCAAATTATGCTATGAAGAAAACTCAGCTGTTAAAGGAGAAGGTGAGAGATGAGATGATGCCTGCAAGCTTAATGCAGTCTTTGATTTTGAAGAACTGGATCTCATCTGGATTTTGGCAGTAGTCAGCAGTAAGCTCGACTTTAACTATGCAGCTAAAAGGTGGATCTCAAGGTTCACTACTGAGTTCAGAACACTTAGAACCCAGTTAAAGTTATTGCATTCTTTTTTTTAAGGGCAGCTGCCAACAGTTACAGCTTTCTCTTTCTGTGTCCATTAAACAAGAAGGTCTTAAACTGTCTTGCTTTGGAAACTTTTTATTTTTTATTGTTTTTCAGGGTATCCCATAATAGCATTTGAAAGTTGATTTCCTATACTTTTCAAACCAGGAAAAATAAAAGTAGTGTTAAATTGTCTTTTGCTTAGGGATGATTGAATTGTCACTTTTATGGCCAGTAACTTATGTTGAAAAGAATTCATTGCTGAAAGTTTTACTTGCCACTGAACCGTTTTACATGTAGACCTTGGGAACGAATAGACCTAAGAGTGCTGAAAAGCCAAAGCCAAGAAATCAAGTAAACAAACAATCTTAAGTATCTCTGAAGATAAAGATAGACATAACAGGTTCTGTTTATGTTATTGTGCAGTTCTTTTTCAAGACATTCGTGCTTAATATACATTGAAGACCAAGAGTTTGTATTAGTCTTTAGTTCTACATTCTTTGGCTTGCCTGTATTAATTGGTCACCATTTTACTGTGGACGAATATATGTACATGGTTAGTTTTCCGCTGTAGAAGAGTGTAATTCCTTTTTATTGTCACCAGGTGGCATAATAAGCTACTATTGGTCTGGTGGCGTGGCTGGAGACTCTCCAATTCCCTGAAATAAATGCCGACTGCTCCAGAAATAATAATTCTTTTCTGAGCTGCTAAATAGTGATATTAAATTTTAATCAAACCTGTGACTTAAATCATCTAATTGACTTACCCTCTTCATGCTGGGACTAGTGTTCCTATGTTTTCCTTAGCTTAATGGGTTTCAAAGGTTTTCAGAGTTCTTCAGAGAGTAAGAAGTCCTGTTTTGTCTTGAACTGTAAGGACAGTTTAGCTCTTTGTTGTGTTCTTACCATGTGGGCTAGAACACTTGCAACTGGAATAGGGATAGTTGGCTGGTTCATGGGTCTGTCCCTCATTTCTCTGACTAGCTCTGTGGTAGAGAGTAGTGCCTAATGAGTTACTGTTTGGTTGAAGGCTATGGCTGAGGACTTGGGGGACCAAGATAAGGCCAAACAGATTCAAGATCAGCTTAATGAACTGGAAGAGAGAGCAGAGGCCCTGGATCGACAACGAACAAAAAACATTTCTGCAATCAGGTAGGAAGCTGGTATTGGGGATTTTCTTTCTTAAATAGTATTCCATCAAAATATATAGAGAAGCTAATGCAGTAGTGAGTAAATGGTGGGGTTTTTTTCTCTTCTTTCCTGCCCAGTGTATTGTTAAGCTGTGTATCATGATGGCTCTGTTAGTGTTTATCTTCTCCTCTTTGCATTTTTCACTCAGTTAGAACTGAAAAATGTAACTCTCTTCCACATGCATCCAGGTAGCAGTTGTGTTGCAATAAGAGTAATCTGTGATCAGGATGAAGCTGCAAGAATAATGTCAGAGATTTTATTGTGTAGGGGCTGATAAATGAGAATCACTTTATTTTTCTTTCCCCCACCCTCTTTTTTTTTTTCTCTGCAGTTACATCAACCAGAGAAACAGAGAGTGGAATATCGTTGAGTCTGAGAAGGCTCTTGTGGTAAATAGTGCTTAATTAATACATCTGTACCAGTAGAAATGAAATGATGCAAAGGGGGATAATTGCTGGCTAAAGTTAAATACATTGAATAAATGGTCTGTAAAATCTTTCATATAGGCAAATGACATGATTTTAGAGTAGATTGCTTTATCCTTTTGATCAACTCAATTATCATCAGATTACTGACTGTAATAGTGACTTAGTGAATTTTGTATGGGAAAGAAATCAGAAAGGATAATTCGGAGGATAGAGTAGTAAAAGAAATGTTTGATTCTCTGCATTAACACTTCTACTAAGGAAAAGTAAAGCTTACTAACAAATGGTTAAGTCTTTATCCTGAGAGTTGTGCACCTGTTTTCTGTGTTATAGTCAATAAGGACAGTTTTGCCCTGTGAACCGTGGGACTATGGGTGTGTCAAAATCTTTGTAATGCTGTTGCTGGTTTTCCTCTGATCTTGGTATTATATATAGCTGATGAGTGCTTGCATAGGTAGCATGCTGTGGGAGGGTTTACAAGGGTACAAGTAGCTAACTCTATAAAACCATATACTTTTTCTTCTTCAGGCTGAAAGTCACAGCATGAAAAACCAACAAATGGACCCCTTTACTAGGCGGCAGTGCAAGCCCACGATAGTGTCTAATGTGAGTGTTATACTGAAGTTTGATCAAGGCAATTTGCAGAGAAACAAAAACCTATGTAATGCAGAGAGTAGGAAGGAAAATGTTCATATTCATTCCCAACTGTGCCATATGCTGTTAGCACTCCAGATGCAAGGGTGAGATCCTGGTCTCACTATCCCAAAAGAAGGAAAAAGCAATGTGGGTTTTTTTTTTTTTAAATGTAAAGTGTGAAGGACATAAGTGATGTGGGTATATACATAGAAAAGCAACTGTGGCTTAGACTTCTGTGGTGAGTTCTTCTATGTATAATTACTCAGACTTAGTTAGCTCTGGGAAGACAGTTTGCTTTAGGTGTAAGTTTTGTTTCAAATTAGTTGAAACTTTCCTGAAAGGTCTGTGGAAGGAGAGAGGAGAGCAGACATTTTTGGCCTGCGATGGATAAAATCGTTTAAGACAAACCTCCTCTATGATAACTGTGGCAAAACCTGCTAGTGCAGTCCCTAGTTATATAAATGATGGCTAGCAAGGTGATGAGCTCCTGCTTCTAAGCAACCTGGATTTGTTGAGGCCTGTTCTGAGATAGTATGTGGTTCTGGTATCAGTACTAAAAATAAACTGGTCGGGTTAGCTCTTGTGAGTCTCCACAAACTGGCAAGGGAATAAAAAAAGAATTTTATTGCAGGGCTTGAATTAAATAGTTATTTCTGAAGTAATTCTTTATTAGAAAAGGATCATAACTGAGTAGCTTTATTATGTAAAGAAAACAGTAATCTAAAGATTTCTTCTCCCTAGTAGAGTGTTTCAACTGGAGCTATAAGCTGAAAACAAACACAGAATCACATAATAGTCATGGTTGGAAAGGACCTCTGAGATCACAGAGTCCAACCATAAGAAAAGTCCAAAAAATGTAAAAAAACAACGACACCAAAACCCCCCAAAAATCACAAACACACAGCCTACAATCTCAGCCACATTTTTAAATAGTGTTAAGACTAGTCATGAAAGCAAATTATCTCAAAAGAAAATGTATTTCTCATTTTCTCAAAGAGACTTTCTGAAGGAAGACTTTTAGTTGTTTACTGTC
Organism: Apus apus; assembly: GCF_020740795.1. Lineage (NCBI taxonomy): Eukaryota > Metazoa > Chordata > Aves > Apodiformes > Apodidae > Apus > Apus apus. The sequence continues at coordinate 26,449,778 of NC_067286.1, forward strand.
AGATGCATTACACGTGTATCAGGATGAGTTCAGTTGTCTTTGAGATCTTGGCAATTGGGCTAACTGGTCTAAAGCCCCTTTTGGTTTCCAAGTCATGGATATATGAGCACTGTTTTAGAAAAATGGCAGTATAGTTTTTCCCAATTTAACCAGATTTTTTAAACTATTTTTATTTTTTTATTTTTACCCTCTGCAGTCCAGAGATCCTGCTGTCCAAGCTGCCATCCTTGCCCAGCTAAATGCAAAATATGGATCTGGTGTATTACCAGATGCTCCAAAGGACATGAATAAGGCAAGTTTACATTTCTGTCTCTGTTACATTCCATCCACTGATGCTGTTTGCTCTAGAAGCTTAGGACTAATAACAGATGTGCATGATTCAGTCCTAGAAATAGGTATCCTGAAGAACATTGTCAAAGAAAATAGCAGCTTTTCTTTTCTGGGGAAAGAAAATTTGACTCTTGTTTATCTGGACAGATAAGGGTTGGAGAGTTACCTGTAGTTTTTATTTCAGGGTCAAGGGAAGGATAAAGATGTGAACTCTAAATCAGCCAGTGACCTCTCAGAAGATCTTTTCAAAGTACATGACTTTGATGTAAAGATTGATCTTCAGGTTCCTAGCTCAGGTATGTGTTCCAGCTGTTCCATCCAGTTTGGGGATGTAATTGTCCAGCTCATTACAGTAGATTCTTTTTCCAGAATCACTCCTTCAAAATTGTTGGTGGGCTCTTTAAATAGGAGCAATGACTCTGTGTTTGTTGTGTTGGCAAGTGTCTTGAACTCAGGAGGAGGGGATGCATGCTATTGATATCTATTGAGAAAACAAGACTTCTTTCCGCTTATTATTTTTGGTTTTGTGCTTGCTGTTCTCATGGCATAATGATTATTCAAAGATCCCAGAACTGAGCCTGAAGGCTCTGTTTGTATTGTGATTTTTGGTGTTCTACAGAGTAGTTTTCTTAAGAAATGTAAGTATAGTTATCAGCAGAAAGCTGGATTAACAAGCAGAGTGAAAATTGCACGTTATATCTATGAAGATAAGATACTGGCCATATTACTAACTGAAGTTCTAACCTGATGTAGACTGGAGAAGCCAAATGTGATTCTGTGATGAAGTTGTCAGCAAAAGCAAGAAGTAAAAATCTGTAGTTTTCACTTATTTCAATCCTCACTCTTTTCTTACCCCCAACAGAATCTAAGGCACTGGCCATCACCTCCAAGGCTCCACCAGCAAAAGATGGTGCCCCTCGGCGATCATTGAACTTGGAGGACTACAAAAAGAGGCGGGGGCTTATTTGAGCATGCCCACTCTGCTGCTTCTGATCCTGCATGCTCCATGACGATGTCCTACCTTTTCTTCCTCCCTTTTCAGTTCTCCCTTCTGGGTTGGAGCAGCAATGGAGCTGGGAAAAGACTCTTTAAAACTGCCAGTCATCTGTAACATAAACCATTCAACTATTTACTGTATAGACCTCCCTTCTTGCCCTTTCTTCCTGCCCCCCTCACAAATGTGGATCTGTGCTATTTGGGGTTTTCCCATTTCTTTTAGTTTGAGTTTTGTTTTTATTTTGTTGATGCAGCTCGTTGGTCCACTCGGTGTTCAGTATTAGCCTGAGGTCTGGATTTCCATAGGAATCTCTTGGTGATCGCAGAATCAGCACTTGGTGATCTCCCCTTACATACCACCACAGGCGTGGTGAATAAACATTGGCGCAAGACCTTTGTGGCTGGAAGGTCATCTGCACTTTCTTCCTCCTCTTCTTCCTCCTTCATCCTAGCTTTGGAGAAGGGAATCTTCAAAAACTGGCTTAGGTTCAAAGTGTAAATTTTTTTGGGAGGGTTGTGTGACTTTTTTTCAGGTGTTTTTTATCATTTTTAAGCTGCAGTACTATTTGTATCCGTCTGTCACAGTTCTTTACGGCTGTTTTGAATTTCTACCAGCTGTACTTGAGCATCTGAAACTGCAAGAAAGAAACTCATTAAATGTGATTCTTCTTACTAAAACGGCTTGGCTGGTATAGCTGTTTAACTTTATGTTCCGTTTTTTACTTACACTTAACTGATGAGAGAGGGGTACACAGCTCTTGATGTGGGACTTGTCATCTCTAGTGCATCCGGAGTCTCCAGCTGTAACTTGACTGGAGTAAGTTTTTCTGGGATGGCCCTAGGGTGCTCATTGGTTGGGCTTTCATTTCTTCCTCAAGCCTCCAATATTACATATTTGTTAAGTCATTGTGTCTTAACAGGGTTCCAGCTCACTTTGTTTCTTGCTTTGTGAACCATTAATGCGGGGCTTCTATAAACAAACAAAAAGTAATAATAAAAGAAATAATCACTTTGTGTGGAAGGGAAAGGACATAGTAGAAAGGTCAGTGGGTAATGTATGAGAGGTAGCTGATGCACATTTTTCATATATAAACTGGTACAAGTGGAGTGCAACTCTAGCACAAGAATTATATGGCTTTATGGAATATTTGACTGGACACAAGGTGACAGCTAAATTATCACTCAGGTGTAAAAAAAAAAATAATAAAAAGAATCAAAGTGTAAATATAAATGACATTTAACAAAGAACTTTTCCAAACAAGATACAACTGAATATATGGAGCTAAGAACTAAATTAAAAGATAATTAGAAGTCTAAAAGGTTAGAGGCCCTCGTTCAGGTAAGCGTGCAATCACGTGTTTGTTCCTACTCAGGCCAGTACGTGTATAATAACTTAAGCACTGAACTGGATAGGAATGTTTCTGGGGGACCCTGAAGAGGGAAAATGCTGATGCTCTTCTTGTGTCAGAGCATTACTGTTTTTCTGAAATCATGCACTGGTTACGTTTAAACCTGTGTTTGATACTTTCTTGTTGGATTCTTAATGCAACTTTAATCTAGTTCTTATTTAACTTTCTCTTCCTTTTTTACCAGTAGCTTTAAAGAAACATCATGTAATTGTGTGCAGATTGATACTATGAACTGTGTATAAAAAGAAAATCAACCTATGAAGCAGCTTATATCTACCATGTAAACATACAATTAGGAATCCTTCAATACTTATTTACTGAATAGTCCATAGTTCTAGGACACATGGGTTATTCTGTAAATATGTAATCATAGGCTGCTTTATTTGATGGCCTATTTTAGCAGCTTCTCTGGAGTTGTAGTAGGCTCTCACATATATGTACTTTCAACTTTTTAAGAGTGGATTTATGGAATCTGCCATGGTAACTTCATAGGAAACATCGTGATTCACTGTGTAGATATGCATTTGATATGATTTTGTTTTATTCAACAGCTTCAATGATGTTACAGATTTGTAATAAAAAAACATGAATTTGTTTTGCAATAGCCAGTTTTCAAAATAATCACTCTCCAGTGCTTTGCAGAAATAATTACAAAATCAAGCGATTAAGGAACTGATTTTTCCACAGAAATGCCTCAGAGCTCTGAGGTGCAGTGACAAGTGGTCTCTAAAGGTAAAGTTAACTCAAATTCAGTATTTTTTACATGCTTGCCCTTGATATATTGGGTTTAGGTATCTTCCACATTTGGTAACACAAGAATAGTCTGTACTACAGCCAAAATGTTGATGAGACCCATACAGTGTTGCAAGTAACTTTTACTGGAGATTAACCAAACCAGAGGAGATGCAGTGAGTTTAGAATGCAGATCTAAATTATGGACTATGTCCTAGTTACCTGCAGCTAAGAAACTGCCACTTACCCTCAAAGTTTTTGGATTCTGCTGAAATACCCTTTGTTTTTTTAAGAGAGGCAACAGTCAGTAAATTATCACTCAAACCTCTTATATTGAGAATAATACATCAAGAAAGTACTCTTGAATAGTTACAGAACTGTGTATGAAAGCTGTAATCTTTTTTCCTTTAAGTGCATGTAAAGGTGGGTGACTACACCTCCCACTCTTTAGAGAGGGAGAGATTCGTTTGCTTTGTTTCATTGATGTCCTAGCATAGTTCATCACAATTGTACAGACTTCTATAAATAAACTTGGTTTGTTGGTTTAATAAGGTTGACTGTTTATCCCTTGATCCGAGGTTCTAAGGGTTTCCTGTCTGGGATTTGTTTTTTCAGAAGCTGACACGTTTTTATCAGTCTGAACAATTTTATTTAAAATACTTAACAAAAAGTAAGCCCCCTCTTTTGCAAGAGTGGCTATTGACTCCTGGGTCACTATTTAATGACTGGAGTTGCTCCCTATCAACTAGAATAAATCAGAGCCTCTTGGAAGCTCAGTTTACTTGCACCTCTGCTGCATCTCACTAAAAACACAGGCTTTGCTCACCTTGTAGAACTCCAGTCTACTTTTGTAACCAAAGATGCTAAAGCATGTAGCTGAACTTAGAGAAGCTACTGAATGAGATGAAGCAAGACAGTTCTCAGGGGGTGCTTGGTGGGAGGAACACAACAGACAGAAGTTTAAACAGGATGGGTTCTGCCAAGATGTAAGGAAAAACATTTTCACCCTTGTAACAGTCAGAGAATGGACTCATTTTTCCAGAGAGATTGTTCTGGCTGGATTTTGGAGATTTTTGAGAGAAGGCCAGATTAAGCCATGAGTAACGTGATCCAACCTTGTAGCTTACCCAGCTTTGAGCAGGAGGGTGGACTAGAGACTTCCCTGAGCTCTGCCCTGAATTATCCTAGGATTCTCTTAAATAATTTCATACAGCTTTCTCCAATTTTGCCTGTCATCTCTGTGTGTGCTTCCCCTTCCCCATCTCCCTTCCTACATGAACACACAGAATTTGTTTCTCAGACATGGTGGCTTACCATGACCATTGTTGCATTTACCAACACATGTCCTTTTTGAGACTCTGGGTGTGTACACCCATAGACTTCATTCTAGGACTGTCTGTGAAAGTAAATTGCCTCTAGTGCTGAATAGGCTGGAAGACTCAGCCTCTTACCCTGCAAAGTGAAGAGCTGCAACTGAGATTTCATTAGCAAAGTGTTCCTTTAATACACTTTGAAAATACGTCAAGTTTTCCATCTTCCTATGATCTCAGGTGCATATGCTTTGAAGCTTCTGTGCAATGTCACAGAATATCAAGGGATCTTAAGGACAAAGGGTCTTGAAGACGGGTTGCCTGGCTTAGGGAAGGATACTCAACCAAATGGAAAAAATGTGCCTCAAAAGCAAAGGAATGAGCTAGCTGTGAAGAAAGTGCTTTGCAGCAGATCAATTCCTAGCAGAAGGTGGAAGCAAAAGAAGGTGGGAATTAGGAGTCTGCACAAATGCTTCACTGGTTGTACATGCTGGGAAATAAAAAAGCATATGTACGTCATCTCAAGTTTGGGTTTTAGCATTTTTGTTTTCCCCCCATCTTTGCTAGAAGGTAGTTAGTCTTGTCCAGACCATTTAAAGCTTTGAATTTTGGGGTCCTTAACTGTAGGGGGAAAATGCTGTACATTTGAGGTTTTAACTACTGATATGTACAGTCTTACTATTTACTTTCAGCACAGTAACTTAGTCTTTTAGAGGGAGATGCTTGAGTAGCTAAATAAATGGAACAATTCTATGTTTTTATTTTTAGCTGCAATGGTTAAGCACTTACTGGTTCTACCCTACCACTGTCATTAACTGCTTGAGATGTTAGCCTCCTCTTATGCTCAGCAGCTGAAAGAATATGACCAATTTCCAACTGTATGGAAATTATCTGGGTTAAAAAACCAAAAAGCTTTATTTTCTGCTTTGTCAGTTGGACTGTGGAGGTAGTAAACATGATGAGAGTTGTGATGATAACATCTTAAACTTTTCCAGTTGTGTGGAAAGCCAGCCATTACATACTCCATTGGGGTTCTTTACACCTTGACTTCTATCTAGATGCTAAAGGCTTCTGTGGCCCACCTGTGTCAGCCATAGTGAGCAGGTGTTCCTCATGTGCCAGCCTTCGGCCACTTGACTATTTTTCTTTAGTGTTTCTCCCTTCCATTGAGAAGAAGCACTATCCAGCCAAGAGTGTGAGCACTTGCAGGAGGTAGATCTTAATAGGAGGTTCCCTGGAAGAGCTAAGATACTGCAATTACCTGTGAGACAGAGAAGGCAGGGTGAGTATTGATAATGCTTAATGATGGTGTATCTGGCATTTTGTGTTAGGCCACATGTAGAATATGGTTTCCAGTTTTTACATCCCCCAGTTCTAGGAAGATTTGAAGCACCTGCAGGAAGTATGGTGGAGGGCCACCAGGATGGTCAGAGGCTGGGGCTTGTTCAGCTGGGAGAAAGTGATGATGTGGCACTGTAGTACCACATTATGGCCTGTTACTGACAGCAGTAAGCTTAGGACTGAGTCACAAGGCCCCAGGACTGAGGGTTATGAAGCTTCCCTTCCTGGACTTCTCTTGACCTGCCTGATTTGTCTGACTGTCTGGGTGTCTGTTGCTAATTTGTTACTTCTGTTCACCTTTCTGTGGTTCAACCATAGTTTATAAAACTATGTAAGAACAATAAGCAGTTATTTTATGTAGAATGAGATATTTATGACCAAAACTGATGTGGAGGAGAGAAATGCAGACATGGTATGATAGCAGAGACCCTTAGACGTGGAAATGAAGTATGTAGCATAGAGAAGTGCAGCTGGATGATGGGGCACATGTATATGACTGGAGACCCTATAGTCATGTATTGGTGAGTGGTTAATCACCACTGGTAAAGTAATGTGTTTGCTGAGGAGGGGTGTCAGTTTCTTGGTTGTGTTTTTTGCTGTTCTGTGGTTGGTTTGGGGGTTTGTTGTTGTTGTTGCTTGTTTGTTTTTAAAAAAGGCCAAGCCAGAACTGGACAAAACTGTTTTTAGACCGTAGCAGAACAAATATATCTGATGCATGAGAAGGGCACCGTAACTCCATAAATCTGAATGCAGCATGGAGCTGTAGACCAATGAGTAAAAAGAATGATGTAAAAGCATGCTAGCAAACATAAAGAGCCCTAAGAGGGTCCTAGAGGGAGAAGGAAGAAACTAGCAGCATATTCCACCCAACAAAGGACTCTGGATGCTGACAGCTTTACATTATCCTTTCTACCAGTCTGAAGCTATTGACTTTGAGACCTGGAGGAGCAACAGAATGGTGAAAATAACCCCTAGAAAAGAGGCAGAAACTGAGAAATACATGTTACAATTTGAACTCTATTACTGTGACTACTTCTGTATAAAAGTACTCTAGCTGCATTATTATTCTTTCTGTTTCTGTAATAATTAGATCTGGACTAATAGTGATCCTTGAATTAGGTTAAGGTTTCCATGTGCGAACAATGAATCCTTAGTTTTACTTACATATGTTGTGCTTCCTCTTTGCTCATAAACAAGATCTTTGGTGTAACTTCAGAAGCAACTTCAGGAGGAGCTAATAGCAGCCTTCCAGTAAATGTGGAGAAGCTGTCAGGACAGTAGTCTGCTTTTTACACTGGTATGTGGTGGGAGGGTGAGAGACAGTGGCATAATTTGCAACTAGAGGTTCTGATTAAACATAATGAAACTCCTCTGTGAGGACAATGAATTGGGACACAGCAAGACTCTCCTTGGGAAGAACCTGGAATTTATCAACTGGCTCTTCCTAAACTCTCAGTATCCTGTATTCCAGTAGTCTGTGGGTGATAAATTGTATTTTCTGTAGACAAAGTAATTAATGTGAACATGATAAAGCTGGGTAGAACATGTCTGGGATAGAATGTATTTTTTATTGTTAATGTTGCACTTGGTCTTCAATATTAAAACACGAGAGGAGATACTTGAAATGAAAAAGGACTGTTTTCTCTTTAGAAGTGCTGGCACTTAGTGTCAAAAAGGGAGTGAGCTGAATGCTTTAGGAGACTCAATACCACTATGCAGTATGAAGCACAGCAGTGTCATTTCCTTTCTTAAAGGACGAGTTTTCTTTGTGGTGGGTATGTTTTTTTCTCTTTTGTCCATATCAAGCTTTAAAAAAAAGTTGATTTCCTTGATTTTTTTTTCAATCCTGACAATAGCTGATGTCTTTCTAATTCCTGAAAGCTAGCTGCAGACTCTTTTCCTATAACTATTCATATACCACTCTGAGCTTTTGTCTTTCCACACATTTGTAATCCCTTGACAACAGAAGAAACACTGAGCCCTAATGATGGTGGGAGAGAGTAGTCATACTCTGGAAAATACTGAGAACCTCTGGTTGGTGTGGACAAATACTATGCAAACTTCAAGACATAATATATGCTGCTTTCTGACAGCTAGCCTCCCACCTGTGCCAAATGTGGCACCTGGTTTGAGCGAACCACATTCTTTTCATCCATGTTGTTGGAAGCCATCATACAGTAAGGAATTTTCTGGAATGAGTTTTAAACAACATTAAAGTTTTGAAATAGGTTGATTGGGAAATCAGTGGCTACTCATACAAATGCTTGCAGGCAAGTTCCCTGACTTAATTGCATGTGCATAAGTCATTATGGAAACTGCACAACTTTGATTTTAATATATACATTTTTGCTATGTGAGAGCTATGGTTTTGAGTACTATTCTGCAAAAATTACAGGAGATCAGTGCAGAAACCTGTGATCACAACAAAGGAGAAAAGGAGGAAAACCTTTGGGAAAAAATTGCAGGAAGTTTCAGGTTAGTGTCCTAAGTCTCATGTTAATTCTCAAATATACTGTAATTCCTCTCTCTTTCTTGGGCAGGTTTTTGGTTTCTTAGTGAACCTCTGTCAGCTTGTTCTGCAGAAAATGCAAGGGTGGATAGGCACTGCAGATTTGTCAAGTTATTAAAGCCCGATTTAAACAAGATTAATACATACAACTGAATGCTAAGTAATATACATGGAAGCAAAGAAAACAGGTTATTTTCTGACACAAGTATGTATGTGCACAATGACCAAAATACATCAAGTCTTTTGGCAGTTTGGGTTTGTCATTCTGTGGGTTGGAGGAAGGGGCAGTACTGATTAGAAGCTGGGAGTCATCTGCTTTTGTAAACAGCATGAACAAGATCACTGTGCCTTGTTCTACTGCACCTGCTTCGGGAAAGAAATTCAAAAAAGCTTCACTTAAGAATGGGGAGGGGAAAATCTCAAGAGCTGTAAAATGTGCCACTAAATCAAACAGGTAAAATTTTATCTGAAGTCCAGGATGACTGTGACTTTTTGCATTACAAAAGGGCCGTTCTCAAATCAACTGTTTGCTCTCCATGACTATGGACAGATGTGCAGTTGCCAGATGCCACCAGGGGCACAGGAGTATTTGTCTTGGTGGCGTAATGGCGTAAATGGCAGCTGCTTCATCTCTCCTCGGTCATTCTTCCTTGGTGCCAACTCCCTCCCATTGTTTCTAGAGATGAAATTGCTGTGTAAAAGATCATTTCCTAAAACCAGAGGTTGTTGTGGCTGTCAGTTTCTTGGCCTTGCTGGAAGTGGTAGCAGAAGGGTACAAGCTGATGTGAGGAAGTTGTCTGAACACCAGTGACTCAGCAGCCGTTTTTTGAGGCCACAGCTCTAGTGCCCTCTCTGCAGCTCACCCACACCAGGTATCCTCATCCTAGGCAAGCAACGACTGGCTTTTTAAAATGATTGATAGTATGGCAATTGGAACTAAATTGTTGCTCATCCTGCAAACACGCTTTGGAAGATTACCATGAAAAATTACATCAACGTCCAAGAGTGGCTGTAATACTGTTGTTTTTCTGGCTGTAGTTAGCACAAACACAAGCTCAACAGTTGTTTTAAAACTGTAGGCTTCCTTGCTTTGGGGAAAAAATGGATCTATTTGACTAGAAAAGCAGATCTTATACAGCATAAATACTAAAAAGTAAAAAGACTAATTTTTGTTTCATGCTTTGCTCTTGGAGACTAACTAGTCATGAAAAACTGGAGGTAGGTATTTTTGTAATGAAGATCTCCTCTTGGAAGTATTACAATGGACTATGGAGGAAACTGGTTTTCCACTATTATGGTAAACTTGAAGATTTGAACAGGCTCTGTTTTCATCTAGAAAAGAGTAGATGAATTTAAAATACAAAGCAGTATTTTTTAATGTCGATTCAGGATTCACTGATTTTTGTTTCCATTGCAAAACTTCCATAACATTTTCCCAAATGATCAAAGAGAGGAAGTTGAAGTTAGCAAGGATTGATGGCAAAAAAACCCCCACTGAAAGTAATCTGAGAAAATTTTTAGCATTTGTCAGACATTTTTTGTAGCTCTGCTTCTAGTAAAGGATCTGCTGTGAAGAGTTCAGCAATTCAGCTCAGCAGGTGTTATGGTTTGGAGACCCTGGCGCAGTGCAGGAAACCGAGAGAGAGAGAGAGAGAGAGAGAGAGAGAGAGAGAGAGAGAGAGAGAGAGGGTCCTCAGCACCCTGAGAGACTGGAAGGGTCAGTATTCCTGCCACTTCCTGACACAATCTATAAAAGCCAGGAGAGCTGAAGCCAGGCCCTTCTCCCTTCTTGCTCGGCTGTTATCTCAGTTATTTCAAATGTTAATCGCTGAGGCACATCAATTGTCCCTCTGATGGCTCCTTGGCTGGGTTTGGAGCAGGAGGAGCTTCTCAGCTTCTTCCCGGAGCCACTCCTGGAGCCCTTCCCCCACTGCCAAAAATCCCACCAAACCAAACTAGAACAGCAGGCAAAGTCTGGGACTCGGAATGAGCTATTGTACCAGTGTGGAATATATGGTCTTTAAGAAAAACGTTCACCTTAAGCTAAGATCCCTTTACTGCTCAGCACGGAAGAGATTTTAATACTGCAGCATTAATATTACAGAACGACCTCCTGGGTTTCCTGCCACTGTGTTGCCTGTTTTGACTAGCACTATCTGTTGACAGCAGCTAGTACTCTTCCAGAGACAGGTAAGAGTACTGAGAGGAAAAAACGTGTGTTTATAAATAATATCTTAAAACACTTTAGGAATAAATGTCCAGAAGCCCAAAACCATAAAATCCCAAATGTTAGATAACAGTCTATTTAGCTTCTGTTGCACTGGATGGGAAGACTCTGTAGGAAGCAGTGGGGATTGGATAAGAGTCCTCACAAGGAATATTTTCACTCACAGTTGACCTGAGTTGCAAGGTCACAGGGCAGAACTGTCCCTGTGGTGATTATTGTGTGTTATTTACTGAAAGCTAAGTCTAAGGTATTTGTAAACTGCCACACTAGAGTTTTGAATGCTGGGCAGAGACAGCCTGGGTAATTCCTCTGGTCCTGCTCTCTTAAAGAAGTGATGCATAATGGGATCCACTGTAGTCCACCATAAGGTGAGTCATCACTCATGACAAGTTTGTTGATGCTTGGTTACTAACCATAAGTTATGACTATAAAATTAAAGAACATTTACATTCTGAAGGCTGCTGATTGCCCTTTGTTTTTCTGTGTTCCTGCTCATTAACTTCCACTTCTGCATTTTATCACACCTTGTGTATTTATATGGTATATTAGTTCCTGTTGCTGCAGTCCCTTTTCAAAGGGAACAATGATGCTATCTCACACTTGGAGGCAGAAACCAATTCCCATCCATTCATAAAAGATTTTAAAATACCCATTTGTCAGGCTCTCTTTAAGCATAGTAGGTCTCAACACTGTTCTTTGAAGTACCTGAGTATTTTTTGCATGACTTCTTGGAGATGGTAACAGGTGGCCACAGCAGAGCAATAGACACTTTTTCAGATGTCAGGAATGTAACTAGATACCAAACATCACCTGAACCTCAGCTTTGAAAAGAGAGGCTAGCTGAGGGGCTGAGTGGGCTCTCAGAGGACAGAGCGAGTGATCCATGCTACATGAAAGCATTTCTAACTCTTTGGCCGAGTGTGGGCTTTCTCAAACACCAAAGATAAATGTGGGCTCTAAGCCCTGCTGCTCTGCTGCACTTTGTTCACTTGAGCTCTCTGCTTTGGTGAGGTGGCAACAACAAAAACCAGGAAGGATGTTCAGCAGTGTTGGTCCTCAACCAACCTTTCCAACCATCCCTTCATCCTGCATCCTTCCCCTTCTGTGAAGTGGGAGCATGGGACTCACAGGGAGTAAGGCCTGGGGTGCTGGGATGGGGTGAGGGGATCTAGTGATGCTGGAGCTGTAGTGCCTGGGGTGCAAGGAGAATGAAAGGTGGTGCCTCAAAGGCTGACCCATACAAACCTGGGAACTGTTCTTGTGAAGCAGGGCTTGGCTTCACCTCCTACACTAGTGGTCCCTTGACTTGTTTGCCCAGTCCCCTGAGCTCCGAAGAGCAAGAAGGGAATGTTGCTACTGAGCATGCTAAGCAACTCCCACAGCTCAGCAGTGGCTTGTAAGCACCTTTCTCCAAATGTCTTCACTAGCTTTTTGGCACAAGTTGGTAATAACACAGATGTACTTGATTAAATTCTGAGAAAAAATGTGCCTGGACTTTGCTGTTGCCTTTGGTTTTGTTTATAAAAACAATATACATATATATGTATATTTCTACTCTTATTACTGTGGCTGAAAATTAATCCTGGGAAAAGACCAATGTGATATTGTAGAAAGTCATTCAGTATTAAAAAGAATCAATTTGTCAAGTTCAGGGAGGCAAAGCACCATTCAGCCATGGCAGGGAGCTATGGGAACCATCCACTTTGGCAAGCACATTAAATAACATCACCTTGAGGAGCATATGGAGTTATTTTTAATCTCTCTTAAACATAAATTTTAAAAAGTAATAGATGGCTACAGCACACACATCATCCAGGGAATCAACCACACCAGGAAACTCTAGTTTTTTCAGTAAAGTAATTAATGTAAAATTGTAGAAAATATCTTACCTGGTACTCATCTCTATAAAGGGAAGACAATTTGAAGGCTCAGCATTTAGAAAATCTGGTGATTCTGTTCCAAAACTCCTGTGGCTGAAATTCAACTGTTAAAAAAAAATAAATCTGAAACAAAGCTACTGAGTCTATTAGAAGTAGCTATTAGTGAGGAGAAACAAACACACATGAAACCAAAATCCAGGGAGTATTTTTTTGAAAGTGGACTGAGCCACATGATTTGACCAATCTCTTTTTAATGGATTAGAACTCTAACTACTCTGACAATTCCAGGTGCTTTTTGAACTCTAACATTGAACAAGGATAGCAAAAGGTGAATTTCTTAAGGGGTTTATCTTGGTGTGGGAAGACTAAGACTTTGGGAGCACAGTCTTTGGGTGCAAGTGAAAGGATTTGGTTTGCTTGCTTGGTTGTGGAAGGAGCTGGTGGCTCGCTGGTTGAACAGGCTGAGATGGTGCTCTAGTTTGCACCTGATCAAATGTTTACATGTTTTTTTGTATGTCTTGATCCCAGACTTTACCATAAACATGAACAAAGCTAAGACAAAATGTAATTTAATCAAATGTGTACTTGCATTACCAAGGAAAAGAAAAAGAAAAAAAAAAAAAAAGCGGAGCAGTTATTTGTAATGATAGAACACTTCAGGTGAAATTTCTTGTTCTAAGCAGCAGCAGACCATGAGGCTACAGAGCTAATTCACATCAGATGTGAACACTGCATTCAGTTTGCATGTATTAAACATGGAGACTCCTGAAACTGATTATCAGGCTGGAGGGGCAGGAGGTTTTCAGAATAATCTCTTTTTGAGAATAATCTCTTTTTGGTCTTTACATTGATTTGGGAAGTATTTAAAACAACAGAAAGCTTGTGAGGATCTTTCCTGTGTGGGAGAGAGACATACAGCTATAATAAGCTTTACTTTCTTACTTATCTGATCAGGCTGTAATAGATTGATTTACCTCTTTTCTGTCAAGGGACTGAAAATTTCACAGTAAAATTGTATGGTGAGAGACAAATAGAGTAAGTTTTCTAATACCTTCCCAGGAGGAGAAACTTACAAATCCTGCAGGTATGTCAAAAGAAGAAACAAAGATGCTGGGTGGGGAAGGGCTCCCACAAGAAGGCAGTTGGGCTGTCAGAAGTTTTGCCAGGAATACTCCATGGCTTCTTTAGAGGGAGAAGCAGCATTCCTCTTCTAGGTGGGGAAGGGCTGCCATCAGAGCTGCCCTGCTGAGTCTAATCAAATACCCCTTTGGGCCATTACCCTGTCTCAGACAACAGCCACTGTGGGATTATTAGGATAAGGGCATAAGAAATAGGGCATGAAGACAGTGCTCTTTCCCCTTGACACCTTTTCCCAGCTTCTCAACATCCACAGTTCGGGGCATCCTGAGCCAGAGGTTGTTTTTAAGGTGTTGTACTTAGCAACCACCAGCAGACCTAGCCCCTTTTGGTTTGTTCATGGTCTCCTTTGGAACCAAGAGAAAAGCACAATGGTAGAAGCCACTACATTTTATCACAAGCAATAGAAGCCAAGAGACATGGAGAAGTGCAGTCTCTGAGATTCTCTACAAAGAGTCTATTGGAGGAGAAGCAAAGATCAAGGAGAAAATATGGTGATCTCCACATCCAAAATTTGCTGTGGAATTGTGTAGTGTGGATATGATTGTAGATTTTAAAGTAACTGACTTTTTGCTAAAGATCTTGTGTTGGGTTTGTTTGTTTGTTGGGGTTTTTGTTTGTTTGTTTGGGGCTTTTTATTTGTTTTCATTTTTTTCTTTGTTTTTGTTTTGAATTTTTTTTTTCCCCCAAGCAATAAATAGGTGCAGAGGAACTAGAAGAAAAAGTGGTACTGTAGGAAACAGATGTTTAAGTGTTGTTCAGTTTGGCTAGCACAGGTACATTTGTGGTGAGTGGATGTCAATGGTACTTATCAAAGCTTCTTACAATAACCTTAGTCTTTGGAACAAGAGAGCAAACTGCAACATGAGCAGTGCAGAAGCAGAGCACCTGCCTGACCAACACCTCTGCAAGCTGGCTGACTGCAGGTGTGTGCACCTTGCTGAGGTGTGAACAGAACCAGTACTGGGTTTTTGCTGCTGCGGGGGAATGAGTATCATTCCTCCAGCAGGTAACTCTGCTTACATCCCCCTCTGCTGCCAGGGCTCAGCTGGCTGAGCTGTGGTGTCCTGAGAAAAGATTGTGGAGAAATTATTATAGAGCCTGTCAGATGCTGTCCCCATAACATTGCAATCTTTCTCAATTTAATTACAAGGCATCTCACTTGGGGACTTGTCCTAAAATCTTATTTCTTGCAGTTGCGTTGACAACACATGATCCCCTCTCTTTTTGATCCTTTTTCTGGCATATACATTTCTAATTACATCAAACATTGGCTATATGCCTACATTTTTAAGGCTCTCTGCCCCACCCTACTAATTATTTTTAACCATTGACAAGATGCCAACTCCTGCCTCTAATCTATGGCTGACTTAAACATCTTTCAGACAAGTTCCTTCATGCTTTCTACTGTACTGCTTCTCTGGATTCAGAGGTGCTTCGTGCAAACGCTCTCAAGGATCTTGAATCATCCTTCTGTTTCCTCTGCAGAGCCCCAGCCCCCACCCCAGCTACCTGTTCATCTCCCAGCCCCTCGGCTCAGCCATCCCTCCCTGCTCTGCCCTGGGCAGTGCATCCTGGCAGCAGGGTCAGCAGCTGTACCAAGGGAGGGAGCAGCAGAGATTTTTCCATGATGTTCTTCAGTCCACGTTCAGTGACAGCAGCCAGTGGCATTGCCTGCAATGCCAGCACAGGCTCCTGCAGTCTTAGTTTGCGTTGCCAGACTTTTCCAACTGGGTGTTAAAAGGGAAAGCACATTCCTGGCTGGGACAGGGGTGTACAGCCTCACTGCCATTTGGTTCTTCAGCCTGCCAGTTGGCAAGCATTGCTGCTCAGCTGCCACTTCAGTTTGTTAATACCTGGTGCAGCTTTTCCTTTGCTTTGCTTTGGTTTTCTGTTTAAGATAAGGTCAGAAGAAGAGATTAGTTGTGAATTTGCTACGTGAGTATTGCTCTAATGCAGAAAAGAAAGTAACAGAGGCTAAATAAAGCACAGTCCTGTCTTGAGCAGATAAGGAGGAAAAAGCAGAAAACTTAATCCTCTGTGACAAGCCCTGGTAACAAAGCAGGGAGGGAAAGATTTTTCAAATCCAGCAATATTTCCTGATCCTTTAGTACCTGTGGAGCCACTAACACAGTCTATACATAAAGGGCTGATGGCTAAAAAAAAAAAAAAAAAGCAAATTTCCCAGCTCAGCCAGTCTGGCTGTTCACTAGAAGCTCATATTCCTGTTCTGTGATCACAGTAATATTCACTACGATATCCAAGACAAATGCAGGGCCTTGGGACAAGACACCAAGGATGCCTCCAGCAGGTTGTGCGGCGTTTAAGGGGTACATGATGGAGGAGAGGATAAGGGATTGCTGTTCTCCATCACAGAGCACCTTATGCAGCTCAGGTCCTTGCAAATGCAGCAGGGTGAGAAAATGTTCACCAGTGTTTAGTTTGTTGTTTTTGTTTTGTTTTGTTTTAACTGTTCTTTTAATGTATTTGAAAAGGAAACAAAACCATGAGTCTAAAGGCTGTTTAAGTGTTCCAGATGAAAAGTTTATATTCATATACTTGGAATACTATGGAATACTCATATTCCATATTATCTTTATGGAATGTTTCCATAAGGATAATAATTGCATTGCCTTCCACGTATTTTCTCCTTCTACAAAGCCTTTCTTCAAACCTGTCTGAGATTTTTGTAAGGGTGTTTGAAAATTTATTTTTATTATGAAAAATAGGAGAAATAAGTTACCATTTTCCCTGGCTCTTTCACAGCCAAATGTCTCTCTCCCAATATCACATTACATTTTTCACTTTAAAATTATATGCAGCACACATTCTTTTCATTCAGTCTTTTCCTTTTATGAGTAACTAAGCACAGAGAGAAACTGATTAAAATGTTTTTTCTTTGTTTGGGGTTTTTTTTCCTAAAATCTCAGGATGTTTTTAAAAGGGTTATAAGAAAAAAAATCAAAATTTATAATTTCAGGATCTGATTGGCTTAGGAACTGGTAGTGTAAGTAGTGTAGGCAAGTTCATTTTACAGACAACACTCAAACAGGTAATGAACTTACGGGTTAATTTCAAAGACACTGATCTCTTGTCTGCCATTGTCAATCCAGTTTGGAAAAAAACCTCCCACCTCCCTTCTTACCAACAACAAACAAGCACACAGAGAAAGTCTTGTAAGAAGGGCCAGATCAGTATCACAGGGAAGGCACAATGACTTGATCCCTCTTTTCTTCCCTCAATAATTTTTATTGGTGTATTTATCACCTGAATAAACACAGCAAATGTCTTATGTGAATGTATTTTATGTGAATCTAAGTTGAGCTGTTTAATTGCTCTTACTCACAAGTATTCAGTCCAGTACTTCCTTGCATTAATTACAGGACTTGAACAAAAACTTTTGCCTTAAAACATTGCTCTGTTATGTTTGTGCTTGCTTCCAGCATCCTGAATAGGTGTCTTTGTGTGGACAGAGTACATTGTCAACACAGCAACAAAACCTAACTATGGCACTGTGACCCTTGGAAGACAGTGCTGTTCATTCAAACTCCAGGTGCTATTTTTCAGTAGTTTTTTAACATTTTCATTAAAACTATGAAACAGTTAAAAAGTTGCAATTAAGTTGTTGTGATCAGAGCTCAGAGATTGTGATCCTGTAACGAAGAAAAGCAGTTCACTGCCTGTTGTATCTCCAGACTTTATAGGATGGCAGTTTGCAAGGATTCACACCAATGAAATTTGCAATTTACTTATATTTTGACTGTTTTATTGCACAAAAGCCAAGCTCCCCAGTCAACACTCATCTTCAGTCAGCTATTAGACTCCTGCTTGCGTAATCACAAAGCCCTAGAATGGTGGAGGTTGGAAAGAACCTCTGGACATCATCTTGTCCAACACCCCTGCTCAAGCAGCATCACCTACAGCAGGTTGCCCAAGACCATGTTCAGATGGCTTTTGAATATCTCCAGGGATGGAGATTCCACCACCTCTCTTTGACAACCTATTGCAGTGTTTAGTCACCCTCACAGTAAAAGAAGTATTTCCTGATGTTCACAGTGACCCTCCATTGTTTCACCTGGTGCCCACTGCCTCTTGTTCTGTCATGGGATGCCACTGAAAAGATCTTAGTTCCATCTTCTTTACACCCTCCTTTCAGAAGCCAATGCATAGTCACATGCATTGATGAGATCCTTCTCTTCTCCATACTAAAAAGTCCCAGCTTTCAGCCTTTCATCATATGGGGGACGCTTCAGTCCTTTAATCATCTAAGTGGCCCTTTGTTGGACACTCTCCAGGATGTCCATCTTTCTCTTGAGCTGGACACAGTACTCCACGTGTGGCCTCACCAGTGGTGAGTAGAGAGGAAGGATCACCTCCATCAACCTGCTGGCAACACTCCTCCTAAGGCAGCCCAGGACACTGTTAATTTATTTTTTGCCACAAAGGCATGTTTCCATGTTCCACCAGGACTCCCAGGTCCTTTTTTAGCAAAGGTGCTTTCCAGATGGTTCGCTCCTAGTGTGTACTGGTAACTGGGCTTGGTCTTCCCCAGATGTTGGACTTCACATTTCCCTTTGTTGAGTTGCATGAGGTAACAACCTGTTTTCCAGCCTTTAGAGGTTCCTTGGATAGCGAAACAACAGTCTGGTGTATCAGCCACTCCTCCCAGTTTCATGTCAAGGGTACACTCTGCTCCATCTTCCAGATCGTTAATGAAGCTGTGGATAATTACTGGAACCAAAATCGACACCTTGGATAAAGTGCTAATTATTTGCCCTCCAACTTGATGTCATGCCACTTATCACCACTCTTTGGGCCTGGCCACTCAGTCAGTTTTCAGTCCACCTCACTCTCTGCTCATACAGTCCACAGTTCATCAGTTTCTCTATGAGGATCTTAAGGGAGACTGTCAAAAGCCTTAAGTCAAGGTAGACAATATGCACTGCTCTGCCTTCATCTACCACACCTATAATTTCCTCATAACAGGTTATCAGGCTGGCCAAGCATGACTTCCTCTGGGTGAAGCTGTGATGACTACTCCAAATAACCTCCTTGTCCTTCATGTACTTGGAAATAATTTCCAGGATTAATTGTTCCATCCCCTTCCCAGGGCTCAAGATGGTGCTGACCAGCCTGTAGTTCCTTAGGTCTTCCTTCTCCCCCTTTCAGAAGTAAGGAGATGTTTTCTTTCCTCCACTTCTCAGGCAACTCTTCAATCTCACTGGATTGTTGAAAGATAATTGAGTGGCCTTGCAATGCCATCAGTCAGCTCCCTAGCTGCATCCCATCAGGGCCTGTGGACTTGCATATGTCCAGTTTGTGTATTCTCTGACCTGATCCTCTTCCACCAAGGGTACATCTTCCTTGCTCCTTACATTCCCCCTGTTCTCTGAGGCCTGGAATTTCTGAAGATGATCTTGCTAGTAGAGGCTGAGGTGAAAAAAAGCATTCAGTACCTCAGCCTTTTCCATGTCCTGTGTCACCAGGGGTCCTGTCTCATTCAGCAGCAGGCCCTTGCTTTCCCAAATCTTCCTTTTGCCACTTTTCGCCAGGAGCATCTTCTTTATCCATGCTGACCTCCTGGCATTTTTTCCTGACTTCCAGCTAATTCAAACAGACTGCTCTTCAGCTTAATGGAGGTGATCCTTAAAAATCAGCCAGCTTTCTTGGACTCCTTATCCCTCCAGGGCCTTATTCCATGGAACTCATTCAAGTGGGTACCTGAAGAGGCTGAATTCTGCTCTCCTGAAGTTCAGGGTTGTGATCCTGCTTTTTGCTTTGCTCCTTCCTTTCAGGATCCTGAGTTCCACCATCTCAGTCACTGCAGCTATGTCTGCCTTTGATGTTTACAACACCAATGAGCTTTTCCTTATTTGGGAATATGAGGTTGTGGTGGTT
The DNA here is from genome assembly GCF_020740795.1 of Apus apus. Taxonomy (NCBI): domain Eukaryota; kingdom Metazoa; phylum Chordata; class Aves; order Apodiformes; family Apodidae; genus Apus; species Apus apus. The sequence continues at coordinate 26,469,547 of NC_067286.1, forward strand.
TAACTCCAGCTGGCAATTAAGCCCTACACAGCCACCCACTCACTGCCCCCTCCCTTAGTGGGGCGAGGGAAGAGAATCAGAGGAGTGAAAGTGAGAAAACTTGTGGGTTGAGACAAAAACAGTTGAATAAAGTCTTTGGCTCCACTGCCACTTTGGTTGGGAATTTGTCATTGAGGATCTGCAAGAACCTCCTGGATTGCTTACGCCCTGCTGTGTTATTCCTCCAGCATTTATCAGGGTGGCTGAAGTCCCCCAAGAGGACAAAATGGGGCTGGGAATGTCAAACTACTACTAGCTGTCTGTGAAAGGCCTCATTCACTTCTTCCTGGTCAGGTGGCCTACAGCAGACACTACGCTGTTGTCCGTACTGGTGAGGTCTCTAGTTCTTACCCACAGGCTCTCAGTTGGCTCATCATCCATCCCCAGGCAAAGCTCCATGCACTCTAGCTTTCTGTCACACAGAGGGCAACTACTCCTTGTGTACCCAACCTGCCCTTCCTAAGAGCCTGCATCTCTCCATTGGAGCACCCCAGCCATGCGGGCCATTACACCATGTTTCCATGATCCCAAAAAGGTTATAGCTCTGCAACTGCACACAGATCTTTAATTCCTCATGCTTATTCCACATGCTGCATGCCTGAGTGTACAGACACTTCAGAGGGGCATGCTGGCACACTGGTGGGTTTTCCCATCATGGTGCCTTGCTGGAACTTCCTTGTTTACATGCAATTGCTTGTAAGTAGGTGAGGTGGCCTTGCTTAACCTTGTTTTGATGATTTTGTCTTCCTTTCATTTACATAATCCTGGGCCTTTTGCTTGTCAACCTTGTCTGTCATTGCCTCACGGGGCTGCTGGTAACTCTCTTTTCCCCATGATAATGCACATAACTTGCTGTTCCATCCTCTAGAATTGTTGTTTTGCAGAATTGCTTGCACCTCCAGGAAAAAACAAAAACAAAACAGGTTTATTTTAAGATAGGGACAGAGAATTCTGTTCTGTCCTTGAATATTTTTTACCACTGAAGTTGCTGTTTCTTTTAATGCTCTGCAGGAAACACTACACAATGTGTGCATTGGTGCTAAGTAAAACTAGCTAGGAGGAATTGTCTTTTATCTTTAACAGAAACGAATGTTACAAGGTCTCTTCCAAAAACCTGAACCACACAATAAGCTTTCAGAGAAGAGAAATGGTCCACTATGCTCACGTGTTTATTAATATTTCTCAATAAACTCAAAGGTCATACAGTTCTCAAGTTATCAAACAATGACATATACCACAATGGCTGCTTCATCATCTTTCTCCTGTTCTCTCTCTCTCTGTCTTTCTCTCTCTCTCTCTCTTTCTCTCTCCCTCTCCCTCTCCAAGCCTGAACATGCTTTCAGCTTAGCTCCATGGTCTAAATGAAGATATTAAATCTGCTAGGGTTAGGACAGAATATTTCTGACACATACACAATGTGAATTTCATAGAAAACTGAGGAATAAATAAAACTATTACTGTCCTCTACAGAAATCTGTCCTTTTGGATTTAAAAAGAGTCTGTTGTCCAGGCTCATAGTATGAGATTTAAACTGGTGAATAATTTGATGCAGAAAACAGTGTTACAGAAAGATTTCAATTTCACTCAGGGGGAGCTGAAATCCTGGTGTTAAAATGCTACAACAACCGGATTTGTTAATATTATAATCTGCAATAGTTTAGCCCCTGCTTACTCTGGGCAAATGTGCTGGTGAACAGTGCCCAGCTTGCAGCCCTGCAGGGCAAAGTCCTTTGTCTATTCAGGGAGCACATACTGTGCTCCTGTGGTTGCTTCATTACCCTGACACCATCTCTCTGCTGCCGGGCCCTCCTGTCTGCCCTTCCAAGAGGAAACCTTGGAGAAAGAGGCAGGGAGACACAGGAGTGCTCTGCTGGGGAAGCTGATGATTTTTTATGAAGGACTCCTCTTATTTCTAAGCCACCGACTGACTTCATTCCAGCTACAACAGAGGAACACTCCCTGGTTCAAGGAGCATCATTCTTATTAGCCAATTGTGCCAGGAGCAGGGGAGGAAAAAGAGGGTGTTCAGAAGCTGCACAAGAGCTTGTTTATGAGGAAGGAAGTTAAGAAAAGTCCATCAGGTATCAAAGAACACTGCATTTCCATAAAGAAAGAAATATAGTTACAACATCCTTAGATGTAAGAAATATCCTTACAACAAAATGGAGTAAAAACATGTTGGGGAGAGGCTATCTAATCCAAGGGCATCTTGCAATAGGGTGTTGATATCAAAAACTGAGGAAAGTAGAGATGGAATTTCCCCAGTGTAACTTAGAAAACAACAATCAAACTGCAGCATGATGCAATTTAAAACCAACAAGGCTCCAAGTGTTGTAAGGGAATCCTGAGTGGTAGTAAATAAACCCCATAAACAACAACAATGAAAATGGGCAGAGTAGAATGGAAGTTAAAAGGTCAAAGGAGGAGTCTGCAAAAGGCTGTCAGGGTGCACCAATGGGGAGCAGCATGTAGGGCTGCACGAGGAAGTAAAGGAAGCTGAAGCAGCTCCCAGTATTTGTACAGGGACAATACGTCTGTCAGGAGCAAAGCTATTTCAGAAAAGCCCAAAGACAGGGACTGGAAATGCTTACTGAGAAACCAAGTAAGTGTATTTTGTACAACACAAAATAATAATTTTGAATATATTAAAGAGAGAGTCATGCCAAGAGACTGGAACATCTAAATATTGGCTGAAATCTTAGTACACATTTATTAGGCACTGAAGTGTTAAGTTCATGTGCAGAAAGAAAAAAACGAGAAAAATGTGTTCTTGTTAAACATGACTCAGAATGTACCACACAGAAAGAATTTCCCAGGCATAAGCGATCTACATATAAAGATAAAATACATTATTTGAAAGAAATAGCTTACTGTTGTTTTAGAGAAGAAAATATTGATTCCATGCTTGTGAACATTCCAGTACTTGTTAGAAGGATGTGCTCATTAGCTAGACATGTACTCACAGACACGACGATCAATTGAGAAATATTTCAAAGGTGTGAGAAGAAAACTACTGTGATATAAAATATAGTTGTACTGCCAAAAAAAAAAGTAATCTACACAAGTTTCTTCAGTGGTCCAGCAAAAATGTAGAGAGGAATCTGACAAATGCAACAGTAAAGAAAAGCCTATTAAATGGCTTAATTCTGAAGTAATTACAGAAAACAAAGTTATAAAACTCACTTAGCTTTAGCTGCAGGGACTCATGCAATATTCAAGTGGCTGAAATTGTGTACTGTTAGCTCTAAAGGAATGTAGATGTAGAAGTCTATGAAAGAATATGAAATGCAAAAAAACCCACAAACCAAATATGCCCAAGAAAAGTTTGTAATGATAACTGCAGAAACTTAAGAAATGCAGTTGAAAACAGTCTAGATTTGCTTGCATGTGCTTGAAACGAATTCTGCACCAGTTTGGATTATAGAAATGGAACTGCTCAAATACTAACTATGTCACCTCATTTAAAACAAAGGAAAAAAACCCAACAACCCAACAAAATAAAACAACCTGTCATCGATCATACAATCATAGAATGGTCTGGGTTGAAAGGGATATTAAAGATCATGTAGATCCAAACCCCCTGCATGGGCAGAGACACTTTTCACTAGATCAGGTTGCTCAGAGCCCCATCCAACCTGGCCTTGAGCATTTCCAGGATGGGGCATCCACAACTCCCCTGGGCAACTTGGGCCCATGTCTCACCACCCCCATAGTGAAGAATTTCCTCTTAAGGTCTATGAGAAAGGAGGGGCAAGGAAGGGAAAACAAGGGCAAGGAAAAGCAAGGAATATTAAGGAAGGTCAAGAGAGGTCAAAGAAGGCAAGGAAGGGCAAGGAGGGGGAACTAATAGGCTCAATTACACCTGCTTCACAGGTGAAGGGACCCGAGCATTGCCACCAGGCAACAGGCATAGAAAATGGGACACAAGCAGCAACATCTGGTATGTCTGTGATGCTATACCTAATGTACCCAATTTGATTACTAGACTTTCATATGTTTTGCAAAAGGATACAACTGTACCCATTATCTTTTGAGTACAGAGCATCCATAATCCAGTATTCCTATGCAAAAAAGTACAGCCATTTTAAAAGATTCAAGAGTTAAGCTCAGACTCTTCATTGGCATAGCTAAAAAGATTTGGAACTAGAAAATTTTCAAGAAAGAGCTGAGAACTGGACTCCCTCACAACACAATGGGAAGTATTAAAAGCACAGGTACTGTGATTTATTACTTGCATAATGGAAAAACAAAACTGAAAATGTTCTTAAGAAAGCAGAGTTGAGGCAGTGGCAAACAAGGTGGAAAAGACTGGAAGCTTTTCCAAATTTTCTTCAGATTCCTGCAAGATGGTTATTGAATATCAACAAGTAAATAAAAAGAATAGAGAACACTTGAATTCTTACATAAAAAGGGGAAGGGGAAAGAAAAAAAGAGAAGTAGTTTATAAAGTAAAATACAGGATAGGCTGTTAATATTTGACATCTTTGAGGGACCAGAGTGAGCCAAACATTGTAGAGAGCAAATACCATGAGCTGTTTGAAAATGCTACGTGTCATCTATTTTTCTTACGGAACACAGTTGTAAAGATAATTGTCCGGGTCTGAAACTGGCATGATCAACCCACATCAGCCATTGATGTGAGAGAGCAAGATACACTGGGTTTCTATCAATACTTCATCCTGTTGTAGGCTCTTTTTCCTCCTTCAGTCTTTTAACACTATGTTAAAAATAGACCTTTTTTCTAAGTTTTCCATTCAGAGTTCAGAGGGTTTGGTGTTACAGGTTAGAGGGTGCAATGATTTACGCAGAAAATAAATTAAGAAAAACAGAGTTTAAAATTAGACTATATTAGTCTCGTTAGTTTATCCATGAATTGGTGTCTTAATTGTAGCAGCTTGGTGCACGTGTTATTTCTGACTTAGTTACTCACACTCTCCTCTTTTCCAGTGGAACAGTGGGAGTGAGGCCCTGAACAAACAAGACAAGGAAGGAAAAAAATATTTGAATTTCAAAGTGGATATTTCAGAGGATTAACTGGAGGTCTATTAGAAGCTGAATGAAGAGAAAATATGCAGTTATGGCACAGCAGTATGATTACTTCCATTCTGTGTTTATCTTACTTTCTCCAGCAAATGAGATTAAAGCTATACAGCAGATATGACATTTTGTTGAGAAAGTTGCTTTTAACAAATGTTTAACTCCATGCATACAAGAGAACTAGGACTTGTGGACATTTAATGGGAAACCCAACCTCTGTAAGTTTCATCAACTCAATGGTTGCTGCAGCCCTGCAAGGACACTGGGAAGCTTCTGCCAAGCACCTTGTGAAGAGTGGTGCAGCCCCAGAGAGTTACTCAATGGATTTCAAATACATGAAGATAATGGGATAAGCTATAGGAAGGTTTGCACCTAACAGTTACATACAGGTAAATTCTGCGGTTTAATGATCACTTTGACAAATCTTCCAAGTCCTCAAATGCATTCCTGCCAAGCTGTGGGCAAAAGTCCAGCCTATTCTGTTTAATTATTTATTATAATATAATAATAATATAATAATAATAATGTAATTACATAATCACGTTATATGATAATAATGTAATTATATATATATATTATTATGGTTTATTATTTATCCCCAATTTCTGACAGTTGCTCATGTATCAGACTGCACAGAGCTTGCACACCTTCCTCACTCTTCTGCAAAGGCCGAAGTCTTCTGAGTGGCAGAAAAAAAGAAAAAAGAAAAAAAAAAAAGGCTACTTTTGTGAAAGTTTTGGTGAAAAGAAGAGGAAGTGTTCTCTGCATCACTTTGAAAGGATTCTTGCAGTCCCTCCTCCCTGTTAACATCCTGGCGCCCAGGGCAGCTCTGAAGTGATAGCCCAAAACAAATTAGCCTGCCTTTTCCTCAAAGTCAGCCTGCCTAGAGCCCTCTCCCTTTCTCCTCAAAAAGCTCCTGCCATTGCCAGCTTCTCACAGGAGTGCTGGCTACTGCCCTTTTCCCTCCCAGGAGTCCCTGGCTCTAGATTTTTGCCATTTTTCCTCTCTATCTTCTATGGGGATGTGGCAGTATGTGGCAAAGCCAACTTCCCTATAGGGTGTCTTCATTAGCTTCCAGATGATCCAGTCCTTAGAGGTGCAGCATGTGGTCCAAAGCAGTCTCTCAGTTAGGCTGTAGCTTACTTAGACAGGCACACTGTGGCACAGTTGCTAATTCCTCTTGGGGACAGGGAAAAAACTGATGAGTAAGGGAGTAAGGGCCACCTTAACCACAAGCATCAGCTGTAGAGTAACTGAGGGACGCTCTCTAGACACATCAGTGGTAGGTCACTGTTGTAGCAGGCTGTCACACAGAAGGATCTGGGCTGCTGAGCACAAACCAGCAGAAAGAGTTTACTTGTATGGGAAGTGCTGACAGGCCTGAGTTGTTAGTGCACATTTTCAGTGCCGCTTACGCACTGTTTAAAGTGATAAAACTGTATCGCTTTTGGCAGGATGTAGTTAAGACAAGTCACTTTATACAAGTCTCTTTCCAAGTTATCAAAAATGTGAGTTGTAAACATGTAGTGGAACCTGAGAAGAGGTTGCACAATGGCTGTATCGTATGTGATTGTGCTGAGATAACATCAGAAGGCTGGCAGTGAACTTGCTCTTACCACAAAGCAGAGGAAAGGAGTCAAGACGTGCTGTATGGAAACCAGTCAGCATAGCTGACCCTAAGTGCTGGCACTGCACAGTGTAAATACAATTTGATTTAACCCATCAGTTTGCTCTCAGCTATACAGCAAGAGGCTATGAAAAAGGTCCCAGGAGAGTCAGGTAGGAAAATATCCCTGTGCCTCTGAAATGGACATAAAGACCACGCTGGCACTAAGGAAAGTACAGGGATTTTCTGAAGATATGTCCCTAGAAAAAAACTGTCCTCTCCTATGGGAACAGGTGGAGATGGTCAGGAGTGAAGGCCTGGATGACTCTTTGACCAGAGATGATACAGGTGCACCACTTTACTTGTACACAAGTAGTGAAAGACTTAATTAGCTCACCTTCTGAACAACCTGATCTTCTTCAAGATGTCCTTGCCATTGCAGGGGGGTTGAAGTACATGAACTTTAAAGGTCCCTTCCAACCCAAACTATTACCTGGTTTATTAGGCCAAATCCCTTCCTGAACTTGCCTGAATCTAGTGAGTGTGCACCGATCCCTTCTCAATGGAATAACTTATTCTGAGTGCCAGGGAAAATGTCATGTTCGCAGTTTCCAAACCCTCTAGATGACAGCCCTACCTTTGATTTCACTTCCAAGCCCACTACCCTGTTTTCACAGCTAACACTTCTGCAGTGAAAACATCATCTCTTGCAAAAAAATGTTTAGATGAAAACTTTATTAAGAAACAGAGACAAAGACAGCTATTGTTTAATATTGCTCATCTTAATAGACCTTGTTGATCACATCAGATTTGTGTTGAATGACCCACTTTGTTCTGGGATTTTGTCAAAGCAATACCAAACATACAGCTAACACAAACAGTCTCTGGATTGCAAAAGAGAAACAAAGAGATTCTTTTCCTCAGCTGTCTTCAAATACCCTTATGTTTCATTGCAAACACTAGAGAGTAGAAATACATGGGTTCAGAACAGTTTCCAAGGGCTTTTTTCTTCTTACCATTAACACATCTCAGGGAAACGTTCCCAGTGAAGGAACACAAACCCTGTATGAGCTGTAGTAGCACCTTCCAATGGTACCTTCTAACTCACTGTGCTTCAGTTTTTCAAGTCTTGACAAAGCTGTGGGTGATGTGATCTGGTATTGATGATTGTCCCACTCCAAGTGAGGGGAATGGACCAAGTGACTTTCACAGGACCCTTATGACCAACGTTTCATTTATTTTTTTTCTTTTTTGATTGCCTAGTCTTTGTTACCTATCAGCACAATGGCAGCATTTGAGCAGAGAATGCTATATTCCAAGTGAAGTATACAGACTATAAGGAAACTTTGGTCTCTTCTTAAACAAAAAAAATGTGGATGCAGTGAAGGTGATGGAGAAGCTTGTTTTAAAAAAACAATGAACCAGTCTTGTGGGTTGTCCAGATTTAGTGGTCAGGGTGAACCAAAACCCAGAGAACAGAATTGCCTCTATTACTTCCCCTGACCTTACCAGGGGAAGACAAAAGGGAAATAAGGAAGAAACTTAAAAGTTAAAACCAGAACAGGGAAGGGACAGAAACATGAGGGATAATGATGAAAAAATATATACAAACCTGATTTCAATGGTCACTGATAGAAGCATCTAAAGTCACTTGTGGCAGAGCTGACTCAAGAAAAGGGTCCAGGGCTCTTCCCAGCAACTGATGGAGTTGGATCCTGCAGAGCACGTGGCATGAGCCTCCCTCCAAGATGTACAAGCACAGGAAGGAAGAAGGGCACAGGAAGGAGCTGACTTTCCTGCCTTCTTGGCTTTTATAGAGTATGGGAGGAAATGGGAGGGAATACTGACACTGTTCTGTCCCCTGGATCCCTTGGGGTCCTAAACAGCACCCTCTCTCTAAGTCCTCATATGATACCATAAAATTACCCTGTCCCCTCTCAAACCATAACACGAGTAGATAAAGAATTATGGTCTGAAGGCTGGGATCCAAGCACTGTTCACCTGCACTTTATTCACACAATAAATTGAACGAGAGAATAAAAGATTTTACTAACTTCTGCCAACCCCATTCTTGATTACTACATTTCTATCACAGCTAGTAGAGCACTGTCAGAAGCTTTCTGAAATTCTTATACTGACTGGTGGCAGCACTATTTAAATTATTGCACTTAAGCCACAGCTGATTGGAATTTAAGAACCAAACTGCCTCCATACTTTTCTGTAACAACTTGCCTGCCTTGGCACTGGAGGTCAGGAAATTTCAGAGTGGTCTGATTTCTTAGCAACAAGAGAAACCAAATTATTAATTCTTGTAACTTCATTAGAGTGGACTCAGACTAAGCTTTCTGTGGAGTCTGAAGGGTTATATGCAAGGCAGTTACAGAATATTTATCCCTTTTTCTGCAGCATTAAAATTTGCTTGTCCCAAATTTTCTGCCAAGTTGAGAAATACATTTTCTTCACCTGTTGGATAATATACACCTGGTGGTATATTCACATCTGCAGAGGTGTGTGACAAGATCTTAGCATGCTGACATGTGATCTTTGGCATAATTATGACTCCTGATTTGACTGAGAAATGCTCATAAAACTGGAAAAAAAGTAAAACTTTTTTTTTTTTTTCTGAGAGCATACAGTGTACACTTCAGGCTTTTGGAACACTCTTCTAGCAGTTGTTTGCATCAAGGATGAAAGTACTTGCTCTTGTCTGTCCCAGGCCACTGATGTGCACATTGTGTGGGATTCACCATCAAACACAAAAAAGCAGCAACCCGGGTGTGTGTGTGCGTGTCCACAGACTTCCCATCACACAACAGAATTTTGGTCTCTGTTGTAGGTTACCAGGGCAGAACAAATCTTCTTTGTGTGTGGAAGCAGTGATGGTTCTCCAGAGGCAGCTCTGCTGCTGCTCTCCTGCAGCTACCCGGCTGCGTAGGCCGGGGCTGAGAACAGCACGCTCTGCAAAAAGGCCCGCTTCTCCCACAGGAGAGTGAAAACCAGCGCTGATGCTCTGGTGAAGAGGGTTGGGTCTAATTAACTCTGGTCCTAGTGGAGGAGAAGCATTGAGAACCAGGGAAACCGTATCATAAGAGCCACAGAAAAGCAGGGCAGGAAGACCTGCAGGTCAACCACAAAACCCCCAGTCCCTGTAGGCAGGGAACCTGCAGCCTACTTGAACAGTCTCTTGAGGGGTTTATCAACATTACCACCATGAGTTTATTTCTCATAGCTAAGTAAAGTTCCTCACTGTAGTGCAGATACGTTGTTTCTTGTTCTTTCCAGTGAGATTATTTCCTTTTCTCTGCAAAAGTACCTTTTACATATTTGAAGATCTCAGTCTTCTTTAAACACCTGAACCTCAGCTTTTACATTTCTTTATCAAAGGTCATAGTCTTTGGATGTCTCATTTCTACCTCTCTCCTGAGTTCTCTTTGGCTTGATGGTGTCTTTCCTGAAGTGCTGTGCCCAAAATTCAGCCAAACATACGAGAATCTCAGCAAATCCTGCCTTTATTCCTGTTTGGAAAATAGGTTAAGACTCTTTTTCTCAGAACTTTTCTGTTTTCAGCCACAACAAACTTGTTGCCCCAGACATCACAGTCCAGGAGCATGATACTGGGTTCTCATTATTATGTGAACCCTTCAGTTTGTTGCCTAGTAAAGTAAGGCTAGAATTTAATCTCAGTCATGGCTTGTTTGTGATGCAGCTGTCAAACATGAAACTATTCTTCAACTGCAAGTGGCCCCCTTGGCCCATCTAGACTGAGGAAATTTGGTCTAGAAAAACAGATAACTATAACATCCAGCAAACACACAGAATTTATTATCAAATGAGGCTAATTTTGTAATTAGTGAGAACTACTTGGAGTACGAAGTTTTGGAGAAGTGACCATTGTTTCCATAGCCCTTTCCCATCTCCTTCCTTTTCCTGTGGATAATGACACATGACATTTCAGATGAACATCTGTATGAGAGAGGACATTCTGCTTGTTCACATGCCCTGGAATACATAAGCTTAAGCATATTTGCTGTTCTTTGTTACATTTTCTTTCCTGGTGCAGAGCTTGCTCCTGCTATAGTGTGGCAGCTAAGATTTCACAGGACCAGAAGTCATGTACTGTGTAAGCTGAGGGAGATTTCAGGTAGCACACTGTGTCTTTGAATGGCCTTTGCCATAACATTTGTGAGTTGTATGCAATGTCAATTGAACCAAACTGCAATGGCTTTCTTTGTGACAGCCTAGAAATGACCTTTTTGCAGCCTCAGGTTTTCCCAATGTCAGAGGTGCCACTGAAGAGCAAGAAGTGGCCTTGCTATTCCAGAGAAAATGTTGTAACATTTCTAGGTATGAGGTTCAATGTACAAAATATTTGGAGAATTATGGCCCCCAGAATGAACTCGTCCAGAAAAAAAACAACTAGGAAAAACCTGCTTCTTAGATTGACCAACTCTGAAATTTAATCACATTTCATTGCTTTATCAGCCTTTTAATAGAAATATCCGACTATTACTGAATAATGTGGACTGTTCAGCAGATGACTTCTCCTGGGCATGCAGTCTGGCACTTGTCAAGGGAAACCAAGAAGAGCTCCATGTGGATGTCAGTGTCTTTCAGGTACACTGGAAAGATCTGTGGAAGGAACAGGAAACTATTTGTGCCAGAAATTACCAACACCATGTGAGAATAATATACCACTGTGTGTCCTTTCATCACTTCAATGAATAAGCCTGAGAAACACGGTAATGGCATCTACAGAGCAAAATATATTGATATAAAATGTGTCTCACTTGTCAACTAAGCCACTGAAAATATCATGTTTTCAACAAAGGTTAAGTATTAAATTATTGCCAGACTACTCTGACAAACTTTAAAGCATTTCTGCATACACTGGTAGATGCTGGTGGAATTTAGTAAGTGATCTGTGTGCTCTGACAGTCAGGAGACTCTCATCTGTGAAAATAATACAGATGTTCACTAATTACCAGAGTGGAGTGCTCGTTGAACCACAGAAAAGCACTGTTGTATTGTGTTCGTAGTTCCCCAAGATAACTGTATTTTTAATTTCATATCTTTAATTGAACTTACATTTTCAGCTTTAAATTACTGGCTTCTAGCTCTCGGAATTTAGTCAGTAGAATAATGACAGTAATAAATTCCTTGACATTTCTCTGTATAAAGTCTTTCTTTAATAAGTTGGATGTTCCTTGTGCCTTGTCCTCATGAGAAAAAGTAAACAAAGAATAGGTACAATTTTTCATTTAGAAATGTCAAGGTGTAACTGAACTGTACAACACAAAAATGAACTGGAGTGCACACAGGCACATACTTATGTATATATAGTTAAAAACTAAGAGAAAAGGTACAGGAACAGATTTATTTATCCTAATTGCAAGTAAAAATTAAACATTCATAATCCTTAAAAAGATCTTAGAATATAAAACAAAGGTTTTATTGAATGACCCCATGTGGAGGCTTACAGTTCTCTTCATAGATAACTGAGGAAAATACGGATTTGATTAAGCTTGCTTATGCTGTAAGGTTTTAATAAAGAACTTCTTGAAACTTCTAATTCTTGATTTCTTCTCTGAAACAATCCTAGCATAAGAGTAAGCTTATCTGATACTTCCTGCTGTATTTTTGGCAATGTTTCTTGCTCTACCTGTTTGTTGGCTACCATAAAATATATTACTTCTTTCAGGAATGAGGTTTTGGATGCATACTTAAACCCAGAACCATTCCTCTAATGTAATAGCATTAGAAATATCCTAGAGGAACATTAAATGTAATAGATTGTTATTTAAGTAGACAGAGTTTATGAAAATTGATGTTTGAAAGTATATATGTAGAAGCACAAGTAAAGCAAAGTCATAGATGCATCTATGGTAACAATATATATACACCCAGAAAGGCAGGAAAAAAATTTACATGTGAATTTCTCAAGTTCAGGGCAAGTTTTTGTACAGGATATCATTTTAGTAAGTTTACTATATCCAGACTTGAACAAAATGCTTATACATCTACATGCCAATTAATAAATACAGTTTATGAATAGGTAACCAAGCAAAACATTTCACAAATGTTCTTTTGAAGATCTGATGTTCAGCTGGATCCATTGATTGCTGATGCTGTTTTGGTCTCTGTCAGCACACAGCAAAGGAGAACATAGGCCACGGGGATTGCAGTTGCCCTATATGCACAGGGTTAATTCTGCCAAAGAAACGAAAAACTAGTTGGTAGATTTTCACCTACACCTGCCAGGGCTGGAGCCTTTGATGCTATTCATCTGTTAGTACTTGAAGACATTAAATGCTCTAAGATCCTCAGACCTACTCTGTTCTGCCTCTCTCTTGAGGCTATAAAGAAAAACGCCTTTTGTTCATTTTTTGGTAACATATTAATATATTTTAGTCCCTATTAAAGAAGACTAAATTAAAATTCCCTGTAAGGAGAAATATCCCTAATTGGTCAAGTTTGTATGCCAGTCCCTTTAGTGTGGGATGTGCCTGGGAATCGCAGAATTTCAGGTATAGAGATATTACCCCTAAGATAATTAATCACTGAGTTGACCAGCACACTGAATTGTCTTGAAGATTTCTGCTTGAATAAAGCAGAAAATCAGGAATGAAAGCCTCCATGATTAGACTAAATAGTTCAAATGTCAAGAAAGAATGTGTTATTTCTTCTTTTCAAGCCAGCCAAACACTCCAAGTGTTTGAGTATGAGTCTGGGGGTTACAGGCATTTTGTCCACATTGAAAGTAAAGTTATAATCCATTTTCTTTTAACAGCTGTAGTACTGTCAAGGCTTTGAAAAAAATTATTTGCCTTTTTTTTTTTTTTTTTAAATGAATCGAAACTGCTCCCTTTGATCAAAAAACAACTTTAAAAACAGCAGCTTGCTTGTTAGCATGATTGTTAGATACCCAGATCCTAGCATATGAATTCTTTCAGTGCTTGTGGGGAACGGGCCATGCTCAACCCACTGCAGCTCTGGACAGCTTCAGATCATGCATTTTACAGTTACTCCTCTGGCTGATACTGTACCCATATTAAAGAAGGACCAGGAGTGGCAGTAACACTGATCCAGGCAACAATAGGGCCATTAGTCTGACTCAACAGTGTGCAAAGCTTTAGAACAGATCTTAAAGGAAAGAAATAATTAAGGCAGGACAATAAAACGGAACATACATTTTTCCAAAGGCAGATCATGCTGTACTGATCTGATATCTTTGATAAAAGAAACGGTCTTGTTAGGAGAAATGCTGTCGATTTAATTTGCCTGTGCTTCAGTAGAACCTTTAAGACAAGCAACGGATGTGTTCAGAGCATGAATGAGACGTGACAGACTTGAATTAGTGGCTATAGCATGTTAAGTCTGCAATTATTAAAGCCTGAGAAGAGGCAGTGCTAATTACTGATGTATGAAGGGCATCAATCTAAGATGGAGTTTTATTTTTTGAGCCATGTTAACTGAGGGACCGTGGAGGTTTCTCTGCATATTCACTGTTCCTTTTTATGTTCTTTAGTGAATATTGCTTTTTCATGTGTAGCAACTGTATGTTACTTTCTCTCCTTTCCCCTGTCAGGAGAGAAAAATATGTCTCCTCCAAACCCTGATCAGAGCATCAACAGTTTGTGGTTTTGTTGTTTGTTGTTTGTTTTTTTGTTGTTGGGTTTGTTGTTTGTTTGTTTTGGTTGTTGTTGTTTTTTAAGATTATTGAATGAATCTTATTATAAAACACAAAAAAACCCATTATTTTGCATTGGTTATTTAAACAATACAATTAAAATAATTTCAAGTTATGGAAAAGCTAGGTGGCAAATCAACCATCCAGAGATTAGGAGAGTTTATGCAAAGAATGCAGCCCAATCTCTAATCCTGCTATCTGCTTCCAGAGGTTTTGCTGGCCTTTTACTAGCTAACCCCAGCACTTAACTATTTGCCTGGGCACTCAAAGGTATCAGTAACATATATGGCTATTATTGTCATTTTATTTTTTACAGGGAAAATCTTATCCCCAGATCAAGTGCTGAAGATCACCCTGTTTGACTGTGAACCAGATTTCTCCCTGCCAAATGTTTGTTTGAGACACACCTGCACTTACAAATTTATCTCCAGGAGATTTAAATATATATCACAATTTTTATTAGTTTACTTGGGACAAATAATAAATCGGTTTGTGTGTAGCTGATATTATTATGCTTCTGAACTACCATGTGAGTATATATGATGATGTTTGTCCACGTATGGAGGTAAAGGGTGCCATATACAGATACTCCTACACTGAAAGTTTTACAATTTTTTCCATTGTAAGAGTTTTTTTTACTTATAATCTTTCCCAAAATTACTTGTTCAGATTGAAAAATGTGCAAGTTTGATTTTTAGTTGTTACTTTTTGCAATTAAAACTAGAATTTATTTGATCTTTCCAAAGCGAGATCGATGCATTGTGTTGTAGGTCACTGTTTTAGAAGATAAAGGATAAAAAAGAGTAGTAACTAATGCCTGCTACAAGCCATCATATGACAAAAGAGCATGAAGCCAGCCCTTTTGTCTCCTGTGTGTTACATTTTGGGAAAATACTGCGTTTTAAATACTGAGTTATGTGCTCTGTCCTGGCACCAGCTCCGGTATTTTTGTTTGTGCTTTGCAGACCAAAGCTTGATGGCAGAAGCCTGTGCAGTCTGGCTGGAGAAACATTTAACAAGATTCTGTGGCTGGTGACTGAGTTTAGGCAAATTCTGGCTGGGAAAAACGTGGAAATTTTCATTAGGAAAGATGATGAGTTAAGACAAAAGAACTGAGCATGGATTCCTTATTGTTAAAAACACTCTAATCAAGGTTGGATGTTTTTTTTGAAAAGTGTGTTTTAGCCCAAACCCATGTATTTAGTTTCAAGAAGTAGCTAGATCAGCTGTGAGTTCTGCAAGAGACTAGACTAGATAACAAGAGTTTTGCCCCACTAGATCTAGGAATATTTTTCCCATACTAAAGCTCTCAGTCATTTCACTAAGAAGCTCTCACACATCTGTGATGTGAACCATGAAGATATCAATGTTAGTCCAGGAACAGGAATGAAAATACATCCTTATTTGGATGCTTTATATCTGTGCTGGTTTGGCTTGGCAGGATTTTTGGTAGCAGTGGAAGGGCCCCAGGAGTGGCTCCAGTAAGGAGCTGAGAAGTTCCTCCTGCTCCAAACCCAGCCAAGGAGCCATTAGAGGGACGATAGATGCACCTCTGCCATTAACACATGAAAGAACTGAGATAAGAGCTGAGCAGAGAAAGCACTTAGTAGGTAGAGAAAAAGAAGAAGAGTTTAGCTGGAGAGGTGAAAAGCCGTACTGGGGTGAAGATCCCGGTGGTTAATGAGGAAGAAGGGGAAGAAGGTGCCCAAGCAGAAGTTTCCCTGCAACCCATGGTGAGATGGCAGCTGTCCCCCTGCACTCATGGAGGAATGTGGTGGAACATTCCCTGAAAGTGCCATGAGGGGTGAACTTGGACTTGCTGCCAGTGGACTCTGATTGTGCAGCTGTGGAAGACCCCGGCGCCAGGGGAGTTTGTTCCCGAAGCACCCGTGACTCTGTGGGAAGCCCAGGCTGGAGCAGCTCCGGACCTCGTGGGAAGGACTCATGAAGGAGAGGTTTGTGGAGGACTCTCTCCTGTGGGAGGGACCCCGTGGGGAAGCAGGGAAGGACTGTAAGGAATCCTTCTTCCTGAGGAGGAAGGAGCAGCAGGAACCACCAGCCTGTGAACTGACTCCAAACCCCATCCCCTGTCCCCCTGTGCGGCTGGGGGGAAGGAGGGAGAGAAACCGGGAACAAAGGGATTTGGGCCTGGGAAGAAGGGAGGGGTGGGGTAACATCTGCAAGCCCTGCTCTGTGTGTTGTCTGTGTCCTGTGTGTGTGTGATTAGTGTGAAATCAAATTATTATTTTTCCCCAAGTTGAGTCTTTTTTGCCCTGGACTTTAATCAGTGAAGAACCCTCCTTGTCCTTTGTCTCGATCTTCCAGTTGCCCTTGTCCTCCCCATCCCAGTGTGTGTTTGGGGGGCGGGGTGTGGGGTTGAGTGAGCGGCCACGTGGCTGGTCCTTTGTTGTCATGTTAGGCCCAAACCACAACAACATCTCTCTAAAGAAGTCCAGTATTTTAAGTGGTGGAAAGTTTCAATTAAATTCTTCAAGGACTGTGTGTATGGCAAGCAGGATTTACCAGCTTTGCAGGAGCTGTGGGATGCTGTAGGACACGGAACCACAGTTGAAAACGTGGGCACTTCTATGCTTTGCTTTACGTTCTCTTTTTCCCACCATGGGTGGAAATGAAAGTGAGAAAAAGAAAAAAAACCCACAAACCTCTACCGGAGAAAGCAGCTAAGTTTTTTTAAAGACTGAGATTAAAAGATTTTCTTCAGTTTGCACCATGTTATTCTGTAATAATATCACCATTTTCTGATCTCTCTTAAAACTGCAAATGTAAGCATGTTAAAACACCTTTTAAAATTATCTGCTTATGCCATTTCTGTACCAATACATTTCCCTAGACTTTTAATAAAGACATGAGTGTGAGATGAAGGAAGAAAAAACCCTTTATTTCTCTAATACCAAAGCCACTAATCCTGAGATGTTGGAGGCTTCTCCTTAGGCTCCCTAATAATTAGCACACGCCTCAGGATCAGTTTGTTTTATTGGCAGTACTCCTTTGTAATTCAGGCTTCCTGGGTGGGGATTGT
The DNA here is from genome assembly GCF_020740795.1 of Apus apus. Taxonomy (NCBI): domain Eukaryota; kingdom Metazoa; phylum Chordata; class Aves; order Apodiformes; family Apodidae; genus Apus; species Apus apus. The sequence goes on from NC_067286.1 coordinate 26,486,956, forward strand.
CTTCTGTCATACCTGCAGATAAGAATCTTCTGATTCTTCTCAAGTTATTGCTGTCTTAGAAAGAGTCATAACTGGTGATTGTTGCCTGTAGGTCATGCTTTTGTCACGGTTGGTTTGGTTGGTAGTTTTAACTTGTAAAGGTAAGGTATATAGATAATGTATAACTCTTGTCTTCCTGGTTTTAGCTGAAAAGGCTTTGCTCTGCCTAACAAGATACAATACAAAGATTGTCTGGAAATCATGCAATCTTTAAAGCTTATTAAATTGTGATTGGCCAAAATATTCAATAACTGTTTGTCACCCATCAGGGAGTTGTCACAGAAGACAAACAAATGTATTGGAGAGAAACTTAAAGTGAACTTCTGTGGCTTTTGTTGCTTTTTGTTTAAAAGGACAGTAGTGAATACAGTGCTGTTCCTGGAGAAAGCATAAATCAGCAACTTTAGCAAGAAAACCAATTGCATTTTTGCATTTTTTACTAGAAACCATAACACTTTTAGGTTTTACAGGTATTGAGGACATCAGGCTTTTGCTGTGGACTTTGGTTCTTCGGGTGTTGCCCTTCTCTTTGGACAGGTGAGTACCAGTGATACGCCTCTTCAGGCTGTGGGTCTGGTCTAGGGATGCAGCCTGGTTTCATCTCCCAAACTGAACACCTAACTGTCTTGCAGACTGCAGTCTCAGTCTTGAGATACGAATGAGGGTGTGAAATGAACCAGAAGGCAAGCCTAGGCAGAGCTGCTGATGCAGAACTACAGGGAGCTGAATCAGAACCAGAGCTTTTGTGTGATCAACTTGCTGTCAGTGTCAGCAGGTAATGAGCCATGTTCAGAAAGTCCAGCTTACCTCATACAATACCCTTCCTGCTCAAGGTGCAGTCACAGTACATGGGGTGCTATGTGCAGGATAGGCCCATTTTCTATTGACATATTTGTCAAGAGCTGAGCAACCCTTTCCATAATCTCATCAGTGAGCTGCAAGAGCCTTAGGGACAAATATTAGAAAAATTATTCCAAATTATTAGTATTAATGTATTTAATTCCTTTTTTGCTTTTCATAATTCCCTCTTTCCTTTTATAAATGTGAATCTCAGGATGAATCCAACACAGACACTTTCATACACATCCCTTTGAATACATCAAATACGTACTTTGGTCCACCCTTAGGTCACCAAACTGCTTTTGGCACCCAGACAGGCTAGAAGTGCATGACTGCACATCACCCCAGAATTGGTAGAAATCACTGTACATGACATCAGTGTCTGAAAGGTCTCAACCAGACTTCTGTGAGCTTTGAGTCAGAACCTTTTGGAAGTAGAAATCGATAGTTTGGGTGATGCAGTGATAGCAAACGGATGAAGGGAAATGCTTAAAACCAATGAAAATGTTAAAAATGAAGGTAAAGGTCACTCAGTCTGAAGATGTTATTTCATTTTTTTTCCTAGGATCTAATATTGCTAAGAAAAAAATTCAAACTCTTTTTCTGAGGAAAGACCACAATGAGTCGTGCTGTACATACAGTATTCAAGGATACACCTTCTTTTTATTTGAGCTAAGACATTAAGTAAACAGAAAGCAACCTGGAGCCAGAGTCGTGCAAAGCTGTATCCAGACAGGAAGTTCCAGAGGCAGAAAACGTTGTAGAGGTACATTCTTTATCTTTTTTATTTCTGTTTCTAGTATGATTTTTTTTTTCTTCTGGATGTTTTGCTAGTAAATCAAAATTTGTTTTCTATGTATGTGTTTTAAAAGATACTGAGTTTGACTTTGGGTTTAATGATGCTGAAGGCAGTTGGCTTTTCCACTCATCTTTTCAGATGCAAAAATAATTTTGCAGTTGTTAATGCTTTGATGTGGTTCATTGTTGTGGTTTTTTTTTTTTCCCTTTTTTTGGTTTTGTTTCTGTTTGTTTGTTTTTTACATTGTCTTGAATTGCAGTGAAAAGAAAATTATAAACATACAATTTTAATTAGATATCCACTGACTACTTCGTATGACTTAAGAAACACTGAGTGCAGTTATCAGTGTAAAAGAGATGCACAAATCAGATAAAATGCTAAATGTTTTGTAGACAATAGATTTAAAGCAGTACCATGAAGAAGAAATGTTGATCCTATTTCTGACTATTTTAAACTCAATGGGATATTACATTCTACATTTTCCATCTTTTTTCTCTGTCTGCTTCAATTTAAAGCCAGGACACAATCTTGTTTAGCATTTTCAGTTTCTTCTTTTATATCTAAAACTTTTAGCCACAAAGCCCTAGAAAATCCTCATAAAACAAAAGAATATTTGCCCTTTCAAACTTCTGAAACTTTTTCAACTACCAATGTGATGTTGTAAACCTATTTTTATACTAGTGCAAGGACTCTTATTCATTAAAAGATGCAGAGAATACAGAAGTGCACACAAGTTTCTTCTTTTACTGTCATTTCATTATTGAGCTTGTTTCCAGAATACTCTTTCCTTTTGCATTCTTATGTGTCAAAACCTGAAGCTGCTTTGGTAATCTGTCCACAATAAAACTTTTAAACTTTTGAGCACATTGACCAGTAGGATGAGTTCTGTGACACTTATTTTAGAAGTAGTAAACTGCCTTTTGTTTATCAGCTCTTGCAGCATTTGAATGGCACTTGCCAAGGCTTATTGAGAATACAAATGAATCACTAGGTCCTATTTCTATTTCACATTCTGTTTTACTATTTATTAAATGTTAGCCTTTTAAAAGATACTGCTAGTTCTAAATTTGAAACAAAGGAAACTGAAATGAAGGCCCATCTTTATTTTTTTTTCCCCTCAGGCTTCACATACACTGAGTGCTTCATTAGATAGAAATTCTTGTCAACTGTAGTGGCAGATTATCTGAGTAAGGATGTAATTGTTAAACAGAGGTATGCTTTACACAGCTAATCATCTCTGTGCTCTATGGGTGAAGCAAGAGATGCCCCTAGAAGTACCCTTTAATTGTGACTGTACAAAGAGCTTCTGCCACTTCCCTCTCTTCCATACAGACATTCTTCATTCTGCTATGGTGAGTGAGCCCTGGGCCATAGCTGGGCATATGTATGGTTAGCACATTTGTACAACCCATATTATGGTTATGCAACATGATACCATGTCCGGCTCCCCAGGTAACTGTAAAAAAGACCATTGAAAGCCATATTTTCTTTGGGTTACCATATTCAGGCTGAACTAGGATGCGTGAGGAAAAAAAATAAATCAGTGACGAGTCAGTAATTTAAAAATTTATGACCTCTACAGAGGGTATAATTCCAGGCTTTATGCAGATAAACTTTTTCTAAGGCTATATTAGTTATCCTAAGTGCAGATGCTGCTCTTGCTAGAGGAGCAAAAGTTGTGAGAAAGCTGTGATTTGTCTTAATTATGACTTAGCTTTAGTTACTGTTGCTACTAATTAACATGGTTTATAGTAACATATCTCATCTTTGCAGCCTTATAGAAATATTGATATTATAAAACTATTCCACAGTGTCATAAAAATCCACCTCACATCTGGAAATATCTTTGGCATCCTTTATCCTCAAAGGGCCAAGACTTTTCCCTCATGATAGCTATTGCTTCATGTTCTTGAACTTGGACCATGGGACTTTTTAAGTTTATCAAACGTTTCATGACATCCTCCACTTAATTTCACTGCAGGGCATCCTCAGGAGCACAACTATTGACATTTACCTTTGGACCTCAGTCACTGGTATCACGTGGTGGGGTTTAGATGGATGTGGTGATAGCTGAAAGGTCTGTGCTAAGGCAGGGAGGCAGACAGTGCCTTTAGATGGAAGGATATTCCCTGTTTCTACAAAGTTTTTGAACTCTGATAGAATAAATTAATGTTTTAGCTTATTTGTCTCTTTGAACAACTTTTTTCTCAGCCTTCTTCAAGGTGAAATACTTAGCCCTCACCAAAACATTTCTCAGCAAAGTCTGAAAAATTTTCCCAGAGAAAAATCAGAGGATAGTGAACTTGTGAAAACAATGTGCAACGGATTCATGTGTTCTAGGAACTCTTGTAATGCAGTAGTACAACAAACACCCTTCTGTGGGATTTTCTTCCAGCTGATCATTCATATGATACAGTTCTTTTGCCAAGACTGTCTACACATTGACAAAATTGAATATTTGGTGGAAGGCAGGCAAGAGGAATTTAATATTTTCTGCTCAGTGAGGATGCTTTATGAGATTAATGTGATCTTGAAGTTTGATTAATAGAAAGAACAAGCACATGAAAAAATCTAAGATGAAGCAATCTGCTTCTGCAGCCCTCTAGCAAGGTACGTCTCCATATTTTCTGCCCACATCTCACTTCACTCAGGTTAGTTCTATTCCATCTCTCATCATAGTAAGTGCCCCCTGAGGCAAATGAGCTCCATGTTTTATTAGCAGTTTGTGGAGCAGCTCACCAGAAAAGCAGGCTTCAGCAGGTAAGAATACTTCTCTGTCAGATTCCATTAGGAATCCTCGGGAAGGAGACAGACACATTTCTGAATTTGGAAAAGCAGTGAACGACCATCAATTATCAGATACACTAGTCTCTGGGAGATTGCAGTTCTTTTGCCACAACTCTTCACATTTCTTACAAGAGCTAAAAGGATGTACTACAGAAAAAAACAGAAACGGCATCATGCCAGACTGGGCAGTTGTAAGCCCTGTAGTGGCTTCACTTGTTCTGAGTCACTATACTGAAACAACAGTTTGGCTTTGTATAATTTAATGAAAACTTTGATAAATGTTCTCTAGACTTCTCTAGAAAGGTAAGAGGGGGCTTTTAAATTACACAACAGGATGAGCCACAGACTTACAGAAAAGGAGACCGAAAAAGACCTCAAGACCTCATCTTGTGCATTCTAAAGCTCCAAGAGAGAATCCACTGTAGCTCAGAAATGAAAAAAAAAAGTATTTAATTATCTTTATTGTTAGTAGGATTTTCTTACAGAGAACACAAACTTCAGTGTCATGGTTTAAGCCCATAACTTTATATCTGCTACAGATTAAAGAAATTAATCCCTCTTTAACTCCTTACAGGTAATTTATATAGATGATACTTTTCAGGTGTTCATTTGCCCTTCTCTTCTTTAGACTGAGCAACCCAAATTCCTTCAGTCTTTCTTGCTTGTTTTTGTTTTTCCCAGACAACTGATCATTTTCTCTGCTCACCTCTGGACTCTCTCCAGTTGATCTGCCTCCTCTCAGAACAGTTTTGCTTGAACAGGACACAGTGTCACTGGTTGCTGTGCTAGCCAGAAATATAATAGGAGGTGTTCCTTTACATATCATACAAACAAAACAGTTTATCTTACACATATGATGTAACTCTACTTATTAATGTGTAACTTGTGACTGACTGCTACCCCTCTTGTTCCCGTTTGGCAGAATGGCTGCCTCATTGATCATTGCCAATCCTGCATCTTTACAAATTGTTATTCCCTCTCAGAACCTGACATTTGTAAACACAATTGCATTGTAACTTGTTTTCTCAGATAATTTCTCTTATCTGTCAAGAGCGTTCCAAATTTAATGTGCTATGCAATGTGCTTGCTGTTCATCTGTGCTTACAGTTAGCTACAAGGTTGAAGGATTGTTCCTTTACCCAAGTCATTAGTGACTTGGGCCATTATCTGGCCCAGAACAGACCCAGCTAGAATCTCACTGATTATATTTGTTGAGTTTGATAGTGAATTATTAATAATTAATTTTCAAATATATGATTTGGCTGGTTGTTTTTTGTTTCCCCTCCCTCCCCCGGTAGTTTTGTGCTCTCCCTGTAGTAGTTTCACTTTAGTTTACTTTTGAAAATGTTATAAGTTAATGTCAATAACATGATTAAAATGAAAACACATGACATGCTGCTTCTCTGTTTATGAGACTTGGTGCCCTGTTAGAGAAATACTGCTTTGCATTTTGGGCATATTGGCTATTTGCTTTTTTTAACACTTCATAACCCTTTATGAATAATTTCTTTTTAATTTATTCTAGTATTTTTCCAGAATTGGTATCTTCCTCATGTCTTGGCTTTTTACAGATGTTGACCTCTTATAACATTTCTTACATGGCTTCTGAGAGTTTTCAGAGGAAATGAACAGCCCTGAGCTTGCTTCAGTCTGTTCTCAAGGTATCTTCATGGGCACTTCAAGTTTGGCTGTCACTGTGGATAGGACTAATCTCACCTAACTTTAGCTGCCTATAATATATCCCCTCTGTTCAGGGGTATAGGTTCCCATCACAGTCAAGGTAGACTTGGTACAATCAATGACCAACAGAGAGCTCTCCTGGAAGGTGAACTGCAGTATTTCCACATTATTCTCAGACTTGTAATTTTTCTGGTTTAGATAGATTTCTCACTGAGTTAATTTATTAGCCATGTAATTACAGATCACCCTTTTATGAAGAGTGATGAAAAACATACTGCAGCCTTCTGCAAGTGAGCTATCATGAGCTTGGTCTTTTCCTTACAGATTTGTTGTCTTGCTATCCCTTATGTCCATTGCTTTTTGCTGTTAAATTTGTGCTTTATCCTTTCTGACTTGGTTTCAGCATCTTGTGCTATTCTTTCATACTTGTCCTTAGGAGTCTGACCTGGTTTCCACTTTCTGTACATTTCCTTCTTGTGTTTCAGGTCATTGAAGACAGTGTTGCTTAGCCAAGTTGATCTCTGACCATACTTCCTATCCTCCTACTGTGTGGGATTGTTTGTGTTGGTACCCTAAACATCATTTCTTTAAGGAACTGCCAACTCTGCTGAATTACTTCTGTTTCACCCATGTTTCCCATGAGAACTTACCTTCAGTTCCCAGGGTTTAGTGGAGTCTTCTTGTATAGAGTCCATTGGGTTTGAACTGATCTTTCCTCTCGTTCCTCATCTAAAAATAATATACATTATCACATTGCAGTTGCTCTCAGCCAAATTACCTTTACCCTCATATTCCCAACCATCCTCCTCCTTGGCTGCTTAGCAGGCAGCCTCTTGGCAGGCTGCTGTTGAAGCGCTTGGCAGGCTCTGACAGTTGCTGCAGACCATACACAGGGAGTGGTTAAAAGCTGCTCATTATACCCAGAGACAGACACAGCACGTTGCTTTGTAATGTGCAACTGGAGATGCTCACCTAAACATTCACAGGGGAACACTTGCATCTTTTAGCTGGGCATTTGATCAAAACAAAGACAAACACTGTGTATACATGGATGCAGAAACACTTTGCCCAGCCTTGAAGCCCAGGTAAGAAGACAAAAACCTTTCCCCCATTTCCTTTGCAGACCTAGGTGTAAAATTAAAACTGTGTCTCTTTGGACTGATCTTTCTTTGTCTGAATCTTTATTTTCTATTTACCATCACTCAGAGGAATGGGAAATCTCCACTGAGGTTGTCTGACTGGTGAGTAAAATTGGATTGTCAGTAATTTTTGGTGTTACCACTATTTTCACAGTATAGTCAAATCTCCACAAAGAGATGTATATATTTAGAAATTGCCATCAAATCTCTCAAGAAATAAACTGAGACATTATTTAGGCTTTGAAATCACACCATGATGAAGTGAATCCACAGAGAAGGTTTTTGGCAGTGTATTTTTCATTGCTGTAACTCTCCTGTTAAGAACAAGGGAGCTTAACATACAACTAAAAGTTGATGCTACAAGGATTCTGGTGCCTGAAATGAAGTGAGAGAGGCTTTCCTTCCCTTTCTGGCTGAGCTAAGGGTAATATGCATCTTGACACTTCTCATTTTAATACAATTTGCAGCTGCATAAGGTTTTATCAAATTTCAAGTGTTTAAGCAGGAATTTTCTATGCTAGATACCTTCCTCAGGATAATTTCTAAAAGCCTTTGAGCAAAAATAGTTTATAGCTTTTTATATGAGGTGTATTGGAAACTCTTTTTTCTCATTGTAAATGAGCGACCTTTCCTCTAAGAAGTTCAGGTACTTTTTAGGCTTTGGAAAAAGCATTTGAAAAATGATGTTAAAGGGATTCCTCTTGTATGTTCTCAGTGAAACCTCTTCTGGACTAAGGTGGCACAGGGGAGTAAACCATGTGTTTTAAATAACAGGGCAAAGACGAGCAAGATTTTTGGGGGCAAAGTTCTGGGGATCACTGGCAAAATAGATTTGAAGAATGAAATCAGCAGGAAGAAACTGCCTTGATGAGTAGTGTGAAAATTGATGTAGGAGGGAAAGGAAGGGAAAACATGTCAGTATAGTTCAGGAGACACTAAAATATCTAGAGGAGCTGAAGTGCAGAGCCTGGGACTAGCTGAGAGCGAGAAGCAGTGGGGCTGTGTGGGAGGCTTGGAAGGAGAAGGAGAGACAGATCTGACGAGCTCTGCTTGGAAGTGTGGCTGGTGTGGGGGGCTGTGAGGCTGACTGAGGAGACTAAGGGAGGAGCCTGGCAGTGGGAGCCTGCAAAGAGCTGGCTTGTGCATGGGGAAGAGTGAACAGCAGAATCGGGGTGAGATCTGATGGGCTGGAAAGCAGGATTTGCTGGGCAAGCTGATGCGAGGATGGCTGTTGGAGGTGAGGTGAGGATTTGCTGGAGTCTGGGTTGAAATTCTGCCTGAGGAGGGAAGCAGGGACTGGGGAAGAAAAGGAGCCACATCTGGGATGGGGGCATAGGGAAAAGCACTGGTGTCAATATGTCCTCCAACAGGAAGGGAACCTAGTGTTGAAGAGCTGCTGGGGAGTGGGGTGCAAGGACACGGAACTGGGGGTGACAGGAGTGGAAAACTGGGCAGGCTGTGCTGATGGTGGGAGCAGGGAAAACAGGGGCAAGCTGTGCTAAGAACCATTCTCCTCCAGAGCCAGGAATGACATCCCACATGACCAAGTTTCACCATTTTGTTGCTGTCAGCAGGTAAGTCTGACGAGCTTGGATCTCTCTCATCATTGTTGATGCTGGGTTTGTTCAGAAGATAGCAAAAGGTGCCACTGTTGTAGAGTGAGTATAATAAGATCAGTCAAGGGGGCTAAACAATTCACCATTGACAATGATTTTTATGCATGTTGTTATGATGACATAGTAATAAATTTTTTGGTAGTTTTTCAAGACTTGTTTTTTAAAGAAACAAGATATTTCGAACCAATTGACACACAGTTCACAGGAGGGACATGCTCTTGAGATGCTCTTTTCAGCTATGCAGTATGATCCTCACTATTTATAGCAGATGAGGGAAAGTGTACAATAAATCAGGCAAGAAGCTCTAGGATGAGAGTTTGGGTTCTTTGTCCACCACAATAATTCCCTGCTGTGCCAGCTTACCAGAAGCTCATTGTTTGTCCTTTCTCTATTTTCTAGGTACCTGAGCAGGTTCTGGAAAACAGATTCGTGGATCATTTGAGCATTCATGTACGTAACTGAAGCACAAACTCATAGAATGGTTTGGGTTGGAAGGGACCTTAAAGATCATCTAGTCCAAATATAGCAGCCTTCCAGTACCTGAAGGGACCTACTGTGAAGCTGGGGAGGGACTACTTACAAGGGCGTGTAGTGATAGAATGAGGGGTAATGGTTTTACACTGAAAGAGGGGAGATTTAGGTTAGGTATTAGGAAGAAATTCTTTAGTGTGAGGTAGTGAGACACTGGAACAGGTTGCCCAGGGAAGTTGTGGATGTCCCCTGCCTGGAAGTGTTCAGGACCAGGTTGGCTGGGGCTCTGAGCAACCTGTTCTAGTGGGAGGTGTCCCTGCCCATGCAGGGGGGGTTGTAACTAGATGATCAACTAGATGATCGTTAAGGTCCCTTCCAACCCAAAGCATTCTCTGATTCTATGATTTTTGTGTGCACTGGAGTGTAAAAAGAGAGAGTTTGTGGCTGTCATCAGTTTTGCAGAGAGGTACTAGTGGAGGGAACACAAAAAGGTTTAATGAGGCAAAGAGCAGTCAGGAGGTTGCCTGGGGGCTGTGTTCTGAGCAGCAGGGGCTGTTACAGACAGTTCTGGCTATGCTGTTTGATGTGCAATGGCAGGAATGAATGCATCAAGCTTACACAGAGAGGTCAGAAGCAGGAGGCGACAGAGGATCTGGGGTTGAGACAAGGTGGGTAGACCTGAATGAACAACACTGTTCTTACCAACAGTCACTTGAGACGAGAAATAGGGGAAGGAACTGTAAGAAACATGAAAAGCCAGAGACCTAGTTATCCATGTAAAAACAAAAGCAGAGGGATTTTGTGAGACACCATCTCCCATGAAAACAGCCTGGGAGGGCATTCATTGTCATTATGGTAGGTTTGCATCATGTTCTAAGCTTTTCTTCCATACTCCCGTCCTTGCTTCCTCCTTTCCAAGTTTCTGAGGCTCATCTAGATTCCCGACAGGAAACTGGTGAAGGTTGCTCCCCTGCGATTGGTCTTGCAGCGGTTTAAAATCGCAGTTGATACATGCGTGCTATTTTGTATTAAGTGTTTAGGTAGGAAGGCCCCGCCGCCCCTTACCAGAGGGAGTGGACGCTGCTCCTGCCTGATCTGCCGGGCCCCGGGAGCGCTCACAGGGCACCGACTGTCCCTGCGGGGGCTTCCCCCGCCTGCCGCAGCCCCGCGCCCCGTGCCAGCCCCGGGACGCGGGTGCCAGCCCCGGGACGCGGGTGCCAGCCCCGGGACGTGGGTGCCAGCCCCAGCCATGCCGGGGCAGGGCTGCTCTCCAGCCTCCCGCGGCCCAGCCCCGCTGGGCCTGCTCCCCGGCCAAGGTCACGGCGGCTCCGCGCGCGGGCCTGGCCCCTTGGATGGACCTGGCCGTCGTCTTCAGGCCTTCACACGTCCAGGGTGGTGATGGATCCAGGCTGGTGAGGCCCCTGCCACACGGGCCATGCCCTTGACACGCTTGGCTCCCAGCTGCCCGTCCCGGAGGGAAGAGCTGTCCCTCACCGCTCCCTGACGGCGTCGGTGGGAAAGCAAAAGCCTGTGGCCTTTCCAGCTACAACTACAGGAAGGAAAAGAGAGACAAGTTTGACCACATAGTAAGGGGTGGGTTCTAGTGTGTGGGTGACTGCAGTGCAGTTCATCTCATTCCTCTTTAAATGTCTGTGGTGATGTATTGGGTAGTTTTGCATATTCCTTTCTATAGTAGTTCTCTTGAATTTGTTCTTCATCTTCACTGAATTATGCTTTGTGTCTTTTCCACTCCTATTCTCAAGCTCCCTTTCCCACAGCCTCGTTTGTGCGTGGCCCCATGGCCATTTCTCTTTCCCATGGCCCCAGCTCTGCCACTTTGCCTCAGGTTGCTGCGCCCTGCCTCTCTGGGAGTTGTTCTGCCTGACTCTGTGCTGCCTTTTCCCATGTACTCTTTTTTTTTATCCCTTTCACTTTGGTTCTTTTCACCTCCAGATTGGCTCTGCCTTTTCTTTGCTCTTTTGTGGGCTGGTTGGTAACAGTTTAAGCACACTGGCAGCCTAACTGGTGTTGGCATCCCTGAAAAGGGAGATTGTAAGGAGTGATTTTAGGTGAAAAATTCAAGAGCTCTGTAGGTGCTTCAGAAACTTCTTCCAAAAAGGGAGACATCAGAGGAGAAAGCAGAAGCCATTTGTTTGTTAGCAGGGGCTGATGGTAGCTGGGACTAGTGGTAGCAGGGGCTAGAAATGTGACTGATCAGAACGTAAAGTTGAGCTTTTAATACTGAATGAGAAATGACAGGTAAAGAAAAACCTTGGAAGGCAAGCCATTGAGATGACATGGGTTGAAATAAAGAAGGAGAAGCTAAAGGACAGACATAAGAAGGTAGTGTAGTGAGAATAACAAGCCGTTTAATGATGGCAACGAGGAAGGCAGCACTGCAGTTGCTGAGACCAGAAAGAAATCTGATGCAGTAATGGAGGGCTGAGAAGACCACTGCAGGGAACAAGGGTTTTAGCTTGTGCCTGTGTTCGCAGTTGTGGCTTTGTATCCACCTCGCTGCTGTGAAGAGTGCTATTCAGTAGGACATCCTTGTCAGCCTCTTCCTCAGTAGCCCCAGTCTAGCTCATATGTTGTCTCCCTGCTGAGCTTGTGCCATCCTACAGAACACCTGTTAGACCTTGCTGCTGCAAGGGAGATGATGCCAGCCCCTGACTCTTGTTGGCAAAATGACCGACATCAGGTGGTTCTTCTAGCCCTTGGCCGTCTGCAGCCTGCTGGAGGTTCCTAATCCACTCATGATTTTCCACGTTATGGACCAGGCCAGCCTGCCTGGGGACACTGCAGTTTCTGGGGTCTCCCTCCCTCCTGTCCATCTGCAGCAAGTTGTACAGGAACAAGAGGGCTGCAAGTTTGGGTGAAAAAGGGTCTTGCTTCGAAAGGCATAAATCACCCTGTTAGAAAAGCACACTCAGCCTGCTTGATTTTCCTGTTCTTTTTAATTCTAACTGTTCCTAGGGCTTTTCTATACATCATCCCCTCCTCACCTGCTGTGTACCCATGTGCATATCACTATGTATGCATTGGCAGTTGTATTTTTGAAGGGATTAACAGAGTTTAAGTACAGAATGGGGCTCAAGTGACTGAGAATGTTATCTGTTTCCAGAGATTTTCCCTGCCTTCCACTGAACTACCCTGCTGGTACCTTTTTTTACTTCTTACTTCAAATGTATCAGAAACACAAATACTTATTGTTGTAATTTCGTTCTTTTAATCTGAAAAGGCCCACTTATCATCAAGCAGGGTGCAGAGGATCACCCCGTATGCTCAGCTGTGACCAAGGTCTGTCTTTGCAAAAATTAGCTTGAGACACACCTTTGTAAGTTTATCACCAGGAGACTTTAAATCCTTATCAGCCTACTTAGTTAGTTTACCTGGAACAAATAATATGCCAGTGTAACTGATATTAATTTGTTTCTGAACTACACGTGTGTGTGTATGTATATGTATATGTGTATATAGCTCAGAAAAACGTGTGGATACACACACACAAGTGTGTTTACATTTATGTCTGTACTTGGGTAATAGGTGCCATACACGAAGACTTAATGTTTTTCAGCATTTCCAGTTATAGGACCTCTAATTGTTTACAAAAGTATCAAAATACTCTATTTCCAGATGGATTTTTGAAAATACACCTTTTAAACCAGCAGATTTTTCAGTTGCAATGGTTCAGGAGTCCCAGAAGGAGGATTAGGGAATGCTATATTATAAATATTTTTTTTAGGAGTTCAAGGACAGAATAATGTACCAGTGATACTATTAAAGGCAACACAGTCTGCTCCTTTCGTGCCTGTGCTAGGAAAGAACCTGCATGGCAGGGGGAGAACTTGAATCTGAGTGGGATGTGCTAGGTCATGGACTCATGTGACTTTATCATCAAAACACTGTCTAAGTATTTCCTAACTGAAAGAGGTTCTATATCAGCCCTTGTTTTGGTCAGGGGAAAAGGAACTCATTACAAAACCAAAATTGGTGGTTGGATAAGTGTGAGTGGTTGTAGTGTAGCTACACATGACACGAATATTTAAAGTCCAGACTGCTAAACAGATGTGTGGGATGATTACAGAAGGTCCAGTATCACAAAATGGAAAGCAAGCATGAGACAACAAAGAGAAAGCAATTTAACGTAAAAAACTTTCTGATAACTGAGGCATATGACAATTTTGTGAGAGCCCTGGAAAAGTACAATCTCATCATTGAGACAGAGAGCTTTTCTCGGTCAAAGGATTTAGCCTGACATACATGGGATGTACAAGTAGATTGTCAGCCACTCCTCCATACCCACTGTAGTACATAGAAAAGAAATGTTGAAAATAATTAAAACCAGAAAATTTTAATACATTTCTTGAAGGAAACAGAAGGATGGAAAGAACATTTTATAGTCAGCAAACCTGAGAACAAAGATATGAATGAACAGTGTGATACAACTTTTTTTGCTCTTCTTGTGAGGAATGTGTATATTAGAAAGAAAATAATTGTAACTGGATTAGTAGAGGGACATGGTAGAATTATCAGTAGGGCAAGAATGTTGGAACTCAATAAGTACCTCTAATTTTATGAGAGCTTCAGGCCTTTTTCCCATCTCGCATGCACATGAGATGATTGGCATTGCTTTCTCCAATAATCTCCCCCCTGTTTGCTACCACTCTTGGATTGAGCAATTGCTCTGGTTGCTCTCACATAGTAATTTTGGATTATGTTATAGGAAATGGATTTCACCAAACTAACTTACTATTTTTGTTTTGGATGATTAAGGTAATAATATTGATATAGTGGATTTAGAATTGTATAAAACATTTTACTCAGTACTGCAGCCTATTTTGACTAAGAAGCTAGAAAGCCACCAAATCAGCTGGACACACATTGAAGGAATGAACCACTAGCTAACTGGCAGACATTAAAAAATCTAATTGTCTGATAGAAATCCTTCTGAAAAGGTTCTGCAAGAAATGGTTCTGTGATGATCATTCCTCTTACTGCCTGGTTTAATTTTTAGTAGTGTCCAGGAAAGAGTAATAAGAGGATTTCTGATTTGATCTGCAAAATCTAGTAAGCCATGCAGAGCTGGAAATATCAAGCCACAGCTATGTATGGTTGATCTAAATGATGTTATCTGAAGAACAAGCAAAAAGTAACAGTAAGGCTGTTATCTAGAAGATTTTATGCTTCATTAAAAACAGAAATTAACACAAAACAAATGCACAAAAGGTGCAACAAGAACAAAGCAGATTAATGCTTTGTACTTAGTATTTTCTTGGTTTTTGGGGTTATGTTAATTCCAAAGAAACATGTAGATCTTTGACTCATTGCTGTGTTACTTTTCTCTAGAACACATTTCTGCCTTTTTTTGGAGTCCTATGGTACTGTCTTTTCATGTTGCCTGTGGGAGCCCATTCTGCTGCCCTTCGGTTACAGCAGAACTAGACTATTTATTAGGAAGTTGTTGTGTTAATAGGCTCACCACACCTTGACTAAGGAATGCCTTGTAGTTACTCAGTTACTTTAAATCGCACTTAATTCAAGGTAGGTTGAGGTAAAATGCAAACAGAAGTATTAATTAATTACCTCTTAAATAGACAACACAATTACAAACATTTGGAAAAGATGTAAGTGAAGAAATAGAAGAAAAAGTTCCTCTGATCTGCTGACATTGGATGTATCACAAAGGTGTTTTTGTTTTGGATTTTTTTTCCCCGCTTTTTTATTTCCAGGTGACTTGTCCCTCTTCTGACAAAATGGCTCTCAGAATTTCTTTTCCTCCTATTCCTCAGATTGCTCTTAGGTGATTTTCATCGTTGGAGACCTTGTGTTACACAGAACTTCATATTGGGATCTCCAGTCAGGAAGCATCTTTGGAAGAAGCCTTCAGATTTCACCATCAGGTAGCTTCTCCAAATCATCATGTTGACCTCATTTCCTGATGGACAGTTTTAGTTCTTAGAGCCAGTCTGCAACCCTTTATTATCTAAGGGCCCCAGACATTTAACCTCTCATCTCAGAGCTTATTCTGTCCCTCCTTAGGGTCTGACGGCTCTCCCAAATTAAATTAAGGATTCTTTTGCTTCCACAAACACACAAATGTATTAGAAAAGGAGTTTGACTTGCTCATAAAGAACTTATTCCCCTCAAGGAGGCAAATCTCTTTCATTTCCCTCTGGTGCTTCATTGACATGTTTCAACATGAAATGAAGACCTTATATTCTGTACCAGTAATTTAATTAACAAATACATATACATGATACAAGTATCTAAATAGGGTAAATTAAGTTAAAAGCCAAAGATCAACTTTTATTTTTTCTTGTAGCCTTTACAATGGTCTTATGCAGCCAAGAAAATGCAAAAATATTGGCTAAATGCCATAGTCTGTAAAAATAATTCATTCATTTGAATGAGTATTGCAACAGCTTAATGTAAACACAAGTGAACAAGCTAATATGTGTGACTACAGATTTCTCCATGAGTTTTAAAGGTTAGACATAGTGAACAATCATCCCTCTCTGATTCTCAGGTCATGCCTACACTAATTTAGTAATTAGTAGTTCTGTTAACTGTATGAGTTTGGAGATACTCTGGTAAAGATATGTGATATAATAGTCACCCATCAGCCCTGAAAGTCAGCAGCCCTGTGCGCAAGTACATTTTCAGCAGTTTAGCTAGTGCTGCCTCTGCTGCTGTCACAGAACACACAGAAAACCAGTTTCCATTATGGCAGCTGGGGATTATGTACATCCAGCACAAATAACTTCCAGACTGGTCTTATTGTACCTTCGTCAAAACAACACAAAACAAAAAGTTAAAGTTGCATCCTCAAGAAATCCAAGCAAGGATGTTTTCCTTGCTGGCAGGTTCAGTATGAAAAATTGAAAAGCAGAAAATGAAGACAATGTTGATATTTATGGGACAGAAATAGAATGTCTTGTTTGCCTGTAGTGATGGTTTTGCAGCATACGAACCTGGAGCATCTCCTTTTCTTTGTTCTTCTGCTGCTTCTAGTGCTTCCTGCCATAGTGAACCATTCTGGAGGTCTTACACTGCAGCAGCAACAGCAGCAAACATATATTCACTGCAGTGTCATTGGGAGAGAGAGAATGGGAGAATCCATCTCCTGATAGTAGTTAGGATTCTCTGCTGGAATGTGGGAGAGTTTCTCCTGCAGTGAATATTGATTTATTTGTACAAGATGGAAAGATTCAGGGCAAGAGATGGGAAGAATCTCATCCTGAAGCTTGCTGATAGGCCTGTTGCAGGTTACAGAAAACATGATACTCCCAGACTCCCAACTAGTATCGTTATTAAAAACATACACATCTCTGTAATCCTAAATGAGGTTATTGTTACACAACATGAAAGGACAGAGATTTTGCTTGGCAGGAGCACCACCTCTGAATGAGGAGAAGGGAGGAGTATTTGCTCATACAATGTTCACTGTTCTGAGAAAGAGGGGAATTTTGTAATACTTTGAAATGGTCATATTATTTCTCTGTTTGGTTTAACAGTATAATTGTGGTGAGTCTTTTATATAGAAGAATTTTTACTTACTGGCAAAGTCTGTTTTTATAGGGCCTGAAAGGTCTTTCAGCTATCGTTACTGCAGTAAGAGAATACCATGTTATCTTTGTTATATCAGTCACACAAAGTCTAACTTGTATTGTCTTTCTTGTAGACAGGAAGGCAGAGGTCCACTTTAGAGGTCACGTCATCCTTCTTCCTGTGAAAATAATATGAACCAGAAAGTGTTAGTTTTCCTTCTGCCAAATTTTATTTTTGGGATATTTCTTTTTGGGTTGTTCTGTAAGAGACAGAAAAACCTAACAGGTGAGTAAAGAATTTATCGACAGAAAAACTTAATGTTTTCTAGAACCAGGGACACCTTTCCCAAATGTGTTAATAAGTAACTATGGAGCCTAAGTGATAAACAATACTATGAAAATATCCAAGACCCTGTCACTGCCATAGCTGTCTTAGCAATGTATGAGAGGAAGCGTGCTTCAAAAAACAGTCGACATTAGACATGTTAAAACATCAATCATGCTTAAAGCAATATTGCTCACATGTTAAACATTTTCAATTTCACAAATTTTTCACTAAGCAGGATAATTTTTTGCATGTTTGCCATGGGGGAGCCCAGTGCCAGTAAACAAAGAATTGTTTTTAGCATCTTCACTAGTTTTCATATGCAGGGAGATAAATTGGGTGCCAGAAAAAAATCAAATAAAACGGGGAGACTTATATAAGTTTATTTCACACCTTGGTTGCAGGTATGTTTCCTAATCCCACTGAAGACTGGCTGGCAGTTCAAAATGATCGCAAAAGCACACTGGCTTCTTTCTGCCAGAAGAACAACCTTCTGAAATTAAGAAGCAAATTGGATTCTCGTGTTGCAAACCAGCTCTTTGTGGAGCACAAACATAAGTTTATCTACTGTGAGGTGCCCAAGGTAGGCTGCTCCAACTGGAAGAGAACTATTTTTCTTCTCCAAGCAGACTTGAATGCAGAAGCTTCTGAAATTGACCATGACCACATCCACCAAACCTCACTGATCAAAAAGCTGGTGAGTTACCCTCCTGCCATGCAAAAGGAATTTCTGAACAATTACACCAAAGTGATGTTCACCAGACATCCCTTGGAACGGCTGGTTTCAGCTTACAGAGACAAACTTCTGCACTCTGAGCCATTCTACAGTATCACTGTCGCTAACAAGATCAGGGCAATGTTCAGGAAAAACAAAAATTCTTCTGAAAAAGTGAGTTTCCAGGAGTTTGTCAACTTCATTATAGCAAAGCCGCCAAATGCTCTTGACATTCACTGGAGACCAATGTTTCTGCTCTGTGATCCTTGCAACATTCACTATGATATTCTGGGTAAGTACGAAACTCTTGGGTTAGATTCTGAGCATGTGCTGAAGGTCATTGGAGCACCAGAGAGCCTGCACTTCCCCAGCTTGAAGAGGTATGGCTCAGAGAAACGAACTAATGGTGATATCACCTTGGAGTATCTCAGGCAATTGAACTCCAAGCAAATTGAGAAGATAATAAAACTGTATCAAATGGATTTTTTCTTGTTCAACTACACTATGAAATACGAGGAATATTTTTCCCTGAACAACTAATGGAGGTTAAAGAAAGAACAGTTTCCTTTGTACAAAATGGCCTGAACTTGTCCTCACAGGTGTTTGATAGGTGGGTTGGTGACTGCTGCTAAGGTTTTACTGGTGTTTGGAGACACTGTTTATCATCCTAAGCACTCTTAGAACAGATCCCTGCCTTGAGCTGTTGTACTGTGCAGTACTTTGCCTATATGAAATTATTGTCTACCTGCTGATCATGAATGGCATATGTTTGTTTCATGAAGACTGTTTTATAAATGGTGGATTTTTGTCTGTTGGTAAGAAATAGGGGAAGGATGAAGAATGTTTTTCACAATTGGTATTTTTTTATAACATGATTTAGAAATTTTTTATTAGAAAAAGACAAACAAAGCAATAAATATTTTGCTTTAGAGTCAAACTACTCTGTTTACAAGACCCTCAGTCATGAATCCTGTAGGAAAGGAGCAAATAACTTCAGATGCTTGAAGGTGCAGTACACAGAACTTACTGCCTGATTTATATTCCTCTCTGGCAGTGCTCTCACCACAGCCCACCAGCTCATCACCCAGCAATCCAGCCAGGCTTTCCCTTATATCTCTTAAAAAACTTCTGATGAGCAGGTGTGGGGTTCATGGGAACTTTCCAAACTCTTTTCACCACCTTTGTGAGCATTATGGTCTAATTTAAGAGGGAAGGTCTGAAAAATTTATCTTTTTTTTTTTTTAGAGAAGTAGTTAGAGATACCTTCTGTGCTGTACAGCTGGGGTGGTGCAGGATCTAAAATCTCAGTGGAAAGGTGACTCTTACCTATTCTCCAAAAGCACTTGGTATCCAGTCAACTGACTGGCCAGTCAGCACATCAGGGACAATGTTTGGGCTTCCCCCATTCTTCCCTGTTGGAGCTCATAAGCCCTTGGGACTTTCCTCACCATGCCACTTAGGTGGAGCTGGGTAACGTCAGGTGTTACCTTTGTTCTACCTGTTGCTTTCTCACCACATAGGCAATTGAGTGTAAATAAATTGTAGAATTACGGTGAGGGGAGCAACAAAGCATATGGGAGGAGCAACTCAATTATCCACTTATTATATTCCAAGGTGTCTTTAGTTTTAGACACCTGAGGGGTCTATATCTGCTACCATATTAAGTACGAGACTTGCCCCTTTTTTGAAAATCTATTGCCTAGTCACATTGAAAATTAATTTGTGACCATACTAATTGTAGCAAGTTTTAGAAACTAATTGGGAGTATTAGCACTGCCCTTAGGGGATGTCAGACTCTCAGAAGCTAATTTGAAAATCTCTCAAATTAACTTGGTTCTTGTCAGCTGTATCTGCAAATGTACAAAGACTAGCAGGTCAGTCTTGGATCCAAAGTTGGCTCACAGGCTTGCAGCTTCTCAGTACATACAAAAGGACAAGATCTGACTGCAGCCATCAATCTCTATTGCAATTTTTGCAGCAGCATGGCCAAGGAAAAGGGAAGACTGGGAACAGTATATGCAATGAGATTTGAGTCGTGAGGATTGTGAGAAGAGATCCCAGTGCAGGGAGTGGGATGCAGGGGTGGTATACCCCAGAGGAGAAATGCAGAGATATATTGGACATCAGCTGGAGACACTGATGAGACCATGGTGACAGAAGGAGGCAGAGGAAGAAGCTCTCAGCAACCCTCCATGACAGCAGATGGTACACAAAGCCAGGACTACTGTTCAGTACATCTGGCAGCTCTTGAATAGCTGACTGTTCCATAAATGGGGTAGCTTTGGCACAGGGAGAGATCTAAAGTGAGAAGACCAAGCAAGGAAAGCAAAACATTTTTTTTTAAAAAAGAGCTTGTGATTGTGTGCAGACTGATTCATGGTTCTGGATCTTACCCCCCCCCACCACCATAATTGGTGTCCCCACAGTCCTACTTGTACCCTGACACAGAATTGCTCATGCTGCCCTGGCAACCCGATAGTTCACACCATTTTTATTTTTTTTTTACTTTTTAATTGTTCTGAGACAGAGGAAGCTGGAAATAACTCCCAACGAGGTTAAGGCTGAGCAAAGCGATGCAGTTTCTCTCTCTTTCCTGAATCAAAGCCATCTCCAGCTATGTGCTTCTCCTACTGCCAGATCATGCAGAGGAAAAGGGAATATGATTTTTTTCATAGCTTACTTCTACATTGATACAACACTCCAGAGATATAAGCTTCAGCAAAGGTAGTTTAATTTTCTGGCACCATCAGCCAGCCTAGGAAAACTCTGAAGAAATAATACTGATGGAGTTTGATACATCTTTGCCATCAGCTCTGTTTCTTTCTGTTCAGTGTGAGTGTCTTTTGGGATTTTTTATCTCTTTCAGACAGGACCACATATTCTTCAGTGAAAGAAAACGGGTGGCTAATTTATTCCTCACAAGCACTAGCCAGTAGCAGAAGGCTGTCTGTTGATGCAGAAACATCTCTGTCAATACTCACAATGGACTTCCAGATTTGATATTTGCCTGTAGGAAACTGTAAGTAGCTCATTGCCCAGAACTACTGGCTGCTGTAATGCTGTTCAGCTGGTGTCTCAACAAAAAAACCCACTGAGGACACGTGTGTATATGTGTGCACATATAACAACAGTTTTAGGAAGCAGTGTCATACAAAACCTGTGTAAGTTGTGCATTTAAGTTGTGCGTTACCGACGCTAACAAAACGATGATAGGTTGGTACCTCTTGGAAAATAAAAAAGTAGACATTACTTATAAAGGATCTTGTAACATTCCCTTGCAAGCATCTTTTAATACTCAACCCAATTTATTGCATTTTCATTTCTGTGAGCTTGAGAATACTTCCTAACACACTTCATCCCGTCCAAGATCTGCTGTGCACTGGCACAGAAATACACGAGAGCTCTGCAATATCTATCAGAGTTAATGAAAACAATGGCAACTTACTATATGTTGTAAAAAGCTTTCACAGCTTGTGAAGATGGGCATAGAAGTTGCTCTGATTTTGGCTGCAATACAGTTAATTTTCTTCCTAATAGCTGGTATAGTGCTGTTGTGGATTTAGTGTAAGAACCATGTTGATATCACACTGATGTTTTAGTTGTTACTAAGTAGTGCTGACACCAGTTGGCCCTGGACCCTTTTCCCAAATCAGCTCTGCCACGAGAGACTTTCAGACACAGCAGTGACCACTAAAATCAGGTTTTGTATATAATTGTATATTGTTCATTATTATCCCATGTGTTACTATCCCCTCCCTGTTCTAGTTTAAACTTCCAACCTCGAAGTATCTCTTGTTATTCCCCTTTTATCTTCCTCTGGGAGGATGGAGGGGGAGTTGGAGGCAATTCTATTCTCTGGGTTTTGCTTTGTCCTGACCACTTAAAGGAGACAAAAGGGCTTACTGTTATTTCAGTAATATAATAAAATTTGCTGAAGGCTCTGGACTTTGTCCCAGACAGCCCACACGAACTGCAAGACACCTGTAAACTTCCTCTTGATGGCCTTGGAGAGAGATTTTCTGTACTGTGTTCCCTACAAGTGTACTGTCCAGAACAAAGGCTCTAAGCTGAGCTGGCCTCCCTCCGGCCTCTGCCTGGAGAAGAACCCCCCGTGGAGCCTTTTTTCTTTGGGTGCTAACTCTGGGTGATGTTTTCCTGGGAGGAAGGTGGGTACTTGTAATTGGGAGCAGGGGTGGAGGTCTTGGGGCTTGGGCCCCAGGGTGGATTCAAAGGGGTAGAAGGTGCCATAATTGATCTTCTGATTTATTGTTATATGCCTGTGATATGACCATTGCTATGTTTCACTCGTAATTGCCATAATAAACTGTAGTGAGTTAACACATTATTTTGTTCATCCTTCTCAATAACACCTGTTTAAAAAAAAAAAAAAAAGACTCAGAGCTGTTCCATCAAATGGTAACATGGACCACACTTTACTAGGCAGTGATAAATAAAAAGCCATTTGGCTCTGCTTTGGTACATTAATATAAAGCTGCCTCACAGGACTTTTAAAGAATTAACAAATACTACTGAGTGTTTCAGTTTGGAGAAAAGATGAAGCTAAGCAAGGGAAGGAAGAGAAACAAAAAATCTTGCAAAGTTGAGCTTGAAGCTTTCTTACAAATCTATCAGCAGTGAGGAAATAAGAGGATTTTCCCATTCTCACGGCTATCCTCACACACATCCTTTCAAGACAGGTATGCACAAACCTGACATCATTCTTTCTTTGTTAAAGTATAGCAGATCTGATAGCTCATCAGTGTATGTCAGCAATGGAGACTATGTCACCAGCTGTTCCTTGAAGTAGACGCTTCCTCCACTTTAAAGTGATGATTCTGCCCATAAGCAGTCCCAAATTTTCACAGTTTTGTATGTGAATCTTAACAGTTACACTATGATCAGTGGTTTCTTGTTCAGAGAACTTCCCAAAGCAGGACAGCTGTGAATAGAATAAAAATTGTCCACAGAAGAACATGAACATGAACAATGAAACTTAAGAGAGTTTGCTGCTCCATGAAGTGTCCTCTGACCAAGGGGAAGAAGAGGAAGCCCTGTCTGTGCAAGTCATTGCATATCAAACAAACTGCAGCTCTCACAGCTCACAGCTAGAAAGTGTTCCTATTTCTGTATTCAGACTGTTAATAAGTCAAAAGCTTTTAGCCCTACAATCTCCAGTTTTCTTGGTTTGTCTGTTCTGGTTTGAGCCAGGATGAAGCAAATTTTCCTTTTACTGCTAGAGGTAGAACAAGAACAAGAAAAGAAAAATGGGACAGGACAAGAAAAAGAGTAATGGTGTATGGTTGTGGTGTAGGCCTGGCATGATTTCTCTCTGTCATGGCACTTACAGAGTGCCACTTACATGGCACTTCTTTTCTCCCTTCCAAAATTGCATGCTAGGTCATGCTTGAACATAATAATAATCAAAAAATATATTAAAGTATATAACCTACATAAATTAATGTAAACCAAATACAATCAAAACAGGCAGAGAATTTACTTGATAGGAGTGTCTGAAAATTCAGGAAGTCCTCTTGGAAGTTTTCACCAGGTATGGAATGTAGCAGTTACAATGCTGCTTCCAGTAAGAACTATTTTTAAAGAAAGAAGTTGGAGTGATCATAAATCTCAGACCATATACTGAGACTAAAAATCCAGTGAATCAGCAGGTCAAAAACGAGTGACACATCACAGGAACAGGTCTGTGAATAGGAACTGGGTCAACACTGTTGCAGCACTACCCATGTGTGCCTGATCTTTGCTCAGCGTTACTAGAACACTTTTCTTTCTACCTCCAGTTTCCGTCTTGTAGCTTTTTCTGGAGATGTAACAAAGCTTAACAAGATGAAAAGGCTTTCTCAGAAAGTTCCATCAACTCACCCTGTAGAGACATTGTTAATGAGATTACACAATACTCATGGTGTTCCACCAAAGGTGAAACATTTCAGCCATTATTGGAGCTCAGAGAAGAGCTTAGCACGAGTACCCCTAGCCTGGCAGACATACTCCAGTTTATAATTCTATGATTTAGCAGAAGTATGGGGAAAGCTTTTTACCTACAAATCTATCACTACTATCCTGACTCCCACCTCACTTGATTGCCTTGTCCCTCCTTTTTTCAGGTTCAATGGGTAAGCAAGAAAGCTAATTCTGGGATCGTTGACATCAAGTCTCATAGGCCTCTGTTAGTTACAAACCAAAACACACAGGATAGCCTCTCATGACGGGCTGTTGTTCTCTGCAGGGTTAAACATGTTTACTCCCAGAGATTTGTTAAGACTTGTCCCCAAGGGTGCCTACATGGTAAAGAAGCCCCTTGAGACTTCTAGCTGTTGATAAGCGTAGTAAAGTAGAGTGATGATGCTGGGAGAGGATCCACCTGACATCTGAACATTAAACAATTGATTTTGGGACCATTCTGTTCCAGAAAGACAGCACAGGTAAGAAACAAAAACGAGAAAAATAAATCAAATCAATATGAGCAAATTATCCTGAAGATTGTTGGTATTCAGTAACTGAGTCATATTTTTTTGGTATTCAGTAACTAAGTCATACATTTTGGTCATTGTTTATTAAATTCCTATCTGGAATGCTAAGATTATGGATTTGGCTCTTTTGGAGTCTTGCTGCACAGCAGCTAGTGCTATACTAGAGTCCTTTAGGTTTTGTAATTTTAAACACTTTTGTTTCTAGTAATATTCTTTGTTGCTGTGCAGAGCCAGACACTCACTTAGCTATATACTATGTCAGAACTTGGATTTGTTCCCCAAGTTCCTGTTGCTGTGGTTTACACACAATGGGACTCTCAGGAGTACCCTGTCTCACTGCTGCACGCTGACTGTGTGCTGCGTGTTAGGCGTTTGTTACAGCCTCTGCCAAGGCTTTCCATTTTACTCAGGTTTTGGGGTTTTTGTTCGTATTTGAAACAGATTTGGACCTCACATTCTGCAGACTACAGGTTTAGGAGTTGATGAGAATATTTGGTCATTATAAAATTGCAATAATGTACATAAAAATAGCTCTGAAACAGTTGTTTTAACTGCTTGTTTAATATATATAAACTGTTACATAAATTCTTCATACTGATTTAATAAGTCTTGCAGCTTTAGTGAAGACTGTGTATTGCAATTCCTGTTTGGTTTGCTTTACTTTTTTCCTAATTTGTGTTCTAATAAGCCATGGATTTTGTGAGTTTAGAAAGCAAAGGTGTAATCAGGTCCAGGGCCCGTAACTTGAACACACACAACACCCTGCAGTAACTACTAAGTTTATCACTGAAGAAGGTGTCAATATTGATCATCATGATCTTGTGGTGTTTGAAGGCTAAACTAGGTAAATCAGTACACCAATGAATATTTCCTGCTCACTCCCTCAGGATAAGGCATAGCCAATGTGTGCTTCTCTATCTGAAAGCAAGGAAGAGATGTGCTGTTCAGTTACTTGTTATATTTTCCAGGGCTGTAGTGCAGTGCTTCATGTTGCTATCTGACTGTGGAGGCTTCCAGGGGATATTCCTCCAGGGTAGGAGACACATAGACTCTGAAAAGCATGGCAAGACTTTTTGATACAGGTATACATTAGCAAACTGATTTGAGTATTTACACAGCATTACATCAACCTGCCAGAGGAGTGAACATGACTTATGTTACTGCTATATATGTGGAGTGCTTCCCATTTGAATTAAGGCTAAAGGGGACTGTAGATCAACATTTTTCATTTCCAGGGATAATGTTCTATTCTGAAAAGTAGGATTTGGTTGCTGTGGCTGTTGAGATTTGGGAATATCACAGTCCTTTATCTTTGGGACAGGTCTGTCTTGTGCATACTGACCAGCAAGCATGCCTCATGGGCCATGAGCTCAGGATTGTCCAGCCTGGGGATTTCAAGTGGTCATCGCAGGAGATAATACAGATCTTGGTAAGTACCACAGCAGTAATTCAAGTATCTATGAGAGTACAGTACCAAAATATTTGTCCTCAGTGGTACAGATGAGATGAGAATAACTGCACTTTTGACCTTTAATGCTTACCTAGTAAGTACAACAGTGATGTTTTCCCATCTTGTAGAAATGAAGAACTAGCAGAGGTCTTCATAATGCCTTGCACCTGGAAGAGCAGAATTGCAAATTCCAAGTTGAATTCTCTCACTGAAGTGTGCAAGAACCTTTGGGACACAAGTGAGAGCAAGAAATTAGCTGTTTGGAACAAGAAGCCTGAGGACTTCAGCCCCACACTGCTGCACCTTGAAGTGAGGCTGTTTTTAATACTGAACCATCGTACTCTATCCAAACATCCCATGGACTAAAGACATACAAGCTTTTGAACCTTGAGCTGTTCAAACTCTCCAGACTCATAAGGCCAGACTTTTGGACAGCTGGGGTTTTTTTTGTTTGTTTGTGGTTTGTTTTTTTTTTTTGTCTTTTGGCAGGTAGCACCCCTGGAAATGAGATTTAAACGCCTTATGTCTTTGAAGCCACTAAGCAATTATTCATCCAAGTTCATACGGGGCCATCTGGTGGTGAAATAGAGTTACCGTAGAGAGGTTTGAAGTCTTGCTTCTCAAGACTCATGGCTCTTATTTCTCTGCCTCTGCTTCTCTCCCCCTCTCCCTCTGATTATCTCCCTCTTCACCTCGAATAAGAATTCAGTTTCAACTTGGCCACTAGAACCTTTCTTGTCCCAGTAGTTGGTTCATCAGTTTGCCACAAGCCTTCCTCCCTAACTTGCTAAGATTTGTAGAGTGTCCAGCTTCAGATACTGGAAATTACCTTGTGCTATTCCAGCAACCTTCTTGGGTTTGTGTTGCATGTAGCTTCTCCCATGGTGAAAGCCTTTTTTTTTTGTTTTGGTTTGGTTTTTTTGGTTGTTTGTTTTTTTCCTTTCCTGTGCTTTGTCCTATCCCTGTGATTATTTCAGGGAGACATTCATCCATCAACATCCATCATACAACAACCTGAAAAACAGGGTGTGGTACATGCTTATATTTGAACATCTAAGCTGCCATTAGGCATTTTCTGTGTAAAATGCAGCTCAATATCTTTATTATTAATCTCAGCCAAAATTC
The DNA here is from genome assembly GCF_020740795.1 of Apus apus. Lineage (NCBI taxonomy): Eukaryota > Metazoa > Chordata > Aves > Apodiformes > Apodidae > Apus > Apus apus. The sequence continues at coordinate 26,513,977 of NC_067286.1, forward strand.
TGCTGATGTATTTGCATGATGAAACCTGCAGATAACATTGTTTTCCAGGAATCCATATCCATGTGTATCAAAAGGAAAAGATTTTCATGAAAAGTACCAAAAAACTGCCTGTGAGGGAACTGGAGTTCCTAGAATGAAAATGAAATCCATCAAACAAACCCCTAGACACTTGTCACGGTTTGAACAGGACAACACTTCATATCAGATTTCCTGTATCACCTCAGCCCAGTATTTCCATTCCTGAAGGTGCTTATGTGCTCATGAGGCAATTTCTCAAATTCTTTGGTAAGTACTTTGATAACATTATGAGACAAATAAGATAGACTGTTCCTCCAAATGATAAACAGAAAAGAAGCACAAACTCATTAAGTTCTAGTTAGTAAACATAACTAATTAATAGTCACTCCTGCCAACTTTAAAAAAAACAAAACAAACCTAAAACAGAAAAACAACAAAAAAAACAACAAAAAACACCACCACCACCAAAAACCAGGCTTAAAACCAAAGAGTGTTTCTTCAACTTGATAACAACCCCACTAGGGAAGCAAAGGGCTTCTTGCAATTTCAAAGAGGATGTGGTTTTCTTTGCTTCCTGTCTGGTCATCATGCAGCCTTGCAAAATTTTACTTACCTAAGGCAATAATGTATTTGATGCATGAGTAAAATACCCTTGTAATTTCTTCTCTTTTTCTGTTTTTTTTTATTATTTTTATTTTTATTTTTATTTTCCATTATGTTGAAGCCCACAGTAATAGGAGGGGTTTTTTATGCCAGTAAAAACATGGAGTATTTTTCCCCTAGTACTTTTGCAGGGCTATTTTGTTTATCTCTTTACTAGGACAAATTGTGCAACTAGTCCCATCAAAAAGATGAAACAGTGGAAAGCACCATGAGTTCAGGAAGCTGGAGGAATGCTGGACTGCTGAGCCACCTATTCTGTTGGAGGAATCAGAAGAATTTTGTGGAAGATTGATCACCCCCGGCTTATAATAGAGTAATGTAGTTCCTTATGAGGAAGAATGGATAGTTTAATCCAGTTTTGCTTTCAGCGTGTTTCCCAAGCAATCTGCTGTCTTGGAAAGAGAAACGGAGATGGAAACCCAATCTAATGAATTGCAATCCTTGTTTAGTTCTTGAAGAAAACTCTGTGCTCTTAGCAAGTGCCAGATATTAGCCCAGCACACGGGTATTGCTGCTTTAACTTTTGCAGCAGGGTCCTGGATAGCTTACTTACAGCATTGAATATACCCATCAGAACAATGGTGTAGGAAGTCTCAGGATTCACCCACTGGGCTGAAGGAGAACACAGAGCAATTTGTATTCTGATTTGAAAGAAATAACAAATGAAAAAGAAAATTAAAACAAATGAAAAAGACAGATGAGTGGCCCTAGGGAAAGCAGACCTTCTCATGGTCCCCATTAATGATTTACATCAGCATAAATTAAGTTAGTATGTCTTTAATGCAAAAATCAGATATTATATTCAATTCAGTCTATTACCCCCTTTACTTTCAAAATAATCTGAAAAAAAAAAGGTCATAAAAACTTCATAAACATTACCCAAGAAAAAGCTTGGAAGAACCAGACCTTAAGCATACCTGTTACATTTCATTTTATCTACTTTTTATACTGATTTGCTCTTGCAATGCTTTGTACAACAGGCTTACCCAGCACCCGTGGTTGTGCCTCCCTTGCATTAGCAGCGTTGTTACGGTTACGGGGTTGTCATTTAAGGGCCGTTTGAATGTGGTGTTGGTGGATGTGATGTAGGGGAGAACTTTGATGGTTGGACTCGGTGATCCCAAGGGTCTTTTTCCAACTTGCATAGTTCTATGATTGCTTGACTGTCGATGACTCCTACCAGACACTTTTTAGAGGCTGTACCCGTAGTTTTGGGGGCTTCTTGATAACGACCAGACGGGTCCTCTGTTTGAAGGCAGAGCCAGCCATGTATCTGGGGACGAGCACTAAGCTTTGCTTGGGCTCCAAAGCCGCTCCGGCACCGACACCGCGCACGTGCGGGCACCGCCCCGGTAAGCGCGGCTGCGGGACCCCCGCGGAGCTGTCCGCGGTGCTGAACCGCAGCCCCGGCCCCGCCTGCCCCGCACCTGCCCCGCCGGGCTGCGGGAGCAGCTGCGAGACGGGGGCACGACGCTTGCCTTGGCAGTGAGGTTCCTAACGCTCTCCACTGTCAAGAGTATGCCAGGAACAGGGAGTGAGAAGCCCTTTGAAGACGGGGACACTAAGCACGTACCAGGAGCCGTGCTGAATTTGTTCCCATGACGTCAAATAAGCACGTGTAAGTACTTCTCACAGGCAAATCAATAAAATGCATACAAGTATTTAATTTAATGAAACACCACCACCAAAAACCCAAGAGAAAACGCTTCCTGAATAATTTGGCAAATTATTCCTATTTTAATTAATTAAATTTTAATTTCAATTTTAATTCATTCAATTTTAATTTCAATTTTAATTGTACCTTACATTTTTTTTAGTCTCTGTCTTCATTTGATTCCAGGGGACAAACAATCAAGTCCTTGTGAATGAAAATTCCTGCCGAGTTCCTCATCGTACTGTGATCTAGAGCACAAAGCTGAGCAAATGCGTGTGACAACTGGGAACACGCCAGAAAAAGTGAACGTTGCTATAGACAGATTGGCCCTAATTTGCACCAATTTGGTCACACCAAAGAGCACCTATATATCCTAAAAAACATCCTAAGCATGAATAATTTTGCACAAGCACAAACTAGACGCTTTATTCAAAATAAAGCTCCTTGCTCATAGTTTAGTAATTACTCCTGCTTAGCCTTTCCTTAAAATACACTCAGATTGCATAATTAATATCACTGGAGCATGTCTATGACTTTTCAGTGTGTATTTGATTTTTAATGCACCACTGTTCAACTGGCAAAGCAAACTGTGTGGACAAAGAAATGCACTAAACCTCCCCCTTTACCACCCGTCCCCTCTCCCCCATTCCAACTGTTACATTGTTCAGTAAGTTTTCCAGAAATTTCCCTCTTGAAAAGGGAAATCAAAGCCTGTGACTGTTGGAATATAAACTTCTGACTGCATCTGGGTAGTAACATCCTTCATGAAAAGGACTATTACAGTTCAGCTACCGTGCCAGCTTCTTTGCTGTAATACTGCAAGTGATGCTTTCTGTGGAAAACATTAGATACTGCTGCTTTAATCTAAACTAGTTGTTTTAGACTTTCAGTTTTCCCCATAATCTAGAGCGTTTTTTTATAATTTATATGTTTTATATAATTTCAGTATGTTAAAATGGGAATAACATCTTGCTGGGAAGTCTTTTAATAAATTCTGACAGGGATTAATAATGATTTGTTTTTTAAGTAAACCCCTGGGTTGCAGGGTGAGTGGGTAAGATTAGACTTCTAGAAACAGACTGCCTGTGTATCCAGTGAGACAAATCCTGCTCTTCTTTACACTACTATAAACCAGAGGTAAATCCATAGAATGTAACGTGAACATTACTGTGAGTACAGGTAAATATGTCCTGGTGTTCTGCGCTTGCTATAATCAGCTAGTCAAAAATAACAGTGGTGATTACTTAAAGCGTAAAGCTAATAAGTGGTTTCACTGAAGTAATTACCTATAAATCAAATATTCACACTGGAGGTCTCCCAGACAGCTCACAGGTAACTCTGAAGAATGCAGTTGTTAGGGTGAAGTATTACCTGTAATCATCTCAAACACATGACAGTAAAACTTCTCATTTTGTTACAATATTTTTGAGTGGATTTTCTGCTAAAATGACAGTTGTGGAAGATGAATCTTTTATTTAAGCTAAGAACAGGCAAAACACAAACAGAAACCATGACAGCATCTCAGATGTTCTTCTATGAAGCTGCAGCCACTCTGAGGAGGGAACGTGCAATTCACACATCAATATAGCAAGCCTGCAACCAGCAATGCTGCTATTTGGCTGCTCCTTTCAGCACCTGCTTCCTATCATGGAATAGCACACCCGGGGACCTTTCTCCTTCTCCATTTTGTTCTATCCCCTGGATATGTTGACGCCCAAGCCAGCAGTAAGAGTGCTAGGGAGAAAAGTAGTGGTGACAGGCTGAGAGGGAAGCAGGAAAGAAAGGTCTTACTCATCCCATTTCATAACTGGCTGCAGCCCAAGATGGGGCAGATGTGGGAGAAAATGTTTTTTCCTCCCAACACCCCTCAGTTGTGGCCTCCTCTCTCTTTGCATCCTATGTAGCTGTTTCTTCCCATAGGACTTCCCTACCTTCCCTATAGTCACCCTACGCTCTGTGTATCAGCAGGCTGCTGTGAGTCACTCTGGTTGCATGTGTACACTCCTTCCTTCCCCCTGGCCTTATCCTTGTGTCTTTTCCCACTGTCATGGCTGTCACCTTATGATCTCAAACACTTGGAACCCCTTTTCCCAGGGAGCAGTAACATTTGGCTGTGCTTGAGGTATACTCTCTCCCCCATTAGCTTTCTCTTTTGTACCTGAGTATATGAGGGAGTTAAATAATTCTAGGTACTTTTTGTTGAGGTATATGACTCGGGGATGTAATTTTAATTACAGCCACGAGGGGACCCTCATAGTTTATTGTCTCTTTCCTGCAGGTTCATCTGGTCCATAGACTGAGATCTATGTAACCATGCTCAGTTCCACCAATGAACTACATCTCCCTCCTAGCTGAGAGACTCGTAAGTCATCTCTCATATCCTTGGAATATGCATCCAACTTTATTCCACTGGTTAAGCCAAACAGCATATTTCCTGCATTTACTCAGCATCTTTGGATTCCCCTTTCAGACCACTGACTTTCTACAGACTGTGGGTTGCTCAGGTGTAATACTATGGGGTGCTAGCAGCTGAGCTGATGGCAGGGCTGGGGAATAGAAAAAGTGATTTCTGCATGTGCTGACCCACACGGTCATTTGGGGGACAGAGATCCAGGGCAGGGGACAGCTGAAGCATTGTGTCATTTCACATCTTGATAATCCAGCCACAGTATGATTTTAAACTGCCTGAGATGCAGCTATGTTGCTTCTTAGGTAAAAGCAGATTCTTAAATCCTTTTTTGTATGTCATTAATTGAGCAGATGTCCCGATTTTATATAAAAAAATCCGCAAGCCTTGCCTAGAGGAATCTGGCAAATAGCCTACAAAAATTAACCTGAAAAATAAAGAGCTCCCATTTATCACAGCAATTGCTTTCACATGATATAACCTGGGTCTGGAGCCCCATTCTCCTCTTGCTTGCAGTAGCTATGCACTTAGATAATTTGATGTGGTCATGTTTGCATGACAAAAAGAGGATGTGGCTGTAACATGCATAAACCTGCTCACTTAACCTAGTGAGCAGCGAAGGCAGCAACTAAAACACTCAGACAGGGTCCCCAGTGCGTTCGAGGTTGGTGACTGGCAGATGAAGCTGTCCACCCTCACTGCCCTGCTCCTCTGCCAGCTGCACCAGGCTTGTCAGCCAGAACCTGCCCCTCTCCCACCTTCTCTGTGCAAGAGAAGCAACATCTCTCCACAGAGCTGCTCCTGATCGACACCTCTCCTGCCGGGAAGGCAGCCCACCCGTGGCCTTTCTTTTCCACTTTCCAGGTGGAGCTGTGATCTTCAGTTCAGCCACAGGGGGGAACCTTAGGCTTAGTCATGAAAGGCCTGCGGGCGCCTTGGCATCTTCCCTCAGGCCCGTGTACCCTTCCAGTTCTGATAAAGGGCCTTCCTATACGAAAAGGTACCCATCTTTTTTTTTTTTTTTTTTTTTTTTTTTTTTTTTTTTTTTTTTTTTGTCCCCCAGTTATATCCTGAAGGAGATATTATAACTTCTTATAAACTTTATCTTCCTTGTATCTGTCACATCCAAGAGAGGCATGTGAATCACCAATCTCAATTACTTTTCAGGTCCTCTTAAATCATGCTCAGGTTGGAACTGAAGGACATGGTGTTACTCAGCTGTCACACTCTAAGCCCGTCTGAGAAGTCTCACGTGGGCAAAGAAGTATTTCTTATGTGCTAAGCAGGCCAAGTCAGACCCAAGGTTCCCCTCTAGAACTTAATTAAACTGCTGTCTACGTGGAATCTTCTATATCTGTTAGAAATGTTCACAGCATCTTTGTATTGTCAAGCCTTAGACACCCTATGGGAATGCAAACTGAAAGGCAGTAAAAATAAACAATATGTTAAGAATAACAATGTTTAGAAAGAGATTTCATGGAAATGAAATAGTATTATTTTTTTTCTTCCCCTATAGAAATAAATAAAGGCAGAAAGTTATTTTTGCAGCAGGAGTGTGTGAGATGTGAAACCCTGGCAGGGAGAAGCAACACCAATATGAATCAGACTGACTGCAATGAACAAAACTCTTTTTCCCCAGAAGTGGGAACATGATCTGGCAGTGACAGCAGCAAATCTAAAGTGCCCGTTTCTGCCCCTGACTCACCATATGTCTGAAGTCAACTCACTGTCTATACATCTGTTTACCCATCTGTAAAACAGGGACGGACACACACGCACACACACACGCACACGTATCTGTATCTTATCAGATCTAGCTCCTGCCAAGCGTCATTAATAGATGCTGACAGCCCTTTGCTGTCAGGAACAAAGGATTTCACAAGTGGAAAGTAGGAGTCATTACCACTTCTCCAGGACACCCGCACCTCTCCTTTTGTTAAAACACCTTCAAGCAAACCAGGTGATACCACCTGAAGAATCTCTTTATTCTCCTGGTAGTATTTAAAAACTTAAAAACATCTGAGATCAGTACCTCTCTAAAGCCAATAGCTATAAAAGCAGTCAACTAAACCTATGTAATCTTATCCAACCAATTACCACTAACTGATATAATTAAAATGACATTTTTCCATTTTATACATACATTACTTTACTTAAATAAATGTATTGCATAGATTTAGTTTCTATCTTCAGTAGTTGAAATTAAAACCTTTAAAATGACCTTTTATAATTGAACTATTAACTATGTGGAGTGAGTTGGTGGTCTCAGAACCGTTGCTGAAGTTAATGTTTCCTAAATAAGGAAACCTTTTAAATAAGGTTTCCTAATCACAGACCACACATAATCCTGCAATTGCAGAATCAGCACACAGAGCAACGGCTACAAGAGGCTGGAAACTGAACTGTTGTTCCACGTGCAGCAGAGCTTGCTGAAGGGCTCCTGTCTGGCTTGTGAAAGCTTGCTTTTAACCTCTCTCCTGTGAATAAACTCTTTTTCTGTCTTGCTTGTCTCAGATGGAAGCTGCCACGGCTACACAAATTAGTTAACGGGGCCCAGCCTGTCTGTGTGTGTAATCTTGCACACCCATTTAAAACTGTTTCGTGCTATCTATACATCTATCACTGTGAATTTTCTTATAACGCCATCAATTATAAAATCATGCTTTTGATTAAACTGTTATGACTTTAGGTATGTATTAGGCCTAATCGGTCTTCATACTTCGAGAGTGTCTTTCTGCACTATAAAATCTGAAGCTAATTACAAAGTTAATAATAAAAGCAGCGACTCTGTATCTTCCTTCAGAAAGGACTTAAACCTGTTCCAGTGTACAACGAAGCGATACGAGTATGTGAGTAAGAGCCACATTCAGGCATTTTGGTTTTCCCTCTGTCTGTTGGTGAAAAGCTGCACTGCCAACCATTTCCTTTGGCACTTCACCGCTCCTGTTTTTATGTAATTTGGCACTAGTTGTCACCCCTCCCTCACCCACCACGTACACCTCAGGAAAACTCCCACAAATGCTTCTACACCAAGAAGCCAGCCCAAGACTCAGTCATTTAAGATGAAAATTCCGCTTGTACAAATTCCCATCTGGGCACCACCTAATTCTAGAAAAAACATCTGAGGACACCTGGATTTTTCCTTACGAAGTTCCCCAGCTGCCTTTCCTGTCTGCTCCTGGGGGCTGGCAAGCGGCAGGCTCTGAGCGGCACGGCGGTTGCCTCAGGAGAAGGCCTGTTGAAACAGGCTTCTCCAAAGACTACCTGCAGGATCAGGCCGTTGAAAAGTCAACTGTAACTAATCCAAACAAATCTAGAGAGGTTAACAAATGGTTTATAATACTGTATTATCACAGGACCCAGGAGTCCTCGCCATGGCCTGGGCTGCGTTGCATTAGGCGCGGGGGAGAGCACAGCCTCTTTGGCAAGGAGCTCGCAGCCCAAGCACCAAGCAAGCAACAACAGATGGTGAGAGACAGATGGGAGAGTACAAGGAAACAATGAGATAAATGAGCAAAAACTAAGTTGAAGACTTTAGTATCTGGTTCCAAAATTATTAATTTTACTAATCATCTCAGCTGATGTAACCCTACAGTCGGACGCCTTTCCTGTTCCAAGGGTCTGAATAGCTACAATTACAACACATGCTGCAGCCCAGCATGGGTTACATTTAAGGCAAGGAGTGGGAGTTAGGCAGGCAAGAAATACCGAGGTGGGGGCTGTTGTTTGCTGAAATCCATTCAGTAAAGGAGGCTGGGGTATCGCAGCAACCAGGGGCTTAAGGCAACCCAATTAAGCACAGCTCAGCAGGCAAAGCGCTGACTGACGGAAAATTCAGGCGTTACCGGGGGACGGCTCTGCCCTGCAGCCTGTCCGCAAACCGCGAGGGTGCTACAGCCGGACTGAAACCGGGCCCGAGCGGGCGGCGGGCACCTGCACGGCTCCCGAGGGGCCGAGCGCGGCCCCGAGCACACGCAGCTCGGCCCTGCTGACTCCCTAACCTGGTCGCCCATGCACAGCGACCCCGTCCCCGCGGGCTGGGGACAGTCACCCTTCCCCCCAGCCTCCCCCGGGGACACCGAGGGGCTGCGCGGGCAGCCCTCGCACCGCGGCCGCACGGGGGCCGGGGCGGAGGGAGGTCCCGCGGGCAGGGCGCGCCAGCCGCACACGCCGCCAGCCATGCGGAGGCCTGAGGGGCTCGAAATCCCGGGAGGGCGTCAAAAGCCGCCTATCCCCCCGGCCGAGCTGGAAAGGGGCTCGGGCGCTGCGCGGCCGCCGTGCCTGGGGAGCCGGGACCCGGCGGGCGCCAGGCAGCGGCCGGTGGAACGGGAGGCGGGAATCACCGCGCCGGGACGCGCCGAGGCGCCCGTCACTGCTCGGGGCCACCTCAGGGAAAGTGAAACCAAAAGGGCGGGGAAAAGGCGGGCAGGGGCTCCCCGCCGCGCGGCGCGGCTCGGCTCGGCTCGGCTCGCTCCTCCCCTCAGCGCCGAGGCGGAGCGGGGCGGCGGCGGCGGGCGGGCTCAGCGCGGCCCCAGCGCGGCCCCATGGCCCTGGCGCCGGGTCAGCGAGCAGGGTAGCCGGCTGCGGCTGTGGGTGAGTCAGAGCTGTCCAGGGAGGGCGGGCTGGACATGAGCCTCGCCGCCGAGCTCCGACCAGCGGCCGGAGACTAAGCCACACAGAAGTTTCTGCGGCGCGGCGCTCCCCATGCACGCCCCCGGCCGCCGGCCCTGGGGCGCTGCCCGGCAGGCGCCTGGCGCCGACGCCGCTATGGAGCCCCGCGCGGGGCTGCACAGCAGCCCGGACCTGAGCCGGGCCAAGCGGCTGAGCGTGGGGGAGCTCCGCTCCCTCTTCGAGGCGCGCTGCGCAGCCGTCGCCGCCGCCGCCGCCCGGCAGCTGCCCGACCCGGCCAAGAGGGGCTGCCGGCCCCCCAACGGGGTGCTGCCGCCCGTCATCCCCCGGCTCACCGTCACCGCCGAGGAGAGCGAGGAGGCGCAGGCCGGCCCGCAGGCGCAGCCGCCGCGCTCGGAGAGCGGCTGGCTGAGGACGGACAGCTCGCTACACCTGCAGTCCCGCAGGCTCTCTACTTCCTCGCTCTCCTCCACCGGCTCCTCGTCCCTCCTGGAGGACTCGGAGGACGACGTGCTGAGCGACACGGAGTGCAGGAGCCAGGGCATCGTGCACCTGGAGCACGGCGAGGACACCAACCAGGTAGGGGGCCGCCAAGGGGCGGTCGGCCCGGGGCGCGCTGCCCCTTCCCGGGCCGGCGGGGGCGGGCGGTGCGGACCGGCCCCGGGGCCCCCCGGCCGCCGCGGGGCCGCCGGGCGCTGCCGCTCGGAGCGAGGTTTCCGTGGCCCAACTCCGCGCCGACTTCGGGAAACTCCTGTCTTGCGGTGCGGGTGCTGCGCCGGGTTGAAAGGCGCTGCTGCACGTTGGCTCTTCGAAAACCCGGGCAAGAGTGAGCCTTTTTTTTTTTTTTCTTTTTTCTTTCCCTTGCTGTGTAATTGTGCTTGATGTCCCGAGAACTCGGGGGAGACGTTTTTTTGTTGAGTTTTCTTTCCAGTCTCCTTTATTAGATCTTTAAAATAACATTTTTTCCAGGCATTTACCAGCAGGTATTTTTTGTCTCTTCAAATCCTGGAGGCTGTGGTTGTCGATTTTTGAGCTGCTTCTTGCTGTGAGCGTGACAGGAGTTGGGGAGGAGCTTGGAATGGGTAGAATCCATGCTTTTGTCCTTTCTGGCAGTAACGCATTCTTCTCGGTAAATCCCCTCTGTAATTTGGCAGCTTTCATCCATGAAGTGCACTTTTAAAGGCCTATAGTTAGTTGCTTTTCCATGATCCTTAATATACACTTGCCTGACTCCTTATAATATCTTTCTTAGTGTTTCGTAACTGAAATATGTTGCTTTAGTGAATTCCACCTCCTACATATACTGAGACCACTACTTAAATTGTTCTTCTACTGCCTGCTCATTGACACTGAATTGTTTTCAAGCAGAACATACGTTTTGAAAAAATGTATAAGAAGGAAGTAATGCAACTTGTAGATGATGCCTCCAGCTGGACTTTTCTCATGGTAATTGTGGGTTTACTACTTTAGAGGACACATGGTACAGGAGCTAAAATGCTGTGTGCAATATTGGCTTTGTTTGCATCAACTTGTGGACTGTTTTTTGGGGAAAAAAAAAAGTTTTGTGCTTTGCATATCAAGAAACCAATAATAATACTACTTAATTTGTCGTTTTGATCCCGAGATAGAATCTGGTCTCTGTGAGAAACAGTTAGTACTGTATTGCTGTTGGGCTTTCTTTTCTAAATTACATGCGGGGTAAGACCTGCAAAAGACCTGCGGGGTCTTTGTGCAAGTAGCAGAAGAATAGAAATTAAAGGTGGAAAAGGCCTGTTGAATCATTTGACTCAATATCCCTGCTATTGCAGTGGGCTGTAGGTGTGACTAATAGGGAACAAAAATTCAGAACTCTGGGATTGCATAGTGACATCTTGTTAACTTGTCTGTGAATACAGGCTGAAGCAAAAACTGTTCTTCAGACAAGAAGCCATGCTGCCTTTAAGGTTTTGCTTCTGCATCTATGAAGTCATTGGTATTGTACGCAGTATTAAGTCGCTCATAGGAACCGTATGCTTTAGATGGATGTCATGGATGTCTTTAACAATGACTTATAAGCAAACTGAAAATAGCTGAATTACAAATATTTTAAACTGAGGAAATATCCTGTTCATTTAGGTGCCTGGGCAATGGAGAACTTGAATGGTATTATGAGGACTCAGTTTTTGGAAAGACCTTTTTGCAGGTTTCCAAAATTTAGGGCAGCTGCAGGATTCTTTAATATCTCATTTCTAAAGCTTATTCAAATGGCTTATTAATTTATTCAACTGGTAACACACTTCATGATTTTAATGGTCGAGTTACTTTCCCATTCCTGCAGTGTAGGGGAAGATGGGGCAAGCTGCCTGCCAAGAACCTGCATTCTAACTGATGTTCGTCATCTTGTTATGACTTCTGTGGCAAGTTGGGCAACTAGAGCTGGGACTGGTACCTAGGATGCTAAAACATCAGAACCAAGTATCACCAACTTTGACACTGCCATAAATTAAATTGGTTTCATTCTGCCCTTCCTTGCTGTATTACCCACTGAGGGCTCAAATCCTAGGAATCTGATGTTCTCCTTGTGGTCAGGCACACTGCCCTTCATCTCAGGTGGCTGTGCGGTGGGCTTGCCGATACGTGGAGATGACCAGGACAGGCTTGTTCCTGTGTTTTATGTACTGGACAATGCTGTGATACTAGCAATCCCTGTGCTCGGTTCGTCCAGCCTTTAGAGATGCTTTTTCTCCAGTGAAGCAGTACGTAACTTGCCAAAGTAGGAGCCTGTGCTTTGAACCTCTGTGGTTCTTTACAGGATGTGTCCTTTCCACTAATTTAGCTTGAGGCAGGATGAGTAAGGTTCTGTGTTTTAGAACACAAGGCTTGGGGTTCAAGGCAGGCACATGTGAAAATAACTAGGAATTTTAGAATAACGGGAGGGATGGTTTTATATTTTGAAGATTCTATTTAGAGGTAAATTAGCATGTTTTGTTCATATTTATTGTTTTTAGTGTACGTATTTTAATAGAAGAAGGCTCATTCTCAGGAACACAAAGGCTAGAGTTCTAAAGAAAACTGAAATCGGAGTTAAGCCAAACTTGATGTTCCTTAATTCATGGGAAATTGTGACATTTGAAAGTTTCCCTTGTGTTGGCATTTCCTTAGACTTTTATTTGAACATGTTAGAAATCAGTTTCGAACCTGGCACCTTATGACTAAGCTCAGGCCAGCACTCAGAGGACTGCTGTACTGTCAAGCCTACCAGACTCCCCAGTGCCTAGCAGGGACCTTGGAAACTTGCCCAGCTCTTCAACAGCAGGAGCAGAAGTTCTGATAATCTTCCTGTTATCAGGGCTTCAAGGCTTCCATCTGCAGACCCAGGAACTTGAGACCTAAGCTGAAGAAGGCCCTCCCAGGCCTCTCTGCTGGAGGCCCCTCTACTGTTGACCTAGAAAGCAAGACCCAGTTGGGTCTTTGAAGTATTGTGTATTCTAAAGCTGCCTGTGTGAGAGACAGGAAGCTCCAGAGCCCTTCCTCTATGTGCAGGGCTTGTGACTCTGGAGTTGCCGGGCCTTAAATCCTGGGATGGTAAGTCTGGGAGCACTGTCCCTGAGCATGCTCTTTGGAGGACGGTTCTCCCTGGCAGCTCAAGAGGCAAACAAGGAGCTGTCAAAGAGGTTGAATGATTCAGTGGAGTGTTTCACGGAGCGTTCTGGGTCAGATGAATCGGCACATCATGACAACATTAAATTATTGTTTCTTATGGAGCAGTCTGTTGGCATATCCCTGGAGTGTTAGGGTCCCTGTTGGGGGAAGTGAATGCCTTGGGACTGATGACTGGTGGTTACAGTACAGTCCCAGCCTGGCTTTGTAGGGATAAAATACTGTTCTCATCTAGGCAGGCCCACCTTTGAGAGAAGCCAGTGGGTGCTGCACCAGTTCCTCAGCACAGGTTCTGCATTTGGCAGTAATTAGCAGGGGCTTTGACAACTGGACTGGCTTGGCTTTCCTGGAGGAAGACCTCTCCAGCAGTGAAGAGTTGCTGCTGCTGTCCTGTTAGCTGAAATGGTTGTTCTGTGAAAACCAGTTGCACATAGCTGTGCTAATGTAATTCACATAACACTATAGCTGGAGCTTCACAAATCTTGGCAGTTAACTTAGTAAAAAATTACTGGTTATTTTTTAAGCAGCCAGTCAACAGAATAGATTTTACCCTACGACAACAGTTGTTGCCTTCCCTTGCATTTTGATGGGAGGCATGCTTTTCTACCCCTGCTTCACACCATCTGGGAAGTGTATATACACAGTTGAATCTTGCTGTGAAAGCGCCGTGGTCCATTTATAGTAACGGAGAGAGTGCAAGAGTTATATATTTTTGTCTTCAGTCTGTGAGTGAACAATCGTATGAAATGCATCAGTCTGGTTAGCACCTTCTTTGTTGGGACAGAGACTTTAAAAAGTGGTTTTCACAGAGAATAAACACCATGATAATGTACCGCAGCCTCTTGTCCTCTTTATAGGAGAATGTTATTTACTAGATAGAAACGGGCCAAATAAATCTACTTGTTCTCATAACTGTGACCTGTCATTCCGAATTCCAAGATCTGTAACCATGAGAACAGCTGACAGCTTGCTAGAGAAAAAGCAGTTCAGTTATTGCTTGCAATGATAGCAGCCCAGAAACTTTGGGGGATGGCCTTTAGTGAAGCTTACCTGGTGTCACTGATCTTCTTACCATTATTTTTCATAATACCAAGCACCTTAAAATGGTCAAACATATAGAGAGACACCCACACTTAATAAATACTGACCAAAAGTTTCAGCTACTTCGGCTCAGGGGTGGGTTACATAAGCTAATGCAGTAGAATAGAATTGTTATTTTTAAATGAAGAATGGGAACGAAGGGATGACATAAGACTGTTAATGGGTTTTTAGCCTGCTTTCTAAAGGAAAGAAAGCTTGTGTAATCGCTCTGTCAATTCAGTTTTAACAACTTTAGTAGATTTCAGCCAAATTTGGCAGTGGCATAAGCATCTCAAGGCTTGTTCAAGAGCTCGTTAAAGTTCTGTGAAGATTAGCCTCTAGGTGGAAGAGGGGAAACTAAAATAAGTGCATACCTCTTCTTCTCAGGGGAAAAAAAGTGCAAGATAAGTTCAACAGTTGTCTTCTGTTTTGCTTGTTGACTAGCAAATTGGCATGTGCGTACTGGCTAGTCGATCAGTGCTTTCCTGCTTGCACCAGCTGCAGCAGCTCTCTTGTCAGAGAGGTCTTTTTGTCAATTATCCTCAGGTCTCTTGACCCGAGGCTAATTAAGAGAAAATATGGGAGGGAGCATAGAGTGCTGTGGGCTGGTGAGGTTAGGGAATGTGGAAGGCACTAGTTGAAGAACAGGGAAGGAAGATGAGGAAATTGGGCAGGGGATATGGGAATATGAAAGGGATTGGAAGTTTTTTGGCTCAAGTTTATAGAGGACAGTGACAAGCTGTGGTTAATCTGATAGGGGTGCAGGACAGTAGAGACCAGTCAAGGAGAAACCAAGCTTCATTAGTTTGATGCTCATGGAGCAACTACTTTTAATGGAATATATTTCATGGTTCTAAAAAAAATGTTGATTTGTAATGACAGCCCTATATACTGAAATAATTTTATTGTATACCAAGCAAATGCAAGGTGAACAGCAGTAGAGTATGTTCCATGTTTACATGTTGCACAGTTATTAGGCCAAAACTCTAAATTGGGAGCCTTCTCTTAGTTTGAGGGTGGTTTCTTCTCCACTCAAGTTGTGGAGTATATCAAAACATAGCAGCATCAGTTCTAGTGGTGACTGTTTATTAGTAATGTGGATTCTTGTCTAGTAGGAAATGAGTTAGCTCTTACCAAATCAATTGAGTGAGAGGCAATTAAATGTCTTACCAGTTAAGAATTTTTGATCCTGGATATATCTGAAATAGTGACTTAGAGGTTTCAAGATTCTTCTCTTTTGAATCAGTTTCCCCTCTGACAGTTTTCACTTTTTCTGTGTTAAAGGACATGTTGTTGCTTGGGTGTACAGTTTAAAATGGAAAGAGCTCTATTATAATTTATTTTTTTTTTTCGATCTGTTGGATTAAGTATGTTAGAGAAGTTTTTATGTGCACTTCTACAGGTCAGACCTCCTTACGGTGCTCATTATATAGGGAGAGAAAGTAACAGTGACTTCTCATCTTTGAGGAATGCGTTCATATTTAAAGAGAGTATGCCTAAGCAGATTTTTTTCAAGCTATCATCAACTCAGTAGAGTTGAAGATTTATTTGTGAAAACCCATGCCAGTCTTGAAATGAAAGGGTAGTGGCTGGAGCAATAGTTTGGAATGTCTATCTATTTTTGGGTTCTGACACTCGTACCTTATAAGACTTGTTTGATGAGGGTGAACGTTTTTATTAATTGAGTGTGTGGTAGTTAACATAGACAAAAATAACCTCTCAACTCCCATCTAAGGTTTATTATAAATGGAAGGTGTTAAAATGAATCAGTTTGATTAAATGCTTACAGTTTGATGTAACTGAATATAGCTAATATTTCTGGAAGCTGAGAATGCACATTGTATTTATGTGTAATGATAGATCATCGTACAGCATTTTGTGGTGATTATCAAGAAAATGTGATGGCAGAAAAGGTAATATTATCCTTGCACATTGTGGAAGGAAGAAGTCATCTGGTCTTACGTACAGTACCAGGGAAGTCAGTGTCTGTCTCTCTTCTACCTTCTCTGTCAGTTTAACTTTCACAGAGAAGGGGGACTGAGGCAGAAAGAACTGGCTTGTCAGTCCATATTAATCTGGATCTTGCATAGTTGTAGATTTAGACTGCATTTTTAAGCGCTCTTCTCAACCTTCTCTATCAACAGAGCTTCCTCCAAAAATCTCACAAGTCGAGCAAGATGATGTTGTCTGTCCATCATATACCTGGGGAAAAATATATTTAAAAAAAAAAAAGTGAAAAAAAAAAATAAATAAAGGCAAGCAGCAGGTGTTGGTCCCCACCACCTCATTCTGAGCAAAAGTGTAGGGAAAGAGGAGAGACTACCTACTCATCACTGTCAGACTAGCAAAAACACTGGTATATTGTTTCTAGTGCTTAACTGATCCATTCCTGTCAGTGTGAATGCTTTCTGGGATAACACATAACCAGCAGCATTTGGGTGGGTTTTTCTATTAATAAATGCTGAGTTTCCCACAAGGGATGAAGCTTTCCTTTAAATTCCAAAACATGGAAGAGTGAGACTGATGCTACAGAAACCTACCCTGAATCCATCAGGCTTGGGTATTATTGCCTGTTACCAAGCCTTCTAATCCTTGGCAAGCTCTGGAAGAAATTAACCAAAGACCAGTTGGCAGCTCATCTGAAGCAAAATCATAGGCATGACACAATCTAGATTTAGAGCTTGGGACAGAATCTCTGAGCCAATTAGTGACTTATGGGAAGCATGTCACAGACACTGCTTTGTGGGTGCTTGGAATTAACTCAGAACCCAGGAACACTCATCTACAGGCTGAAATAACCAAGTAAGGTGGTGCAGTCAATGCAAATTCTTGAAAGTGTTTACCCCAGCTCACTAATACCACCTTTATTTTATTCACATTCAATCTGTTGTTCTTCATCAGCCTTCTGGCCTTATCCTTACTTGAGCCACATTGATAACAGAGGTGTGGCTACAGGTGATAAAGAATAGGTATAGATACATGTTATGTCTGCATGTGATTGGCACTGAAATGTGTATGATTCATCAGTCCATCAACAATTACCTGTTTAACAGGAAGCTGGGATATCCCAGAACTGTGTAGGAGAGCTAGTGGCAGTGGCACGGTTCACTTGTGATGTATGTGTGCAAACTGCTGTAGCCTTCATGAAACTTCCATATGATAAGGCTAATATCTCTTTGTAAATTGTGTTGAACACTCCAGAGAGAATGCCTTTGTTTTCCAGGCATGCTAGGTAATCATCGTTCACTTTCAGTATAACTGATTCTGTCCCTTGGTCTCTGCCACATCCTGACATAAAATGATCCAGTCTTAGCTATAGCTGCCTTCACTACTCTGAACTGCTACAGAGAACACAGCTTGCTTTGTGCCTTAGCTTTTTTCTAGCAGCTCCATGTATTTGAGAACACTGCACTGGTTCTTCTCAGTGGTCCTCACTGTGGATGGCATGTCATTATTGTGCTCTGATTTCTTTGCTTCCTGAGGTGGAATGCCAAATCAAATGTAGGTTTCTGCTTCTCATCTTTGAGGTGTTGCTGCTTGTCAAAGTCTGTATGTAGTGCACACAAGGGATTGAGCTCGGCTGTGAAGGGTGGGTTCAGCCATCCCACTGTTCAGACACAGGTGAGCTTGAGGGGGCTCAGCTAGACAGAAGATTGAAGCTTAATGGACAAGCAGACTATGGCTTTAAAAAACAGGAAAATACATTCTCAAAAAAACCCCAAGCAAACACATCAGGAGAATATTAGACAACTATACTAAGAAATAATAATTTGGTCAAACATTGAAAATTAAATAAAATAACTAAAGTGACTGCAGTGTGCATATATTAATATTTTAGTGTCTTTAATTACAAGCAGGCATAGTACTTGATGCACAGAATGTATGACTCTCAAGCAGTAAGCAGCTGTTTTCTGATCAACTCAAAGGACAAGTTACAGTTCCATAGTGACTGATGCCATGTGTTACAGGACCTCTGTTTATGGGTATGGAGCAGATCAGGCAGGTCAAAGAAAAAGACTGACTTCCTGATTTAATGCTGCTGAATGCTGATGTGGAAAACTGCTTTCCTTTCGCAGTGTCCCTGGGAGAGACTAGGCAAATTATTTATGCAGACTTTCACCATTGCCACTAATTGTGTATTTCTCATTCTCCTATTAACTGGCTTGAGAATATGGGTCTTGCTAGCAAAAATGGTGAACATTTGTACCTGTAACCAAAGTTAATGGGAGCTGTTCTACAGTACTGTATAACACTAGGTATTAGGAAAAGCAAAAATTGACACCTCAGATTTGGCTTTCAAAATTAGTGGGTACTTTTCATATTAACCTATCTTTCCTTCAATATTTTCCCTGTAAGATATGAATAACATGGTTTGCATAACAGAGATTGTGAAAACAAATTTATTAAAATTTGGAAAGTGTTTTACTACTGCAGTGATGGTTGTCTGAAAACTACCACACACAACTCAGTAACTATACTTAAAGTAGGTTTCCAGTAAATGAAGTAAAAATGGTAAAGCCAATGAGGACAGAATTTTTAAAAAAGCTGCTTTTTATAGAGTTGGGAATTGTTTGTTTACACTGAGTGAATTTGAACTGCAATATGTTATTATGTAATTAAAGGCTATATAATGAATGCTGCAGAAAAGACTTAAGCATTGCCATGAAGAAGATAACTTCACTTTGCACCAAAAATTTAAGTTCTGGAAATTTCTAACTTTTGAGTACTCAGCTTTGCATTTAAGACATTATTAAAGTTCCAGTGCAAACATGATTCTGTGTCTGAACACGTTCCAGTAATGGAAGGCGCTGACACATGGCAATGGTGATGCATCCTCCCTTCCTTTCCAAAGTGCTTGCTGCAGAGTGAGCCAGAGCTGGCTGGCCCGTTTAACATGCCCATGCTGAGGAGGGCACTCACAGGAGTGCTGTACTTGCAGAGGCTGCTCTTTTTCTAGCCTTGGAAACAGCTGAAGCTTTCTTGGAATTGTTCAGTCTGAGGCAAACAGTTTTCGCCCTTCTTTGAGGGCAATTCTTAGAGCAGTTCTCAGGAGAATGAGACACGGAGAAACAGAGACTTCTTGTGCTATGGTGCTTTAGTGGCTGTACAGGAAATCTGGGTTTTGAGACCCTGATCTTCTGAAAGAGGCAGAGCCAGAGCAAGTCGTAAAACGTGGGCTCTGTATTTTTCTGCCTCGCTGTATGCTTATGTGGTGCTCTGATAGAAAGGATAAAAATCTGTGTGAAGAGCGTTCGTGTGTGCAGATTGGCTGTTTGTTATCTTTTGCAGGGTTTGAGTGGGTTGTTGGCCAAGTGCACTTGACCTGAATGTTCTCATCACGATAAGCTCTGTTTGCTGTGGTCTCCCTCCTCAACTGTTCCCACCCATGCATGTTCTGTAGGAACAGTGATGCTGGTCCCACAAAGGGTCATCATTGTTCAGAGGGGAATGTTATCTGAAGAAACTAGGAAACCTTCCTACACTCCTGCTTTCACTTTTCATAGTGCAAAATGCTGAGTGTCAGAATTTTGGGCTGATAATTGGATACAGTTTGTATTGTCTTGCTCTGTGGAATTTAGACAAGGAGCTTTTTTGCCTTTTTTGTACTAACAGAATGAGTAAGAGATTAAAATCCAAAGTACCCGTTTCAGGACAGATCCTGCCATTCTGTTAAAAATCCCATGAGGGTATTTTAAAATGGAGATTGCTGACTTCCTGATGCTTTTGCCTATTGGTTGCTCATGATGCCACCATGGCTACCAAAGCCTTTCAGTAGGGGAAAAATAAACAACCAACCATATTTTAAATATGTTAGGTAGAAGTGAGTCCTTGGAGTTCTCTGAAGAACTGCATGGATCTGGTTATTAATCAGACCCCTGTTACAGTTTCATGACTTGTTTTCCTAAAGTTTGTAGCAAAAACCAAAGAGAGTGTGTGACTGACTGCCTTCAGCAATGACACCAGGGAGGGAGCAAGTGCTAATAGCCTTGTGCTTGTTAATCACTTCACCACCAGTCTCCAAATCTGTTTCCAGCAGCAGGACTGGCTGAGCATGGTTTCCAGTTCCAATATTAAATATTCTGATATTAAAATCAGAGTGACAGAAAACAATCTTTTTTTCACCCCTGCTTATCCATTGCAATTTTCTGCATTCTCTAGAAACATGTCCTTTCCCATTGCCATGGTTGTGTGTCTTCATCCCCTTCTGCCTTTTCAGTCCTCTGATTGTATAGGCAGCAATCTTTTCTGGGACAGGGCATGGCTATAGGGTGATGCAGCCAGGTCACCAGTTTTCCTTTTTACATTGCATTCTTCAGGAAAATGAACAGACAGGACAGCAAAATCAGTCTTTGCTTGTAAAGTAACTCCTGCACGGCTTGTTCCCTTTTGTGCAGCATAAGCCACGAATCACCTGCAAATGCCATTTCAAATGTCTGTCTTTTCTTTCTCTGCTGGTGATGTTGGTCACTCTTGAGTTCTGCTGCCTGTGTCCAATCTGGCATAGAAGCTGCTTCTTGCTCCGTATTTCAGAAGGCTGGTGTAGGTGGTTGGGCAAGATACAGGAGTGTGGCTTGCAGTTCTGTTGCTAGGAGCCAACAGTATGAAATTCTTTGAAGTTTCATATGTTTTTTTGATCTCTCTTACTCTGAGATAAAAGTTTTGGTAGATAAATGATCTATGTATAAACTACCCCCTGTTTATTTTATTTGCATTTTAGATGGGTTCATGTCTTGACAATTGGCAATTGATGTTTGTGCTTCTAAAAAGGTGAAATGTTCAGGATCTTGATTGTAAACACATTTGTTTACCTTCAGGGCAGAAGAAACATACTCTGTACAACACATTCACTATTGTTCAAACACCCACAACTCTTCAGGAAGGCAGATGCCTTGTTTCAGTTTCAGTCTTTCGTTGAGTTGCTCCTGCTTATGTAAGGTCTGAATTTCACTCTTTTTCTTAAGGCTACATAATGGAAATTAAAATCTTAAATAATCTCTTGTCTTCTGGGACTACTTGCTTCTGATATTGAGGAGAAATTTAACTTCTTTTCTCATGGTGTTGTGTTAACAGAAAGTCTCTTTTGATCCTGTAGTTTGCTCAAGGGAGATGTAATTTTTTCTCTGGATTCCTTACATAGTTTCTAGTGCTGACCTGGGGCAGGAAGAGTTTCTCTAATCTTACTTTTGCTCCAAAGACAAACAACTATTTATTAATTCAGAAGGCCTTCTCATCCCTACGTGGGAAGGGGAAGGGTCCCCATTTCCATTTTCATTCCAAGTTTCTCCGTCATTACTGCGTTCCGTTTATGGCTTCCCATCCTGCGTGGAACACTGGCCTCATTTGTTTTGATTGCTAGCCCAAATAGGAGTGTGGGTTTTTTTGTTTGGTTGTTGTTGTTGGTTTGTTTGGTTTTGGTTTTGTTTAAAAATCCTTTCAACACAGTGGTTTGGAATAATCTCATGGTGACTGTGTTAAAGCGCAGGGTTGTTAAAGTGGTTGCTGAAGGATGTGGCTTTCCCTAGGTAAATACCACACCCGGCTGAACCCCGGCGCCGATCGCCTGTTGACACTTGCGTTCCGCAGCGAAGGGTGGGCCTGTTTGAACAGGGGCATTCCTGGCAGGTGAAGCGGTAGCTGCTCATGCTGCTTTAGATGAAAATGGGGGTGGGAGTTTGGAGAAGACGAAGGAGGACAGGAGAAACAGAGTACTGGACTTTGTCTTGTGATAAGTAAGAAGAGCAGATGGCAAACTGTTACCCAGTGTATGTCCGATCTGTTTCTGACATGCCATATTTTTAGCCTAATAATCCTTTTCACTTTATTGCTGCTTATTTGAGTACTTGAATGCCTTTTTGGAGTGCCTCTAATTTAGTTTATGAGCATTAATTACTTAAATTGTTACCAGTGTTCTGAAGTGGAGCTATTACAGCTTGGAATTGTGGGAACTGGAGCAGAGTAAGGGCACATGTCTGGACCTAGATCCCATACCAAAGTAGTGGAGTTTGCTCAGATATTTTGCTAATGAGTGCCTGACATTTTAGGATGTTAGAAGCTGAGTTATCATGGTAGGAAAGAAAAGAGTTATGTAAGCGTATTTTACAAATAAATACCTGTCAGTAACCTCTTAATATATATGTGCGTATGTGCATGCACGTATACAGTAATTTCAGAAATACTGATTTGCAAACAGGTGTTGGTGCGATGGACCTTATTTTTTAAATGAGAGTTTTGATATTTTTCAGGAAATGGAAATAAAGCACAGAAAAAGAGATCATGTAAATTTCTTCACTGTACTGCAGGACATCAATATCTTTAGCCCACTGATGATGAATGATCTTAGTGCTCGTGACTAGAACTCCTTCAAAAAGTATTGCAACTTGTTGACACTGGGATCAGCCCAGTTCTATCTTGGTGGCAAGTGTCCCCTTGTGACTGAGCTAGGCCATGATTTTACAGGTATTTGTCAAGCCTGTTTGAAAACTCACTGGTACTCCTGGAAAGCCCTTTTCTCATATCTCACCTGAATGTTGTGGTTTTGTTGGAAATTAAAGCCATTTGTTCTCATCGTTCCCAGTGGACATGGAGAAAAATTGATGGTTCTTATAGTTATGAAAACTTGTTATGTATTAGAAGGCATTTGCTATGCTTGGTCCTCTCAGGATAAACACAATTCTTTCAGCCTCAGTGATACTATGTTTGTTATTTGTTCCTGAAATTTCTTCATTTTTTTAGCTTTTGTGGAATAGTGACTAAAATGGAGCACCATCATCACAGATAACAAGTAGGTTCTTACAGCAACCTTAACTCTGTTTGTGCTTCTTATCTTTTACTACAGGAAAAAATGAATCATAGCACAATAGGCTTCCATTGTTAGTGTTACCTTCCTTTCCAGCAGAATCTCAAAGTTATATGGGATACTGCTTGTGGAGCCCTTTCACGAGGATACATGGAAAAGCATAGTAAGCTTTCAATATGTGTTCACCAGCCCAAGCTGCTGAGGGATAGGAAGAGAAGAGTGTTTGACCAGTTAACAGAAGACAAGTTTTGCAGTTTCTGTCTGATGGTGGTGGTTTGTGACAAACGGGGAGCTATAATAAAGGCTAAGCATTAAAATGCCCTCATTTCTCTCTGTCTGTTCAGACTGGAGATTCTCTAGTGGCCACTGGATCACTGGGGTCAGCCAAGCCCTGACCTGCTGTGCAGGCAGGAGAGAGCTGTGTGTCTAGGTAACAGTCTGCACCACCTTAGCAAATAGGGTGAAGCGCATGCTCAACTTTCTCCCCAAGTGCCTGGAGTTCACGCAGGGAAGATTAGCTGCTTGAAGTTATTTCCTGGCTTGTTGCCAGAGCACAGTCTCTCTTGATGTTATGCAGAAACCACACCTGATTTAAATGGATTGGCATTTGCTGTAGTACATTTGGATTTGAGGTCATACACAGTTCACATATGACACATTTGTGCTGTAAAAAATTGTGCTTATGTTTTAGGTTGAACCTATGTATTGGTCTACGTGTAGAGAGGTGCAGACATGTTTAGGTTTTAAGTAGTCCCAAATATCCTGTCTGGAAATAGTAACTGTGTTCTACCTTTAATCTAAAGAGTGTTGTCTTTCTAGATGTCCCTTTTTCACTACTGGTCATGTCAATCAGTGACCCATGACAAGCAAAGGATGAATGGAGAATGGGCAGAGAATTGTCCAGTTGGCAAACTGTGGCATAGGAAGTTTCTGAAGACTTAAGCTGCAGTTTTTTTGGAGGTTAAGAAATATTTCTTTCCTTCTGACACACCATCTGGTAAAGTAATATTTGATTTACCACAAAGTTGTTCTGGGTGATGGACAGCCTGGATAGATCTCAAATGTCTGGGCTCTGAAAGTGAGTCAGCTTTCCTATAGAGAGGAACTTTCCATTTACTTCTTGGATAATAACATTTCAGTTTCCAGCAAGACTGCTATTATGGCAGAACTGTGGTAGGGGCAGAACCTCTTTGGTTCAGTTTTCCTCTGTTCATTAGGGACAGGTGGCAGAGCTCCATCCTATTAGAGAATCAGTGCCTTCCAGAGCAGAGCACAAGCTGCAAAGGTAGAGCTAATGGTCCTGTTTAGTGCCTGATATCAAAGGTAGACATTTCAGTATCCCATAAAACAGAAAATGCTGATTCTCATTAAAATAAAAGCTGTCTTTCAGCCAGTAGTATTGGCTTTTGCAGTATGTCTGTGAGAAAAGTGAAGGGGAAATCCTGTTACAGTGCAGCTTTAAAGCTACCTAATTCCTTGACTGTTTTGGCTTTTGGCCAGGGAATGACATAAAGCTTTCAGATACTTCACTTGATAATGATCAGAAACAAAATCCAATGTTGATTCCTGCAGAAGAGTCCACAGACTGTGGCTCTTGATGCTTTTTGCAGAAAGGCAAGCAATGGTTTCACTTTGCATTTTCCTCTGATTTGGAGAGGGACTGCTCCTGGAGTTACAAGTAGAATCCAACTGTGGAGTGGAACATGGGATTTTGTGGTCCTGGTAATTCAGTCCATTACTGACCATCCGATTCTCTTTCCTTCACTTCTTCCTTTAGTCCAGACATAGTGAATATCCAGCAAGCTTACCAAGTATCCTAAAGGGTAGTGAAGCCACACAATGTATACATATTGCTGTATAGTGAGGCCTGACAGAGGAGAAAACACAGGAACCCAAGGCTTCTGTCTTACAGCGTTGCTTCTGCTGTTTGCACTAAGTGTTTCTCATGACTCTGAAGGTTTCGCCCAGCCCATTTTGAGTGTGGAACAAACAGGAAAGGGAAGCCCTGCAGTCAGAGGATACACCTGCCAAATGCTGGTTGAGCAGCTGTGGCCCTCACCCACGGTTGAGCGCAAAACCGGAAGCGTCAAGGACTAAGTGCAGGCTGAGCACTGTTTCTTCTCATAGGGTTGGAGACTGGATGGTGAAAGAGGGAGGGAGAGATGAAGGTGTAGTCACAGTTTGCCTGGCAGTCTGATGAGAGGTGCTGATCAGGAAGTTGCTCATGTAGCATGCAAACTGCCATTCTTTAGGAGTGTGTGTTCTCCCTTGCTGTTGATCATCAGTCTTACAGCTCCAGCCAGCACTTGCACCCTATAGGAAGATCAGCTGTGTGACAAAGCAGCGAGTGTTTGTTCCCTTGGTGACTGAAGGAGGTATGAGGATGGTCAAGGCTCCCAAAGCATCTGACACATGGAGGCTGCACAGCAATTTCCTCGATCCAGGAACATGGTTACACTCTTTGTATTCCTTGAGTGATAGCTGACAGCATGTGAAGTAGCACAGCTGCCCTGGCAGAAGTCCAGATGTAGTGATGTGGTCGAATTATCAGTTGGTGGTGGTTGTTGGCATAGAACCTCTGACCGTCTGAAGAACGATACTGTTGCATATCTGGTCAGGGCACAGGCTTTTTTAAAGCCGATGCTCAGATCTCCAGACTGGGCTGGGCAATCCACTGGCCTAAGTTATAAAGCGACATTTCAGTTCTGGCCCTGAATTCCTTTTTGTCTAGCAGTGAACAGTCACTACTGTGCAGACTAGTGCTTGTGTGTATCAGGAACCCATTTATTGCCCAGGGACAAGAGAAGATGAAATGTCGTAATAACGGGCTAAGTCAGTTGCTGTAAGAGCCTCACCCTACCTTGGGAGCTGAATCAAGTGTTGTGCTCAGAAACCTGGTTATAAAGGTTTCTGTGAGTGTTTGCTGACATACTCCTGTCAGATCTGGCTTTCTTAGGAGCATTCTTCTTGTTGACTTGCTCTTTCACCTCCCACCCATTGAGATCTTTGTCTCAATTTGTGATTCATGCCTGATTCACCCAAGTGGGTAGTAAACTTGGCAGCAAGAATCTCCTTAGATTTGAGGATTCCAGAAACCTTTAAAATAAGGGACAAAAGCACAGAAACCATCTGCTGAAAGTATAAAGTACCTTGTATGACAAATGCAGGGATGTTGTTTTTTTTTGTTACTTGGAGCATTTTTGTTTTAGCTATGGGAGAATCTTGGACATTGGCTTCCTATACAGAGCCTGTGTGGATATTGAAGCTATATTTTTCCCAACAAATAACAGAAAAATGATGTGTATGTCTCACTTTCTCCATTGCAGTATGATGCCTTGTTAGGTCTTCTAAGTTTCTTCAAATATCAAATGATCCCAAGCCTAAGATACAGCCAGAATAATTTTAAAAAAGGAAAAAAATAATGGAATTTTTGATTACTTGCAATAGAAAGCTTGTATTTGCTGCTTTAGATATTTTAAAAGTGTGTATATATGTGTAGAGATTATATATATGTATGTATTATTAGAAGAAAAAACAAGGATAATTATAATTTGCGTATATTTGGCATAAAAATGTCTGCTGTTCCAGGATCTGTGTCTCATCAAGTCAACTGCCTGCCTCTTCAGATCAGCAAAGGCAGCTACACTAAGCCTCAAACTGAAAGAACTCAAAGCAGAATCCCTCAGTAGGCAAATTCTGTGACTGTAACCGGAAAGATACCACATTGCTCAGCAACTCTCACTAGCTTTTTTATAACATCACTCAAATCGCTAGATCTCTCCATGAGATGAAACCATGTGGTTGGCTGTCCCAGTGCTGCACTTGCTTGAGAAAAATGAAATCCCTAATAACCTTTGAAGTTGGCTGCTGTGAAGCTGCAGCGTGGAAAACTCATTGGTTTAAGGGAAAATAACCTGATAACAGCTTCCCTTGGTAGAATATTGTAATTTTAACAAAGCAATAGATTCTTTGTTAAAGTGTTAGATTTATTTTTTTAATAGGTTGTAATTATAGTATGGTAGTTACTGATTCCAATTACATGGAGAGAGAAGCATATCTAATTACAGGGTAATAAAGTTATCATAGTAGTTGTCTTGATTGTGGTCTGCTCAAGGTGATTTCTTATGGAAGCTTTTTATGGTAATGACAGGTAGTGGCTGCATCGAGACAGACAAGAGCAAAGTTTTGTTTGGGCTAGGATTAGTTCATAAAACTAATACGGTTAGTAGCTTTGGACCTATATTTAAGTTCTATGTTTGTGCAGGGTCCAGCATGTCAGGCCAAAGCCAATTCAAACAAAATGACAAACATTACTGAAAATGGATAGCAAATCAAATTAATGAAATAATTGAGCAAAATGGCATAAAGAATTAAGACAACAAACTAGCTTTCAAGCTGATTAGTTTTAATAAACTAAGGTAAACAAAACAGTCAAGGATTTTGTAGATAAAATTAACTCACAGGGTTTTAAAAACATTAAGTAAATGTATATACTATAAAAAGTAGAACTGAAACAGTAATAAAACTGTAAAACATGCACAGAGTTTGGAAGGAACAAATATTAAGAGAGAGCTATTTGCAGGACTAGACCCCTACCACCTGCTCACACTGGTACTTAGGACAGCTCTGAATAGTCATACGGACCCTGTGTGGACTTGTTGTGTCACTCAGAGAGAGCAGTATGGGTGCTAGTGTGCGGCCCAGAAAGGAAGAAGGAAGATAAGGCAGGGAAAAAAAAACACAGCAGAAAGGTGACCCACTGGAAAATGACTAGTAGTGTGCATGGATAAGTCATAACTGATACCCAGCTCAGTAATGCTTAGCATTAGGTTAGGGCCTGCTGCCTCCAGCTAATGGTCTGATGGGTTCCCAGGTGTTACTTTTCCAGTTACTGTGCCCCAAAGTGGCCAACACCCATTACTTTCTCAGGTGCTTGCTCATTTGCAGTGTTGGCTGAAATTGCCAGGCAAGGCATTGCTTGGTGCTTTTGCATTTTGAGCACATGGCTTTTACAGATTTCTTTTGAAACACATGTAAGTAACTTTTTGATCGTTAGAGTTTTCTGTATTCCTTGCAAGTCCCTGTGGAGAAACTTTGTTCCTTCTAGGAGTTAGTGAGATGCTGAGTAGGCCGCAGCAACCAGCATCACAGATCAGATTTCAGCCCCCATATTCCAGAGTGGCAAAATTTAGCCTAAATGATGTAAAGACTTTAAGAGAACAGTAGATTATGATGACTGACAATTAAGTACTTAAAGCCTTTTAGGAAAAGAAAAGTTACAGAGCCATTTCTCACTATCCTTTTGTTTCTTGCTGTTATAATAGCTCTCTGTAGGCTTGTGTAGGCTTTCTACAAGTGCACAAAAAAGACAACAGGGCCTTGGATAAAGAAAATACTGAAATTTGCCTGGGAAAAGGATTCAAGGGTCATTGTTTACTACAGTCTAGCAGAATTTCCATGAAACTTTACCAGCTCAGGCAAGAAACTACTCCTCCATTCTGCTGCTGCTGCAAGAATTAACTTTTTTAGGGACCCTGTTGATTTATGTTACATATCGGTGTACTTTTGTTTTTTACTCACTAGTTTCAAGTAACATGCTGGGATTATTGAACCTGATGGATTATTTTTTTTTTTTTCTGAGGAAAAGGTTTTTCTTATTCCATCCTTCCCCCAACACTTCCTAGTTTAGATATGATTAGTGGCTTTGAATTACTTAATTTAGGACTCAGTGCTGCAAATTCCTGTTTATGTTACCTGTTTGTCAGTGCTTGCCTGAGGGTAGTTAGTGTTTAAGGTGTTCACAGCACTGAGGTATTTGCTTTCATTTTACCCTTAAGTAAAGGATTTTATTTGTTTTTCCACAGAACAGTCGAGGGAGGTTCAGGTCCCTAGTCGCTGCTGCCCTTAGGATTCAGAGTGGCTCTTCTGTCTCTGAGGGATTTAGTGTATGCTCAGAGAGAGATTTCAGTTGTTTTATACTGCCTGTGAAATAACTCGGCCAGAAAAACACACCCAATTCAGGGAGTCTGCACTGATCTGTTCAGTAAACTTGTTTTAGCCCTTGTCCTGAAAGGGAGGGTTTCAGGAAAAGTTTGGTTGTTCCTAGGGATTAGTTGTTGAGGATAGTGAGGCCTGAGCTAGAACCCTCTAAAATGGCTGAAAGCCCTCCCAGTGAGTTTAGTGAGTTTTCCTCAGCCAACTCCTGCTAGTGTATTTGGGCAGGATCATCATGGCTGCACTTCTGCATACTGGTAATGTATGATGTTGTGCGCTCATAATGGGAAAAGGCCTGGAGAAAGCTGTGCTCACAGGAACCAGATGCTCTCGGTTGCTGCTCATCTTTGAATTTTCTTAATGGATAGACAGGTTGGCAACAGCTACCTTTATTCAGGGTTGAAGAGGCTGGGAGTTCCTCATCTGGCCGGCATCTCATCTGTGTATGCATGTGCTAACACAGAGTAAGTCTGCTGCATCTGCTGCAGGGCCTTGTGCTTCTTTGCAGTGCTGTGCTTTGCGTTCAGAAGAGTAATCCAGATAACACAGATCAATGCCAGATACCAAGCCACAGTCCTTTGCATGTGTTGTGGCTCCATTGCAGGAATGTTCTCCTGTTTTCTTCCCCTGAATTTTTGTTCCATTCGCTACCAGGGACACAGTTCCAGCAGCACAGCCTGTCACACAGGCTGACCCGTTGGCAGGAAACAAGCTTTTCCCCTCTTCAGTATCCTACACTCTTTATTGCTTAGGAAGATACATGTAGTGTGTCAGTTACAGTTTGAGTAACTTGCATGATGAATCTAAGAATGTTAATGTATCTCATGTTTGTCTCTTGGCCCTTTTGGAATGGTTTCCTTTTTCCTATTGGAAAACTCCTAAGTATGTTGATCTTGAGGCATGTGAAAAACAGCATTGATGACGTCAAGAGCATCTGTTTCTGATTCAGACAATCCTGATACAGAGATATCTGAGTTTTCCTTGAATATATGTGAATAGCATACACTGGCTAGGAATCTTGAAGAAAGGCAGGCTTGGAGAAACCCAGGCAGATCAAGGAAGACTGAGCAGGAATCTAGAAGAAACAGGGACTGAGGGAGTTATGGACTGGCAATACAGATGGGCAGTGGTAGCAGTCCTCTTTGCCTTTGCAGCATAAAGCAGTGATTTGAAAAGCACATAATACCATTGCAAACAAAGAGGAAGAGATCTTGCTTTAGAAATAGAAGTGAGAAAGATTCCTCCTACAGCAGGCACATCAAGTTTTCATCTTCCCACTCACACCACTGCTCAAACAGCATGCAGCCCTGTTTGCATTCTGCTATTTGCATCCTGGGTGAGTGAGCTGGGAGACTGGAAGGTGTGGTAAAATGCAACTGTTGAACCCCTGCTGATGGCACCATGCCCTACGGGGTGAGTCTAGAAGCAATCCTTTTCCTTCCTAGCTTGAGTCTCATGATTTCTCTGTCTGAGGGAGTAAAAGGCTTGTGGAGATATTATTAAAAAACCCCCCAAAATTAACATATTCAATGGCTGCTTAAACATAGTCATCCCAGGCAGCTGTAACCTAAGCAGCCAAAGTTCTCTTGAGCTGGGGCCAATTTGGCCTATTGTCTCTCCTTCACACCCACAGTATACATAAAAGCTGCAGCTTCTCAGGGGTAAGTGGGAGGGAGGAGATGGGAAAGCCACTGGAGTACAGTGTTGTATTTATAGTTGATGTGCATTCCTTGAAAACCTGTACTTCTCATCGCTTCTGGCTGTAGTGGTAAGACAGGTCAATGGGGAGACAGGATGCAGTCTGTTAAGAGTGGGGCATTATAATGAGTATAGGATCTTTGTGGGAGAATTATAGTGCGGTGCTGACTTCTGATTAAGGGCTGGGGAAAAAGAAGTGTTAACCTGAATATTGGGCTGGAATCTTAAAAAACTAAATATTTGACAGGAGTTACATTCAAAGGGTTTATTTTAATTCAGAATGATGTTTACTTTCAACTGTTCTTTAAATAACTTTGGGCTATGTCCCTCTGGAGTAGAAACAGCGGAATAAACTGAAGGACTTCTGCTATCAGTTAAATCTAGCAAATAGAATATACAAAAATGATGTATCTTTGCTACTTGAACAACAATATTGACATTGCACTCTCCTCTAGAAGGAGGCTATCGATGTTTACAGGTGGTGTACAAGTCTCTCTCACCCTCATTCAACAGCAGCTAGCTCTGTGATAGAGACAAGTTGCTGTTTATCACTGCAAGATTGCAGTTTGGAATAACTTAAAGCAAATAATATAGAATATGAAATCCAAATAATATAGCATCTGAAGAAGGTATTTATGAAACTGGAGTTCAGCTAGAACTAGTAACATCTGTGGATTTGCAGTAAGTGCAACTGAGTCTTCATGATTCTCAAACATTCAAGATTTTCTTTGAATGCTTCCTGTCACCGGCACACTGCTTTCAGAAGTACAGCTGCTGCATGGGGCACTTGCATTAGACTAAGAGTGACTTCATTTCATCTTCAACTGAGTTTAAAACAAACAAAAAGTTAACTAGGAAGAAGTAATAATAGAATCATAGAGTGGTTTTGGGTTGGAAGGCACCTTAAAGATCATCCGGTTCCAGCCTCCCTGCCACGGACCGGGTCAGCTCCCACTAGAACAGGCTGCTCAGAGCCCCCATCCAACATGGCCTTGAACACTTCCAGGGATGAGGTATCCACAACTTCCCTGGGCAACCTGTTCCTGTGTCTCACCACCCTCACAGTAAAGAATTTCTTCCTAATATCCAACCTAAATCTACCTTTTTTTAGTTTAAAACTCAGTTCCCCCTCATCCTATCACTACAAGCCCTTGCAAAATGTCCCTCCTCAGCTTTCCTGCAGGCCCCTTCAGGTACTGGAAGGCCACTATGAGGTCTCATCTGAGTCTTCCCTTCTCCAAGCTGAACAGCCCCAACTCTCACAGGCTGTCTTCTTAGGAGAGGTGCTCCAGCCCTCAAATCATCTTTGTTGCCCTCCTCTGGACTTACTCCAGCAGGTCAATCTAATTTCAGAATAAGTGTGTTCATATGGTGTTTATGTTGTTATGTCAGTTTGATTTGTAGAATAACTTAAAACTTTTTTTTGTGAAGACAAATCCTTAAAAGAATCATCGGTTGCATCTGTGAGTTCACATATCCTCTTGATACATTCTAAGATAGGCACATGGTTTTATCTCACATGGTGAGCAAGGTTGCGAGAGGATACCTTCTAAGAAGCGTGGTGTAAGTTAGCAAGTTTGGAGAAGGGTGGCCAGGTCAGAGTGTTACCTGGAGACCTACCTTTTGCCTGTGTATCATTGCCTGCGATGTCACTTTTTGTACTCTTCTCTTCTGTAGAAGTATAATATAGAAGACAATAAAAATCAGGCATCCTAAGCACCTAAACTGCCAATCCATATCACGTCAAGAGAAGACATGGTTGTTTTGAAGGTGGATTTTTCAGGTCTTGAGCAATGATCTAAACTCATTTTCAGTGAAATCAGTGCTTCCCATTGATTTTGGTGAATCCCAGTTAAGCTGCTGATAAGTACTTCTGTAAATGCAGCCTGATCCCCAACTACACTTGATCTCAGCAAAAACCCCTCACCACTAAATGGTTGTGAACAAGTATCGTGCAGTTCCATTTTTTTTCTCCAGTAAGCTATCACGTTCTAGTGGCAGAAGAAACGTGCCTGCTGTCCTTGTTTGCAAAGGACTTTGGGATCTCTCAGAGTGTAACATGAACACCAGTGGGCTGTGGCTCTCTCCCACCTGGGTTTCAGTTCCAGAGCACAAGACTTTTTCACTTTCTACTTTTTTCCTTATAGCCTTGTCGACAGAGCACTCAGGTGCTGTTTGTGACAGCTGTTGTGTTTCCCTGTCTGCCTACAGGGGTACCCAGACAGCTGCACTGCCCAGCAGCCAGAGATGGCCAGAGTAAGGCACAGTTTTGTTAAAAAGTAACAATATGGGGAAAGAGGGATGGAAGCAGGAAAATCTGTGACCCGGACTAGATTCTACAGCACACTATCAGTGGGTGCTGAGGGATCTGAATGAACTTCATGTCCAATGACATATACATTTTCTGTGTTTCTGTCATACCAAGACTCACCTGCTGACTTGGAGAAAGTCATTAATCACAAGGTGATGCTGAAGTTCTCTGGGAAAGGAAGTGTTGCTGACAGTGGCAAACAGCTGATGTTCATGTCTCATGGAAACTTAAACATGCATAATTGTGTGTTCAGCATCTGCTGTCTGCATGTGGGGTGACTCAAACACAGGGAGGGTCAGGTGTGACTAAGAACAGGCCTATGATGTGCAGCATGACTTTTTTTTAAAATTCTTGCAGGCAGCTTTCTCATGGAGGATAGGACATTGTATTTCAGTATTTGTCCGTTCTTGATTTTATGTGCATATTTTTCTAACAATGTTCAGTGTGTCTGTTTTGTGGCTCCACCTTTGAGCACTTACCAATGAGTGAGGAGCAATTCAACGTGCATGAAGCTTGGTGGTAGGTTTGTGCCATGTCAGTATTTCAGCTTTTGCACAACTTAATATTTCTTTTATTTGTATTCCAGAAAAAGGCATGGCATACAATTAAAACCATGGTTAACTTACCAGTCATCAGCCCGTTCAAGAAACGCTACTCATGGGTGCAGCTGGCTGGGCATACAGGTGAGACAGATACCTTCCATGTGTTTATTTCTGGAGTGGGGATGGCAGCAGTGTGGAAACCAGTTTTTCAGTGTTTCTTTATTTCCTTCAGGTAAGAAGGAGGCAGGCAATACCACATAAATCTGTGAACTAGAACATCTTTGTTTCAGTTGTGGTGGGGATAGGGGAGGGGGAGTGATACACCAGAATAATGAGATGAGCAAGGAAGCAATGGTCAGACCCTGTGGAAGGCCCAGACTCCTGATGCATCCTTTAAAGGTGATGTATGTAAAATATGTGTTAGAGGGGAAACGGGAGGGACTGGGGAGTTGAAGTTCTAGTCCGTCGGTTGCTGTTGGTTGCAGTATGGGATCGTCTTTCTTGACTGAGTAGCCACTATGTTCTTAGTGGGACAGATGACTGACTGTGCCTGTATGTGCCTCGGCCCTGGCAAGGACAATGCTTCTAATACCAGCCGCAAACCCCTCATCTGAATCTAAGTCTTTGGGTGGAAAACAAATAGGCTGAAAACTGACCTGCATTTCGAGTCCGACATTCTTCACTGCATGAGTGCAAGGAGCTAGCTCAGTTAGCTGGTTCTAGTTTTCTGTCTGTAGAAGCTGGTAATCGTGCTCCTGATGTAGGCTCTGTTTCATCAGTAAGGCAAAAAAACAACAAAGAGAAGTCATCAGGTTTGCTTTTCTCGTGCTTCATTTAATTCCTGTGCAGTCCTTGTTCCTGAAGCACTAGTGTGGGGTTTATTAGTACACGTGTGGGCAGGCACCTACGCTGCATCGTGCTTTAATGCAGTACCTGAAACACCTCTTTATATGCTAATGCACTAATATGGTGCAGAGCTGTGCAGAGAAATTTATCTAGTCCTAGAAATGGAGTAGCTGCCTTTTGTGCACTGGTGTTGATGGGGCTGATTTGTGTGATGTGGAGAGCCAGGATGACCCAGTCTCATCTCAGTTTTTATCACAGTGTCTGTGGAGTTGGCTTTATCTGCGTAGAGTGATGTGCTGGTCATGTTACCATAACCCTTGTAGAGGCTTGGGTAGTAGGGTAGAAGAGGAGGGTTAAGAGCATACTAGAAGCTGAGGAGGAAAGATATGATCCAGTTTGCTTTGGATAGTTTTCTGTGGTTGCTTTTAGTTAATCCTTTTTGCAGCTGTACTTCTCTGATATGACAAGTTCTTTCTAAAGTAAAGCCTAGACCATCACTGCTCTTGTCCTTGTGCTGAGGCAGTGCCGGTTCTGGGATTTGTCGGAGAAGAACCAGTTTGAAATAGCGGAGGAATCCTGCTGTGATGAAAGATAAGCATTAGCTCCAGGATTAATGAGGCTCCAACTGTGGCACCTGTTTTATGTCATGTAGATTAAAGAGTACCTCAGAACAAAATGTGTACCTTCCACAGACGTTATTGGCAGGTTGCAGGAGAGGAGAGTGTCTGAACAGTGGACTCCAGTCAGCTGGAGTCTAATTACTGCTAATCTTGGCCTTGCAGACCATCATCTGTACTGGGTATCATTCAGACACAAAGTTGCTTAAAACCAATTGCACTCCAGGCTGTAACTGCAGATTAGCAGAGCTCTGGAGAAGGGGCAGTACCTGGAGGTACACGCATGTGCAGTCCCAGCTGGTGTGTGTGGAAAGGGCAGTGCTTGGCTTCTGGCCTGTTGGTGGGTGTTCAGCGATCACTGACTGTACCACCTCGGTAGGTACACACTCAGCAGGTGTGCCCGGGGTGAGGATTAAGGGCAAAGCCAACACCAGCAGTGTTATCCAGCTTTAAAATAGCCTGTCAGAGGATTAATGAGTTCTGGCTCATGGCTTCTTCCTGTGCATTTAGTAAGTATAGTAGTGTTTAATATGCTAACAAAGAATTTAGCATGGAAAAAAAACCTCAGCAACAACGATGGCCTGGAGCAGCTGCGCTCCTTAAAGCTATAAATTCTGACTTGGGAATGTGTCCAAATGGACTTTCACTGCAGGGGAATTCTTTAACGTGTCATGAGGCAGAGGTAGATGAAGCTGGAGTGGTGAGGGAAGGTGTTTTTCTTTTTTGGGGTCAGTCTTACCAGCATGTGTTTGATTTTCTGTTTCAGGGAGTTTCAAGGCAGCTGATAGCGGGAAGATTCTCAAACGCTTCTCAGAAAATGAAAAGGAGTGTTTTGAGCGATTGATGAAGGACCCACTACGCTCCTGTGTCCCCTGCTTCCATGGTGTGGTGGAGAGAGATGGCGAGAGCTACATTCAGCTGGATGACTTGCTTACTGATTTTGAAGGGCCTTGTGTGATGGACTGCAAGATGGGAATCAGGTGGGGCACATGAAAAAGTGCTTTCTACCCCAAATGCATATGAAGGAAAGGGGTGTGGGTGTGGTAATGCTCTGTCTGGAGGAATTTGGTAACATTTTTTGGAGCCTTGGGATTCAGTCCAGACAACCTGTTGTCAGTTTGGCAGTCACCTTGGAGAACCTGAGGAGAGCGTGTCCCACTGTTGCCAGGTTGTACGTAGACTCTGGAAACTAACTGATCTGTAGCCTCAAAAACTATCCACATCAAGAAATTTTCAGGGGTGATTTAAAATGAAGTTTGTCTTCCGTGGCCTGATAATACATGGGGAAAAAATTACATGATTCATTCAGTGCCAGTTCATTTAATCTTTGTGTATGCAGTGATTAAAATAACACAAAGAGTAAGATTCCTGTCTCCAAATGTGAATGAATAGCAGTGAAAGCCCATTTCAAATGCCTGAATGAGTCTTCACTGGTATTGATCTTCTCTGTAAAGGAAAGAGTTCACCATCTGCTCAAGACTGACCTGGGTTTTTCCCTACTCTGACATTTCCATGATGCTGTCGCCTTGTTCTCCAGATTCTCTCTTTCTTTTCCTTTACTGTGATTAAGAGGAAAACCTCAAAAGTGTTATCTAAGCATAACAAATAGATAAGGGATCTGTTGAGAGCCTCAAGTAACAGTACAGAGAGGAATGAACTGTCATAGTGATCTTTCGGGTGACAGCTCAGATGCTCAGGAGTTGTACTAAGTTAGTTATTCAACTCACAGGAGTGCAGACAAGCATTTTCAAATAGATGCAAAATTTTTATTGAGTTTTCAGCTAAAATCACAGTAGAAATGTATAGCACTTGTATGCCTGGAAGAAAGAGGAGAAGGATTTGCAGCAGTACATATTTTATTCAAAGTATGTGACATTCTGGTAATGACTGACAGCATCTCCTAACAGCAGCCCAGTTTATTACACTGTGATGAACAAAGTACATTCCAGGCACCTGACAGTCCAGTGGAATGTAGATAACATGGATAGTGCCTTTCTAATGGTTACCAGATTAAGGAGTTGAATGGTAACAGCAAAATGTGGAAGGTTTGTCACCCTTCATCTTCCTGTTCTTAGTTACTTCTGCTGGTTTGGAGCTGCTCAGAGAATCTGCTTTACTCTCCATTTTTTACTGTATGAACGATGATTCTGTCTTTCACTGTGATGCATTAAGTAAATCTTTCTGAGGCCTAAAAACATCATACATGACTGATACTAGTTTTTTTGAGGAGAGAGAAGACAGTAAGACTTCAGCAGCCATGTTTGCTTTGAATTTAATTGTAAGTGATCCCTCTTAACTGTCCTTTGAAAATACAGCTGTGTTTCACTACACAGCAGGAATTCAGCTTTCTCCCATTCTGTAAACAGGACATAACATTAACATGCAACAGTAAGTAAAGTATAGTTAGAACAAGAAGTGAATGACACAATTCCTGATTTCTGCAGCTGTTTCGCTAAATATGCCTGTGCAGTTATTAGTCAGCGTTGTTTAGTTTCTCCATATGCAAAACTGGGGTAATGATAAGACTTGCTTTCCTGGTTGGCGTTTCTTGAGGCCAGTTTATAAGCTTGTACATAAAAATAAATGTCTGGGGAGTCCTTACAGTTTTGTTGGGATGTGATGCTTTTGCAGGACATACCTGGAGGAAGAGTTGACAAAGGCCCGTGAGAAGCCAAAGCTGCGTAAGGACATGTACAAGAAGATGATTGAAGTGGATCCTCTTGCTCCCACACCTGAAGAGAATGCCCAGCATGCTGTCACCAAACCCCGATACATGCAGTGGAGGGAAACCATCAGCTCTAGTGCTAACCTGGGCTTCAGGATTGAAGGGATTAAGGTAATAGTTTCACTTCTGCCTGTTCTTGGAGACCAAACTTTGTTTTGTTGATTAACCAAAAAGCTAGTATGCATCAGTAGCCAGTATGCATCAGTAATCCTTTCCAAAGGATTATGTGAAATTTCAGTCATTGAAACTACAGAGGTCAGTGTATTGTAGTTTTAAAGCAGCCATTGTAATTACAGCAGAGTAGTGCCAATGAAGTTAAACATCAAATGTGCATCAGCTGTATGTGGTTCAACCACAGAGATACTGCAGGAAGGACTCAAGCAGTGTAGATAGAATGAGAATGAGGTTGTTATAAGGAAGACTTCAGAACTGTGCAGTTACTTTTTTTTCTTATCCAAGAACTATACATATTTATTCCAAGTGAATCACAGTGAAGTGTTTTTGTTCCAGTTATGTTTATTTGCAAGGCATGTTAAAAGTATTAGCTTAGATATTCTTGGGATTGAGGAAATCCCTGTTCCTTTTAAGCACACTACGATATCTGGTATAGATGGAGCTGGAATAAAGGCAAAGCAACAACAACAGCAAAATTGTCCATCTGCTGTTCTTGATGGCTAAGTTTGTGCCCCTGTACCATTCCTAGGGTACTGCCTTACAGCCACAGAAAAGCTTAGCAATTTATTTCCTACCTGTTGATTCTTTAAATTTGTTCTGCCCCCTGACAATGTCAGATACCTGTCCAGAAACCCATGAGGATCTACCCTCAAGAGTATCAACCATTTGACTCACTCCCTTGAATGCTGACACTTGCTGGAATCCAGAAGTGTGCTTTCTGCCTGCACAGACCTGTCACAGCTAGCCTTGAACTAGTTTGCTTGGCTTTGGCTAGTAGTGCTTCTGTAGCAGCACAAGCGTGGTGAGGGTTGCCCAGACCCACCCAGACCCTGAGTGAGTTCTTGTTACCTGAAGCCCGTGACAGGACAGCTATAAAGAAGTTACCATGGGTTACCCTATATGATTTCAGGATTTTCCCAGGGCATATACATTTAATTTAGGTATGATAGGGCCTTGTAAATCATAAACTGGAACAGTTTTGCTTCTGTTTCATAGCTCAAGCACTAGAAAGAAAGGGATAAAAGACAGTGATGCTGATGAGCAGAGGCTCTTTAAACACACTTTTCTTCTTTACTTCCCTGTGTTGTCTTCTTCCTTCCTCATTCGCAGATTCTCCTGCTCTGATACAGGAACAAGGGCTTCGAGTACATGCTGTGCTGGCCCCCTGTACACTGTGCCACCCACTCCTGGCTGTTAGACACAGGCAACCTCATGCAGGAGCTGTCTGAATGGTAGATAATCTGGCTTCAGTCCAGTTGAGACACTTTTCTCTCTTACCTTTTAGCCGTCTAGTGGTGTTATCAAGATACTCATTTTATTCCTATACAGCTTAGGTCTTTGGATGCTCTGTGTAATGGAATCAGAAACCCAGATATCTTGAGACCTTTTACATGTGTCCTTGGAAGCATAGTTTGTCAGTGTACAAAACGTACAGATTCATGTTGGGTCCTGCAGAATGACTGAGCTAAGGGAGCACAGGGGAGCTCTAGAAAATCCTAATGGCATTCTTTATGGTTTGGTTGGTTATTGGAGGTGGGTAGGATCAGTATGACACCCAGACTGCATGAGAGTTCCCTGTTGAGATAATGCTGTAACTATGCAAAACAGGACACGCATACTTAATCCTTGGTTAAGCACATGAAATGCTTTGAAGTACTGCAGTACATTACCTTTTCCTCTATCTTCCAGTGCTCTTATAAGGGATGTAGGTATCATTCTCTTATTTATTTACTTCTTTTCACATGGAGAAATGGTGACAGAAAGTGAGTCGTCCGAGCAATACAGCTGGTCAGTACTCTCTGCACTGTTCCACTGTAGCTGAACTGTATTTCCAGTTTTGTGTATTTGTGGAAAAGCAAAGCCATGCTGCAGAGATTCCCGTTTTGCGAGAAGAGCCTGTACGGATCAGTGATGCCACATAGTGGTTGCTAGAAAAAAACTGTTGTTCTCCCTGGGTGCACTAACTCCTGGAGTTAGCTGAGCAGGTATGTTGGGTTTGGTGAGTCAGAAATATTCCTCTCCTGTGACTGCTGGAGTAAGAAGTGGAAGCAAAGAAAGTGAAATTGTAGAATCCCTTTGTAGTGGCTGCTGGTAAATGAGATCTGATTCACCATTTGCATCCATCATCCATCAGTGGGTACCTTTACTCTTTAGGTTAATCCATCTCTTTTCCTTGCCTTGCTTCCGTATCTCTGAAATCAGGTCAGCTTCATTTATGGTGTTTGTGATTCATTCTTTCAGCAAAAATAGTTTGAACTATTTGGTTTAGTTTCAGCTGGCACCTGACACTTTCTTGTGCCTGCCAGATTGGGACTGTAAGTTTCTTCTCTGGAAGGGGCTGTCTGAAGGCCACACATCACAAGCATTGTCTCCAGTAGTTTTGCAGAGCAGAGATACATGGGGCTGAAAATCAGAGGAGTTCTGGCTCCCTGTTCTGTCACTGAAATTCTGTGCAGTTTGGGAAGTTACTAATTTTTTTGGTACCATTCCTTTAGCTATAGATCTGGGATAGCCATTTTCCCAGGAGGACCTCAGATTTTATTCATAAATCTTTGTGAATCTACTTAGATCATGACCTTAAGCCTGAGCCCTTTAAGGGAAGTCTGCAGACGAATCTGAGCAAGACTGCTCAGGTTAAGATAGGTAACACTGTTTTATGGAGCTGCCATATCTGCCCTTCTGCTAGCCATGTCACTGTCACGTCTGAGAAGTTCTACAGATGGCCCCTAGTTGCACTGTGCAACAGACTGCTCTGCTGCCCAGGAATGTCTGCAGAGGCCTTGACAAAGGTATGACTTCAAGGAGTGAGTCAGGCAAG
The DNA here is from genome assembly GCF_020740795.1 of Apus apus. Lineage (NCBI taxonomy): Eukaryota > Metazoa > Chordata > Aves > Apodiformes > Apodidae > Apus > Apus apus. The sequence goes on from NC_067286.1 coordinate 26,554,589, forward strand.
CACCTGCTGGGGACTAGGTCCATCCAGAGTTGTTTCAAGGACCTGGTATAGAACACGAAGGACGGTGCCATTCAAAATGTGGATGTTGTTTACATTAAGTGAAGACAGGCAGCAGTTGCATTTCTTGCCAACCACTGCAAAAGATCAAAATCATACATGTTTCTAAACAGTTCTAAGCAACTACTCTGTCCAGACAAAAAAGGAGGAAAATGGAACACACAGCAGTTATTCCAGACTTTTCTTTGGGATTTGAGGCATGGGGAGAATTTATTTTTAAAAGAACTTTACTCCAGTGAAGAGGTACGAGGCATCAGACTTAAGTTCCAAATTTTTATGTGCTGTTGAATATTATCATATATCAGATCAGATGGCTCTTAACTTTCACTGCCTACCTGCTGAACTTCTCTTGCATAACTTAAACATCTCATCAGGCTGACATGCCACACTTGTATCTGGCCCACTGCCTTGGAATAAAATTATGTTTATTCTCCTGCTAGAAAGTCTGGTAGGTGGGAGGCTGTTCTGCATGGTTTTGCCATTCAGTCAGTTCATTCTCTTGCATGATAAAACTGGAAATTTAGCATTATCTGATATCTTTTGTGTATATACTAGATACTGAGTTCTGCTGTGGAGTAAATAATGTTTCACCTGCTAAGACTGGAGCTGAATTTACCCACTTTTGATGCAGTGGCTTATAACATGAAGGAGAAAACACATTTTGATGACCTGTTGATTTGCTCTTACAATGGAAATTAGGGGTTTATTGGACTGATACCAAGGAGAGGAATACAGTTTGATAATCCTGCAGACTTAGTGGATACAGGCTACCAATGGCAATAATTGCTGTATTTTGCATGCATGTCCTAAAAGCTCATATTTGTATGTCTTGAAGCAATTGGGATGTTCTTGGAGAAATGCATATTGATACAGTCTATGTTGATGGATCCGCCCAATTCATGCACTTCTCTTATTTACTTGTAGCACCACAAGCACAAACTGGTCACTACCAGCACATAGAGAGACCTGTTTTTTCAGCAGCAGGACACTTCTGTACTGAGCCTTACTGCTAGTTGGATGCCCACAGTGTCTTTTGCCAAAATTCACACATCTGTTTTGTCACTGCTGGCGTTTGTGTCACTGCTAGCATTGCAAGTCCCAGGTTGTTCTTGTCTGCAACCAGTTGTCTGTTCTGTGACTTCTGGGTCATGTTAGTATGCAAAGGTATATTGGGAACCGAGTCTTAACCACAGTTCTTTGATTTCCCCATTGAAAAACAAAAGCACCACAACAAACAGCAAACAAAAAGGACTAATAAAATTTGGTTTGAAAATGTCCTCTTACACCCCCAGCCAGGGTTTGACTATACTGAGCCAGGTAAGAGGACATCTAAAGAGGTCACTGTGGTTTGCCCCATTGAACTTTGCACTGCTGGTACTGACACGTGAGAAAACCCTCCTGCAAGGTGGTGATATCGCGAGTCGTTTTTTATGTGCACTCAGCAGGAAATTAAGTGCCATTTAAAGTTACCCAATCAGCTTTTGTGTCTTTTTCTCCTCCACTTCTTGCTCAGTTTATCTGCTCTCTTCCTGTTCAGCTACTCACTTTCATCTGGTTGGCAAGAGCTGAGCTGTTGGTACTGTAAGAGGATTGACTGATGAGGGGAATGATACGTGTGTAGTATAAATAGTTTCTGTCTTTGTGTGTCTTTGTGCAGAAGGCAGATGGAACATGTAACACAAACTTCAAAACTACAAAGACTCAGGAGCAAGTTCTACAGGTTTTTGTGGAATTCATTGAAGGCAACACAACTATTCTGGTGAGTCCAAACTCTACAGGTTCACTGACCTTTGACCCAGTGAACTTCCTTCAGGACCATGCTCCCTCTGGTACAACGGAAAACCAACTACCAAGGGAGAACATAGTTTTGACTTCTAGTCCCTCTCAGCAGATGGAGGGGACATGGGGACTTGGTGGGCTATGAGAAGTAGTTGGCTGAGACCAGTTCTGTCAGCTCTTGCTGTGAGCTCACCATAAGTTCCTCATGCTAGCAAAATGTCAGTCAGTTTATAGCTTGCCATCAGCTCCAACCATGGGTGTTAGATGTTTTGGAGGGATGGTGATCTCTAAGCAAGGATTGTGTTGGCAGGAAAACGTGATTTGGGAATTCAGTCTGGAGAGGATAAAATCAGAGCATGGGGGCAGGAAGTGAGATTGATGGCTGGCTGTACTTGTGTGGGAGACTCACCTCAAAGAGCAGTTCCTGTATCCTACTTCATGGGTAGCACAGCAGGCATGTGGTAGATGGGGTAATGTGTCTCATGTCTTTGGAACTTCAAAGGATGCCACAGCTCTTTGCAGCAGCGTAGATGCCATTATGAAGGCAGATTAGCCCTCCAGGAGGAGCACGCTTTGTAACACTGGGCAGCATTAAAAATCTTTGCAAGACCTTTATGAATTAAGCCTTGACTTATTTACTTATTTCTTTATTCCCTCACACCATCATGGTTGGACTTCCTTGCCTAACACAGTTTCATTCTGTTTTGACTGTGGAGAACTGGAAGATTTTTAGTTGCTCAAAATTCCTTTCTCTGTATTAAAAAAAAAAAAAAAGGGGGGGGATGCAGAAAGTCTTCCTGCATCCAAAGCAAGAGAGGTAAGTCTACTTGGCACAACACATGCAGCAGAGGAACTCCAGCCTGTTCATTCAGTAATAAAGTCTGTTGAAGTGCATCTTCAGATTGACTTTCAAATTATGAACTTACAGCTTTGAAGGACCCCTAGCCTAAAATTGGTATGATCTCTTCATTATATTGACTCTTCTAAACACAGTATCTTCATTCATTCCTTACTTAAATGTTTATAAGCTGGTGTGCTTTTTTTTCTCCTCTTCCTCCAGAAAAAATACCTCAAGCGTCTGCAGGAAATTCATCTCATTCTTGAATCCTCAGACTTCTTCAAGCGACACGAGGTGAGCGATGAATGTAATGCTGTGGAGCTGTGCTGCTGCTGCTTTTGATCCTTCAGGTGTATTTTGGGGCAGCCTGCTGTATTAGTAGAAAGGAGTTTGTAGTAGAAGAAAGCTACTCTATTTTAACACCAATACCATAAAGCCTCCATCTCAGTGATACAGAAGATAAACCAGTTGAGGAACAATAAACCCATCTTTCTAACATCCTAGGACTTGTAGCTCTAGGCCACTGCAGGGAAACGTTTATTAGTACCAGTTTCCTGTCATTTCTCTAATTTTGGTGTGTTCCTGTGGGAATTTTTACAGGGAAATGGTTATGTGGAAGCTTGCCTTTGACACAGTAGCATTCAGTTGTAGATTGGCCATGAAGGCTTTATTAGTTTTACTGGAATTACATTGAAACACTGTATATAATTCTGCACTATATGTTTTCCATGTATCATTTGCTGTGGAGAAGGCATCATTAGCTTCTAAGTTCTACTTATTACAGCTCAAGATTTTGAGGTCAGACATTTTATTTTGCCTTGTTGATTCCCTCTTGTCCCTAGAGGCATTTGTATTAATCATGGGTCGTGGTCTTTCTTTGAAAGCAATCACTAGCTTTTACTGAGTTGCCTGCTGCCAAGTGAGCTGGGGAGTTGCTTTTCTTCCCTGTGACCACTGGGTCCCTTTTCCCATTTTCCTACCCATTTATACTTTACTGATTGATACGTTTATATAAATGGGGCATGTAAATTGTCATTGTGTAAGTGCAAAAACCTGTTGCGTCACAGGTGAGTCGGTCATCTGAGGAAGTCATCCTCTTAATGGGATCTGTCAAGTGATGAGGGAGAGTTAAAGATGTGTTTTTAACCATATCATCTCAATTTGTCTTCCAGGTCGTTGGAAGTTCACTACTTTTTGTACATGATGGCAGTGGGAATGCTAATGTGTGGCTGATTGATTTTGGAAAGACCACCCTTCTCCCTGATGGGCAGACACTGGATCACAGGATCCCCTGGCAAGAAGGGAACAGGGAGGATGGGTACTTGTTGGGGTTGGACAATTTGATTGGCATCTTGGAAAGCATTACTGAAAGATGAGCTGAGAATGGCACAAAACTTGCAGGGCTGCTCTGTAACTTTCTGCTCTACTGGGATCATGCAGTTAGAAGGAAACCTTTAATTCCCTCCAAACTCCTGAGGACATCTGTGCAGAGGGAGCTGCATCCAGAACCTAGCAGGTAGTGATCCAAATGACTTTGCATCGACCCTCTATGAATCTAAATAACTCCAGCTTGGTCCGTGTTGCACCAGCCTAACTTCAGACTGGTCCTCAGCGTGTGAAGATCTCCACACTCAGGAATCACACCAGCATGAGTCAAGAGGTCTGTATGGTAAACCAGAATGAGTCTGATTTCTGGCAAACAGATGGGACTCCAGATGGGACTTCTCCTCCTAGTGAACCAGAGCAAGTGCTTGGGGATTCAGGGTAGGGATAACAGTTTTTCAGGGAACTGCACTGTTTTCAAACCAGCAGGAGTGTTTCCCCTCCCTGCTGCCCCACCCTCCCCTTAATTCCGAGTCATCTTGCTCCTGATTACGCTAGAGGTTGGACCAACAACTTCTGCTGCATTGTGTTACAGCGTGCATGAGGTGGAAATGGGTGATAATCTCAAGAAACCTGGAGTAAAGGGAGACAGCAGTTTGGAGTGGCTGGATGTGGTAACTGCTGTTGACCGTTCCTCCTCTTCCCTGCCCGAGCCTCAATTCGCTTTTGTCCAAGAACAGCCTTTGCTTTTTATGTAGCCTCTCAGGAGATGACAAATACTCTAGGGAGAGAATAGCAGCCTGTTGTCTCCAAAAATATTTGACTTTCAGACTTGGTGGGCTGTTGGAAAAGTGCCTAGCTTGGCAAGTTTGGCCTCTTGCAGCTGAATTGCAGTTCTGAAAACCAGCAATGGCTCTTTCACACACAGACCAAGGAACTAAGGGGTTTTTTCAAGGCTTGTTTATTTTTAAAGATAAAACCCACACACACATGCACACACATGCACTAGTAGCCAGCAACCAATATGATCTCTTTAGGTCATGGTTTGACTGTCTTCTAATGCATGTGACTTCTTGGCCATGTTCCCATTCCTAAATACGATGCTGCCACTTAGTGTGCAAACTGGTGCAGCAATCAGGAAGGTGATGGTTCTGCATTCACAGCATTACACTAATGATGAGAGAATTCCCAGGCATCCTTCCTGTAAGGTACCAGCTGTTAACTCAGGGCAGTTTAGGGGAAGGAATGTTAGTGTATCGCATTCCCTAGTCCCCATCTGGAATCATGGGGCCATCTGTGGTTCATTCTTTTGCTGTGGCCCAGCCACAGAAAATTCACAGTGGTTAAGTTAAAATCAAGAAAGACTGAAGTGATTTTTTGTAATGGCTTCCCATACCTTCTCTGTGGGTTGCCTCATCACTTGAACAATTCTTGAAATACTAGCAGTATAAATACTATCAGTATTCACATGTTCACTCACATTCCAGCTTTTAATATTAATAACGTGATGATGCAGTTTTCAAAATGAGGACAAGACTTATATTACTATTTTATTGTTAATTTCATTTCAGCATCTAAAGCTAGTAGTGCACACTGATCAGAAGTTGCTGTCTTTTGCTGGTGTCCTGTGCTCAGGTGAGATTCTAAGAACTTTAGGATATATGAAGGTGACTCCATGCTTTGGGAAACTATTTCAATAACAATGCTGAGCATGAGCAAAAATGTAGAGTCCAGATCTGGAACTAAATCCGTCTATAACATTTCTAATTAGAATTGAAGAACCTAAAATATTTTCTAAAAGGAGTTACTTTAAATCACACAGTACTGTACTAGGAGATCAGACAGATTTAATTACTTTTTCATCACCTCTAAACCAAACAGCAGTATTAAAAATTCAAGCTCTGTTCCCTAAAAGTTAGATGACATAGAGTGTATATTCTTTAGCAAGTTATGACAAGTGGAAACAGCTTCAAACGACTTCTATTTTAGGATGAAATTATAATTCTTTTTGCAGTTCACTGCAAATTCAGACAGCTTCTGTAGCCTCCTGAAGTCCCTCTCAGTTTTATTTTAATGATAGTATCTTAATGTATTTTCCACTTAGAGGTTTCAGAGGGTTTACACTTTTTTTCAAGTGACAGCCTTCAATAGAGAGAGCACAGATATTATCATTCCAGATGCCTCCTAACATTTCAACTGCTATGAGATGACAAATTAATCTGTAGTGAATTTTGTACCATTTAAAAAAAAGTCTTCCTTCTTTCCTGCAGCCAAGAGGTAAGCCATCAGTTAATTCAGTTAATCAGTTAATTAAGCAATGCTTAAGGCTAACAGGAAGTAAATAGGTCTCGCAGTGGAAGATTTTAATAGCAGTACTTTTTCTACGAGTCTGCAATTGCAAACAGTCCTCCCCTTAAAAAAATAGAAAAGTTAGAAATGAGACTGTTAAGGTGATAGAAGTCATTAGTGGTTTGCTTAATTAATCTTCACCGTTAAATTTCTTTCTTCTGTTACCGCATATGTAGATCTTTTGCATCAGTGTAACTTATTTTCTGGAAGGGAGATTTAGAAGGTAAATGTTGATGCTCAAATGTCAGTTGAGGATTAGAGACAGACTTTTAGAATGATTGTCCCATTCTAAAGAAGCAACGTGTACAAGTAGCTTCAAAAAAATCAACTGCTGCTGCCACCTGCATGGTTTGCAGTAGGTCATCTTGGGGGAGATGATGGAAATGACCCATTCCTCTGCAGTAGTTGAAAAGGTCGGGGGGGAAAAATAAAATTTCTGCTATAGCAGAGCATGGTCTGGAAACTCATTCTAGATGATAAATAGTTCCAAAAGGTTAGTTTTGAGATGGCCCTTTGACTTGCTAAGGGATTAGAAGGGAAGAAGCCACAATCTCATGCTGCTGTTACGGGAAAAGAGAAAAGGAGGCAGCTTTCAGCAAGTGTAGGACTGCAACTGAGCCCTGGAGTTCTAAGAGGTTGGAGTCCATGAGCTCATGAACGAGGGCAAGTTAGATACCTTGAGGCATGTCAGGTGGCCCAGAGTGCCTGTCTTTGTACACTTGCTTGCTAGTGTGAGGAAGCAGCACAGCCTTCATTCACTATGGAGTAAGTTGTCTTGAATAAGCTCATATTTACCAGAGGGTCAACATGACACCTTTGCAGAGGCACCTAACATGGAAGAGCTGAGGCATGGTTATTGAGGTCATTGTTCACGTACAAGTCCAGAATGTAGTTCTTTAATACCTCTGCTGAGATACTGCCTTGCTGTGGAGACACTGAGGGCACATGTGCTTCCAAGCATGGGGAGATGTGCTGACCCAGAGGCACTTTGGTGCTGCACAGCTAATCTGGCTTAGGCGCCAAGGTCTTCAAACTCACTCGTTAGATGCAGCAATGCTTACTGGTGTAGCTGCTGCATTCCAGTGGGAATCTAGCAGTAGGACTTCTCTCCCTCAACTTTGTCAGTGATTTGGTTTTTTTTAGGTCTTGAACAACTATCATAGGCCTCAGTTTTGTTTCCATTTTCCAGATGGGAATAGTATCTACTTACCTCACAGGAATAATGTGAGGCCATGCTTCATTATTGCTTGCAAGATGCTGTGAGATTCTTTGGAGGAAGGTGCAATACAGGAAGAAATGCACAAAGAGATACATCAGCTAAGTTTAAAAATGATGTGTGTTTGGGCCACACAAGGGTATAAATTTGGATAAAATTTAACCAAAGTGGTAAAAATTAAATCCCTCTTAATTTTACACAGGGGGCAGGAATTCACTTAACATCTGATCACGTTACTACTATGGGAAAAGATTTGAGTGGAAGTCGGACCAAACCCTTAAGTATCTCAGAGGGCTCTTGCTATTTTTTTTTTTATTGCTGTTATAATTTGTTATTCTTAAGGTACTGAGATCAAATGGTCTGTATCATCCACATGCATCCGTTCTGAACACTACAGTGCAATGCTGACCATGGTCACTTTTGACATTGACTGTATTGGTTGAGTGCTTGTTACTCTGAAGTGTGTATGCTACTAAATAAATGAGACTGAAGGAAAAAAGACACCCACTGTGGTTTGGTCATGGGACAGTAGTATCTTCAAGAGTTCCCTTTAGGAAGGGACAAAACCTGATTATTTCAGTGTTTCTTGTGCTTTTGGTCTTTAGTATCTAATCTTTCCTAAAACAAAGCTGATTCTAGAAGCATTAGAGTTTGGTTCCAAAACCCCTTAGATACATTTGCTTTAGAACCTGGTCCACACAAAGCTTGACAGCTTCCTTCAAGGTAAGCTCTGTATCAAAAATCTCAGTTTATCAAAAAATTCTGCATCAAAAGGCACTTGGCAGACTTACAGCAGTTAACTGTCCATGGGGCAGTTTTGTGTGGCAGCAGGGAAGAAGCAGTCAAACCTCCAGGACTAGGAACACCTTAGCAGAGGAGAGTGTCCTCTTACCTGTGTGCAAAGAGTACTTAGCTGAGAGGGGAGACAAATTGCCACCATTAGTGTATTTTTATTTTGTATTACAAATATAGAAGTATACACTGGTCCAACTTTAAATTGTGTTGAAGCAGGCATGTCATCTACTTAGGTACAGTTGGCACCCAGAAAGGTAAGTTGGCAAGAAGTGCTGCCATGGTCAGAAGTAATGACAAAAACCAATTCAACCAGATGAAGAAGTTGTGTGACAAGATGGGGAGATGTCATGGCTCAGGTCTCTGCATCAGATTGAAAAGGGTAGGCAGCTACGAGGAGGGAGCACAGCCATGTCTACAGGAGACACTATCTCACAGGGCCCTGCTGCTCGAGGGTCTGAAGAAGTGTGGTCCCTGGCTGACACAGCTGCAGAGATCCAAATACATTGGGGAAAACCATACTCCCAGCAGCAGTGGTGTCTTCTCTTTCAGGAAAGTAGGGGGAGGATTTTAGAGGTGGAGTAAGTTACACTTGCAAAAGCCTGTAGGTGTTTAATTAGACTTGCAAAGCTTTCTTAGTGCACACCTGCCCATGGGCAAATCAGAGGAAAAATTACCTCAGGAGAAGGGTTGATATGAGGGGAACACCTTAGTTCTGTGCTGTTAAAAATTCTGCTTCTTTAAAGGGAAAATGAAGATACAAAACACTTAAGTTGAGGAGAGAAAAGATGACAAGTCAGAAGCAAGAATATCAACAAATGTGAAGAGGAAACATGAGAAAGACAAATTGAAATTTGCATTATTACTTCATCTTTTGTTACTCAGTCCCCTCTTTAAAATATAGGTGTGAAGTGGTATGAAGCACCATAAAGTACTAATGCTGAGTCCAGAAGGAAAAACCCAACAACTATATACACACAAATCTAAAACCAGGCAGGTAGCAGGTCTTCGTTCCATCAGGAAGAGCAATTAATAACAGTGTATAAATAGGTGATTGTCCAGTGGGGAAGTGCTGGAAGACTTTTCATATGAATTACAGGACTGAATTAATCTGAAATCTTCAGCTTATATTGTTCCCCTAGGAAATCAGGCTTTGGCTTTCAGTTGCCAAAGTAATCTTAATTTTGACACTATAGGTTCAACTTGCTGATTTTGCACTAAACAGGGCTCCTTAAAAAAATACTTCAAGTTATATTTTGAAATATTCCCAATTGAGCAGTATGAAATCTGTGCTTGTATGAAAAGTAAGTTTCAGTCTCAGAGTTGTAGGACTCTGTGTCGCATATATAGAAGTGTATACTTGTCCAGCTTTAAATAGTGTAGAAGCAGGTGTTTCATCTATGTAGGTACAGTCATCACCCAGAAAGGTAAGTTGGGCAAGAAGTGCTGCCATGATCAGAGGTAGTGACAAATAACCAACCAGATGAAGTTGCGTGACAAGCTGGGGAGATGTTCTGGCTCAGGTCTCTCTGTAGTATATGTTGTTGGAATTGTTATTTTTCTTTTTAGATAATATGGTTTGGGCAGCATGTAGCATTTAAGCATCACAACAGGAGCAATATTAGTATTATTTCCTCCAGGATATTAAAAATTATCTGAGAGTTTTTAAAAAGCAGCAGAGAGATCAGGTATACCTAGAAAAACTGTTACAAGCCAAAGATTCCTGGCAACTGCGCTGGCAGAAGATTGTTTACCTTTAGTTCCATTTGAGGGAGTTAAGAGCTTATGTAAAGTTTAGGTTGCTAATGCAGTTTCCTTTACAATTCCCAGCTCTTTCTTGTAGTGCCCCTTTGGTATGTGCAGCTCCATCTTCTGTCTTGTTAAAAGACACTACATGTGGGTCAGTACATCGCCAAGCTACCTGCTGTTGTCAACCAGCAAAGTATGTCCAGGAAATAATCACTACATGCTCACCCCCTACTTTCACAGTTGCCCTTCAACACCTCACTGTTGGTCACTTTTTTGGGCAGGATGGGTTTTTATTCTGGCTCAGTGCAGCTCTGTCTATGCTGTCCCTGTAAATGAGTTACCTTGATGCAGCTTGTCAGTAAAAACAGGTATTTGTCCAAAGTACTGGACTGAAGAACTGGTGTTTTATTTATAAAATGAAGACATAGCTGCAGCCAAGACTTCCTGTAGCATTGATAATAGAACTGTGTTCTTCTCTTTGCTCTTCCATGGTTTTAGCACTATTGGCCTTTCTGAATTTGTGAATCATGTTGAGTTAAGTGCTAGGTATGGGGAAAACGGTGGTAGCTCAAGCTGGGTAACTATATGGACAACAGAGATCCTGCCTGCTTCTCACTGGACTCTTAGGGTATGGTGTAGACACTTCCACCTGAAAAAATGGGTAACTGTCTTGCACCTGTTACGTTACCAAAATCTGTACGAAGAAAAGTGATACAGCTGAAGTCCTGTGGCTGCCAAATGAGTCAGTATGTCACCCCTCTCTTACCACCAATTTCCTACCTGTGCCAATGGGTAAGAAGAACTGAAAGTGGCATCAAAATGGGCCTGCAAAAAAGCATGGTCTTGAGCTCTAGTGCTCTGCTCAGGATAGAGGCTGTTGCACACAAGGTTTGGGAAGCAGTGGGGGAATCACATCCACTGCAGCTGAACTGGGATCACTGCATTCTGTGGTGGCCTTATCACATATGCAGGGCAGGTGGTGCTGAGCAGCTGGTGCCCAGTCACAGCTGCTGGAGTTCACCTACATGTGAATCCTGTACCAGAGCACCTCTTCCCTCAGAAAGGAACCAGGCTGAGTCTAAAGCTGACAGCTCACCATGCAACCTGATTACACATGAAGGCAGCATGTAATTTGCCACTGTAGGTTGCCAGTACAACATTCAGGAGTGGGACAAAAACAACATGCTTCCAGGACTGTTCAGGCTTAATACAAAATATTTACTTTTTTCAGTCTCCTTGCTTTGCAGGCTTGAACCAGTAAACATCCGTTTAGACCCTAAGCAACAGAGGAAAACCTTAGAAACGAGCTGTCTTCTAAACAACAACTACCTTGCAAGGGGAAAAGAAATTAGAATCTGCTCAGGTGTGTGAAGCCAAGTTATGATTTTGGCTTTCTCAATAGTTTAGCTATTTTACCTTCCTGTGTGAATGCCACTGGAAGGTAGTGCTGTATTAGGTTCCCCTTCACTCTGTCCCTCCCTTGCATTCCTTTGTTTTTACCTCAGAGGAGTAGGTGGTATTTAAACCAAGAACTCTAGGGCACCAACTGCTAGAGAGCCAAGAACCTCAGCTTAATGCTTACCAACAGAGCACAGGAAATTACTGCTGAATACCAAAGTACTTACAAAAATGAAGTTCAGCCCAAGTAAACTCCATTAAAAGATAAAGACAGTCCATGTCTCATCCCGCCATGCAGTTCACCCTTTCTTGAAAAACCACCTGCCCCTTCCACACCAAGATCAGTGAGGAAAGTGATACCATGAGGCAAGCAGCACATTTTCTTCACTATTCAAAGGGATACTATCAGCTCCACCATTTTTTAATAGTAAATTTTTTTCCTCTTCATTGCTTATTTTCAAATATATGTTCAGAGGAGCCTGGATCATTATTTTTTTTTTCATCCTTCCTACTGCTTCCAATTTGAGAAGTAGCTTCATTTTCATGTTTTTCCACAGGGTCTGCTAATAAAACAGATGCAAATGCGGCTGCTATTTATTTAATTCCCTTACAGTGCATGAGCATCATTAGTCAGTCATCAGGACTGTGAAAAGCTCTTGGGAATGCAGCAGCCTTTGCAAGTTGGTTGCTGCTGCTGCAGTATTTGGTTTTGGTTTATTCAATCAGAAAGCAACCTGTGTTGGTCATTATTTCCATCCAAATGCTGTGGTTGGATGGTAGGTCTGTTTCTTTTCACCTGAGCAGATTGAGAAGTTGTTCTTTTATTAAATATTGTATTCTGAATCAGAGCAGCAATGCCATTGTTCTCCACCTCTAAGTTCGTTCAGTGGAACATGTTTGACAGACATAGGAGTGCAACTGTCCTGAATTATCTGGGAATCCAGCAGGTGAAGGAGGAAGCAGAACATTGCTGATGTCGAAACACCACCCATCTGAAGGAACGCAAATGGGGGAAGTAAGTGAAAGAGGAAGCAGTCCTTCCAGACACACACATTCCCTGATCTTTGGAAGAACTGCTTCTGTTATACTGGAGTAACACTCAAGTCATCTGACAAAGACAGGCCAGAGTCCCTTTCTCTTGTCGTTTTCTCTGTTTTACAGAAAGGCTTTTCATCTCTGTGCAAGCTAGAGCTCCTTAGCACGGCTGCTCCAACCTCTGCCAAAGCTGGTGGCTGGTGCTCAGTGCTGTAGCACAGGTCATCATACGTGTAATTCACATTGCCACAGGGGAAAGTCTGGAGCTTCACCAGCTCAATCCCACTGATATCTGGATGAGGGCAGTTGCTTCGACTTGGAGATGCTGGAGATGCCCGAGAGCTAGGAGAAGAACTGCAATTCCCATCAAAGCCTGAATCTTCCCGCTCCGGAGTTGCTTGGAGCTTGGAGCTGGGGCTGAAGTGACACATGTTCTCTAACACCCACGATCCATACGTTGGGTTCCAAAGATTTTTCGTTTTGTTTTTAAGTCTATGGGTTGGTGCACTGCTGAGCTCCAGCTTCTGGGTTGAGTTCTGTTGGAACCAGGACCTGCTGCTGAAATCACTGAGGCATGGCAGGCTGGGCCCTTGAGCTGCACAGTTGCTCAGGTTCTCCACCAGTAGCTCTTGTGGACATTGTACAAGTTTGTGCCCAGCATGGTGAGAGTCCATTGTTTTAGGTGTGGTCTGAGGTGTGAGAGAAGGGCTTACCAACAGGGGCACTATCCCACTGGAAATGTTTGGGCGTGTGACCGTACTGCCTTCATCCTCTGGGGCCGGGCCACACTCCATGGGTAGCTCGGTGTTGATTACATCAGGGTCCTGAAAAAGAGAGACAAGAATCTTACACCCTGAGCACTTCCAGAGAGCTGCATTTTAAGAGACATAGCTATGGGAGTGAAAAAGGTTTTGGCAAAGGCTGATACCAGGTTTGGGCAATATTCCTACATGTTTTACAAGGTGCTATGTGCCATCTGGATATGGCATGCTGTTAGGACTTCCAAAAATGCTCTCATTTGCATGCTTCCTTTGAGCAGAGGCTGTACTAGGGGTCACTAGTATATAATTTCTCCCTTGGAAGGTTGGATCCAGACCTGAAGCTGTAAAATGCTACCAGATGGTGAATTCACCATGCCATCTTATTCCCCCTCCTCCACTCCATACCAATTCAACTGTGACTTTTGAACAACATTAGGCACGGTCAGAATATGGACCTTGAAAGAGATTCTAAATACCTTTCCATCACAAAATGAAGGACATTTTGCTACTGAACAAGCCAAAAGCTGAAAGCATCCATGGGAACAATGGAATCTCATCCTGGTTAGGCTGAAGATGGGAGAGTGAGGATGGATGCTAGAAAACCCAAATGAAAGGAGCAGTCGAACCAACAGCACCATCAGAATTAGAAAAGTAATTAGGTCATTCTGTCAGGACCCCTCACTTGTTTTGGGCACTAAAGCTAGTGCTTTTGGACAGCTGGCATTCCATGGATTATCAAAGGATACCAAAGGCATTACCTGTGTGCAGTACTTGATTCTTTCCAGGATGGTGGAGAAGTTTGGCCGATACTCTGGGCTGTGCTGCCAGCACTGTGTCATGATCCGGTACCTTAAAATAAGTAAAAACAAATAAAAAGTAGTGATCAAGAAAGATAGTTACATAAAATGTGTTTCAGTGTGATCATGGATCCAGAGGAATTGTACTTGGTACGCGGCCCAAAGAAGCGCAGCAAAAGTGGACATGTAATTTCTGCATCCTTGGATCCTGAGCCTTTAGGGAACCAGTACTGAAAGCAAATCCTGCAGTGCTCTAGGCTGTATGTGAGAGGCAGTGGCTCAGGAGATGCTCAGTAATACCCACCTAACACTGGGGACAATCATCATTCCTTGTCTCATCTGTTTGATATCCACTATCCCTTGTGGGGGGTAAGGAAATACTTACACTGGTCCTGGACAGTTTCTTGGTGGATCCATTCTTCCTCCACTGGTGACAAATTCCAGCACTTCCTGATTGGTTTTGCAAGGGTAGGGCATGTATCCTAGAGAGAAAATCTCCCAAAGCAGCACACCAAAGGACCTGTGTCAGAAACCAGCCAGTTAGGTTTCATTGGTGCTCCACAAACCTGGCACAAAGCTGTGTAGGTAATACCACAGCAACAACCTCTCGAAGCTGTAAGCCAACCACAGTAATATGCAGTTAGCTTGATTATGACTCAGCTTTTATATAAAAGTCAATCAAAACCTTTGCTCAAGCTCAAAAACTTACTTTGAAGAGGCTTCAACATATTTGAGTAACTCTAAAGTTGTTCCTTCTGGTACATTATTTCTAGAGCAGGAAATGCTGGATCACTTTTTGCTATGTGTGGTCTAACTAAAAAGAACTGTTGGATCTCCTATGGTGATTCCTACCTTACTTGGGAAGACTCAAAGATGTTTGAATTGGTGTTTGGGAACAGGATGGTCAAGAATAAAACTAAGTAAGAGCCATCCCGTGTAACTGAAAGGCAGCAGCATTTATTTTTTGTCATGATACAATTGCTCTCCTTTTTTGACTCCCATGGGAGTGCCACTGAAAACAATGTATGACTTAGACCGAGGGGAGTCAAGATAGTTCTGCCAGAACTTCAGCAGGGTCAGAATTTTAAGGGTCACAATTTTCTGCAAAGGTGGAAGAAATTTCCAGAACATGCATGTTACTTAAAATAGCCTGTTACAGGAACTGTAGCACTTTCCTTCAAAATGCTTAGTAGTGGCTGCTCACAGTCAGGGGCTGATAAGCAATCCCTTGTCTTCCGGCATCACTAACAACTTCAGGAAACTGGGTTAGTGTGGCATTTAAGGGAATGCCTCAGTACAGTATATTGAAGAATCTACTGTACAGGGAGAAAGGCAGTCTTAAGCAACTGGCAAGCTTCCATTCCCCAGCACCTGTGCATGAAAGTGTTACTGCTGAGGGGATGCTTATTTTAAAGGAAGATCAAGTGACTTGAGGAGTCAATATATAAATATTGTTTCCTTGGCAACCAGCCAGGGCGTATGATTGAATCTGCTGTCATTTTATATACAACAGAAAAAAATTATACAAAAGAGTAATCCTGGGTGGTACAGAGAAAGTCATGCACAAGATACATAAGCAGGCCTCGTTGCTGATAGGAAGTGAGTGCCAGATACTCATGAGGGTTGACAGAAGTGTCTGATGGTATTTGTCTGGATTTTTAAATGAAACTTCTTGGGAATCTAAACTGCTTTCTCTTGTCACTTCTTGATTGCCTGTACATGATACCCTCCATTTATGTATAGTGAACTTTTTATTACCTCCATTTACAATAGTTTTAAAATTATTATTCAGAATCCCTTAGCTGTGCTTCTGAATGCAGAGGGAAGATTTACAACATTTCTCTTGAGAAATTCTGACATTTTTAAAGGTTCCTGCTGAGCAGACATTTTTTTTCTGGAGCGCTACATTTCTTGACCCTTATCACTGAGTAGCAGAAGGGATTAAAATATATTTTTTACCAGGTATCAGTCTTGGAGGTGAAAATGCCCTCTAGAAAAGCTTCTGGTGGCATCCACTTGACAGGAAGCATGGCTCTTCCTCCCTTGCGGTAGTAACTCGCTCTGGGAAAGAAAAAATGCATGGAGAACAAAGGGGCTCAGATATAGAAAAGATCTTATCATCCCAGCAAGGACAGCTGGGGAGTTGCATGTGGCAATGGGGGTCAAGCAAGGAAAAAGGAAAAGCTATCACACAAATAGTGCATTGAAGCAGTATTTTACACTCTTTGCAACTGGGATGGAAACTGAGGATGTGGCAGGTGCACAGCTGAAGACATCAGGTTTGCTCAGTGCTTTGCAGAGGGTGATGATGCAGCAAGTCTTGACATCATAAACTGAGAAATATGGAAGGGGTTTTTTAAATGCAAGATTATTTATTATCAACTAGCTAATAAATTTGCCTATGCTTGGTTTAGTGTCCACATGTGTTTGCAGTGTTCCCTGGGGCCCAGTCTGGAATAAACACAGTTGAAGTGTATTGGCTAGTTGGCATGAGTTAATTTACAGTCTGTTAACTCCAGTTAGTTAATTGGTAATCAAATTTAGGCACATAACAGACAGTTCCTCTGCTTGAGATTCCAGATTCAAACTGGCCAAAATGATACAGATTTCTGAGTTGTTCACAGGACTGAAATGGCCTTTCCCTTACCTGTAAATATCCCTGGCCATCCCAAAGTCACCAATCTTGGCTATTCGTCCTGCTCCAGTGCAGGTCAAAAGGCAATTCCTTGCAGCTATATCTCTTTAAAACATAAATTAAAAAATTATATATATATATATTAAAAATTTCCAATTCTAAACACTTAAGTAGCTAAAGGAATTAAGAAAGAATATTATTTCCTGCAAGCCTTAGTTGAATCATTTTACACAAATGAGAAGAGCCTTACTAAAAATAAGAAAAAATGCCAGCTACATTAACGTTTTTATTAACCATAATTCTTAAACTGCATTTACATTATATTTCATACCCACTGATTTCCAAGCATTCCCCATTCCCTTCTCCTTTCAGTCAGGCAGAAAACAGTGTCAGTGACAGACCAGGGACAGATCCAACATCTTTTGCTTCAACAACATTATGACAGATTTGTTGCTTGCTTTATTAAAGAGTGGCATCTCAGCAGTGTCTCCATCAGTTACAGATGTTATGCTATTGGATATTCTTAGTAAACTGCTTGAAAAGTCAGTGTAGGAGCAGGTTCAGTGAACTGTTGCTTTGTTGCTTCTGGGTATCTTCTGTGCAACCCAACAAAGCTACATATGGGAGCAGCCATTAGCTGGATGCAGGTTCAGCTTGTGGCAAATGGCAGTGATGACTGTATAGCCAAGACTGAAGGATTTATGTTCATTTTAAATACACATTCTGAAAAGGAACTCATTAAAAATCATGGCACTGTGGGGGTCCTCTTGACTGCCAAGAAGAACAAACTCCTTGAACAACTCATATGTTTCTCCCCACTGCCAGCCTTGAAAAATCCCTCAGGATTTAGAAGTCAAGCTGATCTTTTCCTTCCATCGTTATCTGTGACTCCTAGGTGACAAGACCTGCCCTAGTGACATCTCCATAGCCCCACTACACTACATTTTCCCCCAGGATACCTGTTATCTGTAATGATAACCTTCTCTTCCTCACCCACTCTAAGTAATACTGACATCACGAACAAGTATCAGTACAGAACCTGAACAAAATTCCTTCTGTACTGGTTTCCTGAACTGTTGGCTAAAGCAAAACAAGTAAATTCCCAGATAGCTTATGCTAGAGATCTAACAGTGCAAGAACTAACCCAGGAGTTTTTTTAAAAGTAATGTGCTACTGTTAAAAAATAAGTCAAGCACCAGTTCCTTCCATTTCTCTCCTGAAATGGAGATTAGTTGAGAGCAATAATAGCTGGTCTGTCCATTAGTTGACATAAACATTAGAAGCTTTATATGATAACTGGCAGTGCCATATGATAAGAAAACAAGGAAACATCTACTTTACAGGAGAAATTAAAATTGGTTTTATAAAACACTTGTGGAGAAAATCTTTGTTAAGTCTCTATTGGACTTTTTGCAGCACAAGCAAAAATTTGCCCTTAGCAGGTGGTTGGAGGCTGAGAAAGGATATTACTGTTACAGTAAGGATTTTTTTAAAATAATGCTGTAGCAATTAACTCTGAAGTTTCCAGTTAGCATACTGACCTTCTTGTGTACTTACCAAGAGATCCAAGAGCCAGAACTTGTTGCACACTCTTACTGCTCTTTTTTAATGACAGAAAACTCTAATCCTTTTTTTCAAAGGAACTTACTTATTGTTCCAGTATAAAGGAGACCAAAAATGGTCTCAGATGCTCTAATCATAAAGCCATAATATGTCCCATATGTCAGTTTCATGTCTTTGTGCTCCAGCTGGTGCTTGCCACTTGTTTCCCCCAGTTTCTCCCCACTCTCACCGAGCTCTGTCTGTGCACCCTGTGCAATGTCACGCCTAGGTACACGTGCTTGTGTGTGGGTGTGAATCCCTTGTTTGCTTGCCTGACTCCAGGCTGAGTGTTGGTTTAGCTGGAGCCTATGTGACCCTCCTGTGTGCAGGCCTCTCCTTTCTTTTACACACACGGTCTGAACTCAGCATGGAGCTCATACTTGGGAAGGAACTCGGTTGCACACTATGCTTGGGAACATTGTAAGCTGAAACAACTTTTAATCAGAAGCAAAGGAGTCCAATATCCAATCAGGAATTTTAAAAGGCAACCTATAATAAAGTTTACCTCTTCTATAATGTTTTATTCTTATTTGAAGCCTGCCATTTTTTTGCTCTACAAAGAGGAAAAAGAGGTATGATCAGACAAATTCTGACTCCCCAAGACCACACAGTGGGTCAGGCGCTGAGCTGAGAAGGAAGTCTTAGAATTGTGGTTTTATCTCATATTATCCCTGTTCTACCCTTCTCTAGGCAATGGCTCAAATATGAGGCACTGTCCTGTGCTAGTGAGACAGGGGAAATATTAAATCAAGATAGGGAGATCAGAAAAGAGAGAAATGATAACCATCTGACAAGCTAACACAGAGTGACACTACCATCTAGTGGACTACAGGGGCTAATCTCAAATGTGTCTGTAGGCACCTCAAGATTGACACTTGAAAATGGTTGCTGTGAGTAGAAGATGCCTTTGTCCCCAGCAGTGCAAAAAGCCCAGCTCCTACCGAAAATCAGCGAGACCAGCCCGGACACCTAAGCAAAGCCTGTACTGGCAGAGGAAATCTGAGTCCCCCCTGGAGATTAGCTGTATCTAATCCACTGCAAATAGAAACTGTGTGAGCTTCACACACCTTGAGGTACATCAGAAGGCACTGTTTCTCCTCACCTGTGGATGAAATGATTCTCTTCCAGATATTTACACCCGCAGGCAATATCCCTAGCTATGTTCAGCAGGTCCTGCATGGTTAGCGTGGATGGTTGGTTCTGGAAAATACACACAGAAAATGGTAAGGGAAGAATAGTTCAGCCAGGACAAAATCAGAGAGGGGCAGAAGAAAAGAAAGGGAGAGATATATACAAGGCAGGGTAGGGTTAATGAGTCAGGAGTAAAGAGGAACATAAGAAGATCAAAGCAAAGGGTTAGAAAATGAGTAAAACCTTATTTAACACAGAAAATTTTCAGAAGATTTCACTTCTCCTGAGCACAGTGCACGAGACATTCATGGCCTGGCCTGGATAGCCTAGTATAGAGGTGTGAGAGAACTATTCCCTGCTGGTGTTGGACTTCGTGAAACCAAAAGACAAGCAGGGTTAAAAGGTAAGCCAGAAAAGAAAAAAAACCCACCCACTTTTAAAGAGTTAATAAATGTTCAACAGAAATTAGCACATGAACTCAGAGAGAGAAAGATACATGAGTGCAGATCTCTGCACCAGCAGTCGACATTCATCAACTCATCCATTCTGTGGAAGGACAGAGATTACCCTCAGGAGCAGTATGGAAAAAAGGGATGCTTAACCACAGGAGGCCAGGACTGGTGCTAGCCCTTTACCATCTGCACGTTCCTAAGTAAGAACAATAAAGTCTTTCTCCAAGAGCTGTGCTAACTTTTATCCAATCATTTATTTACCCACAGGGAAATTTCTTTGGTGTTTCACCAGCAACTTCTATATTGCTCTTGGGAAGGGTGAGGAGAAATGACTACACTGCTGATCAAAAGCCCAAGAGGTATCAAATAAGTTGCTCTTTTTAAGGCTTTTTTTTTTTTTTTTTTTTTTCCCCTGGATGTTGTTATCACTGTAATTTCTCATGCTCAAACCACTAACATACACCACAGCCATTGAGCACTATTTTTATTGGCTAGGCAAATTATTGTACAAAGTTATTGGGCTTCTGCCAGGAGAGAGCTATGAATAGTTACAAAGTAAGGATTTCTGGAGCAGAGATGAAGAACAAGGAGGAGAAATAGAGCCACAGACTTCCAGACTGTATTTCTGCTCTGGGATCTGTCTGTTGGAAGACTGGGATGGATGTGCATTTTCTCTGCAGCCAAGGAAACTTGTCATGAAATACATTGATGATGGGGCTAGTTCTGCTTTCAGAAAAAGTGCAGGGACATTTTTTTGAGTACTAAGGGAACTTCAACTATTGTATTTGCCATCTGCAAGCATACCAGCTAGCATAGCAGCAGGCTTGTTTTCACATATGTAAAAAAATAACTTTTCCTTATGTCACAATTATACATAATATTAAATAAGAGTATATTTTTATTATTATCTGCTGCCCACAGACTTTATGTACTCAGAGAAATTGTACCACTTCTACTATACATGCCAAAAATAAAGATATACCATCTCCTCCATCTGGGTGCTGTTATACCACTGCAAATTTATTTAGTTAGTATATTTACTCTTGCATGAGGAAGAGATTAAGCTTGATCTTTTAACAACACATTAATCCCAGTTTAGGAGTATACACACATGAAGCTGTATTGTCACAACTATTTGGTGTGTGTGTGTGGAGAAGCTGTGCAACTGCATCATACGGTGTAGGAGTAGATAAGGCACCAGTCAGCATCCTCCTGACCCTGAAGGCAGTCAGTGCAGGCACCTCAAATAACATGAAATAATGTAGAATTGGGCCTAACTCTTCCTTAAGTCTTCACTCAAGCAGACATATATACTTTTTTAACAGTGGTGCTTAAGATCATACTGTTAAGAAGCAAGAACACCTATCTGGAATCAGTTATTCATTATAAGAACACTGAAATGATTTAATTCCAAATAATCACTGTGCTTGGTTGCCATCAATGTAATATTAGAAATCAGAGATGCAAACGCCCTCATGACAGCTTTTTATAAAGTTGTTATTTTCAAACAAAAATACTTGACCTGATAATTTCATTTGCATTGGTTTAAATCCCCGCAGTGCTACATGCACATTCAGCTCTTCAACTACCATAAAGCTGTGCTTCTCCACATGATGGTGATGCACGTCTGCTGAGAACCTAGTGCTGCAAGTTCCCATTACTGCTTATCAGTGTTATAACCTCAGCCCCCACACACCACCACAGTGCACAGAAAATAAGGCAGACATTGAGAGAAGAAAGTTCCTTAATTTGTAGTCCAGTTGACACAGAATTCTGGAATGACAGGGCAGGATTTTACTCTTTCCTCCTCAGTTACTAACAGACCAGGATGCTGGCACTGCTCTCATTTTCTGCCACCCACGTCTGCTTACGTCAAGAAAACAGACCGACTCATCCAGAAGTTTGTAGGAGCTGGAAGACACATGCAGCCCTGCTTGGCTTCATTGCCTTGATCCAGTTCATACAAATAAAAAACCAGTGATACTAAAACCAACTCCAAGCCTAGCAGGGAAGTTATCTCACCACCCTAGGTCGATTCTGCCGAAGGAAGCTCTTCATATCTCCTCCAGCCATGAGCTCCAGCAGAATGAAGCGAGGCAGGGTCTGCAGGCTGACACCGATGCACTGCACGATATTTTGGTGATTGAACTTGCTGGAAGCCAAGGCCACAGCAACATGGAAGAGGAAAGACAGCATTAGTACCTGGCCAGCATCCGTCATACTCACTGTGCCTTGAGCACTGACAACCTGGACTGAAGCAAAACCTGGTGCAGTGCAAGTTACCAAATAAATTATTACTTCAGCCATATCAAAATGCCTCTCTGATTATGACAGTCCCAAGATCAGGGACTTTGCCTGGCTTTGCCCATGAAAAGCTTTCAATGGAAGGCATGAAAGGAAAGCAGAGCCTTCTGTCTGTGAAGAGAGAATTTAATGGGCACACTGACTGAAAGATGGAGGTGATGTGAGAGGGAAAATAAAGTTTAGCACTTCAAGTATGCAAATACTATTGGCATTTGTGAAAAAAAACCTGACTGGTGGGGATTTTAATTCAAAATTGGTTCGGAGGCCTCAGTTCAGTATCTAGTCTGCCAGAGGGACTTAGCTAATGCTTAACTGCAGCAGCTGTTTATTTGATGGCTTTCTGCCTCTCACAAAAGAAAGCTGAGATTGTCAAGAAGCTCAGTAAGACACAGTCATTAAAAGCAGCATCTTCCCTTGGATAGCGATTACCTGGATAATACAGGAACCAAAAATGGAAAGGAAGTTGGGGAAGAGAAAGTCTTGTGCTACTAAGTGAATTAAAGCACTCTGCAATCGATTGAAATTGCTCTTTAAAAAAAATACAGCAGTGTTAACCTCCTGTTCAGCTGCCAAAGTTCTTGCAGCCATTAGGAAGTGGCAGTGCATTGTGAGATTCATGCCTTGATAGCAGAAAAACAGCATCTAGGTATGAGCTGGGCCAGACATGAGAGGAAGACCTTCTTGTTGCACAAATTAAAAATGTATAAATTCTGATCACTTACTATCAACCATAACTATACTATAATTTTAAAGATACCCTTGACTATACTATTGTTTTAAAGTTGTGGATTTGGATTAATACAGTAAATTCCAAGACTGGAATACCTAAAGCACAGGTAGTAATAGGAATGCCTGTCTGTCATCTTTTCCAGGTGGGTTTTATAGATCTCACAGTTCACTGTCACAAGGTTGTGTAGATGAGACCTTACAACTGTTCTGTCAAGCTTGCAAAGACATCAAAAGCCAGAACACATCTAAGAGAAGCAGCCACACTGGGAGAAGGGCTGTGTTCCATTTGTGCAAGCTACACACAGAGAGCTACCTTATCCCTGCAGAGGTTTCAGAGTGTCCCATTCAGCTGTTTTTGTGCAAAGAAAGGATAAAAACCCAGGACCTTCACTGCAAAATGGGCTTACTTGTTGCAAACAGTTCTACAGACATGAAAAACAGAAAAGCTGCACATGTGTGTAGCTACTGACTGAAAGGCACACTTCTTCCTTCTTCAGCTGCCAAACCTGCTCTAATAGAAACTCTTATTTGCAAGAGATAATATAGCTTCAGCCATAGCATCCAAGCCTGAAAGCTTACCTCCTTGGCACACAGCCTGTGTTGTGCTAACTTGGTGTTGGTCTTGCAGAGGCTGAACTTCTAAGTCACTGCACAGGTGGCTCTAATCTTTAGCTTTCCTATTGCTTTCCATTTCAGGATTGAAAAGTTGTTTCAGAGTTTGGCATATGATTTATACATAGTAATAGGGCAATGGGATTTTTTGAAAAAGAAAACATTTCAAATGCAGAACATTTTTGTGCAAAAACTTTGTGCCTTTTTAATCATCTGAACATGACCAGCAGAACCAATTGTCAGAAATTTTTGTTCCAATGTTGTACTGGTTTTGGGTGGGAGAGAGTTCATGTTCTTCACAGTAGCTCAGATGGTGCTGTGTTTTGGATTTGTGATCAAAACTGTGTTGATAACACATTGGTATTTTAGCTATTGCTGAGCAATGCTTACACAGTGTTAAGGCTTTTCACCTCACCCCACCATCGAGCAGGCTGGGGGTGCACAAGAAGCTGGGAGGGGACACAGCTGGGATAGTTGATCCCAACTGACCAAAGGGGTATTCTGTACTCAGCAATAAAAGCTGAGACAAGAAGGAGGAAGAGGGGGATTATTATTTGGAGTTTGGCATTTGTCCCCCCAAGTAACTATTACACACGATGCAGCCCTGCTTTCCTGGAAATGGCTGAACACCTGCCTGCCAATGGGAAGTAGTGAATGAATTCTTTGCTTTTCTTGTACATGCAACTTGTGCTTTAGCTATTGTGCCATTTTAATCAAAACTCGTAAGTTTTCCTGCCCTTCTGATTCTCTTCCCTAGCCTATTGCTGTGTGAGGTAGAGTTGCATACTGGCATTAAACAACAGATGTACAACATAAGAACCTCAGTTACCTTGTTTGAGATGAACAAGTAGCTGAAATCTGTAACTCATATGCTACTAAAATGCCATCTGGTGAAAAATAAGGCTGGATTTCTTTTCTGAACCCAAGCAAGTGGATAAATGATTCTTATTGCCTGCATTACTCTTTTTCCCCCTGCCCCCCCATAAAAACCTTCAGCTATACCTGATAATTAATGCTTCCATCAGGAAATCCATCTCATCCTGCTCAGAGCAGACTTCAGGCAGTGTCTGTTAGGAAGTAAAGACAGTGAGGACCATCCCACCAAAAACTGAGAACATTTAAGCAACCACCAAAGGAAAAGGGAAGAAAAAAAAAAAAAATAAAAAAAGAATGAGCATATAACCTGTGAATGACTTAATGACTTCAGGAGCTTGCAAGGATGGGCTCATCTTTTCAGTGCCCCGCTTATTGGGCTGCACGTGACCCATTTGGTAGTTAAACTCAAAAAAGGAAAATGGTGACCTGCTTGGAGGTTTTTTTGTGTACTATTAACTATTAGCAGTGTTCTGGAGCAAGGTGGGAAATTACAGATCTGGTAAGCACTTTAAAATGAAAGGTGTTCATTTATTCTCCCTTTTCTTTGTGACCACATTGCAACACATGCTTCCATGTCATGTGACATGCACAGCCACATGACTTAAATAATGGTGCCAGGTGGCTTTACAGCTCTCTCTCCTGCCAGCTGCTTTGGGCAGCATCTGCCACTGATAAACATGAGCTGAGAGTGCAGGAGGCAGTAGCAGCACCTGGTGCTCTGCCCACTCCTGGAGTACTAGGGGATGGTTTGGCCGCAGCTGTGGGCAGTGCCTGCTGCCCAAACTGCAGGTAGAGTGGTGGGGTGTTCACTGCTCAGTGTGGTGAAGCTGGCACAGGAACGGTTCTTGTCATCAGTAGCGTGGGCTACAGAAGACAAGGTTGCATTTTGCTGTCTGAAGTAAGTGATTGCTTCACGCAGGACAATGCAGATGATCTATTACATCAGCAATATACCCACAAACAGTATGTGGAGTGTTTTGCAAATATACTTTCAAATTTATTCCCAGTCTGCACTTGCTTCATCTGCCAAGGCTGATCAGGACTAATACGCTCAGCCGTGAAGCAAGGTGAGCATGGTCATAGCTTGGGCCCCACGGATACTCTACCAGTCTCCAGCCACAGAGAAGAGCAGCCTTTTTGTGCTGTTCGGGGTGTCACTTTACACAGAAATGGGTGAACAGGTGGGCAGGTAAGGCCCTAACAAGTAGCCATTGTTGCTGAGACTTTCAAAACTAGTGACATCCTCACTGGATTATCACAACTGAACACCATGCCCATCTATTTCTGATTCCCTCTGGTGTCCAGTCTGGACAGTGAAACTGGGTTGGGCAGTTAGAACTGCTTGCCAGTGCCTGTTCTGGGCTTTCCTGCACATTCATACAGTGGCACAGGGAAGTACGTAACAAAATGCCACAATGCATGATCCTTTCACACTTTTTTTTTTTTTTTCCTCCTTTTTAAGGGTTTGGAAAGACAGAACAAATAAGAATATAACTTCTTTTTATTAATGAAGGCTACGTTTTGGGCTGAACTCATGGAATTAGATTTAGTTCTCTGAGTCACAAGCTTGTAAAAGAACAAAAGCAGGCTATGAAGCATCCTTAAGTTGAGGGCTGAGTAAAATCCTGAGTGACAAATCCTGAGGCAACAGCAGTAATGTCACAGAAAACCAACCCATTTAATGACAGGGAAATTAGCATGATATCACAATATATATTCACAGCAGTCTATTTAACACTGCAATAATAAGAGACTACCTGAGAGTTTCAGATCTGGTAGGCAAACACTGCTCTCAGGATAAAGGATATGTAACTGAGAAACAATACAATTTTTTAAATATGGCAATGTCATCTGAAAAACTTAGAAGAAAGTGCTTAAACCCACCAAAATGCAAAACTAATAAGACATAAGCATTACTATAAATGTTTACTGTTTGCTGTCACATAAATGTTTCATAATAATATTTGCCAGGGCTTTCTTGTCTTTTCTTTATACAAGATTTAGAAATCCTCTTCTATCCCACAAAGTCCCCAAAATGTCTGTCTGTTGCTGTTTTTTCCCCTTAAGTTTCTTTTTTTCTGGGCTGCTCAGATCCATAAATCATTGCGGCAGAAAAGTCATTGTGGCAGAGTCTCTGCTGGGGTGAACTGGTGGTTCTGTGTTGATTTCAAGGGGGATATATTTATCTTGCTAGAGAATTTGTTATTTTATTATAACTAATCGTATTATGCAGTCTCCAGGTGACTAATTCACACAACTTCTCATCTGAGGGCATTGATTCTATCCCTCCTGAGCTACAGAAATGGAGCTTCCGAAACAGATTGTCCTTTTTAGATTCTCCTCCTGGTTAGATCACAACCTACAGGCACAAGGCAAGCAGCAAACAAGACAGATACTTTACTTCCAACCTGCTGCTATTGCCATACAGCTTAAAAATCAAAGTTTATAACTCCTGGATGTGCCAATGTGTGGAAACCTGCAACATCTGCATGCATGTGTCAGTGTCTTCAACTGGAAGAGTAATAAGATAATAAGGCTCTCATGGGCAATTACTGTATAAGAAATTCGTAGGTACTGACCTTGATAGCCACTTGAAGAGGGTTGGGATCCCCTGCAATGCCTACCACAGTTCCCTCATAAACCTCACCAAATGCACCATGTCCTAGTGCCCTAGGAGAAAAAAAGAGAGAGAAAAGATGTTACTGTGCCTCTAGATCCAGCATTGGCCAAGCTCTTCTATTCATCCAGTCCAAGACAGAACCTGCTGTAAGAAATGGAATAAAAAACAGAGTTTTGTTTTCATCTCAAAGCTTCTGAAAATAACTTCTCAGTATTTTCTATCATTAAAGCAGAGAGGTTGCAGCCTTAATGACTGAATAAATAAAGCAGCCTGCTCAGTCCTAGGGCCCTGTCACCAAGTATGTCAATAGCAAGGCAAGAAAGAACTGAAGAACAACAGGGTAAAGAAGCTGCAAGCTGATATCTTCAGGAGACATTGTAAGACAGTACGTAAGAATCATCAAGTTTTTCCTTCTGGATTTTACATATCTTTGATCAACATCGTCTGGATGGAATGGAGCTGAACAGCAACCTAGCATGTATTTCCTTGCAACAGGAAATTTCCTTGTGATGGGAAATGCTGAAAAAGAAATACTGCTCTAGATTTGGAGGGGAGTTACTGCCAGGTGGGAAATTTAATCCAGGACATCAGCTAAAACCACAGAAATTAAATACTCTTTGTTGTGTGGGGAAACATGGAATAGGAGACTCAGCAACTTATACTTCTGCTTGAGAACTTTATGGAATCAAAATATGTTAGAGAACATAATAAGTGTCACATCTATTGTATTTTGGCTGTCTTGGAGCAGGTGCTTTCCAGTTAGTCAGACACGTGGCCCTAGTTTTCTTGTCCTAGATATTTGGTGAGGAGTAAAACAAGCATGTGAGCCCTGACTCTGCCTTTGTGTCAGGCTGCCTTTCCCCTCCTGTGCCAAAGAGCAACTCCTGCAGCAAGCCTTACCGAAGCAGAGAGATGTTCTTCCGTGGGATCTCCTTCAGCTCACTCAGGGTGGCAGCCTTCCCTGCAAAGCAGTAGTTGGGGTTGTAATCGGTCATGATGGCTGATGTGCGGAGTTTGCTCAGCTTATATTCCGGGCTCTGCAGTCGTGCTCTGGCTCCTTCCAGCTGCTGCTTCTTAAGGTGATAGACTGTGGGTGGGGAGGCAACAAAAACACACACAAAAATATCAACACTTGCAGAGAAAAGATAATGCTGGCCACACAGACCACAAATACATCAACTCTATAATTATAAATGTTCAAGGAGCATCTTTAGCTCACCAGTATCACACTCTTTTTCATGCTCTGTAGTGATTTAATACTGGATCTGCAACCAGTCTTACTCCTGCAGAGTCCTAATCACCTGGGAGCAACTTAGGTTTCCTCTGCTCTTTTGTACATTGGCTGAGAAAAGGGTGCTCCACAAGATATCTTGCTGGCTTTGATTCCCAGAAAGCATATTTCTGAATGTTGAATTACAAACTGTGACTTCAGCCTGTGTAGTAGTGGCTGCTAAATAAAAACCAGCTAAGAGAGATTTCCAAGCTCTTTTCTCTGTAGCACATACCAGGACAGAGCAGACCTTACCTTTTGGGACTATGCTTGTGCCTAACTGTGGGGTGGTGATGTTTTCTATCACTTCTTTCTTTCTGTCCCTCTGATTCACTTAGGAAACCACAACACTTGCCCCCAAGTATTAAAAGTAGTGGCATGTGATCAGGTGGTATCCGTTAGTCCAACCGGGAGAAGCCAAGTTAAAGCATGATTAAGGTGTGTTTCTTACTGATAGATAAGCTGCCACAAGTGAGGATCATTCCAAGCACCACAATCACAGCCACCACAGCTAGGAGGAGTGGGAGAGGCAGACTTCCCTCTGGGATGGGACCCTGGGGCACTGGAAAAAGAAAAACAGAGGTGCATTAATCAGAAAACAACCAGAGCTGCTGTAAACTATCCCCCTGAAAGTTGCTTCTATTTCAGAAAATAATACAGAGGTCATGGCCAGACCATCTTATAAAAATTACAGCAAATCCCTCTACAGCCCTGGAGGTTGAAAAAATACCTGAATTATTTTAAAGACATTGTGAAGATAGAAAACTAACTGGTAAAACACAGATTTCATATTCATTCTTCACGTTTTTTCTAAATGGGTAACATCACTGCTCACAAATTGAAACTTTCTATAGTCTTGATGCATTGGAGTTCCAAGAGACTGTGTTAAGAAATGACAATGAATACCAGCCACCAGCTGAACGGGCACAGTGGGAAACTCCTGTGGAAGGAAGTAATTAGTGGCTTAAATAACTCAGCAGCAGTAGGTGGTATGTTATGCTGGAGAGGCAGCTACGCTGAAATATCTGATGCGCTGTGCCCATTCAGGGAATTCACAGCATGTCTCTTCACAGATATTTTACCTTCTACCTAATCCAAGCCTGAATATTGGAGATGGTGAGAGAGATGCAGGTCAGTGTGTAAGGAACGGACATCAGGACTTTTCAGTCCTATGTTTGACTGACATTTCTCATAACACTGTATTCACTGGAGCCACAAGCTGTAACTTGGGGAATTGACCATCAAAAAAGCCAGGAGGAGAGATGAAACAAAGAATGCATGTGTTAGCCAATAAGGATAAAACTTCACATCTTACCAGTGCAAGTGACGTTGTCATTGGCTAGCACAGCCCCCATCTCACACTGGCAGACTGGCAGGTTGGTGTCAGGGTCCCGCTTACAGTTGTCTGAGTGGCAGTGGCTGCAGTTGAGATAGATCTGAACCTCCACCTCACCATGACTCTCCATGGCTGAACAAGGAATCAGACACAACAGGTGGGCTTAGTTTGGTTTTCCCCACCTTGTTCCCATAAGGGAAAGAAACCCACCAAAATCCAACAGGCATCTACAACTTCTCTTCTGCAGGAGAGCAGATAGTTCAACATGGTGTGCACACATCAGAGCCTGATTTGGGCCAGGAGGAAAGAAGGTATTGGGTCTCTCAAGGAAACAGTAGGTCTTGAAGTGAATTTACCTGGAAATGTCTGGGGCTGAGGATGGGTAGTTGTACCTAATGACTGGTGTCTCTCCTGGCTTACAGATTGAGAGGAAATGAGGAAATAAGGTCCCAGAACACTACAGAAATATTAAAAGAAACTTAAAGAAATGACAACAGGTAAAGATCAAACCTGCAGAGTGAAATATGCCTGAATTAAATGTATAAAAAGCAAAGACAGGAGGAGAGGGAGCAGGAAAGAGGAAATAGAGAGGGAGAGAAAAAAGGTGGAAAAAAAAAGAACTAAGAGGAATAAGAAGTATATTTTACCTGCCAGGGGATGCAAGAAGATCTCTCCAATGGGGTTCACAAAAGAGATGCCATCCTGGCCTCCAGCTGTGATATCATCATTATCAGAGGCATGTCCCCCTGGGGAAAAAAGAATATGTCTAGTTGATCAGTGCTGCATGCTGCAAAAATGGTGATGCCTCTGAAGTGTTGCATTCCTTCCTGGCTCTTATCACCTGGGGTCACTCCTCAGCCTTCCAGTGATATTAATATGTATAACATCCTCAAAGAACAAATGATCACTTGACCTAGCTAATATCAAGGTTAGTGCAGTGATGTATTCCAGTGTAGATTTCTCAGTTTGCTTTAAACAGAAAAAAAGAAATGGAACATTTTCCCTGGGCAACTTGGGAATGAATGAAGGGGTGATTCAGCACACCTTCAAAATACTAACTCGTGTAGGAACACTTCAATAACCTTGATTTCCCCAATTAAAGAGAGATGGTGGATGGGTTTCGTACTGTTCAGCTTTAAGTATCTGTGAACCACCTTCTGCAGCAGTGCACCTCTGCACTGAGAGCTCTAGCTCTTGCTGCAGGTGCTCTGAAGGGTACAAAATTAGATATAAGAACTATCCCTCCAGCAGACTTACCTCTGTAGCCTCCACCTCCTCCACCAGAAGTACAAGCTCCTCCTCCCCCACCAAAGCCACCAGAGGTGGCCCACTGGAGCTTGTCTAGTGCTTGGGGACAAGCTTGACCCCCTTCTCCACCTTCCAGAAGTGACTTTCCAGCCTGAGGAAGCAGACTCTCATCTTGCCAGCCACCACCTCCACCTTTAGTTAGACCGTAAGAAAACAAAACGAGGTGAGGGAAACACAGGCAGAGGAAAGTAGGAAAGACACTGTAGAGAGACAGAGATTGGCCCTTACTAATTTCCTCAGTGGTTGCACTCCAGTTAACACTTTCTTTAAGGTTAAGAGTTTATACAGACAGGCTCCTTGTTGCCATGGATAGTAACAAAGTGGAACTCTAATGCACAGCCTGCAGTATGTGCTCCATAACCAACACCTAAGCACCAATTTCTAGTGGCATTAGGGAAACGAGGAAGCCACCACTCCACTTCAGGCTAACTGTTAAGGGTTTTCAGCCATGTGAGATACTGAGTTCCCCAGGGAAATCAACATAAACCGGATTTCCTCATCTCCCTCTAGTGGCCGCTCTATAAAATTATTACAGCAGGAGATGGAGAACCACTGGGTTTTTTGTCTCTTAGAAATGGACTCTAGGCACAGCTGTTACAAGATTATAAGTAGGCTTCCATTTCTGGTATAATTCCCATAATCTAATTCTTGTTCTTAGGGTTTCAGGGGAATAACAAGGAAAAAGTATTCTCTTCAAAGGCCATTGTCACAGTGAGGAGAGGTGGGGCTCCATCCCTCAAACATAATTTTCTCTGAATCATTTCATAGGACAAAGGAGTCCTCCTGTGGAATTGCCTGTACTAGAGTATTTGTCACCTGTCCATTTCTAACACCTACTGCCACAGAAAAACTCCAGAATATAACAGGAAGCCTTAAGGACAAAGTGTGTATTCAGCCACCTGATTCAGACCTTGTGTGGTGTTAGTGTCTCACCTGCTGCCCCCGTCCTCCCACTGATCCCAGGTACTGCAGTGCTGTTCTCAAATTGCTCCAGGGCTATGTCATCCAGAGAGCTGTCCTGAGCCTTCAGGTAGGCTTTTCCTCCTCCTCCTGCTGCGATGAGCAAAGGTTCGAAAATCCCATCCTTCTGCTGGAAAACCCCCCATCAAACATCAGAAAAACTTCACATCCCTTGGAAATGTGAACTCACATAAACTCATCAAAAGAATGAAAGCATCCCAAAGAAGACTGGCCCAAGGCCTGGGCAACACTACTGATTTTTCATAAGTTCATTACAAAAATACTTTACATTGTGCTCCTGTGTACAAAAGTAACTAACTGAACACCAAGGTTTTGGGATTTCTAATTTTTTTTAGGACTGCTGCCAGTATTAAAGTGGGATCCTGGTGTGATTCCCAGACCTGAGCTATCAAGAACTGAGGAACCAGTTCAGCTAGCTTAGTGACAGTGACAAGTATGATCAAGGATATGAAAAGAGATAAAGAATTTAAATTAAAAAAAAAGATGCAGAAGGATAGACAGGGAAGGAGGGCAAAGGACACTCCTTTTTCATCACCTTTTTTTAAGGATTGAGTATCATATGACATGATTGACAGCGAAAGCTAGTTATTGTGCTGGACACTGCTCAGGCAGGATGCCAAGAGGAAATACTTACTCTAAAGATATAGGTTGCTCCTCCTCCACCCCCACCTCCTCCAGCCCAGTCTTTCAGGTCCTTGTTTTTTTTGTAATCCTCTTCAATGAGAGACGACTCCCCTAAACAGATCTTCTGGGTTTCAGGATTGCCCTGAAAGGAACCAAGAGATGCGCTCAGATATCAGCAAAGTCCAACTCTTGAGAGTTGTCTGTATATCTCAGTATAATAATATTGTATTGTTTGTGATGTACATCAGGCATATATATTTTCTTTGTGGAAAGAGAACTTTTCTACAAGGACCAACAGCTGAGGGATAGATCTGTCCGTTACCTCTGATTTGAAAACTCACATTGCAAATGCAAGTGAAAATATACATGTTTACAGAAAAAAACCCAAAGCAATACAGCAGTAACTCATTATTGATATCACATAATTAATATTTTGCATATTTAGCACTTCTTATGCTCAAGAACATTAAAATGTGTTGAATTACAGATTAATTCTCAGAACTTGCTTACTGCTATATTTATTAGTTATTTCTCCAGGTCATAAAGCAGACAGAGGTGACCTGCACATAATTAAGAGTGACCTACTGACACATCTTGGAAGAGAAATCTGGAGTACCAGTTTTCTATTCCTGCTAAATATAAGAGAACACAGAAAGGTTGAAAAAATAAAGATTGTTTGGTCATCTTAGATTTATTCTCTTTGTGGTACTGACCTCCACAAGTTTCAATGACTTTAAGTCTGCCCAGTTTCACTCAGATGATGTCTGAATGATTGCAGAAACTGCTACATTATCTTAGTGCAGGTGAAACCCCTACTTGTGTGGGTTATGTCCCTTATCTAGGCTAGAAGTGTGACACCACTTGTTTAGAGGGGTAAATCTAAGGAGAGAGATGAAGGTTTGGAGCTGCAGAATTTCTTCAAAGAAAGGAACATTAACATTAGTTACCTAACATACAGATTCCTCATGATTTCCAAAGTCAAAGCAAGTTGGGCTTTGGAAGTGGGAAAAATGAACGGACACTTTTTCCAGTAGCATCTGCCAAAGTTAGTGTTGGGTTGTGCTTTGCAATTTGGAGAACAAGTCAGGAAATGCAAGGGAGTAATGGACAACTTTGCAGATTAATACCTAAGCCTAGAGAGTGCACTGGAGAGGCAACTGCAGATACACAAATGTATGTTTAATTTAGATAGATACAATTATTTTACGATCTACAGTGAAGAGAGGCTGATTTTAGAATCTGTTGCAGTATCTGGGTAAGGCATAATATGCTCTGGGCAAGGCAAACAGTAACTTTGAATGCCTGCAAGAATAGTGTGGGGATCTGTGGGAAAAAGAGAAAACAGCTTTGCTCACGGGCAGGGAGTGACAAATCCCATTTCTGGAAAGAGGCAATACCACAGAATTTCTGCTGAAAAGCAACATTTGAGCCTAAGTGATAAAAGGACTTTCGGATAATTTGGTCTAGCATTAGAGGACAAATACATAACTATTCATCTCTTTGATTTCTGTTTCTTATGAGTGTTTTTTTTGTCATTACATATACCTATACATATACCTATACATATACATATACAGTGGCCACTGTAGTTAGTGGAAAGATTCCTCCTGGTTTTGATAGGCTTTGGATTCAGACCTTTATCTTTAAGCTTAGAGAGCACCTAACA
Source organism: Apus apus (assembly GCF_020740795.1). NCBI lineage: Eukaryota > Metazoa > Chordata > Aves > Apodiformes > Apodidae > Apus > Apus apus. The sequence continues at coordinate 26,588,829 of NC_067286.1, forward strand.
CAGTATAGCCACAGGGCTGCTGGATGCTTCCATAAATAATAGTAAATTATCTGAAATCCTGGCAGACTGAAAGAAACCTAAGATGTGGAAAAATAAGAGGGGGAGCACACAGTTTTGCCTACTAGCTCCTTGCTTAAAATAAGGAGAAGATAGCTGATGAAGAACTTATTTCAAACACTAGGAGCTTTAAGCAAAGTTCTTGTGGGTTTCATATTTGTTTGTGCATTTTGGGATTGTTTTTCTTTTCAGAGTTCTTTACATTTGTTTTGATATTCTTTCTAACTTGGTTTATTGGTTCTTCCCAGTCTCCTGACTGGATTTCATTGCTGGACTCCAGGGTTTCTCTTTCATTACCAAACCCCAAGCCACCCAATGAATCATATCTGCAAAGTCTCTATCCACATGTGCTTGTGCAGCCCTCACCCCAGGGCAGGCATCCTCCCCCTGCTGCCCCACTAAGATGTACAGCAGCTCATCTTTCTCCAGCTGGAAGGTGGCTGAGATGAAGACCCCATGAGACCTCTTATTGTGGTTTTTGGCTCCCTTTCCCCCAGCTGCTCCATAGGCAGAAATCCTGGAAGAAAAAGTAAGTAGTTAAAGAGATAAACCTCACACTTCGGATCCCCAGAACAACTCCATCTGCAAGCTCTCCCCAGCCTGCACTTCCAAACAGGTATTGCTTCAGAGCAGGCTACCCTGCTCCAGCATCTCCTGGCTGTTCCTTGTCTGAGACCCATGTAGCTAGGCTGCTCAAGGGGATAGACCAACTCTACACCAGAGCACTGGAGACAGACACTTCAGGAAAAAAGGCTGGTATAGCCAAATCTAAAAGACCAAGGCTTCAGAACTGAAACAATGGCAGCACTTCCACTTGACCATGTGCCCACACTCCTGTCCTGATCTCTTCTAAGTCACTGCACCCTTCCATGCTTCACAGTAGCTCAGGCACAGATCTACAGTTAGCGCTCCTGTTTCTCTCTTACTTCACTGCCTCCTCCACGCACTCAGTGTGGATGGCCCTGCATTTACACTTGCTGAAACTCCACAAACAAGGAGAAGTTAAAGGTGGCTGCCTCTCCAGCAGACACAGGCAATACTCACCGGTACCGGTTTGTGGCTGGCACCCTCCAGACCTGCACTCCCCGCAGCCGTCCCTCTTTCTCCACTGTCACCGACACGTTGCTGTTCTTGTAGGCGCTGTCACACTGAGCTTGAGTTGGCCCATGTGGACCACTGGCACCACATGTTGTGAACCACCAAAGAACAACAGATGTGTCCCCTGTGACTGAAACAGCAAGAGTTGGGGCAGATGTGAGCTTCCTTTTATTTATCAGACACATGCAGTAACTCACAGAACTATATAACCGAAGGGTAAGTGTTCTCAAAACTAAAAAACCTGTGCCTGTTAATAACTTTCCTTCATGATCCTTGAGTAACAAAATTCACCTATTATTCAACCTGCAGATGAGAATTGAAGCATATGCATAGAAATAAAGGTTGAAAACATCTGCCATTGCAGCTAGTGACCATCTATAAAATATGGTCAAAGTTTTAAGTGACTTGTCTCAGGCTTGCACAAGAACCTCATGGCAGCAGCAACGGTCAGGAAGACAGACAGCCTCTGGCTACTTTCAGTAGGGGCCCTTTTCCTCCTAGCAAATATTTTCCTTGGTCTTATTAAGCATTATTCTTTTGTTTCTATGGCAATGCAGCAGATAACCATCTCCTCCATTTCACAACCCTTGTCCAAGACCCAAACCATATCCATCTTGTCCAGTGAAAGAGATCAGGCATAAGACTAAAAGTATCCAATAATGTATCTAAAAACTGTATGATGCAAGGGCCAGAGCCTGAAGAAGACTATTTTAAGAGCTGAATTACTAAAATCACAAACTTTTACAAGAAAAATTCTAATCTTGTTTGAAGGAAAAGCAAGCAAAACTATCCCCAACAGATGTCATCCTGCAAACACACAGATGGATCATTAGGGTAGGAGTGTTAGCTACATTACAGAAATCTCTGCCCCTTGAGCTGCCAGGAACTGGCAGCAGTACAGATTGTCACATTTCAGGTGGACACAGTCTTCAGGAGGTCGTGCAGTCACACACAAGTATTTGTTGCAGTAGAGCCTCAAGCACAACCTGCCCTCTTCAAGCCCTTCTTTAGACAGTTCTTCTCACCCACACAGTTGTTAACTGTCCTCCAGAGTGGCAGTCTCTGCTGCTACCAATACACTGGTCTCCAGTGTCTCATGTGTTCCTAGTTTTTAATCCAGTTGTTCTTCTTAGTGGATTTCCATATACTCACTTGCTTAACCTGCTTGGATATTCATCTTTACAACCCTATTCTCCGCTCATTAGGTTCAGACTTGCAGCTCACCAACACCCAGTAAAACTCTTTCTACCCCCAGCTTTCTGTATTGGTCTACACCTTTCCTTCCTGAGCTGGCTTTTGTGAACTCAGAATTAGAGTCATGCGGTTTCTGCTTTTACTTAGAGCTCCTTTACTTAAAGATTCTGCTTTTCTTTAAAGAGGCCCTGCTATTTAAGGACTGGTGAGTTGGGGTCCAGCAAAATGCTGCCCTATACCCAGAGACCTTTATTTGCCCTGTGGCTATAGGGTAGGTAGATCACACACAGGAATGTGGAAGGGAGCCACCTTTTATAGCCAAGAGACAGGTTTTCAGCACTGAATCATGTACCTGGGAGGGAGGGCTCTTCCAGGGGTTTCAAAAGATGCTCATCCAGGACACTGATCTCCCGTGGGTACTGGCGTTTCCCACCAAAATGATTTGGTTGTCTTCCTGTAACAGTTTGTAGAACGGACGACAGAGATGAGAGGATGGTATAAAAGAGACACATGCCTTGGGTTGGCTACTTGTGTCTGTGCTGGAGTTGATGAGTCTTCACAAGAACACAAACATGTTACTCCATGCAGACTCACCTGCAGGATAAGCTCCTTGGCCAGCAAATTACACTGGCTGTGATTACAGGAGAATTTAGGGAAAGCATTGTGTGGGACAACAGATAGCAGTTATTGATGCTCTGCTGGTCAAAGGTGCAGGTGGCAATTCTGGACAGGCAAACAAGTGGAGGTGTAAAGTAGAGGGACAGCAAAAACTGTTATCTTTGGTTCCGAAAGGCACCATGGTAAGTAAACCCAACAGATCATCCCCCTCTCAGCAACCAGCTTTGAGCACCTCAGACCTTGCTCAGAGAATAAAATACTAAATAAAATTCCAACCCACTAACATGCACAGTTAAGAAACAGCCATAAATTTATGGCTCAACACAAACTGTAAATCTTTGGATGAATTTTTGAAAAAACACAGAGCAAAACGCTACATTTCTGACCAGTGAAACAGGCCTTTAAAAAGCAGCCCTTTCTCAGAGAGGAGAAACTTCAAAGCAATTTGTGATCCAAAGCATCTGAATGCATTGAGAACACCACACAACCAAAGCTGCCTTACAACAGGAAAAAGTAATAAATGAACCCTTGCCTTATAATCTGCAAGCATCCTGTTTCAATAGTTAAATTACCCATTTTTATGCAGATCTTTGATTTGAAAATCTCTATTAAAAAAAAAGAGACTTCCTCCCATTTAATGATCCCCTGGTTAATTTAATACTGAACATTTTTCATCAGTTGAAAAATATTACACATATTTCAATTTGTTCCAGTTGTGAGAATCTAACAGCTGTTTGATGCTCTATTCAAAAGAGACTCACTCAGTTCCAGATGGACAATTATCTCTGCTGCAAAGCCACTGCTCTAAATGGCAATAATTAACACCCTTGTTAGCTGTGTCAGAAAGGCCAAATAACTAATTGAAGTGTGGAGACCTTGCTGAGCTCTTACTCCTGAAAATATTCCCCCCAGGTCTGACTGAAAGCACATTGATGGATGTAAGTAAAAGGGAGCTTTGTGCTGACACACTCTGTTCATACTGAGATAGAGAACTTCAATGGATCAAGTTGTCAAGCCAGTGAAAAATGAAATTAACCGAAAACAAATGAAGTGGATCAAAGACAAGAAGAAAAACCAAATGAACGGCCAGAAAAGATTCTTGTTCTCCCAAGACCTGCACTGAAATACAAATCCCAAAGGTCACAAGAGTTTCAGATACTTAGAGATGTATGAGAATTCTGGTCATGTTTGCCAGAGCAAAGGAATGTAACTCACTCTCTGAAACAGAGAGTTGGGTCTGTGTGTCTGCATGGATTTTTTTTGCAGCATCCCAACCAAGTATCCTAAGGCAATGCCTTGTTTCCAAACAAACAATCTTTCCTCCATCTCCAAACAATCTCAAACCCTCTTGTGTTGGAATAAGTTTTGTCGTTTCCATGTTCAGCAGCAGACAAGCTGCAAGACAGGCTGAGCACCACCCTGTCCACATTAGCTGTTAACTCTTAGAAGTCTGGTAATTTATGCACTGTCAGACACTAATTTGTAAGGTGGCATTTTCTCCGAACATGGTGTAGCCCTGGGATCCAGGGGCTGGTTCTCCAGTCTATTTTAGCTTCCACTCCCTTCTCTGACATCCAACATGTTGACTGGGAGTGAATAGAAGGGAACAAGACTTAATTCGCATTAAGGTGTACCTATATCAGAACAACATGAAGAGCAAAGGACTCCTTTCTCAGGGATTTAGCTAGTGCTATTATTTCCACACTGAAAAGAGACAGAGGGAAGTGTAAATGAGAAAGACAGAGTATCTCCTGCAGACAAAGAGCTAAAGTAACTTACTATTATTCCTCTGTCTCTCAGACTGTAATGAAAAAAGTATTAATCAGAGTAAGGTGCCTCACAGGATCCTCAAAGTGTGTATGGTCTCCTCAGAGATCCCACCCTACTCATGCAGGTTGGAGTATTCCTAGAAGCCTCTTCACTTCGTCCTGTACTGGGACAGAGAACAAGGAAGCTGCACCAGCTTCCCGATTCCTCCTTCCCCTTCTCTTTGGGTGATCTATTCCATCTCTAGTCAACACTTTTATAAATCAGCAAAATGAGGCTGTAACGAGGCTTGAACCACCTGCCACCATCCACCTCAAGCAATAAGACTTGCAGGTCAAGAGAACCAGACTTTGCTGGGTGAGGGACTCCAAAGTCAAGAACTAGAGAGATGCTATACAAAAGCTCACTTTGGACAGTCTAGCTATTTATAAACCAGTCTTCTCTCTTCATTGTACATGATGCACAGAATGAAATCAATCCCGAGGCCAGGGCAGTAGCATACACTTTGATCGACCACAGACTTGTGATCTTAATTGGAACAATATAATGCTTGGAGCACCAGAAAATAATAGTGAAAGCAGTGACCACATAAGCACCATCAAGGGCAATAGTCAGCACTCTATTTGCCAGGCTAGCCCATGTTTTCATATTTAGACACTTAAAATTCAGACCTCTTCCTCTGAAAGCACTAGTTAACTAAAACAATAAAGTATCTTTATGCCTGTCCCTTAAAAGTTCTCACAATGAACCAGACTCATGCCATCTGATCTGTGACAGTGCCTTACACAAGCTGATTTTATGAACCAGGTGGTTTCATCTCACCTTTTTCAAAGGGAAAACATCTATCACTGTCCAGGAGTTAACATCCAAAGCACAGTCTGTTTGGCTTTTGTCCTTATTGATGTCCCTTGAGCTGCCCTCACTACCCACTTATTTTAATCTTAAATCTTACTGAATCTTTCCTCTCAATTTTGAGGAATACAGAAAACCTCACCTTCTTTCCCAGCTTGCATAAAGACAAGCAGCACTTCCAGGGTCTGCACAGGGTTTTGTAAAGCAATTGAACTACAGGATTGAAATAGATGGAGAAAATAATATTTGCATCCCAGCAGATTCTTCCTTCCTGCCATACATCCTTCCTGCTGTCCTCATGCAAAGGATTCACTGCTTGGATCTTAATTGGCTCCGTCTCTGACATCTGAAACCTCTCCTTGCCAGGGGGAATAATTTCATTACTGAAAGCACAGCAGAGCTTCTGGGCTTCTCTGCAGCCTAACTGAATTAAAGTAATGAGAAGACAAATGCAAGGGGGTTGCTTTCAGAGGCGAGAAAACGTCAATTTGCAAAGAGGATTCAAGGAACAGTGGCAAGTGCAAGGCTTCCGAGAAACATGTTTCCTTCCTGATGTCTGTCTTCTGCATGAGTCACACATCTCTGGGTTACACCTTCAGACAGGGTAAGTGCAGCTGCTCCTGAACATCAGGGCAATTTATACTGATTAAAAATGAGGAGTAACTTGAGTGGTCTAACAGACAAGCTCTGATAATATTGCTGCAGTGGCATTTACAGCCCATCTTTTTGACAAAGGATACATCCCTACACCAGAACCTGCAGAATGTCAGCAGTTAGAAACTGGAGGATGTATTTGCTTTCAGGAAGGCATTAAACTCCAACAGTTGGGTGCACATCAGCTGGCACAAGAGCATCTGGAATCACTCCCTTCAATTTCCTCAAAAGATTTCAAAACAAAATGTTAGCATGGGTGTCACAAAGCGAGCTGGGGATGTTAAGGAGCTGGAGTGAACAAATGACATTCTATAAAGGAACCTTCCTCTTAAGTTCAAATTAAAATAATGTGCATGCTCAGCATTTTATAGAAGGGTGGTTTCCATGCCCATAGAGTGAAGGGACAGAGAACAAGGAGACTGGATAAGACAAAGGTGGGAAGGAAAAGGGCCTTTTGTTGATGAACTTTTAACATGTGTCTGTTTTGACATAAGCCTTTCCACATGTTATGTTAGGCCCCAGCTAACCAGAGCAGGGACATGCTGTTACCCTAAATGTTGATACACTGGGTGTGGTGTCACATAAAAAGTGGCCCATGACCACAGATGCACATTTTGCCTGCAACAGAAGCCACAATTCAAGTGCTGCATGTTGTCCAGTTCCTTTACAACAGAGCATATAGGGCTTTTCCCCAGCAACAAAAAGAAGGCAGTTTCTAATATTTGCAAGTGATTCAAGTATGCAGCCTCCTTCCACATGTCTGTTGAGAAAATCCAGCTCTTGCTAACGTGCTTCAAAGGCTAGCAATGGCTCCATTTTTCAGACTGACATTGTTGTCAGTTGTGTTCACAGTAATGAAATAAAGGAAAGCACGTCTATTATATACCTGGCAGGGACTGCTGAGGAACAGTGTGATGTAATTCTTCCACTTAGGGCCTAAGGAGTAAGTCTAGTGCTTCTTGCCAAGACACACAGGCAGGTCTCAACTATGTGATACGGGATATCACAAATTAGAGAACAAAAGAGCATTAGGAGACACTGACATGCTGTGCCTCCACTTGCAATCCTCAGTAGGTCTGAGATAAAATCACACTGTGCTGTAAAAGCCAATACAAATGATCCACATGCACACTGTGGGGAGAACAGTGTGTGTGTGTGTGTCCTGGATCTGTGGGGTGCTGATTACACTATGAAAACTCATTAAGGGATTCTGCAACATTTGTGGCTCACCATGAGCAAAGCAGTCCTGTCCAAACGTAATATTGTCGATAGCAATGTCAGCTCGGGAATTCCAGCCCCAGGTTGCCAGGAGTTGCAGTTGAAACCTTTGTAATAAGACAGAAGTTTTAGAGAAGTCAGAGGGGGTAAAAAAAACCAAACAACAACAAAAATACAATGTTCCCTTATCATTGAATGAAAATTATTTCTATTTTGAATGTTTCCTCCAGACAAGCCCTGCTGGCGGTTGCTAGAAATTTTATTCACACATCAGTAGTTAGTAAGGACCAACCAACATTAATATAACAACACATTTCATGGGGGTAAAGAATGAGAGTCCTACTTCCCCTGCTACATGCACATGCAGAAACAGAAATTACTGATCCTCACTTTTAGTTACATACAGACAACCATCCTTATTCACTTGGTATAAACAGTCAAGGAAGTAGACATGTGCAAAAGGGAAGGGAAAACAGAGTCTCCTTCTTTCCATCCCCAAAGAGATAGCCAGAGTGAAAACTGAACGGAATAACAATATCCATATAGACAAGAATCTTGGGCCTGATCCTCAGCCAGTGTAACTCAACAAGGTGACATAAGTTTAATTCAGCTGAAAGTCAGGGCATTTTAAATTTCAGCCATAACTCTCTGAAGTGTTCACTTTCTGGGCTGTCTTATATTTTTCCACTGTGACCAGGTATTTAGCTGTTTATCCAGGAGGTGTGTCACATCCCATATGTTTTGCCATATTCTGAATTCACAAGGAAGAAAGAAAATGGGCTGCAGTATCTCCTTCTAACGGATCTGACTGAATTGTTTGTTGTTGATTTTCAAAAATAAACAGATGTCTGATGTCCAGTCCATTTAGAGCTTATTAAAAGCATATGGAGAGGATCTCTACTGCTGTCACTGATGAAGCTCAATGATTTATGAGAGATCAAGCACTGAACTGCCTAACACATTAATCATGCAGCCTAGGAACACACTTGTCCCAAATTAGTGGCAACAGAGTCTGGATGTGTATTCCACCCACCAGCCAGATGCTAGTCCATATCTGCAGTTAATACAACATTGCATAGCTGCATCCAAAGCTTTAGAGTAAGCTGCTTTTACCTCAACTCAAGAATGACTCCTTGTTCTTAAATGAAAGCATTCACACCTACAGGATTTAAGCATTCTGGGAATAGGTGTTGGTGCAGAAAATGCCAATCAAGCGTCTCCTGAATGACATTCTCTTAGTTATGGGATTAGCAGGGGAATTTTCCATTAGATCCCTTTCCTACAGAAACTTGCCTATTAGCAGCCCAAGCAATACATTTGCATTTTCTAACCCTGTGTGCAAGTCTGCTGAAACAAGTCAGTAACTCCCCCAGGCAGTTGATGAAAGATGAAGTCACAGCACCCAGCGCCCAGGACTAGGGCACTTCCTCTAGGACCTCCAAGCCACATTTACTGTGCCACAGCATACCCCTTACTTTAGGCACCCACATGGCAGTATACCCTCAGTCAGGTCAATGTGCTGCTTCTGGTCCATGGAGTCAGAGCAGAAGAGAGTCCATAGCACTGTGCTACAAGGTAGATTTCTGCTCCAGCTGAGTACAAGAGGGAGTCTGGGGAATGATGCTCTCCCCAGTGCATGAGAAAAGACATCTCTGGGCTTTGCATACATTCCTTTCCTCATAACTTCAGAAAAAGGGGAGGAGTTTGCCTTTTGACCTCCGTACTGTGTTAGCCAGAGGAGTTTCCCATATTCCTTGTCACTGAGCTCATTTTGCTGACTTCAGAATATTACACTCTCCAGCTCTCTCATGCCTGGTCATCTGCCCATCTGGTTTTCTTCTGATAACAGCCTTTTCCCTGTGTGCATGAACCAAGTGAGGGAATTTACCAGCTGAACACCAGAAGCAGTTTTACAAGTAGCCAGATGCCCAACTGAGAGGCTGATCATCAAACCATAGTTTGTCTTCCTTTTCTCCTAAGAAATACATTCACTGGAGAAAGCCTACAGTGGGTGGACAGATAGCCTGAGAGGAACACAGAAATTGTCTGAGCAGCCTTGGATCAGGCTAAGAAAGCTAAAGCCCTGGTAGAATTAAGTCTGGCCAGGGACATCGAAGGGCACAAAAAAAGCTTCTGTAGGTATGTCAGTGATAAAAGGAAGACAAGGAAAAATGTGGACCCTCTCTGGAAGGAAATGGGAGACCTGGTCATGCAGGATATAGAGAAGGCTGAGGTACTCAATTACTTTTTTGCCTCAGACTTCACTGACAAGTGCTCAAGCCACACTGCCCGAGCCACAGAAGCTAAAGGCAGGAACTGGGAGAATGAAGAGAGAAGATCAGGTCTGAGACCATCTAAGGAACCTGAGAGTGCCTAAATCCACAGGATCTGATGAGATGCATCCATGGGTTCTGAGGAAACTGGCAGATGAATTTGCTAAGCCACTGTTCATCATATGTGAGAAACTGTGGCCTTATGGTGAAGTTCCAACTGGCTGGAAAGGGGAAATATAAACACTGTTTTTAAAACCAGAAAAAAGGAAGACCTGGGTAGCTACATGCCAGCCCGTCTCGCCTCTGTACCAGGCAAGATCATGGAGCGGATCCTCCTGGAAACTATGCTAAGGCACATGGAAAATAAGGAGGTGACTGGTGACAGTCAACATGGCTTCACTAAGGGCAAATCCTGCCTTACAAATTTGGTGGCCTTTTACAATGGGGTTACTCCTGTCTTTCTCTTGTTTTATTAAAGGGCAATGTTTTCCTTGGTTCCTTGGCAGCCAGTACCAAAGTGGGTAGGAGGGGGTGTAGCCAGGGTCTGGTGGACAGATTGTAAAAGGAAAAGGGGGGGTAGACATGAACTGCAAAACAAATAGTCGCTGTATCAGGACATGAACAGCTTGATGTGGCCAGAAGTAGATAAGACTTAGCGGTTAGGAGGAGGGGCCATGGAGGGGATATATAAGTAGTTTTTAGCAACAGCTTCATAGAATCATAGAGTGGTTTGTGCTGGAAGAAGGTGCCCAAGTAGAAGTTTCCCTGCAACCCATGGTGAGATGGCAGCTGTCCCCCTGCATTCACAGAGGAACGTGGTGGAGCATTCGCTGAAGGCACCAGGAGTGCTGAACTTGGACTTGCTGCCAGTGGACTTGGATTATGCAGCTGTGGAAGACCCCGGCACCAGGGGAGTTTGTTCCCGAAGCACCCGTGACTCTGTGGGAAGCCCAGGCTGGAGCAGCTCCGGACCTCGTGGGAAGGACTCATGAAGGAGAGGTTCGTGGAGGACTCTTCCATGGGAGGGACCACGTGGGGAAGCAGGGAAGGACTGTAAGGAATCCTTCTTCCTGAGGAGGAAGGAGCAGCAGGAACCACCAGCCTGTGAACTGACTCTAAACCCCATTCCCTGTCCCCCTGTGCCGCTGGGGGGAAGGAGGGAGAGAAACTGGGAACAAAGTTATTTGGGCCCGGGAAGAAGGGAGGGGTGGGGGTAACGTATGTAAGTACTGCTCTGTGTGTGTCTGTGTCCTGTGTGTGTTTGATTAGTGTGAAATTAAATTATTATTTTTCCCCAAGTTGAGTCTGTTTTGCCCTGGACCTTAATCGGTGAAGAACCCTCCTTGTCCTTTTTCTCGACCCAAGAGCTTTTGTCCTCCCCTTCTGTGAGTGGCCACATGGCTGGTTCTTTATTGTCATATTAGGCCCAAACCACGACAGATGGGATAGAAGGAGCAGAGTATGAAAGGAACAAGGCAAGATGCTTGGGGATGGAACTCATGTCCTGGGAGCACGAAGACCAGGATTTTCTCACTTGGGCCAAATAGCTGTCTTCCAACAAAGTGTATGCTGCTTCTGTTTCTGTTATAGATTGCTCATCAAATAACAACTTATTACTTCTGTTAGCCACTTGGCTAGCTCAGGTAGCAGAGGACTGCTTGCTAGATTGAACAGTTCCAGCCTCACCACAGTGATTATCACTGTTGTGCCACATCAGTTTTAAATTAGTTTGAAAAAGGCATACAAAAAAGTTGCATGAAGTGAAACAAGATAGAACTACTTGGAACAGACTGTCATTTAATACACACATGCATGACCTACTTACTGCTTTCATTTTGTCAATCTGTTCAACTCTTTCAAATATTACAGTATCTGAATATGTATTTTTTTTCATGTAGTGCTAACTAGTGCTTCCTAAAGTATCTTGCTGTCCATTACCTCCTGCCACAGAAGAGGGATTTTGCTTCAGAACTGAGGGCTGATACAGAAATTGGAGGCTTCAGGGCACAGACATAAGGGACCATAAATCAGAGGAGGCAGAAGGTCTTAAATACCTCTGACAAGCTCCTGGAACTCTGCTGTGGATAGTTCCATGTGAATGTGCCTGGGGAAAAGAGCTATTCTGGACAGATTCACTGGTCATACTTTACATATGCAGAACTGAACAGATGCTAATCCACGGGGCTCCAGAGTGCATCAGACAAGAATATTAAATACACTGCCAGCATGCAGACCTATCCTATCGGAGTAATTCATGGCAAAGGTGCTTTTGGGAAACACATAATACAGATATCAAAGGTAATGGTGAAATTAAACTAGAAGGAGAGTGGAACAACATTCTCTTTCTCTGAGTTTTACTGCTGCTTGAATCTGAATTGCTATCACTTCCAGACCCAGATCCCTTGGCCTTTTATACAGAGATGCAGAGAATATTTGACGTTAAAAAGAATCCTCTCACACCTTCTAATCCATCAAGTTTTGAGCCACTCTTGAATGCCAATATTACATAGATATTTTCCATTTATAATATTCACTGTATAGACTTTGTGATTTTTTTGTTAAGTGTCACATGAAACAGGCCTTCCTGAGGAACATGCAAAAAAAACCCAGATTGAAGCAATTTAATAATTGTTTGTGTTGTGCAAAATAACTAGCTGCTAATACCACCTACCTGGCTTGAGACTGAATGACAATAGGTGAGGGAGGAGAAATATCTCATAAAAAATAGATTCAGTTGAAATTCTTTCAATCCTCAATTTTTTACTTCGCTTGAAAACTCCTGTTACCCTGTATTTTCACATTTAAAACTGTGGAAAGTATAGTGCAAGGCTGATATGGGCAATGGTCTTTCCCTGAGGTTGTTGCATCAGTGATGTGGCAATGAATGATCTCCTGCTGCCTAGGCTGCACTGCTACAGATCCCAGGGCAGACAGTTGGATTGGCTAACCTGGGGTTTTACCACTGAATTAACTCCCATGCCTGTTTTACTGTACAAAGTGCAGCTTTGCTGATATAGCTCTTTACTGGGAGCACTTTGTCGCTGTGAGTGTACTGGCTTTCTCAGATTGGTAACATGTTTCTAGTCCAGACACTTGCTATTCCCAATACCTAAGCACTGTTTGAAGCTGCATGGAAGTGCAGACACAGAGTGGGCTTGTGCTGAGCTAAGCTGTGTATAAGCACGAAGATATGCACAGAAGAATACTTCCTCAGCAAGCAGAATTGCAATATTCATACAATCCTTTCAGTAGAAGCTGCTCTTGAAGAAGGCAAGGATGAAAGTGATGCTTCACAGCAAAGACAGTAACAATTTACTAAATCTGTAGGGGTAACCCTGGGTGCTGCTGGTTGAGCTCTTACCGGTTCTTTAGCACTGGCATTGGTAAGGTGATGAGAAACCAGTGGTCACTCCAGCTTCCTGCCCTTTCCCACATTGGCAAGGTGACTTGAGCTCCCTTTATCTCTTCTGTGACAGAGAAGGAGAGGGTACCATTGTAGCTGCCAAAAACATGCACTGAGAATTGGATCTGCAATAGAGGAAGAAGAGAAAAAGACTGATAGCCTGTGATAAAAAGGGGGAAGTATTTGCTTCTCCCCTCCCCAGAGCTCCAAGACACCAGACCTTTGGTCCTGGGTCAAACTGTTCAATCAGGCGTACCACTAAGGTCCTCCCACTGCTTGGGCATGACTCATCACTGTCCTAGCACATCATTTTCTCTGTGGATGCACTGACTGATACTCCTGTTGGGCAACTGTTCTCCAGCCACTCATGACAATGTTCATGGCCTCAGACACCACCTGGTCGAAGGCATACTGGTTGCCTTGTTATCTTCTTCAGAAACAAGAAGTAGTAAAGAAAAAGAACACAGGCTTGAACCCAATAAATGCTTTAGCATTAAATACTTCCACTAGAGTTAGGTTATTGTGGAAAAACAATCCTAACCACATTTCTTTTCAGTGTTCTCACCAGCTTGAAGATTCCTGTGAAAGGGCTTGAACCACAGTTTAATTCTTCTAAGGATTCCTATTGTAACCACCCATGTGTTGCACTGATACGGCTCAATCTATACCCAGGCACTATATAGGACACAAAAGCACTTCAAGGGGCAAGCCCCAAATGCCCTTGAAACAAGGAATTGGGCTGTCTCTAGAGGCAGGAAACTTCAATCCATTTACTTGCTCCAAGTCAAAGGCACCATCTGGACTGTAGTACCCACACAACAGGCAAGCAACTTGATCATCAGCCCAGAGTATCTTGAAGCAGGAGTCATTCTACTTTCTTCAGAGCAACCCCTTCTGCTTTGCCAGAGAGCAAGTGAAATCTGCCAATTCCATCACCACTTTGGGCCATCAGCTGCTCTTCATGTTACAGAGAGCACCAGCAGGAAGGGAGCAGACACACGCCTGCACTGCAAAGACCAGCCACAGAAGTTCTTTGCTTCTGAAATGCGGGTTGAAATCCTTTCTGGTGGAGGAGACAATGGGCCCAGATCTCCTGTGACCTTTACACCATAACCAACAGTTACTGCTTCTCCTTGTTTTGTGAACCTAGCTCCAAGCACTTTTTAGTCGGTTGGAACTAGCCAGCAAACGTGACCTGGATTTATAAATAAATATAAAGGCTGGTTACATTTTTGGCACCTGCACTGTATTTCTTCTGCCAACTCTAATTAGAAGGCATCAAAGCTTTCTGGTTTCCACTAGCAGGGCTGGACTCCAGCTCAAACTTGCAGCTTAATTTTCCCAAGTGCTATGAGTGCAGTATTATTAATATTTTTAATTCCACCACCTCGAAGCTCCCCTTATTCTTCAGAGAGATTTGGGCTGAAGGCAAGTTAATGTGATTTTATCCATGCCAGGCTGCCCTCACCTTTTGAGATTCCTGAAGAATGTGAACAGAAGTTTATTATCTTCATCTATTCCTGGAAAACATAATGTCTACAAACTTCAAACTCTATTTACCAGTGAAATTGACAAGTCTGTTAATTCCTACAGAAGTATTGCAGGGTTTATGCAGAGAAGCCCCAGCAGCAGGTATAGTAAACAGCTCAACAACCCAGACTGCCATCTCCCTTTCCTACAAACCAAGGCCACGCCATGCAGTTCAAATGGTCAGTACCCTTCAGAGGAGCAGTTGGTACGGTTAGGAGGGGGAGTTTACCATAATGAGGAGCTGATTTGGGGCTCATGCTTTCACTTACTGGGAATGCACCACACATCTTTCTAGCTTTCAACAAGTAGCTAGCTAGGCAGTATAGCCAACTCTTCCGCTGGCAATTGTTTTGCAGAGTGTGCAGAGGCACAGGAAAGTGGGCTAATTGCACAAACAGTGTCTACAGCACCACAAAAGTGCTAAGATAGAATCAGATACCTGGTAGTCTTCAGTGGCAATACTTGCTGGCAAGCTGGTGCTGTAAGCCTTGGCCATACCGCTCGTCTGCTTGCTGTCTGCTCGCAGGTAGAGGAAGTGTCCTGTGAAAAGTGAATCAGAAAAGACAAAGGGATTATTTGCTTTTTTATATACTCTGTTGAAATAATTGAACATCATTGTGCTGAAGCAGAGTGTAAGTAAGATGGTAAGTGTGGCTTGAGAGCAAATCTATCAGTAAGGATATAAGCACTCTGGTAGATTTCAGCAGCACAAAAGTCAACATCCCAAACCCTTTCCTGAAACATGCGTGCACAAACTTCAGAGGTCACTCAAGTATCTTCCCATACAGGAGGCTCATCCCAATCTAAAATGAAGTCCTGATCAGCCCTAATTCTTACACCATTATCATCAGTGACTCTTGCAGAGACAAACACTGGGCTGGAAGAGCTTACCTGTAGTCTTTGTTCCAAGGGACAGGTTAATAGAACTTCTCAAGAGACATTCATATGGATACCCTTCCTTTTGAAAGGAAATTGTGAGGCAAGACTCATCTTTGCTAACAATTCTGACTTTCAATCTGAACATGTGAGAGTCTGGCCTCCCTCCTTCTTATTTATCAAGCTGAAAGTTCTGGGAATTATCTCACTATTTTATTGTGATGTTCTAAGGCACAGAATGTGTACAATCACTTAGTCTTGGGATATGCTTACATGTCATGCTTTTCCTAACCCACTGGTTGTCTGGCAAGGGACTCCAGAAGATCTGTTTCTACAGGGTGCCTGGTTCTCTTGGACAATTTTTTCTTTGTGATGCAACAGATATTATACTACTGAAGTACTTTGCCACTGTGTAACTCAGAAGAGGAAGAGGTATATTTAGAAAAAAGATAATTAGTTATATAATTTATTAATGTGAAGGAAAATTCTGGTCTCTGATAGTTTTGTGTTAAGATTGTTGCACAACTTGTTCCCTATAAAGTTTTGAATCATGTTCGAAAGTTAATTTTAGCAACTTTTAAAGTTGCTATAGATAATACTGATGCTCAAGTTCACTTGACGATGATGCCAAAAACTAAAACAGTTTAAAAAAACCCTAAACTCAAGACTATTGTATACATACACACATTCAGAGAGAGAGTGAGAGAGAACTATGAGGAACCTACCTCCAGTGGATTGTAAGGTAGACCCTACAAATGAGTAATCTTGAATCACTTCAGTAAAGCCCCGAATAGACCAAGGAGATGCTGCAGTTTCATTCAGTGTCCAGCCACACAGACCCTCTTCAAAAGAGCAATGTGAGCCCTCTGGGAGACTGTCTACAGCAGAAAATAAGAAAAAGCAGGAATACAGGAGAAACCTGATTATGGAAGAACACAAACAGCAGCGAAAGTCCAAACTCACCATGGTTCTCTAAGATACCCAACCTATGATATACAGTTTTTCAGTGTCAAAACATTAATAGGTTTCATTTATTTGTTTCCAGAGTAACCATCAGAAAGCCAACACGTTGCTTCTGGAGATATTTGAGACTTCGTAGTTCTGTCCTGTGCAAAACTGCAGCTCTTAATCTGAAGGAGGGTAAATCACTGCCATATGTTTGTAAAGATCTTGCTGCATAGGAAACCACAGGCATCACAATTCTGTGTCCATTTAAAGGAAGGCAAATCAACAGATTATTTTAGATCTCTGCCACTGTACTTGCAACAAAAATTCCATTATACTTCTTAATACCACATATACTGAGCCAGGGGATTTCTCTGTCATGATGTGCAAGAACTCTGAACTGGGATCTTGGAGGGACAGATTTATGACTGTGTTGGTGGCTGGCACTAGAGAGATTATTAACACCTTCCACTGAAGGGAGGTTCAGACCTGGAGTCCAGTAGGAATTTCTCACCCAGCTGCAGACACGTAAATAAGGTTTTGCCTTTCTCTGAAGGAGCAGCACCTATGAAAGGCCAGTCATTGTGCCGCTCACTGCAATATTTCAAAAAAACTACCAAACTAAACCAAGAAAAACATATCCATTTTATCCTCTATAGGGTGAATTTTCAAAGAGAATCTTGGTATTTAATTAGTGTAAATAGGCTAAATTAATTCAGGAGGTAAAATACTGAATTAATCTAGAAATGGAATAAAGTTAACTTATTTTTCATTCTAAATTATTCCTTATAATGAGATGAAGGCTCCAACAAAATGCCATGCCACATACTCACCACACCTCACTCCTTCCTGCTCTTTAGCAGGGCAATCACTGGTGAATTCACAGATTTGTAGGTGGCTGACACATCCTCCATGAAGGCAGGGGAATGTGGAGCCTTTGTCATATACGGAAATATCTTGGTTTTCTTTACCTAAAGGAAGAAGAGAAAGAAGCCCAGTAATGAGTCAAAATAACGTTTGACCCTTTGTGTGTATCAGCATTCATGTGTAGGACCTCAGAAACTGTCCTTTGGGTGAGAAATGATACTCACCTCTGCTTCTTACCATGTAGGTTTTTACCCTGCATGAGATTTCTGCAGATCATGGAGACCAAATTCATTGCTCCTTTCCCACTGTCTTCTGCTGTGTTTGTGCTTCCTTTAGATAATAACTTTGTTGTTCTGTTTGTTTGTTTTTTTAAAATGAAGAACTTTGCTGTTTCCCACTGTGCTTCTCAGTCCTGCAGATGTGGCTGAGCACCTGCCCAGCAGCTGTGGCACATTGCATGACACTGCTGCTGGAGGCAGAGACACCCACTGAGCTCTGCTCCTGACAGACTTGTTGCTATGCCCTCTTGAGATTCAGGCTCGACTAAGGTTCTTGCTGCTGCCACATTTCTGTGCCAGCTCTGCAGCATCCAGTCCCTGAAGATAGCTGCTTCTCCAGCAAGTCAGCTCACTGGGCAAGAACTTCACTCATGCATCCCAGTTAGTCTAGTCAGCTCTACTCCGGGATCCTTGGACTGACAGCACAGGAACCAGGAACCAGGCTGAACACAGTGTTTCTGGTATTTCCCAAAAGCATGACTCTTAATGCACCCAGCCTGTCTGGTGGATGTGTGTGTGCATGTGTTTGTTATGGACCTACACGTTTGTCTTGGTCTCTTGTGGACCTGCTCCTCTTTAGCAGAGCTCTGCACAGAAATTCCCCTGAGATTGTTACTGCAAAAAATTTAAAAAACAAAAGCTAGGGAACTTCTTCCAGAAGGAAGAGAAAAGGGCACCTCGGCAGCAATCCAGGTACACAGTCTGAAACAGTGGGTTGACCTTGGCTGGATGCCAGGTGCACACCAAAGCCACTCTGTCACTCCCCTCCTCAACTGGACAGGAGAGAGGAAAAAAAATAATTAATGAAAGGCTCACGGGTCAAGATAAGGACAGGGAGATCACTCACCAATTACCATCATGGGTAAAACAGACTCGACTGGGGAAATTAGTTTAATTTATTGCCAATCAAATCAGAGCAGGGTAATGAGAAATAAAAACCAAATCTTAAAGCGCTTTTCCCCCACCCCTCCCTTCTTCCTGGGCTCAAATTACTTTGCTCCTGATTTCTTGACCTCTTCTCCCCCAGCAGAATGGAGAATGGGGGTTATGGTCAGTTCATCACACATTGTCTCTCATTCTCCTTTCTCCTCAGGGGAAGGACCCCTCACACTATCCTCATGCTCCAGTGTGGGGTCCCCCCCATGGGAGACGCACGAGTCCTTTCCATGGGCTGCAGTTGTTTATGAACTGCTCCAGCATGGGTCTCCGTGGTGTCATAGGTGCTGCCAGCAAACTTGCTTCAGCATGGGCTCCTGTCTCCACAGGTTCACAGGTCCTACTTAGGAGCCTGCTTCAGCACAGGCTTCCAATAGGGTCACAGCCTCCTTCCGGCATCTGCCTGCTCCAGCGTGGGGTCCTCCACAGGCTGCAGGTTGATATTTTGCTCCACCATCGACCTTCATGTGGCACAGGGGAACAGCCTGACTCACCACAGGCTTCAGGGGAACCTCTGCTCCAGCACCAAGAACACCTCCACCCCATCCTTCTTCTCTGACTTTGGTGTCTGCAGAGTTGTTGGTCTCACATGTTCTCACTCCTCCCTCCAGCTGCAATTGCTCTGTTTTTTCTTTTCCCTTTCTTAAGTATGTTATCCCAGAGGGGCTATTACCATCACTGATGGGCTCAGCTCTGGCCAGCAGCAGGTCTGACATGGTTAGCCAGCTGGCACTGGCTCTGCCAGACGTGGTGGAAGGTTTTAGCAGCTTGTCACAGAAGCCACCCCTGTAGCGCCCCCCACTATCAAAACCTCGCCACTTGAAACCCAATACAAATAGTATTTCTTCATGGCATTGTGTTGTGCTAGGTACGTGCATCAGCTTATTTAAGCACTGAGTGTTTAGCATGATGCTTCAGGCTTTATGTATCCCCTCAAAACTCCATGACTCTCAAAAAACCATGACATTAAAATATAACATTTGTTCAATTAAAGATTAATGATGGAAATAAATAAAAATCTCTAATGTGATCAAAACCAGTCTCATGATATATTATGAAACAGCTCAGTGAAACCAGTATTCTCTTTATACATTTGAAGCTTTTTATATTACATGTCAAACTATTTCTACAGTGTCTGCAAAATGGAGGCAACAGCACAGCATCAATGCATGAAAACAAGGAAGGGAAGATTATGTCTCCAACCTGCAGGCTGCTTGTGACAACAGACTCATGTATTTCCAAGAAGCCTAAATAACATTAGCAAGGTTATGCACAGCTACTGAGGATCATTTGCATGACATTCCCAGCAGGACTCTAAGTGCCAGGCAAAACTGAGGATTTTTGAGCTGAGCACTCACTACTTCGAAGAAAATAATTGCATTTCGATTATTTTAATTTCAGACAGAAGTTCTCAGCCTGGCAGTAGTGAGCAGATCAATGTTTCTTTTCTTTATAGATTTGGATGATAGAGCCCCAGTATGGAAAAGGCTTTGGTGTCACAGATTAGTTTATTCTTGATTATTTTAAAAAGAAAAATATTAAATGCAAAAATAATCTAGGAAAATACTTTTTTCCATCCCTGTTTCTGGTTGCAGCATAAACCCTGTTGTTTTCTCAAAGATCAAGCCAAAGCAAAGCTGAAAAGCAGAGAGGATCACTTAAATCTGTTCTATAATTCTGAGCTTCAACTCTGCCTTTGGAGCTCGTACATGTGTGCACACACAAAACATATGCAAATGTGTCCCTTGTCAGGTAAGCACTGCCAGAAACCCAAGAGGAGAATCAGCTTTCATTTAAATCCCATCTGACCAACTCCCAGATTCCACTCATAAATTTCGAAAGGGTGCTGCTCTCTTTTCTGACTGCATTTGTATATTCCAAACCTGACTGTATTGCAACATACCGTGAAAACAGTTGCTCAGTTGCAAGGAGCCCACTGCCAGTACACCAACCTCTTGTGCTCCACAACTTGAATAGAGCAAGGTGATTTTAAAAGGTCTTTCTATTCGGCCAATCTGGGCCATCAGGTATTTCCATTTCATCCTAGAAGACAACAAGGAGCTATCAGACAAACACACAGCATGCTGGGATCCATGGAGTCTCTAGCATAAAGCTTCTGCACTTTACCAAATAGAAGTAACAGCATCCACACAGGGAGTAGATCAATGAATATAAACTCCAACATAAACAAGTGTTAATATAAAACAAGTGATGTTCAGCCTAACAAGCTCACATTCGTTTATCTTTGCCACAGATTCTATTGCTAAGGATGAAAAGGTTCAACCATTCCAAGTAATTCTTAAGTTACAGTGTGGCTTAAATTATTGCCAGTTTTGGACACCCCCACCCCCCCATATGTGCCTTCCACATATATGGTTGTGTTCTGTTTGCTCTTGCAAGTGCACATCAACCAAGCAGCTGCACAAGTCACGGAATCTCCTCAAGCCAACGCTGACATTGTATGTTCTGGAAGTGAATGTCTGGCCCTGAATGTTCCTTGGCTCTGTCAATGTGAGAACATTTTTCTGTGTGTTCTCCATCTAATCTTAACAAGCTAAAGTGTACCCACAAAGCAAGGGGAAGAAAAGAAGTGGTGATAAATAAAATGCAGATTGCTCTGGCAGTTTACATTTCACCATAGAACAAATGCCATATCCTCTAAACAGCAACGGTTTCCCAGTTGTACAGCTCTTGTGGCAGTTCAGAGAAAGAGAGATGGTCCTATGGACTCTAATTTTGAAGGAGGTTATTAGGCATCGAAAGCTAGAGAGATACCAAATAGGAATTTTCAAAGTATCTCACTCAAATCAGTTTGCTGGAAGTCAAGATATCCAGGTGTCATTAAAATAAAGTAGCAGTATTCTTAAAAATCTTTTAACTTCATTTTTATTTTTAAAAACTGTCCTTCTACATCATGCTGATGAGACAATAAAATACAGTTAAAACTATATCTTACTATTGTGTAAAGGGGTTGTAGCATTGATAGTGACCAAGAAATTTTTGTTCTAAGCTCTCTTCAGAAAAAGTATGACACAGATTAAATTTACCCAAACCCTACATGCTGCTGATGTTGCTGAGGACACACTGGACAGGTGATTCTAATACAGTGCCAGTGGGATGATAAGGAGGCCAGTCCACAGTGTTAAGATGTATTGCTCAGGCTCTGCTCCTAGTATTGCTTTTTCTTTTGAGAAATGCCTAAGGCTGCCATGAAGTGATCATCTAGCCCTCATCCTGCACCAGAAACACATTTAAAGGCAACACCTAGACAAGCAACACATTTCTGCCAGACACAATATGAAAATCACAGGCCACCTAATTTACAACTTGCAATAAATCCAAAACCACTTTATTTAACCACCCTCTCCAGTTTTACTTGCCACTGATAAGCTACCTATCTCATTCTTCCCTCTTCAGACCAATCACATACTTTTTTCTGGTGAGAGTTTCTTACCATCCCTTCTATGGCATCCCCCCATCTTCCACTTTCACCATTGTACATACACACAAATACCCACAAATACCCTAAACTCATCCGAAGTTGAGTTCCTCTTGTCAAGTTGGCCCTATTTCTCCAGTCCCATGAGATCATATTCAACAGTTCAACATCATTTAATTCACCTTCAGAAATGTCCAACCCTGAACCACAATCACACCATGACTCCTACCTAACAAATGAGAACAAATGCTTTACTTTCATTTTTTATTACAGGAATGTCCAGCACTTAAAAATGTATCTTACAAATATACCGATAAATATATTCTCCCCTGCGACACTGTGGCACAACATCCAAGACCATTCACTGCTGAGTCAGGACTGAATCACTTCTGCTACATGACACAGCTTAGTGCATCACTCCATTGCATCCTGTTGGCCACAAAAGTCAGTGGGCCTAGACCCTCCAAGCACTGAACCATAGTCACAGTACCTCCACCAAGTTACAACCCACATGGCAGCTTAGACGTTGCAGTATCACTGATGTTACCACACCCCTGAGGAACCTGTAGCACACAGCCTCTGATTGACCACCAGTGTAACATTTAGGGGAAGCAACTGAAAAGATTGCTGCCCCACAGTTGAAAACAATGACCAGTTCAGCTGCTGCACCTCAATCCTACATGCTACATCAGTTAGAGACTATGGAACTTGCTGTTTATAGCCTGGTATATAAAAATAAATAAAAACCACTGGGGATTTAAGGCAATAAACTAACCTCTGAAATGCCACAACTGAGAAAGGCACACTGTCCGTTCTGCCATCTCTGCTGGGAGAACTGTGGTATCTGGTAGAAGAGCAAGGCCACCATCTTAAACCACTACTTGTGTGAACTGGCAGCTCTTCCGAGTCAGAGCCCTAAGGACCCATGAAACATTCCAGTACTGCAGCAAAATATCTCCACTACTGAGGTTGTTCTCAATTTAGAACACCACAGCAGAAGCTGAAAAGCATCCAGAGACCATGAAAATGACAAGCAGTTTTGCAGAACTAAGAATACTGCCGTGTATGAAGCCTCATCATCATCATCAAGGTATTCCCAAAGAAAGCCTCACCTCCAAATCCAACTGCAGCAGGATTTCTAATGCTATAAATAATTACACAATCTTTGCTTGGTCTCACTATCCAAACAGGGGCTAGACAGAGCCAATTTAATCTTCTTAACGGAATCAGGAATGAAGCCCATTGTTTATCTAGCAGAAGATGGATCATTGCAGCAGGCTTCCAGATAAGCCAAGCTTAGCAATACCTTTTCTATCAATTTTATGTCAAACCAGATCTCAAGAAACAAGGTAATATTACTCTTCTTCTAAATACAGATGTTAAAATCATCAGAAGATATGGAAGGCCTATCAGAGTCTGACATAATTCTGAGACATCTGCATAGATATAAAGTTTAGAGTTGCAAGCAACATGATCCCTAAGGCAAGAGAATTCAAGATTCACCCTGCAAACCTATAACTTAAACTTTTGATTTTCATTAGCCTGCCTCTCGCTCTCCTGTGCCGAGCAAAAGCTTTCCTCCCCCTCCTTACCAATCCTTTCTGTGCCATGCCTTTCCATATCCAACAAAGGTAACTGATCATTAATTCTAAAAAATACTTTTAACATTAAGAATGACAGTTTCTTCATTAAGAATGAAAAATTCAGGAAAGCTGAAATCCGTCTGAATTACAGGGTCTCACTGCATGGTTATTACACAAAGGTATGTATGCTAAATGCTTCTAGACCTGATCAGTGAACATAAAAATTAGAAGCTTTACATTACTTTTCTACATACAGGAAGTTGTTGCCTGCAAGTCTCCACAAATATCTAGTTTTAGCCATTGGATTTAAAAGGAAATAAATGAGACAGCAGAATACAAACCTACCCCTCTTGCCTTCATCAATCAGTCAGAGGGTCCTTGTTTTGACCCAGTCTATTTTTGGGTGCAATTTCACCAGAAGCATGAAGGTTAGTAAATGATAATCCCAGACTAATGTTCAAAAGCATGGTGTTATACAACACCCGGGCAGTCTCTCCTTTTCTAGCTGCATTATTTAATGGACGTGGCTGTGCTCATTGTTGTCAGCATGTATTAGGCATTTTCAGAGGACGCTTGCCAGACTACTCCCTTTCCAAGGCTTATGTAGTGGGACATCTCATTTATGAAACCCAAATGACTGCACCTGTTTCTAGATGTTCAGATTAACTATATGGCAATGTCTCCACAGATGACAGTAACACTTAAATAATTTTTGCAGATTAAAACAACCACATTAAAAGAAGTGTCAAAGATGGTAAGTTTCTACAAGTGTCTCAGAAGCTGGCAGGGCATTTTAGTACCACTAGGCCCCCCCAGTAAAAGGGGGAAAGACACAAAAACTAAAAAGCAATAACTGTTTTCCGAGGTTGGCTAACTGAAAACCTATTTGTGCACATGGCTGTGAACTTTTTGCTTTTTGACCTACCAAGAAAATCATGGCCAGTGCCTTGTATTGCATAAAGAAAACAGAACAAAATCAACTTGACTTATTGACAACAGAAAAGGAAAAAGATTATCCCTGCCCCAAGTGATGCTTTTTTATTCTCACTGAAGTGTGAGTACTTAAGAGTTGAAAGAAACTAGCTGCTACTGAAACAGTTTTGGCTGACAACAGTGAAATAATAGCAGTCAACAACACGAGCACGTGAAGCTATTCAAAACAAAGGCACACAGGCCTCAGAAAAATTTTCAGCTGTGACTATTTCTGGGTCTGTGGAATAAAGAGGGATAAGCAAATAGTAAAAAAGACGTTAGATATGACCTGAACAACCACTGTAACTGGTACCCTAAGAAAGTGCAGACAGCTTTCTGAGAGAAGTGCCAGATGAAGAAGGCTTGGAGTGGCAAGCAAAGCTACAGGCTCTTGATGTTTGAACTCTACTGGTATAATGAGAAATATAATTTAATGTATTTTTGGTAAATACATAGAATTTCTAACACCCCACTCCCTCAGTGATTCTCCCTCTAATGGTAGAAACTCAGAATATCCATGCCCTGTAGGTGTGGTAACAACACATCCTGCTACTCTGCCCTACTTGTTTAGACATTGTGTCTGAAGGTTTGTCTGATACTTTTCCTTCACGTGTAAAGTGTATATGTGTAAAAACATGAGTATGTGTGTAAAAACATGAGTGTCAGCTCTGATGCTACCAAGTGAATGATAAATCTTAGTGAAGTGGACAGGACAGTAACCTTCTCTCATACATTACATGTATCTAAGCTTTTGGGAACTGTGTAGTTAATGGAGGAACACCATCAGGAGAAGATTTCTAGGTCCAGAAAGAGACCGGTTCACTGAAATGGTCTGGTGCAGCTGGAATTTATGATGAAGTATAGCTTGATCCTCTTATTCGGAGGGGCTAAAGGAGGATTTTCTGGAGCACCAAATTAAACCTGTCCTCTAAGTTTCTACTCTGATCTCAATCTGACCACTTGCCTAGTAAGAAACAGCTCAATCACTGTGTGAGAGATAAATTTTGTCTTGCCTGCACATTTAGACTTCTGCAATCGTGCAGAGATTCTGTAAAGAGTTCCCCCATAACTGGGGAGAAAAGGAAGGGTATTTGACCTAATGGGGTCACCAACTGTTTTGCCTTTTTTTATCCCTCCTTTCTATCTTGATTTAAAATAGGAGGCAGTTACCTTCCATCTTTAAATACTTAATACTGAACGCTTTGAGGGTACCAGTGGCACTTTCACTTATTAAGTAATACCAGTGTCTACACCAAGTTCCAGTAAATCTAACTCTATTCTAATAAATGTAAATAACATCACTTTTAGAGAGATGATAATCTTGATGATATGTAGAATTGTTTTGCTCAAACAAGCCGTTAAACAACATCTATGATCCGTTCCAGAGATGCTGCAGTGGTTGTGATCAAAGCCTGGTCTGGCCAGCTAAGTATCTCAAAAGACTACTTTATGAGATATATAGGGAAATAGAGCTGTGTCTGCCATTGCAGAGACCCATCAAGTACTCAAAGCAGCAAGGCCAGTTGTAGCTAAAAACAACATTAGAAACTGATCCCAGAAAATGCAATAGATTCCTTGTGAAATTGGCAAGAAGAAGGGGAAAGAGTAGCCAGGAAGGAAGTGAGCAATAACAAAAAGCAGGAGAAAGAGAGAGAGAGAGAGAGAGAGAGAGAGAGAGAGAGAGGGATCTCAAATAAAATAAATATGTTTTTTAGTCAAACTCTGCTGTCTTTGGCTGACCAGAAGTCTTGGCTACAGATCTCCATGGTAGCCTGAGGAGTGCCAAAGAATTAAAAGAAAACAAGTATTGGGATCTATTGCCTAAATTCTCCACAGGAGTCAGTCAGGTGATGGAAATGAAAAGCTCTGTTGAGTGTCTGACCCAGGTTCTTAAAAAGCAGTTTGTAGCAAAGGAAAAACAAGCACATGGAAAATGGCAAAATCAGATGACACGTGGACTTTTCTCCTTTTCCTGTTGTGATTCATCCCCTTTGCCCATTTCTCCTCCTTACTACAGTTTTCTACATGCCAGACTACATGCCAACGTAAAACACTAGGAAGATCAAAGAGAAGAGAATAAAGGACAAGATCTAGGGTTGCTGCACTTTCCTTTTTTGTCTTCACATCTTCTAGCCTTTGTTTTTCCCCACCATGAACTCTACAAAGAGGATGATCCTGAACTTAGCAGACAGGAGGAAATTACAAAATTGTGTAAAGTTAACCCTACCTCAAAATGAGAAATGTGACCCTGAAACAATGATAGGACCCTTGAATGCTTAGAGATAGCAGTCACATTGTCAAGGGCAAGTATTTTTTGGACTGAGTGCATTGTATATCTATAGTCCTAGCATAGTGAGTCAGTGAACCAACCCTTCCAAATGTGAGGGAAGAAGAGTGAATCCTAACGAAGTGTGATCTTTGCAGAGGGGACATGTAAAACCTGGGTCTGTTACTGAAGTCCTGTCACTTCAGTACTGACAGTTCTAGCTTCATTTTCTGCTGTAACAGCAACAATGACCTCAGAAAGGGAGAAGACACTGATAAGCTGTGGCCTAGAGGGACTCCACCCAACCCTGCAATTTGAAGTTTAAACAGCTGCAAATTGATTCTTACCTGGCATCCTCCTCATGGCCAACCCTCAGAGAAATTATAATGTTTCTGTTTGTCTCCACATATCTGATTTCAACTGTGAACCTCTGGAGAAGTGGAACAGCATCCTGTGAATATATGGCCAGTTCCAGCAAGCAAGAGTCCAAGCTTCCAGGCAGGATGGGGCTATGCAGGCTGAATTCACATCTATCTGAGAGCCTATTGGTGTTCAGGAGGAAAATGTTCCCTGTGAGATTTAAAAAAAAAAAAAAAAGAAAAGAAAAAAACAAAAGAGATGCACATTGTGGACAACATGGATGGAAGAGAGATAATAAGAGGAAAACGGATAAGGAGTTTGAAAAAAGGAATCATGAGGACAGGACTATGCACAAAATGCAAAAATAACTGGAAGTAGTTAAAGAAGAATAAAGTAAGAATGAGGGGAATAAAGAAATAAGTGATGGAAGGAATGAGAAGAAACCAAATGAAGTAGAGCAAAGACAACAAAACAAAAGCCAAAGACTTCACAAGTCAGACAGCAGACATGTGGAGCCAACCCTGGCTTGCAAAGAATGGAGTTTCCATAGAAAAATCCAGCCTCAGTAAGCAAGAGTAGCTTATCCTTAAACAGGGAGATACAGAAAGTGTATAAAGGGGCTGACTATATACAGGGTACATACATGCACACCTTGGGCAGTACACATACATTATATGGCTCTTTGTGGTTCTTAGGCGCTTAGGAGTTGTGCACCAGAACCAGCATATGGCTGTATTGTTAGTGGTTTGTGTCTGGGGCCTTGGCCTGCTGCCTCCTGTTGCTGCCACCCACAGCTGCTACCAGTGCTGGGAGAAAGGAGAAGTCCATTTGAGAGGAACTGTAACTGCCTACCTTCAGTGTCTCCACGGGAGGAGCTGTTTTCCAGAAGCAGCCGCTGCCTCTCCTGAGACACCAGGACATCTACTGAAGATAACATCCAGTCCGGTTTTCCAAAATTGTCTGTAGACGTCACCCATGAGCAGCTTGAGCCGATGACACAAGAGGTTTCTGTTATGAGAAACCAAAAGTTTAATTGAAGTTTAATTTTCCCAGTTCAAGGGGCAGGAGTGATGCGCACACACGAATGAGCAGTTCTACAGTGTATGAGAGCTCTCTCTGCCAAGAAATGGAAGGGCTGAAGGGAAAAAGGAAAGCTTGTCTTGTGCAATAAAAACAGTTTCTCCAGTGGTGGGTATAGGAACATGGCAGAAAGAAAAACAACCCTGCAAATTCTTGGCAGGTGTAAATCAGCATCCTCCCACTGGTATCACCAGTGAATTTACAGTGGAAGGTCTTGCCCACAAAATCTGGAGTAATGCCTGGTGCAGTAAGGACATTGAAACTGTATGGATTTAACATTTTGGCAGAGGAACAAATGGAACTGTAAAGTCAACCTCTCCTCAGGACGAATTTGACAGGGTCCTAAGCACAATAGCTGAGCAATGCAAGATTGACTTTCTTTTTCTTTTTTTAAACAGTTTTGCTTTCCTTCATCAGGATGGACAAGAACACCCTAATAAGAAACACCAGAGTCCATTTGCAGCATAGAGAACACTAGACCATCCTGGCCAGAATTTTTCATAATCAGTATATTATAAACCAGACAAGAAGTAATTCTCTGCTCCCTCATGAATCTAATATAAACTCCCTGGAGGGATGAAAGCTGCACAAAGCTCTCCCACACAGAGTGGGGCTGAATAGATATAGTAAGTTGATATTAACTTGCATGATATTTATTTTCAGTAGTAGTAATAATTCTATTACAGTCATAACTGGAGGGCCCTCAGGCCAAATGAAAAATAGTAAGAGACCAAACATCAGTATTTGGGATCCTGACAGTCAGAGGGTATTCAGACCTTGCAAAATTAATGGCATAATGTTATCCCTTTGGTAGCCTTATTACTGGGGAGGAGAAAAGCCAGATGCGAAGAACAGGATTAAGGTCAGGGATATAACCAGGACTGGTGGTTGTACAGGCAACACAGGTGGGGAAGAAAAAAACCACACAATAGCCTCCAGAAGGTTTGCTATACTTCAACTAAACTTTCAGAAAAAGGAGAAACAGAAGCATCTTTTGAGTGCAACAGCTGAAGCAGACAAGTTTTCCTAATTTTTAAATTTAACTGTAACTAGATTTTTATAAAACAACACCCGGCGTGCAGGGCTAAGAGAAATACAGGTGTTACAGACTTGCACATCCCTGTGGCTTGGGACTGGCTGCTGACTCTCACCTGAACACACATCTTCCCCAGCCCTGCCTGGCCTGCTTGCTGCTGGAGACTACTGCCTCTCTCAACCTACCAGCTGGGCCAACTACCTGAAGAGCTTCTCAGCCCACCTCATCAAATCCAGACTAGCTTAGCAAAGGTCTACTGCACTGCCCAGCATTTTAAATGGAAGCCACAAGCAGGTGAACTGTCAATTTGTGTGTGTGTAATGGCACATTCCAGCAGGGAACAGTAAGAAGGACACCAGCCACTCTCCTGGGGGATCTAGGGAAAGGTGTCCATGCAGAGCTTCAGGCTATGGTTTAATGATCCACTAAAGCAGCTCCAGGCATCTGAATAGCTCAGAACTTTGATGGCTGTGTGAGACAAAACAGAGTCCTGATCAAGACCTGCTGTGCTGCTGCAAATTTATTCCAGTTTGACAGGTTATTGTCAGTAGTAATGTTTTTATCAGGTAAAAATCTAGCTGGTCATAAAACCCAGAAAGCCTTTTCTCTCCCAACAGCATGACAGTGCAAGAGAGCAAAGTGAAAGCTCAGGAAAGCAAAAATTCTTTTTCTCTCTAAATAGAGGATTACTTGAAACTAATATTTGCAACAAAATTATTTCATTAAATCTTACAAATACCCCTGCTGGCAGTAGCAAGGGCTATGCCAATGCAGGATGAATCCTTAGAATGTGCCTCGCATAATCAAGCAGTTTGCAGATCAGATGAGTGAACACAATGTTCTCCTTCAAAATCACCTAGTTCCCAGACTCTCTGGGCTATTTAAAGCATATCTGCCACAAGCTGAGGCCTGAGGGAATCTGAATGCCTGGAAGAACTGTCTGAAATAGATCAGAGAAGTTGTAGATATCTGGTAAAAAGGGCTTCTAAGCTTTCTGACACTGGATCATGGGCATTGCATTGTGATGGAAGGATCAATCAACAAGAAGGTGTGGTTTAGCATAAATTGCAGAGCAAAAGAACTGGGTACATTCATGGTCACAGGTAAGAGAACACTGAAAGCTGAAACCTCTGACACTGCCATGTACCACCTTAGAGATGCTTCATATCCAGCTTTGTTCAGCATCTATGAACCTTTCCCATCTGACTTCCCCAGAAAGGCAAAATGTGACAGAAATTAAAAGAAAAAAGATTTTAAAACACAAACAACAAAAAACAAATATATATATATATCTATCTATATATATATATCTGTATTACTACAATCAGCAAAGACCACATTTTAAGGTGCTTCAAAGTGCTCTGAAGAAGCTTAGATTGAAGAAAGTTCATGGACAGTCACAGGGCATGTGAGAAAGGTTCACAGTGAAGAATTAGATACCATCTGAATGATTTTGCTGTAATGAAGGCTACTCTGTCAAGTCTAGGTCACCTTGCCACCTCCTGTGAGGAATGTACATGACTTTTCTAGCAGGCACAGGCCTTTCTTTATTGTTTAGCATCTTCACTAATGACCTGGATTGAAGGGGTAGAGTGCATCCTCAGCAACTTCACAGAAGCATAAAACATCAGAGCAGACTGGATGGATTGGAGATTGGGCTGATAGGAACCGCTTGATGTTCAACAGAAGGAAATACCAAGTCGTGCACCTTCAGAGGAATAACCCCTGGTACCAGCACATGCTGGGGGCTGACTAGCTGCAAAGCAGCTCAGAAGAGAACAATTTTGGGGTTCTGGCAGACAGCAAGCTCTCCATGAGCTTGCAATGCACTCTTGTGGCAAAGAAGACCAACAGCCTTCTGGGCTGCATTAGTAAAATCATCGCCAGCAGATCAGAGATGGTCCTTCCCCCTCAGCACGGTGAGACCACACCTGGAGCACTGTGCCCATCTCTGGGCTAGCCCACATAAGAAATATATGGATTTACTGGAACCAGTCCAGCATATGTCCACAAAAATGACTGAGGGACTGGAACATCTTTTGTAAGATGAGAGCTGGGAATTTTCAGACTGATGAAGAGAAGGCTCAAGGGGATTTTATTAATGCGCACAAACATTTGATGGAAGGGAATGAAGAGAAAGCCAGACACTTCCCAGTAGTGTCCACTGACAGAACAGGAGGCAATAGGCACAAATTAAAAAGCCAGAAAATTCAATCTGAACACAAGAAAACACTTTTTTTTACTGTAAGAGTGGTCAAACATTGAAACTGCTTGTCCAGAGGAGCTGTTCAGCCTCCATTTGTGGAGATGTTAAAAAAACATCTGGTCTTGGGCAACTGGCTCCAGCTGACTCTACTTGAGCTGGGGTGGTTAGAGGACTAGATGATTACAAGAGGTCTCTTCCAACCTCAACCATTCTGTGATTATTTCAGGAAATTAAAAGGTGTCACTTCAATTTCCAACTTTCCACACCACTGATAGCAACTGGTTACATTCTCTTGGGCCTTTATAAAGTATTGTTTGCTACATCTACCCTTGCACCACAGTAAGACCAAACTTCCTACCTACAATCCTACCTGCCCATCTCAAAAGCATTTTGTCCAGCTCACTGGGCCTTTACTATGCATAGAAAAAGAAACTTCCAGTTGAAAAAAAACTTTATTTGGTATCAAGAAAGGTGCTCTGTAGTTGCTGGAAAACAGCTTCACTAATTAACTTTTATTTCAAGAGCTCCCAGACCCAAATCTAGAGAATTTTACTGCTTTTTCATTTATTTATTTATTTCCTGTTTGTTTGCTTGTTTTTAGTTTTGGAGTTCTTATAAGGAAGTAAGGGATTCCCTTAAGCTTACACTGGCCTTTCTGAGTCATTGCTCCTTTTCCAGTAAGAAAGACAGTGGCACAGCTTTCTAGTAAAGGGTCCTTGTGACTGCCAGCATCTATCTTGCACCTAGATTCTGCTGTAGAAGTAAGGAGGATGTAAGAAAAAGAACTTGTAGTACCTGGTTCAGAAAGCTGATGTAACGACACCATCCTATTTTTTATTAGGGAGACTTTTTGAGGTGGATTTGGAGAAGAAGAGTTTTCTTCATGTGATCCAGAACAGGAGACAACAACTACAATAAAACAAAAAGAACAGAGGAAAAGTTTGGTATTTCTATGCATAACTATGCTCTCCTATTGTTAAATATGAATATATATTCAACAGAGCCCTGTTGTATTACACCCACTCTTGTTTCAGTGTCCAGGTCCCAGAAATGTAATTGCAACAAAGTACTTTACTTACTAATATGTTCTTTATTATTGTTTATCCACTCCCATTTTTACCAATACACAACCCTAACAAGACACTGCATATTCCAGTAGTGCCCATGTTGCAGTACCAGTACACTTAGCTGCCTGTGAACAGCTACACCTCCAAAGCATTCCTGATGGATGGGACTTTGAGCAACCTGATCTCATGAATGATGTCCCTGCCCACGACTGGGGGATTCGAATATATCATCTTTAAGAGTTCCTTCCAACCTAAACCACTCTATGATTTTATGACTAGAAGAGTTCAGCTGTAAAACATATGTTAGCTGTACAATACGTGACATGGATTTGTCAGTACTCTCTCAGAAGGACTTTTTAAGTGCTGTCATCTTCACCACACAAGAATAAAACCCCATCTGAAAGTAACACTAATGAGAACTTCGCATCACTGCACACCTTCAGAGAACAGATTTCTTTCTTACTGCCAGGCATGAAGCTTGGATTTTCAAAGGAACAAGGTAACTGTTGTATCTGATATCTGCTAATTCATACTTTCTCCATTACCCTTATTGTTAATCTGCCTGCACTTCTCTATGTCAGGGGACCCTTTATCATGTGTCTATAAAGACCTTCACTGGTAACTATGAGATTTGATCCTAGTTATGACACCAAAACATACACATTTGTGTATTTTTATTCACAACAAATCTTAGAGTCCTGATGTAAAGTTTGCTTATGCTAGGAAAAAGACCGAAATCTCAGGAGATACAAAAGGCTGTAGAAATTATTTTCTGCTTCACTAATGTGAATATTAAATCCAGCATGCTAAGATCACATAGTTTTAATTGGAGGTGTTCTTCTGGATCCCATTTTTGTTATGAAAAGTAATACAAATTTGCCAAAATTATTATTCCTTGTAGTAATTCTGACAATTAAGTATTTCATACCTTCTGACTTCTCTTTGGAACAACTACCAACAATGGCTTTTTTCTTTTTTTTTTTAACCTGTGTATGTGAAAATACACAAGTCTCAAACGAAGCATGCAGTAATATTTATTTAAGATTGTCTTTTCCTTTCTAGGAATCATAAACAAGTAGACCGAAACAAACATTAATTTTCAAAAGTTGTTCAAAGACAGAGTGATGCAGGAAGAGTTGCTTTGAAACCTCAGTCGTGTGAATTCAGCAATATTAGAAAAGTGAAATCTTGTCAGCTGAGACAGGAACCCTATTCACGACTTGCAGTTGAGACAAAGATGTATGCACGCACCATTGATAACAGCTAAGGCATTCTCAACAGAACTAATTTGAACAGTAATATTATGAAAACATACCAAAGTATCTAGAAAAAGAAAAAAAACCAACACTGCAAACCTGGAACATAAGTTCAACTTTTTCAATCTTGCCATTGCTTTTATTTTTTCAGCAGTACCTGGTCTGATTTTAAACTGCTAAAACAATTTTCATTTTAATATATCAGACAAATGTGCATCATACAACAAGTAAAATGCAGTAAAATGTTTCATAGCATGAGAATGCTGTGTCCTTTTGTCTTCTGTTAGAGTACTACAGACAGTCATCAGTCTTCATGGAGTTCCAAGGAAAGGATAAATTCAGAATAGAACAGCATCATGCTGCAGCAGACACATGCTGTACTGATGACAGACCTGTGGTTTCCAGAGAGCAATTGTCAAACACTACTTTTTTTGCTGCCTCTGTGTTCAAATATGTAGGAATATTCATGTTTGAAAAGCTGATTCCACACTGTAAGGCACTGACACTGGTCTGCTAAGTAAGGTGTCTTCAGTAATGGGATGAAATCCTCAAAAATACTGTGAGTTCTTGTCTGGCCAGCCTTAGGAAAGGTTTGCCTTTCTTGGCTTGTCTTAAGAAAAATTATGGGGGAATCTTCTCATAAAACTGTCAAAAATATTCATGCGGAAAATCAGCCTCATAGTGCAAACAAAACTGTTTCACCCTATTAAAATAAATTCTATTGTGGAAAGAAAATTAGACCTTTTGACAACTTGACTCTGCTTCTCCTAACTTACGTTCCTCCCCTGTTGGGATGCTGTTCAGTTCTATACCTCCTGATCTTTGTTCAGCACTGCTGTAGCTGTATTTACTTCCCTCAAGGCTTTCTATAAAGTCTGTTCCACCCACTCATCTCCTCACATGCACCAAGCTGCTCAGGTATTTTGGAAATTGTGTGAATATCGTGGGACCCACAAAACATAGTACAGTCATGGCAGAAGTTCTGCTAGAGACATTCCTCCTGATAAAACTAAAACTTAATCAAAATATTTGACTTGCACCCTCCCACCCCCTCAATTACAGAAACACCTTAGGGATTTTCCTCTCCTTCCTCCATTAGCAAACATAAGTTCCAGTGGCAGATTACTACGAACGGAGGCCTAAGCTACTTGAAACACACAATCATTGCTTCAGTGTGAAAAAAATAACCACTGCCATTGGTGATGGCTGAGACAAACATAGAAGAAAAATTTTGCACCACTGAGATAAGTGTCTATAAACTTTGCTGGTCTGGTGTTAAGACACAGTAAAACTTCACTACTGCTTTGTCATGAAGACCACAGCACTTGAGCTGTTAATCACATTATTCACTGTGCAGACTGTCAGTGTCCCACTCAGTTTTGGCAGAAAGCCAAGAAGGTTCATTCAAATGCCTGGTAACAATCCTTTTCATCCACTCTGGGCAGATGCCACTTCCTGAAGTGGGTATATGAGAGGAAGGAAAGGCAGTCTTTCCAGCCAAGTTCACCAAGATCCAAAATATACTTGGACTCTAGGTCTAGAGATACGTAAGGAATTTGCTCAAACTCACCCACTGAAATATGCCCCCATTCATTTACTTTCTCATAGCACACAATTTCTGGCTGTGTCTGAGCAGAATAGGACTCACAGTATGATCAATTAATGCATGAGGTCTGGATAGTGGTTTTGTAACTCTTGAGTCCAGCCTAGACTCTTACTTTACATGTCAATTATTTTTCTCTCTCACTCATTCGTCCTCTCTGATTGAACTAAAAATCTCACGCAGGAAGTCACAAAAAGACTTCTTCACATTCTCTTGAAACTGGGAACTCCAGAGGTGCTTCCAGTAAACCCACATCATATCCTCCCATATGTGCTTGTATGTGATTGTTGTGTGACATGAATTTCAGCATTAAACAAATAATAAACACTGTATCTTATAAACAACATGATTTCTCTGCCTTGATCAGCGGGCAATTATTTAAGTGAAAAGACAAAAAAGATGGAGAGAAAAGAGATCCATGGTTTTAAGGTTAAGTCTGCCATTAAAGAACATAAAATGATCAAGAAGAAAAAGTAAATGTAACAATAATCAACTATCACAGCAAAAGTATGGGATGTTTTAACAGCACAGCACAAATTCATTGCTTTTGCTATAACTGAACACAGTAAAATCAGATGCCTCCAGCACTTGGAGGGTAATTCCATTTCTTTCACTATCTTACAGAAAAAAAAAGCATTCACACACCTGCAGGGCTGCAATTTTTACTGAATCCTGATGTTATTTTGTAGAAGAGAAGAAAATTACAGAAAATACGTATAGAACTCATGATGGAAAATCAATTCCAGGTCAGCCAAGCCACCTTCCTGCCCAAATAGGAATTTCCTTTAGAGCACTTTCTAGGTTTTTCTCCCCATCTAATATCAAATTAGCAAATTCTCACTGCTTCTCTGAGGAGATAAACTAAAGTGCAGACTAATAGATCAGATTGTCAGGAAGTAACACTAGACAAAAAGAAGACTCTTTGTCTACTACCTATTCTGGTATTTTTACTTACTACTAACCCTTCTACTTTCAGTTCATTAAATAATCTCTCTCCTTCATGAGTATTTACATCTTTAAGTTATTAACCTTTCACCTTGAAAATATTACTGTGATCTCCCACTGCTTGCTATAAAGCTCTTTTATTCTTTGCTCATTAGTTGCTTGGTCCCCATGTCCATTGCTTACTTCATCACTCCTACTGTACTCTGTATAGATAGATTGCAGGTAATGGTCAAAAAGGGGAGCAACATGACAACGTGCACTTTTGCCAAAGCTGTTTAGGTAAGGTGATACTTCAGGAACTTTTTAGAGCCCTCTCCAGTATTTCTGGTTACTTTATGAAAGGCAGACACCAGTGCACACTAATGCCATGCTATGCTGAACGACCATTCTGCTCCCTTCTGAGATCTCCCTTTTTATCCACACAACTACCTCACCAGTCATTTTGGCCAAAATAAATCCTCTTACCCAATCATCCACCACAACAGTAAGTCCTTCTCTGGCATATTTCCTTCTAGAACAGGTATTCCCACACTCCATATCTATCATCTCCCTTTGAGATACCTGGGTTTATTATTCCATTGGTGAGCTGGACTCTACCTTATTTTCTCCTATCTTAGTATTTATGTTATCAGCAGACCATCAGTACAGTTTTTACGTTTTCTTCACATAGCCCAGAATTTACACTTACAAGAAACTTTCAGACAGAATTAATCGACAATTCCTATTCACAGTTTTATTTTAAACCTGCATGCAATATGGTGATTTGTACCTGCCCAGGCATGCACAAAAGTAAATAACAAAAGCTATCAATTTCAGCAGGTGACTGAAGTCAGAATGTCCTACATCCACACTGACACTTTTCAAACATGTAAACTCATTTAAAAACATGGCACTGCAACAAGAAGTCCTTTCAAATAAGCCTTTAGACTGACATGTAATTATGAACCCTTTTCTAGTTCTTTGATATCAAGCATTCTGACATTTTTACTCAGACTGATGTTAAAGCGGCAATCTTCATATTACTAAGTGGTCTTATTGACACAAGTAGAGGATATATCAGCACATGTAGTTAAATTCAACCATCCAGCATATTCCATTTACTCTTTTTAAACAGAAATGTAACATTAATTTATTCCATCTCTCCAGAATTTCTTCAGTATCCCAACACGTACTGAAAAATTCCACATGAATGTCTTTTAAATTTCCTTAGCTAGTTATTTCAAAATTCTTGAACACAAGCTCTCTTGGCCAGTCGTTTTACAAATGAGGCATTTTAGTAACTGTTTTTTCACATCTTTGTGTTGGGAAAACTATTGCATTATTTCTATGTGACAGTGAAGCATCGATTGTTCATTGTTTTGTGTTTTTTTTTTTCCTAGAGGAGAAATATTTATTGAACTCTCCCTTTTTTTGTCTCTGTTATTGACAAACCTACCACACAGATCTATGACAGATTCATATAATTGCCTTTTTTTTTTTTTTTTTTTTTTTCTGCTAATGCACTTGGTAAGCTTCCTTAGACTTCCTAACTCTGCTGCTGGTTTCTTCTTAATTTATCTTGCTTTCTTCATCTATTGCTAAACCTTTGACTTTTCAACTTCCTTTTACTACAATCAATGTACTTTTTTCCTTATTTTTTATACCAGCATTGCCTCCAGTTTCAGCCATAGTTTTGTGGCTTTCTAGCTATCTACACAAACCACCAAATTATTATCTGCATTTTTCTGTCCACAGCTTTTTTTCAACTGAGTTAGTGCGACCTCGTTTGAAACACTGAGAGATTTACTTCTGGAAGTAGCAAGATAGAGAATTTCAGATGTTGTGTAGGCACCGAGGTCCATTTGTTTGAATATTTAGGCTGAATTATATATCAGGCACTTCAGATTTTGTTCTGTTTTAAATAAGTTTGTATTCAAGCAACAATCACTTCCACTTGTACAACATCAGGGTTTATTTCTGAGCTCAGTTCTTTCCTCAGTTCTCTATTTGCTGAGAATTGGTCTAAGACAATATCCTTGCATGTGATATGAGGATTTGCATTAAGATATTGTAATCTACTCATCATTTGCAAATAGGCTGTCATGCTGACAGACTGAAACCTCCAATATGCCATTTGTATTGAAGGCTTCACACACACACACACAAAAGCTTTTCCCCCCCCTTACACACAACAGGCTAGTTAATATTTCATCCCGGTCTTTAGTTGGATTTCACAGTCTATAGCAAACACATAAATATCTATTTTAGGTATTAACTGATATTTTGGCCTTCAAGATCATTTGGTTCAATGATTAGGGAAAGAGGAAATGTCTTTTTTGCTATGCAGTGCTGTTCCCAACCTACTTCTGTCCTTTCTGTCCTGATTCCAATCACAGGAATCTTCCCTCCTAGTCAGAGAAATTCCATCTCATCAGCATTTAGGTTTAGGAATTAGTAATTCCATTCCAGTGCTTAATTTTACTCTCAACACCCTGGCTTTCTGCTAAACAACTGCCTTTTATTCCTTGCTTTTTGATCATTTCCCTTGGTTGCTGATTTAACACCATCTGAACAAGTCTGGCCTCAAAAGTCTTTGTTTCTAATAAAATTACTACTCTTCCCTTAAAAAACAGATTATTTAAGCTCCACTACCCAATACAATCCGTTGCAGATTTCCATTGTGTTACACAGTTATTTGGCAGAACTCTCCCAGAAAAATTTTGCCCATGTCAGCTGCATTTTCTTACAAAATTCCCTTATCAAATAAGACGCAAAATGGAATTCTTGGGTCTTTCTCTTGATACTACTTCCCTAACTTAGCATATTGTCTTTGAATAGCAACTTGCTAATTATGATTTCTTACTCAGTTTTCTTATTCAGTTTTCAGTGTACACCTACATCCACTGAAATAGATCTGAATGACTATTTCAATTATGGTTGAGAAATAGTGTGCCAAAGCCACTTCTTGAAGCCCAAAAATATGCCATCTACTGCATCCGTCTCATCTACAAATTGTGCATACTCATGTGTGCACATATTGTCACATTAACTTAGAAACATTTCTCTTTTTATAGCACAGCTGCTCATTACTCATATCTGGTTTTGTAATACTAAGTGCTTATTACTCACAGATAAATAAGGGCTAGGTTTTGCATTGTGTCTCACCTCTATTAAAGCTGCCAGAAGTCAATCATATGCTACCCAACTTTCTGAAGGCTTTCCAGGGACCTTTGAGATGCACTCTTCAGGGGAGCTCCATTCTGCTCTCCTTACTTTCTCTTCTCTGTTCAGGCTGAGGTAATTGCTGTCAGAAGAGACATTTGCTCCATTTCTGCCACTGTGTACACAGATGATACTGACAGCTAACTCAGGGTGGATCAATGTTGCTTCTGAATAAGAGGGATTTGCCCATATGGGCTAAAGCTTCACTGGAAATCAACTTCTGTTTTTCTTGGTAGGATTTCACTGGTCTGAGCTACAGTCTTGCATCTGAAAGTTGGCCTTTCCTGGGGACATGGCATGTAAAAAACATATTTGCTGCTTATATCACATCTGTGTTGGCCACAGCAGAATTCCAAATCCTTATCCCTTAATCTGATACCTTTTCTTCCCTTGCTCCTCCATACATATTAATGGGGAAAGAAACATTTAAAATAAATTCAGAGAGGCATAAGTGTGTTTTTCTCACAGTGACTATGGATCTCCTTGGCTTCATAAAAATGGTCAAAACAGTGGTGGGAAAAAGAAGGAGAAACTGAAAAAATCAAAAAGGAAAAAAATACAATGTGTTAAAGAAACTAAAAAGTTACAAAAATAATAAATTATTCTTGAAACTTTTTCCTCCATTTTCAAATTCTGAAAGTACTTTTCCATTTTTCTGCCATAAAAACATTGTCCATTCCTAAGGAAAATTTTCCTACCTCATGGGTTACATTTCTTAGGTTAACCTTTCAATATTTTCAATCTAGTTTACAGCTGGGCCACTCAAATGGTTACATTATCAAAACCAGAGGAAGGAGGAGAGGAAGGATGGAAGTCTTTCAAGCTGGCTTTGTCACTAAAGGAAAGGGATGTGAAACTGCACCCTAAGATACCTGTGTTTTAAAACAAACTGTTGAAGAACCACCATCACAGAGGGAGCACAGCTTGGATGACTGGCTTACCTTAGATGTGTAACTCCAAAATGAATAAAACTAAGGAGCACGTGACCAGCTCTAAACAGGGGTTTGCAAGCAGCTCCAAAGAAGAAACAAGAAGGAAGACATGATGGAAATACCATTTGCTTTTCAAGTGAGCACTTCAAAACTGTTGTGCTGTTGTGCATAAACCCTCACTACAAGAAGGATGTTGAGTTGCTGGAGTGTGTCCAGAGAAAAGCTACCAAGCTGGTGAAAGGTCTGGAGAGAAAATCCTATGAGGAGAGGCTGAGGGAACCGGGATTGTTTAGTTTGAAGAAGAGGAGGCTGAGGGGAGACCTCATTGCTCTCTACAACTACCTGAAAGGTAGGGAGGTAGGAGTTGGCCTCTTCTCTCAAGTGAATAATGACAAGAGGAAATGGCCTGAAGCTGAGCCAGGGGAGGTTTAGACTGGATATTAGAGAGGATTTATTTACTGAAAGAGTGGTTGGACAGTGAAACAGGCTGCCCAGGAACATGGTGGAGTCATGATCCCTGAATGTATTTAAAAGAAATGTAGATATAGTGCTAGTGAAATGAATTAAGCACTGAACAGGTAAATTAGGTTATGGTAGGGGGATTTAGGTTATGGTTGGACTTGATGATCTTCAAGGTCCCTTCTAACCAGGATGATTACTCTAAAGTTAGGGGAAGAAATAGAATTGTTTTATTCCCTCAGAAAAACACTCATTATAGGGTTTTTCAACTGCAGCTTGGAAGGAGATAGGTATGTGTGAATTCACACATGCAGATGTGACAGGCATAATTAGTCACAAGGGAAGGTGAAAGAAGATATAAAGCCTGCAGATGCAGAGAGAGTTAGAACGTGCAAGAAAAGGGTTCCCTCAAAAGACTAACCATAACCTCACTCTGCTGGTGACTGTAAAATGCTGAGCAGTGACTATTTTCTCATGGCATGTTTTTATACAAAAATGCCAGTTTCATTACTTAATGACAAGTATTAATAACTTCCAAATATTAACATGTAAACTACTATAGCATTGTGTTAAGGTTGAAATATGTCATCTTTCATCTGTAATCTGCTTGGAGTTCAGAGTTTGTAATATTAATGCATAAGATGCTGTAATACCTGGCTAAGGTATTAGCTAGGTAAAAAAATGTAAATAGTTTCAAAACAAACTGCCATATTGAATGACACATTTTGATTAAATGAAAGCATATATTTAGAACAATTTGGTTTGTGAAAAATGTTACAGTTTTGAGTCTTCATCAAGATTAGAGATGAAATAAGATTCCTAAAATCACTTTCCCATGCGACAGGATATTTCATTTTTAACAAACTTATATGCTAAGGTGCCAAAAAAAACCCCTCTGTGAACTTCCCAGAGCATCCAATACAATTAGGCAAAAGAGAAATGGGAGACATAAAAGCTGCCCCTCTAGGAGATGTTCAGCTACCAGCTTCTGGATATCTCTGCATTTTGTGGCTTGTGGCAGGATTTCTGTGTCCCTGCACTCCAGCTTCCATGGCAGAGTAGTGCAAGGGTGTCACGAGCCAATATTGGGGGGCTAAAAAATTGCAGCAAAAGCAAAATTGTGTGCCAGCAGGAAAGTGAATAAAATTTCAAATCCAGGTTTTGATTGAATTTGTACAATGAATGTGGAATTGATCCTGTAGAAATCAATGCAGTGAAAGAAAAATACTTTTAATTACTTGATTTCACACGACATAATTTAAGTGGAGAGGTCAAAAGCAACTTTAAACAGTCCTTGAGCTCCCTTGATCTTTGAGATTACTTAATGTTCCTTTCCATCGTTGTTTTACTAGGAACAGCCTTAGGAATCCTCTAGACCCATGCCCTGCTCCAAGAATCCCTCAGGGGCTGCTCTGCTCACAGAGGTTATCCAGCACAAGGGCACATTTCCTACTCTTCTTTTTCCTTTGATCTACTTTTGACACAAGGATGACTGCCAACAGCTCTTCCCTGTGAAAGGATTCCCCTTTGAGACCTTAACCCTTGCATACCAGTGTAAGGATTCTCCATATATTATTAAAAACACTTTTATTAGATACAGGTCTTTCTCTGGTAACTCTTCCCAGACAGGAACAGAGTCTCTCATGCCACAGCACTCTGAGACACTGCTCATGAGCAGCGTTCCCTGCTCTAATAGTCCTATCAGTCACTGTAACAACACAGACGGTGAGATCAAACTCTTGAGGAAGGTGCTTTTAGCAAAACAAAGGGAAAGTGAGATGCAAGGCTTCATTACTGTTGTCTTAACCCTCCTGGTGCACCTAAAAAAGAAGGAAGAGCTATCACAGCCAACACTAATTTCCTTCTCCAGGACTTAGGGTTGTGGAATCCTACAAGCTTTTCTCCAATACTCAGCTTCTGTGTGGATCTGTTAGAATATTGAGGGATTTGAAACTAATACATACATGGCAGATAATGCCATCTATTTGCATTTTCATATCAGAAACAATGTAATCTCCCATTTTCTTTAAAACCTACTCAGTTAATTGTCCTTCTAGTATTGAAATGTGGTCTGATATCAGAAGCACAATGTGTGACTTAAAGTACTGATCTGAGTATGAAAGTAGAAGAATGAGGCTCAAATCTCTTATTAAAACATAGCACAAATACTCCTGTTGAAAACAAAACGTCCAGAGGAGGAGTCATCAGTACAGAGGTGGAGAAAGAGAGATTTGCTAGAACCGCAGTATAGCTGGTTGCCTTTGGTCTGATGCTGGTATAAACCTGGTCAGAAATGATACCTGTTATTACTGATCTAGTAGTATGAATGCTTCTTCTGAAGTGGGGTTTCACAGTAATAATACAGCAAACTAATGTAAACTTCATTTTGATTACTGTACTTATGGCCACAGTCCTCATTTTGGTATATTAACTTGAGAGAGAAGTTCAAAAGTATCAAGGTAAGTAAACTGGACAAATAGTGAGTAATTTGACCTGATAGTTATTGCAGCATTCCATTCATCATTTACCAATTCACACTCAGGAAAGAGGAGAATGCAATTCTTACTGATTGTGCTTGAAGCCTTTACACCTAAGGACAAATGAACTGGGAAGCAGCTAGAACACTAAAATGCTGGGAAACTAGAACAGTAAGAGTTCACCAAGAATGTCACCCAGTTACCAAGCTAGCAGTAGTGAACACTAGAATTCCCAAGAGACAGTCAATAGTAACCCTTAACGGGTAGCAACTGTACAATTTGTATGAAGAACAAGTGTCTGGAATCTCTTAAAAGAGAGCTTAGAGCAAAAAAAATAAAAATCCAAAGTAAACTCAAGCACAAAGCAGTTTTTGTTCACTGTAGCATCTAGAATGCTAAATACATTGTGATAAGTGGTGATAGAGACAGCCAGCCAGCAGCTGCCAAAGCAAATCCCTGTCAGCAGCAGATAAAGCCCCTAGCTGAGCAGGAAGAGGTCAGGGCTCAAAAAACTGTGA
The DNA here is from genome assembly GCF_020740795.1 of Apus apus. NCBI lineage: Eukaryota > Metazoa > Chordata > Aves > Apodiformes > Apodidae > Apus > Apus apus. Next base: position 26,632,795 of record NC_067286.1, read on the forward strand.
TCACAAAGTCCAAAGATACTTGTTGGTGTAAACGTAGAATGAGGCAGGCTTGCATACGGCTTTGCCAGGTCACTTTCCTGATTTTTCATCTTGACCATCCAGTTCTGCATTCTACAGAGTGCTAGTGTGCTAGTCTAGGAGTGAAAAGTTTTATTTGCATTGTTTTAAAAAGAGGGAAACCAGCAACAATCAGTAGGACTAATTTCAGTCTCTTTCACCTAAGAGGTTTGTTATCTAGGACTAGGAAAAAAATTGGCCTTTTCTCAGCTTTTCATGAAATTCCTCCTTCATCTCAGCTAGATTCACTGGCAAGCTTCCTGTTTTTTCTTGCAACAGCATCAACAAGAGTTTGAATAGAGTATCTGACCTCAAAATGTTTCACAAAAGGTATAGCTGCAATGTTCGCTTTTTTTTTGGTCAATATGGAGAGGCATACCAGATATGTAACATTTTCTAGACAATGAATAAAGAATAAAGGGTGTTGAAGTTCAGGGAAAGAAAAAAATGTGGGTAACAAGAAACTTGTTATCCAAACGTGTGTTTCTATAACCAGGAGAGGAATGTGAAAAACAACCACCATTACTGTTTTATTTGCTTTTTCCCTTTTTCCTACTTGGTCACCATTCTGTGAAAATCACTCTGAGCTCTGTGACTTCAAAGGATAATATATTGTACACAAGGAAAGATACCTTCACCATTTGACTTGTAATTTAATATTATGATAATGTTTTCTTTTAATGAAAGAGCAGAGAATGTTTATTTGAAAGCTGGCTGTTGGCCACCTCTTTCTAAACTATATGAGACTGTGGTTTGTTAGAGCTGTGTGAAACATCTTTTATGAAATCCAGGAGGGGAAGAGTAACCCTTAAGATCTGAATAACTGAGTCCCATTTTCAGCTCTTCCATTGATTATTAACAGTTTAGGTGTGGGCAGAATCTCTGATCAATACATTCCACAGAGGTAACACAGATAAATAGGACCAGGCTCTATGCAGTATAGAGCAATGCAGAATCTCAGCTCAGACCTCACATTCTCAGACAAGAGACAATTAAGATATGTCACACCAAATAAAGATGCATGGAGAAAAGAGAAATAAACACATATGCCAGGAGGGAAGAGAGAGACAAAACTGAGTTGCACTCCAATATTAAAATGCTGCCCTTTCTTCTTTTTTTTTTCCCCAAGAACTTAGAGAAATAAGCTATCATCCTCAGGTATTGCCCGTTGTTTTGAGAATACATCTCTGGGTTCCCAAAGGGAGTATTCAGATGTCATGAGCAGTGCTGTCAATTCCTGCTTTACTGAGCAGAAAGCTAGATAGGGTACCTCCTGGAATTGTAGGCCATAACATGATTGTTACTGGTGAAGTATACGTAACAAAATGTAGTACTACATTGCAGCAAAGCTACCTTCTTAGGTCCTTATCCATGAGCAGCCAAAGGCTGCAGCCAGATCTTGAGCTAACCACGTAAGAGAGCACAAGACCTATGCCGTTTTAGGGAAGCAGTGCTTGTGTTTTGCCATAAAATAGTGACTTCCTCAGAATTATTTTACTCAGAAGCCCTAATTCCTAGTCTTTATTAAACCCACTGATAAGAGAAAAATGTATGGTGGGCTTCCACATAAGAAGGCAAAAATCAATATATACTCAGATACTAAGAGTTCACACAGATCACTATAGCCTGTATCTAGAGGCACCACTGAGCATGCATGTGAATATGCACGTGTGTGTACCTGCAAACACTGGTGACTGAGACTTGATTACATTTGCTTTGTACAAAAAAGAAAGTCATGAAATTGTGCAGTTATACAGAAATTAAAATCAATTATATGATCAATGCTTCCCTAACTGGTAACATTTACTCTTCTTTTGCCAATGCAATGTGGGGTTTTCTGGAGTTAGGAAAGCCTTGCTAATAATTTTTTTAAACTCCAGAAAATATCTCTTTATGGTCAGAAGGTCAGACCTTGAACCTATGTCACTACAACTGAAGTCTCTGTGGGAGTTCAGGAAACAGCTTCAGATCTCCTTGGTCACTGTCATACCAATCTAGTCCAATCCCCACACATCCAACTGTTCTACCTGCCATGTGGCCCCAAGGTGCCTGGCAGGCAGATTGTTGAATCTACAAGGAAAAAATGCTGACTTCTGTGAAGGAAATAAGCAACAGCAGAAAAAAGTGGACCAAAAATCTAAGTAGAAATGGCAATGGGTAATCAAAGGACTGAATTCCAGAAAATTTGTATCCTTAAAGGTAATATAAATTTTTATGTGGCAAAATCATATTTTGGAAGTGGTAAATCCACAAGGGGAAAATAATAATTCTTTTTATACTGCATATTCTCCTTAACTCTTGCACTTGTCTTCTCCAGAGAGCTTACCTGCTTTTCTCAAAGGGTCAGAGACTGCAATACTTCCTTATATGAAATAGTCTATCCCCCAAGAAAAGCATCTTTGGTGAAGACTTGCTCAGATAGTACTAAACGTAAGAAATTAAGCAGGAATAGGAATATCACAGTCCAGAAGAACTGTGAAGGGAGAAAGAGGGCAGAGGAGTATTGATGGTGATACAAAGTTTTGAACTGAGACAGATTCACTCTTGCCTAGGATACTTTACCATACTGCTGAGAAAAGGACATATCATTACCAGGAATCTTAGGAAAAATAAATAACCTGTGAGCAAAGTACAGCACTCCTAGGTACAAATCACATTTCTCTTCTTGGCTGAAATAATGCAGAGGCATTCAGATTCTGCCCAACACTCTCTCCTGAAAATGCTGCCCCAGGAATACAAAAGGAGGATTATACAGAATACACTCCTGTAGATCACGTGAAAAAATATCTCCTCATTTTGCACCCAGTGGTCAAAGTTGGTTTATGCCACAAATAGAAAGACATTAAAGCCATTTGACTTGCTTGATCTCTCGGAGGAAAAGACAGTTATTTTTGTTAAAGGAAAGGGTATACATTTTACCCTCTTCTTCAACAGACAATTTGACTCTTTCTTCAGGCTACTATCTGCAATTCTTCCTGCTAATGCCCCTCACATATCTGACAGGCCAAGAAGTTCTGTCACCCTCCTGAAAAGGGCAGCCCTTGTTCTGTCCACATTCCCTGAAGCCATAATGCTCTTAATTGATTGCTTTCCTCTCTTCCTTTTCTTAGAGTGGTTCTTTTTCAGAACCACTGTACAATCTATATACACTCAACAACCACTTTAGTTGCCTTTCCTGACACGTGTGTGTAAAAACTCTTGGTTTCATGTCTTAGACTCAAAAACCTTCAAGCAAACTAGGAAAGCCTTAAAAGCTTTATTCGTCAATTGGTTCTTTGGGTTCTTTTTCAGAAGACAGGAAAAGACAGCAGGTGTTGCAAAAGAAATGAAAAACAGTGTTGTCACGAGCCGGTACCGGGGGCTACCGGCTGTCAGGATACTTTTGTGTCAACCCTGTATCCTGTATTATCTAAAAAAAGATGTCATCTCCCACTTAGTTTATTAGCTCTATTATTGTGAATCAGCAGAGAAGACAAAGCAATGACCATAAAAAAAGGTCCTAGAGGCCATGATGAAGAGCTTTCTGCACATCTTCAGTCATAAATTGCACACCAGTGCTAGATGAAGGAGAAACAAGAGAGGCCCCTACCTTAAGACAAAACAGGGAAAGTCGTAACATGTTGGTGCCTTTAAAATCTTGTGGACAATGACCTGTCTTGATGTTATTGCATTCAACACAAGCCAAGACTGAAAAAAGCGTCTTCTGCCATTCCCAGCAATTTGAGACTGGGAAGGAAATAGGTAAATCAGTGAATATCCAATTGAACTTGCAGCTTGTATGAAGGGGATCAGCACCTACTCAAAGAGCATGTTACCTTGTAATTGCATTATGCCGTTAGTGGAGACATCTATGTGAAATATTGTTATTGGTGTTAGAAACTAATTCTGCTCTTTCTTCAGAAACCAGTCTAATAGCTGAGTTACAGAGGAGCAAGTAAGGAAGACCCCAGTTTCTTCACTACCTTGAAAAATCAGGGCTGCAGGCATGCTGCATGGTTAGCACTTCATTTCCTTGCTGGTAGGATTGCTATATAGGACAGTCTGCTTAGGAAATTTAACACAAACATTTTAGAAATTTAGCAAGCTAATTTCTTTTCAGCATATTTTGTTGAACAGGAAGACTCTTAGAATGTGGGATACTGATATCTTAGCTGTTCAAAATTGATCACAGAGGTTTAGAAAGATCAAGCTAGTGAGGAGGACTTACACTGTTACTTTTTGCTGCTCCCACAAGCATTTGACGGAGCAGATGTTCAGTTACCCACTTTGACACTCCAGCAATGCTGCAGCAGTCTTTGTGATACAGTTCAAACCAACCCATCACTTAATGAGGCAACTATTTTTTCAGGTGGAATATTCAGTTGGTATATGGAAAAGAGATCAGACTTAATCCTTGGCTTCTACACCTGGCCTGGATCAGAAAACCCATAAGACAGCTCTGCTCCATTACCAGAGATTTGAGTTTACCGTCACTGTCAGTTCTTGCTCCTAGCACAGGGTGAACATTTAGTGGCCCTTCTCACCCAAATTTCCTTGACAGGGCTGCCTGGGACTGTGGCAAGCTGTACTCATTAAACCAAGGGATGAGTAATTTTGAACTATACAATGATATTTCAGTCAGGCTAGATGTTGAGGTTTTGATGTTATTTTATGTTGCCATTTGCAGGGGCATTTCTGCTCACTCAGTTCACAGTACAGTAGGGACCTGGTTTTACACATGTGAACTGATGTATTGAAGAGATTTGCCAAAATGAGCAACTAGGAGTTTGTGGATAATTACCTGTTACTGGTTAATTTTGAATCTTGTAATGGGCAACCAGCAACTTTTACAGGGTGTTATTTCACTGCTGCTTGAAGTGTTGTGCAATATGTGGGAACAAAGGATTTAATTAGAAGACAGCAGAGCATCTTTCAAATACCAAAGCTAAATTACATTTCCCCCCCCCCCGAGGCTTCTGGGTTTAAGAGCACAAAGACTATATAAAACTTAGATCTGTGTACTCTGCATAGATTTTCTTTCTTAAAATTAGCAAGGAAATATTAGGAACAAATAAATGTATCACTAGGCAAAACAGTTTTAAATTCTTCAAATTAAAATCTAACTGTAGCCAAGTCTAAGTCATAAAGAATTTGGATCAATAAATCAAATGGGGAATGGCAATGTCTTAAATAATCAAATACTGAAATCATCAAATTAATACATAAGTTAATCAAATCAAATTGCAAGGTTAATACAGACAGAATTGCTTTTCATCAATCCTCTACCAAGAGATTGAAAGTGATTGCTCTCTTCCTTTGATCTGAAGCTGCACCTCAGTTCTGATTTGCACAGTGGCCTTAAGTGCAGCTGCTACAGGACTTGACATTCCAGGCTGACTTTAAACTCCTGATGAAGTTTGAAGACAGTGCAGTAAGCTTCTTTCTTGTATCACTTTGTTGTTACACAAACTATTATTACACTGCTACTCTTACTTCTGATTTTGCATATAAACCCCAAAATGTTTAATGAAAGTCATTATTGAAACAGGTTGATAATTCCCAGTTGTAGCTCTGAATCACAGTGTCTTTACTTCCTGGCCAATCAGAAGTGAACTGGAGATATTTTTGTACTCAATAGGACTGGTGAATAATGAAAAAGAGTCCGTCTTCCTAATAATTATATTTTTTTCATTTCAAATGAAAAAAAAATAAAATATATAAATATCAGAACCGGGTTGGACTTCCACTTACTCAGGGATTCAGGTTACATCAGAAACCTAGGGATATTTAGGTGACTTCTTAATCCTGTATATAGCTGGTGTGGTCTAATCCTCTTGTAAGACACATGCTTTTGGCTACCTTAGCCAGAGTTTTTAAAAGCATTTAAAAACTACAAAACCACAGTACTTTGGCATTTGCCTTTCAAAATTTGGCCTATGTCACCACAGACAACCCCAATGACACACTTTCAAAAGAGCCAATGGTGCAACCAGCAGCATTGAATGCTGCAAAAACATTACTCAGCTGGGGTGAGCAGGAGAATATCAAGGATGCCCCTGCCCTCCTTTTTTGGGGTCATAGTTGGACAGTACAGGCATCAACTCCATTTAAAAGGATCCCAGAATCTCCATAGCTGTAACTCACAGAAGAACCTTTTTTTTTTTTTCCCATTTATCACCCAAACTGGTACACTCTGAAAATAAACAAAACAACCCTCCAAAACCCCTATATGCCTGCTCACAAACTTCTTCATACTGCCTTATCACTGCACCTGAGAAAATGAGGGAAGTAGAGAATGTCTCACATGAACTATGCGAGAAAAAAATCTTGCCTTCAACTTTTTCAGTGCAAGCATCATTTAATTTATGAAGATTAAAGTTCACCCAGATGCATTTGGAAAGGAGTTATTCCAATTCAGTTGCAAATAAACTGGAATAACAGCTAATAAAAGGAAACCTTTCCTGTTTATTTCAAGTAGACTAACATTCAGTATGGGCTAACACTGCTAGGAATTTAATATAGCTTCCTGAATTGGCTACATATTTCTTAACTCTGATATTTGCTTTTAATGGCAACAGCTACACTGACAGAAGTCAGAAGTTTCTGGTTTTTTCTCAGTAATAAGCTGGGCATGGAAGCTGAAATACGAGATTTCTGATTGCATGTTATATTTTCACACAATCACGTATACTGTAATTAAGCATTCAGCAACTTAACAGTGCCAGGCACATTACATTTTTATGCTTGGAAGTTTAAGACAGTATTTTATGCAACTGGCCAAACTTCTATGGCAGATAATTTTGTGTTTCTCACAGTGTCTTTTTCTCCAGAAATGTGTATTGCTGGAAATAACCTTATTTCCAAATCTTCTATAGAAAGTCTTTGTTTCCATCATTCAGACACAGATTTATTTTGGGAGGGGAAGGCAAGCTTGCAGCTGGGAAAGGAGAGGATTAGGCACTCCTAGTTACATGATGCTTTTGGAGCATGCCTCTAAGGAAGCTTAGGATCTCTGTTCTCAGCAAGTACTTTTGCAACATTTTCTGAAGTTCGATGCTGCTACAGTATCCCTTACCAAGGTTTTGAGTGTTTACTGCTGTGTGATAAACAAACTGGTACCAGTTAGTCTCTAAAGCTTTCTTTCCTCAGTCTGATCACAGTCCTATTTAGCTATTGTCAATTACTTAAAAATCTACCCTCATGAAGAAGTAAACAGTTAATACCCAATCACTCATTCAATGCTAATTTCAAAATTACCCCATTCCACAGGTTTTGTGCAAAATAAGTTAAAGATTACTTAATATTTTCTTTAATCAGTCACATCAAAGCCATCCTGTGCTGTCTGAACTCCTTCTTTATGGATTTTTTTATTACAGCAACCTAAGAACAAGCATGCTTAGATATGTCAGTGTGCATTGTGCTGTCTCTTACAGTTGCTTTCAGGTAAGCTCTACCTGATTTTGCAACATTGCTGTCACAAAGTAAAGCAGGTGCTGCCTAACTGTTGCTGGACACTTCAAAGCTTTTTTTGGTGGCATGCTGCAAAGAACAATTCAACATTCACCCTCTTTACATCAGTCAAGAATCAACATTCATTTCCATGTCACACAGCTTGTAATGATCAGACACCTGGTGTTTTGCACCTCAGTTGCTGACACAGTTTCAATATTTATTTGATTCACAATAGCTGTACATACTGTCAAATCTAACAACAGCTTTTATTAACCCCTCACCCTTTTCTTTGCTGCTGTATGCACAAAGCTTCCTTAACTGCTTTTAAGAAATCATGGTTGGTGCTTCTCTTCCTATATGACAGTGATATATATCGGATAACCACAGGGGTATAGGTGAGTAATAAAATAACCACAGTGCAGAAATAAAAGAAGTGCATGGATGTTCTTTAATACAGAGAAGAAAGAGAACCTGAGGTCATTCAGCCAGAATAGAAGTATCAAATTATTAGCAGATATCCAGTGACCCAGCAACTGGTGTATCTGTCTCTGTAATTATCCTGGGTACACATCTTTCCAGAACCCTTGAGGTGTAAGGGAAGCTGCTACGAGATTATAAATCTACATAGGCTGTGTAAGAGAAGAGATCAATCAGTGACATGCTGGATCACACCACTGCTATCTCAGTCTTGCAGGATTTGAATGCACATGGCTTAATATCAGGTAGCACACAGCACAAGAGGGAGTAAAGATGTGGCCATTTACTAAATAGAAATCATAAGGCTCTCAATGACAATGCTGAAAAGGCAAATGGTTTCATTGACAGCAGATTCTGTATTTACAAGGGAAAAAAAAACAACAACCCAAAACATAGAACATGTAGGCCATATAAGAATGCAAGTGCACTACCTCTTCAGGCATAAACAACTTAAAAATCAAGAATTTTAGACAGCTTGAAACCAAAAATCCTTAACAAACTGGCTGATGGTACCTCTGTCAACATTCATTTTAGAAAGGGTCAGAATGCTGAAAGCACCTCAGTATGGAAAGAAAGTAAGCATTTTCTTGATGATTAAAAAGGTTAAAAGGAAATGATGTGCTGGATTCTGATTATAAACTTGAGCAAAATAATGGAAAAATTGTATTAAATACCAGTAGGAATACCATCAAAAAGACAATGTTTCATGGAATAAAACCCACTTTATTCTTTAGAGGCTATAATGGCATTGTCCACATAAATGTTCCCTAGAACTCTTTTCAGTCTTCCAGCACTCCAAAGTTGCAACAAACCCACAATTTAAAAACACATCTGTAGCTGGTGATTTTCTAAGGGCAAGGACATAGTCTATCAGCTTTCCAAAACATGACAGAAAACTACTTCAGATAATTTCAGCTAAGTCTGTATGAAAATGCAGCCTTATTTCCTCCACGGATTTTTCTTTTAAATGGCATTTGTTAGTTCATTTGTTGGTGTTGCATTGTTTTCAATCCACTGTGTGGTACAAATATTAAAGAACATGATAGGTCTCTGGGGAACAGACCAGGAAGCCTTAGGGCAGCAAGATCTTGGATTCCAGAGTAATAATCAGCTGCTTTGCAAGCAATAAAAAAGAACAAATTTATGTGTTTTGACAGGGACCTTCTATGTCTATTTATGGAGAGCAGGTGGCAGGAGCATCCAACCTTCACATTTTCTATTTCTTTAAGGGGACACTCTGCCATATTTGCAACAATTTGATCTAGTCACTGACATTTATGTGCTCATTTACAGCCTGTGTATTACCTATTAATTGACTGTGCCATTGATTCTAATATCAAGGAAATGCAGCTCCTATCGACCTTACAAACAGCTGACTTTCCTTCTAGTGCCCAGCTTATTTTTCACAGTAACTTGCTTCATCTTGCTTTTCACTTACACCACAAGTTTTTAAATTTTAATTTAGCTTTCCAGTTAACAGATCGGATTTATGCAGTTGTATCAGAGCTTGTGGTCTTGTGGTTTTCCTTCGTCAGAAAGAGCCATTTTTCTCAAGCTGTATTTTCATTTGAGACTATGAATACAGGAATTTTTTTGCTAAATTTCTCCTAACAGTATGCCTACCACCAGCTCCTTGGCCACAGATACATGGAGCAGCATGGAAGATTCCATCCTGTACAATTTCTTGTCAGTACCGCCAGGAAAATATGGAAGTACTGCCACAAGTCTCTTGTCAGTGTCTGCCAAATTCCTTTCCAGAAAGAGAGATTCCAATTGCTCCATGCCAAAATTTAGTTTTCATAGGCATAAGTTGTGAAAAGGTGTCATGCACAAGAGTACTGTTAAGAGATTAAATTATTTCTTACCATAAATTGCCTGGTAAATACATAAAAGTGGGATTTATTACTTCAGCCACCTAGTACTTAGGTGTTAAATCTAAGCTAGTTAACAGAGAGATAAAAGCATTACAGGAAGAGTCTAGAAAACCAGCTTAAACTGCTCACCTACTAAATGGGTCAAGTTGGCCAAAAGAAATCCTATTGTAAGTGCCACACAGTGAATTGGTTTGTCACGAGCTCACTTTTTACCTCTCCAACACGTGCTACAAACATCTGACGTGACAGTAAAAGACTGATGTCTGGACCAACCCTCCAGTGGCTAAACCAGGTTGGAGAAAGGTACAAGATTAAAAATTGAATCTTCCAGCAGTATCCCCTGCATTCTTCAGGACAAAAAGCCGGCATTAAACTCTCCAGCACATTACCAACACTCTGTTACCTAGGGTTTGTTCCGTTAGAGATGTGGCTACCACCTGTAAAATGAGGACAAAAGAATTTATTATCCTGCTCATCCTTTGGTGTTTCCTGTAAGTTCTTCAGGGTCACACCCTATTATTTTTCCCCATGCCATCCTCTCCCCTACAAAAAATACCAAGGCATGGAAGAGGGAGAAGATGTTTATGTTATGCTATGGAGAACTTCAGCATCAACTAGTAACTCTGAAGAACAATCCTGGAGATTAAAGATGCAGATGAAGGACCAGACCCTGTCCAGGAGTCATATGACATAAAAAGAATGGTTTCCAAGGAAACTGATGTCTAGGAAGTAATTTGAAGTTTATTAAAGATTTCTACATGCAGCTCAGGAAAATGTAGAATTTTGTCAGCATTGGCACAGCCTCTAGTGAAGGAATTAGCAAACCTGGAAGAAAAGAACTCACATTAATATTCACTGAACTATGACTAGGTAGATCACTAAGTTAACTGCAGTGAAAAGTGTTTCCAGTTAATCTGCACCAGTATTTAACCACCTAATGCTCAAGACATTCCTGCTTATGGAATGAAGAGAAGGGGATGGAAATTACAGAGGAAGAAGAGACAGACCAGAATCATGAAAGCCAGTCATGACAATTAACAAAGAGACACAAAGAAGCAAAGGTTAAGAACATGTGCATAAGCTAAAAATTATAACAGAACTTCCTAGATCAGACATCTGTTGATTTCTGAAGGTATCCTGCAAGGCAGGAAGACCACGTGGATGGAGAAGAGCAATAAAAAGAAAGGATAAAAAAAGGAGAGAGAGGACATATTTGAAAGCTAACAAGAACAACAATTTTCCAATTTTGTGTAGATATGTATTTAATTAAAGATTCAAATGGAACAGTGTAAGACACAAAAAATGCAATCAAACAAGAGAACAGTTCATAATCACTTTAAATCCCAACTCAACACTTGGAAAAGTCAGAATAGATTAATTTTTTTTTTACTTTTAGTGACAAAATTATATTAGTGCCATGGGCTGCTACTCCAGCCTCTCTCCAGAAGTGGGTGTGATGACTTAAAATTAAGAAACTGGAGGAATATTTTGCTCAGTCTAGCACAACTGACAAGAAAAGCACCACAAATAAGTGTCAGACCATGCCACATTAGTCATAGATGTTGCAGACTTAACTTCAAAGGAGAATTAGAGAAAGATACTCCAAAAGGAACAGGTAATTACAGAGAAAAGAAACCAATAAGCAAAAGGCAAAAAGAGATATGAAGATAAGGGAGAGCTACTAGTTGGTAGTTTTGTGTACAATACACCTTTTTAGAAGCAGTGAGCAGAAATCAGAGTGTCTAAAGTATTGAGATTGTTCCCCATGGACATGGCGTGCTGCAGCCCAGAGGGAAAAAAGATGGGCCCAGGAGAGCTTAAAAAAGGGAAGTGCCAGGGCACACAAGCTGCCTGAAGCCACGTTGCCAGGGTCTAGTTGTGGACCCAAGTACACTCTGTGCAAGTGAGCAGGCCTGTGTGCAGCTACAAAAAGGCCACGGGAAGCAGTGGCAAGAGGCAGCAATAGGGGAGCACCAAGTTACAAGGTAACATCCAACTCCAAACAGCAATGCAGACAAAACTGAAGACAATGACAGTGCTGGGGCAGTCAGGCACCATTTCCAGACTAAGGATGTCAGAAATCAGTAAAGCAAAGCAAAGGTGTCAGTCCGGAGGGAAGAGTGTCTCAGAGGACAGCAGTTACCAAGAGGAAATCCCTCCTTGATAGCAACAGGACAGACAAAGTAGGAGACCAGTTCAGAGATCACACTTTACGTCCTTGGTCAGTGAGGCCTCAAAGGCCAAAGTGACATGGCAAGAAAGATACTTTCTACATACAGAACGTATGAGGTTGGCAAAAGCTGTTAGAAAGAAAAACTGTGAACTACCAGGGACCTTGAGGAAAAAAAAGAGAGACTTGGAGTAGTTATCAGGAAATTAATCAGTACAAAAAGGACTAGGATGCTAACTAGAATCACAGCACCAATATAAACAGTCTTCTTAATAATGAGACAATTTAATAAGTAGGGAGCCCTGATGGTATGCTGAACACTAAGAAGAGCAATGTTTTCTTTGCTTATTGCTTCAGAGTAGCGTGAGAGCCAAGTCTTTGCCAAGACTTTCCTCCCCCCAATCTCCTAAGATATGCACATTTATCTTATGGAAAGGATTAGGACCAAGTTTGTTTACACTGTCCAAAATATTTGCCACCTGAGAGACAACTCTCCAGTATGAATACCTGAACTCACAGCCACCACGGTATTAGAGGTGCAGAATCTTTTTTCCAAACTGCAATTGGGAATAACTGTTGTGAGCAATGAACTTTGTGTAAACAGATTCTCAGTGGGTGGGAGAGTCCTGGTATACAGGACTTCCTGAACGAATTAAAAGTCAGGAATGAATTATACTACCTTATGGCTGTTTGGCAGATTATTTCCTTCTTTTCAAAGACACTTCTGTCACTTGTGCCAAGACCTGAACTTTGTTTTTGATCCAAAAAAAATCACCTTTGAGTTCAAAAAACACAACAGATTTTGCTCATGGAATAAAATAACTTAACCAAGACTTGTTAATTTTACCAGTCCACTTTTGGTAGGAAATGGACTGTGCAAACAGAAGAGAGGTCACCTGCATTTCAGGTTTTTTATCTTGTTTTCCCCTCAGTAAAGAAACATAGGAGAAAGTGGGTGTGATAGCCAGATGATCCCACTATTCTCAGAAAATATAGAACAGAAGACAGTCAGATGTGTTGTAAAGAATGACTGTGACTAGGATACTTCCTTATCTTGGCTTTTAATTTTATTTTATTTTAGTCTTCAAAGAGAGTAAAGTGTGGTTTAGAGAGGAGATCTTTGGGCTACTGTACTACATGTCCCAACTGGAAAGCAGCTAACGGAGGATATTTCGTATGAAGGCTTTTATTTTACTTCTTACAGGAAGCCCTTAAATAAATCGAGCCCTTCCTTTCCTTTACAGGACCATTTCAGGATCAGTGCCAAAACAGAAATGGTGAAATTATTAATTTCTTTCCTCCCAAGGAAGAGTGCCTCAGATTACTGTCTCTCATTACTGCAAGAAGGAGCTTCAGGTTTGACAACTTTACGAATTACTCAAGTATGCTGGCACAGCCAACAGTATTGCAGCTATTCTGATATTCTTAACACCCACAACTGTGCTTTGAGAATATCCATATATCCAGACAGCTTTATGAAAGGGAATGAGTAGTAGAATACCCAAATGACTGATAGCTAGACCATACCAGCACTGATCTGATCTATTTTCACACAGGGGAGGCCTCTCTTGCATTGCTTTCAAAGGTATTTCTCAAGCTTCATGCTGAAGATGCAAATATCACAAAAAAAAAACCCAACCCAGGGTGAAATGAGTGCAAGAACATCCAAGCAAAAGAAACCAAAATGAGTGTCTGCAAAGAAACAAATATTCTTGGGAAAATTCCTTACTTCCTTTCAGACCAAAGATAAGCTGAACAAAATAGTGCCTTAAAGAAAATTACTGGAGAGAGTCCCTCCCACCAGTCCTGAGCTATTTCATTTGCAGGCAGTAAAGAAACACAAATGGGCGCATTTATGGTTGTATCTGGGAAGTCTGTCTGCAGAAGAAACAAGCAAAAAAACCCAACACTGGATGCAGACAAACAGAACACACAAACGTCGAATTCTCTGAATATCTTAACTCAAGCTCTTATGTTTGTTCAAAAGAAAATAAACTCAACTTCTATTAGAGTGAATTCATTAAACACTGTGGCTGCTGGTGTCCAGACCTGCTCAGTCACCATTCACCTTCTGAAGTACTAAGTTCTTTTGGAATCATGAGAAGAACCCTCACTCTCTGAAAATGACTGGGGGAAAATGGTATGAGACCACCAGTTCCTTTCAGTAAATACTCATTTTACCAAGGCCTTTATGAAAGGATTATGAAAGAGGCTACATATCCCAGTAGAGTCTCCCTGAAGATCAGTGTCTGACTACTGTTGCCCTGCGGCTGGAGTTTCCTTGCTGGAGGTCACTCCAGACCTGTCCACACAAGGGAGAAAAATGAGGTTTGTATTCCTCAGCCCTCAAATGAGGAAGCTAAGATGGACAGCAGATAGCCTTATTCTTTGCTCCCAGGACACAAGCCAGCATGCATGAGCCAGCACAATGAGGAAAACAAAGAACATGAAGTCAAGAGCTTGTGCAGTTTTCTTCTCTCTTGGCCCCCAGTAAAAGTCTGAATCATGACAAGTCCTAAAGCATTTAAATCTGGCTCTGCCTCCAGCGCATTATATCAATGTGGAGACCCTTACATAAGGCAGTATTACCAAGTGACAAACTGCCTCACAGTGGCACATAACTTTGAACACTTAACTCAGGCAGTGCCTGAAAGGTTCCTCAGTTACACACAATTCCCACACTTTCAGTGTGCACTCTTATGACATCCGACAACAAGCAACCAGGCCAAGCATGGGTTTCTTGATTCACTATGCCCACCAAAGGCAGCACATCTGTCAGTTTCTGTACATTCAGATCCTGCTTGGACTGCTCACCCCGATCTCATCTGACCTTTCCAGCTGTAAACAGCCTGAAATTGGAGCTGTAATTAGCAGATTGTCACCCACAGGGAAAGACAAAATATGTATTCAAGTAGTTCTGCTCTTTTCTATATATGATTGTAAAGAGTTCCCACTGCCCACCTGGTACTCCACTAGGTACCATCCCAGTGGAGGAGAGAGCAATATGGAAAAATCATTGGTGTCATTTCAGTCTTCCACCAGTACTCAACATAGATTCTTCCAGAGCTCTTAAAGGATCACACATCTCAAAACATCCTTTCTGTGTCACCTCTCCCTTCAAGAAGCTCCAAGTCCTCTGCATCAGGAAGTTGCAAATAACACTGTAAACACCTGAAGCATCCCAAGCCCTCCCAAGAGTCCCCATCACTACAACAGCCAGCTACCAGGTCAATAAAACCACTGCTTCTTTGCGAGCAGAGGATGAGCTCTGTTTTATCTACAGTAATGAGAAAGTGTAAGGGAGCATGCGCAACACATGCACTCTGAGGGGCTGCACAGTCAATAGTACTCTATATTCTTTGGGAAGCAAACGTTGAGGAATTTACATTATCCTCCACTTAGAAACGGCTTTGACAAGGAGTAATTTCATCTCACTTTCAGAAAATGAGAGTCATGTAACCTGACATAATGCCACAACCACATCTGAAGTACCCAGCTGGAATCTGTTACTGTATCCTTCTGCATCACAATATTTTGGGAGGGCTGGGTAGAGAGGAGTTGCTTTGGGGGTATAGAATTCCTACTTTACTGCCTTCTACTCAGAGAACAACTAGGTTTTGAGATTACTTTGAGGCATAATGGAAAGGCAGTTCAGTTCCCAGGACACTAGTAAGGCAGGCTTCTTTGACAGAGCCCTGCAAGGGAGCAGGCTGCAGTGTACTGGGCACAGATAGGCCTGCCCTTGGCTTTGAAGGCAATTGTGGCCACTGATACACCCTCACGTCAACATGTCAAGTGCACACGATGCAGTGCCCAGGCCTGTATCTCTGAAGAAGAGATGTGGTCACTGTGCCAGTAGAGGCACTGTGCCTACCCCTACTACCATCTCTTCAGCATGGGCCCATCTGCTCTAGGCAGGAGTCAAACACCTTTCAGACACCTTCCTCACAACCTCAGCTGGAAATTGTTGCCAGCTGCCAAAGTAGGGACCACAATTTGCCAGCAAGTTCTCCAGCAGCATGTGGAGTCTGCCAGTGCCAGCTGAGACTCCCAAATGGGCTTCCTAACAGCTGAGCCTCTCAATGCCAGATGGACTCCAGAAGAGGAAAGCAGTCAAACAAACACACAGAGGCTAAGAAGGGGGAATGTGAAACTGAGCACAAACTTCAGCAGGCTATTTAACAGTTCGGCAATCAAGATTTCAATTGTCTTCCTTGCATAATGACTAACATTCTCTGCTGCTGTAAGAAATGCTCACCTCCAAAGGACACTCACCCTGAGTAATATTTATTCTCTGCATGCACTTATTCCTCTTTATGCATCTGAGAATCTGAGCTTTGAAACTAATGGCATAGAGACATCAAGTGATTGCTTTGCATTCTTTTAAAGCTCATGCCAGGTGTGAGTAACTGAAGCAGAGACACAAGCTGTGCACTTCCAAGATCTAAAGACCCCAGTGCATCCTTCACTGAGCACAACCAGCCAGGTGCTCCTAACCCCCGTGTATAAGGGATATGAAGCCACAGGTGAAAGGGCGAGAGGCAGCCATACAGCTGACAGGGTGCAGGGGGTTGGGACTGGCTGTGAATCATGGGCAAAATAGCCAGAAAGTTTCCAAGACCCATAAAACCAAATTTGACTTAATGCAACTAATAAGGTTCAGCACACAGCTCTGTCAAAAAGATGAAGGAGATGGAGAAAGGGAAGCTGATTACTGTACTTTAGTTTGCATTCACAAAATGTGTTACTTTCTAACAGCACCAGCGTTTGGTTGCACCTAGAAACCCAACACCAGCAATTATACCTATATTCTCTCCTCCCTTTCTTCCTAGGATGAAACTATACTCTGACTCAGTGTCACAAATTATTGAGCTGTCATGAAGAATATCAATCACAGCACCACAGAAACAAGAAGGTATTTACCGTCTTCATCTAATCAGCTGGTGCTGTGCCTTCTCAGAAACAGGTAAGGATACATTATGGAAAAGCAATACAAATGCACACATTTAAGAAAGCTTTTGTTTCCTCCACCAACGGAAAAGCTAATGCTGTCAGAAAGCTCCTATCAGTAACTCAACATTCAATATGAAATATTTTTTTTAAAGCAACACATTTAAATTTCCACTGAAATTGACTTAGAGATTTTTCTTAATTGCATTTCATTTTAAAAGGGCCAAAAAACTTCAAGCTACTAGAACACACTTTTTAAAATCACAAACTGGTAGGGATTCAAAGACACCTCTGGAGAGCATCTAGTCCAACCCCCCTGCTAGAGCAGAATCCCCTAGAGCAGATTACACAGGAACACATCCAGGCAGGTTTTGATTGTCTCCAGGGATGGAAACTCCACAGCCTCCCTGGGCAGCCTGTTCTAGTGCTCCATTACCCTCAGAGTAATTAAGGATTTTCTCATGCTCAGGTTAAATCTCCTGTGCACCAGTTTGTGAACATTACCCTTGTTCTGTCACTGGACAACACTGAGAAACGTCTGGCCCCATCCTCCTGACACCCACCCTTTAGATATTTATAAGCATGAGATCCTTTTCTCTAGCCTCCTTTCCTCTAAGCTAACCAGCCCCAGCTCTCTTAGCCTTTCTTCATAGGGCACATGCCCCAGCCCCTTAATCATCTTAGTGGCCCTGTGCTGGACTTTCTACAGTAGTTCCTTCTCCTTGAACTGGGGAGCCCAGAACTGCACACCATACTCCAGGAGAGGCCCCACCAGGGCAGAGTAGACGGGGTGGATAATCTCCCTCAGCCTGCTAGACAATTTCTTCCTAATGCACCCCAAGATGGCATTGGCCCTCTTGGCTGCGAGGGCACATTGTTGGCTCATGGTGAGTTTATTTTCCACCATGACTCCCAGGTTTTTTTCCCCAGAGCTGTCTTCCAGCAGGTTATGTCTCACCAGATCTGAATAAGGGAACTAAAATAGGTAAAATAGGGCAAGGTTTAAGGCACCAAGACTAATTAGCCTTCCTCAAATCATATGGAAATCTAGTGGCAGCACTGGAAACCAGCCTCAGGAAATCTGGCTCCCCTTACCGTGTTTTAAAAGCACTAGATAATACAACCTTCCAGTTTACTTTTTCTAACTTAAAGTCACATTAAGAGGCAAAAATTATTTATTTAGTACATCTGCTTTAAGAAGTATGTTAGGATGATTGAAAGAATGACAAATTAATGTCTCCAGTGCTGCCAGTGCTTATAATTCTATTCTGAATTCAGTTCTTTACAGTGTTTTTCTTAAAAATGTAGTTTCTGGAGCCATGTAATGACATGAAAATTACAGCAACGAAAATTGCTTAATAGTTACCCAGGATAGCAAACACAAACTGCAAAGACTCAGAAACCAGATGGCTCATAAATATGTTTGGTTTAATCTGATGATTTTTAACCCTATCCTGTGTTGTGAAACCTGAGCTTGGAGAATTTAGGTACCAGGAAAATGGTGCTTGCTATACATTTACTCTATGTCAAGCTCTGAAAGACCAAGCAAAGGTACTTTCATCTGTCACTTCTCACCAGCTTTATTTCTTGCTTGTGTGTTAGGGTCACCAAGAATAAAAGGACATATTTAACAGTATTCTTAAATGCAGCTGACCTTTTTTTGAAAATTCATGAAAGTACTTCTGTATATGCTAGAGCTTATAAAACATTTTGTGTATATAACTTGAGCCAGGGTCCAAAACAATTTTGCTCTCTCTCTTTTAGATTATAAATGTAAAGCCCAGATCTTTACCTTCAAAACAGATTCAGTCCTATCCCTTATTGTTTCAGAGCACCTCCTCTAACAACAGTCTGTACATGGTATGGGTAAAAGCTGAAAAGAGACTGTTTTGTCTGAAGGGCTAAGAGAAGACTTAGAATCATAGAATCATAGGGGTTGGAAGGGACCTCGAAAGATCATCTAGTCCAACCCCCCTGCCAGAGCAGGGTCACCTAGAGTACATCACACAGGAGAGCATCCAGGCGGGTTTTGAATGTCTCCAGAGACATGAAGGCCACACAGCACTGTATCTCTTGTTCCTCAGTACTGTAGCATCAATGACAAGATTTGGATTACTAGTTTGAATTTTGTGTCCCCTGAAACTGTTAACAGCTTTGGTAACTGGACGCCAAAAGCTAACCATGTCCAAAAATAATAAATTGTCATAAACCAGGCAGCTAAACCCGAGGTTTTTCTATTTATCCTAGCAGGACTGTAGGGATTTTCATAGTGGTACAAATTCACACAGGGGTTGTCAACTCACTGAGATCTGACTGACAAGGTTGATGTCAAGCACTTGCTTCGTCGCAAAAGAATGGGAAGCAGATATCACTGAGCTAGATAAGGGTATAAGCACATAGTCTAAGTTCAGGTATCTAACCCTACCCTGTTTAATGAGACACTTATTTCAGCAACAGGGGTGAGAGATTCAGAAAAACCCCCACAGCTTTAGGGTTTCCCAAAACACATTCCCTCCCACTTCCCCTGGCCCGGTTGGAAGACCAGCTCCCTTCTTATCCTTGTCCAGCACTCACCTCCTCAGTTGTACCTACACAAGCCATAAATGGTCACATTGTAACTGGACCATTGAAATTATTAACAAACAAGAAAGCTGCCTTTCAACTTTGTTAATTTCAAAGCATCCCTACAGTCTAACTGACGAGACTATGCTTTTAAGGTGGGCACAAATGCTGGAGAGCTGAGCCTGAACTTTTGACCACCTTCATGTTCACTCAGTCTCGAGAGCCCTAAGAAATCCAGCAGAGGAATCAGCACTTCTGCATATGAAATGCTACATTTACTTGACATAAGGCAACCCCCAATTATCAGTGGAAGAAGGTCAGTGACATTAATAATTTGGCTGCTGCTTCTTGTCGACCCTCCTTGCAGCCACAAAGAAGTTTCTATCAGTAATGAAATCACTTCTTTAGCTTACTCTGCACGTACCCTGGTACTGAATGCAAATTCTGTTGAACCTTAATTGAAAAATAACTATTAGCCAGATTTACCATACCTAATAGCATGTGCTGTCACTTTCCACATAAGTCCCTGCAAAACTGTAACCTATATATTAAATATATATATAAAATATTATCATAGACAATCACAAGCAACCCCTAAGTATTGTACAGTTTTAGATAACTGCATCCACCAATGAAAGTGTGGAAGACAGCTTGTTTAAAGCAAGGCTTTTTCCATATATTTTTCAGGTCCTAATAGAAGTGGAAAAAAAAATATTCTACATCAGGAAAAAAAGAACAGCACAACAAATCAGCTTTTTCTTTTCATTAATTTTCATTCATATATAAGCAAAAAGGCACAAAAGAGAGGGGAAAAAAACAATCTGGGAATTAAAATGGGGAGGGAAAAAATAAAACAAGCTATGCCCACTTCAAAACTTATCAGGAAATCAAAAATGAAAATAGCTTTTAAAGGGGAAGCTACAGGTTTGTGTCTAATCTAGCACAGCTCTAGATGAGGTGAAAAGAGCTAGATCTTCATAAGTCTTCCATTTTTCTATCCGCCTGAATAGCCACAATACAAACCCTTTTAGCTAAATAAAATCCAGCTTGGTCTATCAACTACATTTTGCTTATAACTAATTAACAAGGTTATTTTTTGCAAGTTCTACTCAATTTCAAATTTATTCTCTAGGATTGGATCAGACTGACACACAATCTGTAAAACTTTTGAGAAAGTTTAAACTCTTCTAAGAACCTGACAGGTATTGAAGAGCCAGAGGCTTGTGGGACTTCAGGAAAACTCGAAAAAAATGGTGATAGCAAGTATTCTGTGATGACTGTGCTATCAGGGCTTATAAGATTCATAAAGCCCCTTGCCTCATTAAAATCTAGGCTGAACTGTTAGCATGCATAGGGTTAAAGAAAGCTTCTTTCAGAGGTTTTAAATGCTATTTGGGCTCCTGTAGTGACTGTAAACACAGAAAATGTTCCTGTTGTGAACTACATACTTTAAAAGTGTTACTCATGTAAAGACATCTTGGACACCAGCACAGTACACAACAAAATGCCATAGAACAAACTCTAAAAACATGTTAAAGACAAGAAAATCTTGAGCAGTCGTGCTTTTCTATGATTCTATTTGCTAAATTCAAAGTAGCAAATATGTATTCATCACTCAGAACTCAGTAGGAAAAAAATAATAATACATAGCAGATACTTGGAAAATTAAAAGAGCAGTTAAATGTAACAACAGAATGAAAATTTAAAAAAAAAAAAATTGAGACATATAAGGTATTAAAAGTGTGTAAGCATAGTCGTCCATGCTCCTTGCATGATCTAAAATTTTAGTCCACATACCAGGGTCTACAAAACTGCCATATGAACTATACAGTGAAGCAAAGCAGTTTTTCAGTTCAGTTCCAGTTTGAATTCAGCTTTGCCTGAGGTTACTCAGGTTCAAGCTGACAGCTGCTAACCCTTTTTTTTGGTAATCCCAAACCACACTGGCTGGGCTCATAGTGTCCACTGGAAAGAGTTCCTCCATTCTGCTCCCTCTGCCCAGTCCTGGCCACCTCTCATCCTCTCCATCTATCCCCCCACAGTTTCATCCTGCCTCCCTAAGGCCAGGAAATCAGAGCAGAAGTTGTGAGGCAAAGCTACAAAGGGGATTGCCTGAGCAATCAGAGTTCACCTTCAGCATGTAGAAGGTCTTGGTTACAGCCACAGAGCCACTCAAACCAGCTTTGCATCGCTTCATGGAAGCAGGCACTTATGAGGGTTCCATGGGGGATATGATATGAAACTGCTCAGAAGCCCATCATGGTTTGAGGTTGCTACCGTGCCAACGATCTCTCTGCTGTAGGAAGCAAGATTTCAATGAACTGTGACTCTGAACCAGTAATCTATGGGGTTCAGTTCTCACTGAGGTTCCAACATGACTGCTGTTTTTTGGTTGGTTCTGATTCAAGGCAGGAAAAATCTTCCCGTTTGAGTTTCATTTGGCTGCTGGATAGCACAAAACCTCTTCACCGTGACAATCCAGGTACATTCTCACCTCCTGCACTTTATTCTGCGCAGGAAAATATCATCATATCTCTCCATATCACTTTGTAGTGAAACTCTTGCTCATTTACTTTATCACTTCTATTTTTTTAATATAGAAACATATATCTGCATAAACATAGACACAGGGCAGAGGTGTGGATGCTTTAACCCCAGAAAGTTTGACTGTTTATGCCTTCAAACATATGCTGTGCTACAGACAGGGAAAATTAAAAAAAAAACACAACCAAACAACTAAATGAGCAACTGAAATGCAGGAATTAATGCATCATTTTCAGCTGATATGACAAAGCTTATGGGATTTCAGATACCAATTGCTGAAAATGTTGCCTTATTAATAGATGCATGGAAGACAGGGTTATACAAAATTGCATAAAGTTTCATTTTTTTCCAGCCAGCTCTATGTCAGGGAGCACATACAGAAAACCAACCTGAAATTCAAAGAAGAAAAAACCTGGCCTGTGGAGGAGCATCTTACTGAAATTCAGAGTTTGTTATTTACTCACTACACAGAGCAGAGTTGCTTTTCCCGGGTGAGAAAGACTGGAAAGTGATCTCCATTTCCTTTTATGTAATTTCTCTCTGTTTTCATTACCCCTCACAGGCCCAGTTGTGCTGGTATCATACACACTGGAAGAAGCTGAATTGTAGAGTTACACCACAAAGGCATTGATCTGTTATTCCCAGGGCACGGTCCCTCCAACCCCTAATCTTGCTGAACGAGTCACAGTCCGAACCAAAGGCTTTACATGTTCCTGCTGTGCACACATAACCCACAGGTGTGATCTGTCACCATTCTCACAAGACATCCCCTTTCTCCCTTTTCACTCAGGGCACATCTGTCAGACCAGCTGCAAGTCACCTTTTCTCAAACACCTCAGCTCAGTCCACTATTCCAAGCTGGACTGCTACCCTACCTGCCACAGGTTTCATCCTTGTGCACAACCTGCTGATAGCATTAGGTTTGTTACATCAAAGCATTAGGTTTGTTACACGCAGGGAGAGGAAAGAAACAGAGGAGCAATTATAATGGGATGGGAGGAAGAGGAATTGTAAGAGGAAGGACTGATGCTGAGAGACAGGAAAAGACTATAAGCTTGATCCAATTAATTAACATAATTAATGTCATTATTTTCCTCCTCTGATTTAAGCATTCAATACAGAAACCATGCTTACTTGCAAGAGTCTCAGATAAAAGTCTCCAGATACAGAAGGCAAGATGTTGCACTGCTGTAACTATTCCCATAGAGGTCCATCAACCTGCATTAACTAAGAGCCCCATGGATTCCTTCCTCTCCATTTATTTCTGTGAAGAGCTACCTGACTCTGCTCTCAGCAGCTGCTTTGTGCTTCTGCTTTTATTAGAGTTTTTCACACAGTTCAGGTTATCTTTGTCTCCTTTCTTTCTGAGGAATTTGATCCAACACCAAGCTACAAACAACACACCAGCCCCTGTGTATATGTGAAGTAATGAGCATCAGCCTGGGGACAACCACCTGCATGCACAAATCCAGATACAAATCAGTATGTGGTATTACAAGATAACTGAGCTTTTCTACGGGATTTTCCAAGTTACTGACAAGCCCAAAGAAATAATTTTTTAAAAAGCAACTGACACAGGTCAACCCAAAAATTTTTCAGAAGTTTTATAAAACTGGAAAGACTAGCACATTTCAAGGAATGTTGAACTATAACATTTCATGTCAAAACTAAATATTTGATACTAAATTATGTTTTAAGATTTTAAAATAAGGATTTAAGATTTTTCAACAAAAAGATTTAATAACAAAAATTAATGTCAGTAGACTTATTTGAATGTGACAATATGAACTGGTGCACACACAACCTCCATACATAACAGCTAAAAAGCTACACCACTTTATAAAATATTTTAATGTCACTACATAAGCATTTTTCACTAAGATTAATTCAAGATGAAAATATTTCTCCACTCTAGCCACAGACATCAGAGATGTACTTCACAGCAGCACAGCCAGTGTGTACCCCATCACAGGCACAAACAGGCTGAAGACAAGAACCCTCCTGTGTATCTGTTCAGGACTTGTGGGGCAGGAGAGGAATGCTTTTGAAACATCACTGGAGCAAGGCATTCTTTTCTCCAACTTTGATCTTATAGACTAATTAGAAACTGTGCAACTGTAACACTGACAGAAAGATGGATTTCTCCTATGGCTGGTCACAAGACATTGTCTTCAGCACTGAAGTAACAGCACACACACCTTGCTGCCCGATTTCTTACTCCTCCACCTTAGTCCTCATTCTTGATGCAGTTTACAAGCCCTCAGGGTTTATTTGCATGTGCTCCCTTACTGTGGGACTCCCAAATATCCATCCTATCCTTTTCCACTGAATTTCAAAGGGTCTTCAACTTTGTAATATCTGTGACTTGAAAAGAACTGTCTTTTTTATTTCAAGGCATCCACCCAATGTTTTACTTTTAGTGACAGTCTTGGTGCCTTGAATTACATATACAAACCAGGCACAGCGTATGTAGATATGCTCTCACTGGCACAGTAAAGGAGACTGTGGTCCTAACTCCTAGGACAAACTTCAAGTATCACTTGATGCTGTCCTGGTTGGAACTATTAAAGTGAAAATACTGAAACCATCACTGTACCTGTATGCTACTTTAGTTGAGCAGAGATAGGAACAAGAAGAGGGAAATAAGAGAAAAGCTCTTCAGTGAAGATGCAAAAGAGAACGTAGGGCCCCAACCCTTCCACTCTTGGCACGCTCTCCTCCAGACAGACAAAGGGATACAGGAAGGTTTGTCTACGTGATATAGAGATGTTGGGTTATTTTAAGTTGGTTTACAACAAAATTAAATACTCCTATGTAGCATCTTCATGCATATGTGAACTGACTGAACTTAAACCAGCTTATAGCCACTCTATAAAACAAGCCAGCTCAATTCTGAGAGGCAGACATGCCCAGGGAGAGGAAGAAAACCTTCTGGGCTTCTGAAAACAGTTTGTTAGACAAACACAAGGAGGAAGTAGCATCTGTGAGTGGGGCACTGCCATGCTGATATAACATTCCATAAACAAAACAAACAAAAGGCTGGCTGTCTTACTCCTAAACCTGCCATCAACCTCCCTATGCCTCTTTGCCTTATAAAGGATTCGAGGAAGCCCAAAGCCCTAACTATTCCGCAGGCTGAAACTGAACATAAAATATCCTATTCTGTCACAGCTCCACCACAAGTATTAGCAAGGCCTGTAAAGAAAGACTTGACAAAATGCCTCTACTAATATTATCTCAAGAACTGTGGTTATACTCAATAGCTAAACTCTGAGCAATGACATAAACATGACTGCACTTTGGGAAAGGTGTTTCAGGTTTCCTAGGGATACATGTTGTGCTGTAATTTTGCAGCTAGTTTGCCCTCCACACCCAGAGGCAAGAGCACAACATCCAGCCAAACACAATCCAGTTTTTCAGAGAGGGGAAAAGGACTGAATTACTCCTTCCACTAAGCTCAAGTAGTCAAAGGAAAATCATCCAATATGAAGACTCAAAGAAATGCTGGTACTTAAAATAAAAAGAAAAATTCTCCCATACATTCACCTGGTGACTTTCTTCATCTTTTTCCTTGCCATCTCCTGAGACCTGAGGCTAGTTGCAACCTCAGCCTCCAAATGACTGTGAAGTTGCTTTGGCACTGAACAATGTACATTTGTGCACTGAGGCCTTTCCTGGTTTTGGAGTTGGTTTTCTGGGTTGTTTTTTGGGCTTTTTCCTGCCATTTTTTTCTATGACTTTCTGTATTTTCTCATAAGTTTTAATTTTTGCACCAAAAGGAGTTCCAACCTCCTCCAGTGATGTGAAGCGTCAAAAATTTTCAAAGGATGAGAACTCTGAAATTATCCTTTTAGGATACAACTCATTAGAAAGGCATATAACATCCAGTAAAACAAAAGAGAGAAAAGTGGACCTGTAAAATCCCTCATGACCAAGACCCTTGGGCTTTCCAAATAAAGAAGGAAATGTAAAGCCACTTCGAGTATATGCTCCAGAAAAACTTATTCAGTGGAAACACAAGTGGTTTTTAAAATAATTGACTGCAGAGTCTGAGAGCTGGCCATAATAACCCAGCGAGATAAACCCCCATGTGAAGATCGTGACAGGAGCTACACAGTTAAATGCTCGTGCATCCAAGTCTCTCCCTGGGTGACTGAGACTATTTCTGGCAGAAGACTGGACAGAGATTGTAAGATGTACATTTGTTTCCATTTAGATCTTTACTAGCTTTCTCTGAAACACACCTTTTTTTATCTCTCTCCTAAATACAGTCATGCTTCAAATTACAGACTTGAAGATAAAGCAAATATGACTATTCCTTACACTAACCTTACATGCATATTGAAAATCACTTCACCAAAATCACTGGGAAGATACTTAGCAACTCTTGATGGCACCACATGCCACAGGAACTCAGGCTGTGGGGACACACAACTCTGCTTGCATGGGGCAAGTTTGCTCTTGGGACCCTTTCACAGTAAAGCAACCACATCCCCATGGAAATAAAAGTCCAGAAAAAGACTGAAATCAAAAACTCTCTGCTATGTCTTGGCACTGAATTGTAACTAGAACTAAATTATGAAACCTGCTTAGAAACTGATGTCCTAACATGTCTTCATATAAAAGAAAACATATACAGGTTCAACATTTAGACAGAGACAGAGAATTTCACTGCACTAGAAAGTGCAAGATGTAGCACCAACAACCTGTTTGCCCTATCTCCTCCCCTACTTGAAAGTAGTGGTTTGTTACACTGAGAATCACAGAGGTGTCTCCTGATCCTTGTCTAAGGGTCAGGATGATGTCCCTGTCTCTGCACTGGGGGTACTATTGTAACTTCAGCTCTCTGAAAAGTTCCACATGTCCTGATACAGGCTTTTGTCTCCCAGTTTTCAGAACGAGTTTGCTTGCCACTGTGCACACATTCTCCCATAACTGCTGCTTCCCAACTTCTCTCCTATTACTGCAGTTCCTTCCTAACATCTCCCTCCTTCTCTCCTACTGTTACTCTGTTCCTCTTGCTGCATTTCAGAATCAAAGCTGGCAATAACAAACAGAGCAGCACAAAGATTCCTCTCAAACCTCAGCCTGAATACTGCTTTCTAGGTGGGAGCTTATTACTCCATCTTTCATAGTCCCTGTACCTTCCTCTCCCTTTACATGTCTCCCTCATTTCACTCCTCAGACTGTGCATCTTCTCCAAACTATACCTTTTCCTGTAAGCAACCTTCACTACTCCTGGAGCATTACTTTCTCCCATCTCTCAAAATAGTCCCAGAGAAAGCAATCCAGTAATCAGAGAAGCAAAAGGGTCCTGTTGTATAGCTGTTAATTTCACACTGAACACTTGTAACAATGACAGCATCTGCTTCCAGCCTAAGAGCCTTGGTCAGCAGCAGCCTTTCTAAAGCTACAGATCACCTATTCATTTCCATGAACAAAATTTGCTTAGAATCAATCACCATCAAGATTTATGTTCCTACATGTCACTCACTTTGTATATGTTTCATGCCAGTACTTCCTCCCCCCTCTCCTTTTTTTCCCCACTGTTTAGAAAATAATGCTTTACTGGTTTAAAGGTAAAAGGGAACTGGCAATTAAATAAGTCTGGGTCCCTCGGCATAAGAAAGAGTTTGCACCCTCAGGAGATGGGAGGAAGAAAAATAGGTTACTTACCCCATGTGGTGACCCACAGCACCAGCTGTAGGAGCCGGTTCATGGCTCTGCGGGGTGCGGGCAGGTCCCAGCCCGGTGCACGGCTCTGGAGGGGACGTGCCTGGCTCCTCCTGCAGGCTCCGCCGGAGCTCTGAGGCTGGGCTCGGGCTTCTGCTTCCTTGGAGGAGAATTCCCACCTCCTGCTCAGGAAGGTTCGCATGGGTCCTAGAGCCACCCCCCTTCCTTCCCTCCTCCTCCCTTTTTGCATACCGCTCCTGCACGATCAGCAAATCCATAAGGCGGTTGCTTCAGACATGAACACATCCATCTATAAATTTTTTAGGCATTAGTACTGACTAGGAAAAGCTGAACTCAGCATCTTACCGAGTTGTTCTCTCTTCTCAGTCTTCCCTTGCAGCTGCCTCAATGACACACAGAAGACACATGCACTGCCTGGACCAAACTCAGCTCATATTTAAGATGATAGGGAGGAGGATTCCCTTGGCCAGGAAGTCCTTTCACTGACTGCTCTGAATGAGAAAACAGACCTGTTTACACAGCCCACACACCCGCCCCTCTTTCCTTCACTCCACTTATAACCACTTAACTCCTGAACAAGACAGCCTGAATTGGTGAAACATGCAACAAGGACCTACAACACAGTAAAGTGTAGGTGCTCTGGCTGCAAGCTTCTGTGTTTGCTCCTTAATCACTTTACTTGTTAAACTCCTTTTACTTCTGGTCCATCAGCATTTCAATTACATCAGTTCGCTCTGCCTTCAATTTATTTGCATGTGGGTTTTTCCTTTACTGGGAGTTTATTTGAATTCAGCTATTATTTTTATAATCAGAAACATTATTTCTGATTAATTCTCCATGTGGACACCCTTATTCTAGATAAGAAGTGCTTTAGTCTAAATTAGCATAATTTATTGGGGGTATGGGCTACAATAATTTAGATTGGAAACTGTTGTGAGTTTAACAGGTAGTACTTGAGTCTTGAGTAAAATACCATTCATGCTGTGGGCACTAGAGAAATTTGGAGCTGACATTCATTAAAACCCTGACAAGTCTAGTGGGTCTGGCACTTTCAAGGCAGAGCTCTGCTTTCCATTTTCAGTTTTGGTTGGTAGATTAGATTTGAAATTTAGTGGATTTACTTAACCTTCTATGAATCTTCCACTGATACCTATGAAAAGTATGTACTGAACAAGGGCAGAATTTGCTTTGTACCATAACCATAGATTTGAATCTCCCAATTTGCTCTTTGTTCAGCAATATTCTGCCATTTTCAACAGGTTTATGGAGGTTTATTTCTGAACACAACCTGGATGATTTGGATAAAAAACATAGTTCTGAGGCTTTCCTCTATGGCCACATAAATTACAAAAGTATGGTAGCAGAAAGATAGACATTACTGGTGGCTTATTAACTAAGTTTATTTACAGTGTCTCCCAAGAAAAGTAATAGACCAAAACCAGTGTGCTTCTACCCAAGACCAAAAAAAAAAAAAAGGCTCCCAGCTTTCCATCTCTTCATAAATAACTTTCTTGGCTGAGGTTCTGGGACTGCAAAGTAGGTAATCTTTCACCCCAACTGGTAAAAAATTACAGGCACCTTCAGAATTGCTGTATTTGCCTAAACCCTCCTTTGAACTGAAATGTAAAAAATCTGTATCTGCAAGGAACTGGTAGCAGCAGTACAGACAGACAAAATAACACTGTTTCTGACAATACTCCATTTTTAAGCCATTCGTATTTTCCATGGACTTCAGTTACTTTGGCCAAGACAGATGAATTCTGAGGCTCATTACAGAAATGTGAGGCATTCTATAAAAATGAAATACATGCATGTGATGGTTTTAATCAGAGAGTAAAAGCAGAGGAGAAGGTGACTAATCTGAACCATTGGCTCATTACCTGGTTTTGAGGGTCTGAGTCCTGGCTCAGTAAAGTAAACTTTGGTCTATTGCAAGGTCTTGGTGAGATAATCCACATCTGTCAAGCAAATGGAGTCCTCAATCCCAACAAAACCTGATATTTTAGGCAATCAATTATTTTAAAGAAGAGGACAGGACATGGAAACCTGTAATGCTACACAACGAAAAACAGAAGATATGCCAAGTGTGAAAACCATGGAAGTCAGAACATGGCCCAGCATTTGGAAATAGATGCATGAATTACAAGCAAATGCCACTCACTAACAGTTTGCAAGTGGTACAAGAGCATGTACAGCAAGAGAGAAAACCCAACAACAACAGAAGAATGACAGCAATAGTGCTAATTCAGAGGAAAGGTCTGTAGAAGTAATCAGGAGCAAAGGACAATGCTGCATCAGCAGATAACTGAACTGTCAGTCTGGAAGCAACTGTGACAATTACATGCTTTTAAGTCGGGCACTGATGCAAAAGCTAGAGCACTGCCAGAATCCTGGATACCAGCAACCAAAAAAGCCCACTTGTCTTAAACAATGATTTTTTATCTGGCTCAGCAATACAGAAGCAACCTACTGGAGCCCAGGAGAGGGAAGCAGATACCCTTATCCTAGAATGCACAACACAGAGGGCAGCACGTAACTTCAATGTGACCCTGTGACCTATCAAAAATATTCAAAACAGGGTTGCAAGACAAATTCCCACCACACTAACAGGAAAATTCCTCAGAACTGAAGGGAGATCATAGAATCTTAGAATGCCAGGTTGGAAGGGACCTCAAGCATCATCTGGTCCAACCTTTCTAGGTGCTACTATAGTTTATATGAGGTGGCTCAGCACCCTGTTAAGCTGAGACTTAAAACTGTCCAATGTGGGGGAATCTACTTCCCTTTGGAGACTATTCCAATGTTTGATTGTCCTCATGTTGAAAAATTTACCTCTTGTGTCCAATCGGAATCTCCCCAGGAACAACTTGTGCCCATTACTCCTTGTCTTTTCCATGTGACTCCTTGTAAATAGGGAGTCTCCATCTTCTTGGTAGCCACCCTTTAAGTACTGGAACATGGTAATAAGGTCTCCCCGAAGCCTTCTCTTCTCAAGGCTGAGCAAATCCAGTTTTCTCAGCTTCTCCTCATATGGCAGGTCCTCCAGTCCTCTGATCATCCTTGTGGTCCTTCTCTGGACCCTCTCCAGCTTGTCCACATCCTTTTTGTAGAGCAGGGACCAAAATTGAACAGAACACTCCAAGTGTGGTCTGACAAGCGCCAAGTAGAGCAGGATGATGACTTCTTGATCTCTGCTGGTGATGCCCTTGTTGATTCAGCCCAGCATCCTGTTGGAGATGAGGTAGAAGCACTTACAAAGCAAGCGAAGCTCCAGCAATGGGGGTCTAGTCACTGTCAGGAAAAAAAAAAGTTGGAGTTTTCACTTACATGTACACTCAGAAGCCAAAAATTTTAAACAGTGGAA
Source organism: Apus apus (assembly GCF_020740795.1). Classification (NCBI taxonomy): domain Eukaryota; kingdom Metazoa; phylum Chordata; class Aves; order Apodiformes; family Apodidae; genus Apus; species Apus apus. Next base: position 26,663,918 of record NC_067286.1, read on the forward strand.
GTTATTCCCCAGATACAAGAATAAAGCATTAAAAAAAAGGATAAAGACTAAGAGCTGATTGACACCAAATGCATTTTTATATGGGACACAAAGCAAAGCAAATGTTCACCTAGTTTCAACACCTCTTCAGGAGATACTGTTCTCTTTTGGGCTGTGCCCTTCAGAGAAAGATACAGCACATTTCTGATAGCACATACAGTACAAAAGTCCCTATAATGACCTTTTGATCTAAGAAAAATATGAGCAAAATGCAGTTAGTGAGTTCATAAACCTTGCATGGAAAAGAAGCTGTGGGGCAAAAGCTGAACAAATACCATTTCAATTCCTTATGATGGAAATAATATCCAACAGAGCAAGGCAAATGTGACAAGATGATACAGACTGACCACACTAAGATGCAGGAGTACAGACTCGTTTGAAACACTAAGTATGCAAAGAAACATGTGTTCGTCAACCTGCCTCAGCATCCTGAATGCCCCTTTACAAAACTATCTAACAGACATGGGATTTAACTGGCACAAAAAAATCTGAAGGCATTAACCAAAGATGGCTCAGTCAGGGATATGGTATAGAAGTACAAAATTAACTTGTTCTTGCATTGTTCTGCTGAGAATATTTGTAATTTTTTTTCAGTTGTATAGTTAGATTTGGAGAACAGTCAGTTACCCATAAAAGAAATTGGGTGTTGGTGTACATAAATAAAGAAGCTTTGGCTTTACTCCATAGCCATTAAAACTCCACGTCTTCATGCATGGAAGAACCGTGTGAGCTAAAACTGATCATAAAACTCTTTACAACCTAAGGGACCTGGCAATTCTCAGCCTAACCTTTCCCACAAGCAAAAAGACTACAGAAATATTTTGGTTTCAAATATACGATGGCAATGTTGCATAAAAAAGGAGCAATTTCTGATGATGGTTAGACACATGGTCTCTGGAGTACTTGATAAAAGAAGTATAAAGCAAAAATACCCCAAACTAGATTTTATATTTTTTACACATGAAAGCTTTTTTTAAAAAGTATCTATCTGGTGTCAGACAAAATGTGAACTTCGATTGCTGCAGACATTGCTGAGGATAATCCCCTGCAGAAAGTAATTCTGGCCAATGCCACAGATAATAGAAATTGCTCCAAATAGAGCATAATACCTAACAGAGTAGCTTTACACCTCAAAATGATAACAGGTGATAAGGGGATAAATTTAACTGTTAAATGTGACTTTGTTTCAATGCATATAAAATCCTCAGATATCAGAGAAAAAAGTGTTAAAAAGGACAAGCACAGAATCAGTTAGGGATTTAAAATCTAAAAGTAGGACTGGTATTTTACACCAGTCTCAGAAAAACAGCAAGTTTGAGGAAATTGTTGTTATGTTTGCTGCATAGCCCAGAAGTAGAGGTAAAGATGTAGGTGGTATAAGGGGTAGAAAAAAAAAGAGTAATCCCCCAGAGCAAAGTAGGCATAGATTTGTCACTGCTGGCTGAGAGAAAAACAACTTATTTGTGTCCCAGACTATCAAATTCATTCCCTTGTAGAAGAAAATATATCTAAGAAGCCGTTTGTGCATACCAGTACTAACATTGCTGTATTTTAGAGTACCTGTGTCACTCATGTCTGACAACAGGACACCTTTAATGAACATTAGTTTTAGGAGTTTGCAGTGAAGTACATACGTGAGAAACATCTGTCGCGCCAATGAACAGGCCCACACGGATCCTTCAGCGAGGCACAGTTTATTTACATTCTTGCAAGAATGGGTGACCTAAACAAGTAGGCACACCCATAGTAAGGTGAATAACAGTTTATATTCCCTATTCCCGACACCAAGTTCCCTCCCCTGTTTCCCCACTGGCTGGGTACTCCAGGGTTTACAGCCTATCCAACCCTTCAAATTATCCTGTAAGTTTCCCGTCCCTGTTTACACATTCCATTCTAGCAGTTAACTTTTTACCTCTTAGGTAAAATTTTGACCTTTCTTGCCCCTTTGGCTGTCTTCCCAATTAACAAATCTACTGGTGTCATCCTGCCCTGAGGAGCAATATAGAAGTGGCTTTGTTCGGTCTTATCTTGGGCCATAAATCCTTCTTCCCCAGATGGAGCCCAATTCACTCCCTCAGTTTCTTGGGCTGCAAACCACTCCCGGTGTCCTTGGAATGTGTAGATATCTCACTTATCTCAAACAAACTATTATATTCCTAACACTAGGATATATATATATATATAAACCAAACCCGATACTATTTTTCTAACACTAGAATGCAAAACAACACTACATTTCATTTCTAACACATATGAGGCATGTCACTACAAGTGCCATTTTTCCAGTACAAGATGTCAGTACAAAACAGTGTCAAAATAATAAAGCACCTACTAATGAAAAATGATAGAAACCATATTCAGAACTGTTAAACCAGAGCATGTCACCAGCAAAGCATGGCTTGTCATGCGCTGACATTTCATTCAATTGAAATTGAAAACAAGAGTTCCTGTGTGACTTTAAACAGATGCCAAGAGCCCTTGAGGACTTGTAGGTATTTAAGGAGACGGATGAGGAAAAACAGCAATCCAAAACCAACTTGGAGTACCTGGAGTTCCTGCCATTTGCCCAAGACAGAAAGCTCAGAACTGCAAAAGCAAAACAGCAGGATGTTAGCCAAGATAGTTCAAAAGTCACAGGAGAGTGTCACACAAGAAAAATACTGAAGAAAAAGACCATCCTGTGAGTCAGTTGCTGTGTAACACACAATCCCAGGAAGTCGCGCTTTCTGGAGTGCCTGTGACGTACAATTAGAATTAATGAGCCCGTCTGACAACCTCTATGACCACAATTTACTGAGAGACTGTGGATGCAAAAGCACTCTTCTTTCAATAGCACCTTAAGCTCATGAACCATCTGAATGACAATCCTGGGTTTAAATCACAAGCCATCTCCAGCAGCAGCTGGACCATCTGCTCTTGCAGCAACATCAAGAGAAGGTGCTTGCTGCTTCCTTTAAGGGCCCTGTGCCATTTTGAGTACAAGGACCAGGTATGAGGGGTAGGCTGAGTTCAGTGATGTAAAAGCCTGGCCACAGAAAGACATTCACTGAGCTGCAGGGGGGTTGAAAAGAGAGGTATGACAGTTAACGTTTACTCTTCTCTTAACGCAGGAAACCCCTTCATGTGGTGTTTTCACTGTCTGCCTCTGTTCCTCTCCTCAGTGATCTATTTCAGGTGTGCCATTTCTGCTTGTGTCCTACTAAGTCTTTGCTTTCAGCTGCTCTTTCTGACCCTCCAGGTTAAGACTGAGAAAATGAATCCTTTCAATGATCCAACAGCCACAAACAAGACTGATTTTTGGCCTATTCCTTATTCATCCTTTCTGTAACACCACTTAAGGAAATGTTTCTATGTTCCTCTGATTACTGTTTTTCACTTTGCTGATTTTTATTCCACTTTTTGGAAGCATTGCTTTAGAAGATGGGAGACTTCCCTGTTGTGCCTGCATGGAGCTTTCTGCCTTTTTGCTCCAGCTCTCCTCCAGGAGCAATAGAAAGCTACAGCTCCACCACTCTGAGACAGATGCTTTAAATAGCTTTTTTTTCAGTGTGACTTTTAAAAATATAAAAGTCCAAAATTTTGAACTTCTCCCAGAAGCTTCAACCTTTTAAGACCTAAACGACCATCTGATGTTTATACAACAGTCTCTTCCAAACAAGATGGAGTTAAACAAAACAGATTAAGGTCCTTATACCCACACAAGCTTTATCTGTAGCCATGACATAAACTGTGTTCTGGTTCCTGAACATCCTTCTTCTTCCCTGCACAGGGCAGCAGAGTTTTCACCCAGTGTCCAGAGATCTCACTTTCTTACAAATTTACATTGTTTTTTTCACAGGATACTCTCTCACATTGCTACCGACTGGCACATGATGACTCACAATCTTTGAGGTAACTCCAGAATTAAAGTAGCAGACTTTGATTGCTATTTATGCCACCTAGACAAGCCTGCAGGGTCAAACCTGATCTGCTAATGCCCTATCTTAAGGGATAAATATATTCAAAATGAGTATCTAGAGGAGCTGGGCAATCTTCTAGATTCCAGACCAGACAGAAATATTCCCCCAAACTGGGAGCCTCTGATATGGGGAGAGGCTGGATGACCCCTATGAAGCTCATTTTGAAAAAAACTACGGAAGCAAGCCTCAGAAGTCATGGCTGTAAAATGGTATTTCCTAAGAAGCTGGGGGAACTGCGTGGACTTTGTTATAATGCAGAAAGTGACTAAAAATGACCAGACTAAGAGAAAGCCTGAAAGAGAAGCATTGAAAGGTTGTGTGGGGGTGAGGAGAAATTTGTTCAGAAGTATTGTAATTTTCACCTATCTGTTCAGATACATTTGAGTATTTTTCTGTCTCAAACCCACATTTTTCTCGTTCATATTCTCATATAACCTTAGAATGTGAAAGCCCTTCTCATGTTTACCATATGGTAATTAAAAGAGACAGGAGAATCAATCTCAAAAAAAGTTCCTTCTCGAAGTCCTGTTACAGAAGAATGTATTTATTATGTAATTAAAATAATCAAATCTGCAATTTAATTGCAAATGCCTCTATCACTGTGTTACAAGCACAATGAAGGAGGAGCAGGATTCTATGCTGATTGTTTATTTACTTCTTATTTTAAGAATTGTATCATAAATGAGAGAAATTTTTAACCAGGTAAGCAAACCTCTGTGGAACAAAACTAGTCAGTGGTAAAGTGCTGAATCAGTATTTTTACAACAGGACTCAGCCTGAGGAAGTCTAGGCAGTTCAGACAGTACAAAGTTCAAAAAGTGGTTCCTTTCTGGTGCTCTGAGGCTGGACTGCACATCCAAGTAGAAGGCATGACTGTAATCTTCATGTTTGAGACTGGGCCTGTTCAAACATTACTTTTGGCATATTGTCAGAGTATGGACTTCTATACAATTCTGAATAAATGGATTTCAGGTATCTGCAATTTAATTTCTCTAAACCACCACATGTGATACCTCCCTAACAAAAACAATACATTTAAGCTGTCTTTAAAGCCAAAGGATCCTAACTTTCTTTACAAACTTTCAATAGAGATTATGTTAGTCATCAGTGCAATGTGTCAGAGTTCTAGAATACTTACGGATTACTGAAAGTACTTTACACATCCCACCTGTTTAATAAATATTCACTATGAAGTGAACACCAGCTGCGAATAGCAGAGGTTTTGGGATCTCTTGGCCCAACACATATGAAGTACAGATAAGACTGAACAATTGTGACTTTAGCTTGAGTCTAAGTATTTTATTTACAATTTTAGCCAATTTATGCTCGCCATGATAGAGTCCCAGTGCACCACTCAATTATACTGAGCAAAAAACAGGGTAAGATTCAACATGTTCTGGCAGGAGTGACAAAACGTTCTTTCAAGGAGTGGATAAGATAGCAACAAATACACTAAATCCTACCACAGTCCACAAGAAAACAACTTTTTTAGTTTCTCCTTGTGGATTGCCAGATGAATGACTGGATACAAAATGGATCATGATAGAAACTCCTGCACAGCTGTGAAGCAAGCATTTATTAAAAGGAGTTTTTGGCAGCCCCTTCAATGTAAAGGAAGTTTACTATAAAATAAGCTATAATTACTCATATTAATTATTGTAGCAGGAAATATTCTTCCCTGAGATCCACCAATAACAAAAATTACATACCTGATAGATCAAAACCTTCACATGTTACAGACAGTAGATTGGCTCCTCTTTCCGTTAATTGAACAATTAAATAATTTGCATAGAGGAAGTATTTTTCTCTTTAGCCTCTTATCTTTCAAAGGACAGAGTATCAAAATATTTGTGCTAATTGTTATGTCAGCATACAGCTGAAATACAATAATCCACTATCTCCTTGAGTGTTCTCTAGACAGCAATAGAACTGCATTAATGTAGAGAATATGCTAAAGTAAAATGATATTAATATTGCCAACGATTAGTGCTTATGCTGATAACCAACACCATCTACAAATGAATGGAAAATTATAATTAATTCTTACTTTCAGCTTACTTCCTAGGAAACATACATGCAAACCAAACAAAAGCTAAGCCATCCTTTTTCTTGAAAGTTGTGCAGCACAGTATGATGTCATATTGCCTTTGTTGCCAAAATAGTGACAGTTAGAGAAGATCTCAATTTGTTAGCCTTACACACATGAAGAAATTGAGACGTGACCCTGAAGATGGTAATCTTTATACCCTGCAGGCTAAAAGATTCTGAAATATTTCTCAGCAATTAAGATATATTTTTTTCATGTTGGGTGAACCTTCAGAGGTTTAAACAATAAATTTGATTAACAGTGGAGAGGCTTTTTCCCTGATGAATGCTAACTGCTAGTGCTTACTACTTCTTTTTTTGTTGTTGTTGCTTCAAAAACAGTCAGTACCTACTGTAAAACCATTTGAATAAGCAGACAGTGACTGTGTAGTGACTCCAAACAAAACTCACATTTCATTAGCAACATTGGCCAAGTGGTCTTGTGGACTGATGATGTGGATTAGGCAGGTTAAATGAGTTCAGAGAAAATTCATATTACAGCTTCTTTCTCTATGGCATAGTCACAAAACTGCATGCATATTCTGAGTCAGTTATTTCTATAACCAGTCACATGACCGGTCAAGCATTTCACAAACATCTTTGACAGTTTCAGATTATGTGGTGCTATCACTCTCCTATATTACTACTTTATTGGGGGATGACGATGATGATTATTGTTGTTGTTATTGTTAATCTCTGTCATGTCTGAATCCCTCCTGAAATTCTTCTGCTATTTCATTTCTGGGCTTTGAAGAGACAACTAGCTACTTCATTCTTAAGTGTGGGGCTCAATATTGGAACTGAGTCATTATCACTCAACCTGCTGCAACATCATTAAGTTCATGGTTGTGCCGGGAGACAGATGTGGCAGATGATCAGTATTCAGAGCTTGCTTTGCTGAGGATCAACATGAAGCCCAACAGAAAGCAGTGAGCACAAGGGTTAGTTAGGTCCTTGCCAGCTCCTTGTCACTCCTATCTCTTGAGCTAGAGCAATATGTCTAGCAGTGATGCCTACCTGTTACTATGGAGATTTTCAAGGGTGCCTTTGGGGTGGCTCCTGGAGATGCCTAGAACATCCTGCCTCAAACAAGAGTTTCAGCAGCATGAGTAATAGAGACATCCCTCTCAGCCCTTACAAACTTTTTCCTTTACAGTTTGTTAATAAACCTAAGATTAAGCACCTATTGTGACAACAGTTTTGACTCAGACTGCTCATTAGTCACTCCAAATGACATCACAGAACCCACTCTCTGCACAGAAATAAAAATAAGCATTTAAAAAGATTTTATTTCTTCAAAAGCTTTTATTTCGTGTTTTGTTTCTATTCCTCCTCATTCCAACAACAGGAGCAAATATTGGTAGTATATATAGATATGTATACACATACAGACAGACTCACACAACTACAGATAATTTAATCTCATGTAATTTCCATAAAATAAGACTGAACATAGGGCTATTTTTAGGGTCTATGAGTGCAGCTTTACACTCGATTCCTGGCACAGTCTCACCTTTAAGACATCTTATTTTTATCAGTGTACTCTCTCACACTTCTCTTGTAGCACTGAGTTGCCTATTTTTTCCTAAACTTTCTGCTTTAGCTAGAATGATCACATGAGGCATTAGAAGGGCTGTAGAGAGTTCTGGTGACCTTCACAGCTTGTTATGGTCATGAAAATGCTCTCATCTAGCCTTAAGAATTAATCCCTTACAGAGGTAGTCTTGGGTCTTGCTCTCTGTGGCCTTGGCTTCACAAGATTTCCTTGGGCTTCACAAGTAGCTAGGCTACGTGAGCAGGTAAACAACAATGAATAAAAAGCATTTGCAGTGTCAGAAGGTTGTTTTCCATTTCTAACCAAGAGAAACACTAAATCTCAAAATATCACTATGTGAGTTTAATGCAAATGTGATGAATGCAAGCAAAACTGATCTTATTTTGATGACATGTGAAGTACATCATTTCATAGAGGGCAGAGGAAAGCGAGAATCCCAATAGTATTTAAAAAAAAAAAAAAAAAAATTTCCCAAGAAAGAGACATTTGCTAAAGATTTATCTGGTCCAATAATTCCAATTGCATTTGACAGGCTTTTACTTAATTAGCTCAGAAAGTCTAGTGACCTAATGGAAGTTATCAAACCAGTCAGCATGAAGGGAGTTGGAAATGCTCTACCCCACAATAAAGGGAATTCCAGAGAACCTGTGTGCTGCAACTTTTCCCCTCTCTTCCTTATTTTTATTCACAGTGCCTCTCGGGATTGATTTTCCCTTCTTCCTGTATTTTATTATTTAATTCTTATCATAATCTTATGAACTGGTGTCCATGAGTACAGATTGGCAGTCTTTGCCCTTGACTTTGGAATGTCCCAATCTTTAGCACTGAAAATGTTGCCACATCGAGTATCTTCACAGTAACAAGAGTCCTGAAGACTGTAGAACTAACGCAGCTTCTCATAGTCTTGGGCAAGTCCTGAGACACTTCAATAATCAGAACTACCTTCCACATTCTTTTTACTTCCAATAATTGATGCTTGGGAGAACTTTTGCTCTTCTGTTTCAGGTAGAGTTTCATAGCCCAGGTAGAGCAATTTCTCATGTCTTTCTTCTTGAAGTTTTACAATTAAAAGGATGTCTGCTTAGCTTCACCTCATGACTAGACAGGTCAAAGGAAAGAAAAAATAAATCATAGTATAACTGCTGAAGAGGTGGCTGATAATGTTTTACACAGACTGACTTACTTTTAAGAGAGTGTACTGTGGCAGGACTCAAACAACAAAAATCTGTGCTACAGAAGGCTATGTCTGCATAAGCTTGTATCTCAGCCAGATACAAACGGGACTAGGCTGATCATGAACGGTGAGATGTGTCTTTCCCATGGCCATTTTTAAAGCTGTAAAAATAGTAATTCTATTTTCAATTAAATATATTTTCAGTGTTTTCCATCTCATTGGTTTGATACTGATTCAAAGGCCTTCTTGCAGGCCACATGCACAATCCCTAGGTTTTCTACAGAATTCCTCTTAACCAGCCTGAAAAAAAATTATGCTAAGCTGGATTGCACAGCAGGTAAAAGATAATCTGCCCCATTCATTTTCCTACATACTTTTTTGTCTACTGTTCCCTTCCCTTGCCTTTTCTAACTTGCAGTTTCTCTCCCATATGTTTTTCCTTTTCTTGTTTTTTTTCCACAGTGTTGAGGAGCCCAAGGCTTCTACTGCGTTGCCTGCTGTACAGCAAGCTTTTTCCTACCTGTTTCCTTTTTATATTTTTGTATAGCTTTGTATCTCCTTGTTCTTCTTATGATTTTATCATTGATTGTCTCTAATATGTTTCCTAATCTATTCCACATTCTTTCCTTTTTCTTTTGAAATATTTCAAATAAATCACTCTATTATTACAAACGAAAAAATCTTCTGTCATCTGTCTTGGGTTTGGTGCTTTCCACTGAGAGAGCTCAGAACACCTGGCCATCATGAGTCCTTTTATCTTCACAAGACTCCTTTATTTGCCACAGGAGGAAATTTAGGCAAAACTTATGCTCTTCATACTGGCCTAAAAGGATTTAGGCACTAAAAGGTTCCTGCTGGTCTTTATTTGGAGTGGGACACTGATTTTGTAGCTAGAGGCATTTTGGGATCCAGTTCTGCTTTTTTTGTCATTACATCATTCTATCTTCACAAATGGCTAATCATTATTTTTCACAAAGGAAAGCCCATTCTGGGATAAGCATTTCAGAGAAAGTAGTCTAATGTCTTCAGCTGATACTAACTGACATTGCAGTACCAACAAACATCACAATGATTTAAAACAAGATTGATGTTCCCATCCCAATACAGTGGCACCTGCAATCATGACTAAGCTTAAAAAAGAACAACTAGGCAAGAGTATTTTGGGTTAAAAGTGTGAAGACTTTGAAGAAGTGCAGAAAAAAACATGATACAGATGGAAGTCCCCATTTTTGAACACTGTGCTATAACAGCATAGAAGTGCATACAGAGAAACACATTGAACAAACATTCTACAGAATAAAATTATGCAGGGCAGCACGATAAATTGAAGCTTAGGAAGCCAGCCAAAAGCAGTAACAGCTGTTGCCATTCCATCTGTCCCTGTTCTGTATGGTACACAGGTAAGCTTGTTTATAGAGGTACAAGTGGCAAGGCAGCCACCAAGCAATGCTGTGCTAAAGCAGGGGGGGGGAAATCCAGGCTTCATAAACAAAAGCCTGGAGCATGGACCACAAATGTGGTGCAGTTTGTCATGTATGCCTCCACTACACTGAGTTGCACCAGTTTTCTGGTGGTTGTTACAGAGCTGCCAATGTTTCATTGACATTACACTGAACAACATAGAACTATGACACTTGATACCTGTTTTCATGGAGTGACATAGAACTTCAGTTGGATGTACAATAGCTGTGTTCATGGTTACTGAGGACACTAATTTTCCCTTTGATGAGAAACAACATTGTGGCAGCAGTCTCTATCAACACAGCTAGTAAACTACAGACTATTTACACAATCAGCTGATCCTTACTTAGGTCTTGTCAAAGCTCTCCCATAGCTTTGTGCTGTGCTAGTGATCCCATCATGGCCCTGTTACTCCGGTTGGGAGAAACTTGCCATACCTGAGCAAACATTCCCTGCAGATCCCAATTCATGAGTTCAAGTGTGCATAACACAAGATTAGCTTTCGTGAAAATAAATACAAAAATGAAGATTGGAATGCAATATAAATGACTGACACTTGATGTATGTGGGTTTACACACACACACCATGTCATGGAAACTTTCAGGGACTCACCTTCTTCTCCATTCTAATTACGCACTGCAGCAGCTTTACAGTTTGTCAAGGCTAACTGCCACCATTTTTCCAGGGAACTGCAAACACTGACTGTTGTGGCTCTCCAGTTTTCAGAGATAACGACATTGACTGTATGTCTCCTAAACCAGTGGAAAAACCTGAAAATGCATAGAAAATTGGCTGTAAGTACAGATTATTGTAATGTATTTTTATAGTAAGTAATTACAACAACCTGGCATCTCTCCTGAATTACAAGAGACACCATAAGGCCCACTTCTCTTGTAGCTTCTGTTTTTTCATGCTTTTCTATTCAACTCCATTCTCAGATGTATTGTATTGCATTCCGCCTGGAGAAGAGGAGGCTGAGGGGAGACCTCATTGCTCTCTACAACTGCTTGAGAGGACATTGTGGTGAGGTGGGTGTTGGCCTCCTCTCCCTTGTGACTAGCAATAGGACAAGAGGAAATGGGGTCAAGTCGAGACAGGGGAGGTTCAGATTGGATATTAGGAAAAATTTCTTCAGAGAAAAAGTGATGAGGCATTGGAACAGGCTGCCCAGGGAGGTGGTGGAGGCACCATCCCTGGAGGTGTTCAAAAAACGGATAGATGTGGTGTTTAGGGACATGGTTTACTGGTTAGGGGTTGTAGGGCAGATGGTTGAACTTGATGATCTTGAAGGTCTTTTCCAACCTTGATGATTCTGTATAAAATGTGTGTTAAGGCTGGTTTGCGCTTTGCACTGAATAATCAGCCACAGCATTTCTCAAAAGCTGTGAATGTAAAGCTAGAAATCATTTGGCCAAGATTTAAATACTCAACAGGTCTATCTCCTCAGAAAGCAAGATGCCCTGCAGAAGACAGGCACTGGCATAGATTCCAGGTTGTCGTGGTTTGGGCCCAGCCAGCAACAAAGAACCACACAGCCTCTAACTCATTCCTCCCCACATTGTGGGATGGGCAGGAGAAAATCTAACAAAAAGCTCTTAGCTGAGACTAGGACAAGGAGGGTTCACTCATTAATTATAGTCACAGGCAAAACAGACTCAACTTGGGGGAAAATATCTATTTTGTTTGTCACAGATCAAACCAGAACAGGACAGTGAGAAACAGAACCAGATCGTTAAACCACCTTCCCTCCACCCCCCACCTTATTCCCAGCACCAAATTACTTTACATCTGATTTCTTTACCTCCTCCCCCCATGGCAGCAGTGCAGGAGAGAGAGACTGGGGGTTGCAGTCAGTTCCTCACACATTGTTTTTTGACGCTCCTTTCTACCTGGGGCTGGGGCGGGTAGTGGGAGTGGGTTCCTCACAGTCTTCCCCTGCTCCAACTGGGGTCCCTTCCATAGGAGAGAATCCTTCATGAAACCCTTCCACATGAGTCCCTCCCAGGAGGTGTGATCTTTCAGGAACACTATCCTTACTGTATAGGTTTATTCATACCAAAGGTCTCTATTTGGAAACTGACTTTAGTAGAAGGTTTCTGTTCCCATAAACCTAATTATTGCATGGTCCCAAAAATATGGCTTCAACAGCTGCACATTTCCTCCACAATTTCTACAGTTTCTACATCTATAAGCTTTTGTTTTCTCACATTATAGTCTCTCATCTTTTGCAACAGCTCTTGTAATAACACATCCAAATCTCACATACCGCTTAGAAGGAAGCTCAGAATGTTAGACTTCCGATACTCCTTTAGTCTCAGGCTAGTAGCGGTGCTTGTGTGTGTATCTGTAAGTAAAGAAATCAAAGAAGGCAAATTAAGATTATACTACAACTTTGTACAAACTCATATTGCATCTTTTACTTTGCATGTTCTTGAGTTTCCTAATTTTTCTGAAGCAATTTTTCTATAGCTGACAAAAAACCCCACCGGTGATGTATCAGATCTGCCTCCTTTTTTCCTCTTGTGGGTCAGTTTTGTGGGAAGTAAAGAGAAGCAATTAGACTGTGAGTTTTATATAGGCAAGCACAAAACCAGACAGAGATCATAAGCAACTTTGCCCAGCTCAAATAACAGTTGACAAGAGGACAATGAAGACAACACAGTAATAGAAACTTCTCAAATCTCTCTCTAATTTGGCCTGGGCATCAGACTGCAGCCCACTATTATTGCCCTGGATCCTGCACAAAAGCAGCAGTATCAGGAAAGATCAGAAAGGTCCTGTTGGATTTTTAGGATTCATAATTTTCTAATAGGCAGTAAAACTTATGCTTAGGGAAATATTTTGGGGTTTGAGGTTTTTTATTAGGAGTGCAAGGTTTGTAAGCATTGGTTTTAAGTGAGAAAGGTGATCTGGCCATTTATTTTTTGGTCATTTTCCACTTAATACTCAGCAAAATTATAACCACATGTTTTGAATGTTTAGAATGTGACAGATGGTTTTACTTCAGCTGAATCCAGCTAAGTATTATCCAGCAAGGAAGAAAATTTACTGCTGGTTTGTTTGGTTTTGTTTTTTTTTACTTTTCCACTGTCTTGAACTTTCCCTTAATTGCTCATTGTTGAATGAGAGGAACACAGTAACTTAAACAAATCATTAGGCTCCCTGTTTAAGAAATGCTTAGCTGTAGTAAGAACCTAAGCTGTTTATTCACCCAAATCCTAAATGGAACATTTGTAGCAGTTCTGATGAGTTATATTAATCTTTGCAAATGAGATCGTTTTGGTTTTATGTGCTCAATTACTTAGAAGTAAAAAGGCCAAAATACTGTGAAAAATGTTTTACTTGTGGTATTTCCCATTTTACCTCTGTCCAGACATAGTGGATCTCTTCTTGGAAAACTTGTTTTTATGATCAGGCCAGCTGAGTTTACATCTAAGAGACTCCCCTGTGACAGATTTGCTTCCCATACTAATGGAGACTAACAAGCCAGCAAAGTGAAAAATCTTTCTTGGCAAAGACTGTCTCTCTTGCAATGGATCCTCAGGTATAACAAGTCTACAAATGCACCCTTCTGGTAGAGCGAGGCTCTTCATTGCATTTTCAGATGCAACTACTTGCATTTTCCCAGGCTGTGGAAATATCTGGGTTTGGTGTCCAGGTCCAGCCATTCAGAGGCAGCACTACAGACCTGAGGTTCCAGTCTAGTGCCAAGCTTTCCCAGACATTACATGGGGTTAAAACCAAAGGACCAACATAGTCCTAAAAGTGAGTGGAGTACAGTAATTTAGGCTTACACAGGATGATGGTTCTAAGGGTGCATCCTAGTAAATTAACTTTGTTCAAAAAAATATCCCTCCACTCCTCCTCACTTTCCATCAAAGAAAACATTTGTTCTGGATAGCACTGAACCTAAGCAGTATTTGTTTTATGAAGATTAAAACATTTTGTACAAGTAGCCTATTCTGGTTGTCCTGCATATGCCGTGTAATGGCATTCCAGATGATCTGCTCCATAACCTTCCCCAGAACTGAGGTCAGACTGACAGGCATGTAGTTCCACAGATCCTCCTTCTGGTCTTTCCTCTAGATGGGTGTCATATTTGCTAACCTCTGGTAACTGCGACCTCCCTGGTTAGCCAGGACTAATGATAAATGATGGGAAGTGGTTTGATGAGCACTTCCACCAGGTCCCTCAGTACCTTGAGTGGATCCCATCTGTTCCCATAGGCTTCTGTGTGTCTAAGTGCTGTAGTAGGTTACTAGCCATTTCCTCTTGGACTATGGGGACTCCACTCTGCTCCCTGTCCCTGTCTTCCAGCTTAGGGAGCTGAGTATCCAGAGAACAACTGGTCTTTACTAAAGGCTGAGGCAAAGGCATTATGTACTTCAGCCTTTTCCTCATCCTTTGTCACTGTTTTCCCCCTGCATCCAAGTAAAGGATGGAGATTCTCCTTAGTCCTCCTTTTGGTGCTAAAAATATTTCTTACTGTGTTTTACAACAGTATCCAGATTAAGTTCTTTTTAAGGGCTTTGGTCCTTCTAATTTTCTCCCTGCATAGCTTCCGAACATCTCTGTAGTCCTCCTGAGTGGCCTGCCCCTTTTTCCAAATGTCACAAACTCTCTTTTTTTTCTGAGTTCCAGCCAAAGCTCTCTGTTCAGCTAGGCTGGTCTTCTTCTCTGCCAGATCATCTTTCAGCACATGGAGACAGTCTGTTCCTCTGCCTTTAAGATTTCATTCTTGAAGGCTGTCCAGCCTTCCTGGACTTCTTTACCCTTCAGGACTGTCTCCCATGGGACTCTTTCAACGAGTCTCCTAAATAGGTCAAAGTCTGTCCTCCGGAAGACCCAGGTAGTAGTTCTGTTGACTCCTCTCCTTACTTCTCCAGTAATCGAAAACTGTATTGTTTTGTGATTGCTATGCCCAAGATGGCCTCCAACCATCACATCACCCATAAGTCCTTCTCTGTTCACAAACCATAGGTCTAGAGGGGCACCTCCCCCAGCTGGCTCACTCACAAGCTGCATCAAGAAGTTATCTTTCACACAGTCCAGGAACCTCCTAGACTGTTTCCTCTCTGCTGTATTGTGTTTCCAGCAGACACCTGACAAGTTGAAATCCCCTACGAGAACTAGGGCTAGTGATTCTGAGACTTCTCCTGGCTGCTTGTAGGATAATTCTTCTGCCTTTTCATCCTTGTTGGGCCCTGGGACCTAAGTTAGAGCAGAATCCCTGAAGGCTCTCAGCCCTGGCTCAAAGAAGCAGCTTCCAGACTTCTAGCTACCAAAAAAAAACCCACAACACAACAAAACACCACAACAAAAATCGAAACACCACAACAAAAAACAAAACACCCAAAACACCAACCTGAAAAAAGTTATGTCAAAAAAAGTAAGATCCTGAATCCATGGGAAGGGGCCCAGAAACCTGCAGCTTGCTGATGTTCCTGAGACACTGTTGTGGTTTGGGCCCAACATGACGACAAAGAACCAGCCACGTGGCCACTCACTCAACACACCTCTCCTGTCCCACACACATGGTGGGGAGGACAAAGACCAACTAGAAGCTTGTGGGTCAAGACAAGGACAAGACAGGTTCACTCATCGTCATGACTGGTCTATGCCAAAGCCAACATGAAGAATGAGGTCCAGTGCATGCTAGAGCTGGGCAGGCTTATCAGTGTGGGCTCCACACAAGTACTGCTGAAACCAGCTGCCCCAGAATGGAGGCTGAGGTGATAGCAGCACTACGTTCATCACCTCTGAGAGACAAAAATCCCAGCCATGGATGTTGTGTGTGCCGGTGATGAACACTGTGTCAGCAGACCTAAGTGACAGAGGTCTAGGGATGGCAAGAGGAAAGACTTCTTGGGCCAAAAGGCTGTAGACTAGGCTATGCACTGCACACAAGAGGCCATTCAAGTCTCTGGGAACAGGCAGAGTTGCCAGGCACCACAGGTACCTCATTCACCTCCAGACAGTCCTCCCTGTGCCAAGTGCATGTGCAGAGCCAGCACCAGATTGTGGGGAAAATGAAATGAAATAAAATAAAATAAAAAAATAAAATATGCCATTCTGTAGCAAGTAACCACCAGAGCCCTCACTGAATGGGATATCCATATTATGGTCATATCTACCTGAGGACTATAACTATTAGGCATTCAAAGCAACTTCTGCAATCCAAATTTAAAAATTTGGCTTTATCCTGTCTGCAACTTCAGGTGTCTCTTTCCTTCAAATACCTAACTGTGCTTTACAGAGATGAGGACACCTGCAGGTGAAAGGCACAGGATAAGCATTATCATTCCCAGTAAGCACAAGGTAAGCTGAAAATCTAGTCGCTCATTCTAAATAAGCCTCACATCTTTTCATTTCATACATACCTTTTCCAGTGACTTTTGCTGTAGGGTAGTATTTGCATATGAAGTGTGCAATTATGAGCTCAGAAGAGACAACTGAAACCACCTACTGACTTTGTGAAAATTACTTGAAAATGTAGCTTTCAAAAATGCGTGATTAATAGTATAAGGTACATTCAGAATGTGCAACATCATTATGGAATTATTTCCTTCATTGAACATTATCCTTTTTTAAAAGCCTGTTAAACTGAAAAGAGTTTGTCCAATTGATATTATTGCTGTCCCACTGGTCCTCATTTTACTGGGAATTTGACTCTAAAGCAGAAATTTTGCAGATTCAGTTGTATCATGGCTCTGAATAAATTTAATGGGTCTTTAACAACATACTGACATGGTTTCTCATGAAAAAAGAAAACACGTCCTTTTTTACCCTAGTATCAGTCTGCAACAAATGGTTCCTCAAACTTAATCCATGAATTATTTAAGTTATTAACAGGTTTGCAATCTCTTAGGGAAATACCTTGTGGAAAGTCTGTGCCCCAGAGACAGTGAGACAGTTGTTTTTCTCCTGGTTCATGTGTGACTTTTTCAGAATCTATGAACTTTCAAAATCAAACTAAATTACAAGCTAAGCTTGTGAGCTGAAAAGCAGTGTTTCTACCTCAGGACACATTTCAGCCACAGATAATCTCAGACCTGATTGCAACTCCCTACCGATAAAAGCAGTGCTAATGAAATCAGATCCTTTCATTGGAACAACTATAGGGAATTAGGACTGAAAATCTCTTTAATTTAAAATCTATTGTTATCTTCAGGACAACTGTTAATACTGGACTACATGCTCATTTGGTGAAACTACCAAAATCAATAAGGTCTTTTCTTACTAGCATTTAAAAATTCAGCTGACCACATTTAATCAACACAAGATGCACACTATTACTCTTTCTTTACTAAAATATGGCCATCAAATTTTGATATTTTGGCATTGTTTCTGTTCCCTTAGGAAACACTTGTGACCAGAGCTAATTAATTTCTAACGTTATGTTTGTATTGATATTTTATAAAAGATGCATTTAAAAATAAGTCATACCCAAGTAAAAAAAAAAAAAAAAAAAAAAAAAAGCAAGCTAAATGTAATATACTAAATGTAAGACTTTCCACAAACCGTTTTCAAATGCAGTTAAAACAGTTACAGAAAAACAGGTTCTTTGGTACATTGCTGAGTGGTGAGCACAGTGGCTGCTATTCCAAACCCAGGAACCAGCCATCATTCAAAATGCCCACAAGTGTGTGGGGGGGTTTCACTAAATTATTTTCTAATGATGTTTGTGTTGGTAGAAGAGACTGAAATATCCAACAGTTCAATAGCTTACAGACATCTAATAAAGCACACCACAGAAATTGAACAAATACAATAACCAGTCCTCAAAAAAACCCTTAAGAGTGTTTCAGCAGTAGAGGGCTGCCTGCAGAAAGCTACACTTAAACTCTTGATATTTGCCAGTGCTCAGTAGTATCAGCTTCTGAATTGGAATGGAGTGCTTTATCTTGAACAAAGTGAAGCTCAACTCAGAACAATGGGCATATTCAGGGACCACAATTTGATATTTGTCTCAAGGGCACATGGCCAATTGGTGTTCAAAACACAAATAAGTTAAGCCTTCCATCTTCTAAGCTGCTGCACAGTCTACCATGTTGATATTTACTCCTAGATGCCCATGATCAAATAATCACAGATTGTCATCTATTCATCTAAACCACACATTTTCCAGACAGCTACTTCTTAAGCTTCTCAGGCTGACTGCTGCATCTTTTGCACATTTTAAATACAAGGCAGTACTCTGGACCTTTAAAAAATTTGCTAAAAGTATTTGTTATGTACACCAGAGATTTGCCACAAGGAATGTGTACCTCAAATGCGCTTCAGGAAGGAAAATTCTTAGACCTCTATTTTAAATAAAGAAGAAGAATTTTTCAGTCTGTGCCCTGTTCAGCATTTTGAGACTGAAACAGTTGGCTCTATGCACTCCTGCTGCAGTGCTGGCTAAAACTGATACATCATCTTGTACACTGACTATCATGTCTGGTTTTACAGTGGAGCTGCACATACCAAAAAGACAAAAGCTGTTAGGAAAGAGCAGTTCTCCCAAAAATGGTACTTCTAAGATGACGCTGTGCTCAATTAGCTTGCTACCTGAAAGGTTATGGATGCTGTTATTTTAGCTCTTAAAAGTAAAAAGACTGACTCCCATGGGCTTGATATATCAGCTCTTCCTAGGAAATATCCAAATATTATTTTTGTCATTTACACATTTAAGAGCTACTCATTAGCAAGATTTAAAATTAACCAGTTACTACACACTGCAATTAAAACTGCCTTCAGACAGACAGGTTCTCATAGGCACATGTATGACTTCACCCTTTAGAAGATACTTGCTATTTGTTCAAATCCCTAAAGGAATCTTTTCGACAAATGGGGATGTGAGTGACATTTCTCAGTGGTTTTATTCAATTATAAGGAATGGAGTTTTCCTGAAACATGGGTTTTGTTTAATACTGGCTGTATCAATTGTTAATTTCTTCATTAAGATCTTTAACCCATTAAGTAAGAGCCCACACTGCACATAAATTACTGAACACTTTTATTCTTCCAGATACAACCCAGCTTCCTGTATTTTCTTGGCAACTGAACAATTTTAGGAAACTGTAATGAGGAAAATTGAGAAACTTCAGCAAGCCTCAGCTCTGACTGCCTAATGACACTTTTCCTGTCCATATAGACACTCTTGCAAAAAAGTAATTACGCTAAAATTAGGTTTCAAAGCACAAAAAGAATAGCAGTGGAGCTTAGTGAGTTAGAAGGAAATCAAAGCATCTTAGGACCTTTCAAAAATCAAGCTAAATAAAAATTAAAATTTATGTAACTTCTATGAAACTTTGTGAAAGATCTTTTAAATCAGGGAATATTTCTGATAATTACATGTCCCAGATGGGATGGATGACAGACAATGCATATTTGCAGTAATCAAGATTTATTGCATAGAACATTGAGGGGTTTAATTATTCTGGACAAGAGGCATGAGTACATTAGAAATGTAGGGAAAACAGGAGATAAGAACAGAAGTGCAGTTAGGATGCAAAGGGCTTAATAGCAGTGAATTTGCTACTTATAATTAAATCAAACAACAAAGATCAACCACTAAAATGCTGACAACTGACTTATTATCATATATCATACTAGGCCTAAAATATCAACCATCATCTTTAAAGGATCTTACAATCCTAAACTTAATAATTAAGATTACTTAATGTTAAGTTTGCTAATAAAGACAGTGAATGAGTAATACTTCTCACCCATGTCAGGCCACAGCTGGGTGTCCTTGGTCAGACTGCAGCTCCTGAGAATCAGTCTCTCTGGCAGGCAGCCCCACTGGAGAAGAGAAGGTCCAGCAACTTCCCGGGGAAAGTACACGGAGATCTCTTCTTTTGATCAGAAAATGGTACCAGGCTTTTATAGAATAAAGTGACTGTCATTTAACCATTAGCCATACCTCCAACATCTCTCATTGGAGAATAGAAGGAAAACAGTAGGAAAAAACATGAAGGCCTTGTTTTCACCAACCAAACTCTGTTGTTTATCTATTCGTTATTACTTTATCTCCATTTTGGGCCTAGTTGCAGCTGGGCTGAGCTCTGTGTTCTTCAATACCAGAGAGGAGCTGGTGTTAAGCACATCCACTTGGCCTTCTGCTTATACTTCTCAAGGTTGTTACCAGCTCAGAGTTTGCTAGACCTTTCCCTTCTCATGGGAACCTTTCACTTCAGGGCTGTGCCTGCAAACTGAGAGACAAAAAACACTTGAATCAAAAAAAAAGGAACTGAGCCAGACATATTGAGAGATGGAGCGCTCTGCTACATTACACTAAAGGAGACATTTATTCTAAAGTCAATGTTTCTATCACCTGCAGGCTTTAGCTTTTATAATATATTTTATTTTTAAGAACATCAGGTTTTCATGCAATTGCAGTGCAATGTCATTAAAACAGGAATATTTTCCAACTATTCATGCAATGGTACCAGTTACAAAGTTAGGAGGGACAACCAGCGGCAAGAGCTCTAAGCAACAACAGATCAGAACAGACAGACCAAGTTTCTGGGATGGATTGAGCTCTTAGCCCAAACTTTGCCTCAGTGTCAGCTGAAACACAGCTTCTTCAGTATAGTACAGTGAGGCCACTCCACTGACACTGTCAGCCCAAGGCAGAAAGCAGGCAGCCGAAAACACCATCACTGCAATCAGCTGAGGTTGGTGGAAAATTCTGTAGACCATTTTCTTTACAGATGTGGAGCCAACTATTGTTCCAAGTCCTTTCTCTGAGATTCCTGCATCTAGGAAACATAAGAAAGAATAGTTTCCACTCTCCTTTCTGCTATTTCTGCATTTGCTGTATAGTTTGGGAAAATCATATCTTCTAAAGAGCAATTCTTTCACTGGCCTTGGGTCACGCAAGTATTATTTGCTGCTATTCTCTAGAGCAAGAGGCTTAGCGAATGGAATAGACAGATTGTCAATGTAAACATTTAGGATCTAATCCAAGCTGTAACAACAACTGGCAGAAAAGCTGGTGGCAGCCACTGAGGTGTAGAGCTGTGCCTTGCAACTGCTGTGTAATTTATTAGATTTCCTTGGCTTGAGAAGTTAATCCAGACTGGATGTTAACAGGGATGTAAATTAGCAATGCTAATAGGGAGCTACTCTTACAGATACTTTCTTAGTTGCAGAATACCGTCCAGTTTTGTCTAGTTGGCCCTGCCATGCAAGTGAAAACATCTGTCTTAGGACGTCTGCTCATAATAAATATTTTGAGAAGAAGTTGTCAGGGTCAGTAGCATCAGTCTTCAAATTTAACGAAATAGAATTTCTCAGCCTAAATTGAGATGGATGATTACCCACTGCCTCTTATATGTGTATAATGACTAATCTTGCCTGAACAACTTTTGCTGTTAGCATCAATAACAGCTAGACCTGGTTTATTGCCAGACTTTGTGGGTAGAAATATTCACATGGCAGCCTATGGGAAGGAAAGGTGCATGTTCTGATTTAATCCCCATAGCAATATAGCCTAGACAGAGGCAATAAGCCAGTGATTTGATGGACTCTGGTAACCTGGAGTGTCCTTCTTGTCTCCAGGAAGTACGGAGTTGCTCAGCCACGCAATTTCCACCACCCTGAAAGCCTGTCCATCTACACAGCCACCTCAATGCTAGCCTTGGTACTCCACCTCAGTGCTAGCATTGATACTCTCAAACATAGTTCTCATGGGCCTAATTGGTTTACAAAAGCATAGCTAACGCAGAATTTAATATGTTCTTTGTCCACAAGCAGCTCAAAGTCTAGCTGCATTTTTTGGCGTAGCAAGAAGCAGAAGTGCAGAAATGATACAGTTGCTAGCTCTCTGCAAGGAAGAACAGATGTTGTCCTTCCTAAATTATCTTTTTGACACCTTCTGGATGACAACAGTGCAACAGGTAAAGAGGAGTTGCCATCTTCCTCCTCACCCCCTTTTTTTTTTGAGCACTAAAAGTGATCTGTCATTTTCCAGTGAGAGATGAATCCATGACTGCAGGTTTTCCTGCACTTGGCAGTGGATATGCTAAGTTTTCAGCAATCAGGCTGGATATTGTAAGAAGCTGAGGAAGACTATAGGTAAATATAGACCTCATGGTCAGCTAAAGGTTCTTCTCCCAGTTCTCATCAGAACTTTCTTCCCTTATCACAGACAGGAACCAGCATTGACAGATACTATATGACTTCTGATCCTCATACACCACAGAGGGGGCAATAAAAATAGAGGTCATCTCAAAATTCAGAAGCATATTTCAAGATCCTTATTTACTTTAAATTTCTCCATTAAATGGACCACTAATAAATAAAGCAAAGGGAGAGGAGATTGGGTTACATAAATTCTCTACCATGTTAGAATTTAAAGATAACCTTTAGCAATTAGGACATTTTCCACACACTACTGCCTCAGAGGACACCACAGCTCAAGATAATGTGTCCTGCATGAGCAGATAAGCATATCAAAATAGTGAAAAGTAAATCCTACAAAGCATTACACATTGGAAAGTTCAGACCAGTTTCCCCAAGTCTTCAGCTACATTGCCTGTTTCATTCTCTTGGCTATCCATGAAGCATCAAGAGAGAAGGAAAGAAGAGGGGCAACAGGGAGTATACAGAGCAGCCAGCCAGATTTTCTTGCTCTCTGTGTCACATTCCTGATGCTTCTACTCAATTTACCATTCTTTCCTTCCTGCATTTTTTTTTTTTTGGTCTGTGTTAAGAGCCCTCTTTTCTTAATTTCCAGCTATAGGAAACAGATCTTTTATATATCCATCTTTCATTACAATTGTCCCATCCACTGATAACCACAGTGGGAAATCACTCTCTTCTATTTCTAACTTCTTTTTATAATTCAAAGCCTTTATCTAAATCTGAAACTATTACTGGTGTAAATAATTCCACTGATGCAAATGAAACTACTTTGGTGTAGATAAGTCCTGAAAATTGTAGGATATTTCCTAATCATTTAACACTTATGTTAACAAACTCTATTATTTATCCTCTCATTTGACAGTGCATCAGATAGAAAGAAAATGCAAAGACAAGTGAATCACCTCTAGCATACTCTCTAAATTATAATCACCTTTAAGCTATTGGAGAAGGAGCTAGAAGCAGTCAGGGAAAGGTACCCCATTTCAGAAGCATCTGTAGGATTTGAGCCAGGTTTTATTTTTTCAAGACATAAGTCATAGAATCACAGAATGGTTTGAATTGGAAGAGACCTTAAAGATCATCTAGTTCCAATGCATAATCACTCAGCTTTCTGTATTTGCTGCAGTTTCCACTGTGATGGGAGATTTAGCAAAGCAAGAAAAAAAACCCCAATGATTCACTGAAGAAAAGAAGTGTTATCCAGCATTTCACAGTTTACAATCCCAAGCAGCTGAAGTTCTATCCTTGAATTGCAAGACCCTAAGAAAGAGAAGCCATTACTATTCGCACCTCTACCCTCAATATCCTCTTCTGCTTGATGTCTGTGCTGCAGGTGAGTGCAGTGTCCATAAAAGGAGAAACTAAGAGCAACATTTCAATCATTTTTTGTTGGTGCAATTTGAACAGTATCATTGAGTTATGTTGCTGTACTTGGCGGATGTAATGATGGGGCTGACTGGATGGTGAGGGTTTAAACTGCAGGTGACATCTCCATTAAAATGATTCATGTTATCATAGGATTAGGTCACAATAACAGGGCTGCAAATGCCACAGTTCTTGTCAGAACCATCTCTTGCTGCACCCTCTCTGAGTGGTGCCAGTGACACATTCAGCACTTGTTCTCTGATATTCCAAGTGTATACGGACAAAAAAATGATGCACAGGATAAATGGAGATCCCAGGGGATCATTTACAGGCTATTAGGCTTTTACTTTTCATTTTAAATTGATGTCCAGGATGGGTCCATGACAACTACAAGCCCTTTCTATCTGGCCCTGGGGGAGGAGGCAGGTAGTGCTGATGGGCTACCCATCATACAAGAAGCCACAACACAAAAAAAGCACTTTCAATGGGAAGTACAGTAAAATCCTAATCCTAAAAAAAGCCAGCTCGTGCTGGCTTTCAGCTCTCAGCTGTGAAAACTTTTCAGCTATGAACAATTTTTAGCTTTCAGCTGTGAAACCTTTTGTCATGAGCTGTACACTGCCAACAGCAGGGACTAGAGAACCTAGGGACCACAATTGAAGGAGTGTCATTCATGAAGTGAGATTGTCTTGTTTCTGTCTTCCCTGGATCCATCCCTTGCATGTGCTGTCTTAGATACTCTCCAAGTTTTATCAAAAGGAAGTTCTGTTCCCTAACAATGCACAGATCCTTCTATAGACCTGTTAATAGAATGGTATGGGTTGGAAGGGACATTAAAGATCATCTAGATCCAACCCCCCTGCATGGGCAGGGGCACCTCCCACTAGATCAGGCTGCTCAGAGCCCCATCCAAGCTGGTCTTGAACACTTCCAGGGATGAGGCATCCATGACTTCCCTGGGCAACCTGTTCCAGTGTCTCACCACCCTCATAGTGAAGAATTTCCTCCTAATGTTTAATATACATCACCCCTCTTCAAGTTTTAAGCCATTACCCTTTGTCCTTTTGCTATATGCCCTTATAAATGGCAGTCCTCAGCTTTCGGGTAGGCCCTTTCAGGCACTGGAAGGCCACTACGAGGTTCCCCCAGAGCTTTCTCTTCTCTGGGCTGAACAGCCCCAACTCTCTCAGCATGTTGTCTTAGGACAGGTGCTCCAGCCCTCTGATCATCATCTCTGGTGCGGCTCAGGACACAGTTGGCTTCCTGGGCTGCAGTGCTGGCCCATGTTGAGCTCCTCATTCCACCATCACCCCCAAGTCCTTCTCCTCAAGACTGTTATCAATCCATTCTCCACCCGACCTGTATTTATGCATGGGATAGTCCTGACCCACATGAACTCACAGTTCAGAAGTATAGGGTCCTAGCTGGCATCTGCTACATGATTAATTATTACAGGTAAAAAGACAGCAAAAAAAACCTTCAGAGACACCCTTTGCATTTCCACCACCATGTTAGTATCATCTAAATCCTTCCCTTGCACAGCTGTAGCATTAATCTAAATAATTTTCAAGGAAACATAAATGAAAGTGAGAGAAAAGCACAGAGACACTATTTTTTCCCTTATGCCCATATGCTTTGAAAGCAGAACACTTATTTTGCTACCTTTGTCCCAGTGGTTGTGCTGCCTTCCTTTATTAAATCTCTGGATTATTTTGAGTAATTCTTAAAATCAGGTGTGGATTTACACAGTGGGTTATAAATGCAGACACATTTTCCACCTTGAATAGGATTACATATTAAAAATAAACACTTCAAGCAAATACAACATAAATCCAAAGTATTGCCACTTAAAAATACTATTTAAGAGAGTAAGACAAAATTATTTGGTGGAGAGGTCCTTTTAAGTTAAAATCAGTGGAGAAGAGCAGACAGGTGAGCAGAAAGAGCATCTTTCAAGAACAGGGGAAACTTTGATGTGAGGTGACACTGATGGAAGACTGTACAAAACAGAAGCAAGCATGGAAGAATATAAAGTGGGATGAGAGGTCCTGACTACTGCAGAAATTAAATGAAAAAGAGAAAACTGAAGCAAAGCTGGGTGTGAGAAATATGTAAGCACACACTTCTCTCTAGCCAAACACCAGTGTACTTGCAAGAGATACATACAAAGCACAACAAAACCAACCCCGGGAAATCCGCTATTGCAAAGCCAGAACATGCATTCTTGTATGTGTCCCACAGAAGGGGCACATAAAAGAGAGAGTTTTAGCCCTCAAAGTTATGCACAGAATAACAAGGATGGGACAGAGGAACACACAGCAGACACCCACATGGATCAAACAAACCTGGAAAGGACAGTAAACTCATCTCTTGAGGAGGAAGCTATTTGATACCTTTCTCCATGGCCTGCAGGAAAAGCTGCTATTACATCTCCATAACATGAGCTGCTGGTGGCAAGGTGAAGCTTTAATAATTTAGCCAGTTTGCCCACAAGAAGACAATGAAAATCATTACATGACAGCTTTCTTCTGCTAGCATCTCAGTGAGGTACACTGCTTGCCCATATACCAGCACTGCAACTGACTCAAAGAAATTCATTTTTCTATTATTCAAATAATCTGTGCAAAGACATATACTTACCAAAATGGTTATACATCCAATGCACAATTTTTTATGTCTAAGAGTCTCCATAATATGTCTAAATGTTTAATCCCTGTGCATGTTTTCTCTCTGGAAATCATTAGTTATTCTTGTTCAAATGGTTTTAATGACTTGATATTGGTCAACAGGCTACCTCTAAGGGCAAGCTGCCCCCAGCTAGATCTGCTGGGAATGTTTTAAGCCAGGCAGCAACAAGAGGTGGCAAGGTATGAACAAAAAATATAATAAGACCAGGCAAACTTCTTCAAGGACTTTTACTTTAGATGCTCCTAAAGTCCAAGAGAATATGAAGCAACACTTAAAATCAAAGGACTGCAGAGGAGGCAGGGTGACAAGTTGATGTTGAAGTAGCTGCAGTAAGGCTCTTTGGGAGGACTATTTGCTTTTCAAAGTAAATTAACAACTGCACAGTATTCCAGCACTCTTCCTCAATCACTTTACATTACATTCCTCTGATTTTAGCTTGAGCCAAACCACAAGGGAAGCTGTTCCTAATTGAGTAATCTGTAAGGAAGAGGAAAAACAGCACAAAAGCAAGGCAGAGTACTATGGCTTTAAAGGGCTACTAAGACGGGGTCAGCAAGGCTCTTCAGAGCACAGATCACGTTTGAAAGAAGATGAGTCTCCCAGACAAAATTCTGAAGTACATCAGTAGTAACTCAGAGGAAATTAGAAACACAGTACTAGGGGGAGAGGCAGAGAATGTAATTTTGGATCCAGATCTCCTTGATCCAGAATAGCAAGTTGAATCTTAATCTCTCAGCTTCTCTCGTTATCTGAAAATAAAGACGTTTTGTTGTAAATGAAACATTACTTTGAAGCCAAGTGAACGTTTTCCTCATTTTACTTTGGGGTTTGGGGCTATTAAAAGTTATTTCAGTCCAATGTTTGGCTTCATGGCACTTAGGATTTGAAAACTGTATTAATCAATAGGCCAATTTCTGTACACTGCTTTTTAGAAACTACAGAATTGCATAGGGTTGTCAGTGAAGCAGCACAGGTGTCCCACTGCCACTGTAGAAATAATGAGCAGACTACACTGCTTTGACCTCTTGTGAACGTTATCACTAACAAGTTACATAGGCAACACCTAACAGAAGCTAACTAAATGACCAAAAGTAACATAGGAAGAAAAAGATGTCTAGTATTTCTTCTGTTACTGCTGTAACTAAGCACTATCAGAGCAGGGGTTGGCTTGCATATTCAATGATTCATTCAATGCCTCACACATGTTTATTATTTATGGACTAGCTGACAGCTGGATAGGTAGAAGGGTAGGTAGCTAGTGCTGCCCACATATGGGCTGTAAGAAGACACGGAGCAGATATCACTGAGGGCTAACTTCTAGATTGCTAACCTGTTACCTATTAGAAACGTAGTTTGTAATCAGTCTTGGCTGCTGATAGTGGCACCACTGTCGTTTTTAGAACCATCTGACAAATAATCACAGAAGACCATAAGCTGCTGGGAGAGATGCTCAGCATAGGTACATACAGTTGCCAAAAGCTGTACTGTAAGAGCAGAGATGTGATGGCAGGGCCCTGCTGTGGGACAATCAAGGACATGATCTGCCCACATATGGGTGCCCCCTCCTGCCCTGCTCCACAAAAAGCAGTGGAATTCAAAATGGTGTGAAAGATCCCACAGGCCAGCTTTGGTTATTTCAAGACGAATCACCCAGCAAGTTGGTGTTGGTTTTATGCCTGGCAAGAGCAGAATGGGAAGGTAAAGGGAAGAAGCATGAATTTTCTGGTTTGGTTTGATGGGTTTTTTGGTAGCGGGGGAGGGGCCACAGGAGTGGCTCCAGTAAGAAGATGAGAAGCTCCCCCTGCTTCCAAAACCCAGCCAAAGATCCATTAGAGGGACGATAGATGTGCCTCAGCGATTAACATACAAAAGAACAGCTGTAACACCTGAGCAGAGAGGCACTTGGGGGGAGAAGAGCTCTGCTGGAGAAGCAGAGCGGTGCTGGCTGGAAGAAGGTCCCCTAGCAGAAGTTTCCCTGCAACCCATGGCGAGAACGTGGTGGAACATTCCCTGAAGGTGCCAGGAGGGGTGAACTTGGCTATTGGACTTGGATTTTGTGGCCAGAGGATTTGCTGCCTGTGGACTCTGATTGTGCAGCTGTGGAAGACCCCGGCGCCAGGGGAGTTTGTTCCCGAAGCACCCGTGACTCTGTGGGAAGCCCAGGCTGGAGCAGCTCTGGACCTCATGGGAAGAACTCATGAAGGAGAGGCTCGTGAAGGACTCTTCCATGGGAGGGACACCGTGAGGAAGCAGAAGAATCCTTCCTCCTGAGGAGGAAGGAGCAGCAGGAACCACCAGCCTGTGAACTGACTCTAAACCCCATCCCCTGTCCCCCTGTGCCGCTGGGGGGAAGGAGGGAGAGAAACCAGGAACAAAGTGATTTGGGCCCGCGAAGAAGGGAGGGGTGGGGTAACATATGCAAGCCCTGCTCTGTGTGTTGTCTGTGTCCTGTGTGTGTGTGATTAGTGTGAAATTAAATTATTATTTTTCCCCAAGTTGAGTCTGTTTTGCCCGGATCCTTAATCAGTGAAGAACCCTCCTTGTCTTTTGTCTCAACCCATGAGCTTTTTTCCTCCTCATCCCAGTGTGTGTGTGAGGGGGGAGTTGAGTGAGCGGCCGTGGGGCCGGCTCTTGGTTGTCGTGTTGCGCCCAAAAGAACACGACAACGAAGGCTCAGGAATGCGCTGATCTTTGACATGAGCAGGATTTGGCTTCCACTCTGCTGCCACCTGGAGTGAAGAGAAATTGCTTCCACTTCACCTCGGGATTTTCCATAGACAAGACACAATTATATATGAAACAGGGTAGAAAAACAAAAGCAACACTAATGGGGCTCTAAAAGTGTTTGGTTAAAGTGGAGAGCATGAGCTTAGCTGTTAATGGCAAAGCCACTGGAAACAAAATGTCAGCAGATTCACACCTGTCATTTGCTCTCCCATCCTGTGTCTCTCCAAGCCCCCTGATCCCAGGGAGGCACAGTCAGCAAAACTCAGAGGCACTGTGCTTAATTCACTCAGGCAGCTGGGACCATACACTTCCACAAGTCCTTCTCTCTCTACTGTTTTCCGCACTAAGCAATGATGCTCACGGGTGAATGGTGTACACTTCAGCAGGAGAAAAGCTCTTCTCTACTTGCTCTCCCTGTGCAAAGGGGAGAGCCTGAACAGTGAGAGCTGTCAGTTCCTATCCTTCTTTGCCACTCAGCTTATTTCCTGATTCCTAAAATGAAGCTGCAGCTGCACTGGATGGATGTGCTTAAATGCAAGCCTCCGGAGATGGGGAAGTGCTGACTGGTGAATTGCCTTCTTTCATCTTGTTCTGTTGCCATCCTCTACTGCCTCAACTTCTCTGCTCCCCTCCACCTCTGTCTTTCCAAAGGGGAATGTTTATTTTTTGTACAAATGGTCACTAGTGAATTCTCCCCCATATGCTTCTCTAAAATGACAGGTATTTCAGCTTCCTTGAGCTCAACAGATTTGGAAGTCCAAGAATTAGTGCCTTGTATATTTGCACGTAAAATCTTCCCACCATTTCCACCACAGACCAAAGAAACACAGCCTATTCAATTATTTCACGCTCTCTGTTCGCCAAAGGAATTATTTCATGTTCTCCAAAGGAACGTGTTATACTTCAGTCATAGTTCTTCAAGGCAACAGCCTTGAAACCAGAGCCTAGCTATTATACTGGAATCCCAAATAGTATGTGAAGTACTAGAGATCACAGAATCACAGAATCTTAGGGGTTGGAAGGGACCTCAAAAGATCATCCAGTCCAATCCCTCTCTGGGCAGCCTGTTCCAGTGCTCTGTCACTCTCACAGCAAAGAAGTTTTTTCTGACGTTTACATGGAACCTCCTATGTTCCAGTTTGCACCCACTGCCCCTTGGCCTGTCACTAGACATCACTGAAAAAAGCCTGGCTCTGTCCTCCTGACACTTGCCCTTAATGTATTTGTAAACATTAATGAGGTCGCCCCTCATTCTCCTCTTCTCCAAGCTCAAGAGACCCAGCTCCCTCAGCCTTTCCTCATAAGGGAGATGTTCCACTCCATTCACCATCTTTGTGGCTCTGCGCTGGACTCTTTCAAGCACTTCCCTGTCCTTCTTGAACTGAGGGGCCCAGAACTGGACACAATATTCCAGATGAGGCCTCACCAAGGCAGAATAGAGAGGGAAGAGAACCTCCCTTGACCTTCTAACCACACCCTTTCTGATGCATCCCAGGATGCCATTGGCCTTCTTGGCCACAGGGGCACACTGCTGGCTCATGGTCATCCTCCTGTCCACCAGCACCCCCCAGGTCCCTTTCTCCTACACTGCTCTCCAGCAGGTCAGCCCCCAACCTGTACTGGTACATGGGGTTGTTCTTCCCCGGATGCAAGACTCTACACTTGCCCTTGTTGAATTTCATCAAGTTTCTCCCTGCCCAACTCTCCAGCATGTCCAGGTCTTGCTGAAGGGCAGCACAGCCTTCTGGTGTGTCAGCCACTTCTCCCAGTTTAGTGTCATCAGCAAACTTCCTGAGGGCACACTCTGTTCCCTCATCCAGGTCTTTGATGAAAATATTAAATAGTACTGGTCCCAGTGACAACCCCTGAGGGACTCCACTAGTCACAGACCTACAACTAGATTCTGTCCCGTTGACCACAACTCTCTGACTTCTTCCTTTCAACCAGTTCATGATCCACCTCACTACCTGATCATCAAGACCGCACTTCCTCAGTTTATCTACAAGGATGCTGTGGGAGACAGTGTCAAATGCTTTACTGAAATCAAGATAAACCACACCTACCACCCTATCATCACTTATCTACCTTGCTGAGTTACTTCCTCATAGAAGGAAGCCCTTCCAAGTTATCTGACTTACAGCTTTGTCTATTTACAATCATGCAACAAAGGGATAATATTAGGCATTTAATTTTAAACATAACCTGAACGTTTTTCAATAATTGATGAAAAAAAGGTGATATAAAATGAGCTATAATAAATATAATTTTTAGAACCTAAGAGAAGATGAACAAAGATAAATTTGGTCAAATCTACAATCTTTACATGAAACTACATGAAAGTCTGGTGTTTTACAACACCCCCTGTCCTGCCACCTTTAAGCATGATTGAAACTGTACATTTAAACAATCCATTCTTCACTCTTCTCTCCCCTCTGCCGAAAGACATAAAGACTTTTGCTCTTAGCTCTCCAAACAAAATGTTGCATATCAGCAGCCCCTGTTACTATCACTGGATCAAAATAGATCTGGGCCATGAAATCTGAAATTTGAGGTTTTCCCTGTTTTCACATTGTATGGCTGAGAAATTCAGAGTCAGATGGGGCAGATATAGCTTATCAGTGCATTGCAGATAGTCCCAGTAACAATATGGTAAAACTGAACCCCGGTAATTTCTTGGATTTTATTGAGGACAGCTCAGTCTGTTATGTATGTTCCACCTTAGGTATCTGAAAGGTCTGTATAGACTTGAGTAGGAAGCAATCTACCATTTTTATCAAATAATTGGACCCCCATCCTTCTTTAATACACATACCAAATTAAAATGTATAGTTTGTTAGTCCTAGAACCAGTTCAGCCCTCCAAAACCAAGTGCTGTTCTAGTTCCAACACCGATTTATCCTAAGTCAAACAGCGAGGCTACCCCACTACCAAAAGCGGCAGCCAACAAAGTGGTTCATGTAGCTAATGAACCTGCATGCGAGCAAGTAACAGCCTGGACATCTCGTGCTGCTTCCCAAGCCTTAAAACAGAAGGCCTCACTGAACCAGCCCCCTCTCTGGTCAGCCTGAAGTCACGTCTCATCAGCCTTTTACCTTGGAGCTGAGGGGTCCCAGCCTCTTTTCTTAGAGCACTGAGAGGGATGTTAATTCTGTGACTCACGCCAGTAAATTTACGGTGGCCTAAGCTCAAAAATAAGAGGTTAACTTATCCAAAAAGGAAGAAATAAGTAAGTGAGAGAAACAAAGATGACCGTAAAACTGAGCCTTGCAATCATGAAGCAGTGCTGGGACAGAAGGGGGACTCCTAGCATTATGTGCTGGGAACCATTTGGCTACAGAAGGCACAACTCCCTAGTGCCCCTCTCTCCTTCCTTGAAGATTTTGGAGGTGGCAGACCCTTAGAAACATTATAGGACACTCCCTCTCCTCCCACCCATAGTTAAAAGCTCCCATTCTGCTTCTAGCTAAATCAGCCCTCTGCCTCATACTTGAACGTGTACACACATCATGCCCCGTGGCTCCTACACAGCTTTGCTCTCATTTATTAATTTAAACTTACCACCCACCTATGATGTAAAATGTACTTTGAAAGGGCAAAACATTCTGGTTTTCCTCTTTTCCTACTTGCCTTTCCAACTGTAAGATTATAACAGGAATTTCAAAATAGGTCAGAAAATCTTATAAGTTTAAAAATTTAAAAGACTGTATTTTAATTTTCACATTTAAAAAACCCTATTATGAAAAATACAAAGCCATAATCATTCAAATTTTCTTCAACTTTGGTCACTTTATAATGAAACTGAAGAGTCTGGCTTGGCAAAAATAATACAGGTAGAAGCACAAAAGTACAGAAAATTAAAAAGCCTTACACATTCAAAATTCTTAAGTATTCTCAACAGAGGGTGGTATAAGAGCCAGAACAGCTGACATATAATGTATCTGAAATAGCCTTCTATGAGGGAGGCTACCGTACTCAGCCTTTCATGTGCACCCAACAGTGTCCATTAAGGCTTAGTTGCATTAACTGAACCCAAATGCTTGGAAAACCACTTTGAAGTTAGTGTTACTGCTGGTGATGTTGGAAAAAGTACATGATCATGCTAAGAAGTTAAAATTCAGAGAGTTTTTTCCTCCAGCATGCCAATGCTAACTGCACTGTAGCAACACCAAATGGAGATCTGACAAAAGCATTATGCAGATGAGCACACAGCTAGTTTCAAGAAAATTACTGAAAAAATGTATTTAATTGCTACTAGTACTGCTCAAACTTCTCAGAATTTCCAATCGCCTTACAAAGAGTACAACAGAAAATACTGAGGTGTCCAGCTCTCATAATCATGGGCAGACTACTCCCAAAACATCACTTCACATTCATATATTCCCCCACCAAAAAAGCAAGTGCAGCTCACAGACAGGTTAGTCTAGGAATCTTGATTGATATACATGAAAGAAAACAGATACATTCAAAATCAAGGAGGAAAAACTGCTCTCGGTGCTTTTTGGAGATCCCCTGGTTCTAGTTTAGGTAAGAAAATAGGAATTTCAAAGTTAAACTGGTTGAAAATGAATTCAGTGTCTAGTAAAAAAAATAGGAAGTAATGTTTTATCAAAAAAAAAAAAAAAAGTGGGGGGGTGTCTTTGTTAAATGAAAGCAAAGTTTAGATAAAGCAAAAATTCTTAGAAACCACTACCTCAGGTAAATGGGACTGAAGAGAGTTTTAAGGTGCAGAGTTGTCATTCCAAGAGCCACACCATACCAGCAGACTTTAAAATTAATTTCCTGCTCAGAAAAGACTAAAAATGGCTTCAGATATAGGGGGAGCTGCCATTGCACACAGGACAGATTTTGTGGTTTAGGTGATGGTAGTGGGAAAAAAGTATGTGCTGTAAACAGAAACACAGAGCACGACTTAAGAGATGTCAGAGCCTGACTGAAGCAGGCCAAGCTGCTACGCACACCGTGCAGTATCAGTAGGAAATTCTCTGAATCTCATTTCCGAGGCCTTTCTCGCAGGAAGTCATTAGGCTCTAATTAATGGCTCTGTGAGGTGGAGGGATGCTTTGGCATCCATTAGAATGGAGGCTCGAGTGTCAGACCAGCAATGGCATTAGGCAGACTCTGGCATTTTGCCACATGCAGGATTAGCATTGACGTATTCAGCATCCTTTGAAATCTTTAGCCCTGTAAGAAAATCTGCAGGTTTTCTCTCAGGCTGTGTGATGGATAACATCTCTAAGTGATCTGCTGGTCCATTACCAAACACCACATCTCCACTCCCACTAAGCAGGAAGAAACAACTCAGAGTGGCTCAGTTGCACAGTCCATCTCCAAAAGAAAGTTAAAAACAGCCACAACCTGAACCCTGGAGATGTCACGGGCCTGGAAAGAGCCTGACCTTTATGGGATGCACTGCTCACAGTCTGTGATCTGGCTAGTAAGGTAACAGAGGAGGAGAGGGGGCAGAAATGGCCTAAAGAGATGGGACTGCAGTGCTGCATGGTCAGTGGGGGCCAATGGTGGGAAGTTAGGAAGCATTTGACTACAAGCATAGAGGGACTACAACTCTCCTTGTACTCCAGCTGGAGAGAAGTGAGCTGTTTCAAAGGCACTGGATACGAGTAGTCAATTTTATGCTCATTTTCACTTTTTAACCTGCCTGCTTGTCAGAAATCACTGTTAGGCAAGGTACTAAGCCAGAGAACAGCATGCTGACAGCCTACCCTCTTCCTCAACAATCGTGGTCTCTCACTCCCTAGCTGCCTCAGCAGTCTGTCGTTGGCCTCTAGCTCCCATGATCCTTCCTTCTTCCTAATTTGCAGAATTTCACTACTAAGTTGCTCACTTTTAATGAAAAAGCCCGCTCAGAATTGCATATTGGACTAACTTAGGTAAAAGTTACGAAGTTACCCATCCACTTTGGCTCTCTGGAGCAGCAATGCAATGGTGACATTAAATGCATTTTCCCCTGCAACTGAGATACATCACTAAGAGTTGTTTAAATAACTTTTGTAACTTCTATCTAACCATGTTTGGCTCCTGAGTCTGTCTGTCCCATTCTCTTGCCTGTAAAAATGTCTGTTTACTGAATTAAGTAGTACATCCAAGTTCTGGAGAGAGAGGAAGGAAAGATGCTGAAATGTCATACTGTAGAACCAGTTGGTTTGTCGTTAACTAAGCCCCAAATGAAGTTCTGGCCAGTTGTCCTGAGGCAATGATACAACAAAAAACCCTTGTGGAAGTTAAAATGCATGACTTTGTCTCTCTCTCTCACCAATGAACTCAAAGGACTTTACAAATACAATGGCAAAACAATTCTGAAATGCCATGGAAATGTGTGGTGCCGTGCCATGGTTGTCATGGGATCTTTGGAAGAAAACTCTCTGTCCCTTTGTTTTCTCACCTGTAAAATGTACATGATAGTACCTTGCCTGTGTTTCAAGGAACAATTGTATGAGAACAGCATCTTTATTCAAACGTGAGGAGTCACTAAGAAAGATGCCTGCAGCAAAAAGTACAACTATCTGCCTCTTCTCAACTAGTTTATTCCTTGGAGAAGCTGATCACCCAACCTGTCTATTCATGATACAAAATTTGAAAAATTGAAGGAGCTACTGACAGCAGGAAAAAAAAAAAAATTCCTTTCTGTCATCAGGGGAAAGTATCAAAATAACTGCATGGACATTCAGAAATTCAGTACAGTCTGACAGATTCATCTGGTCTGTTGTTTCTGCATAGTGCTGAACAACTGCAGAATCAGCTGAATGTATTACCAAGTTAAACACCAGTTAAGTGTATAGTGGTACAGATCTAGCAAGCAAGAAAAAAAACACCAGAGAAAAAAAAGAAAGAAAATATGAGACCTTCCCCACTGTTCATCCTCTCTGCCACCACATAGGCCTCTTCTTTGCAGGTGGAGATCCTCATGGCTTATGAAAGAGTTGTATGTCTGCAAACAGAATACTGCCAGTGGCCAAAATGAGACAACATCCAGCTTCATTGTATTTCAATTATTTCTTGGTCCTCCACCTATTCACCACCACTGAAAATAAGCGTAGGAGATTAGACTGGACCAGCAGTGAAATTAGACAACTGGACCTAAGATATGCATATGCAAATATCAAGCTGTGCCAGCTGGTTAAGCAAATAGATGCTGGCTGGGAAAAGGGCTGTGAGGAACAGGCAGAATGATCACTACTGCACTTGGAGCAAGTCAGGCAGCGAGAGCAGGGCTCGATGCCAATGGTCTCTCCTTCAGATGGATGCCAGTCAGTGCAGGGATGTAAAGTGTAACTTGGCATGAAGTAGAGCAGTTTCACAAACTTAATTTTGGTAACTGCTGTTACAGCCATGGGAGAGAAGCAGCAAACAATTGAGACAGCCAGTGAGCTGGGCATTGATTAAAAGGCCCAGATGGTGCTGTGATCAGGGTGACAGTGATGGGTAAACACAAACCCACACAGCCACCTCTGTCACCTGACACATAAAAAAAATCCCCAAAACCAATAAAGATGTGAAAATATCTGCATGTCTTCCAAACTGGAGGAAGGACAGCTATAAAACCAAAGCTTAAGAATGGTTATTTAAAAATAGAGGTGCCCTGGCTTGAGTTAAAATGAGACCCAGGCTGAAATATCACTCAAAATTCAAGCCAAGGCTGTATAAAGGTCCCAAAGAGTTTGGCTTTACATGGTGAAAGTGATAGCTTCAGAGCCAGAAGTGAATGGAACTACAGTTCAGGCACTTTCAAGTCTTGTTTTGGTCCTGCATGTTTATTTCCTTTGATTTCTTCCTTTACTCATGCTTCTTCTTCATACCTCTGCCTGAAAGCTGCAGCAGAAAGAGGCTGACGGATTTAGCTGTCGAAAAGTTTCCACGTTGCTTTGTGAAGAAAAATAGATGCAGAGAAGGGCAGAAAAAAAAAAATAATTAGCTAGCTGGATTTATTGAAATATTTCACTGTTAGTTTGAGCAGCCATCAGCTTGTGCTACTGTGTGCATGTTGACATGCAGAGCTAGAAAGCAGGTAAGGAATCAACAGCAGTGAGACAAAGACAGGAAGAACACAAGAAGTTGAATCATATTAGAAAGAATCAACTTAAACCTCAACAGCTAAACAAACAGAACAGGCAGACAATGAGGGGCATGGCAACAGTAGCTTCTCTGCACAGCTTACAAAGCAGACACAGCAAGTTTATGTGACATGCCAGAGACTGCACAGCCCCTAGAAGGCTGAGAACTCAGGTATCTGCACAAGTCCCAGCATTGTGGTAGCATGTCACCTAACAATTCAGCTCTTTTTTCCCCTTTCCCATAGAAACTAGGTATTAAACTTAAAGGGGCAAATGTGAGAGACGCCGTTTTGGGAACCAGTGCTCTCAAGGTTATCTTGTTACACAGGGGCAACATTTCACCTTCAGTAGGTAGGAAAAGAAAAAACAAAAACCCTCACCAAACCAGATTTTAGCTGAGTTCCAATCAGAGTCATTCACAATGCATGAACTGACCTATTATTTGAGAGACAAGTAACATTTTGCTTTTTACTGCAAGGCAGCAATGCAAGCATGTGAATGCAATCTGGGTTATAACTGGAGGCTGTGACACAACATGTTCTGTATAGGATGGACAGACAGCTTATAAACTGAAGTTTCCCACATGCTTGAGGCCATGTAGTAAGAAGACAGACTTAGGCCTTGTTTCTGTATGTAAAATGCACTGAATTGGCAAATCCGACAGTGGATTCAGTTTTCCACAATTAACACCTTCACTTCACCTTAAAGCCATCACAGACATGCCTTTAAGCAAACAATTCTAAGGGTTCTGCTACACAGGGCTTTGATCCACAAACGCAGTTAATGTAGCTGTGGTGATAAGGATAGCAATCCCCAGATATGCTGCCATTTCTTCCAGCTCATGATTACCTTTCTCACAGCAGATCCCACTGAATGTTAGTGCATCCTTCTCACTGGAGTTCACAGGCCACCCACTGAGGCCACCAATTTACCATAGGACAACAGCAGCAATGATAACTGGGAGACAGAGACTCTGCAAACTCACTGTCAGGTGGTAGACTGCAGGATGGATGGGACGGATGGTGAAGACAATGGCTTTATCATAACCTTGAGCCCTTCAACTGGGGAAACCCCTGGTTTTCAGTCTCAGTGGTTTATTATTGTCTTTATGTTGGACACTATGCATAATAGTTCTGAAATCAATAGAGAAATGCTTGTATCTGCCTGCGAAAGCAATACAGAGAGGCTGTCTGCAGTTTCAAGAAGTCACAGTCTGGATTGATTAATAGCACTAATGCTCGTGTGAAGTGCATAAGCATGTCAGGATGAAGGAAGTTTTTGAACATTGACCAGCATAATAAGTAAATACAAAGTCCTCTCACCTTTTTAGTAGATGTTTAACTTCAGTGTACATTGTATATGCCTGTTCCATAGCCCCCATTTAACAGACATTTAGAGCAGCACAACTGAAGGACAGTGAAGATTGCCTTACTGGCCAGTCATGCATAAAAGAAAACAAAGGACCCATGCATTGCTCTGCTTGCTACAGCTCAAATAAAGCTTACATGGACCACTGGAGCAGGAAATATCACACAGAGAAGGAGAAATCTGCCATCAGTCAGAGAGAAGTATTGCTTGAACAAAATTCATATAGCGAGATTGCCTTTAATTTCCCTTCTCACAATAAAGAAAATATTTGAAATTCAGGCATATCCTGCTTGAAAAGATCTTCATGGACCTCTAAGTTGCCTTGAAGAAAACAAGATGGGGACAGGAAGAGGAAACTAGCAGGCTGCTGCGTATGGTAAGACTAGCACAGCTTTCCAGTGTTCCTGAGAGCCATACTCTCTCTGCCTCACGCTCTGTCTTGCTTTCCCAACCACACTGTTCTTTCACACGGTGTTTTTCATCTACCAGCATGCAGAAGCTGTAACTCCTTTGCTTGGAAACAACAGGATTTGTCAAGTCTCTCATTTGCCTCTGGTTAAGTGGCTGTGCTCCTGGGTCTGTAGTCCACTAACTGATGCATTCATTCCATTCTTCATGAGGATCAGAGATGATATCCAACATCTGAACTTCCCCAGGGAACTAAAACGGAGCTTCCCCAATGGAAGCTTCAACAGCGGGAATAAGCAGAAGGCCATTCTGTACAGCAAGACAATTACTCTACTATTCATCATTCAGAACTTCAAAATCTTAAGCATATGGATCAACATGCTAACAAACCTCTAACGGTTGTGCACTCGTAAGAAGGAACCAGAGTGTCACAGGAGTCTACAGGCTATCCAGGAAATCAGTCAGTCACCACACCAGAGGACCCTTCGACACGACCAGTAGCGTGAGAATGCACAGCACATGGGTCACCAGGCAACTCCATTTTCTTTTGGAAGCCATAAGCAAAGATACAGTATTACTGGTTCAAGCAGCCCCATTAAATAGTTTTTTAGAAACAAAAACAATTTTCACAAATGTTTAAAGTTTCTCCAGCTATAAAGATCATCCCATCACACATTTTCTGCTCTTGACCTTCAAGCTATTCATGCATTGTCTCACTCTGACTCATGACAGTGTACTGTGACATATCCTGCTATAAATTAAATCTCCGTATTTAAGTCGGAAAGGGAGACACTCAGCTGTCAGCCAACACAAGGATATACATGCTCTTGTTTTAGGATTGGCTTCAAATCATTACATGGAAAAAGCTGGTCACAAAGTACAGTAATTTTCATATAGTTGTCAAAGTTGATGCTGCCTGAATTGCTGCAGACGTGCCCAAGTGAATGCCATCACATTTCTTGTAACTGCAAGAAAGCATGCTTTCTGCATACTATCCACTGCCATGTTCTCTCTATATGGCAAAGTTATCCAGTCCTTTAAACCACCCTGGATTAATTTGAACCTGCCCATTTTATGCGAATGCTGTACACATATTCTGCCAATGAAGTTCAAAGAATGTTATGCTTTCCTAACAGAATTAGTCACATGCTTTTAAAGATATCAATTTCAGCATAAAATACAGGGAGATAAACACTCAGCATCAATTTATCTGTCTTATGCTCTTCTAGCAAACCCAAGCAAGACCAGTCTTTTCAGAAGTCATTATCTATTCAGCAGTAGAAATTCTCATACCTTTTTCCTGACAATTTTGACAGCAAGGGCTTTGATAGATCTTGGGCCACCCAAAACAGATTCACAGAATAACTAAGGCTGAAAGAGAATTCTGGAGTCAACTAATTTGGCCTGCTCGAAGCAAAAATAACTCCTAAAGCTAAATAAGATTGCTCAGGGTCTTGCCCAAATTATTTGGAGACCACAGACACAAGACAGCTTCCCATGAGGAACAGCATGAAAGCAAAGGTGGAAACTACAGGACAAAAAGATGGGTACTTCAGTATTTCACACATTCATTCCTACAACCTTATTCCCCTTTACATCGCTGTCTATGATAGATTCATTGAAGAACTTCCACCTAATCCATCCCCTCATGAGGCAGGATTGGTATGCAAAAATCACCATAGGTAGATGTTCATCTCACTGGTATTTAAAAACCTCAGAAGCCTTCGCTTCTTCTCCCACGTGAATAACAACAGGACTAGAGGAAATGGCCTGAAGCTGCATCACAAGGTTTAGACGAGGTATTAGGAAGAATCTCTCTACTGAAAGGGTAGCTGGGCACTGGAACAGCCTGCCCAGGGAGGTGGTGAAGCACCAGTCTTGGAGGTATTCAAGAAACGTGTAGATGTGGCACTTCAGGGTGTGCTCTAGTGAGCATGATGGGGGTTTTGTGGGTGGTGGTGTTTGGTTTATAGGATGGGTGGGGTTTTTTATGTGTGGTTTTTGTTGTTGTTTGTTTGGGTGGGTTGTATTTTTCCCCACCCCAACCCTGGGTGGATGGTTGGACTAGGTGTTCTTAGAGGTCTTTTCCAACTGTGACGATTCTGTGATAACCTCCCAAAGTAGTTGTCCCAAAGGGGGCAGGCTAGCAGACAAGATGTATATGCACAAAACAAATTTATTGCAAGTAGTACCAGGGT
This sequence comes from Apus apus, assembly GCF_020740795.1. Classification (NCBI taxonomy): domain Eukaryota; kingdom Metazoa; phylum Chordata; class Aves; order Apodiformes; family Apodidae; genus Apus; species Apus apus. The sequence continues at coordinate 26,705,147 of NC_067286.1, forward strand.
CTTAACGATTGAACTAAAAAAGGCATAAATTGGATGAGTGTTGGGATATTGGGGTAGCAAAACAGGATGCTAAGGTAATAAAACAAGAAGGTATCTGAACAATGAAATACACAACCAATAGTTAGTTAGTTTGTTGGCAACTATTACATAAAGGTTAAACATTTAAATGCCACAGCTTACTTATTAATAGGCCTTATAACGAATCTAAAACAATTGTTTCAATAATACCTAGGCAATGTGGTAATATAATTATTGCAATCTTTTAAAAGGACCCTAACATCTTAAAGTTCTAGAACTTAAAAGTTAAAGCTTTTCTTAAGATTTAAAGCTAGCTAATGAAGATATGAATAAATGCATAGGGATTTTATATTTCTTACCCTTTATTTGGCTACAGCTGGATGTCCCTTTTTCTCAACCTCTTGAGGAGTAACGACTCGAGCAGGTGTCCCCACTGGAGGGTAGAAAGTCCAGCACACCTCCTAGGGAAAGTGTACAGGAGTCTCTCTGATCAATGATGGGACCAGGTTTTTATAGAATAAAGTGATTGGCTGCTGTCATATAACTACTTAACCTCCAAAATCCTCTATTGGACACCAAAAGGAAAACAGAGGTGTTTAGACTTATGCGGGGAAGAAAAGAACAGTTTCCCACATCAGAAAAAAACCCAAGGAAGCCTTTTTTTCTTACCAAGTAAACTCTGTCCATTCTTGTTTTGTCTCCACTTGGCCCAGCTTTGGCTAGGCTGAGCTCCATGCTATTCAACACAGGAGAGCAGCTGGCATTACAGACATCGATTTTGCCTTCTACTTGTACTTTCAAGTTTGTTACCAGTTCAGAGTTTGCTATACCCTTTCCTTTCCTATGGGAATATTTGCACTCCAGGCCTGGGACAATGAAACTGAGAGACAGGGGAAACTGAATCATAAAGGGAAGCTGAGGCAGGCACACTGAGATGGAGCACCCTGCTATGATAGCTCTTCTGCTACCTTACTAACTGTAGAAACAGCTTTCTCATCTAAATTCTAAAATTTAATACAAATCTTGCCTTGTAAATACAACTCACCACATTCTAACCTTGTTAAATACTGAGAATATCTGATCAGTGACTTCACTGGAACTACCTGGCATATATTAATATATTTTAAAGAATATTTTCTTTCCATTCTGGCCCTTTTATCTTTTTACATAGGCTATATTTTATAAAAATCCAGTCTCTCTCCCATTTGTCTGTCACTCTAAAAAACATGGTGCCAAAACTAAATGCTTTTGTATTTGAATATTTTATTTTTCCCTTTGCTAACCACTTGTCTTTACTGGATTTCACATTATTGGGTTTTACACAATTTCTTTAATTTATCAAGATCATTACAAATTCTAGCATTGTCCTTCAAGACACAGACAGTCTTTCTGGCTTGGTATTCTCTGCAAATCCTATAAGGATGTTTTTCCTCCCACTGTCAAAATAACAAATTAAAATATGGAATAGCACTGGACAGATTTCTGATGACCACACTTGAATGTTCTCTCACCTTGACAAAGAACTATCTATAGATTACTCAGCCTAGTTTTTCCATTGGTTGTGCCAATCTTATGTGCATTTTGCTTCCTGAGCTTGCATACAAGAGCACCACGCAGCACTGTGCAAAGCCTTACTTAAAATCAAAGCTCATCACAGCTGCTACATCTGCTTGTCCATTAGACTGACAAGATGAACATGACTGGTTCAAGCTTTGATACTAATTAAGAGATAACAGAAATAAATGTTAATATCTTGTTTAGGAGTTGATCAGAAATGGTTATTGACACAGGTACACATGGGTTCAGCTGCTCAGGGTGAGATTCTGCCAGAATCTCAGCTGTGCCTAGTGTGGAGGAGTTCTGTGTCAGACACATTGTGCCTCCCTCCCTGTGCTGGGCACTTTCCAGCTGTTGGGGAACCTCTGTGTTGTGTCACACAGCTCGTTTGCTGGTAGTGAGCAAAGCCTAGACTCCCATCCCTTCCCTCTTCCAAACCCAGGAATTCAGATTTAGGGGCCCATTAAGTGTGCTTAGCTAGCAAAATTATGAAGGGATTTTGTTATTTGTGCGGGTTTGTTTTCCTTAAAGGAATTCTATTGTGTCTCTCATGTCTTCTGACTTCCCCTCCCCAACCTGTTGTGCAAGTGTGTATTGTATGGATTCCCATACATCCAAAACCATGGTTTTGGTCATTCCCAAGCTGCTGAAAGCTGGTACAGATGTTTTAGTGTCACTTAATATCTGTCATGCAGGTGTAATTTCAAAAAAGGTTCATGGCACTCCTCAAAGAGAAGCAGCTGAAACTAAATATAATTAGGAGGCTATCAAACAAGAGTTTCCAGAAATGCATACTCCCACCTACAATAAATAAATAAATTAATAGATACATAGAGAAATCCTTCCTCTGTAGACCCTGTGCTCCAGCATGGAATAACCTTAAAAGCATAACCTGAAATCTCAATTTTTCATATACATTTCTATTCACCTTCTTCACAGTCATATGAGGCACCAAGTGCAGATAAACGAAACTTCAGTCGTTTCTAAATACAAGTCAAATGCTCAACCTTTCTGACCTCTGTCAGAGTCTGCCTGATTTTTACTTCAAACTTGTATGCAGATGGTATTTGCATATTAATTATGGTACAACATCCTAAAATATGACTGCATTGAAAACTGGGTCTAGGGCTCTCCAGAGATGGCTTAAATTTAAGGGAACATTCAGATGCATTTTAGAGAAGGCCAGAAAAAAATTCAAATATCTTAAACATATCAGATAATATTTGCAGTTACACACCCTCAGCATCTGTTTTATTTGTGCTGTTTCCTATAGCAATTCCATAAACATGGCTGTAACCTGATGTTCTTGTATGTGAAACTGGCAAGTTTTAAATGGTGGGTAATTTGATTTGTAACAGAATACAAAGCCAGCCAACCTGATCCTAGGTTCAGATTTCTCTGTAAATATTGCATGCATCTGGTTACAGCTGAAATTGTGATGCGAGGACAGTCACATGACATCACCTGTTCATTGTCACCTGCACAAATTCCCTGGGTGGAGCTGGCAGGTGAGCTACATGCCTGGCCTCTTATCTCCTACTTGGTTCCTAGGAAAGTGCTACAAAGCCATGAATTCTACATAAAAACTTCATTGTTTTCTCTGAAACTAATGCTCTGGTGCATTTCAAAATAGGGGAGAAATGCAGAAAAATGCAAGAGGACAGATAGGCATTCAGGTCATTATATATTTTAATATATTTTTAACCTTAAATATGGTAAACAACACTGATGGCCTAGTTTTAAAGGTATCAAAGATTTAAAATAATAAACGGCTTAAGCTACCTAGATCTTAACTGACAATCATTGCCCTAGGATAGGCTTTAGAAAAGTGATTTGCAAGCACTGTGAAGTGACTAAGCCTTGGAAGAGCAAGCTGTGGAGATCATGTAGTCACACTTCTGTCTAAATGCTCAAGTACCAAAGAACAGACAGGAACCAATTAAGACCATAACTGGTGTCGATCCACTAAGTAACATTAAATTTCAAAATCATACTCCTAATACTCACATAGGGACAAAAACCAAACACTAACTCAAAACCCCTAATAGAGTGTACTAAAAATATGCTTTGTAAATACAGGCGGGAAAGAGTCTGAGAAGAAAAATGTTAGGATATTAAAATGCTTAGCAAAAGCAACCAAGATTGAAATAAAGACATATATATTGATGCCAGTGAATAGAACTACCCTATTTCTGGCAAAAATTGTGGTCACATGCATACCCTAATCCATCCAGACCTTTTCAGGAACCACCTTGCTCTCCAAGCATTGCATTGCTGCATGCAAGAGCATCCTGACTCTTCCCAAACTTCTTTTCATTAAAACCCCTTTAACTCACCTCTCTCTTTCCCCCTTTCCAAGGCCCCGTCCTAGAAAACCCCCACCTCAAGATGTGTCTCGAAACTGTCTCACATCTCAGTATTCCTCTACCCCTGTCCATCCTCTTTTCACTCTGCACTGACAAGACTCCTACGGTCACTCTGGACCCAACCCCCTCCTCCTGGCAAGCTCCTACCTGCCACTTACAGTCAATGCTGCTTTTCTCTGGCTGCAGCAACCAGCCAAGCTCTTCCCATCCCCGGCTCTCCTGCAGGATCCTAGCTGGAAAAGGTTTCACTTTTCCATATGGGTTACACTCCTTGAAGCCCCACACACACATAACCTCCTCAAAAGGCAGAAAAAACAAAATTAATGGATAGGCATAAGAAATACTAAAAAGAAGCCTTAAAAAGCTTTACTGTATACATAAACAGCAAAGCATCTATTAAATAAGGGGGAGGGAAAGTAAGAATCCTCCAGCCTGGCTTGAGATGGGATGGGAGTGGGCTTTTTTTCCCCAGGGGCAGACATTTGCAGCTTTTAAATCTTCTGCTGATTGTAGACCCAGTGTGAAATTTCCACTCTCCATAAACTCCTCTGAGAATGTTTCCACTCAGCCTAATGAAGTTTGCTATGCTTCCTCTTCACCTTCTGTCTTGAGCTGCTGCCTTGTATGGGAACTAAGAGATAACCAGCCACATTTCCTATGCACGGTTGCAGAGGAAGGCTTAAGCACCTAAAGCAATCACATACATTTGAATGGCTCAGAGGCGCCTGAGGGGAGTGTATTTATATAGGATGGGATTGTGTATCTGTGTCTCCAAGGACCCAGGCAGTAGCTTGTATTTGTATTGGGACATACAGGGAGGAATGATGTACATTCTCTCAGCTTTGTTTTGCTTCTTCCATTTGTCCTTCCAAACCCTCCCCACTAAACTTCCACAGGAGAGAGTGTAATAAAGGGTGTGTTACTGATTTAGATGTGTCCCAAGCACACATCTAAAACACAGCACACTTAAGTTAAGGGCTTGTGTCGAGTCAGCTACACATTTGGTGAAATAAGGGGCCATAATTTCTACAAGCCTTGCCTCTTCCTGGTAGGCAGGGACCAGACAGGAAGGAGGGTGAAGCTTTGAGAAGATGCTGGGAAGGAGCCAGGGCAGAGCAGTAGATTTTTTGCTTGTTATTGCTCTAAATCTCCTTTTGCAGCTCCAGAGAGACCCCTTAGGGGATTACTTCATGGACGTGACTGTGTTTGTTTGAAAACTCTCCCAGTGCGAAGTAATTGCTTCTGCAGCCTGATAAAGGCAATGTAAATTAATCAGGCATATCACTATTTAATCCTTAATAGATGCTGGTGCAGAGTATAGACAAAAAACCCACAAAGCTCTTAAATCACTGTACTCATGACATAAGATTATAGAAGTGCCCCATACTGCAGCTAATTACATGTGGCACTGAACCAGTGCTAATAAATTTAATTTCTTCCTTCTTCCAAATGAAGATATACAGAAAAAAAAAAAATAGTGGGTGGACTGGGGGAGGAGGAGGAGATGTATTTCAAGCTACTATTCCTGTGGTGTATTCCTCCAACACCAGGATGACAATATTTTTATTCTTATTTATGATACTTTTCAGCAATCTCTTTAAACTTTTACATTCTTAAAGAAATGGGGAGGTCACAAGTTCAACTTGAGAACACTGCAATTGAGCCAATATCAATTTCAAGCCCAAAATCCAATCGTTTGGGGTCTGTAGTAACAGACACATGGTCATATATGAAACTCACCTACTAAGGTACTAACACAACTTGCATTTGTTACCCTGGCAATTCTAACTGGAATTCTGATAGCAAGCCTTTTGAACCAGACCAGGAGGCTGATAAGGTTTTTCATCAGGCCATTCAGGTGCTGTGCAGATAATAATGAATAATCCATATAAATGGGATACATTCAATAACAGAAGACAGAAGTGAATACTAAACGTACACCCCATATTATATATACATATTACATCATTCATTCAGATGGATAACACCATGCCACAAGTAGATAGCTAATCTTGAGTGACAGGAAAACTAAAAGCTTCCCTCACAATTAAATAAGAGAAGGAGTTTCTTCCAAGACAGACTTTGAACTAATCACTGTGAGCCTGTATTTTTCACATCCCGTTTTTGCACAATAATTGGGAGATTATGCTGCTGCCAGGAAAGACAGTTACAACCTATCAAATGGCCTGTGCATGGGATTCACTTTTTCTAGTTGGTCTCCATCATACCCCATGTTTACTGCTGACCATCTGAATTCCTAATGAGCAATATCAGCATTGCATCTTCTGGAATGATAAGTTGGAGCTGTAGTCCAGAAGAAACATGTCTACCAGAGCCATGTCTGAGAAACAGTCAAACCTGCGACCAAAGTGAAATGAAATAAGAAGGTAAAATCAAAATTCTTTATGTTTCTTAGGTTGCTTGGCCACTACTGAGAGCTTTTCCAAACATATGTTCCCTTTTTCCCCTTCCTTTATTGCCCAGTGCTGACCTGTCCTGCTAGTGATGGTGCTTTCCGAGGTGTATGTATATCATATTAATCCCTCCCCTTCCTCCATTCTTCTTCAGGGGACTCGCTTCAAAATGATGAAGAGAACTCATGTGTTAGAGCCTAATGAGTATAAATGCCAGGAAACCCCATTTTCCCCAGTGAAAAAGCAGGGCTTTTGTAAGCACCTGCATGTGCCTTCAGATCAGGCCGCGTAGGAAAACATAAGGTTTATATTTCAGCAGTCATATTTTTCACTCCCCTCTACCACTGTCTATTTGGAACAAGGTTTGGACTTTTTGTTTTATTTTCCCTCTTTGTAGCACAAATGGGTCAGTGAACTTCACAGCTTGAAACCTTGACAGAACCATCTGTTTTTCATTAAAAGCCATTAATGACAATGATAACAGCACTAATTAGGCTGCGTGCAAACATACACACGCTTCAACAGCTCCAGAGCTACAGGCAATCAAAGGTCCAAATTGAACCAGCTGCTGTATGGTATTGATGAGTACTAATAACACACACCCCACACACCCCTGCCTTGTCCCACAGTACAGGGACATGCAATCAACATCCAGCTAGACACATGCAGCAGGTGCTTCTGATCCACACAATGGCCTGGGTTTTTTGCCCGTTTCCATTGTCCTTCCACCATTTCCTCTTTGTTGTATGTTTAGAATTATTGGAAAACACCACCACAGCCTATGAGCATGTGTACTCCATCATCATCTGTAATTTTTAGTGCTCTTATGGGTAGAAGAAAGTGTACACACTGGCCTTGAAGACACAGGTCATTGTGTTACACCTGGAACCTATTCCCAGCAAATGGCACTGACATGCTCCTTTCTCCAAACCTGGCTTCTGGAAGTCACTTTGTTATTCCCTGCTTTGGTTTCCTAGTCTCTGAAAATAGAGACAGTACTACACAGGCATCTGTCAAGAGTTTTGTCAGAAAGGTTAGACCTATTAAATCCTTGATGTGAACAACATCTGGACCTTGGAGCTAAACTAATAAGATCTTCCTTCTAATATAACATGTAGATTACAAAAATCAAATTAAGACCCTCAAAAAGACTGATCTGTAGTGACACCATCCATTGCAGCAAGGCCTGCTGGATCAGCTGGTGAACTTGCACCTGGAAAACTGGAAATCTAGGCCTGCCTCTAGTCTCATTTTCCTCTGTGACAATAGCCAGGTCTCTTCCCTGCTCTTACCTCTGGAACTGTATATCTGTAAAAGAGGTATGATGCGACTGACCTGTATAAGATGCTTTGAAATACATTCAAACCAGTATTTTATTTATAAGAGTCCAACAGTACTCCTGGGAAGTAAATCCAAGCACACTCTCCTAACAAACATACAGTGTTGCTCATGTATGCATGCTTAAGGTATGTTGCAAAGTAGGAACACAGTAATTGCACCATGACCATCCACTCAGTGCATTCTGCATTTAGAATCAGCATAGTTGCTGGGACCCTTCAGAAAACAGTTGCTATGGATGCAGAACTAGCAGAGAGAATGAGCGAGAGCAGTTCTGCTATGCAACTGGTTGGAAAACTAGTATTTTAAACAGGGCTAAGCCCACGTAATAAATGCCAGGTTTTTTAATCAATTCAAAATGTGGAATGACCAAGTGCCTTGATGAGGCTTTGAGCCAGAACTGGGAAAAGGGGGACTCACTCACTCTCCTCCTGTATGTGTTTCTCAGAGGTCACCATTTTAGACTGACCACATCAATTCTTTGCTTATGCCAAAAGCTGGAGTAAGGTCCCAACCCTTACAGTGCAGAGACAGACCAGCTTCTGGCCACTTCACCTTCCTTTCTTAGCTGGTCGAAAGTACTGCACAGCGTTACACTGTTTCTAATGAACTAACAACTCCAAAGACAGCAATGGTCAAGAGATTTTCAACTCCAGTGAATCTTTAGTATAAAAGGCAGGGACTTCTTGGAAAAATAAAGATTCTGAGAACAAATCTGATTATGTCCCAGCTATGAAGGCAGGAACCACCTAGTTGCCTGGTTAGAAAGGGCCTCCACTTTCTGTATTACCATTCTCTTCATACTCTGAGGACTGTCAACTCACCTGAACAATCTTCCTCTGCTAGAGGCCATTTATTGAGCTTTTGCTGCTTAGCCTTGTAGTTTCACAACCTCCAGACAGGAACTCTTAAATACACTAATCCATTCCTACCATACTTCCTAGATCATAACATTTTTATCAGCTAGGCTCACAAAACTCTTCTCAATTTCACATAATGAATAACTGGATCAGAAGTGGTTATTGATATTAGTATCTAATAAGTAACATTAGAAATCCATAAAACATCATCTTGCAGAAATATTTTAGTAATGAGAAACCTCTCCTGTATAACAGGCTGGTATACAAAAAACACCAGCCCAGGGACACAAGTGAGTGCAGCTATAAAAAAAAAATCAGCTAGACAATTTCAAGAGCAATACACAGCTACATTCTTTCTGCTTTATAGAAAGTAAATTTTTGTTTTGTTTTTACAGTGAAGTGTTTGTTTTTTTTAAACACAAAGTGCAGCACAAAACCACCTAAGAAGTCAGCATGCACAAACTAGTGGTGCTAGAGAACAATACTGTCTGAACTTTTCACACAGCTAAGTACAACATATATCAGCTAGAATCAAGCCTGCTTAAATGTGATGTGAATTAGAAAGCTCACATAAAACCAATAGCTTGGTTTGAAAATCTTCACATTCTGACCTCCAGGCAATGCAAAATAGATATGTTTAAAAAGAATAAAAATCATTCTTTTAGAAGGCAGGATCCAAGCAGTGTCACAGCATCTATGTTTCAACAGCCTGGGTTTCCCAAAATGTATCAGTCATTTATTCCAGTGAAAATTTTGTATGCCCTCCACTTTTATGAATGACACATCCATAAGCCTCCTGAACCCATTTTCACCATACACCATTGCCCCTGTCCCCTCTCAGCCCTGCCCCAATCTACAGCAATATTTCTTTATAGTCAGATGTTAATAAAATGGTGTCCTTCTCTAGGAGCAACTCCTTACCCAAGCAAGTTGAAGAAGGTTTTCAGGAAGGCAGTATTACTGCACGGTGACCTGTGAAGGTTATTACTCCAAGACAGGAGCTCATGAAGAGGGAGTACACGAGGGGATGCCTCTGGCAGAGCAGAATCCTGTCACTATGCCCCCAACACCTGCTTTTACGTAGTTTTGTTCTTTGATTCCTTTTCTTCCCCAGAGGGCTGGGATGAAGCTACCTGTCGGTCTACGAGGGGTGTTTCCCACACATGGCAGCAGGGTGTGAAAGGGCTAGTTCCCTGTAGGCAGTGAAAGGTGAGGTGCCTGGGCAGCACCTTGCTGACAACATCCATTGTGGGAGAGGCAGGAAACACCCGTGTGCCGGGTCAGATGGCCTAAGCAAAGGGAGCTCTGCAACCAGACCACCAACCATCCCAACAATTTGCAGTGAAAGGAATTAACCTCAGTTCTGTCCCTGCAGGGCTGGGGCCCCATCCATGAAAAGTTTAGAAGGAGGCCCATATGGGTTGGTACTGCTGAAGTCTGGTGAAGAGTACACAGTTATTCTGCGCCACAGGAGCTGTCACAGGGCAGGCTACACATAGATCATAGCAATTAAGTCATTCCTGGGCCCTGCAGTCCGCTGTTGAAAGCACACACAAACACCTGGGCAATGGGACTTACTGCTTTCATGGGACAACTGAGCTATAGGACAGGGGAGTGCTGAGGAGTGATCCCTTGATCTCACCAATGTCAGTTATTTGTGAACTTAGGCCTTCCAAACAACCTATCTAGTCAAAACATGCCCACAAATTTGGACAAGCTGACTATTTATGATGGTATAAAGCTAATGCACTTTTTCGCAGTAAATTCATTATTCACAAGAAGATTCCACACAACTTAGGTCTGGGTTTATCAAATAGGTCCTCTCTCCTGTTCCTTTTCTCTTTTGTTTTGCCTAGACTGTAAGCACTTCAGACCAAAGGCTGCTGCTTCTCAACCCTCTCCCTAGAACTACATGGATTCACCACAATTCACCTGTAGGACTTCTGATTCTGAAAAGAGTCCCCAAGCACCTTTCTAACTGAAGTAACTTTGTTAAAGCCACAGAAACTAAACAGAAACAAAACAGCTCCCATTTATGTCACAGAGGTTTGAACCTGGTGAAAGATCAGAAGGTGTTAAAATTCCTGTGGCAGAACAGACTCAGTGAACACACTCAGTGACTGCCTCTTAGAATTTATATGGTCTAAGTTTTCAAAACAATACATATTCAAACTTCATCTTCGATAGGAAAAGTATGGATAGGAAGTGCTGCGTAAGTGTAAGATTCCCTTTCAAATGTATAGGCAAGGGATAACTCTGTAACACTGGCCAGAGTTCTCCTAGGCTCAGGTGGCATTGGGAACAGCTCACCCAGGGGATACCTCCATTGGGTACAGCTGGCATCTGTACTCTGTGACAAGCTCAAATTCTAGTAACTGTATTAGCACAGCACTGAGCTGGAATTCATTATCCCAATTCTGGCTTTAATTCAGGTTTTGGTTGGCAATACAGGAAACCTGAATTTTTGATTCCTCATAGCAGGTTAGTAGCGGCACAACTGCATAATGCAAAATACTGAAGTAGTATGATATCACTCTGCTGGTTCACGTTTTATACTGCTAAGACCCAGCAGGATAGGGGTAGGAACTGCTCAAGTAGGGAACTGCAGATTCAGGCTCATAGCTGGCTAACAGAGACATCATTTTTTCAGCTTAGAGCATGGGCAGAATGTACTCAGTTTTAGCAATGTATAGATATTCCCCAAAGTATCAAAATGTCTATCCTGCTTGTATTGGAAAACTTTCCTCCTCCTGGCAGGACAGTGTAAGTATCCCTATGAAGTTTAATGAAACTAAGAAGGGAAGACCTCTGGCAGGAGAAACGCTTGCAAAGTCACGTCTGCTGAAATGAATTAACACTGTCCCAAAAAACATGCTGGGGTGAGCTTTCAGCCCCTTTCCTCTTAAATATCAAGGACAGTGTTGAAAAATGCATGTGCCACCATTGCTGAAAAATGGACAACTTATTTCTATTCCTCTTCCATTTGCTGGGTAAACAGGCTGATCACAGAGTCAGCAGCCATGGCAATTTCTGAATCAATATTTATCAAGCCCTTCTCCAACTGCTATTTCATGCCTCATTGGTCAGAGAGCATCCTTTCCAAGTGAGCCAGAAAATCCTGACCTTGCAAATGACAGAGGAGCTGCTTGAGGATCACGAAGTAGAGCACCTCCCCTAGCTTAAAAAAAAAATAAAAAATATCGCAGTTCATGTGAGTGTCCTCATGGCATTACACATTTTTCTTCCTCCTCTTTCTTTTCTCCATCCCCTTCCAACCCTTGAAGCTAAAGCTTCATTTAAGATTCCTAAATAAACAGCTTGTTCATTAGTAAAAATCAAGCTACATGTAAAGGACATTAAAAGCCATGGGTACCCTCAAGGGAATTTGTTTGGGGTTGGGTTTTTTGTTTGGTTGTTTTTTTTCTGTACCTCAATGACATAGAAAATTGATTTCTTCCTGCCCCTCCCTTAGACATGGTGAGTTCACAATTATTCCACCAACAAAAACAACTGCCACAATTAGAGGGAACAGACTGACAGAAAGAAAGGTATTTGTGGGCACGAAGATATTATTCTCCATCCCAGCACTCCACAAAGGAGACTACAAAGGGCAGAGGGACCTGACAGACACCAAATGCTGTAAGATCACCTCCGGAAAACAGATTGCCAAAAATCAACTGATAACTCAGGGACATTTGTAAGGAAAGAAAGCACTGCCCTTCCTAGCAAGATAACATAACTTGTTATAAAAACAACTATGCCTGTGATACTTTGAAGAGGTGAAGTCATGTTACTTTATGGGTACACTCTCTGAAGTCTGTTGGTTGCCTCCAGAACCCAATCAGGCAAATTAGCATTAACTGTGCACTTCAGACCAGAAAGAATTCACAGTGCCACACAATCTGGTACCACAGCATGTGTCTCTGCTGCAGCTTGGCATGCCTGAGGTTTTCTGGGAAAATACATGTGTACCTGAACACTCCATTAAAATACACACTGAAGGCTGAAGGTGAGGAATTGTTCCTGCCAGAAAGAGACTGAAAACAAACATAAGCAAAGTGCAAATGTAAAGGATTATGGAGGCATCATGGCTCTTTTGGTTTTTTCTCAAGTAGAAGAGGAGAATGCTTCCAAAGCAAAGGAAATTGCATCCTCAAGTTTCTTCTGAGTTCCCAGCTAAACAGAGATTTTCTGGATCTTTGATCACTGTAGCGTAGATACCTTAGGCCTTCTCTGTACAAGTTCATTATTCAAAACAAAGCAATAAATAATAGGGAGGGTTTGTGTGGACACTTTTCTCCTGTTAATCACCATTACTATTCTGGGAACACTTCTCCCAAAACAGTTTCTCTCATTACTATTTCTCTCTCTCTTTTGCTTACAAGATAATAAAAAGCTGCTCTTCTTTGTTTGGTTGGTTTTGGGGTTTTTTTGGTGTTTTTTTTTTTTTTTTGTAGGGTCTAGCAATTATTGACTTTGCTCATATCAGCTTTCCTAAATACATCCTCCCAATTCTTCAGTTTCTTCTGACTCTTTCTGGAGCTCTACTCAAAAGATCATATGACCCGTTTCAATTATTACGCTGGACTCTGCATTTGAAACTCTCTGCTCATTCAGAGGGTTGTGTTCAGGGGCACTTTGCCGTGGGACATCACTTGGATGTCAGCTCCAAATTAGATAAAGGGATACAGCTTATCACCACCTTGATACCTGCGAAGAGGCCATCGTCTGTGCGCACCCAAGGCCAATGACTCTAACTGGCACTTTGTTCCTAAGGAGCCTGAGCTGACCTCTTAACCTTTGTTGTACAGGTTTATTTCTCCAGTTAAGCCATATGATTTTCCGTGTTTGAGTTCTGCTACATTGACTTCTGTCCAGATTTCAAGACTTTTAGTTGCCTTTGCATTTATCTGGTACTCACAGTGTTTCCCACATTAGCAGCATCAGTGAACTAATGGGCTATTTGTTATTGCCCAGATCGTTAATCAAGGCCTTGAATAGAACAAGCCCTTCAGCAATACTCATCTCTGTCCAGAACACTGCTCCTCAGTTTCATTGCTGCTATTTACCATTTCCTTACTTACACAGCCCTCTTGCTCACTCACAGACCATGTGATAGCACCTTCCAGTGCCAAAGCATTTTTCATCCTTTTCACTGCATACAAAACACTCTAACAGAATCCTAAGTATTTGGCATTCTTTCTTTCTGCATTTCTGCAAAGCAATCAATTAGCACCATGTTTTCCTTTATGTAGATATATATGCCACAGATATAAATTATTTCAGTGAAAAAAATAATTAGAAAAAATCTTACCCATAAAAAGTGTGATGGAGGAAGTTCAGTTTCTTTTGCATCATCTCCTACTACATTCTCTTCCACACCTCCTATTGGCAGCTTCAGGTTCAGGCTCCTCAGACTTCATTCCTGAAGGAATCAGCCTAAAAACATATTTGTGTTGGTCTGCACGTGTGCACTTGCAGCAGTCATCAAGGAGTTGGTCATTGTGAGAGACATACCAATTTAGGATCCTAAAGGCTCAGCAAGAGCCTCTGCAGTCAAGCGCTGTCCAAGGCCAGGGACTAAAGTTTGAACATGCACTGTATAAACAATATATTTTGGAATGTGAATGTTTGTTGAGGTGATATCAAAAGACCTTATTTGGACTTCCCAGACTAACAGTTACCAGCAAACTCCAAAATCTGCAAAGTTTCAACCTCCACAAAAATCGTGAGAGGGATTTGGTCATAGTAACAGGAGAGGAAAAGAAGGAAAGGCTTGCACAGGGGTTGCTCTTCCGCTGTCACAAGTTTTCAGTGAGACCTTAAGCAACTATCTTAGCAGTCTGTGCTGTATTTTCCCAACCAACACACAGCAGAAAGACTGTTAGAAGCAGACATCAGGCTGCTTTGCACATGAGTGTTTATATACTGCGTTGAGATATACTGATGGGGGGAGAATAAAATACTTGGGGGCTGAGGGGGAGAGTTGAGGATCAAATTTTGAGGCATCAACTTTAAAAGTGTTCCTCAGGGTTCAGTTCTAGGGCCAGTTCTGTTCTATGTATTTATCAGCAATCTGGATGCAGGAGTGGAATGCGCCATCAGCAGGTTTGCTGACAATACCAAACTGGGAGGTTCTGTTGACTGTCTTGAAGAACAAGAGGCCTTGCAGAGGGATCTACACAGAGCACTGGGCTATGATTAACGGGGTGAAATTTAACAAGTAGAAATGCCGGATTCTGAACCTGAGACAGACTAATCCTGAGCACAAGTATAAATTGGGAGAGCAGTGGCTGCAGAGCAGCCCTGCAGACAGGAGTCTGGGGGTGCTGGTTGGCAGCAGGCTCAGTGTGTCAGCTGTGTGCCCTGGCAGCCAGGAGAGCAAACCTCACCCTGGGGAGCGTCAAGCACAGCATGACCAACCAGTCAAAAGAGGTGACTATCCCACTGTATTCTGCACTAGTGTGGCCTCACTTTGAGTATTGCAAGGAGTTCTTGACCTCACAATTTAAGAAGGATGTGAAGGTCCTTGAATGTGTCCAGAGGAGGACAACAAAGCTGGTGAAAGGGCTGGAAGGAATGTCCTAGGAGCAGCAGCTGAGGACTTTGGGCTTGTCTGGTTTGGAGAGAAGGCGGCTGAGGGGCAACCTCTTGGCCCTCTAAAGCTTCTTGAGGAGGGAGGTGCTGAGCTCTTCTCCCTGGTATCCAGTAATAGGGCATGTAGGAATGGTTCAAAGCTGCACCAGGGAGTTTTGGACTGGATATTCAGAAGCATTTCTTTACCAAGAGGGTGGTCAAACACTGGAACAGGTTTTCTAGAGAGGTGGTAGATGTACCAAACCTGTCAATGTTTAAAAGGCATTTGGACAATATCCTTAATAATTTGCTTTGACTTGGTCAGCCCAGAATTTATCATGCAGCTGGACTGACCATTGTACATCCCTTCTAACTGAAATAGTCCATTCTCTGCTATTCTAAACCACAGAGTGCACAGGCAACAGAAGCCTGAAGCAAGCCTTTCAAGCTTGCTGTGCCAGCTCAGGGCCCTGGGACAAGAATTTTCATCTAAACAAGTAGAACTTGCTGACTTAACCTTCCCTAGATGATTCAGAAACTCTGATGTACAATACCACTCATGATATTTTCACTTTTTGTACTTGGGGGTACTTCACCACCCATCTTTTCAGAAAGGACTGATTTGCTCCTACACTTGCCTTCAAGCTCATGCATCCATTTTCACTGCTGGTGCCAATAAAGTCCCCAAACAAAGTTGTTGCATTTGACCTTCAGAGTCCATGAGTCAGACAATATGGTGTGACCAACTCAGTCTGCCATTCACGGGCACACCAGTGATGAGGTTAGCCAGACTGCCAACCAATCATATGACTGCAGCATCCCAAATAGCTTCCAAATCAAATCAACAGTAATAATACATTGGTGACTTAAGAGAGAGAGAAAAGCCTTTTTTCTCTTAACAAATTTACCTCTCCCTCAAATGAAGATCTTCTGATTTCAATTTCACCTCCTCTGCTGCTGCTGAAACAAAGCTGCTAAAAGCACAGACGATGTGCAACAACATCCTCTTTGGGCTAAATAAAACTTCATAATAAACAGATGGAAGGACTCGGCACAGCTCATTCCTCGGGCACCCTGAAATAGGAAAGCATTTTCCTTTGTCCATTTTCTACCATTTCAGATAACATTTGCTTCAATCAGGGATATCTTACCACAGAGACACATTTCCTTGCTGCAGGCAAAACAGACCCTTGACAGGAACCACATGAATATGCACTTTTGTGCTACCAAACAGCACTGCAATGGGTTTGCTTTTCTGGGCAACACGGAAATCATATGGACACAATGAACGTGCGTGTGAGAAGGTGGAAATCAAATGGCCACACCATATAAACAATGAAGCTGTGAGCTGGGTCCATACTCTATACCTCTTCAAGAAAGAAAAGTGCTTGCTGAGTTATATCCAATGTGCTAAGAATAGTTGGAAGGGACAGCTCCTCTAATTTCCTCACATTTCAGGGTGGGGATATCATACCAGAAAGCTATTGCTTATATGATTCCTAGAGGTTTTTTGACACACGCACAGACAAAACAGTTAACTGTGAAATGCTTAAAGCAGGGCTGGCATGGTATACACACCTGCTGCATTTTTGCATTTTGCTATAGCTGCATTTTTACAGCAAGAGGCAACAAGGGGCCTTACAGACAGGTGGCCATGTGGACAGAAAGGTGAGCTCACCCAGAAAAAGCACTGGCAATTGAATACCCTCCTGAACAAGCCAGGAATTAATTGATTTTTAGGCACAGATCAGCAGGGAGTTCTGTGCATAGCAGCAAATGACAGGCATACAAACCAGAAGAATATTCTTTGCAGTCCCACTTTGGCTTGCCATGAAAAAAAGAAAAACCAAACCAAAATAAACAAATAATCAAAAGATCCATCATAATAAAAACTTATCAGAAACCTCCCCGGGCTATGGTAAAGGTTAAAAGCTTTGATGACTCTTGACTACACAAATCTCTTCTAAAATAAAACAGTCTCTAGAATGGCTAGTCAGATCAGACAATGACAGATCAGTAGTTATAAGTTCATGATCTTTCAGATGAGACATAAAACTGGGTCCTGACCTTGTGTGATCATTAAAGATCTCTTAACGCTTTTTGCAAAAAGAGGGTTGTTAATCCCACTGGTCTGGAAACAATCCAATTTAGGTAACTACCTAAATCAATCTTACAGATTCATCTAAAAACAGTACTCTCCTCTGTTCTTCAGGCTAAGATAGCATGTGGCATTTCTGTAATATGTGACTGAAAGAGTCCTCCCTATCTCAGCATCAGGTGAAGCAATCTTTGTATATGCACTCACTGCCACTCCCACAAGAGGGTTATGAACCTTAACGTTTGCTAAGCGACTTGGAGATGCACAGTGCAATGAATAAGAAATTTATTATGGTTTCAACATGGCTCAGTTTTCATTAAACCCTTTCCACACTAGACTAGTTAGGAATTGGAGCTTCCCAAATTCTGAGTGCTAACAGATAAAATACAAATGTAGAAAAGTAGAATGCTTATGCTTTGCCACCGAATAAGACTATCACACAATATTCAAAGAGAGAGAGGAACAAAAATGAGACAGCTCAATATTGCCTGAATCATGGCCACTGAACACATTGATGGTCAGCAGGTGAAACTCCATACGGTCCAAACAAGCAAATTGCCAAAACATAAGGACAGGGCTCTTTGATAGGCATTAAAGGAAACACACAGGTTTATCCTAAGCACAATTTCCAGCTTCCACCCAGGATGACTCAAAAGCATGTCACATTTTCAAAACTACAAATCAGAAAACTCCTTGAGGTTCATTGAGTATGAAAATCCATAGAAGTGGATGAGAGAGCAGACAAAATGAAACACCAGAAGCATCAGCTGTGCTATTTGTTCTCTCACCATAGTCAACAATTACATCTTAGAGGAAGAAAGCAGCAGCAAAATCCTGAAGGCACACAAAGCTTGACCTACAGAAGACATGTATGTAGAAAAACAGCATGGAATTTTTACTCCAATAAAAATGTAAGAGGACAATGACATCTGTCACCAAAAAGATTAAACTTCAAGAGATATAGTGCCTTAAAATGAGCATGCCTGCACAAAGTAATGCCTGGGTCAGGGTTTGCCTCTGGATACTAACAGCAACGGTTAATCTTGAGTTTCTCTCTCCATTCACAACTATCTGTCAAGACAAGTATGTTGTTATTTTGCCACTAGATGAAAAGGAGAGCTTGTTACCAAAGCAGCACTCAATTATGGTTACTTACAGCACTTACCTCTCATGATCCTTTGGCATTACTAAACAGAGGCCATGATTCCATTCCCATCAAAATCTAACAACAGATTTCCTGGGGAAAAGATCAAGGCCAGTCTGCAGATTACTTTGGATGTTCTCACCTGCATCTTCCCAAAGCAGAACATTCAGGTTCTCTTCACCAGGAAAGCTTATTGGGTTACTGTTTTCCTAGTCTTCACTATGCATCTACCTCAACAGTCTCACTACCTAAAAAAAGGCCAAACACAACTTATGAAAAAGGAGCCAAGAACAAATTGCTTCTTGTGGATGAGACTGCAGAATAAGAACACAGTGTTTTTAAAATACATTCAACTTCCTGGTAAAACACTGTAGACTGAAGTTGAGAGAGCACAACCCCAGCAGGACTCTGATGCTCACTCCTTCCTGTTCCTCTCATATTGGGAACAAAGCTGGCAAGTCAAAAAGGCACGAGTGAAGTTTAGCTTATAATATGCAGTAAGGTGACTTGTGGGAATGTTTTCCAGTTACTGATTTAGTACAGTTTGTTGGAACAATACGCTGTTACCAAAAATTATGCCTAAATTACATTTATTACATTGTAAGAACCTTTATCCTATAACAATTAATTCTTCATAAATTGTTGAAGATGACTAGAAAATAAGAATTCCATTTTGGGTACAATTTTGACACCATCACTTTTAAGTTCACTGTAGAATGAAAGTTGGAAGCATCAGAAATTTGGAAAAACCCTTCACATTTGAACAGCTGCTAGCTCAGTAAGTGGGGTCTCCCACATCATGAGACTATCCTAACCTTAGCGTACTGGTCTTTCTGGGTTGCATTGTATGTTCTCTCTACTTTAGACCAGACACAGCATTCTGGACACTGTTCCTGGCAAAGGTTTAGTATGACTATAAAACCACATTTTCTTTGTAAATAAAGGCCAAGATTTTCATGCTAGCTGAAGGCTTATTGCTTCTTTCTTCAACCTGCAGCTAGTTATAGGAAGGAGTGAAATAAACAGCTACAGAAAGCCATAAGCAGATTGCTGGTTCAAAGGGAAAGTCAGGCTGCAACATAAGAGAATAGTTTCTTAATCTTAAGACTATCTTGGTACCAGAAGAGGCTCATACACAGAGACACACAATTAGTTGTCCCTAAGACAATATTGGCAATTCTGTACTAACTCGAGAGGAGGTCTGCAAAATGCACATGGGTACACCTCTAACTTTTCCAACAGGGCAATGCTGGGCCTTCATGGCACCAGTGCACACAGAGAATGAAACTGACTCAGATGCACAGGAGTAGTTATTTAGTTACTGTTAAATAAAAATACCCTGGTTCTACATCCTATTTTTAACTTGAAAATTGTACTGTTACAGAAAAGATAAGCCACATCACCACCACCAAAATTTGAGCTTCAAAGATGGTAGTAACTATAAAACTTGCTGATAAGAGCTTATTGCAAAGAGCCATGGTCTGCAAGCCCACACTCTACTCCATAAATATTTTAAGTGTTCAGAAAACAGTACCAAAGAGAGGGCTAAACACACTAAAAATTATGCTTTACATCCCCTTTCCTCCCACTCCTTCTCACAGTGGACAGACAAGGAGAGCAATAGCAGCTCCTGCCCAAATAATTTCATCAATCCAAACTTGATCAATCTTGCAACAGACAGTACTGAGAGGAACAAAAACAAGCCACCATCTGTGGCATCTTCTGGGCAGCTGCACAACCAACATTTTGTGAGTGATCTGACACTCAAGTCAGACACGAGATGCACGACACTTTAGCAGAAACTTTTGTATCATTCTAAATTTTTTATCATCTATATTGAAAGAAATATTGATGCCAGGATAGCAAACTGCTTTTTTTTTTTGTGATGGATGCTAACAATGTATCTTCACAGTTGCACAACACACTTGTACAGTCATCATTATATCATCCTGGTGTGTCACAAACCAACACCCTCCAAAACTACAATTCACTACTGGCAGCACAATACCGGAAGTTAATTCAGAGCTCTTTGCACTTCCTGCTGCTCCAAAGAGATCAAAGAGTCACCTTTGAACGTGCACAGTAAGGGAAGTTACTAACAAAAGTCCACGTGGACTGAGGAATCCTAGAATATTGTTTTGGAGATGTGCTCATTCATTTTGTGAGGCAAAAACTTACCGTGGTGGAAGCAGGTAACAGTGAAGAAAAGTTACTTGATACACAAGTGTCAGCAGACAGATCCAACAAACTAATTGTAAAGTGTCATCAAATATCTGACAGATCAGACCCAAATGGCATGGTATTCTTACACCACCTACGCAGCAGGCAATCTGAGTCTTAAAAGTGAAGTTACAGCCTTCTTTGCTGTAATGTTTCCAAATGGGCATGTCGCACACATTATTTATAGACATCTGCCCAGACATTCAGATGAACGCCCCAAGAGACACAAGCTTCCACCTCAAACTCAGTGGCAGCATTTCAGTTCTCCAGTTTAACTATTAAATTACTGATTGTTTCTGCAAAAGGCCAAAAGATTGAGAAAAGCCAACAGAGAAGAACTAGAAGTTGGCATGATCAGAAAAAAATCAAAATAGGAAGACAAACAGAGACAGGGAGGGGAGAACCTAGTGAAAGACAATGGAGACAAGGAAGAAAACACATGAGGTGACACTGTGGAGATAGAGGGGGAACCACAAACCTCACCTCAACGTGAGAGGCTGAGAAACAACAGCATCTGAAAGCTGAGCCACCCTCTGTGCTCACCGGCCCCTTCAATCCTTTCCTTTGTGTCTTCCTAAAGCCTCAGACTGGTCACTACACTCAGGGAACAAGGTTGCCCTGTGGCAGGACCTCCAGGACCTGCTTTGCTGCTCTGCCATCCCCTCAGCTACTACCAGAATTGGGCTTCTGCCTTAACACCAAGCCCGTGCCCCCCTCAGCGCACGCAGGGCCCCGCAAACCGCCCCAGAGCGAGCCCTCACCGCAGACAGGACCAGCAGGAGGCCGAGGACTCAGGCAACTCAGGCACTTCCTTGGGGGAGGTGTGAGGCAACAATCCGTGTAGCCCCAAAAACTCAACAACTGCCTCAACTGGGCAAAAGTCTCAACCCAAGAGGACCACACAGGCCCTGGTCTCAGCACACAAAATACATGTCTTGACATTGCCAACCTGATCCACAGCCTCGACAGCCCTTGCCACTGATGTGGCACTCTGGCAAGGGAGGTTACAAGGGATGAAATGCAGTATTTTCCTCCTGCCAAGGCTGCTGCTGGCCCCTCCATGAACTGCCTGAAGGCTGGTGCTGTCCCTGCCTGCCCCAGGCTGGGCATAGGTATTCCCTGTGCCTGCCCTGCCCCAGAGGAGGCTCCTGGCAGCCGGGCTCCTCCAGAAAGCTTCCCGCCCACCTAACAAGCAACCAACACGCCAACCTCTTAGCATGCCCTGCTGTCACACACGTGACTGTGCTTTGACACGGCAGCGCTTCTAGGTCATACAAGCCCCCTTTTTGTTGTGCCCAGGACAAGCTGCTGCTTCATGAGCATTCATGTCAGTGGTGTGGTTTGTCATGCATGTTAAACTGGGATAGGGGGAGATAGAGTGTAGATGCCCCTGGCCTTCCTCGTATACCTTGGACTTTGTTATCATCTCCATATACAGTATTTACTTTCTGGAAACAGCCATCACCAAATATGATTATCAGCTGGAGGCAGCACCACTTCACTGATGAGAGATTTCCAAGGAGAACTTTGAAGAACTAGGAGGGAGCAAAAGCAAGGACAAACATGCCTCTCTGCTCCACTTTCTGCCTGACACCACCACATAATAAATTTATACATCCACATCTTATGGCTTGTCCTATCTGTCCATTACTTCATCAGCAAAAAGTGTTGAGAGTTTCCCTGATATTAACTGGCGAGACAGAATGCATTAGTCTAGAAATGGATTATTAAAAGTCACTGTCAAACTGACACAGTCAATAAATACAGTGGAATGCAAGTACTTTAATCATATAACACTTCATGTGTACTCTTCTGTTGAAAAGTTCCCATACAGTGGGCTTTTAGTCCTATTTTGATTTCTTCCTTGCCAAACTCTCTACTTTCCTCTGCCAGGCTTTGTACTCCCCCAGTGTGTAGTACAGCCAGCTACTGAGTTACCAACACCGTCTTTGGGATCTGCCCCTGCTCAATAAAGTGGCCCAAGTCACCACATAGACATCCTAAATCCAAGGTATCCAAACCACTCACTCAAAGTCAGAGGATCACGAATCGACTCCATTTCTTCTAGGCAGAAAAGGACATGCTTCCAAGCTGATGGGAAGACTCTCATCTCCTCTTTCAAAATGCCAAGAAAGATTCAGTAGAACATAGAAAACTGCTGCCTTTAAAATTATGGGGTGCAAACTGTGACAGCCCGACCATTTGACCTGCCAACTCAGCAGCAATACTAGAAGGATCACCTTCAAGTCACATCCAGTCCAATCAACCACTTGTTTTTAAAACTACATTGCTGCTGTCTTTCAGCATAGCCCCTGCTGAATTTGTCCCAATACAGAGTCCCAACGATCCTACATGCGATAACATGAAACCAAGTATTTTCTAGCTACTATGGACCAGAAGTTGCCTTTTTTCTTTCTAAGAATTAAAATATAGCATCTGTGGGGATTTTTTTATTTGGTGGTTGTTGGATTTTTTGGCTCCCAATCAGAGTTGTCAGACAACACATGCTATTTTGAGTTAGAACCACCTCAACCCCAGAAACCTATTTGTGGGTCTTATTTCAGCAGAATCATTTTCTACTTAGAGAAATCTTAAGCTTTTGATAAGGAGTTAAGAAGGCACATTAATTTCTGGGACAGTTTTCATGTCCTTCATCTCCTCACTTACTCTAATCAGGATTAAACTGGATTAACAGAACTGGCACACTTTGGTCCCATTTCACTTAAACAGCATTCAGTTTAAGTTTTAAGCTTCATTCACCCCAACAGGATTCTTCCAAAATGCTCCTCCTGGCAAAGCACTGAGCAATTCTTAACAACCAATCACATAAATAATTTAATTCTCCACACTTTCTCCAAAAGTATATACAAAAATAAAGAAATGCAGAAAATTCAAAAAAGGTTTAAGGGTTGGTTGTTAAACTAGATAATGCAATGCCCTCTAGTGTTCTCCAGAGAAAGCTGGTACAAGGCTGTCCAAGCTTTAAAATTCAAGCTTTGGATTGCTGTAGCATCTCAAGTGACAGCCAAAGTTTTGAAAGCTTATGGCTCACATGCAGCGTCCTTAGAATGTCTTGCATACAGGTGTGGACTGCAGAACAATTTTGGGATTCTTTCCTTCCCTCCATTGCTGATGCTTGCATGACAATTTCATGTCAAAAGATGTATTTTCTGGGCATACACAGATGGCTTGAGGAACATCTGAGAACAAGAGGGGCTTTTGAGAATCAGGCAAAAGCTTCCTTTTTCCCCAGAGTTAACAAAATAAATGAAACCCACCTTCTCTCTCATCACCTACAAATACCATCTGTGGACAGTTTTTTATTGTCTTCCCACCTGTGGCACATGACAAGTCACAGAATACCCACCCTGTACCTTCCCCAGGTACACACAGCACTCAATACCCTGTGTTAGTGCCCCAGCACACAAGCAGGAGGATGACTTTGGCTTGAAGAGCTCTCTTACAGAGCTCCAAAACTCAGTGTGTTTTCTCACAGCAGCAGCATTCCCAGTATATTGATAAATTGCAAAGAGAACTATCCAAACTGGAGAAAGATTCAAATAAAGGACAGCATTCTCTTAATGAATAAAAAACAAAACCTGCAGAGCTATTTATTTACACCCTGTACACCTTACAAAACTCAACAATGCACAAAGGACTGGAAAAGTTTTTTAAACTGGGGGTCTGAAAAGTGAAAGGCAAAGTCCTTGATGAAAGCTGCTCTGAAACGGGCAGCTAGGAGTCCTTAAATTTTACCATCCATTGGTTTCGAAAAGACAACAGCTGGGCTCTCACCATATAGACACACTAGAAACTTGAATGCCTTTGCTTAAACCCTTTATCACATCAAGTACTTTTAAAAAAATTAACAGATCAAAAGCTGCAATAGAAGGAATAAAAAAATAATTAAATAAAGCATCAATTATACTCACATTCTATCTGAAATAAGGGGGGGAAAAGATTAAATGGTGTCTTTTCTGGCAATCTGAGGGAGGCTGTTAGAAAACTGCCAATGCAAAGATCCTACCACAGCCATAAAGTTACTGGCTGAAGCTGGCCTGTTAACAGTGTTTTGGACTCTTAGCAGGGACACTCACTACGGCAAGATCAATACAGGCCTGGTTTCTTGGCTTGGCCCATTTGAGAGGTAAAGAGAGAAGCTTAGGTCTTCAGACTGGGCAAGATCATCACCTTCCAGAGGAATTTATTCATAAGAACAAAACAAAAGAAATAACTTTAAGAAGTTTTCTTCATAAAAGTAAGTTCTCTAAACAAAACCCTGCTGGAGTGATCATAGTTCTGCAAAAATTATTGGATGATACTTTCTGTGAGATCCCACCTAGGGTAAATTCTGGACTTCACCTGGCACTCGTAATGTGGCTTTTAGGGCAATATATTTGCAACTCTTATGTCTAAGGCTGTAATACAGAATTTGGATGTAAAGCAGGATCAAATTAAAAATTTTTAAAATTAGATTTAAGCTTAGGAACTCCACTTCAAAATGTAAATTACATGCCCCCCCTTCTCAAGAGGGCAAGCAGATAAACAAGAAAATACTATTTTTTTTTCCCCTCACTTCCCCCTTTTTTACCCTACTGCCATGCATCCTGCCCTACTTTTTTTTTCTAATCTTTTTACACATGTAAACATATTCAGGGAGAAAATATGTCTGTTTATTGACTATCCAAATGACAGCCAAGGGAGGATATCCAGTGTTTGTAATACTACACTAGGAACTATTATTTCTTAGAAGTCTGACACAACACATCTGTGTGACTGACTGTGTACACAGAACATTGTCCTGGAAAAAACCCTGTTTTTTATATATATATATATATAAACCTCTCAGGATCAGCTTTTTCCCTGCTGTATTGTAATTATATTTGCAGAGGATAGCATGGAAAAGGACAATTTAAAACTCAAGGTACAAAAAAAATGCAAGGGAAAGATCTGGAAAAGACAGACATCATCTTGAGAACCTCACAGTTTCAGGCCTGACTGAACAAAGTTGCTTTTTCATTTCCTGTTTATTCAACAGTCTGGTGCCTCTCAGACACATTCTCACCTTCTCTGGGAAGAAGCAGAACAACCTGAAAGAGGATGGAGGAAAATGCTCCAGCATTCACCACAGAGAGATCACACACATATATAGCCATTTCTTGAGATGTGTATTGCTCTGCATGGCTAGAATAATTCTACTAGTGCTTCACTTTGCAAAGACACCAAGTGTCCAGGTAAGACTGGAACTGTCTGAAGTGCACACAGTTTCATCAGTAAAGCATAAAGTGAGCTCTTCCGTTCTTCCCCTTGGCCCTCTTCTTGCACAAGTGTTTTGCTATGAGACTAGAGCTGGTGCATGCTCCTTGTTTTCCTTCTGTGTCACCAGCTGCAAGTACTTCAGTCGCATGGGAGGGAGCTGCTCATAAAGGTCAAATCCCAAAGGACTCTCTGCATTCAGCAGTCTGTAGTAGAGTAGGTGCTTTTTCAAAGTCTGAAGAAAGAAACAACAGCCATTAAACATGTCTGAAAATAATCTAATCTTTCCTCCAACACAACCTAGCAACGTGACAGCTAGTAAAATTCCACCATGCCCAAATTAATTGTATCATTTTCAATAGAAGAGCTACAAAAGGTTTCTCCAAAAAAACAAAATCACTTTTGATTTGCATGAGATTTCCGCTGTCTCCTAAACAATCCCTCACAATGACTTCTTGGCACAAGTCCAAATGTGGTTTTGAATGAGATCTAAGAATTTACTCTGGAGACTAAACAAAAAAGGGCCAATGACCCAGCTCTGTCACACTTTGGCAAGGTCCCTGAGAAAATGAGAAACCTTACATCTGTTTTGTTCCTTGTGAGTGAAGCATCCAACTAAGAGTTAAGGGAGATCACTGCTGGCCACCTATTTCATAGTTGTGCTAGAATCATCCCTCTAGGACCAGATATAATCCCATTGTCCACATATAATGCTGCTTGGGCAAGAGGCATGGAAGTAGAGTACAGGAGATTATCTGGGTTCCAATGGGCTCAATGCTTTGAGTTCAATCACTACAAGAACTGGGTAACAGTATTTATAGCCACCACAGGTCAAGATCTCCTCTCATTCTCAAATTAGCAAGGTAATTAAATGCAAGTTTCAAAAGCCAAAGGTAAATCTGTAAGAGTACCATGTCTGAAAAACTTAAGTCCCAGTGGCATAGACTGAACCTCACAGATCCTACCTCATCCACCAACAGCCACGTCTTCCGCAGCATGCTTTTCCGAGCGGCATCAGCATCCTGGGAACAAAACACAAACTTCACTTGATATGGTGCAATGCCACCTTTGTCCTTTGACTACCACTTGGATCCTGCCTCTCTCCTTCATCCCCTGAACTGAATCTCACCTGACTTCTCAAATTTGAGGTACAACTGTAGACCAGAGATGAAGTGTTAGTGCAAGTAACCCGCGCTAGATGCCCCAAGCTCATGGGAGGGCTCATCAGCTCCCTCATCCTCTCTGCTTCATTCTTCCCTGCCATACTATAGCCCACATAGCTGATGACTTCAAAGGTTTATGTAGGATTTGCTACCATTAATTAGGGTATAATGATAAAGAGCTGCTGCCTGCATCTCACATGTGGATTCTCAAACAGCTGCCCAGCCCTCCAAATATTTTGCTTACGATCTCTGTTTTCAAGCCCAGTGCCAGTAATTCACCACAAACCATACTGGACCCTGCAGAAAAGCAGCTGCAAAATCCAAAGCTTCCAGCCCTTAGGCTGTGCTATCCAGGACCTACCTGTGTCGTGCTGTCTTGGGAGAAAATAAAACTGTTCACATGTGCTACAGCCACCACATAAAGAACAGGGCACCAGGCGTGGCGCAGGGCACCAGTGACCAGCGTTCGGAAGTAGAGTCGCAGGAGGTTCAGGTTGTCCTCAGGAGGGGAAGTGTATTGCTCAAGAGGCACAGGAAACTGAAAAAAACCCACCCAAAGGCAACATCACTATTTTTGTCAGGGTCTAAGTACTGAGGGGTTCATTACTTTAGGGTGTCCATTCCCAGCTGTTCCTGCATGCGCTCCTCTGTAACACAATGTACCTTGGTGGCACGACCCCCATTTGGAGCAGAGCTGTTACTGCCCACACGACTAACATGACAAGCCTTTCAGAAAGCATCCTCAAGACCTCTTCAGCTTTATGGAGAGATGTTTCACTGGTTAAATGACTGCAGTTGCTTTTTGGCACAGGTAAGAAGAGAGGTTTCAAAGTGAGGAGACAGAGAGCTTTCAACAGCACCACATTCCACAAATGTACCAGAGACACTTACACTGCCCATGCAGTTAGCCAGAAAAGGAAAGAAGATCTATGTGCCAGGGTTAATGTTGATAAGAGAAATTTCCAACATGTTCCAATTTCACTGTCTGGCTTCAAAAAATAGGTTAGAAAAGCTTTTAGTAACAACATGGTTTTGTTTGCTTCTCCCCTCTCCAGAAGTCAGATTTTTTTCTTGTCAATTCTGAGATAAGTTCTCTAGGGCTAAAATTACTTATTTTACTTTGGAGGATCTTCTCCACAAAATGAAAGACAATCATTGATTTTACTCAATTCAAAAAGCAGTCTGCCCTCTAGGGTATTCCTACTGTCCACCAGGGTATTTTTAACTCAAGACAAAAGGGAAAAAACCCAAACAAACAATACCATCTCAAGTGATCTTGCTCAATTTTTCCAAAACAAAGTTTGTTTTCAAGCAGCACTCCAACAAAACCATTATTCAAAACATTTGCCATTTTAAAAACTACTAAGCAGACAAAGAACAATCTACTTTGAAATGTTCACCATTGTAACATGCCACATTTGGACAGGGGGTATAGGGATCTGGTGTTGAAGGATCAAGATAAGACATAGAATCAAGGCTTTCATCAGGAATATGGTGTTCAGCTCTGTTGCTACATACATTTGTGGAACCTGAACTGAAGAAGACAGGGAAGGTCTACTGGGAACATCAATAGAACAGAGAGCTTACCAAAAGAAGCAGGCCAGACTATATTGGCTTACACGGCTTAAGAAACAAAGGCTCATCTGGCTATGATATAGAAAGACAGGCCACAGGGCTACTACAGTCAGAAGTGCTGCAACCACAGAATGGAAAGCACTGGTCTCAGGTAAACAGCTGTTTGGAAAACAAATTTTGAAAGGTTCTCTTTATTAGCAAGCATTTTGGCTAGATCAGGTATTGTCTGTCAGCTTAAACCCAGATAAATTCCATCCCTTCTGCTCTGCTCATTCAAAAGAGATGAAGTCCTGCACTTGAACAGCATGAGTTTTAATGCTGAATTACCCAGCAAAGCACAACTCCAGCATAACTACACATGGAAACACAGTTGAGAGAGAAAGTGACTATCCATTCACTGGGCAAGGAAAAGGTCCTCTCCAAGATTAGAAAATACTTATTTAAGGGAAAGGTAATTGATGGCAGAGGAACTTAAGGTGCAAACTAGCCCTTCATACATATAGGCCATAAATTAGAGGGAGGGTCTCAATCACTAGACCAAGCAGGGTATGGGACAGTTTCTACTGAAGACTGAGTATTTTCACAGCTCTTGTCCCTCACATATACACACTATCTGCTCTCAAAACAAAGTTTAACAGGCTTCTGAAAACAATCATGTGACAAAGCCCACACCTACAGGGGCTCTTCAGATGTACAATCAATCATGCTTCTTTTAAAAAAAAAAAAAAAGAAAAAAGATATACACTGCTGTCACAGCCCTAGATCAAAAGAGCATTGCTCTCCATTCCTATTCTATTTTATATTCCATGCACTGGACTTTCTTCAGAGACAATTAAAAGCTCCTAACCGAAGAAGGTATGATTATTATACTGGACAAGGAGTGATGAGGAAGGAGAAGCAGTGCTGGGAGGATGCCCAAATCAAGGTTGGAGACACAGAGGCAAGAGCTCAGTAACCCAGAAATATGCAGTGACAGGCAATCATAAAGCAAGATTACCTGCTGAAGTGGCACTCCCAGTGCTCGCAGGATACTTGTGTGCTCCCCAAAAACAGAGAGACGCAGATTAACGCTGAAACGCTTCTGTAGAGGTAGAAGAACAAAGACCCCAAAGAGTGGATCTCCAAAGGAAACACCTTCAAACTGCTCCAGAAGGCTTATATAGAGATCGTGGAAGGATGCCAAACCAGGGAGAGGAGCATCCAAGTTCAGGGAGTCCAATGCCTTGGGTTGGCAATACACAGAGAGAAGGGCAGCTGTGTAGCGGTGGATTGGTGCTTCCAGAAAGAGGTCACTGCCTGTGAGGAAGACACACATAAGCCGTGCAAGTTTGGCAGCAGTAGGGATGCTCTGAAGGGTTTTAGCACGCCAGGTCTCCAGCAATAAAACCCACTGCAGGTTCCAGGTCACAGTGTTGATGAGATCAGGTGAGAGAGAGTTAAGGACAGCCCCATGTGTCTCTGCATTAGTCACTTTGTTGTAGAGGCTGATAAGCGGAAAGAATGGCCAGTCTGAAGGCAGGATGGGCCCTTTAACCTCAGGAAGCAGCATTGACTGGATGAGGTAATTCTGTCCTCGGTAGGATGCTCGGGAACGTGTAAGGGTAGGCTGCAAGTGGACAAAATGAGAAAGGTAGCAGGAGCAAATAAAAGGCAGATTCTGGTATGATTCTCTCAGCAGGGCACCACGAGTAGCTTTTGAAAAAAATGCTGCCGCAGAGCCCGGTTGTGCCAGTTTGGCACTGGTACCCAGATGCAGAATATCAGAGAAGTCAGCTGCTTCTGGCCCTCCAGCCTTCCCTTCACTGTAAGATAAAGACAAACATCAGTTGAAGAAAAAAAGAAAAACAAACAAAAAACCGAACCAAACAACAACAAACAAAAAAAAAATCAACAAAAAACCAAGCACCAAACAAATTAAACCAACCACCACAGAAATTCATCTTTACAATCTTCCTGGACCAGGAAGAGTAGTATATCTACAGCACTTGCAACACTTACTCCAGAATTCAGTTATGATAATACTAAGTGCCTGTAAAGCATCTGCTTATTTACAGGGAATTCACAGCACTACATTTGGAGCTGGCAACACTAAGGCCAGCAGTTTGGTGTGGAGGCTACAAGCCCTTGTCCAGAGAGGCAGTCTAATTACCAACACAGCTGTCAGGGTGTTGAGATGAAATACTGCATAGGGTATAAAGCCTACGTGAATAATTAAGGCAATTCTCAAACTAATAGCTTTGCAGCTGGCAGTGGCAAGGTCACAGGAACCATACAGACTAGTAGTTAAAAACTGGGGGGGTATGTTTGTCAAATGCATGTGCCACGATCTCAGACCGGAGGCTGACCATGGTCTCAGATTACTTACCAAATTCTCACAAAATGGTAGCTCTATAGCAGGTATTTTTGAAGGAAAAAAAAACCAACAACGAAAAACAAACCCCACAACCCACAAACAAACAAACAAAAACCCCAACAAACAAAATAAACCCCCCAAAACAAACAAACAAAAAAAACACACAAAAATAAAACACCTCACCCAAACAAACCCACCCACAAACTTCCCTTCTTTCTGGAAAACTAAAGTACCTCCTTGCAGCACCTTGGTCCAACCTTCTACAGCAATGCACCATGGCAAATTTTAAAGATGGTTATGAACAAGATAAACTACCTTTTTCTTGGCCAGACATAGGAGGCTTCACATTTGAGATACTCATTTTTTGTTTCCGTGCAAAGCAGAAGACATCACAGTTGTCAAACAGCAAAAATTTGTGTAAGACAGCAGATGCTGGGCCTTAGTAAGAATCAGCTCTATCAGGAATCACAGGACTCTCACCACAGAGGAGATCAAAAGAAACTGGTCACATTTCTCAACATTGGTACATTGGAAAGAAATCTGCTACCACACTGATGGTTTGATTAGAAGGCTCCATGACTGGAGAATATGCCAGTAACTAGAATCTGAATACAAGCCCTACCAAAGGCCAAAAATCATTGTAAAATTGCAGTGCCATCATGTGCTTTTTCAGTTTTCCTAAGTTTTCCCATATATCAGACTACAGAAAGGAAAAAAACACAAAGCTTACGGAAGAAACTCTGGATTAAAGGCAAGATCTCGCAGGACCTCGTAAGCCACATGCTCACCCCCTGGCAACAGCCGGCTTAGCAATGCCATGGCAACTGAGTGATGGAGTGAGGCGTGCTGGGTGTAATCTGGACAAGTGCCTGCCTGTACAAGGAACAAAACAACAGATAAAAGCACTATATCATTTGTCAACGAGGCAATCAACAAGGACAGCAGGGTCAACCAAGACATATATCTCACTGGAAAGTGAGAGACAGAGGCAGACTGTAAGAACTGTCAGCATTACCAAGTCCTTTCTGCTTTCCCTAATTGTCTTAGACAGTCAGACCTCTGCTTAGCAGCACACTTGAAAGCTTTGTTCTCACTTTAGCCCCAGAAATATAATTTTGCCACCTAAAGTATTTTGGATCTAAATCCCCACATCGGTAACTGTAATGGGGCATGAAAGACAGCTGAAGTGTCACCAGACCCAAGTAAGGTAGAAAATGGGTACAAGAGCAGTTGCCAGTCTAACACATTGAGTTGGAGAGGTCAGGGTAAAGTCAATCCCTTGGTGAGAGAAAATGAAAGGACTGACAACGATACCATTTTCCGAGCCAGCGCTAACACAAAGTACTGCAGGTGATATTCATGGCGCAGGATCCACGCAGATGAGGGAGTTACAGAAGGAGGTCCAGTCTGCCAGCTTTGATGCAGATAATCCTTCAAACCTCTGAAGCCCAGCACAGAGCTGTACTATAAAGGAATCAGAAGTGGAGACAAATACTACTAATAAAGTTTGTGCTTGGAGAAAAATAAAGCATAGCTCTCCCCAAGACATAGCCCAATGTTTTCATAGGAGAATTCCTGTTGGTTATTCCAAACGGGATATTTAAAAATAGCCTGATGAATATCTGCTTTTCTGCCTCAGGACTCACCTGCATCCATTATGACCATTCCCACTGCAGGTAACCAACAGTCACTGCCTACATTTTGCATAGTACTTTGTAAGGCAGAAGACTGGCCAGTGGCTTAAGATGTTTTTCTTATCTGGCCAGGTATTCCTGCTCAGCTGTTTCAATGTAAGTTGACAGAGGAAGGCTTTGAGACAGTGTATGCTAGGCATTCCATCTCTCTAGGTCTCTGCCATTTCCTCTTCAGAGTTTGCAGTCTTCCATGACACACTTACTCTAAAAATTCAGGACAACTAGAATTGGGAAGACGACTCTGCAGCTGCTGTAGCACCTGTTCTGTTTAATTTTATCTCATTTTTCCTTGTTACATATGCTTCAACTATCCCTTTCCTCCTCTGACACTCATTTATTTTGCTTAGCCAAGTAACAGTTGTTTAACCCTTCTCAACATTCTTTATAAAGCCACCTTTTACATATCATCATTCATCATTCACCCTATCATTCCAGCTTCCCAGTGTCAATTGGATATTGAAATTCAAAGACAAGACATTTTTCAGATCTTTGTCCCACCTGTTCCGAAAATGATGTATTTTTCTTGATAGTAGTTCGATATTTTTAAAATAAAAATACACTATTCCTTTTTAACAGACGTACTAAAATCACTCTTAAGCCTGGGAAGATACAAACATTACCTTCTCTCACCGTCATTCACCTAAAACTTACAGTGAAAAAGTCTATTCTCACCTTTCTAGTCAGGCCTTTGTGAATGTGAGTGATGCTATCCACAAGAAACAGGAGGGCAGTAAGGAAGGGGAAAGGTGACTGGGAGCCAACCAGGCTCAAAGGAGGTTTGCCACCAGTGCAACTCAGAGATGTAATGCTGGAGACGGATTCTGGTGCTGGGGAACAGGACAGAGGGTTGCACAAAGCAGAGCATGGCCTGTGTGAAGAGATAAAGAGAGCGGAGAGGTCAGGTCAAAAGCACTCATACCATTGAAGAATGTTACTGTTTGAGCTGTGCCACACATTGCAGTAAAATGAAAGCCCCGAAGACTGTGCACAGAAAAACCTAGTATCACAGTTGGTTAAGTAAGCAACATCGCCACAGAGGCTCACGCCAGTGGAATGTTGTGAATTTGAATCTTCAGGTAAGTTGTGCATGACATGCAGAAATACTGATGCAGTGACGCATCTCTGATGCCAAACATTTGAAAGTACTGGGCCTTTGAGTAAAAATAATAAAAATAAATGCACCTTTCCCCATGTACATACGTAAACCAGCCTAAGAAAGCCGCCCACCCACTCAAGACATTTCAATAAGCTGGCAGGCAAAGCCAGGAAGTCCGCTTACATCTAAAATTGACCTTGCAAAAATACTGTCCCTCATTATTCATGAAATACGTATTTTTTAAAGCCTTTTCAGTAAGAATCCAGCTTCAATGTACGTGAATACGACTGTGCATACTGCTCATGGTGGGTGTGCTCACTCTCTGCAGGTAAAACTACTTTTCTTACCTGCAGTGCTTCTGTAGCCCACACTAGACATATCACGTCTGTGCAGGCAAGACCACCACATGGAAGTGTCCACAAGCACGTTGCTCAACAGTAATGGGGCAACAGGGCAAATCACATCAAAGATCCATGTAAATACTCCATGACAAATAACTCATTCTTTAAATGCCTTGCTCTTCTTTGCACTGGCGTTACCATGCAGGAGATGTGTGAACACATCCAGGGCTCACAGAGTACCTCATCTGACCAGAACATTTAGACAAGATGGCCAAGACACTAGGCAGAGATGAGCTGACTCTTCATTTTTACCAGCCAGTGTTAAGAACAGCCTAGGAGGATTCTTGCTGATGTGCTTTTACAGCCTGACCAAACCCATTCTTCTCAGAACTCAAGGATAGGCACGAAAGGGCCTAATAAATTCCCTTCTGCTGGAAGCTTTGGTGCTAAGAGCTTCAGACATCAGTTCTCAGTCATGAAAGAACATGGGCCAAATTGTTTCGTGACCACTCAAATACAATTTAAAACCAAAGATTTCAAGGGCCTTTCCATCAGCTGTTCTCAGAAGCAGTAAGATGTCTCCATGACTACACATTAGGCCTTTCAGATTCCCCCTCGCCAAAGCATTGATCACAGGCTAGCAGGGAGGCTTCCTCTACGGCAGACAGTGCTGAACAGTTCCCAGAGCCAGAGACACAGCTTGTTATTCAAAATTCTGAAAGAACTGTTTGGTATCTGGAATTTCACTTTCCTGCAGGGGCTTTCAAAGCCTTAGACAAGTTCTGCAGGAGCTTAAAGGTTAGAGTTTAAATTATTTTATATAAGCAGCATTACACATATCACACGAATGGTACACACACAAACACTCACCTCCCTAATGTAAGAGAGACTCAAATTGATGTTATTTTTTTTTTAAAACCTGGGAACTCAAAGAAGATTCAAAGCTCCCTTAGCTTCTGGCAACAACATCTTAATGGTGAAATCACTCTACCTGAGCAAGTCCCACATGCTGTGTATGGCTGGATGGCTGAGAAGGGGCTGCAGCACCTCAGATGTCAAACGTTCTAACTCCTCTAAGCAGTCAACTGGATTGACTGATGGCTGCAGAAGACATGGAGAAAGACAGGAAAAGATGGTGAATGAAGGCATTACAGTGAGGGCAACCCAGGTTGATTTAATTGCTTTCGCTGTGTTAATTATCTTATTGCCAGATGACATCATCTCCATAGTGGCACTGCTCTAGGTTACAGCTGGCCTCACTCACTGCTGGTAGTGTGGATGATCAAAGCTGGCACCTCAAGGTGTTCTCACACCCATTAAAAAAGGAAAAAAAGTTATTTACTATGAGGGTGATGGATCACCAGAACAGGTTGCCTAGAAAGGTGGTGGAGGCCCCATCCCTGGAGACATTCAAGATCAGGCTTGATGGGGCTCTGATGGTCTAGTTGGAAATGCTCCTGCTTATTGTAAGGGGGTTGAACTAGATGACCTTTAGAGGCCCCTTCCAACTCAATACATTCTATCATTCTATGAAAATGCCTCACAGGGCTTTCTTAATTAGCTGGACGTAAGGTATGGGATCCTTGGGATCAAGATTCCCTAACGGAAAACTTGCCCTCAGCGGCTAAACCCTCCTCCCCATACCATCTACATGCTGATCTGTTCATTCAACTTGAAGATGACACAAAGGTGATGAGAGCTGCCGAGAAAGCAGACTGGCACCAAGAGTGTCTCAAAAAAATATTAAAAAAATAAAAATCAACTGTATAAAGTGTGATTGACCTACCCATTGAAGCATGACTGTGGTTGAACATTGACAGAGGAGGATCTGTGGCTTTTAGAAAACCATTCCAATTCTTCCAACCCTAGTAAGCAATATTCCAAGTTGAAGGAACATGCTGGCAAATTTTAATGTTCTTTCTCTTCATTAGAATGCTGCTTTACTACACAGAAATACTAATTTCTAGAACATAAAATCTAATTTTCGCCATGTGAGATCCCCCTCCAGAAATCAATACAATCTACACAAAGATGTTAACCTTTGTTATTAGTAGTCTAACAAAAATATTCCAAGAAGGTTCCAGTACATACTGATCTACAGGTTGGTTTTGTTTTTTTTTTTGCACTAGTCCATTCCAATGTGCTATTTTTTTTAACCACAGATAGATGATTGAACTTCTGTTTAAGTGGAGATATAAAAAATCTTATGTCGTAGTTCAAGGACTTAAATTATTTTGTCAGCCACTCTTCTGGGATATTTATATAGGTTGAAAAGGAATATTAACCTCCTGGTTATCCTGGTCCTCTAACACTCAGGACCTCATAACAGCATGTGAAGGGTACTACCAAACTTTGGGGCACTGAAGACATCTTTGAAAGATACTGGTGGGTTTCTGCCCCAGCCACAACTAACAAACTCAATTGCTTTGGGCAAGTTTCAGAAGAGTTGCAAAAGTGTGAATAACTACAGCCATTAAATTACCCCTATACCTTGTAGACAGCTCTCCCAGGTCAGAACTCAGGCATGTCACTTGGGCAGTAAAGAGGAAACTTGCATTTACCTTTAGCTACCTTAAAGATTCATGTTCTAAACTATAAGACATTATTCTTCAACAGCATCACACTGATGTGTCACCTTTAGAAAACTCACTTTAAAAGACAGTCATATACTAAAACTGTAACTGGTTACAGAAATTGACTTTGAATGTCAGAGAGGCAGCAAATTTATCTTTATTGTTTCCTATCCGAAGTTCATATGGCAGGACCCTCAACACTCAATCTTCCAACCACATTATTGCAGTGCAGCTGTCCACATGTGAGCTCTGACCACAGCAAATGCAAACATGTGGAACAGGGAGAAAGGATTGCCAAGTTATGTCACATTTATTTCATGCTTTGGACCTCTGCAGTAAATCAGTACGGTCACAGCACTACCACATACCTTGATTGTGACTCTGAGCCCAAAGGAAGAAAGGACAAGAAAGGAAGACAGTGATATTTAGCACTGCTAATGTGAAGGATAAGCAGACTTACCTAACCCTAAATGGCATATAGCCTAGATATAAGCAGGGGTAAACAAAATCTAGTCCTCAGCTAGATGCCTAAACATCTGTCTTTTTCAGCATTGACTGTTAAGTTCAGATTTTCAGAGGTAATACAAAGGCTGATGCTGGTGAGATGAAAAGACATCCTGAATTTTCAGGCCTTACCTGTTGGCTGCAAGCACTATAATAAACTCCCAGGTAGATCAAATAAGTTGTGGTCAGAGGCTGGAGAGTTTGCCAAGTTTCTGTCTGGGATATCTCCTTAAGGAATTTTCTCAGATTGGTCTCAAGGAAGGGCTTTAAGCCTGATACTTGATTCCACGCTACTGGAGGAGGGGGAATCTGTTCACTATCTTCTGAGCTGTTACTGAAACACAATGGAAGAATGACACAGGATAGAATACATCTCAGAAACAACTGACTCTCTAAATTATCATTTTTAATATCAAGATTTCCAATTGCATGCAATAGTCAACAACAGCTAGTTGGGGAAAAAAGTCTTTGCACATTCCAGCACAACAGCCCAAATCAATTTAGGCAGAAAGATGAAGTTTCTTCACCTGCACTACTCTACCCTTGGGCTATGCTGCAGTTTCACTGAACACAGTAGTGTGGTATCTAGCTTTAGTTAGAGTTTCTTGCTTTTCACTAGAAAAAGTAGCTGTGTCATTAGCAAATCCTACTGCTTTGCTGTCTTTCAAAAGCAACAACCTCTTAATCCTGACCCGTTCTGGTCTCTGCAGAGAGGTTTTTTTTCCTCCAAGCCTCAGGAAGTTTGGAAAGGTCAAAGGAACTTCCTAGCTCCTTTCAGCAGGGTGTTTGGCCAACACAGCCCTTCTGCCCCATAGCTGAACAGATTTTTACTCTTGCCTCTTACCAGGCTAGCAGGTA
Organism: Apus apus; assembly: GCF_020740795.1. NCBI lineage: Eukaryota > Metazoa > Chordata > Aves > Apodiformes > Apodidae > Apus > Apus apus. Next base: position 26,743,151 of record NC_067286.1, read on the forward strand.
CACTGCTGTCAGACTAGATTCTCCTTCCTACCTTGTGTCAGAGGGAATACACCTCACCATGCAGGGATTTGCATATGGGACAGTAAACCATGCAAAATAAAGAAAAAAAGGTGACAGGCATGTCTCCAAACCAAGTAGAGTGAAGACAGGATACCAGCTACTCACATGCACAGAACCGGTGAGAGAGAGGGCCTACCTGCTCAGCCTGGCCTGCAGCTCTGCCGCGCAGCCCGCTGTCTGCGTCATGCCTGTCAGCAGAGTGACCACTGCCGTAGCTCGCTGGACAGACAGCTCAGCCATGGGGCTCCTCCCTTGGCAAGCACTAGGCAACTCAGGCAGGGACTGCAGTATCCTCACCAGCACAGGGTAGAGATCCCTAAGGCACGAATCACAGAATAGATTATGTTGAAAAGGGTATCTGGAGAACATCTATAGTTCAACTCCCTGCTCAAGCCAGGTCAGCTAGAGCAAGTTTGCCAAGGAACATGTCCAGTTGGATTCTGGATATCTTCAAGGACAGAGGGTGCACCATCTTCCTGTGCAACCTGCTCCAGTGTTTGATTACCACCACAGTAACTTTTTTTTTTTTTCTTACACTGAAGTGAAATTCCCTCTATTTCCACTTGTGCCCATCGCTTCTTGTACTTTCACTTCCCACCACTGCAATAATCTTTTTTGCACCCTCCCATCACATACAAAATGGATAAAATGAGATTATGAGAATTATTACTATCACCAAAATAATAAAAATAAACAGACATGGAAAAAAAGGAAGAATGTCATTCCAAATTCACCTGAATGGAATCCACCATATATTTTGCCTCTAAGCATTCTGAAAATCTCTTGGAAAAAACTTATTTTATTCTTCTTTCCCTAGTTCTCAAATTCTCAAAGCACATGCAGTTACAACCATGCAAATTTAAGGCACTTTCTGCTGTTTCTCTTTCCACAAGATTATTTACTGTGCTAAAAAATAAAAATAAATCATACACAGTTTTTACTCTTTCTTAACCAAGACATGTGACTGGGCTGCAGAACACAAAATGCTGTTGTGGAGAGAGAATCTCCCTTCTGAAACTTAATACTGTCCTCCCTTTTACTCCTCTCCAGAACAACTCTATTGCCATATTTGTGCTTCCAAATCAGTGCAATTACAGGAAGATTTAATGCTTGACATAGGTGAGACTTATCTCCATGCAGACCTTGACGGTCAAGCACAAGAACTTGTACTGAACTGAAAGCAGATGCAGGACACAGAGTTTGTCTGCCTCACTTTGCATGCAGGCTGGTGACTGCTGCCCACAGATTGGCATTAGGTCACCAGATTCAATCCTAGGTGTGCTGCAAACTATGTGTCTTGATGTCACACAAGCACAGACTATTCATGCCTTCAGGAGGAAAAAGATGCAGCCCTAAGAAGTTAAGTTCATTCCCATGGTACAGAGAAGAAACAACTAAATCCCAGTGCTTAAACACAGAAAAAGAAGAAGCAGAATAAAGACAATACTCAACACAAATACCTTCAGAAACTGAGGTTTACTGCAGGAGGCCAGAGAAAGTGAGATAAGATTCCCTGAAGGGAGTAGAGACTGAGCCTGGAGATCCCTGTATTTGCCACTCTGGAACAGGCTGTCCATTTTCTCTGTTGTGCCCTCCACCCCCATTCCTCCAGCTTTGGACTGTACCTGTAGAGATCACAGGCCTGGCCATAGCCAGCTGCCACAGCCCACAGCCGGAAGGCTTCGGTGCTCAGCCTGATGGCTTCTTCACCTGGCAGGAGTAAATCCAGTGGGTCTTCAGCTATGAATCGACTTAACCGACTTTTCATTTCAAATTTACTAAGCTAAAAATCAAACAAACAAAAAATAAAAGAATTAACAACAAGAAAGACTAAGGGATAAGAGAAGGGTTAGTTGCACCCATCATTACCTCATTACACCGACACTCCAGAAGAACTGCTGACTTCAATTCAGCTCATTCTAACCTCCTCTTGCACTGCTCACATCTGTGTTTATCTTGTGCAATCTTAAGAAGCATACTAAGAATGATCAATAGATGGTCAATGGCTAATAAGAGAGAAATATTGCTGGAAGGGATGCCTAGGTGTTACCTAATCCATTCTTAAATCAACTATACCTCAATAACTTCTGATGGAGGTTTGTCTAGCGCACACACACACCTTGTTTTGGATGCTCTCCACAGTATTTAATTGGTTTTCAAAATATATCTAATTATCCTTCTTTAAGTAGCCATAAATAGAACTCTATTAGTCATGATTACAGGTAAAGATACACATTATGAAAAACACTAAATGGCTTTCAGAGGTCCTACAACCTCAATCTTCCAATGATTCTGTACTTACTTTATGAAAAGAGTACTTCCTGCCTATTACTTTTATAAGATCATAGAATTTTGATGCCTTGAAAATGATCTGAGGTTACTTTAGTATTGAATTAAGCATGACATGACTCATTTGCAGCTCTTTAGAAATAATTTCTATACTCCCTCACAACTGGGTATTTTTACTTAGCCATAAAAAAGAGCTTCTCTTTGCCTCTCCCACACACACAAAAGCTTGTGTGTGCTGTCTAAACAGATGAGGTAATGATTTATTTTTCACAACACAAGGACATATTATAGATAATTTAAAATTCAAATGTTTTAGAGACATCTTGTAGGGAAATCAATGCACACCAGCAAGAGAGCAAAAGGAGCTCATGAATCAACTGTCAATTCTGACACCCCTCCTACAGAACAGAGGACAAAGTAAAATTTACTTCCAGAGGAGGAAGGTGGAAGAATTTTGTTGTTGGCTAAAATAAATTTCTACATTGATGATTTTTATTTCATTTTTATTATCCATTCCTGTGTTTAAGTGCCTGTAAAAAGCCATATGCAAGTGCAACAGAACCTAAACCTGAGTGGCAGGAACCTTGTAGTCAGTTCTTACATGCCTTGAAGCACCTGGAGTACACAAAGCCTGAAATAGAGTAAAATTCAGAGATTTTTCTGTTATGTTCCTAGCACCACTTGCAGCCTTTAAGTATCTCACTATCCATTATCAGCACATTATTCAATGTATTTTATACACACACAGGTGTTCTTGTGCTGATGTTAGCAATTTGCTGATGGCAATTTATTAGATGCTATTAACAATACTGAACCAAAAGCCCTAAGAAGTGCTCATGGAACTGCAATGGTTGCTGCTCTTGGTAGATTTTATGCATTTATAGCACCAGTGTGATGACCTGTATGAATGAATGCAATTATCTCTGAAGTGGAAAACCTGTCTAGAAGTAGATAAGAGGAGCTGGAAATACTGATAAATCTCCCCAGAGTTACTAAGACAAATGAATGGCAGAAAAGCTCAACCAGGGTTGTAAAACACAGGGATAGGGATTAAATCTCTGCTTTATACAGTCCTAAACTGCCTACCATTGGAACGTGAAAAAAGAGCACACACACCAGTGTGTGCTCTAAACATCTGATGTTGGTCAGTATCACTGAGCTGTGCTATGTGATTTTGCATAACTCTGCTATATAAAACAAAAAAGCAGAGAAAATCTTGAGATGGCTCTTCTGCTGGTACACAGTAGGAGGCATCATTACTATGTTGTCAACAGATCCTTCAAAAGACACATACGTACCTTCTTCACAACGACTATTTCAGCTTCAGCTCAGTCACTTCCAATTAATCATTCATCTTTATTTAGAAAGTAAGGCACAGAGAACAGAGGCTTTTGCAATCAGAGAAGCTCTTCTGAGAATCACTCACCAGCCTGGCTGTTGCATTTCGGCCTCCAGATGCCAATACTCTGATGAACTTCATAGCAGTGGCACAAGCAATTCCATGGAGGCTGGTGAGTAAGTGCCCTGGTTCAGCCACTTGGGGATCCCACTGAGTAGGGAGAAATTCCCTGACAATGGTCTCAATCAACCGAGGACAGTCAAGCAGCTGCACAGAAACAGCAGGCAGCACAAATAACTAAAGGTAAGCCATTACAGACATGCAGAAGACTTGTGAAAAATACATGTGTCTAATCTTGTTGCCATAACTTTATGTGTCTCTTTCTTCCCTTTTCAAACCTTTCTCTACCATTCCAGAATTTTGGAGATTTACCTGGCTACATGCTTCACTGGAGTGCCTTGCTATGTGGGTAAGGATGTGCAGTATATCCAGGACTACTGTTGGAACAGGTCGTACCACCTCCAGGATGTACCTCAGCCGGTGCTGGATCCGTGTCTTCAAAAGTCCCTGAAAGGAGAAGAGAAAAAAAATCCATTATGCTCCTTATGACTGCTCTCTGAACTGCAGCTGCTGGAAGACAAAAGCAGATTCAATTACATCTTCTGCAGAGAGAAGGTGTTAAGCTTACCAGTGGGGAAACAAATAAGTTTCTGAGAATTTGCCAGTATGCTCACAAATGAGCAAGAATTAGCTCAAGAGAGCTAATAGAAAGTAATTAACTTATGTTCCACATCAGGCCACTGGTGGGGTTTGGATACTAGTGTCATCCAGAGTAAGAAATTCTAAGTAACAGGGAAAACAACATTCATGTCCCTATGAAGGACTACTAAAACCTAACAAGGCTGAAAAGGATTCTTGTGCTCCATGAAGCATTTTGGCCAGACACCACCTCCACCTAACACAGCACTCTGTCTGATAGTACCTATTATGCCAGAGAAAGCTGAGAGAAGCAGAAAGCAGAACCAATCCCTATCCTGCAGTAGGAAAAGAGAGATGCATAATGTTATTTTTGTTTTATGGTTCACAGAGCAGAAGACCCCTCTATCAGTGGTGGTGCTAAGAAACAAATCTTCAGTTTAAGTGACAGCATTATGCATTCCCAGTTCTGGGAAAACACAACTTCACAACACCTGAGTTCATAGTATCAATAGTTTTAAAAATTGCAGCCAAGCAAAGTTGTAGCTCTAGACCTGACCAAGTTCAGCTGCTACTTTAAATATTTATTTTTCTGTGTGGAGTAATTGGGCTGTAGCAGCTGATTAGCAGATGTGAAATGGAATTTCACAACAACTGTAACAGTAGAGATTTTATCCCAAATATCTTCTGAGTTTAAGCCACTTGGAATAAGTTAAAATCCTTTATGCTGAACCACACAACTGTTTCCAGAATCACAAGCTGATCTCATCTCTTCCAACTCTCTTATTAAACATCTGAAAACACGAAAACTCGAAACAACACCAGATGCCCAAGTACAGTAATGCATACAGTTCAGCTTTTAATCAAGTGCCATTCAAATACAGGCTGAAGCATATAGATTAACTGATGTGATCACAGGTTTTAATGATTGTAGCAGGCAAGAGAGTTACATTATCTCCACCAAGGCTGGGATTGAGATAGCAAACATTGCTATTTTTAGATCTCCTCTCAGGAATGCAGAATTAGGCTTAAATACGTGAGGAATTCCCTCCTAATGCTGTAACACTGTATCTGAGAAATGCAAATATGAAGAGTGAAATTGGAGAAATGCAATAGCCCCCTTATGTCATAGAATCATAGAATCATTAAGGTTGGAAGAGACCTCAAAGATCATCAAGTTCCAACGCCCCTGCCATGAGCAGGGAGCCCTACCACTAGACCAGGTTGCACAAAACCTCGTCCAACCTGGCCTTAAAAACCTCCAGGGACGGGGCACCAACAACCTCCCTGGGCAACCTATTCCAGTTCCTCACCACCCTTATAGTGAAGAATTTCTTCCTAATATCTAACCTAAATCATCCCTCTCTCAGTTTAAAACCATTACCCCTTGTCCTATCACTAACTCCTCTGATGAAAAGCCCCTCCCCAGCTTTCCCATAGGCCCCTTTCAAGTACTGGAAGGCCACTATAAGATCTCCCCAGAGCCTTCTCTTGTTTAGGCTGAACAGCCCCAACTCTCTCAGCCTGTCTTCATAGCAGAGGTGCTCCAGCACTCTGATCATCTTGGTGGCCCTTCTCTGGACCCTTTCCAATAGGTCTATATCTTCCTTGTGCTGAGGGCACCAGAACTGTACACAGTACTCCAGGTGGGGTCTCACCAGAGCAGAGCAGAGGGGCAGCATCACCTCCCTGGCCCTGCTGGCCACACCTCTTTTGATGCAGCCCAGGATGTTTGGCTCTCTGGGCTCCAGCACACATTGGTGGCTCATGTCGAGCTTCTCATCCACTACCACCCCCAAGTCCTTCTCCTCAGGGCTGCTCTCCAGCCATTATGTTGAATACAAAAATAATGTAATTGTTCAAACCTAAGTAGTTCTGAAATATCTAGCAATAATATTCATGTTTAACTTCACATAAGTGTCTGCAGACACTTTAATAGTGTCTGGAACCTTTTCACTTCTAGCTCAAGTAAGTGAGCTTGAACATCATGTCTGTATGCAGCCTTTCAGCAAGTCATACAGGGTCATCCGTGTGCTTGTTGCCAATTTCTCTACAGGGAGTTAGAGATACTTAATGACACTGAAATCACACAGGACAAGTCTCAACATTTTGAGAGATCAGTAAAATTACCCTTGTGGTAATATATGACAGAAACATAACATTCAAAAGCCAGGGAAGAGCTCTGACTCTTGTTCAGAATGTTCTTAATAGCATACACAGGAGAGATGTTTCACAGCACAGACAGCCACTGTGCAAAACTTACTTTCCTAAAAAGATTTCAGGTATAGCTCTGTGCTTACCTTTACAACATCGTATCGGGCCACATCTGGATCTGGCTTGTTTTCATCCTTTGATTTTTTATCTTGAGACTTCTCTGTTCCATTTAAATCTTCTTCTTCCTCCTCTTCTTCCTCTTCATTGCTGGGGACAAAGGGGAATGCAGCCATCCCTTGGTACCATGAGAAAGTCCAATCAAGGTATTTCTACAACAAGAGTAAAAGCATAAAGTTCTCACAAAGGCATCATGGAAGACAAAAGTTTTCAAGGATGCTTTTAATTATGGAATGCTTTATTGATTCCCACCTAACCCCAGGAAAACAGAAGCACAATAAGGAATATTCTAAACATGTCCAAATAGAATGTCATGCTTTTTCACAGAAGTGATTTACCCTATGACCCACACACACTCAGGAAATAATGAAAAGCAATTATCATGAGGTGAATTAAATTCACTACATAGGTAACAGAAACGGAAAAACATTTAAGATAAAAATAAATAAAAATCACCAAGGCTCTAGAAGTTGAACTGGAATTTGCCATTTATTGACTCTATTCCCATTTCTGGACCTGTGTGGAACTACTGAATCATACAGAATGATCACATAAAAATTGCTATGTTAAATTAAAGACTGTCTGGTGCATCTGTTAATGTTTGTTTGGCTTTTGTTTGAACAGCTTCAACAAATAAAAAAACCCCACGTTTTTTGTTCACAGCAATGACAGTGTCAGATACTCTCAAGTCCTGGGGTAATACTGCAATAGATTAACTTTCCAGAGAGTGGATTGCTCCCATAGCAGACCTACTTCCCCAAAAATGTTTTATATTATAAAAGACAGTCAAATCAAATGCTTACACTACTGAGTAACTGCTTTAAATTTCCATTTCCTGACCTGGTAATCAGAAATAACTACCACTTTAGTCAGAAAAGAAGTGGTACACTTCAAGGAAACTCTAAGCTGTTTTGAAAAATTTCAAATGGAAGTGCCAAGGAAACACATCAGATATTAAACATATAAACAAACAAAGTTGGTGAGTCAATTACATGGTCAGAAGAGGTCTGACTTCAGGGGAGGAAACTATGAGTCTATCTGGAATATAAAGTTTACGACTATAGCCTTCTTTCCACCAAGAGAAGGAAAAGCACAAGACAGAATAACCAAGTCTTCAAAGAAAACAAAGAGAAAGGTGCTTCCATCCCACAGCGATTGAATTGACAAAACCATCAGACATTATTTTTGTGTTTGTCTTCTGTGTTCACAGTGAGGATAAATCTTGTTTGCCTTATAAATCCTAAGGCAAAAGGCCAGACTTCCAGTCCTCCCCCTTCCTTACAGACCTTTTGAGACTCAGCAGCACAATACTCTAGGAAGGACTCTCCAAATGAGAAAAATATACTGACACAGCACTCACAGTGGCATGGAGACAGCCAGCAATCCCCACTTAAACAAGACATCACAACACAAACTTTGATCTGAAAGTCACAGCACTGCAGACAGTTATAAACCACAGCAAGATCAGAAGAAAGAAAAGCACCTTAAGAAGCTGATCCATAGCATTAATTACCTACCATAAGTGGGCAGGATTCATCTAGCAGAACACCATTAGGCTCATAGCTTAGAAAAGGAGCAAGATGTGGAGAAAACTACCCAGTCCTTCATTTTTCTTGCTTCCCCACTAGGGATAGCTCTGAAGGCCTGAGAGAATTTGAAGGGGCTTCTTGACATCTACCCATACTTCTCTATCACAAGCCCCTTTGCAGTCTCCCACCAGAACAGCTCTCATGGAAGGAATGTGAAACTCAGCCCACAGAATGCTTTGCCTCTAATGGACTGCTTCTGTACAATCTTGCTGCTCAGGGCTGTCTAGTATTTCTAAATGCTAGAATCATAGAATGGTTTGAGTTGGAAAGGACCTTAAAGATCATCTAGTTCTTGGCCAAGTTCATGCACTTGGTCTTAGTGAACTTCAGAAGGCTGGCATGGGCCCACCTCTCAAGCCTGTCAAGGTCCCTCTGGATGGCCTCCCCTCTCTCCAGTGTGTTAACCACACCACACCACACCACTTGGTGTCATCAGCAAAGCTGCTGAGGGTGCACTCAATTCCACTGTACATGTTACCAACAAAGATGTTAAACGGCACCAGTCCCAGTACAGGGACACCTCTTGTCACTGGTCTCCATTTGGACATGGAGCCATTGACCACCACTGTTTGAGTGCAACCAGCCAGTCAATTCCTTGTCTACCAAGTGATCCATCCATTGAATTAATATATTTCCAATTTAGAAACCAAGATGTTGTGCAGCACAGTGTTGAACATTTTGCACAAATCCAGGTAGGTGATGTCAGTTGCTCTCCCGTTGTCCACCAACACTGTGACCCCATCATAAAAGGCCACTGAATTTTTCAGGCACAAGCTGCCCTTGCTGAAGCCATGTTGGTTACCACCAACCACCTCCATATTTTCCAAGTGCCTCAGCAGAGCCTTCAGAAGGATCTGTTCCAGGATCTTGCTAGGTACAGAGGTGAGACTGACCTGTAGTTCCTCAGGTCTTCCTTTTTTCCCTTTTTTACAAAAAGCGAAGACCCAAAAGAAGTTTCAACCTTGTAACAGGAGAAAAAGCATCAAGGAGACAATAGACACACAGGCAGACAAAATTAGGTATTTTTTCAATGCAAGAAAAGCACGAGAACAGCAAAAAATGGACAAGAGAGAAAAAGAAAACAGCATCATTATGAGGCATAAATGAGAGCAGGGAGAATAGTTAAGAATATTGGCAAGAAGCCAACAACATAAGAGGCCAAATTAAAAAAAACAAATTGTACACAGACATTAGTAGTGGCCTGATCTAGATTGTAAATATGTCAAAAGGAAGAGAAGCTCAACGGCCTGAATTTAAACACAGGGCAGAGTTAATTCAAACAGGAGAAAAGATGTCTGAAACTCTCCAACTCAGATTCCCTGCTCTGTCCCAAAGCACAGCAGTGGCACTCCATTGACCATTAAGCTAACCCATCCAGCAAGCCTTTGTTCAGGCTACTTACCATGTCTTCTCATTTCGATTCCTCAGCTCAGCATGAAATCAAACCCAGGCACTTCACAATTGTCTCACCTCATCATCAAGTGACACCAGCAGAGCCCGCAGAGCGCCAACAGATGCTGCCATGACATTATCCACTGCATCATCCAGAGAGAAGCGCAGCAAGAAGAGAAACCCAGCATCAAGCAGCAGTCGCAGAATGCTGCCCTTCAAGGAGGCAGCAAACTCTCCAGCTCTGGCCTGAAACATATGCCACACAGAGCCAGTATTAGAGCTGCCTCACCTGGTACATCTCAACATTCTGCATGTTTGCCTCTTCCCATTTCTACTGTAAAGAAGCTAAACTGTGCGCATGTTTTTTTTTTTCCTTTATTTTCTCCTCCTTTCATCCTACAGAGGCACAAAACTCCAGTTCCTTAGTGCAGGAAACCTTTCTTTCTCAAGTCTGGACCCACATTCTGACTTCACCCTGTTCTGCTCCAACATTCTTCTGAAAACCACACATTTTCTCCTTCTCTGACTCCACCGCTGTTGGAGGGAAGGTTAGCACATCCCTTAAGAGTTAGGTGGAACTGTGCACAGAAGTAAGTACTCATTTTGCTTTATGCTATTGGCACATTGTTCTATGAGTAGGCTGGTTCATTCTCACTTCCTACAGAAAAAACACATAATAAGCTGGCTCAGAAAGCAGGAGTGAAAGGATCATTGCCAAAGATAGGTTTGTCACAGAAATAACACCAAAAAAGAACTTGTGTCCAAAGCACTAACAGAATGGAAGTTGCAGCACTGCTGCTGAACAACACTTGGAAGCATCTCCCTCCAGAGAAACCTGAAACTCAGTTTGTAATGTCCCAACACTTAACTTTTCTAACAGCTAGGTGATCCTCAGTGAAAAAGAATGCCCTGCTGGTGATTTTGCTCACCTTCATTGAAAAGTAGAACTCAGACAACTAGTACTAGAAAACCCAGGCCCTGATCCACCGGAAACTTGAATTATGACAAGGAATTTCATGGAAAGTGACTTACCTTTTGAACAATACGACCTAAGACCTGTAGAGCCAGTGTCCTCTGTTGAGTAACTTGGCTGCGAGACAAATGGAAGAGCTCTTGGAGAGAATAACCAGCCCTCTATACGGGAAAACAAAACAAACAATTCAGCTATAGGTAAAAATAGGCTCTTAAAATAAGATTAACTGTAAAATACTGCCTAATGGGAAATGAACTGCAATGCAATGTTGTTTGTTGCTTTGTGGCAACTGCAAAAGAGATTCAAATCATTGACGTGACGAGAAAAATGAACTTCTTAAGAAAAGCATGTATGTGCAGCTTTTTCCAACATGAATATCCTTAATGGCATTAAAGAGAAAGAGCATTAATGGAGTTTGCTGAAAGTAAAGCAGTTAATGCATGCGGACTCTACTTCTCTGCAGGACCTAGATTCTAAAGAAAATCACCCATCCTCACTTCCCAAAGGTTTTAGTCATTAAAAACCTCAACACAAAAGCAATCTGCCAAATCAAACCCATATAACAGAAATGGGTGTGCCCTTTCTTCTGTATGACACCTACCTCTGCCTCTTCTCCATGGTGATGCAGTCCTAGATGTGTTGGTAAATCAGCATCTGCAGGAATCAATTCTCCTTTTAAACTGAATCGAGCCTGCATTCCCTGCAATAAATGGTAGAGGGAGAAAGATTATTGCTATTGCCTTCCACTCCATTCACCACTTAAAATACCATTTCTTACATCTACTGCCGGAAGGTTCAAAAAGTCCCCAGGTCAGGCCTCAAATTCTTAAAAAAAATGTACTCCACTCTTCCCTTTTTTCTTAGCTTTCAGACCTGTTTCATCCCAGATTACAACTGCTAGACTCTCACTTTCTCACCCTCTTGAGCACTACAGACTGAACTATGTCCCATCCTACCCCTGCAGAAGAAACTGGGGCACTTCTCAGCCTGGTGAAGTCTTACAGATTGAGTAACCAGAGGAGTAATTTTTGAAGCCTTCAAAACTGTCACTGCTAACAAGCATGATCCAGGCACAAATGTCAAAAATACCAGTTTCTGTTTTCAAACCTTTTTAGTTTTCTTCTGTCGGGGTGAGGGCAAATCTTTCATCCATTCCAGCTTCTCAAACTCCACATTGTCCATGTGAATCCATTCCTTCCTGGGCTTCACAGGCAGATCATCATCTTTGTAGGGAGGGAAAAAAAGGCAGTCTTATCTTTCAAGGTATGGATAAAGAAAATAGCTCTTTGCCAACCTACTTGGCTTAAAGATGGCACCAAACATAGGATTCAGGTAGAATAAGAAGAAAACAGTTTTAAAACTGACCGTTGGCTGATGCATCAAAGGCTTACAGCATTTTCCATCTTTCATGAGAGCCAGAAGAGAAAGTAAACTTGCACTGCAACAAAATTTGCAGACAAGGCTAATTTGGGAGAAGCTGAACAGAAGTCAGGACACAAATAAGGTAAGTTAGCAGAAGCAGGGCAGAAAGCCCTACTTTTGAGAAAGCAAGCTAATATAATCTAAGGAAGGGAGTGTTAGGGGAGATGTGAAATGATTCAAAAGTATTAATGCCGAGAGGTTCAAGCAAATTACTAGAAGCCAGTAGGACTTCAGTCTAGATCCACTGGAGAGAGCACAAACACTACTATTCGTGCTTTTGTCACATTTGCTATATTGCTCCTCATTCTGTGTCCCTCTCTAAAGGTTTGAGGAGGTCAGCTCAGGATGAAAATATCTGAAGAGCTGGAAATTTGCACAGCTTGTCTGAGCAACAGCTCAGCGGGGAAACGGGACAGCTGAACAAGAATTTCCAAGATGCAAGTACTAATGGAAGAAATTACTGATATAACTTTATAAAAAGCTTTGACTAGAAGAATTTGAGAAACAAGACATTTATGCCTGACATCACAAGAGTTGCCCTGGGAAAGAGGCAGATCAGCAAGTGGAGGAATCACGCAAGTGAAGGGATAGGTGAGATATAAATGGAAATTATCTGAACACTGAAAAGGTAATGCTTCACTCCTAGGATACTATTCCATACTAGCATGAGAAGAGATGAGTTAAGAAGTCTTCGCTGTCTCAGGAGAAATCACACGTAAGGACAGAACAGGCAGCCTGAGGGCATGAAACTCAGCAGCATCACTCCTGCTGGCACAGCCCAGAACTCATTTGCATTGCAGCTATTAATCCTAGTGCTCTGATCTTCTCTTGCAAGGAACAGTAGAGTCCCACTGAGATGCTCTTCTTTCATCAAATCTTTTCCTGCTGAGAACTGACCTGAAACCTAACCTTCTCCTTTCTTCCAATTAGCAGATAAACTTTCAGGAAGGTCACTCATCCTTTCCTAGGATGAAGCTTCACCCTTACAATCAATGTGGTATTGAGTCAGGCAAGGAAGCAAGCAGTTATCTTTCCCAACTAGAAAGCTGTTCGGCAGAATTTCAGCCAAAGGCTCAGCACACATTTTAATTGAAGAGAAGGAAAAAGCATCTGAAATGTAAGAAAACTGAATGTTTGTGGGTGGTAGGTGCAAAACTAGAGGAAATAAAATCAGCAGAAAAATTAAATCTATTGACATTTGTAATTCAGCAAATTGTTTTCTCCTCCTCCACTAATCACTAAATTGATAGGCTTGAGTTAATCATTGTAGAAGGAAATTAGTTTTAATGACAAGTAGTTTTTGCTGCTCTGTTAGGGCTGGTAGCCTTCCTTGGCACTAGAAGCTGAAGTGGCTGAAGCCTTGAGCTGCAAGCTGTGAACTCTCACCTAGATATGTTGAATTCTTACCAAGTAAAGTGGCAGAAGGCCCCAGAGCCAGCTCAGGCTATAGATAAGGAAGTTCCATTCATGAACAGAGGCTGCAACCTTAGAGATAAGAAAAGAAATTGCCTAGAAACAATGAAAGGATCCAGTGAAGAACAGGAAGACCCCAGACCCTAATATCATTACTGGTCAGATCTGCCATGTGAAGGGTGAGGAACTTTAACTGTAAAGGTATAAATGCCCAGGGATTTCTTTGTTCAGGGTTCCTTTTCAGAGACACCCTGTAGCATTATCAATAAAGAGGACTTTGTAGGAAAATCTCTTTGCAGCTTATTGATTCAGTGGAAACCTAGAGTCAAAGTCCTTTACGGTGGCTGGCACGTGCAACTTCCATAACATCATTCTACAAACAAAAATATGTATATTGCCTATAGTATTATGATCTTGTGAGCAAGAAAAAGACATACATATTCCAAGGCATCAGCAGATTGTTCAGTTACTGAGAAATCCCTTTACAGAAACACAAGCTGACAGTGTCAATCCAACATTTGTACTAAACTTTTCCAGACCTGGGTTATATTAAAGGCTACCATCCAATTTATTCCCTTTTTGCTTTGCTTTCCCCCTTTTGTCTTGGTGCCAGGATTACTTTTCCATTTGGTAAGATTACAACTTGCTAGATAAAGGCTTCACCATCTTCTTTATTAGAAACAGTAGCCTTTTCTCTCATTACAGAGACTGAGTTGACTTTTGAGCAATGCCACGGCTCTGTGTCATCATCCTCTCCCCCATTTCTGGCGAGTTATTTGAGATTACTTTACTTCAGAGCACCAAGAGATGCAAAATTCCAACTAAGTGATAATGCCATATTAATATTTTACATCTCCTGTTGGCCAAGATGGGCTACAGGCATGAACTCAGGTGCTGGAAAGGCTTCCCTTGGTTTTACAATTGTGTTGCAGCCCATCCTTTCTTTATTTCAAATATCCTGGGAAAACTCCTCTTTTCCTTCCCTGTGCAGTCTTTGACAGCATACAACGCTCTGTACTCCCAAGAGCACTACTACAATCTTCAGTCTGTAAAGCCTGAACAATCTGTTTTTATTGCTCCCAGGTAAGTCACTTAATCTGGTGCTACCTGTCAATTCAATTGCTCTACAACTAAAAGGAACTAAAAATAGTCCTTTCGATTAAGATGCATTTGTGGAAAAGTAAAACTTGGGGAGAAACAGCCAAAGGACAGTTTAGTAAAGCTTTCTCCTCAATAAAAGGCTAATAAGCTTTCCTTCTCCTGCACACGTACACACACATGCAGACTCATCCCTCTAATCAAGAACATGTAAATGGTCCTATCTGTTGTAAATACCAAGCTGAAACCTGGGAGTGATTCAGAGACCTCTTTAATCAGTCTGCACATTCCACCGAGACACAAAGAATGTATCAGAAGAGAGGATGGAGAAATGGAGACAGTAAAAAATTGACAAGAAATTGGGAGAGTATCATGTAAATGAGGGAGAGAGACACACTATGAACAAAAGGGTGGGGAAGATGAGAATGGGAGCCTAAAATCACAACAGAGAAAAAGAAATGGCTAAAGAAAAAAAATGCAGTGATGAAAGCAACAATAAGAGTAGAAGCTTAAGGGGGAAACATATGTTTTCTCTGCCATGAGAATACAGGGGTTGCTGTAGCTGCTGGGGATAAAGCAGCTTTCTCCTCATATAGGCATATATTGATTATTAAAGAGTTCTGTCTTAAGAGGCAATAGCTCTGTACAATTCTTCCAAAAAAGCAAAAGAACACTGTATACTTTAACACTTTCCTCCATCCACAGCACAAATTAAATAACAGCATCTTTCTGTGGAAATCGCCACATGGGCTGAGATACAAGCCCCAGAGAGGAGCACTGTCATGACAAACCACAGGTGCTACATGAGCAATTTCAGTGAAGTGAGATTGATCGTCATCTCCACGCTATCCTGCGAGCCCATCACTAACTCGTACCTACCCAATACCCTCCTGTCCCCAGCTAGTCCCAGTTAAAAGAAATCATTCAAGTGACAGCTGAATCTCACTACCACACTTCTCTCTCCCTGCTCACATGACTGAACAGAAGAGCAATGATGCCAAGTGTTTAAAACACATTTTCTTTTCAGAGAACACAGAACAAATTTTAAAAACAAAGCAAGACTTCCCACTGAGTAGCTCACCCTCATTACATAGTGTATCACTCTTCTTACCTATGGAGCCCAGCTAGCAATAACAGAGATGCTCTTTCCTGAACCCAAAAATAAATGTATTTCTTAAATATCACAATAAAATTCTGAGTTGGATAACTAACAAAGCACCACATCAATCCAATCTGAATTGATGCAAACACCATATAAACCTTATACTTATGTTCAGAACATTATCAACATACACTTTGCTTCTTACCTGTCATTTCTACCTTCATATTCTCTTCCTTCCTTACATATTCTTCCAGATTTGACTCCTGCATGAAAACAGATGATCTTACACCATGCTGAGCCACAGGCAGAGATTCCACAAACTCCTCCGGTCTGTTCTGTTCTATTTTTAATTCCTTTTTCTGTCCTTCATTGCCACCACGTCGTGACTTTAAGAAAGCAACTAAATTGGAATCTGCAAAGAGACAGACAGAGAAGTGACAGAAAGTCTCCAAATACTTTGTACGCCTATAGGTCCTGCTATTTATGTTTTAGTCTCCTCATTCCACATGCCCTCTTCTTCTGCTCCAGCTTCACTTCTTTTCAAACTGAGGCACTTACCTGCTTTATGACCTTTCCAGCACACAAGCTGGGTACAACTGACTGGTGAGGTGACACCAGAGGAAGAGGTGATAAACATCTTTCAAGGTCAAGCAACAAAAATTCTAGTTATTCTCCCAACTTACAAATAAAGAGATAATTGCTTCTTTCCCCCTCACTGCCACTGAAAAGGCACATCCAAACAAAACTGTGGTGATAATTCTGGTCTGTGATTTATGGGAGGAACCCAGGTCTGACACTTTGCCTACTCTGTCTGTGGACCACTCAGTGACATCTATCCGAATGCTACAAGAATACACCAAACACACACTGCAAAAAAAATTACCTGCTCTTTACTGAATCGCACCAGATCTGCAGTGCATGGTCTAGATACTACATCAGCAGAAGGAGATTTTGTTTGTTCTGAACTGAGTCCCCATTCTGAGAGTCAATTGTGGTCCAACAACATGAACAGAAGTGGCCACTCTCTTCATGGTTTGGAGGAAAAGAGGGACATTTGTGAGGCTGGGGTGTTTTGAAGGACAGATAATATTTCTATGGCTCTAAAATACAAAAACGTCACAATATCATAACTTTACTTTCACATCTACTACAGACATCCCACATCATTTTTGATGGAGTGCACCTTCTCTCTAGATATTCTCCATCTAGAAGACTGGCTGTTGGGATGCTTATGCCAGAGATGAACACCAAGAACCTGTGCATTGTGCCTCTAAAAGGTACAGAGATACTCCAGTAAGCAAAGTCAGAGATGTATAAAGTAACAGAATATAACACCTACATTGGTTATTTATTCTTTGGAGGACTAAGGACAAGAAATTCAGAAATGCTTCATACCTCAGAGAAGTAATCCAAAAAGGAAGTTACTCCATATCTCTAAAACAGGTCAAAGAGGATGCAGGGATCTACCCCACACTTTTGACTGTTGTACACTCTCCTCATAATGAAGTTAAAACCTCCCTTGAAGAAAGAGAGACACTCAGTGCAGTCTCATTAAAGAACCCATATTTTTTTCCGAATGCAAGCAGAGCTCTCATGTTCTCACACTTCACTGTACACCGTAAGGAAAGGATTTTATTCATTATTTCATTATGTCACACAAATATTGACTGTCACTGATGATGTCAATCTGTGCACAGTGTGTCAGAAAGTAAGCCTATTCCTGTCCAGAGTCTCCACGAGCAAAACCAGAAGATACTCAACAGTAAGACCCAGAAGACACTGTCCAGCATGGACTTGCCTGCCCATCCTTGTAGTCCACACCATGGAGTCTCATCTGCTTCATAACTAAGAGGTTACCAACAAATTATTCACACTCCTGAATACGGAGAAAAAGTCTCTTTAATTCACATCTCTGTACCTGTCCAGTTGCCAAGCTTATCTGAAAGCCAGCAATTTAGTTTAGGAGTTGCTTCATCACGCATAATTCCCTAACCACAGATATTTTGGGAATGCCAAAACTACTCCTAATTTCCTTAAGGCCTCAAAGACTGAAAGATCTACAATTTTAACCCACGGGGCATACAAATAAACACATTGTTTCAGAAAATAATTTATTGTTCAAAAATACTTAAAACACATCGTATCCTTTTAAAACTTCCTAAATATTCACTTCATTAGCATCCCAAAGGACCAAGTGTGGGAACAAGGAGCAAGGATCGCAAATCAGTCCTAAGAAGGACATGCATAAACAAGGTATTTCTCATACACGTGCCATTATTATAAGCAGTGAAGTCAATTAAAAATAAAAATAGAATAAATTTCACTTCTGTTAGTTTGGAGAGCTCAGCTCTCTGAATGAAGGTTGTGTCTAAAGATTCTGTCTGCAATTACTCTGCACAGTTTCTTTGACACCTTTCCAGTTATACCCATGCTGGTTATAACAAAGCCAAGTTCATTAATATGATTTTTAAGCTACACCCACAAAGAGTCTTATGCAACTAAAATGCCACTCACAGCTCATTTGATGCTAGAGAATCTGAAATTATGAGAATTTCAAAAACCCTTGTCTGCCACCTACATCTGTACATCTGCTCTTCTCAAGCATTAAAAAAAAGTCACTGAAACCAATGTAAACTAGTTTTACAGTGCCCTAGATCACACAAAGTCAGGGTTCTCCCCCATCTTGTCACCAACTGTCAGCAACAGGCGTTCCCAGAGCACCACTGCAGATCTGGCTCCAAACCAGAGACCACACCAACTGGCTGCATCCAACAGCCAGGTAATTAAAACATTTTTTTCAAGAAATTCAAGGCTAGTTTTAAGTTCTCCTCTACCAAGTACGGATTCAAACTGAAACCTCCCACATGCCCACATGTCTCCCCTATCTGGGTAATGAGAGTTCCAGCTCAAGTCTTAGGTCTTCTGGAGGGGAAGACCAAGGGTGCTCTCTCACCTCAGCATTACCATGGCCATCCTAAGTACAGCTTTGCTTTCTTAGCTGTTTCAGACGACTACCTTTTAGGACCTCAATACGTTTATATATAATCAGGTATGTGATGTGTAAAGTGACTGAGTGCGTGGACTGTCTTATCCCACAGCAAAAGGAAGACAAGACAGACTTAAGCTAAGTCCTCTCTCAGTGAGGAGTAAGCACTCTAATTCCTTCACACTTCATTCTTACTCATAAGCTACATTATCCACATACACAACGAGCAGCAACTCTAAGCTCCCATCTTTGATCTGTGAATTTGATGAGACTTCAAGACACCTACACATTCAGGAAACTTTCATGCCTCTAGGAGAATTCACCCTGGGAAGCACATACCCAGCTGAGCCAGAAGCCTCTTCTGCTCTTGCAGGATCTCTTCCTCAGACATGGACTGCAGCTTCTCCAAGTTCTCTTTATGAATAGCCTGAGCTTCCTGCTCACTCTTTTGGCTTCCAAGACCTTCTCCTGTTATGAGACAAGGCCGCTGAGAGGTCAAAAAGCCACCAGCTTCATCTGTAAGATCCAGCAGAGAAAGAAGTTAGTGATCTAAGTGTCTACAGCATTATGAAGCTTTTTCCATTTTGTCATTATCAGGTTTGCATAATTTTATTTCTTAACACTGGTAGCCAAGTTAAAATTGGAGTAAAGAAGTTCAGTTTGGCTTAAATAAAATATTTGAACTTTCATCCCATGTCACAACAAAAGGTCATTTCCACCTTGTTTCTTCAGGAGTCGGAGGAGGGATGGAGGGAAAGAAATTTTGTTTCTTTAATGCAAAGCAACAGCAAGAAAAGGTAAACTGAAGCATAAGCCACAACTGATGAGCAAGAGCCTTCTTTCAAGTTAGTGAATACTAGATTCTTTCTCTGCCAAGAAAACCTGAATGCACATTTGTATGTCAGGTGAGCCATGACCTGGTACATATCTGTTGAATTAGAAGGAGAATTCAAATTATTTTGTAACCCAGTTTCCAGAATGATACAGGATCCATTCTCAACACTAACATGTTTGCTTGTAACAATGTCCTGTATTCACCTTTAAGGGTTAAACACAAAAACTTCTGGTGGAGGAAGGGGGACATTTTTCCTACCCTGAAGAAAATCAAGTCTCCTTTATCACGTGATCTAAATATTTTAAAGGCTCATTTCAACTACCTCTAGTAGCAGGGTAACATGCTCCTTTGGTCAGAGGGAGACTCTCCAGCTGTCCTGTAGCCTTTGATAACTGCACTTCAGCCACAACAACCCCAGGCAGTGCTACAGGATTGGGGTGGAGTGGCTGGAGAGCTGCCCAGCAGAGAGAGAGCTGGGGGTGCTGTCTGACAGCAGGTTGAACATGAGCCAGCAGTGTGCCCAGGTGGCCAAGAATGTCAACACCATCCTGGCCTGCATCAGGAATAGCATAACCAGCAGGACCAGGGAGGTGATCCTACCCCTCTACTCGGCCTTGGTGAGACCACACCTTGAGCACTGTGTGCAGTTTTGGGCACCACAGTATAGGAAGGACATTGAGGTGCTGGAGAGGGTGCAGAAAAGGGCAACTAGGCTGATAAGGGGCCTTATGAGGAGCAGCTGATGGAGCTGGGGCTATTCAGCCTGGAGAAGAGGAGGCTGAGGGGAGACCTCATTGCTCTATACAACTACCTGAAAGGAGGATGTAGTGAGGTGGGTGTTTGCCTCTTCTCCCTGGTGACTAGCAATAGGACACAGGAAACAGGGTCAAGTTGTGCCAGGGCAGGTTCAGGCTGGATATTAGCAAAAATGTATTCACTGAAAGAGTGGTACTGGAACCGGTGGAGGCACCCTCCCTAGAGGGTTAAGAAAATGGGTAGACGTGATGCTTTGGGAGACCATTTTTGTGGTCACAGGGGTGTAGGGCTGACAGTTGGACTTGGTGATCGTAAAGCTCTTTTCCAACCTTAATGATTCAACGATTCTATGACCTGACTTTGTGGCTTCATTCCTTATGTTTTGTTCATATGCTCCATATAGTGACTTGGAACATCCCTATGACCCTAAACCAGCCAACCCTGAAAGCATCAAAACCCTGTTCAAACAGTAGTAATGACACTCATCACAACATCAGTAAGGTTTGAAGATATTTTTGCAGCAGTTGTGTTGCACACTGAGCAGAAAGAGCTGAGCAGCCAGAGTGGCCTGGTAAAAGATTCAGCAAACTTCCCATCATTAGCAACTGAGCTGAGGGTTACCAGGCACAAACGCTTTGTTACTACATGAAACTGAGCTCCCCCTCTTCTCCTCTTGCCTCTAGTGATCTTTTCACAAGGTCACTGAGGAGGCCAAGCCATTTTCTGATCCCTCTGTTATGCTACACTTCAGAAGCATTCTACTTCAAGGGGATTACAGCTATAGGGCTCCTGTATTTTCCTTTGAGATTTCTCAGACAGAAGTACACAGGTACAATTGTAACAGGATCTACAGTAAACACAGTATATTGAACTGGGTGGTGGATTTGTGCCCACACAGCACAGCATGCCTTGGGATTCGCTTACCCATTCTCTGACCCAGTTCAGGGCAGACAGAAACCTTAGCCAAATGGCAATAACCCTCAAATGACATTTGGCCTCTATTTCAATGTGAAAAAGAGGGTAACAGGGAAAAACCCAGAGACGTGGTGGTCCTAAGCAAATAGGACTGCCCAAGAAAAAAAGAAAAAAAATGTCTGGTTATGCTGGTACGAGTTGAATTGGTTTCATCTTTCCTCGTTATGTTTCTGTCAGACAAGTAACTGCTGGAGGTGGCACTGACTCATCAGTACTGCCTCACAGCATTCCTTATGGAGCAGAGCCACAGAGTCATAGCAGCAGATCTGGTGACAGAAGACTGAACTTACGGCTTCTAGCTAGGAGTGGGAATCTGCATCATAGTGGTCTCAAACACCTTCATCTGACACAAAAAGAATCCTCTTCCTAAAATTGTGGAAATCAATGATGAAACAAGTAAAACTTTACATATAACAGAAAGGAAAAGGAGAACAAGAACCTTGAAAAAGCAATCTATTTGGCCCAGTGTGAAGCAAAGATGAAAACGGTGAGAAAGCTAACCCAATTTTTAGTATGTTAATGGCCCCAGACCATTTCAAATCTTTGTCATGCCCTAGACATTCCAACTGACCTTAAGATACCTAAAGTGAGGACAACAGTGCTACCCGACCTTAAAGGTGCACCAATGTCACGGTTACTAAGGTTATATAAATACAATGGGCTGGATAAGCAGAACCTTCTCCACATACCATCCCTGATCCTGGGGAGAGGTGCCTCTCCTGCTGATCCCTCATCATCCAAGGCATCCAGAGCAGCTGATCTCCCTTGCAGGCACTCGGCAGCAGAGGGAGCTGTTGCTGCCTTTTCAGCAGCTCTTCTCGCTGCCATCTTTTGTGCAAAGATGCTTTTTCTTCCACATCCCGCCTTCACCTGCAAACAGGGAAGCCATGTGTCACCACTTTCCTCTCCAGACTCCCCCGCACACCTGCCTCTAGCAAATGTATAGATCTGATCCTAAAGACATCCTCAGATCAGACCCGAGACATGACTCATAGAAGCTACTGGCAGCCACCTGCCCTTTTCTGTGGATGCACTATTCCTTTTTTAACACCCAGTTTAATGCTAGCACAGAGAGACAAAAACATGAACGTATTTGCTACTTAGAGAAAGAAGATGATTAATTATGAGTGAATTCAAGCCAGGCAAGTACACCTAAAATATCACCAAACACAACTGTTCCAGCTTTCCTGCTGTTCGGAAACCCTGAATAGCTGAATACTTTGCATTTCTGAGGATAAATGGGGCTGTACTCTACTGTGCTCACCACATGCTTGGAAAAGGCCTCTTATAAGGTGATTATAGAGCAGCAGGGTCAAGAGATTTACACAGTAAGAAGTGGGCAAGTAGTGCTAAAATAATCCTGACTAAATTACTGTGCTGTTTGCCCAGGCAGTGGAAGGGCATGGCTCTGAGCAGCCTTCCACAGGATGCACAGGAAATCCAAAGTAGACTAAGCAAAAAAACTCTTGCATGTCCTCAGCCCAGAGAAGAAGCTTAAAAGGCAGTCTGAACATTTGGTAGCTGCTTTGTGCACTCCTGCATCAGGCAAACAGAACTGGTAGTTTAGAAGTACTACTCTTTCCTTTCAAAACAAGCTACCTATTCAAAGCAACCATAGCTATCAATCACATATCAGTTCCCAGTATCTGACTCTCACTCAGCCAGCAGCTCTTGCTACTACAGCAATGACTGATGATAGCAGCCACAGATTCCAGTTTTACAGCCTCAGAAAAAGTTATGTCAAAATCCAAAAAGCTGCAAAACGACACTCCAATATCACGCCAGGAGGAACCAGGTGCAATTTCAGCAAGCATGGACTTAATTAAACCTTGTGGACAAATTAACAGATTGTTCATCAAAGGAAATCAAGCAGAACAGGATCAATCCTATTACAATGGTGCAAATTACATACACCTCACTGAAGTTAGCTGAAGGGGATCGCCTGTTTTCCTAAACCAAAAGGATTCAAATGCTATTTAACTGCAGGGTATGGACTGCCTACTTGATGGCAGCTTGGTAGAACTCTCTCCTACGCTAAGGTGGTAATGCCAAAGACACGGTGAGCCAGCTCCTAATCTACAGCATGCCAAGTCACTTATTTTGAGCCTTACCACCTACCAAGCACTAGGCTTTTTTGTGGGAAAGTTTTAACAGTTGATGAAGGTAGCATAAAACAGCTGCTCCAAATCTCACCTCACTTTTTATCTCAGAACGGTGAAATGTCCTTGGAAATGGGTCTCCTGTGGACACTGGCATGGTCACTGCTACTGCACTTGTGTCTCGTTCCTGCAGCAAGAAATTAAAACTGTGTAGAAACCACTGCAACAGCCAGACATGTCTATACCATTTAGCTAAGAGTGGACACAAAGTATCTCAGCTCTGCAGCTCACAAGCTTTCTGCTACATCGCTGTCAGGCTCAGAGTACTTTGTGCTTATTTAGAGCCAAAGGGAGGCTATTTTCCAAAAGGCTGCGCTGCCAAACTCAAAGAAACAGATGAAGGAAAATTTGGGCCAGTGCAGAGTAATGAGAACATCTCCCTTAGAAAAGTCCAGAAACTCATCCATATCCATACTGCAGCACATGCCTGCATGGAAGCACTGGGACCTGCAGGCAGTCTGTACCGGAGAGCAGATTCAAACCCATATTTAACTGACAGCAAAAATATACCCAAAGAATTTTTTCTTTCAGGGTGCTCCAGGACACTAATCTACAGCACTACAACTGCTTAATTACACTGTAGAAATAAAAAAACAGCCAACAGAACCCTTCATTATTGACAACTGCTCAGTTTACAGAATTCAAAGAAAAATTAGGCCATCACACAAAAAACAGACATACAATGATTTTGCTGAAGACCGCTGTAATGTGTCGATCATGACTCTCCAGTCTTTCCTCTGGATCATCATCTTCAAAGTGGACACAAGCATTTTTGATCTTAGACTTCTTTGGAGGAGCTGGAGTTAGAGTTGGGAGAGCATCAGGAAAATCTGTGAAGCAGAAATAATAAGGAAAAAAAAGCAGTCAAATCACACCTACTTGTGCAACAGGAACCAGACCAAAGGCATCCTAGCAGCACCTGTTATTGCTTTGATAAGAAACAAAAAAGACGAGGAAGCAACAAGACAATCAAGAATCCTCCTTCTCTGACTTGCACTGGGTAGTGAAGAGGAACATGCTGAAGAATTTTATTATTTATATATTGGCACCAAGGTCTTTTCAAAGAGGTACATAAGCAGGAAAGGGTATTGAGGCCTGACTGCAAGTATTAAGGAAAGAAGCAAGGATTTACAGAAACAAATACTGTCCTTGCAGGTTGTGTTCAGGCACAGAAAAGCAGATTCCCACTGACAGGTCTAACAGTGAGCTATCTGTATGAACATGAGCAAGCCACATGCCACTACCTATAAGCTGGAATCATATTACCGTACTTGGAACCAAGCACTTTAAGATTTAAAGTGTTGCTTTTAATAAAGGACCTTGAGCTTCGGAGACTACTAAGCACATGGCAGAGGTATAACAGTTACTACTGATGGAGGGAAACATAACTGCAGGAAGGAAGCTTATCAAGCCAGATCTGCTGGCTGAAAGCTGGAGCTGTTAGCAGCACTAAACCTCAAAGACACTGAAACACGGTTTGGAGAGATGGCAGAAAAAGCAGAGAATATCCCATGGGTACAAATTACAGAAGACACCTCCTGCACTGAGGCTGGCAAGGTACCACAGGTAGCTGATAAAGGCAGACAAAGGCAACGTGTTGGAAAGGTGGTTCTACTGGATGCTAGTAACACTGGACACGTGCATATTCCAGCATGCTAAGAACAAACACTACCAGGACACACATGCAGGGCAGAAGCAGCATTGTGTTGAGAGGGAGGTTAAAGTACAAGCACTGAGGAACACTAAAAGAGACAGAGAAACTCAGTAATTCAAAGGCTCCCAGAAGGGAAATTACCATCCAACATGACCACATCCTTGCTGTCCTGTAGCGGGCGTCTCTCAGCATCTGTGCTCCCTTCCTCCCCCTTCCTCTTGTCTGCTTTCTTCACAATCTTCACTGCAGGTGAAGCTCTGGCTGCCAGGAACTGGTTCTGAAAGTGCAGCAGGTCTGCCTCAGACTCCCCAGGCTTTGGTCTTGACAACATACTGCCTTCTTGCTCTTGCAGCCCAGCCCTGTGTGCTGTTCACATGGAAACTACTGAAGCCATGGAAAAGTGGTTACAGAACTGGATTTCCTGGGGAGAGGACAGGGATAGCAAGGGAAAATTATTCATTTTTGTCCCACTCTGCTCTTCTGGTACATACTGCAGCCACTCCAGGATCACCCTTGGACACAACTAGTTGTACCCGAGTCCCAGACAAACTGCTTACCTTGTTCTTCATTGCCAAACAACATGCTACTAGACAAACCAACACCTGGTCTACCAGCCAGCTGGGAGCAGAATGGCATCCACCCAGCAAAAAGCCAGCCAACAAGTGTATCACTGCCAGAATGCCAACAACACAGGCTTGGATTTACAAAGATGGAAGTACCTGGTCCAAGATGACAAGAGTTTACTTACTCCAATATCAACACCAACCAAGAACATGAAAGACACAGTATCATGCAAACCTCCCCACTTCAGCATACACTTTCTGGGGATCCTAGCGTTAGCATGCCTATCAAGATGCAAGAACCTGTCCATGTAGATTTGGACAATGCACTGGCTCTCACCAGCTCCTTCTGCTCTCCTTCTCACTCTAATCTCCCAAGTGAAAATAAGTTTTTCTTTCTCATCTAGTCCTCCTGCTTTAGTTCTCACTCACTTTTTCATTGCCCTCTTACTGGCAGAAATCATAGAATCATAGGGGTTGGAAGGGACCTCGAAAGATCATCTAGTTCAACCCTCCTGCCAGACCAGGGTCACCTAGAGCACATCACACAGGAAGGCGTCCAGGCGGGTTTTGAATGTCTCCAGAGAAGGAGACTCCACAACCTCTCTGGGCAGCCTGTTCCAGGGCTCTGTCACTCTCACACTAAAAAAAATTTTCTGATATTCACCTTAAACCTCCTATGCTCCAATTTGTATCCATTACTCCTTGTCCTATCACTGGTCATCACTGAAAAAAACTTAACTCCATCTTCTTGACACTCACTCTTTACGTATTTGTAAACATTGATGAGGTCACCCCTCAGTCTCCTTTTCTCCAAGCTAAAGAGACCCAGCTCCCTCAGCCTTTCCTCATAAGGGAGATGTTCATGGTATATTCAAGCATCTTCACTCACTGCCCAAGCCAGTACTGGGTTGAAACCAAGGGCGATATTTATAAAGTCTTTTATCTCTGTGCATATGAGAACTTACTAGGAAGGTAACTATTCCACCTTCCATCTACTGGGCATGACAATATTTGTGAGTGTTACTCCTCACCTCTTATTCCCAGAACCTGGAACCATCAATCCACTTCTTGCAGGCAGCAAGTAAAGTGTTTTAAAAACATTTTACACTATTTGAATCACTGATCAGCACTAATGCTACAGACCTGACACCCTCCCACACCTGGTATGTTGAAATATTTTGCACATATTTGAGATCTTCCA
Organism: Apus apus; assembly: GCF_020740795.1. Classification (NCBI taxonomy): domain Eukaryota; kingdom Metazoa; phylum Chordata; class Aves; order Apodiformes; family Apodidae; genus Apus; species Apus apus. The sequence goes on from NC_067286.1 coordinate 26,769,984, forward strand.
CTTTTTAAAAGCCCACCAGTAGTCAATTATGATTTGTTGTGGAGTTGAAAAGTGGATATGGATTTTTAAAACTAAAATTATCTGTCATACGGATAGGCTGTATGCATGAGAAAATGCAAAGCTTGGAAATGAATCTCTGTCTTTATCTCAGAACAAAAATGAAGTTCAATCATCGTACAGGCACAGCCACAACCCTAAAGCCAATGTTTTGTCTTATGCTATCATCATACTTTATTGTAAAATGTGGGAAGATACCTTGTGGAAAGGATGCTCACACAAGAATTACCTCATGCAATATTTATGACCTACATTTTGGAATATTTATATCATTTTCAGGGATATCATTCTTGACCAAGGTTGGTTAGATGTGATGCTGCTGGTTCCAAAAGCATGACAAGGTCCTTTTGGTTGCTGGTTTTAGTTTTTTTGGTTTGGTTTTGTGGTTTTAGTTCCTTTAAATCAAGGCCTTAATGCAAAACCACCAACCATGTAACACCTGCTGAAATTCTTGTTCATGCCTCTGATTTTGTGCAAAAGCTGGACTAAACTCATTTAGACTTAAAAATTTTGTGTACCAAGACAAAGTGGATTTTCAGAGGTTTCAAGGTTTCCAGGGCTCCATTCACTTTAGCACTTCCTGACTGAGGAACTAGATCTCCTCATCCAGTACCAATATCAGACTTTAGTTCCTCAATTTCAGACATCTCAAAACACTGACCTTAGTGAAACCTGGCAGCTCAAGATCCCAGAACCACACCTTCCACCTACACCAAGCCTACCTATGGCACAAGCAGCAGCAAGGGGAACTTCCCTGTACCTTCTGAACAATAAAATCCCCTCCAAGCACACAGAGAAAATCTCTGGCTTCTCTGCCAATGGTGTCAAGGACATCCATGGAACACAGCCACCAGCAAAGGCTATTTCAGGGCAGGAAGGCAAGGGAGCACCCTGCTACGGTGCCTCACTCCTGTTGGAGAAGGGCCTAACACAGACACACCTGGGATGCAATTGTGGTTCTGACTGATGCTGAGAATGCAGAAATATTCCCTTTCAGCTCAGCTCTCTTGCAACTGCACAGCAAAAACTGCTACTTCTGCAGACAGCTCCCTTTTTTTGTGCACACCCAGCATAAGCACACACCTACTTGCAGTTTATTTATGGAGCTTTCTGCCACAACAGGGGTTCCAATAGTCACACTTCAGTTGATAGATCCCTCTTTGATATGCATAAATAGCAGCACACGCATCAGAAGCCAAGTGTTTCATGCCCTGTCATCACAAGCTTCAAAGCCTAAATGAGGATGATGCTGGGATTAACAGACAAAAAAGTCATGCAGTTCGAAGCAAAGTGTGCAGTTAATCTTCCTGCAACAAGTCTCTTCCACACAGGGACGGACACACACTTGTTCAAGTCTCTGCCTATTGAAAATGTTCTGCAAAAAAAAAAAGAGCGGGCTTGGAAACTGCCTTCATTTGTCCGGGGAACTGTCAGGCACAAGGGGCCAACTCTGTAGTCATTGTCTAAACAAGTTAGATGCTGTTCCTCAAAGTCACTCCTTCCTCCACATGGCTATAGAGGCCACCCAGATGTAAAGAGTTACAGGACAGTAATACAGAGGAGGGCACTAGTTTGGTGCAAAAACAGATAAAAGCTTTAAATGTGTTCCTTCTAACTACATCTAGAAATTTAAAACAACAAAAGATCCTTGAAATTGAACATAAGGTTCTTAAACAATCAAGGCCCTTCTGTAGTCAAATGAACTAGAAGTTTCTTAAATACATATGGCACTTGCAGGCAGACACAATGTAGACAAAATAGTTTATTTTCTAATTATACCTTTTTCCATGCCCGCTGGAAGCCATCTAAGCACATTAGCAACACTCACCTGGCCCCCATAAGGAGTAATTCTCACTCACCAATGCTCACAGAAAACATGCCAGAAAAATAATCTGGTGCTTATGACCAGCACTAACCTCAGCATCATGTGGTCTGGTTATCTCCAATCTTGCAACTGGCTACTTAAAAGCTAACTGCACACCAACTGTTTGCCTAGAGGGACCAGCAACTAGCCAGCAAACACAGCCTACTGAGGATACTGTCCCCGGAAAGCAGTAAGAGATCAGATGTGCTGCCAAAGGACCCCGAACACGTCTACACACCTAGAACGTGCTGACTGTTATGTAAAAACACTATGACCTGCTGCTGTATCCCTTGTCCCCACTGAAGAGTCTCAATAAATAGTTTTCTGTCATGCTTCGGACTTGCCATGGCTACAGTTTGACAAGCCCAGTGCTGCAGGAAGCTTTACAAATGCAGCTGGGACCAGTGGCTTAAGAACAAAAGAAGACACAAAAGGCCAGAAGACAATAAAGCCACAGACTGCTTCAAGTGCCAAGGTACACTTGGGATTGACCTCCAGCTCAAGCAGTGCCAGCTAGGACAGTAAGGGACCCTAACCACCAATTAATGCAGAAGCAATGTTTCACTGAGGATGGCATTTAATTTGCAGAAAAACTGAGGTTCATAATACTCTTCCAACGCTTTCCAGAAGCAGCATTTAAGCTTCTGAGGTGCATGTCACCAACCTTTGCCACTACTCTCAGCAGACATAAAGCAACATAAGAATTAGGCACAGGATCTGTTTAAGCAAACTACCATGCCACTCCTGTCCAAGGTTTTGATTCCTGCTGGCTTCTGAACCCTGTTATTTTTTCCCCATCTTCAGGTCCACAACTTTGCATTCTTTTGCTAACCTTATCAGATTTGGGTCAAAGAAGAATACAAGGACCTGATGTCACAATCAGTTCCTCAAATTAACATATCTCTTAACACTTTGTTGGTTAAGGTAAGGAATTATAAGAAGCAAAGAGTTGCATCTCAGTCTCTCCAAGGCAGCTCAGCAGACAATGGAAACATAAAATTTCCCCACTCTAGATTAACAGTCAGTGAAAGCCTCACTGAGGATTCTTGGCTACTTTGGAAAACAGTGATGTGCATGCTCTGCTCCATCACAGAAACACATTCTGCAGACAACACTGTAATGACTGACAGTGTAAAACATCTAGGCTTGACAAGACGGGCAGCAACTTTAATCTGCTATAGAGAAGGAGATACCCATAAAGACACGCCTCCCAGAAGGAACACCCCAGCAGAAAGCTGCAAGAATGTCTCCTCAAAGAGGCTTCACAGCTCACATCGGTCACCTAAGGCTCTGACTGATTCTTTGCCTGCCAGGCACACACTGTGTGCACACATACAGCGCCTTGCCTCAGGAAACGCTGCCTTAGCCAGCTCGCCTGAAGAGTCTCTGCAATAAGGAACTACCTGCATGGCACAAGACAAAACCAGAAGCGGGAAGCAACAAGCTGCTATTAACAAACCGAAGCGCTGATGCGTCCCGGTGCTCCCACCGCATGCACAACCCCCACGGGCCTTCCCGGAGGAGGCCTGAACCGAAGCCTTAAGGACAGACACCCAAGCTAGGCCCGCAGGCCCGGCGAGGCCTCTACCTGACGAGGAACTGCTGGGGGGAGGGACTCTGCGGAACAGGCCCCGCAGCACAGACCGCCCGGGGGGCCCGCACTCCCGGGGTCCCGCACTCCCGGGGTCCCGCCGCCGCCGCCGCCCACTGCTCCCAGCGCGCCTCCCTGCCAGCACTTCCGCTCCCCCCCGCACCAGTTACTTCCGCCCGGCGTACGTCACTTCCGCCCGCCCTTGCCACCGGCTCCCCGCCTCCCGGGCGGGGCGGCGCCATCTTCCCTCCCCTGCGGGCTGGGACGCGCGGGTCCGCGGGGGTTTCCCGGGGGGCTGGGTTGTTGTTGGGGCCCCGCAAGCAATCTAAGAGAAAGCTTTATCCTGCCAGCAGGAAGCCAGCCTTTTAACCTCATTGTCCAGGAGCCAGCATGGAGGTGAGCTTCTACAAAATGGAAATTCTCAGTGAAAGTGCTGGGCAGAAGACATCTCCCTCAGCTGTGCATCTTCCGATGAGCCGTGCTCTTCCTGAGACAATGAAGATGGTGATGGCACTATGTAAGGTTGTTGGGCACTTCTTGAAGTAGGAACCAACAAAATCACTTCAAAGATGCCCCATTGAATGAACTGGATAAAGAGCCAAGAGTGACCCTGGTTCTAACCTTATGAGTGGACAATTTTCTACCACCTGATTCTGGCACAGGTGTTTAAGCTGTTGCTACTATTGCATCTGGTGCTTATAGGTGCCCCTAGCAGGAGGAATAAATAGAGATACTCTTAATTACCTTTGGAGATTCTCAGAAGGGAGCCTCAGGAGCATTTGGAGTGCTTCTCTGATGCTGCCCTGCCAGACTGCAGTTCATCAGCTGGTGGAGCTCTGCTCTGCAGTCGCTAAAGGAACTGGAATCAGAGTCAGACCCAGGTCAGGAGTAGCAGTGACTGCTGAGAAATGTGATGCCCAATCCTCCATTATGCTGAAATAAACCCTACCATTACCATCTGCCACTTCATTTTGTCCTTCCCAATTTCTGCTGGTTTAGAATGCAGGAAACACTTTGGAGTGACTGTTCAGGTTTCTTGCAGTTCAGAAGAAACTTAGGAACAGCAGTTTCTACTCCTTTCTCTGTGGAACCACCAGACGTTGCTGCTGGCTCTGAGACTCTGTTAGTCATGTACAACTGCTCCAAAATCTATTGAAATCAGTGGATTATGCCTCTGCTTGAGGCAAAATGTGGAACTAGGATTTCAGTTTACTGCACTGTTCATCTCCAGACCAGACAAGAGTGCACCACTGATTTTACAAAAGGGTTTGTCAGATGCACTGTTGGGAGTAGAAGACCTCTCAAACTCTGGGCCTTTGCTGGTGCTGAACTTAGGAACAATTTTCTGACAAACTTGATGAAAATATTTGGGTTCTCTTACCTGGACTATTGGCCAGGGGGGGAGGCCTTGACACTGGTTGAGTAGGAATGTGTTTGGGTTAAGTGTGGGGACTGTTTAGACTGTCTGACAATGACTTACCAGGTTAAGCTGTTCTGACTCTGGGGAATTTAATAAGTAGTTGTAAGGTCACTTTGACCTTACTGATGTTAGTATGGAAATGGTATAAATGCATCACTACTCATCCAGTGAAAAAGACCCCCAAAAGGTGTTGCACGATATCTGAGCCTACTTATTTTTTGATAAATCAATGCAGTAAACTAGATGGCCTGAGTCATGAAAGGGCCTGTTTGAGTTATGGTTCTTTGAGGTGGTACACCTGTCATCTTTTAAACTTGCAAGAGGTGCCTGTGGAGACATAACCAATTGCTTTGACTGAGTAGTCCTCTGATTCTAATAATAAAAACTGTTGACTTGGTCTCTTGCTTCCTGGTGAAGTAAGCCTGTACCTTTCTGTAATACTTCTCATGTGAATGGTCAGCATTGAGCTAACACATGTTATTTGAGTTATATCAAATCTGAAACTGATCCTTGGGTCAACCAGGCAGAACTGGTCGCTACCCACAGATGGTAATCTTGACCTGATTGTGGGGTGGCATTCAAGCCTGACAGTCTTAAGTATTTTTGCTCCCTGATTTCTCTTACTGTGTTCTGTGCCCACACACAGTCACTCTTAGCGTGCATGTGAATTGGGAAAGACATCTTTTGTTCAGAAAGATATAAAAATGTACTCAGAATACATTCAATTTTAATTACTGCAAGACAGGAATACTGCCCATCAAAAATGCCAGAGTTTTATGTATCCTTTCTTCATTCCATTAAATTTTTACTTTCAGTTTTAATAATACAGTTAAGGGCACTATATATAGCTTATGCTCTATTAATAAATCATGCTTGTGCATCTCCATATTTATTCAATAAATTATAAGTACCAACACACTTGCATGGATCTGCTAAGGTATTCTAGCAAAGAAATTCCCACCAAACAATCTCTAAGAGTCATTGGAGGTGAACTCAAACATTCCTCACTCAAGGAGACCTATTTTATGAGACTTTTGAAAGTCATCAGTCTTGTCATAGGCCCTGACAATCTCCCTCTTCCTTTTCTTCTAGCTTCCCACAAGCAGATAGACTTTCTGAAGGGTGGTTTTGGTCTTCCAAAGCAGAGGGAATCATGAGAGACCACAGCCATGTGCTTTCTCACTGGATTATAACAGAGAGGGGTTCAGATTGACAAAGACAGTACAGCAGTGGCCTTGGTGGTATCGGAAAGGGTAAATCCATCCACACAGTAGTATTGTGTGTGTTGTAGAGATGATAAATATTAGGACAAGTTGTCTAAGAAGCAGGTGACCAAGGAGACAGATAATCCTAGTGATTTGTTGCCAGAAGACAGAAACTGAAGTCAAGAACAGAGTAGCTGGAGAGCAGGGTGGTGGGCAGCAGATAGGTCTGCTTGGGAATGGTGAACAGAGGATAATAAGGCATCAGTCCAAGATACAAGCCCTTACTTGTGTTCCCTTTGAAAAGAAAGTTGAGTCTCATAGGAAAAAATGTTCTGTAGTAAGTCGTCACCTGTGCTAAAGGCTAAACTCTGCAAAGTAGTAAGCACTGAACTCAGGAGGAATGGTAATATACCATGCCTCAAGGCAGTGGTTGCACTGCATGTCAACACCAGTGTCTGCAGGAATCCACCTGGAAGAGTGAGAGTCCTGAGCCAGCAGAGCAGGGACGCACACACAGCAGAGTCATGCACAGCACATGGGGGTCTCGGTGGTAGTAACAAACTACACGTGTTCTTAAACAAATGTGCATGCATGAGAGCAAAACTGGGTTGTGAGCAGCCAGCGGCAGCTTTCTTCCTGGTGGGAGAGCATGGCAGGTGACCAGGGACAGTGAATTTGTCCAAATATCCTCAGAGATCCACCCATGGGGCCTTGAGTGGCTTTTTCTGCAGCTCTGGTCTACTTTTGGGGTGGAACCCTGAGACCCCATGGCAGTAGCACCTCACTGAGGAAAGGCTTCTGAGTGTCCCTGGGAGTGACTAGGTGAAGCAGGGTTATTTTAAATCAAACCTCTCCTTGCTCACTGGTAACGAGCACACGTCCATGCCCACTGTGCATTGATTTAACTGTGTCAGGCAGGGGGAAGGGTTGTGTATTTTAAAAGCCCAAACCAGCAGAGTATTTACTCATCTCCAGCAATGCATCTGCCAAACATTATGTTGGCTTTTGAGTGTTAGCATGGGATTTCCTCTTTGTTGTTTATCAATTGTTTCTATAGAAATGCCATTTTTATCAGACTACATGGAAATATCCTGAAATAACACACATCTTCAGCAAATAAAGATATTTCTTGCTCAGTCTATATAACTTCTTCGTATCACACTGGGGTTTCCTCCCCTCATTACAACATCAAAATAAAAGCCGGCTAGAAATGAGCTGCTGTGCAGCTGAGACTCCAGAGAACAGACTGCTGTGGAAAGGGGCAGTCAAGGAAATGTGTTTCTCAAGTCAGGTCATTCAAATGCTGCCTCTAAAGAGTACTGCAGGTGAAAAGCAGTGTTTGCACAGATGGTGAATGCGTCGTCATTGACAGCCACTGCTTCACAGAAGGCTTAAATGAAAATGGTCTCTGAGCTCACCCTGCCTGACCATGCCCTCTGCCCCTGCTATCTCTAAGGAAAGCAACATTTCTGGCAGCTTCTCGGGGCTGAGGGCAGTGTCTCTCATGGCTGCTGCTCCAGGATCTGTCTGCCAAAATCTGAGCAACAAAGTGGATGCCTTCAAGTCTACTGTCACAGATTTTAAAGGGAGCCTGTCAAAGTGCCTAAGCCTGATATTTCACACAATTTAAGACAGTTTAAAGCACTGGGTATGCTCAGATGATTATCCTCCATGGCAAATCTCCCAAAGAACTGGCTGCTTTTTTGGCAGTTCAGGATTTGTTCCTTTCTTCTTTATTCTCTTCAGATTATTTACTGTTGTTTCATAGGGAAAAACCTTATACTTCTGCACCTGAGCAGGATGGGAGTGATGCATACATGCTGTGTCCAAATGTCACCTGAACTAGGCAGCACAGATACCTATATATACTGCAGATGCATAGTGAAAGGAGAGCCATGGGTAGCTCTCTGCTCCCAAGCTCCAACCTTCACATCCTGGGAATGGAAAGTGTGGCCTCTGCAATGCACTCGCTTTGGGGAGCTCAGTACCCAGTGTAGGCTTGTTCTGCAGGGGGACCCAAGCCTGAAGTACATAAGTCTGAATATCTGTGCTAGTGCTGCTAGATCTGCCAAGAGTTTTTAACAGCAATGATCATGATGTCCTGACGATTTAAGCGGTCTGGCAGAACTAACTGCAATCACTCAGAGTTGGGTTTTTGCCTTCATCTTTAGAAATGTAAAGGACTGAGGTGGGCAGCTCTGCCTTGTCTTCATGAATACTTGTCCATGGAGCCTTGTGAAACCAGGCCAGGCTGGTTTCCCATCTCTTTGGGAGTGACAAGAAAAGCTGTGGGTTTCCAGCGGATCGTGCTGGGGGTGTGCATTTCTGCTTCTCAAATAGCAACACACACACCCAACTCTCTGGGTAGGAAGAGACAAGCAGCATAATGAGAAACAACTGTGTAAAAGGACAGCCCAGCAAGGCCTGGGAGAGAGGTATTTTAAGGAAACTACCAGAAGTCTATTGTTATGACATGGGATATCTAGTCCCTAGATGTGGCACTGGGACATAGTGCCAAGTCCCCTTTGAACTCTGTTGCCACCTCATATACTGAAGAAATGGCTTTGCTAGTATTCCTCAGGGCAGGAACCTGCACCCTGTCTATCCAGAAGCTCAGTGCTTGTGAAGTTTGTTGTATACCTGGCACCAAGACAGGACAGTTCCCTCACTGGTGGTACTTGGTGATGGAAGTGAGATCACCAGAAAGCTTCAGCTGTACACATTTCTCTACCAGGTTGATGTGAAAGCATCTTTCTAGAGTACTCTCTTATGCTCACTCATTGCCAGACAACAAGTTCTCTTCAGTGTTGGGTTTTTTATTATTATTTTCAAGGGTATTTAGAGCTATTGTGATCCCTCATGACAGTTACCTATGCCAGGAGCAAAGAAGTTGACAGTGGCCAGAAGAAAGCTCACAGGCAGAGAGCCCCCTTCCCATGAGTGGCAAGTGGTACCTCTAGCAACACCAACATTTAAAAACCCTTTTCTTCAGTAGCAGAAGTAGAGGGGAAACAGCAGAGATCACTCCAATGCTTGCCCAGTGGCACCGTGTGGCAGCACTGATTGCTCAGATGCATGTGTACACCTTTTAATTTTGGTTTGTCACCAAGAACCATGCATTTTAAAAGTCTGTTTGGCACTGAACAACAGCCTTGAGTACTGGCAGGCTGCCTTCTAGAGACACAGAGCAGCAGCAACTGCTCAGCTTTCTTCCCACGGGAAAATGTTGGGAACTCTCCAAATTATTGATGCCTCTGGAATGGTACTGCCCATGGCTTTTGTACGTCAGAAGTTGTGAGCCATGGAACTCAATAGACGAGATTTGGGCTTCTGAGTTTTAACTTGGGAAAGAAGTTTACCAAGCCCCATGATAGTTAGGTATCTCCTGCTAAGGATCAGAGGAATTTGCCCTTCCTCTATCCATGTATGCCTTATTTTTGTACTTGGAGCCTAGGATTGCTCCTCTGGTCAGCTGCTCTGCCTAAGGACCTTTTCTTCCTGTTTAAGGTAACAAAACGTTGTGAACAGATTCTTCCATTGCTACCCTCTTTGATTTACAAAGCCTCTCAGTGCTGAGGAGAGAGAATCTGGGGGCTCACATTCCTTGTCACTGTCTGTAGCACCCCACTAAAATCAGGATGCCTTTTCAATATTTGTAAAAAGACTTTTGTCCTCATTTGCTCCGAACAGGTTTGTGGACAGAACCTGGCTAGTTTTAAGCTGAGCTACCAAGACCCACTAAAAAGCAGAGCATGTCAGCTTGGGCTTGGAACAACATGAGCAGCAGCAGCAGCCTCAGAGGATGCTGGTGGACTATTCATATAACCACAGATTGTAGGCATGACTTTTGCTGCTGCCTGTCTCTAGGAGCATCTGTCCAGTTTTATGCAGGTATGTTCAGCATACATGGAATAAGAAATGTCAGCACCTGCAGAAAACAAAACCCCTGTGTACAGAGAGGAGCAGATGCAGCTCTAGGTCCTTTTCATGCTGCCCATGAATGTCCTACTGGAGGCTGAGAGCACAGTATCTGTTCTGTCTCTGGCAGTGGAGGTTGGAGATGTCCTCCCTCACCAGCAGCCTCAAAAAAGAAGAGCAACAGCTTTGAAGAAAAAAGAGAGGTTGGATTGTGCTCCAGTACAGTTAGCGGAGGAATAGCCTTTGCTTTCCTAAGAGCTTCTTAGGAATGACTCAAGAGAGTGCTGTAAGGGGAGATGAAGCTCTTGGTGAGCTTCATGAGTGATAGGAACAGAACTAGGAAAGGCTTCTCAAAACTTAAAGATTGAAAAAGCTGAAATAAATTGTGGGAGATTGTGACTGTTCAGGTATTGAAAATAACACATCAGAAGGAGCAAGGTAAGGGAAAGGTAGAAACAGGAGGCAGGTGTCAAATTTGAAAGGCAAAAGCCAGAGGAATAGAAGAGAAGGGAGAACACTTCATTCTGAAAGGAAAGAGCAAATGTCAGTACAAATTCTGGCATATCTGCACATGTCAATAATGTTACTAAGCCTGGAGCTTGAGAATAGGCATCACTGACACCAGGAAAAAGATCGTAGGAAACAGGACAGGGACACCTAGGAGAATGGGAGGCAGACAGTATGGGAGCAAAAATCCTAAAGTGTAGAGATAGATTGAGAAATAAAGACAAAACAATTAATAGTGTCAGGATGGTGGGACATGACAAGGGATGAGGAGAACTTCATCTCTCTAGAGATGGGCCTCATCCTGGGGCTCAGGTCTGTGTGAATGTCACCCATGCTGTCCAGCCCTGTTGAGTCCCCAGAGGTTTTGTACATTGGCTGCTAGAGCCCAGGTCTCTTGGGGCACCAAGCCTGCTGCTTACACCAGGGGTGCCTTTGTACCAGGGTGGTACCTGTACCACCTGGCTCGTTTTATGCTGTTAGTTGGAAAAGCATCTCACCACAACAGGCTGGCAGTTCATCCCACTGCAGCCCCTGGAGCTATGACCATCACATTGAGTCAAAGTGCCCCTTAAAATGAGGCATCCTTTGTCAGCACCAACATATCAGAGTAATACCTAAGAGACAACATTGCTTTTGTCCTCTTTTCCTCCAAGAAGGCAGAAAAGTACAAGCACTGGAGGATGTAATCCAAGTGCTAATCAATTATTGATGTCTCCCTTCAGCTTTTTTACTTGCTAAAAGGATACCAAAGCTCATTTTGTGAATGGTCCAGAAATATTTTATCTTGCTATATCCACAATTTAATTCATAAGTATTGCACTGATAATATTGAAGCAATGCAGTGCTCTCTATTTACAGGCTTTGCAACAGATAATTGACATGTTTTGGATTACACAGACTCATAAACAGATACAATAAAGGGAATGCCACTTGTTACTTCAATAAAGGTTTGAATTTGTAATTTTTAAAAGGCAAAGCTTATTATTAACTAGGGATATACTTTATATATATATGAAAAGCCTGATTGAAAGCCTGTTGAAATAACTGGACTCACTCCTTCTGGATAGTCTGCATAGTTTTTTGGCCCACACAAGTCATAGGACAATATGACTTACTTTATATATAGTAATAGCTTCTCTCTTCCAATATTGTTGTTTGTATAAGTCAACTAAGAAACCATCTATACTAGAAATACTTCTTCCATTACTGTCAGCTTTGGGGCAGCATGTGGCAGTTCCTTAACAGCATATATTAATTTATGCTGGTTTTTTGAGTAATTTGAAGTCATCATACTGCAATTTCCCTGGTGGGAGTCTTCCCTACACAGAAGGCTTAATATTTCTCTTTCAATAAAGTTGTCTGCAAGTTTTGATGGCCAGAAATGCTCTGGATATTGATAGCTGTCTCACCTGAAAGATAGATGCCAGATTCCCAGGTATATCTTAAAACAATACCAGGTCTTTGCAAATTTAGCCCAAATGTTGTGTATCACTAAAGAGCAGAACACAATTCTGCCTGTTAAATTGATGCAATGGCCCAGCTGAGCTCAGAGAAAGGATTATCAGTGTTTTAACAGGGGCACACTGAGTGACAGGGGCTGATTTTAAACTAACACAAACTGCAGTTCCTGACTGCACCGGTTTCTTCTTGCTCTGAATAGAGGCGGCAGTTGCTACGAATGCATGTTGCCTGTTCTTTACTAGCCATTTAGAAAGAGACAGTGACCAGGCACAAAGCCCAGGAGCAAGATCTAGTTTTTGCAATATGGTATACTTATTTTGCAAGCCAGCCTGCAAACTGCTTATCACGTTTTGGTGCTAGATATATAAATATTCGTAATTAATCTGTGTTAGAATAGAGCGAAAAGCTTCTAAAGAACAAAAATAGCCCCTTCAGGCAGCTCATACCAGTGACAGTGATCCTCTGCATTTCTGAAAGTAAAGAATTAGCTTCTTTGCATAGATTTTGCAGTACTCTCTGGAATCCAAGCTTCCTTTTTTCTCATGTTCCTTCAGGTTGTGAAGGCAACCTTGATAACAGAGATCAATGCCTTGAATCTTGAGCTAGAGAGGTGGAAACAAAGGCACAAAGTGAGAGATGACATTTCTAAAGCTTAAATCTCAGGAAAATCAACATGCACTTTCCCTTCCTGAAGTCTCCTTCATCTCTAGGCCTTTTTTTCCCCTGTGTCTTGGTTTCAAGTGCTTGCAGAATGCTGACAGAATGGCAGCTGGGAAGAGGTACATGGCCGGTCCTTTCAGATCGAAAGCCTGCATTCAGCTGGGGGCTACATGCCCTCAGAGACAGCTTCATTCCTTAAATGTGGAAGGACCAATTAGGCAGTCCTTGGGAGTGCTTGCAGCCACAAGCCAAGCAACAGTCAGGATAGGTTTAGATGAAATAAAATCACAGTTTATTCAACATCAAAAGTGGAGTGTCTGTGGAAATGAAAACAAATTAAAAACCGTAATGAAGCTGTTTGGGCTGCCCCAAAGCCCAGTGGTTATTAGATGTATTTATGAAATAGCTGTATTTCTTAAATGAATTAAAAAAACAGGACTGGAGTAGCAGACAAACCTGACAGGCTGAGCTCTGCCAGGTCTTTGTTTTCTGGCCTTGTCTGACTCAGCTTTTCAATTTTATGCTTTTTCTCCTGGGCTGCTTGGCTTGCCCAGCTGCACGTTTTTTGGTGCACACCCTCCCCTTGCTGGGTCTACAAATGTGGTCCCTAACTTCAGAAAGCTGTCACCCCCTTCTGCCTTACAGAATGGGGCTGCTTCTTCACAGCTGTTTCCTGGCACACTGAAGCCTGGTTTTTCTACCTCCCTTCATGGTGCCTGTAACTGTTGTTTTTTAACAGTCCCAACAAGTAAAAATTTGGCATTAATGTAGCATTCAGCCCAGATTCCTCAGTGCACAATTCTCTGGCTTGGCGCATTTCCCCTCTAACCACAGCACTCCATTACATCCCAGCACAGCCACAGACACTGGTTTTATAGTGTATATGAGGTTGCTGAGGCCATCTAAACACACATGGGTTGATCAAGCAGCATGGGGTTTTAATTTCCCTCTTCCCCTGCAGATCTTGGCCAGTAAGTCACAGGCACTCCTTAACGTATTTTTTACAGCTCCTCCTCATGTCCCAGATGTGACCAGCTCCCTGCCCATCTACTGTCTAGCTTATCCCCAAGAGATTATTTCCCATTGTGCTACTTATGAAAAGGAAGCAGGGTATTTTAAATGTGTGTTTTCATGTGGTTTGTAAATCTGCATTGTATTGCCTTCCACTGTGTGCATCCGGCAACCCTTCTCCAGGGCTGAGGTGAGCCAAAGCCAGATTACTTTGCACGTATATATTGGATGCAGCCAAACAAATGCCATTCCTGCCAGAAGGAGGTATCACCAGGGGAGGACAAAGCACAAGCTTGTGGAGGTCCAGTGGCAGTATACATACTGCAGTGTGATCCAGAATCACAGAAGGCAAAGGGAGTTTGTCAGTTGTCTCTCCTGGACATCCTGCACCTCCAAAAATGGGTGGGTTTCTCCATCTGGCATCAGCCAAGACTTATCCAATGCAAAGAGTATCTTGAAATTCATATTTAGCAGACCCCAGCACTTGTAGAAAATCCCAGCTCTGAGGCTTTTTTCCTCTCTACACTCACACACTAAGCCCCATTCCCTGCTCTACAGTCCTTCTAACCAACCTCTTAACACAACCTGAATGCCTTGAAGCTGGAGTGGAGTTTTCCAGAGAAGCATGCCTGCAAAACAGCAAGCATGTTGTGGCAGGAATTGAGGTGTGAATATTAAAGTGAAGGGTGATGCTTCAAGCATGCACACTTGCCTGTTTGCAAGATTTTATGAAACATTTAAAATATATACAGCTCTAGGGCACAGAAAGAGAAATGGATGAAATGAGTCGAGCCTCACAAGGCAAAGAGTGTAATGAAACATGAAGCAAACATGCAGAGATAAGATGGTGTGGTACACCTGTCCTGGTCAGCAGGACAGCAGACAGTGAGTGCAGGATGCAGGCGGAAGGAAAAATACGGACAGTACAGGGAGTTTGCAGGAGGCTGCAGCTGTGGGGAAAGACCTGCACCGGAGGCAGATGAAGCCGTAGGATAGGCTCAGGCTGCAGGGAGGGGAGGAAGAGGCAGGAGCAGAGGGTGCCTCCATATCTTCTGCCACCTGCTCCTCCGGGATAAAGGAGCTGAAGGTGGGCAGCAGGGCGGGGGTGCGGGGGCAGCTCCGCGCCAACGCTCCCGTAGCACCGGAGGCAGCAAAAATCCCACTGCAAGGAAAGGGGGCAGGAGGGGGCGGCTACTACTCCCCGGCTCTGCTCGAAGGGGTTGGGATGGCAACGTTGCCCTCTACCCCGGTGCGAGCGTCCAGCGACCGAGGAGAGGAGTGGGACACCTCCGGGCGGCGCCGGGCAAGTTCGGCTGCTCCATTGCGGGAGCGCTCCCGAGGCAGCCTTCCTCCCCTTCCTCCTGATGCTTCCTCCTCTTCCTCCTGATGCTGGGCCGCGTCCCGCCGGGGGAGTCCCGCCAGCCCGAGCTAGGTGCGGGCCCTGGGAAATGCGTGAGACGCTGCCGGAGCTGAGCTGCGAGCGGCGAAGCCGTGAAGCTGCACTGGGGGAGGGTGGCCGGCGGCGCGGGGGCACGCCGGGGGGAAGGGGCGAACCTCACCCCGAGAGGGAGACGGGAGGGGGCAGGCAGGGGCACCGCGGGGAGCGTAGGGGTTGGGTCCCCCGTGAGCGGAGGGCGCACCCCGCAGCTCCCAGCCCCCCGCAGCTCCCAGCCCCCCGCAGCTCCCAGCCCCCCGCAGCGGCGCGCCCGGAGCCTCCGGGCGGTCGCCTGCCCACCTGGGGGGGGGGGGGGCGGGAGTGGCAGGGGCACCCCCCTCCGCCTCGTCTTTCTCTCCTCCCCTCCACCGCCTCCTACCCTCCCTCCCTGCCCGCCTGCCTGGGATGGTGGAGGGAGCCGGGAGCACCCGGCGGGGCGGCCCTGGGCGCGGGGGGCGGCTCGCCCCGGCCCCGGCCCCTGCGCGGGGGGCCGCCCGCGGGGGGCTCCGCCGTCTCGGGGCGCCGCAGCCTCCGCCGCCACCGCCGCCGGTGATGGCCAAGGATGTCCTCGGAGAGGGAAGCCGAGGCGGCTGCTGAGAGCGGGCCGGGCAGCACCCCCGCACCGGTGGCCGCCGCCGCTGCCGTGCGGGAGGAGGTGAGCGGCGGCGGGGGCGCCCGCCCCACGCCGGGCCGGGGGGGAACCGGGGGCACCGAGGCAGCCCCGCCGCGGAGCCGGGGTGCAGGGCGGCGGGGCGGGCGTGTGGAGGAGCCGGGGAGCGCGGCGGGAGGAGGGTCTCCCGGCTGGGGGCTGTCTGCGGTGCGGGGGGAGCCAAGGAGCCGGCCACAGCCCGCCTGGTACCTGCACGCGCGGCGCGGCGCGGCGCGGTGCGGTGCGGTGAGCGCCGCGCCCTGCAGCGCCGGGATCGGGCGGCCTCTGGATGCGGGTTTTACCGACGGGCCCTCAGCCCTGCAGCCGGTACCGGGCTCGGGGCGGTGGCTCGGCCAGCGGCTCTGCGCCGAAACGGTGCGGTGGGGGCGCGGGGGCCTGGCCAGTGGAAGTTTGGCTAAATAAGCCCCTTGGGGTCTGGCCTAGGAGAGCCCCCCTCTGCCCTGGGACTTCAGGAGCGCCTCGCAGAGTGGCAGCTCTGCGAGGCGCTGGTGTAACCGGCAGGAGGGGGCACAGGGCGTGCGGGGCGGGAGTGCAGCCTGGGGCTCCGTGGCTTGCAAATGCTTTGGGCCAAAGCAGGAGGTCACCCCTCTCCTTTTCCCTTGGGGCCTAGGCACTCCTGTTGCCTAACCTGCAGTAGAAGCACTCTAAAAACTACGGCTTAACGTGTCTAACATGAGCTGTGAAGCGCTTACCGTGGCCTAGCAGATCCTAAGACGTGTCTGAGTGTTGCCACAAACAATCCTGAGCTAGAAAGCATTGGCCAGACAGAACTGCAGGGCTCTGTGGCAGTCAGTGACAATGCATGTACAGTCCTGCGTATCCAACAGTGCTGTGTTAGGAAAGCATTAGGAAAGCCTGAGATTTTCTTCCATGCCTCATGTAGGCTTTGCTCCCAACTGGTTTTACAGATCTGCCATTCACGTTGTGTTATCCGTGTGCAGATCATGGAAGTGACTGAACATTCTTCATAACGTGGAGTTAAAAACAAATGTACATGCTCCCAGGAATGCAGAGAACAACCTTAATGCAAGCAGAGAAAACTGAAAACAGATGTGAAAGCAGCCCTGGAACATTGCTGTGTGCACTTAGTCTGCTTAAAGTTTCTGTTAATGCTCCTGTGGCTCATCAAGAGTCTCATGGTCCTGCAGTCAAAATTCAGTAGCCTCAACAAAGCCTAAGTGAAGCTGCAGTATACTTAGGCTAAAACCAGATAGCACTTTTTAAAGTAACTATAATAGGAAATTGACTTTGCAGCTCAGGTTGAAAAAACTGCCCTCCACGGGTGAAAATTAGGGTTTTCTCCTGTGCAATTGCTTTTTGGACACCTGCAGCACAGTTCAGCGCAAAGAGCTGTGGCTGGATCCAGGATACAGCTGCTGTTCCAAATCAGCTGTAGAGCTCCTCAATGTAATTACAGCCCTGCAGAAGATCAATAGATGGTTAATGCTGGAAGGGATTTTTTTTTTTTTTTGGTCTATGACCAGAAGCTACAGAAGGCTTTCCAATATATCAAGTCCACCATAAAAATGTCCAAGCCATTTCTAGACATGAGAGCACTTGATCTCTCTGCTAAGCACATTATATCTTGCTTCACTCATCCTCTTCTCCAATTTTCTTCTGTTCCAACACAAACATTTGCACATTTGAGTCTATATCTCAAATGCCTGTAACAGTGATGTCTTAACACTGCAGTCCTACAATACCATTCTTTTCCCCATGCTTTCTCCATCTCTGTGTAAATGGTCTTTGTGCACCTGGATGTGCAGTTGCATTTAAATGCCCAGTGTTAAAAGGGCATTTAATGGACTTCTGTGTTAGTCTTGTCATTTATGGATTTCACTCAGATCAAATGCATGGGCTTAAATCTTAACTGTGACTGAAAAATGCCTTTATTGGGTAATAAAACAATGTGAGATAAAACCCTGAGGTAGCACCAGAGACTGTGTCTGAAGTCTTAAGTTTCTACTCTTAGAAGCAGGACACATGAAGGTGCAGCTGCAGAGCAGGAGAGAAACAGGCAGTTTGCTTACCTGCACCGGGCCTTGTCCTCTTCTGCCAAGGGCCATCACTTTGGTTTGCTGAATGTCAGGCAAGCGGTTGGATTACCTCCTAGTATTTTGGTTTGGGTTTTTTTGTGTTGATATATCAATTGCTCAAGCTGGATGATCTGGAACAGTCATGCTTTTGGTGGTGATATAGGCTTTTACCATCCCATCAACTTTTGCAAAAAAAAAATCAAAATCTTTGAGGGGAAGGAATGTAGAGGACATGTTTTTACATATGTTTCAGCAGTTATTGCTGTAGATTGATTCCCTGGATATATTTTCCCTTTACTTTCCTCCTTGAGGTAGCAGAACCTGCTGCTCTGTATTGTCCTGGTTAAGCTGTGAACTGGTGTTTTTTCTTGTCTTATTACTGTAACAGCCTACACCTACACTGAAGAGTTGGTTGGGACTTTTCTTCATTTCTGCCAAATTACACCTCAATGGAAGGGAAATGGTTTTAGACATTTAAGTCTTTAAAACTTAGTTGGAAATTGTTTTTCAGGAAAGTGAAGCTAGTGCATACAAACGTAATTAATTTGCTACCATAGCCAAGTAATCATTGAAGAAAGCTGAAAGCAGCAGCCACTTGACATTTTTGAAGTATGTATTTGTCTTGTTGCTACTGGCAGAGTCATATAGCAGTTGCCCATGCTTGCTTTTGTCTTCTCTTCCCTATTTAAGAACTTTAATTGGGCATGACATAATGTAATCAGTTAAGCTATTTAAATAAAAGGGGGAAAACCTCATGGGTCGATGTTCCTGAAACACACGATCATCAGCTTACTGGTGAAGATGTTACAGAAGAGGGAGGGCACTTAATACTGTCTCATCTACCCCTTATTGTCAATGCAAAAGGCAACAGGAGCTTGTTTCAAAAGTGCTAATTGTGGTCACAACAGCACCAAGGGGTGTTATAAGCTAAGAAAATATACATACTGCTTGTTAGCAGGCTACAGCTTTACAGTCTGTCAGGTCAAAAGATAGCTGGGTCCTTTCCTCTTAAGTGTGCCACCAAAGAGACATTCTCTACTTGAGGGATTAACTCCATTTAGGTCTCCAGCTTTTGTATCCCTTTCCTCTAATATGAATGTCACATATATGTTTTATTTGTCAAGGTTTATTTTATGGCATTGAAAACATCAGGCATAAAGCCCTTCATAACTTAAATTGGGTAGCTTTAAATTGACTCCATCTATGGGTTGAGTCATACTCACATGCCTGAGCAGTGGTGGAGGAAGCAAGGCAGGCAACCCTTTCAAATGCACCTTCCTCACCAGCAGATCCTCTTGGTCTGATGAAACACGCTCTCTCACCGATCCATGGAAGCCTATTTGCTCCCCACTGCCTTTCTAGCAACCTCCTCTTCCTCTAGAGGCTTGTTGTCTTCCCGAAGAGTTCTGTGCTCAAGAGAAACAAACACAGGAGCAGGGGATGGAGAGAAGCCACAGGGCTTGTGATGGAGGATCATGTTCTTCCTTGCCACCTTTTAAGCAGAAGCAGTGGAGGGACAATTGGTTGCCAGTCTCTGGAGAGGGGCTGTTTCCCTCATAAGACTCCTTTCCAAGACTTGCATAGGGCACTGATCCAATGGCCACTGCCCAGAGTAGAGTAGAAAACATGACAAGCTTCCTGGGGAAGCTCTACTTTACATTACCTGCAGCTTTTCCAAACCTCCTGCCAAAGATCTGCTCAACTACCCTGAGTGGTAGCTGCTGGTTAGCCTGGTGGAAGATAGTTGCCATTCCAACACAGTATGACTGACCAAAGTGTTCTTTTCTGTGCAGTGCATGATATTCCCCCTCTTGAATGAGGGTCAAACAAGACAAACCCCTTTCTAACCCTCCTGCTCTTGGTTTATTGAACAGACATAAACCAAGGAATGCATCTCATTCCTGGGTCCAAGTGGTCTCTGTCATAGAGACAAAGGAAAAAGTCCAGGAGTATTGGTATTGGAGGAGCTGGAAAGCTTTTTTTCATGATCCTCTAGTTCCAGGCAATATTTGAATTGCAGATCCTGTCATAAGAAAATCCATGCAGAGGCATCACATCTTTTTTTTTTCTGTCTTTGTTCTTTTTGTTGTCCCACTTTATTTTCTGATCATGGGTCTGTTCTTGGTGCCCTGAGGTTGTCTGTCTTCTCTGCACTTCACACAAGAAGCTGCCAAGAATTAAAAAAAAAAAAAATAGGAAGCATCAAATGGATGTGACTGAGCTCTGAAGGGCAGCTGGGCTCCAGCTGCATGAGCTTCTATAGTCAAAGTCTTCTGTCTTCTTCAACAGAGAGTGCTCCCTTGCCACTGTGGCTGAGCCTGAAGTGAGTTACTCTTTCTATTTGACTTTCCCAGTTCCCTCTAGCAAGGGAATTTTCTTAATGGAGCACTGAGCAACTGGTGAGTTTATGGAGCTCCACTATTGAAGGACTGTAAGAACAAATTAGATATGCAGTCATTAAGTAGGTAGATGTTACCTCCAGAGAGATTAGGTGAATTGGTACTAGGTCCCCTCCAGACCTGGTTTCTAATGCTGTTCTCTCAGGTGGACAGTCAGCAGACACCAGTGGAAAAGCAACAGCTCTGCACACTGTTTTGGAGCCCCACATGCTCTCCTGGATCTCCTCACTTCAGAGACTCCAGGAGATGATCTCCCTCCAGAAGGGAAGAGTGGATACCAGGACGTTTTTAAATCAGTGCACACCATTGCAAGAGTGAGGTAGGAGGTATCTTCTCCCTGGGAAAAGAGCATGAGGCTTCCTCTCATCTGTTTCTATGCCTTGGAAGAAAATATCTCAGATCATTGCCAGTGACCAGGGACATCGTGGAAATGGAGATTAAAAAGAGTGAAGTGTCCCCAGGTAGTCTATAGAGAGTGGGGCTTGACTCTCGGTGTGTCCTAACACATGGCAGTGAGTTAACACCAAAAGTAGTGGCTGCTGAGCTGTTATCAGCACTGTAAGGCCCTTCTGGTGGATGCAGTGACACTGTTGTGACACTATAGATAAGGCTGTGTTTGATTTTTCACTTACAGCAGGAGTTCTACTTTTCAGAAAAGCGTGGTTATGTAGCTAATTAGTTTTTAAGTTCTAATCATGGAAAATATAGTTCACTCAAGTGTTCGCTTTCAGACTGTAATAATTCATTGGGCTCCTCTGAGCTTAAGAACTGTAAAGTTAAAAATAGTGCATAATGAAACTTTGTTGAGGTCACAGTTGTTAGAATGGCTTTGTTAACTGCCCAAAACTATAACAAAGCAACTTCACTTAAGCAGCAGCACACAGAATAGCTGGTGAGACATTCCAGTGGGGATGCTGCCAGCAGTGGGGCCACCAGGGTCTCTGCCAACAGGAGCCCAGGGTGCAGGTCAGGGGTGGATGCTGGCCCCTCCCTGAGCACCCACTTCTCTGCCCACAGCACATCTCATCCACAACAGTAAGGAAGAAAAGTGCCTGAAATGGGCAGGACAGATGGCGAGTGGGAAGGCTGGAGGAGCCTGGCTCAGCAGCACGGGGAGGCTGGCAGCCTTCCCAGAGCCCAGTTAAGGTTGTGAAGTGGTGCCTGGTGTACCTGGCAGCTGTTCTCATGGTGCCATGCCTGCAGCCAGGAAAGGACAGAGAGGATTATACCCCACTAAATGTCCATGCTTTCAGCTTCTGTGACTTTGCATCAGGTTAATAATGTACAGGGAATCCCACACACAGCACCATTTCTATATGGCTGAGGTATTGCACATCCCAGTTCAGCATCCAACCATCAGAGGCCTTGTTAAGGGAAGACTGGTAACACTGGGCCTCACAGAGGACAGGGGCTGAAAAAAGCAGGCTGGTGAGAGCAGGGACCAGCAGGTGGGACCTGGCAGCAAAAGGCAGAGAGCATGTCACGAGGGGCACACTCCTGACAAGGCAGCAAATAGTAGGTAATTGGGGTGACTTGCCAGTGTGGAGTCTGCATACCTGACCTTACCAGAGAAGTGGATGAGAACAGTCAGAGAATTGTGCAGGTCATGGTGTATTTAACTGTGGGAGAGAAGTGATTTGTGGCCATACATTTATGGCTAGAGGCCTTCTTCATACCCATGTGGTTAATTGCCCTTAGGAGCTTGACTGGAAATTGTGGAGTACATCTGATTGGTGTGGTAACAAAAGTGACTCAACACAAGGGATCAGCATCTTACTTTGAGTAGCTCTTGCAAACCAGCACAGTGTGCCCTGGAGGACAAGAACTAGAAGAGCATGAGTGGCCACAGGCACAAGCAGCATGAAGGCTGGAGTAGTAGCATCTGCCAGTAGGGTTCTGCCATGCTCTGAGGACCAAAAAGGTGGAGAACAGCCCCTTCATGGCTGCCTGGAGGTGAGTGGCCCACAAGAAGCACCAGTACCTGGTGGAGGAAGGGGGTTGTGAGGGCACATACTGAAAGGGTGGGAATGACCCTCTGTCAGCAGGCCAGGGCAGGAGCTAAGTCCTCTGGTTCCACCAGCTGGCACTTGGAGTGGCAGGATGCAACAAGCTCACTTGCAGATGAGATGCCTTCCTGGAGAGTGCTGCTGCCATATTTATGTGAAAGCACTTTATAAATGCTATTTCCTCAGTGTCTTTGGGAAGTATAAAAAGGTGTGCTGAAGCCAGGTCATGGCTCAAAGTCAAACCAATAAATAAATTCTGGGTGTCCGGGCTCCCAGGATCCCTTTTAACCATTAGATGTTTAAATAATTTTCTGGTGAGGTTTTCACCTGCTGTGCTGTCATGTTATTGCAGAATGTTTTGCAGAGAGAGAAGAGAGAAGCCAGAGGAAGAGAGAAGTGATATTTATGGTGAAACCTTGTTTCTCACAGGGAAGCATTAGCTGCTGGGATAGTACCTCACATGAACAGAAGCACCATTATAAAAAAAAAAACCTGATAGCACAGACGTTCCAGCTGTGCTCAAAAAAGGCCCAAGACAGGGAAGCACACACAGCTCGAGCAGTAGCTGGGTGTTATTGAGAGGGATGCTCAGCTCAGCAGCACGAGGGACCTGGCACAGTCACAGCCTGAGCCACGGCAGCCCAGCACTGCAGGGCTGGCAGGTCTTCTGCTGAAGACTGGCTGGCAAGCTCTGACTGGGATGTCACGTGGGAATTGGGAAGACCAGAGGTTGAGAGGTCAAATCACAGAGCTGTTGTTCTGTTTTTACGAAGTAAAAGGACAGCTTTGCAAAAAAGTGAGAATAAAAATAAAACTCCATAGTTCTGGACAAAGCCTGAATCACAGTTCACTTTGAAAGACTTCCCCTGGCTTCACTGGAGCTTGAATCAGTCCCAGATTGTATTTCTTCTGAGGACTTGAGAGATGTTTCTATCCCCCATTTAAATCTCAAGGTGTTCCTTCAAAGTAAGCAAAGATTAAATTATATTAATAATAATGAACTATTTTTTTCGTTTGCCAAGTCTCCAAACAGAGGCATTCAACATCTAGGCTGCAAATAGGTGGTGAGGAACTAAGACTCCTCGGGCTTCCTTCTCCCAAGGTGGTGCCCTCCCGGCTCTTTACTTTCACCCTCAGGGAAACTGGTCTGTGGATGTTGTCCAGGCTGGCTCCAGGTCAGTCCCTCAAGTCCCTTGTCGAGACTGAGGGAATGCTGGGCAGGACACATAGGACCTGTGGCAATGGTGAGAACACTGAGCTATAGGACATGCACTCCTCAAGGTTGGGGAGAATGCTTCTGACCCTAGGGACACAGGATTGGAAAAGGGCAAGCCTTAGGAGACCACTGAACTCTGGCTCTAACATCCACTACTGCAGGCTACTTGTTTGCACTGCACAGGAGAAAATACACCTGCTCAAGCACTGCTGGCCTCGCTGCTTGCTCCTCTCCCACCCTGGAGAGATGCATCGTGTGAGCAACCTGGATGCAAAGTAGGTATTACAGGGTCCCAGTTGAACCCAACGGGGACTTTGTCAAGCACATAGAGGCTGGCAGCTAATTATTCTCCCTTTCTCCCCTTCCAACTGTCCCCATGCCTCCTGCGCTGAAGCAATGGGAGCTGGTCCCACCAGCCCTCCTGTTTTCCCTTGGCTGATGTCAGTTTTCCCTTCATGTCAGTGAAGCTGCTGGTAACACCAGTGCTGTTGGCAAGTTGCAGCTACCGGATCCCCTGTGCCTGTGGTACCTCTGTGCCTCCTGCAGCTTGCCCAGGGGTGCAGGGAGCTGGGTCTGGCTTTCACAGGCTGGAGCACACTGGAGCCTGCTCCTGCCGAGGTGAGGATCACTCTGCTCTGCAGCCGTGGGATAGGTGGGGACACACACGCTGCCATCAGCCTGCTGCCATCAGCCCTTCCAGGAGCTCCCTGGAGTGCAGGAGCAGGGAAAAGGACACATGCCCAGAAGCCCCTGTGCAGTGGGGCTGGCCACTGGCTGTGGCTGGGGGCAAGTGGCCAGTTGTGAGGCAAGCTGCAAAATAGCAAGCAGCACAGCTAGGGCTTAATGCCAATCACTCAGTCGCACCAATCAGATGGTGGCTGGGAGCTGCATCCCAGGAGCTTTCCTCAGGATACATAATGCTTTTATCTGTTGACTGGTTGACTGGACATGTTGTTATACCTGTAAAACTTACCCTGTGTCTACTAGGAACCATTGATATTAAAGGCAGGGAAATGGGGAATATGAGCTAAGTCTGATGGGTCTGCTCAAAGCGTAGGAAAAAGAACCCTTCTAGGAGCTACTTGCTTGCTCTGAGGCAGCTCCAATTCCAGCTTTTCTTTGCTAATGAACTCATTCCCAGTATTGACATTATTGGGAAAAATCCTCTGCCCCCAGAATACAGAATATACTCTTTGTGTTGCTGCTGAGTTGAAAGCCAGTTGCAGCAATATCATTTGGGGGTAAAAGAGATCATTTAGTTAATGTAGCTTTTTTTTTGAGCCTGTAGGAAGCTGCCACTAAAATAGCCCTGATTTTTATTTTGCAAATGGTGACCACTTTGTTGCTAGGATTCCTTGGCACTCAAGATGTATCTGCGCGGCTTTGCTTGGAGCAGTGTGCAGGAGCATCACCAGCAGATGGGATCCCAATGTCTTTCTTTTCTGGGATTTCCTTTACTTCTGCTTTAAGAATTCAAAAGTATCCTGCAAGAGCTACTGCTGAATCTGACATTTTAGAGGACTGGAGGCTCCTGCCCTGACCTCTGCCTTATTCTTCTCCGGGAGGTGGCTTGAATTAATGAGGGCGAATGGTGTGAAATAACAGATTGTCTTTGTATAGTACTTCAGGGAGGTCCTAGCATCTGAAATCCAGGTGAATCTGCAAGATTCGTGTCTTTTCATAGTTTGTTTTGTGTTGTGATAGGCTCTGCTGGGGAGAGAATTTAATGCTGCCATTTTGTTCACCTTCCCACCCCGAAACCTTCCCTCTGGCAGCTCTGTGAATGGAAGGAGGAGATTAAATCTCTGCGAGGACTTAAACAAAAAAACAAGCGATCCCTGCTCACCACAGGAGGGCAACTGCCGAGGCAAATGCCTGAGTCAGTAGCAAATGCCTGTAGCATCAGTCAGATGCTACAAACACATGGAGTGCATGCAGATTATTCTTTTTAAACCAAGTAACATTTCTGCTTGGCATTGACATCACAGCCCCTGCCTGCAGGAAGTTTTCATTCTCACCTGAGTTCCATGGCAGAAAAGCAAATGGTGCATCCAAAACATACATGCAGCAACTGATGCGCTGTGTGTTCGAGGACTGGATGGAAATTCTCTTTGATGCAAAATGTTTTTTTCTGTGGCCTTCTATCCCTTATATTTCCCTTTCCCTCCATGCTGGCAGCCATGCTGAGAGCGCTTGCTACTGGCTCAGCATGAGCCAGGGGTAATGGGCTTCTTGCTGTTCAAGATGGATGGCAGGAGGGATTTTGTTTCAGGCTCCCCAGGACAGGATTTAGGAGGTGATTGTTGTAATATCTTCCTTTTCCCTCACCAGGCCTTATTATCGATGCCCCATGCAGTGCCCAGATCGTGTCACATGGCAGAAAAGCATTGCTGCCCGTCACAGCATTGTTGTGGTTGGAAGAGATCTTTAAGATCACCAACTTCAACCCTTAACCCAGCACTGCCAAGTCCACCACTAAACCATGTCCATAAGCACCACATCTACACGTCTTCTAAATGCGTCCAGGGATGGTGACTCCACCACTTCCCTGGGCAGCCCGTTCCAGTGCTTAACAACCCTTCCAGAAATTTTTCCTAAAATCCAGTCTAATCCTCCCCTGTAACAACTTGAGGCCACTTCCTCTTGTCCTATTGCTTGATACTTGGGAGAAAAATCCAAAACTCACCTGGCTACAACTTCCTTTCAGGTAGTTGTAGAGAGCAATAAGAGCCTCCTTTTCTCCAGACTAAACAACCCCAGTTCCCTCAGCCACTCCTCGTGAGACTTGTTCTCCAGACCCCTCACCATCTTCACTGTTCTTTGGACACACTCCAGCACCTCAGTCTCTTTCTTGTAGTGAGTATCCAAAACTGAACACAGTATTTGAGGTGCAGTCTCACTTCCCTAGTCCTGTACCTGTTTTAGCACAGCCCTCCAGGTTCCTTCCTCACCGTACTAGTGAGTATCTAATGTAGGACTTAATTTGGCCCTGGAAGGTGATAAGAGGTTGTACTCTGACTCTTCTCCTGCAGTTGTCTTCTCCCTGGCCACCCCAGACTTCTTGGGCCAGTCTTTCATCAGGATCACCTCAGGAGCTGTAATATATTTGCACCCACATCTGTTGTAGCTGCTTGGGGAAGGGGGGTAGAGATCTCCTCACTCTCCTTGAATCATCCCTGTCTGCTGCTTTCTGAGCACCAGAGGTTGGTCCTGGTGTCAGAGCTCACCTCACTTATGGTTAACAGTACAGCCTAAGGCTCTCTGTTTTATGTCCTGCCATGTTTATCAGGAGGTAGAACATTTTCCACTGCCCTCTCTTGATCAGAATGGAAGAGGTCTTTTAGGTATAGACAAAAATCTGGTTTCACCTAGGCAGGCCACCACATGCCAAAGTGTGTGACTTGTGGTTATTGATTATTCTTTCCCTTTCATCTATCTCATTGGGATATATTCATCACTTGTATAAAACTGCAGAGACAAATGAAATTATGACTGGCATTAATTTACTTTTTTTTTTTTTTCTTGATTCTCTTATTTCTTTTCTTCCAGTCCCATGTCAGTCTTTCCCCCACTCTTCTGTGTGAACAGGAAGATTATTGTTGATAAATAAAGGAGAAAAGAGAAAGAGACCAAAAAACCCCTCCTGACTTATTGTTCACACAAGTAATCCAGTCTGTGGGGTCATTTTGTTGTTGAAGACAGTGATAAAATTACCCTCTAGCCCTGTAGCCAGGCCTTGGCAGAGAGCAGGAGCATGCTGTGATGCCTACATCTCACTGAGACCCAGTGTCAGCCCTGCACCACGCTGTCACCTCCATGGGTGCCCCAATTTAGCACAACCTTATCCCACTCCCCAGGCTGTGGGGAGGAGATAGAGATGGAGGAGTGAAACGGGTAGCCTGGACATGCTCTGAACACCAGTGCCACTGGGGCAGAGGAAGGGTGCTGGCAGGTGAGGATGGAGACCAGCCAGCCTGGGCAGGGGGAGGAGGGAATCTGGCCCAGAGAAGGGACATGGGTGAGGATCAATGGGGGAAGCACTGAGCCTGATAGCACCTTTTCTCTCCTCCACCTCTTCCAATCCCCCATAGTTCCTTCTCATTTCTCTACTTCCACTTGGGTCATGTCTTCAGTGCCCCCTGTTTTCTCTCATTCATTAATTTTAGACATGATAGCATTTTGCTTCAGCAAAATTGCAGCTCTTGAGGTGAGCCACCAAGGACATTTACACATGAGGTTTATAAGGACAGGAAACACTGTTGGCATGAGTTCCCTGAAGGAGAATTGTAGTGCTTTTGAGGAACCCAGATATCTGACTGCAAACTAGACACAGACAGTCGAACTTGGGCCCAAAGCTGTCTGCAAAACAAACATCAGAATAAATTCATGCGGTGGCAGCATATTTTCTGCCTATACAGCTCATGCTGGAGTTCTCAAGGAGACTGAAGCATGAAGTCTGACAGAAGAAGAAAAAGCCATTTTGTCAATAGAAAGCTAAGGAGAAAGAGTAAACATAAGGCAAAGTTATGTATCAAATTCTTCAAGACTGTAACTCCAAAATAGTTTACTCCATTTCCTTTGAACTTCATGGAATATTCCTCCTTCTCTATTGGGGTCTATTTGGCAACATTCAGTTCAAATTTATTTTGCCAGTGGACAAGTGGACAAAACAAGTAGACAAAACAAGAGGTTTGTAATTGTCACCATAACCATTTGCATGCTATAATCAGTACTGAGGCAGCTAGAAAGAGAAGAGATGCTTCAAGCCCACACTGCTATACAGCTACTTTTGGAGTAAAATACAGCTAGTCATAAATAGCACACAGCAACAGCACACTAGGTGATAATGATCTCCAGTGAAGCTTTAGGAGCTTTTTTCTTAGTATTGTGTCTAAAGCTGCATGTGGGATTACTCCTGGAGGTGAGCACTGGAAGTGTGAGGAGCACGTCGGTGCCCACATAAAGCCCACAGCCTTGTTTTTATGATTGACAGCTTTATGAAGACAGTTGTCTTGTGTAAGTTAATGTGATATTTAGCCATTAGGTTGGCTGAGTTCAGCAAGAATAATTACCAGATTTTACAGTGTCCACTGGAATTTAGTATAAAATCACTGCTGGTAACATTTACAGTTGGCACAAACATTAGCAGGCTGGTCTGTACTGATGAGATGAGCACAGAGGAATCTGCTTCATTTGATAACTTCATTATTCAATCGAAAGCCAAAATTGAAGTTACACATTTCAGGATAGAGAGTCCAGCCAAGTTATCAGCTGTCCTCAGAAACAGTGACTCAAACAATACCTGGGAGCAAAGCGGGTGAGTGGTTGAACATGAGTTTCCAGGGTGATGCTGGGCAAAAATCTACTAATGCAACCCTTGGAGACAGTGAAAAGGGGGAATGAGTGGGAATAAGAGGCTGATTTTATGTTTTGGCATGATGCCAGGGACCTAAGCAGTGAAGTCCTGTAGCCAGTTGCAGGGTACACATTTGAGAGGGATCTCAAGGTGCTGGGAAGAGTGTAGAGCACCAAAAAGAGCTAGAAAAAAGGCTGTGCCACAGAAGTCTTCAAGACCTTGACCCGTTTAAATTGTCAAAAAGAAGGCTGAAAGGTGTCAGAATACAGAAGTATTGTCAGAGAGAGTAGACGGCAATATGAAAGGAGTCTTTTATCACCCAGAGAATGGACATCCCCGCTGCCATGAATGGGGGCTGAAGTGAGACAAAATTACAATGGCAGTAAAATTTTATCACCAGAACAAATTACAAAGGCAATTGTAGGTTCTTCATTTATTTCAGTCTGTCATTTAAAGCAGAGTGTCTTTATGGAGTATGAGCTTTTGTCAACTGTAAGGACTGTTAAGTGAAACTGCATTGCCTGTGTGATACAGGAGCTATGGAGAGAAGGCAATGTCTCCCAGTCTTAAGGTGTAAATGTAGTTTGGGTTGTAATAGAAGCTGAACCTTCCTTACCCAGAATAGCCTTGCAAAGTCAATAGGAGAAATTTCTGTGACTACCTGTAAGCGTCAAATAACTGTCTGGCTGTTCATTGCATCAGAAGTATCCCAGCCACCACTGAGGGACAGCCTTGTGGCTACTGGGTGAGTCCTGCTGTCAGATACACCTGTGTCTGGAGGTCAGCAAAAACAGCAAGCCATCACTGGTAAAACGGAGGCACCAGAGTTTCAGGTTAGGCACCCAAACACCTAGGCTGGTGGAATTTATCTGGGCTTCTCTGAGTGTGGCCCTTACTCCACTTGCTAATGAAGGGGAGAATGGAACTGCCCAGCACCCATCAACTTGAGCCCCAGGAAAATCATTAGTCGAGGAAGGGACCTAGAGACACAAGCACAATTTGATCACCCAGAAATATGTTGTTCTTTAGCATTGATCTGACATTTCAAATATGCCTTTTAAGGGTGAAATCAGGGTTGAGGGGTATGTGTATTTTTTAGCATTCTTGGCCACCCCAAATACAGTTGCTTGTAGGCTCACCTAGGATGGTTATCACCTACAACTTACCTGCCTGCATCTTATTGCTGGTCATTCACAAGGAGTCTAGGGAGGGGTCAGAGAGCCACAACCAGCCTCTTGCTCTTGCCACCAGATCACGCTCGGCTCCAGCTGCTAAGCGGGGGATGTACTGGGCTGTGCACTCCCCCTCTGCTCTCACTCCACCCCTTTACACTACGCAAGATTAGCAGCTCAAATGTGCATGCTACTACAACACAGAGCACGTTTTAATGATTTTAATTATAGTTGCTGCAGCCAGAACCCAACCTGGCTTCTGTTAAGCCAGGACAAGCACTGGGTGGGTGTGCCTGCAGGAGGGAGGCTCCTCCCCAGGCCTTGCATACCTCCTTTTGATCTTGGGCATCTGCCTTCGGGTATCTTTGAAGGCAGTCGCCCTCTCAGCCACCGCCTGGATGTTTTATCATTTGCAAACTAAGTTTTGCACAGAACTTACTTGGAGGAGAAATAATCGAAAAGTTGCCAGCCTGGAAACTCCAGTCTGCAACAGGTGCCAGCTGAAATTCCAGTTCTCTGTCACCATTGAGGACTTTCCAGTCTATTTTCCAGCAACTGCGCCAACAAATTAAATAGCATCTATCATTTAGAGTTTCAGGAGGCTCCACGCCAACAGAGAGAAAACAGACCATGAGAGGATGTGGAGCTGTCTCTTCATTTTGCATGGTACATAGATCCTGTGTTCCGCCTGAGCTTTCTGGAAATCATGGACCAAAAAACCCCAACACAAATGTGGAGCAGTGCTGCAGGGCCAACTGCCTGGGGCTAGGGACAGCTTGGGGCAGGGCTGTCCCCAACCCTTCACCCTCTCCACAAGGGCCCCAGCATGGGCATCTGCAGCCATCTCCACATATGTCACCTCTTGCCTGTGGCATTTTCCCCATTTGTGCTGAAATCTAGTAAGGAATTTGGGAAATATTTTTTGCTGTTGTCTTTAAGTGTGGAAGGGTAAACTGAATTTTGGCTTGTGGTTATGGATAGTTTGAGTAAGAGTTATCCAGAGTTTCCAATCCAGTCAGGTGCAATGGGAAGAGAGGCCCCAAAAAGCTGTTGAGCAGCATGCCAGAGCAGAGCACGACATCATTTACAGTGTGTGTTATTAACACAACTTGAAATTAATAAACAATAATAATGACAGCTTGTCTGTGCTCCTTCACAGCATTCCATACAAACCAGAAGATTTTTACAATTCGTACTGTCATCAGAGCTGGTTAAGACCTTTTGAGTGAAACATTTGATTTGGCAAATGCATCCCTCTTCACAGAAATGGTTGTAGAATCACAGCATGGTTTGGTTCAGAAAGTACCTTCAAAGATCATCTAGTCCAAGCCCTCTGCCCTGGGCAGGGTCATCTTGCACTAAATTGGGTTGCTGAAAGCCCCATCCAATTTGGCCTTGAACACTTCCAATAATAGGAAATCCACATCTTCCCTGGGCAACCTGCGTCTCATTTAATCTTCTGTCTAGAGGTTTATCAGGTCCACAGTGGAAATAAAGCCCAAAGCAAAGTCCCCAACATACAGGAGAGGAAGGACACCTCTCTTGATCTGGGTTAGAGACCCAGATCTGCATGTCTGCTCACAGGCAAAGTGTGTGGTGACTGAGCCTCTGTCTATTCTGGGACAGTCTCTGGCTCTGGCTTTCTGTCAGGTTCTCTGTCTTTGCTTTCATCAGTTGTATTTCTTTATTAACATTTTACAGGGATTATGCTTTTGTTCCACATCAAAACAACACTGATCCTGCAGCATTCCTCAAAGGACTCCCGTTCACTGGCTAGCCCAAGTGATCATGGAAATTATTAGTTTCCTTAAGCATTTATTGTACTCATCCAGAAATACAAGCTTGCCCTGTTTCAGTCTGAAGCACTGTGCGTGGAAAGGAGAAAATTCCATGTAGTGCCACAAACATCATGCTTGCAAGAAGGTGGTATGTTAATTAATAAAGCCTGGGAGCCACTGGTTTAACATATTAATGAATTTTTTATGCAGAGATAGATGGCAAGAGATATTTTCTTATTAGATTTTTGAATGTCTGATAGTTTTATTGTAATTATGTTCTATTTTGTGTCTTTCTTACCAGCACTGTAGCAGTGCTTCTAATAGTATAATTGTATTAGATAGTTCTTTCAGCAAAGGGAAGGAGAAATAAGGGGATATAGGCCAGACAAATATATTCAGAACTTAAAATAGGAGGGATGACTGTAGAGGTAGACCCTGGAAGAGAGATCCTTTTACAACCGAGGACCTGCAGAGAGTGGAATCTGCTTAGGAACAAAGGAGGGTATGAGACAGCGGGTCAGAAGAGCCAGAAGAAAAGAATCATGTTTTACCCAAACAGTTTTCAACACGAAGGCCCTGCTGAACTGGACTGGTAGGTGTGTGAATCAGAGAGATGTGGCAGTGGGCTCTATGGCTGCATGTCATTACTAATGCAAGGACAGAAGCTGCTTTTTTTTACAGGCTGCAGTGAGAATAGTGGAGGTAACCTGTCCTGGGCTGATCCAGCCCTTTCAATGCAGTGAGTTGAAGACCATTTTTTGAAGTGTTTCAAGGGGATGCATTCAGAAACATAATAATTGACCACCAAGCTTCTGAGTCCAGCCCAGTGATTATCCAGGACTGGTGAGACAAGAGCCACCTCTTCACCCAAAGGGGAGATGGAGCTAAACACATTAGGAGGCATTTGCACTCTCTGATAGGGCCGCTGATGGTGCTAAGCAGCAGAGCTGGTTGAATCACCCCTTAGGCAGAAGCCAACAGTGTGGGTTGTAAGTTGGACCACAGAGCTGCAGAGAGTAGAGAAGTTGTTAGTAGGGGAAGTGAGATAAAGGGAAGGTGGAGATTGCAGTGCCTTTGGCAAATAGTGCCTTAATTGGTATGGGACAGACCTTTCACATGGCTGTGCCCAGGGCTAGACTGACAGTGCTTCAAACAAGTCACAGACAAAAAAATTGGAGTTCCCAGAGCTGCAAGGAGTACTTAAGCACCCAACTTGGATTAAAACTGACTGTTGGACATCTTCTGCTGGGTCCAATGGCACTCATCACAGTGTTAACCATAAGCAATTTTACGTTATAGGTACCTGTAGAAACCTATGGCAGCTTAAATTCCTGTTTCAGAATATTGCCCAGCTGTTTTCTTCTCCACAGTCTCTGTGACTGAAGTAGAATGCTCATTGTTAGAGTTTTCTTCACCTCAGAAAACCTTCAGGGGGAAAAAAGGGTAGAGGTTTGAAATTCTTCATTACAGTCTATATTTTTGCATTACTATAGAACTTATAAATTCTAGCTTCTCAAAAGGAAGAGGCAAAGAATCAAAAACAGTGATTCCTGGTGGAGTTCTCATAAGTTTGGAGAGCCTGGGGCTCTGACTTGGGGTCCAATGTACAGCTGGGGCAGAAGCCTACATTGGGGCAGTGACAACACTGGGAGACAAAGGTGGGTATACAACAAGAGTGACTGCACATAGACTCAGGGATTCACCTGCAAAGCTCTCACAGCTATTTTTCAGCTGATTTGGGGACTGCCTAAAGCCACTTTGTGGCTTTCCTCAAGGTTTGCCTCAAAGGGCTAAGGGAAACAGCCCCATTCCTACCCATACTGAGGTCTTTTCACTGCCCTGCCTACAGAAAAGTTATGTACTGTGTCTTTTATAACCCACTTAGCTTCTCTACCCCATTTTGACCACTGTAAAGTGAATAAAGCCAAGAATAATTATTCTTTATTCTGACACATACAAACATAAAAAACATTTAGGATAAGAATAGAAATTCTTTAAACCTTCCTTCTGGATGCATGAGGAAGAATCAGGGACCAGATTTTGCCCTTAGCTGCAGATGAATACTGATATATCTCCCTAGAATCTGTAAAATCACTCTGCAATTATGCAGTGTCAAATTAGAAGCTATGAAATCAAAACCAAACCCCATGAAGCCTAGTTTGGCAGTGCTCACAGCAAGCCATAAACCCCTCTATAGTTACTTAGAAGTGGTTTTCTGTCCCCAAAAAAAGGCAGTATAAAAACTGACCTTAGGGCCCTGCAAGGCTAGATGCCAACACTTCCATCTCATTGAGAAGACAGTAAACTCTTCTTTCTAGTGTTGCCACGCTATTATTTCCTTATTAGGATGCTGTTCCTTAAATTTCTTGCTGGTTCAAGATTACTTACTGAATCTTAACTCCTGTGGGTCTGAGATAAGCTATACTAGTGGAGAACTTTATCCCAGGAGAAAGAAAGAGAGGACATTTCCCAAACCTAGCATTTGTTGGCATCTATGAAGCAGTTTGATGCATTAGAGGTGGCCTCTTGGGAGAAGGACTAACAGTGTGCTTCTATTTTTGCATGAAATCAGGCTCAGCAGAGGGCACGATGATGCATGAATATCAGTGTGTAACTGCTTTCTCACTGTCATTTCTTCAGAGTTAGGGAGGAGGCAAAAGATGGCAGTAACAAGAGGGATGCAGCCAGCCCTCCACATTACCTATCAGGGCAGCAGAGGGTCTTGCTTCACACACTTTCTACACATGGGTGGCTGTAACTCATGCTGCTGCTGCTCTTTGCAGGGAGACAACTCCGTTTCCATTAGGTGCTTGGCTCAATTTGGCTCTTTTTGTAGCCCAACATAGCATGACTATGCAGCTGATTCACTGCACCACGGCTGGCGTAAGGACTGCACACTCTCTTGGGGGGTACAGGGGGAGTATGACAGTATGAACTCCTGCTCTACTCCCAGCCTGACTTTTGGGACTTGAAAGAGAATGTGGATGTGCTACATTTTAAATATTGACATGTACACCCTTAGCTGCTTAAGCATTCAGGTATTTTAGGTCAGAGCTAGTCCTCTAACCAGCCTGAAGCTACGCTGCACTGTGCTGTAATCCTGACAATTTTTTCAACTAAATGTGCTTGGATCTAGTAATTTTCCTGATGGCTCACCTCCAAGAAAAATGGTGTCGATCATTTGGTAGGTTTCAGGGTTGGGTGTGAGTCAGCTCTGAGTCAGGCAGCAGCTCCAGCTCCACAAATCTCCTTGTGCTGGCACAAGCCGTGAGGCCGCAGCCCTGCAATGGACGCTGCTCCTGAGCTTTCCCAGCAGCACCGTGTGGGAATCCAGGCACTGGGCACTTGCAAAGCAAAGGAGCAAGTCCACAACCCCTCACTTTCAGCTGTTCACATGCTGCAAAGCCCCCTTGGCCTTGGAAGATGGCAGGGTGCATAGATCATGTTGCTTCAGGCAGGGAGACAGAGATGGGGACCCATCTCACAAGCTGTGGAGGGGCCGATCTGACAGGCGTGAGGGCACAGTGAGTCCCTGCCTCAAAAACAGCTTCCCTCCCCAGAGCCAGGACAAAGTAAGGAAGGAGTCTTGTCTGGAGAACTCTGTCCATACCACGGTGTTCCTGTTTATATTCACATTTATGTTAAGCAGGGTGGTGTCCCCAGTCCTCAGGCAGTTGAGAGCAAAGCCGAGAGTCACGACGCAGTCTTGAAGGCAACACTCAGTGTGTGCACTGTGCAAAGTGGTGTGACTGACGGGTTCCTCGCTCTCTCTTTGTCTTTCTCTCCCCCTCCCTGGTGGTGCGATTGAAGCAACGCCCTGTGAAGCAGTCCCTGAGTGCCTGCATGTGCCGTGAGTCCCACTGGAAATGCCTCCTCCTCTCCATCCTCATGTATGGCTGCCTGGGTGCAGTGGCCTGGTGTCAGCTGGCCCGGGTCACTAAGCTCAGCTTTGATAGCTCCTTCAATGGCAAGTCAATGATCTACCATGACAGCCCGTGCTCTGATGGGTACGTCTATATCCCACTGGCCTTCCTCTCTATGCTGTACGTGGTGTACCTGGTGGAGTGCTGGCACTGCCATGTCAAGAGAGAGCTGCAGTACAAGGCAGACGTGGACAGTGTCTATGAATGCATCAACCGCATGCAGCAAGCTACTCCGTGCATCTGGTGGAAGGCCATCAGCTACCACTTTGTGCGGCGAACGCGGCAGGTGACCCGGTACCGCAACGGTGATGCCTACACCACCACACAAGTCTACCATGAGAGGGTCAACACCCACGTGGCTGAAGCTGAGTTTGACTACTCTCACTGTGGATACAAGGACATCTCTAAGGAGCTCCTGGGCCTGGAGAGCTACACAGCCACCAAGCTGAGGTTCACCAAGTGCTTCAGCTTTGCCAACATCGAGTCTGAGAACTCTTACCTGACTCAGAGGGCTCACTTCTTCACTGAGATTGAGGGGCTGGATGACTACATGGAGGTGAGGGAAGGCATGCAGCTCAAAAATGTGGACTTCAAAGAGCTTATGATGGCCTATGGGGACCCAGATCACCTTCCCTGGTATGTGTCCCACTATGCTTTCTGGGTGGCAGCTATTCTGATGATCTCGTGGCCACTCAGGGTACTCATAGAGTATCGGACTGCTTATGTTCACTACCATGTGGAGAAGCTGCTGGGCCTGGAGTACACGGCATCCACGGGGGCAGAGGAGCCCTTGTACCGGTACCGCATGCCTCGAGACGCCACGCAGGACAGCGCTGAGCTGGAGTGGCACATCTGCACCAACCGGCAGCTGATCCCCAGCTACTCGGAGGCCATGCTCATGGACCTGGCTGGCTCCCCGGCCTACAACAGCTACAGGCTGTGCCGGTACGGCGAAACGGCTCATGGCTGCGACCGCTGCAATCGTGCCTCCAGCACCTCCTCCATCTTCTCACGCCATGCTTTCCACAGCTGCAGCGGCAACTCCCGCCTCTCCCTCAACACCAGCCGCTTCTCCCTCTGCCGTGTCCATGGGTCCCACAGGACAGGCCTCTGGAGGAGCCGCAGCAGCAGCATCGCGGACCGGGGCTGCCAGGATGAGCAGTGCTGCTCCTACTCCAGCCAGCTGGCTGTCAATGAAAACCCCCCAACCTACCACGATGCCCGCTTCTTCCCTGTCCTGATTGTGCACAGGCCAGAGGGGCACGAGGGGCGGCATTTCTACGTCAGGCGCTCCTCCTGTCTAGAAACCTCTCTGTGACAGGCCCCCGTGGTTTCTCAGCGCCTCTGCTCTGGGACGGGGCTTCCTGCAGAGGTGCCACCAGCAGGGAGCCTGCAAGCACCGGTCTCCACAGCAGCTCAGCATGACGAGCTTCAGCTCTTCCCCCTGCATTGCGAGAGGACTGTAGTCACTCATTTCCAAGAGGTTCTCCCCCTCCTTCAGCTGGTCTCCCTAGACTTTTGTTCCCCTCTTCTTTTTGTTCCTTCACTACTCAACCTTTCTTTGCTCCTCAGTTCCCTGCTTCTCCTCCCATCCTACCATCATTTTTTTTATTTTTTATTTTTTACATTTCATTCACAGCATTTGCCCGCTGTTGCTGCTGGAGGATTTATAAAGCCTGTGCTTTGCAGTATATTTGCCCTCTTGGATGCCCTGCAAGGTAAGAAACTCAGAAAGGCACACAGCCAGCCAGAGTCAAGTCAGAAGGAGAATTCAGATCTGCAGGCACTGAGTCACCTCCTGCAAACCCCAAACAAGGTGCTTTTTAAATGTATTTGTTTTCTGTAGTCTTTTTTCCTCTTCTATCATTTATTCTCTCCTTCCCTCCTTCCCTCCTGTTATTCTCCTCTCTCTTTACCCTCATCTTCCTTTTTTTTTTTTTTTTTATTTTCTTACTTCTGTTTTCCAACCTTTTGGGGTCTTGCTGGTGAGGATGTCTTTCAGGGTGTAATTGCCTTCCATCAGGGAAAATTAAGGCATTCACGGCACAAACGTCACTGACTGCTGACACAACCACAGACTATGCCCCTGAGAAGTGCAGAGGACTTTCTTTCCAGAGCAGTGACATAAACCAATAAAGCAAAAAGCCCTTTGCTCACCTTGCCCTGCCTGGTCTGCAGCACAGACACTGCTGCTTTTCCAGCTGTAGTTAACCTTGTCCAGCTCCACCCCTGTTAGGAATCATTGAGAGCTGTAATGTAAATCAGTGCCCTGTTAGTGCCACTATTTTTAGAACTGTGGATCTGGTTTGTGTTGTTTTTTTTTCCATTCCTACCACTTGCTCAGAGCAGCACAGGCTGGAGAAGGGGAGAGGGGCTGGAGAGAGAAAGGTAAATGTGGTATTAGCCCTCCCACCTATAGTCTGGAGTTGTTAGGAAGCTCTTCCACCCACAGTCTCTACTAGAGTAGTTGCAGGACTGCTCTATGTTATCCTTCAGTTTTCCATGTGCTCTGGGGAGAGCTTTTGGCCCATAGCCCACTTCCACCTTCCCACCTTCCCAGGCAGGATGCAGTGCCACCCCAGCCCCGGGCAGAGGGCACAGTTGGGAGCCAGCCCCACCGGCTGCTCCTGCTGGGGCTACAGGCTCTTCCCACAAGGCTTTCCCCAGAAACAGGTGCAGCACTTTCTGGAAACTATCAGATTAGTGCCAGCAATGCCAAACCCAGGTGTACAGAGCTGGCAGAGTAGACTGCTGCACGCTGGGCTATGGGCTGCCCTCTTTGCCCAGCCATAGTCCTCCCCAGGAGCCAGGAACCAATCGCAGAAGCTTATGGCCACACTGAGGACCCACCAGGGTCCTCACATCTGCCAAACCACCATCCCACAAAGGAAGGCCATCCACCGAGCAAGCTCTGTACCTTTTTGGTGTGTGGATGGCAGAGATTATTATCCACCATGACTCACAGGAGAATGCAATACGATCGAAGCACAGTCACTTTCAAAAACAAAGTGTTGTCACTCCCCACAGCAAGTAGGTAAGAAACCAGCCCCCCAGAGGGGCTGGCAACAAATGCTTCCTCCTGAGTCCATTCTGTGTGTATCTACATGTAATACAAGGTTGGTAAAGTCATATTAGTATGTGTAGATTATATATAACTCTGCATACTTATATGGTGATTTCTTATGGCATTGACTGTTGCACTGTGTTAAATACATTTTGGTTTGGTTTGATGACTCTGTTTTGAAGTGCCGTTTTTATTTCAACTCCAGGAATAGAAACATTGGCAATAACAGGCTAGCCTGCT
The DNA here is from genome assembly GCF_020740795.1 of Apus apus. Taxonomy (NCBI): domain Eukaryota; kingdom Metazoa; phylum Chordata; class Aves; order Apodiformes; family Apodidae; genus Apus; species Apus apus. Next base: position 26,808,973 of record NC_067286.1, read on the forward strand.
TCAAATGATGGCACCATCAGAAGGGATGTTTAAATTCATCTGAGTTGATAGTTTTTAATGTAAACACTTCATGTATGATTTATGCGATATTTTCATTCTGACAGCTTGGCATTTATTACAAAATACAGATAACACATATGATGTGTTATTTTATCACCTCTAAAAAAGAATAACCATCCTAGACACATGGAGTAACCAGGTTTGGGCTAAGGGTAATGATTTTGGTTGGTCTGGGGCCAAACTGGATAACACTGAAACTTGGAGAAGAATCCAAAATTAGATCCACCCTACAGTGATCCTGTTCTAGCCCCCAACTACACTGCCACCTACCAGCCCCAGGGAGAATTTGGCATCTAGGAAAGGATCATGCCTGAACTCAAACCTCAGACTCATCCCTGATTTATTTGTATTCTGAAGACAGAGTAAATGCAAGTCTTTAATATGGTTCCCTGTCATAGAATCACATAATGGTTTGGGTTGGAAGGGACCTTAAAAAATCATCTAGTTCCAGCACCCCTGCCATGGGCAGGGACACCTCCCACTTGAACAGGTTGCTCCAAGCCCCATCCAACCTGGCCTTGAACACTTCCAAGGATGGGGCTTCCACAGCATCCCTGGGCAATCTGTGCCAGTGTCTCATCCTCACACTACAGAATTTCTTCCTAATCTCTAACCTAAATCTCCCCTCTTCCAGTTTAAAACAATTAGCCCTTGTCCTATCACCACATGCCCTTGTGAAAAGCCTCTCCCCAGCTTTCTTGTAGGCCCCTTCAGGTACAGGAAGGCCACTATAAGGTCTCCCCCGAGCCTTCTCTTCTCCAGGCTGAACGAACCCAACTCTCTCAGCCTGTCTTCATAGGAGAGGTGCTCCAGCCCCCTGATCATCTTCATGGCCCTCCTCTGGACTCGCTTCAGGAGCTCCATGTCTTTCTCGTGTTGGGGGCTCCAGAAATGGACTCAGTACTCCAGGTAGGGTCTCATGAAAGCTGAGTAGAAGGAAAGAATCACCTCCCTCAACCTGCTGATCACGCTGTCCTTATGTTCATTCACACAGAAAGTTAAAACCAGCACATGTGGAAGATGTAAGAGCTGGAGGTGGCTGAAACTTCACAAAACAGAGAGGCTGGAATATTTCAACAGAGTTTCTTAGTGAAGGAGGAGGTAGGGATGATAACAAGAAAGGAGGAAGGAAGAGATGGTGGAATAATATAAATTAAAAGAGAACAAGAGTTCAGCTGCAGCTAAGACAATTCCCAAATGAGCAGCATAACTCAGTTATGGCCAGCATAGCCCAGACACAGGCAGGATGTGTTCCAGTCTTTTTGTGTAGATGCTGCAGCCACCTGTGGCTTTAAATACCATGCTCAAGGTCTTGACATGGCCAGTTTGGTCTGATATGTAGTTCAAGATGGAGAGTTATATTAGGGTCCTCAGAAGTGGCCATGTTAAACATTATTATTACCCAAATTGAACAAGCTCTGGCAATCCCAACCCCATGGGTTGGGCTGAGAACTGAGACAGTTTATGCCCAGTTTATCCTTTCCAGGCCCCTCAAAAGCCACTGTAATACCCAGCAGCTCTCAAGCTGTGTCCTCGGCACGGTTTGGAAAGCCCAGAGGGTTTCTGCTTCCTCACTCCTTGTGTTTTGGCCCGACTTTGAGGCATTTGAGAAGCCCTCCCTAAGCAAAAAAATCCTCCCCACACATGCAGCTCCTTTCTATCACTTGCTGCAGCCTCTCATGACTGAGCAGCTGGGAGCAGTTCCTCTTCTGACCTGGTGATGAATATGCTGGTTTCAACAGTCTCCAACACAGCAGAGCAGAGCTACTCTTGCAACCCTTGAACGTGACCACTTCATCGTCGCTCCTGCCATTGCTGCAGCTTCCTGATGCAGAGTGAGGGATCTGTCTCCTAGCAATGGAGGGGGATAATGCTGACCTTCAAATCCCAAGTTAAGATGATGGAGCAGACAGGTTCTCGAATCTGAGTGGAAACCAGGCAGCTGTAGGGAAAACTTGTACAAAACACAGGGATTTTGTATCCAACTTCAGACTGGCTACTTCGACAATGCAGTAGTGGCATGTGCCAGCAGCTTTTGCTGAACTTTAAGGGCTATGGTTTCTCATGTAGAAACAGGTATTTTGGGGGGCTTTCTCACTGGAATAACCCATCCTTGTCCTGTTGGGTCTCAATAATTAGAATAGGCTGAACAACAGAGAAGGCGAGGAAGTCCAGCAAATACTTTCTCCCTCATGCCTTCTCTCTTCCCTCCCTCCCTCTCTTCGTTTCTTCCTTTTTCCTGCTCCCTCATCCTCAGAAGTCTCCCAGCACTGTTGATTGTTGTGCAGCTCTTTAGGCATTTTCTAGGACATGCCTACATCACCCAGCAAATCCTGTAAGATGTGACAACACACCATTGCAACAGAAGTAAGAAAAGGACATAAGCCAGGAAGACACTGGCTTATTTACAATCCACTGTGTCTGTGTCCTGTGCCTGTGAGCAGTGAGCACTGCCACTGGTGTTATGGCCTGTAGGACAAAGCCATGTTGCTTAATTCAGTGACACAAGGGGCCAGGAGAGTTTATTTGTCTTCAGTTCCGTAAAGCATTTCAGAACCACCAGTTCCTTTGATTTCTGCATGGTAATATTGCACTCCTCCATAAGTTTTCCCACAGCAGTTTGCACTCCAACTGGCAACACCTACAGGATTTCAGTTCAGTTTTCATGTGGCTCTTCCTGCCTATCACTGTTGACACAAAGCCCTTCTTAGAAAAGCTGAAGCCAGATCCCCTGCTGGGGAAAATTTCCTTTGGTCTACTGCTTCCAGCACAGCTTTGCTCTCTTACACCAGCCCACAGTCTAGGCTATGCTGTGCTACAGCAACTTCCTATCCCATATTCCTCTTTGCAGATGAAAACTGCTTTCCCATTCTCTTTCCCCTTCCCCAAAAAGTTTGGGAGCATTGTGTATGACATTTGGAGCAAGCACAACATGCCCGTCGAGGCAGAAGTGTGCTCCAGGAGCAGAACCCTGGAGCATGCCTCCTCTCTCCTGCTCATATACTAGAGCATTTCCTGAGCCCACAGGGCCAGTATAGTGTTATAAGCCTCTGTAATGTAAGGCTGGAAGAAATCCTCGGAAGGAAAACACTCCAGAAACACAGTGTTATTCTAATGGCGGGGGTTTTTTGTGGTTTGTTTTGGTTTTTGTGTTGTTTTTTTTTTCATGAGAAAACTAAAATCTGCAAAAGTAGCTACTTTCTGGAAGGCTCTATTGCCATGAGTAAGTGCACAAACACACTTGGGCAGCTGGGTATATCTGGATACAGGGGGGAGAGAGAGCAGCGACAGCGCCGGTGTGTGAAGCTCTCAGCAAACACTGGCACAGAAGCTCTCAGCCCGAGAGCCGTCATGATCCCAGCGAGAGGCATGCCACAATTTCCTATCCCCGAGAGCACCCAGGCTTCCTGCAAGCTCTCGGTGGATGGCTTGTCAGTGTCTCCTCCAGGCTGCCTCATTGCAGCAGGAGGCACTGGGGAGGGAGTGACATTTCCATTCCAGTCGTTGCTCCAGTCCCCTAGGAATTCCTATCAAAAATGCAAATTGCTGGAGAGGGGGAAGATCAGAGCTTGGGAGGGAACTACATGAGTTTTTCATACCTCAGTTTCTCTATCCTCTTGATGAGGATAACACTGTTGCTCCATGCTCCTCCAGTTAGTCAGGTTCCCAGACTATTGCAGGAGCTTCTGGGAAGTGTTGCACACCGGTGGCTGTGGCAGAGCTGGAAGCTGTATCGTGTTGTAGCACTGCTGATCCTCACCGTGCCTTTCAACCCAGATTCTCCCTGTAGCTTCTATGAAAAGGCAGCACCAGATTTTTTTCAGAATTGCCCGTGACTTTTTCCACACCGTGCTAGTAACTCAGTGGCAGCACAGATCTCCTTCCTCAGATCTCTCCCTACTTTTCCACTAGCGGTAAAGCGGCCGAGGCTGAGCTTATCCTGCTTGAAGGGCACTGGTTTATCTCCTGATGTTGCCGGTGCTTCTCACAGACCAGCAACCCCGGAGATGGGGTCTCGCTGGTGATAGGAGCGTGGCCGAGGCAAGGAGCTGGAGAGGGCCGGCCAGAGAAGACGGTGCTGGGGCTGCCGTGTGCAGGAGGTGCTGCTCATTCCGGCAGAGCCTTGGTTGAGCCCCGATGGTGGCTCTAAGCCATGCTCCCCCAGGGGGGTAAAGGGTGCAGAGGGGCTGCTGGGGGGCCAGGCTGGCCTCCTGCTTCCATAGGTAGGTAGCAGAAGCAGCGACCTGGTTTCCCCCCTGCCCGGTGCTCGGCGGCTCCCGCGGATGTGGGTCACCCGCTCCGGAAAGCGGGCTGGCCCGTGGAGCGGCCCCGGGGCACACGGCCCCCAGAGACCCCGGCCCCCGCCCCGGCCCGCCCTCCGGAGGGGCCCGACCCCCGGCACGGCGGGGGGCGGCGGGAGCCCTGATTCGCCGCTTCGGGGGCGGCGGGCGCCCGGCTCATGCATATTCATGAGCGTGATGTCAGAGGGGGAGCACAGCTCGCGGTGACCGCCCGAGAGCGCCATTTCCTGGAGGAGAAAGCGGCGGCTGAGGAGGGGCGGACGGACGGACGGACGGACGGACGGATCCGCGCGGAGAAGTCGCCGAGCAGCCGCGCGCCGGCAGGGGGAGACCGCCCGGCGGCAGCGCCCGAACCCGACCTCACCGACCGACCCACCGACCCGCGCCGTCGTCCCCCGGAGGGGCCTCCTGCCGCTCGCCCCGGCGGGATCCGCAGCCAGAAGTTTGAGCGTCCCCGCAGCCTCCCAGGGAGTCCGGTGGCGGGCGGCGCCGCGGGGCTGCTTGGCCGCTGTCGCCGCCGCCTGCGCCGGCGGTGGGAGCCCCCCGCGGCGCCGGGAGCTGGGGGGAGGATGGTGCTGCGGGAGCGATGGAGCTGAAGCGGAGCATGACGATCCCGCGGCTCCTCTTGCTGGGACTGTGGTGGGCTGCGGCGCTCCGGGACGTCGCCGCCGTGGCAGGTGAGAAGGGCGGACAGCCCGCCAGCGGGCGGGGAGAGCGGCCGCTGCTGGTCGCCGCGGCTGAGAACCGGGAGGGGCGGCTGGGCAGTGCCCCCCGAGCCCCCAGCATGGGGTGGAAGGGGCTGCGGGGCACGGCTCCCGCCGCCGGGCCGTGAGTGGGGTCCGTCCTGCCGCCGGGCCCACTCCCCGCCGCTGGCCGCGACCCCCGCGCGCAGCTCCCGCCGCGCCGCCTCTACAGCTCTCGGGAGCCCGGTCAGAGCCACCGCCGGGCTTGGGCCGGCAGCGGCTGGATGTCCGCGGACCGGGCGCCGGGCTTGGGCGGCCTGCCGGGGCGCCGGGGTGCGGGGTCCGCCCGGGGTGGCGGCCACGGAGCCTCGGGCAGCCACAGGTGGGAGTCGGGGCCGGCCTGTTTTGGCTCCCCCACTTCACGGCAGGTCGCAGGGGATCCGCCGCCTCCGTGGGTCCGTCGTCTGGGCAGCTACGTGGCGCCCGGGAGCCGGCGGTGCCCGGCGGGGAGCCCGGGCTGTGCGGGGTGTCGGCAGCCGCGCCCGCCCGCCTGCCAGTACAGAGTGTTAAGTCGCAGCCCAGATAATCCTCCTCGTTGTTTGCGGAGGCATTGCTCTGGTATTTGCCGAGCGCGGATCGCCGCCGAGGAAAGCTGGGCGCTGTGGCATTCCTGAGTGGCTTTTGTTGTTTTTTCCCTCCCGAACTCATTTGCCGAAGTTTCACGCTGGAGCCGGCAGGGAGAGGCGGCGTGTGAGAGGCTCCGGGCGCCCCGGAGAACCTCCCGCCGGTTTCCCCGGGAGCCTGGGCTCCGCGCTGCCTGCCGAGCGGTCTGCGTGCCGGGCAGGAGCTGCAGGGGCTGTGGTACAGGTGGGACCGCTAGGTCAGGGTCCGAAGGCATCTGAAGAGCGAGAAACCTTTCCCTTGGCGTGCATGGGTAGACTTCCTCTCCGCTCCCAAAAAACTTCACAAAAAGCATGCTTCTGTTCGTAGGAATCAAAATATTCAGAGGTGGCAAGTTTTAAAGAAAAGCAAACAAAAAAACCCGAAACCAAACCAAAAACAACAAACAAGTATGTCATGTGTTTTGACAACTAGTATATTTATTTGCTGTCAATTCTTTCTGACAACTGCTTGATAAGAAACTTAATATCCTTTTATTTCCTAGCTGGCCATTTCAACTCCTGCAACTCTTACAGATAGACTGGGAGGAACCTATTTGGATGAGCTTATTTCTTGCACTGCCCAGAATGTTATCAGATGAGAAATTGTGAGTCGGAGACTAGAAAGAGGAATAGGTGGAAATTAAAATCTGTATTGGCTTCCTATGTGCTTTTTCTTGGTGCCTTCAGGAAGAGAGACATGCTGCAGCTAAAACTGCGTTTTTGTAAAAAAAAAACACCCTGAATTTATTAAAAATATTTGGTCTGTATTTCTTCATTTCAGCTACATCTTGGTGGAGGGCTTGTACTTGAGTGACGTGAAGAATTGCAACTCAGGCTGAACACTTGTATTCTGTATTAATTGCCTACATCATTAATTTGTGTGGGAACTGAAAACCAGAAAGGGTCTCTTAACAGCACTGCTTTCTTTCATTTGTGGGTAGCTCTTTCAGCAGGGCAGTTTGAGGAAAGCTGAGTAGCTTGGTTTTCCATGAAGGCACCTGTAATGAAAGTGTGTGTCAATCTATGTGTGCGTTCAGCAGCCTGGCTACATCAGTTTTCTGTAACACAGAGAGAGTTGCCATGAAGCTTTCATGTTTTATTCCAACATAGAGAGTGGTGGAAGGGAGGATGCTTTCTGGCATGCACTGGGACATGTAATTTGTGTAACAGATGAGTTAAGTAATGCAAAGTTAGATCATCCTCACCCAAGGTGGTTAAATCCTTAGTCCAGGAAATGAGCTGGAGCAACTAAACTAGAATTATCGTTGAACCAGTTTTCCAGTGCTCTCTGTGAATTTGCTAAATTAATAATAGCAGATAGAATAGCAAAACACTGAGTGTGGGGAAACCAGCTGTTAATGATCTGAGAGGTCTTACTAAGGAAAGGAATCAAGTACTTTCTGCTTGTGTTGTGGGATTGCTCCTGAACCACTGGTGCTCTGCTGGGCACTGGCTGCTGGTGGCAGAGCATGGGCTGGGCCCTTAGTGCTGGCTTCCCCTTTTTCCAGCTGTTACAACTGCGCTGGGAGTCCCTCTGCTGTTTTTCTGCCCTGTGGGGCGGTGCCCTCTTGGCTGTGGGAGGGTGGTGTGTCGGCAAGAAGGGAAGTGGCACGTGAGAAATACCTGTATGTGATGGTGGGCTGGGCTATAACAGAATGCAAGAGCACTAGGGCTGCTTACGTAGCAGCACTCTGGGTTTCACAACTGGCATTTTTCTGTCAGACTCTGTCAGCTAGTGAGGCATCCTGTGGGAAGCTGACCAGCCAGTGAACGAGGTGAAGTTGTAATGTATTGTAACAAGAGCTGCGAAGTGATCAAGTCATTTGTTTCTGAATGATGTTGAGGCCACTTCCAGGGCATAATACTGAACTAGGCTAGGCCTGTTCTGGGCTGTCAGTCCTGCCACTGCATAGGAAATGGCCACTCTCACTAACAAAACTAGCTTTACATTTATTTCCAACCTTTCTTGCTTTCCCACGGTCTTCTTTAATCCTCTGGTTCCTCCTTTATATGCCTTTCTTTCTTAACTGCACTTATACATCTGGCTTCCGTGTTTTCTCATGGTAACACATTCCATATATTAGCTTCTGCTTGAGGGAAACACTCCTCATCCACCCACACATGTAAAAGTGCTCTGGGCCAAATTCTGTTCACTTCTGTGTCAGTGTAAACCTGAGCAGCTCCACTGACTCCAGCCCTGCTGCTTTGGGGTCGCAGCTGTAGACCTCTGAGTGTAACGTGGTCCTTTGGCTGGACTGGAGGGTCAGGGCGGCTCATTTCAGCACACGCCCACGTCACATGACAGAAATATCTGTTCTGTAAACAGTTCTGCTCCTCAGCGAGGTATGCTGCGAAAATAGGCTTTGCTTTCATGGGTTTTGCAAATTGCAGAGAAGCTTTCTGTAACAGTGTACGCTGAATAATGAGACATAATTGATTCTTTCTCATATCCCAACTCTTTACAAATGCATACAATGGAGCAGGCACAGTGATTTCTTAGCAGCAGAGGAACACCATAGCTGAAATTCAAGCCTGGGGAAAAGAGCGAGGTGTGGTACCGTGTTGAGCAAACGCGCTTAGCCCTGCTGGATCACTGACACAACAAAGCTCCCAGCATTTCTGTCTGGCTCTGCTCTGTAGAAGCTCACCCTGCTGTTACACGAGTTGAAAAAAGCCCAGTGTACAGACTGAGCCACCACTTTTCTCTAGCAATTGTGCTTTCAGTGCTTGCCTTTGACTGTTGCTTAGCAGGCGTAGCAGAGCAGTGCTGAGACTAACAGACCCCTCTGCAGTGTGTGCTGATAGGGTATGTAGTTCCAGACCACCGACCTAGAGTAATTTGCTGTACTCCAACCCCCCTTCTTCTGGGGGTGGGGCGGAGTAGTATTTTTTTTTTAGGTATGAAATTTACAGGATCTCCAATCAAATTAAAGGTGTCCCAGGGTCAACCCGTCAAACTAAATTGCAGCGTCGAGGGAATGGAAGATCCCGAGATGTTGTGGATCAAGGACGGAGCAGTGGTGCAAAGCGTAGACCAGGTGTACATTCCAGTAGATGAAGAACACTGGATCGGCTTCCTCAGGTACAACAGATGCAGAGAAGGAAGAATATCATGGAAACTATTGCAGTTTTCTGCTGTCAGCTCTGTCTATGCAGGCGTGGTGCCCTCTGTGTGGCAGGGTCCTTAGGTCTGCAGTTCAGCGCGTGGCAAAGGCAAAACCGAGAGTAGCACTGAAGCCACTGATGGCTGAGATCTTATCCACTAGGTTTCCTGACTATTATGGTGACAGGTGCTTTGCTAATGCTTGTAATGCTTGAGACGTGACTTCAAGGTGAAAGGATGTTCTTGCTTTGTTTGTTCATCTTGGTCTGCCATGCAGCAGAAGACTAAGGTCTGATTTACATAAATAGGTTTTCTCTCTCATACTCATTCTGTTCTTTTACTCTCTTGAGCAGTCAGTCTACCTAAACGGTGAGGATTATTAATTGAAATGAGACTCCCAGGACTAAATGCCCTTCCTTTCTTTGAGGAGGAGTTTTTTGTCAACCTGAACCATCTCTGAGTCATTTTGCAGGGACTTTTCTAATGCAATTACACTGCATGTTATCAGTCCTGCCCTGCTCAGAGATGCAAAAATTATCTTCTGCAAAGCAGCTCTTTGTGCCTTTATTTCAGCAGAAGGGGATTGTCTGCTAGTTGTGGAAGTACCAAGTTAAACAAGACCCAAGGTTCTGCTCTGGCTTTTCTATGCATAAAGAGAGTTTGTACAAGCAAGTGTGCCATCACTGTGAGAGCTTAAAACTGTTGACTGACAGAATCGCTCTTCCCTGATCTCCAGCTTCATCTCCTGTTAAGTTTCTTGGATTGACAATGCTCAAATTCTACAATTCCAACAACTAACAGTCTCTGTGCTAAAGGTTGTCTGTAATAAACCTTTTTGAAGGGAAAAAAAAAGTTTGTTTCCAATAAAAGTGTTGCATAACATTACACTGTGAAGACAGTTTGTCTTGAAAAAATACCATACGGTTCCCTCCAGTTCCCCTAGTTAACTTTCTTTACCCCTCACAGTCTCTCAGTCTGATCTCCTTTCTCACCCTTCTGCAACACCAGGGCTAAGTAAAGGGTGCTAAATCTAGATGTATCCATATATTTTCTTCCTTTTTCCTTTCTTCTTCTAAAGTGATCATTTCTGCCACCCACTGTGTGACTCTCTGCTGCGATCGCTGTTTCAGAACATGTGGCTGGATGGGCAGGACAGCTGGTGCCATTTGAAGGTACAGCTCTGAAAATCAGGCTGTAGTGGGTTGATTTTGTGCATTTCAGTGAACACTCCCTTTTCTGTCTTCCTTCCTGAGACCATTCTTCCCCTTCCCCAAGGTGGACTGCTAGCATTAGAAAGGTGGGCATCAGATCTCCTGAGGATACTTGCATGGCAGCAGACATGTGGCTACACATCCTACAGTGGGCAATCAGCATTTATACTTTGACAGGTGCTCAGTCACACTGGTGCCTTTGGTAGCTGAGACCTTGTCACTTCGGGACCAAATTCTGCCTTTACTCACCATGCTAGTCCCTTATTGCTAAGGGCTGCAGGGATTCTGCAGGTTTCCAGCAGTGGAGCAAGGAGCAGAATTTCTCCCATGATCTGGAGGCCTATCACTTGAATGCTACTCAGCCCCCATGGCTGCCTTCCCCTGCTTGGATGCATCTTCTCAGCAGGGAAGAGCTGTTGCTGAGCAAGGGAGGACACAGAAGAGTTTGTAGGATGAAGTCCTGTGCTGGAGTAGGCCAGCATAACCGCTTGAAGTCACAAACTGAGAGGGCCAGGGAGTTTTGCAGTGCGAGGTACTCTAGGGATATGAATAACTGAGTGCAGTTGAGGTGAGGGGGGGCCTTTTCTGAGCCATCTGTTCCTGTATGAGGCTGTCACCAGTCCTGTCAACTAACTGCAGCAAAACAGTTGGCCTTGTTGGAGGTTTGTGATTTGGAGTATCCTGCTAGCTCAGACATTGTAGGACAAGCTGTTGCTCTTGAAGGCTAGCTAGAGTCATAGTACAGGATCAAGATGACCAACCCCTTCCTATCCTCAGAGGACACAGATGATGGGCTTTCTGTGATGACATCTTGGAGGAAAGCTGTCTGCTCTGCTGAGGATTCCCTCCACCCACTTTAGAGAAGAGCCTCCCATCTCTGTGTGCTTTGTGCTGGCTAGCTGTAGCCCTCCTCCCCAGAGCTGGCTGTCTCAGTGGGTGTTGTCCATGCATCTGGTTTGGCAAACACTGGAGGGTCCTTTGGGGCAAAAACGTGCTTTATCCACTTAAAATATCCATATGGCTTTTGACTTTTTTCAGCTTGAAATCCGTCGAGCGGACAGATTCTGGGAAGTACTGGTGCCAGGTTGAGAACGGGGGGAAGAAGGAAGAATCACAGCAAGTGTGGCTCATAGTGGAAGGTAAGGAGTAGTAGTAGTAGTGCTGGTTTTGTTTCAGGGCTGACCCACCAATATGCTCTAGGTGGAAGTGGAGCAGATTGCTCCAGTGACAGGCTTCTTGGCTCTGAACCATTGCTGCTAACTGCAGTGAAATCACTACAGAGCAGGAGTAATAAATGGTAGGAGGGTAGATTCAAGGAGAGGAGCTGTCAGTTTATTACCCTCTGGTTTTATTTCAGCACATCTGGAAACAAGGGAAAGGTCCTTTCAGGCTCATACATTTCTTTCCAGCCCCTCAATCAGTTGTTGCTTGGGTTTCCAAATAATTCTTAGAATTACAAGATGATTCAGGTTGAAAGGGATCCAGGGGGATCATCTGGTCCAACCCACTTCTCAAAGCAGGGTCACAGCCTGGTTCAGTGTATCAGCCAAACAGGTCTTTGAGGGCAAGGTACACTTTTAGTCCAGTTCCAGGCTCTGGGAGAAGTACATCAGCACTTCATAGCTATGATTGTTCTACGTAGCACTGTTTTGCCCAGTCTTGTATGATGATAATAATTTCTACGTGGTTGCCCAAAAGTCTCCCAGCAGCATGTATTGGTGTCTAACTGTCTCTAGTTTCATCTTCTTTGAGCCATGATTGTGTTAGATCCTCAGAAGCTGGTAGTTATAGGATAGCTTAATATTTGGTGAGGAAGTTGACACAAACAGTGCATTTGCAATAAGTGGCTTTTTAGATATAACTGGTAATATCTAGGACGGAGTCATAGGAATTGGTGTAGTCTGGGTGTTCTGCAGCAAAGGTCTCACTCAGAGCCATGGAAACATTCATAGCAGTTCTTACAGTGAGAGGCTGCCTTCTATAAATCCCTTCTTAGGTGGGCATTTGTCCACTTAAATTTTCAGGTGCAGTTTCAACTGCAGAACATTGTTTACAGCTTAAAACACTCTCTATTATGCAGGGTTTCTATTTCTATTCCAATTACCATGGCCTGCTCCAGCGGTGGCTGCGTTTGCATGGCTGGTGCATTAGGAGTGCTTGGGTAGCTCAGTGTGTTGAGCCATCTGAAAAACAAAGGAGCCCTTCTAGATAGCACAGGCAAGAAATAACAAGGTCACCAAAAATGAGCTGCAGCTACGTAAGGAGGAGTGTTCAGAATGAAGGCCAAAGCTTACAGTGGAAGTGCAAGCTACAAAAATACAACTGGTTGCCTTTATGAGAAAAGCAAGGTCAGCAGAAGCTGCTTAAACTTGAACTGAGCATGTAATCATGTGAAATGGGAGATAATGGAAAAAATTAAAAAATAACAAGTAGTGATAACTGATGGATTTTTATTAACATGTCAGCTCTTAGCATAAGAAAACACTGGGGAATGCAAAAGCCCATCGGTCCCACTATCCCTGTTATTGCTGGGTGCATTCCCTGGACATGCCAGCTTTGTCTAGAAGTTAGTAGGTTACTTTATGGATAACAACCCTTGGTCTCTGACTGAGAAAGGATCTTTACTCTGGTCACTTGCAACCTTGGGTAGGTGCTGACACCTTTCAGTGTGCCACGCAAAATGTGGACTTCTGGTGATCCAACTTAAAGTGAGCTTGAATGGGTTTTTATGCTATCTAGTATCTGTCTTGAGATCCACTTAGGTAGTCTGTATCAGGGAGAATTTGTAGCAATGGTGTTTGAACTGTCTTTGTAATACAGCTGAAACATTTGATCTTATGAAACACTCCTCAGTGAGAATTTAAAACAACATTATTTTGAAACTGTTTTCTGGTTTAGAAACTAGACTCTGGCCTTACAGAGAACATGATAGTGTTTGATGCCCAGAGAGGTAATCTGAGAGGCACCCTGTGCAGTGTGACCACCTGAAAAATACAGATTATGTTTCTTACAGAACTTGCTCTCTGAAATTACACCTCTGACCATGCAGCTGCTCTCAGGGCTGCTAAGAGTCCTGAGTCACACCTGTATGAACACATGCCCCTGAATTAACACTGTCTAAAAACTGAGCTGTAGAAAAAAAAATATGGCCCTGCAGGTTGGATGCCAGCTTGGAACAGGGAATAGACAGGTTAATTTCCTTGCTTTGCCATTGTTTTCCTGGCTGTTGGCTGCTCAGTGCCTCCATGGTACATCTGTGAAGGGAGCGGTGCTTTCACTCACCTATTGTACCAGAAACTGGGAAGCTAAGTGCGTTACAGACAGTGAGGTATCCAGGTAACATTTGTACAGGGGCAGTGCAAGTTCCTGAGCTGGATGAGTCAGCTGTGCTCTCTGAAGTATGTGAGTTTTTAATTGTAGTCTTGTCTGATGTGGTTAACTGCTCCCAAAGTGAGAAACTTGCCAAGCTGGGCAGGATCCTCCTGAAAGGTTACCTTGGGTGCCATGGCAAAATGACAGGAGGCAGGGATCCTGCTGACAGAAGAAAAAATGGTATTTTTCCCTTCTAGTCTTCCTTGGAGAAGGAGGGAGAAGCAGGCAGAGGTGTCACAGCTGGTATCTGAAAAGCTTATTCACTTTTATTGTTTATGCATGACTGCAATAAAAAAATTAAAGTAAAACATGTAAGCAAAGATCAGCAGTAAATCATGATGATGGATATACTTGTCCTGAGTGTTAGCCTTTGTACAGATAGGCACCATAATTCCTGAAGTGACCCATCTTTAGACCTGCTTCAGTTTGTTCATTTACATGCCACTCTAAAGGAAGTGGCCAGGAGATGAGAAAGGCATAAAGAAACTGCCACCTGGAAGACACAAATAGCAACTGGACAGCCAATGAAAGACCAAGGACACCAATTTCAGCTGGAGTGTAGGGCAAATGCCAAGTCTTAGGCTTCTAAATCCTTATTTATATGCCTACATTGTCTGCTGTTGGAGGTGCTCAGCATATGCCACACCAACTGGAGCCAGTTGGGCTTGTCGTCTTTGGCCAGGGACACAGTGTAAGTTAAGCGTGTGAATGCACAGTGGTGTTGGTTCCTCTGTTTCTGTGAGGCAGCAGATCAACAGTTTCCAGAACACAAGCTTTTCCAGCTGAGAAGGACTAATTTTGGTGTAAATGTCAGCAGTAGCAGCTGTGCCTGACCCCTGAAGTTTAGAGTATGAAAAGGAATTTGGGGTTTCTATGGACTTTCAGTTCTTCCACCAGCCACCAGAAGCACAGACTGGCTGTCCTGCAGGTTCAGCACTGGTGCTGATGGCTGGTGAATTTCATATTACTGGTTTGGAGCACTGAAACCACAGGAGGTTTGGCATTGCCCATAACAGGAACCACATCTCTTGATGTGTTGAGTCGTTACGCTCAGTTATTGCCACTTAGAGATGACCTGAGGTAGCAAGCATTGCAGCTGCATTTTTTTCTGTATGGACTTGACTTAAGGCCTGTTGTACCAAGCAGGAGTTTTTCTATGGTGGAGAACAGAGAGTTATCAAGAGAGCTGTGTCCATGGGTAGCCTTCAGCCCTGAAACGCATTACCCCTAACTCCAAGGCAGCCTGCTTCTCTTGGTGTTGGAGCATGCTGAAAGGCAGCTCCAGTCAATTAAGCTGTGGAGACAGCATTGCAAATGATCCTAGTCTCCCACCTGGGGAGTTCTTTCCTCATTCATGGGTTTGTTACAGCCACTAGTTCAATGCATTCAGAAGCTTCAGTTTTTAATGCATAGCAAGAAGTATCTGCAGCTGGATTAGTTATCTTGTAAAGTGGTGTCTGCCACCGCTCAAGTTGTTGAGCATTGCTTCTTTAATCTCTCCAGCCCAAAAAAATCAGCAAATACTGCTACTAAAAGCTTCTTCATAGGGGAATCTTGAAGGACAATCAGTGAAAGAGGTTTTTCTAAAGCATTTTGGGAAGCAAGCACTTTTTTGTCTCTGACTTCTTCTAGTTGGCCTATGTAGATACTCATGCCCTGAGGTGATCCAGTGTATCTGACCCTTGGTTCTTATGAAGGGCTTGGAAGGAGTCGGATTAAGCATAGAGGTGGGGCAGGTGAGTGTCCAGTATTGGGCACTGGTGTTAGTGGAAATAAACAAGAGGCAAAAGGAGTCTCTGCAGTCATTATCACTTGTTTGTTACTTTTCTAGGTGTGCCCTACTTTACTGTGGAACCTGAGGATCTGTCCGTGTCCCCTAATGCCCCATTTCATATGGCCTGTGCTGCTGTTGGTCCCCCTGAACCAGTGACAATTGTCTGGTGGATGGGAGACTCTAGAGTGGGGCTTCCAGACATCTCCCCCTCCATCTTAAATGTGTCAGGTAAGGCTGCTGCCAATGCAGGGGATCACTTTAAGGATCAGAAGAGGAGGAGAGCACTCTTCTGATCATGCCTGGTGACACTGGGTAGCCTCTTAGTATGAAAATTGTCTTTGACTGTATGTTGAGGGCTGAGAAATCAAAGCCAGATCATCCTAAGGGTTGATCATTGCTTTGTGTATCTTCTGCTGGCTTGAGATACACAGGCTCTTCTGAGCTTGGGTGGGGCTTGCACTATGGTAAAGATGCTACTGGACAGATGATGCATTACGTGCCTCTTTTGTTCCACCTTGTGGAGGATGTTCATGATTATATTAAGTGACTCTGTGGCATTTGGCTTGGAAATCTCCAAGTGTTCACATGTAGCAGATGCCACCTCTTTCTCTACACAGTCATGTCACACATTGCTTTCTCCTCTCTTCCCACCTTCTCTGTTCTTGCAGTCTTGCTGGATGCTTTTCTTGTTAAAACCTGACCACCTCATGTAATTGCTTGATGCTTTTAGAGTGGTTGTATTGGGACTGAAGTGGGCTTGTTGATAGCTTCAGAGACCAAGGTTTGCCCCAGAGTGGGCACTAGATGCATGGTGGTAAGGCTGCCTTCCCCAGCAGCATCAGCCAAAGAACTCGGGAGCCAATAGGTGTTCAGGCCTCTCTTCATCCCCCTTCCAGGGAAGGGGTGATGTATCCCTACCAGGGCCTGACCACAGCTATTCTTGTAGTTATCTCTTAAATGTAGCTTTGTTCTAGTCTGCTGTCCAAAAGCTTTGTGTTATTTCTTCTGTTTTATTGTTCTCAGCAGTCCTGAGTCAAAGTTGAACTAGCTATTTAGAAGGAAAAGATTTTATGACTTGGAGTCATCTCTGGGGCCTCTTCATCAGTGTTGATACAGTTACACCGGGGGGGGTAGTTTTTTTCTCTACATCTTTGGTCATCCTTTGAGCTCTCCAATCCTATTAAGCCTTCCCTTAGAACCTAATTTATATGTAAATCAAAACCTAGTTTGTGTTTTGCAATGGTTTTATCGTCTGCTCCCTCTCTTATATAGTCACTCGATACTGTTCCAAGTTGGAAATGAAAACTGCTCCCTTATGATATGATCTGCCTGTTGAAATGGAAATGGAAAAGACTGATAGACAAGAGAGGGAAAACAATAAAGAAATAAATCCCTTATTGCACTGAACTCATCCCATGATGCATCAAAACCTTTGTGATGCAGTGGCATGGAGACCTGAGGAAGGACATCTGCTCCTAATGGTTCTTCAAATAAATTGCTATTATATATATTAGTCACTGGCACATTTCGTTGCCCCTCTCAGTGTTCTTTGGGATGTCCCTTGGGGACATCTTGTCTTTGCAACAGAAAAAACTTAGCAGAACACAAGCTGCATGGTCAGATTGCCAAAGCCTGTCAAAAAAGACAGTTGGTAAGAAAACAAACATTGCTAACAAAAGAAAGTGTCAAATTCTGAAGGAAATAATAAAGTACTGCATAGAAGGCAGACAGTTAGAAGGTTCAGCAAGCAGTTGATTTGGTAAAAAGACTGTTGAATTTGGAAAGCAGTGCTGGCAACGGTGCAAGAGAATAAGGAAATCACAGCATGGTTTGGGTTGAAAGGGACCTTAAAGATCACCTGGTTCCAACTCCCCTGCCATGGGCAGAGACACCTCCCACTAGACCAGGTTCCTCAAAGCCCCATCCGATCTGGCCTTCTTGGTTTGTGATGTGTTTTGTGTTTCCCTCAGGCCAGGGCTGTGTTTGGTTCTATCTTAGGGACATGCCTACCACATCAAGTGCTGCTCTGTTCTGCTGCCTGGCTTTCAGCCTGCTGGCAGCATTTTTCTCTGGTTCACTAGGGTGAGTGGTAGAAGCTAAAATACTCTGCTCTTTCATTTTGTAGCAGTCCAGTGCAATTAATCTTAGGTTTAGAAGAGGAATCAAAGGGCAAAGACAGACACTGTGCAAGCTGCACTGTGCAGCTCTGAGGTCTTTTTCCCTCCTAAACTGTATGCCCATATTGTGCCAATCATTAACTTTTCTCAGATAGAGCCCTATAAGGCAACTGAGAGCCAAGTCAAGTGAAAACATGTGCTGAACACACTTCTCCAGGCAACTTTGCCAGTCTGTCTCAATTCTGATTACTTAGCAATACCTGTATGCATCTTGGAGCAGCTGGACATCAGTATGATGCCATATTTGAGTCCTGTGGGATGGATGGATGGATGGATGGATGGATGGATGGATGGATGGATGTTCACAGAAGAGAGGGAGCATAAATCTCACTTGCATTGTATTGCCTCAGGCAGGTGCCTCAGTGATGATGCAGTGGCATTTTACTTCCACTTCCTTTGTGTGTCTTTGAAAGTCTGATACAAGATGAGGGGCAGGTGGGCATTAGCTTGAAATCTGCAACATCTGCCTGGAAGTTTGCCTGGGATTAGAGCCTGGTTAGAAGACGGCTGTTGCTCAGGTGGCAGGCTGTGCTTGGGTAAGCACACAGATCAGCACGATCCTTGCTCCAAAGATGCTCACCAGAGTGAGGAGTGGATGTCTACTAACTGAGCACTGTGCACTGCTGTTCTGCCAGATTCGTTTTTCTTTTTCAGTGCTTTCTGAAGCTCCTGTGGAAGCTCTTCTGCATTGCAATGCTCTCTCCATTAAAAATGTGTTTAGCACGTTCATTACATTGAAATTCACCTGCCTTTGACTGGCACCCACCTCAGCCCTCCTATTACCTGTACAGCTTGAGCTGGATGTTGCACATAATGGAAATTCTGCTGAAGGTTGAAGCTGGATCATATAGCTGTTTGTGTTTCCTTTCCTTTTCTTGGCTGATCTCCAGGTATTAATCAAAGCACAGTTTTCTCCTGCGAAGCTCACAACGTAAAAGGATTGTCTTCATCTCGGACAGCCACTGTTCAAATTAAAGGTGAGAGAGTGCAAGAGAATGGGCAAGGGACTCTGGTTTGCTCTCTGGGGAGGGAAAGTAGGGCTTCTTGATGCAAGGGGCTGTCTCAAAGCTGCCAGCAACCAGCACCATTTGGAGCTCTGAGCAATTCAAAAAATGCTTTGTGCTCTAACAGCATTTTCTGCTTGCTGTGCAGGGCTGTATCCCAGGCTGTTGAAAATAAAACACATCTGATTCAGGAGTGGAAATGTCGTGCCAAAGAACAGTTTTTGTTTGAAAAGGAGAGAGTCAGAACAGTTAAATTGTTTGTGAGAGATTAAGCTGGATATAGATCTGTAGCTGGGAAAATCTTTCTTTCTTGGAGATAGATGGATCTTATTAGAGCTAAAGAGGCCATTACTTCTGCTTGCTTCCATTGACATCATCCTAGATGCTGAAAAAGAACAAGGAAGGTAATCACCAGTGACCAGTAAAGTTTGCTTATCCACACTGTTTTAAGGGATTTTATTTTTTTAATTCTTTGT
Source organism: Apus apus (assembly GCF_020740795.1). Lineage (NCBI taxonomy): Eukaryota > Metazoa > Chordata > Aves > Apodiformes > Apodidae > Apus > Apus apus. The sequence continues at coordinate 26,827,796 of NC_067286.1, forward strand.
TCTTTAAAAATTCATTCCAACAAGCAATTTCTAGCCTCTGCCTGACCAGTTGCCATTTGAAAGCCCCAAAGTTCATGTCACGTTTCCCCTGTTCCTCCAAGTGACTGAAACAAGGATAATCAGAGCAATCAGCTCTTCCCCACCTGTTCGTGTTGAGATGTTTCTGCATTTGAATTTTTAGTCATTCTTTAATGTGGATTAAATTACATGATTATCAGTTCCAGGAGAGGCATGTCACAAAAACAGTTTGTTCCAAGTAGTAGCTTCTTGCTCAGCACGAATAAGAGCAAGCATTTATGTCTGTATCAGAACTCGTAGTTGTATTAGCCAATATCCATTAAATAGTAGCTTAAAATCCAGCTGTAGATCTACTGCTCTTAGAGTGTATTTTTCTTCAGGACATTGTGGTTACTGCTATGCCAAGAATGCAGTGTGCTGGACTAGTAAGATTTATAACTTAATTTAAAAGTGTTTGGAGTTGTTGCCTTAAAGGCTCGTCTACACAGGGGGAGTTAGTTATTGTGGAATATATCTTCTGTAGATATTTTTATCCTGGGACAGGATTTAGTTCACAAAGCTATTATGTTTTTTAAAAATCTCATCAGGCTGTAATTTGAAATAACATTTAGCATAAACAAACTTTTTTTTTTAAATTTTATTGTAACACTGATTTTTAAATTTATTTTTTTTAGCCATTAATAAGATGATGGGTTACAGTCCTCAGAATTCTTGCATTTCCTAGCAATTACATCTAGCTAAAACTGCCCCATAGTGGTCAGTCATCAGCTAATGAGTCCACACAATTTCTTTGGGAGGGAGTTATCACCATCACATGCTTGTGTGTGCGTGATTCAGTAGATATTTCACTAGTATATGGATTGTCCTAGAGATAAAAAAACTGGTTTAAAGAGCAAGTCCAGTGTTGTAGTTGTTGAAGTTCTACCTGTAATGCCTCAAATACATGTCTGAAAGAGTAGTTACAAACTTAGGGAAGTGATGAGGCTCTTCTAAAGAGCAGAAGTTTTGAAGAACTAGTGTAGACCCTGTTAAAATTAAACCAAAGCTCCTAACAAGAGCATAAACAGGAATAGGAGCAGGCCTAGATAGTGTTTATTTAGTCCTTGATCATATGAAAACGTAGACTTTAATGAAATTACTCCTGGGAGTAGTTGTCTATACATGCATGGTCAGGGCCTTCCTCTCTTACACAAATCCATCTGCTAATGAGGACTCTCAAGTCTTCCTACGATTTATTAAACAATTTGTTTCTTCTGTGTTTCCAGTGGCAAATATTTTTGCTAGGACATTTACAAACTGTTAACATTTCCTCCTATTTGCTGCTGCTGTTGTTCATTATCTATTCTCTGTAGTGCCCACAATGTGCTGGGTTTACTCCAAGCAGAAAATTACTGTTATTGTAGCCCATAGTCCCCAGCATGTTCAAAGCCCCATTGTTCCAGCCACTCTACAAGCACAGATTAAGTTAACTCTCATTATGTTAACACTCAAGGTCCTGTTTTCAGACTGGCTTTGCTCTCCTTCATGTGTGCAGCTAAGACTTTTAGGGTGGTATCCTGTGTTTCAGAGCACAACAGGAGCAGCCACCCAGAAACAGCCTACCCTGTTCAGTGGCTGTCTCCATTGCAGAGTGGATGTGTTAGCAGTAGATTATTTATTTTCATTGGTGGTATAACCCATGCCTCCTTTGAGCCTGCTATCCAGTGTTTAAAATTACCTGTTGCTAAACCCAAAAGTTACTAGTATGCAACTTGAGTGAAGGGCAATTTTTCAGTAATACCCAAGGAAGGAGTGAAAGCACGCTCTTCCCAAAAAGAGCTCCAAACCTGAATACCCAACGTGAAAAGGGAAAGAATCCAAGACACAGAAGAGTTTTAAGTTAATTCACAAAGATCTTTCACTGAAGGGCAAAGAACACATCTGCCCCAGTGCTCTGTTGCCCCACCTCCCTCCCACACACACAGTTCTTATCTAGGTGGCAGCCCCCTGCCCTGAGTTCTGGTAACTGGTTAACCAGGCAACAAAAGCTTTATAGGGTTAATCTATGGCACAATCTATCCCCTGCCCCATCTTCCCCTCTGGGCCCTCTTTAGAGTCCTGGGAGGGAGCTTTGGTCTAAACCATTTCTCTTGCAAGATGGCCCTGTGCAAATGCTGAAGCCAGTATTGTGGTTGTCCTCAGTGCAGTGAGGGACAAAGGTGCTCTCTGGCAGAGTAGAAGATGCAGCTGGTGGAATCCACGGTTGTAATTACTTCTTCACTGCTGCTTTCCACTGGATACAGCTCAGGAGAGGTGGAAAGTTTGGTCTGTAGGCACTGCCTTGTCCTGAGGACCATTGGGTTTTTGAAAGAGGACTGCTGAGGGTACTACTTGTTGAGGAGCTGCAGGAAAAGTATTACTCATGGCAGCAGTGCAGGATTTTTTTAAATGAGCAAAAGGTCAGGGGAGAGGTTAGTATTCATGAAGCTGGCAATTTTTGCAGGAGTGAGGTACCTAAATAAAACAGACTGAGGAGTGAAAAAGAGCTGGTGAGGGATGTATTGGGAAGAACAGGAAGTAACTGTGGAATTACCATGGGAGAAAAAGAGAAGACAAAGGAAAGCACTGAGGATCCTAAACTGAAACCAGAGCTCAGGTTAATGGGACAACATACCAGACCCCCTGTGGTGATGGAGGTGTGTGGTCAGAGTGAGAGCAGGGAGGGGGCACAGCGCTCTGGGGCTGCTGTTTGGGGTAGGAAGCACAGACATCTGATTAAAAGGCCAGTCTGGGGTTCCTGATTTTGTTCTTGGCTCTGCCCTTTATTTTTAAGTGTGCAATCAGCCATGAAAGAGGCGGTCACTTTGCCTCGAATTGCGCCTCTATAATGCATCCCAAGCCTGGAGGATGAGGCACAATTTCAGTCCAGGCGCCATCCCAGGGCGTTTTGGGAAGGGTTTGTAATGGACACCTCGAGGCAGCACTTACACAGTGTGACTGCAAATCCAGCTGCTGTCAGAACAGCAAAACACCGGCAGAGCTGGTTTTAGTGGCCTGGACTGAGAACCAGGGAAGGGATTTTACAGCCCTGATTTGGTTCACAGTGTAGGTCCACAGGCAATTGTGTGCCCAGTGCTGGGTCATGCATTGCAATAGAGGAGGCAGGGAAGAGGACTGAGTAGCCAAGGTGTAAACATCACAGACTGGTTGTGATCAAAGAGATCAACCACTGCATCAAGCAAGTCTGCCGGGCTATTAACAAACGGGTGCCAATAGCTTGTTCAATGTTAAGATAATAGTTTCATTCACAACAGTCAGGGTCACTCACTTAGATGTGATATTGTACCATTCCTGTTAGTGGTTTCATTGCATAATTTCTAGCCTCAAGCCTCTGCCACTTTATGTGAATACCTGCTTAGTTCTGAGTATACTGAAAGGTCTCTTTGTTTCCCTTGTAGCCATGCCTCTGCCGCCTCTCAATCTAACTGTAAGCCAAGTCACCAGCAGCAATGCCAGCGTGGTCTGGGTGCCAGGATTTGATGGCCGTGCACCCCTCCACTCTTGCACTCTTCAGGTATGGCCCCTCTGGACTCCCCCTGCCCTGCATGTAGAATGGGACTCCCTGAGCCACAACACTGCTTGGGCTGACTTTTGCTCTCTTAACGATCTTGTAGCAGTGTCTGAATTCTTTATCCACAGTTTGAAAACATGGAAACTTAAGAGGATGCAACTCAGAGCATAAATAGGTGCCAAACAGCGGGGCCAGTTTGGAGCATGAGGTGTCCAGTTGAGAATTTGAGACTGGCTCCATTCTCCCTTCTGGCAGGTTATCCCATCCGTTGCTCTGTGGCAGCTACTCCATGCGGAGTCATACACTGCAGCACATGTGAACACACATGTGCCCTTGGGTGGCTGCAGGGTGCTCACAACATGAAGGAGCTGGCCCTGGGTAACTTGGTCCAGTGCAGTGGCCTATGACTCCCATGCCAGCTCAGCCCTGGTGCAGTGGCCTATGACTCCCATGCCAGCTCAGCCCTGTGCTCTGCAGTGCCAGAGGAAATGCTTGGATCTGGACATGCTGCTGAGTCCAAGGGATGAAGAACTTGCAAAGTCTAGGATGTGGTAGAGGAAAAGTGGGGATTATGGAGACAGGAGACAGACTGGGCTTTTTTATACAAAGTCAGGCCTGTTTTTATGTTTCTGAGTAATTTTACACCCTGCCTATAAATCTTGATTGGTTTTCCGTTGTCAAAGACCAATTCTGCACAGAAAATCAAGGGTGATAATATCCTTTAGTTCTACCAGATGCTGAGTACTCAACATCTCTGAAAAATTGGTCTGCTTCTTTAGGTTCCTGGGAACAACGGTTTGTGTCCAACTTCAAGCAGAGTTAGTTTCTAGCATTGCACACTTAACTGTAAAATCAGATCAAACAGCTGGTAACCAAGTGTCAGAAAGAAATGGTAATTCCTGAAGCAGGCCATGCAATCACAGCTAGGCACATTCCCCATGGATTTATCTGCCAGGTGTGAATATTGGGCTCCTGTGCTTTCCCTGCCTGATTATAGCAGTAGTGTGAGCTGGAGTGGAATTTCTATGGGATGTTGCCAGCTATGTTAGGAGGATTAAAACAAGGTATGCTGGAAGCAGCCTAGCTAATTTACTTGCAGTCCTCTTTTTATTTGGGGAGGAAACCAGAGATTTCATGCTCTGATGTTTATTTCCTTTCATAAGTCAAAGAAACCATAATCTTGTTTTAACTGACTGGCAGAAAGAATGTCTGAATGTAGCTGGCCCAGATCTCTGGGTTTTGTTGCTGCCTCTGTTCTTGTTCTTGTTTGAAAATGGTTTTCTTCCTCTGATTTACAATATGAGCTATCTCCAGTGGGAACAGCCTATTCTCTCTGGCTTGCACTGCTGCAATGCTGATCACCCTGGGTTTTGAGTTCCCCCTCTCACTTTTGGCAGGGACAGGGTGGGGGGGATGGGACATGTGGAAAAGAGGCTGAACCAGAGCAGCCCAGTTTCTGTCCACTCAGCAGTCTCTCACCACTTTTCTAAGCCTTTTCTGTTCTGTTTGGGGAAGACGAAGTTCCTGCATTTGGATCTGGGGGCAGGGTAACTTGGCAGCAAGCTGTGCTTCCTCTGCTTCCCACACTGAGAGATTTTGTGAGAGACATTGACCCACATTTCCATGTGAAAATGTGCACGCTACTGGCTCCCCACAATTACACTTAGGCTTGCAGCCTCCCAGAAAGAGAAGGGGGACTGAAACTTGGGTGAGGTTTTCTGGCTCTCAGGAATTGTAGCGGATGCCCTGAGAGCACCAGGTTCAGACAGGCAGGTTGCTTCTGGGGACAGCACAGGGACTAGCCCATGTACACACACTGATGTGCTCCAGGGCATAAAGAGGGCAGATGTAAGAGCCCTGACCCTTCAGACTGTTGAACAGAAACACATCATCAAACTGACAGGGTTTTACTCAAAAGTCTGCTTGTTTTTGCCCTGCTTTGGATGATGCTGGTAATGACAACAATATGCGATTCTATTAAGGAAACTTGAGATTCTTCCTTTTTATTAGCCAAGGAAATCAGTGGGCCAAAAGTGCATGTGAGAATGAGCAAAAGGGCAGAGAGAAAGGGAGAAAGACTGCATTATAAATTCCACCTGAGTGTTTCACTTTTGTCAGTACTCCTTGCTTTTACTCCCAGATTTGCTGTCTCATATGCTCCAGAGAAGAAAGATAGGCTGAGCCTGAGATCTGTGCAGTGATTTCTGCTATTGTCAGTACAAAAGCAGGAATACCAAACCTGTCTGTGCATTAAAAGCACACAGTGATATCAGATTTAAATTAACATTCACGTTGTTTGAAAGTTCAGATTTGGGGGGAAAAAAAAAAGGGTTGCAGGAGTGGTAAAAAGTTTTCTGTTTAATTTGGAACAGTGTGGTTGAATCTAGCCACCAGCATCTACTATGTCTTTAATCCACTACAAAACTGACAATATACAAACTTCTGAAAAGGGAGTTGGGAAAAAGGTGACACTAGGCAACAGGGAAGTTATCTACCAATTTTCATTGCCCAGATTTAGACAAGCCCCAGAAGCCAGTTGCTGGCAATCAAAGCAACAAGCACATTTAGTTTTATTGGAAGGAAATAATAATCAACTGTAGAATTTGTAAGGAAATGTTTTAAAATATGGAACCAAATTTTCAACTGGTGGAAAATTGTTGTACTGACAGAGTTAGGAGAGTGATGTCACTTAAACCAAATAAAGCTGTGGCTCATTAATCTTAGTTTGACAACTCCCTTTTCGGTATTTTAAACACTACTGGTACCATATATATTCTTGCACATTCCTAAACCAACCATGAAATGGATTCTTAGCCCTCTGGACCTGTTAACCATATAGCTTATGGTAACAGTCTTCTTCATTTCACTCTTGGCACAGGTAGCTGAGTCACCAGATGGCCAAGAGGTCTCCACTGAAGTCACCCCAGTGCCCCCCTTTGCCTATGGTGTGCAAGACCTGAAGCATTCCACCAACTACAGTGTCCGTGTGCAGTGCAGCAATGAGATGGGCAGCTCCCCTTTCACCGACAGGGTTTATTTCCAGACCCTAGAGCTTGGTAAGCAAATAGCAGACAAGAACAGGAAAGCAGTTCTGAGTTTGAAAAAGAAAGCATAACAAGCTTAATTGAACTCCTCCTTGCTAGTTCTGAAATGCAGGACACGTTATGCTGTCCAATGGTTTGTCCACTCTAACACATAACATAAGAATGTGGAGTCAAATGTGAGTTAACAGTGATGATGTGTGATGCACAAGTTGATCCAGCCAGAGAGTTTCTGCATGCTGGGCCTATGTCCCATTGGCTCTCTGAGATTCTTGGGATCTCAGAAGGAAATGAGACACTGACCAATCTTACCTTCTCCACTTGAAGCAAACATGCTGGCTTGCCAAAGTTGTTCTCTCCCCTCACGTTTACTCTTCAGGCAGACGTCAGGGAAGAGGATGAAACTGTCTTTTCAGCAGTTTTCACTGTGGGTAGTGCCTTATTTTCCTGCAGAGAGTGATTGTTTTCTGTCCTGTGCTTTCAGCTCCCAGCAGCACCCCACAAAATATCCATGTCATCCAAAGAGATCCTGGTCTGATTTTAGAGTGGGAAGGTGTGGCTCCAGATGTGCTGAAAGAAAATGTCCTGGGCTACAGGCTGGAATGGATTCAGGATAATGTAACTCAGGTAACAGATCAAGAGGGAAGCTAAGACGTTTGGCAGAGAGCTGGAGAATGCTCATATTATTACATTTTTTAGGCATTAGGGTCCTTTTTTCCTTATCCATACCAGGGGACTAGATTGCTGGCATTGCTTGTGTGAAAATGGATCTATTCTGATGTGCCTCAGCTCCTCAGTATTTGGCCTCAAGATTTAGGCTCCTTTCTCCATTCCTGGCATATTCACAATTCCTTCACTTGAATATTCATCTGTAGGCAGACCAGTTCTCTGACATTCTTTGTACAAGGACAATATAGAGAGAATTCAGTTCATCCATGCCTCTCTTTAGTGTTGTTCCAAAGGCAGCTCAGACAGTGCAGGATCTGGGATTTCTCTCACCTGGAACTGGGACTTTGCTTTCCAAACCTTAGCAGCAAAGGTGTATTTAACAAGTGAATGAGTTGTACTATAAATCACAGAAAGAAAGTAGCAGATTCCTTTATTTCATTTATAATATGTAGGGAGTTGAAAGGACCCTGTCTAGGTAGAAGGCCTTTCATTTGTTGTTCAGCATTGACCTTTCCCAGGTATCTACTGCCTTTGAAGTTCACAGCATTTGTTATGGTTTCTTGCTTCTTAATATGTATTTAGCCAGTACTTATTAATTATGAACAAGCCTGTAATCATAGACAGCTAGGGGGAAAAGAGACTTATTTCCTTTTTTGTGTGACCCATTTCATACTAGGCCAGTGTCATTGACTTTGACAGTTTTTAGAGTTCCTATTGAATTTACATTGTGTCAGTGGTGACAGGCAAATCTTCATGAGTTTACTGCAATATATGTGTATGAAGAAAATCCACAAAATTACTGAAAAAATGTTGGCCTTGCTATCCTAAGTGAAAATTGGCCGTGAAATTCAGAAGCTATTTGGGCTTTGGTCAACAAGTTAAAACAGACAGACTCCTCCCTTGGATTGTCAGATGCTTTGCAGTATGTTAGCCACAAGAAGGAGGTGTATCTTTTAATGGCAGAAAAAAACCCAAACCAAAACAAAAACATTTCTATAGCGAATTCCATGGAAGGATCTCAGAGGGGGAAATCACTAAACCTCCTATCTTCCTTACACTCTGGGAAGGTATTAGCAGTTTTTGAGAAGAGAAACCCAAGATAATAGCTCAAGTTAGTGGCAAAACTGAGACTAGGACCCAAGAGTCACAACTCCCAACCTTTGTTATAGCACCAATGAAGTAGAAAGTAGTGAGTTTTAAGGGTGACGCTTTATACTAGATTCCTTAGCCAACCATACCTGGGGCTGCATCAAAAGAAATATGGCCAGAAGGTTAAGGGAGGTGATTTTCCTCATATATTCTGCTCTTGTGAAGCCCCACCTGGAGTACTGTGTCCAGTTCTGGAGCTCACAACACAAGACATACATGGAGCCCTTGGAGTGAGTCCAGAGAAGGACCACCAAGATGATCAGAGGGCTGGAGCACCTCTGCTATGAAGACAGGGTGAGAGAGTTGGGGCTGTTCAGCCTGGAGAAGAGAAGTCTCCGGGGAGACCTCATAGCAGCCTTCCAGTACCTGAAGGGGCTTTCACAGGAGAGGGACTTTTTACAATAGCATGTAGTGATAGGATGAGGGGTAATGGTTTTAAGCTGGAGGAGAGGAGATTTAGGTCAGACACTGGGAAGAAATTCTTTAGTGTAAGGGTGGTGAGGCACTGGCACAGGTTGCCCAGGGTGGTTGTGGATGCCCCCTCCCTGGAAGTGTTCAAGACCAGGTTGGATGGGGCTTGGAGCAACCTGTTCAAGTGGGAAGTGTCCCTGCCCATGGCAGGCGGGCTGGAACTAGATGATCTTTAAGATGCCTCCAAACCCAAGCCATTCTACAATTCCATGATTGAGGCAGTTCACAGTTTGTTGCCATTTGCTTTCAGGGGGAGATGATCGTACAGGATACAAAAGCTAATCTCACAGCGTGGAATCCTCTCAAAGACCTCATCATCAGAGTGTGTGTGCTGAACTCTGCAGGATGCGGGCCCTGGAGTGACCTCTTCCTGCTTGAAGCCAAAGAGGTCATGGGTAAGTGTCCACTGTCTTCCCTTCACTTTGGGGAAAAAAGTCAGAAGTGCTGGGGCTGCTGTTTTTCTCTGACTCTTCTCCTTTTGGTATTTACAGCTGACTGAGCCATGTGGCTTTGTGCAACATCACACTTTTACAGGCAGAGTAGAAATTAAATAATTTTTAAAGAACTGGTATAAACAAAACAGCTTCTGTCTTCTTTAACAGGCTTTTGCTGTGCTTAGTGCAGAGCAGGGTAAGGGGAGACAATATAAAAAATGTAGATGAAGGTTTGAAGTGCTTCATTTAGACTTAAGCCACACACATTTACAAGAGTAAATGTGACAGAAAACTCCTCTAACATAGGTTCTGTTCTTTGATTTAATTTGAAGCCATTCCTGACTAATTTCAGTTGAGCCTGCTTTAAACCACGTCCACGTAGGGTTTTGTAATGCTTTTACTGAATGTGTTTATATTAATGCAGTTTAGCTCTCTCCATGGAAAAGTGGAGCTACTGGTAGAAGAGGGAGATGATGGTACAGAATCTGTACTATGCACCTGGAACCATGTGGAAGGGTTTGTTGAGGGCAGAGAACATACATGTCTGGAGTGCATTCCTGATGATACAGAGCATTTAGTCTTATCTGTGCTGGTTTGCTTGCTGCTTGTTTTTCAGAGTGAACAGGAAACAGGGGTCAGGCTATGGAGAAGAAGGACAGGATGTTATATGGAGACGTGGGCAGAAGGAGAGAAGAATGTTGCTTGTGAAGATAACTGTAGAACAGCTAAGAGGAATAGGTTCAGAATAAAAATATGTATTGGTGGACACTTACCTATGTATTGTAGCTTGGAGAAGAGGAGACTGAGGGGCGACCTCATCAGTGTTTACAAATACGTTAAGGGCGAGTGTCAGGAGGATGGAGCCAGGCTTTTTTCAGTGATGTCCAGTGATAGGACAAGGGGCAATGGGTGCAAACTGGAACATAGGAGGTTCCACGTAAACATCAGAAAAAAATTCTTTACTGTGAGAGTGACAGAGCACTGGAACAGGCTGCCCAGAGAGGCTGTGGAGTCTCCTTTGCTGGAGACATTCAAAACCTGCCTGGACACATTCCTGTGTGATGTGCTCTGGGTGATCCTGCTCTGGCAGGGGGGTTGGACTGGATGATCTTTTGAGGTCCCTTCCAACCCCTAAGGTTCCATGTTTGTGATATGAAGTCAGTGTGGTGTGATCATGCAAAAAAATCCCACAGTCCCCTGAGGTTTTGTTCCAAGTGCCTGTGACAGGACAAGACAGCAGTCTCTAATCTCTGGTGTTGACCCCTCTGCTGCTGCTTTCTTTCCAACCCACGTGTCTTTTGAGGAGTCATGCGGACATTGATCCTTTCTGATCACTTCCCACTTAAGGAGTCATCACATGGGGAATCTGGAGGGGAGTTCCCAGGCAAGCAGGAGGTAAGGATAGAGGTAGAGTAACCAGGAGAGAACTGTAGCTTTACTTGCAGCAATGCATCTAATGCTGGTTTTAACCTGCGTGTGACTCAGAAATACCCTTTGGCAACCTGGCTGTCGTGGCTTGGGCCTAACAGGACAAGGAACCAGCCACGTGGCCGCCCACTTAACTCCCCCCCCCTCCTTCCCCTTCACACACACTGGGATGGGGAGAACATGGGGCAACTAGAAGCTCGTGGGTCGAGACAAGATCAAGGAGCGTTCACTCACCATTTACAGTCCTGGGCAAAACACACTCAACTTGGGGAAAAATAAAGCAGGGCTTGCATATGTTACCCCACCCCTCCCTTCTTCCCGGGCCCAAATCCCTTTGTTCCCGGTTTCTCTCCCTCCTTCCCCCCAGCGGCACAGGGGGACAGGGGATGGGGTTTAGAGTCAGTTCACAGGCTGGTGGTTCCTGCTGCTCCTGCCTCCTCAGGAAGAAGGATTCCTTACAGTCCTTCCCTGCTTCCCCACGGGGTCCCTTCCCATGGAAGAGAGTCCTCCACAAACCTCTCCTTCATGAGTCCTTCCCACGAAGGAAGTCCGGAGCTGCTCCAGCCTGGGCTTCCCACAGAGTCACGGGTGCTTCGGGAACAGCCACCTCCCTTGGCGCCGGGGTCTTCCACAGCTGCGCAATCAGAGTCCTCTGGCAGCAAGTCCAAGTTCACCCCTCCTGCCACCTTCAGGGAATGTTCCACCATGTTCCTCTGTGAGTGCAGGGGGACAGCTGCCATCTCGCTGTGGGTTGCAGGGAAACTTCTGTTTGGGCACCTTCTTCCCCTTCTTCCTCATCAGTCTTGGGATGTCCACCCCAGCACTGCCTTTCACCTCTCCAGCACAGCCTTTTTTGCTTGCTCTCTGCTCAGGTCTTATAGCAGTTCGTTCGTCTCTCTAACGACCCAGCCTTGGCTACCTGAGTTGGGCGAGCTTTTTAGTAGCTTCTTACAGGAGCCACCCCTGAGGCCCCTCCCCTGCTACTGAAACTGTACCAGAACCAGCACACTGGTTCTGAAGTCAGTGCTGGCAGTTACGTGTGAGCACACAGTTACTGCAGGATCAAAGCCCTCAGATAATTAAAAGCAGAATGAAGGAGTGTGGAGATACAGAGCTGACTCTGCTAGAGGTTGGGCATCAGCTCCATCAATTTTACTCTCCTGCTTTTTGCTGAGTTATTTTCTGTGGCAGCCAGATACAGAGACTAGTACCTGAAAGGACTAGAAGATCCCTTTGGAAAATGGCCAACACTGGCAAGAAGCCCCAGGGAAGTATAGGGTTTGCATTTTACAGGGAGCTGGAATGGGATAATCCTGAAAGCACAAAATGTTTGTTTGTTTTTATTTACAAACCACTTCAAAAAAGTAGCATTAGAATTGGTGCTTATTTTGGCTAAATGCTCTCTGAAAGCACATGTATTTCTTCACAGGCTTAACAGACTAGAAATAAAGGTTCACTGTGGAAACACTGACAGGCCTCGAAAGCAGAGCTGCAGGAAGACTGCAGTTTTGTTTCAGGCCTGGTAGAAAATACAAGTCGCTTCATTTCCTCGATGGGCACTGGTTGCTTTGTGTGAGAAATGCCAGGGGTGGTTTCTGCCCAGCTCCCAGTGTAGCAGTAACGGTGACTAAGCTTGTATAAACTTTAAGTCATATTTGTCATCACAGCAAAGCTAGTGGGAGCTCCACCCTGCTCATGCAGAGATCTTGTGCACTATTAACAAAGATTGTTTTAGTATTTTCAGAAACGTTGTCAGTAGAAACCTCCTTTCATTGTGGAGTGAGGAACAGAGTGGTCTAACAGCTTTTCCCTGTCTGTAATCTTCATGATGGTATGCAGGAAGAACTCTTGGATTATGTTCTTTGCACACCTTTGTGATATAAAGTCTGCTACAGAGGTAAAAGGGGTTCTCTCATCATCAAAGGACTCCTGAATACTCATTTAAGCTCATCTGATACTGCCTTCTCTCTGCTGCGTGCAGTTTTAGGGCATATGCCAGCTGGAAAAGGGGGGTATGGGAAATGGGAGAGAGAAAGAGTTGAGGGAGGAGAGGCAACTCACTCTTTCCTTAGGCTGCAGTCATCCTCTAGCTCAGTGGCATGAGTGGGAAGCAATGATCTGTGGGAGGAGGAGAAGCAGTGAATTTCAGCACTCATTTCTGTTTCTGACACATTTTTTATAAACCATGGGATGGGCTCCTGATTCCTAGCAGTTTAGAAACAGGGAGAAGAATTTAGTTTTATTTTTTCAACCTTCCTACTTTTGGAGGGACCCCCTGGAAGGTGACCTAAATCCCTGCTCTCTCACCAGGCCAGCTAGCAGAGAGAGACTGGAAAAATAGGCTGAGAGAGGTTTGCCTCACCTTAGGGAGAAAGGAAACTTTATAATTAAACATCAGAGAGGATCTTTTACGTGAGTGTTGTTAATTGTTTCTGCCCTGATTGTTTGGTAGGAACAGCTCAAGTGTTTGGGAATTATGGAGAGGGTTGGAGTTACCTTTCATTGTATTTTAATTCCACTTCTGTTTCTGATTCCTCTCCCTCCTCATAAGCAGCCTTGAAGCCCAAGTCGAAAGGTACAGCAAGAGGGATTGTGATAAAACCCAGAGCCTATAAAGCCTTCTGGGTGGGAAAAGACTGTGTGAGTCACTGAAGGAGATAAGATGCTGACAAATAGATGCTAAAGCTCTGATAATTTTTTCAAGTGGAGAAGTACTAGTCTGCTTCCTCAATGGTCCAGAATTTTCTTTCCTTAAGCTCTACCTGTTTATTAGACTAACATTACTTCTTTAAAAACATGGATGATAAGGCTGGACAATGTAACTAGTAATCAAGCCTTGGAAGCCTTTTACCTGCCAGGACTCTGCCAGTGAAGACGTCTGGTTCCTTTTCACATACATCTGTGCAGAGGTTCATCCAACTCTTGGCCATTTAACCTAACATATCTTTGAAGGACAGTTTTTCTTATACTCTCATGACAGATAATACAATTACTTACATCATCAAAGATGGCTCTTCCTTAGGTTCTGGTAAAGCACAGCCAACTGCTGAAGGTGAGCAAGGGAGCCTGAAGATTAAGTGCTTAGGGACCACTTACCTGTTCTTGTTTGCTCTTAGACAATTTTTGAGGTACTAAACAAAACTTGGAAATATGGGAACTATCCTAGATTTTAATAAACCCATTCCAATTAGCATGTAATTTTTGGTAACTGTATTTGGAGAAGTGATCTTTTAGATAATTGGACTGATTTATCTGTTGTTCACTTGGATTGATTTATCTGTTGTTCACCAGGCATAGATAATATTATTTTATTCATAACCATATTGCTTATCTTTCTTCCCTACAGTTTACACAGATTGGCAGCATCTCCATTTCCTCTGTAGACAGTTTGCAATCAAAAGTATTCATATTCTGGGAGCAAATACTAGGCTGGAATTGGAGCCTGCATGCTGGCTAACTTATTTCTTGACTCGTGGGGCACTTTTTAAAATTTACCTTTTCTTTGGTAGTGAGATATTGAGAAATTACAACCAACTAACAACATTGAGAAGCTGCAGCCAATACCGTGTCCCACAGGGTGCTTCTCTTTGTGGGAGGGGTGAGAGGGGAAATTTAAATGTTTGCAACCAGATCGCCATGAGGCAATTGTCTTTCAAAATGTTATCTGTTTGTCATTCAGGCAGTTCTGTGTAGCCTGGTCAAGCTTCTGCAGGCTGCCTCAAACAGGACAAGGTGAAACCTGCACAGAAGATGCTCATATTAGCAACCTTTTTGTCTTGAGACTCCAGTTTAAAGTGCCGCAGCTCATGAGCTCGTGTAAAGTAGTATAACGTGGAGCAGCACTTTCTACTTTCCTGAGGCTCAAAACCAAGAATAGGTTCTGATAACTGGATGCATCTGCTTTGCCTTTACTGTGTGAAACAGCTAGTTTTTCTGATGATTCACGGAGTAGCTGTTTATGCCAAATTCTACTGTACAATGCCCCACTGTGTACAGCAGATCCTGCAGCATGGCTTTTCCATTTAAAAGCAAAAAGAAGAATTATCCCAATATGGTCTGTTTACCATTGTCAGTCTGTTATTTCCTGACTCGTGTTTTTTCCATCTTCTAGGTGGCCAGAGACAACCTCCATATGGGACGTCCTGGGTTCCTGTGGCGTTGGGCATTCTCACAGCTCTGGTCACAGCTGTTGCCCTGGCTCTTATTCTCCTTCGAAAAAGAAGAAAGGAAACTCGGTTTGGGTAAGGGAGGTTCTCCTTGTGCTGGTTAGACACGTCTGCTTTCTCTTCCAGTGTGGTTTCTGACTCAGTTATTTTTCAAAAAGCATTGAGTACTTTTGGCACTTTCTTTGCATAACTTTTTTTCACAATTTTGGGGGTACCCTGGATTAGAGACTAGCAGGAAAGTGCCCTACCTTTTCTTCAAAATGTGAACACCAAAGATATAGTAGAAAAAAATGTTATGTCAATAGCTGGGCTTTGTTAGAATATAAACAAATAAACTAGATAAAGGTAATTCTGTAAGTCATTGACAGTGCTGCTTAAGAGATTCAAAGAGAAAAGACCCACAAATTAATCCTCTTCTGTGCTCTTAGGGGCTGGGCCCTTTATCTCATGCTAGCTTTCAGTCTAGCAGCTGCTTGTAACTTCCTGACTGCCCAGAACTCTCTCAATCCCCAGGAAAGCCTCCTTTCCATCACCTCTGACAGAGTCTCCCAGACCTCCTTCTCACAGTAGTATCTCTGTTTATGTGATTTCTGCAACCTGCCCCAACCTGCAGCTTCTCCCAGGCACTCGGGAGGAGTGATTCCTTTCTTTCAAAAGGCTTCCACCCTCTCTAGGTGCATCAGAAAAGCGGCATAAACCCATTATTCCTCCTCTCCAGCTACACCCTCTTAAACAAAACAGTTGTAGTATTTATATGACAAGGTGTGAGAAATCATCCGTGTTGTTCAACACACCGTCTTAGAAGTGAATGGCCCATGTAGTCATGGCCCTGTGTGTCTTTTCTGCCTTCTAGCCATGCCTTTGGCAGTGTGGTTGGCAGAGGGGATCCAGCAGTCCATTTCAGAGCTGCCAGGTCTTTCAACAGAGAGGGCCCAGAGCTTATTGAAGCAACATGTAAGTAAAATGACCTGGGTGATTCTGCCTGAGAAGCTGTGTTCATGCATATACTGTGCTCTCCCTTTGTTTTCCCTGAAACTTATGGCTTTGGATCGAGAACATGGGATTAATTTACAAGGAGGTTTACACACTATGGATCACAGAGGTGAATTGCCAGAATTGCTGTTGCCATACCAATTACCTAGCACTTGCTAATTACAGCTACAGTCATTGTGTATATTAGTGCAAGGCATAAATTCACCACTCTGCCCCAGTTTCACACCACAGGGACTCCTTCGAATATTACGCAACAGTGAGAGAAAAATGGCTTAACAATGTAAGCAGTACAGTTTAAACTCAGTGTGCTGAGCTGTGCTACAAGCCTGAACCAATTGATCAGTCTTGGAAGGCCAGGAATGACTAAATTCTCAAACAGTTCCAGGAATGGCCAGGGTTAAGATGATCCATTTCTGTCTCCTGGTTCAGCAAGGTCATGGCTCTCTGTAGCAGTGCTGCATGGCTGGGTTAGGATGACGCTCCAGCTTTGCTCCCCTGGTTTTAGAGGTCTTTTCATTAAATCTAGTGATCATAAACGATTGGACTTTGTTACCCTCTCAGCCAGGGACTGTGAGACTTGTACTGTACTTACAAGTCTGGAAGCCAGTCATTGAGAGCTAGTGCAGCTTCATCAACTTAAATGAAGCTGTGTGAATCTAGTGTCTGTCAGTGTCCCTTCTGGTTGGATTTTGTCTTAGTGTTATTTACAATAATTCTGTATTCCTGTTGCTCTTGGTCTGTTGAAAGGTGGTGTCATCACACCTTCTCCTTTTAGTACTGTTGGCACATTTTCTAGTGGTTGAAAGTTATTGGCCTCTCTCTTATCTGTGGGGAAGCTAAATGACATGGAAGGGAACTCTGCCTTTTTCAGGTTTTCCTGCTTGCAATATGGGAATCAGATTGGGAATGGAGATTAGAGCAGGTGATTTTTGGTGTTGTCACAGAATATTTAAGTATCACTCATTTGACTCTTCCTTTTTTTTTTTTTTTTTTTCCAACCAGTGGAGAGTGTTGGGATCAGTGATGAGCTGAAGACAAAACTCAAAGATGTCCTCATCCAGGAGCAGCAGTTCACCTTGGGAAGAATGTTGGGCAAAGGTAAGAACCAAAACTGAACAAGGCTTTATATTGGAAGTCCCACTTGTGTTACCTTTACCGTTGAGCAGGGAGAAACAATTATAAGCAGCCCGTTTTCTCTCCTTTTGCTTGTAGATGAGAATTTACATTGAACTTTCCCTTCCACCGGGATAAGACTTTTCAAAGGTTTAGCATGACTAAGAGGATATTGGCTGAGCCATTTCTATAATATGGCTCTACAGAGTCATGAACTGTAGCCTATGCTCAGCTTTCTGAAGTATTGTTGATTGACTGGTGTGTGAATTTCAGGGAGTTAAACAAAGAAATATTCAGTTAAACTTCTGCTCTTTCTACTAAGTGGTGCTATAGAATTCCTTCCATTTGCGTAAGCATGCGTCAAATATTAAACAGGCTGAGACAATACAGAGACAGAGATTATCTACCTCAAACACTCTGACCCCTCATAAAAAATGTTGATTCAGTTTCAGACATTCTCAACCTTGGGGATAGTTTGACTTGAGATTGTTGTTTGGGCTCTTACAGAGACACATTTGGATCACGCACAGAATTTTGCTGACATTTGTCCTTATGCATTCAGGTGCTTAAGAACTCTTCTGTCTGTGGATGTCCATCTGAATCTTCCACACAGGCACTCTTAACATTTCTTGGAGGTTTTCAGGTCTGGACAGATGGCCAGAGTAAAGGTGGAATGCTTCTCCCTTAGCTTTAGCTAAAAGATTGACCCAGAAACTCTTGTGAGGAAACATGGTTTTGAATTTAGGTTTCCCAAATGGCAGATCAGTGTCAATCTCTAGAAATAAGTAAAAACATGTAATGATAAAGCAAACAACTAAGAGACGAGTGTAAGTCAGGGATCATAAACAAAAGGAAGCTGAAGTGTTTGGCTTCCTTTTTCTTTATAAAACTAGTTTTACTCCAGTTTTCTCTGACTGTTTCACACTGGGAGTGTTCTTCCGCTTCATCCCTCCCAGAACAAATGCGTTTCTTTCAGAGCAGGAAGATGACCTTCCTGCAGGAGTGGTCTCAGAGGACTTAACAATGCTAAGTAATTAAGCAGCTGTGTCACCTGTTTGTGAGTGTTACCTCTTGGCTAGTTTCTGGGATCCTGCTTCAACCTGTGTGGGCTGTCCCCATGATAGGTAAAAACCTGGAAATCAGCTGCAGGGTGTGGGGATGGCCTTGGTGGGAGGATGTGAGTTTGTAGTATCTGGCCTGTAGTGACAGCCCCATTCCCCCCAACCCCACTCTTAGCATACAAATCATTAAATGGTATGACTGTATTATCTTGAGCTCTGTGGACACTGCAGCTGAGCAACAGCTCCATAATGTGGAAGCAGTACAAGATGCTTTTGCTCCTTCCCGTTTTCCTCTTTTGTGGTCAGATCCGCTGCTTGTGGTTATTGTGAAATAAGCATGTGCCATACTCCTCTTGGGGTAGGTGTCCTGAGTGCCATATTTTGTTTCCTTCTTTGTAATACCACAGGTCCTCAAACTAGTGCATTTTGGGTGGGTTAACCAATTACAAAATTAGGGAGAGTAAATCTAGAGCCAGATCTAATGCGAAGAGGCTGTTATGCTGTGGTGTAAAGCCACATCAGGCTAAAATAATTTGGAGAGGGTTTGGCCCATTGCATTTCCTCTTATCTCCTTTAGAAAACACAGCAGGGTAAACCTTCCCTCTGTGAATTAGCGTATCATGCACACACAAGTAGGTGTTGTATATTTTGTCTGGTCAGCTGTGATTCATACAAGTAATTCCCTGAGTTTTGAGAGATAAAGCCTGATGGTGTGCCAACTGGTTGAGTCCTGGCAGCATTTCTCAGCTCTATTGGCTGTCAGCACTTAGAGGTTCTTCAGCCAACCATCTACTTGCTGATGTAGCTAATACTTCCCTCTCTGGTCAGAGCCTCACTCAGCCACATCCCTCATGATATGGCTTCCCCAGAAAAGTCTGCCTGGGATCCCAGCTTGTATATACTCTGGCTTTGCATTGTCTGTCTGGTAGAGAGGATTGCTTTCTTTCCCTCTTGTTTTACTTTGCCTTCTGGACTGCCAGCACAGTAGCCTTTGTCTGCTTCTAGTGCTGCCTCTCCCGGGCACACATGTGCTGAAAGCTGCTAAACAGAACTGCTGAATGGAAAATTAAGCTGGTAGCTGTATTTCGTATGGTTATTCAGCTTCTTTGCCATGAATCCTAGAGTGAACCTGCTGTGAATCATACTTTCTTCACAAGAAGCTGTTCCCTCACGGCCTGCTCTGATCATTTCTCAGGAGAGTTTGGGTCAGTTCGGGAGGCATTACTGAAGTTAGATGATGGCTCTTTCCAGAAAGTGGCAGTGAAGATGCTGAAAGGTAAGTGAGAGCCAGAGTACCCAAAGTACTTAAGAGAGTTTGGAAAGATGAAATGCTACCTGTCCTTTTCTCCAGCAAACATCCCCTGATGCTTGTTACTCCTCTCTGAGCTTCTCACCCAGCCACATAAACCCATGTTGTCTCCCATCCCTTTCATGTCAGTGTTTTTGTAGTGGAAGCTCTTCAGGGAAGGACCCATACCACCTTAGTTGCTTGTACAGCACTTAGCACGTGGTGAGTGCAACCAAAACCAAGTCATAGCTACAGCTTTTCTGTATAGAGGATCTTGTTCAGTTTCTTGATTCGACAGAGCACTACATCATGTGGCATAAACAGCTCAGATAGGTCTGCTTTGCCATAATTCAGCAGTGAAAGATGGTATCCCTCCAAGGGTGTATCCTAGAATAAACAGAAGAGTGTTTGGGCTGAATGCAGCAGTAAGCTAACTCATCTCAGTCAGGCATATTTGAGCAAGTAGTCTAACTCCCTTCTGATTTGTCATTTGGTGAGTGTACATAACAAGGGCAACTAATACATTCATCAGGCAGAAGTCTGTAACAAGAAGAGCAATTAATAGGTATAAGTCAAAGCCAGTGTGTGCATATATGTATGTGTGTGTGTGTATGTGTTAACCTGTGTTATTTCACTCCTGTTGCCTGTAAGGCAAAAATTAACTGACTTGACTTAAAGCAGAGTCACATTAACTTATCTCTGGAGCTGAGTTTGGCTGCCACAGAATACCAGTTAGTGCTAAACATACTAATAGCACATTAGTGTAAATTCCATCATTGTCTCCAGTTTCATCAGTAATTCTAATCAGTTTGCAATCTGTTTTGTGTACTCAGACTGTCTACCTTCAGGCATCTTACTTGGGAACTCGCTGTCACCCTCCAGAGGCACCTTCCTTTCTCCATTGACTATAAAAGGGAATCTGCTTTTGTCTTCTGAATTGTATTTATATTACTTGCCTAAAGCAGATAAATGTGAATGCTTCCCAAAAGGTCTAAGTCTCGTCTTGCAGCAGGACTGGAGGACTCCTGCTAAATTCAGCAGCAGCAGTGGAGGAAGTAGTCCACTGGGCTAATTATTGATTACATTGATATACTTCCATAAATCTGTAATAGCAATGAGAAATAATTTACTTCAAATTTATGCTGATGTGTGTCACTGCTGAATTTGCTCCAAGCTCTCCAGTAGTGTGGTTATTTAAGAAAACTTAGCTCTAGCATCTTAGAAGATTCAATCATGCTAACGGACATAGAAGTGTTGATCTGTCATGGCACCCTCATCAGAGAATTAGGGTCTGCTGTGCCAGCCAGGGGCTCCAGGGGCTCCAGGCCATCTCCTCAGTTTTAATATTTTATTTATTTTTTTATGACATCCCCTCTCCCCAACATTGTAGTTTAGGTCGTTTCAGCCCATTAATTCTTTCATCTTTAATGCATGCATGATTTCCTTGGCTTCCAAGGGAAGTTGTTACTGAGAAGAGAGCTGCTAATCCCTGGGTCTTTACTCTGCCAATAATCAATTTGCCAGATGTCCCTGATGTGTGCTTACTGCCACCCATCCCAGAAGAAAGCGTCACGCTCTGCTTTGTTGTAAACTGGCTCATCTAGCTGTAGTTCTGAGGATGTGCTGTGCCACAAAGAGCCAGCTTCTAATAATCATTAACTTTCAAGTCCCTTGGAGCCACTCACAAAGGAGGAGAACTTACAGACACATTTTTTTCCAGCGGACATCTTCACTTCAACTGACATTGAGGAGTTCCTGCGAGAGGCTGCATGTATGAAGGAGTTCGATCACCCACATGTCACTAAACTGATTGGTAAGCCAGCACTGCTGCTTGTGGTGCCACAGAGCACCTCCCAGCACCAAACAACCCCACACAGCCTCAGGGACACACCCCCAGTGCACTGTTAGTGCAGACACCTCTGTACTGCCCGAGTCCTGCGTAAATCAGTATTGCTACTTCTCAGGGCTAAAGGGAACTGGAGCGTGTGTAAGTGCTGGCGACACTTGCCCCCATACATCAGCAATAACCATCTCTTAGGTGAGTCATTTCTTTAGTTCTTGCAAACACTACAGAGAGAATCTGGCTGGCTGAGAAATGTCTGAGCTGCTGTGAAATGTGGACAGGTGGTTCAGTAGACAAATAGAGGGAGACAAGATTGTGCTTTTCCAAAATACTGGGTAAGAAGTAAAACATTCCTAAGTGTGCACTTTAGGACATGGGTGACTTCCAGAATCTGGAGGTTGTTCTGCAGATCTTGGGGTTTGGGGCTGCCTGTTCTGGAGAGATCCTGGGAACATTTATAGCCAGTCACAGAATTACCTTGGTTGGAAAAGATCTTCAAGATCATAGAATCCAATCACTAACCTAACACTGACAAGTCCTTAATTAAAGCATATCCCTAAGAACTATGTCTATACAACTCTTAAATACCTCCAGGGATGGTGACTCCACCGCTGTCCTGGGCAGCTTGTTCCAATGCCTGATAACCCTTTTGGTGAAGAAATTCTTCCTAATATCCAATCTAAACCTCCTTTGGCTCAACTTGTGGCCATTACCTCTTGCCCCACCAATTGTAATTTAATTGAACAGCCCAATCCCCACCTCTTTACAACCTCCTTTAAGGTAGCTGTAGAGAGCAAGAAGATCTCCCCTCGTCCTCCTTTTCTCTAGGCTAAACAACCCCAGTTGCCTCATATGCTCCTCATAAGACATACGCTCCAGATCCCTTCATCAGCTTTGTTGCCCTTTGGATACTCTCTAGTAGCTCAGTGTCTTTTCTGTAGTGAGGGCCCCAAAACTGAACACAGTCCTCTAGGTGTGGCCCCACCAGTGCAGGGGTAAGATCATGTCCTCACCAACACAGGGGTAAGATCATGTCCCTGGTCCTGCTGGCCAGTCTGTACAGGCCAGGATGCCATTGGCCTTCTTGGCCATCTGGCACGCTGCTAGCTCATGTTCAAGTCCTGCAAAGAGAGCTGAGAGCCACTGGGCACTTAGTACTGCATGTGGGTTAGAGGTATATTAACACCTTGTGGCACGAAGCCATGCGAAGGAGTTTGGAGCATGGAACTGACCCACCAAAAAGTTTTCCTCCAGCTTTGTAAGAGAAGGGCACAGCAGTCTGTAAGATTCCCCTTGGGACTGATTGCTAAAACCCCTTTTCTTGTGTGTGTCCTCATTAGGAGTCAGTCTGCGGAGCCGTCCCAAGGGCCGTCTTCCAATTCCCATGGTGATCCTGCCCTTCATGAAGCATGGAGACCTTCATGCTTTTCTGCTGATGTCACGGATTGGGGAAAACCCTTTTGTAAGTCTGTCTTACTGTAGAATTTCTTCTGGGAGAGTGTAGGTTTTACATGGGAGAATGTTATGGGATGTGATGTTGAATTATTTAATTCCATGCATGTTGAGGACTAACTCTCCCAATTATGTCCCATTCCTATATCTCCCCATCCCTGCTCAGTAATCTGGCAGCAATTCTAGCAGTTTTTCCATACATGATTGAAAGCTTCCAGGAACACAACTTAAACTGTTGCTTCTTTCAGAACTTGCCTGTTCAGACGCTCCTGAAGTTCATGATTGACATTGCCAGTGGGATGGAGTACTTGAGCTCAAAGAATTTCATACACAGGGACCTTGCAGCTCGAAACTGCATGTAAGTGACCCACAAGTTTTCAGAGGAAAGAAGGATGGGAGTGTGTGACAGAGGGATTAGAACCCTTTCATGTGACAGAAGTGAGAAGGGATCCTGTCCGAGGGTCCTGGTCCTTGCTTTAAAGTGATTGCAGGCATAGGGGAGCCATGGGGGTAGGGGAGTGTGGTGGTGGTGGTAGGGCCAGGGGGCAACTCCTAATGTCCCACTGAGCTTCCAGATTGACTGTGTTTATAAGGAACTTTTCCATCACTGGTCTGCACAGGTATTTTCATAGAGCTGATGACAGTATGTGTTTGCAATTAGTCATTCTCATGGCTGTGTGTCAGCATGGGCTACTTGTTCCAGGATATAATGTAACCAACTGGAGAGAATGGGTTTGGCTGTGTTAGGTGAAAGGAACTTTCATTGTAGCCTGAAATGTTTATTTCTTGTATCTATTTTGAGGATGTGATTGTAACCATAGAAGAAGTGTAGAATTTCCCTGGAAGCTTGTGAAGAATGGCTTCTGTGGAGAATGCCTTTGGAAATAATTGCATGTTGAACACACTGTATGATCCCAAGTTGCTGTTCTTTTACCCAAACTGCCTTGCCTGCTTTGAAGGAAATAAAAGTTCTTTTTTTTATTCTTTGCCCTCGGCTTCTTCCCTGAGAACAGAGTAAGGAACAACCCATTCTGGCAGAAAGAACTCTGCCTCTGAAAAAACCCACGACAACTGGTAAAATCCACAATGAGACAGATTTCCAAAGGCATTTGAATGTCCAGATGTACAGACAGGAGCCTGATAGTCATAATGAAAGATGATGGGTTAGCCTGCTTTGACATTTATGAGAAACACATACTGATTTACTATTTTTTAACATGTAGAAAACACAGACTTCCTTCAGAGGAAACTGAATGCTTGTTTAATCAGATCTTCTGGGAAAAGCAGGGCGTCCTTTATGAGACCTGGGAGCTTGAAGTCTTTGTGGGCTTCACTTTCACTGTCTACCAACATGTCTAGGTTTAATTGGGTGACAGCAATTCAGACCATTAACCAGGCCCGGAGAGAAGATCTTGCAGATCTAGTTTGACCAGTAGTAATAAGCAGTCTAGGGAAGCACCTCTGTTTTTTGATTGCTGATATAGGTGTACGCCTTAGTGGTAGCAATGAGCACTACAGGTGTCCTCTGTTATCTTGGAAACTATAGACAGTATCTGAGTTCACTTTGGCTGCCAGAGTAGACCATCTGAGCATGGCCATTTCCTTACTTCCCTAGTTCTAATTATCTCCCTGTTAGTCTCAAAGAACTGGTTTGAGACCACTGAATTATTTCACTTTGGTCATTAAGTAAATGAAGTCATTATCCTTCTGGGGAATACTTGGTGAATTATATACCTTAGTTCCTTCTCCAGACAAGGATATACCTCTTTTTTGCCTGAGGTGGCCAGTAAATGCTTTTCTCAGTCACTAAAACTTTCTTTTAGGTTGGATGAGAACATGAACGTGAGTGTTGCAGACTTTGGGCTGTCTAAGAAAATCTACAGTGGAGACTACTACCGCCAGGGCTGTGCTTCCAAGCTGCCAGTGAAGTGGCTTGCTCTGGAGAGTCTGGCAGATAATCTGTACACAACACACAGTGATGTGGTGAGTTTTGCTCTGGTGCATTTGGGGAACACCTGTATTCCTGCTGAAATGGAGGAATCTTTCTGTATTCATTGAGGATGGGAAGAGGCCCTGGTGATGGGAAAAGGAGGTTGCCTTGTGTTTGAGGGACAGTGCCACCTCTGCCCAGGGTGCTTTCAGAACTCAAGACTAAAGATGTGTAGAAGTAGTTTATGGCAGAAGGCAGGAACCCTTTTCCTTTTGTCCTTTAGTACTTCATTCTTCAGTGCCCATCCCCATCCCCTCCTTGACCAGTCTTCTTCTTCTTTTCTTCTCTCTTTATGCAATGTATTCTTTCTTACTCTTATTCTTTCTCCTTTCTCTTCGGCATGACAATTTGAAGGTGACATTTGAAATGCACGTAAGCCACACATGCATGGAAAGTGGCAGTGATGTTACTCCCCATAGAGAGTGAGGCTAAACCCGTTAATCTCAAATTTTTCTTCCTTTTCTTTTATCTTGTGTTTTTATTTTGATGCTTCCTCCCCTCTTTCTTGCTGCCTTATGATCTGTTTTCACACTAGTTTTGCCCTTCAGACATGTGGACTTGCCTTCCTAGTCACCTATGTCACAGTGTCCCTGAAGAGATCACCAAGAGCACCTCTAACTCAGCTGCTATGTTGTCCAGTGGTTGCTGTAACCACTGTAGACAGTGGTTAGTGTTCACTAGTTCAGCCAGTTTGCAATAGACGCTGGACAGGGTTTTGCTTATGAAAATAACTATTTTTTTGCACCTAACAAACCTTGCAGTTAAGATTTAAATGTACGAGTATGACTGTTGCAGTGCAAAGCACAAATGAACAGGAGCCCTTAGTGGTTTGTTCCTTGCCTTGGCTAAGCTCTGCTTTCACTTGTGCCTGTACATTTCCCGTAAGCCAGAATCTGGCTCAGTGAATTAAGCAGCTATTTGGCAGCCCCAAACCAAAATCGTCACGTAGCTGTGAAGCACAAAACTGACACTTCATGCCTTAAAGAACCAGGAGTGGGAGATGCTTGGGAGAGGTCTGGTCTGCAGGTGTAAAACAGGTCTAGCTCCCACACCTACCCCTCCTCCACTGCAGGATGGGGCTGAGCAGGGCCTTCAGCTGTCTTCCAAGATGATGTGTGAGCATCAGCTGGGTTATTTCTTTGTTTGCTAGCTAGAGTTTGGATAATCCTTGCATCACTGCTACTCACATGACATTACCCCAGGCTGGGAGGGTCAGCACTATCTGAGCATGCTGAAGCCACCCCAGCAAGCCAGGAACTGTCTGTTCACTTGTTCTGTGTGTGGTTCCCTTTCAGTGGGCATTTGGGGTGACCATGTGGGAGATTGTGACCCGAGGGCAAACCCCTTATGCTGGCATTGAGAACGCAGAAATCTACAACTACCTCATCAGTGGGAACAGGCTGAAGCAGCCACCAGAGTGCCTGGAAGATGTGTGAGTACTTCCTTGCCCTGTTGACATGTGATTCCGTGAGAAGTTTGGCTCTCTGGAAGGAAACAGGGGCAGCTGGCTTGGATGCTGATCTGAATCTACTTTCCAGTACACAAAGGCATTCACTAGAAAGTCTGGGTTAGCTACCAGATAATCCGTGTTGGCACCACTCCCTGGAACCTGTGGTAGCTATACAAGCAGCTAACTTGGCTCAAGGGTTTGAACTTTAGCAGCTCTTAGCTTTGTGGAAACTCTTAACTGTGTTTCCAGAAACTCACCTTCTCGAGCCAGCATCTGAGAAAAGAGATTAATTTCATGGCACACCCTGAAGGCTGAACAGAAAAGCAATCTAGCAAGACTACAAGGAAACTGGTTTGTGGAGTCAGTGACCTGCATGTGTCTTTCAAAGCTGGGCTGTTTTCAAAATTGGATCTACCACGCTCACAGAAATAGCAGGATGAAAGAGAAGAGGGCAGATAGGAGTATCTAAGGTTCTTAAATTACAGGTGGAAACAAAGCTGGGACAATCTTGTAGATACTGGTTTCAGACATTTTCAGACTTGTAGGAGGGAGTTGGGTAGCCCATGGAGGAGCAGGCAGCCACATGCTGCAGTCTGTGCTCCTGCCTTAGTCCTGCAGCCAAAGGCCCGTTCTTGGCCAGCAGGTTACATGAAATGTTTGCTCAGGAACCCTTGTTCTGTGTCTGATGGCTGGTGTTCATTGGAGT
Source organism: Apus apus (assembly GCF_020740795.1). Taxonomy (NCBI): domain Eukaryota; kingdom Metazoa; phylum Chordata; class Aves; order Apodiformes; family Apodidae; genus Apus; species Apus apus. Next base: position 26,854,618 of record NC_067286.1, read on the forward strand.
CTACACATAGGGCTGAGGTCCCCCAGGAGCATCACCATAACTTCTCCCAGGATAAAAGCTTGCCTTGTTTGGACAAGGTGAAATAATTTCACTTGAGTGCCCAAGAAAGTCTCTTGTTTTCTCTGTGTCAAGAGACAAGCAAGACCTACCTAAGAGCACTGACTTTAGTGGCCTTTTCAAGCCATCCCTTTTGTGTAAAATGTACAACATGAAGTCTGCTTTCCCCCCTCTTCCCTTCTGCTCTGTTGGTGGATTATTTCATGTGGTTTCCTTTCTCCAGCTTTTTTTCCTTGTAGGGAATAATCCGTACTCTTGTTACTAAAGCTGTACACTTTTATCTTCTCAGCAGTTCATTTTAACTCTTCCTGAGTTTAATTGAAAACATCGCTTTACCACTGCTTAAATTCATTATATGTCTGCATCTTCACTGCTGTGAGTAGCTTTGGTTCCCAGTTGTGGATCTTGTGGCCATAGGATATTATAGATGCCAAAAGTAGAGGAGGTTCAAAAAGCTGCTAAGCATTGAAGAAAAATCAATCAAAAACTACTAAAAAGGTGCAACCTCCATGTTGAGAGGCCCTTGAGCTACAGGTTATTGAGACCTGAGAGAATTTACTAGAAGGATCTCACTACACGCTCACCCTCAGCTTATGTTCTTTCTCCAGGTGTCTGCTACTGGCCACTGTCAGAAGCAAGGTACTGGGGTAAATGGACTTCTGTGCTGATTCAGTACAGCTAGTAGTTTTCTGTCTTTCTTTCAAATGGATTTCTGCTGGTTTTCAGTGAGGGTAAAAGAAAGTATTTAACTTGGTGCCACAGAACAGGAAGCTTCTATTTTAGCTGGAGGATTTAGAGTTATTTCTACTGTTTGTGAGGGATGTAAATCAGGATTAAGACAACTGAACCATAGAAGCTTTCTGTAAAACTAGTGTGAGATCAAAAGCAGTCTTGTAAAGCTGATAGTAAGCAAGGGACACAAAAAGTAAAATAAAAGCCATCACGAAATGCTCTAGTCCCCAGTCCCCCATATCAGATTTTTTCCCTTTACAAGTTCAACTGAGGTTCATTTGTCTGCAGTGTTTCTCAGCGCCAGTACTGTGCTTTGTTCCTGTTCCCTGCTAAACTGGCAACAATAATGCTGTAGGAATGCAGCTGCCAGTCTTGTGGGTGATGCACAAAGAGGAGGAGGACAATGGCTCTGGCCGTGCTCCAGCCCAGTGGGCTCTGGCCAGCAGGAGGCCAGCCAGTGCAGGCGCTGAGCTGCAAAGGCAGCCACAGGGGAGAAGAGCTCCTCGCCCCTTGCCCGAGCACAGGCCATCAGAGCCAGGGACATCTCCTCACACTGGCACTTGGGGAAGTGAAGCTGAGGCTGCTGGTGTTTGACCACAGGAGAAACACAGCAGGGGCTGGTAACATCACCGAACATGTCTTCTGCACAGAGGTGGTGCCTTTGTAGTAGAAAGGCTGTTTCAGCATCACTCTTCCAGCAGTGAAGCAATTGTCCATTCACACAGAATCCCACAGAATCACAGAATGGTAGGGGTTGGAAGGGACCTCTGGAGATCATCTAATTAACCCCCCTGCCTGAGCAAGTTCACCTAGAGCAGGTTGCACAGGATGGTGTCCAGGTGGGTTTTGAATGTCTCCAGAGATGGAACCTCCACAACCTCTCTGGGCAGCCTGTTCAGTGCTCTATCACCCTCACAGTAAAGAAATTTTTCCTTATGCTTAGGTTGAACCTCTTGCGTTCCAGTTTGTGACTGCCCCTTGTCCTGCCACTGGACACCATGGAAAAGAGTCTGGTCCCATCCTCCTGAGACCTCCTCTCTATCTGCTCTTCTCTAGGCTGAGCAGCCCCAGCTCTCTCAGCCTTTCCTCATTTGGTAGATGCTCCAGTCCCCATATCAAGTCCCTGCTTGAAACAAACCCACTGTGCCTTTTTCTGGCCCAAGTGGCAACTGGTTGGGCAGCAGCAGTGACACCCCTCCAATATGCCAGGAGTGCTGAGTTAACACAGTGTGTAAAAAGACTATTCTAGAAATAACTTGCACCTCCCACGGCTGGATCTCTCTTTTCTTTCTTCCTGTGTTTTATCTGCTCCAGAACTAGAATTCGGAGGGATGGCTTCAGCTGTGGCAGAGGTTGTCAGGATGCTTCCTGGGAATAAATTCAAAAGCCATTACTAAGTAGTGTCACACTCATGGTCCTATTCTAGCTCTCCAGAGGCAGTGGAATGAGGTTTTTACCAAGAAGTTCAGCATCCTTTGACAGGGCTTTTGGATTTTTTTGCTACTGTATAAACAATTATTTTGACTAAAATGAGAATGCCTTTGAAAATGGGAAGGAACAAGGAATTAGATCTATAATGGCTGCCCACATGCTGTCACCTGTGCCAGGCCAAAGCCAATAGGTTTTGGGGAAAGCATCTGTGCTTTTTAAGCTGCACTGTGCTGAGCCCCTGCTCAGAGGTGCAGGGGGTGGCTGCTCTGCTTCTCAGTGCTCTTGTCTCCCTCTCTTTTGCAGCTACGATCTCATGTGCAGCTGTTGGCATCCTGAGCCCAAGCTACGCCCCAGCTTTGGAGTGCTCCGGTCGCAGCTGGAAATGATTCGGGGGAGGATGTCCACACTCTCTTCCAGTCAAGATCCTCTCTATGTCAACATTGGGAAGGATGAAGAGGTGTCTGCAAGTGACCCTGCCCTGCATGCCTCCTTTGGAAACATGGACGGTGAAGAGACGGTTGCTGGGGCAGCTGCTGCTGTCACAAGTGACTATCGCTACATCATGAGCCCCTTGTGCCTTGGAGATGATGCCGAGCGTGAAAGGCATCCAGATGGGCAGGAAGGGGAGGACAAAAGCCTTCTGTATGAACTGGAGAGAGAAGGAGAGAAAAGTTGTTAGCCTGTACATAGCAGTGACAGTTTCCCTGGGACAGGATGTGAGCAGCCACAGTGCCATGTCGCCTGGGGCTCTGATGCCGGATCTGGGATGGCTTTGAACAGCACTGGCCAAAGCTCTTGGGCAGCTTTTGTAGCTTCACCACTTGTGTGTGCTGCAGTGGCGGATGGCTTGGAAGGACCGCAACCCGAACAGCCCCTTGGATTTGGGGGAGGAGGGCAGTAGGGTTACAGCTTGATTGTATCCGGCTGAAAGGAGTTCAAAGCTGAGGTGGGCAGCTAAGTCTATGCTCTGCTCCTTCCCACTGACTGCTGGAGTAGAGCTGAATACACCTTCTGTTCAGTCAGTGTTCGCTCTTGTGTAGATGTTGTCTTCAATCCTGGCTGCGTGACTTTGGGACTGGTACCTCTGAAAACACTAGTGGGTATTTGCACTGTCATTCAGGACAAGAGGGCAAAACTCCCCTTGTGTTCACTCAGCAGTGCTGCCTAGACTTGTTGCCTACCTCAGTGGTTCTCAAACTGATCTGCAGATCTGCTTCTACCCAGCACTGAATTTTAACCTCTGGCTTATTTCATGCAGTGACACTTGCTGCTTCCTCAGTCTGGGGCTCTTTTAAGAGTTTCAGACGTTTTGGTGAGCAGTGAAATTAGAAAAAAATGAAAATCCAGCATCTCTCTTCACCCCACGTACCTCTTTTATGTCTTTTTCTTCTGTTTGATGCCAATTCAGGCCCAACCAGACTAGCAGCTGGCATTAAAATGCAAAAGGAGGGAGAGCAGCGGGCATGTGTGAGGACAGACTCCAACTTCAAAGGGATGGAAAGGAAACAAGGTAGAGAGGACTTAACAGCAGTACTGGAAACAGTGCTAATAATGCTGGAGTGCAGCCCTTCAGGAGAGGGACTAGACAGCTAGGTTACAGAATGGCAGACTCGCTTCAGTTTCAGCAGAAGCAGGATTCAGCATTTCCTTTAAAATAGGATTCGTTTAATCTTTAACAGTCCTATGAGTTTTTCAAATAGCCAAGTGCTGTAGCTGCTGTAGTGAAGGTGTGTAATCGGTTTTGGGAAGGTGTGTGCCTTGAGGGGGAAGGGATCACCTGAAAGATCTCCTTCTGAAGAGCATCCTCATGATGAAAAAGCTTGAGAACCACTGGCCTTCCTATTTAGGAGGTCTTTTGGCATGCTGCAAAAGCCACATCAGAACATAGACTAGTATCACTGCAGCCTTCCAGACAGGGCAAAATTAATAGTTTTGCTCTTTGGGTTTTGTTTTGTTTTCCAATCAGCATGTCTGACTCACTATAACTGCAAGTGCTTGTGTGGTTTTTAATAATTTAATATTTTACTGTAAATCAGCATTTGTTTTGTGCAGTGGTTCCCAGCAAGGAAGTGCAGTTACATCTTGCTCTACTTATCCTAAATATTCACTAGATCTTAATTTATTTTCTTTCCAGTGTGCTGAAAACTTGGCAGTATCACAGGACTTAGGATTCCACATAGCTCTTCCTCAGAAATGAATACCACAAATGTCATCATGTTGGCAAAGGTGGGACCAGTAAGTTAAAGGAGATTGCTGACTTGGTATCAGAACACTCCACCCCTCAATGCTCAGTATTTGCATCTTGTGAGGTTTGGGGCTAACTACAAAATTCAGGTCCAGTTTCAGCCCCTAGTGAAAACACTTCCTGGGGAAGGGGAATTTCATCCTGGGGCTTACGCGTTGGTCCTTTCTATAAAGTATCCTACCAAACAGTGATGTCCTACAGACATCTCCAGAAGCTCAGTACAGTTTCTCAGTCACAGATACAAACTGCACTGTCTTATACCCCAGACAGTACAGGGTTTTCTTGTAATTCAGCTGGAATGCTGTAATTGCAGGTGAGAAGTTAACTCCTAACAACGGGTAACAGAAACCTGTGCGATGCACATTTACAGTGAGAGCAGAAGGGTATGCTTCCTGCAGCTGCCTGGGAAGTGCAGATGTACATACAGACTCTAACTTTGAGAAGCATGTCTTTAGTTTTTATGCATTTTTTAATAATAAAACATGTACTGTGTCTGAGTCCCAGCTTCTTATCTGTGGCAGAGTTTGTGATGATGCTCACTGGTCAGGGTCACAGCAAATCTGGTAGCCCCAGCTAAAAGCTGCCTTTCTCCTTTCACCATTAAGCTGCTTCTTGGAGGCAGATAACATGTTTGGCCTCACCAGGTGGCTGTTACTCTGCATTGCTCCAACCTTGAGACTGAAGGCTGAAATCTGGTGGGCATGGGCTGATGGTTCCACAAAGAGTCAGGCTCTGCAGCCATTGCTGTGTGGGAGCCTGGGGAGAATAACTTCCTGGGACGCCTGCTGCATCCTGCCTGGGAATGCAAAACAACTGCATCAGTTCCTCCCTGAAAACTGTTGCCTGCACCCATCCAGCAGTGCTCTGTGGAAGAGAGGTTTGAAGGTGGTGGGTGAAATTCAGCTGCTGAGTCAAATGTTCTAAGCAAAACATAAAAAAGCTCCTGGATTTCCAGCTCTCAGAGAAGAAAAGGTGAACCTCACGCTTCTGTTCCTCATCAGCAAACAGCACGTTGCACGCCCTCTGCCTGCCAGGTCACACAGAGAGGAAGAGTGATGGTAAACGGTACCAGCACTAACTCCCATCTGCAATGCAGGAAAAATGACTTCTGAAGTACGAAGTGGCTGATGTAGTTAATACTTTAAGGTACAATTGCCCAGTGATGTCCCTTGGATCGAGTTCAAATGATGATTTAATCCTTTTGCATGCAAGCCTGGTCAGACCAGGTACAAGTGAGGTTGTGTTGTGGGTGGGAGAAGCAACACCAGAAGAAGAGCTACTGGTAAAAAATTGAGGGAAGGAGATTGTAAAATGGGGACGATGGGATGAGCTGTGAAGACAGCAAACAAGGGAGTCAGAAAGTAGAGTTTGGGAATTTTATATATGAAATCCCAGAAGAGAGAGGTCCCAGCTGGGACCAGGCAGGTGTCTGAGAAGAGGGCTACCTTTTGGTAAAGGACGAGATGCTCTGGTCCAGGCCAGGTGCCCTGCAGCAAGTTGCTGTTAAATCGTGGAGAGGCTGTAAGCAGCTGGCCTAGCTCTGTGTCTGCTTGGTGACAGCACTGGGGCCCTGACCCCAAGGAAGATTTAGTCTCAGTACAAAAGTGAAGTCCTCCCATCCTCCCAAGCAGCAGCCCCATTCCCTGTGGTGGGACAGCTGAGGGGCACTGCCTGTCTCCACCAAACCAACCTCTGTTCCACACCAGTAAGCCTCATCCCAGTCCTCCTCCATCCATACGTCCCTGGGGATGGGACAGAGTCATCTCCTTTCTAACACTGCCTCAAGCCACTCAGGGCAGCTACCAGCTCAGTTGTGAGGCAGTGTGACCCCACAGTGCCTAACATGGGCATGGCAGGAGCTCACAGCACCATCTCTGTCATGTAGAGGTTGGTAATGTGTTAGGAGAGATGTCCCCATCAGCTCCAGTGCCAGGGCTGAGTGAGGGGACCTAGACCACAGGCTGCACTGGCAAATCAGCCTGTAGCTACAGCATTGCTCCGGCCCAATCCGATACCTGTGTGGCATGGGAAATAGCATGCTCAGGGCTGGAAGCTCAGCAGGTGCCTCCAGAGTGTGGAGATACCTCAGAGCTAATTCACAGCTACTCTGGGACCTGCCACCTTCCTTCTTGATCTGTGCTGGGAGGGACCTCTTGCAGTCTTGACTGAGTAATAACCCTCCCCGAAAAAAAAAATGTGGTTATTTTTGAGTAAACATTTGAGCCTGGCTGACCAGAGAAAGGAACAATATTTGCACGTGCATCTTTTCCTTATACATATTTGCTGGCAGTATTAATTTCCCCCTAATACTCAGACAGCCACCAGTTTTTACAAATTGCCATATTTTTAACCGGGGATTTTTGTGAGGGACCCTCATACACAGTCTTAATTTTATACTGCTTTATTACCTGTTACACTCTCTTAACATAGGAAGTTGTTGCACAAACACTTGGAGTGAAGGAAGCCTCACCTGTGGATTTGCATCCCACGGGTGATTGCAAGCCTCAGGTGAGGCTTGTCCCTAGTTAAGGTACAATTTCCCTCTGTGGTGAAGGTACTGATGTGGCACTAGCAGGGTCTGCCACACACAGCCTGCTTTTGGAAAACTTGTAGGAATTTAACTATCCTTCAGATTTCAAATCTTGCCATCGCATTTGTCTGAAATGAAGCAGTAGATTCAAAAGCCATTAGGGACAACATGTGCAGCCAGTGATCAGGAAGCCTTGTTACCATGGGAAACCGAGCTAAAAATCAATTATTTAGTCCAAGAACAGAAAAGACTGATGGACATAGTTTTTGATTGCATTTGCTCTGTCATATGAAAGGGGTTCAGCGTCAGTATGAATCAGACCTCAGTCACTGCACTGATAAAACAAAGATGATTGACTACTTGCTTACTCTAATTACTCTGGATTCTGCAGCTCAAGGCACACTAAGCCCAGTCATTCCCAAATGCAGTTAGGCTGGGAAAACAGAACACCTTTTGGTCGTATTTGACAATAGGACCAAAATTAGGAGCTGGGTATTTCAGTGGCTTGACTGCTGGCTCCCACCAAGCCCAGATTTCCAGACAGGTGCTCTGATGAGCCACCAGCCACAGCTTGGAAAGTATCTAAACAGCTTTTGTTTCCTCCAGTTTCTTTTCACTGGCTTAAATAGAACTGAAAGAAACATTTGACCTCAGGAAATGGACAGCATTTGTTGATTTAAACTTAGTTGAGTAGGGATTCAATGGGACTGGACTAGCTTCCACAAGAGTCTTTATAGGAGCTGGCTCTTGCCAGCCTGCTCTGTGCGGGAGCAGGAATTCCTGAAGAGGAAAGAGGGTTTGCATGCAAGAATAATCCCATATGAAATATAAGATATTGCACTACATGCTAATAAACACATTGCCAACCAAAGTGACAAAAAAGGGGGAGCAGAGAGAAACGATGGGGCACTGGAGGGAAGGACTCTCTGTACGTTGCAACATGGCAAGTAGTGCAGCAAATTGAAAAGGCTGCTGCTTTCTTAGTTAATAGATAAGACAAAGATCCTGGCTGCTACCCTGTCATTACCCGAGCTGCGTGGGAGACTGACTGTGCCTGCCTCACTCCTTGTGCTGCACCAGTGAAATCCTCCGCAACAGCCACCTCTGCTTGCGCCACGTGGGCGTTACCGGAGCAAGGAGCCCTTTGGTCGCTGGCTGCTGCCTCTCCTTGTTTCTTCTTGCTAAAGTACCTTAAAAGAAGCTAAAAAAACCCCAAGGTTCATGCTGCTACACGATATGAAGCCACATGCCTCTATTAATATCAGGTAAGGTTCAGGCCTAATTGATACATTTATCTGTATTATTTTTCTACGTTATCCATCCTCTTGCACAAAAATACACAGAGAAGCAGGAGCAAAAATATTTTGCAGACTTGTGGCTGGGTGTACAAGGAGGAAATGAGCTTTAACAGCCCTTCAGTGCCTGTGAACCTTGTACCAAGCTGCAGGTATAAAGGCAGAAGGAGGTGCAGGCTTGAGGGTTACACATGGAACCCAAACTGTTCTCTGGAATGAAACAGGCACTTCCTCGGCTGTTGCCAAAACTCAACAGTACTTAAAGAAACCTTTGTCAAAGCCCAACTTCAAGGCTTGGCACCTACTCAGCAGACAGCCATGGCAGTTCAAGACCCATCTCTCCACTATTTGTTTGCTCCCTCTCTGCTGGAATTAGGGCTCCCAGCAGCCCTGCCAGTGCTGAGGAAGGTAACAAAGACAGCAGACGATGCACAGAAAAGGATGAAGCACGGGCACATGTTTCTACCAGCACTGCTGTGGGGGTGGAAATCTCTGGCAGAACAAACAGCCAGTGACTTCTCACACTCCCTCCCCCGTCTGATTCACTCCAGCTTGTCTGCCAACACTACCAATTACTCCAAGGCACTCTCATTGAAGCTGATATGCTGGGCTGTACCTCAGGCAATGATGGGGCTCACTGCGTGAAATATTTCTCATGTTTTCCAACTATTGATAAAATCACTCTGGATCACCACTGAAATTGCTCATGGCTGCTGCCCTGCCAGCAGGTCGATTTTCCTGCAGGCATCATCAGGCAAGGATCCAAATGAGAGGAGCTAGACCTATTTATAGCAGAATATAGTATGGCTCGGTATTTCTCCTTTTTCTCTCTCAATATACTCTGGGATATATTGCCAGTCTGCTGAGCTCTGTAAGCTGTAGAGCTGTAACTGAAGACAACATCTGGCCCATGGGGACTTTATTTGGGGATTTATGCTCTCACATTCATCCATCATTGTTTCAGTGGAGCAGAGGCCTCCTGCACGGCAGGCCTGATATTAGTGTAAATCAGTGAGTTCTGTGGCATGGAAACAACATAACAGACAGAAGGACATAGCCTGTAATCTGAAAATGCACCCAGCCTGCCTTTATACCATGATCTGACCTTTCCTGGGTGAAGATGACAGTGAGATGATGGCGGTTTTCCTCCTTGTGCCTGTTCAGCCACTGAAGTGTGACTTAGCCCTGTTGTTGAAGGTACCACAGCAGGGCAATGCTTGGACCTGCTTTGACCTGTCACAAGGCTGGCCAGAGTTCAACATCATGGTTTACAACTTGCCTGTTTCTAAACTAATTTCTGTTGGCATCAGAAATCTGTGAATGCAGAAAATCTGCACTTGCCTTTGTTATGGGAAAGTACTAAACTTCCATGAGAAAAAAATTAATGGATTTATTTTCTCAGTAAACATCTTACAAATGGTCTGGACAACAGAGTTTTACTGGAAGTGAGACTGGTAAATTAAAAAAAAAAAAAATGTTCTTAGCTCAACATTATTGTGAATGTGAGTAAAATCCTTAAGAAGAGGCTTTCTGTGGTCTTCCCATGCATTAGCCCAGCAAGGTGTGCCTCTGTCTCCCCCACAATTCTATTTTGCTGGACTTGCTATTGCAGGTGGAAGCAAGGCACTGCCTTATTTTCACCAGGGATGGTGGAAGGGCACAACATACCTTTCCCTCGAAGCAGATGAACCCACAGATAATGGCAACAGTCTGTTTCCTTCTTACTTGAGCTCTTGCTTGCAGGGAGGATGTTGGAAACAGGAGCTGAGCTGGCTGTGCTGGCGTTGCTGGTGGGATCCCTCCTGAGGTGCACAGAAAAGCCCCGGGGCAGCCTGAAATGGGCAGGGTTCTATCCTGAGGATGTCTGAGATCAAATTCACTTTTGGCCCCCCAAGGTCGGCTGCAGGGCCAAGCAGCCAGCATCGGCTGCTTCAGTAGAGAGCCAGGAAAGTTCAGAAAGGGGGCAGCAGAGGGACGATGTGCCTGTCAGGGATATTTTTGTCTTCTGCATCGCGACTTTCGTGTCTTTCAGAAACACCAGCCTCCTCTCCTACAGCAGGTATTGGAATGGCTCTAGGGACTTAGCTGACACCAAACTTTGCCTTGTTTTTTCAAATCCTTCACATTTCACTGTTTACATTCGTCAGAAATGGGCCCATAAAGGTTATTGAACATGGGCCCTTTGGAAAGCTGAAGATGTTCACTTAACAACCTGCAGATGTATTGGAGAAACCCTTCACGATTTACCAGAAGGTCCTGCTTTCCCCAACAGCCTGCCTTCCACTTGCCCTCCCACCAGCCTAGCCACAAAATCCTATTTTGCATTATGCAAACAAAACCAATGTAAACACACCAGCTTGGCCACATTCTCCTTTATGTCTCTGCCCTGACTTGGGTGGAGAGCCACCATCCTGCCTGGTTTGGGGCAGCTCCAGAACCCACAGCAGCCCTGAGCTCCAACAGCATTTGGCCCACAAGGATGCCATGAATGCCTGTCAGGATCCTTGAGCTTGCCAACTGATTCCAGACCTTCCCCACCACATCACTCAACTGTCCTGGGGGTATGGGGTGGCAGGCATGCTCCCCCAGCCAGCCTCAGTGCTCTACTCTGTTTAGCAGTCTTGCTGGGGAATGGTGAAGAGTAATCCCACTTATGTTTCTAAATATATATTTTAGAGTGATTCAGCTATCAAGAGGTAGTAACAGATCGTTTAGCAAGAGAAAATTCTAGTCTCTGGCTCCACACAGTCTGAGAGTTGGGAGATTTTCTTGGCCAGACTTCTACTTCTGCTCAGTTACATGTGAGCCTGGGAAGTAACAAATAAAAAATTGGCTCCAAACTAGTAATTTTTCCTTTGCATTGACATTCAGCATACAAAACCTGACAGGATTTCTGGAGGTACAGTTGGTGAGTTTCTCTGTAAAGCCAACAGTGAAACTGACTTGGGAGAGATGCAGAAATGCCTTCCACAAGAGCCAACTCTGTCTGTGTGGAGTTTGTTGCACATTTGCTCCCTAGGATGCTTATGCAGTTTTGTGATGTGGTTATGTTGTTTATCAGCAGCATCTATGGAGAAAGTGTTTATCTGGATGCATTTCAGTGAAATACAGTGTGTGAACACTGACTTTAAGTGGACACCTTAGTGTGTCCTTGCTTTGAATAAGGATGCTGCTTTCATAGTGAATGTCCTGATGGTCCCTCCTCACCATGTATCAGGCAGTTTCAGCTGAATCCCCTCTGAGAGACGTGCTGCAGGAATGCACCAACTGCTTCTGTGCTGCTGAAGGGCCACCAGATCCCAGGCCCAGAGATGACCTGGACTGAAGCAACCATCTCTGCCCCAAATGGGTCCCACAAAAGTGGCGGGTTGCCAAAGCCAACTGCTTTGATCTGTGAATATGCTCTGGCTGCACTACACACTGATGCAGCTTCATTAAAGTTTCTGTGCCTCAGGTGAGACGGTGAGGGTAGGTGCTCTGCTGCCAGGTATCTAAGATGGTCTCTGGGTTATGTGCCTGACACAGGAGCTTTATTTTTCCTTTGCATCAGCTTCTAAGGTAGGACGTGTAGCAGCCAAGCAGGCAGGTGCTTAGGGCAGCAGTTTGCTTCAGGTGACAAAATTGCTGGTCCAGCTGCTTAGCTCTGCCAGGGCAGCACCCTTGAGGCTGTGGGACAGGGAAGAAGAGAGGGTGCCCTCATGCACAAGTGGGGCAGCTGGTGTCTTGGACTCCCCTCCACGGGGAGAGCAAAATCTTTGCAAATGTGCAGGAGCCTCTAAATAGCCTACAATGGTGGTTTCCAACCCACCCAGCAAACTTGGAGGCCCCACTGCTTCCCTTTTGAGTGGTGCCCCAGCCCCTTCCTTTTCCCCTTCTCTCTCTCTTGCAGGAGGGACAAGCTTTACCTGCTTAACATCTCCTTCCACCAGTGTAAGGCTGGATGGAGAGGCTGCAGGGCAAGGGTATAGTCTGTGTTTTAGTGCCATTTACATCTTTTATATCGTTTGGGCCTCTCAAAGCTGCTTTGAAGGAGGATATTGCAGCATGAGAACTACTGGCTTCACATATCTGAGAAATCATCAGCACTTCCAACTTACAAGGAAATAATTCTAGAAGCCAGCTGGCAGCTTTTGCCTCTGCAGGAAGGTCAGCCTGGAGCACTGGAATCAGGTGCCTCAAAAACGCAGCTGCTTTTGCACCGGTGCTCCCAAATGCGCAGAAGAGCGTTTGCAGCTGGTGCTTTCTGCAGGTCTCCAGGGCAGCTCCCTGCTCCTGTGGATCAAGAGTAACCGGCGTTTGCTTCCCGAGGCTAAACCCCCCGAAGGGGCCCGTGTGTCTGGAGCAGGGAGAAGGCCCAGCCCTCGCTGCAGCCACCAGCGGCCACCCAAGCCCCTCCGCCCTCCCTGGGAACCGGGGCGGTGGAGCCGGCCCCCCTCGGCTGCGCAGCGTCCTCCACCGCACAGCGCAGGGAGGGTTTATCCCTTCCCCGACGTATTAAGAGGTCTCAGATTTAAGCCGTTGCGATAACGATCTGCCCTCAGGCAGCTGCGCCGGCATCCGCCGCCCCCTCCCGCCCCAGCAGCTCCGGGGGGAGGAAGGTTTAACCCCTGGCTCCCGGAGCCGCCCACCGCGGTGGGAAAGGGCAGCACGGCAGCAGGCGGCTCCGCACGGACAGTTTTAGCCGTCGGGGCAGGGAGGGCTTTGTTCGGCTGCGGCCCCTTCCAAAGGGGAAAAGGAAGGGAAAAGAGCGGGCTCGGCGAGGCTCATTGCAGCAGAAGAGCCAAACCTCCAGTGAATAAAACAGTTGGGAGAAAAGAGTAAGGTTGGAAAGGCAGCGCTGGGACTGGTGTTTGCTATTCCCTCAGGGAGCAATGATCTTGAGCCAGACCCCAGAAGGAGTTTGTGCCCTTTCGGAACTGGCCCACAGCAAGAAAGCCACGTTCAAGCGTCTCACCACAGATGCATTCTTCCCAGGAGGTTTCTGCCCTAAATAAACGCGGTGCCAGGAGCGAACTGCAGCGAGAGGCGCCGCAGCACCCGAAGGAGGGAACTGCTGCCTGCGGCGTCTCCTCTGTGGAAAGACAGAGGGTGGGGGCTGAAGTGCAGTTCTGGTGCTGCCCTGTCTTCTTTGGGCTGGGGAGGGCAACAGTTTGGGAATTCAGAGGTCGTGACTGTGCCTGTGGAGGAAAGCTGGGACGGCGAGACCCTCGTGGAGAAGGGGACTTGGCCATCTTGCAGTCTTTGGTAAAAGGGAAAGCAAGGAGCCCAGGCTCTCGCGTGTGTCCAGAGAGGTGTCTTCACCACCACCCTCCGGTGAGGAAGATGTAAGAAGGAAGGCTACTCGGGGAAGCAGTCTGGAGACCACGAGTGAGTCTTGGTGGGCTTTAATTACATCTGTGAATCAAAAACAACGATAAAGGTAGGGGCAGGCAGCTTCCTTTGCCCTGCCGTCTTTCCTTCCATAATTATTTAGGAAAATGTGGACAGGCCTTCCGTCTAACCTCACCTCTCCAGTCCCAGCAGATGATCCCTGGCCTCAGGCTTTGGAAAGAGGAGCCTTTCCTGCTATACAATTATGCTGCTGCCTTTGCGGTGAGAGGTATAAAGGGAAGGATCAGGCTTAAATCATGACGATGATGCACAACAGCAACGGCTCCAAGTGTAACCAAGACAACTGATCTTTTTTAAAACTTTGCCCAATAAAAACAACATTAGGGAACTCTTAGAAAGCAACCACCATCAGTGACACTTCCCACATATTCAGATAAGAAAGTCCTTATCGGGAATGCAAAATCCACACTAGAAAGCCAGTAAATGCCACCTTCACAATTACCTCAGCAATCTTTATCTGGCTCCCATGTGCGTAACACTGATTTCATGAAAAATTCAGACATTATTTTCTTCATGTGATCCTGACTCATTCAGTGCCCAGGAAGTTGCATCCTTAGTTCTGACATTTTGCAGACTTTGAATGATTGATTAAAGCATTTAAATAGCATACATCAAATGTAAGGGTGGTGGTTGTTAAATGTAATTATTGTTGCCTAAATGTAATTATTTTTACATTATGACTAATTACAAATTGATATTATTAGTGGAAGAACAAAATTTGTTTATCAGGGTTTGAATTCTGTAGTCATCAGGAATAAACACACCAAGTAATGAGTTTGGAAATAAAATGCCAGCCTTAGGCATAGACCAGATTTAGCGCTGCCCTTTCTCTTTGTATCACACTTCCTTCCTCCCACGAACTCAGCCCACTCAAAAGCTGTATAAAGGCTTCCTATAAAATTATGTGCCTGTTTTTGCTCAGTTTTCTAAAGCATATGCCTTTATTTCCTAAATATGTTCCTTAGCAGAAGCTCTCCTAATGGATTTACAGGCCACTTTTATCCCTCTTACTGGGATGGGTGGGAATTGAAGAGCTGGAAAAGCTGAAGTTTGATTTAGAGTGAAGAGGAGAAGGCCTGTGGTGAAAGACGTGCAAACAGGAGAGCAGAGAGAAGTGGGATGGTGAGTGGGAGCCTCTGGGTGAGATGATGACGTCAAAGAGAAGGGTGGTCCCTGGGTAAACATGTCCCTGGAAGAACAGGTACTACTCTTCCCCAATTTTTTTAAAAGGCTTTATTCAGAAAGGAAAGCAGTGGGACAGGGGAATTTTTTTTTTCCCCACTTATTTAAGTTCCCTGAATCTCTAATGAACTCTCCATCCAATCAATACTCAGCTTTCAAAAAAACCTGAAAAGCCAACAAACAGAACATTGTCCGTAGGTGGGGAAAAAAAAAAAAAGCAGAGGGAAAGAGCAGCAAAGATTTTTTTTCTGCAAAACCTTACCCCATAATTTGGGCATCTCTGCTTCCAATCACTTGCACATTTTCAAAATTAAGATTTCCAGATCTGCCTTGCATAGGAACTTCAGTAGAGCAGTCGTGAGATCTGCTTCTCTCCAATAAAGGATGGGTTTTGCCCTGAGACACCAAAACTACACTGTTGGTTTTTTTAGCCATAGCACACTGTTGGATCATTTCTGTGATACGCATAAATACCATCAGGTTTCCTTCAAAACTGCTCCAGTCTTTTTCCCCTGAGAAATAAATATCAATGACCTACTTCCCCTGCATGTGTTGTATTTCATTTGTCCAGAGCAGCAGCATCTTTGATTGCCTTCGCATTCCTTCTGTATTCTTTCCTGGGTTTGCAACATTTAATGTCAAATGGTAAATGTCATTTTTGTCACATTTCCTGTGCTTGGTCTGCTAACTGAAATGCATCTTGCAGCTGGAAATTGGCCATCGCATCCCTTAGAGTAGCAGGAACTTCAAAGAAGCAGATGAACCTTGGCCATCAATCTGCTTATGAACTCCAAAAAGACAGGACCTAAACCCGCCAGTGCTTACTCCTCTAGCTGACACCCAGACAACTTGGGCTGCAAGATTGCACAAGCCCACTGAGCGTTAGCTTACGCATCACTTCATGTTTGTAAGCTTGATATATGGAATCCTCAAAAATATTAAATCTAATTGGTGAAAGAAGATTTTTTTTTTTTTTTAGCTTCTCAGTGATCTGGGAACCAAGCAATTCCAAAGGAAGCTCAGTTTTGTAAAAGTATACTTCTCTGCCCAAGTAGACACCTCCCTTTTTACATCCCTCATGGACTCCCAAGCCATATTGTCACAAGTTCTCAGGTGTGTTCCCATGCCTGGGGAATGCCAGTTGCTGCTGTGACTGAGAACCTTTCGAGGCCAAGACCTCCATCACAGCAATTTTAGCCCACATCATGGTACTGTTTGCCATCACCTTTTGTTTACATTTTAGTTTCCATTACAAATGATCTACCTATACCCAAGACAACCTGAGATTACTTTTCATTGTAGAAGATGCCTCTTTCTTTACTGCAAGGTTACCACACTGTTGGTTACAGTGGTCACTGGGTTCCTCCAGTCCCACCTGTGCTCACTCTGCCCTACAGCTCACAGGCTTCAGGTACTTCCTTTTCCTCAGCATTTGTTCCATTATCTGGACCAAATCTAGACTTGTTGAGTGGTCACCTCCAGAATTACCTTTTGTCTAAGCCGCACAGGGATTTTATATTTAGGTATTTTTTAATACATCCCCATGCTGAAGCCCCGTGCAGCCTTCACGTGTGAAACTCTTTCAGCTTGCCCATAACCTCAGTTAACTTCCCACCAACGGGCATGACGGCAGCACTGTGGAGGCTCAACACACACGCTGGGTATGAGGGGCTTGTGCAGGGTCGAGAAGGTACAGAAACACTTATGAACCACATTTAACGGCGCTGCACCACGGGACCTTGACAGCAGCTCCACTTCTCACCCGGACACCGCGCCCCGGTGCAGATGAACCCGTCACTGCTCTCTGCAGAGGCCGCTCGTCGGAAGGGAGGGCAGACGAGGCGGCGGGAGCACCGGCTGCCGCACCGGGGCACCGCAGGGCTCCGCCCGCTGCCCGCCGAGGAAGGCGCGGCGAGCGGGGGAGCGGGTGCGCCCGGCCCCGGAGCGCCGAAGCCAGGCCGGGAGGCGGCGGGCGGCGGCCTCCCGCGCCATGACGGGCCCGCCGCGGCCGCGGGAGGGCAGTGCCCACGGCAGGCGCCGGAGGGGCTGCGCGGCGGCCCCGCACGGCCGGCCCCCCGCGGCAGCGGGGCGGGCCCGGTGAGCGGGGCCCCTCGGCCCGGCCCGGGGGCGGCGGGCGCCGGCCCGCCTGGCCCACGCGCGAGCGGCGTGTTTCCTTCGCGCACTGCGGGGGAGGGGCAGGAAGGGCGTGGCCCGGCGGAGGGAGCGGAACTGCGTCGGCGGGCGGCTCCGGCCAATCGGCAGCGCGCCGCTGGCGGGCGTCGCGGGGCAGCTTGACCGCGGGCGCCGGCGGCTGCGCCCCCCGCCTCCCGGACAGGCCCTGCGGTGCCCGCCGTGCGGGGGCGGCCGCGGCGCGGGGTAAGGCAGCGGGAGGGGGCGGGAACACCGGGGGCGGCCCACGTGACGGGCCGCGGCAGCCAATGGAGGCGGCAGGAGGGTGCGCGTGGCAGGCGAAGGCCGCGGGAGCCGCGCGCGGGGCGCGTGGGCCGGGGCGTCGCTCGGCGCCCGGAGCCGGCGGCGGGAGGCGGGCGGAGGCAGGTAGGAGCCGGCCGGCCCCGGGGCGCCGCCGCCCCTCTCCCCCCCCCGCCCCGGTTTTGAAGTTTTATTCGAGGAGGTGGCGTGAGGTGTCCGCGTCACGTGAGCGCGGCGGCCCAATCACACGTGCCCGCTCCCTCCCCTCCGGCCCGGGCGGCCGCGTTTGAGGCGAGGGGCCCGCACGGCGGCCCGGGCGCGGAGCGGCGGGAGGGCTGCCCTCTCTCCTCGCCCGCGCCGCCTCGTCCAGGGAGGGATGCGGACGGGCGGGGGCGGGGGCATGGGCAGCGGCTGCAGTCACCTGACGCGGGGCTGGAGGGGCGGGGGAGTGGGTTAAAGGGGCAGAGCAGCCCCGCGGCTCCGCATCCGGGCTCTGACCGGGAAGGGTCGGGTCAGGCTCGGCCCCAGCAGCTGCCGCTTCGCAGCCATCGCGCTCCCGGAGGCCGTCCCCCGCCGGGGGCGTGGCCGGCGCCACCCGTGAGACGGGGCTGGGCTGCCCGGGCCTCGCCCCGCCCCGCTCCGGCGGGAGAGCCTTTCCCGGGGACCTCTCCCGGTGCTCGCTCGGCGCTGCAGGAGGGTGGCTGAGGGAGCGGAGGGGTTCGGGAGGGCGGCTGCGGGGCCCCTCCGCCGGGCGCGCTGTAGGCGGGGCGGCCCGGGGGCGGCCGCTGGCGCGCGTGCGCCGCGGCACGTCGCGTGAGGCAGCCGTTGGTGCCGGGCGGGGGCAGCGCCCCCTCGGCCCCGCCGACCGGCCCGGCCCGGCCCCGCGCTGCCCCGCACTGCCCCTGCCCGGCCCGGCCCCGCCCCGCGCTGCCCCGCCGCGCAGTGCCCCGCCCGGCCCCGCGCTGCCCCGCCGCCGCTCCTGCGGCATCTTCCGGCTGCCCGCCGGCTGCGGCCGGGCGCTGCCGAGCCGAGGACGCGCCAGCGTGGCGCGGGAGGCGGCTTCGTGTGGCGAGATTGTGCGCTCAGCCCGCCGGGGTTCTGAAGTTGCCGATCCCTCTGGGGAGAGCCGAGTGAATAAACAGCGGTGCTCTCCGGGAAGGGCGATGGGTGCGGGTGCTGGGTTCGGTGTTTTTTTGGTGGCCGTAGGTACCGCGCTGGTTGATAAGCGCGTTAAAAGGAGGTTAAAAAATGGTAGGCAGGAGGGACAGCAGTTACTTCACCTGGTTAGATGAGAGCTTTCCAGGAACGCGGTTTGCGTTGCTTGCATAGCTTCTTAGGATGCCAAAGCTCCACCCAGGCACACTGCCTTACTCCTCACACGTAGTGCCTGAGGGCCATATTTAATCGCTCTTGATGGACTGGGCTAAAGCCCTGAAGATGTGAAGTTGCTACAGATTTCAAAAACCAAAGGCCGTGTAAAGAAGAGGACACGCTGATGAATTGGTCCTGCCGCTTCAGGGTGTTCTGCCTGATGCAGCCGCATGCGGTGGGGCTGCAGCACCTTTTCAGTGCCCTCAGGCAGAGTTCCTTGTGACTTTGTATTGAGAACCGGCGTGGGGAATTGATTCTGCTTGGAAAATGCTGCTGCGGGTAAGCGTGTTTGTGTGTGGGGAAAAAAAGCATTGCTCTTAGGCCTGGCAGAGATGGGCAGCAGTCATTCAGTTCCACCTTCCATCTGGCAGCAGCGGACTATTAACCTCATCCACTGTTTGCTCAGCCTGGGTGCAGATGCTGTTGTGCCTGCCATGGAAAGGAAACGTGCGACTGGAAGAAACAAATGTTAGTCCCACTTGTGAATAAACTTGTTAGGTCACCTACCGGGGAAGAAAACAAACAAATTAAGCTTCTCTTTGAGTTTATGCCACTGACTAATTTACACTTACACCGAGTAGATAACTTCTGAAGTATGTGGTTGTGTATGTTGGCTTTTTAAAACCTAATTTCCTAAGGAATGGAAAGTCCAAGACATTCTTTTTGCAGACACAGTGGAATAGATCTCTGCCTAGAGGTGTGAGAAAAGAGTTTTCACCTAAGGAGGCTGTTGTCCACTTGCTGTTACATAGACAGCAAAAGATCTAAAGTCAGCCATGGTGTCTGCGTAGTAAACAGTGCCATTAGTTGTGATACCAGGAAGGCTTACTTGATGTCTTACTCTTCCATGATTAAACACATCATGTGGTGTGTGTTTTGGGGGCTTTTTGATGTTTTTCTTGTTTGTTTGTTGTTGTGTTGTGTTTTGTTTTTAATATTGGGCAGATTTAGAATAAAGAATTGATTTATGGTGGTGGAGTTGCTTCTCTCTCTCCACAGAAAGGTGGAATGCGTTTTCACTGTTGGGTTCTGGGTATTGTTAGTACCTATGATAAATCCTTGATACATCTTTTTCTGAACTGAATAAGGAAGAATGCAGTGAGAATTATATGGCTGAGAAGAATGATGAAGGTTTCTTATGACAAGAAAGCAAACAGAAGAAAGGTGGTTTGTGTGTTGTTTTTTTTATCAGGCCCAAAATTAGCTCAATCAGTACAGTGCTTTCTGCTGATAGGGTGTGGTCCCCCTGAGCACAGAGTAAGTCAGTAATGAAGATGGATATAAACCTGGAACCTGTTACCAACCGTCTGATATTTTAACTAGTGTTACTCCTTTTTACAGTAACTTCAAAGGGTAATGGAGGTTCCCTGGCAGTTCTAACTTCATGAGCCATTGGTGACTGTAGCATTGAGTATTGCTGTTAAGACACAGCTGAATGAGTAGCATAGTACTGAGCTGAGGGCTTTTCTACTTGCCTGATTTGTTTTCCTGAGTTTTCTGATTTTTTACTCTCGGTGGTTGTTTTTTTTCTTTTTCATATTATGTGGATGAGATTCCCAGCTGAAGATTCATGTGTATCCTAAGTGTTCCTCATGATGGCAATAAAGGGAATGAAGTTCACCAAAATGGTGTTATTTCTGCTGATTATGACCTGTTTCTGTCAGTGTGGCAAAAAACACAATATATCACTTTATTCTTTTATTTTGTCATTTTCAGTAGTTGAAATAGTAATATATTGAAAAAGTACAGCAATCATTGAATATATGAATAGTGGGCATATCAATGATTTTCTGATAAAATATGAAAAGTAATGTAAAATACATTATTTTAAATGTTGGAATAGCAACATATTTTATACAGAAAAAAAAGGCAGTTACTTGTGGTGAATGTGGTATTTTTTCCCTGCCCTCTTACCGGTGCTTCATACTTTATAGAAATGAACTGTGTGTGTGTCCATTTTGAAATCTTCAGTGTTTGAGAAGTTCAAGTAACTCTTGAGAGATGGAGAATACTGTGAAACAAAGCACCAGCTTTATGGGGGAGTAAAAGTTTGGACTTTTGTGGCAAAGTATTAGTATTGGAAAGGTGAAACAGTTATTTTCCCCCTCCCACTCAACCCCCCCAGTATTTGTCCTGTTCCTCCAATAGAAGCTGCTGTTTTTGCAGGGCTGTAGCTGACAGTTGGTGAAGTACTTCCTGAACTACCACCTATTGGTCCTGCAATAGTCAGGACTATGAGTGTTAAGAGAGTTTGGTTTAAGTATAAAGTACTGCTCTGGGTGCACAAGCTGTGTCATACTTGCTGTGGGGATAGTGCATTCTGCGTGTGGCTGGATCATACATCATAGTGGGTTTGCATCAGCAAGAAAGCCTCAGTTTGCAAAAGCAGATTTCTTGCCTTTTTTTTTCTTCTGCTTCCTACAACAGTCCAGTTCTTGCAATACCTTTTTTTTTTTAACTCATACTTTTTAGCTAGAGTCTGCCTCCACCTGCACCTTTAATCTTCTTGATGATGGATTATACTTTCTCACTATAGCTAAAGGAAGAACTTAAGCTACTTCTTTGTCATTAATAAAATTATGTAAACTTTTTTTTGTAAGTAGATTTGGGCTGGGATTCTGTTGCCTAAGGATAGAAGTCAGGAGCTGTCATAGATGCTGCAAGGTGCTAGACATTTCTGTGTAGAACAAACATTCTACTCCAGGAGGCCAGTACTCTTCTGGAGAAGCAGTTGGAGACTAGTGTGGCCTGTTATGGTATAGAAAATGGGACTAGATTCCTTTCTAGAAGCAGTTAAATCCAACCTGGAGTTTTAACAGACTTTCTTGTGGCGTGCGCTGTGTTCTCCAAAGTGGCAAAACATTGGCTAAAGAAAGTATGGTTTTGTATTATAACCCTTTTAGTGTGCACATTGCACAAGATTTCTGACTGTAGCATCACTAGATGTTCAGGTCTTTTATTTTTTAAATTTTTAATGGCTAAAGCTTGGGACTTGTATGATTGTCAGGGCTGCCTGGTCATAGTAACAAACTTGTAGACTAGGCTTTGCTGACTAACTACTGCTCTGGGTGTATTACATTGGCACAGATTTTTCTGATACATGTTGTTTTCAGCTAGTGAATCTAGTTTCAGCTAGTCCTTGGTTTTACCTAGTGAATTTGAGAGCTAAAAGCCTCCTTAATGCTCCAGTAATGCTCCAGTAGTTGTGCTTTTCAAAGTATACCGTATGATAGAGATATTGTGATTTGTATCTATATGTGTAGTAGAGATCTTTGTATTCCAACTGAAAAGGTTTATGCTTATAGGCGGTACTGAAAGAAGGAATGTGATTTATTGGGTGCTGAAATGCAGTTTGTGAAGATTGTAGTTTTTACTTTCAGGGTGCTGCAAAGCAGAGAATATGTCTAGAAAGCATTTTGGGGAAGAGGGTACTTCTTGGTAGTGAACTTCAGCATTTCAAATATGACCATCACATTACTGGTTAGAATAAGGTAACTACCTCTGACCATGGAGGGCAAGTATTCAGTCAGTGCGAACCAGTTGATTCTATGCCACTAACGGGTGTTTAGCACAAACAAGGTCTTAAAACTGGTGTTTGTACTGATCTAAATTAGATGTAGCTCTTTATTGCAATACTTGTATTTCTTGCCAGCTATAAGCTGCTCAGAATTGGGTTACTTAAGCTGGTGTGAATCTGTGGTACTGCTGTGACTTCTCCTCGTGAGTCTGTTCTCGTGATAAACTAGAGGTTCTGCTTTTGCTGCAGGCAAGGGTTTCTACCTGCATTAGGTAAAGTGGTAGCAAAATCCCTGGCAATGTCAACAGTCTTTGGTATTGCTTCTCTTATTGTCACTGGAATACATGGCTTCTGGGCCATGAATGTGGCAGTCTGCCATTCAGTTCTGTGCAACTGCTCTTAGTCATACAAATGGTCCTTTTGCTGAAGAAATATGACTTCTGTATTGTCACTGTTCAGAAACATAGTGCTTAAAAAAAAGTGTCAATATGTCCTGTGACTCTGAAACTTGGTAACTGCTATACCTGCTATGTGATTGCTGTAAAACGACTGATCACTTTTGGACAATGTGGCTTAGTTTTTTAACTGGTGTAATTATTTCTGACTGAATTTGTTAAAGGAAAAACACTGTGCTGGATCTAACAGCCTAAGGCTGCTGCAGCTCTGTGCCCCTCAGTATAACCAGTAGTAAGGCTGAAAATGTATTCCTCACCAGCACAAGCATATAGAACATGTGTGTACATGGCATGTGCTGTCTGGCCCAAAGATGAGGCCAGCAACATGAATCCTTACAGCAACACAGCAGCAACAGCCTTATCCTGCTCCCCTACCCATCGAAGCAGGACGGAGGTCTGCTAGTGACAATGTGTGTGCGTATATGTGTGTATGACATATATATGTCGGTATGTACAGGACAGATTCCCTCCAGCAGCTAGGCTTAGGCACTTGGTCTGCTGCTCGGCAGCTAGTTCCTGGATCCCAGTCTCCTCCCCAGTTGCTGACTTCTGGACACTTAAGCCCCCAAGACCGCAGCCTCAGGTGCTGATACGTGCTGCCTCTCTCAGCTGGCTGGGACTACCCTGGCTCCCCGATGTCCAGCACCCCTCCAGCTCACATGACCTTGCCCTTTAGAGACAGAGGTGTGTACACACACAGAGCTTGTGTTCACAGCTAAATTGGAATGCTTTCTTGATTCCTTTCTTCCCTTTACTTTCCATTTGCCTAGTGCAATGTGACAGCACTTGGCTGTTAGCTTTGGCTTTTTCTTGTGCAAAGATAATTTAGAAACTTCTGAGAGAGAACCATAATGTGAAGCTGTTTTAGAGAATGGCTGAACATGATCCTTAACAAAAAGAATATATGCACTTTGTGATTTTTCATATATTTTTCCTTCATACTCCTCTGAACCTTTTTTTTCCTCTCCAAATCTGCTCTTGCTAGCATTTGGGGTATTTCCCTTCCATTGTGCCAGCTTTATTTAGTATATGGATGTTGTGGTTTAACTCCATCTGGCAATGAAGTACCACGCAGCTGCTTGCTTCCTCCACCCCAGTGAGATGGGGAAGAGAACTGGAAGAGTAGAAGTGAGATCTTGTGAGTTGAGATAAAGTCAGTGTAATAAGTAAAGCAAAAGCTGCGTGTGCAAACAGAACAAGGAATTCGTTTCCTACTTCCCATCAGCAGGCAGGTGTTCAGCCATATCCAAGATTGCAGGGCTCTGTAACACATCACGGTTACTTGGGAAGACAAAATGGCATCACTGTGAATGCCCTCCCTGTCCTTCTTCCCCCAGCTTTATATGCTGAGCATGATGTCATATGGTCTGGAATATCTCTCTGGTCAGGTGGGGTCACCTGTCCCAGCTGTGTCCCTTCCCTCTTGTGCACACCCCCAGCCTGCTCACTGGTGTGAAAAGCAGAAAAGGCCTTGACTGTGTAAGCAGTATACTGTGTGTTCAGCAATTAAAAAAAAAAATCTGCATTATCAGCACTGTTTTCAGCATAAATTCAGAATATTGCCTCGTATTGGCTACTGTGAAGAAAACCAACTCAATCAGCCAAAACCAGCACAATGGGTTAAAGCTTCCCCTTTGCCTCTCTCCATACCTCTCCTTTGTAAACTGCTAGAAGTATAAAAATCAGCCTTACATTCCTTCATATTTACAGAATTTTGTATTTAAGCAGTTTCTCTGCACAGCAAATGTTTTTAATCCTCATTTTTTTTTCCAGTCTGAGTAGTTTTTCTAGTTAAAAGGGAAAAATATTTTCTATGGTCTTCTCCTACAGACCTGCCTATGCTACTGTTTGGATGCACATTTTTCAAGTGTCTTAAAAAAACTTAGAATCGTAGAATAGTTTGGCTTAGAAAGGACCTTAAAAGACCATCTAGTTCCAGCACCACTGCATGGGCAGGGACACCTCCCACTGGACAAGGTTGCTTAAAGCCCCATCCAACCTGCATTTTTTCTTTGCATGTGTTTTCTTTACATGCTTCTGAAATGTTCTCCCACAACACAAACTTCTGTTGCCAAGAAACCTTCAAAAAGGTACTGGCTTTTGTAATGTTACTCTGGTTTTGCCCATTTTCTCCACCCTCACAGCAAAGGCACAACTGCTTTAGTCACAGAGAGGAGCAGCTCTAGGGAAGTTATAGTCAGAAGTAGGCAGCAATCAGGACAAAATTCTGGTCAGCTGGTGACTCTGGATCTTGGTGTCAGCCTAACAACTCTGATACCTTGACTTTTTTCCATTTGTGCTGGATGCAGTTTTGTAAAATATCCTTAATGGAAATAAGGGGTGGGGGAGCTTCCTGGAGGTGTTTAGTACATGAATGTTCCCGTAACATCTGGAATTCTGTTGTAGTGGGCCTATTCTCAGAAGTGCCTCGTTTACAGCATGTTATTTCCTTGACGTGCGTGAAGAAGGACTGTCAGCCTAAGGATGGTGTGGCAGACGGAGTGTTAGGTTCTGAGGGCGGAAGCTCTGTTAAGGTCGTGGCTAGACTGCGCTCAGCAAAGTTTTGTTTGTTAACTGCTTAGCCTCGCATCACAGGGGGCAGCGCCAGGCCTTGGGGACTGGGTTAACGTGGGGCAAGGTTTGACAGCTTTGTGAGCCGTCTGAAAGTCGTGGGGCACTTCTGCAGCTTTGGTGTTGTAGGGCCAGATGCTGAGGTGAGCTGCGGCAGAGCAGTGAGCACCTGCACAGAGGGATGGCGGTTGGCGGTGATCCCAGCGTTAGCGTTACCTCCTCGACTGGCGTTTCCCTTGGGGACGTGGGCGGTGTGGTGTGTATCCACGTTCGTGCCCCGGGGTGCGTTCTCCCCGGTGCTGCCGAGGCGTGCTGCGCGGGAGGCAGCCCCGCGGCTGGCGGTGCGGTGCCGCTCCCGCTTGCCCGCAGGGGAGCGGGCCGCGGAGGAGCCCGACGAGCGGCAGGGCTCTGCCAGCGCCGGCCCGGGGAGCGGCGACCGCCGGCCCCGCTCGGCTCTGGTGCGGCCGGCGCCGCCCCCCGGTCGTCGCGTGCCAGCGCGGGAGGCGCCCCCGCCGCCGCGGGCCTCGGGCCGGCGCGTGCCTGAGGCGGCCCCGGCGCCGTCGCTCCGAGCCCTGCGGGACTTCAGGGGCCGCCGCGGGGGTCGCGCCGCTGCGCCGCGTCCGCGCCACTTCCAGAAGCTTCCCCGGCGCGGCGCGGGCGCGGCGGGCCCTGCGCGCGGCGCGGGCACGTGACGGGCAGGCGGGAGGGAGGGGGGCGCGGGAGGGCGGCGCGCCTGCGCGCGCTGCGGCGCGGTGACGTCACGGGGGTGCGCACGCACGTTGTCCCCAGCTGGCGGACACACGGTCCGCGTGAGGAGAAAGGAAGCGGGTCCCTGGCGTCACCGCACGGTAACTGCCCCGCGCGGGGCCGGGCTGCCCGCCGCGCCCCGCGCCTCCCGCGCGCCTCCCGCGCCTCTCGCCGCAACTGCGAAAATTGACACCAGGCGCAGGCACGAGGCGACGGGGCCGGGGCCCGCGCGCCGCTCCCCGGAGGCGACGCGAGGCGCCGCTTCGGGGCCGCCCCGGGGCCGCCTCGTCGTGCGCGCCGCGGGGGCGGGGCCGCCTCGGGAGCGCCGGCGGCGCCTTGCAGCACCGCCCCGCACCGCACCGCACCGCCCCGCACCGCACCGCTCCGCTGGCGGCGGCAGGGCCGGCCGCGTCCGGCGAAGAGCGGCGCGGCTTCCGCACGTGCGCTGGCCCCGCTGCCCTCCGCCTCTGCCAGCCCCCGCCGCTCCCGGAAAGGCCCGGGCGGCTCCCGGCGGCGGCTGCCTGCCCCCTTCCCGGGGCTTCCGCCGCGGGGGGGCGGCGGGCACAGGAAAAGCGACAAGTGCGCGCGCGGCCCGTGGCCGTGGCGGCACCTGCCCCTGGCGGGGCGCTCGCCTCTCCCTGCGGCGGGCCGGGCCGGGGCCGTCCCTCCGGGCGCCCGAGCGGCACCGCCGCCGCGGGGTTGAACGGCAGCGCCGCGCGTTCAGCGCTCGCTGCCATTGGGCCCGGCGCGGGCTCCCGTCGGCAACGCGGCGGCGGCGGGGCTGTGCCGTGCCGTGCCGCGCCGTGCCGTGCCGCGGAGCCCGCGCTCCGCCGCTCCCCTCCGCCGCGCCATGGGTTTCCTCACGTCCTGGCATCGAGTCGCTGTGCCCGCCGGTGTTCGTCCTGGTAGAGGGCCTTGCCTGCGAGCACTGTGTGCAGAAACCGTGGTCTTGCTGGCAGACCGGGGGAGGTTGATGTGCTGGGTTGTTTGGGGTTTTTTTTTGAAACTTCTATTTTTTTCCCATCCGATTATCTTCATGCTTTTAGCACATTTTGGTTCAACTTTTTATTATCTTTGGCCATTGCTGTCCAGTAAGGTGTTGCTTCCCAAGTGTAAGGTCTATATGTGGGTAGAGAAGTGAAGTATCTGAGGCTGATTGGAACTTCAGTTTCCAGAAATACACACATTTTCCTTGAATTTCTGGATTAGAATAATTCCATGCTATAATAAAATAAGCTGCTGTCTATGACCACGTGTAGTAAAATGACTGAAATTGTTCTTGTAATAGTACTGAAATAACGTAGCTTTTGGCTACTGTAATTGCATGTAATCACACTGTAACCACATGCATCTTTGAATTGATACTGTGAGCAGAGCTTGTGGTACAAATAGCTACAACAGTGCAGTGTAAGAACTTTTAATGTTGGAAAACAAACTGTGACTCAGTAGCTCTTTGTATACAAAGCCGTTTTGCTGAATGCACAGTTGCAGTACCATTTTGAATTTGTTTTTTGGCATAGGTAAGTTCTATCTTGGGTAAATTTAAAGGTACAGGCTTTCTGCATATCTTAAATCAGATTTGAAATAGCTTTGATAGTGTGTTTCCTCCGTGAGCTGGTGCAATTTCTATGTATGTTGCACAGCATTCATGAGAACTCAGTTCGTTGCAGTATAGATCTATAAACATGCTTTATGGAGAAGAGGGTAAGTTGGTGCAAAATCACATACAAATTAGTTTGTGATTTCTTTCTCCACACTCCATATATCTAGTTTTTAACACTGAATTTCATTCCTGTTGGGTTTTTTTATAGGTGAACATGAAAGAAACCTTCGCTTTGGGGGGATAGTTTTTTGTGTTGCTGGGACTTCAGATGTCCTCTACTGAAAAAGCAGTGCAACATTCTTAAAAAAAAAAAAAAAAAAAAGGCAGCTGATCTTGAACAGCTAATTCATTTTTTGTTAAGTAGTCCTGGGTGGGTGGGTGGCTGTGGGGTGTGTTTGTGGGGTAGTGTTTCCTCTTCAAAGTGAAAACTGAAAACCAGATCTTGTAATTTTGCAGGTCTCAAAACCCGTGCAGAAGAGTTTTGGGTTTTTTCCTCCAGTTTAACTTTTACATGAACTTTTAAAGTGCAAAGTCTAAAAGGTGGAAGTACATTTATTGTATTTCCTAGGTGTCAAGAACATTTATTATGGAGTTTAAATTTCCTGCCTTCTGAGCTTTGTGGTCATTTTCCACATACGTGTGGCAGCTGGTGTGCACAGAGGCTTGTTT
Source organism: Apus apus (assembly GCF_020740795.1). Lineage (NCBI taxonomy): Eukaryota > Metazoa > Chordata > Aves > Apodiformes > Apodidae > Apus > Apus apus. Next base: position 26,882,844 of record NC_067286.1, read on the forward strand.
TGTCCTACAGTACCTCAGTCATAACAAAATAAATGTGTCTTTATTCAATAATCAGCTCACTTAAAACTCAGAGAATTTGAGTTAATTCTCCAGAAAGAAGTGTGATTGTTTTCAAGCAGCTAACTCCTAGTGATGGTGATTCAGTCTTGTCTCTGGTTCCTACCAACTAGACATTTGGTACAAGAATAAAAAATTTTTTGTCAGTGTTGTATTCCATATATAATAAGGATCAAAATACAAATGTTTACATGTGAGAATGACATTCCTGTAAATTACCAGAAGCACCTAATTTTTGCATTGAGAAATGTACAGGCTGTTTGAAAAATGAAATTTGTTTCTAATCCTTTGTTAGAGTGTTGACATAGTACTTAGCCTGTGAGGTAGATACGCAAAAGGGGAATTGTATATGTGCAGAAAACAGTAACTTTTTTAGTTCCCCAAACAGTGATTTGGCTGATCGTAACAGTGCAACTGTTTTCTCATTCAGTTTAAATAGTTTCCATAATTTAGAGGATAAAGTTAGCTAGGGTTGCCTGGTTCATCCATTTAATCTTAGCTGAGTGGCCTTTTGGGTCGTTAGTTTGCCTATTTTTCCCTCAAGCTTATCCATTGGAACAAATTTTTTCTTTCTAGTGTTTGTCTCTGCCTTGGACAGATGTTTAGAGGTTCTTGGGGTTGGGATGGGGGTGGAGCAGAGAAACCCCAACCACACAAGCTTAGTCTTTTATAGTAAAGAAATTTTGGGGAAAAAAATGGTAACTTTTTTTCTTTTTCATTTCTTTCTCACTTTCAGTTTTTGAGAATTAAAATCTGGCAACTCTTTTCTTTTTCAAGAGCAAATGACTTCTGCCTTTGTGTCAGAAATGTGCCATTAGCTTTTCTGAAAACTTTTGCACATTTTTCCAAATTCTCTTTGTTAAGTGAATGATCAGAAGAGTTGAGACAACATCAGGAAAAAAAGGGCACTTTGAAATACCGAGCAAAGCAAGGAGTCTTGTTATAGCAAAGCATTATATGAAAATGTGATTTAAAGTTGTCATAGCCTGCATGTTTATAGGACCTAAATTATAGGCATACCTTGATTTGGTATATCCTAATGGTGCTTAATTTTATAGTACTGGTTATCTCAAGTTTTTCATGTGGAGAACTGTTACAGAAAGGATTTATCTTGAGACTTCATTAGTTTCTTAGATGGTATTTGAATTACTTTAACTGGGTTTTCCTTTTTTCCAGAATGGTGAACACTCACAGAAGATCATTAGAACTGTAGAATTTGCATTTGATTTGACAGCTCCTAAGAGTGCTCAACATGGATAAACAGCAGATTGTCTTGGGTAGCCGAGATAGTGGGACTGTGTCTGGTGCAGCACCTGCTTTTTTTGTCATCCTGAAACAACAGCAGGGAAATGGTAAAGCTGACCAAGGAATCCTAGTAGCCAATCGTGATGCTTGTGCTCTCGCCAGCAGTGTATCAACTCCAGTAAATCCCAAAGTCAAGACCTGCCTCCCAGCTGACTGTGTCTCAGGGGGCATCACCGTCACCCTAGATAACAATAGTATGTGGAATGAATTCTACCATCGCAACACAGAGATGATTCTGACTAAGCAGGGGAGGCGTATGTTCCCATACTGCCGATACTGGATTACAGGTCTGGATGCCTTTCAGAGGTACATCCTAGTCATGGACATATCCCCTGTGGACAATCACCGATACAAGTGGAACGGCCGTTGGTGGGAGCCCAGTGGGAAGGCAGAGCCGCATGTTCTTGGGCGAGTATTTATTCACCCAGAATCCCCTTGCACTGGCCAGTACTGGATGCACAAGCCAGTATCCTTCTACAAGCTCAAACTTACCAACAATACCCTGGACCAGGAGGGTCATATAATCTTGCACTCTATGCACCGTTATCTGCCACGACTTCACTTGGTGCCTGCAGATAAAGCCACAGAAGTCATTCAGCTCAACGGCCCTGATGTCCATACATTTACCTTCCCACAGACAGAGTTCTTCGCAGTTACAGCCTACCAGAACATCCAGATTACCCAGCTGAAAATAGATTACAATCCTTTTGCTAAAGGATTCAGAGATGATGGGTTGAATAGTCGACCTCAGCGTGATGTGAAACAGAACAGTAAGTTAGAATTGGAAGGAGGTGATACTTTTAGTGCTGCTAGTGTTCGTGGTTGTCGTGCTGAAGTTGATGCATTAGATTTGCATCAGAGAAATTTAGATTCTTCATTCATTGGTCAAAACCCATCAGATGCTGGTGAGGAAAAAGAGTCCTTTAATGCAGAAAGGGACTTTCTGCGTTTCCTGGACACTGACCTGTCTTCGGATGATGCACCAAAGATAAAACAAGAAGTCTCTGAAAGGTGGGTTAGCATCCTCTTTTTAAAAGCACAAATACTGCTTGAATGGGTTATTTGGTAAAACATTAAGTAATGGAATGCTCGTTATGCAAATATACAGGTAAATTTTCCCAACCTGAAATGGTGGAAACTTAGTATTATTAAAAGCTTTTCTTGACATAAATAGTCATGTAGCAGTCTGGACTTTCTAATGTGCCTAAGGAGTGTAAGAGTTCAATACTTTTTCCTATATTGCTTTAACTCCCTTCATAAGGTAGAGTTGAGGGATTTCTCTTAACCCTTTTTGCATTTTAGCAGACTACAAGTAGTTTGTCAGAGTTTTAAGCAGAGCACGGTGCAGTTATTGAAACGTGTTTTGCTTCAGGATTGCTTACCCCAGGGATGTGCTGTCCCCATGTCCTCAATTTTAATTAGCGGGTGGGAGAGGATGCGTGGTGTGTATGAGTGTTTAGGTTGGGTATGTGTAGGGATTGCTACAAGGCAGTTGTGACTGGCAGCATGCCACTGTTTTGTCAGTAACTGCTCCTGTGGATTCTTTTACTCCACAAAGTAGTATGAGGAAGTCTGCCTGTTGGTTTTCAGTTGCCTCATGTTTGCTGTGAGGTAGGAGATTCCACACCAAGGACAGTACTTCACAATAATTGCAGTACTGTTCAGACCTTAATTTGCTCTGAGGTAATCTTACAGGTCTGTTCTTATCCAGCATTGACTTTTTGAACCATTCAGTTCCTATTGCATGAACAGTAGTAAAGCAATCTGTGTTGAGAGCCTACCTGTAGCATGAAACCTGCTAACCAGTGAAGGATTGTGTTGGTAAAACAAGCAACAACAGGCAAAACCTGTTATTTTACTGCTCTTTTGTATAGTTTCTAAAATATAAGGAATAGAATAGAGCAGATTGAGTGAGTAGTTAGTCTGTGTCAAGGACATGCTAGAAATACTTCAAACCTGAAGAAGGGATTTAAAAAAAAAAGTTTTTCTCCTGCTGGTTTTCTTCATGTCTGTTTGTGAATACCAGCCTTAACCAGTCAAAGATGGAGTGACAAATGCAGCCTTATGTAGATCAATACACCAATAAATTATTTAACTGCAGGATATCAGGATGATCTTAATAGTGTAACGAGAGGTCAGTTCTTAAAAGAGAAAAGTTATATTTACGACGTAGTTTTACAGCTTGTTTAAAAGGCTGTATTATTACTATCCTACTTTGATGTGTTTTAGAGAGGACAGAGATTTGCTCAGTTGTTTTTTATTTCCCTCGAAGAAAGCATCTACTTGCCTTTTGAGTAAATTAAGAACTTCAAATTACAAAGTTCTCCATTATTTGGGTTTAGTTGTAAGAATTCCTAAGACTATTAGAATTGCTTTGGGCTCTAGAGTGTCCTTTTGCAGTGTTTTCCAATGTCAGTGTATTAGGAAGAATAATGTCTTCTAGACTTCTTACATTCTCCAAAAAACTCGTAAATTCTAGAGAAACACATCTTGAAGACTGAAGGTACACTGATGGGCTTTCTTTTAGATCCTAAGAATACAGCATAGAGAAGTGTTTAGATAACTTTGCATGTTGGAAGTAAAACACTGAAATGCTGAAAATAAGGTTGATTTTGTCTTCAAAGTGATGGTTTTTTTTCTCCTTGGGGTCAGTTGAAAAAAGTTAGAATTATGGTGTGTTTGTTTGCTTTTTGGACAGCTTGGGGTTCTTTTTCTTTCCTTTCTTTCCTAAGGAATAAAACTCCAGAACTGTTGATGGTGTTTTCATGCTGTGCAGTTGAGATCCATTCATAATATGTCAGCCTTTCAAGGACAGGGGTGAGCAAGTGGAATTTTTCTTTATCAAACTGGACACATGTATATTTATGTACTAGTGAAGACTGGGCAGTTTTTTTGGTCATAGGCAACTTACTATTCATCATTGATAGGTACTGTCTTGTCTTTATGCAGGGTAGTGATTTCTACTGAGTTCAGGTTTGGGTGAGAGTCAGCAGTTGGGAGCTGCTGCCTCTCAGATAATGTTCTCCAACAGAAGTGGAGTTGCTAGTGCTGTAATGTATGATATTTCCCACCAATGCTCTATTTTTCTAATGTTTTTGAGAATGGAATTAAGAGGTTGCGTATACCTGAGAATAACTTTAATCTTGAGTTATTAGCACACTTTGGAAATAAAGGACTGTTTTCTTTTTTCTTTTCGTAAAAGATGGTATGTATTTTTTTTTCCTTCTGTGGCCTGGTAGTATGCTTAGTTTCATCAGGTATATTGTAAAGAAAATAAATGTTTAATTTGAGTTGTGGACACTTCTGTAGGAAGCTTATGCTTGGATCCTGGACAAATAAACTTTGCTAGTTCCCTTCCAAGTTCTTCCCTCCTTGCCTTTACTTTGTAAGAGGAAGGGGTCATTCTTTAAACTTCAGCCTCAGATTGCTAGATTAATTCCAAAAGACATCCAATGTGCATATCTCAGTGCTTTAAAAAAATGAACAACTAAATGGTTTTAATTTGGCAAAATGCAAGAAAATTATTTCTCTGTTTTTACTGTTTTATTGTGAGAGTACCAAATGCTTTATTTGGGGTATAAATAAGTTTGCTTAAATATGAGCATTGTTCCATATCAGGCAAAGAAAGAGCTAGTTAAGACATTATTTCACCATTTTTGCCTGATACCAGATTCAGCTGAGGGTTTTGAGAGGACTAACTTGCATGGTGCCTTTTGTTTTACAGCTGACTTACCTTATGGCACTTTGGGTAAACTAGGCAATGAGTATAGAGGTAGGCACAGATCTTTGGGGCTTTGAGGAGCCTGGTCTAGTGAGAGGTGTGTCTGCCCATGCAGGAGGGTTGGAGTTCGATGGTCTTGAAGGTCTCTTCCAATCCAAACCGTTCGATGATTCTTCTTCCCATAGAATCTAGGAAGAGAAGTTTCTGTGTCTACATTGCGCATAACTTCACAAACTAAGGGTCAAATTAGATTACTTCAGTGCTGAAAAGCAACTGTTTTATTTCTTGAAAAGTTAGTAATTGGATCTGACTTAAAAACTCTGAAGTGCTGCTCAGAATTTTGTGCAAGTACTTGATCGTTTCATACATATACATAGATGGGTCATACCTCACTCTTATCATCATCAGGCTTAGGGTTGCAAAATGCAGGGTAAAATAGCATTTTGTGTATAGAAATTTCATTTTTACAGTAGGGCTTCTTTGTTTTGGATACTGTCAAGATCCTTAAAAGAAAGGTAGTCCTTATCTTGAATATACACCTTGCAATAGATAAAGGAAAAAAGTTAGACAAATGCAGGCTTTACTGGGCTTTCAACTGGAAACAGTAGATCTCAGATGGGGAAATTTATTCCTGGCCAGCAAATTTATTAGGTTTTTTTGTCTCTTTAATTTAGAGAAATTAAAGATATAGGAGCAGATGACTCAGATCTTCTTAATAGCAATCAGTAATTTGGGAACTGCTGTACTAAATCAACCTCTAGCTGTAGTGCGACAGAATTTTGGGTTGCCCATAAGCACTAAGATGATTGTCTTAGAAGTTCTTTCACAGTGAGCTCACTGAAGAAGAAAAGCCTTTTAATTTTACACTTGGCTTTCTTAATTAAATGAAAGCTAGAAGTTTTCTAATACGAAATTCACTGACCAGAGAAGACCATAGACAAAACAGGACTGGTACGTGATTCTCCTACTGCTTGTTGTTCCCATCACAAGGCAAGTTTTATGTCCAGCTTAATCCTGATTACTTGGTGTCCTTCTGAATTGCAGCAGATTTTATAGATAGGTTCTGTCTTATCCTTAGGAATTTTATGTGTGAATACATAAATCTGTTTCTTGACTTTCTGCTCTATTTCAACACTGCAGTCTTTCTTTATGAGGTGGAGACTCCCAACTCCATGTTGTGACTCTAGGGTGTCTGGCTTAAGTATGTCCTTGGTCTACAGTAGGCAGAAGCAGCCTCTTTCTCCACATCTTCCCCTCCCTCAGTCCCAGCCAGGGGTTCAACTGAGTATAGTCATTATTTAAAGGGGGGGGGTGGATAATAAAAAAAATACATATACATGCAGAATATATAAAACAATGTTCCCTTTATATATAACACATTGTTGTTTGAGTTATATTTTAAGTTACATTATATTAAGTAACATTAAAAATATTGTCATTCCTAATAACATGTCAATAACATTGTTATCATTATTTGAGTAGTAATTTAATATTATTAAGATTATATATAGTATCTTCTATATATAAAGGAAAGAGTAGAATATTACCTGATATGTTTAGTAAATAAGTTCTGACTTTTTCTGAGGTTCCTTGTGAATATGTTTCTGGTTTCATATCTTAGTTGTTTCCTCTTAGGAAGAGAAGCCAGCTTCTAATGCACTTAACAAAACCGCTGAATGCAATTTTTTAACTGGTGGTTGTCCCTCAAAGAAGCCCATCATCAGAGTCTTAACTGGCTTTACCATTAGTCTTTAGTATCTAATGCATTATAAAATTCTGATTAGGTTAATACTCAGACTTAGTGGAAGTTGGAGCATAATAGGATATTAATATTTGGTAAGCATTAGAACAGCTGTTGAATTTAGGAATTGTCTGTATGTGGCTTCATGATGAATTAATTAAAATTTTAGTTAAGTCATATAAATTTAAGTGCATTAGGCACTCACTTTTCTTATTTGCAAGCACAATGGCTTTATTAAGGTGACTTAATGACAGGCTAATTCTGAGCATTTAAAACATGGTAGTATAGCAGGTAGTATATGCAGAGTCTTAAACAGGAAAAAGTACAAATGTCTCCCTGGTATTACTAGAGAAGGAAATTGTGCTGCTGCCTTCTGATAAGAAGGTGGATTGTTTTTAATGATGGCAATTTTTTATTTTTTTTTTTTAGGGCTTACTTCTAAAGCTGTAAGTTTGTAAATGACAGCTTTTTTAAGAGACTGATTTCTCAGAGCTTTTTTAAAGTTTTCTATAATACGTAACCAAGGATTGTGGGAGGTAGTGGAATTTTGTTTAAAGGAAGAGAGTTGATAAACATCTTGTGTCTTGTTTTTGTCCCCTCCCACCCCAGTCCCATTGCTAGCAGTTATGAAAGCAGTTCCCGTGTGGCATCCCCACTGGACCCAAACGGACACTTTAATGTAGTCATTAAAGAGGAACCAGTGGATGACTATGACTATAAGTCAGGTATTTGCACACAAGGTGTAACTGTGAAACAGGAAGACACAGATGAAGAAACTGATGAGTATTCCAACACTGATGATGATGATCCTGTCCTGCAGAAACACCTGTTGAGACGCAGTGAAACAGATGGAAATGATGGAGAATTCAAGTCTAGGAAGCGTGTGCTAACCAGTCCCTCAGGTGTTGCCAAAGCAAAAATGTTAAAACTGGATAGTGGGAAGATGCCTGTGGTCTATTTGGAACCTTGTGCTGTCACGAAGAGCACAGTGAAGATATCTGAGCTGCCGCAGACCATGCTCTCCTCTTCCAAGAAGGAGAAATCCCCTTTGAGTGCAATGCAGGATTTGAGTGCAATGCCTGTGTGTTTTGAGAATCACAAAGACTCTTGCTCTGGCACAGACACTGTAAATGAGGATTTAGTTACAAAAAAACAATGTCCTGGGAGTAAAACATCACAGAAATACTCTTCAGTCAAAGAGGCCCGGTGGGCTCTATCTAAGTCACCTAATTTTAATCTCAGGGGCTCAGTAAGTTGTCACTTTTCAGCTAAAGAGAACTGTGGACGAAAAAGGCCTGGCATGCTGAAGAATCCCATGTCCCTGAAAGGTTCTGGTAGCAATCAAAACACCCTATCATCAGTTACAACTAAAAGAGGAAGACCACGGAAACTGAAAATTTCCAAGGCTGGTAGACCACCTAAAGGTATAGGGAAAGCTGTAATAACAAACAAGAACACCTCTCTGGGGACTGGGAATATCATTCCAGATGTTAAGCCGGACCTTGAAGATGTTGATGGAGTCCTCTTTGTGTCCTTTGCATCAAAGGTAAAACCTAACTATTTTCAAAGACTTTTCAAGTGTCTCACTTTTAAGCCCTTAGTTCTTACAAGCTGAAGGTATATTTTCTTTTAAACAGAGTTTTGAGATTTACGGACTCTTGCCAAATATGTTATCTTGTCCCTATGTTAATTGTAAGGTTCTCTTACTTCTTAGCAATTTAAAGAAATTGTGGAACCTAGAGTTCTGTATAGAATAATGTGTTCTTGTTTATTAAAAAAAGTCAAGTTTTGAATATTTCGTGATGCGGCCTAGTTTGCATCTAAGTCAGTGTTAAGATATTTTACACTTACTCAAGACTTTTTACATATGTAGGAAGCTCTTGACATTCACACTGTTGATAGAGCTGGAGAAGAGTCACAGAATCTTCAGGCTCCCTTGCTAACTACAAATGGTCCAGGTACATTTTTGTATTTTTTTGTAAGTGGTTATTCCCAGCAATAAGGGAATTTTTAAAGACACACTGAGAGATTAATGTTACTTTTTTCATGATAGATGTTTCGTACATGTTCTCTCTTACTTATTTTGTGTTTTTCTTGTTGCTTTAAGTAGATTGTCAAGCAAGAATACAAGTACTGGAAAAGGAATTGATGGAAGAGCTGAAGACCTTGAGGCATAAGCAAGTAATACATCCTAGTCTTCAGGAAGGTAAGCAGGCAGTGTACGTGTTGTTGCACCTGGTTGTATGTTATACTTAATCATTCTGTGCTGGTAATTGTCTACTGCTGTAGTACTGTGTATGTACATTTGGGATCTGATTTTGGTGATTTTTTTATTTTTATTTTTTTCCCAAGTGTGGGAAATTTATGTGAAACTGTCGGTTTCCCTCTTGCCAGTTGTGGCAGTGAGAGAGCATCTGTAAAGTCTAACCCAGTTGTTTTTTTCATAGAGGCTTTACAAGTAGTTTCAGCCAGCCAATAAAGATGTTTTTGTTTTCACACATTTATGGTGCAAACTGGAAGAGCTGGAGGAGGCAAAAGATTAATTGTGAATCTCCAAGAGCAAAGCAGGAGGCTGCATGGCGTTGTATGCTTCTTGCAAAAAAGATGCTTAGCCTTCAAACCTCCTGTTTTGTAATGAGCTAATCTTGAAGAGGGCAGATGGAGTTGATTTTACTCAGTCATAGAAAATAAGCATTTCATGGTAGCAGAGGAGCTAGAGATCCAGAAAAACTTAACTAAGACTACATTTGCTGTCTTTGAGTCTGTATTTCTTTCATCCAGGTTCCACTAGGCACGTAAGGGGGCCAAGAAAGGTACTTGTAGCTTGTGATCTTTCATTTATATACAGTATTATCCTGAGGTCATGTGGGAGAAAGTCATAGATAATACAGCAGAACTTGATGTTCTTTCCACTGATGGTGTTGAAAGCCTTCAGCAGCAGTAGTTCTGAGACGTGTGGTGTTAACATAGATATCAAAGCAGATGATGAAGGAATTGATCTGAATGGAAGCGTTGTACCTCATGCTCTTGAGGTTCTGACTCTGATTTTAATTTTTTTTGAAACATATAGCTGTAATGCTGTAGTGTTGAGACTCCAAATACTGATCTTTACTTTGATACTAGTTATTTTGGGTCCTCATAGAACTTCTACTGGAAGAACCCTGGACTATCTTCAATGGCTTATGCACAGAGTGTGATGGGAACTAGCCTGGCATTTTTTGTGTTGTTTAAAGAGATGCCTTTGCTTCTTTCTAGTGTTGAGCTGACATTCCTGTCTTCCACCTTTGCAAAGCGGTCATATGAAGGGTAGTAGAGAATTCTTAAAGCTCTATCCTGGCTGTGGTGGGAATGAAACAGGATAACCAATCCCCAGTCAAGTTGTACCTAAGTGGTATACCATAGTATTAATAGTTGTGTCATGGATGTGTAAATACAGTTTTCCCCTCCCATAACTGCAGAAATAGGCAACTCAGTTTTCTAATGACCACACTGGCCAACCTGTCTCCACAGGTGTACATCCATTGTCATATTTCAAGAATGGTTGTAAAATCTCTTTTGTGGTCAGCTGCTGGTGATGCTACATACAGTGCTAAACAAATGTTCCAGCAGTGTTAAGGCTTTAGGATTTTATTGTGGGCTTCCTAGATAGTATCTTTACCTAAGAAAAGTATAATAAAATATGTTGACAGCCATGTGGTGTGTTAACAACCATGACACTAGTGAAGGATATTATACTTGTGAGATGATCCTGAAACTGGGACCATGTAAAATCCACATGCTTTTCCTCCAGCTTTTAAATGAGTGGTGGTGAAGTGTGTGGTACCTTCTAAAGGGTGTCAAGCAATTCAGAGATCCTACAAAATGGACAAGAAACATCAAGCATCAGCCTAAGAAAAAAGGTCTGAAGAGTTTTGATTTTCTTGAGTGCTTGTGACTGTCACTTCAAATTTTGGATGGTAAAATCTGCTGAGCGTGTTAAGTGGTGAAATTGTAATTCAACAATGAAGACAATGACCCTCCCCTATCTTAATTTTTAGAGCGAGAAGTGGTGTGAAGTCTGTTCACAGCAAGCACCTTACTAGACACAGGTACAGATTTAATTTGATCAGGCTGTGAAGTGAATTAAAATACATATATTTCTGTTGTTAGACTTTAGCTGCTGCATATGAATTGGAATCAGTCTGTATTCAGATTACCTTCACCTTCCAAAAAGTTACATGTCTATTGGCTTTCCATTGCAGACTTGAGGTTGGGTAAGGAACACAATGGTGTCAGTGAAGAGAGGGATTGTTAGGGTTTTTTCCGTTTTTTCCTATCTCCACAATATCGTCAATGAGACATAAGAAGGTGCCTGAGGAGTGCCTGTAGGCCAAATTTAAGGGCTATATCTTTTCCCAGCTATACTGATTCTTAATTTGTATAATTTCCTAAATTTCATAAAATTTCCTAACCACAGATCATGACTAATTCCTCCTTGTCATCTACTACAGAGCAGGCAAAGAGACGTGGTTCGCTTCTGTCCGGAAGATAAGAATACATGTTTCTAACTGGGCTTTAAGCCATATTGTAGATGCTTACTGGTGTTCTTGTCCTCACTGTAGTATGGGAAATGGACATAGCAGTTTTGATGCTCACTGCTTTTGTTTAGACAATGTAGTTGAGTAGCTTAAGTTTCTTTTTGAGATTCACTGATGATATGTTGGAGCTGTGCCTGATTCAGGCTACCTAGATCTTACAGACACCAGGACTGCAGAAAGAAGGTGTTTAAGGAAGAAAGGAATTCAACTTAAGCATGTTAGAGGGAAAGCTCCTGTTGCAGTACTGGAGTGCTAGGGGATACCTGTTCTGTCTGAGCTAATTTGACCCCATTATGTTCCTGAAAATCAAAGGCACTATTGCCAAACATCGTATTTCAGATTTAGCAGCTGCATCTGATGGAGAGGAGAAAGTGCTAAAGGAGATAGTTCTTAATTTGCTATTTTTTTATTACAGCAGCTGAAATTTAGCAATGCTAGGGATGGTAGAAATTAATAAGAATGATAGTTCATATGTCATCTCTGGTGATGTGTGCATTGACATAATTACTGTTACTGTTTGTTCTTTTTAGGCTGCCTACATTCATTCCATATTGCACTTGTTGGACTAATCCTCTTTTTTTTTGTCTGGGTTTTTTTACTTCATGATCCTAAACTGAAATAAACTGTATTCTGTGTGAGTGATCTTATTTTTGTTGGGGTGTTAAGCAAAGCTAGGCTAGTTTTTGAAGGTGACAGAATAATTTGAATGGAGCGTCAAGAAAAATAAACTGTGAACTCTTTCAGTGTTATTTTAAATTGAGTTTGAAAATAAATGGATGGCATCTTGACATGTGTCAGATGACATGTTTTTATAGCTGGTTTGATTTGCTTATTTTCCCTGTGTAGATTTTAAAATTATATCTCACTAGACTGACTTTGATATCTGTTTAACCATGTTTGAAATTTGTTCCATGTTGATAGGTTTTGGGCTGCCAGTAATCAGGTTACTCTGTTGCTACTTAGGAACATAAATGTGTACCACAGGCACAAGGTTTCTGCTGTATGTGTAAATTCTACTTTTTGTGTCCTGAGCCTTGTCAAGTTGTACGTTTTCAATTCCAAAATTCACATATTTAATACATTAATTTCAAATTTGTTGGCAACAGGAGCAACATTTGTAGGTTTTATAGCTAAAAACCAAAACAGATGTTCTCAACTCCAGATTGTGAGCTGGATTTAATTGACAACAGTAATTTCTTTAGTTCACTGTAACAGTGTTCTCTGAAAAAAGTCAAATTTACTAGCTGCTTCTCAGCATTTCTATATCTGCATTTGTTTTGTTGTGAAGATACCTTTTGTGAATAGGTAAGGCCTGTCTTTAGAGCAGGTTTTCCTGCCTCTCCCTCACCCCCCCACCCCCCCAAAAAAAAAAAAAAAAGTAAACAAGTTTTTTTCCCAGGCTTGGTAGTTTGCAATAATAACCTGCTGAGATCTGGATTGTTTGAACTAGTCCTGAGAGCACTGTTTGAATACAACATTGTATCGTAATTTCTGAACAAGCACATACTCTTCTTCAGAACTTAAATGCGTTTTGCTCTTATCTTTATTAGTGGGTGAAACTGAAGTGTGTGTGGTATATGTCTGTGCTTAAGAGTAGGTTTCAGTAGAAAAAGGGATGTATAAACCACTGACAGAACTGATAATTTATGTAGTGATGCAAAATGTGAAAGTTGGCTGAGTTGTTTCAGGCAGCAACTCCAGCTTTTAAGGATATAAACTGTGCTAACTTCTTCAGAAAATGAACAAACAAAAACTTACTGGCACTAAGCAACGACACTGGCACTTTGGTTAATAAATTTCTGTGGAAACTTCAGTAGTAATCAAGAAAACGATGAAAAGTAATTGCATTATTTTCCTTGATTTCACATCCCCTAAAAATACACTTCCTTTCATACCTGCTGCAAATCCAGTATAAATAACTGTTGTAGTTGCTAATGTTCTTTGACATGTCTCTTAAAATATTGGATGAATGCTGGAAAACTCTGTATCTAACTTACTGGTTTATTTTTTAGTAAATATCTTGAATTTCTCTTTTCTAACATCTTGCTGCATTTACTAATGAGACATTTATTGATAATTGATTTTTGTAGTGGGGCTGAAGTTGAATTCTGTGGACCCAACAATGAGCATTGACTTGAAATACTTGGGTGTGCAGCTTCCTCTTTCCTACTCAAATTACTCTTTGTGGGGCTATTCAGCAACCAATCCCAATTCTCCAGGTGGGTAGAATATAAATCTCAAGTATTACCCTTTTATTTTCAGTGATCAGAAGGAGGCAATAGCTGTTTAGTCGAACTTGATGTCTTAAAGAGATTACAGTGATATTAAAATGATAAAACGTGAGAACTTCCTTAAATCGTTACAGGGTTACTGGCCAAGGAATCCTAAGTAGTTCTGGCCAGATTGTCTTTAGCCTGCATTTTAGTGGTGGTTATGATCCTGTAATAGTATCTGTCTAGCTTCTTTTGTACAGGCTTTCTAAATATAAATATGCACATTAACTACTCTCAGATGTCTCAGAAAAAGCCTAAGCAATCTACAATTCTTTGGGGTTGCTTATGAGCACAACAAAAAAGTTGTCTTTCATGGAGCTGAGTATCAGAACATTCCACATAACTTCATGCTAATTATTTAGGACAAAAGTGCTTACCAGTTGTGCTTTTTAAAAACTCTTGTTATCTGAACAGGTGCTTTTCTCATTATGATGTTACTGTAATTAATTTGCTGTTTGTAAATACAGTTTTAAAAAATAAACTGCTTGGACAAAGTATAGAGTTTCTTATCTTTCCTCTACTTTCCTCTTTCATGTACTTCAGAATTCTGATTACTGTGTCTTTCTCAATCTGCTGCTTTTGGGAGCTGGCAAAGAGGCAGATATCGTATCTCCCCTTTGTTTACACTGCAAGAGGCAGATTGAATTTGTACTACCTCAGCTCAGAGTGAAATGCAGTTATTTCTAGTGTAGCAATATTTAAAACAGCTACACAGATCCCTGGTAGTAATTTTACATCACAGCTGAGCTCCCAGAGCCAATGGTTAACTTGACAGAGATGTTCCTCTTTGCAATTTGTGATTATCTTGACTCTGCCCCTAACTGATACTCAACCAAATGTGACAGAACAGCAAATGTTAAATGATGTTTCTATAGGTCTTACAGAAGCAATTTGCTCAGTTGAGGGAGGAGACTCAAATTAGTTTCCTTGCTGAGAGACATTGTAATACCAGCTCAAAACCTGCTTCCTCCATTTTAGCCTTCTAACTTGCTGATTGACCTGTTTCGGAGTTTTCAAGCAACTGCACCGTTGCTAAGGGGACTAAAAAAAGGAGACTAAAAAAATACAGGAGAAGATGTCTTTTATATTGGATAGCAGATGCATGGCCAGCAGAACTCCACAGGAAGCTTGGCTTTTTAAAGTATTCTGTTCACAAAAACACCCATCTAAAAATCAAGTCTCTTTATTTCTCCTGTTCATCTATCCCTGAAAAGGAACAAGCAGAGTTTACTAGAACATTGTTACAATCAAGTTTGGTTCATAAGCTGAGACCTTTCTTCTTTTCCAGATACAGGATTTCCTTTTGTTTCCAGGACAGGAAAAACAAATGATTTCACAAAAATAAAAGGCTGGCGAGGGAAGCTTCATGGTGCTTCTAGAAATGAAGGTAAAAAAACAACAAAAAAAATCAGTATACATGTTTTCACACATGGCTTTTTTCTTGACCTTCCATAGATGTGCAGTTTGATTATTTTGTGTGTCTTAATGAGATACTTTATTTTTTTTATATTGAAACTGTCATGAATAAAGAATTTTTTGGTACTGCTTCCATGGTGAGAATGGAGGTTTATGAGGGAAGAGAAGAAACTTACTGCAAGGTGAAAATACATGTATTCTGATTTACGCAGAAGTCTTGAGTGAAGATCAAAGCTGTAATAGTTTTAGTATTGTTAGATTTGAGTTTGTTTGAAGTATTGTAACTTCAGAATTCTGTTGCTCCAGGGACCCTAATGAACTAGAGTACTTTTCATTTGTATCAGTGTATTTTTAACTCCAGTTAGATTAGATACTCCTTTTATTTTGTCCTTCATCAGCAAGAAATGGGTATTTGGCAACTCGCTAAACTTTATATTGATGCAATAAATACTTAGATTACACCTACTGCACTTCAGTACAGTGTTGCTCTGGGTGTTGCAGGTCAGATATTAAAAGACAAAGGAAGCCTTCAGTAGGCAGTTCTTCTATGCAACTTAGTGTGTTTGCGAACAAATACACATGTGAAAACTCCACAAAAATGGTTGTCCATACAGCTGATTGTGCTCTACTCTTCTAAAATAATTGTGTATGTATTTTTAGAGAGGTATTTACCTTTTCTATATTATTTAATTATTAGAAGATTTGTCAGTATGCTTTCCCAGGAGCTAGTTACAGTGCTTTTTATTTGTTTAGGTGGCAGTTCAGAAGGTTCCCTGAAGAATCGCTCAGCGTTCTGTAGTGACAAGCTGGACGAGTACCTGGAAAACGAAGGGAAGTTGATGGAAACGAGTATGGGATTCTCTTCTAGCACTCCCGCTTCTCCCGTTGTGTATCAGCTTCCCACTAAGAGCACTAGCTATGTGCGAACACTTGACAGTGTCTTAAAGAAGCAGTCCACAATAGTTCCATCTACATCTTACATGTTCAAGCCTGTTCCTCTGTCATCTACCTCTAGGAAGACAAAGACTCAAAACAAACAGACATCTACAAACAGTAGAGTGAAATCATCTTACAAGCCTATACTGCCTTCACCTTTTTCTGCAAAGCAGAGACAGAACTCGTCAACATCAGGGGAAAAGGCTGCTAAGTCTGTCTCAAATAGCAGCCTGACTAACCAAGCAGATAGTTTTGTGACACCAGCTCTGGATCAAAATGTACTTCCAAAACAGATTAGTTTGCACCAAGCACCACCACAGCAACAAGCAGCTCGTCCACCAGGTTTGTCTAAATCTCAAGTGAAGTTAATGGACTTGGAAGACTGTGCTCTCTGGGATGGCAAACCACGGACCTACATTACAGAAGAACGAGCAGACATCTCTCTGGCAACCCTGCTTACAGCTCAGGTAGACCTGTAATAGTTTTTTTTCTGTAGTGTCACTGTGCACTTGGGATACTGCATACAGATGCAGAAAATGAGCTGCTAAGGAGCATGACAAAGCATGATGTAGTGATGTATATCATGTACATCATCTACATGTACTACATCTTTTGTGATGTAGTCCTTGTGGTGAAAGTTTTAAGTGCTGACTTAGCAGTATGTAAAAAAAGCTTAATTTTGGTATTAGTATGTTGATAAGAATCATAAATCAATAGTTATAATCAGTGAGTTATCTCGAATTTTCACCACTAAAAATTCTGGTTAATACAATTGCTTTCAGTAGCTGCATTTCCTTACTATTTGTTGCCCTTTTTTTCAGTTTATCTGACTGCAGAAAAATCTTGGTCACTTAACTTGGTTGTCACACGATAACCTCTTTTGCTTTCTTCACATCCTGCTTACTACCAAGGTGGCTTGACTGTCTGAAATTCCTTCTCAGAAGACTTCAAATGCGAACTTGCCAGTGTCCTGCTTTTTTCAGTACAGATGACAAATTTTTCTATGTAAACATGTAGTTGGTTATTCTAAATTAACTTTGAATAGCAATTTTACGCAGGCTTGATTTAATCTTACTAAAATTTCCTCATACTTAAATTTGAAGTGTCTCCTTATTTAAACCTTTTTTTAGGCTTCTCTCAAAAACAAACCCATCTACAAAATAATAAGGCGACGAGCACCTCCTTGCAATAACGATTTCTGTCGACTGGGTTGCATATGTGCCAGTTTACTGCTGGAGAAACGTCAGCCTACCCACTGCCGCAGGCCAGACTGTATGTTTGGATGTACTTGCTTGAAGAGAAAGGTGTTGCTGGTGAAGGGAGGACCAAAACATAAAAAAATAATGAAAAAGGCTGCACGTGGAAATCCCGTGTTCTGTGGAACGCCAGAGGATCAGCCAGAGGATGAAGATGTGGAAGAAGAGGGTGATGGGGGGGAAGATGAGCTGAAGCAGAAAGACAAGAAGAAGAGAAAAAGGGTGGAATACAGTGAGTATTGCTGAGCAAAAGTGATTACTTGCAGCCTTGCAGAAACCACTTATCTTTGTGGGCATTTTTATTAGAGTGTAGAAGTGAAGCCATTTCTAAATCCAGAAATTTGGAATGAATTCAGAGAGGTGTCTGCAACACCTGCGTTTGTATAGCCAGCTAGCAGGAAATAATTTTTGCTTTTTAAAACTGATCAACATTTTGGGCGCTACTTAGTTATTTATTGTGATGGAATAGCTGGAGTTTCTTTCTGATAATTTTAAATTCTTGCTCAACTGTCCTCATATCTTTAAAGACTATTGGTAATCTTCAGTATCATCGTGCTGTTTTCTTTCCCTCTTATCACATGAGCATGTATAGCTGTATTTTCAGTTGCTGTACATAGATGCAGAGTTCATTGACTTCAGTGGAAATACTGTGATTTACAGCAGTTGTAGATCTGGCCTAAGGCATGCTGTGTTAGATGGTTCTTCATTTTGTAAGTAAGTTGTTTTGGTTTTTTTCCCTTTTTTTTTTTTTTTTCAGCCATCTGTGACTCGGAGCCAGAACAACCTATTAGGAATTGTCCATTGTGGGTGAAAGTAGAAGGTGAAATAGATCCAGAGCCAATTTATATCCCAACGCCGTCTGTTATTGAACCGGTTAAATCAGTGGTACAGCCTAACCCTGAAGTCTTGCCTCCTAGTAAGCACAGATCTTCCAGTGGAACAAAACCAGGCAGAGTGTATACTCCTAAACCAAATCCAGTGGTAAGAAAAGATGTGTTTAGTTTTTTTGTGTTGAAAATTAAAACACACTGCCAAAATCTTTTGTGCTAGGCCATTTTAGGATGAATTGACTGTGCGTAAATCTTTAACTGTTCATCTTCTGTTGAGAATTTACTGTAGTAATATGAAGTTGGTGAAAGGTGATTATGATTCACTAATGGCATAATGTAAAAAAATGCAGCAATGTATGCTATTTCTAGCAAAATGATTGCTAGTCCTGTAATGTTTATGTAAGTTACAAGCTGCAAATGTAGCCTCTATGATTAATGAATTCCTTGCAAAAAAAAATCGGGATACAGACTCAGTGTTGAGCATAGCGCTGGAATCTGGTTTCATTCTCATTTGAGGCTTCACTGCTGATGTTAGAAGAATCTGCATTTGCTTCTCCCCTCACCTTAGTATCTAAAAAAAGCAACAGCAATAGAGGAGGAAGAGCAGTAGCTTGAGTCTAGTTATATCTGAAGAACAAACGTATGAGAGTTGCTATTTAATGTATACCAGGTAACATTAAATAATGCATAACACTTAGGACTTGTTTCCCTACTTTACAAGAGCACCTGAATGGCTTTGGGTATCTGGGGCGGGGGGGGGGGGTGGTTCTCTGTTCCCCTCCTGACCTGAATGTGTAATTTGGAAGCAAGAGGTAGAATGGGCTATATGATACTAAGAGGGCAGATTCAGCTTTAAATGCTAGACCTTTCCTTTGGTGTTTACTGTTGAAGTGTTCTTAGAAAGCAAGACTGTTTCCGTAATCTAATGTGCATCTAAAATGGAGAGGGGTTTTTTTTGGTTTTTTTTTTGTAGGTTCGAGAGGAGGACAAAGATCCTGTCTACTTGTACTTTGAAAGCATGATGACTTGTGCACGGGTCCGAGCGTATGAGTACAGGAGAGAGAAGAAAAGGCAAAAAAAAGACAAAAGTGATTCACAGAGCTCTAACATAAAGGTAACTAGCACCTGTAACTAGCATGTGTCATAGAACAGGCAGAAATACTGAAAATGTTGAAGTAATTTCTTTTCCCAGAAACTCCTGTGCAACATGAGGTCTTGACTTATATTTGATGGTGATAGGGCTGTGAAGCCTGAAGCCTAAATCACCTAGGAATGCTGGTAGACTTACCTTGGTACTGTGACAGAGATTGCCTTGTCTGTGGAAATTCCTGGCTGCCAAGTGCATTACCCTCTTTAAGTTTAAATGTTTATTGTTAAAATAACTGTTCTAAGATGAAAATTTTAACACTGTTAATATTGGCCTATGTTTTATGATTCAGAACACCAATATGGTGGACTACGTTTTGTGATGTGATTTTTAGTGTGAAAGAGATACACAAGTTAAGTATTTTTCTTGTATTTCTTTCCTCCCACAGGAGCATGAACCAGAGCTTCAGTCCCCTGAGAAAGCAACCTGTGAGACAGACAAAGATCCTGATAAGTCAGGAGGTAAGAACTGAGTCTTGAGTGTAATTCAGCCTCTTTCTAGTTGTACGTTTTTGTGGGGTTTTTGTATTGGCTTAATTTTTTAAAAAAGATGCATCTATTGATGAAACAAAGTTCAATATCCTGGGGAGTTATTACAGTTGTCAATAAAAATCTTATGATAAGCTTACAGTTTCCTCTTTTCTTAAGCAGTCGTGTGTGTCATGTGGGAGATACATCAGGCTAAATACCCAGCACCTGCTGTTGCTCTAAGGTTAAAATTACCATTATTACAGTAGCTTGTTTAGCAGTAAAAGGTAATACTGCACAGCAGACTTGTCTTGAAGAGTGATAATTAGATACTTGGGCAGGATTGGACATCTCTATGCATGGTTTGTCTGGGTTCTTTTTCCCCTTTTTTGCCTTACTACTAATTTGTAGTTACTAAAGAATTAAAAAATATCCAAGTGGTGTTGAGAGGATGGGATCCTCGTGTTCTCCCCTTAAAACCATATGGGATAAGGAAGTGCCTGTACTTTATTTGGAGTTGTTTGATGTTTAATTCTTTTAGTTCAAGTTGAAGAAGAAAGATGGAAGTATTGTTACATTATATATGCTGGGTTTGAGTTTCTAGTTGATAATGCTAGACATCTGTCTAGCATTCTGAAGTGGCCTGACTCATGTTATGAACTTTAAAATGAGACATATGCTAGAGGCATTTTATCATCCATTAATGAAATACAGCTGCCTTTTTGAGCTGACTTTTTTCACTTGTTTAATGCGTACGACAGTGCACTCTAAGGATTGGAATGGAAAAATAATACAATCAACTAGTTGAAAATGGCTGTGAATTGGTAGGTGAAATTAAAACGGCCAGGACACAGGGCTCAACATCCTTACAGTTTTGCAAAAAGTGACATTGGATCTCTAGTGACAACAAAAGGTCCTGCTTCCGTTACACATCTTCTGCAAAAGACAGTTCTGCTGGCAGCATGTTTGCCCGCCTTGCCATTATAGGACACTGGTCCTTTTCTGCCTCCAAGAGAAAAGTGCCATCTCTTGAATAACAAGTGATGCTTTCTACTGCATGTTGATGTTGCTTGGAGATATTTCATCCATGTACTGAAACAAGCCAGCTTTGTTTAGCTGGTGATGCAATGGGATGCAACCTGATATGGTATGGCTGCAGGGAATGAACTGTGAGAAATAGTTATCTTAGTTTTGCAGTGAGGTGTTGCTTGCTTGTGGAGCTCTGCGAGGGGATGTGATTTAATAGTTCTTTTACTTGTTGTTGCCCTGCAGCTGAGACAGGGGTGGAGATGTGGGCAGATAAAACTCTTTGAATATCCAGGTGATTAAAATGCCACAGTATTGCAGAAACCTATTTCAATTCTTTCTCAGAGAAAAGCTGGTGTTCGTCCCATAGTGAGGGGGATTCATCCTCCACCTCCTATGTTCATCACACCACTCCAGGTGAACCAACCAAACTTATCGAGATTATCCCTGACTGCAACTGGGAAGATGATCACAATAAGGTCTTGACCATCTTATCACAGCATATCAACAGTAACGTGCCACAGTACCTCAAAGTGGGTAGCTTCGTTATTGAATTGGCTTCGGAACACAAGGCCCAGGATGAGGACCACCCTCCTGTCTACTCCTCCAGAGTGAAAATTTCAGTGCCGTCCTCTCAGGACAAGGACGAGAAGCCTGACATACCTGTATTGGAGACTCTTGATAGTGAAGAACCATCACTCACAACCCCAGAAAATCTAAAGTTCTTACGGGCAGGCAGATTGGACCAACTGCGGGAGAAGTTGCATGGGGGCAAAGGCTTGCCTTTTTATGCAGGGGTTTCTCCTGCAGGAAAGCTGGTCGTCTACAAACCTAAAGCTAATATGAGCCCCTCAGGCTTGATTCAGGTGGGTTTCTCTGCCTTTACTGTGGAGATTAGATTTGGTTTCATCCAGTATCCCAGAAATCCTTGAAGGAGAGAGTTCTTTTATTTGTCTACTTAGTCTTTTGTCTGGCCAGAGAAGGAACTTAGTATCTGATGGCATCCCTGCTTGTCCTTTTCAAGATTGACTCAGTAACAGGAGATCTGATTGGAAGTTTGAAATCTGATGGGTTAGCATGTCTTTTTGGCCCTTTGAGTCTTGGTGGCCCAATTACAGAGTTTCTCAAGATCTTTTTGGTGCTTTGGAAAACTAGCTGCAGATGCATTTGACAGATAATACTTCTAAGTGAATGGCTTTTAGAGGCCACAGAATATTTTCTGAGGAAGCATACACTGGGACAAAACTTTAAAATTAAACCATAAGCATTAAATTGCTTTTGCTACAGCTTACTGTTAATCTTCATTAATAGCCTGCATCATCTGCAGAATTTATGTTGTTCATCAAGAGACTTCATGATCCTATATTCAAAGGGAGTCCTTTCCATGTAGATTCATGGTGCCAACTTGGTATTACAAACTGGTGGTAGAACTTGTGGGGCTAGGATGAAGATCTTTTTCAGTCAAAGGTATTTGTGGTTATAGTAGCACCAGTCTCAGAAAAAGCAGAGGAATTAGAAAATAAAACTTAAGATTTATTTTCATGACACTTGGCAGATATGGCACCTTCACAAAGAGAAGTTAGTGCAGAAAAAAAATGCAGAGGGAGATTTCTTATTTCTACTAAAAGTTCATCAAGAAATAAGAGTCAAGGCCTTATTTAGTAGTGTGTTAAATGTGTGTTTAGTAGTGACTTGGCTTTTAGGTGGTGTTATCAAACAACCTGAAGGTAAAATGCAACAATACCAAAACTTCCCAGTGTACAGTAGAGGCATAAAGCCTGACAATTCCGAAGGATCTTCTGTTTCTTCTCTCCCATGCAGTCAGTTACCACTACACTTCTGAATTTGAAGTTAGTCAGCTCATCGTACCTTAATTACAGTGTCAAATGACAGTACAGATAAGAAAGCTGGTAAAACTTTTACAAGCTCCTTAGAGTTTTGTCCCAATGTGTATGATGTAAATGTTCTTCTGTTACTAGGTATTAATTAGGTTTCAGAATTTCATCCAAAATTGTCATTGAGTGTGGGAACCCATTTTTATTCAGAACTGTAGCATGAGGCACAGGAAAAGTAAGTGCTAGTGTCACTCAGATTATCTAATTTCAGTGATTTCACATGCTTCTTTGGTTTTGGTGGTTCTATGTGAGAGTCTGAGTAGCATCTCATATCTGTTCTATAAAGATATAACAGAGTTGTTTGAAGTTCTCCTGGGCAGTAAGAAGATTAGGCATTCCCATTCTGAATTGCAATGTTTTTTTTAAAAACAAACACTTGAAAGTCCCATGGAATGAAACGCCTCTCCAGAGGTGGTGAATTAGCATTCTTTTCACAAAATTTCCCTTTTCCACTTTTTTCAGGTTAATGATAAAAGGTATCCTCAGGCCAAACTGCTTTTGGGACAGATGGGGGCATTACATCCCGCCAATCGGCTAGCAGCTTATATCACAGGCAGGCTGCGACCCACAGTACTTCATATCTCAACCCTCAGTACTGTGATCTCCAAGGTAGCATCCAATGCTAAAGCAGCTGCTTCTGGGACACCATCAGTCGAGGTGCCCACAACATCAACTCCCAAAACTACATCTTCCACCAGCACTACTTCAACCCCCACTGTGGCGACTCTGAAAACCCATGTCCCAGCACAGAGACAGATAGGTAGGTTGGAACTTATTACTGTTTTAAATTGCGTGGAGCTGAAGTAAAAAGTGAGTGTACAGCATTGCTGCTCATGTCTGTGCAACAGCGCATGCTGCCTTTGGCTGCATTGCCTACCTAAACTGCCTCTGCAATGAATAACCTCTTTAAAGTAGGTTTTATTTTGACTTCAGAATAAGATTACGGATGTTGACTATTAGTTACTTATATTAATGCTACTAGAGCGTATTTTTGAGAGACAAGAAAGAGTGGATGGAGTCATGCTGAATGTTAAGCTTGGATTTTTGTTTTGAGAGTTTCCTTACTATGATTTTTAATTGCTTTTCATCAAACATCAACTTAATTTAAAATGAGTGAAGGATTTCTTTAATCTGTGGTTCTTCGGTGTCAGTTTTCCTGATGATGTTGCACTTGGAATTCTTGTCACCACGAAAGATGCATGAAGCAGCAGTGGAAGACGAGATGGTCCAAATCTGGATTAGTGAAGCAAAAGGTGTGCAGCCAGTAAACACACCTGCCTGTAATCTCATTGGATTTCACAAGCTAAACAGGATTGGACTTAGTCAGCACTTTGAGTTAAAAAAGCAAAGAACAGTATTGGAAGAAGCGTGTGGTACTTGTGTCTGAGTTTGTACTGAACCAGTTACCACAGTGTGGCAAGTGAGGAAGTTGCCTTTAACTATTACATTTTAAAAAACAAAACAAAATCTAGTGCCCATCCACATAGTCCCACACATTCATTAAAGATCTGAAGAAGCTTTGCAAGAGAAAAGGATGTTGTTACCTGTGTCCTGGCAAAACTTTTAATTTCTGGTTGATTGTTTTGGGTTTTTTATGCTTAAATTTTCATTGCCTTGTAAAAGGGACTGTTGTTCTTTTTGTCCTGTAATAAAACTTTTTGTTCTGTGTGTTCATGCGATATTAAAGAGCTGGCTGCATTTCATTGATGGGTGAAGTGATGGTTGCATATATGATTTAAGTGTTCTGGTATATTCTGGGTTAAAAATGTTATATGCATAAATAACTACAATGTTCATGTTGGGCTTGCTCTGTATTGTGGTGTTGTACTCATCTGTAGGCATCTGGGGTGATGTAGAGGCACTATTCTGATCCATTGAAGAGCAAGGGGTGAGGCTGGTTAAAATGTGTCCCATCCAGTCCTCAGTTACACAAAAGTCACTGCACTGAGAAGGGGATATGGCAGACTGTCTCCCTCCCACCTCCTTCTCCCATGGCTGTATAAGATGTGGATACAGTTGAAAGGGGAGGGAAAACCAAGAAGGAGTGAAAAGTGGAAGATCACACAAGCTGTTACAGGAAGAATTTGAGGTTTAGAAAATAGTTTGAGCCTATTATTTTACTTAGGTGTTTGTTTTCCTGTACTGTAGTTAGAATTGTCTGTTCATAGTTTCATGATTAATGCAACCCCCTCAAGACCTGTTCCTTTGTTTATAGAAATGGCATAAACCAGACATATTTCTAATATGTAAAGCATGTTCAGAATGGCCTTAAAGGTTTCAATTACAAGGTACAAAGAAAATGGAGGGTCAAATTCATGCTGAAATTACAATTGTAGCATCTCAAGAAAGGCAGAGGGAATCTATTAAAATGTTGACCTGCAGGTTTTTATTTGCAGCTCCCCGACCCTCACCTGGTGGTGTGTTCACGCAGTTTGTGATGAACAAAGCTGGAGCTCTGCAGCAGAAGATTCCTGGAGTGAGCACACGCCAGCCTCTGTCAGTGCCACAGAATTTCAGTGTCAAGCCTAGCCCTGTAATGATTGTTGCTCCCGTGGTTCCCTCAAGGCCATCTCCAGCTCAATGTACAGTCTCTCCTGGGATCACTACAGCCACCACCACTTCTCCAGTTACTGTAGAAAGTACTGCAGTGGCAACATCTACTGTGACCACTTCCAACCAAACAAGAGCTAGTGAACCTGCCTGCTCTCCTCCAGCAGTCACAGTCACAGCTGCTCTGGCAACACCTGGAATCAGTACCTGTACTACTCCCTCATCCACCACTCCTCCTGCCACTGTGAACACAACAAAAGCAATGGAGACTGTTGCACCAGTAGCAACCACATCATTACCTAAAACTGTAGTAACACCACCAACTGTTACTTGTCCTGTTGTCACAACATCCACTTCTACAGTTGTACTAACAACAACAGCTACATCTGTGGTGACCTCACCAACTTCCTCTGCTGGCTCTGTTCCACTTATACTGTCAGCAGTTAATTCAAGTCCATCACTGACTCCAAAAAAAGGTAAAGCTTAGGTGCTTTGGGCTATTACTGCAAATACTTTTTTTATTCTGTCTCCTTCATTGCTGGGACTCAGGCTGCAACTGTACAACCCAATTTAAATGTAGATTCACTTGCTCACCCTTCTTTCTGAAATAGGGTAAGAAATGTAATCTCTTAAGTTGCTTATTTTATCCCAGCCTGGGTAGGAAAGGAAAAAATGGAAGCTGTTTATCTGGTCAGTGACTGTGTGATGAGCTGGCAGGCTCCCTGCTTTTCTTGCCCCACAGACACGTATAGCACAATTACAGATACAACTGCTAGAATTTCACAGTTGGCATAGAGTCCAAGAAATAGGTACAGAATTACTCTCTTGTTAACATGCAGGTCTTCTGAGACATGGTTGAGAAATGGCAATGGAACTGCATGAGAAAGACTGTTCTGACCTGGTTGGTTCTATATGTGTTCTGTGAATAAAACCAGAAGAAAATGGTTTGGAACAAATTTGAAGAAATCCAGTTGTTTCAAAAAATGTTTGTGCTTGATTTTATTAAACCTGACTTGCAGGCTGTTCCTTTAAGCTGATTTTTATATAATGTTTTAAATGTTTCAGAAGATACTACTCCACAAGCTATGAGTAAGAGTCCCCAGAAGATGTCTCCTGGAACAGACAAACGTATAGGACCTCGACTGCTGCTGATTCCAGTGCATCAGACATCTCCTGCTTTGCGACCGCTGAACAACGCGCCACTTGCTCAGAGGCAGAGGATGGTCCTTCAGCCTCTCAGGAGCCCTGGTGCTGTGAACCTGTTCCGACATCCGAATGGGCAGATCATCCAGCTGGTCCCCCTGCAGCAGTTTCGAACGGGAGGTGCCCAGCCCAGTGTGCAGCCAGTGATGTTCCGTAATCCAGGTACAAAGTGCAGTGCTTCTTTCTTGACTGATCGGTGTGTTGATTAGAAGTGAACCATGTAATAAATATCTCTGATGCTCCTTTCCTCTGCTGGAAGTAAACAGTCTAATTTGTTTCTGTGAGAGTATGGAAGTGGAGCCATGTCTATTGTACAATTGTACTACTAAAATTCTGTTGATCTGATGATTCAAAAATAGTTCTCTTGAAGCGAATGAGCTGTTGTTACCCATGTCTCATTGGATGTGCTGCTCTGTTTCTATTGGGTTTGTGAGTTTGTTAGAGCTTTTACATTAGATGTTCAGATAAAACATTACCTTGTAGTACAAAATTGCTGTGTTTTTTCCTCCTTAGTGTGTAAGAAGAAAAATAAGCTTGATTTTTCAGTTGTTTCTCTAGTGCATAGTTGAAGACAGGGTTCAAAGTGTTAGAAATTGCATGTATCTGACAGAAAACAGGTAGGATGCTTGTTGAGCATACTGTTGTATATATTTGTAAATAAAATGTTTATAAACAAAATATACTTTAAATGTACTTTTCAGTAGGATTTTTCTTCTGTTCTTTTATAAAGAAGCACCTTTCGGAGAGGCAGGCAGAGTTGTGTTGAAAAGAAAGAGGCAAACACAAGCATGGTAAATGAGAAAACTGTGAGGAGGAGCTAAAATAATCCTGTGCCTAAGTTGAGGTTTTAGCATAAGGTGTGGTAAAGAATTGGTCAGAAAGTTAATTGAATTCCTTTCTGGTTGGGAACTTTTGCTGTGCAGGATGAACTGGTTGCCAGTGGTGGTGTTTTTCTTCCTTGTTTAAAGAGTTCTGAAATGCTGAAAATGTAGCATAATGTGGTCATAGTTTTTCTATATGGAAATCTTGTTCTGAGGAAAAAAAAATATATTAAAATTAAATAGTATCTTTTTTTTTCTTTAAGAAAAATCCAAATTTCCCTCTTTTCCAATATATAGATAGTGAAATGCAGAGGACTTCAACTAAATGCAATGTCTTTTTGCCTATTTTAATTAAAAAGTTTAATGCTATAACTTACCATTAGAATCTGTTGGTTTTAGAGTAGCCACCCGATGTATTTTTTTGGGGTGTTCCATATAATAATTCAGCAGTTCATGTGTCTTTGTGTGGTATCAGCTCTTTTAGTGAGAACTTACTGTCAAATACATGATGACATTGTGATCCTTGAATGCTGTCTTCTTTTTGTACAGCATAACATACTAAAACTAAAAGAAAAAAATAGCTTTCAGGAAGTTTTAGTTAATGTTTTCCTTTCCTTTCAGGGTCTGTTGTAGGAATTCGGTTGCCTGCACCTTCTAAGCCTCCTGAGTCACCTGTGTCTCCTACTTCCTCTGTGTCTTCCACTTCTGCCACCAATTCAGCTGGGCAAACTGCAGTACCCAAGTTATCCCCTACATCTAACCTAACCACTCAAGCATCTTCTCTTCTTCCTTCAGTAACAAGTTTTGTGTCACAGGCAGGCACTCTGACTCTCAGGATCTCTCCTCCTGCTGCTAGCACTGTGACAAATCAAACAGCTGCTGAGTCTAAAGTAACCTGCAGCTCAGGTGGTCTGCCAGGTACCACTGCTAATCTCATACCTTTACAATCTGGTAGTTTTGCTTTACTTCAGCTCCCAGGACAGAAGACTGTGCCGAACTCCATTCTTCACCATTTTGCATCCCTTCAGATGAAGAAGAATTACAGGAAAATATGCAAGAAAGAGGACTCTGGTGCTGCTCAGCAGAAGGAGAGTGGGAAATCTTCACACTCAGATAACACTGAAGTTACAGAGTCTGAGGTCACGGTGTCAGATAGCAAACAAGAAGAGAATGAATTGCCAATTAACCAGTCAAATAATGTCGAAGAGTCAGCATCTGGCACAGTTGCACCTGATAGAAATTCTGCTATATTAGAGGTGGTGGAGAAGGACTCCAAGGTGCTAGAGAGTTCTTGTGATGATAATTCTTCTCTACATGATGTTTCCACAGATGTCATATCATCTGACCATTCGTATATCAGTGAGAAGCCAAATGATGAGGAAGGAAAAGGGGCCCCTGAGGAGAAAGAGGATACTTGCCATTCTGAAACTGCAGTGGAGACTGTTTCAACTAAGTCTGAAACTGTTTGTGAGTCATCAGATCAGTCTCTAGTTGCTCCTGTGGATCATGCACATCTACAGAGTCTCAAGAATCAAGAGACTACGCAGCTGAAGACTCATGGAGAGGAGCAAATACATGCTGAGCAGGAAGAGAGACCTGTAAAAGAGGAGGAGGAAGATGTACAGACACAGATAAAGGAGGAAGAGGAGGAGGAAGATGTACAGAGACAGATAAAGGAGGAGGATATGGGAAGTTTTTGGCAGCCACAGAGTGAACAAGAGCAAGATACACAGCTGGAGAACAAGGAACAGGGAGGGACTGAACTGTCTCAGTACAAACAAGAATATCAGGGTGATGCCATGCAGCCAGATGAGGAAAGGAAGGAGCACAAGGACTCTACAGAAGTAGAAAATATGAGAGAAAAAAAAGGAAGTGAGTCTGAAATCAGTCCTGCAGAAGAGCGGGATAATGCTTCAGGAGAAGACCATACAGTCAATAGTCAGGAAGGCAAAGCAAACACAGCTAGACAGGAAGGCAGTAACAACAAAGAACAAGATGCTTTTGATTCTCAGGAAGAAATGAAAACAGGTCATGATCTCGTAACACATATCAACAGTTCTTGGAGCAAAATATCTAGCATTGTGCCTGCTTTAGAAAATCAAAATTATGAGGATAACAAAGCTGATACATTTGAGAAAAGTGACCTCCTGACACCAGAACAGAGGGCACAGGAAGCCGGGCATCACAAAAAGGGTAACATGCCCACTATTGATGTAAATACTGATGATGTGGAAGAGGAAGAAGAGGAGGATGATGATGAGGAAGAGGATGAAGAGGATGAAAAAACTGATGATTCTGCTGATGAGTTGCTGGATGGTGCTTCTGACTTCCTAAGTGAAGAGGAAATAGATGTTGAAAAAGTGGTAAGCATTTCACTATTTATGAAGGGATTTTGATTTTTTTTTTTTTTTGATTGGCCAACTAACATGTCACAACCCGTGGATTTGAAAAACACAGTAGGATATTTGTGTTCAGGACTTCAGTTTCTTTAGAAAGTCTTGATTGGGGTTCTAAGTGGAAAGTCTTATTTATTCTTAGTTGCATGCTTTTTTATAAGCAGCAATGTAGTGGCCTTTTAGAAATTGTCAGTTTTTCAGATAATGGGAGTTACACTGAGCAAGCTGTAATGGAGTCATTTCATGTTGTCTTCCTCCAGTATTTACTCAAGCAGCTTGGTTCCCTGTAGTATGACTTATGGTCATAAAATGTAGTAGCCAATCTAGTATTTCTGTTATTTTGTTTCCTTCTACTTAGTTTTGGTAGCTCTTATTTAACATTTATTTCTCCAAGGAATGTTTTAATCACTCCATAAATTCCTCTTGAAATTTAGTAGTAAGTTTAAGTAGTCCTTGAAAGCTGCCATTCCATATTTGATAGGTAACAAATTGCTCTGGAAGTCACAGAATAAGGGTAAGACATTGTGTTTGGTACAGTTAAGATGTATTTAGATGGCAGTGCTCATAGAATTTCCATCAAATTTCACCCCAAAATGAAAAGAAAATAATTCTACATGTAACTTCTTGATGTACTTTTTATATATCAGTATGTGACATAAGAAAACAGTGCATTTCCAAGGTTGTGGTTTTGTGAGTCAGTTGAAAGGACATAAGAAATAAGGTAGCAGTTTCTTGGGATGAGATACAAGTGGAAAGAGAGGTTGAACTGGAGAAGAATTGAAGAAAAAACTAATTAATAATAGGAGAGGTGATGTTAGTGTCTTAAGGAATTTGAAAGTATATCATTCTTAGAATCAGAGTGCCAGGTTGGAAGGGACCCCAAGGATCATCTGGTCCAACCTTTCTAGGTAGGAACATGGCATTCTTTTAGCCCTTTTGTGTTAATGTAGTCCTTGCAGTTGAAAACCATGTGAGATTCCTCACAACCGTATCCAGAGTAACTCAACTAAGTCTCAGCAACTCTGGCTTACAGACAATCTATTTAACTTTCAGGAAAACTGACTAATCAGTTAATATTCCAGCTTGCTATTCTCAGGCAAGATGGTAGCATCTCAGCTGCAGGAAGGTGAGGAAACTGAAGGCAGATGTCATTTCTGAAAGTTCCGTCAAGCTGAAAACTGGGCTGTTGCTATCTTATCTTGAGATGGACAGTGACAGTTGGATAACTCCTGTATCCTTCAATAACTTCAGCAGAGTTAGCAACAGGTTTTGAGAACCACAGTTAATTTGTGCCTGATGCCTGATAAAGCTTCCGAACAAGGTAGTCTGAAGAACGTGTTTGCAAGCCAACAGGTTAATGTTGAGGTCACAGAGTAGCTCGTCATCAGGTTTGATGTTTTAAAGATGAGTTTCTTTTGCCCTGCAAAAGGCTGATTAAATGAAAAAAATAATTACCAGGGATTATAAGAAATGTTTGTTTTGGAAGAAACTTGGTATGCAGGTTTTGACTAATGTAGTCTGGTAAGCCATGTAAGGGTATATCTTCCCCACCAGCTTATACAAACCTGAGTAATATAGCGTTGGTTCCAGAGCAGTAAACCTGAGGAGTCAGATTTCAGGGATTCAAAAGACCTGTTTAGAAGTCTTGGTTTGTTAGTCTCTGATGCCTGCAAGCTAAATTAGCATATCAGTGCCTAATGGAGAATTTAGTTTTAAACCTAAATATGGAAGTCTGTTATTTTTCACTGGCATGTACTCTTTTATCAGTCTAGCACTTAAAAGACAGGCTGCAGTGGTATTGTTAGCCTTGACTGGATGAAGTCAGATCATATCAACAGACTGCTAGAGGATGTTTATTTGTTTCTTTAAGCTAGTGGAAACATAGAAGCACAGTGTACAAACATGTCCACTAATACTTTTGTTTAGTGGAAATGACTAGATGTTTACTAATGATAGCTCTTTCACTACTAACGTGGAATAGGGACTGGTTTTAGTTACTCAAGAAATAGCCATTAAAAACCCTAGAAAACTTCTGTGAGAGTCAGGGTGATTGGTGCTTACCTGTAGTAGCTATTACTGTTCCTTTTTTGGTACATTTCCCCACACTGGTTCTCATTGCAGTATTGACTTCATTGTTCTTAATTTTGCATATCATACTCTTCAGAATGTCATAAGTATTTAAATAATAATTGCACAGCATTTTGGAAAGCGCCAAAATCATACTCTTTATCGTGAAAGCAGTTTACTGTGTGACCCAAAGAAGCCTGGCTGTATGATGATCTGACTGTAGCTATCTTAGGTATGAGACCATTACCAAGGTGATGAGTGTCTCAGCTTGTGTTAAAAGAATGTTAGTTAGCAAGAGTAAAGGTTGTAAAGGCAGTTTGGTCTTATTTTTAATTGGAGGCAGGAAAACTCCACCCTGTGGAAGCTTTTTATCTTGCTTGTAGTGAAAGCATAAATGACAGAGATGGCTTTTGCCCTTCCCAAAATGAATTTTGCAGAGTTGGTAGTGAAAGGAATTCTTAAGGTGACAGTTAACCACCTGCTTAGCACTGTTTATGGGCCAGCGTAGCTGGAGATGTTGATTCTTTAATGGTTGTTAATATTCTAATGTAATCTCTTTTGAGACTGAAGTGAAACTGTTTTGGCCTGAGCTCTACTGCTGAGTAGATACTCATTTTAAGAAACAAAACAAAACAAAATAAAAACTGTTCCAGGATGTGTGTGAATACAGTGAGGATGACGAGCAGGTGGACGTTGAGACCGTGGAGGAGCTTTCAGAGAAGATTAACATTGCCCGTCTGAAGGCCACAGCTGCTAATATCCAACCTTCCAAACAGAAGTAAGCATCCTTGGAGAGCACTACAGCTTTGTATTTTATTGATGAGCTGGCGTTGAATGAACCCATTAAACTACAGGTTTAAAGTGATGGTAAGATAAAGCAAGGCTTGTGTCAGGTCTTCCTGAGCACTGGGCCTTCCCAGTGTCTGTGAGGATGGGGCTGTTGGAACTAAGAGTAGATTCAAAGTGTCTTAGCCTTTTTTCATGCCCCCTTCTCCCCCTAGTTAATTTGTTCATGGGGATGAGTATCTTCTAATGTAAAATTATGATGAGTGAATTGCTGCTGTTCTTGCAAAATGGATATGAGCAGGGTCATCTTGTTTTTAATGTGATTTTGAAAGCTTTGTTTATTCTCACTGGTAGACTTGTTATTTTTAGGCAGGAGCAGTCATTGGCTTAATCTCTAATTCTGTAATTGAAAGTTTGGTCTTTGGGACCATTGCCCCAGGAAAGAAAGTATTTTCTTATTTACATATAGTCTGCCATGGTTGGCTATCTTGGCTTTTTTTGTTGTTCTAGTTTTGTTTGTTTGGTTTTGTTACTGTTGCTGCACTTGTATTTATAATGATAAGATGCGAAGTAAAAATACAGTCATGACTGTTTCCCTGTTGCACCAAACTTTCCTTTAAAGGTACAGCTCAACTTATATCCTTAGACGGTACTTTTCTATAAATTGTGAAGATCTTTTCAGTGAGAGAGAGAAAAACAGATGTCATGTTTTGTAAAAAAATAATTCCTTCAAATTTATATTGTTTTCTGTTTTCTTGACACTCCTGAGATATAAGGAAGCCATTATTATATATTAGGATAGCAGTAAAAATGAGGATTTTGGTTGTTCTTGGTGGGGGAGGGATTAATGTGCTATCTGTACTGAATCTCTTTTTTTAAAAAAGAACGAAAATATAGCTAAAAAACCAAAAACTTCCTGCAGCTGACAGTCGTGGGCTGAATTTATTCTCTTTGACATATACTGAAATAGTTTGCCTTTTGCACGATGGGATAATTTTACAGCTTTCAGAATGGCACATTTTTTTCCAGGATGATGGCACTGAAGAAAGCTCAATAGTATTTTTATTTCATTTAGTTATACAAGGAAGAGGTAATTTTAAGGGATTAGAGTGAGCAATTCTTGGCTATTGGAATGTAGTTAATGAGGACAGAGTGCATGAGATGAGTAGTGTTGGGAAAAACTTTTTACCTTTCTTCCAGATACCATGCTCCTAATTCTTCGGATGAAAAATATTCAGAAAAATCTCCAAAGGTATATGTTTGCTCTCCTCTTTCCTTTTGGTATCACACCTCCATTTTAAAGATAAACTTTCATCCCAAGTGCAGTTCTTACTGTGATTTCTCTACCTTCCACTTCATGCTTAAAATACAGGAAACCAGAGAAGTTTATGAAGGGAAGGGGCTCAGTCCAAGTATCATTAAAGAAAAAGGGCTGCTGCTGGCATCAGTGGGTTTCAGATTCAGCTCTGTATGGGAGGAATATCTACCTTTTATTTATTAGTACGTTTGCTTGGATTTTGTATTCTTGGCATAAATAATTTTTACAGTCCACATAAAATAATGAACAATTGAGAAGTGTTTTTGTGTGTGAAAGATGACAGAATGAAGAATTATTTAGGCACAGCACTGAGTGAAGGATTTCTGAAAATAGTAGTTTAAATAATAGGTACTTAGGTAACGCAGAATCCTTTTGAACCAAACCTCACTGCAATCCTTCTGAAGCTTATGCTGTATTTTAGGCTGGCTTTGAAGCCAGTTTCACTAACTGTCTGTCATAACTATCTGTGATGTACTTAGTGTCAGGTCTAGAGCTACCAAGTGGGGTGGGACTTTGAGGTGGTGTGTGAGCCTGGTGTATGTTCTGTACACGAGTGCAGACTGGTGTGTATGTATGCTTTTGCCCGAGATGGGCTCCAGGATGCTCTGCCTGCCATACCTTCTCCATATATTCTTCTCTCTGCCCTTGAATTTGTGGCATGAGACCCTTCCTCAAAAGGAACCTATTGTCCAACATGAGAGGAGATGCAGTTGCAGCCTTACTGTGCTTAGTCTGCCAGTGACATCAAAATGGGTGTCAAGAGCCAGGTTTCAGGAGAGTCTTCAGATTCCTTCTAAGGCCAGCAGGCTCAGAAGTATTATCACTGGACCTGAGGAGTCTTTCTGCTGATTTCCTGGGGTTTGGAGCAGACCTAAAATTATATTAAAACTCATAAATGCTACTTCTAAAGTATTACTTCATCATTAAATAAGTAGCATTATTGCACAAAGCCTGTAAGAATAATCATAAAATAACCTGCACACCTCCAGAGATTAGTAATTATACTTATTGCCTGTCAACCTTTTGGAAACTTAAGCAAATTCAAAATCAAAGCCTCTCTTCCTCACTTCCTGTCTCTTGGTAGATGTTTGGGGTGCTAAGTTTCAGTGCCGCCTTTCACATTCTTACCTACAATCTCTTTCGGCCCCAACCTGTATGTATCCATGAAACAAAATAGAAATCAAACTAGTTTAGGGAAAAATCAAAAGTGTTCTGCATTTGATGTGATTGTTTCATTCATTAGTAGACACTATTGACAAGGAAACAACAACAAAAAGGCTCAAATGTGTGATTTTGTTGTAATCCTGTGGTTTACCTAAATAGCTTTGTATTGCAAAATGTAAAAGCTTCTGAGTAGAAGGGACTGATCATAATCTTTTCCTTTAGGGTTGATGTGATTATGTCAGCCATTTCTTATTGGTCAGCATTTCATTCTTACTTCTGTGTTTCTGACACTGAACTTTTCTGAAGACGGAATAGCAGAATAGCATGACATGAAATCTTCAGGTGTCTGTAGAAACCTTGTAAATCAGGCATGCCTTTGAACATTACCTTTTTTATTTAAACTTGTCAATATGGTTACTTCTCCAGAATAAACGTCGATTCAGGGGCAGAAAGCTGAGGACTGAAGCAGAAGCCTTTGCTCATTACCGCCAGACACACACAGCAAATGAACGCCGGCGACGTAGTCAAATGAGAGGGCTCTTTGAAAAGTTGAAGAGAGCTCTGGGCTTACACAACCTTCCTAAGGTCTCCAAAAGCTACATTCTGAAGCAAGTAAGTATTTTGAAGCTTAAGTGAGGAGGAGAATCATTAGTCTGGAGAGAGTAATGAAGCTGATATGAACTCTGTGAGTGATATTGTGAATAGAGAAGTTCTGTCACCTTTGCAGGACTCTAGAATAAAACAATATGTGAAATACTGTATTCCTAAAAGCTTAATCTTCATGTCACGTATACATGTTTTCAGATTGGCTCTTTGCTTATTTGTATTCTTTGTGAATTTAACCATGGAAGGTTATGCATTAATTCCTTAGTAGCTTGCTGTGTATATCCGGCAGTTTTGAAATACATTGAAGGCTTTTTTTTTTTTAATCCAGAAGAAGGCAGCATTTCATTACACATTATAGTGACATGAAAAAGTTCATTGTAAAGATGTAACAGGAAATGAAATGGAAGTTGTAGATACATAATGATGCTTATCAGCTGTATCGTGAAATTGTGGGATAAAAGTTTATGGGTTTATTCTGTTTTTCTTTAAAATAGCTGAACTTTGGAGGAAGGATGAATGAGATGTTTATGGCTTTTCAGTTTGTTTTTCGGAAAGGGTGGCATTACACAATATTTCACATGCATTCCCTGAGTTGTAGGTTCTCAAGATGATGAAAATGTCTAAAATTATAGAAAGGTTTCTGGGAAGGAATGTATAATTTTGTATTTTGTTGGTTTATAAATCAGTTCCCTGACACTTTCCAGGCTTATGAAGAAATTCAAGGACTGACTGATCAGGCAGATAAACTTATTGGACATAAGAACTTACTGACGCGCAAACAAGATGTTTTGATTCGGAAAGTATCCACACTTTCAGGTGAGACTGTTTTTGGATACAGACTAGCTGCAATAATGAAATGAAAGGCCTTTAAGAGTGGGAGTTAGTGGAGTAATCTTCTGTGGATCCAGGTGAGTCATTAGTTTGTATAAAATGTAGAGTCTCAGTGCCAGAGTCCTGCTAAGCTCTCACTTAGCAATACACTCATCACGGTGGTAAGAACTGCTTTTGTTTTCCATTATGCCTAAACCATCTCTGCGCTCCAAGCCACAAGCTTGTGTTCCTGTGCATTAGGTATGCTTTAGTAGGTGGAAAAAAAAAATAATCTCTTCATTCTGTCACTGGTCACTTCCTGAAACAGCTCTTTTGTTCAGTATACACAGCGGTCTTTGATCAGTACCAAAACCTCTGACTCCTTTGGTTGAATTTGCGAATAACTACCCATGTGCTGCTTTTCTGAAAACTAGTGCTAGTAGTGTCTAGAAGGCAGCTTGTCCATAGAACAAAATTGCAGTATGTTCTAAGCTGCTTCTCATCTAGGCATTTCAAGACATAAAAGCCATGTTGCATTTATTGTGTCTTTCCTTCTCGTTTGGAGGTGTTGGAAAGCTGTGACACGTGTTTAGCCAGTGCCAAAATGTGTGTCAACAAAACACTGAATTATTCTTGTAGTCGTCTTACTGTCTGGGAATAAAAATAGGAGACTACCTCTAAAGTAGAGATCAAAGATACCTAGATCTTGTGTATTTATGTGAATCACTTTATGTATATTTGATGTACTTGGTAAAAAAAATAAATAGAAAAAGCAAAAGTGTTTTACTGAACCCTGTTGTTAATCAGAAATGTTTGATAGGCCTTTTGGGCAAGGGATGAAAACAAACAATTTCACAAAGTAATTTGCTGAACTTTTGCATTCCTAGTGAAGTACCTCAAACCTGATGAGGAAAAAGGTCCTCTCTCAGAAGAGGTAAATATACACTTAATTAAAGATAGACCATGGTGTTAAAACATAAATACCAAGCAGGAAACAAGCCAGTATAGTTACTTCAACTTCGATCATATTGAATTGTGTGCATCTGCAGAAAACAAATTACTTTAAAAACATCCCTGTGTTTGTTCAAGCTTACAGTTTTTGTGTCAATGTTAAACTGTATGTGAATTTGCTTCTAAAAGTGTTTTCAGTAACAGAGTCCATTAGTCCAAGAAATTTTATACAAAGTAAAGGTAACATTTTGTCTGGTACTCGCACATTTATCATCAGGAGAGATCTTTTAGCACCTGGTAAAAGCTTTTACCATGGCTGTAGTCATTTCCAAATGGTACTTGTTCAGCAAGAGCTGCTTTTTGTCCAAGATGATTTCTGCTTATCAAAGTTGCAGATAAATTCCAAAATGTATGGATGTTTCTGGAGGAAAAAAGTAATATTGAAACAAATAGGTAATTAGTTCCCTCTGCTATTAAGTATGCTGTTTACTTGGTGAGGGGAGGTGATCTGTTGTAGAGTAGTTGAATGGTGTCAGCTTGATAGATTCTTAGTTCTGTCTTTAGCTTTTTAGTTTGAAGATTGGCTTGATTCTCTGATAATTTTTCTGTAGGCAAAACAGAAGAGGTTGTCCTTAAGAAGTTAGAATATATTTATGCCAAACAAAAAGCAGTAGAAGAACAAAAAAAGAAGAAAGAAGCTGAGCCTGAGGAATCTGCTGTAACCTCAACTGCTAGCAAAAAGCAAGAAGAGGCTTCTGCTCCCTCTGGAGAGCCAGTCCAAGTGGCCATGACCAACAGAAGAGGCAAGCCGTTGATACTTGCCAGAAAAGGCGTCCGTGCCACAGGTAGGCTGAAAGTGACACGTGTTACATAAAGGGGAAACAGACATTGAAGCATCACCCCATGGGATGCTAAGATAGCTTGCTTGTGCAGGCAGCTTTATTCTTGAAGCACAATTGAGTATAGGACCTGGAAGTGTCTCTCCAGTTGGTGTGGAAACCACTTGTTTTGAGAAAGGATGAGACCAGCACTACTGAGGTCTTCAGGTGAATGTGATTTGTGAGTTTCAGAGTGATGGGAAGTAAATTCCTGTTAGTTTGTTCTTTGGTTTTGTGAAATTTCACTGCAATTTTGCAGTAATTTCTGAGATTCAAAGGTGGTTCTTCTGCTGACTCAAAACCTGAAGCTCAGTCCCCGGAATACTAGAGTTGCTAGAATAGATTCAGTTTTTAAAAAACATGGCTCCCAAACAAGGTAGCTCTAAGGGTGGTGGAAGAATTTCTTTTTGGAGCTGAGAACCTGTGGAGAAATATTTGGCATTTAGGGAGACTTTTGCACCGTAGGGGTAGGAAGGAACAAAAGAATAGCAGAAATCCAAACTCTCAGGGTGGTATTGCTGTAATACTCTGTAACCATCTGGTTATGTTTCTTATTTTGGTAATAATAAATAGATCTTACATGTGGAGGTCTTGGGCTTTTATAAACAACTGATCCTTATGGTTTCTCAGGCCTCATTTTTGCATAGTCCTGGGGAAGTTTGGCATCAGAATTTGGATGTGGTGAGAGAACTTCCTTCTTTTCTTTGGACTGAAAAAGTCCCCTTTATAATTTCAGCAAGCCTGCTGTGAAATTTGATCAGGATGCCACTCTGGAGAGTTAGAATTGTTAACGCTGCACAGAGATTGTACACACTTCACTCTAGCTGCATAGGTGAGGTTCCTGGAGCTTCTGTATAGCTTCTGCAGCAGCTTTCTAATCTAGGGCTTGTAAACCTTCCAGCTGGAGTTCCTTCCACAAACATATTTGACAGCAGATTGCAGGATATCATTTGCCATCGAGGGTGCTATGCCAGAATAAATCACTGATATTTACAAGCTTCTTTTTTACAGAGGACACCTCATCCTCTCTTGCATTAACTGCTGCGAGCCTCGTGATGACTCCACAGGGGCAGGTGCTTACACTGAAGAGCCCACTGGTACCGGGGCAGGTCGCAGCTGTTCCTTCCACACTTTTGCAACCTGAATTAAAGCCTCAAGCTGTCAGTCCTGCCGTGACAGCACAGCCAGGTATGATCATGTGACAACATGCTAATGAAAATCAGTATAATGCTGTTCATAGATGTGCATAGCAGCTCACAAAGTAACATGTTACTTAATTTTTACTTGAATTTTGTGGGTGCTTTTTTGTTGGTTTTTTTTACAATGTAAGTGACAGAGGTAGAACCTCGCTCTGGTAAGAGAAATCTGATATAATTAACTCAAATTATCAGTTTTATCATCAGTTAAGTAAAATCTGTTAAGTTTTTGCTATTCCCAAATAAGGGAAACTTAGGGAAGATTTCTTGATCACCTAGTCAGTTTATATTTCTATATTTTACCACTTGCAGTTGGTATTACGGTGTAAAATCTTGCCTAGAAGTGCAAGGCTCTTATTTTCCAGGCTTAACCGAGTATCTGAAAGGTCCTTGTTTCCACCTCTCCCCCCTTCCCCTTGTGTTGGATAAGGTATCGCGTCTGTGATGATTCGACTGCCAGGATCAACAGTTCCTGTCCAAGTAAAAGGAATCCTTACTAACTCTACCATTCCCATTACACTGTCAATTGTTCCTGGAAACCCAGTGCCCTCAACAGTAGTATCCACTACAGAGCCCTCTTCAGGTAGGCTCTTTGGTTTGTATGGATGTTTTTGCATGCACACAGGGAGCATTATTCTTGCAAAAACAAAGGTAAACTGCTTTCTCACAAGGAAGTTATGATAGGTATTATTTTCTGGGTATTCAAAGAAAATCAGTACTACATGTTTTGAACAGTTGAGAGGGACCTCTAGGGCATTATAGACAAGAGCTTTTTAACTTCCCCTTGCCTCACTAAGCCTCCTTGCCCTCAGCAAAATCAGAGTAAGGACTGGAATGTGTCTGTGGCATGATGCGCCTTTCTTGGGAAGCTGCAGTACAAAGTGGTGGTGGGGCTGTTGAAAATCTTTGCCTATTACATCCGTGCTCTTCCTCTGGCATAGCCTCTTCCCATACCCTGTCAGCTCTGCTGCATGTTGAAGAAATGTTTTTCAAGACTGAGTGCTATACATGGGGTCTGAGTTGTGGGGTGGTTTCTTCCAGTAGTGTGCTGCTTGCCATCTCTTGTGTTAAAAGCAAGCCACTCACTTTCTGCTTCATTGTTGTCATTTGGTCATAATGAAGAAGGAAGGTTCACTTCATATTTTGGGCTGGGAAAAACTCTTGAGTTCTATAAATAGGAAACGGCTTGGAGGCAAAAAAGTAAGTAATTGCATAGTCCCTGAAATGCCTCTGTGGCATTGTGCACAAAACCAGTACTGCAAAGTGTGAGCATAAAATTAAGGATGAAAAAACAGGGAGAAAACTGTCATTCTGTTTTCCTTGAGCATCACCATCAGAGTTGTAAATATGACAATTACTTGCATTCATGCCAGCCTGCTGAAGGAAGGGACTAGGCAAGTGGTTCTAGGATCATGGATGTAGAGCTTGTTCTTGCTCTACAAGTTGAAAGTTGAATTATTAGTGTTTTAAGGCGTCACTTGACCAAAAGTTTAAATTGTGAATATCAGCATACTTGAGGAAGACCTGACAGGGAGCAAATTATATTTTAATTAGGAATTGTCTTGCAGTTAGCATGGATCCTGATGATGCTGCTTTGTTTGCATTTGCAGAAAGCGAAGATTCATTTATGATGCCAAAGATTGTTAATGTAACATCATTGGCTGCTGAGGGAAGCACAAGTGTAAACCTGAACAAAAACAAAAATTCTAATACAGCAACAACAGCGGCAGGTGCTCAGGCTTCTGAGAAGTCTTTGGTTGTAGCACCCCTTGAAAGCAGG
This sequence comes from Apus apus, assembly GCF_020740795.1. Classification (NCBI taxonomy): domain Eukaryota; kingdom Metazoa; phylum Chordata; class Aves; order Apodiformes; family Apodidae; genus Apus; species Apus apus. Next base: position 26,924,017 of record NC_067286.1, read on the forward strand.
AAGAGTGATAGCATCCTTTCAGAAGAAAAAGCCAAACCATGTCCTGGAGACAGTGGGGAAGATGGAAGGAATACCACAGGTCCAACAAAAGTTTTCTTTGAAAACAAAGATGGCGTTCCACAGCTCCGGAATGTATCAAGTACAAAGGAGCCTCCAGAGTCCTTTAGCAAAAAGCTCTGCATTGGTGAGTTTGTAGGAAGCCAAGCCAGGAGGAAAGATGGTGATACAGGAGGGGAAAGATTAAAACCTAAAGAATTGCCATTCCACAAGCTACAGATCAAAGATTCCAGGCTAGAAATGGAATTGAGGAAAGTGGCATCTGCAATGGAGGAGGCAGAACTGGATGCAAGTGAGTTACTGAGCAGCATCGAGGAGAGTGATGACACTGATGAAACCCTCACTTCACTGCTGAACGAGATTGCCTTCCTCAACCAGCAGCTGAATGATGATGCTTCAGCTATGTCAGAGCTGCCCAGCACTCTCAACTCCAGTTTTTCTCACGAAGATGCAGAATCTCGTCGGGGAACAGCCAGTGATCTCACCACTGCGGATGGATCTTCCTTCCAGTTTGGCCATTTTGGAGGCAGTTTTAAGGACCTTCCTGAAGTTCCTGAGGGTGGTGGCTCTATAAGCCCTCTCCTGCTGCACCTGGAAGACGATGACCTTACTGAAGGGGAAAAGAACTCTGGAGAACCTTCATCTGAAGCAGATGTTTTAAAGATAGTAATAGGTACTGAAATGAAAGATCCACTTCACAATCTGTCCATAATCAGCGGTGGGAATGGCAAAACTGTAACAACCTTGGCTGAGCCCACTAATGTGACACCACCAGTTTTGCAGATGAAAACTAACCCAGAGGCTAGTAATGCTGACACTTTGTGGAGGCCCATGCCCAAGCTGGCACCACTTGGCTTAAAAGTGGCAAGTCTGCCAGTGGACTCAGAAGGGCAGAGCAATAAAGTGATGCCCTTACTGGCACCTGTAGTTGCAAAACTGGCACCCAGTGGGGGAAAAACTTCATTACCTCCAACTGTTCAAGAAGGACAGGACCACAAAGTGATGCCCCCATTAGCACCTGTGGTTACAAAATTGAGTACTACTGGGACCTTGCCTTCAAATTCAGCAGGCAAATAAATGCATATATTTTTTATCAGAGACTGGAAGGGAGATCTGGAGCAGTGTGAACCAGTGTTGCAGTTCAGCAACCTCCCTTGTCTGCAACACTCATATTCTGTAAGGCATCAGCACTCTGCTCCTCTTAGGGCAGGCCCCAAATTGAGAAATAAATACTATGAAATGTTAAGCATGTTGATCTATTTTTACCTCACTGTTAATTATGGATGTTCTTCCCCTTCACAAAACAAGAAAAGTGATCGATAACCATTGCCGGGCACATGGTATCCTTTTAAAATTGAGTCCTTCACAGAAATAGTTTGTCTAAGGACTGAAAAACCTAAGCTATTGAAAGAGATACATTTTATTTTTTTTTCCTAGTATGAAGGCAGCTGTCTTGTTGGGGAAAAAATCTGGATTACTTGTTTTTGTGCCAGGCAAATTAACTATGCAGAAATGGGATGTTCATATTTGCTGGTTTTAATGTTTGCAGGATATCATGAATGTGCAGAAACGAGGAATGAGCTTGCAGTTTCTCTAAAGATTGCTACCTAGAGCAGTGGAAGGAAAATGTGAATCTGAGCAGAGGCCTGAAGTGAAAAGTTTTTGTTCTCTGGTGCTAGATAGTTCTCTGGCAGAGACTCCTTTTAGGAGTTTATGCACAGAAGATTTTAATAAACATCTATAACTCTAGGTGGGGAAGAAAATTGTATTTCCCAGTGTAATTAGAAGTAGGACAGTATGTTAACTATAATAAAGCTACTAAAAACCTTCTCACATTTGTCTTCTACCCATATCCAAGTACTCCCTCCTTTGATGCTTAGGGCATCTGGATGGAAAAATTGCAGAGTGTAGAAAGAAATTTGGGCACCCTATTGCTACATCTTTATATACATAGCTGAAGTAGCTTGAGTGTTTTCCCAGTTCTTGTTTTCTTTCCTCCTGTCATTCTTCAAGATGTACTTTGTGGCTAGGAATGTTAATAGGAAGTGTTGCTTCATAAAAATACAGGATGCTTTCAGGACTGTTTGAGTCTAGCATAAATGAGCGAGGTGTAAATGTGAATGTTGTATATATGAAAATATGTGTATATCTTTCCAAACCTTCCATTTCTTTATGAATTCAGGAAAGGTACTCAGAGGTTTCTCACTGCATTTGCACAAGCTGTGTATAGCAAAAAAGTCAACAAAAATGCTCATTACCAGGGAAATAGGGCAGTATTGAATCACAAGATGTATTTTTTATTCGTCTCAGCTACTGCTTACTCAGTAACCTGTAGATACTCTTCGGTGTTCAGCTGTTGGATGTGAAGGGCCTACAGACTGTAAAGATATTTATATTTTTGTACACAATTTTTGTTTTCGTAGTTTTCTTGACAAATGAAATTTTCAGCCTAGGAGAGATGATTTGATAATGAGTGTGTACACAATCTTTTCCTATCAAGTCTGTAAATATGAGTTCTGGTGCGCTTGAGGGGCTTCTTGGCTGCTCCAAAAAGGTAAAAAACTTTGCCATGAGAATTACACAGAATTGGATCATGCATTTTGCTTTATGTTTAGGAGTGTTTTTACTGTTCCAGCAACAGCAGCTGGGATTCCCTCCCCCCCCCCAAAAAAAATTCCCCATCTTCAGTGATGCAGTAATACAGGAATTCTATCTTTCCAGCAGTGAGGTTGTGCAGGTGTTGAGAGTGATGTTGTTCCACAGTTGAGGAGCAGTGTTTGTACAGAGTGCAGCCGTGCGCTGTGTTCACTTAGCTCCACTGCCTGGATCTGTCTGGGTTATATCCACCTGGGGATACACATACGTGGGTGTTTCCTCATCTTTTTTATGAATTCATATTATGCTGCAGAGGAGAGAAGCCCTTCAAGCTCAGCGTGTGGAAACTTAACTCCAGAGCCTGCATAAAAAGGTTCTTCCCCATGCCATTCTAAATGGTGTGTTTTAAAGCAGTTACATGTAATGCTATTTCCTTTTGCATTCACTATTTTAATATTTGATACAAGTCCTGTGTTGGCCATTTGGAAAACAAAAAAAAAAAGGTTAGCATTGAGAGTCATGTAGGGTCTTACAGTTGGCACGGAATGCCTTAGAAAATTGAATTTACAATATCAACAAGTACTTAGACATACTTCTTATTAAAGAATTTCAACCTTAATTTAAACCAGTGGAACTGTGAAATAACCAAATTAGTTTTAAATTAGACTTCAATTTATTTACTTGGGAATCTGGTTCTGAGCATTTCTAATAGGCTGAAGTTGCTTGTTTTTTTCATCCATGGCATTTTGATTTGCCAATAGATTTCATCCTCCTGTGTGTGAAACAGCAACCAGAACTGTGCTGTGATTCCTTTCAGATTCCTAATAACTGACCTTTCTTTCTGTACCCTGTCATTTCAAGGTTCCAAATGGCTAATTTTAATTACAGAATTATGTGCTAATTGTATCTGAATACTTTTTTAAAGGATGTGTTCTTTGCACACTTCTGTGGGACAGGAAGTTGTAACATGAAGACTACTCAAGTGGTATCTAAAATAAATGCTTTGTCCATTAGCAAGGTCATGGAAAATGCTTGGATGTATTTACTCTTTGGCACTGGGCAGTAGGGACTTTTACTGCAATAAAGATGTGTAAAGATGACAGCAAAAATTTTTGGTTCCTGAACACAATTAGTACCTAAGAACATCCCCCAAATGTGGCTGCAAAAGTGGTAGTTGGTGCATTTCCAAGAAGAACGTATGATGGGTCCTACCAGGCAACAAAGCATGTTCAAAATGCTCTTCATTTCTGCTCTCCTTGTTCCACCATCTCATGTCTGCAGCTTAATATTATGAAGTTAACTACTGACTCCCTCTTCATGCTCTTCGCTCAAGCTCCCGTTGGTTTGGAACAAACCTTTTAAACATGATACATGCTGTCTTACCAGGCAATAATGCAAGAATATGACACGTAATGAAAATATTTTAGAATCAGGAGAACAGAGGAAACCCCTGCAAGGCGCACATTCTCACTGGAGCAAGAGACCTGGAGATGTTCTTTGTTTTTTACACATCTGTAAATAGACTGGAATGTTTTTAAGAATATAATGAAATGTCAGATCTAGCTTTTTTTCCTTTTATATATTAAAGTATATCTTTCCCTCTTCTGTTTTTGAAGAAATGATATTTTTGTAGAAATCTAACAGTACAGGACTCTTAAATAACTGTATGTGAGGGACAAAGTGTAAAACTAAAATAAACCAATTGAGGTCAACTAGAAACTGGCTTTGGGACTTTATTACAAGGAGGGAGAGGGAGCAGAAGTGATGTGGTGGTGTGCTGTTGGTGACACGTGGCATTGGACCTGAGCAAATGACGTAGACGTGTGCTCTGAAACAATTCTTGGCAGCACAAACATCAGAGGAGATTTCTTGCTTTAGTCTTGAGTGGTAATGCAGGAAATGTTACTGGTTGTCATTTTGACATGTTAAACACAGAAAAGTTATTGAAGGGGCCTTATTTTCACCAAAATGCATCTTAAGCAGGAAGCCAATGGGTTAACATTCAATCATGGCATAAAAAGAAAAAATAGCTCAACAGTTGGAGACTGAGTTAATGTAAAATCACTCTCTAGTCTCTCTCCCCCAATGCCAAAATTAGGTTAATCCTTTGTTTCCTTTGGAGAAGCTGTACAACACAGCTGTCTTTATGGGAACAAGTCTGAAGAACTGTCTAAGTAAAGTGTCAAGAGGAGATGCTTTTTAGAAGAAATAGATAAAACACCTGTAACAAGTCACTGTCTGTGGCTTTGATATCCATTAAATGGAAGACAACACACTTGGTAAATGTTTTTGTTTGTTTAACTAGTAATCATCTACAAACAAGCAAGTTTGACTTACAGGCATGAGAAAAAAAATGCAATTAAGAGGAAAAATTATGCATGAGGGTAAGTCATGGATGGGAGAGGAGATGTCACATGATTTTTATACAGAGGAAGATGATCTCACAGAAGATAACAGCTTGAAATGGGTGATACAGTCAGGTAATGTATTTTTTAACATCTTTTTTGATGAAACCTTCAAGGCCTGATCCCATGACTGTTTTTTAAGGGGCAATTACTTCTTGGAATAGAAAGGAACATAAATGTAAGGTATATACAGTTAGGCTTGCAATGGAAAGAATTTAGCAATAGACAGTCCCATGATCTGTGCTGGGGACCTGTTTTCCAGCATATTTGTTCTTGGAAACACAGATGATGGTACTATGAAAAGGTACAGGGAGCAATAACTAATTTAAGGCCAGATTTGAGTCCATAACTGCAACCCAAAAAGGTGCAGAGGACCACTTATCCATTATTGCAACAAACAATCTAAATTAATTACTGTTATTTGGCATCATGGTAGTGGAGGAATCGTGGCACTGTGATCACTTAAGCTCAGCGTATCATCTGTTTGCTTTTTTAACTGCTGCTACAGACCAAGACAATGACATTACACCTCTGTAAACTTGGTCATTCCTGTGTATTTGCATTTGGTGTTGCCAGCCGGCACCTTTTGTTGTCTTGGGTCACTTGAGAGCTGGAGGCCTATGATAGGTGATGGCTCTTTCAGAGGTCCCTCCTCTTCATTTCGAAACAGAATTCTACCCATGGAAAGATCTGGAGTCTCTGCTTGTCTGAAAGTCTTTTCTGATGAAGAGGAAAGCCTCAGTCTGGCCTCACCGGTCACCTGGGGCTCACAGGCTGCAGCACAAACAGCCCATGCAGCATTCCAGGCAGTGGGAAAGCCCTTTGGCCCACAACCTCCAGCATGCTCATCAGCATGAGCACACCCCTGTGCCAGCAAGGCCCCTGGGACCCACGGCTGCCTGTCGGGACCCACTGGCACTCAGCGTGTCCAGCCTGGAGTGCCAAGGTGAGTGAAAGCCCCTGGTCCAGCCCCGCTCACAGCTGGCAGCAGGATTCCTGTGGTGGTGTGCACAAGGAAAGACCTCTCCTTGTTTTGAAGTGTTCACTTACTTGACTCCTCTTGTTGACTAAGTGAACACCCTTGCAGGACTGTTCTGTGTACAGGACTGTGGTTCCCTGTGCTCACAGCTGTTGGCCCTGGCTCTCCTCCGGTGAAAAGCAGGTGCTGGAAATCAAAGCTGAGGGGCTTGATCCTGGAGGTGACTTTCTGTCAAGTTGTGCAGCTCCCAGCGGTTTCTCCTTGGCTCTTGGCATGAGGATCCCGGCCTGAGTGAGACGGGGACGTGCTCAGCATCACCGAGGCGCAGGGGTCGGGTAAGGGCAGCCGTGCCTGCCTGTCCAGCCACGGGCGTAGGTGGGTGTAAGCGGGAGGGCTGCGGTGCTGCAAGGGCAGTGCTCGCTCTCCTGTGCCAGCCTGCTGGGACCCGCTCCGAGGGGAGGAGACGGCGTCTTCTGCCCATTCCTTGGCCCTGCCTGCTCCCGGGCGGGCGGCTGCGCGCAGGGGTTGCGCCCCTGTGGTTCCCCCGCCCGCCACGGGGGGGCGGCCTGGCGAGCACCGCGGCGGGCCCGGGCAGGAGGCACCAGCTGAAAAAGACGCAGCGGCCTGAGCCGTCTGCCATTCTTAGTGGTTTTCCGTTCTGATTTACTCCTCGGACAGCAGCCCTAGGAAAGTACTTGCCTGGCTCCTTGGCTCTTCCTGAGCCGCTGCTCCAGGGCCACACCCGCGGCCTGAGGGCCCGCTGTGGCAGGCCGCACGGCGGGCGGGCAGCTCTGCCTCCTCTGCGGTGCGCGGGGCTGCGCGGGCGCAGAGGCTGGCGTGGGGCGGCACAGCTGACGTGAGCAATGGGCTCCAATTGCATACCTGAGCTCTGCAAGGGTACAGAACCGTAGAATCGTCAAGGTTGGAAAAGACCTTCAAGATCATCAAGCATCAAGTCCAACCATCTGCCCTCTAACCCCTAGACACTAAACCTGTCTCCTGAAACGCCATGCCTACTAGTTTTTTTGAATACCTCCAGGGATGGTGCCTACAGTCCCTCCCTGGGCAGCCTGTTCCGGTGCCTCACCACCCTCTCTGTGAAGAAATGTTTCTTAATATCCAATCTGAACCTCCCCTGGAGCAATTTGACCCCATATCCGATACTTCACGCTGTTGAGGTGCCAGACGGCCTAGAAAATGGACTTTGGATCCCCGGACTTTGGGATCCAGTCATATATGACTGTTATTAGAAAAGAATTAGGATAACCTCAGCATTACCACCAATCAGCTTGAAAAGATGGTCTGGAGTTTGTTTTCAAACACGAAAAACTGAAAGGGAGGATGGGTGTATGACAAAAGCTTGCTGGTTTCTGGAGCAAGGCAATGTGTTTTCAGCCTACAGGGACCGGGCGCCTCTGTTGACCCCCACCCTTCCTCTGGATCTTCTGCAGCGTGAAAATACCATCAAAGGCTTGTTTATTTTGTAGCTACATGATTACCCTGATTAACAAGAGGCCCATTAGCAGGACTGTTACAGCTTTGCAGGTGTTTTTTGGACAGCACACCACTGTTCCTTCAAAGGCCTGGGAAAGGCTGTTGCAGCAGCACGTGCCACTGTAGCCTCCTGACAAACACCTGGCTGGGATTTTCCACAGCAGTAAGAGGAGAAGGGTGGGTCTGTGCTGGAGGTCACGGGGAAGTTTGGCAGAAGAAACTGAGGAAGTCATAGCCAGCTCTTGCACCACCCATCCCACCCAGTCTCCACGGTGCCTTGTGTGCCAGGCCCCCTTGTAGGAGCTGCACAAGCTGTACTTGGCCAGAGTAGCACATGCTCCTCTTCCTCCTGTTCTTCCACCGGTCCTGCCTGCTCAGGCCTGGACCTCAATCCCCATCCTCTACATAAGGAAAAGAGGCTCAAACCCAGCTGCTTCCCATGCTCCATCCTGGCCTGCTGTGATATACACCACAATAGGGCCTCAAAGCCCAGGCCTGTGGCTACACTCACCATCTGGCTGGATTTTGTCATCTTCTGAGAGCAAGACTGGGGCAGCCTCCCAGTGTGAGAGCACTACAGTAGAGCCCTGCTAGTCCCGGTGAGTGGAGCTCCACTTTCCCAGTGAGTTGCAAACAGCAGATGTCCAGCACCAGCCCCCTACATACTGTATATCTATCCAGCTACTTCCTGTTTTCATTCAGGTACTGCCTATCGTGCCTTGCTGTGCAAACAGCGAACACACATCTCACACCCCTCCGTTTGTGTCTGTGCAGTAAGAGCTCAGCTTGGCAGCAGTACTGGGGCAAGCCCTCTGCTCCCTTCTACTTCCCTCTCTCTTGTCCTTCCCTCCAGCTTGTCCTGCCCTCCACATGACTGAGGGCTTTCCAGTTGTGCTCTTTCATTCACACATCTTCCACCCTGAAGTGTTCTAAAACGATGAAGTTTTTGGAAGGGATCTTGGAATTCCTTGGAGGAAAAATCCTGGAGGAAAAAACCCTGTGGTAACCAGGTGTCTAGTTTCTTTTGTTACTGAATGAAGTCCAGAGCTGTTTGGGTAAGCAGCAGCTAAAGATGCATCTTCTTGCAAGAGCCACTTGTTCCTTGGCAGAGAGGAAGCTGCTCTGTCCTCAGCCGTGAGCCTTTGACTCTTTCCTTCTGGGGGCACAGCTTATGGTTACAGAGCTTTGCCTGTCCCTGCCTAAGCCTGAGGCACTGGCAGCACTGAGCTTTGAAAATGTGTTAGCTAATGTTATGCCTTATTACTGAAACATGCTGGACGTGGACTTTCCTATAAAACGATGCTATGCACCTGGAGTAAAACAAGATTTGATAAACCATTTGTGTCCCTTTGAGGCCTGGCTGGAGCCATGGTTTTTGTGCTCAGCTTTGTAAACGCAGCAGGGCACGGACAAGGTCCAACCCTGCCCAGGCAACCCCGTGGGGGAGCGAGATGCTGGGGCAGGTCGGAGGCTGATGAGGAGCCCTGGCAGAACACACCCCACAGACTCAGGCTGAGGGGGAGCCACTGGCTTGACTGGGTTTTGCTGGGTTTGGGGTGTGTGGGAGTTGGTGGTGGGGCCTGCTGGCAGCTGTTAGCGCCTTTCTGAGGGCCTGGGACACATTATGGGGCTGGATAAATTTGGACAGGCCAAGTTCAGCACAGCTCAAACATATGTGAACATTTCCACGTACGAGATGGTTAATGCAGCCGATTTTCCTGCTCTGGTTTTCTTGATACCTTTTTTAATGATGTAAATCTGATGTGATCAGGTTATAACGTGCTTTAAGGGGACTGGCTGGAAAAGCATGACAGAAAAAGGCAATTCCTGCAAACTCCTGCTCCTTGACCAGTGTTCTCTGTTTTAGGTTATTCTTTAGTTTTTCAAAAATGACTCAAGCAGACTTTCAGCTCATAACCGTTTTGTGAAGGTTTAAATTTGCTTCCTCAGCTTTTGGATGTCCATGGCAAAAAAAGACAAAAGTCCTCCTGCAGAATGTCACCTCACAAATGTTTTGTGGCTCTGACATACAGGGCAATCAACTTGAATTGTGAGGCTCAGTCTCCAAAATGAAATTTTAATAAACAGCTCCCACCAGACAAGCTGAACTAATGGCAGCCACAGTGGGAATAGTTTGCCACTCTGCTCCAGCATAGACAAGGCCTCATTGTCTGGCTTTGACAGGGAAAATGTCCAGTTTCACAAACTTTGCTGAGCAAGGGGGAAAATAATTATATTGCAGATAAGCTTACAAGGGGTACATTGATGTCTAAAAGAGAACTTGATTTTCATAGGGTGAGGAGGAGAACTGTAACTGCCAAAGGGAAAAGCCAGTGGCTTTGGTGACCTACTAAAATTTCCTCAAGTCAGAAGTTATTCCTGGCTGAAGGTGGGTCCTTGGCCCTGGCTGGGAGGCAGGCAGTGCAAGTGGAAAGCATGTGGAAAACCAGGTGCTCCTGCAGCTCTGGAGCTGCTCCGTGCGCACCAGCACCCGGTGCACAGGGCATTCAGCGCAGCCCGTGCCCTGGCTGGACAGAGCTGTCACTGCACCTGCGTCCTGCCCCGGCCCCAGCGCTCTGGTGTCTCCAAGCTCCCCAGCAGGCGTTTGCCAGGGTAGAAGCAGTGGCTGCAGGTTCCCGTGTCCCTGTCCTTGCCTGCTGACTCAGGAGCCCGCAGGTGCTTCGGAGCAGGTCAGGTCAGCGCCAGACTCCTGCTGCCTGTCACCAGCCATGCGGGCAGTGGGCTCCCTCCCTCACTGATGCCACTTGCTGGGTGGTGACATGATGCCACAGGAGCTCTGCTGCCTACCGTTTGCAACTCCCAGTTACTGCAGTTGTGATTTCATTGGCAGCATTTGAGCAAAGCGTTGGCAGCGTTTTGCCTCATGTGTTTGTACTTAGAGGACGAGAGGATGAGCACTGAAGGAATATGTTTTGCAGTGCTGGGCTGGCTGTGATGAGCCACATGCAGCCGCCTGGGCTGCTGAAATGCTGCCTTCCCCCCAGTGCTGGGAGTATTAACTGAAGCCATTTTGGTTGTCTCCCTAAGGGGGAGGATGTAATTATCTTCTTTTTGCAAGATTGCATGTAATTTTCTCCCCTCTATCTTAAAAAAAAAAAATAAAAAATTGAGAGAAGCAAAAATGAACTGTGCAACAAGCTGGTAACCTATTAATTCTTTAATCAGATTGAAGCAAAGCTTGAGTGAGTCTAGTGCTGTAAAACTTGCCTTTTTTTGGTGAACATTTCTCTCAAGGCAGCATGCACTCTCCTCTTTGCAGGAAGCTGCAGTGCCAGCATAAACCCAGTTTGTTGTCATGGCAATGTCAGTAGTTGTCTTATCTGTATGCCAAATCATAAACACTCCTAGGATCATAGGAAAATTCACGTGGGAAGGGACCTCTGAAGATCTGAAGTCCAGCTTACTGCTCAGGGCAGGGTCAGCCATGAGATAAAACCGAGTTGCTCGGGGCTTTAAAAACTTCAAGGGATGGAGATGGCACCACCTCCCAGGGCAACATTTCTAGGCTGTTGCTACCAGCTTCCTAAGCCTTCCTAATTCCAGTCATTCTGGGAATAATATTTTGAGTTTGCTGTGTCTTTGACATTTATTCATTGTGCTCTCTATTTTACACCTGTCTAAAAGAGGAATTTCCTTTCCACTGTGGTTGCTTACTCTCTCTGCAGGGTTGTTACACTTCACTTCATTGCCCATGAACGTCTTAGCACAGGCCACACCACTATCTTGCATATTCTCATCTGCTGATGTTTTTGATGCCATGCTCATTACCATGACATCTGATGGGTTTCTCCCCTGAACTTAAGATCTGGATATACTTTCAGTCAGTCATTTGCTTTGTTTTCTTCTATTTTTCTTCTTTTCTGCCCACACTGGCACTGCTTTAAGAAAACATCCCTAGTCAGAAAAATATTTGCACATTAGCAACGGGAGCAAACACGTCTGCACACACAAGTTAAGTGTGCATTTGACTGCTCTTCAGGTAGACTTCCAAGCACACAAATACTGCCATTAACCCCAGCCCCTCCTATTTGTTTTCATCTGTGTAAAGTGCACTGTCCTAAGGGAAGGAGAGAGCCTGTGTGTTTGTGTGTGTCCTTGTCCTGAAGGGCACCCACTTGCCAACTCTCTTTTGACAGGATTGTTACAAGAGTTTTGTGTTTCCCTCTTCTCCTGCTCATCTCACATTTAGTATAGCACATCCTGAGGACAAATGCTGTCCAAGGTTTGTCCTGTTTAATTGAATTATGGTTGCCATGGGTAGTGGAAAGATCAAATTTCATTCTGCATGGTGAATTCTGCACACCAAGGCATGTTACAAAGGAAGGGGAAACCTGGCTCTCACAGTGTGTGTGTCAAGGAGCCAGGGGGTTTATGGTAATTTGTTGCCCTATTTCTCAAGGAAATGCAGTTGGAGCTGGGTACCAAATTTAGGCTTCTTGGAAAACACCAGCTCCACAGCAAAGTGCTACAGCTTTTTTTGGTGCCTGTCTCCATACTGTGTCTCTGCTTTCTGGCCAGAGCCACCTCTGGAACAGAGTTGTGCTTTCCCTCAGACATGTACCAAAGTCCTTTCAGAGGGTCTCTCTAGAGAACCCAGTACAGGCAAAGGGACTGACATAAATAGTGTACTTCTAGGTAGGGCTGGGCAGGACACAGGCAACGGGTTTGGAAAAACAAAAATCTATGCAGTGCCAGCATTTCTTGTATTTCGTTTCCAAACAGCACAAAATATTCTCTGCATTCCAGCCTCTGTGCCTCATTTCAGCATCTCTGAGGTGAGAGGATGGAGCTTGGCACTCAGGGATGCCACAGTGCTAAGTGCTCTTCTACAGGCTCCGCAACAACCCCTGGGGGCTTCCAGATTGACCTCCATACCAACCTGACATATGGACCCTGACGCAGCCCTGCCTGTAGGAGGGGGACACAGAGGTGGGGACCCCATAGTGGCAAGCAGCAGAACATCTCTGCAGGAGGGTCTGGGACACAGCAGGAAGTTTTGGAAAAAACTGTCTCACAAGGTTTTGTTTTGACATTTGCTTTTTGTTTTTAAGGATGTGAAAGTCAAAAAGCAGAGCAAGTAAAGGGAACATTGATCAGATGTCACTCTCCAGGCAGAACTTAATGAGAATAGATGGGGAAACTGAGGCAAAAGGCAGTGCTTGAAATGTGGCTGGCTGAGTGTTGCTCAGCAACACGAGAGAAAGTGAGAGATAACTTGTGTGCTCCATTGCATTTGATTTTCCAGCATTCATACTTGAGCCTTAATGGGAAGGGCAGGGTCATGACATGAGAGGAAATTTAGAACGTCATCAGCATGCTAAGTGTGATTGCAGTGAGCAGCTGTGAAAACTGATACAAACAGGTGGATTTCGTAGCTTGCAATATAGTGCTTTTACCTCATTTGTCATCAGTTGGACTTTTATTTTTGCTTGCTTCCTGACGGTTTTGCTGTAGTTCTTTAATTTTGTTAACAGGAGTAGTAAGAAAAGGCATCTGTGGAGGCCAGGCAGCCGTACAGCACGTTCAAGCTGTAAGGTCTGTCATGCCATCTTCTTCTCAGGGCAAAATCCAAATCTTGCTCAGTTTTGGTTTACACTGTCACCTTACTGAAGATCACCAAGAGCAAGATTCACTTCTGCCTGAGCATCGTGTGCTTTGGGCTTGGGGAAGATATTAATGCTGTGTTGTTCTCCATAATTACTGCTCTCTGGAAACATAAGGCATGGGATGAAGGAGAATGAAACAAACAGGCTTATTTAGGTCAATTACAAAAGTACAGGCTAATTGCGAAGAAAGTGGTAAAACAGGAGCAGATGGGGGAACACAGTGGAAAACAATGTCACGAGTGACCTACATACTTTTGGGGAGGGAGAGGGAGGTTGGACAGCAGGCGGTGGGGAACGCACAGCTCAGCACGAGAGGAGTTTGCATGCTTCTCTCCTTTTAGGTCCCTGGGCCAGGGCCAGCCTGTGCGCTGAGTGCCATCTCTGCAGCCTGCACAGGGCTGGCCTGAGCACGAAAGAGCATCCAGGGAGTTACCAGTCAGGTACTGGAGAGGCACTGGGCCTTTTCCCTGAGCCTCAGGGCAGACCTGGAAAATAACAGCCCCCCACGTTCCATGCAGAACAGACCTGGAGTGAAAATGGTATAGTTTGTACACTCTTGCTTATGCTGCCAGAGGGAGGACAAGTGAAGGACAATCAGTTGCTTAGACAAATGCTGGGAAATGGATCTCATGATCCCTTGCAATGTCTGTAATGGTAAGGAGCTCTCTCTCATCTAACCTGAGCCAACATAACCTAACCCAACCCAAACTTTCTATGGAAAACAGACCCTTGCGTGATCTTAGAGCACTAAGGCAGCAGCTTTCAACCTCTGCTCAGTGAGCCCTTGTGAGTACTTTTGTTTGTCAAAGTTAGCTGTTCTCAGCTACCTTTCATGACCCCCCTAAACCCGCTGCCAAAAACCTGAAGTGTGTAGGTGTCCACACCTCCACTACAAAATATTTATGGGCCCAGAACTGGGAGAGATATAAAGTGACTGCTCTAAGGGAAACCTTTATCATTCCTTGCAGAGTTCAATGGTAAGTTCATCCTGTGCTTCATATTTCCATAGAGCAGTAATTAAGGAGAACAATGGAACACAAATAACTCCTGCAAAAGGGAACAAGGATTTGGCATCCCTTATTTAAGTACCAGCTCAGTCAAATGCTTTCCTATCATGTGGTTTTCAGCTCTGGACTCCCTTGCAAGTAGGGACCTCTGTATCCAACATCCAATCTCTGTGTGCCTGCCAGCCCTGGCACTTGGCCAGTCAGTGAGAGACAGCCCTCTCCTATCTGCACACTGCTGTTCTTGTCTCTACCCACATCTAAGGTCCCAGCTAACTACTCTCTAAAAACAACAGAGTTCATGCAAGACTGCAGTTCCACTGTGGGTTTTTGAGACTGTCAAACCATTTGGTCCTGCATGTAAATCAAACCAGACTCCGTTAGATCTAAGCTTAAAGAAACCCTCATGGATTAGCCTGGGTAAGATGTAATGGTTTATCTGACCAGCCAAAGATGTGATGGTGGGGAGCTCACAGGACCCAGGCATTGTACTTTTGGCCTCAGTACTTGCTGCATGTCCTCTCTAACAACCTCCATGCTCCATGGAGACAGGAGGAAGTGAAATGCAGCTACCACATGGTATTCTGATCTCCTGCCACTGATAAACGAACAACCCAGACAGGTCCTGCTTCTGGCAAAAATGTGATAGGATTGTAACATAATTAACCTGCCTCCACAAGCTGGCTAACAGCTGGCTAACACACCTGTGTGTGGGCCAGGCCGCAGCCAGCGGGGATAACATGTTCACATGTAATGCTTGTGGAACAGAAGTAGCTGGAGCTGCTGAGCCCCGTGGTGCCCTGGCAGGCTTGTCCGCCCCGGGACACCCACGTACTGATGAGGCTCTCGTGATGACCCGTCACAGCACAGGCTGCCTGAGGTGCGGGAAGTCCTGCAGCCATTCCTCCAGCTGAAATCAGCTGGGCCACGTGTTGTGTTTATCAATCACACCTGCTGCCTGACAGCAGCTTGGCAGCTTGGCAGCACAGCCAGCACACCTCCTGCACACCGGATGCGCACATGCCTCAGGCACCAGCTGAGTCAGAAAGTGACCTTGGTTTGACAGCTGAACAGACACGTCTGCACTTTGCTAATTATGTTAAAAATAGTTTTAATGAGGGCATGGATTTTATTGATCTTTTGAAATACAGGAGTGAGACATCAGTGGTTTAGTTCACCTGTAAATTGATGTGTAATATTTCCCTTCATTTTAGGGCACATCCTTCTAATTCAGAAAAGAAATCAGTGTTGCTATGCTTGGGATTTCCAAGTGCTTTTGTGCACCTTTTGTTTTATTACAGAAATTATCCATCTATGCTGGCTGGAATCTAAACATTTCAAGTCAGGTACCAGCAGCCTGATGAAAAGACACAGGCTACGGTTGGAAACAATTCCCAGAAACTCATTCTGCATATCTATTGTAGCTGTGGCAATAAATGAGAAGAAGGGACAAAGCTCTCCAGGGGAAAACAAGTCAACAAAACCAACTAACTCTGGTTGGGCTTCATCACCCGACATGCTGTACATTGAGCTTTGGAGACCTTTGTGTCCTATGAAGCATCCTTGGTGCATTTTGCTAGGGCAAACTCATATCTAATTAAGAGGTTAATAATGAAATCATAATTAAGCTTGCAGTCATTTTCATAGTTGGAGAAACATTAAATGTAAAATGCCCTCTATATACTGCATCGTAGATGCTTTTCTTCTCTTGCCCTCTATCCTTCAAGTTTCTCATATAGTTATTTTTATTCTGGACTAGACCAAAGCTGTTTGTCTTTCCTCCTCTGCCTGCTCTCCCTATCTGAGTGCCTGCTGTTCACTGTTATAACAAGTCAACAGGTGGAGAAAGACGTTATGACCCTGCTGAATCAACATCCTGTGAGGCTAAAATGACAGCCATTAGCCTAACTTGAAGGCAGTGCCATGCTCCTTTGGAGGTATAAGGGCAGACGACTCTTACAGAAGAAGACTGAATACTCTTCTTCCATGGGGTTTCAAAGTTTATGGGAAAAATGTGTTCTCTGCTCTTCATTTGGTCTGGAAGCTGCTCAGGAAGGTGGCAATTCAGAGTGTGGAGCAAAATGTCTGTCCCCACTGTATTTGCAGATACACATAAGCAAGTTCAACCCATGCTCTAAGCTGCATGGAAGCTATGAATCTGCATGCGTGTGACACTGATCCCTGCTAACTCACCTGGTCTCTGAGCTGGCCTCAATTGCTCGTGAAGTTGTCACAGCTTCCAGTTTGGAGCTCCTTCTAGTACCAGGAGAGAAGGTCAGCTCCAGCATATTGACACCTGGAGAAATCCTTTCTCAGATCTGTTTCTCTGACTAGGAAATCAATTTTAAAAATGGCAAATCAAGCTGATCAAGCAACCATCCTGGTCATGGTTGCAGTGTCCTATCAACATGTCAGGGTTTCAGAGGCATGGAGCACCTTGCTGCCCCCATCACACAGTGCTTGAGCAGTGCTCAGTGGTGAGACCACGGCTGCCCTCACCATGTCAGCAGGGCCAGCTGGAGAGACACCTCACGCTCCCTGCCTGGCCACAGATGGTAAGAGCTTTGTGTGTAAGAAAAACAAGTTCAAGGAAAGGTTTTAATACCACACTGAGGGGGGGGGCTCATGTAGCACTTCGCTTCATTGCTTTGTGTCTTCTTTTACATGCTCTTTTAAAATTATATTTCTGACTGGGAAAATAATTTTTTTTTAAAATCACTTCTAAAATGTTCCTGTTGCATGGAGCCCTGCAGGAGGATTACAGGATGCTATTTCTTAGAAAAGCACAGAGGATTTTTGCAACAGAGGAAAACATTTTCAGATACTTCATTACCTAATGCTTAAAAATACAGCATTTAATTTATTGAGGCACCTATTCTCCCTTATTATCTATGGCATCTCTCAGAAGTCTACTTCAAGAACACATCACTCATGAGCAAGTGCCACAATAGCCAAAGAAAAATGGTATAATTTATTCATGGTACCTTGTGATTTCTGGCAAGGAAGAACTTGTGACCTCTAGAGTGAAGCTGAAAATCTTGTTGCTTTCAGTTACCATGAACAAATTATCTCAGTCAAGGGGCTGCCCTTGGAGGAGATGGGCCCTCCAGGAACATACTGTAAAAGACAACCCTTGTTCTGAAGTAAAGGCAATCTACAAAAATGCAAGCAATAGTGAGAAGACAATCAGGGCACAGCAAAAGCAGCAGCAGTAATTGCTTGGATAAGTGAGCACAGTGAGGAGCCCACACACCATCACAAACCACACGTGTACCTTTAATGAGCTTTGACAGAGGAAGCACTGAATGACTGGCCAGCAGATTACCAGCTTGACTGCTGCCGTGTGAGAGCTTATTTTGGACACCATAAGCAAGAGCAATGTCAGGAGGCATGTTGTGGAGCAGTGGGTTTACCAATTCCTTCTAGACATGCAACTGCATGAAAAGTAGAAAGTAATTTATTTTCATTTCAAGTTATTTGGTATTTGTTGGAAGACAGGACTGGGAGAACAGAAGCCATGCAGGTTAGCATCATCTACTCCAGTTTGTCCCAAGCTAAAGCTCTAGTAGTTGTAGAGTCAGTGCAAGGTTTTTGCCCTTTCCTAAGTTTGATATTACTATTGGAAAATCACCCCCTTTCTACTGATGAAATAGGTGTGTGGAAAGACCTGTACTGCAACACCTAGACGAAGCTGGTGATTCCTGCTTGTTTTCCTTTTGTATTAATATGATCAAAGAAGAGCAAGTGTTTGTTTTAATAAAACTATAGAAAAAAGTTTTTAAAATTCACTGGCAAGATCCTTCTCCTTAGGATGATCTGAAGAAACTTTGCAACATTTCATCCTTAAAAAATAACTAGGAAGGTAGTATGCTTTAGTCAGAAAATCAGAAACATCTGTTCCCTGTCCCAGATACTTCTCACTGAATTTGGAAGTCCACTGGTGTTTCAGCTAGTCTGTCTCTTCAGCCCTTCACAGACACAAAGAATTGTAATCACAAACCACATTATGCTGTGCTCAGCTTTCAACAGAAGAGAAACAATGCTAGTTGCATTTAAACAGCGTCTCCCAAGCAAACATCTCAGCTGTCCTTGTTTTCAAAGACATCCAGCAGTTCTTTCTCAAATGTATGCATGTTTCTCCCGAATGTGATGACTCTGGTGTTTTACTGTTGAACAGCAGAAATTTAAGACCTATCAACTTTGTTTTCACCCCTGTGCAGTGCCAGGTTCCAGACCCATGCAGGCTTGTGCACATTTTTAACTCCACGTTCAGTGTGAGTAGTTCCACTCACTAGAATTGATCCACGTCTGGATAATATGAAGAATGTGCATAAATCTTCATAGAGGACAGATCTTTTGCAGCAGCAGTTCTGGTTTCCTTCATGAATTTCTCCTTACCCTTAGCAACAGGGCACTGTTATTCAGCAATAGAGCAACAGAGTTGGTAGGAATGGACAACATTCATGTTTTCTATAAGAATCCTTTTCTTATGTGCCACATCTTGAGTTACAGGCTGGGCCCGGGGCTGAAAGCTGTGATACTTCTATTCCTAGCTCCCAAGGACGTAAATTATTTTCATTTTAGAAATAATGGTGACATTACCAGCTCTTGCAACTTTATTGCAAATCTCACAAATGTTGGTATCTTTCTGAAAGCCCCAGTTCTGGAAACTTTGTGACTTTTAAACACAGCAACAAGCTGCATTTCTCTATGGCATCTGTGTATCAAAACTAAAGCCTGACAAAGACTAGAAACAGACATTTTAAACTCATTTTTTGCAGGCTATTATGGAGCTGACAGAGTAGGAAGATGTCCTCTGTTATGCCTCTGGGTGTTTTAATCAATACAGGCAGGTTCCTGACCAGTTAAGCCTCAAGATCCTAATCCTGCAAGCACTTATGCCTGCTCAGAATCCCACTTTGAATGCAAACAATCTTTTCTGGAAATTCAGGTTGCACAGGTTCTCACAGTCACCAGCCATGACGATGGCAGCCTGGCGGCCACAGTGGGCACTGCTGGGGGGAAGACCACAGCCGATGTGGATCATCCATCATGGTAAATCCATGCCTGAACTTCAGCAAATTTTCATGGACTGTATTTTTGAATGGTCCTCTCCAATTGCTGTGAATACATTGGGTTTGCATCAGTCACTGAAGGTGGGACCATCACCAAAGATGGAAAAGGGCTCCCACAATAGGAAACAGGGAGCCAGAAAGATTTCCAAGAACATAAGACAAATTGCAATAAATGGCAAAGCATGTTAAGGAAGGAGGTGCTAGCAGGACTTTTTCCACCCTAAGAAATGCTTGGGTTTTAAGGCTTTGGTGTGGAGATGTGTATTAGGCCAGTATGGACATGTATAGTCTCTCTGAACTCTTAGAAAGAGTGTGCTACATCCTACATGTATGCCCTCTCATGTGGTTAATACCTGTCATGGCACGGTAGGGCAGCTGCCTGTCCTCGTTTGGGAAGCACAAGGATTAGCTTAGTGGCTCTATACCTTTCCATGGGAAACAGCTATTAGGCAGCTTCGGGACAAAACCTTCTTGCTGGCCTGGTGTATGTCTGCTTCCATGCCCTCATCTGCTACAAACCAGCACAAAAGCATCCAAGTTTCTGACTCCATGGGCTCCAACCCGCCCTCCTGATGGGACGGTGGTCTGCTGGACTCTTAACAAAACCTTCAGAGGGCTGAGGAAAGGAGGAGTTGTCGGGCCTCTCCAGAGGCGAGAGCTGATCACACTTGCAGGGGAATCCTGCCGTGCCCCTGTGGGGCCGTGGAGTCCCGTGGCGACGCAGTAACGCCCAGCTCAGCTGCCACGGGCTTGGCTCTGCCCGCAGCCTCGTGCCAGCAAGCTCTGTGACCACCGCGGCCCCAGCAATGGACCCCAACAGCAGACGCGGAGCGTTCGTCATCCAGCCCGGGCCGCCCTGCGCCGGGGCAGCCCCTCGAGGCCTCTTCCAGCTCCCCAGGGAAACGTTTGACCCGCACCTTTCCAGCGGCACCCGCAGCACCGCCGCCCCCGGGAAGGCCTGCAGACCCCGCGGTGTCACAGCAACGGGGCCTGTGCCGAGACCGGCCCAGCTTCGCCATCCTCTCGCACCTCGAGGGCCGGGGCCCCGCCGCTCCCCGGGGGCCCTGTCAGCAGAGGCAGCTCCGGCCCCAAACGGCCGGTCAGGCGGGGCTGACACCCCCAGCGAGACCGACCCGCGGGGGACACAACCACCGGCCCCGACGGGCGGCTCTGCCCCCGGGCTCGGCTCCTCTCCCGCCTGCGAGGCGCACTGCGGCTGCGGGCCGCCCCGGGGCGCCGGGGCTGGAGCGGCGCCGGTCCCGGTCCGGCCCCGGCCGCCCGCCAGCTCCGCGCCGCGTTTTGAGCCGGGCGGGCCGCCGTAGCGCGGCGGTGCCGGGCGGGCGGGGGGCAGCGGGCGGCGCGGGCGCTCGCCCTGCGGCGCTGCCGGGGCTGGCGCGGAGCTCGGCCCCAGGCCTCGGCCCCCCGCGGCCGGCCCAGACCCCAGGCTGCGGAGCCGCCCCCTCCGTGGCGCCGCCGCCGCCACCGCCGCCGCGGGAACGGCCCCCGCCCCGCCCGCGGGGGCGGCCCGCGCCGCGGCCCCTCCTCGGGAGGCCGGCTGCATGGGCAGCCGCTGCGGGGCACCGTGGTCGCCGGCCTCGCCGGCAGAGCCGCTCCTGGGAGGCAGGTAGGAGAGGTTTAACGCGGCGGCTGAGGTGGCGGGACGAGGGTGAAGGCGCGTCCTCCCGGCCCGCAGCGCTGCCCCCGCCGCAGGGAGAGGGGCTGCGGCTGTGCTGCTCCGGACGTTGCTCTCCTCCTCTCATCTCCTCTCTCTCCCCTTCTCTCCTTCTCGCTCTCTCTTCCCCCCGCCCCCATTTTTCACGGAAGCCGGGAGGATAATTTACTGCAGGCTTTGGCTGGATCCCTCCTTTCCCCCCTTCCCTCCGTCTGCCGCCAGAGCTTCGGGAAAGGTGAAGGTTTGGCGGGGAGTCTGGAATCGCCGGGAGCAGTTAACAGTTCCTCCTTGATGCCCTTTGTAAATCGGGGGTGCGGGGATGTGAAATACTATATGCCTTCACTGTCAGATACCACACACCATGTATGTGTGCTTAAAGCAGAGCTGAATTTGTAGGAGTTAAAAACTCCCTCGTGCTTATTCTCAGTGTGCTTCTGCCACTTGGCATTTAATAATCCAGTACAGCCTTGTGCTTTCTGGACTGCACAGGCTGAGGTGAAATGGATGTGTGTGGAGCAAAGGCAAGGGGCCGGGTGGGCACTGTTAATGGACTCCAGGGGTGGGGAATTTTTGGTTTTGCCATAAAAGCCGATACTGAAGTGTGAAAACACTACAGTTTTCGATCTGAGAATTGGTTTAGATATACTAATTTGTACTAAAAGGATAATAATTTTTGTAGAAGCCTCTGAGAATAAGTTATACTGCACCCATCCTTATAATAAATACTTGCATTTGGCATTTCTTGCAAAGAATGAGGCTAGAATTCATTGCAAATGTCGTATTGACCCACGGGTGCATCTTTCAGTTTAGATTACTGCTGATTTGATCCTCTGGAATCTGCAAGAGGAAAGTCTGCCAGCCTCTGTGAAAAGCGTTGCAGTGTAACAGGAGCGGAGTTCCCGAGCAGAACTGCTGAGAGATAATGTGAACGAGCATAAGCAAAGCTAAGTGCATTGGTGTTTCTGCCTCAAACCTGGGCTCGTTCCACAGGCACAGTTTGTGTGGGGGGTAAATACCCTCTTGGCACCTGGAGATGATGTCGGTTGAAGGGTCTACAATAACGAGTCGGATCAAAAATCTACTTCGCTCCCCTTCCATTAAGCTGAGAAGAAGCAAGCCTGGGAACAAGCGCGAAGATATAGGCAGCAAGGTGAGTGCTGTGTGGTGTGGCCAGCATGCCTGAACTTTGTTGCCTAAGGTGCCATCTCTATGAACAATACTACTGCTTGGGGAGACCTGGTGTATCTGTAGAATCATGCAGAGCGACTGAGACACGGCTGTAGTCTGCCTTTTAGTTGGGATCTTTACTGTGCTTCAGATCCATTTTGAAGCCCAGATCCCTCTTCTGAAACACACTTTTTGCTTGCGTGGTGTGTACCCAATCTGTATTGGAAAGCTTATAGGTTCTCCCACACTGTGGTGTGTGGTGTTGTTACAGGTGACTGACAGGAGAAATGTAATGCTGCCTCTTTCTCCATGTTTCTCACTGCTACCCTGCATTACCAGCAGCAAACAACACACAAAGACGTGTTCTTCTGTCTAGGCAATTGCTCTCGGCCCCATGAAGGAGTGTTGTGTGAGCATGTAGGTAAGGGCAGGATGGTCTGAAAGATGGAGGAGGCAAGATGTGTCTCAGAGGTGACTGTTCAGATGGGGTCTGCATTCCACAGGCCTGGATATGCTTTCCTCCATGTTCCTCCTGTGTGTGCCTCAAGTCCCTTTCCTCTGGGGATGTCTTGTCTGGGGTATAATTGCTTCTACCTGAAAAGTCCATAATTCGTCTTGGTGCTGTGGAGAATTCCTGACAGACAGTCACTCACTGGGAATTGACTGGTGTCAGGAGGAGAGGAGGATGACAACTCCAGCTGCAGGGAGACCAGGAGCTGGGTGGCACTGCCTTGTGCTGACAGCAGGCGCCGCTGAGTCAGGGCACCTCGTTCTGTCCCTGCCACTGATTCACTTGTAACCCTGGGCAAGTCACTCAGCCTTTCCGTAGCTTGCTCTCTCCATAACCCTTCCCCCCTTATGAAGACTCAGTAATAAGTAATAAAAGCATGTAGTTCCTGGCTGCAAAGTAAATTCATTTGCCTCAAAACAGTAATGCTTAAAAATTTATCTCTTGGAGTGAAGAGTGTGTGTAAAACTTCAGGGCAAATAAATGGCCTTACCTGAATGGCCAGTCCCTAGCATGAAACCTTGTTCTCAGAACTCTGGTTGATATTGGAGGTCCCCTGAGATGGCTATTTATTGTCAAGGAATACAGTATTCTTCTCTTGCCAAGCAAGAGAAAAACCTGCTTGCCTTCCTCAGCATTGTCTGGAGGAGAGTTCTTGGTGTCTGTGCATGACCTCGGTGCGTGCAGGTGCACACATGTGCTGCATTGAATGCAGCGTGGCGACTGCCAGTGAAACGTGCTTTGTAGGCTGTGCTGAAGAGCACGTTGTTGATCTGTATTCTGCAGAGACCTCTGCTGAAAGAGCCAAAAGCCAGCTGTACCACCACGTACAGTGGGCATTGGATTCTGTCTCTGTGAGTAGGAGCTGAGGTCTGCACACTCAGAACCTGCTGCTACATACCCCTCTCTTCTCTGGTACCTGTTTGTTTTTTTTTTTCCCTTGCACATGCCTTTTGGAAGAGCTCTGTTGTATCCCTCATGCTGTGTCCCGCAGCACATGCCAGGGCTGCCTATCCCCTGGAGATACCATGGGTTCATCCCATACCATTACATTAGGATTTGAGGTCTGGATTTTGTATATCTTATTAATAAGAGCAGTTAATCAATGAGATGCAATGGAACTGCTGGGGAGTTCGCTGGTAGAAGCAATTTGTCATGATGAGGAATTGGGTGCTGCTGTTGGTTTCTTAGAGGGACCTGCTCTGAATTTCCCTCAAGTGTCCTGTCCAAGACGGCCTGTCTTCAGTGGCACAGCTAGAGTGGGCAAGGCTAAAAGCAGTGGGCCCCTTAGCAAAGATCCAACATATGTGGGATATCTGTGGAGATGCTCCCTCTGAAATGTGTGTGTTCCTCTGCCTTCCAAGGTGAGAAGCAGATCCTTTCAGTCTGCCATTTGGTGTGAGTGTAAATCCTTTGGGACCAAAACTGAGCATCATACACCTCGATCCTGAAGGATCTTTTCTGACCTGCAGGGACCAGTTTTTCAGGCATCTTTCTCTTGGGCTTTTTTAGAAATGTGACTCTAGTCGCATGGTAGTATGGAAGGGCCTATGAAGCTGGTAGCTTGGCTGGTCATCTCTGCTGAATGCTGGCTGGTTATATAGGATGGAGCAGACTGTTGCCCTAGATTAATGCTTGACAGGTGATACTGTGCTTTGTACGTGCAGATGTAGGTGAAGAACAAGCCCTCAACATCTTTGTGGTTCCTCTGAGACCCTCAAACTTTTATTGCAACCAGCTGCTCAGTTTAAGATGGACAAGCATGCTCAGTGGCAATGTCTTGACTTCCATGAGCTGTGATTTTCCCCTCCAGTTCAAAGTGTCCTTGGTGTCCCTGCTCTTTCCTAAACAACCCTTTGGCAGTGTGAAGCCTGCTGAGCTGTCTCAGTGGTTAGGGACAGATCCCTTGGGTAGTTTGTCACGCTGAAGAGAAGCCCTGTGAAAATTGGCTCCTTTCAGTGAAGCAGCCATGTAAGGCTGGGCTGGACGTGGGCAGGCTGTGGGAGGCTGGCTCTGCAGAGACCTGTTTGTGCATTGCTCTGGAAGGGGGAGTGTGGGTAAGTACAGATATTTTGCATGAGGGCTGTGCAGGACAGGCAGTGTGTTACTTGGGAGCTGTACAAGAGAGAACTTGTTTTGTGACTTATTTCTTGCCTATAATTAATGCATGGTTTTACTGTGCAGCCCCAGGAGATCTCTGCAGGAGTAAAACTAAGGAACCAATACATAATCATGGATATTAAAAAAAAAAAAAGAAAATAAGGAGAAGGAATCTTTAAGTAAATATTGTTGACAAACTGGATGTAGTGTTTGGTTTTGTTGCTGCTTTTCCAAAACAAATTCTGTTTTGTGGGAGTCTTGATTTTTGTTGCTGCATGACTATCTTTGTGTTTAGACTTTTTTTGTGTCTTCTGCTGCTCATGGCTCGAATTCACTTTTCTTGTCCTCTCCAGTTCTCAGTTTTTTTGTGTTGAACCAATATAGACATAAAGTACAGTGACTTAAGTCTGTTGATTGTTGGGATTGTAACGTGTCAGTGTGGTGGCTGGAAGCTAAAATTTGCTCTGATAAGTTGGTTGGCCTGAGTTCAATTTCTAGAAGACATTTCTAGCCCTACCAGAAAACCAGCCATGCGTCTGGTCACAGTGCTTGTGATTCCAGTAGAGACATGGAGTTGAAAACTTGGCACTGAGTGCCTTTGAATTAGGAGAGTGGAGAAGCTTAAGAGTTGAGTCATCTCCCGTTGCTAAAATGCCCTGGTTGCTGTAGTACCCTGCCACTTGGGTACCCAAAGCTTTCCCTGCTCACAAAAGTGATGTATCTTGAGCAGGTACAGCTCCTGCAGGGGATGTTCATATTATTAAGCTCTACTCTTGTAAGAATTTTTTAATGGAGGTAGCTGTGCCTGTGTTACAGTGTGCATGGATAACTTCAGTCAAACCGGATTATGAATGTCAGTGTAGAAACAAATCGCTACAAAACCTGCTACAGGCTTTTCCCTAAAACAATAAGTCAGCGAGTCAAAGAAACACATTTGGAATTTGCTGCTTGTTTCTTTGATCTCTCCTGTTTTTTCTAAGCCAGAAGTATTTCAGGTTGCCAGTTTAAAAGAGTGCTTTGACTGAAACCTGATGTTCCCCAGCAGGAAGTCACTCAGCACGGGGACTGTTGTATTGTGGTCTCCCCCCACCAAATGTTGTGCTAGCACATGCAGCTGGAGCGCCTGTTTCTGTGCCATGGTGCTGGGTTGGACGGGGTGGCTCTACAAAAACCTTTTAGAGAGCTTTTGTTCTGAAAATAAGTCCTGACTGAGTTGCTGCTAGTGGGACAGAGTTTCTTGTCCTCCTTTGGTGAAGCAGGTTCTGTTCTTACCGCCAGCTTCTGGGCTCCCATCAAGCTGATGGTAGCTCCTTGGTTAGGGCCACAGAAACATGTACACATACCACTGTGTCCTGCTAGTGAGCAGAACCTGCACAGGCACACATTAAAGAGGAAAGCAGATTCATGAAATTTTCAGACCCCTCATGCCTTTCCATGCTCCCGGCATTCCAACACAGTTCTCTAGTTCCCCAGTCCTCTGTGAAGGTGCAGGGCTTGGCTAGGACCACAAGGTGTCCTGGACACAGGAGACTGGTATAGTGTTTCTGGCCTGGCTGTAGCTTCCTGCCTTCAGTACACAGTCCTTTTTGTTTGAAAATATTATAACTTCCAACATGAATCAGTTTAGACCACCACTGGTCTTAACTGGATCAGCTGAGAATTGCTGAACGTGAACTGGAACAGAACCAAAAACCCCAGTAGTTAGATTCACTGATCTAAATGCTTCAAAATCATCACCTCTTATTAAATTGCTTAAGGTGCAGTTGAGGCTTGTTGAGGAGTGGGATTCTTTGTAACTCTCGGGAAACAACTTAGTCCTGCAGCAGGAGAACCTGCTGGGTTCCTGGTGGGCAGCATTTCCCAGGGAGCGGGAGGTGGGGCTGAGGAGCCTAGCTGTGTGGGTGAGATAAGAGAGCAGCCTATCTGATGCTGTCACAAGCTCCAGTTTTGGCAGGATTTGGAAGGGTCTTTTATGTAATGATGGTGCTTTTGAGGAGCTGTTTAGCACTGTATTGCCCTGTTCCCCTGCCCCATTCCACTAGAGTCTGAGCAGTGCTCAGCCCACCAGCTCTGGGATCAATGCAACCAGTGGCACAGCTGAGAGGATGCATCTGACCCTGCTCTGGCCTTCTGCTGCTGTGCCTGTTCTGCTTCAAAGCTTATATCCGTGAATGTCCTTGGTCCCAGTTGATAGCTTGGGATCTCTCTCACAGCTCTGCACTGCTCAGTCTAAACACACCAAATTGCTTCAACAGCTTAGGGGCTGCTGGCCAGAGATAGAAGGGATTTCATGTCTGTATCTGGTTAGGCTTATAACAGTGTGTCTTAAAGCAGAGGACAAAGGCTGATTAACTTCTCGATAGTCAGAACTGCATTTCAGTGACATGTCTGTCTGCATCTGGGGGTAGTCAGCGGAACAACTGAGAGTGTCGTAGCTCAGGGGCTGAATCCCTCCTTGCTGGGCTGCTCTGGTACCTTCTGCTTCATCCTCAAATACATGATACTTAAGATGACCTGTTGTTTGTTAACAATTTCACACATGTTTTTTCCTTGCTCCATTCTTCACTTTATGCATGTTATGCCTTGTCCTGAAATTACAGGATGATCTGGCTAGGTTTTCTGGCCTGAATTGGAGATGAACATGAGCGTTAAATATGACTTACAGCCACAGGGCATATCAAAGCCAAAATTTTTCTGTTGGTGGACTGTAGCACCAATTGCCTCTGGTTCTTGAAGTAAGGTGGATATAAAGGCATACAGCAATTCAACGTATTTGGTTTTGTAGCCTGCTACTGTATCCATGTACCACTGTGGCCCTTCTTGCCAATCCTTATACAGGATTCCTGGAAAGATCATCCTAATGTCTACCCCTAAATAAGGTGCTGTGCAGGAAGACCCTTTAGTGGCAGGGGGGAGTATGATGTATTAACAGCTGGGGTACAGTCACACAGATAATGCAAACCAGGCCACTTGCTGAGTGAGTTTAAATGGTTATTCCTTCCCTTCGTCCTGGATGGTCTTTTATATCTGTTGAGGTCTTGGCTTGCATATTGTTCTTCACCTCTTTCAGACAGGAAGAGTATACTGAGAAGGCATGTGGGACTTAGCTAACCTGGCTGGAGAGACCTGTAAGCAGGTTTTATACTGTCCCTGCTGTGCTCGATAAGCCGTACACATATAGGCTGACGACCTCCTTTGGCTTGTGAGCTGAGAAGCATGTCTTTTGGCAAAGATTTATTGTTTGCCAAAGACAAATTTCTCTTTTGCCAGAGACCTGGCTGGGATAGTGGAGGTTAGGACTGGTCAGAGGTGCTGCTGGTGGTACATTTACTGCTTGCTGGTCAGAGCTGTAGTTCACTGTGGTGAAGGGAAGTCTGGTGGAGAAAGGCATCCACAGACACAGTGGAAAGAGACCTCCTCCAAAGTGAACCATCTGTTTCACTAGCTGTGTGTTTGGCACTGTGTGTGGGGTATCACATCATTTCTTTCAGGAGTGCAGAATAGTTGAAGTGATGGTTGGGAGTCAGGCCAGGTTGGATCACTGTCTGCTCAAGGGTCTGCAACTACCTGTAAAAGGACTTGTGTCCAGTGGAAATCAACTTAAAGGACATGACCACCATTTCCACCTGAGAAAGATGTGGCCAGCATTTTGTTGGCCTGGCAAAGCTGAAAAGGTAGTTTGCTTCCTGTTCATCTGATTTTAGGAGGAAGTTACTTGATTAGCCTTGGTACAGTTTTCTCTGTGAGGGAAAGAAAATGCCATGTGCTGGATAGTCTTTAGCTTTTTAAATGGTCTCTTGTCATGATGTTAGGGGGCAGAGAGTGACACTTAACATGGTGTTCAAGCAGCGCTTAGCAAAGTGAAGCCATAATGCTAGTGCTGAATGATCCCAGCTAAGGTCTGAATAATTAACTAGCACCAAGCCTAGTTTCAGTCACTTCAGGCTTCTGTTTGTGTCTGACATACCTGCCTCTGCAGAGCTGGAAGTTTCTGAGGGCTCCCATATGTGCGTAGCAGGGTTGTGGTGTGCTCTCTGCTCTGGATTCCAGCTCCAGTTGTGGGCTGGTCCCTGTGCCTGAAACCCTGTGGGCCCTGCTGAGGCTGTACCCACCAAAGGGTGGCCACTGCAATTCAAAAAATACTCCTTTCACCACAGTGTTGCTTAGCCTTGCCCTGAGCACATCTGCATATTGTGCAAGGAAAATACAGCTGAGGCCTGTGGCTGTTGTAACCAGCAGTTGATCTGTGCCATGTGATCCGTCTTGAAAATTGTTAGTGTAAAGGTGAGATGCTGCTAGTATTTGTATGACCGTAAACTGCAGGAGCATCCCATCTCTACCTTGCTTTGGTGAGCATTGGACAGACATGTGATAAAGTAGACCCAGCCCAAAGGACCTTCAGGCTTAAAAAAGAACAACAAAAGTGTGAGGGGAACGGGACATGCTTTTCCTAGACAGACAGGGTTCCAAACTCCCACAGGAAGTATGAGGCAGACTTGGAAATTTAATGCTGATCTTCTGAAGCCAAATCTTAGCCACAAAGCTCGGTCTCTTGCAGATTACCAGGGATGTTTCTCACCTCTCCCATGTGAGGGCTGTGTATTCATTTACAATTATTTGCTTAAAAGTCCCCAAACTGTGCTGTTGTAAATGCTGACTTGGTTCCAGTGTCACTAATGATTTCAGTAGTACTGGAGGTGATGACTTTCCAACAGGCTCAAGCAGATTAAGCACCATATGAATTAGAGCTGTGGAAACACCAGTAAACTTTGTAATTTTGCTAGTGTCCCAGGAGACCAGTACTGTTGTTAGTTACTGTGGGGAAACTCTGTTTGAAAATAGTACTATAGAGAAGTCTATGAACTGTTGTTGTATTCAGTGTTTCCAAGCCAATAGCAATAAAAGCCAGTCCTGCTTGTTCTCCCAAATACAGTATTAAAAATTCACAATTGTTGAAGAAGGCCAGTGTTGTTTAAGAACTAATATGAGACTTCTTACCTGCTGGAATCTGAAAAACTACATTCTTTCCTTACAGTGACAGCTCTTTAATTTCTGCATCTCCCAAGCACATTGCATAGTTAGGTTGAAACTTCCCTGTCATGGATCCAGAGACTCCTTTCTCTGGAAGAAAATAGATTATTGGAGGCTGCATAGTAGTAGAGTCACAACATTAACAAATGACATGAGAGCAAGCAGCTGGAGGAGTCTGTGAAAGAAGGAGAAAGCAACTTTATGGCAGTGTGAATAGATTGAAAAATATAGACTTGTAAAGCTCTCTGCTCCTATTTTGCTTCCTAGTAGGCACTGTGAAAAACAATACTGCCTGTTCAGAAACCCTTCCCAGTGGGCAGGCTGGCCCAGCCTAGGACAGTTGTTTGAAGTGCCAATGCTGAAGTGTTAGCTAAGTCTCCTGTGCTCAACAGTGGTAGCCTTTGAGCTATCCCAAGGGCTTGGAAAATAGTTATTCACCTTTGAGTAGCATATAAGGGGCCTCTTGCCTTTGAAGTCTTGTTTGTATTAGGGATGCTTTCATTTGGAAAAAACCCAGCAAAACAAAACCAACAGAAATCCAGCTGCCTTTGCTGAGCCCAGGACTTTGCACCCAAAGAGCTTGTGTCTGTTACAGGGTACCTAATGCAATCTAAATTCCGGAGTTGCTGAAACATTGAAAAGGACTGAGGGTGAAAGGAGTGTGTGCAAGACCCACCTCCTTATTTGCTGACTGCTCTTGGTGCTTAGGACTTGCTGTGCTCTGTGCTTCAGCCCTGGCATGGCCACGGAGACATGACCTGCACCATCGGGGCATGGGGATGTTGTCAGAGGTGTCCGGAATGGGCATGACTCTAAAGGTGTGCTTGGCCAAGCACTTGCCTGTGCTAGAAACAACTTGCAAGCTGAGATTCCATAACAAGCTGTCTTAGTGGTGACACAGCATCAAAAGAGTCTTTTGACTTTTGATTGAACGATCCTGTCCCTCAAAGGAACAGGCTATACCAGTAACAGGACTTATTTTTGTCAGTTACATTGCATCAATATTTGTGTCTTTTCAGCAAGAGCTTTGCCTGGGCTGAGTGATGTTTTTCATGCTTCTAACCAAGGCTTCTGTGCTGCTGAAATACGTAAAAGTAGAGTAAACCTTGAAACAAGAGCTGTGTATATTTTTGTAAAATACAGTTAATGGTTTTGGATTCTGTGCTTTGCTTTTCAGACTGTCTCTGGGCTTCCCCCTCCCCTTCAATGTAAAACAGGCAGGATACTTATCCACTTACTGCAAAGTGTCCCAGCATCTAGGGCTTTAAAACATCTGCATAACTCCTTGCATTTGGCTTATCTCCCAGTTTTGAGCTAGATGCAGTGGTCCCAAGTGCAGTTGTTTCAAACCTGCTTTGGAGTGTCATCCTTCTTGAGCAGCTGGGTCCAAAAGCATTGCTGACTGTGAACTGGAACAGACAAATTTGGGATCTGCTTCGTTTGTTTAAGCCCAGCTTATCTGGATTTCTTGGTCTGAATTGTGGCCAGACAGGCTTCAGAAATTGTTCCTTGTATGTTGCCTGGCCGTGAGCTCTGGCTGGAGGGTGTTCCCCCATCCAGCTCCTTGAACCCTGCTCTGGGGTGGTGGTGGGGACAAGGTAACATAAAACGCTCTTAATGCAATACATTAACAAGTATTTCTGATAGTTGTGCAGCACAGCTCCATGGACGCTATGCGTTTTAAAACCCTGAGCTGCTTTTGAGGCTGGAATTGGGGATTCCACCTTCTCTGGCACTGGGAGGATAATCGTCCTTCCTGATAATCCACGCTTTGCACTGCGTGTCTCTGCAGGCTTCCTGAGCTAAGCTGCTGAGATGCATTTTGCACGCAGTCAGCAGTGCGAAGAACTGGCGCTGGGGGAGGAGGAGGGCTGGGTGCTCGGGGCTGGAGGTGTCTTTCCTCAGCTGCCTCCTCGCCGGTGGCTTTGGCTGCGGTTTTGACTGTAACTTCTGGAAGAGTGGGTCTTCGGCATCACAGTTGTGATGGGGGGTTTGGAGATGCTCGCTTTGCAAAACGCTAAGCTCACATTTTGTAGCGGGGCTGCAAATAAGCTTCTTGATGTCCGAGACCTGGGATAAATTCTCTTCTATGGAACCATCGGTGGAAAACAGAGCGTGGTCGTAAGGGACAAGATGCAGCGCCGGGGCTAGCTGCTGCGCATCTGAGCCCCTCCCGGTCCTTGGAATTAACATCTCTGCCCAGGAGTGCCTGAATGTAAACACGGCCGTTCATGAAGTGCCTGAAGGCACGCCGTTCATGAAGGGCTGATTTATGGCCTCCCGCAAGGCGCGCTGGAGCGGACGCCAGAGCCGGAACCGCGGCCACTGCAGTTGCCCGGCCTGCCCTGCCTGGCTGCCCGCTGGCAGCTGCCCGGGCGGGTCGTGCGCCCGCAGCCCCCGCTGCTCCGCCGCCCGCAGCCCCCGCTGCTCCGCCGCCCGCAGCCCCCGCTGCTCCGCCGCCCGCAGCCCCCGCTGCTCCGCCGCCCGCAGCCCCCGCTGCTCCGCCGCCTGCCCGGGCCGCTCCGCTCCTCCCGGGGCCGGGCGGGGGGCGGGGCCTGCTGCCGCCCGTCGCCATGGAGACGCCGCCCGGCCAATGAGGGGCGGGCGCGCCGGAGGGGGCGTCAGGCCCCGCCCCCCGCGGCCGCGGCCGGGGCCGGGGCGCGCCCCGCGCTCCGCTTCCCGGGAAGGGCTGCGGGGCTGCTCGGGCAGCGCCGTCCCGGTGCTCCTCCCGGGGACTGCACCCCCGGGTGAGCCCATGCCGCCTGACTGGAACACGGGGTTTGGGAAAAACGGGCAACCCGAGCTTCCAGTCTTGGCAAACCCTGTATAAAGTGCTCATAGTCTGTGTCTCCAGGCTGTGACTGGTCGTTGGGAGTGGAGCTCTGGTGTCTGAGGTTCCAGGCTGACCAGCAAGCCTGGAAGAGAGCACCAGGTTGCCCTAGGTAAAAACACTCCTCTGTGGTAGAGGGTATGGTTGCGTGAGATGCACTTCCAGCTGTGCACCTCTGCCAGTGAAACAGCTGTCTTGTTAGTTTAGGAGAATCTGCCTGTTTTGTGAAAGAACAGGGTTGTACAGGGCGCCTGGGAAACTCGGAGGTCACCAGGGGCTGGAGAAATACTCCTTGCTGTGGAGAGCCCTGTGATGTTCCAGTGGGAAGAGGAGAGTGCTTGCTGCAATAAGGCATTCAGTTTTGCTGTCAGGGCTTTCCAGAGGTTTAAAACAATGGTGAGCACTCATCCCCTGCTGCCTAAAGGTTTGTTGGCACGCAACGGTAAACTCTTTCTTTCTACTGGTAGTTTTTTCTGGCACTTAGGGCCTGTTGTACTGGGAGGAGTAATCTGTCCCGCCTTAGCCAGCAGCCTTGGCTGAGGAGGGGAGGAGGCTGTGTAAACAATACTGTAACTCCAGGAGGAGAGCAGCTGGTATTCCTGCCCTGGGCTGTGGGTAAGGGAGCTGTGGGCCTGAAGCATGTTTCTGTAGCATTTGGGGTTAGTTGAGTCAGGGAGTTCTTGTGCTGAGGAAATGGCAGAACTGTAAATCATCAGTGATCTACATAAGCTGTGGAAGTAGTTAAGGACAGAAGGAAGGGCTTAGAAGGAAAATCCATTATAAAATGTCAAAGCGGATGATTTTCCTTGTTGGGGTGGCGGGTCTTGTATCTGGGCAGCAGAGGGAATGCTTCCTACACGTAACCATCTCCCTGGAAGAGGGATTTACTTCCAGGTCTGCCTGGATTCTGTCCTGTGTCACGCCCTCCCACTCTCTAGTGTGATTTAAGTTGGATGCTTTTCTCAGATCCCCAAAAAGGAAAGTACTGTAAACAGCTACCAAGCAGGATTTTGCATTGTAGAGCATACTGAAATGCTGGGGCCTGGTTGGATGATGGTATGTTTCTATTTTTCTGCCTTTGTGTGTTTTTAATAGGAAGAACATACTCTGTTCTGGTCAAATGTATGATACTTTTCTTAGTGTGCCTGTTAGTACAGTAGCTTAGAACTCCTTTGCCCTGCTTAGAAAGTGACACTGGTATTGTGTTACAGCTGTGATGTACACAGTCCTGCACAACTCTTTGTTTAACATTTTTACGGTTGTGATGAGCTTGAAGGGTTTAAAAGAAGACTGAATGCAAACTCTGGCACCATTCCTGTGGATACTTAAGCATGTGCTTAATTTGTGTAAGGTAGTATGAGCCTGAGTGGTTCTGTTTCACCCAATGGATGTAAAGGTAGGTGCATCTGTGGCCAGATCAGAGTCTGTGTGATGATTCATTGCAAGCACATAACTGTATTTGTGCACATGCCTTGTATATATATAATGCAATTGTCTTTATCATCATGTTTTGATCAACACAGCTGTACTTTGTCCATTAATCCATATTCCCTGGGCGTGTTACTAACCAGTCCTGTGAAGCCTGGAACAGAGACTGTTTGTCTTTCCTGCTTTCCCAGTCCCCAGATAAACAGTTCACCAGAGCAATTCCATTTTTCTTTTGTACCCCTATCATCATTCCCAAAGCGTGGACTTGGTTTCCCCTTTTCTTCACAGCTAGAGGCTCTCTGACTGAGCCTCCTCTGATCCAAGCAAGATAGTCACCTAACATGTTGAGGAAGGGCAGTTTCATCCCTGAAGTTATACACAGGTTTATGCAAGGATACAGCTTGGTTATTTATACACCAGGACAAGAGACGCCTATCTCTGCAGAGGCCTGAGATGGTGGTCATTAACTTTTCCACATCACATAACCAAAGATGCCATGCCTTTGTAGATACTTCAGAAGTGCTGATTATGCTTTCCTCCTCTTTAAAGTCCAGTCCCATTGTCTTCAGACATAAGAAAATGTAAGGTTTTTTTAAACACCCTCTCCACCCAGTGTTTAGCTGTTGCATGGAAAAATGTGATGAAAAATATAATGAAAGGTCATTTTAATGTATTCTGGGAAGACTGGCAGAGCTGTATTTGCAAAGACATGAGAGGGACAATCTGGTGAAAGGCATAGTTTTTATCACCTGGTAGCTGTCTACATGTGGCAGCAGGAGCACTCTCCTTTAGGAGAGGGAGTGCAGCAGGCACTGTTTCTCCCTCTGGGCTGCTGCCTGGGTTTGGCTCACCAGGGGTGGTGTTAAAACCTAGACCTAGCACTGGTGTCAGCATCCTGTGGGTCTAGCAGGTGCCTCTCTCATCTGCGTGTCACTGAAGTCCTTGCAACCAGTGCTGAGGGAGAACATTTTGGACATTGGTCTGTGGCTACTGCAACTTGCCCTTGTTTCTTTTCAGTGCATGAGCTTAGGGTTATTGGACTAAAATCAGACTCATTAAAATGTGATAGCAGTACTGATATTTTCAGTATGAACAGGGTTTGCAAATAGAGCTGTGCAAATCTATCTTTTGTTTGTCCAGCCCTTAATTTTATAAGATTACTTTAAAATGCAAGTGGATACTGGCAGATGTTGTGTGTATTGCATGTCTGCTCTTATGCTGGCACATACCCTGGTCACCTTTTGTGGTCTCTTGGCAGTCGGACACTTGATGTGACAAGAGGTGGATGTTAGCTTACAGCTATAAATCTGTTAGGGCTGTAGTGGAAGTCCTGTGTAGATGGTGAGTGGCTTGCTTAGCTTCTGGGTGGACGATTTTGTTTTATTTATTTTTGATTTTCCTATCACAGTTTGTGTTTCTGCAGTGGTAGAGCCTGTTCTGGTCACTGTGGAGCAGCAGAGTTAACAGTGTGTTTGGGACATTCTTCCAGTTGCTGTGGTCTAAACATATGTACACCAGCATTGAGTTACTGCTGCCTGGAAATAAGCCACAGAGCTATATATAAAATAAGTTTAAACTATTGCAGTAATGTTTGTGGTATAAATAGGAGAAAGGGGTAGCACCAGGGCTTCCCTTCCTTAGAGCTGTTTTGAGAAGACTTACCAGTGTTCCATATTCTGTGGAGCTGAAAGGAGCTGCAGAAGGTGGCTGAAAGCCGCAGCAAAATACCGTATGTCTAGCCTTCAGGGAAGAGCATGAAGTGTGATATACTAGGGTCTGGAGCATTGCTTTCCTGCTTGATGGCTGTCCAGCTCTTTTCTCCTGTGGTGGAACATGTCAGAAGCCCCATGGAGTTCATTTTACAGGGACCTGATCCCTCAAAGCCATGGTGTTTGGTCTGTGAGAGTCTGTTGGGTTGTTGGGACTCTGAAACTGCTGCTGATTTTCTTGGAACTCCTTCTGGCAGACATTTCTGTCCTCTAGCTATTAGACAAAGTCTGGGTACATGTGGAACTTCTAGTTGCCTCGGTCATCATCTTGTACTGTAGGGGGCATTATTTTGAAGTGACATCATTGTGTGGTGGTGGTTCACAGGTGCACGGAGATGCTGCTGTCATCTTTTGAACTATGTAAAGTGTGCATAGGACTTCTCCCAGGTAGTGTTTTAAGTGAAATTACTTCTGCAGTCTCTTAAGTACCTTTCTGGTTCTTTGTAGGAGATTGTTTAGTACAAGTCTTTGCTCAGTCAGCCTGGCTGCCGTAGCAGATTGTGCCAATTTCTGTGGTCCTTTCTGTCACTAGTAGATTTTTATCTCAGGAAAAGAAATGTAGAAAGTGACCTCTATAGAAATAGCAGAAAGTGCTGATAAGCAATGAGCAGCCAATTGTAGTGTTTACTAGTGGCTGGTGTTAATCCCATCTTTAAACTCTAAGTGCTTGTTTGTCTTGGCCAATTTATGAACAGATCCTTCCACAATATTGTCTCCTAAGTGCTTTATTGCACCTGTGTATTAACCTGTGATGTTCCAAGGACATAAGAAAGGCAAGGTTTGTAGGTAGAAGTAATGTCTTTTTAAAATAAGCTGATACAATTTGAAGAAGAGAGGGAAGATTTGGAGCAGGGGGGAACATTTTCAAGGTTCAGTGCTCCGTGAACAATTCTCTACAAGAATTTCTTTCTGCATTTTTTTTTTTTTTTTAAGAGTCCCAGTCATCCATTGCAGTCTTACAACTCTGAGAGGCAGTCAGCTCCATTTCATCCAACATCTCTTCCCTGGTCGGTGTGATGGAAATTGCAGCCTGGCTTGACACAGGGGTCAGTTCCTGCACAGGGGTGAGATTAAAGTCTCATATCCAGGTGTTGCTCACTGCCTTAGCTGCCAGCACACCACAGCAAGGAGCAAACAGAAACTACATAGAAGCTTCATAGCTATCTTTTTGCTGGAGGATGTGAATGACAGTTTGAGCAGGGTTAGCATTCTAGTTCTGTACAAATCACAGCCAACAAGGATATTCTGACTCTATGCATTGCTTTGTTGTTGAGTCTTACTGCTTGTCCTTCTTGTGTTTGTCTTTGTCTTATATCCTTTGTTAAAACTGTAGAAACCTACTTAGGACTAGTAGTTCAGGTATTTCTGAACTACATGTGTCACTTGAAGTTATTTCTTACCAAGACAGATTCTGCAAAATGCTTCTGAGTAGGTGAATGCATCTAAAACTACTGACTGGAAAATCACACATTGGGACCATTTACTCTTTACTTAAGACTGGAGTTCCATAATCTCTTTTTTTGTGTTTTGCTTTTTACAGCAGCAATTTTTGCTAAGAACTAAATGTGTGAAAACATTAGTACTTCGTGAAATTTTAAAGGAACAGGAGTTGGTTGTGTGCCTGGATCTAGGGCTTCCTGAATTTCTAAAGAAAAGCAGTTAAGAAATTGTGGTAGCTGAAATGGTTTGCTTTCTTGAAGTAGAGTAGGAGCTAAGTGGTAACAAAAGCAAAGTGGGTTTTTAAGCCTGTGGATAAAAATTCCTTTCTTTGTGTGTGGTTTTACTTTCTCAGTGCTCATGTTTGGTAATTCTACCAGTTATCCATGCTCCTGAGCCTGGAGGAGACTTGCTTTTCCAGTGTTACACTCCCTGTTTCAGGGCTTTAAGGTACTTAGATGGCAGCCTGCTCCCTTTTTGCTAAGTCGCCTTTAATGACCTCCTCAAATATGTAAGCTTTTGTTGGACTTTCTGGCTTTCACTGAGAGACTTATTTTCATTCAGGAAAAGAAACTGAAAAGATGCTTGGGGAAAATGACAGAAAGAAGTGATTTAAGGGAGAAGGAGAAGAGGGGAAGGAAAGTGGGCTAAATAAATAATTTAATGAGTTTGTTTAGATTTGCTTTGTAATTATCTTTATAACCTTTTTTCTCTCTGTGTGGTTTATTGTCTAGTGGTGGTATCCTGTGTGTGTAAGGGAGGGAGAATCAATAGTGTTTCTTGCTGCTGGCTGCTGACTCGCCAGGAGAGTTATTCAGGTCTTTTGGGTGCTGCGCCCAGGCCATAAAACTTGCAGGAAATTTTAATTGTTTGGACAAGATTAACCAAGTTCTGCATCTGGGGTAGCTGTGACTGTGAATGATGATTGCCTCTCCTGTAGTACCGGTTTACATCTTTGAAGCAGAACCTGCTGTGTCTACCTGAGTGAGCACAAGTAGGTTTGCTGGAGTTGCCTGTGCTGTTGGCTGAGCAGCATGTGCAGTGATGGGAACACTGTATTACTGGTGAAGGACTTCTCAGCTCTACTGGAACAGGAGGAGGTGGCAGCAGGTTGTTGAGGAAACAATGGAAAGCAGTGCTTGTGCTGTACTCTTAAGTTTGTTTTCTCAACCTTTGGCCTGTGTCCATATGTATTGCTTCTCCTAGAGGACGTAGTCTCCTTTCTGGGGGGACAGCAGAAATCTCTTGAGCGTTTAGTATGCGTGTTGACTGACAGATGCAAAAGGCTCCTTAATTCTAGGGTGCATGAAGGGCAGTTGATGATAAAGTCTCTTCTGTAAGAAGCTTATTCCTCAGAGCAGAGGGCAGGGAGTGCAGGAAGGGATTGCCAAGAGCCAGGCAGCGACTGGTGGCAGAG
Organism: Apus apus; assembly: GCF_020740795.1. Lineage (NCBI taxonomy): Eukaryota > Metazoa > Chordata > Aves > Apodiformes > Apodidae > Apus > Apus apus. The sequence goes on from NC_067286.1 coordinate 26,962,612, forward strand.
GGTGAGCAGGAAGCTTGCCTGGCTCCTTCAGTATATCCTGACTGATTTTGGGGAAAAAAGGAATCTCTCGTCCTTTCATTTGATTAATTTTTAAGCATGTTGTCCCTAGCCTCAAGAAGGAGTTAGATACAGCAGTGGTGTGGCATGTTTCAATACAGTAGGTAGCTGCTGGAATTTGGCAGGAAGGTGAGTTTATTCCCAGGTCTGCTGCTCATTTGTTGCATTACCACGATCAAGACAGTTTACTTCAGTGCTTCTGTGTTTTGGTTTTGTTGTTGTTGTTTTGATGGTTTTTTTTGCCATCTAGTCTTCCTACATGGGGTTATAGATTGCAAGCTCTGTGGGAGTACATGTTGCTACTGGCTGTAAGCACAGGAGGCCTTCATGTTTGTTGTGACTTCTTGCGGGTACTGTGAAACAAATAATAAATAGTCCAGACAATATTTAGGGAAAGGCTGAATACTAATCTTTTTACCACCTGCCTCCTTCTGTAGGGGTGTGGACTGTGTGATAAATGCTGTGTACTGGCTCTGCCCCTTCTATTGTATTTATTCCAATCTTAGCACCTTTTAAATTGCTGGTAAATATGGAGTTTTTAAAATATAATTGGCTTACAATTAAACCCTTTTCTAATCCCCTGAGGATGCAAGTGTGTACTTTTCCCCCATAGCATCACTGCAGTCTCAGGGAGGTGCATGTGTGGGAAGACAGGGTGTCTAGTCCTGGAGTGGTTCAGGTGTTATAAGCAGGAGGCTTCAGGCACCAGGAGAGATGAGCTCTCTGACCTCCTGCAGAGGGAAGAACATAAAAAGGTGAGGCTTTTGCACACAGAACGTCTCTTTAAATCTTTCCTGAGGACTTAAATGCACTACTTGCAGCTGTTCCCTCCTCCAAAAGACCTGTGTGATTGCATTCATGACAATGAGGGCTGGGTAGGTAGGGATGAGATCTAGAGATACAATTTAGAAGTGGCAGTCCATGACTTTTAGGACAGAACTGCTATGCAAATTGGTGGTGAAGGATGCAAATAGATTGATTTAGCCTGGGGCTTTAGCGTGAATAAAGAGATAACAAATGAGTTATGGTTGTCACCTCATGCAGGCTGATCAAAAGGCTTTTATTCACCCTGTGTAGCTCTAGCTTGTGTGTTTCTACTCATAAACTCAATGTCCACCACCAAGTTCCCCCCTGCAAGCCTGGTCAAAGAGTGCTCTGATCCATTTATACCAAAAATAAGCCCCAATGAGAAGAAATTAAGGAGAAAGGGATTGTAACATGGTGCGTTTCCAGAAGTGCTGAGATGTGGCTTTCCTTCTCTGGTTCCCCTTGGCTGAGTTAACTGTGGGGAAGGCTTTCTGTGCCCTCTCTTTTGGTCTGTCTTCTCTGTGTCCAAGTTTAGTTTGAATGTATGAGTTGTTTATAGAGTTCAGCAGGACGTGATTTAGGACAGAGCTCCTCCCCACAAGAGTATCAGTATTAGAAACAGTGTGTTACGGCCCCCTGTGTTTGACTTCTCTGGAGTCAGGATTTATGTGGAGCTGCCACAGTTTCCTTGGAGTGGGTGCCTGTCTCTGACATGAAGCCGTGGACTTTTAACTGTTGGCTGTTTGAATTTAGAAGCAGGCCCAGCTCGGGGCCAGGGCTGTAGGGAGAGGCTTTGGAAGAGCAGCAGAGGGAGCAGCCCTGCCAGCCCGTTGCCTGCATCCCTGTTTGGCTCTTTTCCTTGCTCTTGTCTCTTGCTTCTTGTGAGTGCTAAAGCCTGGGCAAAACAGAGGGGAAGGAGCCTTTCCTATCTGGGAAGTGATGATTAACCATGATAAACAGTGACCCTTATGCTGAGAGAACCGTTTGTTCCTGCTTGATTTCAAACCCTTATATGAGTAACTGAAATGCTGCCCAAGAGAGCTGTACTTATTTTTTTTTTACTTCTTGCTGAAGCACTTTCTTTGCCTATATTCAGGCCCCGTACATGGATTTGGAGGACACCAGTATGTAATACTGCCAGAAAGTCAGAAGTTGCTTCCTTTGATCTCTGCTGTTAGAACAGATTGATGGGGAGTATTGCAAGTCCTTGCTTGTACCTAATCCTCTTACAGATAGTAAGAAAGGTGCAGGGGAAGGTGAATTGTTTTTTTTTTCTACTACAAAGAAAAAAAAACTGCTGAACAAATTGCCTGTGTGGGAGGGCAAAAACACCCTCTATGTAAAGTATGGTATCTTGCCTGCTCTCTTTCCTTATGAAAAAGTAATGCACGTTTGCAGATTGAAAAAATCTGTTTCTTCTGAAGAAGTGATCCTGCACAATTCCAGGTCCAGAGAACTCGAGGAATGTCTTCTTTGAAGCCTGCCCACACAGGATGTGTCTCTCTGTTGTGTCCCACTGGGCTTGCCTGCCCGTGGAGCTGGTCTGATTGACTCCATGTGCATATGCGTGGTCTGCAATAAATCAGGATCGACTCTTAATGTGCCAGCAAACCTGTAGCCTGTTTGATGTCACTTTTTCTTTTTAAAAAATATACAGTCATCACACAATCTTCACAAGCTTTGCATATATCAACCAAATGAGTTCCCCACACCAAAGTCAAAATAGCATCATCAAAACACCAACAAAGGTGGACAATTTACGCACACCGTACCCCTTGTCCCTTCATTGCTTTTGTGTCTCTGAAGCTCAGATATTCTGAAGATTTTGTGAAATTTTGTGAAAATCTGAGTTGAGGCCGCTTTTACAATGAGAACCATGGCTGAGTGGGAGAAGGGGAAGCTGCTGCTTGCTGGGTCTTTAGCCAGGGTTGATAAGGTTACATGTGCCTCTCCTCATCCCTCCAGTAGTTTCAAAGAAATTGGACCTTGGTGTGGGGGTGGAGAAGAGAAAATTAGGGGATCAGGCTGGTGTTAAGTGAAGAAACAGAAGGTTATTATTAAATGATGGCTAGGTCATGCTGCAGAAGCTGGTAGGAGATTAACCTTCTATGTATACTCCTTTGCAGGCCACAGGGACACCTGCAGATACGGGCTGCTGTCAGTTCTGAGTTCCCTCACAATGGTTCCTGGTAGAGGTGCTTTTAATAGTCTCCCACTTGCTTCCCTGGGGATAGGCAATGGTATTTATGGCCTCCCTGGGACTGCCTTACTCCAGGTGCGTGAAGAAGAAGGCAGAGTGCAGATTCAGCACGTAGCCCCCGACAGCTGGGGCTGACGGGTCAGGAATGCAGTCCTGACAGCTGGAATGGGACTGGAGCAGCCAGCACAGTGGGGAGGCCAGGAGGGGAGAGCAGGCAAGAGAGGCTGTGTGGAGAGATGGCTGAACGCATGCACGCTGCGTGCAGGCACATTGGGAAAGAGCCTGCAGGGACCCTGGGCTGCCCACGTTCCCTTTCTTCCACCTCCATCCCTGTTTTGTTTCCTGTTCTCTCAACTGCCTGGATCATTTTTAATAAGTGTGTGCACACCCCTGTGCAACCAGTGTGGTAACCTGGCAGAGCCTTCAGAGCCGAGGCTCAGCATTTCCATTAGAACATCCCCCCCATCCCACCTCTGCTTTTGTGCAGGTTTACAAATGGAATGCAGTGTGATGTGTCCTGTAACTCAGCAATTCAAAAGCTTTGGGTAAGTTGGTTTATACCCTTGCCTCTCTTGTGCCAAGGCGTGTCATTCATAATTTGTGTTGTGGGAAATTGTTCCCTGATGTTCTTAAAGTGGTTATCTTGAGATCTAATTACGTGGAGTTGGCAAGATCTTGTTGCAGATTATGATGTCCTGGTCAGGTGTTTGGTTTTTGTTTTTTGGTTGTTTGCTTTAGTTTGTGGTTTTTTTAAATTGATTAAAATGTGAGGACTTGTTAAGTGGTCAGATGTGACTGAATCCTTTCACCCAATGAATGCTGGTTCAAATTAGGTATTGGCTGGAAACACCATGAAATGTTGCAACAATTCTGTGTGGTGGATTGCACAAAACCAGTTTGATGGTCTTGGAGTAGTTCCTAGAGGATCAGTTGGGCAACTGATATGAGTCTGCAGTGGTAGCAGTGAGCAAGGCTTGTGACGCAGAGACTGCTCTGTCAAGCCAGAGACATTCTAAATTGGTTGTGTGTTGGAGCTCAGCTTACTACTGTTGTGTTTGTAGGTGGAACTTAAAATAAGATCTCCAGGCTTGTCAAGACAATACTCTCTGCTAGCACAGGACACTCAGGGACAGAAGGCTCAGGCTGGAGAGGAGGCAGAGGATAGAAAAGTCTCTTAAAAAAACCCCACAAGCAACGAAAAAAAAAAGAAAATGAAAGTGTGCATATTCTACATGTACATACAAAAATGGGGGAGGCATTTGGTAGGTGGGGGTCAGAAACCAAGTGTGGAGCTGAGTGGTTTTCTTGTTTTTGTGCTTTTGTAAGTCAAACATCCCCTGCAGTTAATTCCATCCACCCATCTTAAATCCTCCCTCTGCCAAACCAACAACAAAAACCCCAACTCCTGAAAAAACAAATAGGCAGAGGAACTTGGGCCGAAGCCAGACCTTTGCGTGTCAAGCTCAAGTGCAAAATGAATATTTCACAGCTGTGTTATAAAGCCCTGACTTGAAGGCTTTGCAGTGGAAATGCTGACAGCCCCTTAAGTAGAATAGTATACTGTAATTAGTGTTCTGTGTTTAATGTGCCGAATGAAGCACAGCAGTGCTAAATGTAAAACTTCAAGCCTTTGTTTTTCTGCAGCGGTAACAGGAGATCAGACAGTGTGTTCAGATGGTGGATTAGAGCCTACAACGTGTGTGCTGGTCCCTGGAGGTTAGACGTGCTTTTTTGCAGTGGGGCTGAGGGGCAGCAGGAGAGACGTACGAACAGGGCCAGCTGTGAGATTTGGCACTCCAGATCAAATTTAACTTATGTAAGGAATAGACAGCTGTTTCTTAAATGCTGACGCTGACAATGTACAGCTACGGCGCGTGCTCACGTATCGGGTGCCGGAGCGCATTGATACGGCTTTGCTGTGTCGCAGGGGAGAAAACACACCGGAGCACGTGCAGCAGGGCTGAAAACTCTGGGGGCTGAACATAGGGAGGTGAAGATGAAAAGCACAGTGCTGTTGTGAAACGTGGGCCTGATTTTGGAGCTCCCTGTGTCAGTGTATTTCCAAGACTGAAGAGTACTGGGGTCTCAAGTCAAGCCGTAAAAGCATGTGTTTTTTAGGCAACAGAACAGGTGATTATGTAGCCACTCCTCAGACTACTTGGTGTGCTAGGGAAGGCTTTCCTAAGAACCTTCACGGGTTATGTACCTCTGGGATTCTGGTGTCCAGCACTTTCTCAGGAAGGCATGCCTTTCACATACATTATTAATATGCCCAAATTCAGGCAGGAGAGGGATGAGGGCAGGCACATTGTGCAGTGCATGATAGATGAACTCTGATGAATGTTGTCTTTTCATGCTGACTTGATGTCTCTAGTTAATTAAATGGCTTCAAATGTTAACTGTGTTATACATGGGCCCATGGGAAGGCTTTTAAAACAGAGCTGGTCTGCATGTGGACATTTACTGAAGTAGCCATTCTGGAGTGGAATGGAATAATTGTGCTGCAAGAATTCCCTCTGATGGTGCTCCTGTTCTTAAATAAGTGCTTACAAAGGCATGGAAAGAGAGGGGGAAACTGAAATCGAACTGTTGATTCAAGAATAGGATTTCCTTTTCCATAGGGAAGCAGAGAGGAGAGAATGTGGTATAAGTTTCCAAGTGCAAAGCAGCAGGAGTTCTTACCTGTGACTTTTTCGAGTAGGGTGACCTCTTTGCTGCTGTCTGTAGATGATCTTAGATGTCAAAAAGGCAGATTGAGTGTAAGGTATTAATGAGAAAAAAGAATGGAGAATGAAACTGAAGACTATGTTATTCTGCTCTGTAAATACTTGCTGTGACCACATCTTGAAAGCTGTATCTAGTCTTGGTGTTTCATCTTTCATCTTGGGAAGGATACAGTGGACCTGGAATGTGGCTCACAGAAGAGCATCAGAGCCGATCAAAGATATGAAACTGTTTTCAGCTGAGCCATAAGCTGAGTGAGTGAAGATTCTTGTACTTGGAGCATAGGTGACTTAGGGGTGGTAGCATAGCTCCTTAAAAAATCATAAGCCACCTAAAGATGGTAGGTAGGGGATTGGCTGTTCACTCTTTCTTCCCATATATATAAGAACTAGGGCACATTAAAATAAACTAATAGAAGTGAGGTGTAAAACAAACAATGAAAGATGCTTCTTTTTGCACAATGTGGAGTTCCTTGGCAAAAGATGTTGTGAATGTTATGCTTTTAAAGGCATAGTGGATAAGTTGATGGTAGAGAACTCTACTGAAATAGGTTAAAAGCTGAGAATATCTATTTTCAGACTGAGAGACTGACAGGAGGTAAGAAAGTAGGGAAAGCAAATTGATTTTCTTAAACTGAATCTGTACATATGTTTATGCTGCTGTTCTTCCTGAGTTTTCTCCTTCATTTATGGTTGCAAGTGGAAGGAACAAACAGGGCTAGATACTGGTGTCTGATCCAAGATGGCCAATCTCATGAAGTCTGGAACAGACACATCTGCTTGTTGGATACGGTTTTTCCAGGTAGTAGCCTCCTGCTAGTGCTGTAGATACTGGGACATATGGACAGCTCTGTGCAGTAACACCAGTTTTCTCCCCTCAGTGGCCTTTTTGAGCACTGGAGAATTGCACGGATCCTCTCAAATGTTTTGCTTCTTTATTTCCATGCTTAAATAGATTGCATTTGTAGCAAATGATGAGTTTTTGGACCCAGGAGAGAACAGGAATAGTATTAGAGGAAGTAAATGAGGTGATGGACTCAGAAAACTTTTAATTTATTGAATATATGAGTATGGGGAAGAGGGGCTGAAATACCATTGAACTCCAACTTAGCCTTTTGCTGGCCTGAGGAGGGTGATGGGATGAGCAGTAGCATCATTCAGCCTACAGCTGAAACTCTTTGAGGGATGCCTGGTGTTAAAAATTGTGTTCTCTTGAAAATTTCTTTTCCTCTTTTTTTTAAGGTGAAGCCAGATTGCAGAATTCTGCTGGTGGGCAAGCAGGCATAGACACAGGAGCTCCTACCACTACAGGAGCAGTGGTGGCTCAGTAGTAAAACAGTGCAGCTGGACAGAGAGTGCCTGTGAGCTCAGGTCCAGCAGGACTGGCACTGTGACTAGGTTGTCCCCTTTGGCACCCATTTTGGTGGAAATTATTGCTGTGCTGGGTGTGTTTACTGCTGCTTTCTAACAGAGTGCTGCGCAGGCGTGCAAGCCACGGTGTTTGCCTCCTGTACCTCCTGTGTGGCTTTGCAGTGTAGGTGGTCCCTAAGGGATGCAAATGGTGGGAAGGAAGGAGAGTGTTTGCAGGTAGGTGGAGTTGGGCTGATCCTTCAAAGATTTCTGTGTTGTCCTTTTAGCATGTGGGAACGATTGCTTGTGGTAACTTCCTGAAAACCACAGGAGCTCAGGCAAGTAGGAAACTAGCTCTCTAAGATCTGAGACCAGCTGGTCATGCGTTTTGTTTCCTTAAAAGACAAACAAGGCTCGCAGGGGTTGTTTAGACCAACCTTTCCAAAAGGATTATCTGCGCCTCAGTAGTAAGGCAGAGGTGGCATGATTTTGTCGTGCAAGTGCGAGCTTTCCCCTCCTGCTGCTTGATAGGACTGTGCCTGAGGGAAACATGGGCCGCTCTTAGATGTGCCCTTTGGCTTCCAGGTGGGATTGGGCTGCAGCAAGGCCTCTCTTCCTGGGAAGACCTGGCTACCATAAATACCTGTCAGTACCTCAAGTCCTGGAATTCAGGACTCTGCTGGTCTGTCTCTACCAGGTGTGGGAACTGTCTCGTAAGTGATCTGCTTAGGCACTGAAATTTATGTATGTGTTTGTGTAACTCGAAGCAGCCAAATTTAGGTTTGAGCCTGTAAAATGGGTGAATATCAGGTTTTGCAAGATGTTAGCTGCACAGCTGGTTCTGGTTTTGGTGCTGAGCCTCCAAATTTGAAATTAAGTTGACCTTAAAGGAATGGAGATGGGGTGGTTACAGGTAACGTAATGGCAATGCAAAGTGAGCTGCAGAAGCATATTCCTTGTGGAATGATTCATTAACGCTTGCAAATCATATAGAGAACCTTGACTGAAAGTGCCAAATACTATTAATAGAAGCCTGGAGATGAAGTAACAAATGTGGATCGCTGGCCTCCTCTTGGCACCTCTAATTTAGGCACACAAAATGACAGGTTTGATCTTGCAGTTGTTTCCAGGCATGGACAAGGGTGGTGAGGTGGCCCATTGATTGCCTGTGAAGGCCTGAGCAAGAAGTGACATGTCTGATGACTGTGGGAAGCAAGTTGGGCCAGCATGGGAGCAATTTGTAAAGAACAGTGTCTCAGATCTGCAAGGGGTGCTCACCAGATCCTCTGGTTAGCTCAGATCAGACTTGTAAAGGGGTGTCAGGGAATTTATTTCTGATTGCGTTGTGCTGAAGTCCCACTTGGGAGACTTGTATGAATGGCAGTGTAGGACTTTGAAGCTGTGCTTGCCACATGAGGAAGTGGGTTCTTACCTTCTTGTAAACTGTAATTTCAGAAGTGGGATAATGGCAGACCTGAATGGACCAATTTGCCCTTTGCTGACAAATCTTAATTCCAGATTATGAAGTTAAAGTTGGTGTACTCCTGCCTTAATTAACTATATGAATAATGTCTTTGTTTAGCTGGCAAGTTGAGAGGAATCCAATTTCTACTGCTTGTTGCCTATTGTTTTTATCTCTGAAATGTCTTTCATTCTTCTGTCAAGTTTTGTGACAAGTGACTATCTCTTACCTCTGTATCACCTGGTCTGGAGGCTGGTCATGGGGATAAAGTTGTGGTGTATTGTGGGCAGGGTGGTGGGAGTGGAGCTCACAAGTGCCATAAGCCCAAACTTTAAATTTGCTTTTACTCCTTTTTGAAGCAAGTTGTTTTATACAAATACTCAAGATTATCATGCAGAGGTGTTGTAAGAGCATCCATTGGATAGGCTCATGGGGTTGCCTGTCAGATTATTTACATTAGGAAGGTTCTAAAGTTAAGACTTAGGAGCAAAAGAGGGGGAGTCTTTTTCAGAAAGTTAGTTATGAGGACACAGGTATCTGTTTCTGTGGCACTAGGTCTGCCTTGCTAGTTGTCTTTTTCTAATAGAATGAGTGATCTGTTGAAGGCCAAAAGATGCTCACTGGCAGTAGAATAGTTGGACCCGAAGACTGAGCTACTTCTTTGTGTCAAGCTCTCTGCTGACCATAGGAGAAGGGTAGACTTTCCACCTGGCATTGCCAGCGATAGTCTAATGGCAGAGCAGTGTGGGGCTTCCACAGACCCTAGAGGGAGACAGGAAGCTGGAACAAGTGTGACATTTTGCCTTTTGTGGGATGAGAGTGCCAAGATGAGTGACTTAGTACTCTTGATCAGTGTCTCTCCTTCTAGAAGACTAGGAGGGGGCAGAGTTTTCCACACTACTGAGTACAGGGTGGGTTCAGGAGGTACAGTTGAATTGGTGGTCTTGCCAGTGAAAGGGGACAGTTTTCTTTCTCTGGCTCTAAGCGAGCTCCCTGTGGCTTTCCCAGGTCGGCAAACAGAAAACAAGAACTACAGCAAGGTTTTCTGCTGGTTTGGCCTGCTGGGCAGGCAGTTGCCATGCCAGTGCTGGCGCAAGGGAAACTGTGGGGAGTGTCACTGGGATGAGGGAGGGAGGAAGGAACTGTCCCCTCCAGGGCTGGCAGCTGTAAAATCAGCTTAGCTCTGGCGTAAGACTGCATGCTGAGAGGCTCGATGTCCATCCTTGCAGAGCAAAAATGTAACTGTTGGTGAAAGTAGGTTGCTGAATTGCTGGATTCAGGCAAGTCAGTCAGTGCCTTTTAACATAGCTGCAATTACAGCTAGCCTGAGCTAAACCCTGTGCTGAGCAGGGCGTAAGCACAGCATTGCTAAACTGGTGTTTGCTGATAATATCAAGCAATTTGTGCCTTATCTAGACTGGAGCACTCAAATGGCACATGTCTCTTCCACTTCCTCCTTCACTGTCAAGAATATGGTTTCTATAGGAATTTTATACCCTCTTAGTTTGATGGATTGGAAACTGCTGATATGAGCTGGAACCTCAGTAGTAGAAACACTGGGTTCTTTATGTGCATTTGTTCTGAAGCATTGTTAATGAATCTGGAAGAGCAGATATCCTCCTAGCCTCCCTCATTCCTCTCCCTCCAACATTTTTGTTCTAACTTTAAGTTGAAACCAAATTATTTACTTTCTTTACCAATGGATTTGTAAATGCATTTTTAATTATAGGTTCTTATGCTTAACAAAAATCCAGTGGAATTTTGTAAAAGCCATGTTTCCAGAGATACTGATTTTGCAAGGGAAGGGGACAATTTGGTGTTCTCTCATACTGTCTCAAAGTATCTGGAGTATATTATTACTAAAAGGGAAAAAAAGACCAAGTTGTTCCAGAGACTGGGATGTGAAATCTTGCACTTTCCATGTCACTGGTTTGAAGGCAGGCCAAATTTGAACTAGCTTGAAGCATGGATGGCTCAGTTTAAGTAGTGGCACCTCACCCCTGCTTTACCTGTTGAAGCAAGGCAATTCTCTATGTGGAGTTACTTCTGTCACCTTCTCTAGTGACCTTGGCCATGAGCTCAGTGAGACCTTATATCTTCACCCTACAGTCAAACTCCTCAGGACCGGTAAGCTATGTGGTCAGGATGGCATGATGAACCTGCCCTGCCCTTGCCTTTTGTGCAACATATTAGTATAAATGCAAGATGTTAATCTTCAGGGCAGCTATTAAATATAGTAGTAATTTTTACAATAGTAACTTCTTATGCCTTGCCTGCGCCCTTAAGGCCTTAAACAAATATAACTTAGATGATGATAATTAAAAACAGAAGGCTGTGACCCAGTAAAATCTCTGAGTTTGGCAGAGACAGCAATGCTGAGGAGGAATGTATGCATCAAATATATAATAAATAGAATCAAGCTGTGCAAATGTAAAGGAAAGAGAATAATTTTGTGTCAGTCAAAACAACCCCGTGGCTGAAAACTGGTTTGTACTCAGAGATTGTGTCCTTTCATGCCACAAACCAGATTTTATGCTGTGTAATCCTACTGGAAACTTCTGCTTTGGTGTAATTGCTAAATTCTCATGCTTTCTTTGCTCCCCAAAATATTGTGTTGTGTCCATCTGTCCCACTCCCTTCCTCTTTTGTTTTTGCCTTTCTCACAGAGGCCTGGCTGTGAATCTCTGTATCTTCTAAGTAGCTCTCCCCAGTTGTGTTTTTCCTAAAAATAGTTGAGATCTTTGCTTGGAGGGAAAGCATGCATTCTGGATTGCTATCTCTTGCATGGGTCATTGGTATTTGGGCTTGTGAACCCATTCACATAAGCTCCTCTGCCTCTTGAAATTCCTGGGGAGGGGTGCCCTGGTGCACTGGATGTGATTTCTAATTCAAGCACTGTGGGGAAAAAACAACTATTCCGTTTCGAGAAATATGGGGCTGGGATGAGACCAAACCACCTACCACTGGATGGAGGAGATAAAGAGTACAGGTCAACCCAGAAACAATTTTTGGGAAAGAGCTCTGGAGAAAGTGATATGCTGCTCTTGCTGGGAGGATGGGAATCGATGGGCAGTGAATGTGCATCCCAGCTTCTTGCCATAAATTTGCAATGCTCTGACACAGACAAAGTAGTCAGTGGATTGATAGCTCCTTCTTTGTGCCCATGTTGAAAACTGAGTAGAGTTGCTTCTGTACCTGGGTGCTTGTCAGTGAATTTTTAGGGGTTCTTCTCAGTGCCACTGTGAACCAGACTATCAGCACCTGTGTATGGATCCATTTCAACTTCACTCACATTTCATAATACTTGTTTTCTTTTTCATATGCTCTAGGTGACTTTGGAGAAGGTGTTGGGGATAACTGTGTCGGGAGGCAGAGGATTAGCCTGCGACCCCAGAACTGGCCTTGTTGCTTATCCAGCAGGGTGAGTCAATAACCATGTTCTTCAAAGCTAAGATAAACCAGGACTGTTGTATCAACATAAAGATTCATGCTGTTTCTCTTATGGTCTTCAATGGGGAGGCTATTTACTGTTCTTTAGTCTTTTAACACTGGGGAATAATGAGAGTCATCACTGTAATTGGCAAGGGAGAGGGATTGCATTTTACCTGTCAAGTTTTAATGGGATCCCTTTAGAGGGAACTCCTCTTCTTCTTGCTTAAAGTTAAATACATTGAGATAAATACACTGTGGACTTTTAAACTATGCTCTGTAATGTGGTGAGCTTACACATAACTCACTGTGATTCTCAAGCCAGTGAGTACCTAATGGAGCAGATGGTGCTTTCAGTGAATTGACAAAAGCCTTCTTGTGTATGCCCTGCAATTTATGGCTTACCATGTTCCTCATCCAGATGCTGAGAAAGATTTCAGGCTGACTGCCTCATGTGTGTGGGTTCTCTGCAGTGCGACATGTCTATTGAGCATGATCTAAGTCCAGATAGAGAGATCCAAAAGGAGACTTTGATGGACAGCAAAAGAGCTAGTGAGAGGGAGACAGCTGAGGGCTGGAGTGCTGGTTTTGTGAGTTGCATGTTTAGCAAAATCAGACATTTGGGGCCAGATTCTGAACTTGCTGAATGTAGAGCTCACCCAGTGGCCATGTGTCTGTGAAGGAGCAGAGCATGTCAGAGTTGCTGGTCTGTGGTATGGGGCTTATCTGAAAGAACGTAGCCCCTGAACATTTTTAAAGGAACTGTGAGGTGTTTGGTTTTTTTTATTTTGTTTTTATGTTGTGTAAAAAAGGAATTTAATGTGTTCTAATTTCTGTCCATTACCTCTTTTTGTGTCAGTGGGCACTCTTTTAAACTCGGACAATTTGCGATTCAGATGTGTGCTTCACAGCATCCTTGATACTTGAACTCTTTGGAGCCAGGGAAATACATTCCAGGGTGTTCTTCCTCTTCCTCTGCATCTTTTTTGACACTGAATATGTTCATGCTTGAAGAGGGCAAGGAGAGAGAGAAGAAAACAAGTGCCGTAAACAGATGTTTTGGGCTCTTGCATAGCTAAAAATAGATTAGTTTTGCTAATAGTCATGTCCTCTGATGAGCTTATGTGTGTCTAACATTGATTTAATCAAGCATGAGATCACCTGGGGATTCTTTTGAGTAATTAAAAGGTTATGCGTTTCCTTTGGGCTTTAGAGGGCAATTCCTGTTCTTACTTGTTGGTGGTAGCATGTCATGGCCTGGGAAGGAAAGCTATTGAATATACCAGCTCTGTGTTGTAACAGTGTAATGGCTTATATGACTTGCTGCTTTTGCTGGCCTGTTTTGTGATGCTGTTGTGATTTTTTGCAGTCAAGGCAATCTCTAACAAAATTAACATTAGTTAAGGAGTCAAAACATGAGAGGGTACAGGTACAGAGCTTGATAAGTTGATGCAAGTTCAGCTTGTTGGTGGTTTTTGTTTTTTTCCATATTCTGATTTCCAGTGTATTTCTCTTGATTTGTAATAATTGTGGCATTTCTGGTAGGTTTGTTTTATGTTGTTTATTTTGTTTCTATTTGTTTGAATTTACTGGACACCCATGCTTCCTGCATGAGGCTAACGTAGCAGACTGGGTATGGCTCATGCACAGTTGGTTCATGACCTGTCCATGTAACTTGGTCATTTTCAGCTGTGCTCCAGGTATTCCAGTGATTTCCTCAGCCCTCTGCTCATCTACTGAGGTTTTACAATCCTGACATGCAGATGCTTTACTCCTTCAGTCTCTCCTGCCCCTAAAAGCTGAATTTATGTAATGGCTCTGTATTTTCCTAAGAATGCTTTCAACATACCTAGATGAATTTGGTTGAGATGAACACAGTTGCCCCAGGGAACCTGACTTCATCCATACCAGGCATACAAATGCATATGTGAATGAGAACTTGTGCGTGAGAACTTTTGGCATTCTTAGAGCAGAATCTTAACTATGGTCTCTGGTTTGCCTAAAGTATTTATTTATTTTTTATTTTTTTAAAGATTGCTTTTCTGGATTTTCTCTTTCCTGGAGTTTCTCAGTCTCCTGAGAAGTTTCTGAATTTCTTGAAAGAAGCAGTTCCCAATGCAACCCAAGCTCCTTCCAATTCCACAGTGGTGCCAAAGAGCTGAGTTACATTATTACTTTCTTTCCTTCTCATTGGCTTTTGAACCTTTTCTACTTTGACTTCTTTCACCCTGCTGAGGCTTTCCCTCCAGCAGCGTGTGACAGCAGCTTTGCTGACCCTGGTATTGTTTTGGTGAGATACTTGTGTCATAGGAGGTTTTTTCTTCATGTCTGCCATAAAGGCTAAAGGTACCAACTGCTGCAGATACTCTGGCCACCACTTTCATATAAGGCTGTTGTATTGGAAGATAAGACAACATAGGATAGAAAATGACATCCTCTCTGAAGGTCTTACAGCTGTGGCCTACACTTGCCTGTCCTTATGCTGGCAAGTGAAATAAACCCAAAGTGGCTTAATTTTATCTCTGCTAGGGTTATGAAGTGAGTAACAAAGTCAGTCTTGTGGCAGGACTGATGCTGTGTCCTCCTTTCAGGCTTTTTTCCCCCTTTGCTTTTTCCCTGCCTTTCTCTCATTTTGGTTTGTAATCTCTCTCTCTCTCTCTCTCTCTCTTTAAACTTCCCAATAGCTAGTTGAGGTTCGTTTTCCTAGAAACAAGAAAGGAAACAAAACTAAGAAAATCCTCTGTGGACGACTAGCATTAAAAAAGGAAAAAAAAAAAGGGGGGGGGGGAGGAGATGTTTGTCTATCCATTTAAATTCTAGACCAGCTGCGCAGATAGCTTGAGTCAGCTTATCTGTTTTGGGGTTGTGTTTACTGTTGTTTTTTAAGCCTTGTAGGTTAGTATGACTGACTGATTTATTTTGCTTTTTTCTTCTTTACTTGGTGCTCAGTTGGTCACAATAGCTCGTTGGGAACCATGTCTTCATGTGAGGCACTTGCCTGCTTGAGGAAGCAGCCTGTGCTTTTTTTTCTGTAAAAGCAGGAAAGTAGTACTTTGTGCTGTTCAGTGTGCAATGTCTTTTAAACACTATTCTGCTATGTACTGGCTAGCTTAAGTGTCTCTCTAGCTCCTCTTGTCAATTCCCAGCCACTCTAATTGGAGTCAGGGATTCTTCCCATTAGTGTTCATTGCTGGGAAATTGGTATTTGCTACATAGCGTGTGTAATGAGTTGATCAGTCTCAGCTTGCATATTCTTCCCTGCCCTTCGTCTCTCTAGTGTAGCTCCTTACATACATAAATTCCTGCTAAAGGCAGACATGGGTTTAATACAGGGAATCCTCTCTGAGACACAGTGAAATATGTTTCTTTGGGTTTCTCTCTTAAATTACTGTAGTCAGTATGGACACAGCTCCCTGCCTGGCTCTCTGCATGCATGGTACATTTGATGAACAAACGATCTGGATGTCCCCATATTCTGTACCATTTCAGAATGAATCACCCTTCCTTGTACATAGGAAAGGAGGTACAATAAAAATGGAGCTGTATGATCCAAGTTAAGAGGAAGATGTCAAGTGTTTTCTCCTGCTGCGTTTTGCCACAAGATCTTGTTGAAGAGCTAGACTTGTTCTTGTTTCAGCTTTATCACCTTGAGGTTTTTTTGGGGTAGGACAACTAATACTCAGAAGTGAGTAGTGGTATGATGTGTTCAAAATGAGGAAACTGCACACCTGTCTGGGTCAAATTTTGTTTTACTAATGCGTGTTGAATGTCAGTGCAGCAGCTTCTTGTGTGCAGCAGAATCAAGGCACAGTCTCCTCATTTCACTCTCTCCCTCCCTGTTCATCCTTGGCTGGTTTGCGGTACTGAGTGGAAGCCTCTTAACTTCTGAGTCACCCCCCTCCTGGCTCCCTGTCCACATGTCCAGGGAGGTGTCAGGTCCTGCAGAGGCAGGGCAGTGACCACAGTCTGTGTCACAGCGAAGGGAGGAAGGGGAGGAGCACAAAGGGAAATGAGTGAGTTGGTGTTAATCCAGCCAGGAGTCTGCTCAGCATGTGTGGAGCTGTCTCGCACAATTGAGGGGTAAATCCCACTGGAAGTTGAAGGAGTGAGGATTTTTCTTTTCCAGAAGTGGTTGTTGGTTTGCTCCCAAATACCTCTTTCCAATTGTGGTAGATAGGCTGCAAGGCTAGGTGGCTTCCAGCCCATCCACATGTGGAGTCTCTCGGAAAGTTTAGTCGCAATTTTCCATTATTATATAGATAGATTACTGTGCAACAAAATAATTCATCAGTTTAGAGCCATTTCCCTTTAAGCTGCATGTAACCCACAATGGAAGAATAACATTTAGGATAAACATTGCATAACTCTACTAGGCATGATGTTGCCTTGCTCTTTCCTTCCTCTTTGAAATGGAAGTATTTGGACAGTCGTGTACAGGAATGAATTTTGAGAGGCAGATCTAGCAGATGGCAGCTGGTGAACGAGGCAAAAGGCTGTTCTGAACTGGAATCTTTTCAAGACTGATGACCATTGTGGCCAGATTAAAATTGGTGGCTACATGGACAATGAAATCCTAATTTGTAAGATAAGTATTCTTGCCTTATTATCTGAATAGATACAGGGACACTGAAATACTTGAAGTGCTGTGTTACCAGTAGATAAATCTGCTGCTGCTAGTTTCTTCAAGTTTACTGTACCCAAATTTGTGAAGGAGAATTTCTGCTCTGTCTTTGTCCTTTTCTAAAGGAGAATCCTGAGTTGCTGTAAAGACTGCATAAACCTACACTAAAATGAAGAGAAGTTATCATCTGTGGTTCAAAGCAAATTTCAGCATCATTGGCTACACCAGAGGCAGCTTGCTTTGTCCTCCTTAGAATGGGACAGTTGCCTCTGTCCCATTAGTTAGATCTCTTTCCTCCCCTCATTTCCCATGAATCTGGACTATTGTTACTGCACTTCTGTGAGGCTGCTGTGTTTGTACAAGTCATCTGGGGAGATTTTCCAGCTGGCATTATTGTGGTGGTGGACCTGGAGGCGAAGATAAGAAAATCCTCATGATTGAGATTGTTAAAGAGAATTTGAATTGATGTGACTGCAGCTGGGCCATTACAACCAAAGCAAACAATATTTTTCTGTACTAGGAGGGAATACCACCAGGCTTCAGTGTCCTGAAAGTGCCCAAAAAGATGACGAAAAGTAGCCAAATCCTTCCCTCCCTTTACTTCCCCAGCAATAGCAGATCCTTCAGAAAGAAGCAGGAATGCTTTGTTTAACTCTCAAGTCTCCTGGAGGGAAAGAAACATAACTGAGGCATGAAGACCTGAAGTATAAAATACATCCTTTCACTCCTTGCTTTTATTAATGTGACAGGGAAGTGGGTTGAGGAAGGCTCATTCAGTCTTAGTTTCTGGCAAGTGAGCAAACTCTTTGCACTGTGACAAGAGCATGGAGATCCCCTTTGCAGCAGTGCTTCATTCTTAGGCCAAAGAATCATTACTTTAATATTTCAATTTGCAGAGGTAAATTTAAGGGGGCTATGGCCAATCTGCTGCTCTCCTGCTGCTGGCCTCTGAGTCACAGGTAACAATCATGCAGTCTTGGAGCAACTGCCCTCTTTCCATCTAGGTAGCAGCTGGGTCCAGTCCTGAATCCACATCATTTGGCTTCAGGGAAGACCCTGCCTAATAGAGTAGGTGCAGTCTTACTCCTCTGAGCGGTTTCCACATGCCCACACAGCAAGGCAAGATTCCTATGTTGGTTTTTATCTTGGTCTACCTTTTTGTGAGTGCTGGAGGCTCTTCCATGTTGAATCCATGTCTCTAATAAAACTGAACTTAAAAGGTAGACTTGGTTGCTAAATGGTTGTGTGTTGATCCAGTTCAGCTGTTACCTCAGTTGGTTTGGCAGAAGAGGAGATGAAGAAGCAAACAAAACAGTACTATTTATCAACCAGAGCAGTGAGTGAAGTCCCCTGATTCAAGTCCTTAGTGAAATGGAGTCAAGCACATCAAATTGACTTCCAGACAATTTCTGTCAGCCAGTCCCCAAGTGTGTGTGGGCTTTTGAGGTCATGTCTAATTAATTTAAAATCTTTACCTGCGACAACCAACTAAGGATGTAACATTTGATGGAATCTTAAATAATGAGATAGCTGCAAAGCTCCAGACCTGAAGCAAACCTGCTGCCCAACAGAAAAGGGAGAAAAATAGGACAAAACCTCAAAATAGCTGGGCAGAACAGCTGCTTACTAAACCACAGGGAGACGGTGTCAAGTCTCTGCCAAAAGTGCTGCTGCCTGTGCTGAAGACTGCAGCATCAGGGTGCTGTCAGACTGCTGGAGGGCAGACTGTGAGCCCTTGACTCTGAGAGCTCAGCTTCTGCCTGGGGAGGTGGTTAATGCCATCTTTGTCAGCAGTGGAATAGGTTGAGAATCTTGCAGTGGACAGTGGGAATCTTGTGGGATGCTTGGCTTCACTCCTTGTGTCACTTTGTACCTTGTGTCACACTTGGCATCAAAAACTAGTCAGGGCAGTGCTGATGTTTGGTGTTGCCAGCTCCCTTTGAGACAAGCTGCTGTTTTGATGTACATGGAGTTTCTGGTTACTTCTCCAGAGAGCCATATGCTAATCCAGCCTTCAGGTTTCAAGGGGGTAGGTTGCTGTTTGGTAGCCAGCTGCTACAGCCTCAGGACAAATAGAGATGCAATGTGACACTTTGTCCCACAGTTACTATTTGAGGATCTGGCAGCAGCAATAGATCTGATATGGCATCTTTCCTCAAGCCGCCAGGTACCAAAGTGTCTATTTATCCCCTGTCATTCCATAGAAGTTGTATGATGAGAGCCCTTTCTCCCAAAACACTTCCTTTGTACACCCTATCTGGGGTGAACCTGTACTCATCTATGATTCTGTGCTTCCTTCTTTCTGTCAGGCACTGGGAAAGGGCTGGACTCATCAGCTGTGCTCAGTATAGGAGTGTGCTGCTGCATTCCAGTGTTGCAATAGAAACCCCCTCAAGTGAGGAGCAGCAATCTGTACTTCCTCTAGCAGCCCTTCCAGTGGGAAGACCAACCCTGTTGACAGGCAGTACCTGCTCTCTGGGCTCAGGGATGAATTGGAATTGAAGTCTGCTAACCCTTGGTAGCAAAGTTTGCTGCTGTTTAAAAACAAACAAAAAAACCCCAAAGCCCAAAAAAACACAAACCAAAACAACCCCGCACAAACCCCTGAAAGGCACAACAGGAAGACTTGACCTGTTTAGATAGCCAGGTGGTTTTAGACATTTAAATCAAATTGAGGATTGTTCAAGGGAATGATAAAACTGCAATGAAACATTTTGGAAAATGTTTCACAAATTTGTTCATGAGGAATTCTGTGGAGAAAGGGAGTGTATGTGTGGGTGCAGGTGCTTTTCCCCTGAAGAAAACATCTCCTTGGGATGTGGGAAACCCTGCTTTGAGCTGAGCAGAAAACTGGGTTCAGTTCAGAGGTGAGGTATTTCTCCTTCCCCTTCCCACCTTAAAAATTAAAGGGTTGGCATCAGGAAAATCATAGAATCCCAGAATAATTTGGGTTGGAAGTGACTTTTAAAGATCATCTAGTCCAACACTCTGCAGTGAGCAGGGACATCTTCAATTAGATCATCACCCCATCTAACCTGACCTTGAATGTTTCCAGGGATGGGGTATCTACCAGGGCCAACCTGTTCTGGCATTTCACCACCTTAATTGGAAAAAAACTTCTTCCTTATCTCTACTCTGAATCTACCCTATTTTAGTTTAAAACTGTTACCCTTTGTAATGCAACAGGCCTTCTAAAAAGTTTGTCCCCATCTTTCCAATAAGCTATCTTTAAATATTGAAAGACCACAATCAGGTCTCCCTGAAGCCTCTTCCCTAGGCTGAACCACCTAAACTCTCTCAGCCTTCCCTCATGAGAGAGTTGTTCCATCCTTCTCATTGTTTCTGTAGCCCTCCTCAGGACCTGCTCCAACAGGATTCCTGAGGACTCCAGAGCTGGATGCAGTACTCCAGGCAGGGTCTTACCAGAAGTATGTTGTTTTGTGTTTTTCTGGGTGTTTAGGATGATAGTGAGTTTGCTGAAAAAAGCCAGCAATGGGGAAGAGACAATGTGTTGTAGGGCATGGTGAACTGAGACTTTTTTTCACTATTTTTAGTCTGCCATGGGACTGATGGTAGAGAAAATCACTTTGCTTCTCCCAGCTTGTGCCTTTTTCTAAAAATAAGAGTAACAGCTTTCTATTTTCTCTCTTATGGAGCTGTAGGTGATGGGAGCTGGGTATTAAACAGATCATTTAAAAAATAAATACTTTCAAAGTGCTGTCTTGTACACCACAGTGCTTACCCTTGCTAGTTTGGATGCTCTCCCAACATCACATACTAGCTAGCCCTCAAAGCAGTAGAGTCCACAAAGACATGTTGTGCTGCTTCTTAAGGGCCTCTACAGTGTGCTGCTCCTGAGGAACGTCCCGTCCCACAGCTGATTCCATGCACAGGACATGAGCTCGGGTGACGATGTGCTAGGTACGTGTACAGAAATTTAAGGCAAAGAATGTCAGATGCTGCCAACTCCACTGTCTCTGTGTCCTCCTTTGTACCTGTTCCCAGCACTGAGTAAGCCTGGACAAAGGTTCTGGAGGTAAGGTTCTGGACAGAGAGAGGAGAGCAGAGCAGGATGGGGCAGTGGTGGAAAGGAATGCTCTCAGAATGGTTTTGTAGAAGGAAATTGGGTCGAGGTTCCATAGGTGTCTCTACAGGGGTGCAGTTTGCTTTTTTTTTTTTTTTTTAATATCAGGGTGTTTTTACATGGTATTTCTTTGATTACTTCAAAGAAATAAGTAAAAGCTTTTCTTGTTCCAACCCTCTCCTCTCCTCTTCCATACCATATATGTTTGAACTCTGACCCTTGAGTACCATAGCATGGCACACAGTTGTGTTAACTATAAGCAACTTCTGTGCTTAACTGACATTGAAGCTAAGGATGGTTTTTAGTGTAAGAATGAATTGCAGGACCCTTATTCTGGGCCAAAGAAGGCTCCTTGCCTGCAGTGTGCATGCAGGCAGAGAAAGTATGCTTTGACCTTCAGTGATGGAAATCCTGGAGGGATGTTTGTTTCCGTGCGTGATGCTGTAGTGGTGTGAGTGAGATGTAAGTAAAGTTTGGTGGTGTGGGTAAGGCAAGTCTAGTTAGGTAGCTTCAGTCCTGCGCTGCCTCACGCAACTGGTGTGGCATGTCCAGGCCCTGCCTGTGCAGTGTGTTGGGGTGCCAGAGGTATTAACTGAGCACTCAGGAAATTTTATATTAAGAGTGTGGATTCTTGCTGTTGCCAAAAATGTTAGTGATGAAGAAAGTGAAAGCAGGGAAGTGGGAATGCTTTTGTCTTCACAAGGCTGCAATGAAAATCCTTATGACAAAGAAAAAGCACTTAACTGCCCTTGAAGCTTCCCTGTGCTGGATTCTCAAGGCTGCTAGCAGGGAAGGACAGGGCTTCCTAGGGGGAGTCCTTAGAGTTTGCTGCTGTGTGGGTTGCCTGACAGACCATCTTAAGGAGAACTATATAGTACAGGCTTATTACTGCTTCCATCCTAGTTCCAGGGCAAATACTCCAGTTCCCTCAGTAAGACAGTGTTATCATGCCTGTTAGAATAGCTACAACTGTTGTTTTAATTATTGTATTGGTCATATCTGGCTTTAACCTGCCTTATTAAGAGAAATGCTGACTGTCTCAGTCTTTTACTGTGCCAATTATACCAATTTGATTTTTAAATTGGGAGGCAAGCTAGAAATAATCCCATTTAGATGGTTAGTTTGTTTCTTTGTGTTTTGATCTTATTAAGCAGCATGTGAACTGAAGGGAAGTCACTATTAAAAAAACAAGAAGGGGAAAAAAAAAAAAGGCAGTTCCACTTGGGGGTCACTTGCAGTTTATGTGCAAAGAGATTGCAGCAAGAGAATAAGCATGTCTGCTTTATTTAATAACAGAGCTAAGCACTCTGGTAGAGCTCTGCAAGTGGGAAGCTTTGACAGGTTGGCAAGCTATTGCATGCTAGTGGAATAGGAAAGAGGAGTGATTGCACAGCTCATGCTGCCTTGGCTATTTTGGAACATGGAGGCCTTTTCTCAGCCTCAAGCTCTGCAAGCTCCTGGGGTTTGCCCATTGCCTGAGAAAGGAGGGGGATGGCATAGATCAGGAGTGCCCGAAAGTCCGTGTACCTGCAGGTAGTAACCTGCTTTCTTCTCTACCTGCTCTGTATCTCTCCAGCAGTTACACCTCCTAGCAACCAGCCCCTTGGTGCAGCAACATGACTTGTTCATGAGCCAAGTCCCAAGCTTGCATAAGAGCGGGGAGGGGGGGAATGGGGACTGAATAGCAAAGTCTGTGATGAAAATGAGATACCAGCTGCCTCAGCTGAGCTCCACCCTTTCTAAGAGTCTCAAAACAGGCACTGTGTCTCCTGGCAACCTTGATACAAATCATAGAATTTAACTTAAAAGAAGTACATACAGTCCAAGGGACATATCCCATCATCAGGTGGGAAAAACAGGATCGGTTCTTTTCCTGGAAGATTTGGGACTGTAGATGGTCTTGGGTTTCACTTGGTGTCAGAAATACAAGTTAAAGGCGAAAGAGCATCTTGTTAGGGTAGCTAAGAAGTGCCAAGAAGCAGTGTATTTTGTTTATTGTAAGCATGCCCAGAAGTGCCCAGACTATTGCTTAGGAACCAGATGTAGGACTTGGCCCTCCCTGTTAGGCTAGAGCTGGAAGCCATACCCTGTGCTGGAAGCCATACGCTGCAACCTGTGCACATCTGCTCTGGTGCCTGTTGTTCACCTGAACCTGGTTCTTCCAGCTGGCAGTCAAGGACCGACAGAGCTGACACCAACCACTTGCTTGCCTTTGGTGTCAGGTGCTAGGCTTTTGCAATGCTCATCTAATACTTCTTAGTCTTAGACTCTAATTTGGCCACGCTTCTCTGTGACAAGGGATGTAGGTATATGTGAAAGAAAAACTGAGTTTTATCATGATTGCTTCTGCTTCCAGGAAAGCTGCCTTTTCAGTTCTCCTGACAACTGATGCTCATTAGCTACTCTGAAGAAAAATTATAGTGCATTTAGAGTGTTCTGTATTATGCTGAGTTAACAAGCAGAGCAGAGGTAAATGTCCATCTTCCATTAAAGCTAGAGCTGTCACAAAGCTCCTGCAAAGACAGCATAGGCAGAATAGACTTTTGCCAACCTGGCAACACCTGAGCTGTTCCTGCTGACAAGTGGCAGGGCTTGGCCAGGGAGCCGGCAAGAGCTCTGGGAATTTGGACTTGGGAGCTGCAGCAGACTTCCCGTGGATTGTGGCACTGACAGCAGCTGTTGGGAGAAGCTGGCTCCGCCCTGCCCCTTCTTTCAGCATCTGCCAGCCTGACCTTGTAGGGCTCCTCGTAGGGTTGGCAGGAGGCTGTGCTGCCTTTTGTTGGCCCTGGCAGCCTGCTGCCCAAGGCAGCTGTGAGGTTTGCCTGTGCCTAGAGGACCTGAAACAACTGACCATTTGGGTGGGTGATTCTTTAACTCCCTGCTTTTGAAGAAGTGGGTTTGGGTATTTTTTTTGGTGTCTGACACTCTTACAAAGATATGGCAAGGAATTACGCTTATTGAAGCATTCAAGGGGAAAAGCTGCTCCAGTTTTCTGCCGCAGTGGGGGCTTCTGCTGTCTGCTCTGGAACGCAGGAGAGATCATCGATGGGTCGATGGGCACTGGAGAGTCCCCCCTGTGGCCATCCTCCCCAGGGAGATGGTGGTGGGGAGGAAGACCTGTTTCAGTGTGCTTCTTTCTGAAGGTTAATTAGATGAGAGTGGGGAGAGAGTTAAATTGTATTACTTTTTGTTTTGTTCCTTTGATTGATGCCACTTTAATATTGACTACATGGCTTGCTCATGGTAAAACAATTAAAGCCCTGAGGCATCTGCCATGAGCTGTCTTGTTCATCTGCCCCAGATGATTAGTTTGATATATGGATCCTACTCCCGAGCTGTTCAGGCACAATAAGGGAATACTATGGCTGTGCTTGCTGCTGGAAACAGAGGTGTTGACCAATTGCTTGCAAGAGGTTTTTTCTTTGGGACTTAATTTTAAAGGAAGACACTTATTCAGCTTTTGAGGTTTTGTGGTGTGAACAACTCTTGCAGAGAAGTTGGTGCAGACCTGAAGTGTAGAGCTAGATGCACCTGTGTAAGCCCAGGTGGATCTGCACATCTCTGCAGGGAGCTGCTTGCTCCCAGGAGGGTGCTTTCAGAGAGGGCTCCCATCTTCTCTTGTTAGGCCATTGTGCTGGGGAGCTGAATTTGCTCAGCTCTTGATGGCAGATTTGATTATTCTGCAGGAATTTTACTGTAAACTTTGCTTCTCTTTATATCTTTCTTGCCTTTCCTCTGAACTGCTCTTTTCCTGGGAGGTTAAAATATTTTTTTTTTCTATTCAACTTGTCTTTCATTGCTTTGTCTTCCCTAGGTCTCTGCATTTTCTTTTCTCTGAGGCACCCCCCTTGGGCTTTGTTATACCCAGTGTTGATTATGAGCAAAGGGGTGCCCCTTATATACATGGGCTGTGTGCATGTATAAATAAAAAATGGCAATAATTTATTGTTAGTGTAACTGAATTCTTAACACTCTAATTCAAGAATCATTTTACTCTAGTGCATATTATTACAGAAAAAGAAATAATAAAAATGTGATTATGCAGCTAAAACTGTAACATGTTTCTTTGTTTCTGTTAATTTTTCCCAGTATTATGCTCATCCTTGTGTTGCTCCTCTGGATCTTAAAGTCAGTTGTTGGAAGGTAACACCATAAATCTTCAGCCTTTGTAGCTGAAGCTGTAGCTTTGTAGTATTCTTCACTGGGACGAGTACGGTACAGATGTTGCTGGATTCTTCCTCACTCCAGGGTCCACCTGGGTCATTTTTATGTTTGCTAAGAGACTTGGATGCCTTTCTCTTTCTTAGTTGATCTGCAGCTCCATGGTGCTTCTGAATTTACTGTGTAAGGTGTCTTTCACGTATGTTGGATATTATTTTCTTTGTTCCTCCTAAAACCTATTTTCTTCAGCTCCAGGTCCATATTTCTTTAACGGACCATGGGTGAGATGTTCACAGCTGTGGGACAAGCACGTGCCTCGTCTCCATTTCTCAAGGCCTCTGTTATCATCCTGTGCCTGCATTTCTCTCTGCTACATCATCATGTTTGTTGTAAATAGTTCAGTCTACATTAAATATCTGCTTGTTACTGTTATTTATATAAAAAAATATGGTTGTATCACACGAAGATAAACAGGAGTAACACAAATTAGCCATAGACACCTGATCAGTTGGAGAAGTTGCTGTCACAGCTCAACCAAGTGAAACAAAGCTACAGGCAGGTCAAGAAAAGTTCAGTGAGCAAGGCCAGGAAGCCTGAGGCCTTTCAGAGTCAGTACAGAGCTTATGGCCTGTTGCTGAGAGTGGCAAATCTGGAACCGTCAGCCAGATGCTGATTGAAGAGAGACTGGCTCCTGAGAGCAAGTGGAGGGGTGGAGCACAACTAGGGAGCAAGAGATCCCTGAAGCAGGTGTTCTGGCTGGTCTGTCAGGACAGAAAGTTTTTCTCTTCTACTTGTTGATGTGCCTGTGACAGCTGTAACTTTGGGAGGAGACCTCAGTGTACAGAGACAAGTCCTTTCTCAAGAACTAACATAGGGTGCTGTAATTCTGTAGAATCCATCCTGGAAAAAGTCGCATTCCCTATACTGATGCAAAGCTCTTCAGGTTTTCAGCCATGTTATGACTGTTTCATCTCTCTTTGTCACACAAGGGACCAGCCATGTTTTGCTCAAGCGTCCCATTTTCTACTGCTTCTCAGTCTCCCCTGTTTGACTGATCAGCACATTTTCTTGTCATGAACTGTCTCAGTGATCCTTTTATTCCTCCAGCCTTCCTATCATCAGTTGCCCATTGCTCTAGCCCCCAGGGCTGCTGCTGCTCATTTGCAGTGTTCAGTGGGTGTTTGCCAAGAGTGCTGAAATAAAGCGCAGCTCTGCAACTCCTACTCCCAGCCCAGCTGACTTAATGCTTCATGTAGGTGTAATTGCTGGCATTGCTTCTCTGCCCCTAGGGAAGTGAGTGGTTTTGGAGAGAGGGAGAGAGAAATGTGGACTCTGTGTGTATGTTGTAGTCAGCCACGAGCCTTATGTATCCATGTGTCCGTATATATACTACATACACATATCTATGTGTGTGTGCACACGTGTTTGTCATCAGTGCCTTACATCCTTTGAAGCTTGTCAGACTTTGGAGCTGATGGGCAATTCAGCACTTGCATGTGCAGCTGCCACTTTGTGTGGCTTTGTTGTTCCACCTACCTTTGCTGCAGGCTGGAGGAGAGATGGGATATTCTTCAAGACAAGGGAGATGGCCTCTCAGGGTTTTACTCCTGGTTTCTCATCTATGAGTTTTTTTTTTTTTCCTTCTCTGGCTTTGGCATGTCAAAGGGAATTGGAATGTTTTGAAGTTGAAGTTCCTGCTGAATCACTGGTGACTAGGCAGCCGTGAGCCATAACAATTAACTGGAATAATTTTCATCTTCCTTACAACTATAATGATTCCTAGTTGGTAAGCTGGTTGAAATTCCATGTTTTTCCTCTGAGCCAGTTTCTCCCTTCTGCTTTCCCCACAGGCTTTTCTTGCCCAGGTCTTTCACAATCTCTGTCTGGCTTAGCTCTTTGCTTCCCAGAAAAGGTGCCTCCTTATTGTGCAGCTCTGTGAAAGGCCGTCAGTCTCCTGAGGGCACTACTGCTGCATCTCTGGCTCCAGCGTGGCTGCTGTGGAGTTGCATACAACTTATCCAGTGGGAGACAGGACCCTGGCTGTCTTTCATCCCTGCATCCACTTCATGTGAAGTGTGGAGTCTGTTTTCCTGAATTGTCACTCTGCCTTATGTTTATTCAGTGTCAAGTTGCTGGTTTTAAAAAGAGACCCTGAAATAACCTGGTGTTGGAGGTTTCTGTGCTAAGATGGAGTTTTCCATATGTGGTAGTTCCAGGGGGTGCAAGGATATGTTGCAATAAGATCAGCTGGACCTGCTAGGAATAACCTGCAGCCTGTCCTTGTGAGCCTACAGCACCTTTGCCCTGGTAGGAGGCAAGCAGGACAACTCCTGCAGAGTTTCTCCACTGTGTTCCTGGTAAAGCTTTCAGCTTACAGTTTCAGTGGTGTCTATTTGTATGCAAGAAAAGAGGTCTTGATTGGCCAGTGTACAGTCACAATCTCTGCTCCATACTGGATCTTTTAATCCATTTGTGTGTTGAGTTTTGTAATGTATTTTTAAAGTGTTTTGGGTGTCTTTTCAGATCTTTGTGTCTGTTCTCTCCCATCTGTAGCTTGAGGTCAGAGATGCAGCTGGCTGCCAAGTGTAAGGGCGCTGTTGAGAGCTGCTGGTGGAAGCTGTTGACCCTATGAAGGGCAGGAGCTGAGGAGGAACTTCTTGGACACTCAGCCCTGTCCCCTCATCTGCAGCAGAGCCTGTACATGTAGGCAGACACAAACCATGCCAGCAGCAGCAGGTCATCAGGATGGCAGTGTCTTCACCAGATGGTAGGGAGAGCAGTTGCCTATTTTTCTGCATGTCATCAGATGACATAGGCACTGGTGATTTTTTTGGGTGTGGGGAGGTGGGATTTTGAGGCTCACATATTTGGGGATGTAGTGTTTGTTCTCTTGCATGGTTTGCTCTTCTGTCTCAGTCTTTGAAGGTTGCGTGGGAAGGGAGCTGTTGTTTGTGTTACCCTACCTGAGCTGAGAGTAATTGGAGCACTATCCTGTGGTTATGCAAAGCAAATGACACTGTATAGAGACAGAGAGAGAGGCTATTTGACTCTTTCATCTCACCTTACATCAGAACTGGACACATCTGCCCTACCAGTCAATGCAATGGGCAGTGTGAATTTGGTATGCTGAAATGGTGAGGGAAGCAGAGGGTGCTGTTGTCCCTTTGGGGATTATCTCTACTAATCCTTGTCACTTCTGTTCCACCTTTTTGTAGACTCAATTTACTGAGCTGCTCTCCCTCTTCTTGTGTGTGGGTGCCTGCTGTCTTCAGATATATCTCTGAACATCAGATTTCTGGAGACTAGGCAAATAGCCTGGACAAATATCTCCAAAATCTGCTTTAGAACTGGGCTTTTGTAGGCAAGATCATTGGACTTCAGTTTGGCCTAGTATGGTTGTTCTTCTCATGTGTTTTGGAGCATAGCCTGTTCTGGGGTGCCACACAGCCTTTTGTCCTTGATGGCCATCAGAAATCCCTATTCTGTTAGCCTGGTGACACTCTAAATATATCAATCACTTTCTTTTTTTCACAGTGGGTTTCTGTTCAGCATGTGCAGCTTTTCATTAGCCTGTGCTGGTTTCTGAAATGTGAATCTGGCTGCATCTCTCAGGCTCCCACCCTCCCAGACTTTTTGGTCATGGTTTGCTGCAGGGACATCCAAAATAATTTCTGCCCATTTCTTAACCTCTCAACAGATACATCTTTGTTCTCAGCATGCATTTAGTTAGTACAGCTTGCATGAAAATACCTATTCAGTTACTTAGTCAGTGTGCACATCCTCTCATCACTGTTAACCCACTCCCAGTACTGGCTGTGAGTTAAAGAAGCTTTTTGGCAGTAGGAGTTGCCACATATAAAATTAACTCCAGCTTTTGTAGTCACTGCTTCACTCTGATCAAGCTTCTCTTGGCAACCAGTGCAGTGTAAAAAAGATTTGGTTCTTATCAATGTCTTTTCTCTTTTTCATGCATTTAGTGCGTAGGAAGCTATTGCACTCTCATTTGAATAGCTTTGGGTGGGGGAAAGAGAGCAGAGTATGAGCCAGAAATTGAGAAATGGACCAATTTTGAAGGGATGGCACTGTCTGCTCTTTTCATTTATTCTTGCAGCACCATGAAAGGAATATATTGTGGGGAAAAAGAGAAAGCCAATGTTTGTTTTGATGTCTTACTGGAGTTTTCTTCCCCCCGTACAGCATCCTCTTTATAGCACAGGCTGCATGCATTTAGGAGAGCAGGAACTGACCCATGAACTCTTCCTCCAGTCATCTGTCCTACAAGATAGGGCAATGCTGAGTTGATGGATGACTTGGAAAGGAATGCTATCACAGGCTTCTAATTTTCCCAACCCCTCTGGAGGGGAGTGTGGCCTGCAGAGGAAGAAAAGAACAAAACTGACTGCTGCAGAAATCTGGGGTTTATTTGCTTGCTGAAGAAGGGTGAGGAAGAAGGTGCCTGGGGGAACGCAGCTGAGTCTAGCAGGATGTGTGGGGAAGCAGGAGGGCAATGAGAAGAGTAAAATACCCAGGAACTAGGATTTTGGTAAGAACGGGAGTGAAACCAGTAGGAGAAAAGGCAGAAGGTGGGGGGAGCTACATGGAGAGCCTATTGCTGCTGATTTAGTGAGTCAGATACTTCATGTAAATGTGATACTGACGTCCAATTCCTCTCCATTCCAGCTCCTATATTTAGCCTAGGGAACTTGCTGCTTTTTTTAAATTTTGGTTTTTTTCCCCCTTGCTGGAGGCAATGGAAACTGCTGTGACACTCTCTTTGCCCTCATCCCCTCCTTCCACTCCCTGGAAACAACACCAGCTTTTTATCTGCATATATGATGCACAGTTGTGTGCTTATAAGATAAGGCTGTGCCTTCATGGAGGTTTGGAAAGCTCTGCAAGGAACTTTGCACCACTTCTCTGTTGGCTGATGGTGAGAGCTCAGGTTGTTTGCAGAAACCTTTGACATTGTTGTGAGAGCTGATTCTGTCCTTCCCTTGGACCTGAACGTCCCACAAGAGAGGACTGGGAGAGATTCCTCAGCCAAGTTGTTTTTAAAAGCTGCTCGCATCAGAAAGGTGTACTTAAAGCTTATGGGGTGGCATCATAGACCTAGAAATAATACCTTTAAATATGTGTGCCATTGCCAACAGCCTCTGCAGGAAACAGCACACAAACAAACAGGACATTTGATCTCAGCTGGCTGATAGATGGTTTGTAGAGCAGTAATCCATACGGCAATGAATAGTTTCTATAAACTGTAAACAACTTGGAAATCAGAATATACTTGTGGATTAGAAAGGTGCTGTGATCATCAAGGCCTGCCACAGTTGCAGGGGAGGTAGGGTTTGTGCTGAAACTAGGGTGCCAACAGTGTTGATCATGTGCACCAAGGTCAATGTTTCCCTGTGAAGATCCCATCTGGGGTGCCTTTGGAGCTAGTCTTGGTTTGCATGTTGGCACTAGCATTTAAAAAGGTCGCTTCAGACAAAGGTGCCTTGAAAACTTGAATTTGTTTTGAAAGCTTCAATTTGGGAAAGGGGTGGGGCGGGTGGAAGAGGTGATGTGACCACTATAGAAGTGCAGGTTTGTAGTACTTAGTTTGGTCTACGTTCACAATTGGAAGCTAGGAACAAAAAGATCAGTGCTCTCTTCCCTTGCATCATTTCCATCCCTCTGGCTGCAAAATGCTGAGTGATGTCTTATAAAGGAGCATAAAAGGGTGGAGGATGGATAGATGGGTGTATGCTCTTTTATGCAATTAATTTTCCAGTGTAATTATTTTAACTGCTGTAGGATTAAAACCAACATAAATGGAAAGGAATAGACACTTTGGCTCTCCTGAGGGCTTGGTAGCCTTTATGGACTTCGAGGCAGTGTGGAGTAGGTGAGTCAGTGATCTGAATATTCAGTGTCTCCATTCCCTTTATTTTACTAGACCAATTTCCTTTGCTAAAACAGAGCATTGCCAGAGTACTAATGGGCACTGAACCACCTTGTCTGGGGAGCCACTGCTAAGAACTGCTGGCTGTGTGAGGTGGAGGGAGCTGCTCTGGGCCACACTGAGATGAGCTGTGGGTGTCTAAGCAGGCAACTGAGGCTGCCCTAAACACTCAGAAGAGTGCTAGAAATGATTAATTTCTGGTCATTGAGGTGATGTGCTTTCTAGGTAGGAGTGGACTAGACACCTTCCCAAACATTTTGCTAGGGAGCAAGATGCTTCTGACTCCCAGATCAGTATCTGTGTCCTGCTGTAAGTTTTGTGGTTTCTGGCCTGCCATCTTGCTGAATAAGGTCTCCTTGGAGTTGGCTGGAATCCTTCTTGCTCTTGTTCATGGCAGGCAGAAGAGTAATGGTGGGAAATCATGATGGGACAGCACAGCAGTGGGGTAGCTTTTGTTGGGTAGTAGCTAGTTTGAAAAAGAAAGTTTAGAAGACTAATTTATCCTGGCTCAATGACTTTATTGGTATAGAAGGTCATGACCACTTAGCAAGTTATGTCAGTTATTAGCTTACAGCTCAACATAACTACATGCAACCTTGTTTCCCTGAGTCTTATGAGTTAAAATTACCTTTTCATGGTATAAATCAATGCTTTCTGACCAGGAAAGAGATACTGTGATTTATTTTTCCCTCCCTCCAGGTGGAGTTTATTAATTATGGGTCCAACTCAGTGAATCAAGCATAGGGTTGTCTTAAGACAAAGTTAAAATATCCATGCTTATGATGGCTGTTCTGGAAGCCACGTGGCTCTTAGAGTGGTCTGTTTATTTGCTTCGGTATGTGAGCTGGGTGGCTCTTATTTTCACTTGTGGGGTCTTGATTTGGCCAACAGCTGGGAAGCAGGGTGGAAGCCTGCTGGCAGACAGCCCTCTCTGGAGTGCAACTGAGCTAAAATTCATAAGTGGCCAAACGCTCTGTCATGTAAGTTAATAATGGCAGAGCCCTGGACCTTTGTGGTTCACTATACTATTCTAGGAAGTGGTTTGTTTTCTTGCCTGGTTTGAAGACCATGGTTTGTTTTTTTTAATCTTTCCTGTGTTTTTAGGCTGTGTTCACTTCTCTAAAGTCCTGTTTTTCTGCAGAGTTCCTCACAATAAAACAGAAACTTAAATTTAAGAGCTGCTTGGGAAAATCTTTGCCAGGATTTTGTGTCATTCTGTTATTCTTTCTGTTTTGTTTGTTTTTGGTTTTTTTTAAAGATTATTTTGAGCACAATTCCTACCTGTCGTAAGTCAGCAGGATTTTGGTCCATTAACCCTATCCATCTTCACATAGTGGGGTTTTGCTTTGCTTTTCCAATCAGCTGGAGCCTTGGGATTAGGTAGATTTTCACATCTGCTAACTTCCTATTTCATATCTTGTGATTTGTGAGGCTTAACCTCTGCTGACTTGTTAATGGATCACAAACCACCTGCTTCTTTACACTAATCCCTCAGAAATATATAGCATAGCTTTGACTTGAAACTTTGCATATTGGTTCCCCAGTGTGAAAAGCACAGAAGACTCAATCCTGGTCTGAACAAACTGCTTATTTACACTTTCCGTGGTCTTCCACAAGATTAACTCTCCAACCGTGGCTGTTTGCCTTAACTATCAAGAAAGTTTGCTGCCTTTATTGCCTTGGCCTTCTGGGTAGGGCATGGGTGGAGAAGAGTAGATGGAATGGCACTGGTGGAGAGGAATAGTCTAATGGGGGCAGGCACACCTTGTGACTGGTCGGTGCTTTGGATGTTAAAGCTTTGGTACCCTCTGAAGGTGTCTGAGCTATCGATGTTCATGGACCATGACAGCTTCAGCCAAGGACTCTGAGCTCAAGGTCTTGGTGTGTCAGTCCTGCTTTTTGCTCCCTTTTACATTTCAAAATTTACACCACTTCTGGCAGGCTAACCTAGTCAGACCAAGGGGAAGGTCAGATGCCTGGGCTAGGCCAGGAGATGCCAGAGACGTGGCAGGTCCCTGTCAACCCCCAGCTACACTGCCTGCAACAGTGCTAGTCCTGCCTTCTGCTGGGGATGCAGATCAGGGCCTGGAAGGACGTGGCTCTTCTGGGCAGCATGGTGCCCAGGTGTGCCTTGGCTTTTGCCTTTCTGCTTGGCTGCTTCAGGCCTCTACTCCTCTATCCTGCACGTTTCTCCTCCCGACTGATGTCTGTAGCCTGGCACGTGTTGTGGGCCAGCCCCAGACCAATGGTGACGTGAGTGAAGTCCCCAGAGCAGCGAGGGCTGCTAGCAGTGGAGCTGGAACATCCCACAGCACTCCCCTGGCACCGCAGCAAGGAGCAGCTAGGGCTCCCCAAGCACTGGCGGCGTGTACTAACAGAGGGACAGGCAAAACCCACAATTTCTATTTTAGAGGTGAAGTGAGAGAGAGGTCATCAGAGCTTTTGGTGTTCTAGCTCCTTTTAGTCGCTTAACAGTTACGCTGCTGGGAGGGGGCAGTAAGGGCCATGTGTTTTCTGTTACTAGTTGTTACTGCTCTCTGCTATGAGACAATGGGCTTACATGAGGATTTAAAAATTGTGTGTAGGGTGTTTGTGAAGAGTGGGGAAGGCTCCAATACCTGGGACTGCCCCAGGCTGGTTGTGGTGGGCTGAGGCAGCAAGGCAACTTGCTATGGGCAAAATTAATGGGTAGGTGGGGCCTCTTCTTCCCTCTCCTCCCAGTCATTAACTGCTTTGTTTCCAATGGAGGTGATTATATTGATTACCAGGAGTTTACTACTGCTTGCTTTTGCAGTTCATCTTGCTGAGAGATTTCTAAAAGGCCCCTGAGCAATTTGTTTATTCAGCTATGTCCCTGGGGTCAATAGTATTTGTCATCATACATCTCACTTCTCAGCTGGTCAGCCACTTCTTGTGCTATACTCAACAGTTCTGTCTAGTGTTACAGCCAGGCACAGAAATATATCCTGTCTACCTCTCCTTCTTTTCATCCCCTGAGAACTTTTCTAAAGACCCCCTGTATCCTGACCTTCTTACTCTGCTCTAGGCATGCTGGTTTGGTGCCCAGTACCTAGGGTCATATTTATGGCAGGGACATAATCCATCAGGGCCATTGCACAAACTTTCATGGTTAATCTTTCTGTTCAGCTTGAGCAATCAGAGACTCAGGGCTCCCAGATGCTGGAAAGGTAATTATTTATGGTACTAGCACATGGTACTCCTCAGCATGGGAGGGACTTGTGGTTTTTCTTTGTGATTTCTGCTTAATCCCAGCTCTGCCTTCGAGATTAGGGGATGAAAGACTGAGATTTGGGGTTGCTTTTGCTGCATCTCTGCCAGCCAGGATAGCCAGGATGTTTTTCTTTATAGACACAGTCATGTCAACTCTTCTTGTTCTTCTGTTTCTTCCTTCTAGGTGTGTTGTTGTGCTGTTCAACCCAAGAAAAAATAAGCAACACCATATTCTAAACAGTTCCAGGTGAGTGAAGCTTCAGGCTGGGCTTGCTTTCTGTGGGAGGTGAACATCAAGGGTTTTATGGCTTGAGTGTGAAATGCAGTAGTTGATGTTGCTCCAGGCTAAATCCCCTTAGTGTGAGCTGCCTTGGGGGAGAGGCTGCCTGCTGGTTTAGTTCCAGCTCCTTCTAATGTGAGGTGCTGTTGCTGATGAGGCACCATGTCATAAACATTGTGGTCCCAAGAAGAACTGTTAACAGGCATGGCATGGGGGAGGTCTTATTACAATTCCATAGTACCTGATTTTTTTTTTTCTCCACCTAAAACTATGACCTCGTTATTGAAGCCAGCACTAGGATCTGGTCCTGCATCTGGAATAAAGGCACCAGGCTGAACCTTAGCTTTTGGAGCTTTTCCAGTATTGTAGGCATGCTGCCTGTGACTTGTGCAGCAGGGAATTCCCATGGCAAGTGTTAGATCTCTGGTAAAGCAAAGCCATTGTGTCAGGCTCTTACGTGTGATTTTAGCCTCGTTCCAGTTTGTCCCAACCTACTCCCCAGTCATGATGTATTGAAATGATATCACATGATCAAAATGTTTCTCAGTGTCATTTTCTCTGTTTTAGGAAAACAATTACAGCACTTGCGTTCTCTCCAGATGGAAAATATTTGGTTACAGGAGAGGTAAGTGGGAGAGGAGAGGGCACATCTTGTCCATCCCATTTTGAAGCAGGGCAGGGAGTTTTAGAAGAAACAGCCAGTGAGCTGCCTTGACACAGACAAATCTATTTCAGTGTTGCATCTCTTGATGGACCTACTGGGTTATGGGTGGCTCTGGGTGCCCCTGCTGGCAGTTTTCATCAGCTTGGGGGATGGATCATCTGAGGTGGCCTCTGTGGTCTGAAGGTAGAATGAAAATACATGGAAGGACACACAGCATGGCTGTACTCAGCAGTGAAGTGTACTTAGATGGTCTTTGGTCTGAATTTAGCATTGTTCCTTCAGGATTTCAGGAAGTAACTGAAGCCAGTAACAGTGTTATGGAAAAAGTGAAATGTACATGTGGAATGGAGCTTTAGGAATGGTGACAGCAGATGCTGGTGCCTGTGGTTTGGCATTGTATGTTTGGCTGGGGGCAACAATTGCTTCCCCTTTCCAAGCATGCCAAAGGGGGAGAATAAGGATGAGTGCACTGTATGTCTGTTCTGCATTAGAAGTTCAAGACATGGTCTGTGTCATGAGGCTGGAATTGCTGGATGTTAGAAATCCACAGAAATATTGACTGTTCCCCATATGGTTTGGCTTATTTTATTCTTGTGTGTGATTAATGGTAATTTACTACTTAGTCTCTGTGCCTCTGTAAAACATGGGGGGGAGCATGTGTGAAACAGGTCCCCTCCTGAGCCTCAGCCACAGAGAACAGAAGTATGTCCCAGCCCTGTGTTGGAGCTGTCAAGGCAGAGGCTGCTCACCCCAGAGGTCCCTAGTGCAGCCACCGTGATGGCAGCTGTCATGTCACTGGGTGGCTCCCAATCTGGGCCTGAATCCTGCATGGATCAGGCCAAGGACAAAAATAACAGTGTTTTGGGATGGTGGCTATCTTGACATAGAAAAAGTAAGACCAAATTTTCCATCAGAGCATCAGAGATTGTTGTTGTTATTAACCTTTTAGTGAAAGCATGAGGTTTTATAGCTGCAATTTGTTTTAATGCCTCTTTCCACTCTAGAAGTATTAATGTAATAAAAAAACCTTTGTATTAAAATTAAAAGTATTTTTTCTCTGTGGTGTTCAGTTCTGATGATGATTCTGGTGCCTTCTTTTCTTTCTGCTTTTGTGTTTGTTTTTTGGTTGGTTGTGGGTTTTTTTGTGGTTTTTTTTTTTTTTTTTTTTTTAATTTATTTTTTTTCCTAAACCTTTGGTGCTTTATTCTTTTCATGTGGAGTAGGAAAAGCGGTGAAAAAATGAAGTGGGTATTTTTCTAACTAACAAACTTTTTGGTTTGAAAATTAATTGGGAGAAAAAAAAAAAAAAAGCAGCTCTTCCCCAGTTACACTTGAAAGCTTTTTTTTTGGCCTCGTTGCAAAACACGTCTCCTCTTGCCCTGTTGTAAAAACCTTTTCTCTTTTCAGTATCCTCCCACGTGTCTGACATTTGAGTTACTATTTAGCGTAGCAGTGTCCCCTGCCGGTGTCAGCAGTCTTGTCTTAGTTCAGCATCTGTCCTGTGGGGAAATGGTTTCCAGGTTCATTTTGTAAAGCTCACTTTTGGCAGCGTTATGCTAGTTCTGCCTGGTAACACCTTAGTTTTCCGCATGTCTGGCTTTTCAGGAAGGAGAGCATGGAGGTCAGACCTTGGCCACCGTACGTATTAAATGTCTTTTATTTCAAATCCAGAAGATTATTTTTTTTTCTCCATTTTTTTTATTTGTTTGTTTCTTCCTCCCCATGGAGTCACAGATTTTTTATCCCTGGGGATCACACAGAGCTCACTTTTGGTCAGCTTTTCTTAAATGATTAAAACCAAATTCAGCTCATAAACATCTTGGGGTGTAAGCCAAGATGGTTTGAAAAAAAAAATTTTATATATATATATATATGTCTGTCTGTCTGTCTGTATACACGTATGTATGTGTTTAAGTAAAGCAATTGCTTTGAAGAGCAGCTGATCCAGCTCATTGTAACACCTTGCCAGCCACCTTGAGACCTGAGCTCTGCCTTGCAGGAGAGAGAAGTGTACCAAGTGCACTAAAACCTGACCATGGCATTTTTCCAGGCCACAAGCAGTTGCTTGGCAAAGCTTTTGAATGAGACAATTAAAACATGCACAATTCTGAGTTGTTAAAGCTTTGATTTCTCCTTCTGATCAGACTTGCCTCTCCCACACAATCAAATTACTTGCTTAAAACTGATCAGAAAGGGTACCATTTTGCCATGTTGCCATGGATATGTTATCGTGCAAGCTACTGTTTTGACGAGACTTCAATGTGAAATCATGAATAGGATCTTTGAGTAGGATTGGCCCATCAGGCACATTTTTGGCCAGCATTTCAGCTCATCTTGTGTGCCTTGTTTTATTTTGCTTTAATAACAAAAAAATTAAACAAAAGAATAGAATAGTCTTGCAGAAGGTACTGAATTGGCACTTCTGAAATCTGTGACCATCTGTTTCTTGGGAGAACAAGCGTAAAGCCAGAGGCTGTGTTCCCTCCATGTATTTTTCTCTGATGCTACCCTGTCCGTGCTCTTTCATCCATGTGTTACCTTTGTGACAGGAATGATGCTGCCAGTCTCCCAGAAGCCTCCCTCAAATGGTGTGTGATAGTTATCATAACAGTCATGTCATGTTTTTGTATGGCTTGACCTGGCTTGACATCTCTGATGTCCATGTTGTGTTAGGAGCAGAGGACATGAGGGCCTTTTAGTTCACTGAGTCCAGAGATATGATTTTTAGAATCGTTTTTGTGTGCTGTGAGTTCCCATTGCAAAGATCAGGGATGCACATCAAAAGTATTGTTCTCATCTCTAGCTGTTTTGTGAGTAGCATAAGGAGAGGATTAATGCAGCAGTGATGGTATTAATTCTTTCAGACACCTGTTGAAATGCATATACTCTTTAAGCTGTAGTCTCAACCTGGGCTTTAAAGAACTGAAGGAACCTCTAACCCTGTTGTGAATGCACCATCTAGACATGTTTTTCCAAGTGCTCACACATTTATGTGCTCGAATTTGTCAGAACTTAGCTTGGGGGTTACATTTCCTATTCTGTGTCTGTTCTTGTCCCCTCCAGAGTGGACACATGCCAGCAGTTCGGGTATGGGATGTGGCTGAACGAACCCAGGTGGCTGAGCTCCAGGAGCACAAGTATGGTGTGGCCTGTGTGGCCTTTTCCCCCAGCTCCAAGTACATTGTTTCAGTGGGGTACCAGCATGACATGATTGTCAACGTGTGGTCATGGAAGGTAAGTTCTCTTGGAGGTTGGGTGGACCACAGGATATTGCTGAATTAAAGAGAGTGGACAGTCTAACCATAGGCTGTTTCAGTTTCATCTTGCTTTCTGCTTCTTTTAAAAATCATGTTGTTGTTTGTGTTTTGACATTCATGGACACAGACAAGTTTGTACATGAGAGAGAGCTCTGGTCCCTTAGGGAAGGTCCACGTCACTTCATTGAAGGGATATTCTTTATACTTGGAGACGTGTGACATCTTGCTGTCCAGCCAGAAAAGCCTGGATTTTGCAACCTTGTCAAAACCTTGTACTTTTTTAGAGGCTTATTAAAAACTAATTTATGTGGTTGAGGAAGGAAAAGTCTCATCAGCCAGGGAATTTTTTTGTGGTGCAGTGGTTGCTCTTGGCTTGTTTGTTTGGGTTTTTTTGTGTCAGGATTTGTGATACTCTGATCCCATCCTTGATGAGTGAGAAAGGGAACACAGAGAAATCACAGTGGGTGAAAGCTGATGGAGGTCACTCTGTCTGCCACTGACTGGGTTGGTGCAGCTCTCTGTGGAAACAAAGCTCGTGACTTATCCTCTAGAAAACATTTAAGTGTGTGCTGTTTGTATATAAGAAAAGAAATGTTTATTGTCAGTAGGCTTGGAGTCTTCTGTAACTCCTGCTACTTCTTCAGGTGCTGTAACCCTCTCTAGAAGATATGTGATTTAAAAAAAAACAACTTCAGTTCATCTGTTAAATATTACATAATCACAGAATCATAGAATGATTTGGGTTGGAAGTGACCTTAAAGATAATCTAATTCCAGTCCTCTTGCCATGGGCAGGAACATCTTCCACTAGACCTGGTTGCTCAAAGTTCTATCCAACCTGGATGCTTCTATGGAGGGAGCATCCACAACTTCCCTGTGCAGCCTGTTGCAGTGTCTCACCACCCCCACAGTAAAGAATTTATTCCTAATGTCTGACCTAAATCTACCCTCTTTCCACTTAAAACCATTGCCCCTCATCCCATCACTACATGCCCTGGTAAAAAGTCCCTCTCCAGCTTTCTTTAGCCCCCTTCAGATACTGGAAGGCTGCTACAAGGTCTCCTTGGAGCCTTCCCTTCTCTTGCAGCTTGTAAGTCTGTGTTCATTTAGTATATTACTCTCTTAATCACATTTGCTATGCTGTAGTGTAAGATCTCACTGTGCTCCTGCATGAGCTGAAGTTTCACCTTATTTTTCTTTGTATAGCTGAACTATGTAGTGATGAATGAGATGTATGAACTATGTAGTGACTTGGAGGTGGTCATAATACATGGCATATGTGGGAAAATACAAGTAGCTTTGTTTCCTCTTGCTTGCACAGGTCTTTCTGTTCACTGCAATCCTATTTATAATTATGTGTATAAGAGCTTGTGAGGGCTATCTCACTCTTCTGTGCTGAAGAACATGCACTTTAAGCATATGTTTCAACTATAACTATTGGGAGGTCCAGCTAGCCTTTATTTTGGAGACTAGTCACCGAAACTAGAGAAACTTTACCTGACTAAAGTTAAAGATGAATAAGAGACCAAGATATGAAAACAGATCTCCTGAAGCCCTTTCCTGTACTTTTAACCACAACCCTTCTATCCACTGTGCTGCTGCTTCAATTTAGCAGTTTTTCCTGGCTGGGGAGACATACTCAGTCATTTGACTGTGATGGAAAATAAACCCCCTGTTACCTGTAGGGTCCCCTTGCTAAAGAAAGGCCACAGGAACAATCCAGATGTTGAGTTCTGCAGCTGTTCTAAGCCTGTCTCTGTTCACTGTCTCGAAAGAAGTTTTGTTAACGGCTGTCCCCCTTGCTTTTCCCCCCAGTCTGAGTTGGGGGGTTCTCTGAGGTGACAGCAGCCCAGACTGCTGTATTGCCAGTTTCTTCAGTTCTGCCTGCACGTTGTCCAAAGGGGCCCTCAGTGTGGTGAGTTTGTGTGCTTGAGGGCATTATGTTGGGAAGACTGGGAGCAATCCAGTCTCTAAAAGGAAGGGTAAAGGAAGCAGAAAGAGAATAAAAAGTGGTGCATTTTGTACTCCATGTGCTGAATGGCAGAGAGGAAGACTTTTTTATTCTCACTTCTACTAGTCCCTGGGGAAAAGCAGGAGGAGGAGAACAGAGTGCTGGTACTGTGGACAAGGAGCTCCTGGCATGTGACTGTTCTGCTTAGGCAGTGTCTGTTCCTGTTCTGTGTCCCTGCAGTGTTCTTCCTCCTTTCCCAAACTCTTTGATGTTTTGAGGGGCACATTTGAGATGTAGAAGACTTTGTTTTGTCCCTTCCAAAACAGGCATGATGTTTTTCTGTTTTGAGTCATTCAAGAAATGAGGAACCAGTACTGATTTCCCTGCAGAAAATGCCTGTTCCTCATCTTGCATGCCCTGCTTTCCTTGCTGGCTCTCCTGGAGGCTGGGAGAGCTCCTCCTTGTGCTGGCCTGCATATGCTTTTGCTGTTTAGAAAGGGAAATGGGTTTGCTCTGAGCTCCCGGTGATTGCGAAACCAATATTTGTCATGGCTGAGACAGCAAGTTCCTGCAGACACTAGTGCCTTCTGATTTCTTCTAGATTCCAGTCAACGTGGAAGTGGAATTGAATGTAAATGTGAACTGTAATGTCCACCAAATTAGTGCTCCCAGCTAATGCTGGGGAGGTTGAATTTAGGGATGAGTAGGAAGCAGTTTGGGCCTTGTCTTTTCCCTGCTGCAGCGTTTCTGCCTGTACTTGAAATGAGTTTCCTTTGCTTTTGAGTGAAGAAATTAAGCTATCTAAACAATTATGTTTCCAGAAAAACATTGTAGTGGCAGCCAACAAAGTCTCAAGTAAAGTGACAGCCGTGTCATTCTCAGAGGACTGCAGTTACTTTGTCACTGCTGGAAATCGACACATCAAGTTCTGGTACCTGGATGACAGCAAAACCTCCAAGGTGAGAGAACATGCATCAAGGTCAAGCTGTGAACAGGCGTTTCCATCTTACTGCAGGGTGGATTTTGCCCCAGTGACCTGTGGGAAGTGGGAACTCTTTGATTTTTCCTGGGATTCAAGAATAGCCCTCCCCCCTGCCCCGGCTTTCAAGTCTCAGTCTTCCCATGGTCTTGTGGCACCAAAAGCTTGTCTTACCCTGAGCTGAGATAGGGGCATGTCTCCTGGTGTGTAGCAGCATGCTTGTTCTTTAATAGTTATATATACTGAAGGGCAGAAAAATCAGAAAAGAGCTGCAGTTTTTTAACAACTGCAGCTTGTTCAAGGTGGGGAGAGCTGTTTGATGTTGGTATGAACTTCTCAAAAGGTTATGAGTGTTATTTTGAGTCTTATGAGTGTTTAAACTTTTAGCTGTTCATTCTTCTCTGGGGAACAGAATCCACATATGATATTTTTTCTGTGGCCTCACAAACATATGTTCCTACTTCATGCTTGAACCCTGCTTTGGCATTTGGTATAAACCACAGATTAGCCATGGAAGATTTGTTCCTCCCAGTGAAGGATCTGATATCTCTGGGTCATAGGTTTGGAAACACAATTTTGATGTCATTAATAATGTTCTGTTCCACTGATGTGCTAATACTGATGGTCCCAATACACAGTATGCAGCCACTGGGTCTGCAGCAGGTAAAACGTGTCACTATGTCTCCTTGTAGGCTTTTTGCAGCTCTCCTTCTTTAAGGCACTTCAGCACTCAAGCCTTGATGTTTTAAAAACTGTCCATCTGCCTGGAGTACCTTGCTATATTTCTAACTAACTGTTTTTTCTTGGTAGGTCAATGCCACGGTCCCCTTGCTAGGTCGCTCAGGATTGCTTGGAGAACTGAGGAACAACTTCTTTGCAGATGTGGCATGTGGAAGGGGCAAAAAAGCTGACAGCACCTTCTGTATCACATCCTCAGGCCTGCTCTGTGAATTCAATGAAAAAAGGCTGCTAGACAAGTGGGTAGAGCTGAGGGTGAGTTTTCCATCCTTCTGTCCTGCAGTATTTGCCTGCTGAAGCAGAGCGGGAACAGCAAATAATGACACTCAGGGAGTGCAAGCTGACTACCAGCAGTGAAAGTATCTGGGCCTCTGCCACTTTGTGATTTACTCTGGAAGGCCAGGCAAAAATAGCATTGCTCCTCAGCAAAGGAATGTTATTAATCATTGAGACTCTTTCATTCTCAAGCCTCAGCCTTACAGCTACTGCCCTTCCGGCAAAGCTGTGTCCTGATGTAACTTTGGCAAAACCCGGTTTGTCCCTCCTGGCTTGGCCTGGACGAGTAGGGGTTTTAGAAGGATTCTGATTTCTGTCCACTCTGAAGTGTCTTACTTGGCTTGTGCATCTCAAATGCAGGTTCCTGAGGTACTGCTTGGTTTGTCTATTCTACCAGTTTGGCCAATAAATTTGTCGGTGCTCATTTTTCTTTCAATTGAATGCAAGATGCCTAGCTGAAAGGATTCAGTGTATTAAAATGAAGGGAAAAATCTTTCCATGCTTTCACTGAAGTGAAATGCCTCTTCTTTTCTTTCCTTCCCTCTCTAAAATCTGCTTTTCACTCTTGCTCAGAATACTGACAGCTTCACAGTAAGTTGGAAAAAAGTTTTCCATTGAACTCATCCCCTTATCACCATACTCCATTTTGTACCATTTTCTGCCATTTGTACTGATCCCAGTGGGAGGGGGAAGAAAATCAATTTTTTTCTTATTCACTTGTAACAGGTAATATATTGGCTTGCTAGTACAGGATGAAGTGCTGCTTGCCTGCCAGTGGTGCTGAATGTCACAGAGGAACAAAAAGCAAAGTTCACAGTAAGACTCACCTGGAGCAAATGTGCAGCTCTGCTGATCTCCCACCACTGTGGGTGACAGAGGAATTCAGCTTTTTCCTTAACCACTTGGAATCTGCAATGGACCTTGGCTAGGAAGCTCCTCAGAAAAAAAATACAGATTTTAGACTTTTCCTTACTCCCAGGGCTTCACTTCACTTCAGCTTTTCTAACCATGACTCCTTTGTCTGTCAATATACTGTTCTCCCTGTCATGTGTCTGGTGACGTTTGAAGTGAGAGCACATTGCTTACTTGTCATCTTGTGTGCTGTGTCCTTCTCAGACCACTGTGGCAAACTGCATCTCTGTGAATCACGACTACATCTTCTGTGGCT
Organism: Apus apus; assembly: GCF_020740795.1. Taxonomy (NCBI): domain Eukaryota; kingdom Metazoa; phylum Chordata; class Aves; order Apodiformes; family Apodidae; genus Apus; species Apus apus. The sequence goes on from NC_067286.1 coordinate 27,005,990, forward strand.
GCGCTGATGGCACCGTGCGGATTTTTAACCCTCTGAACCTTCACTTTGTCACCACGCTGCCGAAGCCGCACTTCCTGGGAACAGACATTGCCAGTGTCACTGAGGCCAGGTACTGTGGAGAGGGTGAAAGGGAGCAAGGGAGGCTTCTGAGAGTTAGAACCGTTCCCCAAAACTTTGCCATCTGCACTGTGCTCTTTTTATGGATTAAAATTGGCAGCCTGTTGCAGATCTCCCTGAGTTGTTGCAGTCTTGCCTTGCATGGCTGGGCTACAGTCCAAAGCTGGTTGCTGGAGTACACAGCATAGCTTGCACTTCATCTCCCTGGCATTGCTCAGGTCTGGTGGCCTTTTGACACTGGTTGCCATGAGCAAGCAGGCAGAAGGCACAAGATGCTGTGACCCACTTCAATTGTTCCTGTACCATGGCATATCTTTTGCTTGTCACTGGTAAGGGCTAAAGACTCTCTTCCATATTAGTACAATCATGTTGCTGAGAGATGTACAGGCTCTCATGGGGCATTTTTTCAAAGGTTTTCTTCCAATCTTTTGTAGACCTAAATCTTCTACTATCTTTTGTAGTTTTTCTTCTCCCTATATCTTGTCCATTATGTTGTTTTGTTTTCTACCTTGCTCAAGATAGCTACCTTGCTATCTTCTGCTTTGACTCTCTGTTTCTCACCTTCTGAGATGGGTATTGTAAGTTCCATACAGCTCTGTCTGCCAGCTTCTGGAGACTTATGCCAGAGGAAACCCTTCATGTGTTGCTGTTTGACATTCCTGGTTGGAGGCTTCTTCTGTTGCCCTCTTTCACTTCTGTCACTAGTGGGGAAAGAAATCCAAAGATGTAATAATTGACCAGCCATCATTCCATGGAATATCTGGAGTTCCCACATCTACAGATATATACACTTTTTTATTTTCCTTCCTTTTTTTTTTTTGTTTTTTTCATTTGTGTCTCAACAGGTTTTCTCTAAACTTTCCTTGTGAACTTGAGGTAAAGGTTCAAACTTGTTTTATATAGTCCCTCTCCAGAAGATCAGTAGGAGACAATGATATTCCAATAAGGAAGATGGAGAAGGAACTCTCAATTTAAAATGTTACCAGCTTTTGGTAGTGCTGAAGTAAAGAAATTGTACATGTGGACCCTTTAAAAATACTCTTTGCTGCTCTCACCCATCAGTTGAGCAGAAATATTAATGTGATTCTTAAACATGCATTTTTAGTGCTGATTACAATCTTAACAACTTTTTTTTTTTAATTACTTCCAAAGAAGCTTAAAAACACAGGACTCCTTATTTTTCCATGCATGCCAGATCTTCTTTGTGGGATGCCAGTTGCCCTCAAAGCCCACAACTGTATCAATGACTTGATTTTTTTATGGGATCTGGGCTGCACTCTTCTGGCCCTCAGAGCTTTGCCCTTTCAGAGCAGGGCTTCTGTTACCTGTTGTGCTACATGAGCTTTGACCCTCATCTCTGCATCTCCACCAGTTCTTTTAAATTACCTGCTCTCAACACCCTGGTACTCTGGCTACAGTTGCCTTGTTTTATACCATTAACAGCATTGTGGGATGGCTGTGTTCACCTCGGGTCAAGAGAGCAGCTCCTTCTTTATGTACATAGGAGCAGGACTCAACAGAGGACTCCTGTAGAGTGTTCACATGGTGTGATTTTGGTCTAACCTGGGGAAGGAAATGTTTCCTTGTTCTGCAGAAGTTCTCTGTTTTAAAGTTTGCATCAGAGAGCTTGCCTATCTAGAAAGGACTGTACCCATCTGCAGTTGCCCATCTCATGAGCTGCTGCAAGCAGCACCATGCTGGCCTATGTGTGGGGCATGGGTGGAAAGAAAGTATGTCACACAAGTGGGGCCACTGAAATGAATTGTCCCTTTGTCCCTTGTGCTGGTGTGCTCCTTTCTCCTGAGAGAAGTAGTCTACTGCTTGGTCATGCACAAGAGCTGTTCCTGCAACCAAGAAACAAAATATACTACCCACCGAAAGATGGTCCACCCTCCCCTTTGAGACTTGACTTGGTTTTTACAACCTGGTTATTCAGGGGTAAATGATGATGATCTTCTGTGATGATCAAGTGTTCTGTTTGGCCCTTCTTCAGGAAAGGTCAGTCACCTGTCTGTGATGGGACTCTGGGTTGGGCGGCAAGCAGAATGACTGTTGCCATGGAACTTTCAGGGTTCTTTTGGGACTCTGGTTGTTCAAGAGACAGGTAGCAGTCAGCTACCTATGTATGCCACAGTGTGTTGTTCATCTTGACACAATCGTGTGAAGAGTCCAAGCTCTCATGTTTCACTTCCATGCTCTGACTTCAAGAATCCAAATTAATCTGGCTTTTGTTCTCTCTTTGTGCAGTCGTCTTTTCTCTGGTGTGGCTGATGCGAAGTATCCGGACACGATTGCCTTGACCTTTGACCCCACCAACCAGTGGCTTTCCTGTGTATACAATGACCACAGCCTGTATGTGTGGGATGTCAAAGACCCGAAGAAAGTGGGCAAGGTGTACTCTGCTTTGTACCACTCTTCCTGTGTGTGGAACATTGAGGTATGTTGTCTACAGATGCAAGTGTTGGATTGTGAGTTGCAGCTGAGGAAGTAATCTGAAGAGCCACCAAATGTAAATGCAAACATGTACTGCAGACTTCCTCCTCTGGTTAGTGTGGTTGCTATAGGACTTGAGATGGAGCTGGGAACAGTTCTTTGACAGCACTGCAATGGATGACCAAATGCATTAGATGCAGTGTGCTCTTGGAAAAAAAGTCTTGCATTAAAAGCTGAGAGGTGGGAGAAAGAGCAGAACTGGATAAAGCTGAATGCAGTGGTGCCTCTCACAAAATGCACAAGAGTTCACTGCTGACCTCAAAAAAAATAAAGTTTGAGGTCTGTGGTGAGCACGTGCTCTAAAGTCAAAGGAACGAAGTAAGTGATAAGATCACAGCTCTGATCATTCTTAACCTATGTACCAGGACATCCTGCTCAAGTGGCCATCATCTTGCAGTCTGTCTAGTTGGCTTTGCCTCAGAGGGACAGAGGGGTGGAGAGGAGGGGTAGGAAACTATGTAATCGTTAATGTGTTGAAGTATGTCCAACAGTAGTTAGGAAAGGGGGAAGTGGAAATAAAGTGGGAACAGGTTGTGGACTCTTTATTATTATTTATTAATTGCATCTCACCCTTTTTTTCTGGATTATAAATTGACAGTAGTAGCTAAAAGTTGCAAACTATGGTGCAGAGTGGTTGTTGCGTGGTTGTTGCATGGTCTTTGAGATGCTCTCTTTGAACTTAGTTGCATGCTTCTTAAGGAGATGTTCTGCATTCAGGGAAGCTCAGTGAGCATTTGTTTGAAGTGAACACAAAACTCTGATCTGCAAACAGGTTTTTGTCAGGAGAACTGGCTGGCTCTCACCTTTACAAAACAGACAGGACAGCCCTTTATCTCCTTTTGTTTAGAAACTTGCTACCAGTGTTCAGGATGCCAAATACCAGGCAATCTCATTCAGGGGTTGATTTTACCTGCCCGTAGGTGTATCCGGAGGTGAAGGACAACAATCAGCCATGCCTCCCCCCTGGTTCATTCATCACCTGCTCCTCTGACAACACCATTCGTCTGTGGAACACTGAGAGCTCCAACATTCATGGCACAGCCCTGCACCGCAACATCCTCAGCAATGTAAGATCCCAGGTTTTGATCACCTCCTTGCCTTTGGGGTTGCTCTTCCTCATGCACAGGTATTCCCAAGTTAAGGCCCAAACTTCTTGGGATCTCTGAGTCAACACAGGCTTCTCTGTAAACAGAGCACAAGTCTGAAGCTGAAGAAACATGAAGGGAGTATCAGGTGGAAAGACAGTTTGTATGATACGGTCTTGTGCACTATTCATTTTTCCATAAACTTCAGAAAAGCTTTTTCTCTTTTTCTCCATCTCTGTAAACACTTCAAGATTTGTTTGGAAAAGGTGCATTAAATGAGGCAGAGGTTTGGGAGAAACAATGAGGAGGGTACTCATATGGAACAGTGATTACTTGTGGACACTTGCCTCTGTTCTCAGTTGTGTTGGAAGACCCATGGACGTAGAAGCACTGACCTGTGCATTCTCAGCAATTTGTTCATGGTGGAAAAGGCTCCTGCTTTTTCTGTCACTTCTCAAAAGGCATGGGCTGACTTGGATGATCCCTAGAAGTCTTTCAGGTTCCTGCTGTATCCTCTACTATGTTGTAACCTCTAATCCTAGAGTTTGTCTGTTGCATGGGAGATGCTGTAACTTTCTAGCTTGAAGGGGAATCTTTTGCATAGGGTCATCATGAGACACAGCTGTGAAACTTCCATCCTACAATGTGAAGGGGCTGAGTGCTTGCTCCTAGCTAACAGATCCCACCCATTACAGCATTACTGCCAGTGAAGTGTAGATATTGGCCAGGAGCCCAGTTTCTAAGGCAGGTGCTTCACTTTAATATTTTGTAACCAGATAATATTTCTGTGTGTATTGTATCCCCAGGACTTGATGAAAATCATCTATGTAGATGACAACACTCAGGTACTTCTGGACACTGATTACAACTCAGCAGGAAGTGCAGACAAAGCTGATGCACAAGTGATGGACACGAAGGTGGGGATACGCACTGTCTGCGTGAGTCCCAGTGGGGAGCACCTGGCCTCGGGGGACAGGATAGGCACTCTCAGGTAATCCCATAGAGCTTCTTGTGCAAACTGCAGGCTGGGCAGGTATGAGAATCACAACCAGGTCTTGCTAATTTTATTCAACATACTGAATCAGCCATATTGTGTCTTAGGATATATGAGTTGCAGTCTCTGAGGGAAATGCTAAAGGTGGAAGCTCATGACTCAGAAATCCTATGTCTGGAGTACTCCAAACCTGACACAGGTAAATGCAATTAAGCTTATTCCATTGTGCATGTGAATGTAGTGTTGAGCTAGTCAAGAATGTCCAGTCATGGTATGTCAGAACTTTCAGTGGTGAGCCACTCTTGGATTTCAGAGCAGGCTTGTAGTGTTGGGCCAGTAGAGCCTAACTTTGAAAAAGGCTTCTGTCTCATACTTTTGCTTGGAATATTGTAGGCTGAGATGGAAACTTGTTCTGCCTGTTATAGTAGTGTGAAATCCAGGAGTGTTCCTTTGTCCCTTAGATGATTGAGAAGCTGTTTTAAAATAGTGACTGGAAGAGGAAACGACCTTTAATAATGGTCTTGCACTCTTTTTAACTTTCTGACAGGCTTAAAGCTCTTAGCCTCAGCCAGTCGGGATAGGTTGATTCATGTCTTGGATGCTGGAAAGGACTACAGCCTGCAGCAGACCCTGGATGAACATTCTTCTTCCATCACTGCTGTGAAGTTTGCAGGTAGAGAATCATGGCCTCCCTCCAAAGCTGTATTTGAGCATTGCTGTTGTCCCATTGTGTTGTAAAGTAATTTTAGCTGCTTAAACGCTGGGTTATGACAGGCTGAAGCTGCAGCTGCTTTTTTGTAATCTTCTGTAGCTGCAGTCCTAACAGACAGTGATATTTGACAATACTTGCCTTCTTTTCCCTTTTGTTTTTTTTCTCCTCTCCTTCCTCCCCACTCAAAACCATCTCCTGACTGAAGTCCTAAGCATTTCTTTTGAAAGTTGTTTTCTGTGATGATTTACTCCCTTTAACTCATGTCAGATGGCTTCATGCACTCTGAGCATTAACAAGTCCTGTCCCTGAGAAGGAGCTTTTGTTTTGCTGCAGCATCCTGCTGCTTAGGTAGGAGTCAATCTTAGCTAATCAGGATGGGAATAAATGAGCAGTGGTATACATGGAAACATTTCCTCCACCTGGTATTTGTGTTTATCTTTTGATCTCTCCTGCCTTTTGCTGCAGCCAACGATGGAAAAGTGCGAATGATAAGCTGTGGGGCAGACAAGAGCATCTATTTCCGAACTGCGCAGAAGGTAACCTCGTTACAGCTTTTTGTGCACTTTTAAAAAATAATCTCTCCACAAAGGAACTACTTCAAAGAGTGATATCAGAGTTTCTGGATGAGCTTGTTACTATTTCAGCCTCAGTGTCTCCCACTGACTCAGTGCAAGAGATTACATTTGGAGAGCTAGTTCTGTGAGGTATGCAGCTGTTCCAAGCCTGACCTCTCCCAGCAAGATGCAAAGTAGACAGCTGTTAGGATATCTGTTTTTCTTTCACTGCCAAGGCTACTGTGAGGAGTGGTGAAAGGGTATGGGTTGGAAAGGAGTTCCTTGTGCTCCCAGTTCCAGCTGCTTCCAGCAGACCTGGTTAAGTGGGAAGAGTTGGTTTCTATTTAGAAGTTTTTAACAATGGGTTAACTACTTGATTTTGACACAGTCTTTACTCACATACTAGACAGGAGAAGGGGTTCAGTTTACCCGAACGCATCACATTGTTAGGAAGACCACTTTGTATGACATGGATGTGGACCCCAGCTGGAAATATGCAGCTATTGGATGTCAAGATCGTAACATCAGGTTAGTTTACTTCTTGTCTTGAAAACATTTTTGCAGTCATAAATGAGTTGGCCAAGGGGGGTTCGTCTCCATTGTTGTTCCTCATTGACACAGCATTTTCAGACCGATTTGCGGCCTCACCTCATACTTTGTGAGGTTGAACTCTCACCCTCACTGATGAAAAGCTGTGAATATATGCAAATGCCCATGGGACTCAGCTTCTCGCTGGGTCGCTCTGTAGAGCAAAGTCTGGGAGAGCAGGTGCGCCTTCCTTGACACACAACTGAGCGGTGGTAATTTTTACTTTTAAAGTTATGTCTAGTGTGAAGTTGTGAGGTCCCATAGAGTAGCTGGGGCTGTCAGAACCTGAAATTGAGCTAGGAGTGACTGTATTTTGACATGTAGAATCAATTTTCTGCTCACTTTATATTAATTTCTCCAATCTGTCTGTTCCTGCCTTCAAAGCAAAAGAGACTGTAGTTGTTGTGTCTCCTCCTGTTGTATCACAGCTGAATACCACTGCTGAATCTGATTTGCAGTTGTATTTTAATGCAGATAAAGGGTCTTGCTCTCTTCACCTTTTACTTTAATATGAAGGAGCCAGAGGTATTTTTAAAGCAGGGAGGACTGACCGAAGCCTATCAAGAGCCATTCCTGCTACATAACCATTTGCCATTAGAATGTATGGAAAGGTTTTCTCCCTCCCATTTGACCTCTCCTTCAGTGCCATGATACTATACTTGTTTTTGGTTATCAGCTTGAGAATCAAGCCTCAATTTTAATTCAGATAATCTGCTTGATAAGAAATAGTTCCATCTTGAGCCTTGACTTTACTTTCAAGGTTGTTTCTTGAACCATTTAAGTGGTCGGTGGTTATAGTTCATTGACATGATTTTTCCGTTTCCTGTGTCTTGGCTCTGGTCCCTTCTCATGTGGAATGAGAAGCAGAAAGAGAAAAGGATCCTGGTGACAAGATCCAGAGAGCAGTACCTGGACTAAATAAGCAATGTTGTCTTATGTCATCCCTCTCAGGGTTTTCAATATAAGCAGTGGGAAACAGAAGAAGCTTTACAAGGGTTCCCAAGGTGAAGATGGCACCCTCATCAAAGTAAGCTGTTTTATTTCTTTATTACTTTTTCCTTTTTTTCCAGCTCTTCTGAATGTAGCTCAGGGCTAAGAAAATGAAATACAAACCTGAACACAGGAACTTCGGGGTTGTGGGGTTTTTTTTCTTTTTCTTTTTTTTCTTTTTTTTTTTCTTTTTTTCCACTTGTTCCATACTTTGTCCCTTATCCTGTTGCTGCTTACTCCTACCTCCATCCTTAAGGGCTGATAATATATTTGGTTTCCATTAAGCTAAAACAGGAAAAGAGTCAATGAATGCTGAAGTTGATCTATAACTTCTCTCTCTGTCCTGTTTCTGAAGTGAGGCACAGGCTTGTGCTATAAAAGCAAGTAGAACTGCACCAGTATCTGTCAGGAAATTATTTAGTCCATTTACTTTAATCCTTTACTTTCTGCTCCAGAGAGCTCATTCTGGCTTTCTTGACTATTTTTTATAGGATTTTTAAGTTGGTGGTGGTTGATCAGTGTTTGAGAAATTTGTGGTTGCCTGAGGGGAAATATGACTGAAACTCTTATTGAGTTGATTAAATAAAGTATCATCTACCCTGAAAACCCTGTATTCTTCAGGTCTTGGAGTGCTGGACAAGCTTAGTACTGTTTAGAGTCTGTTCATGTTTCTTACCTGCTGAGTACATCCAGGCCTTGGGGTAGGGTAGCATGTCTGTTTCTGCCACTGTCCTAGGCTTCCCCTGGTAAACCAGGTGCATTCAACATTCAGAGTGATGCCAGTGCACTGGGATGGGGAAGAATTGCATTCTTGTCTTTAAAGGGGAAGACCAATTGACACAACAAAAATATCTCTCAAGTGTTTTCATTGCATTTGTTTTCACTGATAATTTTTCTACTTTTTAAATGAAATATTTCTGTTCATCTGCACAGGTCAGCAGTGTTATTGAAGGGTGTAAATAACTGGATAGAGAGGGAAAAGAAAACTAACAGTTTTGTTCAGTGTCACTTATTCTGTTTTACAGAGAAAGAGAAGTTGTCTTTCTCTTGGCATGTTATAATTCCTACAAAGTCTTTTATAAGCCAGAATAATTAAAATGAAAAATTCCTGCTACACTTTATTGCTGGTGCTTGATTATATCTTTCTCAGACCACAAACCATGAAATGTTGCTGGGAGCTGGATATTTTGTTTTTAATATCCTTTGTTTTTTGTTTTTTTCATGTGTAGCTCAAGTGTGGAATCTCAATTATTTTTAGTATTGCTTTGTTCATTTATAATTCAATGATGTAGCCAAGGGATTATGGTTGTCTCTGGAATTTAAACTTCCTTGGCATGTTGTTCTGAGATTGTAATATACGTTGTGGTTTAACAGGTAGAACCCAAGCAGGGACATCCAAAACAAAAGATACAGCAACAAAATAAACATAACCAAAAAATGTTATCATTATTTAAATACCATGTCTTGAAAAATAAGACATTTTCACTCTTGGTTCCTTGAAGCTCTGCAAAGGGCAAAGCAGGACATTTGGTGACAGTAGCTATATTTGCTGTGTAGTGCTGCTTTAGACCTCATGAGGCATTTGGAGGAGGTTCGTATTTGATCAAGATAAAGCAACAAGTGACTGTATGTGCAAGTAAAACAACCACAGCTGATCCAAAAAGGGCAGTTGCAAGTGCTGGAGATTGACAACATCATTATCAGAAAATTTCTCTGCAGTGTTGAGTTCTTTTTTGGTTTCTGTCCTCAAGAGGAGTATTTTAATATTTCAATTAACTCTATCAGCTCTGATTATGTTTTTTGGGGAGGGTGTTTTGGAGTATGGGTTTCATTTTGATCTTAAGAAAGATGACAGTAAGACCCCAGTGGTTTAAAGGAGGTAGGAGAGAGAGGTGTAAGTCTCTCCATTGGTGGTGGTGCCTTCACAGTCATGAAGGTGCTTAATGTAAGTGCCTTTAGTCTCTGATGAGGTTGGAGATTGTTTAACTTGTTAATCAAGTTGGAGATTGGTCCTGGGATTCTGGGTAGCCTGGTACTCAACTGGAGTCCTGTAAAACCTACTTGTTAATTTAACTGCTATGACTGTTTTGGTTATTCTGGACCATTTTCGTGTAGTTTGAAGGCACTGTCTCACCAGACCTTTGCACTTCTTTTATCTCCTCAACCAGGTGCAAACAGATCCCTCTGGTCTTTATATTGCAACCAGTTGTTCAGACAAGAACCTCTCCATCTTTGATTTCTATTCTGGCGAGTGTGTTGCAACCATGTATGGACATTCAGGTAAGGCATGTAAGCTTCTGGAAATGTATTTTTTCTCCTGATGACTATATAGCTGGGTCTGATACTAGTCCAAGCTTTCTGAAGGTCCCTCCCGACCAAAGTTTACTCAGTGGGTATTTTGGAGTAGGTTATGGTTGGATAAAGTATAATAGCTTATTTCATTGCAATTTCAACTTTTTCCAGACCTCATTTTGCATTGCAAAACACAAACACACATGCCTGTCAGGGCATGTATTTGTTTACACAGTTTTTCTAATAGCCTGTAAGGTAATCTGTGTTTTTGAAGCATGTATTAAGTTTTGTTATGATATACTCTCAGCTTCTACCATGCAGAGACTATTCTATTAAAGCAAAAAGAGACTTGAGTCTTCATGCATATATTGCTGTGGAGATACCCTTGCTATGTCAAGCTGAGATTGTTAAATGGTTATGGTAAGTAGGGCCTATTGATCAGTGAAGAATGTTGGCTTGAATCAGAATTTGAGCGACTGAGCATGGCTATTTGGCTGATGATCTCTTCTGCCAATTGGAATAATTCAAGGAAGGTTTTGTTTGCTTGTGCTTTATTTCACACAGAGATTGTAACCGGGATGAAATTCAGTAATGACTGCAAACATCTGATCTCTGTTTCTGGTGACAGGTAAGAGGGGTTTGCTTATTTGTGATAATGGCTCATGCCACCTCACACTGGATTTAGTTTATGTCCTGAAGGAAGGTAGAATTGTTTGGTTTTTTGTATAGAATGAGGGATGTTTTATGAGTTCCAAAGAAACCTTAGGGCTAAGTGCTGTTGGCAGAGTTCAGAGCTTATATTATCCTTCCATGGAATTAGATGTGAAGTGCTTCCCCTGTGTCTTTCTGAGTGTAGGTGCTATTCCCTGCTGGAAAGGAGACAAGGATGTGGCCTGTTTCCTTACCAGCCTTCGGGTCTGTGATGTGATGCAGCTTGTCATATTCTATATGGTGGTGCCAAAACTTGATCTTACAGTACTTCTGGTGGTGAGGTTTCACAAGGTGAGTGAACCTGTCTAGCAGCGAAAGGGACAGGCCTGTGCTCACTCTTTGCTACTGTCTACATGGTCTTCTTCCCCACTCCCCTAAGTCTGTTGTGATGTGGTTGACCCCTCCTTAAGCTTATTCAGGTCACTACATCAGCACTCCTCTGCCCTCAGCTGAGTTTTCTGCTGACTGAGCTTGCTAAATCAGTTCAGCAAAACCTTAAGTAGTCACCAGACTAAGCCCAAGGGAAAAAGGAGAATACACAGCTAATGGAATGATTGTAGAGGTGAGTAGATCCACTACTTCTAGATCAATGAATACTTAAATCAGCTGAAATGAATAAAATCTGTCTTTTGGAAAGATATACTGCTATTTTATGGCCAGAGCAGCCCAGATTCTTTCTTTCCTTTTTCTAGTAATAAACCATAACTGAACTGGAAAAAAAAGAGTTTTAGAGGGTGAGCTATTACAGAATATACATGATGTCACCTTAAATTGCATCAGTTGGTTATTTCTGTCTTTCAGTAAAAAGTAATTAATAGGGGTTTTCTCTTTCTTTACCTTTCACGTGTGTAAATAGAGGAAAAGTTGCAGTAAAAGAAGAGTCCTTATGTTGCAGATTTGTGATAAATTTCAGAAGTGTGGGTGGTTTGAGGTCCTCAGTCATCCTAATAACTTAGTGCAGTGTTCCCTTGTTGACCATTTCCATGAGCAAAAGGATCATTTCCTTTAGTAAGGGTGTGAAGGAGGTGGATGAGAAGCAAGGAAAGAATTCACAAAGAAGTTTGCTGTAAGGAGGGGGAAAGGCATGTTTTTCAAAGGAGAGAAGGGAAAATAGCCTGTTCACACACAGAAGCATGTGCAAAGAATAAAACTGAGACTAAAAAGCAAAATGGAGAAGGAGAAGGGCACAAGGACTGGGAGATCCATGTGTGAAAATTACTGCAAGGAAAAAAAGCAGCAAAAGGTGTAGGTGGCAGCATGATTCTGTAGAGCTTTGTGTTGAATGTTAATGTATTTACAAGTTCATACTGTTTGCTGCTTATCTCTAGGTTTGGTAGCTGTGGGGGTGGCATAAATGAACAAGCCAGATTTGCTTTCTGAATTTTGTTTCCTGCTCTTCAGTATTTTCTCAGCAGCAGGTTCTGGTTGCTGTTACATTCAAGAGAGCTGCTAAAGGGGAAGCAGCTGGCTGCCCCTGGGTGGCCATAGTTCCCAGATGCAGTGCCTCACCACTTTCTCCTGGCTGGAAAGCTGGGGTGAAACAGCGGCAGCGTGTTCACTGCTGATGGGAAGCATCTGTGTCTGTGTGGGACTTCAGCAGCTGGGAGTGACGCTCCTGAGCTTTGTCACAGCGGGAGGGACACTGGGGGACAGGAAGGGTATATTTAGTTTTTCATTAAAGTCTCCTCAGACTAAAAAGTGGTGTTCTGGGTTTTGTGCGGTGTGGTTTTTTTGCAGGGTTTTTGTGGTTTTTTGTTTGTTTGTTCTTGTGTTTGTTTGTTTTTGGGTTGTGTGGCTTGTTTTTTTTGTTTGTTGGTTTGTTTTTTTTTCATGTGGCATGGAAATCAAACCTTTTAAAGTATCTTCTCATCAGAGTGAAAGATTGAGAAGATGCAGGCACTCAGGGTCCTGGTGCTTTTGGCATTTGCCTCAGGTGCAGGAGACTGAAGTTCATGGCCATTGTTCAAAATGGCATAGCAAAGGAATTTTTACAAACTAGCAAGGAAGAGGGGAGATCCCCTTGTTGAAAACTCCCTGACGGATTGGAGCACCCATGAGTATGGCGGCACTGATGGGTCTTGGGGAACTTGATTAAGTCTTCTTTGTACTTCAAAGCAGTGTGCAGGATTTTATAAATGATGCTTAAAAGCACCACTTCTGTTTCTCCATCAGTGTAAGTATACTCAGCTGGACAGGAAAGATGGGTGAGAGAAAAAGAATTAGCACTGAAGTTAAATTTCTAAGAAAATGCGGATCATTCTACTTTCTAGTAACTGAAGATCAGATACAGTATTCTCTAATGTGATGAGGAATTTTTTTTGTTTGTTTCTCTTGTAGCCAGATGTATGAAGAAAATGAGACGAATGAGATCACACTGTTTGTTTCCCTCTCTTAGACAGTTTTGAATCCACTGTCCAAATTAAATTAAATTCCTTAGAAGGTTCCTGGAGTGAGTCCAAGTAAAATATTAGGAGTACTCTGACTCCAAAAAGTACTGCCACATTAACTTAACCATTATTACACTACAGAGACTCCATGGGATGGTGGGCATTGGCAAGGCCTTGCCCATAGGGTTACTTGCAATCAAAGACTGCAGCTTAGACACTGCTATAGGATATAAAGGACATTTGTAGGCTCCAGTTATCCTACTGTGACCATGGGGGGACTTGTTGTGGCATTTCCTTCAGCAGCTGGTCAGATAGTCAGTTAAAGGTATGGGATTTGAGATGAGCCTGTGCAAATATCTCTGCAGTTGCTCTTGCCCACAGGCAGTCTTTGCCAGGCAGGTTTTACCTTTTTGTCACGAGGCTTGGGATGGGATTGAGTTTCTGTGAAGCTGTTTCTGTGTGTGTGTGTGTCTCCCTGCCACAGACAGAAGGGCTCTTTTTTGTCTCTTCAGTGGGAATTGATAATATCAATAAGCTAAGCTGAGACATGACCCCAGCCTCAACTTTCCTTCTTTCAGCTGTATTTTCATCTGGCGTCTGAGCTCGGAGATGACCATCAACATGCGGCAGCGACTTTCTGACATGAAACAGAGAGGGAAGCAGGCAGAAAAGTCTCCTCCACACAAGACAGCTGGACTTAAGAGGTAAGCAGAGTAGACTGAAGAGGTGGCTGGCTTTGTAGGGTGTAATGTGCAAAGTGTGACTCTGTGATTCAACTGTAAGGTTTCTGCTGTCTTCTCTGATAGTACCTTCCAACATTTCTCTTACTGTTCTGTTGCGTTTGCCATGGCTTTTGTGCTCCCCTTCTTTGGATATAGAAGCCTGACTGTGATCTTCCAGACAGACTTACTTAGGGTTGGTTTACTGATTGCAATATGTATGCAATACCCCATGTGTCTTAATTTAGTTTAAGGAAGTGATCAGAAGCTTTAATAAGCAGTTTGCCTAGCTATACTGAGGCAGGTACACAGCATCCCACCAGGGAAGCCTTGCTCTTTCGTGGATACAGTTCTCTGGATCTAGGCTGAATGCAATTTAAAGGCTGTTTTCTGCAGTGTCAGTACTAAAGTATACCTGTGACCTGTACCAGTTTCCCATGTTGATCATAATTCTGAAAGAGTCCTTACAGTTGTGCTGCTTCTTTGTTAACTGGTTTCAAGAGGCTTTGAAAAAGGTCACCTAAAAATTATTATCATATAAATAATAAATATAAAAATAATTTCCATGAGAAAAGTTCTTGGCAGCTAAATCATATTATTCTTTTTTTGCTCAGTAAACAACATCTCTAAATACAAACTACCACAGCCCACAAACTGAATAGATCTAAATTTATCTGGTGACCTTTCTTTAAAAAGTGGTGCTTAAACACAGATCCTGTTTAAAGACAGAAGAAAACATAGGAAGAGCTACAGGGGATTATGGATTTGTAGTGTAGTGTATTTGGTTTCTCTGTAGCTAGTAAGTAGCTGAGACTAATTTGACTGTAAGTGATGCAGGAGAGTCATGACTGAGCTGATAGGGCATCAAAATGAGGAGGAAAGGTTAAATGCAAATTTTTTATGTTGTGTCCTATTTTTTTCCTCCAAATGTCTATAAATTGAATTCTGGATAGAAAAGTGCCAAAGCATTAGAGGACTCTATCACACTGGTTGTTAGAGTATCACAGGGACCTTCCCACTCCCTTTGGGAGGACGTAATGTTGAAACAAGTCTGTCTGCATAGTTTCATATGGGAAAGTCTTGATCTGCTCATTCTTGAAACAAGTCTTGTCTAATAAGTACTTTTGGTAATGATACTGGGAGACCTCAGGAAGCCTTTTTGTAGCCAAAATTCTGGAGCTGTCAAGCAATGTGCTTTTTATAGCAGACTCTTCATTATTCCAGCAGCTGCAGCCTTACCCTGCCGAGGCTCAGCCCGTGACAGATAATCCCAGTCCTCTTCTGCAGTAGGTGATTCTTGTTTCCATCACAGACGCTTGTGGGAGGGCGGTGTTAGTGCCACGCCAAGCCCAGTACTTTATTAAACTTGTTTGGTAACCTCATTGCCTGGAATCTACTTGTTTGGTCAGCTTGGGAAGCTTGTTTTCAGTTTTGATCAACCACTGTGGTCACTGGAAATCAGCAAAGATATAACTCCAGAGCATTTTGGATTGGGACTGAATATGGAGGAAGAGCCTATTGGACCAGGATTGCTGAGGTGGGAGATGAAGAGCTAACGAACTTGAGTAAGATTGGTTTTCTAGATGCCCTGTACCTGTTTTGATTGTGTTTCCAAAGTCTGTCTGTGTAGGTTGTACCTTTTGGTGTAAAACTTGTTTCAAAAGGGCTTAGAGAAGGTCCCTGCCCAGTGATACATAATTTGTTCTACAATATTTTATCTGGAGTAGGATTTCTAGAATGTTCTGGGGGTAGTAATGCATTCTCCTATTTTCATAGGATGAATAATACTGGGGAGATAAAACTGCACGGAGGAGGCGATGGGGAGACGGAAGGTTTCCCATTAAGGACAGTGCTGTCCCTTTGCACCTGTGACTGGCAGGGCAGGGACTGACCCAGGTGAATAACATCTGGAGCATAAAAATGCCTTTCTGGTGCTCCATGCAGCCCAATATCCTGCCTGTGACAGTGGCAATGGCAGATGCTATTTAGTGAGACATTATGTGAGCTATATGAACCTTTGTGGTCCTTTCACCTCATGCTCATTTGTTGTCTCTGGGATGTTAGGAGGTACTTCTCTGCCTGTTCCCTTTAGTATTTGGTCATAGACCCATTGTCCACTGAATTTGTATAAAACCTTTTTGAACTTTTTAATAATTGTCTGCCTCTGCAGCCTCCAGAGGTGACAAGTTCACTGCTCTCTGTGGAAAGAAGAGCACTTTTTTGTCTTTATTAAACCACACTTCTGCTGGTTTTGTTGAAAGCTCCCTGCTTCTGAATATTGTTAGCTTTGGTGAACTATATATAGTTCTGCATCCAGCTATCTGTATTCCTCATCGTTTTGTAAACCTTCATCATAACCTTTCTTCAGCCTTTTCTCCAGACTGAAAAGGCTGTGACTCCTCAGTCCCTCCAAAAACTTCTAGAGAGACTAAAGTGTCTCCTCTGAAGGATTTTTCTGACTCACCTTTATGGGAGACTGGATTATTTTGGAACTGATCTGACCTGTATGACCCACAGTGATCACCCATAGCGATCCTGAGGGCCTTTCAGTTCTGCTTCTGGTTGTGGTAACTGTAGATGTGTGCTTTTCTCCCATCTGCTGAACATGAGGAGCTTTGGTTGTTTAGGTTAAAATAACTTGTGCTCAGCTGATACTGCCTGTGCATTTTGGTTTTGAGGCATTTATATTTTCAGAGAAAGAATAATGTGAAGGCCTTTTAATACAGTTTTGATTTTGATCCAAGTATGCATTTATTGTTTGGAAATGCTTGTCTCAATTTTTGAAAGGAAAGTTTTAGATTGATTTTACTGTAGAATGTTTGTGAGGCTTATAGTAATGTTTTAGCTGAACTTTTTTTGCTTTTTAAAACAATTATTTCAGAAGTAACTTTTTTCTGTATTTTACATTGACACTTTAGTATAAATAGCAAGAGACAGAAATGTTATCCAAAATAAGCTGTCTAAAACTAATATATGTATGTTGAAGAAGTACTGTGTGCTCTCAGATATATTTGGAAAGAAGAGCTTCTTACTTAATTCTCAGTGAGGCTTTGGTCCAGGTCAGGGAATCTCTGTGGTTTCCAGGGCTCAGAATGGGGCAGGTTTTTGATGCCAGATCAGAAGTAGTGCCTGAGTCTCTGCTGAACTACTGCAATTATAACACTAGGAAAACTCTGAAGTCAGCAGCACTGTGATCTTTCTGTGGGGAAGAGCAGGGTAACTTTCTTTTTAAAACCCTTAGGCATTTGTGGAGGGGGGAGGGAGGCAATCTGGTAGTCATCCCTACCATACAGGATATTACATTTTCATAATCAGGTCCCTAAAGCTGAGGGTTTAAGTAGCTCAAGATCAGAGTGGAAATGCTGATAACTTACCTTTTTTATATGGGTAGCTGCCATTCTTGTCCTGTTTTGTTTTAAGAAAAGAAAGAAGTGCTGAATTCAGGAGATGTCAAAGAATTCAGAGTACCTAATATCAGATGTCTTAATACTAGAACTGCATAAAGATATGTAGCACTTCTAAGTCTGTATATGTATCCTGAAGACTTTCTAACTGAAGGTCCTTCCCTGCTGTTGACCTATTGGCAGACCCTTCAGAAACTGGGAACTGAAGTGCAGCTAACTCTGCCCACCTGTATAGAACAAGACCCAGGCGTGGTACTAGAATGGGATAGTTCCTCAGCAAAGGAAGAAGACAAGAGAAAGAACAATTAAAATCTTTGCTTCAAGTCAGATGTATAATGAGAGTTGGACATGTCTGTACATGCTGTTCTGGAATAGCTACTCTGAAATATTCCTTCTGGTATAATGATGCTTTGTTTAGGGTTGGCTGAACCTGCTCTCAACAGGAATTCAGCAAAACCCAGCAGTCTTACTCCTTCACTTTCAGAATGCGCTCCTTTAGCACTTAGTTGGAAGCAGCTCCTGTGCTTGGAACCTCACTCTTCATTACTCTAACTTCCATCTAAGCATAAACAAGAACAGAGCAAGAGTCTTGAGGAGATATGTGCAACAGAAGGGCTTAGAATAATAATAACAAAAAAAAAAGTACATAGAAGAAGGCGGGGAAAGAAAAGAAGTACTAAAGCCCAAATTGAGGGATCGACTTGAGCAAGCACAACAGCTAAATCACCTTGTGATCCTAGGTTTTGTTTTTGAGAGTATCTCAGATGCAAGTCAGTAGGCCTAAGATCCTTTTGAAAACCCCATTTAGCTATCTCCCTTAAAAGTCCCAGGACTGGGTTTGAAATGCATATTTGAGTTCTAAAAAGAAGAATGTGGAAGGGAGGCATGTTTTTTGCTGGGATAATGAAAGATAACCTTATGTTTGTATCAGACACGTGACTTCATAATTTGTTTGGCACTTCCTGTGGCATATCAAAAAAATGCCCACCCAATTTCCATACTATGTTTTGTATTCTCTTACTCATCATCTTTGAGGATATTGGAGCATACTTTTCTCCTTAACTAATTTTGTCACTCACCATCTGATGGTCAGAGGTCAGCCTTCTATTCATAAGACACATTGATAGCAATCCTACCTTCTCCATTTACACCAGTGACAGTACATGCAGGAGTTCAGCAAGCATGTAGCCTTTCCTTGCCGTATCACCTCATCATGGTGAGGTATTCAATGGATTAGGTGTTAAAATGTCTAATCATGCAACCCTTCTTTCTCAATAAACTCCTCAAACAACCCTGACACGTACAAGCAGAAGGATGCTATCAAAGTTACTGACACAAAGTTAATATTGCCTACCATGCGTAAATTTAAAATACCTCACAGGTTGAAACATGACATGACCTCAAATGTGCTGTGGTGCTAAGCACCTCTGCTTAGTCACAAGAACCTGAGTGTGACAAGGTGGACAGTAAAAAAGGGGAAGAGACTAACAAACTCAAATGTCAAAAGTAGGTGAGGACAGCCAATATGAAACTGTTTCACTGGAGGACTCTGCAGAATACAGTCAGTTTCCCTCTTCTTTTTGCCAGAACATCTGAAAGCTCATCTGAAAGGGTTCGATAGTTATTTTTCAGCTACTCCTAATAAAATGGAAATTATCATTCTGCCACTGTGTGGGAAGAGAAAAGATTAAAACACCTTAACTGCTTCTTACCATGTAAGATATACTGCCTGCAATCTGTCAGCTGCAGGGGAAGTTGTTCTCTGGCCAGGCTGTATTTGGTAGATGAGCTGTTTTCATTTCATGATTAATGCTTGGCACTCAACACCCACCAGTGATACCCTATAAATGTCACTGATGATGAGTTTGGCACTTTTATCTCATGGACATAGAGTGGGTACTACTCAAATTTGTTTGTTGGGGATGCTTAACTTGTTAAATTGTTGTCCAAAGTGGGTTAGTTCATTTGGTTCTGCTGAATGAAAGGGTGAGAGAAGGACAAGAAAGAGGAGAAGGAAGAGGGAAGGTAGAGTTTGGTTTTGGTACGTGTCCTTGATTGGTACTGGGGAATTCTATGCTGGAAGTGCCTCTGAGGTCTCTGTGGGAACGCCTGTCTGATCTATTTTGATTAAAGGTCTGCCCAAAATATGTTTTACATTATTCCTTGTGTTTGAAGGCTGAAAAAGGCAGTACTGGGCTCTTATGGTGAGTAGGCTGTGCCTTCAGGTTCTGGATGGTGCAATCCGTGATGTGAACCTGTCTCTTATTTGGTAATTTGCCATATACCGAATTGTTGTCAAACAGGGAATGACATTTTTGATGTGCAAAGCAGTTGCAGAAAGGAAATGCTTAAGGGTGAGAAAAATATTTGCTTTTCAAGTATGTTCTGCCATCTACACCTTATGAATCAGTAGGGTCTGAAATGGAAGGCCAAGTTTCATGCCTCTTGACTTTCTCAGACTCATTTATTTCTGTTCTGTTTCTGTCATCCTTCCATACAAATTTGTTGCAGGCTCTACACACCTTTGTGCAGAGTTTAACTTGCCCTGTTTCTCAGAGATGGATTTTGCTAGAGCAACAGTTGTTACAGAGAGCTGAGACAGCTGCTGAGTATGGATGGAGCTAAGGTGGAGAACTGCATGGTGTAGGGATTGAAATGGTGGGCAATTCTTGAGATAGACCATTTCCTTCCATTTCTGGTCTCACAGGCACGAGTCCATCTCTGCCCTGTCCTCTGTGCCTGCACTCTCATCAGACAGTGACAAGGATGGTGAAGATGAAGGGAATGATGAAGATGAGTTACGTGGGCTGCAGTCTTTCCATATTCAGTCCAACTGCAACACTGAGAGAGATTCAGGTATAAATGGGAGAGGGGCCTGAGTGGAGATGGAGAAAAATGGCATGAATGTGAAGTGGGGAGATGAGAGATAGATGAGAGGCTTAGGGATAACAAGATATTGGCTGAAAGAGAAAGATTAAGACAGAAACAGATGAATCAACACCAATGAGTAATGTGAAGTTGCCCATTCCTGCATCTGAAGAGGGGTGAATATTGGAGTTCTCTGATCTAGAAATTCAGTTGTTAAATTGCCAAGTTTCTTCTAGTTCCAACTGGCCAAGTAAATTTTGAATTAGTGTCCTCAGCTTGGGTCTACAGGCCTTTAGAAATCCACAGAAGCCAAAAGAGATCTCCTGGAGGATTCTAGAAATGTCTGATAAAACTTGCAGTAGATATTGCTATTACTAATTTGAGGTATTTTTACCACAGATGCTACAGGGTATTGGGGCAGGGATTTTTCCCAAACCTTGGGTGGGCCGCTGCACTGTGGCAAATGTTTTGCAATGGGTCTGCACATAAAACACTATGTCTCCATGAAAATTTTGATACGATTTGGTAGTCTATTGGAAAGCATGTGTTGACAGTGGTCTGCTGGTTGAAAAAGTGTAGGAATGCTTCCTTTGAGGAAAGATGAAGTAAGAGGTCTCTAAAAGCTGGACTGCTGCCCAAGGATGTCAACTATGTGTTTTCCTTTTTGCAGATCCAGACCTTACTCTCTCAAGAAGCCTTTCCCAGTGGGAAATGAGGAGGGTGAGTTACTAAATCTTCAAGTTGTATTTCTCATCATAGGGAAACTGGAAAATAAATTCCCATGGAGATTAAAAGTTTCATTTGTGCTGGAGGCAAAGGTGCAGCTGAGGTGGTAAACTATTGAGAAGCTGCTCTGTGGAGAATGACTTGAAAGTGGCAAAATGGAGCCTATTTAAGAGACAGTTTCACTTGAGATTTCTGCATCAGTATCTTTCCATTAGAAGTTATTCTTTTGCCCCTTCATTTCTGACCTGAATCATGTGCTGCTGAAGCTGATCATATACTTGGATCTAAGTGAGGCACCTAAACATTCTGTTATGCAAAAAACAGCAACAAAAGTATTACTTTTAATTGATGCTTTATGATTAGAGAGGAATTTTAAGCTGTCTCACAGACAGCTTTGGGGTTTCTACAAGTCTTACAAGGAGCAACTAAGGGAACTGGGATCGTTTTTTCTGGAGAAGAGAAGACTGAGGTGAGACCTGATTGCTCTCTACGACTGCCTGAAGGGAGCTTATAGCAAGGTGGGGGTTGGTATTTTCTTCCAAGTAATAAGTGATAGGACAAGAGAAAATGGGGCCAAGTTGCACCAGGGGAGGTTCAGATTGGATATTGGGAAAAATTTCATTACTGAAAGAGTGCTCAGGCATCGGAACAGGCTGCCCGGTGAAGTCACCATTCTTGGAGGTCTTCAAAAAACGTGTAGGCTTGGCATGTGGGACGTGGTTTAGTGGGCATGGTGATGTTGAGTTGATGGTTGGACTTGATGGCTTCAGAGCTCTTTTCCAGCCGTAAAGATTCTATGATTTTATGTAGATGGACATAGTTGTATTTTTCTGCGGGTCTTGTGTTTTCCGTCCAGTTTTTTCCATCAGCAGACCCTCAGTCCTTAAGACCCTCTATTGTTTCCCTTCAGGCCAAAGAGATAGCAGCGATCCAGCGCTCAGAGGCACCGATGAGCAAGATGCCCCGGCAGCGCGGGCGCTGGTCCCAGCCAAGCAGCAGCATCGAGATGACTGTGAAATCCATGCTGGACTTGCGTCAGCTGGAGTCTTTCTCTGGTTCCCGTTCTCCGAGTCGAGACTCGCTCTCTCAGAACAGCAATGGGGATGACAGAGAGGAGCAGGCAGATCTTCCTGTGCACATCAACAAAGTAAGGGCAGTACTACTATGAGGAAGTGAATCTACTCTGAGTGCATCTGTCCTGCTTCTGTTTATTATTACCTATATCTATTACTACCTGATGCCATTCTTATATCTTCTGAGAAACCTGTTTAGATAGCTCTTCTGTAGTTAGTCCTCCTGCAACATGTGACTTGACATCTTACAGCAGACCCTGTATGAGATCAAGGTTTCTTTCCAGTGACAGGGAAAACTCATGTTTTCTTTTAGCGCTTTGATTATGGCAAAAACAAGCTGAAAAGCTGAGCTTGGAATGATAGATGTGCACTTGTTTACCTGTTAGCCCACTCTGCTGGGGTGCAATTTCTTAACTCCAATAGCCACTGAATGTGGCTCTTATGATGCCCTTGATTGTGCGTTGTGCTCGATCATTAAGTTCTCTTTAATCTTTGTATTGGTGGGTCACAGCAAGTCATGTATGCTCATACCTCAGAAACCCAATGCTTGTTTTCCAGTATCAGTCTGTCCTGATGCCTAACTTCATTAGAGACTTTCCTTCCTTTATAACTGCATGACTGAGAAGAGGATTGGGCTTGCTGCGTTCAGTAAATCAGTGTGTTTTCAGCTGTGGCCCACAGACTTCTCTGAACTATGTCTGATCAGTCTATAAAAGGAAGAACCTGCAGCTGCATGGCTTACACTTCTGATGTGTGGTCAAAGAGGGATGGAGATTTCAGTACTTTCCAAGAGAATTTTAGGGGACTGCAAACAGGAAACAAAATAGGAAACTACAACAGTTGTCCGTCCAGGCTAGTAAATAAGGAGGAACAGGAAAGACATAGTAGTATTGTGTTTTCTGATCTCCAATTTTTGATCATATTCTGTGCTGTAATGCATACTTTCCAACTCTGCATAGCACTTCTTGACTTAAGGAAAAAAACCTGTAATATCTAGTTTTCTCTCTTTTTAAACCAGGTTGGCAGCTCAATACCTCTTCAAGATAACCAGTCTTGTGTGAGATCTCAAGTGATTCGGCTTATGCCTTGTGAAGAGGGGATTTTCCCTCAGGAACTGGAACCTTCTGAGAGTGAGGAGTGTGTAATCTACCCTGAGCAAGATGAAATCCAACACACAGACTCTAGCAGGTTAAAAATAAGCTCTCTGCTGTGCATGGCTTAGACATTTCTGGTTTAGTTTCCTTGCAGCTTGTGTGGTAACTTGAGTGAGTTGACTTACTGCGTGACTGATGCCAGGCATGTTTAGTTGAAAGTTTTACACCAGCCTGATGCTAAAGGAATCTGAAATTAAGAGGGCACCATTAAAATAATCTTTCCTCTGAGGAAACTGCTCATTAACACTCTTCTCTTAAGTTGTTTTTTGTTTGTTTGTTTGTTTGTTTGTTTTTAATAAACAACTTGGGAGCAGCCTTTTTGCTTTCTCCCTTATCTGGGTGGAAATACGTAAAGGAAAACTTGGGAGCTCTAAAACCACCCAAAAGTGGTGTATACATGGCAGTGAAATATCTGCTCAGAAAAAAATAGAGGACACTACTATTTATGATAATTTTTCAAACATAGTTGGGAAGAATTTAACAAATGTAGAATGTAAGGCTTGCATGCAATAGATGGAATAGAAAAGGATGTTGGAGACAGTGGAAACCTGCTTTCTTACTCTGCTGTTTTGTTTTTTTTTAGTTTTGCCTCAATATTCTTTCTGTGTTCCATTTTTTTTCCTTCCCTGAATTTTATTCTTCCCATCTCCTCTTAACCTGATGCTAATGGCTGTTTAATTTCCTCTGTCTCCTCCTACTCTGTTACAAACAGTGAGCTGATATCTTTAGACAGGCTTTATGCAAGACCGCATGCCACGATTTTGCAGTTGGAGCTGCTAGGTTTCTCCCAGTTTCTCCTTATTTACATTTTAATTTTTTTTAAATGATAATATTTAGACAGTGCAGACTCATGTCCTTCTCCATCATGTGAGAAAGGGAGGGGCTCTGGTGATTTCGGATGTAGACTAGACACATCTCAAAGTATATAGAATTTTCAAGCTTCCAGGGGTAATTGCCATTCAGTTCCGTTGAGTGACTTCTGCATCCTGCCTTGCATTGAAGTACATCTGAAACCAAAGTATTTCATAAAGTGGAAAACTGAAGTCCTCAGGCACCAGGGAGAAGAACAGTGCTGGTGTCATTTGACAAAATAAGACTCATGAAATAGCAACTGAAATCAGGAACCCTGTCCTACAACACTGTATTTTTCTATGATGTTCTTCAGTAAATTATTATTGCTCAAACCCAGAATCTTCTCTGTTTTTCAACACAGAAGTTGCCCAAAGAAGCAGGTGATCATAGTGGAAAAAATACTATATTAGGGCTTAAATCTATGACAAACAAGTCTTTATCATGCAGGTATAGGCCTGGTTTTAGTCCCTTTTTCATTACACCGACCCCTATATTTATTCCTTCTCTATACTGGAAATCAAGCCAGGGCAGTGCTGTGCTGGCACCTGGTAATCCTGGGAAACTGACAACACTCAGAAAGTCAGACAGTCTCCTTGAGACTTCACTGTCCAAGCTTAATGAAATGCAAAAACATACTGTATAATGATGAGAGATATCAACTTATTTTTCCATTTGAAGCCTTACTTTTGTAATCAAAGGTGTTACTAACTCAGGTAAGGCCTTATTAAAATTAGAATGTGCTTCTTTACATGCCAAACAAATATATTTTCTAGTGTTGTATCTTTCCTGTCTCTCTTGTAGTGAGTTCCAGGTAAAAGCATCAGCCCATGGGAAGCTAAGTAGAGATTATCACAGTAATGGATGCCCAGACAAACACAGCCCAGACAGTGCCTGCTCTGTAGATTACAGCAGCAGTCGTCTGTCCAGCCCAGACCATCCGAATGAAGGTAAAATGCAAAGACATTATACATGTATTTATATGTGATGTGGAACACTGCAGAAACTTGCCAGGGTGGTTCTGTGCCATGCTTATCAGTTGCTATCCTGACCTCTAATACTCGATCCTCTTCATGAGATGACCTGAGGCCTTTCCTGTGTGCCTTTAGCATTCTTTTACCTTCTAGGTATGGAGGCAGGTTTAATATTGGTTATCCCAATAACCAATGTTATTGGTTTGGGGAATATGGCAGAGGAGAGAATTACAGTTAATGCTGACCAAGCTTTGCTTTAACATTCTACTTTCAATTTAGCATTTTTGGTGATTATTTTTTAAATCTAGCTAATGTTACTGTCATTGTGCTGTTTCAGCATTGGGATTTTTTGCCTTTTTCCAGATTCTGAAAGCACTGAGCCCCTAAGTGTGGATGGCATCTCAGACCTGGAGGGAGAGGAAGGAGAGGAGGATGTCAGTTCTAGCTTGCCGGAGGGAGAAGCCCCGCCCCAACCCGATCAGGAAAAGTTTCTCAAGCAACATTTTGGGACCCTGAGCAGCACTGATGGAAAAGGTACAGCTCTCTGCTCGGTGGGGTGGACTTTGTGTGGTCACTCCAGATTTGTCACCTGTATAAATCAAACCAGGCTACAAGTTCTGCTAGGCTTTCACGTGTGTGTATGAGGGAGCAAAAATGGGGAACCCATGTAGTGAGCACTAAAGATGACTGACATCTGTTAACTCCATCGGTCTGTGTGTAAGTTTGTGTGGATGAGACTGGGGTCTGTGTCAACTTGGGTTAAAGATTGCCCCTGAAATTCTGAAAAGCCGCTCTCTTGTTCTCCCAACTTGTTTTTCCTGTTCTAAGCGAAGGTATTAACTGTGTGTTCACCCGCCCCCATCGGTGACATGTAGTGGCCTCTAGTGGTACAGTGAGGCATACCAAATGTCACAAAAGAAAAGGCTGAAATGCTGGGTGGAGGGAGAGAATAAGACACATGAGAGTGGCAAAGGAACTGGTTAGTCTTTGTCGATCAGCTCCAGCACAAAGCATGTGTTTTTAGAATTGATAATGGTTGCAGGCAGCAATATCTATGTGAGTTGTCTGTTTTCTTTCTTGTTTTGTTTGTTTTGTTTTGTTTTTCCTTTGATTGGCTTGTTTTCTGCTTGATGCCAGTGCCTCACAGTACTACAGGCAGGATAGGACACAAAGGGAAGTAAAATAGGAGGAGACATACCCTTAGGGAGAGTAGCAGTTTTAAGGCAGAGTAATCTATGTAGAACAGAAAAGGCAAAGGCAATGAAATTACATCATTCCCTGTGTTTTTAGCTCCAAAAATCCCTCTGGATATAGGGGAACATTTGATAGTCTCTGTGATAAGAAAATGCATGTTTCAGAATATTTGTTCTGTAACTAAACTGCTCTATTTTTCTCTCCATTTAACCAAAATTTTTAGGTGGGTCATGTAGGAGTCTGGAAAGAACCGAAAATCTCAGCATTTCCTCTCGCTTTCTCTCCCAGTCCCCAGCTCTCAGGTATGACTCTGCTTGTTTTGAGTGTTTCTGTTTGTCTATTTTTACTAGTGTGAGTAGCTCTCATTCTAGGCCCTGGGTCAAACTTCTGTCCTTGATATGCCTGGGCACAGCAAAGTGTTAGCACAGCAGCTGGCAGGCTGGTTGCGGACCCTTGTGATTTGGACAGGCCATCCTATGTCACTTCAATTATTCTATTTCTTTCTAAAGTAACACTGTTCTTTTGTTCTTTTTCCTCTTTCAACAATCTGCTTAATTGTTTCATGATTAATGCCTTTATTGATTAAGCTGGAGGAATCGCTAATTACCTAATTTACTCTTTGCTGTTTATGCTCTGTTTATTCTTTTGCATTTCATTCAGCTTGGACAATGAAAGTAGGCTTGTCAACTTTTCCTTTGTTTTACAGTCCTTTCTTATTCAGCTTTGTTTCTCAGTCCCATGTCTTCACAGGGTCCTCTGGTGTTTCATACAAAGCCCTGTGGGGATTTATTCTTCAAAAAAAACCCCTCAATCCTAAAGCACCTCAAAAGACCTCTCCAAGTTCTTTCCCTTTTTGTTTAAAGAAAAAAAATCCCAACAAAACAAAAAAAGAAACAAAAACCCAAACAAAAAAAGAGGGTAAATAATTTTGTAGATTTGGGCTCATTACTGTTTTTAATAAACAAATACTCCTGTACTCTAAAATGCCAGCCTGAAATCTCAGCTCAAATTAGTTTCATTCTATAGGACTGAGCAGATTTGGTTACATCTTCTATGGTTCACCAGTTATGTTTAGATTCATCACGTTAGGGAATTTTTTTTGTCATTGCTGTATTCAGCTGCTGTTGCTGCTGTCTCACGTTGGGAGCGTGTGTGTGGGAAGAAAGGCAGTCGTTAGCTATTGTGTAAGCTTCTGGAGAGTTGCAGTGGTGAGTAAAGGAAGCCACTGGTGCTCTAGAGATGTAACAAGAGAGGCAGTTTTTCATAGCCTAAAACTTTTTAGTTTTAATCTGTTCAGCTGTTCAAACATGCCAGGTTGAAAGTTGCCTCCTTTCTGAAATAAGCCCAATGTACTTGTCTGAAATGGGGAGGAAGAAGAAATTAAGCTTTCCTCTTGAAGATACTAACCAGTTTTCTTAGTAATTATGCTTTCATAATGTAAAGAAAGTATAATTACTTTCTCTTAGGGTATCTTAGAATTGAAAAGATTCTATTGTTAGTAAGGTGCCCTGAGAGAAAAGACCTGACTTGACTTTGCCCAGTCTTCCCTCTGCCTGGAATTTTTCCTTCTCTTTCGCTCTCACCTTTTACAATGTTCCCCCCTGGAAACAGTGACCCAATGCTATTTGGGATCATGCAGCGTAAGGTCAAATGCCTGAAGACCAGTGCTTCTAGGGATGAGTATAATGAAGCAGTAACAGCCTGGGGCATTTTTGTCTTAAAAAAAATCCAGATAGGGAGGGGCTCTTTATCCTAGAGAAACTGGCTTAATTTGTGTGTCTGTTTGTCCAGGGCAATATACTTACTTATGTTAACTGGGATTTCTTTATCCTGTTCTCTAGGCGATTGTCACTCTCTTCATCAAATCTGATACTGGATTCAAAGCCCCTTGAGCCGCCAACCCAGACCAGTCGGTTCACACCAGACCTGTCGAAAAATGACAGCAGCCACCCTGGTGATGCATTGGAGAACAGCCAGCTCCTGGAGAGTGTAAATTCAAATCAGGCTCTTTGTGTCCAGAAAAAACGCAGATCAGCTTTGGAGGCCAGCAGAGTTGGTATGGCTCCTGGACGGGTTATTGCATCCTTTCCAGAAGGCCCTGTGAATACAGCGATGAGAAAGGCACAGTCAGTTCACGACCTCGTTCATGAGGGTAAGGACACAGGTTGGAATGATGGTTTAAACTGAAGAATGAAATAGGGAGATTTGAGCCTGAGTAGAAGATTAAATTAATATGATGTCTTCCTGCATTCCGAGCTACAGGCTTTGCATGTCTTCTAACTCCTAGCCTGTCGAGGGAAAGTATTTTAAATTTGTAATGCAGATGCTGATCTCCTAATTATCAGTCTCTGATATTTGTCTGGCAGCTGTGGGAGGAGCAATGCCAAGGATGAAACGAACTATTTACAAAGAAATTCTCTCTTGCTGTGGGTGGTTGCTTTAGGCCAAAACTGAAGCTCCCCAGGGTAGGGAAGAAAGAGGGAAGGAGGAGACAGTAAGAGGGAGCTTACTGTATCCATGCTCTGTGTGAAAGAACTCCATTTTTTTAAACAGTCAACTCGTGAATCATCAATAAGCACTTGGTTTGTTTTAAAAATAATAAACCTTATCACCGCAACATCATATGTAAGTTTTTGCCTGCTTCCTCTGGCCTGTCAGTTAACTGTCACAGTGGTCTGAGGTCTTCTGGCCATACACTCTAAGAGCAAGTCTCTCTCATCAGGTAAGCAGAAGTGTGTGAGCCAGATGTGGGAGAGCTGTTGAGGCTTGACAATATTAAGCTGAAGTAGTGGTTCCATACAGCTCTCCTAGAGGCTGAGCTGATGCACATAGGCTGGAGTAGCTCTTTTACTTTCCAATTTTGGAATTCACCACAGGCTCTTGTCTATTTTTGGTATGTTTGTCTGTTTAATTTTCACAGATAAGGGTCCTGGAGTGATATCCTCTGCCAAGCAGCGTCCTCAGACTCTTTTGGTGGTTGAGAAGGATCCCAGACCTAACAATTGCAGGGTGTTATCAGCCAGTATGTTGAAGATGGATGGATCTGGTGCTCTGCTGGCCAAAGATGTCAGGGCTGCAAAACCAAAGTCCTACATGAACCCTACAACCAGCTTCCGGGCTAAGATGTCAAGGAGCATATCTGTAGGGGAAAATCTGTACCTTGGTTACTCCACTGAAATGTTGACTGACGGGAGGACTAGCCCTCCAGTGGCAGAGAAGACACAATTTAGTTCCACAGCAGATGCTGAGAAGATTAAGCTACCAGTGAAAGAAAATGCTCCAGTGAAGCCAGCACTTCAACCAGTTGTAAACTGCTCATCTCCCAAGTCCTTCCACAGCAAGTTGGCATCATCAAACCGAGCACATCTGATTCTTGACATTCCTAAGCCATTGCCTGATAGACCCACACTGGCCTCCTTCTCACCCACTACCAAATCAAAAACCCTGCTTGAGCCACAGTCTCCACAGTCACCTGCTGGGGCCTGTAGAAAGAAACCCTCTTTTCCTGAGGTCCGAGCCTCCAAGAAGGAGACTCAAACTGCTGGGTCTCTGGTTCTTGGTAGAGAGATCCCAACAGGACTTGCTAAGGAGAGCCCAGTGGAGAGCCCAGTCTCAAGGACAGGTTGCCAGGATGAGCCAGGGGTCACTAATCCAAAACTGAGGGAGTTGTCAGAGGGCCGGCACCTGAGGTCTCCTGAGGGCACACTGCCCGTGTGCAGGGAGAGGATCACCGGCATCACTTGTGTGCTAGATAATCAACCTGGACTTTGCCCACTAGACCCCATCAGGCCAAGGTCTCCTACATCTGTAACTGCCTCGGCACAGGTCTCAGGTGTGCATGGATACTCATCTCTTGTCTTCCCCCTTCTGTCTCCTGTCTTTGTGAATCGCCTCACGATCCCATCACATTTCTTTACGTCCAGCTTCTGGCCTGTCTCGTCCTGTCTGCACCTGTCTCGTTCCATAAGCCATCCTCTCAATGG
Source organism: Apus apus (assembly GCF_020740795.1). NCBI lineage: Eukaryota > Metazoa > Chordata > Aves > Apodiformes > Apodidae > Apus > Apus apus. Next base: position 27,035,857 of record NC_067286.1, read on the forward strand.
TGAGACACTTCTTCAACCTAACATCTTTTTCTCAGTCTTTAATTTTCATTTCCTCTGGGTCTTATGTCTGAAGGCCATTTTTAGCTGAAAATTTTGTAGACCTCAGCACTCTCATGCTTTTAGTCGTACAATTACATTTAGGGGCTAAAATCTCTATCTGGTCAGTGTTAAAAGTTGATGTGCTGGGAATCCCCATGTGAGTGTGTTTAAGTTACATCACCCGTGGCCCACTCAGAGCATGTCTGACCAACAGATGAAAGCACAGGCCAACATGTGCTAGCTGAACCTAGCAAGCACAGGTAACAGTGACAGAGAAGTTACGTCAGGCAGCTCAGGCTTTACTTTGTTTATGTGCAGGTTCCAGAAGGGTTTGCATAGTCTTATCACATGAGATAAGGCGTGACAAACATGACTTCCTTGCTGTAGCCACCTGTAAAAGTGGGAAAGTCTCTGTGTTGCTGTCACTTTACTTTCAGGACAAATCTTCCTGAGATACTCAGCTGAGTTCTCCAGTAGGAAGCTGCATGTTAACCACTGCTCTGATACCTTGTGCCTTCAGGGGATGATACAGTGCATAGTTTTTAATCCCTTTTTCTAAGTTGTTCTTATTTGTATCTGATCAATTACTTCTGTGGTCCCAGGCTGCTTCATGCAATGGTTAAGCGTAGTATTTCCACACCGAAGCATTGCAGAAGGATAGTCTGGTTTTGATGCACCGTGATTTTTCTTTTTGCATTTCTAGAGGAATCAAATGCCCTGTGATTGAAGCACTCTTACAGAAAGCAGGACATGTGGTGTTTTGTGTGAGGGACCTCCTGTTCTTTCACCATAGGTAGCTGCTCTGTAGAGCAAGTGAGTGCATTTGAAACTTTCAGACCTTCTCCTCAGAGGGATGAGGTTTCCTTCTCAGCCTGGAGCTGCAGAATTACATTCTACAGCAGAGAAGTAACAGTCCAGTTGCCTGTACTCTTTACACAGAGCTTCCTCTTCTAGACTTGGGAATCAAGCTACATATCATGGGTTTTGGTCAGTTGCTAGGACTCGTTGTTTGCAGAATGAGCACAGTGCAGAGAAAGAACAATTTTTTGCAGCATTGATTATTATTTTTTTTAAGTAGTTCCCACTACATAGCACACCCTGACAGAATATTTAGCAGCATCCTTTAGTTAGAATGATTTAGCACAGTGGTTCCCCAGTTGTTTTGTTTTTTTCTCACTGGACAGCAATCAACCTTCAGCTTCTTACAGACCATGTTTCCCAAATTTTTGGTCGTAGATGCTGGAAAAGCTGTTTAGATCCATGTTGGCTGTTACTGTGAACAATTTATTGTGGCTTCTGTGAATTATAGTGTGGCCATTTATATTAGAAGTGTACGGTTGGCAGAGACCTGTTTTGCTTCTGACTTGCTCTGTAACTTTGGGTTTCCAGTTAATTTTTCTGTTCTTCCATTTTCCTGCCTGTATAACAGCTGCAGTAAAGAGACTTGATTGTTTTCGTTAAAGCGTTTGGACACCTACAGTTAAAATACTGTAGATGTGCTTAATACTGTTGCTGTGTTTAATATTCTCTGCTGGTTTCTGAAGAGCTCTGCTCTGCACACCCAAGAGGCAGAAAATGCCTGTTACTGAAGCATTTATGTTATGTTCATGACCCTTCTCCAGCATAAAAAGCATGATCAGAGGAAAAATCCAAAAATGATCATGAGAAGAAATAGCTGGGTTTAAAACAAAAAGAGGGGTGGAGTGGGGCAGGGGAAAAAAAATGTGGGGAAATAAAAAAAAAGGCAAAAATTGTGGATTGCACTGAAGCCCACTGTGCTTCAGACTCTACACAGTTGGGTGACTTGGGAACAAAATATGCAGATGGAAGGATTTGTTCCTGCCCCTTTGCTCTTCTAGGTGTGTTTGCTTATGTATGAATAGATATTTTTCTAGCTATATTGGCTTATATATCATCTAGGTATATTCAGAAAGTTAGTGAAGTTCCCTTCCAGCCTGTTCAAAGATGATGTTCTTAGTATTGCAGAAATAATAGTGATCATGTGACCAAGTTTTGCTTTTAGGTAATTAAAGGAGGTTGAATGGCTTTTGTCCAGACCTTTACAAACTGAAGATAACTGCAGATTGTTTATGTGTCTATGTCTTTGTTCATGGTTTATGTCTAACTCATGAAAGTGTTTATTTTATTAAAACATTGCAGGACTTCAACTCTGATGCTTTGGTGGGGCCAGGCAGAAGGTGGTGCCTTTTGATTGCTTGCTTTTATTTTTAATTTTTGAATTACGTTGTATCAGCAGGGCATATCCTGGGTTGCTCAGAAATGTGATTCTGTTGTGTTTGAGTTTGTTGTCAAGACTCCTCTGGAACTTAGTCCCCACTAGAGAACACTGTAATAATTCAGTATAATCCTTCTTGTACACTTTGCAGAAGGATGCATGAGTGGGAGCATGTAGATTTCTGACTAGGTGGAGGCTAAATTTGAGGCTCCTCAGATCAGTCCTTTTTTGCCATTGGAAGCCTTCATTCAAACTTGACTTTATTTATCTAAATTGAGAATGGCATGGGTAAACTGTGCCTATCCTTGACTAACAAAAATGTGCAATCTGAGAAAAAACATTGCTGTCTTTGGAGAAGCCAAAGACTGGAAAAAAACAAACAAAAAAAGAATGTTTGAAACAAGCAGCATCTCTAAGCAGTATGAAGGAAAGCTCATGTAGAACTTGCCTGTTTAATTATTGGCTCAAACCAGCCCTAAAAATTGAACGAGAAGTGTGTCCACGTGGTCTTTCAAATATATATAAAAGTTTTCTTGCCGAACTGTGAGATTGCAGGTATTGGAGTCATCTGTGCTTTAGTGTGGGTTTTTGTTTTTTCTTCCCCTTCAGAATCGTGCGTCAGTGTAGAGCAGTGCCAGCAGGTGGTATCCGAGCTGCAGGACAGCATGCGCAGAGCCCTCCGTCTGTACCGCAGGGTGAGTGACCTCAGGCACGGGCTCTGCTGCAGTGGGTGGGTGGGCTTCACAGCCCAAGAGCATCTGGTGAATGTGCTTGCTGGCTCAGGGTCTTCTGTTGGGTGTTCAGTGTCACAAGCTGCCTGGTTGTCCACTTGACTGCACCTTAAGCTTCAACTGGGGAGGCAGGAAGATTTCCAACTTCTGGATTTTCCAGTGGCTTGCTATGGAGCTCTGAGCAAATCATTTAACTTTTTGGTCTGTTTAGCATATCTGTGAACTGAACATAACAGTGCTCTTTTTCAAAGGGGTATTAGGGAATTAGTTAATATTTATACAGTGCTTTAGAGGTACAAAATATTATAGGAGCTTTAAGTTATATTATTGCCATCTGTTCTGTTTTTGGTGCCTGGGAAAAGGATTAGCAAATGTGGGTTACCATGGGAATCCAGCTGTGACACGGAACATGGAACTGCTCATCAGTCCATCTCACTGGCAGACCAGAGTTACATGCAGAACAAGATAACGGCTCTTAATTTCTTTGCTTAGCATTCATCTTTCAAGTCTCCTGTAATGCCTGTGAAACTTCCCTGGTGAGCTTTGGCCTTGGGGTCCTCTGCAGCTCTGACCTTAGAGCATTCATTAGCTTTCCAGCTCTGCTGTGTGCTGTGACCAGCTGTATCTGGCAGACAGGAAGAAAAGGAGACTGTGGCCCTGTGCTGCAGCTGGGAAATGTAGCACCTCTTTAGGCCCAGTATAAGGGGAACACTACCTGGAAATGTGCTTCCCATTTTTATCCTACTGGAGCAATGTCTCTGGATTTTGTGTGACTAGCAGTATTGGATGCATGCCCTGCTGTAAGACTAAACTGGCAGTCTCAAATGTTGAAAGAAAAGGACACTTGAGTGCTTTGCAGATCTTGAATGGCTTCGGTTCCCGAAAGGACGGAAACTCTTTAGTTGTTCTACATAAACCCAAATGCATTCTTTTATCCTTTTCCCTCTCTGTTTTCAGGTGTTAAATGATACAGAGTCTTTTACTGACAAAGATAAAATAGCAGGCCTCTTGACAGAAACATTCTCCTCAATGAAGAAACAACTGGACTCTCTGAAGGATGAGGAGGAGCTTCCAAAGGTTAAGGAGATACTGGTGAGGCCACAAGATACCACTAACCCACTGAATGAGGGATGTGGTGCCAATCTACCAAGTCCCAAGAGTCTGGGAGATGAGCAGACACTAGCTTTGCTGGAACAGTACTCAGAACTATTGCTACAAGCTGTGGAACGACGCATGGACAAAAAGCTCTAAGAGGGGTGGCTTTCAGGTGTTTGAATACACAAAATTAATCCCAAGAAGAGGACCATGGAGGGAACTTCAGACAAATACTATCATTGCACTGGTCTAGGGCTGGTGGGGAGACCTTTATAAATTTATTTCCTCAGGTCCCTACAACTGACTTGCTCTAATTCTTAGCAATGTGCTGGCCACAATTTTAATATTTTTCCCCAATGGTCTTCAGCTTCCTGTCTCTAGACAAAGTCTTGAAAGAGGAGTTTGGAGAAATTGCCTTGAAATTTCTTCATAGCCAGGAGGTCAGGATGTGTGACACATAAAGAAACAAAGAAAATCCAGTTTATCCAAGAAATTCTGAACTGCTGACTAAGAAAAAAAAGGAGTCCAAGTGAAGCCAATCCCTTCCTCTCCAAGGCTTCATGAGAATCAAGAAGCAGACTTTTTATGGGTTTATTTATTAATTTATTTTTCTGACTGTTGCTCTATGTCACATTTGTGGCTGTTATCTTTGTCTTTTAACAAAAACTGTAAATCCCTTTGCCATATCCAAGCGAGAAACAATCTCTGTATTATAAACCCCCAACAGGGAGACAGGCTGGAGTGTCTGTGCAATTAATGAACTGTTTTCTGCTTAAATCTTGTCTTGCTGTTCTTTCTTTTCCTGCCTTAGTTTTGTTACTTGGAGTCATCCTACTGTTGTCATGACAACCCTGTCTGCTTTTCTCTTGTTTCAAGAGAGTCCCCACACTGTATTTTATCTGCATTTACCTCTGGAGGAAGGCTCTGCAACCCTTGGACCATGCTTTGGAGATTACTTAGTGAATTCTGTAGTGATAGTTTTAATCTGGAATTTGATGTTCTACTGATAATTCAGACTGGGTTTTCTGCAGACATTTTAAAAATGGGATTCAGATACAAATATGAAAGTTTGTTTCAGCCACCTTCTATGATTAGGAGCTGGATATTGACTTTGATATTATCATGACTGGGAAGTATGGGGTGATGATTTATTTGTTGAGAAGTGACATGGAAAAGCTGGTTTCCATCTCTTACAGTGTAACTCTACATTTGACAGATCCTCAGTGCAACAGCTCATCTGTGTCATTTGTTCATTTCACTCTGATAGGAAAATGTTTTCTTCTTGCTTTTCCAGTAGAACAGGGTATTTGCATCCATTTACATCTCTTAACTTTTGTAAAACATTTCAACTACTCACAGAAAATGGTTTCCCAAGAACTCTGAGCAAGATATTTTGCAATGTGATTAACACAATTTACCCTGCCCCTAGCCTCTTTGCTTTTCTTTAATTTCTTGTCTAAGAAACAGAAAATCTTCCCTTCTGGCATTTGTATGTGTAATACTCTTCTCACTCTGTGAAGCTTCTCAAAGCCCATGCAAACTTATGTTTCTTGTGGCTTAAAACTGTCCAGTGATCTTTATTTGGTCAACGATAAGCTAAGAAAAAAAAAAAATTAAAACAAATGGAATTCTTCAGCACCTTCCCTCTTAGTCCCACTCCTTTTCACAACAGGGACAGGTATGCAAAATGCTTTATTTCTTCCTCCATCTCTAGTCTGTCTTGGATTTATATTCAGGCAGAGCAGTGTAATCTCAGTTTGTAAAACTAATGCAAACAACAAGCTTTTGACAGGAGAGAGACTGCTAGCATCTGCGGAAGTGACTCAAAGGCAGCCAGACTGCATCACTTGATTCCACAGGTTACAGGCTTGAAGCAGTTTCCTTTCATTTTATGGTCCTGGCTGTCATGTCTTGGAAACCCTGTGGCACTTGGAAATGTGGTCTGTTGACTTCTTGTCTGTGACTGGAGATCTGCAGTGCAGCCTTTTTTCTACTGGGCTGGCCAGCCTAGCGTTAGGATTAAGTTATTCTTCTGAATAACTTCAGGGCTGAATAATTTGCAGTTCTCTCTCTCCTCCTGACAGGTTTGCTGGCTGACCACCACTGGCAAGTGCTTCAGTACTTGGCAGTGTGAGGAGCACTTTGAGAGCTTTCTAGCTGCTTCTGCCTGTAATTTAAATCTGCCTAATTGTGTTTCAGGTGTCCTCGGTAACCTTCCCTTCCATGGGCTTGTACTGAAATTTTAAAGCTGTTATTTTCTAGTCCTGTCTCAGCCTTGCACTGTGCTGAATCAGCTGGTGTGCTCGGTCTCATGGGCAGCTTCGCTTGCACAGACAGGTTTTGCAAAGGAAGGTAAGTTGAAAAACAGAGAAGAAATTTCTGGCAGTTTCCTTGAGTGAAAAGGTGTGCTGGAGATGCCATGAGTAGAATGTATGCTTGCAGTCTTGTTGGGTCTGTGATGGATTTAGTGTCGGTCAGGCTTGCTTTTGAGGTGATAAGTTCCTCCACTTTCAGACTGTGAACATATGTCCTAGTATACAGGAAAATTCTTGCTGTACTGGGGCCACAAGACACTCAGGTAAAATAGCAGTCCCTCCAACCCAGGTATCTTTTGGTACTGGTGATAATGGTTTGAGGGTCCTTTATATTACTTCCCTGTGCAATTTTATTCCATTTTATTATTTGAACTTTGAGGTAGTGACAAAAAGGGTCAGAGATGATGCGGAAGATCAAGTGGTGAGAATGAAATTCCCGTTAAGGTAAAGAGCAACAACCAGTGAAGTTGACATAGGGCTATGAAACAAAGCTCCTTGGAAATTAGTTGTGTGAACCAAATCTGATTTTTTTAAGCTGATCAGAGTGGGTTTTACACTCTGTAATGGATTGTGCTTGGGGTCGTAGCTGCATACAGGAAACCAGAGGTAAAATCTGATCAGAATGATGGTAAGAGAAGTGTTGGGCAAGTAGATCAGTTGGAGGATGGTTGTGTAGTTTAAAATAAATTAGAATAGTAAATGTAGGACGCTTAGGAAAACAGAGTAGAGGTAGACATAGTCTTGGCCTGAATAACACAATTCAGCCAATACCTGTGAAAGATATAGTACAGAAAGGCTTCAGGAAAGTAGATTTAGGACTGAGATGATGATCTGTAATTGAAGGATGAGTTGGAAGCGGTTTGTTTTTAAGTATGTCCTATATGGCCTCTTGTTTCTTCGCTCGCTGTCCTCTAAGCAACTGTTTTCTCTTAAACGGCAGAGTTGTAAGCTGATTGCCCAAGGCTTGGATGTTATGAATTGAGTAGTACAAGTAACGGAGATGCTGGTGCCACAAGTTTGTTGCTGAGAGGGGTAAGGAGGTAGTGTTGCTCTTTGTAATTTGAGACTGATCGAACTGATTCTTCCTTGCTAACTTCCTATTGCTGGCAGTAGGAAATATCATTCAAAATTCTAGTTTACAGAACAAATGTGTTACGTTTTGTTGCACCTTGTAAATGTGTTCCACCACAGGCTGTCCATTGGGCCAGGTAGAGAAATACTGAGTGGTAACAGCCTGAGAAGTGAAGAGCTTGTGGGAGAAGTTCATGAACTTGAGTCTCTCCTTCTTACTGGTTTGTGTGGGTGTTAGCATATGCACAACCAGATACCTGTGTTAAGACCAGTTATTTGTTTAACTTATAGCCTGAAAAAATAATTTGGACCTACGTAACCTCTTTAAATACATTTTGTCCCCTTCAACCCAACATTCCTGGTCAAAATGAGAACAGTTGTTGGGGATTTTTTTTCCATAGTGTAAATAGTTTTACTTTGCCTGTGGGACCCCTCGGTTCGTACTTGAGCCCTCTGAACTGGTGCAGTAGGAAGGGCTGCAACCTGAGAGCGCAGCAAATGCTGTTGTTGTATTTCCCGTTGCCGGCAGGGTAACGCCTTCCTCTTCCCCACCCCTCAGTAGCGCCCAGGAGCGGTGTGTGCGGGGGTCTGCGTTTTTCCACCTCCTCTCTCAGGTTGTCTTCTCCTTTCCACGCAACCTCCCAGGTGATGGTAGGGGCAGGCCTTACAGCAGCCTCCTCCCCAGACCCCGTTTTGCAGACTTCATCACAACTCAGAGGAATTGAGACGTTTAATTTCCAAGAATAGATACATTATGAACTTTTTTTTTTTTAAAGAAAGAATATGTATATAACTATATATAAGAAAAACTAAATACAGGGATTTAAACACAATTGGTAAATTAATGCATGTACACGGTGTCTCCTCCCACCCCACCCCGTGGGATGCGTAGCACCCAGGGTACTAAATGACAAAAACCTCATTAAAATAATAGGTCTTAAGCAGCCCCTGAGTGAGCAGGTGCTTCCTCCGCTGGATAGGACCAGCACGGCCCGTATGTGGAAGGGTGTGTGAGGAGCCCGGCTGGGGCCGCGTCCCTGGGGAGCGGGGTTCGGCGGGAAGAAGCCCCGTCCCGCCGGGCTGGCTGTGCTCCCGCACTGCCCTCTGCTCCGCCCGCCTGAGAAACAGCAACAATTCCTTCCTGCTTTATTTTTAGGTGCGTGTTTTTATACTTTCGGCTTTAGGTAAGGTAATCCTTTAACACGTCTTTTTTAATTATTTGGAAAACCAATAATAAAAATCGTTTCTTGTTTTTGTTTGTTTTGGTTTTGTTTGTTTTGTTTTGCACTGTGAGGCTCCCTGCGCGAGCTGATTTTAACTCTGTACTCATTTGTACTCTGTGTCTTCAACTGTTTCAATAAAGACGTGATCATTTGTTACCGAGCTGCGGTTGGGCTGCGCCACAACCCCCCCCCCCCCAAACCAGCGCCCGGGGCTCGGTGCTGCCGGGGGCGGCGGGGGCAGGAGGGGAGGGCGGGGCCGGGCGGGGCCTCCTCCCCGCGGCCGGGCTGGGCTCCGCTCCGCCCCGCCGGGCCGGGCAGGGCCGCGGCCATGGCCACGGCGGAGGGTGCGGCGCTGCGGGCCGTCCGGGGCTGCCTGGCCGCCTTCCCGCGGGAGGCCCGCGGTGAGCGCCGGGCGGGGCGGGCAGCGGGGGAGGCCGGCGGGCGGGCCCGGCTGCGGGCGAGCGGGGGGCCGGGGCACGCCGCCTGCCTGGCGGTCTCCAGAGGCCGCTGCGGGGGTTGCGCGGGGGCAGCCTTGGTCCTCCGCTGGTTGCAGCCAAGCGTCTCTAGGGCGAAGGAGCAGTGGGGAGGCCGCTGCAGAAAGAAAATGAACCTCGGGAAAATGGCCCCGTTGGGTGATTTGATTCCGTGTACAGTAGCAAAGCGAAGCACTGTGCCAGCTCCCAGAAACCTTCCGGTGCTGCATCGCATGAGAGGTGCAGCTCCTGTCGTGTCTGTCCTGCGGGCCCACGGCATGGCCGTCCGCAGAAGGAGCTGGAGCAGGAGAGGAGCAGGCCCCGGGTGCCCACCTGGCACTGAAACCCCCCCTAACAGCCTCAGGGTTTTAACAGAGCAGTTTCTGGAGCCGGGGGGACGCTCACCCCTTGCTTGAAGCTGTGTCTGTGTGGTCTGAAGCCAGCTGGTGTGCTGACAGAGGGGGCTCCTCAGGGCGCTGAATGAAACGGTCTCTTGTTTTCCCGGACAGAGCTGGGGTGGACAGATTCCGTACCCTATCTTGATGGGCCTCCATCCCCGCTGGAGTTTTATCGAGAATGGGTGAGTCCAAATAAACCTTGTATAATTCAGAATGCCATCAGCCACTGGCCAGCTCTGAAGAAATGGACCTCAGCATACCTCAGGTATGAGCCAGCTGTGGAGCAGGACTGGTGGTCAGTTTCAGTTGACCAGAGTAAAAGGCCCTTGCCTTCCTTTTTATCCTTCAGATTAGCTCAGATTCCTCCCTGCTTCTGTATGAAGGTGTTCAGTCTTGCCAGACTCGTGTAAATTTCTTCTGCAAACATGCTGCCCTGACCAGCTGCTGTGCAGGGGGAAGGGTGGGTCTTCTTCCTGACTGTGTGCAGCACAGACTGGGGCTGCTGTCCCCTGGCCACTGCTCCACCCTGTAGCCCCCAAGTTGGCATGGGGCTGTAGTGCTGTAAGAACAGACTGACTTGTGTGAGCCTGTGTATGTGGGGGTTTTTCGAAATTTTTTAAACAATGAGTGATTTTTTTTCTTTTTTAATGTTATTTCATGAGAGGAGGTTTCTGATTAGACCTAAAATCTATGGATTTAAAATTAAATTTCTCACAGAAATAAGGGCTGTTAGCTCAACCATGTGTGTGTCTGTCAGTGTCTGTCCATCCTTTCTCCCTCTGCTATTGCTTTTGAACATGTGGCCACCCATATATGACTGCATTGAGTGGTCCTGAGAAATCAGGTTTCACCATAATTCCTGAAAAGAAGTGGCTGAAGAGAGCCCTCTGCCTGCACGGAGGAGAAGGAAGCTCCCTTGTGAACTCACCTGTTAGACACAAGAGAATTTAGAGAGGTAAAAAGCACTACAGTTGCCATGACTATAGGGAGCAGTTGGAGCAGAATGCCAGAGTCCTTATCAGATAGTACAAAATCTAGTCTAGAGACACCCATCCATGGAAAGCCAGGCTTCTTATTTTTGCTGCTTATGAAACATTATATTTAAAGTAATCAGTGTTTAATATCTTGGCCAATTGCAGGTCTGGCTATAAATGTCTGATTTATTTTGCAGGGAGGTGGTAGGTCCCAAGGTAGTGAGTGTGGCAGTAACACCAAATGGTTACGCGGATGCGGTGTTTCAGGACCGTTTTGTCATGCCAGAGGAGCGCCAGATGCCTTTCATGGACTTTTTGGACATTGTGGAGAAGAAAGTGACCTCTCCCAACGTATTTTATGTGCAGAAGCAGTGTTCAAACCTCACCGAGGAGTTCCCTGAGCTTGTCTGTGATGTGCAGCCTGACATACCGTGGATGAGTGAGGCACTTGGTAAACCTGTTTCTCCTGTATTCAGTAAATATTTTGTATGGAGCTTTAAAACAATCATGCTAGGTACATGGTAGTGTTTGTTCTGTTTCTGGGTGCCACAGCTCACTTTGGTTTAATTCCCTTAGCAAGTAGAAGTGGTAAAATACTGAATAGAGTAATCCCAAGTTTTGGGTTTGGGCTACTCCAGAATCAGTATCTCAGTTGTGCATTGGGACCATCACAAATGAAACCACATGGTGATAGTGCCATATAGCACTTCCTTTCATATAGTGGCTTTTCTGTGATGTAGAGTCACATTTGTTACCAAAGCTAGCATAATAAATGAGTGAAACAACACACAGCCCCCACCCCCTTTGGTAAAATTACAGATTTTTGGTTTTAGTTAAATGCTGATCTGTTGCAGTTGATTCCTGTTTTACAGCATGTCTTTCCTTCAAATGTGGTTTATTGTGATCTCACCTTTTTGCAACTGTACGTAGACATGCTGCAGCTTCTCTGTGGGCTGCCTTAGGGATTCAGAATGTGGAAATAAAAGGCTGTAGCCATTGATTTGGGGATGCATAATACTATGTCACGAAGTCTGGTGGGCACTACAGTGGCTTCCATTGTAGCAGGAGGTTGTTGCTGCTCACAGAGTGAAACCGGTCATGGTTACGAAGAAAGTTGAAGGGCAGAATTTGGCAGAAAATTATTCAAAATGCTTCTAAATGTAACACTACAAATTATTTTTCTGTTAACAACATTTCTCTATTCCCTAACCATACAGGGAGGAAACCTGATGCTGTGAATTTCTGGCTTGGGGAATCAGCTGCTGTGACATCTTGTATGTATAGTATAGCACTGTAAGTCTTCTGTGTGTTCTCAGCACAGGTTTTGAGCCTGTTTTGAGTTAGTGTCTCAGTAGGGCTGTTTGTGTTTTCTCTGGTAAAGCAGTTCTAATTTAATTTGTTATTTTGCATTCTCTCTCCTGCACCTCTGCAGCCTCTTGCTTCTGTCTCTGGGTACATCTGCCTGGCATTGTGTCACACAAGGCACTGACAATTTAATTTGCTTCATTGAAAACATTTGCTACAACATTATATTGTTAATTTCTATGCCCACTGGCTGCAAGAGGAGGAAGTAGCCTGATAATAAGAGGGCAAGCTGAGACTTTCAATTTACTCTATTTTCTGGCATAGTGAAGGAAATAATACCGTTTTTTGTTTCTTTCTCCACATCTCTTTTTTTTTTCCTCAATCCTAGTACATAAAGATCATTATGAGAACTTGTACTGTGTGATCTCTGGAGAGAAACATTTTCTACTGCATCCACCGAGTGACCGTCCCTTCATCCCATATGGTACATAATTTCCTGTGCAGTATGTCTGAAGGTTGAAGAGAGGAGAGACTAAAATATTGAAAGATATGAAAAAGGAAGGAGAGATAACATTCTGATGTTCATGCTATGTTGTGTTTTCCAGTATGGACAGAAATCTCTCCTATTTTGTGCTGCAGGTAGTTTTTAATTTAAATTTAAGCATCTTGGCAGTTTTGTAGCATATCTTATTTGATGTTTAACAGGTCTGGATTCTGGCTGCTCATTCTGTTATCTAGATAAAAAGCCAGGAAACAGAAAAATAAGTTGTAACTTAATGAAATATTCAAGTTACTAACTGAATCTCTGGGAACCAGAAGAATGAAAAAAGAGATTCTTATGGCAACATTACATCACTTTGCCCGTTTTCTTTTTATTGCTTTCCTATGTGCACAGTAATACTTCATTACTTGTAGTGTCATCTAATAGATGGACAGTTTAACTTTAGGCTTCATCAAGTAAGACCTTACTTTCCCATTCTTTGACTTTCAAACCTTCAGATTAAGTGAACGCAGAGTTCTAGAGGAGACTAATATGATTTTGTGTGGATTTGTGCAATGGTACAGTATTTTGTTTATACTTATTTTGTTTACAACCTTGAAATCATAGACTCCTAGAAAGGTTTGGTTTGGAAGGGACCTTTAAGATCATTTAGTCCCAACCCCCCTGCATGGACAAGGACACCTCCCACTAGACCAGGTTGCTCAAAGCCCCATGCCTCTTGGCCTTTAACACTTTCAAGGAAGGGGCATCCACGCTCTGGGCTACCTGTTCTGGTGTCTCATGACCCTCACTGTAAAAGATTTCCTCCTTATATCCAATCCAAATCTATGCTCTGTCAATTTGAAACTGTTGCCCTTTGTCCTGTCACTACAGGCCTTGGTAAAATGTCTTTCTCTGTCTTTCTTATAAGCCCCTTTATCTATTGAAATATTTACCCAGAGTATTCTCTTCTCCAGAGTGAACAACCTCATTTGTCTCAGCATTTCCTCATGAAGAAGTATTGTCATATGTATGTGAATGTATGAAATACTTTTATGTCATATGCGTCCTGCTTTGTAAAAGTTAGTGTTGAAGCACAGAACAGAGACAATGCACACATTTTATAGCATCTAGTAAAACGATGACTCCATCTTTTTGAATATCAGGTAGATGGAGAGAAGCTGTCTCAAGGGAAGGCTTAGAAAACCACATGTGCTGAAGCAATAAAAGAGGAGCAACCCTCAGTATCTGAAGTAGTTGATGAGCCCCATTGGATAAAATTAGAAGTAAAAGCCTGACCACAAGTCACTAATAACTCTCCTGAGTGAGGTTTTCTAGACTGACGTGAGAAGAAGAGGGCAGAATATAGAATGGTGTGTTTGTCAGGGATGCATGTATGACTTCTGAAAGGGAAACAAGACAGTTACTGGAATAAGGTAGGACCAGGAGTAAAATGGGTTTTATGGAGAATAATTCCTGTGAAGAAAAAAGGTTGGAATTCCAAATAGGAAGGCAAATCAGTATTTATACTGGCTTAAAAAATAAATAAATTAAGAAACTGGATAAATATTGAAATGGACATAGGGGAGGACTGTAAGTAGAAAATGGTTTTGTCTTAATTTTTCTTTTACTTGATGGAAGTGTGTCGTGCTCTGCCATTAGTTTCTCTGAGAGCTACTCTGAGTTGTACCATTTAATTCCTTCTGTTGTTCCAGAGCTCTATCAGCCAGCAACCTACCAGGTATCAGAAGATGGTTCTTTTGAAATTGTGGATGAGAAGAGTGCAGATAAGGTACAAAATATATAAAGAAAACAATCGGTGCATTAAAAAATAGTTTTGGGCACTGCTGAGCCCTCAGGCTGAGCATACTGACTGATACCTAGAAATTCTTCTCTACTGGAAAGAGAATACCTAGATATTTCACTTGTATTTTACTATTTGCAAAGGATACCCAGCTTCCAGAAAGGATTTTTGCTGCACATATGAAACCATTGATACCATGAACATGTATCAGACTTAAATAGATACAGTAAAAGACTTTTAAATGAATCACAGAATCATTTCAGTTGGAAAAGACCTTTGAGATCAAGAGCAACCATTAACCTAACTTTGCCAAGTCCAGTGCTAAACAATATTTCTAAGCACCACATCTGCTTGTCTTTCAAACACCTCCAGGAATGGTGATTCAGCCACCTCCCTGGTGGTAGCATGTTCCAGTTCCTGACAACCCTCTCAGTGAAGAAGTTTCTTCTGATTTCCAATCTAAACCTCCCCAGGTGCAACTTGAGGCAGTTTCCTCTTGTCCTATCACTTGTTACTTGAGAGAAGAGACTGACACCGTCCTCACTACAGCCTCCTTTCAGGAAGTTGTAGAGGGGGATAAGGTCTCCCCTCAGCCTATTTTTGTCCAGACAGAACAACCCCTGTTCCCTCAGCCACTCTGTAAGATTTGTTCTCCAAACCCTTCACCAGCTTCATTGCCCTTCTCTGGACTCGTTCCAGCACCTCGAGGTCTTGTAGTGAGGGGCCCAAAACTGAACACAGTACTCAAGGTGCAGCCTCATCTGTGCTAAGTACAGGGACACTTCCCTACTCCTGCTGGCCACACCACTGCTGATACAAGTCAGGATGCTGTTGGCCTTCTAGGCCACTTGGGCACACTGCTGGCTCACATTCAGCTGGCTGTCAGTCAACCCTCCCAGGTCCTTTTCTCCTGGGCAACTTTTCAGCCACTCTTCCCCAGACCTGTCGTGTTGCTTGGGGTTGTTGTGACTCAAGTGCAGGACCCAACACTTGGCCTTGTTAAATCTCATACAATTTGCCTCAGCCCATTGATCCATCATATCCAGGTCCCTCTGCAGAGCCTTCCTACCCTCAGGCAGATCAACACTCCCTCCAAACTTAGTGTCACCTGCAGACCTACTGAGGGTTACTTGATCCCCTCATCCAGTTAATTGATAAATATATTAAGCACAACTTGCCCCAAAACAGCCGTGGGGAACACCCCACTTATGACTGACCACCAACTGGATTTAACTCCCATTTCACCAGAACTCTTTGGGCCCAGCCAGCCAGTGCTTTATCCAGCAATGGGTATGTTGGTATAAGCCATATGTAGCCAGTTTCTCTAGGAGAACTGATTTATTTCAGTAAGACTGAAAAAGATTCCTCTGCATTCACTGTCTTGACCCTCTACTCAAGGCTGGATTTTGCTCTACAGCAGTATAACCCAGTGCAATAGAACATCTGTTCCAATGAATAAAATGTGTTTTCATAGCAGGAGCAATATTTATTTAGTTAAAATGTATAGATCCAGAGGTGCTTTACAAAAACTCAGTAGCTTTTTTGTATGTGATCTCCCTTCTTTTGCCACTGCAATGCGTGACTAATGCTGCAGCTGAAGTTCAGCTGGGGTTTTTTAATGGAATCCCGCTGTACCACAATAAGGTGGAGTGCTGAGGTTTATAACTCTGTAGGGCATAGAAGGAATGAATGCAGGCAATGGAATTTCCCAGCAGGAAAGGTGGTTTTAGCTTCTGGGGACAAAATTGGACCAGAAAGCTTTAGAAGAAGAAAGGAATTTCTAAAAAGAGTGTGGCAGGTAGATAAAATACTGAAGTACTGAATGGAGGAGTAACAAGTGACTTGAGGGGCTGAAGTTGTTTTGAAGGCATGTAATGAGCCTGACATTTCATGGCTGACATTTAGCACCTTTCCCTAATGATAAATGCTTCACTGAAGGAGGCAAATTTTTGCATCCATGACCTATTCCCAGTTGAATGCGGAAAGATGTGTAGGTGTACCTGTTCTGCTAGGCAAAATATGTGCTGTGTAACTTAATAAATGTAATTCCCAGTTGCATTTTATGGAAGCTTACTGGAATTTTTTTGCCAGGGTCAGTACCATATACATACTCTCTTGCTTTTAGGTGCCCTGGATCCCCTTGGATCCATTGAACCCAAATCTGGAACGGTTTCCAGAGTATGCTCAGGCAAAACCTTTGCAGTGTACAGTGAAAGCTGGTGAGATGTTATACCTGCCTTCTCTTTGGTTCCATCATGTTCAGCAATCACATGGCTGCATAGCAGGTAAAATATACAATATTTCCAGATACGTTTTTGAACTGTGGTATGTGTGCCGCTAGATATTCCTCAGCGAAGCATAGCTGGGACTAAAGCTCCCTTTAAGATCATCTGCCTCCCCTGAGGAGGAGATAGCTATCTCAACAGATGCCATGGGGCTACTTCCTTGCAGTATCTTTTGCTTATAATTCATAGCATTGTTGACAAGTGCTAGGGATATAGCAGAAGAAAATGTCTTTCTAATTTTCAAGTCTGGAGACGGATAGTTAATCTGGTGTTCGTGATCTAGTTTCTGTGTATGACCTGGAGCTAAGCAGCTTGTCTGCCTAGCCTGCTCTCTGCAGTTTGGTCAGCTACCTACTTTTCACAAAGAAGCTGGGTGTTGCAGCTGCTGTTATTGGATTGGCAAAAAAGGATCTGGGGGAAGAAGAGGAAAGAAGAAAGTGTATGAGTTTTAGGCATGGATGGAAACACAACATGGAAGACGGATAGGCTATAGACATGTTAGCTGGAATCTGCTCTCACCCAGTCTCCTACCTTGCTAATAAGCCTGTGCTTGTGTTACTGTTCCCTGGGCTTTATCGAAAGTCTTATAATCTCTTTCTTCATAGGATTTATTATCATATCTCTCTTTTTTTTCCTTCCCAAAGAGAGTTCCAGAATTTCAAGCATTGCTCATTTAGTGCAGGTGAAGGGGTGGTGCGAAGTATTATCATTATATCCTGTAAGTTTTGCAAGGTTTGAGTAAGAATTTTTTGCTGTCCTGTATCTGGAATAATCCTTTCTGCCCAGGAAGAGTAAATACAGTATTCTGAACAACATAACATTAGTATTTGTGTAGCACTGCAAATATTGCAAGCCCTTTTTTTTCTTTTTTTTTTTTTTTCAGTATTTGCAATGTACTGCTGCATCAGCCCTTAAAGATTTTTTAGAAAAAACAGAGTTGTTTCCAGTTGCAAGCCCTTGTCTCTGTCTAGCAGAAATGCCAAAGAGTTGACGACTTTATTTGGCCTTTAGTCTGTTAACTGCCCTACAGTCTGTATACACTTGCAAAAAATCAATATTCCCTGGGTCTGGTCCAGTGAATGTCTGAAGCTAGAATGTATCCTTGTCCAAGAACCACTGGTGCAATATTATACTGCTTGGCTTATTTTTTTTTCTAGGAGACGTATACCAAAATTAAAATTACAAGCAAAATTAAAGCACTAATTGATGATCATTGTGCAGTAGTAGTGAATTTGCCATCCTTTATACACTCAGAAGAAGAGAGGTTCCTATCCAGGTATTAAACTTTGCAGTATATTTGGTATTTTTGTTCTACATAGAAGCATACATTTTCTGTTCCTAAACATTTTGCCAGCTTCAGCTCCAAGAAATCCCCAGAATAGAGTATGAAGAGGAGTTTGTTTGGGTTAAGGCAGGGTTACATTGGCAGCACTATTAAAGAATTGGAATGTTTGCTTACGTTATTTGTGGCTGTAGTCAAAGATTTGCTCATTTCAGAGTTCAGTCAGTAGGAAGGAAAAGCTGTTTTGTAAATTATTACATTCAAACCCTAGAAATGTTTTCCCTTTTCTTGTCTCCTCAGTGAATTATTGGTATGACATGGAATATGACCTCAAGTACAGCTATTACCAACTACTAGATTGTCTCGCCAAAGCTGTGGAAGTGTTATAGCAGAGGTGGGAGACTCAAGCTTTTGGTCTCTCTTCTGGCGTGTGTGATACAATCATCAGCATCTATGACTGAGCTACAAACATGATTCAAGTAAAAAGAACTGAACGTTATTATCCACAGCAATGTCTGTGAAACAGATCATGGCTATTTTACTTGATTTCAGAGTCCAAATCAATCGACCACATTTTTTAACTAGTAAGTAGAAGGTTTGATAATAGCATTTTTAGGTATTTGCATGATGCCTTAGTGACGGTGGGCAAAATAAAATTTGAAGGAAGGGAATCCAGGGTTTGGAAATCCCAAAGCAGAAGTCATGACTGTTTGTTCAGATCTACAGACTGTTTTCATGACAACCCAAGTGGGCAAGGAAGAATCTGCTCTGCCACCCACCTGTGCATCAGGCTGCATCAGTCCTACATATGCATTCAGCTTAAGGCGAAAGGCCTGTCCAGTTGTAATGCACTGAATTCAGTGGCTGTGGTGTTTTCATGGTGAGAAATTACAACTTCTGCAATAAAAGGTCAGTTTAAAAGCTTACTTCTATACTAATTTCCTACTTTTTTTTTTTTTTCAAATGATGTGATGTGTGGAGGATATCTAGTAGGATATGCAAAAGTCAGCGCTGGCTGTTTTCCATGTTAAGCTACATGCTTCTGTTGCTAGTTGTTGTTTTTTTCCCCCACCATTGTATTTAAATGTACCCATATTCTCTTACATCCTGAGCAGTGGTTTTACAATTGCTTTGCCAGATCTGCAGTTAAACTGCACATCACCTGCCATTTTGTGGCATGATGTGTGATTCTGCAGATTGTAGGCTCATTGATTGTTTCATTTATTTGCCATTCATTGCTGCCTAACACATGGTCAGGTGAATTGTGTGAACCAGGAGCCTTTTTCTGCAGGCTGAATTCCAATTTGTGTTTCCACAGAGCAGGATAAGAATACTTAGGTGTCTGAGACCCACGGGGTAAGACTACAAGGCTGTTAAATATATTGCGAAAATGGAGCGTTATTTTTTAATGAAAGCCAAAAGTTGGTATTTGTCATCAAATCTTCAAACAATTCTATAGAAACATTAGTGATATGGGGAAAAAAATGTGTTTTCTATGTAATAATTAGGAAAATGCAGATACCTTTGGGACAGGATTGATTATTGTGAAGAAAAAAAGATAATGGTTCTTTTGCTCCCCTCCCCTCTCATTAAGGAAACACAGTTAAAGCATAAAGCATTAAGGGCAGTCTTTGTTTCACGGCTAGATTAACGTGTCACATTACTTCAGCTTTCCAGGCTTGTTTGTGCTCACTTGGAAAAGGTGTCCAAGCCAGTTCTGCAATAGAATCCGGACTTTCCCACTGTTGAGGGGGAAATGCGATTTGAATACCTCTTTGTCACTTTGGGGTTTTTACCTTAATCTATAATCAAAAGTAAGACCAGGAGCAAATCACAGGCTGTGTGTGGAGGGAGGCGTGCTCTGAACTACACCTCCCAGCAGCCCGTGCTTGTCGGCTGAAGGAAGCGGTCACGGTCGTTCCTCCTGGACTTTTGGGCAAAGATTATAAACCTGAGAAGCCACAGGCTGCCGAGGATCGTGTTTCACGCAGCGCCACGAGGAGGGCAGCAGAGCTGGGATGGCGGTGCAGGTGTCGGTTCTGCCTTCCCCGAGGTGCCTGTTCGATGACCCTGTGCAGATCTGTGTGGCGGGACTCCTGCCGCAGCAGGCGGTCACCCTCCGAGCCAGCCTGGTGGATGACGGTGGGGAACTTTTCCAAGCCCACGCTCGCTATAGAGCTGGGAGCAGCGGCGAGCTCGACCTAAGCTGCTCCCCTGCGCTGGGGGGCAGCTATTCGGGAGTGGAGCCGATGGGGCTGCTGTGGTCGCTGCAGTCTAAAGCGCCCTATAAACGGCTGGCAAAGAGGAACGTCCTGACACCTTTCTATGTGGACTTTGAAGTGTATGAGGGCCACGGGGATATGACCCGCTTGCTGGCAAAATGCACCAATGAGAGATGGTTTTTAGGAGAGGGAGTGAAGAGGATTTCAGTCAGAGAAGGTCGTCTGAAGGCAACCCTCTTCCTCCCTCCTGGTGAGTTCGAATTCTGTTTTGGTTTTCCAGGTGTGACTTACACCACATACTGTGTGTGCCCCATGGCCTCTGGATGCTCTTGGCAACCCAGAGCAAAACCTCAGCAAAAGCCTTCATCCAGTACTTGGTTCAGCAACTTAGATCTTTGAAGCAGAGCAGGAAGGAGCAGGCATTGCCTGGACTGGACAAGTGCTGAGGCAGGGAATGCCAGGAAGACAGCAGTGACGATACGAGGCATGTCCTATTCGCTCTAGCTGAGGGGGACCAGGACCTCTCTTGCAGTGAGAACTCTGGGGGATAGTGTGTTTGTTTCTTAGTTCTTCTGTTGAGCTGACAGGACAGAGAGGCTGCTGGTCTTCAGCAGAGCTGTGAGACAAGATAGCTCTGGCCAAGGGGTGAGGAGAGACAAGGTGGGAGCACTGGACTCAGGGCTGCAACTAGCTTAGGCTGCTTCAGCAGCTGCCATTGATCTTTCTGCAGGCTCTGGTCTTGTCTCACTGTCTCTTTCTTTGGCTAAGGAAAAGCAAAAGAAAGAAATCTCTACCTGGTTGAGCAGCTTGACTGCATGGGCTACTTAGGAAGATGTAAAACAAATGAGAAAAGCAAGGTCTTTAATTAAACAGATGTCATATTCCACAGCTCTGTATGGAGACAGTGCAGAGACTGGGTCCTGTATAAAGCTGCTCTGATGTCTGAACTGTGTATGTTCTTGAGCAGTACTTAAACATTAATATTTTGCTCTGTAATTAATAAAAAGTCCCTTACAGATGCTGCAAAACCAAATCTTTTTAAGGCACGTCTGTCTGTAAGAATGGGCAGAGCAGCAGCATGAAAGGAAGATCCTATGGTTGCAGGAGGAGAGCTGAGAAGCCCACTGGTAGTTAACAGATCAGACTGAACCCTGAATTCACCATCAGTGCTGGCATTTGTGGGTGCATTTCATACCTTAAGTATTCCCTCCCTAGACAACCTGCTAGCATAGCTCCTAAAGAAGCACAGCTCACACAGCACTACTGTTTGTTCCTCAATCTCCAACGGCCTGAGAACATCTAGGCAAATTTCAGCTGATACTCCTGGTGTGAGAAGAATGCTCAACATAGGAACTTCTTACAGTGAGTTCCTAAGAGAAATATCCGACATAGTGTTCTTACAGGTGATTGTATGTGTGCCTGAGAATTAGAATCTCCACGGAAAGCTTCAGAGGATGATTTCCTTTTGATATCTGCTGTCCTGATCTGCCAATGTGTGTGTGTGTGTGTATGCATATACACACACACCTTTCCTTGCAGGAGCTGGTCCATTCCCTGGGCTCATCGATTTATATGGATCTGGAGGAGGTCTTGTTGAATACAGAGCAAGTCTTCTGGCTAGCAGAGGCTTTGTGACTCTGGCTGTTGCTTACATGGCCTTTGAAGATCTCCCTGCTATGCCAGAAATTCTTGAACTGGACTATTTTGAGGAAGCTGTAAACTTTTTGCAGAAGCAGCAGCAGGTAAGAGACAAATTGTGGTGCTCAGCCTGGAAGCTATTTTCCCATTTTATAAATCCTGTTTTTGAAATGTTGTAAGTCACTGAATGCAACTCAGTGTCTGAGATGTTAGAAGGAGACAGCATTGCCTGAAAAATAGCATGATCTGAGAAATGAAAAAGCATGTACCTCAACTCCAATTTTGCAAGTGGTTGGATAGCTGGTTTTGCACAGAAAATTCAGAGAGTGTTGTGCAAAACAGTGTTTGGGTAAGATTAAATTAAGATAGTTCCTGGATTAGAAGCACAACACTGCTTATATTTTTTTTCCACTACTTTTGCATCTTTCAAGATTTTAGAGGGGAAAAAAAATCCTTTGAACTTTTCTACTATTTCTGAAATGTTACAGGCTTTTGATTCTGAGTGAGTTTCACAAGACACTTTCACAACAGAATCCCATACAGTTGTAGCACTGGAAATTGTGCCATGTCTTAAGAAACTGAGGCTGTATTAGAACAGGTATGTAGGATGAGAAGGACACTTTATAGCCATATATCATCATAATTAAACCAAAGGAGACCAAGAGAAATTAAGTAGCATTTAAACTTTGAATGGAATGCTACTTAATGTGGTATTAATTTCAAGAAGTTATGTATCCTTTAGCTCGTGGACACCAGGAATGTAACCAGTGTGAGAGCAGAATTCTGCCTTGCTTGTTTGTCTTGTTTCTCATGGTCCTCTGAAATTTCCAGATTATCTTACAAGGCACACATTGCAAAATGAATTTGGTAAAAAAAGCCTTAATTGTAAATATATTAAATAGTTGTTGGGCTTATTCAGCCTCAGGTGTAATAAACCTTAGGTGTTCCAAGGCAAAACAGAAGATACTGAGTCAGCTGTAGGAGAGTATCAAAAAACAATGGCATGAAAGAAAATCAATGCAAGTAAACCCATGAAAAAGTGGTTTTCCAAAGGGGATCTGAGGAGAGAAGATTGAGGTAGTTTGGAGGCAGGAGCAGTAGAAGATACAATACTGAGACCAAGTGTCTAGCTAGAATGTGGAGGGAGCAAAGAGGGTTTGTCTGTAGAAGTCACCAGAAAGGAAAATTGCTACATGAAGAAAAATTTTGAGGAGCTGTAGAATTCATAGTTACTGTTTTGGAGGCTCAGCAAAGGAATTGGTACAAGAGTGAGGTAACCAGAATAAAGAGAGGGAGGAGGTAAAATATGAGTGGTCTTAGTTGAACAAGGAGTGAGGAAGCAGTACTGGAGATGTTATGTCAGCCCAGGAAATAAGGAATGGTTGATAATGGTTTTTTTATAACTGTGTTTCAGGTGAAAGATACTGGGATTGGCGTTCTGGGCTTGTCTAAAGGAGCTGATCTAGCCCTTTCTATAGCCACATTTCTACCTGGCATCAAGGCAGCTGTCAGCATATCTGGAAGTGGATTTAATTCTTTCATTCCCCTGCAGGGGGATGGCTTCACTCTTCCTGCCCACCCATATGATTTGGGGAGGATGAAGATCAATGACCAGTCTGAACTAATAGATTTTTCAGATGTCCTAGATGATCACAGGGACCCAGCGACTTGGGTTTGTCGCATTCCAGTGGAGAGGTCCTTGGCCAAGTTCCTCTTCCTGTCTGGACTGGATGACAAGAACTGGAAAAGTGACCTCTATTGCCAGGATGCTGTTCAGCGCCTCCAGCAGTATGGACGGGAAGTGGAGTTTTGCTCCTATTCTGGAGCAGGGCACCTCTTGGAGCCACCATACTTGCCTTTATGCCAGGCTTCAATCCACAAAGTGCTTGGGATGTTTGTGCATTGGGGAGGGCAATGGAGGGAACATGCCAAAGCTCAAGAAGATGCATGGCACAGGATACAGGCCTTTTTCTGGCGACACTTGATGGACTCGGACATCCCTAAGAGCAAACTGTAGTGGAAGGTGTCCAAGATGTTGACCAGGGTTGTTGTTTCAGCTCTCACTGAATCTTGGAAATGCATTGAAATTTTCCTGGCCTGCCTTCTTCTAGTCCCCAGTGTTGCATAGTTGTTTATTTTCATTCACCAAACAATTTTCCAATTTTTAGTTGAATGTCAGTTGTCTTCTGGCTGCAGCTGCACTGCAGATTGTCACCATCTGATCTGCCTGTGTGCTGTAGTCATCTGAGAAAAACCCAGCATCCTGTCATGTCAATTGCACTTGTATTGAGCTATCTTTGCCCTCAATCTCCAACCATCTGATTTGGTAGCAGGGAATGCTCTCATAGGAGGAGTTTTCCATTGAACTGTTTAGTCTTGCACCTTCAACTAACCGAGATGAAAACACCACTTCTTGGAACAATACAGTCGTATACTCGTTTTTCCCCTTGGTGTATAATTTTCTCACATTTCTTAGTGAAAGCATCGCACAGTTCTGATCTCAACTAAGTAAAGAGGCACTCTTCTGACTTACTATGAACTGCAGTGATAACATTTTTTTTCTGGTACCTCAAAAATCCAAAGTGAATCTTACCCAGGTTACACTGGTTGTGTAACTTACGTTACACACTTAATTTACGTGTCAGGGTAAAGTTTCCACTGTACTACTTAATAAATACAATGTGTATGTGTGTATGTGCAGTTTCCTTGAAATTATCTGAATGAAGCCCTTGACTGTCTTTATGCCTATAAATACACAGGCAGTGATCCTGGTGTAATCACAGCTGTTGTTTTGCCTGGCTGAATAGTTTGTATACAGAACTCCTTACCTCCTATTTGTAAGAGGAGTGGTGAAGTTTGCAGCTGGAGTCTGCCCAGTGCTGAGATGAGGGTGATACAGATGTGCAAAGTACCTGCCTTTGAAAGCTGAAAGTCAATTTATCCTCCTTTTAGGGAAGAAGAATAAAGCCACTGCTGCTGCCAGGTTCTCAGGAGCTCCATGAAGTAGGCTGTGTCTGAGATCTTGCCACTAAAGTAGACAACTGTGGGCTCAGTGACGGCTAGGAAATACCACTCTGAAGAGAGGACTGGCCATGATTTTTGGAAAGGGTTTGCATTATCTCACCCTTTACTGAGATCCAGACCTTCCAAGAACGACTGTCATCTACCTCGTGCATTTGTGGGTGTCACGGGTGAAATGTTTTGACACAGTTATGAGTTCATAGTGATAAAAAATTTGTTAGTGGTGTGAGGTAGATGAAAGGTTAAATTTTAGTAGCACTTAATAATTTACCAATTTGATTCAGTAGAGTATGCATATTGTCAACGTTTGACCCAGTTGGACAACAATGCTCTCGATCCCCTCCCCCTCCTACCCAGGTAGGGAAGGAGAGAGAGAAAAAAAGAGACTTGTCTAGATTGAAAACTGAACCGTGCAACTTTATTTAGAATATTAATACGTGATATTAGAGTGTATATATATATATAGTGATTATACAAAAGTGTGGCAGAAGCCTCTCGCCTCCCCCCACCCCCAGCAACTCCCACAGCACTTCCCTCAGATGAGACAATTCCGAGGAATCCCGAAGCTGCTCCTGGAGAAGGCAGAGAGTTACGAGGGTCAGGAGGGCTTGAGGTCGATGGTTCGACGATGATGGGCAGATGGTGTTTTCCCAGACGCCGGCCACGAACAAAAGAAAGAGGAAAAGAGAGAAAAAGGAAGGCAGATAGGCAAGGCGAAGCGGTGAGAGAGCGAAGCAGGAAGGAAGGAAGTTTTCTTCTGTCATCTCCGACCTTCCCCCGAGCCTACGTAGATATATGGAATGGAATATCTCTGGCCAGTTTTGCTGTTCGTCTAACCCAGCCCCCCACGAGGGGGCCACAAATCCCTCCGTAGTGTCTGAGCCGGCAGAGCAAAGGCACGACCTTGAGAGCCCAGCAATTACAAAAACATTCCAGTGTCTTATCAACCTAGCAGAACACGCAGTTGCTAGTTGAAGAAAGCTCACTGAAATAAAAAAAAAATCAGCAAAAGAAAAACTGGCTTCATCCTGGCTCAAACCAGGACACATATATATATACACACACATATATATATATAACCAAAGCAGTGACTTAATTACAGATTTGAGAATGACAAGATTCAAAATTTGGACCCAGTGAGAGGTGAATGGAAGAGCCCAACCTACAGTTTAAATGTTCCTCTTTGAGTATAGGGTAAATACAATGCATTGATGCTCTTCAATAGGCAATAATTGAGGCTCACCCTGGCCTTCTGTCGGCAGACAATCCTCAAGGAGTTTGTGCTCAAGGGGTGTCCCAAGCCAGGGTAGATTCTGGCCACATTCTGCTGCGATCCAGGAGAGCTCAAACTGTCTTGCTTAGAAACGCTATTTATAGGGTCTGAGATAACTGACTTTTGTCAGGTACTTTTCCATTTCTGCCTTCTTTGGATGCTGTAATACTGTGGTGCTTTCCACCAGTTGCACTGGCCCAGAATTTGCTAGATTTTTGGAGTTCTGGTAAATTCTGGCATCACCCCCACCTGTGGGCTGTAGCCCAAGTGCAGGTGTATTGGGCTGTCTGGAAGTGATCAATGCCTGTTCCCAGGAATAAGGGTGGGGTGGCAGGAGCCAGGTGTGTCAAAGGGACACATTAATGTTCTGGTCCACTGCTTTCAGTCTAGGTATAGATGTTGTCAGGAAGCGATAGATTGTCATTATTGTCCCCAAAGAACAGGAAAGTAGGATCCAGGTGCATTAAGGGGGTACCTCAATGCTCTGATACACTACTTTGTCCCCAAAGAATGGGGGGAGCAGGAGCCAGGTGCATTAAGGGAGTGCCTTAACATTCTGGTACACTGCCTCACAGTCTGTACCTGACAAGGTGGGACGTGTGGGCCAGGAAGGGGACATCGCACCAAGTGCCGAGTTTCCCAAGAGTGGGGGTTGGGGAGGTTGCACCAGCACAGTGGGATAGCGGTATACAGCAGCTTGCTGGCATTTTTTAGATATCAAATGGCATCAGCTGAGCGAATTTTGTCTTCTGGAGCACTCGAGGCTCCCATTCTGACCACAGAATCCAGCAGGAACTGGACATCTCTGCCTTCACGGAGGCATCAAAATCTTGCTTTTGAGAGAGCAGTAGTCCCTGGTTTTTAATTCCTGCTGAGACATGAGCCCTGAAGGATCCTGGATCCTGCTGAGAGCAGAACCATGCCCTGAGTTTTCTTGCTTCAGGGAGCAATGGCCACTCAAAATGAGCATGTTGTGTCTCAGAGGGCTGTAGACTCTCATGCAATACATCCAATGCAGAGTGTGGCCCTTCAGTTACTTCAGTTTTCCTGCCTCAGCCCCTCCTCAAAATGGTAGATGGGTACCACTTAGCTCAAGGTGTGAGCAGTTAGAGGGGGAGGTCTCACTCTTGCTCACCTGTACTGGTCATCCATCAAGTTTTCTGCTATTATGTCTTCTTCATTTCTGTTTTTCCCTTGTGTGTCTGTGTCCTGCAAGGACTGTGGTTGTTCCAGGTGTTTAGTGAGTGGGTAGGACCTGGCAGAAGAGCAATGTGTAGCAACAAGATAAGTCAAACATATTTAAGCAGTTCAGTCTGAGCAAGGGACATTTTATTTTCCCTCATTTTTCTATTTTATTAAAGCAGCCAAAAAAACCCATTAGTCTCAGACTCAGGGCACAAGGATGTAGTATTTTTGTTCTTCTGTTTTTTCTGAACACAGACTTACGCATTTCACTGTGTTACTCTCCAGCTCAAGGGATAACTGACATCTATTTTAATCCCTTCTGAGGGAAGACAAACTTTCTCAGCCTTCAATGGGCCTTTTACTGATCTATACTTTGAATTGGAAAATGGTGAGCTTCTGAAAAAATACATTTTCTTTATCTAGAGGAAACTACCGTTAGAAGGAAAAATACTTTCTATCAGTAAATCATCAGTGTAGTTGGTGATGCTTTCATATAGTCTTATGTGGTCACATTCAGCAGATTTAAGGAAAGCAGTGTTGAAAGTAGAAGCTGAAGGGAACTGACCACTGACTCTTATCAATTACAATAGCACATAGGAAGCCTTTGTTTTGTTGCTCTGGAATGAAAGCTTTGCTACCCGGTTAAAAAAGCTCTTTATTGGATGGCAACTGGCAAGAAAGACTCAAAAGCTGATGAAGCTGAGCAGCTCTGTGCCACATGCGAACAGTGCAACATGCCAGCCAACTCAGTTGCACTGGGAATTCTTTTTAAATCTGCTGGGCTTTTTCAGTTAAACTCAAGTTTGAAACTTATCTTCAGGAAACAGAAACTGGAAACTGTAGTGAGACTAATATAAAAGAATGTGAAGTGGCCCAATTTCAGTAAAATGTTTGTGCCTGTTCTTAATCGTGTTCTTCAGCATTTTGCTGAAGACTTTGACTACTTAATGTTTCTTCTGCAGAAATAAAAATTGGATGTGGAAAGTTATTATTGTAATCTGTAACTGAACAGTGCTTCAGATAAAATACAGCATCAAAGGACTAGCTTGAAATGAAAAATCTTGGTCTGATGCTTGTGTTTGTCATCCCTTTGTTTAGCACTTTGCACTACATATCTATTATGAGAATGAAAAGCCTCTTAAGAAAGAGGCTTTCTCCCCACATTTAAGTTGATATACACAAATTTATTGTAAGGGAACAGCACATCTTGCAGTGCTTTTGGGGCAGAATGACTCCCTTAGCTAATTTGGAATCAGGCAACAATAGAGATTGCTGATTTGCTAGTGCATTCTTAAAGATTTCTCTCTTTGCTGTGGTTCAACTTGTGGTCTCTCTACACAGAAGGGAGACTACCCAAAAATAGGAGAACTGGTACAAAAAAGCATGTCCTTGAGTGGAATGTCTCTAAACTCTACTTCAGCCTTACTGCCCAAACTCCATGAGTCTACAATAAACAGGGTGATTGCAATCTAAGTTATATGAAACATATATAGCTTATTATTTTTAATTAAGTGATCCTGAAGCAGCCCACAGGCACTCTGCACATTGTGAGACCTTTGGTCACTGCTTATCCTTTTCGTCATGGGCTTTCTGTATCACAACAGATACAATTTTCTTTACACAACTCCATCCTGCTGCCCTATCTACTCAGTAACCCTTCATTAAAATCTCCAGGGTCTCCTAAAAGTTTGGAAAAATTTAGGAGCATGGAGCAATGTCCTTTGCAGTTCTCAAGGCTTCTTGAAAAAGCTTATGGGGTTCTTTCCTTGTACTTTCCTATATGTGTTGTTAGGCTTTGTAGAGCTGAGGAAGAAAGAGTTTCTTTATATTTACTGGAGACCTAAAAGTATGAAGTCCAGGCAGGTATTTATTTGAACACAAGCTAAAGCTGATCCTGAAGCATTTTGATACACACACAGCATAACTCAGAGGAAGCTGCAGAATGAAATTAGGCAAAATGCCTTTACTAGAGAAAAGTGAACCACAGGTACAGAAAAGGGGAAACATCTTTGAGAAGGTAGTGATACAACGTGCACTGTGCTTCTGCAGAAGTAGTGGCTATTTGAGGCTTCAGTGGAATTTTACTAGTGACTGTGGTGAACAAGGAGATTTCAGTGCAAATGTGCTCCAGTAACACTAGTGGCTTCTTACCCAGGAGAAGCAGTGTCTCTGGATGGCTTCTGCAAGCAAGGTTGTTTTGTTTGTTACCAAGCTGTGGGATAGTACAAACATTTAATGACAAAATAAAAATAGTGGGGTTTTTTTTGCTGTACTAGTATTTTGCTAAGAGATTTATAATTCTACCATTGCAGAACAAAATTGCTGTGCTGCACTTCCTGGTGCTCCATACATGTCATTCAGAAATGAAATCTGAGCCAAATGTAGTATTAAGTGCAGAGAAGGTGACACTTTGAAGTTTGACTAGTGGTACTCTGTGCAGCATTTACTGCAAAATATCACTGCCAGTTGTCATTGTCCAGGACAAAGAAAATAAATGCTAAAACTCACTGGTTTTCAAAGCCTTAAAAATTGTCCGTACAAAATTTACATTAAACCTGAAAACGTCTGGGCCCTAAATCTAGATAGCACTTAGAGAAAAATAATTGAATGAGTTGTATTCTATTAATTTTGGTTTCTGGCTTTTCGGTGTAAGTTTGTGTCTGCATTAAATTCACGTTAGTGAAAGGTGCAGTTTTATGCTCCAGTTTAACTGTTCTAAGAAAACCTTGCTGCCCAAAAGGGCAGTCATGGCTTTTTCCTGCTTGCTGATCTAACTGAGAGGTAATCCTGTGGGGAAAAATCCCCAACCCAATAATGACTAGTTCAGCTGATTCTAAATTGTGATCTGTTTTTGTGAATGCTTGGTGGTTCATTGTGTGCTGCCCCTGTTTACAAGGCATCTCGTTCTGAAAGAGTAAGGTACTTGGTGGTGAAGAGGAAGTTGTGAGATATGAGTATCAGATAGGAGACAAGTTGGATAGATTATTCAAGGAGATGTGATGTCTTGCATAGTTATAGGGTATAATTAATATGTGCATATCTGTGCCTACGGTTAGAAGAGAAAGTCACATGTACTGCCATCTTTTTCATGTGCTATGAATTTAGTAAGATGATTGATAAGGCTGTGCCAAGAAGGCCAACAGCATCCTGGCCTGTATGGGAATAGTGTGGGCAGCAGGAGTAGGGAACTGATCATGCCCCTGTACTCGGCACTGGTGGGGCCTCACCTCGAATACTGTGTTCAGTTCTGGGCCCACTGTGGAAAACGCAACAGCCCTCACCACAGGAAGGATACTGAGGTGCTGGAGCATGTCCAGAGGAGAGCTACCAAGCTGGTGAAGGATCTAGAGAACAAGTCATACAAGGAGTGGCTGAGGGAACTGGGATGTTTAGTTTGAAGAAGAGGAGGCTGAGGGGAGACCTCATTGCCCTCTACAACTACTACAGGAGATTGTAGGGAGGTGGGTGTTGGCCTCTTCTCCCAAGTAAATAACAACAGGACCAGAGGAAATGGCCTGAATTTGCAGCAGAGGAGGTTTAGATTGGATATTAGCAAGAATTTCTGTACTGAAAGAGTGATCAGACACAGGCTGCCTAGGGAGGTGGTTAAGTCACCATCCTTGGAGGTATTCAAAGAATGTGTAGATGTGGCACTTCAGGGCATGCTCCAGTGGCCAAGGTTTTAGGGTTTTTGTTCTTGTAGGTGTTTTCTGGTGGGGTGTGTGTGGTTGTTTGTGGTTTTTCTTTTAGTGTTGATGGTTGGACTCAGTGATCTCAGAGGTCCTTTCCAACCATGACGATTCTGTGATTCTTTGATCTGCAGCAGCCTGTCCCTGGACAGTATCAGTCTGATGTTCTCAGACATCAAACGCTAACTCAAAATGGATTAACTTTTCTAGCCTAGGCACTGGATGCACAGTGATTTAGCACCAACCATCCTCCCTTTGTTAGATCATTTTGGATCAGAGATACTTGTGAACATGATGCAGGAAGGCTACTTTGATACCTGACATGATCCCTGCTGTCCTAGTGGAAGGGTAAGAGTCCAGTGATCTGTACTTTTTCAGTAGAATCATAGAGTCATCAAGGTTGGAAAAGACCTTCAGGATCATCCAGCCAGGCACTGTGTGTGACATGAAAACTGATCTGCTGTACTGAGCTTTTGTGCTACTGGCAAAATATTGCTAATAGTGCATTTATATCTGCAAATAGATAAAATGTAGTTTTTCTTTTGCTGCAACTATGTCAGCAGTCTTTCCCATTTGTCTTTAAGCATCTTTGTTGATGACAGTGGGCCCCACCCTGATCAATACTGCACAAACAACCCCAATCCACAATGCTTATTGTCTAAGTATAGAAGGTACTGATTAGATACAACAGAGAAGCATTGGATAAATGTACGTCAGAGGAATTAATCGAGATTGACTAAATACAAAGACACTGCTTCTGCCTCTCAGAGTCCCAAAACCACAAATGACAAGAGTCTGGAAAAATATTCTGGAGAGTTACCACAATTGTGGTATCCTGTTCTTGCATTCTTCTGTGGACATAATCTTTGACCAGTGGCAGAGCCAGGATGCAGGGCTAGGTGTTCTGCTGGGCAGAAGCAAAGAAATCAGTCTTATATTTTAATGTTTGCTGTTTATTTGGTTACTCTTGTAATAGAATCCTATGTCAGATTTCCAGGGGTCATGTTTCAAGTTCTGCTTCAACAGACAAGGTACTTACTAGCAGCCTCCTTGTGTTCATGCTCTGACATGCATCCCCAGCCTATTTGCTCCTAAATTCTACACTTTATTGTAAAGTAATAGATGGAAAGATACCGTAACAACTGAGAAGGAGAAAAAAGCTGTCTTGTGTGCAGTGATCATGAGGGGTTAGAAAAGGCAGTCATCATGCAGTGATTAGAAAAGAAAGCAAACACGGGCAAAGCAGAAGAGATTTTCCTTAAGACACTGTCATTTCCTTCTTGTGTGGATTAGGAGTTTTTCTTTGCCTAGATATAACACACCATGAATGAGTGTTAACATCTCTTTGAATGTAACCTCAAAGAGCTCAACAAGGGGAAATTCTCATCTGTTTCTCATGTGGAAAGAGGCATGTATCGTCCACCAATTACATCAGGGATTTAATCTAAGTGCCTGTCATTTTTCCAGGGTAACCTAGGGCATTCCCCTTATTTGTGAAAGAAGTAACAATGCCTGAAGGAGGAAAATTAATTATTTTTTGTATCTTTCTCATTTGGCAGTGACCTGATTGTTACAAGTGAGCACCCTCAATAAACCCTCCCTGAAATGCCCAGCATGTGGCTTTGGGCTGCTGCCAATGGGCTGAAGAGAGAATATGCTGCTTTAGCTTCAGGGATGTTCCAGTGGACCCTGCTCTGTCTGTTGGAAAGTGGAGCTCGAGATGTTATTTACCAGTGAGTGATATGTTTGGAAGGCCTTTATTTGCTGATAAGGGAGTTTTTTCATCTTGCAAGAGAAGTTTGTAATTGACAAGTTATGTGGGGCGATTCTTCTCTCAATTGGAATGTTGCTGTGAGTAACTCCATGATCTTCTTTCTTACTATAAATGCAGATGCAATTTAGAAAAATCTTTGTAGTGTATCTATCAAACTGTATCTGGCTGCGACTTTATGGTTAAAATTCAAACTCTTGTTTGTAGTATGAGTGTGAGATAGGTAAATGTTAACACTGTAAAGCCATCTGAAGCCTTTCATTACTCTGATAGCCTTTATAACCTTCTGTCTTCTATAAGATGGTTTACAGAACACATTCACAAGCTACCCTCCCCTCTAAGTTCGTGATTAAGTTTAAAATCCTGCTTATGGGTCCATCCTTTAAAAAAATACATGAAACAAGCCATGCTGGAGTATGTATTGGTATTGATTATTGTGACAGTGTTCAAGGCTTTAAATAAGAGAGGTCAGGTACCCACAGAATCACAGAACCTTAGGGGTTGGAAGGGACCTTGAAAGATCATCCAGTCCAACCCCCCTGCCAGAGCAGGATCGCGTAGAGCACATCACACAGGAACGTGTCCAGGCAGGTTTTGAATGTTTCTGGTAAAGGAGACTCCACAGCCTCTCTGGGCAGCCTGTTCCAGTGCTCTGTCACTCTCACAGGAAAGAAGTTTTTTCTGATGTTTACGTGGAACCTCCTATGTTCCAGTTTGTACCCCTTGCCCTATCACTGGGCATCACTCAAAAAAGCCTGGCTCTGTCCTCCAGACACTCGCCCTTAACGTATTTGTAAACTTTGATGAGGTCGCCCCTCAGTCTCCTCTTCTCCAAGCTAAAGAGACCCAGCTCCCTCAGCCTTTCCTCATCAGGGAGATGTTCCACTCCCTTCATCATCTTTGTGGCTCTGCGCTGGACTCTCTCAAGTAGTTCCCTGTCCTTCTTGAACTGAGGGGCCCAGAACTGGACACAATACTCCAGATGCGGCCTCACCAATGCAGAATAGAGGGGGAGAAGAACCTCTCTTGACCAACTAACCACACCCTTTCTAATGCATCCCAGGATGCCATTGGCCTTCTTGGCTACAGGGGCACGTTGCTGGAGATTACTCTAGAGATTACTGTGGAATACTTGATAATCTTTTATACAGTAATTTGCACGCTAGAGACATGGTGGCTAGTAAACACAGCAGTTTTGGTGAGAAGGGTGGTTAGACAGCTACCTCATTCAGTTTGTGAGTTATATTGCATCTGTAGGTAGGGAAAACAGTCAGACCATGAGCCAGAATTCAACTCGTTAAGCCACTGGCACCAGCAGAGACATGACTGAAGAAAAAAAATATGTTCAAACTAAAAAAGTGATACAGACTGAGTGTGCTCTATTCTACTAGCAGGAGATGCACAGGTCAAGGGGATAACATGGTGATCACAGTTAGGAATGTGGGAAAATTGGGAAACAACGGAGAAAAAAATTCTTCACAGTGAGAGTGGTTAAACATTAGAAGAGGTGCCCCAAAAGGTTGTGGAATCCCAGTCTGTGAATATCTTTGGGGGGGGTGAGAGGGGGGTGGGAAGAGAAAAAAAAAGAGCAACATGGTGTAACTTTGGAAGCTAGTCCTGTTTGAACAGATGTTTGGATGAGATGATCTTAAGGACTCTTTCAAATTTTTTGAGATTCTAAGAAATGGCACATTGGGGATTTGTTTCTCCAGTGTGAAGTGCACTTGCCTGAAACAGAAAGGCTGGGTCATGAGGTGTTAAACATGTTTGTTTATCCTTTTAAATGGTATACACCCCTCAGGTGTTATACCTACAGTTGGAAGAACAGGTACAGGAACATATGACTTCCTTTAGCATATGTATTCATACCTCAGGAGGGCATGTGATACCTCTTCCTGCCTTCTGGAATGTGTACATACCTTGGACATCATCTTTAATAGAAAATGAAGGGTACATTTAACCAGGTAGCAAATGACATGGTTCCAGTCAGTTCTGTTGAGACAGGTGATCAGGAAAGATTCCTCTCTTAGAACAAGGTAGTACCCACCAGAACTGAAATATTTGTTGGGGGGGAGAAACAGATTCCAGTCTGAGAGGAACTAGTGGAGTTTTAAAAAGATGCTATCCTGGGACCTAGCAGGCAAATAATTGCACAGTGCACTTGGGGATCTTAAAAATATCTTTAGGATGGTTTTAAGGAGTGAACACTGTAAGTACCGTAGGTACAAGTCAAAGTACAGCTAAGTGGTGATAGAGGTTTGTTGATTAATGAAAAGAGCAAGCTCCTGTGGAGTAAGAATACCAGTTCTTACTTTTATGTTGTTCTGTTTGTTACTCCCCACTGAAGATTTACAAACCCAGGAGAAGCAGTTGGCCACCCACAAGACACTTTCCATCCAAAGCTGACAGTGGGGATGTGTGCGCATGGCTACAGAGCAAAACCCAACCCTTGCTTGGAAGTGATGAGAAATTTCTAGCAGCTGTATGAAACCCTGCAGTAGTGCAGTTTTAGTCTGCTTGTACTGGAGCAGTGCAAAAAGGTGATGCTTGAGAAAACTGGATGTGAGGCTGACTTGTGACTGACATTCATTTCATGTACCAGCTTATTGTTGCCTTTCTTATCAGACCAGATATTACAGTCCAAGTGTCCCTATAAATTACTTCCATTACAAAATAATGGAAGGAGAAAGGGCAAAAGAGTATCCTGCAGAAGAATCTGAGCAGTTGATTTGTCAGGAGCATGTCAGGAGAATCCCCATATTAAAACAGAAGATAGTTGTTTCAAACATGCCTATATTGTATCAGGGACAGGTTTTTGCCCTTTAAATCAAAACTCACCATGAAAGTAATTTTGTTAAAATGTGACCATAAAAAAAATAATTATTATTACCATGGTAATATTCCTGTCACAGATCCTGTAAGACAGGAATCTTTCTGAGTCTCAGTTATTTTAGAGGTTTGTTCATAATTCTTGTGATCAGTGAAAGGTCAAAGCCTGTAGGCACTGATTTATTGTGTTTTACACTCTAGCAAATGATTTCCAATACTTTTTATCATCAACATTTTCTCATAATCCTTCAGGTCTGTGGAAGAAAATATTGTGCAGCTCAAACATGGAGGCTTTTTAGAGTAGATCCACTACAAGCCCTGTTGCCTGCTACTGTCTCCCAAGTGTTTTGTTGTTTTTTTTTTCTAGTTTCTACTTCATAATGGAAAAATATGTAGAAATATTTCACTGCAGTCCAGTACATGCAGTGGAATTTCAGTATGTGCAATGCCCAAAATCAAAATCATAACCCAGCTGGGAAAAAGAAAAAGTAAATAGAGGTATAAATTGCACATTTCTAAAGGAAAGAAAAAGTGCATTCAAGGAGTATAAATTTTTACATTTCTCCCCTTCATAAAAGAAAGTGAGTGTGTGGGTATAGGTGTATATCAATGTGTGTTGGAAAGGAGGGGAGAAATGGAGAGTGGGAAAAACCCTGGAAGATTAAAAAAAAATCTGTTTTGTAATGACTTGTATGTTTTTGGTAGACTGCAGAGTCCCCAGCAGAAATCCCATTCTGCCAGAAGACACACATATGGAGGTGAAAGCAGGATGGCTCAGGTGCAGATCAGATGGTTGGGTTCATGGTGCAGTGCCAGTATGGTCACCACAGCCTGCTCTGGGATTAGTAGAATAAACATGGTCACAAGATGCCAATTGTTTGTTTTTCTCTGTAAGACAGTGGATGACAGTAACACTGGCTACTTCAAGTCACAGTATCTACTGTGGCAGGTCTACCTGCCCTGATAAAAAGGCCAGGGGCACTAGGAGCACTGCTTCCTTACTTTTTGTGCCTTTACTTTTGCACCTTTAGATTGACGAGTGCTGATGTGACTATGGTCACGTATACACCTTGGACAAGGAATAAGGAAGTTAAGGCCCTCAGCCAGTAAGAGCTGATATGACCATATATGACCACAGGTCAGATTCGACCAGGGTATAAATGGAGCCCTACCAGAGAGCAAATTGAGTTGGTCCTCCTCGGAGCAGTGGGTCTGCAGGCAGGGAGTCTCCTCTTGGGTTCCGACACTGCCCAAGGAAACTCCCTGAGGTTGAGAGCCCTTGTCTTGTAGGTGAGTGATTGTGCACGTTTTGGATCCTCGTTCCTACAGCCGGCTATGCAGTATTTACTCCTTGTACATCATCTTGAACCTGTGGTTTACTAATGTTGGAGAGTTGAATGATTTTTCTAAGTCTCATACCTAATTTTCTGCTAAACAATTTTGGTTTATATAAAGTTTATTTATGAGTGTATCACCTGCCTAATTTGATTTTGTAAGCCTCCATGACAACTACTTAGGAAGAAGTCACTAAAATCTGTATTTTGCATACTTTAATAGCTACGTAGTTTTGCAGTCATTTATTACAAGTACAGTTTTGCCTTGTGAAGAGGTAATAACTCCTTTCCATCACTGAATCTCTAGTAACAGGTTATAGAATTTTTCTCGAGACCTCTCACTTTGAGGTCAATATAGAAACCAAGGAACAAAATCTCTTTACTTTGTTTCTTGTTGATTCCACTCAGATTTTTCAGTTACTAATCAGATGTGAAAATAACATGGTTCTTTGTTCTCAAGCTGCTAGAGAGTCCTGAGTTAGGAAAGGTATTTAAAAAAAAATACAGTTTTTCTCCCACTGAGGAAAAGATTAGCATCTAGTTGCATAAATGTTTTATTCTCTTAAAGTATGGTCATAAAAGTCTTCTTGAAACAGCTCTTAAACTACAAGTTGGGGCTGTCCATGGGGATTATTAGGCTGATACTCATGCCTTCGCTTTGCTTGGTTGGATTCTCCCACTTCCTAGACTAGTGTTCTGATAAGCAGGTTGTTGATTATTGGTACATGGGTGGTTATGGTGTGTTCAGTAGAAAGCAGTGATTTTTACTCCACATTAGACCGGTAAGTTTTGAAATCTTGCTATTTTTTCATTAGGTGAAAGCTTTCTTTTATCAAACATGACCTTACACCTCGTATCCTGTTAGTCTTCTGGTAATTTAGCTTCTTTAGGATATATGGCTCATCCTGTGCTCTGTCTGTGTTTTCCTTGGTTAATCTGGAATATTATGCCCAGAAGAGATGAAGGGAAGACTAGAGATAAACATTAACTTTTTTCTTCTTCTTTTTTTTTTTTTTTTTTTTTTTTTTTTTTTTTTTTTTTTTTTTTTTTTTTTTGTCTCTGGCTCCTCAGTGCATTTTGCATAGCCTAAGAACCACTGTCCACTAGCAAAGACCTGCTTGGAAAAAGCTGACCCCATTAATCTCTTTAGGTAGTCTTTTCATCTTCTGAGGCCTAAGAGAAAGCTTTGATCCTGGAAGGGACTAGTGCTTAGAAGTTCCTAAGCAGAGAGAGTTCAGTCATACTCAGACCAGAGCTGTCTTCTCACTCTGCTTAATTTTCTGCTTGTTCCATCTGATTTCTGGGTATTTTCATCAGTTATCTCTGCCTGATTAGCCATATGACAGACACAGGATTATAATGGGCTGACCCATGGAATGCCACTCTACCTTTCAATTCACAAATTTAAGAAAAAATAGCTTGAATCTTTAAGAACATGGAGGAGCCATTTGCTCCCTGTCCTTTGCATGTGCAAATTCTCCCTTCCTCTGGGTTGAGAAGAGAGTAAATTTTATGAGAGTAATTTATTATCCTTTTTCATTCCTTCCAGTTTTCCACATAAGGCTATTTGGCTTTCCAGTGCTTCTGCTTTGCTTTTCTTCTCCCTGCAGAAAAGCATAATTTTGCATCATCAATGAACATCAATCCGGACCTCAAAGGAATGCAATTTGCTGGGCTCAGGAAGGAATCCAGAGGTTAGTCTCATAAATCCTGTGTATGCTCTGTGGCTGTTCCAGCTCTTAGCCAGGTTTGGCAACAGTCTCATTTAATCTAGTACTCACGTAATAAAGCACATTTATGACCTCCTGGCCAGCTGTTCAAACTAAATCATTGTACATACAGTCATGTCTTGACTAATGCCTGTGCATATCTCAGCTGCTTTCCTGTTGTTCAGTCTGCAGAATGGTGCAAAATTCTCCTTATGAGGCAGTGTTGCTGGAAGACAGAGCCTCCTGCTACACATAAAACATAGGGAATGATTTTTCTGTGGATCACCGCATGCACAGATCACAGAGTCAAGGAGATTCTGGCTGGAAAGTGATATAGTGTAAGAAATGTGCTGCTTCTGGGAGCAGATGAGTGTCTGTGGTCTGTAAGGATGGTTCCTGCTGTGGTCCCCAGTTCTCCAGT
The DNA here is from genome assembly GCF_020740795.1 of Apus apus. Lineage (NCBI taxonomy): Eukaryota > Metazoa > Chordata > Aves > Apodiformes > Apodidae > Apus > Apus apus. The sequence goes on from NC_067286.1 coordinate 27,074,661, forward strand.
GCAAGGTTCCATGTGGACACAATCAGGAATGCATTTCTCTTCACGCGTTTTAGGTTTTCATTGAAGAAGTATAAAAACAGAAAGGATGTTTAGGGATGTTTTCAATCTTTTCTTATTTGAAAGTGATGGACACAGAAGTGCTGGAGTGTGTCCAAAAAAGGGCAACAAGGCTTGTGTAGAGCCTAGAGCATAGGTTCTATGAGGAGTGGCTGAGGGAACTGAGGTTGTTTAGTATGGAGAAGAGAAGGCTGAGGGGAGACCTTATTGCTCTTTACAACTACCTTAAAGGAGGCTGGAGTGATGAGGGGAACAGCCCATTGTCCTTGGTGATGTGTGATAGGATCAGAGGGAATGGATGCAAGCTGCACCAGGGGAGTTTTAGGTTAGATATGAGGAAGCATTTCTTCACTTCAGGTGTTGTCAAGCAGTGGAATAGATTGCCCAGGGTGGTGGTGGAGTCACCACCTTTGGAGGCATTTAAATGGCATGTGGACCTGGTGCTTAGGGACATGGTTTAGTGGTGAGCTGGTGGTATTAGGTCTAAGGCTGGACTGGATGATTGTGGAGGTCTCTTCCAGCCAAAGACATTCTGTGATTCTGTATCAGGTCATGTGCCCCCAAACAGACTTTTCAAGCAGGAAAAGAGAAAAAAGAAGAGCTCGGGTTTCTCAAAATCCGTTAATCATATAAAAGTGTTTCACTGAAACAAGAGATGCTTTCATGAGCTTAGATCTCATGACATTGTTTGCTTGGCTGGCAATTCTGCAGAACCCTTAGCTCTGACTTCCTGCAGGCACAGCAGGGACAGCAGGAGCAGCATGTGTCTACCTCCACTTCCAGGGAAGAGCCACAGACCAAACCACCATGGTGTTCTGCTTTTGCCCCCAGGGCATCTAGGGGCCTGACCTTCTGCTGTTTATTCCTCCTTTGTCTTTTGTTTTGTTCTCCTCCTATCTTAGCCTGTTTCACTCTGTTAGGTTTTCTGAATTCTGCTTTTCTTTCTTTCCTAATGTCTCTCTTAAGAAGAATGCCAGCTTTATTTTGAGCTCTCATTGTTGACAAAGTTTGTAAAATTAATTATGTATCTCTTACTATAGTGCAGATGATCAGATTATTGTGATGAAGTAGGTTGAAAGGAAAGGTATTCTCAGGTCTTAGGTTTTAGTCCAATTAGCAGGCTCTAAAGCTACAACATGCTTTAATTAACACTGGTATCGACTTAGTCTTTGTGAGTCCACTGGGAGCAGACTGTATCAGCCTGTTGCATTATTGTAACAGAAAGGAGATTATATATGTCCTGGTTTGAGCCTGGATGAAGCCAATTTTCCTTTTACTATTTTTTTTCCTTCAGTGAGCTTTCTTTTAACTAGCAACAGTGTGTTCTTCTAAAGCTGATAAGACAGTGGAATGTTTTTCTAACTGCTGGGGCTTCAAGGTCGCACCTTCACTCTGCCGGCTCAGACACTACAGAGAGATCTATGACCCCCCCATAGGAGGCTGAATTAGACAGCAAAATTGGCCAGAGATATTCCATTCCATATATCTACATAAGCTCAGAGGAAGGTCAGAGATCACAGAAGACAACTTCCTTCCTGATTCTTCTTCCCTTCTCTCCCCTCCATGGCCGGCATCGGGGGCGGACTCCGTCCATCCAGCACCACTGACCCCCAGACTCGAGCTCTCCTGACCCTCATCACTCTGTGCTTTCTCCAGCAGCAGCTCCAGGATTTCTCGGAACTGTTCCAGCTCAGGGAGTGTGGTGGGAGTTGCTGGGGGTGGGGGGAGGCGAGAGGCTTTTGCTCATGCCTGAACATATCTGTGTATAATTGTATGTATTTTCTTATATCATTAGTGTTTAATTAAAGCTGTGTAGTTTAGTTTTCAATCCAGCCAAGTCTCTCTCTTTTTCTCTCTCTCCTTCCCTACCTGGGTGGGAGGGGATCGAGAGCGTTGTTGTCGGACCTGAGTCAAATGGTGACAATATATTAGAAAAATTTAGAGATATTATTTGCTTCAGAGCAGAGAGGCTCACTCAGCTCATGTTGCAGAGGTAGATTTTATCTAAAAATAAAATATCTGTATTTCTAGAGCTGGGCTTTAAGAATATGGAGATACAAATACTGCCATGGCAAGGATTCCTACATGGAAATAGGACCGTTTCTTACCTTTATCATAACATGTGACTTTTTATTTCCATACATGGATTAAGTTTGCCTGAGAGAGAGGATGTGTCCTTGCCAGCTGTAGATGTCCAATGTATGCTTGATTCTCTACTACCCCACAAAAGACACCAGCAATCCCAGATCATTAGTCTGCATTCATAGGGGTTTTCTGACTACATAATTCCTTCTGCTCTCACAAGTGGGTCTTCTACCCCTTTCAGAGGAAAGGAGGGGTCTTTTTAGCAGTATCTGTCTGCTCTAAAGACTTGTTGTTTCAGTTCACCAGGTGGAGTCCTGAACACTGTCTCCAGGTTTTTTTGACCACAAGACCAGATATCACACATCCTGAAAGGCTTGCAATTGAAATCAGTGGGATTTTACAAATCCACAAATACTGTATTGGTGACAGAGTGATCAGCATCTTACAGAAATGAATGCCGAATGAGTATAAAGGTTTATTTTTCCTCTTTCAGTATTCTAGAATAATGTTTTAGGGGATAGGTATGAAGTCAGTAGTGGAGTCAGTGGGGCTACTGGAGTGGGACTAGAACATTTGTCTGTGTAGTGATTAGGTGTAACGATTATTTGCCATTGAAACTCCATTATGGTTGTGGTCTAAAGGCTGCTCTGGAGTTTCACTGGTACATTGTGTTCGCTTGAACTTTTTGCTCATGAACACACATCATCCAAACCCAGCAGAAAGATTAAATACTTCAATGGCTGCAGAAGGTGGCTGTAAAAGAGACAGTAATGAAAGATAAGGGAACAAGGAAAGATCACTAGATGCATATTTATATTTATACACAGGAGTATATCAGCTCCAGGTATGTGCTGCTGAAAGGATTATTTGTTCCCCACAGAGTCATCAAGATGTGCTTTTAGCTCTAGCAGATTTGAAACAGTGTCTGGTTGATGCTGCATATTTCATTGTGTCAGTTGGTGCTTACTGGAAAGGAAGAGAAAAGAATGAACTCCATTCTCTCACACAGCATATTAAAGATAAGCTTTGATGTGAGATGATTTAATTCTTCTACTGCTTGCGTGCAGAGTGTATTGTGTTTTCTCAAAGGAGATGTAGCAGTTTTTCATGAGAACTGGTATTTGGAAAGTGGCTCTCCAGAGTAAAAAGCATTTACAGTTGCAGAAACAGTAGGCCCTTCTGAGTCTTCTCAGAAGGCTTGTCTACCCCAGTTGGATCTCACACAGTAGGTTTAGACTTTTGCAATTGACCTTTCCCTTTACATTCTCCTGGATCTCAGGCACATCAGCTGTGGAGGCTGCAGCATCTCTCCTGTGCTGTGCTGTGTCAGATGGGTCTCTGCTAATGTGCAGGACAGTGTCACAGATTCTCCTTCTGATGTGACTATACCAAATTTCACCCCTGACAGCTTGCTTTGCTGTCAGGAATGATGGAAAAAAAAGAAACTTGAGACACCTTCCTTGACCTCTGTAGGAACAAACACAAATGTTAAGGAAGGTCTGTGCCTATCATCACAGACTCACTGAGGGACTGGAACCACATGACTTCATACTCTTATTTTTTTTCTCTTGACTTAACTTTGCACTGCCACAGCAGTAATAGTTACTGTTGTGATTGTTGAAATACACTGCCAAGTCTCACAGGGATTATTCAGCTGGCTTTGTATTTTACTGAATATTTTAGTATTATAAGAAAGAAGAAAGTCCCCACTGTCACAAGGTTTGAGGTTCCATGTATACAGTACCGTGTCCCGTTATGGAGCTCCTAACATAAGAAGAACGTGGAGCTGTTGGAGCAAGTCCAGAAAAGAGCCACAAAGACAATCAGAGGGCTGGAGCACCTCTGCTGTAAAGACAGGCTGAGAGATTTGGGGCTGTTCAGCCTGGAGAAGAGAAAGCTCTGGGGAGACCTTACAGCAGCTTTCCAGTATCTGAAGGGTACTGGAAAGCTGGGGAGGGACTTTTTGCAAAGGCATGTAGTGATAGGACAAAGGGAAATGGCTTTAAACCAGACGAGGGGGGATTCAGGTTAGACAATAGGAAGAAATTCTTCACTATGAAGGTGGTGAGACACTGGCAAAGGTTTCCCAGGGAAGTTGTGGATGCCCCTTCCCTGGAAGTTGGATGGGGCTTTGAGGAACCTGGTCTAGTGGGAGGTGTCCCTGCTTATGGCAGAGGGGTTTGGAATTAGATAGTCTTTAAATTTCATAGAATCATAGAACCATTTGGGTTGGAAAAGACCCTTGGGATCACCGAGTCCAACCATCACCCTACTCTCTTGGTTTCTTTCCAACCTTAACCATTCTATGATTCCATGAATCAATGTATGGAATTGAAAAATTGCTGTCATTCTAGTAAAGTAAAATTTACGGGTCACAAGGTGGCAGCATAATGTCACTAGTCAAGGTGACAAAATTTGAGCTCGTTAATCTTCCTCAGCTCAAACTCTTATTTTGAACAATGCGAAAGTCCTGTGTCTAACTAGCTGGGGCTTCCCAGGCTCTAAACTACTATGTATATATATGAAATCATTATGTTTGTAGGTGAAAATCCAGTTACATCACTTTTCAAACTGACCTATTTAAATGCAGCTGCACTTTGATAGTGATGAAATAATTTGCTCACCTGGAATTCAACACTCAACAAAAATTTACACCAGCATGCTAACTAACTAAGCAATAAAAAAGCAACATTTATGGAACACTGACTTATCAAAGCTTATGCAACTGAGACTCATGTTTGTTATATTTTCCCTTCCTTTCTGCTCTGGAGAGAAAGATATTCTGAGCCTGCCTCAAAATACACATTTCTTACTGAACTTTATTTTTTTTTTTTGGAAGGAAGGAAGGAAGGAAGGAAGGAAGGAAGGAAGGAAGGAAGGAAGGAAGGAAGGAAGGAAGGAAGGAAGGAAGGAAGGGAGGGAGGGAGGGAGGGTGCGTACACTGCCCGTGTCATTTCCGGGATGGGCAATTGGCCACATGGTGTCACTGTGTCCTAAGGCAGCAAAATCTCTAGCAATAAAGCCCGCGGCAATTCTAAGTTCCCCAGCCATAAGATTTGTCTAAGGAGATGGTTCAGCAAAAATGGCAAGGTCCCAGAAGTTTCGCTGTAGGGATGTTTTAGGAAGGTATTTTATACAAAGCACCTGTTTCCCAGCTTCTTGTACCTTCTTGGAATATATCAGAACATTTTTAACCCAGAAGTGCTTGTTCTCCAGATGTCTGCATTTGGGAGCATGCTTATATGGAAATTGTTGCAAGTCAGAGATGTAAAAATTCAATGGTGCTGGACTCATCCTACGCTTTAGTTATAGTCCTTCATCTTTTCTCCTTCTGCCTTTGTATATCTGAGCATGCTTTAGCTCTGCTGAGCAGAGGAAACTTGGCTTTATGGAACTCAGAGCAATATAAACTGCAGCTCCTGGGAGCCACAAAATGCCATTTAATCCCTGCTAGTCCCGAAGAATGCTTTGCACAACACACCTGCTCAAGAGGGCTGTGCCAAAAGCTGATGTATTGGGTAATTAAGGAGTTTCATAACGTACAGCTATAGCAACAGTGAGAGAAACAGTTGTGTAAAGGTACAGCATGAGCCTTTGCCAAGGAGATGATATGTGACTCAGGGCTTATTGAAAAAGTGCAAAATCTCATGTAGTAATAACTGTTGGTGTGCACTGTTTCTTCTGTAAAATGGTATGGAAGCCTAGAGTAGCAGGCCTTGTGCTAACATCCTGGTAGTCTGAGTAGGTCAGATTAAGATTTTATAGAAAGGATAAATGTCTGGCAATGATTACCAGCCACATAGAGTACAAGATGCTTTGTTTTGATTGTTAGGACATTAGGTAGTGCAATTCTTTTCCTGAGTCAGCTGCTCTGCTTTGTATGAAGCTTGCTCTCTGCATAGTTGCTGAGAATGATAGCACTGTTTTAAGGTGCATATTTCTTAGTGATAGTTTCACTACTGATTTTGTTTGGGCCAGAAGTTCACTCATACCGTATCTGTTTTGATGGCCGTATCTTCAACTTAAGTGCATGGTGAAGTCATATTCAGAGTTATTAGGTCCACAAAGCTTGGCTCTGTGAAAATTCTGGTGCTTCGTTATGTATTTTGGTGCAGTGGTGTGAATTGAGGAAATGGCTGTGTAAGTCTGGCCTTGCATGTGACATGAGACTAAGTGCTAAATAAAACCTGAACTGTCAGATCTCACAGGCTAGAGTAGAGCAGAGATTCCTGGAGCATGTGGCACCCTTGAAGAGCCAGCAACAGCAGAAAGGGGGGTTCAGAAGACCAGAACACATTTGTGAGTGGCAGATTAAGGTGTCTTTCCTCTTTTTGCGTGCAGTGTATCAGAAGCTTAGAAGTATGTTCAAATATGTTGAGGAACAGTTACTTCCATGTGATTTTGGCCTTTCCCTCTCACTATTGCTTCTGTGATTATCTTACTGTGAAGAATTCTCTATTGGCTTCTGCTGGTGGTGGCCTTAGTATGGGAGCTTCCGCAGAGGGTTAAACATGATACGGCTCCCTCCGGGGGAAGAAGAACCTGGAGCAGAAAGCAGCCTTGAGCAGGAATGCAGAAAAGTAGGTGGAGTCTACTGGAGGAGACAGGCAAACTTGGGAGTAACAGGGCACGTTGCCAAAACAATTTGTCCTCAAATCTTGGAAACTGTTGACCTCATAATCTAGAAGCAAAATATCTCTTGTTAGTGTGCAAGGGAGTTCTGTCATGACTGTAATTATCCTAATGGCACTGCTGCAATGGTGGTATATAAACTATAAACAGGAAAGGCTGAAACCCACTGACACAGATGAGATGCAAATGAAGGGCTGGTGCCTCTACTCTAAGAATATGAATAAGAAATGGCAACTGACTGAGGAAATCCCTCAAGATTTGTCTCCAGGAACTACTTTGAAAATGTTTGCTCAGGGAAGAAAGGTGTGAAGAAGGGGAAGAGTGTGTTTTCTCTATTTGTGGTTTTATGAACCCCAGGGCCTGGAACCAAGCTTCTGAGAAAGCTTTTATGTGTTGTCCTGTGCAGTGTATTTTCTAGGAAGCTCTATTACTCCATACTTGTTGGGAAAAGTGCACTATATGTCAGTGACAAGAGCATTGAGTTTCTCAAACTATTAGACTACAGAGTCTTCTTGAAATAATGAGAGCAGCTGGTCTCTTTGCATGAACCTTTTTTATAAAGCACATAGACCATCACTGCCTATGGATATTAGTCAACTACAGACTCTTAGTATATGTTTAAGATGTAAGGAAAAGCTTTACACATCAAAGGAAATGAGATTTTTTTTAAGCTAATGCCAAGTATGGTTACTTAGTCTGACTTACACAATGCATGCATTTTTCTCAGTAATTCCTGAATCAAGTTCCTAATGTCTGATTGAGCTACACGTAAAAGACAATCATCCAGTCTGGATTTAAGTTTAGCTGTCATGTGGGAGGGAAATGTGGTGCAGAGGCTGAGCAAAGTCAGGGGTCACAATGTGAAAGGAAGATGTAGGAGGGAATATAGTTTAGTTTGGTATAATTTAGCTGTAACACAGGTTTCAAGGGTCAGAAACAGAATTTATCATCATTTATGGTACTGTAGCACTGTGAAAAGTCAACAGAGAAGTGAGCCCCATTTTGCTAAAAGTGATAAAAGTTCCCAGATAAGCTGTAGGCCTAGCTCAGAAAAAAAACCAATGCAATCTAAATAGATTACAGGAACACCAATGCACACACCAACACAAATGAGAAAACAGAAGTAGAAGAACAGGAGTTAAACAATAATTAAGCCTATGTGTAAAAGGTGATGTGTTTGGTTTTTGTGGGGAGCAGAGAGGGGAGACTGGGCTAATGTTTTGTGCATACTCCTTTGCCTGTTGTTTGGTATTGCTGCAATTCATCAAACATTTGTGCACCTGAGGTGGCACTTTAACTGTGAATTATCCTGTTAATATCAGTTGGACTATTCCTGAGAGGAACATGTGCAAGTGTCTTGAGAGGATCGAAGCTTTCGACTTCTTAAATGGATGAGATAACTACTAAATGGATCACAGAAAACCTGGTATTGTCTAATCACAAAACCTCTGAATGAATTTCCAGTAGCTGCAGATCAGGAAGATGTCTCCGAGTATTTTCAGCACATCTTTTTCCAACAGCAAACAGACAGTTTTTTTACTTTGAGAATTTTTCTGTAGGTTGTTTTTGACTGGCTGAATTTTGACTAGCTCCCCTCAGTAATCTGGAGTGGTAAGGGACAGGAGTGTAGTATAACAGATTAGGATTTTATTAATGCTCAGCACCACATGGGTAGCAGTAAAAACCCTGAGATAATCTGTTGTATGTTTTGTGTTAGACACTGTCCTGACAGACAGACTGCATAATGGTGATGTCTACATATGTCAGAAGGAAGGAAGTGAAGCTTGAATGGTCACAACCAGAACTGGAATTAAAAAATCAAGTAGATGTTCCTGCCTCTAGACTGTGAAATGGATTGGCATGGATTAATCTGCACAGCTTTTCATTCAAAATGTTAAGTATAAAAGGAGCTTTTAATAGACAGCTATTAAGATCTGTTATAATTTAGGAAAGCATAAAATAGCTTTACAGTATCTTTATTTCTTGGTTTTGCAGTGGATACCAGATACATTCTGTTGAAGTTATTAATATAGACTTCCTGGTACATGAGTATATTGAATGAAAAAATTAAGCTGCCCTGATCACTACTTCTTACAGACTGTCCCTGGTGTCAAGTGAAACTATTAATTAACTTTCTGAGTCCCAGGTTATTCCCCACAGAGCTGAAGCATGTTTCCTGGGGACAAGTGAACAGCATTTAGCTGCATCTGTAATAATGTAATACAACCATTCATTTAATTTGATTCAGAGCCACATAAGGCTAGGCAATGTCCTATGTAGAACAAGAAGCATCTTCAAGTATGAATTCCAAGGGTGGGACACATTTCTGACCCACACTATGACTGCTGCATATTTTGGTGCTCTCTGGACCATGTTTAAAATTATGTCTCCTATGGTACAGACAGTGGGGAATGAAAGAATTCCTCCAAATGTTGACAGAGTCAATATACAACGTTTGGGTTCATAAATGGAAGGTGTCTGAAAGGGATGTTTTCAAATGATAAGTATTTGGAGGAAGGGCCAGTAATATTCTATAACAATAGAATAATGCTATTTTTTCATTGCTTTCTTGTTTGTCTTTCCTCTTAGTTGCTCCAGTTACCCTGATCTCAGGTGAACTGGCTGTTGCTACTTTCATTTCCTATTACAAATGGTTCACTAACTTGCCCAAGATGTGCAGAGAATTTACGATAGAGCCAGGGAGTATTCAAATGGAGCAGGGGGTACATTACCATTTTACTTACCATTTCCTCTCTCCTCTTTTTCCTGTAACCAAGAACATGCAGTTGTTGCACAAGGCATTCTGTGCTCCACATATCTGACCATGCTGTCAGCTGCTTGTGTATCAGGTCTGAGGAGGAGGAAGAAATATGAGGTGTGTTAACAACAGCCAGGTACTTCTCATTCACAGTTGTAGCATACATGAGGAAATTATGTCTGATGAATAGAGTTGATCATAGTTTTCTGATGCAACACTTCTCCTTTTGAAAATGCTGATTGGATTCTGTATTGCTGGGTTGGCTGGTTCTCCAGCTTCATGGAAACCTGCTTGGAAAGTTGTCTTGCTGTCGTAAACCTTGTGGACCCACCTGGCCTGTTCCACTGGCTGCCCACCATTCTGTGATGCCAGGACACTTCTGGCTTCTCCTAGTTACCAGGAGCTACACCCTTGGCTGGTCATCAATTGAATTAGCTGCCCATTAGATGTCCTTCCAAGCTTCAGAGTTCCTAGCCTGCCCAGGTGACTGATTAGCCACCCATGCAGTAGCGAAACAGCTATGTAGGCAGGGTCCTGGCATGCGAACTGAGGCATCAGCCTAGAAATGTTTCAAAATCTTTCTTATGTATGTGAGTGAAACCTTTTTTTGGAAGCATGAGGGGAAGTGTGCCAACCTAATTTCCTCTGTGGGATGAACATTCCAGTTCCCGGCAGTAGGGCCGGCAAGTCATGGAACATTTTACCTTTTTGTGGTTCACAGCTTGCTTGCTGGTACTTGGCTGACAAATACATTTAGTATGTGTGTGACTACACAGCAGGAAAGACCCGCAATTAGTGGCTTTGAATCATACAAGACAAGGGTCTCTGCCACTTTGCAATGCATCTATGGCATGGGCACAGATTGCAGAATACAAGTAGAAAATGTTGCAGAGAAGGCACCACGACTTGTTTGTGCTCTGCTGCATTGGTAGGCTGTGGGTGAGGCTTGATTCCTGCAGGTATTTATGGGAGAGGTCACCATCTTAAATCTAGTCTTCCATCAGATCTCTGCCCCTTGGAGCTAGAGTCTCTACCCCTTGGAGCTAGAGTCTCTGAGTGATTGCATCTCCTCTAGCCTGGACTCTCCCTGGCTGGGCCCAGGATATCTGATTTTGGACCTCTGGCACATAGATCTGGATCCTCTGGCACATAGATCTGGATCCTCTGGCAAAAGAGGCAGTGTAGGTAGCTTATTTAATGTTCCACCCTAAACAAACTCAAAGCTTCTCATGTCCTACACAAATTTTTTCTGGCTTGTTGGCCATATCGTGTCTCACCTGCCACATAAACCGTGAATGTTGGAGGCCTAAGGTTATAAGCACCCTAGTTGATTGAGAAGCTGAAGGCTATACATTTCTGTTGGCTTGGATACGAGTTTCTATCCTGGGTTCTCAGGTTCCAAGAAGCATTGTACAAAAATCTTAGGAGTTTCAGAAGTCCCAAGGTATTATATGAATTAAGAGGTTAAAAAGAACCTGTGCCTGTGAAAAATAAGTTTTCTACTTGAATGAAAGCATTTAAAATGACAGTCAAGTGTTATGTTTTATGTGCTGCTGAAACAGAAGAGTTGAAGCAGACCTAATATGCATGCATAGAGAGATTCAAATATAGTAGCAGGCTCCATGGATGACTCTGCCTTGGCACAGGTTAGAGTTGCTTTCCTCAGACCAGCTGAAACACTCAGGGTGTTTCAAGTGCCAGGCTTTCTGCTCACAGCTGTCTGCCTTCTACACTGGGTTAAGGGGAGCAGGTGACAGCTGCATTCCTACTGCTGGAGTAAAGCTGAGAGTGCTCTCAACAAGGTGAATTCCCAGTTGCACTATTAAGAAAACTTTTCTGATTTCTTTTTGTCATCAGAATGGTGCAAGGGGATTAGAAAAACAGACACATACCTAAACAAGAAGTGTTGCTCATCAGAAATATTTTCTATAGGGATAAATATCAGTGCAGAAGGAGCTTTTGTGTTAAATCCTCATGACTCAGTAGAGCCCATGAGCTCCTCATAAAATAGTCTTGTGCTGTCAGGTGTGAGTCACAGGTTCTTAATTGCTGTAAATAAGCTTGCAAGGCTCATAACTCATAATGGCTCTAATGGTCAGTCAAACTCTGGTTATTCTGTTTTAAGTTGTTCCCAAACCTTGGCTGGTATCTAGAGATTCTGTATTTAAAAATATTAAATATTAAAAATTCAGTTTTCAATTTTAAGAACCTTGCAGTACCCTTAAAAGAACCATACAAAGAGGTAGTGAAAAGCACTTACGAGTCTTGATGCTTTAGGCAGGTTCCCACTACTGAATTCCAGGTGAGTTTGTTTGTTCTAGGAATCCGAAGTAATGGTTACATGCCACTAAAGAAGGGCAGTCCTAGAAATTCCTCAGAAAAGGGAGAAGAGTAATTTTCTGTTGCTTCAGCTCCTCTACAGTGGGGTGGGGGCAGAAGTCTCTAAGCTTGGGACAGGAGAGTAAGCAAGACCACCTGTTTTGGTGACATCTCTCTCTTAGATGAGTTTTGCTGCAACATGAAACTTCACCCTCAAATATTTTTAAGACTTGAGCATTTTCAGAGATTCACCAAGGATTCTGTGCCAGTACTCACTTCTTGATCAGTATGCTTGCTACAAAGGCATACTTTGTGAATGCTTCTAAAGCTGCAGGTGATACACTTGCAAGTATTCTGTTCACCCTGAATTAGCTATTTCTGTATTTCTTTGCCCTGTCTCTATGCTCAGGTGAGGGGTTTTCTTCCATTTATACTTCACTAAAGTCTTCCAGATTACTCCAGATTCCAGTTGTTCTCTGTGACTACCTGAAAGGAGGTTGTAGTGAGGTGGGGGCTGGTCTCTTCTCCCAAGTAACCAGTGATAGGATGATAGAAAATGGCCTCTGTTTGCACCAGAGGAGGCTTAGATTGGATGTTAGGAAAAAAATATTTTCTGAAAGAGTGGTCAAGGATTGGAACAGGCTGTCCAGGGAATTGGGGAAGTCACCATCTCTGGAGGTGTGTAAAAAACGTGCACGTGGCACTTCAGGACATAGTTTTGTGGGCATGGTGGTGTTGGGTTGATGGTTGGGCTTTATGACCTCAGAGGTCTTTTTCAGCCTTTATCATTCTATGATTTAGCTGGGACGTGTATTGGCTAACACTAGCTTTATTTAAGAAGTCTACCCATTAACTATACTAACCTACAGAAGAAGATAGTGAGGATACCTGCTACTGTCTTTAGCCTTGTTAACTTTGGAAGGCTACTTAGAGGAATTGAACCCTTAATGACTTGCATATTATTGGAAATGAATCCTTGTGTATCTTTTATCCCTTTCTGAGCCAACATCTAAGGGCTGTGCTCTGGTAAAGGTAGAACCTTGACTAAAATAACATACAGGGCTTAAAAAGGACTTGACGCAGCAACAGGGTTAGAAAAGAAATATTGCTACATGTGTCACACAATCACAGTAACCTTTGTTTTTTAATTACTCATGCCCAGTGTGCTCAGTATAATAACATTAATTAGCAAACAATTCCATAGTAGGTCTTGCCCCCAAAAACTTAAAGTAATGGAGAGAGAAAAACAATAAGAGAAAAGAAGAGTTACTCTCTTTCTTCTAAAAAGTGACTGTTAAAAAAATACAAAAGGTTTGTGGAAACCAAGAAAGAAACCCTTATCTTGATAATTTGAAGCTAAATACCATAACCATAAGTCAAGTCTTCCTGTCAGCCAAGTGGTGCAGTGTAATACTTACCTAACTCTTCTGAGGTCTTTACTCAAGCAATTTCATACTGACATCAGTGTCAGACTATTTGAAGAAGATCTGAAGATAAAGGTCTCAGAAACTGGCTTGAGTGGAACAACACTGAAAGATCTTACTCAATGATTTCAATTAGATACTAAGCAATCACTTGGTTTAAAATAAAAGAACAATTTATAAACGTAAACACAGTGGGTTTCCATGTGTAGCTTTACATTGACATGTCTTGGAAAAGTAACACTCCAGTCCTCAGATACCCCAGGTAGGTAATAAGCAGCTTCCTCCCATCTTGAAGCCGTAAAGATCAATATCTTGCCATATTTGCAACCACACCTGCAAAGTACCTAAGGAAATTAGTAGCTCTCTTACTCTGGCCAGGAAAAAGAGCCAGTGACGCTGGCTTGACTATATGGTATGTTTATTTAAGATTGCAGTGGTTCAGGAGATCGGTAAGAGGATATAGCACCTTTTACTTTTCTGAAACAGGTTTAGATCTTGATAGCCAGAAGGGTGGTTCATTTACAAATGCTTCTGTCACCTGACTGCTACTCAGATAGACAGCTTGGTAATTTCTTCTAATTAGCAACAGGTGTGCTGAAGATGGTTGATTGGAAAGCATTCAAAGATCTAAAATAATTTCAAGTTAGCTGTGTTGTTTTGCTCCAAAAGAATAGGGTTGGGGGGGGAAACTGAAAAGTTAGAAAGCTCTTATTTAAAAATTAAATGTATATGTTTTGAAAGGTCCCCAAATCTAGTGTTTCTGAAGCTTTGCTTTATAGCTTCTAGTTTCACATGGCAATGTTGAATTGAAAAATGGAGATATATTTTAATAAAGATTTTTCTGTTTGGATTATTTATTGCAGTGTTTAAATAACCCAGGTTCAAGAAAAAATAGTTTGAGGATGAGCTAGAGAAAAAGAAGGCTTTCTTTCTCAATTTCTGAGAACTTTTTTTGTTTGAATTTGACTATAGATAATTATTTTTTCAGATTATAATAATTTCTATAAACCATCCGCTGAAGTGAGCAAGCTATGAATTTATGTATGAGGCAAGGAGAAAATAACTGTCATCTCCTATTGTCACTGTGTGGCACAAAAGAAGAGTGCACAGTTTTCCGCCTCCATCTCCTCAATGATGTGACTGCATCTTAGCCCTGGGAAGTTCCATCACTTATCTCCACTTAACAGCATTCATGAGATGAATAAACAAATGTTCTCAAACAAAATCATAGAATATAGGAGATGGTTTCAGTAGTTGCCATCCTTGCTTGTGAAGGTGTTAGGATCAAGCATGGAAGGACTATGAAGACAGTGCTTCACTGAGGGCCTTTTATTATACACAAAGCTGAGACAAGTTTGTATGAAGTTTTGCTGTGTTGTTGCCATTGCTGGGATAAATAATTAACTCCACTAAATGAGTCCTCAGTACCTTTTGTAAGGTCTGTCCCAGTTAGCTTTTAAGTTTATGCCAGCAGTAGAATGATCCAAATCACAGCCATTTAGAGTTGCTAACACTTTGCTACTGGGTTTCTGACAGCTCAGCTGTGACTCTGAGTAGGTTCTTGCAGGGGGCTGTAAGTGAGTAGCCCATGGGATGGGTTGCATGAAGCTGAACACTGTATTAATAAACTTTTATTTCTTACATACTAGGAACACCATGGGCTTGCATTCCTTCCATTCTGATTCTGATTCACATGCCCTCGTGTGCATTATCTGAGTGCCAACAAGTAGCATAAGAAGCAATTTAACCTCAGTATAGTTTTATATGCCTATTAGTATCTTCCCCCCTCATAACTTAGTTCTAAGTACTTTCTTAATATTAATTCAGAAAAGAAATAAGATTTGGTATTTGGTTATATGGATGAAATGAGAGCAGCTTAATTAACCTGTGAAATCTTTCTAGAATCCTTCTTTCTTTGTCCCTGATCAGACTTTTACAAACTGAAACCACAGATACAGTGTTATATTTTCTGAATCTAACAACTCCACTAGTATAAGCCTGGCATGACTATGTCCTCCCTGTAACAAGGGGAGGGAAGGACTTTCTACACTCCCTTAAAGGTATTACCTGCTCTTTGGCTAGTTCACTAATGCATTGTGCTATGCCCTCTTGGCTTTAGATTTATGCTTTTAGTTTTGTTCTTCCTTCTTTATACATTTGACTTTCTTTGTCTTATTTTCCCCATGCAGTATGTTTTTTGTGTCTGTAGTAAGGCCGGACATCATGTAGCTCATCTCTCCCATGTCCTGGAGAAAATGGGTGTGATACTTGTCTATGTGCTTGTTGACAAGCAACACAAAATGATTTATGCATTTTGGCCATGCTGATTTACTGGAAACATTAACTTCTTGGAGGGGCTATTGGAAAAATTATTTCCAAAGCTCTCCAAAATAACTTTTGCACCTTGATTTGAAGACATTGTGGGAGTTTTTGTTTTCTTATTTCCTGTTCCATTAAGACCTGGGTCTTCCAGCTGCAGCTGTTCTGTTTTAACGTATTGCTCCTTTCCTAGGCAGACATAGCCCTCTTTGAGTGGAATTAATTTTTCTCTGACTGATTTTCCATTTGCCTTTTCCTTAGGAGGTAAATTTGTCAGCCTACTGTTTTTGTTTTTCAGTTCACTACAGCAGCAGAACCTGTGATCAAAGCTGCAGCAATGGTATAAAGGAGGAATCCCAAAACTTCACTCTGAATAAGAGGTTTTTTCCATTTTTCTCTGCTTTTTCTCTAATCTCTGGAAATGGGATGCTACGGTCTCCTCTGTCCAAGGAAGCATGGGGAAGAATGTTTGCACTGCAGTCTTGACTGCTGCTGTAACAATGCTCAAGTGAGGCTGTCAAAACAGTGTTACTGCAGGAGTGCAAGACTTGCATGATTAGTTGCTCGGAATCCCTAATTGGCTTCTGATAAGTTTGGCTTGCTTTTCTGGGAGTTGTTTAGCTGCCCTATGATTTGCTGCACATACACAGCAGACCTTTGTTTGAGATACCTTTCTTTTTAGTATTCAAAGATGGCAACCTAAGCACTCGAGGTCTCACTCTTTGCTTGGGTAAGCTTGCATCCAGTCCTCACCTCTAGCACAGTGACTACAGTGCCAGCCACTGCCCAGGCTTTGTGAAACGTCCATTTGAGCTGTTGGTTGTCACTTGCATAAGCTCAGGAGCATCTGACTAGAACTGATCTTCACTTGGTGACAGTATAAAGTGCTGTAAAAAGTGGTTTAAATGTGATCCACAGGGTGCGTCTGAGTTACAGGAAAAGCCTAAAGCCAAAGATTTCTGGTAAACCTGTTTTCCTAAACAATTATTGGGGTTAAACTTAACTGTTTTTCCTTCTCTTGCCAAAAGCCAAACTCGTAACTGCTATTTGATGAAAATTAACTCTTGACACTCTTTCCACCAGTGTAAGGTGCCGACTGGTTGTTTGTTGAGGCTTGGTCCTATCTGACATTACTGTCCTCCACTGAGGACATACTTTACTGCAAACTTATGCTGGCCTTCAGGCCTTCTGCAAGTCTGGGTCTGCACAGCATCCGATAGGAAGTTGGAAGTGTGAATTAAGGTACATCCAGATTTCCTGGAGCAATGTCCTGACAGGCACTCGATTGTCTGACAGCAGTCCACAGTAGGTATGGGAGAGGTGGAGGAAGCCATGCCTGTGCCATCTCTGGAGGATACCTTGGGACTCACCACTGGCACCAGCAAGCTGATGGGGAAATAGGATGGGAAGCTGGGAGATGTCAGGTTGTCACGTTCTTCTTAGAAGAACTATGTAGACAAGAAATGGCCAGAAAGTATGCAGATTTCCCTATTCCTACCAATATTTATCTCGATTTCACCAACATCTCAGTACTGGCCAGGTAATCATCCAATAGGTGCTTCAAAGTAAGGAGACCTGATTTAATAGTTGGCAGAAGGATTCCCAATAATACATTAAAACAAGTCCCTGTTGTAGCAAGGGTTTAAAAGAACATTCAGAAGTGGGTTGGTCTCACACCATAAAAATGAGATTTGTCTGTCCCCTGGCTTTGATTTTTTTTTTTTTTTTTCTGGAGTACTTTGTGGAAGAACATAAAAGCTACAAAAAATTTAGCTACTGACTTAGAGAGGTATAAGAGATGGTGAGTGAAGGAAGACTTTGTGTCCATGGCAGAATCTACCCAAAAACCTGTCAGGACAATATCAGGACAATAAGAAATTGTGAGAGGTGACAAAAAGACAGGCCAAATGTGGTAACTGCAGCTTTCCTCTCACCTCTGACATTGCAGATCTTTCCCTCTCAGACGTAGGCAGACTCTTACCCACACAGAAGAGGCAGAGGGTGGAGCTCAGTGCCTGTATAAATTATATGTGTCCTTCAGGTTATTTCACAGGAACAACAAGCTGTGAGCGTGTTTGTCAGCTGACGGATCTGTTACCCAAATTGGGTTTTCTGCTGCTGTTGCCATCTTGCTTGTCATGGGGAGCCCACCAGCCAAGGTAAGAGAATTGCAGCTCCTCACTTTGCCGTGTCCCAGCTCTTGGGACTTCCCTGCCCCAGTTCTCGCGAGCAAACTCCCTCCTCGTTGCATCCGCTGAGCTGCAGAGACAAACTGCTGCTGGTACAATGTGGCAGGGTCATCTTAAACTTTGCAAATTAACCATTTCCCCCTTTTACCTTCCAGTAACTAAAATTAAAGTGAGCTTCAGCAAAGACATGGCAGAAACGTATCCCTTTTCTTTCACTGTGAGATGTGCATGCTGGAGTAAACACTGGGAAGGAAGAGTGTACTGGCCTTGATGCATTTACCTCAACGTAAAATGAAAGTGCTTTAAACCCATTGCCTGCTTTCCTCAGGATAGCAATTTTGTTGTTTGCCCCAGCTGAGAGAACCCAGCAGCTTTTTCTATCAACAAAGCATATTTTATGTTTCTTTTGCTGCAGGGGAGAATTCTAGTGAGCTATTTGGGTGGTTTAGATATCTTTAGTGTGATGTTTACGGTGTCTCCAGTTCTAGCGGAAGTATTTCGTGTCTGGACTCGAGTCTTCTAATAGCAAGTTCCATTCAGAGATTTTAACTGGTTTGTTTTTAGTATGAAGCAACAGAATTACTAGCTGAAAGTGATTTTCGCATATATATCTTTAAAAAGTAATGAGCATGGTGTCCGAAATGTAATTTGTGCATTATTTACAAAGTAACCATTCTGTATGTATCGAATTTTGCAGTAAATTAAAGAAATACAAATGCTAATAGATTTTAACTACAGTGAGAAGCAACGTTGCATGCTATGGCTTATAAAGAATCATTAATCGTTAAGAATAAAGAATACTTAGTATACTTGTGCCACAGTAATATTTGCAGGTGATTCAGGGAAATAGTTTCAGGAAAATATCTTTAACAGATAGCTCAAATGATAGAATAAAAATAGTCAAGTGTTGGATGCTCAGGACAAAGAACATAAATTGTAAATGCAATGCACTTTCTGAGTAAAATTTACATCTAATCTGTCTACCTGTCAGACTGAGAACTATCTGTCTTAAATAGTATCTATCCATTTTAAATGCCAGTGTTGCATCTAATAAGATAATTCTGGATCTTGTAGATGAGCAGGTAGCTTAGGTATTATTTTATCTAGAAAGCCTAAATTATACCAAAATATCTTATGTTTCATCCTAATGCTGCAACTGCTATTCCATGAGTGTGCACATATTCCTGGTTATCAGGCAACACAGGCAAAAGGTTAGAGAACAAGCACAGCTTCAAGTCTGAAAGCTTCTATTCCCAAGCAAGCAGATTCATTCAATACTGCAGGTAGCTCTGCCATTCTGTCAGGCACTTTTCAGTATGTGTAAATCAGTAAATAGATATGAAGATCAGAACAGAGTGATTTTGTGCTGGTTTTGTCTTTTTTTCCTTTTATATTAAAAAAAAGTTTAGAAAAGTCTGGGTGCTTTGAACTATCTCAGAAGACCTGCTAGAAGTCTTCCAGTTAATTTTTTGCTGTTTAAAAAAGCTGCCAATGTGGCACAGAAGCGATGGACAACAGTATTTTCCTACTTGCTGGGAATGCTTTTAATATTTGTAACAGTGCCTTTTCTTCTGCTTGGCCAAGAATAATTACTCTTTAGCAGTTTTATTTTGTGAACTATGGAATAATTCTTATGTGGTAAAATACTCAGAAATTCTGTCTATACAAAGCTCTGAGGGACCCACTCATACATGTGAAGAGGTGAGTGGTAGAATATGAGCACAGTATACATCCCAAATCTACAATGACTCTTGAAACAATTCATCAGTGATAACAAGAAATTATAGTAAAAGTTTGTGAACAGTCAGTCACTTTTCCCACCAGAATTTTGTATTCCTCCAATTTTAATGAAAATGAAGCTAGTTGGAAGGGCAAATTGCTAGCAGTATTCTCACTGATGGAGGGGCTTATAAACTCGGCCCATATTAGATATTAAATAGTCTGTATGGAAGAGAATGCTTTGGAACCAGGCGATAATGAAGCTTTTTTATAGTTTCTAAGTTTGTAGCTTTAACCTTAATTTGATGCATTTCCAAGTTGTGGTTGAATCATGTCCTCAGTATTTAAGATAAAATACATGGTAAGAATATGCCAAATGATTAAGTTTGGTGTGAAATCTTGTACACAAGATATTGTACTGCTTTTATTACACCACTGTTGGAAGAAAAAGTAATCTGTGAAAGAAAGCATGTCTGAAAGATAATGATAAAGCTGAGTGATAAATCCTACAACTATTTACAGGATCAAGAGAAACAGAGCAAACTCCTCATATAAAGCTTCATATAACTTGGGTGTTATCTCATGGTGATAACTGCTCAGACAACTGCTTAGGTTTGGTGCAGGGAGAACAAAATGCTGAGATTCCAAAAACTACTCCCTAGAAGAATAACTTTGTAGTGAACGTAGCCATGAGATCTTGTTCTAGGAGCAGCATGGAGGGGCAAAATCAAATATATGAGCTGTTGCTAGGTTTTTTTCTTTCATTGCTGTCCAAAGACCATTTTGGTAGTCTCCTCATTGTTAATGAGCTCTGAGAAGATTTCATACTTTCAAAGTTGTCTTTTGAAGTGCCTGACTGTCTGCAAATGGGAGAATTTTGTGTCCTCCTGAAGCTGACTGTCATACAGCTATTTTCTGGAACCCAGACAGCAGGCCAATAAATGCATATCATTACAATCAATGAGATGTCAGATTGAGTTTTCAGTTTGTTAAAGTTTAACACAGCTGTGGTAATTCTGCTGTGCTAGTTTTATCTCCTCTTTATTGACTTCTCTGTATTTTAAACCTGAAATGGCTCCTGCAAAACTTGCTTTGACAGTACAGAAATGTAGTTTATTGCTAAATTATATCAAGTGAAAAGAAGTTTATTTTGGGGGGGGTTTAGGGTTTGAGTTTTGTTGTTTTCTTTTGCCTTTTTTACCCTGCTCTTTGGGACTCTGGACATGGTACTGGTCTGGAGAGTTATGACCTAGGGTGAAAACATACACAGGTGGCTGAATTCTGCACTCTGTCAATGGCCTCCACTTGGCACTATTCATTTTCCATCAAAAATAGAATTATGTGCTTCTGAAAAAACTACCTTTGACTCTGGGTATTTACAGAGGGGTTTTGTCACTTCCTGTGTGCTTATGCAGGAAAATGTGGTTCTTCCAAGGAAGTGAACTCAAAAGGGCAAGACGAGTACAGCTGCAAGACTCTCACGAGCTGTCTGGATACAGTGTCTATGCTTATCAGTTTGCATTAATTGTGAAATTAGATGTTGATTTTAATGTTATGAAAATAGTAAATGGTATCTCTAACCATAATTATTTTTTGTAGAAGAAAGGTATGTGTAATCATTTGGCATATTCTTACCATGTATTTTATCTTAAATACTGAGGGCATGATTCAACCACAACTTGGAAATGCATCAAATTAAGGTTAAAGCTACAAACTTAGAAACTATAAAAAAGCTTCATTATCAGCCTGGTTCCAAAGCATTCTCTTCCACACAGCACCTTTGGGCAAGGGTGTTATTTTAGACCACCCAAATCAGGCCCTAATAGTCTGCTCTGGTTTGTAGAAGAAAATTACCTCTGCCTTTTTCTGATGAAAAAATGAATTCACCCAGTTCTGAAAGGGTATCACAGGGTTGACAGATGTTGATGTGTTTAAGGAAAGTGTTCGCTGTTGAAAGGGGAAGGGAGGAGGAGTGAGGCTCTCTGGCTCTAGTGGGAAAGAATGAAAACATGTCTGACCAAAGCTGAGTACTCTCATGGTGAACTGCACATGCACCATTTTTATAAACAGTAAGGAATTTTTCATCACAACAGGTTCAAAGAAAATTGTTTCCCAGCATCCATTTCTCCAGAGAAGGCAGACTCTGGAGAATTATTTGGGCTTCTATTGAGCAAGGGGGAAGTTGATTACGAAGTAACACAGAATGAACACATTAATTAAAAACTGTCAGCCCTGTAATTGGCTACATAATCCAATATTTCATGCTAATGAAACCCACGAGGAATGCTGACTGAGTGTTCCACTTGGTACTTCTATGTTAAATAACTATTTGCACCGGAAAATTAAGGTCAAATTCTTTCAGCGGGCAACTGGAATAATATGGAAACATCCCAACAGTAACTTGTAGTGTCCATAATGCATTAAGCTCAGAAAGTTTTAAATATGTCAGTTTCAAATTGGAGGAAAACATAATAGAAACTACTCTTGTCACACAAGAACAAATGTGTCTTGCATTTTAATACAAAAAGCATTTCAATCAATCATTAAGAGGCCAAGAGACAGGATTATCTGTCATTTTGTAGGTTTAACCTTTCTCTGCTCAGGGTGACTCTTGAATATTAATCTGAATTTAAAAAGGCCGTAACTTTAAAAGTAACAATAAAATTTTATATTTAGCCTTTATTTTAATGTGCTAATTCACAGTTCAAATGACATCCATTTGATGTAACATAATTTATCTCTAAATGAAACTGAATGAAACTGGATGAAGGCTATTCTCATCTGTAATAAATGTGTCCAATAGTTTCCACCCCATTTTAGAAGAAATTCAGAATAATCATAGTGAGTGACTCTGTAGAGAAGTTCCTTCTTCCCCAGGTCTCTATATCTCCAAAGTGTCTGGAGATATTTCAGTGTCAGGAGAATTAATCACCAGGGCTAACTTTCAAAAAAGAAACTTGTTATTTTGTTATGGTGGAATGGGATACTCTCATTTTGACAAATAGGTAAGATGTTTCAGTCATTGTGTAATTTAAGCTGCCATTCAAACTAATGAAACTCCAACATGGTGTGGCCCTGTTGTCATTTATTAGTGGTAGCAGGACTGTATTTTATTGCTAATTATTACTGCTGATAAGTCATGCTAATATGCAAAACATCAGATAAAACACTACTGAAAATTGACGAGAAATTTAAAGGTTCCATTTTTGTTTTTTTTTAAAGTAGGAAATATTTTCCCACTTTTAGTATCAAGATTGTCACGTTTGTATATGTGTGTTCATTAAGGTTTATCAGAACATCTTTTGAATATAGTAAATATTTTCTGACCAGATTACAATTAGGAACAAAGGCTTTGAAATAAGTGTTACAATCATAGCTTGCTTGTGATAGAAGTAGATCTCAAGTGATTCCATTCCCATTAGCCTTCCAGAGGCCCAGTTTTCACCTACCTGTGGCACAGGACCCTCGGCAGATTGAGGGTACAACCGTTTACCATGGCCATGCATGCGTCTGGTTGTATGAAAATAGGCACCTATAAGATGACTACAAAAGCTTTCCATACCATTCTCTGAGTCCAGGTTTTCTTCTTCTGTCTTCACTTACTCAAGCTACTTAGCAAATAGCCCCATGAGCAATCATGCTCTCCTCTTAGTGTGGTGTGCTTCCACTGGAGGATGGTCCCCTCACCTCAGTCGAGCAAAAGGACAGACTGTCCCCTGTACTGTTCAAAATACACATTGTTTTTGTATTCTGAGCTGATAAACCTAATCATATTTATTTTCTCTGCAGATGAAGTTTTGTCCCATCCACATGCTTTCTGTAAGAATCCTACAAGCTAAGAACATCAAGTCCAGAGACCTATGTGAGTTGTGGTTTGATTGTGATTTTAGTCACCTCCAGAATTTACAAAGTGAGCAATGTTCCTAAGTTCTGCAGGTGCACAAGCAATGTACATAAATCACAGCAATAGAAGTACTAATGCCAGGACTATCATTAGACAAATGTCTGAGATAATCATTAGATTGGAGGACATATCTAGTGGTATATCAGGAAGCTGGTAAAAACCAAGACTCTCAGATTAATTTCCTGGGCCAACAAGGGAGGGTGGACCTTGTGAGGACACTGCAATCTTGAATCTGCTTGGATTTATTTGGTTTTGATGTTGATACGTGATATAAATAATATAATGGACTGGAATTTTGCCACACAGGCCACGTATTTAGGCACCTAAATGTATCAATTACGCACAATGATCAAAGGTAAATTAGGGAATATCAAGCCTTCTAAAATACAGCAACATTTGTGGTATGTCCTATTCTCAGATGAGCAGTCATGTTAAATTTTATTGATAGTTTCTGGTTAAGGAGAAGCTCTGCAGACCCAGGCCTAAGCACATGCTGAATATGCGGGCAAACCAGACTTTTCTGTGTACTTTTGTATTTGACTTTCTTTAACCCATTATTTCATCCTCACAGCTTCCTATGGCTCCTTTTCAAGGTGCACTAGGGACCGACCATTCAGCTGCCATTTTTGCAGAGGTCTCCTGTGGGTTCCTCAGTCATGACAGAGACATTGAGCTGCCTTTTCTCACACTCTTGAAACCTCTGGCCCTTGTATTCCTCTAGTGAAAAATGACATGTTCAGCCAAAAAAAGTGTCACTTTGCAGTGAGTTACTTGAGTTACAGCTGAGACCATTCGTGTCTCACCATGCAGGGCTGAGCACAACCTTGGCCAAGCCTGGACGTGAGGGAGCCAGAGGGAGTGAATCCTCTGCTGGCTGAGTAGCTGCCTGCCGAAGGGCCTCCTGTTCTCCTGTTGCAAATGCCACATAGCAACGTCCAGAAGTGGACACTAGAAAGGTGGTAGTGTGATGAAGCCTGATTTTCTGAGTTTCAATGATATCTTCTATCTACTCTATTGAAGGGACAGTTCCACTTTCCTGCCAAAACCTTGCGGGGCAATGTTACTCACTGCTTGATACCAGTCTGAAGTATTTAGGCATCTCGGGCTGCAGTAGAAATCTTCAGTCAAGTCCAGACTCCAGCTCTGAAAGACATCACCTCGGAGATTTCTTTTCACACCGTTGTCAAGCTTCTCAAAGTAAATGTGCTTTCCCACCCTGGCTCTTCCCAAAGGACGGCTGCTCGAGGCACTGACTGCACTAACCATATGGAGTAGCTGTAGGCTGGAAGTGAGATGAAGATTCTTCGACTTCTGCATGCCCTTGTGTTCTTGGGCCCACACCAGCCTCTAGCTGCAACTACTTCTTCTGTAGCACCTAACCCTCCTAGAGAGCCGTCATGTCCCCTCGCATGTTTGTGTTCCTAGGCTGAGCAAGCCAGTCCTGGGATCTTCTCTTTAATATGTGTTCTCCTTTCCTGTAATCATCCTAACAGCCCTTTTTGGAAGTAGTTTTAGTTTCAGTTAAACTTTTTTAACATAGGTGACTGCAATAGTAAGGAATATGCCCAGTGAATGGTCAGTGGGGTCTTTGATACCTTTCTCTTCACATGGGAAATGTGGCTCTTAGTGTACTTAGTATGTGCATGTGTACATTTCCAATTTGTAGTTAACCAGGAATTAAGTGGCTTTCTTTGGTTGCTTCCAACCAATGTTGTCTTATTTAACAAAAAAGGAGTAGCATTTATTACTCCCTATAATCATGGCCGTTCCCTACTTTCCATCTGTAACACTGACATTGAATTTAAATTTTTTTCTCTGCTCCAGTGAGTGCATCAGACTGCTATGTGCGCTTGTGGCTGCCATCTGCTTCAAATGGGAAGCTTCAGACCAAAACCATCAAGAATTCTGACAACCCTGTCTGGAACGAAACCTTCTACTTTAGGATCCAGAGTGAAGTTGAGGTAGTAAAACAATAAAAATTTCACCATATTGAATAGCTGGGAATCCTCAGTTGACACCCCGTTGACCAACTGTGCTAAATAACTTTAAAAAATACACGTGGAACAGAATTTGCAACTGCCAGGTTAGCCCAAAACAGCAGACGTATGGGGTAGTGTTCCCCTCAGCTAGTTATAGGCACTGATGATAAGAATGCCTGCATCTGAGCTAGTCCAAACTCCCTTTGTTTTCACCTGAGAGAAATAAGTACTGCTGTAGCATCCTTCATCTGGGCTATTTTGGATGGTTAATTTAGAAAGAGCTTTCTCTCTACTGGTTGCAAGGGAAGGGTGGACAAGTTGTTGTGGAGTCAACAGCAAATTTAATCCTACCCTAAGCTGTGTAGTTATGAGAACTTTGGGAATGGAGAAAGAATCACAGAAAAAAATAAATAAATAAAAGAATCACAGAAAGTGAGTGTGTTCTTTGGGTGGGTTATCAGTGAGGTGCAGAGCAGTGACATCTTTTCTGTCTCAGGACAGGGAGAGCTCTCTGTTATGGATAGTCTTCTTCTATTCCGTGGTAAATTTTCCAAGGTTGACTTTAATGACTGTTCCACATTAACAAACTCCTGAAGGAGAGCTCAGGCTTCTTTATTCTTACAGCTGTGCTTATCAATCAGCTGCAAAAGTGTATAACCATTTTTTTTTGTTTGTTTCTGTGTAATAGCAGCTCAATAAGAGTTCTTATTTATTTTATCCTACTACCAGAACGTTTTAGAATTGGCAGTATGTGATGAAGATCCACTCACCAAAGATGACTTGCAGTTCACAGTTCTTTTTAATGTTGCCAGAATCAGACCTGGAGAGACACTCCGTGAGACTTTTGCTTTGAAATCAGAGGTAAGGACTGAAAATATGCAGAGAGATCAGTGAGGCCTCATTTTCCACGTTGGCTTCCGTGTTAGGTGAGGTTTGGGTCTGCATAAACAGATATCCATATACATTGGTATAATTATCAGTATTTCATAAAAATTGATTTAATTGTGCTGGATTTTTGTGACTTCGTTAATCTCTGTTCACAGATTCCAAAAATGAAGCTGCCTCTCTCTCATGCCCACTGTCTCTGTGGGGGCAAACTGTGTTAATAGCTAGCATCTGTAAATAGTAATTTTTATCTTTTATAATCCAAACAAATAAATTCCTTAGCTTTGGCTTTATTCCACTTTTGCCATGCTTAGAGGGCATGTCCTTTTAAAGGGCAGCTTTTATTAAAAACATGAAGACAGTCCACTAACCACTTGAATGAAATTATTCTTTCAGATTTCTTTTGATGTCCATGCTGGGTTTCCTTCTAGGTGATTCAGGTTTCTCTAGCCCATAGTAGGAGGACGCCTGTTCTGCTAACATCTTTGGTATTCTGTTAAGAAGGCCATGACAGAGAGTTGTCAAGGGAACAAAGCTGGGGTAGGTTGTGACAACTCCTGGGCTTGCCTGAGCTGTGGCTGAGGTATTGCTGCACGCTCACTGCAGGAAGGAGGCAGTCCTCCTAAAGAACAGCTACCTCCCAGATGCTGAGAACTGTTAATATGGGTCTTTGTAATGACTCTGCAAGCTGGTGCCATGCACTTAGCCTCTGGGTGAGTCACTGGGAAAGACAATGATTCAATAACCATCTCAGCCCAGACTACTCTTGCTGGACTAATCTCTGCTGGATTGAGTGTGAATATGATTTAACTGGTTTGTATATGGAGATGACACTGGCATTGGTCACATTTCTTGCTGGGTTTCAGTGCCTTTCCCTCCATGCACACCATTTTGCAGAAAGCCATTGCATTTCTGCTTAAGCAAGCTTTCCCTCTCTGACTGTATATTTGGAAATATGTATAATTCTACATATCCCACAATGGGAGAATATTAATCTTCCCATGGCTGTGGTTTTCCATTGCAATCTCAGTTTTGGAAAGTGGTAGCATGCGGCTTTTGTGGTAACATTAGCAGAAGAGATGTCAGCCATGGAAGTGCTTTTTAAATGGGTCTGTACTGCAAAATTCTTGCAGCCTCCAGTAATCTGTATGTATTTTACCCTTTTCTTTTTAGAAAGAGACGTGCACTAGGAAATGGGAAAGCTTGGAAGTGGAATTCTGGTTGGAAAGAATGTGAGTAAAATTCCAAAGCTGAAATGTATAGATCTTCCAGGGAGCAATAACATCTTAGAGAAAGAGGAACTTCTTCCAGCCCTTCCTCCCAGCAGTGAGCTGAAATTACTGTTTCAAACTTTTTTGTCTTAACTTTGGCAGCTAATTCTGCATTTTACTGTAATTCTTACAAATCCTACCTTATGCTGAACGTGTATATCCTGATTGTGGAAATGTAAATAGGCATGATGTGATGACTTGTACACAAGATATGTGTTTAACTTAACAGAGATGCTCTTCAAGTTGTTAATATTAATCGAACAATGCCTAGAACACGATGGTGTTTCTAAAATACAAGAAAACTTGTTTTGTATTATTATCACAATATATACATAGAGTTATTTAGACAGTATTAGAAAAGTCACCCATTAAGCAATAGCAATCAACAAATAAAAAAATTAAGACCATCCCCCTCAAAGTTGTTGTCTGGAGGAGAACAAATCCCGTGAGAGAAACTTTATCTCTCTTTTAAATGCTATCACAAGTTTGCTTGGACAAAAAACCTGAACTACACATTCTAGCATATTTCAGCTTAATGTTACAAAAAAAAAATAATAATAAAAAAATATATAGTCCAGTCAAAACTGACTAACTGTGTGAATAGAGGAAGGGACTGTAAATAAGCCTTCTTATTCTTAAGAATGGAAAAGCTGCAGAAGAAAATCACTGGTGTTCTTGGTTATTCCTCCCACAGTGAAAATCTATTTAATTTATCAATGAGAGATACCTTAAGAGATGATGTAAGCATCTCCTGAGAATGTGAAAGCAATCACAGCCAAATATATAATAAGGACAGAATGAGGTGCAGTGTTTGGAAGCTGAACTGAATAGATTCAGGTTAGAAATAAGAGGAACATCTTTCACCGTTCAAGATATAAGGCATGTGACAGGTTTTCCATACTTGGAAGTCAAACCTAGTTATTTACATTTAAATACATTCTACAGCTGAAATAGAAGTTTGAAGGCTGAAAGTGGTGCTTGGTAAAGCACCCTGGGCTCTGCAGAAAGTCAAAGGTTACATACTACACAACTGCAATGGTCCTTTCAGATGTATGAAGCACTTCTGAATGTGGGTAGCATAGTCACGTGGGAGTATTGACCTTAATGAGAGATGCTTTTAGTAGACTCTATAGGTTACTCACAGTAATAAATAACTACATCTATTCAGTGACAGACCTAGGTCTTACAAAGTGAAATGTCTGGGACAGAGACTTTCTGTTACTTACCTCTGTGTTTTCTAGTCATACATATAGCACAGTGTGAGCTAATTCTTGTTTGCTATTCATTTGTGATCAGTTGTAAATTATAATCTGGAACAGTCAGAAATTAATACCCTAATAAATGTTTGCAGTATGTGTTAATAGTAGTCTTTGCTTTCCACAAGTCATGTGCTCATTTGCTAAATAGCAGGACTTGATTCCACATAGACCAGTACCTTTGTTCAGCTGTATCTTAGCACATAGTTTGAAGCATTGGTATTTTTATGGGCTCTCCTGCCTTTCATCTAGTTTGGCTACTACATTTTGGTTCATGTGCTTAGCAGGTGATAATGTATTATGTCTTTTAGAAAACAAATTGTGATACTAACACAACTATATTTGATTTTAAGTAGGAAAGGTCATACAACTAGTATTTGTTAAAAATACCAGATACTTACACAGCTTTTGTTTGTCCTTTGATTCTATCTTTTCAGTCCTGGATCTCCAGAGCGCCTCATTACCAATGATGTCTTAGTGGTAAGGTTCACATATGAATTTAGCTTGGAGTGACTTTTTCTTCATTTTGATTCTCTCCTCTTCCTCTCAGCCATCTGAAATTTTATACAGAACAGAAGCTACCATGATTGGTAAGAGCATGGTGTGCATTATAAAGGGATTCCCATTTATTGTGGCTTAACTGTTGCCCTCTCAATACAAAAAAAGCTGTGTTTCTTGAAGTCCTCAGGTATTAGAGAAGTCAATATTTTTCCCAGCTGTGGTTTGTTCACAACCCCGTATTTGTTGGTGTTCAAGGTGGAAACTGCTTGTGTTTCATGTAATACAGTATGGCACTTGGTAGGAAAAACAAAGGTTTATACAAGGGATGACTCTATAGAAGCTAATAGCAAGTATTCACTGTGCTTAGTGACTGGAACATTATCTAATGTACCAGCTTTTTGGGAAATGACTTTTTTAATAAGGAGTAATTTTAGTCCTTGAAATACACAGTCTTCTTTTGTTGTTAGTCAGCACGTGGTACGTTACCTCCCTCCTTGGGCTAGGCCAGCAGCTAAAGAGTACAAAGTACTACCTGCCAACCACTCCAAGCCTGCACATGATTTCCAGATGCTAGCCTTTAATACCCCTGAGGCAGAATAACACATATTCTGTTCTTTCCCCCTCATTTTCTGTATGAGGCATAATAGCTGTAATGATTGGCACGTGTTGTTCCTGAAACGGCTTGGAAAACTTTCGTGACATGACTTATTAAAGGTGAACTGGAGTGACTCAGGTGGAGGACAGGATAGAATAAATCACATGATCTCCCTACACCAGAATCAGCACGAAGATGCCTTGAAGACTAATCACTGCCACGATACACAGAAAATCATCACTGGGTTTTTTCCCCCATGCTTCCTAAGTAATTGTCAGATATATGTATGTGTAGCTGGGTTTGGACAAATGTGTGTTGTACAGTTACCTGATTTTGGGAGATCTTGAATGGGTATAACAACCTTTGGCAATCCACCACTGCAGAGGTAAGCTAGTTCTGAAACAATATAACTGGGCTGCTGTCCTAGGATAATAATCAGAGTTTATTATTTATTCTTGTGCAGTTGGATTACTTCCAGCACTGAGACCAGATTAGTTGGCTCTATATTCTGTAGTGGTTCTATATTCTATATAGTGGTTGTCTTCATGATGTTTCATTATTTGTTGCAGATGTGTCATTTGCTGTCTTTACACTTTTCCACTCCTATCTTTTTCAGTCCCGTGAGGTTTGCTGCTTGGAAGTGCAAGTGGACATTAATGAAAGCAGGAAATACTTGAAAGGTGTGCTGATTTCTCTGTAAAGTGAGGACATAGACTCATACAAAGGATTGGGTTGGAAGTGACCATAAAGATCATTTAGTTCCAATCCCCTGCCATGGGCAGGGACACCTCCCACTAGGCCAGGTGCTCAAAGCCCCATCCAACCTGGCCTTGAACACCTCCAGGGAGGGCACAGTCACAGCTTCCCTGGGCAACCTGTTCCAGTGTCTCACCACCCTCACACTAAAGAATTCTTCCTAGTATCGAACCTACATCTCATCTCCCCTCTTCCAGCTTAGACCATTCCCCCTCATCCTGCCACTACGTGCCCTGGTAAAAAGTCCCTCTCCATTTAGGCCCCTTCAGGTACTGGAAGGCTGCGAGAAGGTCTCCCCGGAGCTTCCTCTTCTCCAGGCTGAACAGCCTTGATTCTCTCAGCCTGTCTTCATAGAAAAGGTGCTCCAGCCCTTTGGTCATCTTCATGGCCCTCCTCTGGACTCACTTCAACAGCTCCCTGTCCTGGTGTCCTTCAAAACTGGACACAGTACTCCAGGTGGAGTCTCATGAAAGCAGAGTAGAAGGGCAGAATCACCTCCCTTGACCTTCTGGCCACTCTTCTTTTGATGCAGCCCAGGATACAGTTGGCTTTCTGGGCTGCAAGCGCACATTTCTGGCTCATGGTGAGCTTTTCATCAACAAACAGTCCCAAGCCCTTCTCGTCAGGGCTGTTCTCAATCCTTTCTCTGTCCAGCCTATAATTGTGCTTACCAAATCAACCCTGTCATAGCCATTCAGACCCAAATGGAGGCATTTTAGGATACAAAGACAACTAAGAATGTTCTGAAAATGACAAAACATAATGCAGGGAAAACTGCCTCCAGTTGTAGTGCTGATCTCTGTGTCTTTTCCTTGAAGTTATCAAGTCTGAACACAGTAAACTTTGATGGTGGAAGTATGAGGGAGTGCTGACTCTGCAAGCACTCCAGCCTACGGGGTAAAGGCAAAAGGGTACCAGTTCCTGTGCCGTAGGAGACTTGCCAGTGTGGCAGCTTACAGAGGAGTTGCCACAGAGAATGATTCCAGCAGAAAGTTTGCCAGCTTTGTTAGCCCTTGTGCCTGAACAGTGGTATTGTTCTTTAAACAAATCTGTTTTCGTTAGAGGGTAAAAATCTTGTGCTTTCGGTGCCTGCATCTCATGAGGGAACACAGAGAACTACAGAGGACACACATACTCTCTACTTCCATTGCGTGAAGGCTTGGGAGCCAGTTCTCAAGGTCCAGCTGCAGGTAATGGGCACCACCACTGTTCATACTGCCTGCTTATTTCCACTGTCACCAAACAGTGAAGAACTGAATTGTTTCTCTTTTGTGAATAAAAAACACATGTTTTTTGTTCTCTGGTAGAAAGTTACTGATAAGGAAGATGACAACAGCAATTTAAGTGACACCTTAACAGTACCATTGAGATATCTCCCTGTTGGACACAAAGTGAGAGTAACCCTCCCTGTCAGATATGTAAGTGCTTTGCCATTTATATCATCTTTTGGAGAGAAGAGTAAAGTAGCACTCAGAATTTAACACCATAACATTAAAAAAAATAATGATGTAGTAAGTCTGAGTGAGAATTTTGTGCAAATAGACATTTTCTGTGAAAAAAAAAAGTTTTATTGGAGAGAAATACCAATTTTCTGTCAGTAAAATTCAAAACTGGGAATTAATACTGGCCAGTTTTAGATGCATTTAAGACCAAACTCTGCCCTCCTTACACAGTTAAAGGAGAAAATTCAATACCCCTAGCAAGGCTTTGGGATGCCCAACTGCTCCCTATGAAGCCCAGGTGGTTACCTCAGTCTATATATCTACATTTTAGATGGTTGAATTTGGATTAGTTTTATATTGCCCTCAGAGAACAATTCTGACCCATTTTTCTGTGTGTAGTCATGATGATAACTGGTGGAAAGATACAACTCCAAGATGCTTTAAAACCAATTGTAATGATGCTATGTGTCCTGATGAATCTGTTAACAACAGCCAGGCATCCTTCCCCAGATCTTGCAGCAAATGAAAGGCAAGAGTAAGAGGAGAAGAATTTCTCAGCAGACTTTCCCATAAAGAGAAGGGAAAAATGAATGTCTGTTTGTCCCACTCCTCTGATGGGACTCTCTTTTACCTCCAGGAAGGATGTGTTGACTTATATTTCCTCCTCCTTTCACTGTCGTTATCTGTGTCCTGTTTGTCATCCTCTAGAATACGAGGGTGGGTTAGGATATTTGCTTTCCTTCTCTTTCCCACTATAGTTTTTTAAAAAAATTGTATGGAGGGTCATAGTGGTGTGGGGCATTCTGATGTGGGGCATTCCAAGAGGCACTGAAAATCTGGGTTTCAGACATCTTTTTCCCAGTCATTCATGTTGCTGCTGTCATTTCTTGTTTACAGAATGTGCCATTGCAGTTGTACCTCCAACTAAATGATTGGTAAGAGGACTGGTTTTTTGTTTTGTTTTGTTTTGTTTTTTTCTCTAAAGGTTTTATTGCTCTTTGAACTGTGAATTCTAGAACAGAGTATCATTTATTTAGGTACAAGGAATGCACAAGACTAGGGGCAAAATATAACAATAGTTAAGTCACCAGTAAAGAGTCACCACAACTGATCAAAGTTGAATATCCTTGGGGCAGAAGAGTCATGCCAAGATGCAAACCAAAATAATTTATGAGATTTTAAAACAGTGAGGAACTTAGTCACTGCGTGTCCTTTGTGTCAAAAAAACAAAGACTGTGATTGGAGGCTTCTTCGAAAGGGACGCAGAAGGAGGAAGAAAAATTTGAAAGAAGCAAAACATCCAGAATGTATACATTATTCCAACCACACGGATATTCTCAAGAAAACAGATTTGTAGCTCTGGTGATATCAATAGAAAGAAGCACAGGCTAGGCAAGGTGAAATCCAAAGTAATGATTCTGACAACAAGAAAATCAAATTTTTTAAAATATCTTTTTCATTGTACTGTTTCTGTATAAATCTGTGGTACAAATCCCCATGAAAGACCCTGGTAGGTTCAAGTCACCCTTCGCTCAGAAATTATATAAAGCAGGAATAGAAAGGATTCATCTTACAAAGCTACTGAAAGACACAAAGAAGCCTTTCTTTTTTCATATTAACTATCCTTAGCTGGCAGTAGAACTTACACTGAAACATCAGGAAATAAAGAGACCGTGTAGAAGCAAAACAGCTGATTTATTTGAAACTGGAAGCTGCATTTCTGTCTCTAAATCTGAATGGTGAATCATGGCTTTCAATGGTACTTAGTAGACTGCAGTTGCTGAAGATAGATCCATATGCATTTTAAACTCCAGTCCCATGCCTCTGGATTTATTTGTGTTTCAGCACAGAAAAGCTGGATGTGCGCTTAGGGTATGATCTGTGTAGAGGAGAGCAAGAATTCTTGCAAAAAAGGAGGAGAGTGGTTGCCAGTGCCCTGAAAAGGGTTCTTCATCTGGAAAGAGATCTACATGGACATGAGGTCTGTGAGTTGGAATCCAAGCACGGGCTGTGGGTCTATTGAGTTAGGATTGGCACAACACCCCCCAAAATTTCTAGTAGTTCTGGCATGTTGATGACAAACCCATTGATTTGAGTGGCAGCAGAACAGAAGTTCTTAGCCTGACATACCCCATACTTATCTAAAATTTCAGCTCAGCTACTCATGCCCCCATTCTTTTCAATGGGTCAAATTCCCAAGGACATAATATACCACATTCAAAGCCAGAGTTTCCTGCTGTGTGATGCAGTGCGTCAGCAAGATGTGAGGCATTGGTACAACGTGTTAGACACAGCCTAGCCGGTCAACCCAAACTAAGTGGAAGAGTAGTATTTGAAATTCACATGGATATTTATTAAATCATTGGAATGTCCCTTCTCTAGGCTTTTTTTTTTTTTTTTTTTTTCATTTTTAGAGCACTTTTCCCAGAAAGTCAAAATACTTTAGGGTGGAGAAAGAACCTTTTATAATAAACTCAAGTTGAAGTATGTTTTGTTGCCAAGATCGAGGCTGGATATTTAAGTGAACACTGATTTTCTTGTGGGAATAATATTTCTTGAATGGATACTGTCCAAAGACTCCTTTTGTTTGCTTAATATAGTTTTTCTGAACTCTGTTCAGAACTTCCTTGAATCCATTCTTAATTACATTTATTTTTGTTGTTTGTAATAATATCAGTATTTGTTATAAATAATTGCAATTCCAATTATAAAGAACAAGGGGAGGAAAGAAGATTAAAATCACTGCATATTAAAACTCATCCAAACTTTGGTGTTAAGGCAGCCTATTGAGTATCTGGAGATGAATTTAAAGAAGGTACTGGTAAAGACTGGCTGAATGTTGATTTAACTTCTTTGTCCTCTGAGAAAGTCTGCTGGGGAAATTCTAGGAGCTGTAATTAGACTTTTTGAAGTAGGCAAGTGAGTCATTTTAAGATAACACTGATGTTTTGAACAGGTCCCAGTAATAGCTGTTATGGCAACAGGCGGAGGTCTCAGAGCAATGTCAGCTATGTTTGGCCACCTCTCTGCTCTTCAGAAGCTAAATCTGTTGGACTGTGTTACGTACGTTACTGGAGCTTCTGGCTCAACATGGTGCGTATAGAAAGGGACATTTGTATTTGGAATGACTGTGACACTACATTTCCACACAGGGAAAGACATGCATCTCTTTCAAAGGCTTAAATTGTTAATAATTGAATGTAATTCCCTGGTAAAGCTATTACTGTTTGTTCTTGATCATAACTTCGGTTTGACTTGCTGCTTCTCTGATGAAATTGGCTGGGTACTTACTGTAATTTTCCTAAATCATCCAAATAAATGGATGATTTTCTCACATTCCTGTTCCTTAGGACCCTAGCAGACCTGTATGAACATGCTGACTGGTCACAGAAGAGTCTGGAGGGGCCACTTAAGGCAGTAAAAGAACAAGTGACAAAATGCAAGCTCAACCTTATGTCTGTAGAACATCTGAAGTATTATCATAAGGAGCTTGCTGAAAGGGCAAAAGCAGGACACGTCTTATCTTTTACAACTCTGTGGTCACTCGTTCAGGAAATGTTCTTACATGAAGAGGTATGTACATGGTCCTGACACACATGCAGGAAACAGCCACTCATTTTCACTAGAGCTTTACTCTTTGATGTCATGACGTCATGTGTGGAACAAATTCAAACTGACTGAGTATCCCCAAGTGATTTGTAAACAGTGACTGAGAATCTTGTACCCAGGAACTTCCTGAATAGCTAATGATTTGAACGTGCCTCTGTGCTAGGGTGCCCAACACTCTAGCTGCTTCAGTAGGCAAACTTTCAGAAAGTACTGAGCAATCTGCCCTGGAAGCTCAGGTCTTTTAAAACCTGTTTCTAGTTGGACACTTAAGAATTAGAGTAATCTGTCCTCATGTGAACATTAGTCTCAACGTTAGTAAGGATCTGTGGGATGCAGGCAAGCAAAGCATTTAGGTGTTAATGAAGAGGTTACTGGGTATTAAAAAGGCAACCTGAAAGAAAAGGAAGAGGTCTTTTATGAAAATGTGACTCACAGATTCCTCCAGGTTGTAAAACACCTGTAGTCTATCTGTACTCAGGTAGATTCTCAGTGTCATCTTCCAGCTGTTTACTGTGATTTTTTTTTAATCTCTTTGATTAGCCAAGAAAGTACAAACTCACAGACCAGCGCAAGGCATTGGAGCATGGACAAAATCCATTGCCTTTCTATGCAGTTCTCAATGTGAAAGAGGAAAAGTTCAGTACTTTCAAATTTAGAGGTAAGTATTCCTAGAGTTTCTTCTGACTTTGAGTAGGGACTAAAGTGAATTTGGAGGGAGGGTACTTGTGTGTGGAGATTAAAGGGGGAATACATCTACTACTTGCCCTCACTTAGTATTCATCTTTTAATAAAATGTTTGTCTCTTTTGTGAACTGCTGGGTGTTGATTAGAAAGAGCAGATCTACTGGATAACGTCCTCAGGCATGAACAGGGCACTTCTGAAGATCTGGGCTGAAGTTCTAGTTTTGCCACAGGCACTGAGAGTGAGTGTGGGGAAAACAGTGATCTTTTTCTGCCTCAGTTCCACACCTATAAAATGGCTTTGATGGCTCCTTAGTTTGGAGAGGTGCTGTGAAATGTAATTGTCACTTCCCTAAAAACTGAGGGCATGAGAATGGACTAGGGTATGATTTCTGTGACAGGTGTGATATGATACCATTTAAATAGACACAGGCTACACTCAAAAACAGGTATTAAAATGAGCAGATACTGAAAAGAAAAAACAGTACTTATATCTGTTAACATTTATGGATTCTGTGCTACTGCAAGAAGTGTACAGAGCAGCTTGAGTCAAGAAAGTGCACAGCCATACCCTCCCTGTGACACTTTCTAGTTGAGAGCTGATGTGTCTCCAGGCTGCTTTTTTTGTATCATGTAGGCTGACGAATTTGGATTAGCAGAAGTTTCAGGCCAGTCATTCCTTGCAAGTTGGATTGCACTTGCCTGTTGCACATTTGATGCTCTTGATTTAGAGAAGCAAGTGGGATCCCAGAATTTTTATATAGAAATGTACATCTAAGTTTTGGAAGCTAATGCTAGACTCCTGAGCTGAAAAAGCTAGTTCATAGAATCGTATCACAGAATCATAGCATGGTTTGGGCTGGAATGGACCTAAAAGATAATCTAATTCAAACCCTCCCCTGCATGGGCAGGGACAACTCCCACAAGGCCAGATTGCTTGAAGCCCTGTCCAACCTGGCCTTGAACACCTCCAGGGATGGGGCATCCACAACCTCCCTGGGCAACCTATTCCGGTGCCTCACCACCCTCACTTGGCTTCTTGGACAGCTTATTGTATTCCTCCCAGTCTACCTGTCCCTGCTTACACCCTCTGAAGACTTCATTTTTTTATCTTAAGAGTGTCCAGGAGCTCTTTGTTCATCCATGCAAGTCTCCTGGCATTCTTGCCTGCCTTTCTCTTTTTTTGGGATACATTGCTTCTGAGCTCAGAGGCGGTAATCTTTGAATATTGATCAGCTTTCTTGGGCTCCTCTCCTGTCCAGGATTTTATCCCATTATACCCTGCCAAGCAGATACCTGAAGAGGTTGGAATCTGCTGTCCTGAAGTCCAAGGTAGCAAGCTTGCTGCAGACCCTCGTTGTTGCCCTATGGATCCTGAATTCCACCATTGCATGGTCACTGCAGCCAAGGCTGCCCTTAAGTTTCACATTGTCCACCAGGCCATCCTTGTTGTTGGAAACAAGGTCCAGCATAGCACCTTTTCTCGTTGGCTCCTCTACCACTTGGAAGTTCTCACCAATGCATTCCAGGAACGTCCTGGATTACTAATGCCTTGCTGTATTGTCCCTCTAGCAGATGTCAGAGTGATTAAAATCCCCCATGAGGATCATGGCCTGTGAATGGGAAGCTGTAGCTATCAGCCTGTAGAGGGCTTCATCTGCTTGGTCAGCCTGGTCAGGTGGCCTATAGCAGAGTCTCACTATGGTATCACCAGCCTCTGTCTTCCCTTTAACCCTGACCCGTTAGCTCTTTGTCAGCTACTCACCTATCCCCAGATGGAGCTCCAGAGACTCCAGCTGACTGCTGATGTAGATAGAGGGTGACACCCCCTCCTGTTCTCCCCTGCCTGTTCCTCCTAAAGAGCTTATACCCACCCATTCCCATGCTCCAGTCACAGGGAGTCGTCCCACCATGTCTCAGTGATGCCAATAACATCCCAGCCCTGCAGGCTTGCACACGTTTGCAGCTCTTCCTTCTTACTTCCCATGCTGTGTGCATTTGCATAGAGGCATTTAAGTTGGGCCCCCATTGAAGCTGCCTCACTGCCTGGGATTCCATTATCCTTTATCTCAGTTTTTCTCCTGCGGGCCTGTGATCCTTCTTCAGGCCAAGGACATCACTTACTCGAATTGGCTTCAAAGGGGTGGCAGTGGGATGGATTGAGGATTCCCTCCCCTGGCAACTCTAGTTGAAAGCCCTCCTTACCAGATTGGCAAGCCCATTTCCCTGAAAGATGAACCCCATCTGTCCCTAGGAGACCAGGTTTCCCAAAGCAAGTGCTAAGGTCTAGGAAGCCAAAGCCCTGGCTGTGGCACCACTCCTGTAACCATTTATTGATTTTCCCAGTGCAATTTGCCCTTTCAAGCCCATTCTCTTTGACTGGGAGGATAGATGAAAAGACTATCTGTGCTCCTGAGTCTATCACTGCTGCTCCCAAGGCTCTGTAATCCTTCTTCATGGTCTTAGTTCATTTTCTATGCAAATAATCTCTAAGTTTGTATGGAAATAGACGGTGTAGTTTACAATACAAAGCGACTGACAGCACAGATCTACTGAGGCAAGCGAGATCCATGGAGTTTGTGGACAGCTTTATCCATAGGGAAAAGTTTTGCTTTCTTATTTGTATTCCAGTAAACATATTGTGTGTCAATTCTTTTGTAGAGTGGGCAGAGTTCTCTCCATATGAGGTGGCTGTACCAAAATATGGAGCCTCCATTCCTTCAGAATATTTTGACAGCGAGTTCTTTATGGGAAGAAGAGTGAAGAAGCTGCCAGAATCTCGGATCTGCTATCTGGAAGGTGACCTAGCAGTGTACTATAATTAGTCACAACATGGTAGAAAGCATGGCACTATCTAGCCACTGGTCTGTGTACAGCCCTCCTTGCCAGCTTGTCTGCTCTAGGTCTTGAATCAAAGGGGTTTTTACCCCTTTTGTACACTTCTGCTCCTTGTAAAGCTTCTCTCCTCCTGTCCTCTGTTTCAACCTGGGCAGATTTGGGAGAGTTGCAGCTTTATTCCCCTTCCCGTTTTCTGAACCAAACAAGATGGTGGAGAAGTTGAGGAAATATTAAGCCTTTTTCCCCTGAGTAGTAATCAGCTCTCCAATTAAATCAACTACATTTCTAAGCAATGCGTCGCCATTGGATTGGCAGAAGCTGAAAATAAAACATAGCTAATCTAGAACAACCCACAAAGGAGAGAAACATCTGAGCTTTGTGAGTTGAGAACAGTGTCAATAATCTTCCCTGCCCAGAAGGATGAAAGAAGCCCTTTTAACCTCTAGCAACTGCTTAGAGTGGTTGTTCTTTTGCTAAAGGTAAAGAAAAGGGGAAAAGCAGCTAGTCAGAGGAGTCCATCTGTCCCAGGCACATTTAAAATCCTTGTCAGAATTTCAGCTTTTGATACCAAAACCAAGAATCCAATAGAGACAAAAAAATTGTATTTCAATATCGAGTCTGCTAGAGATTGAGTTTGTTCCTCATATGAGTACCTGGCATGGGGCTTATGACAAAGGGTAGTTCTTTTTCATTTCCAAGAACACATGGAGCCCATTCTAGTTTGATCCTGGGCCAGCTGAACTCCAAAGAAACAAAGCATGCCTGAAAGGAAAACATGAGTCTTGGATTAAGTTAAAGTAAAATGGTTTAAAGTAAGGCTTGATGCTTACATGGCTTCACCACACTTCCAAGGCCTGCTTTCTTTCACATGTACAGTAAGCACTCTAAACCATCATTTGGGTGGCTGATACCTCTCATTTTGTTACTCTCTACTACACATGAAATGGTCTGAGTGTAGTTATCTCTTGAGAATAAGCATCTGAAGTGCTGACACCATTATGTTTGCACTCTGTGAGACCTATTGCTTATGCTGTGTCATGACAGGGTCAGGTCATCTGGGCCAATAATATTTACCAAGGATATTTTTAATAGTCTGTCACTAATCTGTTGTGATGTATTACTTTTCCCATGTGGTTTGACTTGCAGGTCTTTGGACAAACATCTTTACTAGGAATTTGCTGGATGGCTTGTACTGGTCCTCAAATTCAAATGAATTCTGGGATCGATGGGCCAAAGATATGGTAGATATGGGTAAGAGTTTCAAAATTATTATTTGTTTTTTACCAGACAGTGCTTCCTATTCAGGAATGGATTAAGAAATACACGCTTCTGCTACAGTTTGTCAATAATCTCTCACATGTTCTCCCTAAATTGCTGCATGTTGTGTTGCCTCACTGTGGATCTTCCAGCATGATTTTCATGTGTATCAGGATGATAATTTTGTGATTTTTTTGTCTTTTTAATTTTTTTCTGTATTTTTACCCCAGAGGCATGCTTCATGCTAATTAGAAATGTTTTTCTTTTAAAATTTGCTGATAGTCTGTTAAGTGACTCCTCCCATGACTGCAGATGAGAAGGGTGGCTTTACTTGTAGATATAAAGCCAGTGTGTTATTGCAAAGGGTAGAAGACAAAAGCTGTGCTTTTAAAAAATAAAATAAAGCATCTCTTTCTTTTAATGGGATTGGTTGTGTGTGTATGTATTCAAGCTGACTGCAAGAAACAGGGAGGCAGAACAGATTGCTGATGTTTTTTCTCTCTTTCAGAAAAACAGTCCCCTGAGGATGATGTTCCTATCATTGAGCCTCCATCCTCTTTGTCAGGGAAGTTGTATGAAATGTTTCAGGACATTATGACCAAGCGTCCACTACTGGCAAAGTCTCATAACTTCCTGAGAGGCTTAGAATTTCATAAGGATTATATTCATCAGAAAAAATTTATTGAATGGAAAGGTAACTGCAACAGAGTTAGCTGCGGTGTGCAGGTAACATCTCAGATATATTTTTTTAGACTTTGGAAATCTCACATTTAGAGATATTTTCTCAGGATCTGGAAATCTGTTGAGATGGATCTATACATCTGATGTTTGTTTCTTTAAAAAGTAACTATCCATGGGCCACTCTCGCCTCCTGAATATCTGTAATTTGGATCAAAGCATGCTCTTCTACAGGAAGTTTGTCACTCTGCTTAGGTAAAGCATTCAAAAGATTCAGAAAGGGTAGGATCTTCAGAGGTCAAGAAACAAAGGTAACACTGGAAGCATAGAATAGCAGGCTATAATGTGGATCAGATGAAGGAAAGGATGGGCTGCAAGCGTGTGGTGGCCCATATGTGTGATATTTCTGTCTGATGATTTATCCATCCAGAGACCTCTCCTTAACCCTTCAGAAACAGAAATGCCAAGATCTAGCAACAGAAAGTTAAAGCCACATAGGTTTAGACTGTATATATATTGGAATGTAGGCTTGATGTATATAAAATGAACAGTGATTTTCTATGGCTTGTGCTCTGCAGGCAGGCAAAAGAAACAGTCACAATCATTTTACCTCAAAATCTATGAAACAATCTATGAAATGATAGCAAGGTGATGGAGCTGAGGTTTTGTGCATCACAAACCTTCCTGAAATCCCAGCACCCTCATTAATTCCATGAGAGGTAGCACTGTGGGAGGATCCCTTGTTATTAAGGTTAATCTCACTTTAGCAAGAACACATGTGCTCTGCTTCCTCTGAGTCCTTCTCTTTGGCAACTTGCGTTTTCTCTCCCGTTTCATGCAAGTTACAACACTTTTTGTGCCTGGCTGTCATTGCTACACAGTTTGTTGGAGTTTTTTTATGGATTAAGGCACAGCCCACAATGTGCTAAGGGCTTTCAAAATGTTCAGTAAACAAAAAGTCTGTGGCCTAAAAGAGTCTGCTCTAAGAAAACAAGGAAGAGAAGGAGAAAACAAGTAGCATAAGAGAGGTGGGTGAGAGTAGGAGTAAGCAAATAGCTTAAGAAGGTGGATGAAGGATAAAACTGTTAGTCAGTAAATGTTTTAAAAATCTGATTTTCCTTATGTTAGCTGACTAGCAGTTTTGCAAAATGGGTACAAGCAAGTTACAAGGAGAAGTTGAAGGAAGAGAGCAAAGGGACACTAAAATCTATCTCAGGATAAATATTCTACAAATAAAATAAAATAAGTGGAAAG
Source organism: Apus apus (assembly GCF_020740795.1). Lineage (NCBI taxonomy): Eukaryota > Metazoa > Chordata > Aves > Apodiformes > Apodidae > Apus > Apus apus. Next base: position 27,117,069 of record NC_067286.1, read on the forward strand.
CATGAAGTCCAGAGTGGGAAATATTAGCAGATTTTTATCCTCTTTTGGGTCCCTGCATGAGACCAAGCTAAAACCAGGTATGGATCCATCTCTAGGAGCAAGGGGACGTGCCAGCTCTGTGAGCACAAATGATAGCCTCACATAGGTGCAGTCTCCTGGATCTAGCTGTGTTTGGAAGGCTTCCCCGCAGCTCAGGTTATCTGACACATTAAAAAAAGACTCTAAAAGCCATGTGAAAAGTCTGATTTTTATGGCGAGAAATTTGAGGATGCATAACCTGGAATTAGAATTTACAGTAAAGTTCACACTTTCAAGGATGCATCCAGCCTCCTGGGGCAGGACCTCCCTTTTTGAGTGTGGATGGAAGAAGACAGTCTCCCAAAGAAATACCTGCCTCTGATTCATGTGTCCAGCCATGGATAAAAGCTGCACAGTCCCATCTCCGTGATAAGAAAGTAGGGCTAATAAAATTTCAACTAAAAGTATTCACCAGACCAAATAAAACTAAAATGTATGCTGTTCCTTCTGTGAGGGACTGCAAGCAAATGTCTCTCATTACAGCAGAATCTGTGAATTCCCAGCAGCTATGAATGCTAAAATAAGCAAATAGTTTTGTAAAGACCTGACAGGGAGGGAATGGAAAAAACAGGAGTTATTACTTCAAGCTGCTGTCAAACATTCCAGGCTATGGAACAAGCTAAAGTTGTTCTGTACTGTTTAAATCAACACTACAGAATGAGGCCAAAAAGGCAGAGAGATTGAAAGAAGTGAAACGCTGGAACGTACCTGCAATATTTCTGTGATCAACAGTTTCTTAAAATATCAAAGTAAAAATTATTTAAGACTCAAGGGATCTGCTTTGGGCTTTGCTCCCTCATTTTGTGAACTTGAGGAGCTCTCTTAAAACACTATTTTGAAATTTAAAGCCATGGCAAAATCTTTCTTATTCCATGGGACTAGAAATGGAACCTTGCTAGCAGAAAACTATGAGTCTAGCTGTCAGAAATTGGCTTTAGATCTCAACTTGCCAGTTGGTAGAATCCCCTTTTGACTCCTTCAAGCAATGTTTTAGGCTGTTGGTAGGGGATGTGGTATTTTTTTGCAGCATGGCTAAGATAATTTATATGAGAGATGATTAGAAGCAGGTGGAAGTCAGATTTTTCACCCTAGGAGGGGAGTCTAATCCTGAAAATGCAAAAGCAAAAAAGAGCAATGCAAAAATGCAGTGATGTACTGAGTTTATTAGATTTCTTGCTACACCGTGAAACATTTTTGTTGTTTGCATTTTTCCCAGTTCTTACGGGAAACCATAATCAGCTAAAATCTGTGTTCTGTGAAAAATCAATCCCCAGAGCAGCTGTGAAGCCAGTGGAGTCTGTTTCTCCCCTGTCCTCTGCCTGGCTGCCTCACAGCCCATCTTTGTGAGTGTGCCGGGGGGAGTGTGGTAACAAGCCAGATGTGCAGTTTGGAGGGTGTGCTCCTGAGGCCATGTTTGTGGGCTCACATTATGAAGGGGGGTGAGCCTCATCTTGAGGGTAACCAAGGAGCTGCCCTTAACATGTAGAACAGACAGAATTGCTGACTGCCTTTCCTCCTAATGCATCACTAACTATATTAAAAATGTTTTTCAGACACTGTGCTGGATGGTTTCCCTAACAGTCTGACACCGCTGCAGAAATATCTTTGCCTGATAGATGTTGGCTATTTCATCAACACCAGTGGTGCAGCACTTTTCAAACCAGAGAGGAATGTAGATGTCATTATCTCACTTGATTATGGTTTGGGTGATGTGTTCAAGGTGAGATTAACATGATTTACTCCTTGCAGTCCTATTAAAACTCTTCTTGTGAAGCTGTGAGGTTTACCAGTCAATTTTGTATCTGATGCTCAAATCACACAGTGACCAGTTACTCCAAAAATGACTAATTAGTAAAGGCATGGAAGTGGTCCTCACATTAGAAAGGTTGGCTTGTGTGGTGAGTAATGGAGTCTGTTGATGTTCTTAAGGACAGGACTGGATGAGGCTTGATCACTGTAGGTTGTATTGTCGGTACCATGCTTATACAGTTATACATGCTTATACCTTTCAGGGCTTCTGTGGGTCCATCCAGATGGTCAGAAGAGTTATTCCACCTGCCTGGTTTTTTTTTTGTGGGTGTTTTTTTTTTTTTTTTTTTTTTGGTGAGGAGGGATGGGGATCTACGAACAGGACAGAGTATGCAGATGCTTGTGTTATTTACTCTTACGAGTAAGCACCTCTGTCCAAGTCGTGATCATATACTCAAGAGCAAATTCATCACCATATCTTGGAGAAGAAAAGACACTTTCCCCAAGACCAGAACTATATAAATTATTAGGCTTTTTTCTCTGGAGTAGATTGCAGCATACACTTCCTCAGCCTTTCAGGGAATTGCAGTAACAGTTGGTTGCTGGAGACATGACCTTGATCTCTCCTGCTCTGTCCTCATGACAAACTCAAAGTGTGCCTTTTGGTCATTCCCTCTAGCTGTAAAAAAATTAGAGGGTGGTAAGAAACAACTTCTGACTTGTAGTGGCAGAAAATAGGGTTATTCTAAGGCTACTTTGGACTACACAGTCATTGCAGAGTGATTCTAGGGACTGAATGAAGTTCCCACAGTATTTTTATGATACCTCAGTAAACCTGATTCTTGTCTTAGTGTTGGCTTTAAGGCAGTGACATTCTGTGTCCACAGCAATTAGAGATGACATACAAATATTGCAAGATACAAAAAATCCCATTCCCCAAAGTGGAGTTAACTAAAGAAGATGAGAAGAACCCAAAGGAATGTTACGTGTTTTCGGATGCAGAGGACCCCAGAGCACCCATAGTAATCCATTTCCCCCTGGTCAATAACACCTTTAAGGAATTCAAGGAGCCTGGTAAGTTCAGTCTTTCCACAGCACTGACTTATTTGTCATTTGTAGCAATAATTTTAAGCGAGGGCACAGCCCCTCTGTGAGTCAGACCATCCTATCTCCTACCCATCATGGCCATACAATTACATTTGCCTGTTCTATTGGAGGGTGAATGAGGATGCCCAGTTATCTGTAAGGCCAGGTTTAAGTTCCTGCATTCAGTTCAGAGCACATAAGTTTCCATCATGGCAGAGGTGTTAACTTTTTTCCTGTTAACTAGTCTTGTTAACCTTCTCACTAAAACCAGGATTATGTTCCCTGGGTAGTGAGTGAACTGCCTCTCTCCTCCAGTAAGCCATGACGTGACAGAGGTAGCTGAGGCAGGTCCATGTCTCTGCTGATTAGCCTCCACATACTGCTCAAGAGGCAGGTGAGCAAACCACAGCAGGCTTGGTGATGTTGAGTAAGACAGAACAGAACAAGGCTTTAAGCCACAGCTCACACTGCAAGGCATACTGGAGAGGGCAGCCCGTGCAATGGTAGGATATTGGGGAAAAGACAGGGCCAGAATTCCTCCTTGATCTAGAAGAGACCAAGAACATGTGCCAATTGCTTCCTCCCTCACTTTCCCCCTGTCAGTTTAAGACCTAGCAGTAAGCAAGCAGGCTGGGCACTGGTTGGTTCTCCCATACTCTTATGCCTTTGTACCACCCACCATCTAGATGGAGAGAACTAGCAAGTCTCTTCAGCAATATTCATCATGATGTTTGTGGCCCAAGAGCCAGACCAGAAGGAACAGGCATGTGGCTGCTAATAGCTGGGTCACGTAATTCTGTTGTGAACATGTTCAGAAAACGAAATAGGAGGTGGAGATGATGCAATGTTTAGTTGGCATAAGGGTAAGAAGCATAGAAGTTATTGATTGTCCTACCTTGGCTTAGTCATTATATGGTGTTGGTACGAGCATCTTGGGAGAAGGAGGTTACTTCCTTTGAGAAAAGACAGTGAATTAAAAAGAGCTGCCAGAAAAGCTCTGTTAGTCTGTGGTGTACATGAGGGAGACTGACTTACAGAGAAAGGCCCTGTCCTGTAATTGTTAAACAGCTTTGCACATGTTTGGCAGCCCTGTGCACATGATTAACAGACAGCAAGACTCTAGGTTTCCCAGGTAACACAGCTCATATCCTTCCTCCCTGTCTCTTCAGCAGCAGGCACTGCTTCGCTCTGGGGACACAGGGAATTGGGTTGGCTCTGTGTGGTGGCCCAGCAAGCCTTGGGTAGTGGGATCTGCCCTCAAGTGCTGTCTTTGAATGCAGGCATGAAACAACAAATGCCAAGTTCAAAAAAGAGAGCCTCAGTATGGACTGTGTCTTCCCAACACCTTGTGGGATAGTCTCAAAAAATCAGAGGTGTTATTTTGCTGGTACTTCTGTTGTCTGACTTCCTTAACCTCAGCCCCTCCTCTGTGCAGCAATGAACCCTGAAGAGTCTCACACACACTACCTTTTGAGTTATCAGGCCACAAGGAGCTTCTCTGCCTTGCTACTGCTCAGTGCAGCCGACAGAGCTTTCACTCTCCTTTCAACTTTACCCAAAATTATGTTGTGGTCCTGGGACCACAGCAAAATGGATGTCTCTGAGGCAATATTTGGGGAGTGTTCTGAACAGCAGCAAAAGAGTTTTAAGTAAAGCTCCTTTTCTGCTATGATCTTCACTATGCTCAGAGAATACGTGCAGTAAGAGAGACACCAACAAAATCATGTTTGGAAACTCTACAGATGAAGAGAGGAGATGCCCAGCAGAGGGGACTGGGCATGTTAGGTGGAGACTAGAGCTGGTCCAAACTGCAATGTGCAGTGAGATAAAGCCACTGAACAGCGGCTAGCAGGTAAAACAGGTGGGTGTTTTAGAGTCTCTCTGAATGAAGGATGGGATTATGCAGAACAAAGCAGCTGCTGCAGTTTCTCAGCCCTCCAGGCCCAAATTAATGAGGTGTGATGCTCACCTGCATGTCTCCAAGCAGTTGGTGATTCACCAGTCAATCTGACAGCCAGCAGTTGACGTGGGTGGTTGGGGGAGGAGGGTCCTTGGCAACCTGCTTGTGTGGATTTCATGTTTAACAGTAGAGCTTTTAATTTCAAGATGGCTGAGAGACACCTTGTGGAATGTGGGTATTTATTTTTTCTGATTTTAACTATTTAAATTCTAGAAAAGAGAGAGAATCAGCTTGGGAAATGCCCATTTGCAATACAACTGTAGACTCTGACCTAAGACAGATGCAGCTGTATCTGAATGTGGATAGCGCAAATAATATTGCTCTCGGAGTATTGGGAAGCTCACTGAAGGAAAAACTTGGACATTTTAAATACAGCCACTTCTAGTTACAGCCCATGTGCAGCACCCTGAGATCCCCCTGCCCAGAAACCACTAGGTTAGACTAAACCTTGCTATGTCTCAAGTGATGTCCACGTGTCATTTTCATGCGATTTCTGCTGGACATCGTAGGGAATATCTTAGCAGTCTGTTGTAGTCCTGCTGACAGTCATCTCACAGTACATCTCTAGTTCGGGCATATTTGGTTCAGACTGCAAGAAGATGAGTAAAAAAAGAGGGAAAGAAAAGTGTAACTCTAAACATTTGTAGAATAATAAATTTGAGGCTGAAATCCCTAGTGGAGGGGATTAAGGTGTCCTGCTTTTAGGCAAAAAGATTGATTCAACATAGAGAATGGATGTTGGGAAATCCAAGGGGGTTGGGTTAACCTAAGGCTGAAGGATGAGAGGCTGATATGGGGTGCTCTGTTCCCTCTGCTCCTCCACACTCTGCAATGGACAATCCTGCCTGGTTAGTGTCACACAGCCTGCTTACTAGGTTGTCCACTTGCTCTAGCTGGCAGATACACTCTTGTCATCACTAATTGAGGTCGGATCGTGGATTTTGGAAGGTGTTCCAGGCCTGTCTGAGACTCAGTCTTCAAGGGTTTGGGAAAAGATGTGGATCCAGGGGCACACTGCCCAGAAATGGCTGTCTGCAGGGGTAGGATGAGAGGGAAGATAATGATTCCTGCCAGCCCTGCTGAGGGATTTCCAGGTCTGAGCTTTGGCAGGAGGGGGAAGGAGGAGTGGCTGGGAAGGCTGTCCAGGAACGGTTCTTCCAAGCTGGGGGGGGTGTGCAGTCTTTCCTGGAGGCTGTTTTTAACATTGTGTTCTGCCAAGTAGACCCATCCCCTCCAACACCATGTGTTTTGTGCTCCAGATTGAGTTTACTGTGATGGCTTTTGTCTTTCTCTGCAGGGGTGAGGCGCTCTCACTCAGAAATGGAAGAAGGCAAAGTAAATCTGGATGGCAGCTGCTCACCCTATTACCTCATTAGGTTAATCTACTCCTCTGAAAATTTTGACAAAATTGTGAACCTGAGTGAATACAACATCCTCAATAACAAAGACCTGCTCCTCCAGGCAATCCGAAGTGCTGTAGAACGGAGGAGAAGTGGCAGGACTGGGACTTTCCCCAGCTACTCTCGAGCTGGATACCCCTAGGCTGGGTTTTTACACTTTTGCCCAATGAAGGCTACAACAGTCACATTACAACACATCACAGTCACATTGTAACATTTCACAGTCACATTACATCACATCACCGTGTTAATTATTTTTGCAGGAAACTGAGGAAACCTGTACATTTCTCATTTTGCCTTGTTCAAGTTCCTAGCTTTCAAAATGGTTTATTTAATCTGCTTCCCTCAAGTTTTCAGACCACAAGAACCTCACACTGTGGTCTTACTTGTTAAGAAATTAGGGTCCTGGTTAGCAGAGACCTTCCAGGATCTCCCTGGTTTTACAGAATATGGTGGTGGTGAGAGTGATAATATGTACCTATTCCCTCAATCCTGAGCCCATCGTCAGTGTCTTTTCAATGCTTTGTTACAAACCAAGTCCTGTCCATTTGCATTCAGTAATGTCCTGATTTTCAGACAGGCTGAGCAACTAGAATTTGCATTGAATTGGTGGGCTCAGCTTTGAAGCCAGGCCAAAGAGTCTTATATACCTGTGAACAACGGCCAAACTGCAACATGGACGATTGCATTCTGTCTGGCTGATTCCCCTCGCTGATTTGCAAATTACTGCTTTTTTCCATTCCCCTGCAAGTTTGGCACAGAAACACTGCTCCAGACTGCACGAGGGGGCCAGTTACATTTCAAGGAGAGAGGACATTAGCTGCCGAGAGCTAGTATGGTTCTTTTGAGTGTTGACTGGAGGAAAATTCTGCATAAAGCATGAGTGATTATATCGATGTATGTGGGTAGTGCCTTTATGCATTAAAATGTCAAGAGCCTGAAAGAAGCTTTTGATACAAAAACCTCGAGTGGAATAATTACCATAGACTCTAGTACATTTAATTGAATAATCATTACATAAACTGGTGCTCCTGATTTATGCAATCTGAATATAGGATAACGTAACTCACTAAGAGAATGCATAGCCATTGTATTTTCATACCCAGAAGATTTTTTTTTCCTTTACAGTCTTCTATCTATAACATCGTAGGCAAGGTATTTTTAATAGGTGCTACACTAAAATAGAACACATATAAAAGAAGGAAATTCTTTATCACACCTCCTTGCTGGAGGAAAATACTTGGAAAAATTGTGCCTGCTTTTCATTTGCTTTGGAGTGTGCTGAGAGGCTGTGCCTTGAACTAGAAGCTTGGAATGTCTTTTTAGCCATCCGCTATGTTAAAAAGATGGTAGGGAAGGCTGGTGAGCAATATGAAACAGAGCTCCCCAGAAGTCAGAGAAGTTTCCAGACTTCCTAGCACTGCAGAATTTGGACCTGCATCTGTTTTATTGAATTCAAACACAGCATATTCATCAGGGCCTCCAAGGAAAGATCTTAGACATTTCTTCTGTGTTGGAATTTTACTTGATATATAGAATTAGTTTTACTTGAAATCCAAAATTAGACAGAGAAACAGGGGTCTGCCTTTTTGGTATATGCAGACAGTATTCAAGCTCAGAGGTAGAGCATTTCATTGCCTGAACCCTGCATCTACTAAATGCTGCTTCTGCTGCAAGCAACGGCACTGAATAAGCCTCAACAACATTCCTTAGACAATGCCTATTTACTAAGCTAAGGAACACCACTCAAAACCTGAGGAGTCTTAACAGCTGGAATGCAACTGTACAACTGAATTCAGACCCTGAAAAGATAAGAACTGATTAGATTCCAGCTGAGAAAAACAACAACAACAACAACACAAAACCAAATCAACAAACAAAACAACCAACAGCAAAAACCAGAAGAAAAAAGAGCCATTTTGAGTTGAAAGGCGAGATGGCAGCAGTGGGCTGTCTCAGAAGAGAGAGTCTTACCAGCAGGATCTTGTTCCCTTCCTACAGGAGAGCAGCACGCCCTGGTACAGTGTGCTGTGGTGCAGGTATGTGCACGTACAAGCACACATGACTGTGTCACGCAGAGGCACAGGGTGTGAACTCTTGTCATGTTCCTCTGGCTGGTCCCCTTCCTCTAACCCCCTTGCACAGGCAAAAACAGCAGGAGTGGACAGAATGGACAAGGAGCCAGTGATACCGTGGTGCTGCCATCTCCGTGCCCTCACTGCATTGATACGCTTGGGGTGTTGAATTATCAGGCATGTCTTCCAGCATTATGCTATTACAGAGGATGTGCAAAGGGCTGAGCTGGATGAGAGGGCTGGGGGGGGGGGTGAACAGCTTGTGGGGAGTCCCAGTAATAGCAGCAGATAGCAGCTCTTCTGCTGCAGTGGTTAGAGGACTCAGTTTGGTCAGGGTCACTGGTGTTCTCCACAAGTGCCTGGGATTTCTTTTGACACTAAACCAATATCTAACTGAAGCTGGAAGACTTGGCCTTCAGAATCAGAGATTCAGGGCAGCCCTCTCCAGATGCAGCAGATCTGTAAGGAACAAGACCACTAACGATATTATGTAATTGCCTTTCATTTACATGTCATCCACATCATAAATAGGAACACTGCTTTACCTCATCTGCCTGATTTTTATGTTCTGCTGCAGCAAAAAGATATCTCTGTTTTGTTCATGGGCTACAGTGAGTGATCTGTAACCCATGTGAACCTTGGCAACACATGCCCAGCAGAAAGGCATCTCAGCCACACAGAAAATTCGGTCTTTAGATGCTCCAAAGACTGATAGCTGGGGAAGGGCCACAGGAGTGGCTCAGATAAGAAGCTGAGAAGGTTCCCCTGCTCCAAAACCCAGCCAAAGAGCCATGGAGAGACAATAGATGCGCCTCCACGATTAACATACGAAAGAATCAACACCTGAGCAGAGAAGCACCTGGGGGAGAAGAGCTGTGCTGGGGAAGGAGGGCGGTGCTGGTGGTTGGTGAGGAAAAAGGGGAAGAAGGTGCCCGAGCAGAAGTTTCCCTGCAAGTCATGGTGAAAGGCAGGCTGTCCCCCTGCACTCATGAAGGAACGTGATGAAACATTCCCTGAAGGCACCAGGAGGGGTGAACTTGGCCAGTGCACTTGGATCTTGTGGCCAGAGGATTTGCTGCCAGTGGACTCTGATTGCTCAGCTTTGGAAGACCCCGGTGCCAGGGGAGTTTGTTCCCGAAGCACCCGTGACTCTGTGGAATGCCCAGGCTGGAGCAGCTCCAGACCTCGTGGGAAGGACTCATGAAGGAGAGGTTGGTGGAGGACTCTCTCCCATGGGAGGGACCGCGTGGGGACGCAGGGAAGGACTGTAAGGAATCCTTCTCCTCGAGGAGGAAGGAGCAGCAGGAACCACCAGCCTGTGAACTGACATAAACCCTGTGCCACTGCGGGGAAGGAGGGAGAGAAACCGGGAACAAAGGGATTTGGGCCTGGGAAGAAGGGAGGGATAGGGTAACATATGCAAGCCCTGCTCTGTGTGTTGTCTGTGTCCTGTGTGTGTTTGATTGGTGTGAAATTAAATTATTATTTTTCCCCAAGTTGACTCTGTTTTGACCTGAACCTTAATCGGTGAAGAACCCTCCTTGTCCTTTGTCTTGACCCAAGAGCTTGGTCCTCCTCATCCCAGTGTGTGTGTGTGTGTGTGTGAGCTGAGTGAGTGGCCACGGGTCCATTGTTTGTTGGCATGTTGGGCCCAAACCATGACACCACTAAAATGTGAAGTGGCAGGAAAAGCACAGCCCCACAGGCTGTCAGGTAACCTACAGTCAATGGAGAATAACTTTTCTGAGGGAATGCTAAACCCTGTTGTATAGTGAGGGAGGTAGCTGTGGGTAGGGAAGGAGGTGGGAAGGTGATGTGACTGTTTGCCGGGAGAACTGTCACTCAAGGTTGTGCCAACACTTAAAGTAGGGCCAGGGACTGCTGTTTAATCTTACAGCCAACAGGCGCAGACAAGCATGTGCCCCTTGGTCTCCTTGGGGACTGGTGTGGTACCCCTGTAGCCTTAAATGTTAATAGAATAATAGAATCATTAAGGTTGGAAGGGACCTGAAAGATTATCAAGTTCCAACCCTCTTCTCATGGCATGATTCTATTTGAAGATGTTGTGGGGGAAAAACATTATATCCATAAACATTGAATTATATTAGATACATGGGGTGTTGTTTGGGGTTATGGGAGGGGACTTGCTTGCTTGGCATCTCCATGAGTTTCTTCATTTTGCTTGGTCACAGTGCTTGGAAGAACAAAATCTGCATCTCCTGGCTTTCACCTTTCCAGAACAACAGTTACTATGATTTTCCTTTCTGTGGGAATGCAGGACTGAGTAGTTACACATATCTAGCCCAGAGTTCCCTGCTGGAAATGTGTTATAAATGTTTAACCCATTACACCTCTGTGATGCCCCATAGTTAAGGACACAGGGGTTTTCCTAAAGCCTTAGAACAATTTACTGTTTGGCACCAGAGGAGAGAGAAAGCAGCTAAGTGTCCTCCCTCCCAGAAATGGCATACAGCTTCATATTATAGTCCTGCTCTGGGAGAGTTTAGGTACCATCCGATGTGACCAGGTGTCCTGGTTTGGGCCAGGAGAAAGCCAGTTTCATTTCTACTGATTTGTTCTTTTCAGTGAACTCTCTTTTAAGCAGCACACTTGCTGAAATTAACAGCATCATTTCTCAGCCAGTGCTGAGAAATGAAGGACACTTTGGTCTGCTTGTTGAATCTGCTGCTTTGGACACTAAAGGAGCTGAAGAGTTGTATCTACAACCCTCCAGTGGGGAGGAGCTGACTAGACAGAGGACTAAAATTGCCCAAATGGAGTGTTCTCTCCCATACACGTTGTACTCAGTGCAAACTGAGGGATCACGGGAGTTGAGCTCTCTGTTGGCCATGCCTTGTGTCCATCTGTCCATCTCCCTTGATCCCCAAGCCCGTGCGTTTCTGACCCTTGTATCTCTACCTTCAACCCCTGTCTGCCTTGCTGCTAACTCTGGAAACAGTCCAGGGCTTTTTCAGGACTGCCATGCAGCTTAGGGGAGTGCCATGGGAGTTGCTGAGGGTGTGGGGGGCAGGCAGTAAGGGTTTTGTACGCTCCTGTACATAATTATTTGTATGTATTTTCTTTTATCACTACTATTTCATTAAAGCTGGCTAGTTTAGTTTTCAATCTGGAAGCCTCTCTTCTCATTCTCTCCTTTCCTTATCTGGGTGGGAGAGGGGGTACATAGAGGGCATTATTGTAATTTGTTTAATTTCCAATCCTGTGTTAAACTGTGACACCAGGTTTGTTAATGCTAACACCAATGTATTCTATTCAGGCAGCAAGATTCCTTGTGCAAGGAATTCAGCTTTCTGCTTCAAGCAGTCACAACTAATTAATTTATAGGAGCTCTAAAAGTAGCAGAAAACTGTAACTGTGATAAGCTACTAAGTGTATAGTGCTGTGTGACAAATCAAAGCAGAACCTTAGAAGAGCCATGGGCATACAGAAGCAGCAGTGTTAATGACAATAATGACATAGTTACCAGAAAATATAATCCACATCAATGGGATATAAACTAGTTCCTGAAGGTAGAAGTGTTACTTGCAGGAGGGAAAAAGAGAGGATTAAGCAGCCAAGCACAGAGCACAAATCAGGTTAAGACTGGAAAGCCAAACTGATCTGAGTGCCCGAGATAAAATTACGTGACATTGCTTCAGTTTGTTCCTAGCTGATTCTTGGCAGCCGTCACAGTCAGAAGACAGTCTGATGATTTTGTCTTTAAACACATCCTCCCCTTCTTGCCCATGTCTCCCAAGGGAGACCCTCCTGCTGCTGCTGTTCAGCATGGTATTTACCTCCTCTGAGCCTCTTTGGGGTGTCTGCTGGGAAAACATCTCTGGGTTAAACAATGTTGAGTTGTTTCATGTGTGTCCCATCCTAAGAGCCAAAGGCTCAACAGTTACTGCTGGCAGTTGTTAGTGTCTTACTGAGCAATGGCAGCTTATGCCTTTTGGGAAGCAATGGCTTGAGTCTCCTAAGGTGCCTCCTCAGTCCCATGCCCAGTGCCAGGATGTGCTGGTTTTGGCTAGGATAGAGTTGATTTTCTTCATAGTAGCCAGTATGGGGCTGTGTATTGGATTTGTGCTGAAAATAGTGTTGATAATGCAGAGATGTTTATGTTATTGCAGAGTGGTGCTTACACAGTCTACTTCTTACCCCACCCTACCAGTGAGCAGGCTGGGGGTGCACAAGAAGCTGGGAGGGGACACAGCTGAGACAGGTGACCCCACTTGACCAAAGGGATATTCCAGACCACATGATATCATGCTCAGCATATAAAGCTGGGGGGAGAAGAAGGAATAGATGTGATGATGTTTGTCTTCCCAGGTAACCATTAGGCATGATGGAGCCCTGCTGTCCTGGGGACAGTTGGACACCTGCTTGATGATGGGAAGGAAGTGGTCAATGAACTCCTTGGTTTACTTTGCTTGTGTGTGTGGCTTTTCCTTTACTTATTACATGGTTTTTAATCAATCCACAAGTTTTCTCAATTCCACTCTTCCAATTTTCTCACCCATCATGGAAGAGTGTTCAAGTGGCTCTTTGGGGTTTAGTTGCTGGCTGGGGTTAAACCATGACACAGGACTTCAGTGTGCAGGTGAGAACAGGTTAAACCATGACACAGGACCTGAAATGTAGGTTTATGGGGATGAGGAAACAAGGGCCGTGTGGAGGCGGGTGGAGCTTTCCTTTGGGATGGCACGGCACATGAAGCTCCTGCTTTGGGAAATCAGACTTTGTAAAAGCAAGAGGACTGGGCAATCCAGCTGGTGACATCAGCAGGCCTCTGCATATCTTCTATTAGAAAAATCGCTGAGAGCCCTACACTACAACATAAAATGCTGTAAGACATTGCCCCTATAATTACTAGTGAACCCCAGCTTAACTGTGGGTGTGGATACCTGGAATCCCAAACCCTGCTCCTTCTTCAATTAACATTTACAATAATGCAATCAATGTGTATGTGTAATAATGACAGGCTTCCAGTTCATGATCTACTTTTTTCAAGCCCTCTCTCTCCCAACCCTCTGGCAAATGACGAAAGAGATGTTTACCTCTTTATTTGTCCATTGTACTGGTTGATCCTCTAAAACTGGAGAAGCTGCTTTTGAAAATTTACTGTTTCTAGCTTAGCAAAAATTGTTTTGCAAATGTGAATTTTTCTTAGAAAAAATAATGGCATTGCTCCTCAGATCTGGGTGGGCTGTAGCTTTGGTGGTTAGGAAGCAGGGTTTTTCTATTCTTGAAAACAATTAACAGTGGAATAGCTTAAAGTGCATTAACACATTGGCAGGTGCAGAAAGACAAGCTTACAGTCACTGATTTAGTCTCATGGCATTTTACATTTCTGATGTGTGAATAACTTTTGAGCGGTTGAATGTCTTCCTTGCAGAAAACTGGCAAACCCTAGAAAATTCATTTTATTAGGAAATAACTGCACTTTTATTGATTTCTTCCTGGGAGTGATGCTCAGGTGGCTGCCAAGGGATTATTTTTTTTTTCTGTCGGGTCATAAAGTGAGGTTACTGCTTCACTTGAGTAGCTGTGCCTTTGCAGAGTGCTGCTCAGGGCACTGCAAAGAGAATCTGCGTCGCAGCCGATGCCAGGGGGGCTACCGGCTGTCAGGTGCTTCCGCGACTCCCCCCCCCAACCCCCAGTTTGGAGGGGCTGCTGAATGAGACCGAGGGTCACACGTGGCGTTCGCCTCTCACAGAGGAACGGCCGCTGCGGGACCGTGTTTCAGAGGGGTAGTTGGATACACCCCCACCGCGCTCACAGGTTGCTACCGCGACCAATGTGTACTTTACGAATTAACCAGTTTATTAAGGGTTAACACAAACTGAGGGATGAGGCTTAGGGAAAATGTAAAAATGGCAAATGGCTACCAGGGATGTATCAGGGAAGTGATGTGTCCTTTAGGGAGGTAACGCAAAAAGTGCTGTGTTCTTAAGGCGTTCTCTGCGAGAGAGGGTTGTGGATCAAAGGAGAGGGAGGGAGGAGTTGAGCCGGGCAGGACAGTTAGAGTGTGTGTGTGTGTTTACCCTTCCGTAGCGTGTGGCTCCTGGGATGCGGCTTCTTTTCCAGCCGGCAGGGCTCGGCAGCAGGTCCGTAGGGGGGGGGGGGCTTCCCGGTCCCAGGGGCGGCCCCCCAGCAGCAGCAGCAGGCGGAGCGGGCAGGCTCCGGTCCGGGGCAGAGCGCCGGGCGGACCGGGCAGGCAGCTACGGCAGGATCTCGAAATCCGTGGTTTCGGGGGGCAGCCCCTCGCTCCGGCCCCGACGGCTGCGGGAGGGACCCGGTGCTCCAGGGCCCAGAATCCGGCACGCAGGGTCAGAATCCCGGCAGGCTCACCGCTCAGGCTCGGGCTCGATCCCCGGGGCGGGCAGGCCCGGCAGAGCCCCAGCGCCGGGCTCTGTACCAGGGGGCTGTCCCACGCAGGAGCGTCCGAGCAGACCTCGGTCCCACCTGCTAAACTCACAGCCTTTTATACCCCCGTGACCCCCTGTCCAGCCAGTGTCACTGTCCAGAGCCAATGGGCATCCATGAGCCCCAAGTTGGGGCAGTAACTAGCAGGGGCAATGCACAACTTGTTGTCCATCCTTCCTGCCTTGTATCACATCTGTTGTTTTGCTTTCATTTGTCCTTGAGCAGCAGGCCTGTTTTTGGTCTGTTAGCTGGGAATAATCAGCAGAAGGCCTTTGCTGACTTAAAAGGCATTTTGTTTGGACTTATGTGGGAAGAAGAACTGTTTCCCACCAACTGTTACACTGAAGCTGCCCAAATTGCACAGCTGATTCGATGGGTCCTTTGCATCAGCACCTCAAGGCAAAAACAGAGCATGAAAACATCATAAGATGAGACAAAGCATTAAATGCAATTATCTGTCACCTGTGGAGACTGGGGATCAGGCTGCAGTTATTAGACTGATCTCATCTAAGACCACAGTAATGCAAATTGGCTTGACTGACAATCCCTGGGAGCGAGGTACGGACCTGACAGCATCTAATTCCTCTCATTTTGCAATATCAAGCTCCAACAATTTAAAGCCTGAAGTCTCTCACAGGCCTGCAGCTCTGGTCACCTGGACAGTTACAACTAAATTTCTGAAAATTGTGACAACTCTTCTCTTTTCTGCAAAGTGCTTCTGCTGAGTTAAAAGATGATTGTTCCTCTCTCTTGCTTTTGATTTACCATCTAGTTTCCAACGCAACCAGGTGTTGTGAAAGAAATGAGGCCATTTTATAAACAAACCCCAACCCTGCAGGCATGTTCTTATTTCCTGGTAAAAAACATTTGCAAAGAGGCCTTCCATTTCTAACCCCCCCCCGCCCCTGCCCCATTCTGTCAGTCTCAGACCCTTCTTTGACTGGGGTCAATGACCTACTGTGAGGCCTCATCTTTACACTCTGGTCCTCACTCTTTGCCACTGAGAAGAAGCTAGTAATACATCCCTGTTGGGATGGTGAGTTTGGAACATGAGCAGCTCCTCTGTCCATTAAGAAGGTTCTATCTAGCCCCCTGTAGGAAAAGATTCAGTTCATCATACCTGTTCCCTTCATCCAGCAATTTCATAGCATTATTCCCCAGGTTTTTATTCTAATTAATTCCAATTCCTTCTCTCTGCTTTGACTGCTAGAAGCTATGCTGAGGTAGCCTGGAGACAAACAGCCTGGCCAACAGGAAAACAAGAGGGGAACCTCACAGTACAAGTCTACAAAGTCTCAGAGTGGTCTTCATTACTTATATTCAGGTTTCTTATTCGACAAATGAAGAGGAATTAAGGAGCATTAGTGGCAGGAGACTGCCTCCTGTGTAGGACAGAGGCACCAGACAGCTGGTCAGACCTTTTGTCCTGGGAGGTTTGCTCCTTGTTTGGGGTCCAGATTTACAATGTTGCAGGAATTGCTGAAATTCATTTAGCTACTCTTAGTTCTTCAAACACATAGATATCAGTGACATAAAAGTTCAGAGTAAATATGAGGTCACTAGGGAGACAAATGGAGGAGAAAATGTACTGGTGGACAGTATAGAAAAGGCTGAAATATTCAGTATTTTTTTTTTGTTCTTTTTCTTCTCAGTACTCGTAGGCAAAGCCTGGTTCCAGTCCTCTATATGCAGCAGTGTGGTTAGGGAAGGAACTGGGAGATAAAACATGGGAGAAGCAACAGAGAGAGCGGTCTACTGAACATCTGCTAGAGAAGCTAGATGTTTAGTAAAGTGCTTCACTAGTAGGCTGTGTGACCCTGAGACTACTGCTCTACCACCTATGAAGCACTGCCATGGCTGGAGGAGCACTTCCTCCCCACTGTACTGCTTTTGCTCTCCGTACGCACTCTGTGGTGCTGTGCTTCTCCCCACAACCTCCTTCCCTTGGCCTTCTGGGCCACCCAGTACTTGGTGTGACTCCCCTCTGGGCCACACACCAACCTGAGCCACATCAGGGATGGATTGTGACAAGCCCTGTACCAGAGCATTGAGACAAGCCCTGGACACACCTGGTTCTTGCTCCCCCTTTTGATAGGCTGGAAAAGTCATGATGATAAATCACCTCCAGACAGCCTAGTACATCTGTTCTTGGGTGGTGGCCCACAGGTGGGCAATACCAGAACTCCAAAATGTATCAAGTTCTGGGCCTATGCAACTGGCAGAAAGTGTCAGAGTATTTCACCATCTGAGCTGGGCTGAAATGGAAAAGTACCTGACAGATGTAAAGTACCTTGGACCCTATAAACAGTGATTCTAAGCAAAACACTTTGAGCTCTTGTGGATCACAGAGAGATATGGCCAGAAACTTCCCTGAGCTGAAACACCTCTTAGGTACAACTCCTCGAGGACTGCCTGCCAACATTGTTTTTAAGAAAAAAAATGGAAGGCCAGGGCAAGTCATCCTCCTCAATTACCTCAGTTATCGCCTATTGAGGCACACCGATGCTTTGTGAGTATTTACTCCATACTCAAAGAGGAACATTTTAACTATAGGATGGGCTCTTCCATCCACCTTTCTGCCTGTCCATGTGTCTGCATGACTGCCTTCATAAGAGTGGGTGTCTGTATTTCACTGGGCCCAAATATTTCTGCCTGTGTGCATTTGTATATTTTGTGTTTATGCAAATACACAGTTTAGCTTAGGAGACCTTGTAACGAGTTAGTGTGAATGTTGCCATTCTCTAATCTGTAATTAAATTGCTGTTTAAATCATAACATATTCTACTGAATCACTTGTTAATATTTAAACTGGTTAATTACTAAGTGCTGCTAAAATTCAATCTTTCTATTAATAAATCTTGAATTGCTGCTAAATCATAATCGCGTCAAAACATTTCATCCACAACACACTGAAAGACTGTGTTCATGCCTTGTTTTAGTTTCAGATTCCTTTAAAAATGAGTAGCACTGCAGGGCTTTTCTCCCCTGTAACCTCCCCCAGAAAGAATTTTTAAATAGGGAATTGTTAGTTAATGCGTAGCAAAAAGATTGTGAAGACTGTAAAAGACTGCAGGAATTATACAACAAACATTCCCTTAAAGACTTCTGCTTCTGTGGCATCCAGACCATCCAGACCTCTCATCTACTGATTGCTGCAGGTGGCTGCTGTTCACTCACAGCTTGCTCCTCATGCTCTGCTCAGTCCTCCCCATTTCTGTCTTGCTGAGTCACTTGACTTGAGCTGCCTGGTTTAAAGGTTCCTCTGCTCTTCCATTAGCTAGCTTGGAGTAGATATCTCTTAGGTGATATGATGAATTCAGAATTGTGTACACAAAAGTATACCAGCTGCAGTCCTGTTTAATGATATTTAATGGCTTTACTAGATTTAGTACATAATTAAAATAAATTCCAAGGGTTGTGATTATCTTAAAACATATCAATACATTTCCAGAGGGCTGGGGTATGATATAATGGTGAAGGATCTGGTATTCATTGAGGCAAATGCCATTTTTCTCTTCCTGCTTCTAGTAGAGATGGAAGCTGTTTTGGTGTAGTGCCACTTTGTTCTAGGCTTAGGGTGGTGACGGAAATTCGGGTCACTGCAGTCCCATCTTCCTTATAATTCCTGGAAAATTCTGCAGACTCTCTCTCGAGCTTGATTTTGAAGGAAGGTGTTCTCCTATCAACAACACACATCACCAGAAAATCAGGTACAATCTAGAGGAGTTTAATTCACTGTGTACATGTAAGAACTTGTTAGGCATCTAGCTCAGCAGCAAAAATCTAGCAGGCAGAGGGACTAGGATATCACATCTTAGCCTGGAAGATTTCTATGGACTCCAAATGCAACAGAAATTGATTTACACTACAGGCCAAATTTCTGAATTTGACTGTGGCTGTGTTTTAGATGCCTGTGTTTGGATTCTTAGAACAGCCTTTGAAGAAAATATTCAAACTGTGCAATTTAGGTGACTGGTTTGGCTCCTTAAATTAGGAGGCTGGACTCCTTTCAGATCCTGATGGAGAGGCAAATCCAAAGCACCTATTGTAGACTCCTCTGATTCCCTGCTCTTTTGGAACAAGTCTCTGTGGAACATAGAAGTAACCCAGTTTTCAGATCAGATACTTAATTTCAATAACTTTGGTGTCTACAGTAGATGCCAGAAGAATTCTTCTGTGTGTCACAATTTTAAGTCATCAACCACAGACAGGATACAGCTGACTATGGTGAGGTCAATTTTCAAAAACTGGCTGTAGCACATAAGGAATGACACAAATTAATTGAGGCAGGGTCATCATACTCAAGCATAGTGTGTTTTCCTGGATTAGTGGCAGGACTTTTTGAGCTCAGGGCAATCTCCCTTTGTAGGTGACTGCTACCTAAGCACAAACAACACTGAGGCCTGTTAAGCCTTTTGGCACAGAGTCCCTACCTCAGGAGTGAGCTTTTGCTGGTTAGTCTTTCAGAAGAGTCTCTGTCTGGAAAGTCCCACAGTCTTGTCTGGGAGATCTCTGTGTTTGGAGTGAAAGGTTGCACCACCATTGTGGAATGTGTTCTGTTACTGTGTCCTATAGAATCAAAAACACACAAAAAACCCCTTCTGAACTAGTGTTAGAGGCAGAGTTTGCCATTTCTGGGTCCATAACAATTTTCTCTGAACGTAATTGTTTTAATTGTGCTCTGGCTTCCTTTCCAGTGAGCCAGTGCCTAGTGAGGTGTCCAGAAAGAGATCTAGGTTCAGAATAAAAGCTGTTGATCAAGATCCAAAGCAATTCCTTCCTTAAAGGATGAGCAGAGCCCTTGGACAAGGCATCTCCTTGGAAATAATCTGGTGCTGGCCACAGTACAACTGAAAATTTGCTTTGTAAGTCAGCCTGGCCATTCTCCTGCCAGCTCATTACACCACAAGGTGGCAGGTGACTTGTGTACTCTTGTCTAACAGAGGCAAAAAAGACAGATCAAAATGCCTCAGACTAAGAACACCTTGTCTTCTTCTATTTCTCTCACCATCACTGGCTAAAAACACAGTTCATTCTTGAAGGAAGTAGGATTGTACCTATATTATTCTGTAGTGACTGCAGCCAGTCCTCCATCAGTGTGTGAGAAGGTGCTGAGAAGAAATACTCTGCCCCATCTCTCAACCTGTAAATAAAGATGGGAGAAGGTGAATTCTAGTTAGTCTTGCCTTACACCTTCTGTCTTTATGAGTTGGGCAAGCACTGGAAAACATCTCAGTTACACCTCCAAACAGCCGTAGGTGACTGTAGGTAAATGCAACCATACAGGTGGCTGTGCAGGATTTAATTATTGCACTTCTCAACAAGACGTACCGCAGCATGAAGGTGTTCTCTTTCCTGATGTAATTTACCAGCCTCTCACACTTGGCTCCAAGAATGTTGAGGGACAGGACTGTGGATACGTTCTGAAGGAGGATGAAATAAAACCAAAATGTCTCCTGCACCTTTTTTTGCCAGGATTCGATTCCATACCAGCCTGTAGACTGACTGTACACCCATGCTATCTTTTTTTTGTTTCTAACATTATAATTAGGATCACTGAATAGGAAGAACCACAGAGGACCAGTGGACTACTGAATTATGTCTTGAAGGAAATTCATGAGTAAGATACTTATCTTAAGGAATATGTTTGAACATTCCTGAAAGCTTATCGTGCTGTCTTATAGATGGTATCAGTTGCCTAATTGTTGAATTTTTCACTCAGCTGACATTTGAAAGATAATAGATATCCTCAGCCCCAAACCAGAGCAAATGTAACTCTATTTTCTTTTCAATGCATTTGTACTTGGGTAAACACAGAGACTACTACTAGAAAGATTAAAAAAACACATTACCTTAGATGCCTCTTTTTCATCATTATAGAAATCAAGCTTTAATTCATCAAGTTTTACGTAGAAGGACTTCCAAGACCTTGAGCCTGGCTACATGAACAGAAATTACAATAAAGCCCAAATGTTAGCTATATATTTTATTGGACCAATTAAATTTTTCATGTGCAACTTCCACAGGATGCCAGTAGCTGCTCAGATTATGATCACAGAAGCTCTCTTAGTCATGATTATCTCCTAGAAAAACAGAACCTGTTGTAGTTTCTGGTGCGGGTGATTCAGGAAGGGTGTCTCTGTGAGTCAGGACTAAACAAATGACATTACCTGGTGCAATCAAGCTTGACACCAGCAACAATTTTGAGAGAAGGTAGGTAATTAAAGTTATGGCTATTTTGGGCTACTAAAATCTCCACTTTTTTTCCCAGCTGGAACACTGGAGCTTGCCTGCTGATCATCATCTAGTTTTGTTAAATGTGTGACTTCAATCTAATGTGGCTGCTGAATTCTTTTTGATTTCCTAAACACCACTGGAACGCTACTGAACACTGTGCAAAAGTAGCTGCTACTTCCTACCCCAACTATGCACCACCAAAATGTTAGCCTAGAGCAATGAGATCCTTCTGGATGAAGGATCCTATTACTAGTATATATTCTTATCTTGTTATGCCAATGAAACCAGCTGATAACTTGGTTATTCAGAGAAAGGGAAGGAAAAAGTCCTGAGGAGGATAAGTCATAGTTTTTCTTGTTTGGTAATATGGAAATTTGGTATCACAGCAGACTAAATTCAGTGTATCCAGAAGAGAGGAAAAACTAAATTTCTCCTCTAGAAGATGGAGTTCATATCATGTTCAATTTTTAAAGGAGGTCTTTCAAGTTAAAAGTTTCAGAGGAAATATTCTATGGGACAAACAATCAAAGAGAACTTGTTTACACGCAATAACTCAGGAAACACTCAGATATTTACAGATTTCTGGTGAATATGATAAAATTTCCTGACCTGTAATGATCATTAGCCTACAGACCTGAAGTGATATTCTTTCCCAGGATGAGAATTTAGATTTCTGTGTTAAACAAATGACTTCTTTGAAGGTAAACAGACACCTTATCTCTCTTCTAGCCCAATTAGAAATTTTAAGCATGAGGAAAACAGGAGTGAGGGCTTCCTCTGCCAACAAACCATCACATACTAATACAGGGTCTTAAAGCTTGTATTTATTTTTTTTTTTTTTTCCCCCAAATTAATTTGATATATTAAAACCTGTATTTATAATTAGGGGAACATAATCAACATGTTCATACAACCTAGGCTCTGGTTCATAAATACATTAAATGTAGACAGACCCTCCCTGTTCTGCATGATTCCCATTACAGGCAAAAATTTCAATGCCTCTTTCTTTTAAGGACTTGGTCAGGTACTGTCAAAGTCAGTGGACACTTCTTCATGCATTTTAGAGATAACTGAATTAAACGTACAATCCTGAGCTCCTCTTCAGCAAGAGTTTATCCCGAAGAAGTCAGACTAGATCTGGACTATATAACTAAAGGAAAGATTAATTAACCCAGAGTGATGGCATTTGTTTCTACCTGTTGTCTTCCTGGAAGGAGCTGATCTCTCTTTTCTAGGAATCCCTCCATGTGCTGGAGACTTGCAGAAACCTGAGACACACAAGAACATTGCTGTTTAACTTTGAAATGGCCCTTAAACATGTTACAATTTCTGAAGATCTTTCAGATAAATTTCACATGGAGAAACTGATCTCCAGCCTTTACATTCACAGCACAGCTAGAAATTCTCTCTAGGTTGCAGTCACATCTGATATACTCTCTAAATGAAGAGAATTCACATCCTTCTAGAACAATTTGCTCTATCATGGTGTAATAATTAATAATTTTTGTATATATATTATTAGATACTAAGTACAAATTAAATTGCTAAAGATAATGACATCACTCCTGCAATAACACTGAAGCACACCATGTATAGTGTTGTACTGGCACACTTGGGGATGTGGCAAACACACTCCGTTCAAAGTGCAAGAGGGGAAGGAAAACATTTTACCTGTCCATGAGATACCAGTGCATTTCCTGCCACGCTGAGCAAACAGGAGCTGCTGGTGCCACCGGGTGCCACCAAGTCCTGCCTCTCTCTGACTTCTAAACTCAGTGGACACTAAGCACCACCGCTTTACATAAGGGGTGTGGGTAAATGAGCAGTCTTGCCTCTTTGTTGAGACAGTATCTCCTGGCCCTTGTTAATTGCTCTGCTGAGTATGAATAACCTCTAGTTTGGGAAAGGAAAAGAGAAACCAGTCCAGTTGTCAAGACCTAGGCTATAAAGCTGAGCAAATTAAAGTTGCTTTTAAGCTATACCTAGCTGCTTAAGTCAAAAATCTTTTTGGAAAGTGCCTCTTGCTGTTTGGATCCATGAGTGTATCCACTGAAATGTCCACTGTATACTGCTCTTTGTGACTTTCATACAGAACTTCCTATATTTCCTTACTTTAATTAACACAGGACAGTAGTTTTATGAGGAGGGAGCCAAGAATTCTTGGGGCTTACCAAAGGTGTGTTCTGTAATCTCTCCCACGGGGAGTTAGACAGCAGTAAACTTGTTGATTTATCTAGTGACCTTTGGCCAGGATCAGGTGGAGTTGCCATCGATTTTGTCTGCAGGTTGGAGAAAGAGAAGTCTCCAGCACTTTTTTCCTGAGGTGATAAAAGGTCTGTGGCATATGATTCTGACAAAGTGCTGCTGCGTAGCTGGCTTATGGCAGTAGGAGATACAGGAGAGCTTAAAGAACTGTGACTTCCCAAAGATGTAGCTTGTGGAGACACTGTCTTTGGTGTAGGTGAAGTGATAATCTCACTGAGCTTCCTTTCAGCTTTCATTTCTGTTGTGTTGCTGCTCGGCACATCTGGGACTCCTCCAGGAATGAATTGTTGGAATGTCGATGGAGACTTTTCAATGGGAGAGAAAATAGTTTCAAGTGGGGCCCTCCAGGGCAGGCTGGGTACAGGCACGGATGGCAGTGTTGTCGTGCTCTTTATCTCCACTACTTTTGGTGGTGTTTTCCTTTTGTCAGATGTTTTTCTTTTTAGAGAGGGAACTCGTACAATTTTGCTTTTATCCTTCTGCTCACTCTCTTCTACGTCCACTTGTTTCAGATTAATCTCTCTCTGTAGGACACAAGTATTACATTTTAAAAGAATTACTTTCATTGCATTCATACTTATCTAAGGATACTTATCTAAGTGGTTTTATTATTATTATTATTTAAGCAGGAATAGTTTTTCAAATACACTCTCTCCTGGCATTGAATTTTAAGACTTGGCAGTTAGAACTGAACTTAATTGTTATGTGCTGAGCACTATTTTGTTGCCCGATCCATGAATACTGATGGCAGTTAATCTCAAATGCAGTGAATCCCACCCTTGCTGAATTTTCTGGAGGCTGAGTCTTTACCAAGCTCTAAAGAGGCTATGCTTCTCTTCTGTGGCACTGTTTCTTTAAGTTTGCTGTAGAAACAGTGAGTATCCAGGGGTGTTCTCATGGAAAATTTTAGAGTGGAGGACCTTCCTCCCTTCATTTAGCCAACTTTCAAATGACTGAACAAAAGGCAGACTCAGCTAAGCTAATATTTAGCCTAATGCAAAACAGAAAAGCCATGTTTTGATGGTTATTTTTGGAAAATAATTTAAAAATACATGTTGAATCAGGATCTCGGAGGCTTACTGAATACTTCTGGCACCTAATACAATCCATTGCAGAACTCTGATGCCAGAAGAAAAAAGGTGTATCTCTGCCTTGGTCTCCTTTTTCAGCCCTTTACTGTCCTCTCCCATTGCCAGGTGGTTGCAGCTCCCTACTAAAATGCCTAATGAGTGAAAATTGCTCCATCCATATAGCAAGGAATCACCCTGTTTCTCACACAGCAATGTGCACTACACCTCCTTTTTGCTGCTCCTTGTGGAAGAAAGATTCCACCGCTCTCCTAGAGATTTTGCCAGTTAGTTGGACTCTTTTGATCCACATACAGGTCTCACTCTCAGCTGCCCTATCTGCAGTACCTCAGCTTTGGCCACTCATTTACTCCATCTTGGCAAGGGAGTTCATTCTTATCGAGCTGTGGAGCCACAAACGTACAAGGACCTATATTGTCCCGTCTCATACCCAGCTCATCAAACTTCTGTTTCCCACCTTAGTTTTCCTGCTGAGCTGAGCAAATTTCTCCTCCTGAGCTGCAAGCATCTTCTCAAAATCATGGTGTTTCTTCAGCAATTCCTCTACTTCAGACACTGAATCCTGAATGGAAAAATGATCAGATACATAATTCCAAAATCAATTCCATGAGAAGAGATTATGCCTAAGATTTTCAGATTTACCCATTCTATTTAGCTAAATGATGATTCTGATTTTTTTGTAATTGAATGCCTAAACCCCTGGTAGTGTATGAAAAAATTTAATTTACACTTTAAAAAAAGGTCTGTAGCTTGCAGTCTGTCTGCTGTACATGAAAAAAAAAGCAAAAATAACAACCTTCTTTTTCTTCTGTGAAGCCATGTGGTACCATGGTTTCCAACCATAACTCTTAACATGCAGATTAAGTACTTGGATTCCAGCTAGTGCTAGATACAGACTTTTTTCCTGCTCTACAACACATGCATCTCTGCTTAGTTTTCAATACCTGAGTTTCTGACATTGTTTTCTCATCTTACAAACCATCAGAAGACAGCCAACAATCAGAAAAAAAGCAAAACTATGGATGCTGGTGCTTGAATAGGAATTTACAAGCTAGCTGTCAAGACATCTGTGCAAACCATTCTATCGCCCAACGCGTTTCCTTCCAAACAGGCTCTCAGCTTGACAGGGAAAGTTGAACTCTCTGCAAGTTCTCTTCTTACGTGAAAAAAAATGGCCTGGAACTCTTCCCAGTCTTCTATCACCCCCTGAAAAACACCATCTCTTGGAGCCCATCACCATGTAAAACACAGCGATTTGGGTCATTTCTGTAAGAGGACAGGGCTGCTGCCCTTTGTAATCTCAAGGATGCGCTAGTGTTTAGATTGTGGTTAACTTCAGGCCTGAGCTGATCCATGCTCCAAGCACTCTGTGTATGCTAAAAGGCATTTCAATAGTGTTGCACTGTCATTACTCACCCCATAGCTAGGATCTGAAAGAAAGCTCTCCTTGGCAGCCAGCCATGCTTCTGCTTGTTCTAGCTCTCTGCGGAGCAATTGAATCTCCCAGTTTTCTTCATATAGCTCTTTCCTCATTTCCCAGCTCTCCTTTACCTTCTTCATCAGCTCTGACAGCTCTGACAGTTTTTCTTCAATCTAGAAAAACAGTATTTGCAAAACCAGGAGGTGAAAAATCCAATCAGACTTCCATGTGACAGCCAACTAACATGTAATCTGCCCTCACAACACAGAAGATGACCTCTAGATAACGTTGTGGTGTTAACATAGTTTAGAAAGGATAGCTGAGTCCTCATTTTTCTTACTTGAATTAATTTAGCCTGTGTGTTGTATAGCTATATATTATAATTGTATGCACATTCCACATACTGTATCTCCAATATTCTGCTCTATGCTTTCCTATGACAAAACTTTATACCCAGGCAACGTGTATTATAGAACTAGTGAGAATCAGAAGATCCAACAAATACATCCACTTATGACAAGGCAACAATGGAGAGACTTAAAGTATGATAGTTCTCTGTTTCTTTCAACAACAGAAGTATTGTAATCTTGCATAAATTCTGAAGATGTTTTTGATGGTGTGCTCTCTGGATCTACTGACAGTACCAAGACAAGCTTGGGACCACTGCAAAGGTCAAAGTCTAAACTTACATAGGTAACAGGATCATAGAAATGTTAAAATTCTTGCCCCTTTGGCTCTGTAACATTTCTGAAGATTTAAGTATCTTCTGGTGTGCTCAGGAACATCACTCCATCCTATAGTTTATTGCACTGTGGTGTGTTTTATCCTAGGTCTTGTGTAGTGAATTGCTAAAAGCTCAATTACATGGCACACCTTTTCTGTTGAATAGCAATTCCTCCCTAGTCCCCCACATAGCCATAATCTATCCAGTGACTATTATTTTATGGTCTGTGTCAAAATGAGTTTTTAGAGGAGTAAGAACTTTAAACAGTGTCTTATTTATCTGCGTGTCACGTCAAGTCTGCAGGTTTTAATAGCAGAGAACCTGATTGTCCTGTTCAGTTCTGTTTTGAAAGAGAGACAAAGCTGCAGCTCCTGCCTATTTAGTATCTTCTTTGTTCACTGTAGTGTGTAAAATATTTAACTCATCACCACACCTCCACAGACATGAAGTGTTCGTTCTTCATCAGGTCACCTCCGGCTCGCTGCATTTCTTCATATTTTAGCCACTGCTTCTCTATCTCACGCTTGTATTCCTCATGCCTCTTGATCAGCAGTTCAGCTCCCAGGAGATCATTTGCCAGCTCCTCAGATATCACTAGTGCATGCATCTCATTGGCCCAGGCCCTACAGAATTGAGTCAGAAGAGCAAAACCTGAAGGAATCTGAATCTGTCGGATACTCAGGAACGCACACATCCTGTGGCCGTGGACACATGTACTCAGACTTGTATTTGCTCACAAAAGATACGAACACACAAATAGATTAATGCAGCTTCACTCATGCATCTATGGATTTTTATGACCTGATGTAATTTTTCCAGTGCTGTTTCAATACATAGCCTGTTAGAAAGGGAGCTGCAGCACCTATACATTGCATTGCACATTCCAGCCCTCAGGAAGAACGACAACTGCAAACGCCTAGGCTGTACACGTTCACAGTACTTTCATACATGGTACACGGACACAGAGACTTTCAGACGTCCACCTGAAAACAGGCATGAAAGTAATTGACATGCATACAGAGCAGTCATGCAAAAAAGCATATTAATAGATACTTCGTAAGGAAAAAAATTGGTAGCCTCAACTGGCATAAACCAATCCATGTTGATTCACCTAAGTTTGGAATCTATCCCTTAGCATACTAGATGTCCAGTAGTCAGTGGTAACCACTTCACTGCCATTGTGTTTTTGCTCCTGTCATGGGTTAATGCTTGCATGAGCTACACTGAATGAAAAATGGCTGTATTTCTTCCTTGAGAAATCCTGTTAAAAAAGCTAAATTTCCATCTAAAATGTATCAAATTTTATGCAAATGACATTAATTATAAAGTATAATATTTTCATGTTGGTTTTCCACCTTGAGTATAGCACACTTCCATTATTTATTTCAAGTTTTACTTTAAACCGCTGATTATAAATACTTCAGCATGAAGGATTTAAAGAAAATGAGATGTTTAGCTCAACATATCTTTTTTTAAAAAGTATGCTTTGTAGATGCTTTAAACATTCAGCACTTTGTTTTAATTCAGAATAATAAAGGAAAAAAACAAACAAAAAAGCCCAACAAACTCATGGAATTTCCCAGCAATTGAAATCTTGCAAAAACATAACCCCTAATAAGAAAGAACAGAAGAATGTGCATATATGGACAATGGCTTTAAATACATGTGTACAAAATGCTTTCAGCACTCCAGCAAGTGCTAACCTATTTCAGAAGGTAGTCTTTAATGTAGTTGCTTTGACTCTGAGAATAACTGGCACCAGTGTCACTGTACAGGTGTACAAATTACTTGACTATCTAGCAGAGATGCCCCCATCTTCCTATATAATCAACAGTGTTTTCAATTGGACTTTTGAGACTAACGAATCTATCCAGAGTGATTGAATTCTTCAAGGCTGTCTAGGAAATAGTGTCAGAATGTGGGTTTGTCATACACACTGTGCTGTAGTGGAGTGGTTTGGTCACCTGTAATGTGTGTTGAATTCTGTGAAGTGCTGTTAAGACACCAGGTATTATTATTCAAATAGATTTACAAGCAAATTGGGAAGTACCTGGGCCAGGAGTCAAATAACTGACAGGTGTAATTTAGAAAAACCTGTGCGGCAAAGACAAGAATTAAGGCCCACTGCCAAACCCAAGGGGCCAGCACATACATCAGCTCCCTGCAGTCATTGAAGTAGAGCTGGACTTGTTCTGCCTGGCTGAGTCTTGCCTTCCTCTCCAGAAATTTCTTGTCCAGGTGTTCCCAGCACTCATCCACATCTGTGAGTCTCTCCATGATGTTTTCCTTGACTTGAGGGTATGTGCGGCTGAGGTGCCAAGCCTCTCCCCGAATCCGCTCCAGCTCCTTCATGATGGCTCCTAGATCTCTCTGGGACAGAGACAGAATAGAGCATAAGACCAAGTCACTATTTACATCTATCAAGAGCAGATTTTAAAGATGGTGCATATCTTTTCCTCCAGCCACTGACTGCACAGAGGCTGGAAATAGGACTTTGTCAACACTTTCCCTCCTGGTTTCCTTCTAATGCTTTTTAATGCTCCTCATCAAACATTAAAAGACTTTAGATGTGACACACTGATTATCTTGATAAGTGTGGAGCTGAAGTGTCTTGTAGTTCAGATTATGCCTTTGCATTTTAGAAGAGAAGTTCATTCTGAGAAGCAAAAGCATTAATAATACAGTATGATCATTCTAAAATCAGGAGGGGAAAGGCCCCCTTCTGTGAAGCAGAAGGAATATTTCAGGGTACAATAAATTTTTCTTTTGTTGGCCTTCAAACAAGGCATTTTAGAGGATTTGAAGCATCAGTCTCTTTTAATTTTTTTTATTTTTTTATTTTTTTTATTTTTTTTTTTGGTCATTTATGCTTTTCTGCCACTGCTTCATGACAGATTCCCTTACCTCTACTCCCTCAAGCTGGCTGAGAAGTGTCTGTACACCTGGAAGATCATATCCATAATCTTCTATATCCACCACTGCCTCTTTCTCCTGCATCCAGCCCTTTACTTCATCCACATCATGATCATACTGGTGAACTTCCTGGGCTGCTCTTAGGTTCTGGAATAAAGAAACGATGTAGTGGTAAAACTATATAGCATGTCTGCAGCACAAAAAATGGCAACCCCAAGATGTCCTAATGTAGTACAAACTGAACAAGAGTGGGAGTGAAACGCCTTCCCAATCAAGTCACCTGAAAGTGAGGTGTTCAAGCTAAGCTAATTTTCCCAATTAGTCAATTGAAAGAAACAGATGTCTCCAAAGAGCAATTTTCTCTATGTAAGATCAGTAATCAAGGTGGAAAGCATGAATTGCCCTGTGAAGATAGCTCTCCCAACCACTGAAGGTGTCCTAAAAAAACCTTGCTTCCAACAGAGGACTGCACTGCAAAATGTGAAAATAAGAGGATTTAAGTGAAAATAATGTTTTCTGAAAAGAGAGGGTTAAAAAATGTTCTAATACTACTTTACATTCAAACTGTATATTAACAATTATCATGTATTTACTTCTGCCAACAGACAACAGTGGGCCTGAGCTTCTTCATAAGCAGAATGTGTATGTAACACATGCTAGTGATGAAAAGGGTTGAAGACATCTGACATTTTACATTCTCCTTAAAGCAAACAAAAATGTTGAGTTCTATGTGCCCCCTCTGCTTTTCCAAACACATCTATGGCTGCAGTTTCATAAGAGGGGGTAAGCTAACAGGTAACTGCTGCCAAAAGGTAGGGGTTTTAAGATTGGTTTAGTTTTCCAAGAAACCAGAGCTAGCAGTGAATTAAGGAAAGCAGAATTACTCTAGGCAGATAAATATCTTTTATGTATAAGCCTTGCCAGCAACAGGAGGGTAAGCAGTGGCTATAAAGGGAAATGGATGTCAAGAAAGAACAGAACAGAATAAACCCATTGCTCCTATAAACCTTGTGTTACAACGTGAACAATATATTGGTTTGGGAAAGGAAGGACACGGAAAACTGCAGGGAATTCAATGCCCCATTTTTTCATGTATTTCCTACCTCTGTCCTTGTCTGGATGGCATGGCATAGTTTCTCCCACATCCCATTGATTTGCTTTGTTCTCTTCTGGATAATGTCCATCTTGCTGTGGCTCTCCTTCTCTAGTTTAGCTGCTAACTCATTTAAGGAGACAACTTTGGAATGTCCCAGAGGTTTCACTTCATTTACAAAATCTTTAAACTTTTTCTCCAGCACCTGTGGGATAAATGGGGACAAAGACCTTTATCTAAGAATTTCTGCCTGCTTCTGTGACAGAGGCAGAAGGAATCCCATTCTCTGTAACGTATAGAACACAAAAGCTAAGTATTGAAGTCTATGAGTGCAAATCATTTCATAAACCCAGAAGATCTGTAGTCAGAAGAAGGCATCTATTGGCTTGATCATTTAACTTCATACATCACAGAGAAAAATCACCCACATTCTAACAAGCCCCGATAAAAAGCTAAGAAACATAACCTCTTAGGCTGTCCACATATGCAGCAGTTGTTGAGGAGAGGACACTATGACTTACACCTCTCTGCACTGTGTGCCATGAAGAGGAATTTATCCTTGAAATCAGCAACCAGATGTGTGAACACTGCAGATGTGTGAACACACAGTGTTTTCCATTGAAATTGTTACAAGATTTTGGCCCTGATCATGTCAAATTTTTTTAGGTCCTGTCAAATTTATAATCAGGGCTAAAAAAGCTAACTTTCTGATGCACCAACCAATTTTTTCTGTTGGAAGATACTACCTTAGAGAGCCCTGCATAAGCAGACAGAAAGCAGACTGAGTTGCTGCAGAGATAAATGGGTTGCTTAGTTTTTATCCCTGTCAGCAGCTACAGAAAAATTGCAACAAATATACTCCTGCTTGGCCACACAGTATGTACAATATTTTTAAATTTCTTTTACCTCAACATCGTCTAAGTCCTGCCCATAGTCATCAGACTCTGCTACAGACTGTTTACTGGAAAGCCATCCATCCACCAGCTGGAATTCTCTTTCAAACTGATAGAGCTGGAACTGCTCTTGCAGTCGTTTTCTCTGGGTCTCAGCCTTCTGTAGGAGAGACTCATAGTCTGCTAGGATCCTCTGGAGCTTTGAAAGTATGGCTGGACTGCAAAGAAAAAAAATCAGAAGTTATGTCTTTGTTTTACTGCTTGTCTTTTAAACATTGTCTTTTTTTGACAGGTTGAATTTGCAACACCTTCAAAATACAGAAGAAACCAGATAACATCATGGAGTGAGTTATGCCAAGCCACTAAAACCAAGGTAGCTCAGGAAATTAAAGTCTCTCATATGAAAGGCTGTTCTCACGTCCTCCTCCCCAGATATACAAGCAAACTAGCAATGAAAACCAGTGAATTGTCAAGAGTTCCTTTCCCAAGGACAATATTTTTTGAACCTTTATGGCAACTGATAACAGTTCCTGGAAAAAGGCAATTGACAAAGAAGCTGACTTGCACTAATTGGCCAGTTGTTAAAAAAAACAGCAGTCACAAAAACATTAAAAGAATCATGAAGCTTTTGGGGGGCTGAATATGTGTGATGGTGGTGAAGGAGGGATTGATGTCCCCTGAAGCAATATTTACAAACAACTCACAAAACAGCTATTGAAGGTAGAACTTTTCTGCATTTGCCTTCTTTGGGCATTTCTGTTAGACCTAGAGCAGATGCCTGCTTCCACTTTCCTACCTCTCTGGGCTGGCTTTGTTTATTAAGATGGCACCTGTCTCCTGTACTTTCTCAATCCGGGGCCTGAAACCATCCATGTCCAGCTTGGTAGCTTCAAGTTTACGAAGTAAAGCTTGTGTGGATTCTTCATTCTTCCCATAATCAGAGTTCTCCAGAATGAAGCTCCTCTCTGCCAGCCACACCTCCACTTCCAGTAGCTGTATAAAATACAGGGATGAACCTGACACAGCTGTGATGTAGGTCAAAGCAAAGAAAGCTGGAAGGCAGTTGTGCCCAAAGAGGCTCATCAGTGAACACAGAGAGCAGCTTATATGCCTTCCTGTAATGCAATCTAGTTGACATTATTAAAAAAAAAAAAGTGTAGCCAGAACCCAGTAATGAAGGTTACATGGGGTTTATCCCTTGGAAAAGTAACTGTTATTTCTCCACAGTATGCATATTTAACAGATATGAAAAACCTGGAGTGTATGAATTCTGCTCCTATCTCATCACTTGCATCCATTCAACAATATAGGTACCAGTTCTTTTAAGCAAAGAAAGACCAAAAGAGACCAAAATAAATTTCTTACAAACATCTTTACCTCATTCAGGAACAGATGTGCCTCATAGGATTGCATGAGCCGCTGTCTCCTCTCTTGAGCCTCTGCCTTCAGGTTTTCTACAGAAGTTTCAAGCTCCTTCAGATGCTCCATAATCTTGCGAGAGGCTGAGTGCCCTCCCCTGACCAGTTTCATCCCGGTACTGAGCACTGCTTTGGTCAAAGCATCCCGACTGCTTATCTCATTCTCCAAATTCTGGAGAGAGCAAAGAGTAAAATGACAGACCAAAAATAAAAGCCATGGAGATTTTGATACCAGATAATATTGTAATATTAGTAGTTATAAATCTCTTTTTTGAACGTGAAGATGAGTCAGAGGTGCAAAGAATGCTCTAAGAGGAGTGGAGAAGGGATTTTTTTTTTTTTCAGAAAGAATAATTATAGAAACTAAATATAGCCATGAAATTTGGACCTTGGTGTGTATCCATCTCAGAGTGTGGAGGGAATTGGTTCTAACCACAAACCTCTTATCTGTAGATTCTGCTAAAATATACCAACTTCCACCCAATTACATGCTGTTTCTTGAATTAAAATGTTTCTCTGGAAGAATAATCAATTCACCTTCTCATCAGTATTTATCACTTGACAGTCCCTTTGTAGAAGATGCAGCTTTGCATAACAGCCATTGCAAAGACTGTGGTACACATACCATCAGGCAGCCAAGAAGAAATGAGAGCAGAAAGCTACCTCAACCATTTCTGAAAGACTTGAAATTAATTTTCAAAGACTGGTAGATTTTAAAACTGGATGCATACCTCCATATACCCCCTTCTATGGGGTTTGCCTGGGTGGACAAGGATCATGCCATCAATTTGTCTGTGTTAATTCCATGGCTAACTATACCTGAGCACCCTGAGCACAAATGGACTCCACCATTTTACAGTTGGTCTGTTTATTTTCATAGATATGAAACAGGCAGTTTCAGAGTTTGACTGCATTGTTGTGTCAATGTAGAAGAGATGCCCTTTCACAGGAGAGAAGCTGCTTTTTCAACTTAAGTGTCAGACTTGGCTGGAAAAGAGCTTGGATTCTAATCTTGCCCTTAACTTCCCCCTATTAATTTCAGGACAGGCATTATGTTGTTGAAAGGTGACACCTTAACTGACCCCAGCAGAATGGAGTCCAGTGGCAAAGACTATAAAACATCTTGTACTGTGTATTAATAATAAGCTAGCAGCATGAAGGAAAACTTTGCAGTTGGACATTTATTCACAGTATTCACAGTACTTCATTTATACCAACAGGAATTTTTTCAAAAATGGAGAGGGGGAAAATGAAGGGAAACCCTGTTCGAAGCCAAGGAGCTGTGCATATGCATATTATATTTGTGTGTAAATGCAGTTTTGCAAGACAGTATGGTGGGTTGTTTTTTTTAGGTTGATACATTTCATGCACCATCTCTTTTGTGGTAACAAACCAAGGACTGAATTTTGCAAACCTGGCTCATTCAGACAAACAGTAGTGGGTGGAACTAATAATATATTAAATTATTGACTGTTATTTTACCTCTAACATTAGTTTGCCTGTAAAGCAATATTAAAAAAAAAAGAAAGAAAAAAAAGGTGCAGAGACTCTAGCTATGAAAAGATTGAGAATTCAAAGCTTGTATTTAATCCAATTCTTAAAGCAAAATGGCAGGAAGAGCTGGCATTTTAGTATGCATCAGTATTATGGTCTATATCTGCCATTCTGCCAACAAGCCCAAGAGAAATATACCAGGGCCTGAAGGGGGGTGGTCTAAGGAGGATTTGGTCCCACCAGTGTGCTCTACTTGCTTCCTGAAATGCCTGTACACCAATGCACGCAGCATGGGGAATAAACAGGAAGAGTTAGAGGTCTGTGTGCGGTCTAAGGGTTATGATCTGGTAGCAATAACAGAGACATGGTGGGACAGCTCACACGACTGGAATGTGGCCATGGATGGCTATGTGCTTTTTAGGAAAGATCGGTCGGTGAAGCGAGGTGGTGGAGTTGCTCTTTATGTGAGAGAGCAACTAGAATGTATCGAGTTTTGTGCAGGGGCTGATGAGGGGCAAGTTGAAAGTCTGTGGGTAAGAATTAAAGGGGAAGGTGGTATGGGTGACACAGTTGTGGGGGTCTACTACAGACCTCCTGATCAAGATGAGGAAGTTGATGAGGCTTTCTGCAGGCAGCTGAAAGCAGCCTCACAATTACAGTTCTTGGTCCTCATGGGAGATTTTAACTACCCCGATATCTGCTGGAAGACTTACACAGCCAGCCTTTCACAGTCTAGGAGGTTCCTCCAGTGCATTGACAACAACTTCTTAATGCAAATGGTGGATAAGCCGACTAGAAGAGGAGCGCTGCTGGATCTTGTGCTCACCAACAAGGAGGGCCTTGTTGAAGCAGTGGTGGTCAGTGGCAGCCTTGGCTGCAGTGACCACGAGATGGTGGAGTTCAGGATCCTGTGTGGGAGGAACAGAATACCCAGCAGGACCAGAACCCTGGACTTCCACAGAGCAAACTTCGGCCTCCTCAATCAATTGTTAAGGGAAGTCCCATGGGACAGAGTGCTAGAAGGTAAAGGGGCTCAAGATAGCTGGACAACATTCAAGGACCACTTCTTGCAAGCACAGGATCAGTGTGTCCCAATGGGTAGAAAATCTAGTAAGGGAGCTAGGAGACCAGCGTGGTTAAAAAAGGAACTGCTGGGCAAACTCAAATGGAAAAGGAAAATCTATAGATCATGGAAGGAGGGGCTGGTTACTTGGGAGGAATATAGGACTGTTGTCAGAGAATGTAGGGAGGCAACTAGGAAAGCTAAGGCCTCCTTGGAACTTAACCTTGCAAGTCGGGTTAAGGACAATAGAAAGGGCTTTTTCAAATACATAGCCAACAAAACTAATACCAGAGGCAATATAGGCCCACTGCTGAATGAGGTGGGTGCCCTGGTGACAGAGGATTTAAAGAAGGCAGAGGTGCTGAATGCCTTCTTTGCCTCTGTCTTTACTCCTGCAGGCTTTCCCCATGAGCCCCATTTTCATATAGCCCCAGTAGAAGTCAAGATAAAGGAGGAGTTTGCCCAGGTAGATGAGGATTGGGTTAGGGATCAGTTGCGTAATCTGGAGATCCATAAATCGATGGGTCCGGATGAAATGCATCCAAGGGTGCTGAGGGAGCTGGCGGAGGTCATTGCTAGTCCACTCTTCATCATCTTCGGTAAGTCATGGGTAACAGGAGAGGTGCCTGAGGACTGGAGGATAGCAAATGTCACTCCAGTCTACAAGAAGGGCAAGAAGGAGGACCCGGGTAACTATAGACCGGTCAGCCTCACCTCCATCCCTGGAAAGGTGATGGAACAACTTGTCCTTGGCACTATCTCTAGGCATATCAAGGAGATGGGGGTCATCAAGAGCAGTCAACATGGTTTTACCAAGGGTAAGTCATGTCTGACTAACCTCATAGCCTTCTATGAGGAAATTACTAGGTGGATAGATGATGGTAGAGCGGTGGATGTGGTCTATCTTGATTTCAGTAAAGCATTTGACACCGTCTCCCACAGCACCCTTGTAGATAAGTTGATCAAGTATGGGTTTGATGATCAGGCAGTGAGGTGGATCAAGAACTGGTTGAAAGGAAGAAGTCAGAGAGTTGTAGTCAATGGGGCAGAATCTAGCTGGAGGCCTGTGACTAGTGGAGTCCCTCAGGGGTCGGTACTGGGACCGGTGTTGTTCAACATCTTCATCAACGACCTGGATGAGGGTACAGAATGTACCCTCAGCAAGTTTGCTGATGACACTAAGCTGGGAGGAGTGGCTGACACACCAGAAGGCTGTGCTGCCATTCAGAGAGACTTAGACAGGCTGGAGACTTGGGCAGGGAAAAACCTGATGAAGTTTAACAAGGGCAAGTGTAGAGTTTTGCATTTGGGGAAGAAAAATGTCATGCACCAGTACAGGTTGGGGGCTGACCTGCTGGAGAGCAGTGTGGGTGAAAGGGATCTGGGGGTCCTGGTAGACAGGAGGATGACCATGAGCCAGCAATGTGCCCTTGTGGCTAAGAAGGCCAATGGCATCCTGGGGTGTATTAGAAAGGGTGTGGTTAGTAGGTCAAGAGAGGTCCTCCTCCCCCTCTACTCTGCATTGGTGAGGCCGCATCTGGAGTATTGTGTCCAGTTCTGGGCCCCTCAGTTCAAGAAGGACAGGGAAGTGCTTGAAAGAGTCCAGCGCAGAGCCACAAGGATGATTAAGGGAGTGGAACATCTCCCTTATGAGGAAAGGCTGAGGGAGCTGGGTCTCTTTAGTTTGGAGAAAAGGAGACTGAGGGGTGACCTCATCAATGTTTACAAATACGTAAAGGGTGAGTGTCAAGAAGATGGAGTTAAGCTTTTTTCAGTGATGACCAGTGATAGGACAAGGAGTAATGGATACAAATTGGAGCATAGGAGGTTTAAGGTGAATATCAGAATATTTTTTTTTACTGTGAGAGTGACAGAGCACTGGAACAGGCTGCCCAGAGAGGTTGTGGAGTCTCCTTCTCTGGAGACATTCAAAACCCGCCTGGACGCCTTCCTGTGTGATGTGCTCTAGGTGACCCTGCTCTGGCAGGGGGGGTTGGACCAGATGATCTTTCGAGGTCCCTTCCAACCCCTATGATTCTATGATTCTATGATTCTCAAGAGTTCACTGAAAGATTTTGAGTCCTGGCCAATTAACACAAAGGTAATTGCAGACTAAAACAGTATTTCCACAGTTCCTTCAGTTATCTCAAATATTTTCTCAGATTAATTCAGCTCAATCATTCCTTTGTTCTGTGAATCTGATTACTTCCCTACTGTGTCAATCAGCTGTTATTTCAATAATTGCACACATAAGAACATGTATACTTTTTAATAATGACGAAACAAGCTTTTTGTTTGTTCTGTCTAATCTGAAAGTCACCAACTGCATCTTCCTTAAACAGAGAATTTTTACAAAAATTAGAATTACCCTGATTACTGAGAAGATGCAAACTATTCAGAATATACCTATGGATCTTAGTCAGGAATATTCTGGAAGATGCATTTAAAAAAAATATTACAATTCTTCATTAAATTGTGAGCAGACCTAGGATATAAATCAGCTTTTTAAGATACTTTATCCCTATCCTAGGATGCCACCTGTGATAGTCTTGACTGTTTACCCTGTAAATTCAGATTTTTATTTGTAGATGTGCAGATTGCACCAAATGCTTTGGCTTATTCTCTTACTCTCTATATGTATATAGATCACACACACTGCTGCTTTACAAGATATTCTGTCTTTCTCAGCCCTCTTGCAGAATCCAGATTTTCCCCATAGGCACTTGACCTGGCACTCAAATGGGCTGACATTTGCTAACACCAAATACCAATAGCTGCTGAAAACTTTTAGCAGGATTTTTTCTTTTTCAGTTCCACCTCATGTTTGCAAAGAGTTAGTACTAATTAAAAAGTGATTAGGGAAGCAGCTGCTATTTTATTGGTATTTGACATGACAGTTCATCCTTAGACAACTGAGCAATGAGCTTGCTTGGCTGTACTTACTGAGTTTCAAAGGATATTTCTTAGGACATCTGTTGCCCAAAGAAGCTATGACAACATGCCCAATTGTTTGTAAAATCTATTTTGTGTTGCAAGGCCAAATTTTGAACTCAGTTCACAGGGAAAGCCAATGTGTTCACAGAAAAGCATATAGCATGTTACCTACTCCAGTGCAATGATAAGCAATGTGGAATCCCGTATGTTGCCAGTTCATGGACATATCCTTTAAAAAAAGGTCATTATTTTCAGACAAGAATAAGAGTAACATCTG
Organism: Apus apus; assembly: GCF_020740795.1. NCBI lineage: Eukaryota > Metazoa > Chordata > Aves > Apodiformes > Apodidae > Apus > Apus apus. The sequence continues at coordinate 27,155,662 of NC_067286.1, forward strand.
AGATAATGAATCCTGTTAGCCAAAGCACAGTAGATGAAGTCTGCCAGAGGCAAATGGAATTCTGTATTCTGTGATTGATTCTAAAGGCTGGAAATTGTTCTCACATGGCATTACCTGATGCTTTTCTTGTAGACTCTGAACTGTTGCCAGAGATTGGCCATAATCCCTGGAGGAAGCCATGGGGAGCTTCTCATGAACCCAGGCCAACTCCTCATCAACATCACGGAAGAACTGGTACTGAAGTCTGCTTGCCTCCAGATTGCCACGTCTCTCCTGCAGAGGATCACGTAGACTTTTGTATCTGTAGGTTTTAAAGGGAACCCAATGAGGAATGCAAATAAGTAAGGAATTAATGCAACACATTATTTTTCAGAATTATGTAGAGAAGGAAAGAAAAAAAATACACAGGGAAGAAAAGGCTGATAAAAATAGGAAAAAGATGACAGGAGACAAGCTAGGCACTCACACACCTCTGCACCAGTTGATCCACTCTCTCATCCAGTTCATCAGCAAGGAAATGCTTCTCCTTCTGGAACTGCTGTGCTGTGACCACAAGCTCTTGCAATCGGTCCCTGTGGCCAGCAATATCTTCCTCCATTTCTTCTTGTTTTTTCAGATGACTGTTCAAAACCACCAGATCATTGTTACTATATGGTGCTTTCAGCTCACTTTCCACGTCTTCCAACCATTTCTCCATATCCTCTACACTTCGCTGAAAATGAAGGCCCTGAGGACAAGCAGGAAGAAAAGGTAATTTAAAATTTTAGGACAGACAACATGATATAAAAATCTTGGCCACTTTCAGTAAGAATTACACGCAAACACAGCAAAGCCTCCCAATGCTCAATGAACTCTTCCCAGATATGATGGTGATCCAGATGAAGAAGAGAATTCAGTCAGGGTTAATGCAAGAACAGATGCAGAGAACATCAAGAGCTAATCTTACTTGTGTTGCACAAATACAAATTATGGACACAGTACCTTAAAAGGAAGCCATTTAAAGGGAGAGCTCTGTTTTATACCCAAACCGTGTCTGACAGCCCATGCAAAACTCACAGTCATGAGAAGTCATGTGCCTGGAGCTAAAACAATGCAGCTGTTGGTTACTTTCTCAATATATTGGAGAAAAGTTGCCTTTGGAACAGATGCAGAGACTTGACACATATGAGTGAACACATTTCCCCCAGTATCCCTCTCTGGAATCCTGATCTAAATAAGCAGCAGAAAGGAACACAGCCCACAAATCGTTTTCCCTACATAGGGTTCTCCAGTTCTCCCACTGGTTGCATTCAATCAGTCCACACCTAGTAGTTTCTTTCCTCTAAAGGTGCTGATGAATCAGTTCTTATTGTGTCAAGTGACACACTAGTAGATAAGATGAGTAGCAGGGCAGCCGTGCTATCTCTAGATACAGTATCTCTGTATTACCTTGTAAGCGTCTTGAAGCTTGACCCATTTATCCTGGCAGCTTGCTAGCAGTTCCTCCCATAGCTCTTCCATTTCTTGTAGTCTGGACTGAATGGCTTCAGGGGCATAGTGTCTCTCACGGAGCATCTTCTCCCCTTCCTATAGTAGAGAGAACAGTCAAAGTTTCATTCCTTCACTGAATGCACCGGAATATATCACTTTTGCCTCCATAAAAAAGTCTACTGGCACTGCTATGTAAAGGGTTGGCTGCAGCCATCACTTCCTGACATACAGGCTGCAGAGAAAAAGAAAAAACAGATAAAGGCAAAGATGCTTGTTGAAACTAGGGCAGAGACTGATTTTCTTGTTTTTCTGGCCTCTGGAAAAATTTGAAATGCTAGAAGGCAATATTAGAAGACAAAGGGTAAAGAGAATCTTCATTATGCAAATGCTACATTGCCTAAAATCTGGCAGGGAGCCTAGTTTGCAAGCACTCATTTTTTTCTGTGATGTCCCACATTTCATGATCACTGTTTGAGATTTCTTAGCCACCTGTCCTTTTCTGTTCCCTTCTTTGCATGTTAAGAGAGAACATCTCATACAAATAGACCACCATATGAGATAATAAAACCTTTTAATCATGTATACTTGTATTACTGTATTACGTAACTAAAGTCTATCTGCATTTCTTATCTGTAAGCTGCAGGCACTTAACAGGTTGGCGGAAGATTAGGAAGTGGAAGAAGAGGGGGCACAGCAAGAGAAAGATGCTGTACCAGGACAACAGATTTTCTTCCAATTATCTTGTAATTTTCTTCTAAAGAGCAACTACTAAAGCTATTCCTGACAAATAAAAAACAACAACAACAAAAAAATAGGACATCAAGAAATTATGATGATAATAATGATGGTTTAAAAACAGATTAGGTTAGAGAGAGTATTGTAACTCCACCCTTTATCCACCCTGTTGTGTCTGCACACAGAGGAGTCAAAAGGTTTAAAAAAGAAAAAAAGGGGAGGGGGTTTCTACAATCTTGGATGACTGGATGCAGGTGACTGTGATGAGGGAATCTACCTTCAATGCTTAGCTATCTGTTTCAAAATACAGCTCATAAGCACTATGCTGAAAATAAGGTTAATAAACATGTAACAGTCTGTCCTGCAGCTTCTGCCAAGTGTCTGACAAAGCTTGTCAGACTTCAGTTTCTCTCTCCTACTATAATCTCTCTGCAAACACGACGATTGAAAACTGTTCCTGTATCCTTTTTGTTGGATACATCTTATCTGATTTGTTGAAACTGTGCATTCAATCAGCTGTATTCCCTGCTGGAAAGAAACAGGTGTACCTCTAAAGTGGCATTCACCCCAGAGAGAAGTCCCTAAAGTCAGTGGATTGATTCTTTCATTGAAAGCACTTGTCTCCTTCCATTGCATGCACAATGAATAGAGATATCAAGCAATAAAACAGAAGTTGAAAGAAACCAATGGACACAGAAAGTTCTTGATGGACTAAAAAATAAGCTTCTCAGTGCCCTCAGAGACAAAGTGAGCCATGTCAGTGAGGGGACGGAGATTTCCCCTTGCTTGTTTGAGATCACAGAAACTTGGGCTGCCTGTAGAGTTGCCCTGCAACTACTGACATGGCAGTCACCCACCCTTTCCATCAACCCCTCTTCTCTTACAGATTTGATGGAGTCCAGGCGATTTTTGTTGGCCATGATTTCTGCTTGGAAAGTCTGGTGCTTCTGCAATTTGGTCTGCAGATTGCTTGGATCCTTCCAGCTATCATCCTGGGCAATGCTGCTCTTCTCATTGATCCAGGCAGCCACCTTTGGGGAGGAAAGAACAGAAGTTGACAGAACCTTACTTTTTCTTCAGCTCCAACCTGCCAGGCTCTCCTCTGACATGTATAAAACATGGGACTAGTGACTGGGGACACAAAGGAGTTGTCCTCTGAGGTTCTGCTTCCTTAAGCTCCCCCTGCCTTCCATAATGAAGTCGTTCCTGTATCTCTCTTTACCAGCACTATTACCCAGAAGAGGGGCTGTCTCCATGAGATGGTACCCATGCAGTGAGAAAGTGCATGGGAGCTTGTGTGTATTAAATGTACATGTGTGCATGAAGGAGAAAGGGCAATTATCTCCCTATTACTAACCCACTGTCAGTATCTCACATGAAAAGAACTAATTTATCTCTTCCCATGAATTTTAAAAGGATGGCACATTCCCTTTTAATGCATTTGTTTCTTCTGTGTTTTGCTGGTGTCCAGTGCACAGTAGATTTTTCATCTAGTGACTGGAGAGAAGATGTAACTTGAAAGATGAAAAATAGCCCTTCACTGTTATCCTCATCTCTCCCAATGCCATCTCATTCCAGACTCAATTCTTTGATTTTCCTCACAGTACATCCCTTCAGGGACTCAGATCTATGCAGTGCAGTTTGTTTTAAGAAAACAGAAAACCATGAATCCTGTGTAATTGTACCTCAAAGGAATTCCTTAGGAACTTTTGCAGAAGCCTTGATTCCTCTAGCAGATGTCTGCGAGCAGCAGCATTTTCCAGCAGTTTCTCTTTTCTGAGATGAAGACAGATGTGTGAGGTAAAAGCCACAGAGTTAATTAGATAGGATAAGGGTTCTCAGTTTTCATCTCTAAAACACACATGATCTAAACCTCCATTCTCTAGGAGAGACCTGTACATAATATGCAGCCTCCCATGATTTGGACTGTCAGAGAGGACACTCTAAGAAGAATGAGTAGCAGATATGTATGTTTAAAATATGTAAAAATTCTGTACATGTGATGCCTGCCTCTAGGAGTCATCATTATTGCCTTTCATGGTACAAGAGAGCAAAAACTCAGCTTGTTTCTTATATGGAAAGCCTGTGAGTATGATGGCATTTGTCACTGATAAACCAAAGCTACACCACCCTTTGATCGTTTTTTTCCAAATGGGAACCTGCAGCACTGTATTCATATTAATGCAGGCATGAGATAGTTTGACCATATTAACAAATTCATGTGTTCACTTTAATCATAAAGAATGTAAAACCTCTCTTAATAAATTTTACATATAACTTGTAATCTACCATAGCACTGAATAGAACTGCTTCTACTGTCGGCAGTTATTTAAGATGATCAATATGCAATATGCTCAGAGTAATACATTAATTCATGTTAAAAGTTCTGATCAGAAAAACTGAAAATGTCCTAATAGATTATTTAAACAGGGCTTTAAGATCAGCCCCACAAAAGCAGTGAAAAAAAAGTAGTTATTTAGCATATGACCTTTCTTGATGGTAATTAACGATAATGAAGTAATTAGTGACACAGCAACCCTCTGCTTTTTGTTTGCAGCACTGTCCCTAAGGCCAGGCCAGGGTATAGAATTACAGGAAAATTGCCTTTTTCTGAACTCCTCCTCAACTTAACCGTATTTTGGAAACCTCCTAGTGAAATACTGGCTAACTCAGGCCAATTTGGCAAGACCACAATGCAAGGCACAAAGTTCAGTAAATGCAAACCAGTTTATGGCTCTCTTAAAACGTTTAAAGATATTAGTCACATGAGAAGAGTGTTATTGCAAAAGAGATGGGTGGCTGACATAGGAAGAGTTTGACTTCACCTCCCCAGAACGGCTTGGCATCTGTTGGTGATGTTGTTTGAGTCATAATGCCTGTTCTGTGTTAGCTGCTGAGCAAACGATGCCATCTCATCAATTTTCTCCATCTGAGCTTCCAGGGCTTTTTCAAACTGTGTGTGTTTCCTCTGTAGGCTCTCCACACTAGACACTGAGTCCTGGATAGAATTCAACAAAGAGAAGGTGCTTTCAGTCAGAGTTTTTCCACCCACAATGCTGATAATCCAGAAGCTAAATGGCATTTGTCCCACATTTGCAAGCTGTTCAAGAAAATGTATTGGTCTTTGTAATTTATTGGCATTGAATCTGAGACTCAAAGCCTAAATAATGTTCTGTGATGTTCTGAGGCCAATATTTCAGGGTCCAAACTGGACTGCTAGATGCTTAGCTTCTCCTGCATATTGTTGTTCTGCATAGAATATATGATTTATCAAGAGATAAAACATCAACTCCCAATTGTAAAACAATCTTAGGACAGATGGTATTTTGGAAGCAAATGTGGGATGCCAAACGGAGATCAGTTAAGTGAATAAATATGTCACAGAAAGAGATTAAAATTAGAGCCTTGGTTTCAACCCATGGAATTTGGAAGAGCTCAGATCCAGATTTGAATCTGAGGACTGGAGTCTGACATTACAGTTAATCTGGAGAGAAACACAGACTGTGACTTCTTGTAACATTCGTGAATCCCAAGCTTAATGACTCAGAGTTCTCTTATCAGCACCCCTCTGCACTTTTAATTTTAGAATCAGTGGTGTTGAAATGTTGTTAATGCAATGAACTCCGTTTTCCCACTATTCTAAAGGAATAAATCTTGCAACAAATGAGTCAGAAAAAAACAGTCTAACTTCTGGGTGCTTACATGAGTCACTAGAAGGGAAAGTACTCACAGAGCATTTTCTGTGCATTGCTGAGCTAAATTTGACTGGAAAATGAGTGGCTCCTTTGAAGTCTCATATACTTCAGTGGAGGGACTATAAATACATACCTCCAGGCTGAACATTACAGAGACAGACACCAGCCACTAACATTATATGTTTGTCATACCATTTGTATCAACTGAACTTTGAGATGTAATTGTAGCTCCTGCAGAGACAACTGTTTTGGTAGCACTGCCTATGCAAGGTGCAGGGTAATGGAACAGTAAATTCAGAAGGAGAAGGATCACAGGAAGATTTAGAGTACATCATCATACTTTGCAGCTCCTTTTCCTCCAGATCAATTACAGAAAATCACAGAATCACAGAATGTTAGGGGTTGGAGAAGACCTCAAAAGTTCATCTAGTCCAACCCCCCTGCCAGAGCAGGATCACCTAGAGCACATCACACAGGAACATATCTAGATGGGTTTTGAATGTCTTCAGAGAAGGAGACTCCACAACCTATCTGGGCAGCCTGTTCCAGTGCTCTGTCACCCTCACAGTTCTTTATGTTTATGTGGAAGTTCCTTATGTTTATGTGGAACTTCCTGTGCTCCAGCTTGCACCCATTGCCCCTTGTCCTGTCATTGGACATCACTGAGACAAGCCAGCTCCATCCTCCTGACATTCACCCTTTGCATATTTATAAACATTAATGAGGTCATCTCTCAGTCTCCTCTTCTGCAAGCTAGTGAGACCCAGCTCCCTCAGCCTTTCCTCTCTTAATCATCTTTGTGGCTCTGCACTGGACTCTTTCAAGCAGTTCCCTGTTCTTCTTGAACTGAGGAGCCCAGAACTGGACACAATATTCCAGATGTGGCCTCACCGAGGTAAAAATAGAGGAGGAGGAGAACCTCTCTTGACCTACTAACCACACCCCTTCTGATACACCCCAGGATGCCATTTGCCTTCTTGGCTACAAGGGCACATTGCTGGCTCATGGTCATCCTCTGGTCCACCAGCACCCCCAGGAGCCTTTCCCCTACACTGCTTTCCAACAGGTCAGCCCCCAGTCTATACTGGTACATGGGGTTGTTCTTTCCCAGATGCAAGACTCTGCACTTGCCCTTGTATTTAATTAAATTTCTCCCTGTTGAACACTCCAGCCTGTCCAGGTCTCACTGAATGGCAGCACAGCCTTCTGGTGTGACAGGCACTCCTGCCAGTTTGGCTGGATATGGCACTTAGTGCTGTGGTCTAGGTGATGTGGTGGTGTTGGTCATAGGATGGACTTGATGATCTTAAAGGTCTTTTCCAGCCTTGGTGATTCTGTGATTCTGTGACTCTGTGTCATCAGCAAACATGTTGACAGTGCCCTCCTTTCCCTTGTCCAGGTCATTGATGAGTGCGTTGAATAGTACTGCTCCCAGAACGGACCCCTGAGGGACTCCACTAGATACAGGCCTCCAACTAGACTCTGTCTCATTGAACACAACTCTCTGACTTCTTTCCTTCAACCAGTTCACAATCCACCTCACTACCCGATCATCCAGACCACACTTCCTCAGTTTAGCTATGAGGATGCTGTAGGAGACAGTGTCAAATACTTTACCGAAATCCAGATAAACCACATCCACTGCACTACCATCATCTGTACACCTGGTTATATCAGGTTGGCTAAACGTGACTTCCCCTTGGTAAAACCATGTTCACTGCTTCTAATGACCCTCTTATCCTTGATATACCTAGAGACAGTGCTGAGGAGAAATTGTTCCATCACCTTTCCAAGGATGGATGTGAGGCCGATGAATCTATAGTTACCTGGGTCCTCCTCCTTGTCCTTTTTGAAGGCTGGAGTGATATTTGCTTTCCTCCAGTCCTCAGGCACCTCTCCTGTTCCCCACAACTTACCAAAGATGATGGAGAGTGGCCTAGCAATGACTTCTGCCAGCTCCCTCAGCATCCATGCGTGCATCACATCAGGACTCATGGATTTATGGATGCCCAGATTGCTTAATTGATCCCTATCTAAATCCTCATCAACCAAGGCAAACTCCTCCTTTATTCTGACTTCCTCTGGGGCCCCAGAGCTCTTGGGCTCCTGAGAACAGTCTGCAGCAGTACAGAGACAAAGAAGTAATTCAATAACTCCGCCTTCTTCATATCCTCTGTTACCAGGGCACCCACCTCATGCAGCTGTGAGCCTATATTGCCTCTGGTGTTAGTTTTGTCTGGTAGGTATTTGAAGAAATTTGTAACTTCTCAGAGCACCTACCCCTAAGTCCTCGTTGGCTAGGAAAGCCTCCTTGCTGCTGAGCCAGCTCTCAGCCTGTTCTGCATAGCCATAGAATTTCTGTAGAGGGGAAAAAAAGCAGTCATACGCACGGTGTAAAACAGAGGCAAACCTGACTTTGGCAGAGTACACTGAAAAATCAAGCTTCCAGGGCTATTAAAAAAACTAACCGTATAGCACTGCATGGCAACAGATGCTACAAAATCCACATGCGTAACAATTACTATTGTAACTTTCTCCTTTATAATACGATTATTTCTTTCTGTCTAAGGCATAGGATACAATGCAAGTAGCTTGCTTGCTAGTAGTGTGGAGAGACTGCTGTGTAAGGTAACTGGACAATAAAATGTAACATGGCCTGAAATAAGTGGAATATAAGGCATAAAGAAGCAATAAAGCAACCCTTACCGTATGGTTTAAGTTCTTATATATTTGAAGCCCAGCTGTTACTTAAGGTACTTGAAGGTATTTTAAGGTATTTTAAGGTACTTGACATCGTAAAAATCTCCATTTTGGTTATTTCTAACTTTTGCCAACAAGCCATTTGAGCAGAAATGCTTAAGTGAGATGAAACCAGTTATTTTCTTAGAAAAAAAAGCAGGGAAAATTACAGTATTCTGTCCATGATAATTTATTTTTTTTTTTCATACTCGTCTACCGCCATGCTTTTTAGGGGAGGGTGTAGAATTAGAATAGTGATGCTCCATTTTAAGTATGTGCCTTTTGCTAGCTGCATGAGAGTTTGACTAAATTTTGTTCAAGTTTATAGCCACTTTAAAACATATGAGCACATATTCCACAGAAATGTCTTTGATTTGTAAAAGTATAATTTCTAAAAGTTCCGCCACCACTGATTGTGCTTGGCCCTCAGCATGCCTTCTGGAAACAAGTGCAATATACATGAAACACTGGGTGTTATTAGCGGATCTTATATATATTATATATTATACCATCTCAGAAATTTGTTTTTTATACCCAGGAAAGTTGTCAGTGGCCCATGCATTCTCTTTTTACTCACCTGTAAATCTTGTGCCTGAAACAATTTTTTATATTGCTCCTGCCATGCTTGGATCAATTCAGTCCAGGCTTGCTCAAGTCTGGAGAGGGACTGGTGAATCTCTGGGGTTGCATAGTGACCAGATTTGGCAAGTCCTTGACCATAGTTACTGAGAAAGTTGAATCTTTCCACTCGTGCTTCGATCTCCTCCTAAAATATATTACTAAGGTTGATGTCAAGGGTTTATGGAATGTCAGTTATTCAGAATACAAGCCTTAAGGGGAAGAAAAAGGGCTGTAACTTTCCAGCACTAACATTTATATGCAAAATCATTCATCTTTGAGCTGTGTTACTGAAAGCATAGAATTGCCTAAGAGAAAAGAAATGTGGACAATAAATGACCTTATGGCCCTAGGAACAATTAGTCTCCTACAAATCAAACCTGGGATTAAATTAGAAACAGACTAGAAAATGCTTAGATACCAATGAACATAGTTTTAAACATCCCTAATACCATATCCCACCCAGTCTTCCTGCATAAAGGTGCTTCTTCTGAGAAGCAGTGCCTAGAAACTTCCCTCTCCTGCCAAATTTCTATTGTGACAAAAAATTACTAGCAAAAATATTAAGTCTATGACATGAGAGAGCACTGTTAAAATGGAAGACTCTGAAAAAGGAGGGGACTTCAAGTACTTCATACTAAATTCAGGTCTAGAAAATTAATCAGAATCTACAAATCATTTGTGCTAATAATGGGACCCATAAAGCACTGGATATTAGTCATGATTCTGGGAATATGATTTTTAGAAGAAGCAACATAACTGCATAGAAAAGATAACACAACAGCTGAGAGGTAGCTATGACAGTTGGGAAAAAGTAAAATATTACCTTCTTTCTGGCATCACTCCTTTTTAGAAAATCCACCTAAATATTATCCAAATTAGCCACCAAAATATTGCATGGCAATTAGTACTGGGACATAAAGTATTTCAGAACTGAACGCATGGTACCCACCAATGATTATTTACTGCCCTGTGTGAGACAAACTGCTGTTTTTATTTTCCTTTCAGGCAAATGGAGTTTGCATGACAAAATCTAACTCAAAGCTAGAATTAACTGGCGTTAGCATTTTGGCAATCTGAATAAAGAGACAGGAAGTGAGCATATTTTGATACTGAACCAGCTTTTTACCTCCAGGGTTGGACAGCAGTACAGTTGGGAGCTAATGGGTCTTTCTGAGACTTCTTGCAGAGTTCTGTCAATACACAGGTGACTTCTGTCTCTAGCTTGTTATTGAAAAGCATCTTTTTACCTTGTTATTGACAGAAGTACACAGCAAAACTCTGCAATTAATTCCCATGGGGAAGATTCCCAGTATGTTCTACTGGAAGCAATGATGATACTTACCTTTCTCTCCTGATGCTCCTCAATCATGCTTTCTGCTTCATTTGCGCTTTTTGGAAGCCTCCCTGCTTCCATTAAGCCTCTGATGTTTTGGGTCCAATCTAGCATTTCCTTCATCTCCAAGTTAAACTTCTGCAACTGGTATGAGGCTGCCAGCTTCTCCTTCCTGCCACAGAATGTGTATTTCAGCATTATCTAACACAAAATTACCTAGTTGCCTCTAGTTGCTTCCCCATTTGCAGGGGAAGGTATCCTAGAAGAAGCTAAATGAATTCATTAATTCCTACTTTTCTTAACAGTCCTCACGTTAAACCAAAATCACAGGAGATGCACACTGCCTTGGGGACAACATGCATACCTTATTTTCTTCATCAGTTCATTAGGACAAGATAGGTTAAAAAGCCTTTATAGATGTTGCTTCTAGCAAAACCAGCACAGGCCTAAGACTTTTTTCTTTTTTTAAAAAAAAAGATTTGAGAAAAAAAAATCTTGTAGAACCATCCAAAAATAAGTCTTCCAAAAAGTCTTGATGACAGATCTATTCAGATAGTCTGAAGGTATTTTAGTAAGATTAGTTAGTGGGATAAGTCACAAACTCATTCCATTAGTTTACCCAAAGTCACACCAGTGGAACTTTTCTTGTACCCAGTCATACTTATTCCAGTGCAGGTGTCTCAGCTGCCTGTATAAACTTTGTAAAGGATCATGAAAGACATTTAAAAGGCCCCTGACAAGTAGATTGGAGACCCCAGAGAGCAACTTTGCTCCTGCTGAGAGATATTCAGACCACTACAAGTCTTTACCTTTGCTTGGCCTGTCCCTGGAGTCGTTGCCAGTTGTTTTTCATCTCCTGTTGCTTCATAGTCAGTTTGTCATTTATGGATGGATTCCTTGTGGAAAGCCGGAAAGATTCCAATTCCAATGGCTGGGAAGAGATTTATAGTGGGATGAATTAATGCCAAATACTTATATTTGTTGCTGAGTTTTCCATTAAGGAAAAGTTGAACATTTGAAGATCTCAGTTTTCGAAAGCAGGTACATAAATTACAGTAACAAAATATACAAAGGGACTTGTTATATGCACAAAAAAACCCTGTAAGCATTTGCAAGCAATCATCAATGTGAAGAAAGAGATATATGTGTGTTGTTTCACATGCACAAATATTAATTTGCCATTAAGAAAGTAGTTTTGTGGAACAGGGACAAACATAATGGAAAATGAAGTGTCAATTGTCACATCTATTAGCTTAATCTAAGTTGGGTAACAAAAGGCATGAAAATATGGCCATACAAAGTCTTCAGCAGAAGACTAAAAAATCATTTGTACCTATTTCAGCCATCATCAGCATCAAAACACTCCTCTCAGTGTAGACTTCTAGTTGATACTGTTTTCCTTAACACAGCCTGATGAGCAATAATAAACACTCAACTACCCAGGTTTAAAGTTGGTATATTTCTTATAAAACTCCACCAAATTGATGGAAACGAAGAATTTTAATAATAATAATAATAATAATAATAATAATAATAATAATAATAATAATAATAATAATAATAATAATAATAATAATAATAATAATAATAGAATATGCCAGGCTAGCTTCAACCCAGAAGAGAAGTACAGATATTATACTTTGCACATGGTATCTGGCAGCATCAAAAAACCCTCCAACCCAAACCTTGTTCATCTTTCTGTTTCCATGCAGCACTCCCCCCCACAGCCTTGCTAATGTTAACTGTGGAATGCTGACTAGTAATCACCCAGGTTTCATGTGAGAATCAGCTAACGATGTCACAATGTGTGAAGGTATCACACCTATTGTCACCATTTGCATGTTATTGCGAAGATAAAGTTTAGAGAATGTGTGCAAAAATAATTTTTATGTGAAAAAGCTTAACAACCTGGCCAATAGTGAAAACCATGAGAGACTGTGATAGGATTTCTACTACTGCGGTTCAGTTGAAAATATTTCCTTTTATTAAAAATACAGAATTACATAGGAACTCAGACCCATGAGTAGTGCTCAACCATTAGTCCTAAAAGATGCAAACTGGCTATTTTCCAAAAGCAAGAGCTGATCAGACAGGCAATTGTAACCTAAGATTTCTGGGTTTAATGTCTACATCAGAAAACTACAAGCACTGTGGGTTTTGCATTTTAGTTCTAAACAGAACTAGAGTCATGACTTTGGTTCAAGACAATACAGAAACTGGAGGAAAGATGATGGAGAGTTTAACTGGGATTCCAGACTTTCCAAAACATATAGGACAGTGTAGTCTGGCTTATAGGTGAGCACCAGACAATTAGCTAACATGTTAAAAAGGGACTTTTTTAAAATTTAGTGCATCAGGAAGAAGAGCATTTGACAAATCAAGTAGGATTAACTAGCACAGTATTTTACTGAAAAGAAACATGTGCTACATTTGCATTTCAGTGTAATTCATACAAATAAATCTGGAGTCCCACCAATCTTTGCCTTGTGTTTCCCAAAAGCAAAAATGAACTTATTTACCGTATCCTCTGTATTCTCCACTTCTTACCTCCATTTTGGACTTAATAACACTGATTTCTCTCTCCATCTCTTCATGCTTTCGAATCAGGTTTTCCACACTTTCCACATCTTTCCCATAATCAAGTGCTTGTATCAGTGTACTCTGGAGGGGGCAGTAGGATGTGCAAATTGTGAAGATGACAAAAAGCAAAATACCTTAATTCCTCCTTACAGTCTCCTCCTTCCCTTCTTTGTATTGCCATCTGAATGTTTTTATTTTCTTTTTAACTGTCAGCAGGGCACCTTGGCTGCACTCCTTACAGAGTTGGAGCAAGAATTCATAACTCTTTGAACAGTGAAAATCCTACTTAAGGTGCCTCTGGCCATTCACATAAAAAACAAAGACAGGAATGTTTCTATTTTTTTTTTTTCTTTCCCCCCCTGCCCCCCCCCCCCCCCCCCATAACAAAACAGCAAAATATTTCCCATTAAATTGTAGCACAGAAATATTCAAATGTGTTTTATGAAAATATGGAAAATAAATTTGACCCTCAGAACCCTACCAGAAATTAGATCCCAGACAGTGAAGAAACAAGTTAGTGAAAGTTGTTATAAAGAATCCAAACTGATAGGATTGTAACCTTAGGCAGTACCACTATGTACCTGCCTACTGCCTTATAGTTAAGTTAGTATGATTGGTTATGTGTATGAAACAATGACTTTGTATATAGCCTTTTCCTTCTAGTAATCTCAAAATTATAATATGGGATAGGCATTTTTATCTCCGTTTTCTAAAATAATAAGATTTTTATACAACTTTTTAAAGTTGCCTATTTAATATGTCTACTTTGCACAGCAAGGAGAGATATGCAAACTAGTGTTGAATGCACTGGCTTTGAATTTGGAAACTACAAGTGGCTACATTCAAGATAAATAGATAATTCAGAAAAAGCTCCATAGTAGCTCAGCTAACAGGCTTTTGGTATTCAGAACTGACTTGGCTGGGCACTGTCTGAAAGAGATGCAAACCGGATACATAGTCAACTATCAAAGGTCACTGCTGGATATTCAGTATCACTCGAGCAACCAACATGGCTGGGTTAGAACATTTTTCCCTTTTCAATTAACCAAAATCTGAGAACTCACCTTCTCAGTAATTCTCTCTGTGATGTCATCAATTTCTCTGATTAAGGCATGAATTTCTAGGGCTCCCTCTAACTTCTTTCTGTATGCATTCAGGTTACCATGGAAACTGTTCCACCTTTTATTGAAAATAATATTTTAGAGTTGTATTTCAGAAGCGAGGATTTCCACCACTGAGTTTTGTGATGCTTAGATCTAAGTAAAAAGACAGGATTTCTGAACTACCTTGTGTGTTGACCCCCCCCCTGCCCACAAGAGAGGACACAACACAGAGATAAAGGATTATCCTGACAAAACTGTCCAGTTATATTTATTCCAAGTTTTCAGGGTAGCATGGAAGTTAAAAGTTTAAAGTACCAATCCAATTTCCTTAAACTCACAGTAACTTCACAATCCCTATCTTCATGCTTTTTGTTCTTAGCTAGCAGGCTGGGGAGTAGCATAAGCAATATGCACTTCACCAGGACAACTGTGTGAAGAGATGGAAGTGTCTTAGCTTCATGCATCTAGTCTGTAAAGTGCTGTGAAACAGCATATTTGCCTCCAAAGCTAGAAACATAACTTTGGCCCTCTGAATTAGACATCCTTCTCGCTAACTGATCTGAGAGTCTTGAAAGGCAACTCCAGGGCCTGATGCTTGGTAGTCATGATGTTAAAGAAGAAAATATATCAAAATTCCTGCATTTATTCCAGACCAAGATAATCTTCCCTTCTTGTTTTTGCTTTTTACAGAAGCTTTGAAAGCCTACTCACCTCTCATTCAGCTGCTTCCTGCGTTCATATATGGTCTTTGTTTCTTCCCTGTTCTGTCTCTCCAGTTTCATGGCCAGAGCATTGATAGCCCTGATATGAGCATCATCCACTGTTGTCTCCTGTGAAGTGAGAAAAGGAACAAAGGTATGTATTTGAAGTGTTTGTGGTGGAGTTTTTCACTGAGATGTGAAATTCAACACTAACAGCAACAAGCAACAGTTTCATCTCACTACGAAACATTTCAAACACATGGGTTTTACTCTACTACAACTGCTGGTGTTGCCAGTCCCTCATGAGAAGACAGTAAAGGCAAGAAAGACGTTAATGACTATAGATACAACAAAGATCTAGGTTTAGATGAGGACACTCGGAGCTTCATTTGTAAGCCAGGCATTCCAGCAGGGGCTTCTTTGTTGAAGAAACACAGGTGCTGGTTACATAGGTGGCTGCTGTGGAACAGCTGACAAGTGGCAGATGGTTCCTCTGTCTAATAGGTAGTGACTTGTGGTTCCTAAACCCTCTGTATGTTTTTGCAAGATGGGCTTCAGTCCAGATGTGCCTTCCATACTGTGGACAACAGTCTTAAAATCCATAAAGCCTTGAGAAATCCAGACAACTCATGCCACTGCATTTTCTTCTAAAGCAACACCACTGCACTTTAAAAGGTGTGCTAAGTCTTCGAGACAACTTCCTTCCTTTGTACATACCACAGAAGGGATAATATTTGCACATTGCACATAAAGTCTGGACTATAGTGGAATAACTGTTCTTTTGGAGGATGACAGATGGCCAACACTGAACACTGCTCCACAATTCAAAAACATTCTCTGTATTTCTAAGACCAGTAAATCACAAGCTGAGCAGGGAAACATTAATCACTGGTGTAGTAGAAGTACAGCTGCAAGATGCCAGCATGCTCTTAATAGATGTATTAACTCCATTTGTCTTTTATTTATGCTACATCCATACCAACATGTATGCTTCCATATGTGCTTTATATGATACACAGCCATAAAGTAAACAAGAGAAACCAGCAGACAGCCAGATACTCTTCTGAAACCCTGTGGTTTCCTTTCCTGGGAAATAATAGAAGCACAATGTGATAGAATATGAGTAGCAAATAAGGCAGCCATCAATGCAGGAATATTGTTCCCTACCCTGATATCAGATTTGTCTGGTGGGGAAAACTAGACTAGATGGATGCACACACTGTGCCAGGACCAGCCTTCGTCTGTTTCTATGACCCTATGAAGTGCTGTATAACTGAGCTCCAGCTAGGAGGGTGTCACTGTCCCCACCTTTTTCTCTAGCGGTCTTGTTCAGAGTAGTACAGGAGCAGTGGCTTCAAGCTGATAGTATCCAAGACCAAGATTTTCCTGTGTCACATAAAATCTACCTTATGCTGACTGAGACAGTGGATTGTTTCTGTCTCTTTCACCGTTCTCCTTTTGGCTGGGACAAGCTTCAGCAGAGATCCCTTAGCTCACAGCTCAGCTGGTGAGGACTGAAGGACCAGTGAAGGTCTCTTCACTTTACGGATTTCCTGGTGCTGAAGCTTGAGTATTTTGTCTCAAATCCACCACTAATTCACTGTCACAGGAAATTCTGCCAGCCTCTGGAAAGTGGAGCTCAGGGTTTTCTTCCAGATGTCAGTATCTATACTGATACTTTCAACAGAAGAGGACTTTCTCCTGCTGTTAGGCAACGGAAATCGAAGATGGGAGCTTCCATAACAGGAGTTGGCAGCAAAATAACAGGCAAACAAAGGCTAAAGAATTTTAGGAGAGAACATTAGAGTAAGCCTCATTCACAAAGTCCTCATATGCCTCTTTCCAGACCTTCCTCACAGACTAACAAATCAGCACAGTAATCTTCCTTGTGTGACACTCAGACATGTTAGTCCACATCTGTAGTAGTTCCACAGAGAACAAGACGCTGCTGCAACTGCATCCACTTGATGTGTGGCTTCATAGATCTCGTGGTGTGAGCTGAAACACATCACAGGGAGGCCCTTATTGTGACAGGACCTGTTCCCCAGCATTCCCAAGTTTTGGGCCCAGGTTAACACATCTCACTGGAGGCAATCGAGGCAGCTGGCATGACTTGGCACCACAAAAGAGAGTCAGAGATCCTCTGAAAGGTGAACTGTACAGCTGTTTTTTCACATGGCTGCTATCCAAGGTGTAAACCATTGCTCTGTTTTACTAATTGTGTGATTATCAATAATTAATGACCTACCACATGTGCTGTATAAACAAAGTTCCCCAAATATATGTGCTTAATTTGAATAAAGGAATGTGAGAAACTTGACTGTCCCTCAGCAGGAGGGGAAGGAAGAAATAAAGGAGGAAAATGGTCAGGTGTTTTTTTTAGGGACTTGTTTATTTCAGTTCTAGATCAACTTCCAGATTCAAACAAATATGGCTCTAACAATATTTTTTTAACCTATTTTTGGGTGGTACTCACTGTGAAGACACAATGAGGGAAAATTCTATCTATTGTAATGGCTTATGAAGTGGTAATGCTTCCTATACCCCAGATCTTTCAGGTCTTTAGGGTACTGGAACTGTATATGGTACCTGTATATATTGCTGGGCTGAAAACATATCTGCTGCTTCCAGCCACAAAAAGAATGTGCATGGAAAACACCTCTTACCCCTGATGTTGCTCCACGGAACTCATTCAGCTTTTTCATGAGCTGCAGGCAGTGTTCGTAGTCATTTCCCACATCACCTACATTGATCATGACTTCCTGGGGAAATAAGCAGCAGACAGGCAAACATTCAGGCTAAGAGGACAAGAATACAGCATGTCCCCGTGCTTATGCTGATGCAATCAGTTCTGTTGTGTGTAAATCACTGACCTCTGATGGTAGAGATACTTATGAGACTTAGTCCCAACTCCCTCTCCAATCTGATTATTGAAACAATCTCTGAAAGAAAACTTAGTGGATCAAGTGACCCTTCCTTCACTCTTACAAAGAGAAATTTTCAGATTTGATACACAATGAGAGTAAATACCAGTTGCCAAATGCTTCAAGTCTCTTCTAGCCTGCTTTAATTTCTCTGTCTTGCTAGAGACACATGAGATGATGATCACCAACAATCACGATCTCTTTGTGCACGTTACATAAGAACATGTGCTAATACTGTGCAACTGACTCTGGCAGGGAAACACTCCAGAGAAGTTTTAGTATTTCCTTCCATGTTTTTTGTAGAGCATGTCAGGATTCTTCCATACAAAAGCCACTAAGAAAATACCCTGGAAAATTATGTATATATCAGAAATTCAGTGCTGAATAGCAAGTCTCTAGTGTGCTGCTTGGATTATATACTAGAGTCCATTTACCTTCTCTCTGATCCAAGCTTCCACCTGGTCCACCTTCTGAAGAAATTCCAGAAAGTCCCTGCTGTCCTCCAGCATCTTTCCACGGGCAGTAACACCTCTCTTCAACTTCTCCCAATGCTCCTGAAGCATGCGGACTCGGCGATGAATCTCTCCTGATTTTGGGTGGCCTTTTGATACCAGGGCTTCTCCTTTCTTCACATTCAGAAAAAGAAATAAGAAATTAAGGTTGCCACTAATTTTTGATGTCATTACCATGTTACTTGAGATTTCTAGAAGGACTCTCTCACTTTCCAAATCTGGACTGCACAATAAATTACTAAAATAAATTCTTACTGCCCAAATGATACTGCTGGGCTAGAAATCTTTTACACCTGGAGGGAATTAAGAACACTAAGATTTTAGTATTTCCCTGCTAGGAATTACATTTGTGGAGTGGGAATAGCAAGAGAAGTATTACAGATGATTATACCCTTTAGCTATGTGATTTACCCAGTTTCAACAAGAATGTTCACAAATTGGGCATTAAATCCTAGTTACCTTTTGTAGGAGTAATCCCCCAGGCAAGGAAAAAGTCAGTGATATCTTCCTATTGGGCCATAAGGAAAGATGGAAGAGTGATAAACAAATCTCTCTATTGCAAATTAACAGCATTATATTTCCACTGAATAGCAACTGGATTCTTGTCACATAAGTAGGATAATTGAGACAGAACTGATGAGCAAGCTAGACAAAGAACTGGTGAACAAGCCACCCACCCTTTTTGTTCCATCTCTCTGTCCTTCTTTGGATAACCAGCAGTAATCTGTGAAAATACTAGCAGAGTGAGAGAGTTACCTTATTAACAGCTGTAATGATTTCTTCATTTGCAAGAATCTCTGCCTCAAAGACCTGATGTTTCTGCAGAAGCTTCATTTTGTCATGCAGATTGCTGGGGTCTTGTATGGAAGGATCCTGTAGCTTCTGCATGCGCTCACTGATCCAGTCTTCTGCCTGCAGCCGTGAGAGGTATCAGAGTTAGCATGACATGCTGTCCTGGGGCCTCCTCCCAAGATATGTCATTGTTCTGTGCAACTGCCTATGCCTGAGCTAGGTGGATAGAGCTGGGAGCTGACAGCTGATGTGGCTCTCCAGCTTCTCAACTACTCTACTTGCTAGGAAATAAAAGCAGATAGGAATGAAAATAATTTTTATCTGACTACAAGAATAATGAAAAATTCCTTGTATATCCCAAATTTAGTCACAAGCCATAAACAGATTATACAATCTTCTAGATTAGATATAGAGAATCCTCGAGTAGGTATGCAGACCTGACATGGTAGACATTAAAAATGAGATTATGATAGCTGAACTTTGGATTTAGAACTCTGCGTTTCATCCCCTGTCTCTGTCATTGACCTACCTGTAAGGTGGGTTAAAATTCTGAATAATTCTGTGCCTCACCTATAAAACACCACTAACAATTCCTGATGTCGGTGAAGTCGTGAAACTTAAGTGGAAAAAGTAAAGCAAATAAAGCCTTACTGACAGGGCCAAGCACTAGCCAGATTATTTGAAAGCAAATACAACCAACCCTATTTGCTTTCACACTTCATAAAATTGAAAATGGTCTCATCAGGAACATCAGATTCAGACAAGCAGGTGAACCTTGAGGACTAACAAAGCAAGAGTTATGTATTTCTCTTAGGATTTTTTTTTCAGGGGATTTAAATGTATGGAGAATAGGATAGTGACTTTTCCACAATTCGCTTTTAAGTCTGCTAAACTTTAGCCCTTAGCACTGATGGAAATATTTTCTGTCCATCAAAACACTGAGAGCTGAACACTTGGCATACATTCTAACGGATCCTGTTATCCTCAGACCAGTGAAGTAACCTAGTGTTTTGACAACACAAGAACAGCAAATTGAAGCCAGCTTTATCAATTTCAAAGCATCTTGGCTCTCCTTGTGGAACTGTGCTACATGCACATAAGACTTGACAACTGGAAGATTTTGCTAGTTAAGTAATGATTTGAAGTGTTGTCTCAGCTGCTGAAATTCTATAAACAATAACAGAAATAGCTTTCATTAGCAGCATGCTCTTCAGAAACAGTTCCCCTGCAAAGCACAGTTAGAGACTCAAACAGGAGCCTTATGTCAAGGTTGCCCAGGACAGAACACTGTCACCTGCTGGTTTTATTTCTGACACCCTCCTCACAAGCTAGGGTCTTCTCCCATTACCCAGCCACATATAATGCTTTAGCATCACGTAACTGACTTCTCATTTGCATGGAAGAGACTCATCCCTACCTTTAGGATTAGAAACAAATTAATCCTGTGTATATAGCCACTTAAAGGGCAATTTCTCTCCTACCTTTTAATGATAAGGAATGGCTTAATGACAGACTGAACAAAGCCAAAGAAATCGCATCTGCACTGTTAGTGGCTTGGTTTATTTTAAGGCTTATTTAGGATGGCTCTAGAGAGAGACAGATCCTATTCCTGGCCCCATGGAGGCACTGAGACATGAAACACCACTGTTCTCCCAAGATCGTTCCACGGAAAGCCTTAATGTTTTCTGAACAGGCATTTTCACTTTATCAAAGACAACAGTGATACTAGTGTTATGCTCAGTGTAGGCACTTGGGAATAGACTTATTTCTATTGGAAATTTTCAGTTTAGGAACCTACATTTTCAAAATACCAGTTGCTGGAACCTCATGAGCACTTTTTGTAAAGTATTCTGATTTTAAAAACCAGAAATATTTGAAGCATATGAATGAGTTGTGCCTGTTTCAGACATTTAAAGATAACAACTAATTATCTCTCTCACTCCCCTGAGAGGAAGTAGTGGTTTTTTATTGCCTTGTACAGAGGATGAAAGGGAAATGAAGTGACACCAATATGACGAGCAAGTTTCAGAGACAGTATTAAAACTCAGAGCCAGCTTTACAAGTCCAAACTTTGGACTTTATGATCCTTCCTCTGCAATAGATTAAACAAATGGCCACATTTTTAAATTGCAACCTGCTCATTTGCATTCCATGTTAACATTGAGGTACAGAATTTGTGACAAGAGGGATGTTTTAAGTCTGTTTCACTTCTTTGGGACTAGAAAAGTCCTTCCTACTGTAGGAGAGTGTGTCCTATTTTGTGAGCTGCATGTGATCCCCTGAGTTAGTTGGTGAGGGTTTTGTGCAGAAAAACAAAGTCCTATGTCCTGAAGAGGGTGCAAACTGCAGCATCTAGCCTTCTAAGCAGACCATATGATGCTGAGCTCTCCATTCTCTCATCAGTAATCACAGCCTGTGTTGTCTTTGTACTGATGAGTGTAGTGCTCTGTGTAATTGCTTCTAGACTTCTAATGATGGTGACAGTCACCATTTTCTGCTGACACAAAAAATCCTGTTGGATCAATAGAGATGATTTAGGATGATTACAGGAGGGAGAGTTTTCAGGGGAATAGGACCTGAGTTATGATACTTGTTCTTATAAGCAAGAATAGGCAATGACCTCATTTATTTCACAGCTAAACTTAAAATTCATCTCTGCAATTTAACATCCCTTTGGGGCTGTCCTTATACATAAACTCATACACACCCAGAACATCATTAAAATTAAACAAAGCATTCTATTCTACCGATTCTACCCAAAAAAGAGGGAGAGAGATGTTACTGTAAGATTTTTTATTATTATTATTTCCTTTTTGGCATTCACATTCTACAGCAACAGGCAATGAATTTAGATCAATGAGGTAAATGAGGAGGTAGTTTGAGACCGAAAACTCCCTATACAAGTCTTAGTTGAATGCATGTGGAGAAAGTGGATGAGGAAAGGGAAATGTTCCTCACTATACAGGGCCAGATACTCTGTTATAACTGTGTGATTCAAGAATGAAGGGTCACCCCAGCCCAAGCACTGATTTGACAACTACATAGAGATGGGAAGAAATGCAGAAGTGTTCCTACCTAATGGTTTGATGGTATCTCTAGGAGGGCATTGGCAGCTTCTCTACCAAAGAGAATGTTGGCAATTCTGTAACCTTTCCATCAGAGGTACATTGCTCTTTAGAAAATGTTAGCACTGTGCAATGTTTACTCCATCCACTCTCCCCTATTCTAGTCCACAAGGTGGACTGGTTTGTGTGATAGGAAAAGTATAGCCAAATAATACAAGTTAATATTTGTCTAAATATTTGTGTAAATAATTCCTAATAAAGTTTATTTAAAACACAATAGTGTACAGCTCTGTCTCTTTAGTGTAGCCAAAGAAGAAGATATTTAAATGTTTGATTATCAAGGGGGGAAGAGTTCCAAATACATTTGGCTATACATGGAATTTTAGCAGCTATTTATGGCTTAAATTACTCTTTGAAAACAAAACAAATCACACAAAAAAACCCAACCAACCAAAAAAGGTTGTCAGCAGGGACGTGTGTTTTTTTCACGAACTGGGAGGTAACAATCACCTGCAGTTTTTTTTTAAACCATGGAGGATATTCCAAAGGATGCAGCAGCAGAAGGGGTGCATACCAGACCAGCAAGACTGTTTGCAAATGTCTCTCTGGGCCTATGTGCTGTTGTTTGTGCCAGCACATGGGATGCTTTCACGTTTTTCAGTCACAAACATTGCGCTGCCCTTTCAAAGACTGACTTAGCATGCCTTTCCAACAGTAGTGCCAGGAGTAGAGCTACTCAGTTACAGGACTAGAGCCAGAACAGGAGACAGAGATGAACATATTCTGCAGAGACCAGTCTACAGGAGCTGTAGAGCAATGCTAAATTACAGCACTGGTCTGAGGGCCTTCAGTGAATACTCGCTAGTAGAGCTTGGTGCCCTTGCCATAATGCTTTCTACTTTGTATTCATTTTGATTTGAAACACTTTTTCTTTCCCACCAAGAGCAACACAAGGTAGTAGCTGGCAATTTCCCTTTTATTAGTTTAATTTTAGCAGAGGTCCTGATGTGTAAAGCAGCTGTAATGGGCACAACACCACAACAATGGGATAGTAACAGCAATGACACTGGAGCACCTACCCCTTTGCGTGAGTGCGGGAGGACAGGAGTTGCCGCAACGGAATAGAGTATCAACCCACCTAATTTCTGGCAAAGCTGGGCACTTCATACAACAGAGGTAGGCAGCTCCTTTGCTTTCCACCCCCATCTCAGTCTAAAATCCTCTTACCTCTTCCAAGTTCTGGTAGAAAAGTGCCAGAAGAAGGGCAGTCTGCAGCTTCTCTCTCCTGCTCTGGGATAGATCCTTGATCTGCTGCTTCCTCTCATGAATGGCATTCAGTTTGTGCTGGATCTTTAGCCCGTCCAGTCCGCCCAGCTTTTCCAGCCTGCTTGCCTGTTCTTGAAGAGACACCATCTGAAAAGGCAACAGATCTGAAATTACTTTTATGCATCCAAGTGGTTTGAACGAAAACAAAAACCAGGCTCCTTTCCACACCTAAAAGATTCTATTTTTTTTTTTGAATCAGCCAAGAATAGCAGTGACAAGTTAGCCAGCATTTCCCAGATCTTCTGTAGTGCACCATGGCTACTAAAATGAATTAAAGATGTAACTCCATTAGTCCCTATGCTACTGATCATCTAGTACAAGGAATCACAGAGCAAGCCTGACATCCATGAGTGCTCAGGTTTTACTGCTTTGTGGAAGTCAGGTGTTGGAAGGTAGCTCTCAGCATGAGCAATCAGTCTGGCAGGGAGCTGGCATGGGTCTGGGAACACATTCCTTCTGTGGTTACCCAGGCACAGCCCCAGGGTTGAGTTTAGCCCTAGCTTGGGTGAATTATAGCAGTAGCCACCAGGCAGGCAGATTCTTTTATACAGAGGCGCAAAGATGCAAAGAGGTGAGCCAATTTGGTGCAGACATTGTACCTCAAATATATATTTAAATAATTAGACAAGTCATCCCCCCTGACCTACTCCATTTTATTTGCTATAAAAGCCAGTGGGTGTTTTCTTATGAAAAACAAAACCAAACCAAACCCAACAAACAAAAAGAAAACAACCAACCAGCAAACAACAACAACTAAACCCAAACAAAAACCCAACCAAAACAAAACACCAAAACTTTTGATACCTGTAACACATAATATGGCCTGCTTTAAATATTTCTTCTGGTAAGTCTCACTATTCAACGTAGTAAGTGGGTTTCCTGTCTACTGCAAGACAATACAGGCAGAACTTGGGCATGGAGTATGTAACACTTGTTCTCCCTGCTCTGCTTCTTGTTTCACTAAGCTTCCTCATTTTCTCTTTGATTCAAAGCCTATCAGGCATATCACAACTGTCAGCAATGAAACATGTTGCCTTACCAAAAAGAATAGATAAAAATCATTCTAGCTTGTGGGTTGGCAGAATATTTATTGATTTTTGTACCTTCTCTTCCTGTGATGCCAGAAGCTTCTCAAAAGCCTCATGTTTTCTTATCAGTTGCTCTGCTTCGTCCACAGAACTTCCGAGGTCACTGCTTTTCAAATAAATCTATGAAAAAAGTTTAATATTTTTCTTAGTGGATTAAATGTAACATAAGCCTTATTCATAAATATGAGAAGAGATATTAACTCTGCAGATGAGAGTACACTTGAGGAAAAAAGGAGGAGAAGGCAACTGAAATTGGAAGCTCCATGGTGTTATCAGGAAAAAGAAGCATTAACAAGTTCAGCTAAGGAAAGTGACCTATCACTGCTTATTGCAATCACTAAATCACAAGGACTGGCAGTGAATTCAGAGGTCCAAGCCATCCTACTAACCCAAAGCAAGATCAGCACTATTGTGTCTTAAACATCTGTATGTTTCCTCATTAGAAGGTTTCCTATAACAGAGACCTTGCAGCCTCTGCCGGCAATCCATTCCAGTCCTTCATCACCTTTACCGTTAGCAAGATTTTCCAAATATCTGGCCTGAAAATGCATTGCTAACACTTCACCTCATTACACACTGCCCTCTCTTCATCACAGAAAGGAAGTACTTCCTTTTACATTTGATTCAGTCTTGTACATGCTTGCAGGGTTTTTGCATACTGGGATTTCTATCTTCTCTAGGCTAAAACTACCCTGATTTGATCAATCATTCTATAAAGGCTGTCTCTTCTAGATTCTGATTATTCTCATTGCTCTCCTGGATTTTCTCCATTCCTGCTTATTTTGAAATGGGGTTCCTAGTACTTAGTGCAATAAGTGGCAATAAGGCTGCTAGTGGAGGCAGTGAAGACAACAGAGAACTTATGTGCATTTTCCAAGCTATAGTCTTCTGCTGTGTATGATATCTGTGTACGGTGCCTATCTTTTACACACTACCATGCACTCAGCTTGACCTTGCAATCTACTATAAGCTTCCAGAAACTTTTCAGAAGAAGTGCTATCAGACTGGCTTGTCCCCATCCTGTATTGATGCAGCTAATTATTCCTGAAAAACGTCCTAGCTTGCACCTCTGCCAAGTACATTACAGCTGCTCTTTTTTCAGGCCACCTTTCCAACTTGTCTGCATTAATTTTATTTATAGTCTGTCCCATCAGTCCCTGATGCAGAAAGATCTTAGTCTAAAATAACAAATCAGTTTTAAGGAAACTGACCTCTGCTATTTGCTTTGAATACTGTGAAGACCTTTTCTAACTGACCCAGAGACATCTCTAAGGCACCACAGTGTTTCTTGACTCTTTTCTGGTGTTAAGAAAACTGAATGCCCAATTACTTCTCCCAGGCATTCTGTTATATTCAATTTTGTCAAATGCAAGAGAATAAACAATGTAGTTATCTACTGTCAAGAAAAATATAAATTTTGCTGAAGGCCAGTAGACATTTATTCCTTCCTTGTGGATTTAGTTGTCCAGTTTCCTCCCCTATTCAGTGATGAGACAACAGTTGGATAAAAAGTGCAATCAGGGGCTCTGAAGGAACATGACCAAAAATTACCTGTACACAAGGTTCACAGTGGAGTGAATATGACTTGACAGACTTTTAGCATTCAGGCTGCTACGAGGAGATGCAATTATTGGCTGGGACATAGCACTGTGTAATCCGTTCTGTGAACTCATGGAATCATAAGTATTTGGATAACAGTGAGAAATTCCAACCAGTAATTCTACCTGGGTAAAAGGCAATTAACAGAGATGGAAGGAGAATTTGAGATCAGTGATACAGTGTGAAAGAATTAAGAGGCAGGAAAGAAACAGAATAGAATCAGTGAAACAACACAACTGCTAGTAGTTTCAGAAGAGGGGTGGTGAAGAATATTAGTAAATCTGTGTCTTAAAATCAGAGAGGTACACAGGAAAAATAACATTTTGAGAGATATCTCTTGCTTTGCAAAACAAAACGGTTCTGTAGCAGTTTGACAGGGTGTTTGTATTAGGAGAGAAAATATATTCTTCAGCAGCTACTTTAGAAAATCAGTAATGATGTTCTTTGTCTGGACACAAGTACTGGATGACTGTTTAACCCCACAGGGCACCTTCTGAAGGATAGGTTTCCCAGGCATGTGTTATGTGCAGGGGAATCCACACTTACTTGTCTGGGTCTGAATGTACCAACAGGCTCTGGCTACCCTGACTGTCTGTGGAACAGCCCCCCTGCTCCCACCTGGTCCCTCTGAGGCTCAGCCCTGGCCCCAGCCCTGCCTGAGCTGTGTTGAGCGGAGGCCTGAGACCTGCCCTGGTCCTTCTGGACAGACCTCAGATTTCAGTCATTATCTCATGTTGTCACCTTCATCTCCAGCTGGTTGATGGACCTCATTGGCAGCTGTGGCTAAGAAGACAGCCAGCCAGACTAAGGCCTGACTTTCTGGCTCATTTTTGGGAGTTAATGAAAGGAGTGTTTTGCATATACAGAAAAATGCACAGATTATCATGCCCAGGCTAGTGTTTGAACTGCTTTATATTCATTCATGCCGAGTATCAGAGAGAGCTGATTAAATCCCAACACAGAAATCACTATCAATAAGAGGGGAAGGCCACTGTACAACAGTTCCAAGTGTTTAATAATTCTGGCACATAAATCACCAGGATGCCTAAAGAAATATATTAAAACTTTTGTTATGCCTCTGTACGTTAAATACAATCCTCCACCAGGAGGCAGATATTCTGTCATTCAAATTTTAATCCTTTGATCTATCCTACTCATTAAATGTATGAAATTATCTTTTAAAGTATTTATTTAATTATTTTTAGAGTGTTTTTAGAATTGGTTTGTTCTTGTGGGAGAAGATCTCCACACACATGGGCTCCAGGTCAGTCTACTGTAATGCATTGTTAAACCACTTGTAATTACTATCTCATTTTCACTGCTGTTACACTGAAATAAAATGTTACTAACTCTGAAACTGCAGAATCTGTCATAACTGAAGAAATGGTCAGCTATTTGTTTTTCTGCTCATGTATCTGTGGTGGAAGAAAAAGGCAAGGAACATCTACAGAGACATCTGAGAGCAGGGGTGTGGAATGGTGAGTCATAAGCGGCTGCCACCAGAGTGGCCCTCGGTGCCTTGCTCTCACTGAAAATCAGTACACACAAATAACACTGAGTATTCAGAGCCCCTTCAGCTGTTACAGCAGTGGGAAGAATTCTTCCTGACTTCTGAAAGCTTTGGGCCAGGTCTTCCAAGTAGAAGTCAGTGAAAATGCTCTTGGGAACCCAGGTTTGAATGCTGAGAAGGAAAACTGGGTGCATACATTACGGGAGCGGCGAAGGCGACACACTGAGAAGAAAGCAGCCCCGGTAGCATTAATGGTGCTACCTAGACAGCTGGCGAGGGAAAAACCTTCCATTCATCTTTTGAACAGAAATCTTATGACAGCAATTGCTAGAATCAGAACCACAACATTTTTTCATTTAAGCATTCGTTATACCAGTCTGAAAGCAGAATGGAAACTGTCTACCACAGCACAGTGCTGGCCTATGGCCAGTTACACACTTTTTGGCGTATTTTCAGACAGGACCCCAAACTCCCACTTTCAATGAGACGTGTTGATTTCAAACACAAAACACTGCATAGCTCTCCTCAGGTAGCCTACCAGAGTCTCCCACAGCACACAGCAGGTATAAACTTGCTTGCAAGCTTGTTTCTGTTATGAAGAATGGCCTGTCATCAGGAATATAATGCTTAAAAATGCCACAAAAAGCACCAAGGACTTGACCAACCGCTCACTATATAACAAACTAATTTTTAAGTAAAAACACTTAAACCCACAAAATGAACCTGGCCCTTTTTGAGACTTGAGATGGAGCATGTGAAAAATAACGAAATTTTTAACAATGCAAAGCACAGAGATTGAGGTTTTAACCCTACTTAACTGGAATTTTCACTGCTTCTGAGATCATTGCATAGACTTAGCCACACTGTCGTAAGACCTCTTACATGTAAGTTAATGCAGAAATAAAAGCAAACTTCAATATTTTTTTTTTAAAAAGTTCATTTAAAATAAAATAGGAATATATATATATATACACACACACACAGAGTTATGTGACAGTTCAGGCCAGCTCTGGGTTTTGGAGAAATACTGAATGAAATAGTCATTAGGATGACTATGCTCTTTGGGTGCCACATCTTCACACTTTTACACACTGGAAGCTGACATAGCTCCAAAATAAATTTGTTTTCCAAGAAATGTAATTTTTATTTCTCTAGAAGAAAAACTATTTTACATATTTGTGCAAATCCACACCCTTCTCCTCCTTCTGCTCTTCACAGTTTAACAAGCTCCACAGATTTTGCAACCCCCACTGCCTGCCCTGAGCTTGCTGCTGAGATTGCTGGAACTCCACTGAAAACCTTTTAGCTCTAAGTATGAAATAAAAGCCAGAATTACTCTCAGTTTTAAATGGCTTCACTTAAAACACTTAATCAACCCCAAACTTTCTGCCCAGATAGATGACAACAATGTTTGATTTGATTTACTTCTGATAAAAGCAAATACAAAAAAGAATGAATGAAAAAAACCCCAACCTTTAAATTTGCTTTATCTAAGTAAATACATATGCTTAATACCATCATTATATATGGGTCACATACATGTTGTACTATGCTTCATTTCAGTAAAAGTTATAACAAAGTATCATACTATAACCCTAAGTGGAATAGAACACATTGAAGTTGTTTATTAAAAACCCCACAGACACCTTTTCTATCATATTGACCTCACTGTATCATTTGCTTCTGACTTCACAATCTAGACGTGAAATTCTAGTGTTAAATGTATTTAAAATTTCCTTCTCCCCTCCCACTGCTTGCTGTCTCACCAGCATATGAATTATCTGATATTGAAAATGGGTATGGGAAAAACAGAGAGAACTCAGGGTTTGTTTTCCCCGAACTGTTACAATCCTTTCCTCCCACCAACCTCCTTCTTCTTCATAATTTGCAAGCTTGACTCCTATCCTGTAAGAAGCAGGTGTTAGACCAGAACCCTATGCTCATACAATATAATAATTAAAATATTTACTTATGAAACACTTTTCTGAAGGCAGACTAAATTCCTCTTAAACTCCCCCTAGTTTCATTGCTAGAAACTTCACTGAGATTTCCAATATTGAGATGCTGTGGAGACTAAATCCCCTCAATTTCCTTCAGACAAGGGTGGTACTTCTCTTTTTCCAAGGGGAAAGAAAAGAAGTTATTTCTTCCTACACACTTAAATATTTTGGCTTTTGAAAACAAGTATTACTTTAAAAAGCCACAACATTAGGAATTAGGCACTTAGAAATATAGTGTAACATGACAAGTAAAAAAAAATTAAAAGAGTGAAACAGAAAAATCTAATAAAAACTACACTGATTTGTCCTAGGTCCCAGACCAACTGGCAGAGAAGAAAACCAGTCCTTGGACCTGAAGTCTTGGACCTTCAAAGTGCTGAGCACTAAGGGCCAATTATGCAAAATCTGTAATCTCATACATAGCACTGAGCATGTCATGTAAACAAAAGTAGTCTAATGGTTAAAACTAAACACTTGTTAAGTGCTCAATCAGCTCAGAGTGCTCTGTTCCATTTAGGATGCATCAAGCTGTAGCTGCAGCCTTGGTAACAGTAGAACACAAGCAGCTTCTGATTGTCCCATAACTCATCTCTGTGGAGTGGGAACACGGCAGGAATTATGCAAAAAGAAATCCACATGGCTTGATTAACAAAACTTAAAATTTCTGTTTGCAAATGTTCCTAGAATGGAATGGAAATCTTCACCACTCTCCTCCCAGATCCAAAGGATGCAATGTTGACAGCGATAGAGGGACACCATACACCCTCTATGTCTCTGTGAATTGAAGACGTGGTGTCAGCTGCAATGTTTGTCAAAAGGTGGTGAGGGCATACACTTTTTAGAGTGCATGTTTCCTGGGAAGGTCTCAAACCAGATCTTGCCCAATGGCTAGAAAGCAATCCTGAGCAGCAGACTGGATTCACTGATAGGGAGAGGCCAGCCCCAATATCCACAGGGTGGAAGGGTGGACCAGCTAAAGCTGAATCACGTGTTTTGATAAAGATTGTTGGACTTGGACTTCTTCTAAATTCTCTTACCACCTGGACAGGCATAGCAGTCCAAGGGGTGGCAAGTAGCAGGGTGATTTTGGAAACCTTGTGGTGAGTGGGTGTTAGAACATCACACGGAGTCTTCCTAAACTCTGGCCTCGATGAAGGGTGGTTCTGAAAGACAACCAGCTCTGGATTGAAATCCTTGCTCGTGACCTCACTCCCACCAGCTGAATTTTCTCTTTCAGTCAGCACAGCTGGGGACAGCCATATATCTCTGGAGACAGTCTGCTGGGGAAGGCCAGTATACTTAGAGGAAGTCACATGAAATCTTGTGATTTGAAGGGATGAAGACCCACCTGATGGAAAGCTTTGTTCTGCTTTCTGAGATCCTATTGGAAGACCGCTTGGAGTTTCGGGCACCTTCTTTAATTGTGGCAAGAGCAGGCTTGAATGAGCGTGACTGCTTCCATGGGAATCTGTTTGAAAAGGCTTTATCATCAAGTTGCAAGTTGAAATGTAAAGCTTCATTGAAGGATGGAGTTCTGGCATTTGGTCATTGCACTGGCTACAGCCCTGTTGGGGTGGAAAAGAACCACAAGGTTCCAGAGAGGCATGCAGATTTTTTCTGCGGAGTGCAGGAGCAGCTGGAATAGCAGACAGATCAACATCTAGGTGTGATGTCCTGCTTGCTGGAGTTTTGCAGGAGAGGACATGAGAAGGCAAAGATATAGCAAGCTTCAACGGATCATTTTTTTCTGGAGAATTACGATGAGCACTTTCTTCTCTTTCCGAATATTGCTTGTAAGATGCAGATGTCAACCAAGTGCCAGAATGCCCATATCCATGGCCCTGGGCATCCCTGGGAGGTCTGGAATACCTGGATGTCTCATCAGAAGGACTGACACAGTGACTAGCACTCCCAAAACCTTTCCTCTGGCCTGTGTGTGCCAGGACGATATCTAGCCTTGAACAGTAAGCTCCAGAAGATACACTGCTTGGGGGTGAGCTGGCATTTCCTGGAAGATTCTCTGCGACTGATTGACCAGTGGGAGGATGCCATGCTGATGCTGGCAGCTTTTGGAAAGGCCTGTCGCGCACAGCAGATTCAAAAGAAGGAGGTGGGGTCTTTCTGCAGGAAGACAGCATCACTTCCGCAGTGGAGACATAGGTGGCAGATGAAAGTTTGCAGCGATGGTCCCTGCATAACATTCTGAAGCTTAGTCCTATACAGTGCAAAAATCAAAGCCACAGACTCTTGCCTTACTCCCTGTTTTTAAAAGCAACTCCTAATCCTCTTTCCTTTGGCACTGGAAATTTCCATTCTTCCTCTGAAGCAAAGGAACGAGATGAATAAACATTCTCCAGGAAAAAAAAAATTGTAAACTAAAAAAATCCACATTCAAAATAAAAATGCACAGCTCTTCTGATACTGCTACCACCGCCTGTCACATCTGCAAAGTGATATGAGAGTGGGATGGGCAGAAAGATAAATTACGGAGCATGAGGCTCTGCTCCCTGACTGCTCTGACAGTGAGACTGCAGACGGAGCAGGAGGGAGCCAACAGCGCCTGCCAGAGACCGCCTGCGAACTCGCTGTTATTTCATCTGTGAAACAAAAAGGAAAGCAGCTAACCTGAGCAAGGCATCTGCTTCTGTTAAAAGGTTAGAACGGAGCAGAGTGTCTTGGACACTGCTTCTGCTCAAAGCAAAAATGATATCTATTTTTTTTTCCCCTTCTCTTTTTCAGCTGTTGCTTCTCTACACTCTGAACAGCAAGATCTCATTTTGCAGATGTTAGGGGAATTTTCTACAGCAGCTCCATGCAACAGCACAACTGAATAAATAATAATAATTAAAAAAAAAAGATTTTTGCTTAATTTTCTCCACATGTGCTCTATTTTCTTTAGCGTAGAACAATCCTAGGCTAAATTCTGCAGAAATCCTTCAAAAGTTTAAGTAACTTGGATGTAATATAAGATGCTGGCATAGAGTCAAGCCTGTCATACTGGCACACACAGTGAATCAGAGAGCACTCCTTAATAACAGTTCTTAGCTTAAAGCACTCTGTTACTTTCTTCCTTCCCCTGTTCCTTGCTGCTGGGGGACAGACTTGGTTTAAGCCATGTGAAGTACTGGGAAAATAAGACCTAGAAATTCTGGGAAGATACAAGCTGCTTTCTTACACACATATTTTGCAGAGGTACAAAGTGAAATGCATGTGACTGAGCTTAGCTTCAAACACAAAAGTCAGAAGTAACACAAGGGGTGGAGAGATTGCTTATATTAGTTTGCCTGGAAGGAATCTTTTTTTGAATGTGTGCTTTCTTTTGTCTTTTCTGAAAACAGCAAATCACAATATTCCCATCGGGAAAGTGGTTTGGGAGTCTTCAATTGACATCTTTGCTGAATACTTTTTGAAAGCACATTTGAAAGGACTGCTTTCCTACCCTCTTGCCTGTGTCCCTAGGGAGCAGAGTCTGTGTCACTATGCAGCCACATTTTAACTCCTTAGAACAGAGCACCATCCAAAAGGAAGATTCCTCTTCCAGTTGTTCTTCAAATGCAGAGAAGCAAAACAGACATAGTGACTAAGGAACATCAATCAAACAACACACGTTGATCCGTAAGGCAGATGGTGGCAGCTGCAAAAAAACAGCTTTGTGGTTCTTGCTGTTTCTCCTTTGTGATTCTTGCTATTTCTCCCTCATTCAGATGGGAGTCCTGAAGCACAGGAATAACCCATTTTAGAGATGAGAGAACAAAAGCAATCAGGGATATTCTGGGGATACAGGACTTCCATCTGCAGAGGAATTAGAACAATGTTGCAATTTTTATTTAGGGCCAGGCTGATGCATTGCATACTAAAGAGGGACTAGAAACCAGTAGAAGGTAAATTCCTTCCTGTTCTTCCATGAAGAGCAGCAAATGAGCCTCCCCTTGCAATGAGTTGCTTTCTTTATTGATTTCATTCCATAAATTCTTCAAAGACACAGCTTATTTTGTATGTAAACACATGTAGTCTCCACCTTCACGGCAGCCTAGTAGCCTAAACCTGCATCACTCTGCAGTTACACTCACTGTGGACAGACACTGCTCTGGACAGTGAGGTGATTGCCAACATTGCCAGGTCTCAAATCAGTAAAATGGATTTAAATACAGCAATATATGATTTTAAATGGGCAGATTGCAGTGGAATTGGTGAAGTACATCAGAGATGCTTTCACCAATATTCTTTAGTTCTGGGGCAGGTGCCTTTATTCATGGTGTTTTGCTCAGTGTTATTTATGGGTTAAAACCCAGATGACAAGAATGGACAACACAGAGTCATCACGATGGAGGAAAGCTAGCCATCCATGAAAGGAAATCTCTTCAGAGTATTGGTCTGATCAGTGTATCCAGAGTAGTGAGAGTTGAAACTCATCCTGAAGGTTCACAGCTCATCAAGGATCTGTTTGTTTGCACCCTCAGCTATGAACAAATTTGGTGTCTCTTCTTCCCACCTAACAGCATTTACATGTTTCCTGATTAAAGCTGAGTACATGTGAAGGACAGCTTACCTGTATAGAATGTGCTGGGGGCACATGTAAGAGTAATGTAGCCTTTTGCTACCAGGACTCATGACTGCAGGGCAAGAAGAAACACTAACCCATGGTAGCTTTGTACATATTTACCTTTGAGGTATATACAGCAAACCAGATGCTATAACCACAGTACCTCTTCATGTTGGCTGATCTCCATTTAATGAACACAGAAATAATATAGTGGCCAAAATTTTGTAGTTTACATTTTCCCTGATGATGCTGCCCATACAGGAGCTTAGCAATGATGTGTCACTGCTTGGTAGGGACTTGAGATAGTTATAATGCAAATTGTGCCATTGGTTAATTAAAGAACAAATAAAGAAATTGACAGAAGTATTGTACTCCAGAAACCTGAACCTAGGTGAAACTCTCTTGGTTTCATGTTTTGACTCAAACTCAGGATGCAGGCCATACTTGACAAGGGTGCCAATTGTAGGGAACTATGAGGATATGCATTTCCTTCAGGGAATGAGTAGCAGAAGGCTTCAAGCCCAGATGTTCCAAAGAGCTACGTATCATTGCATGGCACAGCCCAGTGTCAGTTTTCCAAAAGATTTAGTGCCAGTGGTAAAGCACTGGTGGAAAACAGAGCTCAGCAGAAACTGATAGCCATTATACTATGCTGCCAGTATTCTTGGAGAATTAAGAATTATTTTTCCTTAATAAGAAAGGACCCAGAAGTACAACCTCCTTCAGCTTTGTTTCAACCCTTCTGTTTCTCAGCCTTCAGCCCATCTATGTAGTTTGAACATCTCAGCACAGTTACGACAGTCTATCAATACATGAATTTGCACAGAGTGACTAGAAAATACTGCTGAATTCTACACTGAGTTTTGTAACAGCAAATATGAGGCCTCAAACTGAAACCTTTAAAAATAGTTCCAGGAACCCAGAAGAGTGCAAGAAGGAGAAAGTATAATTTAACATTGGTGAAAAAAAAAAAATTTCAAGAGCTGCATAATCATAATAAGAAATTTGTTCGGTCCCTTTTCAATAACTGCATCAGCTCTCATTTTTAATGAGAGGGCTTTTTTCACTAGCTCATCTTTCTCTACTGCACCAAACAGTATTGCATCAAACTGTTATTCCTTACAAACAAATTCTTTCATACCTATTCTTCACACTGCTGTCAATTCCCCTGTAGAACTGAGAAGTTAATTGTTTTTCCTGGATAAACTCACACTGCCAATATTAGTTTTCCACCAGTTGTATTTCCCGAGCACTAACCCTCAGCCTGGGGTGAGGTTTCCAGCAACACTTGTAAAGTAATCTCCCTGTCCTCTTTCAAACCTCTTTACAATTTCCCTTCACTCTGAAGCCTACAAAACAATTTGACAGCAGTTAAGCAGATGGCATGCTGCAATCTGTTTGTAGAGCTGACTAATACTGGGCCGTTGTCTCCCTCTTCTGTTGTGACTCTCCTCTTTTAGTTCTTCTTTGCAATTCATTCTCTCGCAGGCAAGGATCATCTTTTATGTCTGGTTCTGCACCTAAGCCCATAAGAAAGGGGGTGGGAGAGTGGTTGTACACTGCTACAGTCTCTAAGTGATACCACACGGAAAATAATTACAATAAAGAGTGTGCCTCGTCTATACACAGACCCAAGGATTTTAAGTTGTAGGTTAACAGTAGTGCCCCTTCTAGTTTGGAAGATTTCAAGTTCTTGAAGAGTTTAACTGCTTGTTTCAATTTTATAATTCACATACCTCCTGTGAGTTCAGGAGCATGTCCAGGTGGTCCCAATCCTTATAGAACATTTGTTCTTGGTGTGTTTTCTCCAACCACTCCTTCTTCTGTTTCCATTCATTGTACACATTTTCCTTCTCTTCCGACAAAGCCTGCAGCTTCTGCTGAATCTGAACACAATTTCAAATTAAAAACTTATGTTGGTCTTTATACCCCATGGACCAGGATAAGATGAAAGGAGAAAAGATTAAGTGTAGTGGTGGATAAGCCCCTCAAATTGAAACAAAATTGCCAAAAAGAAAGTAAAACAAGTTCTAGCACTTATACTTGGACTGAAAGATAAAAGAACCTCATTTCAGGAATGGAGGAGCGTTTCTTACAGCATATATACCAGTCCAAGCCGAGAGCAAAGGTAGGTAACTGTTTCTCAGGTGCACCTTCTAGAACCAAATTCTCCATTATCTTTAGTCATAACAGTGCAACTATAGCACTTCAGATTGGGATAGGACAGATACTGAAGTTATCAACTTAAGTATTTTCTCTTAATCAGTGAATTCATGCCTCAGTATTAGACTTCATGTAATTTCAGCTTCCAAGCTTTGTATATCCACAGGCCTTCTATAAACCATTTTTTTCATAGATTTTTCTACAGGTAAATGACTTTACATCAGGAAGTTTTCTAGTTACTATAGCAATACATTGCAATATTCAACAAATTTTCAGAAAATAGCTTGGTCAGACAGGAGAATAATTTGCACAAACTCTGCAGTTCTCTGTAGGTATTCAGGAGACATGGTAATGAATTGTCAGGGAAGAAGTAAACTGGCAGGTACTGGAAAAAAAATAATGCTGTGAGACTCTTAGAAGTTATTTGTCTTGAGTAAACTGAAATTTTTATTTCCATCTTCCATTTCTGGGGAATTAAATATACCAGCACAATTCATTATAACAGGAAATGTTTCAATTAATCTTTAAACTTTCTCATATGTTTGATTGTTTTCATTCTTTGCTTGTCAGGTTTTTGTCCAACCTGGTCTGGTCTGATATAATACTGTAATGTGAAGAGTGGTATTTGTGTAAAAACAGTTTGGGAAGTGGTTAGAACTGTCTCCATTTCTCAGAACACAGTGAATTTCTCAAATAAGCCCAGCTTTGCTTCCGTGGGCCCTCAGGAAATGCCAGCACTCATCTGCTGTTGAGGCAGGAAAAGGAACATGTGTTTGTGCTCAAGCCAGGTAATACACAGAGGCAAATGTAGGTCATGCAATGGACATGTGTGAGTGCACACATGCATTTGCAGGCTTACAGCATGCTATGGTATAGAACAGTAGTTCTGGTCTTGAGTAGCTGAGTTTGTGTGACTGAACTCAAATGAGTTTCGATTACCTCTTTTGGTGCAATTTCCTCATCTTGCAAGAGTGACCGGCCTAGCTGTACAACATGATTATACTTCTCTTCTCGTGCTTCAATCTCTGCCAGTAGCTGTTGATGCTGTGTAAGTCTCAGGCTGCTGGTAGATATGTCCCGAATAGTCTCCTTGGCTCTCATTTCTCTTATCATTTCTGCTGTCCATGAGAAATAGTCCCATACCTGGAACCCAAGAAAATGTGAAAGTTGAAGTTAGAGCTCAAGCTTGGGTTACCAGACAGGAAAATAATAGGCTGATTGTTCAACTTGAATTGAATATTAGATAATAAAATCATAGATAAGAAATTATTTCATTAAGGCTTTGCATACTTCTATTATTTTTAACTAGGGTGGATAATCCAATTACAGGAATTTTTACATACTGTGTGAAATTACAAATTTTGTATTATCATAATAAAAATCAAACTGTGTCGTATCACATCATGATCTCATTTAGTGACTTTTAAGTGTTCTTAAGTGTTTTCTGGCGTTATTCCTTCACAGAGGATAAAACAGTATCACCCTACTTTTTTGTGACTTAGCTTTGGCTGGTACAAGTCTATTCAGAACTTAAGTTGTACCGATATTCTACCATGAGACTGAGAATTTTCAGGTGAAAAACAAATGAGGTCACTGTAATAGAGGTGGGAAAAAGGCAAATCACAGGTCAGAAAAAATTGCTTAAGCATTTTAGATATACAGATCCAGCTCCTGGTTTGTGGAACTATATGACTGAGATTGGCACAAACACAACTCTGCAAAGAACAAGGATGTAGTGCTAGTTTACTTTTAAAATCTGATGGACCAATAAACATATTTACAATATCTTAAAATGTCTGAAACATTCACCAGAGCTAATTATGAGCAAGAAAATTCTTAAAGAAATTGCAGAACTATTTTCTGATTTTGACCAAAGAAGTATGTGCAAGTAAAAATATTTTGACATTTTCTCTATGTCTCTCTTTGCACTTGATCCTTCACCTTCACCAGTCCAGTTACTTTAGGCACCTCATTTGAATTTGTAATACGTGTTGTGCTCTTATGTGTCAGATGGTCAAAAATAGGACTGCAAGGGACTGTAGGGGGGATTATCTGGGATGATTAATGAAGTCTTTTTATAGTTGAATTGTGTTTGGATTAGTTGGTTCAATTCTGAGATAATAAATGGTCTTTTAATTTTTAAGTGTATTTTAAAAGACTGTGACGTATAGTAACTGCTGGAGAAAAATGCTCTTTTCTTACACAGAACTAAGAACTTCCTCTTGTTGCTGGGTTTTCCACTGAAGGAAACTATGTAATGGAAATAGCTTCTTGCCAGTTCCATTTTACCCATGGATTTTTACCTCTATCATCAAAATTTTGCACAGCTTGCTAGGAAGACAGTGAACAAATGAGCCTTTCACTTACATCAGTAGAGCCACTTTAATTTTCCTTAAGTCAAATTCTAATTTTATTTTTCTGTCAACAGTTCTGCACAAGGTAATGGATTCTTAACAGTTAAAAAACTAACCAACCAAACCTTCAGAAAAACAAAGTGCCATAAACATCCTTTATCTCTAACTGTACAATCTATCTTTGGATGAAATATGGTAGTTTTAACACTTTTAAGAGATTTAGAGTGGATTAGCCTAATGTGCAGAAGCCTCTCATGCTAACAAAAGCCTCATGTACACTCTATTGTGATCTTGATCCCAGCTGAAAACCTGAAAACAAACTTCTGGGAAGGCATTTTCCAGGTGAACATATCCTGGATATACTCTGCTTCCCAGCAAACATGGAAGCAGAATGCGAACTACCCGAGGTATCTTTAATTGACACTGCAGTTACACCTGGAATAGTTCAAGAATATAAAGAATATGAAGGTATTCTAGAAATCTACATCAAAACATCCTAATTCAATACTTGCAGCAATAATTGAATAATTTGCAGTGATGTGGCTCAGGTGCCTTCACTGAGACTACAGATGTTCACAAAGTGTTCTGTGGCAAATCACAGCTCAGTGACCTCCTGAGTTCTTTGGAGAGAAAACTACTGTGCTTTGCAGATGATATGCTGATGTATGTGTGTCACTGTGCATAAGCAGCTTGAGAAGTTACTGCAAAGACCAGTGAGTTGCATTTGATACATTCCATGAAGTAAGTTAACCGAGGGTTATTGAATACCCTAAGAGAGAGAAAGTGAACAAACTTTTAGCCATTATAGATGGGAGTCTAACACCATTTATCACACAGTGGGAACTGCAGTCTTTGAAAAGAATTCTGCTACTCCTGCAAAGTGACAACTGTTTCTGACAACTATCAATTATCCTGTACACAGCTGGATATAAGCTTCCCTTCCCACAGAAGGTAAAAGATGTTCATCCTCTAACACCTTTCTAAGCAGCTACAGACACTTAAGTTATTAATAACAAAGGTAGCACCTGCAGCCTTTTACATCAAACTTTACAGCTCAGAAGTACACCTGTGTATCACATACACTGAAGGCAGCTTTCCCTGTGTACCAAAGGACAGAAGCATAAGTGCTTGCTTACCTGTGCCTGAAACTGATGAAGTTTGTATGCTTGTTCCAGAAGTTTCTTGCGCAGTTCCACTTTAGACTTCAAGGCCTTCCAGTTGGTCACTATTGCCTGCTGCTTTGCTTTCAGATCTTCTGCCTGCTTCTTTGAGCAGTGGGTCAGCACGTGACTTGCAGATTGGATCAGCTCCTGTAGCTATACACAGCAACAAAATAGGATAGTAAAGAGTCATGGAGATCCAGCTAATATCAGAAAAGTTACAATAAGGATTATAATTCAAGCAATATTTTCTGTCTTAACTTTTCATGCTGAACAAAATCTTCCCCAATTTCAGTTCTATGGAATAACAGTGACATCCAGTGTTTGATAAGGCTCATCACAACAGTGCTTTTTCAAATACATAGGCAGATTCTGTTTCTCCTCCTTGCTGTACCATTCATTACTTGAGTGACACTAATAATAGCTAACCGTACCTTGTTTTCCCCAGTGACAATATAGATTAATTGTGACTATATTCTCTTCATGCATACCTCATGCTCTTTTACCACTG
The DNA here is from genome assembly GCF_020740795.1 of Apus apus. NCBI lineage: Eukaryota > Metazoa > Chordata > Aves > Apodiformes > Apodidae > Apus > Apus apus. The sequence goes on from NC_067286.1 coordinate 27,196,186, forward strand.
AAAGTTACTAGCAGCTGGTGTGGTCAATTCCAGTGTTATCTGCCACAAGGCCAAGATACGAGGCCACTGATCAGTGATACTGGGATAACTACTTCAGTAATCTCAATATAACACATGCTATGTTAATTACACCATTACATTTACTAATGAAAAGGATGAAGAGAAACTCATACTCATTTTATCAGTCTACTTGAAGCTAAGCAAATCTGTATCCAAGGAAGCTGTCTAAATAGCAGCTGTTCTTAGGAACAGAAACTTTTCACAAGTTTGTAAAATGAACCTTACCCTTCTTTCTCACAGTCCTATTTCTACTCCTCTAACCTTGTTAAAAAATTATAGACTGCTGGCCCATCCTGCCTTCTATAATTCTCATTAGTTAATCAACGCATTTTGTGTTAAATGAATATTCAGTTTCTCTGCACATAAAACAGATACTAGATTTTTCCTTGTAATGTCTTAGAGAACTTTGAAGAAGGTGGTAAACACCTCATAAATCCTGACATAATCACACATTTCAAACAGTGATAAAAAATATCCCTGTGAATCACTTCAATGGGCAGTGTTCATTATACAGTGTCCCTTATTAGTAAGCTTTTAAATTACCTACTTTGTCATTGCCATGAACATGTTTAACAAGCAGAAAACTAAGGAAGATCCTTAGAGATTTTCAGATTCTCAGAGAAAGCCAGTAATAATTAGGTTCACAACACAAAATTATTACTATGATTGCCATGGAAACCTGATTTTTAGCTACACAGTAAAGATCACAAATTCCTTCCATTACCTGCTGCTCATTCCCAGAGAGCTCATGCTCCAGGGCCACATGGTTCCGCAGCTGCGTTTGCACACCTCTCATGTCCTTAGCAACATCATCTGGAATACTTTTGGACTTCTCCTAGAAGAAGATCAGAGAAAGCTTTGTTACTTTCTAATGCCAAGCAAAACATACTACAAGCCTACTTTACTAATTTGGTGTCATGCAACTCATACTGCACAGTTAAGGACATCCTGAGTTACTCAACTATGATAGGTAAAAGGAAGCTGGAAAAATTTGTCCTGGTACATCTGTCCTAGTAACACACTTGTAAGTATCTTGGTGATTAAGCTACTCAACTGCACTGTGACAGCTGAAGTCTTTCCTTGATCAGACAACACAGGATAATGTCTTACAGGCTTTAAGTTGGGAATTAATTTTGAATAGCGACTGCAGTGACATATAGTCAATTATTTAAGTAGCATTAACATAGTTTCAGGCTATTCTTTGGGATTCAGGTGGTCCTTCTGTGAACTATCTTTAGATAAAAATTTAGCTACACATGCTCAGGAAAGATGAGTTTAAATAACATAAATGCAAATAAATGTTGCTGTAAAGATGAGAGAAATGGAGAGACCATCACACAAAAGGAGACTTAATCATAGAATCATAGAATCATAGAATCATAGGGGTTGGAAGGGACCTCGAAAGATCATCTGGTCCAACCCCCCTGCCAGAGCAGGGTCACCTAGAGCACATCACAAAGGAACGTGTCCAGGCAGGTTTTGAATGTCTCCAGAGAAGGAGACTCCACAACCTCTCTGGGCAGCCTGTTCCAGTGCTCTGTCACTCTCACAGTAAAAAAGAATTTTTCTGATATTCACCTTAAACCTCCTATGCTCCAATTTGTATCCATTACTCCTTGTCCTATCACTGGTCATCACTGAAAAAAGCTTAACTCCATCTTCTTGACACTCACTCTTTACGTATTTGTAAACATTGATGAGGTCGCCCCTCAGTCTCCTTTTCTCCAAACTAAAGAGACCCAGCTCCCTCAGCCTTTCCTCATAAGGGAGATGTTCCACTCCCTTCATCATCTTTGTGGCTCTGCGCTGGACTCTTTCAAGCACTTCCCTGTCCTTCTTGAACTGAGGGGCCCAGAACTGGACACAATACTCCAGATGCGGCCTCACCAAGGCAGAATAGAGGGGGAGGAGAACCTCTCTTGACCGACTAACCACACCCTTTCTAATACACCCCAGGATGCCATTGGCCTTCTTAGCCACAAGGGCACATTGCTGGCTCATGGTCATCCTCCTGTCTACCAGGACCCCCAGATCCCTTTCACCCACACTGCTCTCCAGCAGGTCAGCCCCCAACCTGTACTGGTGCATGACATTTTTCTTCCCCAAATGCAAAACTCTACACTTGCCCTTGTTAAACTTCATCAGGTTTTTCCCCGCCCAAGTCTCCAGCCTGTCTAAGTCTCTCTGAATGGCAGCACAGCCTTCTGGTGTGTCAGCCACTCCTCCCAGCTTGGTGTCATCAGCAAACTTGCTGAGGGTACATTCTGTACCCTCATCCAGGTCGTTGATGAAGATGTTGAACAACACTGGTCCCAGTACCGACCCCTGAGGGACTCCACTAGTCACAGGCCTCCAACTAGATTCTGCCCCATTGACTACAACTCTCTGACTTCTTCCTTTCAACCAGTTCTTGATCCACCTCACTGCCTGATCATCAAACCCATACTTGATCAACTTATCTACAAGGATGCTGTGGCAGACGGTGTCAAATGCTTTACTGAAATCAAGATAGACCACATCCACCGCTCTACCATCATCTATCCACCTAGTAATTTCCTCATAGAAGGCTATGAGGTTAGTCAAACATGACTTACCCTTGGTAAAACCATGTTGACTGCTCTTGATGACCCCCATCTCCTTGGCCTCTGGTATTAGTTTTGTTGGCTATGTATTTGAAAAAGCCCTTTCTGTTGTCCTTAACCCGACTTGCAAGGTTAAGTTCCAAGGAGGCCTTAGCTTTCCTAGTTGCCTCCCTACATTCTCTGACAACAGTCCTATATTCCTCCCAAGCAACCAGCCCCTCCTTCCATGATCTATAGATTTTCCTTTTCCATTTGAGTTTGCCCAGCAGTTCCTTTTTTAACCACGCTGGTCTCCTAGCTCCCTCACTAGATTTTCTACCCATTGGGACACACTGATCCTGTGCTTGCAAGAAGTGGTCCTTGAATGTTGTCCAGCTATCTTGAGCCCCTTTACCTTCTAGCACTCTGTCCCATGGGACTTCCCTTAACAATTGATTGAGGAGGCCGAAGTTTGCTCTGTGGAAGTCCAGGGTTCTGGTCCTGCTGGGTATTCTGTTCCTCCCACACAGGATCCTGAACTCCACCATCTCGTGGTCACTGCAGCCAAGGCTGCCACTGACCACCACTGCTTCAACAAGGCCCTCCTTGTTGGTGAGCACAAGATCCAGCAGCGCTCCTCTTCTAGTCGGCTTATCCACCATTTGCATTAAGAAGTTGTCATCAATGCACTGGAGGAACCTCCTAGACTGTGAAAGGCTGGCTGTGTAAGTCTTCCAGCAGATATCGGGGTAGTTAAAATCTCCCATGAGGACCAAGGACTGTAATTGTGAGGCTGCTTTCAGCTGCCTGCAGAAAGCCTCATCAACTTCCTCATCTTGATCAGGAGGTCTGTAGTAGACCCCCACAACTGTATCACCCATACCACCTTGCCCTTTAATTCTTACCCACAGACTTTCAACTTGCCCCTCATCAGCCCCTGCACAAAACTCGATACATTCTAGTTGCTCTCTCACATAAAGAGCAACTCCACCACCTCGCTTCACTGACCGATCTTTCCTAAAAAGCACATAGCCATCCATGGCCACATTCCAGTCATGTGAGCTGTCCCACCATGTCTCTGTTATTACTACCAGATCATAACCCTTAGACCGCACACAGACCTCTAACTCTTCCTGTTTAATCCCCATGCTGTGTGCATTGGTGTACAGGCATTTCAGGAAAACATTTATTTAACTCAATGAAGGTTCTGAGGGGTTTTAGTTGTTACACAGACATGCACTGGGAACACAGAAAGCAAAAAGAAAAGGTATTTCATCAGGAGGAGACCAATATTGCTAGAATAAAATGGTTAGAACTTGTTCCAGGCTAATTTAGGTGAAAACTAAAAGAACATTTCTAACCATTGGAGAAGTGTATTTCTGTAACAGATTGACAGGCTGGTTTGGGGTACCAACAACACATCTTGGCAAGGCACTATAAAAGGAGATGCATGTTGTAGTTGTCTGTATTATGATGGCACTGGAGTTTGTGACCTAAGTAAGACCTTCTAGTCCTATGTTCCTAGGATAAATGGCCTTCTGTAGCAGATATCTGACCAGGGTGCACAGGAAAGGATAGGCAAGATGACTGAATTGCTCTCCCACTCAGTAGTGAAGCTTGTTAACAAGATGCAATGCAAGAAATATGTATGGGTTGCTTGGGCCAAACTCAGCATGGGGATTAACCAAGAGCTGGTCTGTGAAGTGTGTCTGAAATGCCACTTGTCACTGCCACAGAATTAACTTCTTCATCATTGAAGTTAAATATGGACCAGGTTCTGAAAATCCCAGCTTGTATACAGTGAAATATTATGATGTTTCATTTTCCATTCATAACAGACAAAGAAAACAGGAATAATATAGTTGAATAAAGCAGACCCTGCCAGCATAAGAAAGTAAAAAATCTACCACACATAACCTAACAAAGCCCCGTTGCCTTGCAAACCTTCTGTATACATCTGCATGAGGGAAACCACACCTCTTATTACACCAAGGGTGTGGTTTCTTTGTGAAATTCCTCAGGATGCTCAGATAAAACAGAAGACTGACGATTTTCATTGGGACTTATTCGCCAGTTTTCACTCTGGGACTGTTTAAAATTATTGCCAGTACTAGGTACTGAAATGAAAGAAAAAAATGTTGGTCCAGCTTTTTGTATCAGGTCATATGATTGATTGCCTGACAACCTTCCAGGCTAATAATGGTCACTGTAATCCAGACAAATGCCTTTTTCTCAAGACAGTTCTTTCTTCAGCACATAAAGCTACAGTGGTGTACAAAGAAGAGCCACAGGGAGGCAGTACACAATTTCTTAGTCAGGCCTAATGACTGCAAAACAACGTTACTATATGCATTGCATAAGAAAACTTAATTCAAGCCCTGGTCTTCTCGGCTTATCCCACAGATCAGCAACTCTGCCTGCACCTGGTTTTGCCACTGGTTCTCATAAAGTGACCAGTCTGGCACCTAAGTATTACCCAGATTTTTTTTTTAACACTTTTGAGTAACCAGGTTTCTCACTGAGATTTTTTTATGTCAGCAGTAAGCACCCTGGGAATCCTAAGAATGCTCCACAAATTAAGCTGAAATGCTCTCATTTAATGAGATTTTCCCAATATTTTTTACCTCAATATGGGCCAGAGCATCTGTCAGATCTTGGTAACACTTGTGGATCACCTCAGCATCTCTCAGCCGCTCACCTCGTAATCTGGTAATTTCCAACAGCTCCTCCCAGGAGTTCCTACAAGAGGAGATGGGGAAAAGAACCATGTAAAACATTCAAACTAGGAGAAAAGGAGATTAACAGTCTGAAGAAAAAAACCAAAACCAAGCCCGCTTACTTCATTCTTCATTCCTGCCATTAAATTCTGTTGGAGTGATTCTCTGAGGGACAGAATGCCTCTCACCCTTCTCTGTCCATGTTCTCCTGTCTGCTCCAGGCACTTAAATAAGGTCCCTTATAAGGTGCCCCCCTCCAATATGCTTTTCAGGTCTTATATTCAGGATTTGAATGACTGAGTCAGACCCTACTATTTCTTTATGCTTATCTTTTGGGCCAGCTTGGACCAATGTCAGACATAAGAAGCTCAGAACACATTAGTGTTGTTCTGCAGAGTAGTCATGGGATTCCAATTTGGAAATCAGGAGCAAAAAAAGAGCAGCAAAACTCCTGGCCTTTCAGCTAGGTGATCGTGTTTCAAAAGGCAAAGGAATTTCACTTATCCCTTATTTGTAAAGCAATGTACAGGAAGACAAATCAGAAAGTAGATAATGTCGGCATTATAGTGATCTATTTTTAAATGAGTCATGACAGCAGCTCTGTCTCAAACAAATTCTCTAATTGCACACTAAATATTTTGCAATTAGAGAATTGGGAGGGCATGCCTTATTTCCTAATTCCTTCTCACTTCTTCCTCCTTGAGGGTGAATTGAAAGCACAAAGCATTATAGAGCTAACACAAGTCTCCTACCTTAGTTCTTTCTGCTTCTGCCGAATTTCCCGGGACTCAGAATGCCCGGAGCTCAGCAAGCTGTCTGCCAGCTGCTGGAAAGCCACCACTCTTTTCCCAGCAGCTTCCAACTGGTGACGGAAGGTGTCATATTTGGCACAAAGTTGCTTTTGAAGGAAACACAACAGGAAAAAGACAGTTTGAATGCTCTCTTTCCCCAAACATACCTGCTCAGCTATCAGAGCACAGCCAAAAGACAGGTTGGAAGCTGACCATATTTGGAGATGGAGAAACTGCAGAGTGATTGAGTTTTACCTCCAAAGACCATAAGGAGCAACAAATTATTGGCAAAACATGAGGTTTGAGATGCAGATTGGAGGCAGAAATATTATTACCAGGGATAGAAAAAAATATTCAACATAAAATGAATTTAAATTATTAAATGGTATGTTTTCACTTTATCAATGTAAATGTGTATTCTCTGAATAATGTAGTCTAATTTTAAGATCTAGGACAAAAGATATTTTGAAGTAAATTATAAGAATTATGACCCTGAATGTCTATTGATTTCTAATGGGCTGACATTAGATTAGTTTCTGTGCCATGTGAAGAGGTATAGCTGTAGGTGTCTGTATGTTAGCATTTGTGAGGAAAAAAATCCTTAATAGAGACATCACCGAAATATCTGGTTATTAAAAATAGAAAGGAGTTGGTCTCTGAAAGAGTAGATATTTTAGCATGCAGTTAATTCACACAGCTCAGCCCCCATGGTAACAGAATATATGCTAGGCAATGCTGCCTGTCTGTCACGACAGGTCAATCCTTTCTGCCCACTCTTCACTCTTTTCCTGTCTCCCAATAATTAATACTTATTTCTTAGTCTGACTTACATATTTTCAAGGACAACTGTGGCATATTTTCACAGTCTCACTACACACAGTGTGGTTGATTTTTCATCTGTTACTCAAAAAACTCACCAAGACTTGTTCATAACCATTTCCATAGTCTTCAGACCTGGCTATTTGTTTTCGTTGAATGATCCAGTCTTGCAGATCTTCATATTCTCGTAGAAACTCATGCAAGACCAGAGTCTCATCCAGCTTCTTCTCTCTGTTGGGGGAAGGAGACAAAATAATACAATATAACCAAGGCAATATAAAAGGACAACAATAAGTAACTTTCTTCCTGTTAATACCCAAAGCTTCTGAGCATCAAGACTCATCCTCTTTAATGAAAGAGAATTCATTATCTTTATTTCTCCATATTGGAAATTACATTTGTAGGATGAGAGCTGTCAGCCAGCTCAGACTCACTGGCTGAGTTTCCCAGAAAAGCACTGTGCCTAGCTGAGCTCCCCCTGGTTTTTTTTGTTTGCTTGGCTTTGGTTGTTTGGGTTTTTTTGGTTAGTTGGTTTTTTTCCCCTTCCTATGAGAATTCCCTTCATATTTTCTCCAGATCTGTCCTGATCTGTATTTCTAAAGATAATTGTAGTACTTATGAAAATGAGAAGGGAATCTTTCTAACTGAGGATGGTACACCAGGAAGGCAAGTGCTATGAAAGCCATTTTAGGCACTTCTGTTTATATTGCCTCTTCAGCAAAATTGCTGCAACCTGCTGCATCATCTAGACTATCTTATCATACCACCTGATGTGTTACAGCAAAATACCAGTTTTCCATCCGCTGACACTTCCTGGCCATTGTGCAGGAATGCTGGAAATGCTGGAAATGCAGGAAAGATGGATCCTACTTCCCTGTTTGAATCATAAATGCTTATCATAAAAGGTGTAGCCTGCTGACGGAGTACGGCCTGTCAAAGACCATGCAGATCAGAGGTACAAACCAGAGCACCAGTTAGGCATCATGAGACCTTACTCATTAATTAATGCAAAACATTTCTGTGTTCAACACATAAAACTGTTTTCATCTTTCTAGATTGAGTACTTCTTTTTTTCTGAACTTTTTGCTTACAGCATTTTGTGTTTATGCTTTTATAAGTTGTAAACAAGATTGGAAACAAAAGGTAAAATACCAGTATTTTTGCTAGGCTTAATTATTCTACTATTCAAACTCATTTATTTGTTATTCTACTTGCAGATTCCCACTGGTTTTCGGAGTGAAATATTTTGTGGAGGAAAAACCTAAACTGTTCAGATATTTGCTCCTTCCTGACAAGTAACCAGAAGTGTTTAAAAACCCTGTGCACAAGCAAACAGTGCTGTTGTAAAATCTTACTTTAACAATAACAGAAAGCAAGTGATACGAAAAGTAAATGACTCATTCAAGTATAAAACCCTTCCTATACTAGCACAGCCACTGGGCATAAAGGTAAGTGTAACTGTAATTTTCTCCCTTCTGCTATGTAAGGAATGAAGAAATTTTCAAGCAACGTTAAGGAAACATTCTATTAACATGTTTTCCTTTTGATAGCAGATTCCAAATACCACAAAGAATGAATCCAGCATTTCAAGTCACTTTACAGAAGGATGATGAAGGGTAAAGAGGAAATTTGGAGGCTTAAAATCTTCAATATGTAGCAAAATTCCCTGAATAAAACCAGAGTTCATGCTTAGCAATAATAAAAAACCTCACAAGTGCACAGAATTCTAATCTAGAAACAAGCAATTTCCTAAATACAATTGAAAAAGGGGAGATAATGGATGCAATATGAATTCCAGTAACTGGAGGCAACTGGAGATATCCTTTATTGACTTCAGTGGACTTTGAATTAAACGTAGGATCCAAGGAGCAATTCTAGTTTATACCTTGTTGCTGCCAGTTCCTGCAACTCCTGGAGTCTTAAATGAACATGTTCCTTTGGTGCATCAACTTCAACATACTGGATAGAGCCAGCAAGGGGAAGAGTTTGAGCACTTTCACTCAGTTCTTTCATCATATTTTGGTAAATGACAATCTCATGCTCCAGTGCCTAGCAGAGAAAAGAGTGGATTGAGAGCCAGTTGTCCAAGGTATGCACTGTTTGAACTTTTGCAGCAGCCTATGTTATAGTCATTGAGAAGTTAGAAGAGGATTAAAACTTTCTGGAGCATGTAATGTCTTCAAGATTTGATCAATTTTAGATAATTTTCTAACAACATTTTTTTGAAAAGAAGTATATCTAAATTCAAACAAATTAGGTAAATAAAGACAATTAGAAATTCCTGATACATTATTAGGCAAAGACAAATATTCCTGGAATTATACTCTATCTGTATCTTTGATTCTAGGAAAAACCCCAAAGCTTCTGAGTGCATCTTTTGAGACTGAAAAGCAAATAGCAGATTAAAGTCAGTTTTGGCCTCAGAAAAACAAGATGAGAATGTTCACCATTCTCCTTCTTCCTCAAACTAGATTTTTTCCAACCATATTAGTAAGCTGCACTGATCTTTTCTATCAATCTATTAATCTGTAGATGTATGTCAATAAGAGCTACCTTGTAGAGGGCTGGACACTTAAGTACCAATGAGACAGAAAATTTTACTGCTGCAGACAGCCCAGAAGTTCAGGCCAGCTTGCAGAATTTAAGCAGAGAAAAAATACCTTATGTTTCTTGAGGAGTTTCCGTGTTCCATCTTCATCTTTACCATAGTCCTTGCTTGTTACAAGTGGATATTTTTCTGCTATCCAAGCCTCCAGGTCTGAAGTATTCAATAAAAACTACCAGTTAAAAAGAAAGTAAATTAGTTTCTACCTCTAGCTTCAAAAGACTCATGTCATATTTTTGACATAATAAATTCTAAATGGAGGGTGCACTGTAAGATTTACTGTGATGCTTTATTAAATAACAAATAAAGAATACTTAATTCCCAAGAAATACTATTCTGCACTGGTTTATCAAGATAAATATTTGCATGCATTTTTATTTTTTTTTAAACAGGCTGCACATGAAAGTCCAGTATCTCTGTTGAAATGAATAGGGCCAAAAGTCCTAACTTTCCCTGAGAGTGAAAGAATGTTGTTAATTCCTCAGTATCATTTTGTTTCCTGAAACATTGTTGCCTTGATCAGGTAAAGATTGGATAGCACAAGGGATCCCTTCTTTTCTGATTTCCTTGTCATAATTCTCCAGTATGAAGATCCAGTTGAGGATCCATTGCATTTTATAAGTCACAGCCTGGGGCTGTATAATGATATTGAGAGGAAAATTGTGTGTTCTACATACAACACTAAGGGATGGACACAGAGTCCAGGGCAAACTTTTAGGGCAGCAGCTCTACACTGGAGGCTGCATCCATTTCTGCAACCCAGCCACCCATTCCCACGAGTCTGGCCTCAAGCAACTGAAGTTAATACCCATCCTAGCAAAGCTGTTTTATTATTTCCTTTAAAATTTTAGTCCTCTTGTTTGTTTGAAGAAGCTATTGTGTAAAAACTGTGCTGTAATTTGTACCTCCTGGAAGCCGACTGAGTGCTGCAGCTGCTTCATCCTTTCCTCACAAGCTTTCTCCAAGCCCTGCCAGGCAGTCAAAAGCTCCTGGCATTTCTCATTTATTTTCTGAGCTGATGGGTGCTGGCCTACAACCATTGTCTTCCCTTTATCCAGGACCCGCTGGACTTGCTGTTTGTGAGCATTCACTTCTGCCTGCAGTTCCTGGGAATGAGATAAAAGAAAAAAATAGGAATAAAGGAAGGGTATGTGAGGACAAAGAAATTCTGTGTGCTGCTGGTCCTCAGCAAGACTGGCAGCTGGTGACAGTGGAAAAGAGTGCTGATGGGAAAAAAATATATCCCAGAAGGTTAATGGTCTGGAGGATGGTGAGAAGAGAGACATTGTCAGCAGTACCATGAAAATGATTAGACTCCTGCTTCATAAATCCTCCCAACTGATCTTATAACCTTTGTCATGGAACTTGCAATTCAAGTGTTGCAAAATCCTGTGTTGCCTGTGGTTCAGGGCAGCTCCAAGGTGCCTTTCTGGCTGTGAGGAACTGCTATCATGAACTCTCCAGAAATCAGTGTTAACTTGTCTTTATAAATATTTTGACTGTGGCTTGTTCAAACCCTTTTATAAACAGCACAGAACTAAAATAAACATTGAATGGTTGTTATATGCTCTCCTACAGAATTTAGCGTACACATACCTCAAGACTGCATGATGAAGCAGTAAGCATAGAGCTAAAATAGGATGAGCATAAAACAATCAAAATATTCAACCCAAATGAATCCACAAATCAAAACCCTTCTTTTTTTTTTCTTTTTTTTTTTTTCTATTTAGTGTGAGGTAAACTACCTTTTAATCCACTTTTAATAGGAAGATAGAAAAAAATTATCAGAATAACAATATAACAAAATATAACAAATTTTGCAGTTCCCAAGGGAATTCAGCATTTGCTCTGAAAATCAGCACCACATTGCTGACTTGTCTCAATCCACTGGAACCATTTTAGCTGGGCTAGTGCTGTAATCAGTGGATGTCTGTCAATCTTGCCTGCAACAGCCTTTCTGAAGGTAAAGGAGAACGGAGCAGGTGCTGGTTTGCAGGCTGAGGTGAAATGCAATGTGCCAACATGCTATAATACACTTGATTAAACAAGTTACCTTGTGTTTTTGCAACAGGCTTTGAGCCACATCCAGAGACTTCCCACAGTTGGTGGAATGGACAATAGGCAGCCGCTCATTAATCCAGTTCAGTTCCATGTCATGATAATGGTAGAACTCATAGAGATCCACTGCAGCTTCCAGCAGCTTGCGCCTCTCATCAAGAGGTGCTTGCAAAGACTCAAACCTAGGAGTCATCCATTAAATATATGTTAAAACAAAGCTTTATCCTGATTCTGCCTAGGGAATTAGGCCATGATAACAATGTGAAGATTAGAAAACGTTGGACACTTCTTTGCAACTAGATTTCAATTATTAGTGCTGGCTGCACATACAAGAATCTCTTCTCCAGAAGGCTACTTTTGACAAGTAGACTTGTATGGTAACACTAAATGTAAGCAGAGGAAAAGGGATTTACATTTCTTGCCCTGTGATGTTTCAAAGAACTAGTACTGCTGAATGTTGGATCACTGCACTTAGAAACCACTAAATGACCTATGGATAAGCAAAGGACTAGAGGAAGAGTGCAGCAGGTAAGTAGCAAGGCCTGAAGTGGGTCAACAGGCAGCTGTCTTGGTGAAGATCAAAGCACAGTTGTTGTATGACTGAGAGTAGAAATCACTCCTGAATATGGGCTAAACCTAATGAACTAATAGACATTTTCTAGAAGGTAGAACAAAAAATGCTATTTGTTCACAAGACGTGGAGGCAAAGAGGGAGTGACACCTCACCTTTTCAGATATTTCTGTGTTTCATCCAGAATCCTCTGGGAGTCAAAGTGATTGGTGGCCATTTTCCTTGCATGAGATACAATAGAGTACATTTTCTCTGCCAGCTCATGTGTCTCATTTTCCAGCTGTCTGTGCTGCTTGAGTAGTTCACGGCTGGAGCGCAAATCATGGCCTGTCTCAGATTCCTGAATAACTTTTTCAATTTTCTCTATCTTCTTTTTGGCATCCTGCCAGGAAGAGATCACAGCACACTCATATTGACCTTTCAGCATTATTTTCTTTCACTCAGTCCCTCCCATGCCAGCTTCCTGGACAAGTTTTTTAAATCTGTATGTCCTTTCTTAGTAACACGATGGTCAGGGGTTTTAAAGAGGCATTTATTTTGTTATTGATTATTTTGTTTTACACACTATTTTGGAGTACCCTTCTGTCTGAGACATTAAAGTACATCATTAAAAACAGTCCCTTTGAACTGTCCTCAGTGACATAATACAAAATAATCAATCTTCAAAAGCTTCAGGTTGTAGCTACACCTCAATAGCTCTTCCACGACATACTGGTATCAAAACAGCTTCACAGCACAGCTTTTCTCTGACACAATTTGCCTGGATGACAATGTACTTAATACAGTGCCATGCCTCCAACACCCAAACTGACTCCAAGAAAACAGTTATGTTTGCACAGCTTTGACCCATGCAGAGAGTTTTAATTGCTTCCCCAGTACAGGATGGCCACACAGATGCAGTGCTGAGCTCAAGCTCAACAGCTTTGTGTCTTGATGCTGTGCTGGCCCTGTTGTCCTGCTCATAACTTTGGAGTGAGCTTGGTCAGCATCGCATTGGGTTCTCCCTCCTGAAACTGTAGACAAAATGGACACCTTTAAATACACTTTCATTTGGATGGTATTCTGTTCTTTTTTGTGAGGACCACACAATAGAGGAACCAGGCTCCTAGGCCATTCCTTCCCTCTGTTCCCCATCACCTCCTAACCTCGAGGAGTTCCATGAGCTGTTCTTGCTGCCCAGCTTGTCTCAGCTTGTCACCTCGCTCTATCATCTTGCCATACAATTCCTTCCACCTCTTTTGAAGCTCTGACATCTTCTTCTGGATAGAAACTGCAGCATAATGGTTGCCTTTAATCAGTTGCTGTCCTCTCTGGAGAAACACAGCACATTTATTTTTTTTAGCAGGTCACCATTATGAAGTTTGGGACAAGAAAGAACACTTAGCTCCAACACTGCCTTCACCTTTATCAGTGTTGCAAAGTGCTCCTCATTAGCCATCATTTCCTTCTCAGCAGCCTCATGCCTTTTCAGCTTGCGTAGCACATTTGTTGGATCACGATAGGATTCATCTGATGCAATCTTGTACTTCTCTTCCATCCATATCAAAAGCTCAGCAGCATCATGATTAAACTCCTTACAGAAACAAAAAGCATCCATTTCATTTAACTTCAGATTCTGTGTGGGTTTGCAGTGCATCCTTGCTGTTAGGATCAAGCTCTGAATTTTTTTTTCCCTAATAGTTAGAAAATGTGACATATTTCCATATAAAAGTTGTTCTACTTATTCAACACTCATAATTGAAGAGGAATGATCTTGAACAATTTATGAGTTTTTAAGCCCTCAGAGTAATGTCTTTTTTTTTACCAAATTTACTCCACTGTTACCTTTAATTGTCACTGAAGGTTTGCATTTTGGATTAATTATTTTAACCATTAAGTGGTCAAATCCTCCAGTATAATTTTGTGTCTCAGCACTGGAAGCTAAACTTGGTGCCAAAATTATGCTTACTATAAATAACTGTGTCAAATTATTAACTCCCTGAACAATAATAAGTAATAAGCAGAATAAGCTTATCCAGTGGCCAAAATTTTCTGTTGATATTTTTCATTTAATATCTCCATTTTTGTTTTGGTATTTTGCTATTGTTATGGCTTTGTAAGGTTTATCACCAATGCATCCAAGTGAAATTCTCTGTCTCTGAGCCAAAGAGAAGCTGCAGTAGGAATGCTCATCAGTTTGAGATTTGTCCCATATCAAAACAAAAGGTAAAATCACTTCACACATGCCTGACCAAATCTGCAGTATCAGTCCTTTTACCTGCAACTCTAGGGAATCCAACAACCTCTGTTTTCTCTCAGCATTGCTTTGTACCAGCCGCTCCCACCTTCTCCGGAGAGTGACCATTCTCTCTTCAATACTACCAAGAAAAACAGGAAGTCCAATGCAGTACTAGTCATGTTGGTTCCCCTTGGTTGCACTGTAATCATGATTATGATATAAATGGAATCTAGTTCAACACCTCTGTGGCCAAGACTAAGGGATATATGGCCCTTTCCCGTGACCATGCTGTGCTGATCTGAAAAGCAGATATTTCTTGCAAGCTGCTCTGGGTTTCTCTTTTGTGTGGCTGCACTACATTAGTGGATTGCAGTCGAGTATATCTGACTAAAACATCCAGACCTTTCTCTTTCTCAAATATTCCACCTTAAATAATACTTTGTGATGTAAGTACAATGAGGCTCTGGAATGGCCTTCTAATGGTAGTAGTGTTGGCAAGAAATCAGATCTTAAGAGCAGTTTTATATATTTGTGGAGTGAATTTTCAAGATGACATAGCTTGTGATCACAAGAACATGGTCTTTTTGACCCAAGAGCTCCATTCTGACCCTTATGTTTCTAATTCCTGTTTATGCAGAGGTCCCCTTGCTAGACTGCAGTTGTTCTAGCACAGGAAAGGAATTATGGATGACAGTTCAGCTTTGACAAAATAATGAAGTAGCTACTCCTGAGGAGCTATTTACATCTGAAGACTTCTGTAACTTTTTAATAGTAAACATTAATTCTAATACGTGATATTGATAAATGGAGGAAATTTTGGTTTATGTAGGCATTTAATGAGTTTATAGTAAAGAACTTTTAACACTGTATGTGATTTATGATACAAGATTAATTGTTCTAGCATTCTGTCAAACACTACATTTAACCTAAAGCATCACACTTTTTTTTGTCCTGAGAGCATAGAAGGGCTATTTTTATATAAAAAAATATATCCGCTTTTCTCCCCTTCATCCAGCAGATCACAGCTTGCAGGTCAATTAATCCTGGCTCAGAGAAAGTTTTTTATCATACTGTCATCAGACTGGATGGTTTATCAAAGCTAAACAAAAAAGAAGGACTTTGGACTCACACGTGAGATGCAAAATGCCTGCTCTCTACTAGGTTCACCCCATTTTCATTAAGTGCTTCAACTCTCCTCTTCAGCACAACCAGCAGTTTTTCAAATTCCTGATGTTGCTTCAGCAGGCTTCGAACAGCATCTACATGATCCTGCATTTAAGAAAGAAAATTCAATCAGGTCACATGTTGTTTCTGACACAGAAACGAAGCAAAATGGACCTTATTTTCCCCCTTCTCTTTCAGGCAGGAGATATAGTGTGCATTTTGCTTATGCCTAAGGATGTTCAGGACTAAAACCAAACAGCTGGTGTTCAAGGTTGTTTTGTATCTGGTTCTGTCTTATGTTTCTGTTATGGTTTCATTTTCACCTTTTAAGAAAATCTGCATTCTGAATTTACACCAGCACTCTGGCACATCTAGGTACATCAATATGAAAGACCATTACTAAGTAAAACTTTATTCTACCAAGTTGACCCAAAAGTATCAAAGTTTCAGTTTCAGCTGAAAACATAAAAAACAGTGAGATACCAACCTCCTCCCTCATCTTTGAATATTGCTTAGAGTTCTTTCTTTCCTTCATTTGCTTTAATGTTCTTAAAATGCTCAATGAAAAGAAAAAGTTTTGTGTTTTTAAAGTCAGGTTTTTACTTCACCAAAATATTATTATGTTCAAGCAGAAACCTTTTATTTTTTACTGGTTAGCCATAAAACAGATGAGTCAATTTTATACAAACCATATGACATGTACAAACAAAGCAACAAATCACAATTCTAGCAGTTTTTATCTATTTTTTGAGAGAAAATGAACTTCATTCTCATTAAGATGGGTAAGGATATAAGGATATTAATATGAACCTGAAAGCCTAGGTTCCAAGTATTAAAATGCCATGACCATAAGAATGCGGAAACTGATCTAAGAAAATTGTTGCTACTCCCTGGATCGGGAGACAAAGTCGGAGAAAAAAAGAATTAGCTGCTGTACATACCCCAAGGTCATCCCCCCGGAGAAAGACCTCATGGCCTGAGAGGGCTGCATTGATACGGTCTCCTTCCCTATTAAACTTCTGCAATTCCAGACCATCCTGCAGCTTTTTCTGTTTCTGTTCCCACATTTTCTCCAGCTCTTTGTTCTCCTTGGTAAGCTTCTCCATAAACTGGTGGACGTCTGTTGTCCTGCTGCTGCTGGGTTGTTCATGGATTACTTTGCGCCCTAGCTCTTCCAGCTGCACAAATCTTCAAAAAGAAAAGTGAGACCTCACTGCATGAGGGAATATGAATTCTCTTTCATCACAGCTCTTTGCTGTCTCGGCAGTGTCTAAACATTAAGCTCCCTCCTCCCCTCTCTCCCTTTCACTGATGCACTGCTAGCCATGGTTGTGCGCTACAAACTGCAGCTGGTTGTTTGCTCAGGGATACAGGCTGGAAGCAGCAAGTGAGATTTCCCCATTTGAATTGAAACCCCATATAAGCAGGCTTTCCCATCAAAAGGGAGAGGAGGTAGAACTCAGAATCTAGAACTTCATAACAGTGCAGAAGGAGAACTGAAGATGATGGCAACTGGAAGCATAAGGCCTGAGAAGGGAAGGACCGGGGGAGCTGAAGTAAAGTGCAGCTGGCAAGCGTTGGGAGAGCTTGTGGAATACTATTCTAAGCATACAGCTCCTCCTTACCCCTCCATCAGCCATCAGGATAAGAATCTCTCTACCTTTCTTTCTGAGACCTAATTTCTTTCAGCAGGTCCTGATGTTCCTTCAGCAATTGCTCTGCAGAAGCCACGTCCACACCCATTTCTTCACTGCCCAGTTTCTCCCGAATGTCTTCTGCCCACAGCAGAAGCCTGCGGCTGTCTTGCAGGAAGGACTGTTGGTTTTGGGCCCGCTGCAGAATGACCCACTTCTTTTGGGTCTCCAGCTTGAGCTTTGCCAGAAGCCTCTCCATGTTCTCCACCTGCTCAGTGATGGCCCTGCTCTCTGCAGGGTTGGTGTCCTTAATCCTATAAGAGTAAATAAAATAAATTCAATTTGATGAACATCTCAGGCATTTAGAGCTTGAACCAATACTCTTTAAAAAGAATGTATTTGGATATTTACACTTCAAGTAAAAAGAACGTCAGCTAAGGCAAGAAGTGCCCCACACTAGCAAGAAATACTGATGTGAATACAGTGTACTGCAGAAAGTGCATCCCTGTGAAAGACTCTGCTAACACTGTTGTGGTTCAATGTATATTCTCATTGTGAATGTGCAGAAAACTTAAAGAAGTAAAAAAAAATAAAATTCAATTTTCAAATTCAAACTTCTGTGCACAATTCTCTGCTCTTTTTCTTCCTTCATCCTTGCTTCTCCCAGTTACCCTCTTTTAGGACCTAAAAGATACCTAGTTCAAACGTGGAAGTAACTCCTGTTAGTAGAGATAATTTATTAGAGCCACAAACAATCCTGTGGTATTTATCCTCCTACAACAGTGAAGGCTGGAAGCAATAATTTCACCAATCATCCAGACATACTCAAGAGACATGATCTCAGTCTAGCAGGCAAGTCAGTTCTTCAGGTTGCTAGAAAGAGAAACTTCAAGAGAAACTTGAAGCTGTTCATTCTGCCACAATTTACAACATGGTCTTAGAGAACTAGCAAATAATATGGTAAGAAAGAATGGGTTCCTTACGATTTTGCAACACTCCTCAAATATTCAATTTTCCTCTCTATCACCAGGACCTCTCTCTCAACCGTAGACAGTTTGCGCTTGTCTGACTCCAGACCAGCAGATGAGTTCCCTGGCTCCAGACTCGTGAGCTGGACCATCTTGTTTTGCAGTAGTACTCCTATGCTCTGACAGTCCTGAAGAAACGTCCTCACATCAGCCACTCCAATCAGTTCAGTGCCTTTCTCCTCCTTCAGAATTTCCATGCTTTCCCACCTTGGAGAGAGAGAAACCAATTACTTGCATCTAGCCTAAGAGACTACCTCAGAACTTGTCTTGACCTAGAGAGCAGATTTGATTTATATCCTTTTTCTATTCAGAAAAAGTCTTGTATAAACATTTTACCAGGACTTAAGTGGGCTGAGGGGGTGAACACTAGCACTCCCCCACAACCTCACCTCAGTGCCATATCAAGCAAGGGGACCCTGCTCATGTGACCAGAACACACTGGACACAATGCCAATAAACAATAGTGGTCAAAAGCAGGATGTGGCTGTGCCTCTCAGTTCCAGCTGGGTGGCATGATGCCAGAAGTATGTACAGAACAAATACTAAAAATGGTGAAGTTAAACAGGGTTTGTTGTTTCTTTCTATATTTGTGAAGGGTACCCTCACCCTGGTGTTCAAGTAACCAAACCATCTGCTGCAGTACAATAGGGACAGAACTGCTCTGAATCCATCACTGTCACTCTGTGGGTGGGTTCATGTTGTGCTTTAACACACACACACAAGTTGCTGCACTTCAAATACCTCAGTGTCAGAGGCCTAGAAACACCCCTCAGTCCTGGAGCAGGACACCAGGCTCAGGGGCAGCCTAGAAGTAGTGCAGCTGAGAGCTGCCCCCTTCCCACTGGTGACAGTGGGGACAGGTTCTCAGGCAGCTCTGAGGTGTGGGACTCACCTCTGGCCCTGGCTACCATCCCAGGCTTGCCCTGCTTGCTTCCCTGTGGGAGTGGTACTGAATGCTGAGGCCTCTCCCCCCATGGCTGCTCCCCATCCCAAAGTGAGCAGCTGCACCTGAATACAACAAACCTCAGGCACAACCAACCCTCCCCCTCAGGCCAGTTTTGAAAGTTAAAAATCTACTAGACAGGTATTCTCTTGGTGTAGCCTAGACTGGGCATGAAAGGTCATCTCTCTGTTTGCTCCCATATGACAAACCTGTTTTATTAGTAGCAACTTTACCTGTTGTTGATCTCACGCAGCCAAATCTGGATCTCAGAGTATTTACTGGGACTGATCTTTCCGTATTTAATAGCTAAGTTTTCAATATCTCCCAGCTGGCCTTTGCCTGCAGCCAGTTCCATTAAAAAGCTCTAAAGCAGGAAAGACACATGAATGAAGAACTTGAGGTTTCTCCATTTGTATGGACACAGTTCTCAATAATCTGTCATATCCACTCATCTCCCACTTTCACAGCTGGCTTCTCCATTTACCTGTCTGCTGACAGCATACACACCTGCACACGTTGTTGCCCTGTAGCCCTCCTGACCTCCCCTGCTGTGCACACTGTGCCTATGCACGTATGTCTCACTCCACTGGGATGCAAGTGTACTGCAGGATTTATTCATCATCTGGCATTTTTCTTCAAGTGGCACAAGATAAACCACAAAAAAAGTCCTTCTGTACTATGATACTTGTGCAGGATACCACATCCACAGGAGAAGTTAAAGGGACATAATTACATTACCTTCAATAAGCTTGGCAGAGTTTATATGAAAGAAATGTCTGATCTATGCATGGCTCCATAAGTTGAAATGAATAAAAATACTCTCAGAACTTAATTTCTCAACTTTATCTATTCTCCCAAGGTCAATCTGATTTAAAAAGTGTCATCTGTAAGGAGGGAAAATGAGTACCTGGTACTTCTGCTGCATGACCTCCACATTGTCTGCTTGAGGCTGAAGAGTACGGAAAATGTTCTCTTTATCTTTCATCCATGATTGAAATTCTTCGCAAGAGCTACAGAAACGGTAATATCCAATCATCTCCTCCAGAGCCTTTTTTCTGTCCTGTGAAACAGATGAATACTTAAGTATTGCTGTAGTAACTCCTGCTGTTTGAAGAAGAAAAATAAAAGAACCTTGTATTTAAATTACACAGGTGGTAGCAGAAAGAGAGCAGAACATGCTACCTCAGGATCACAATAGTTCTTCCCAGAGCAACAATGTTTTCAAAGCATGAAAGAGACAGTTGGAGAGTCCTCAGCTCCTAACAGGCAGCAAGGTTGCTGTGCTAAGTGCTGCTGGTGACTGAAGATTTACCTCAGTCATCTCATGTAAGAGTCCCATACAACAAGTTTTTATTGGTCTTTAAGGCAGCATTGTGGCACATGGGAGTGTAAAGTAATTAATGGAGAATGCAGGTGATGATTGTTTGGTTTTTTTTCTGGTGTCAGGTAAGATAGCCCAAAGATTTAGGAGCTGCAGCAAGCAAATGTTAGGGTGGGAAAACAATTACACAAAAGAATCCACTCTTCATAAAGTAAAAAGACTAGAAGGTATATGGACAGTTTGTCAACATAAAATGTGTTTTGATACAAAACTTCAATGACAATCTCAAGCTTCGAGGTCCCACAGGACTTTGCATTGCTTAAGACTTGAATATTTTTGTGAGCTGCAAAGCATTGGAAGGAATACTATACCTCAGCCATGCTTTGTAGATTTTGGTAAAGTGAATCTATTTCATCTTGGGTCTTCCAAATATGCTCTGGGAAAAAATGAACATCTGGACTGGAGGTTCCGGGAAATGCAGTTTCAGATGTCATCCAGGTTCGACTGAATGGTAGCTTAGTTGTGTTTTGATTTAAGTCACCTGAGGCTTCTGTCTTCACCATCTGTTAAGCAAAATTGAATCAAATCAATGGGGGAATATTTCTGATTTGGATAACAATTTCACATGGAGGGAAAATTTGGACTTCCTAGTTCAAATCACAGCATTCTGACTATTTAGACAAAACATTTCCAATATTTGTTTGATTCTGTTTCTTTTGTTTTATTCTGAAAGAATGCACAAAGCAACAGAAAATAATTTAATTTTGTTTCAACAAGATGTTTAATTTAGCTCATTTAAAAATATATTGATTCAGTAAAAAAAAAAAAATCATTATATGTCCACATGAAGGTTGGGCTGGTTTGCTTTTATATTTTAAAATTTTCAACAAACCAAGGAATCTAGTACGTTCACGGTTGCTTTTGTGGTGACGTTTTAGTGCCTGAACATTTCCAGTGCTTTTATTTGCACATTGATACCATGTTGTCACATGCTTTTTCATGTTTAGTAACAAAGCAACACGATTTGTTCTAATAAAATTAATGTCAGAATGATGAGGTAAAGGAAAGACCCAAAAGCAGTGCTCATAGCTTTCAAACTGGTTTGGTTAAACACTGGGTGATCACAGAAGTCTGAAAGAAGAAGGCTATGAAATGTGTCTGATCTTAAATCCAAAGTTTCCTTTCTAGTCAATGAAAAAGAGGGGCTTCTGCAGAGGTGGACTTCATCGCATGTGCCTTAAACATCCATCCTGGGATGGCATGAATTGCTGCTGGAGCTGTGGGGTGGTTCATCACTACATTAGGATGGAGAATGAGTTTGTAAAGATGTCTCAATTAAATATCTGCTTATTAAAGCTGATTTAAACTAATAACATTATGAGAAGAACGACCAAGAAAGCATCTGTAAGAACTGGTAGAGGGAACTTACATAGATGAGCACATTTCTAGGTTTTCACAGAACCTTAACTAGGTGGGCTTCTGGTGGCTAATGAACAAAAAGGTCATCTAAAGGTTTGCCCCAATTCGAATTAAAATTTCTTCTGAATTAAAAACATGCTCTTGTTTAGGACACCTATAATATTCTATTATGGCAAAATCAAAATATTTTACATTATTAAAAGACACTTCACTTACAGTCTTCAACAAAATGTGCTGCAACCCCTCCTCTACTTACTGCAGCTGGAGCCTGCTGTGCTGCAACGTCAGCCTGTTCTTTCAGGCGCCTCATCTCGGAGGAGTAGGCTGCGATCTCCTTCTCCAGGCGCAGGTGGCGATGCAGCAGCGCTTCCGCGCTCGACTCATCTTTTCCATAGTCCTTGCTGGCCAGAAGGGGCTGTCTTTCCCTCAACCATGAATTTGCTTCATCAATGTCAGCAAAGTACTGAAGGAATACAGGGAAGAAAACCCTTGATTTAATCCTGAAAGTACCGTATCCAGCTCCTTCTTCTTTTGAAAATAATGAATAAGGAAGCACTGTCACTAGATCTGTACCTATAAGGTTACTTCAAGGTGTTGTGAAAGCTCTGAATAAGGTGTTGTATTAGGGGATGTAATTCATTATCATACCAAGCACAGATAATTCACAAAATCACAGTGAGTAAATAGATTTAAGGATTGCCTATATAACTCTGTAAAAACTCCTAACTAACTAAAACTCTATGGTACTTAGTACCAGCAGTAAAAGGAAGCCACAATGTGGATGCTGGTAGGCACCACATAATTCTAACAGATACGTACTAAATGTTCTAAGGAATAGTTCAACAACAAATAATTAACTCAATCTACAACAAAAGCTTTCTTATATTTTCCAAAATTTGCACTCTGTCTGACTATAGTTGTGAAAAGAATAAAGGTACAACAGGAAACAAGAAAACCCATATTAGAGAAGGAAAAAGAAGAACTAAAACATTGTAATGATGTTAAACTTAGTGGACAGAAGAGAGAATTTAGACTTGGTCAAGAACAATGCTGTTAAGCTTTGTCCAAGCACCTCATTGGAACAACAGGTGGAGCAAAATACTGGGAAAAGGGAGAATAAGAATACCTGAGATAACGTTATGTGATTTGTGAATGCTGCTTTTATAAGAGCTCTTTATTTGCAGATGTGGGAACTTTAGTAGGTGTAAAAGTGTAGGTAGAAATGACAGGGTCAAACATTTTCTAAGTTCATGGTCAATTCAAGTCTTATGGCATGTTTCTTTTGTTGGTTTTCAGTTTGTGTGTTTGTTTCCATGTTAGAAAAATGTCATACAGCTACCCTGAGATCCCACCCTCAAAAAAGGCGGTACCAGCACTATTATGTGAGCTATTTCCATTAGCACTTTAATCTTAGTGCAACTCCCACCACAACTCCCAGCTTCTGGGTGGAAAAGTTGATTTGCTTGACTGTAGGAAGGCTCTGCAGAGGGACCTGGACAGGCTGGATCGATGGGCTGAGGCCAACTGTATGAGGTTCAACAAGGCCAAGTACTGGCGTCCTGCATTTCGGTCACAACAACCCCAGGCAATGCTACAGGCTTGAGAAGAGGGGCTGGAAAGCTGCCCAGCAGAAAAGGTCCTGAAGGTACTAGTTGACAGCTAAATGAACATGAGCCAGCAGTGTGCCCAGGTGGCCAAGAAAGCCAAGAGCATCCTGGCCTGTATCAGGAATAGCACGGCCGATAGGAGTAAGGAAGTGATCAGGCCCCTGTACTCGGCACTGATGCGGCCACACCTCGAGCATTGTGTTCAGTTCTGGGCCCCTCACTATAAGAAGGACATTGAGGTGCTGGAGCGTGTCCAGAGGAGAGATACCAAACTGGTGAAGGTTCTAGAGAACAAGTCATACAAGGAGTGGCTGAGGGAACTGGGGATGTTTAGTTTGAAGAAGAAGAGGCTGAGGGGAGACCTTATTGCCCCCTACAACTACCTGAAAGGAGGTTGTAGGGAGGTGGGTGTCTGTCTCTTCTCTCAAATTAATAACGGGACCAAAGGAAATGGCCTGAAGCTGCAGCAGGGGAGGCTTAGAAGAATTTCTATACTGAAAGAGTGGTCAGGCACTGGACCAGCTTGTCCAGGGAGGTGGTTGAGTCAACTTCCGTGGAAATATTCAAGAAATGTGTAGATGTGGCACCTCAGGGCATGCTGTAATGGCTGAGGTTGTAGCTTGGGGTTTTTGTTTGGTTGGGTTTTTTTAGTTGGTGTTTTCTGGTGGAGTGTGTGTGTTTGTTTGTGGGTTTTTTTGTTGATGGTTGGACTCAGTGATCTCAGAGGTCCTTTCCAACTATAATGATTCTGTGATTCTCAAACGTGCTGCCTGGCTGGCTTATGGGAAGACTGAGACTTGGCTGGCAGAGATCTTTTTGAAGACTGACACCTGAAAACTTCCTGACTCTGTTGCCCTGCATGCAGGGTCATGGGGCAGAACTGAACCATATCCATGTCTCCCCATACCACACACCTCATCAGAGCCCTGCTTACCTGTTTGATGAGAGCTGCTGCCTGCAGGCGGCTTTTCCGATCAGCCACTTCATCTTGGAGCTGCTGCCACAGCTTCTGGAGGTTTTCTGTCTGCCTCAGAATCTCCTCCTGGCGTGTGGGGTTCTTTTGGCTCAGCTCCCAGCCCCTCCTCATCACATCTGCACATATGGCCCTGTGGGAATTGCATTCTGCTTCGAGAGCCTGGCAGAAGGACAGGAGACATGTCAGCACAACTCAGTCCCCACCAGCTGAGAACAGGTCCTCTTCTTCACTTCTGTAATACATACTTTTCAATGAGCCCTGTGTCTTATCAATGCCTGTGACTTTTCCCTGATCCCTGAGACAATTGCCTCTTGGCTCCCCTCCCACCCCCCATAAATCACTGTCCTGCTTTTTTCTTTGGTGTAAATCTTGTTATGCAATCTCCCTTGAAGGAAATACTTGTTTGTCACCCACCAATTTAGCTGTCTTATGCCTTCCAGAAGCAACAAATACAACACACAATTGTATATTAAAATTACAGAGGAGGCTCCTCTTTCAGTTTTGCCATGCAATTTCTCAGGTCCACAGGTCCCTTCACTTTTTTACAGTGATTCTTTGCTGTAAGAAGGTAGTAGCTCATATAGCTAAACTTTTTATATTAGTCCACAGTAAGCACTCAGGGAAAGTAGTAATGGATTTGTAAGCTCACACAATGTTATCCATTCTGCCTGCTGATATCTGTCTTCTTTTCATCATCTCTTTCCTTCCCCACATCTCTCCTGGCCAGGAAAGGTAGATGGCAAAAACCAAAAACTAACAACCTTTTTCCCATCCCATCCAAAGTGAGTTAATACAAAGCCCAGTGTCTTCACTAGAAGCTCTACTTTAGGTCCAGTGCAAAGCATATTCCTTCTCTACACTTCCCCTTCCCTTTCCCTCTTGGGGAGAAGTCTCTACCCTATACATTTTTTTAAAATTCCAAACACTGGTCATGACATTTGAGATAAGGAGTTGTTTGACAGCTTTTTTATAAGTGCTGCACTGACTGAACTGAAGGACATAGGTGTTGTAAAATCTTGCTATAGGACAAAGACAAGGCACTACCAGCAAAGTAAGGTACCTTGTGCTTCTGAATAGAGGATGTAATCTGGCTGACATCTTTTCCTAATGTTGTTGTTCTTGCTAGCTTCCATTTCTCTGAGATCCATGATTCCTCCTCTTTGCAGTCACGGAAGTATTCAAAAAGCTTCAAAGCATCTTCTAGCTGAGATTTTCTGAAGCAAAGAAACAACACTATAACTCGTTCAGAATCAGGATTCCATGGAGACAATGGTAACATAACCAAAGAAGAATTTAGAAAACTGAAAATTTGAATGCCTTTAATTTCCCGTAGTTGTATGTGGATTTATTCATGGGAGAAGACAAAGGAAACAAAATTACATTTCTTTTTTCCTCTAGGAGATAACCACATGCTATTCAGACTTCACATAAAGCAAGTCATAATAAGTGCTGAAACTGAAGCTGTTCTTCATCTATGAAAGTGAACTATCTCTTTGTGTTATGTCTTCAGAAATGGAGAAATGAAACTTTTCAAATACTGGGAAGCTGTGTCTTCTGATTGAGGGATTTGCCATCCTAATCAATAAGAACAGAGACATAAGCACAGCCCTACCGTGACTTGCTCGCAGCTAGAAGGTTCTGATACAGCTGACGAAGCATCTGAACTTTTGCATAAAGCACTTCTGGTTTAACTGCGCTACTCTTGCTGATTTCTGCTGTCCTCTGAGTGATGTGTGTGAGTCTGTCATCATAGGAAGAGATCTGCGAGTCAACCAAGTCGTGCTTCTGCAGCAGGTCTACTACTTCCAGGAGCTGCTTCCCACAGTCCTGGGAATTCACTAGCACCTGCAAACAAAGTAAGAAACAAAAAGCATTAGCAAAGAGTGCATCCAAGGAGTCAGTACAAAGAAATCTGTTGAAAGGTTCCTATCAACTCTTACAGCTTCTAAGTGTAAAAGAATGATGTCAGCTAGCTAAAGCTAAAAGCTGCCTGAGAAGAATCATAATTCTCTTTCAATTTCACAAGCTAATGGTAACAGTCCAGAGCTCATACCTACTGCAGTGCAGGTAACGGTCTCTTCAAACAAGCATCTGTTTTCAAACCTAAGCTATTTTAATTGATTGAGCACTCAAGGTAGAATTGGAGGGCACGAGGAATAGCTCTTTGCTCTACACCCTTCTGCAGGCCAAATGATTCCCAGTCTGTATCTGAGAATTCTACAATATCCCATTTTATGGTATATTTTGATTGCAATGTTTGTTGTTTTGTTTGTTTTTTTCTTTGAGGAACTTTCTTGCCTTTGCTATCTAAATAATGAAAATATGTACTTCATAGTATTTAATTGGTGTCTGGTGACGGTATCAAGTAGTTAAAAGTCTGTCCTCTTTCTAATGGGTACAATCGTATCAATGGATACTATAATCAATCCTATTGTAGGATACTTTTTTTCCTTACCAGTGTTTTCCAATATCTTCAGGCTATCATGGTTCCAACAATATTATCACCATTAGGTGTACTTTTCTAACACTAGGACAGGAAGATTAGTAACTTAGGGATACCTCTTATCGTCAATGTGAAATTCACAACTTGTTAACTCTTTCAACTTACGTACAAGGCAACCCATAGTCATAAGAATTTTTCTGTCTTTAAATAAGGCAAGGCAAGACCAAAGGATGGATATTTATTTCTGCCATTACAAAATCGATATGAAACCAGTCATTTCCCATGCTAAAAAGAAGACTTTGGGCTCTGACACTGCTGTAACACTAGGAAATTCTTGCTAAAAGCAATCACTGTGCATTTACAGTGGTCCTTTTTTTCTCTCACAAGTTTAGCTACCTGAAAGCCAGACATATACCTGAACTAGTCCCCACCTATATAATTACTGGAGGTACTTTCAGAAGGTAATTCAGAAGAATTATGTGGAATGGGAATAGGAGGCTGATTTATTCTACTTTTGCTTTAACACTTCTATGTTTTAACAATATAGCTTGAACCTGTAGTGTACTCCTTGTAGTACTATATCTGACTTTCTGATTAGGGAAAGCCCCTGTAGTACAGCCTGTTTTTTCTCACATAGTTACCTGCAGTAATGAACAGAAATGCACAGTTAGGCATCTAAGCAAAAATGGTATATTTTTTTTTTGTAGCTGACTTATCTTCTATTGGTACTAGCCCCTGGACCATGGGGGACCTTTTGGGGACACACACTGGTAGCAATGCAAGCTGTGTGCCAGTGGAGAGGGCTCAGTACCTGCAGCTCTTTGAGTTCCTCTATAATGGCATCAGTGTCCCTCAGGAGCCCCAGAATTTCCTGCATTGTACTCAGGGAGCGTTGTCGTCTCTGCAGCTGATCCAGAAGTTCCTGCCATTGCTTTGAAATGCTGTTTTGCCTAAAAAGGAAGGGAGATAAATGACCATTTTGGACCAAAGACTTTGGGCAGTGCTGGGAGATTCTCAGTGCTTGCAGCTTCAGAGGAACTAAATGAACCCATGTAACTCTTGCCACTACTAGAAGAGGACAGGCCATGATCACAAAGCAGGTCAAAACAATGTCGTTATCCAATTAGTGTGATCACAGGGAGGAATTTTGACTAGCATATCAACAGTCATTGAAATTTTTAATGTAGATGTTTTTTATGGATCTTCATTCCTGACTTTCCACATGGATTTCATCTGATACAATGGAAAGGCTTGAAAAGAAGAAGTGGTCTTTAAATGGCTGCCTAAAGTAAAAAATTAATCTCAACCACAAAATGAGCCACAGTCTGATCTCATAAAGAATTTGCTTTACTCTTTTATAACTGTTATTCTTAGTTAGGTTTCTGATTTTGTCTGAACTTAGAAAAGCATTGAAATACCACAAGATCAGTTCTTTGTACGGCATTCTTAGCCATTCCCAAATCAGGCTATATTGATAATCAGAGAAATCAATATTTCTCAAGATTAGCTCTGGAGTCAATCTGAGAAGACTTTGTACTTTATCTAATCTATATCTCCCCAAAATATACACTGGAAAACAAATGTGTTGATCTGGAAAAAATAAAATAAAATAAAATAATTAAATATCTATATCTATCTATGTATATCCTTCTAAGCATTTTTGATGAAATACAGGATTTGGGGCAGAACAAGTGTTTTCATATATAATGTAAATACATTAAATCTAATTTTCACTAGAAATCAGTCTGAGAGTTTGATCATTCAAGGAAAAAAAAAAAGTTTGAAGATGTTGAAGCATTAGCCTCATCTGCTGAAACTGTTCAGAGATAGAAAAAATTCCTGTCAGTTCTACTCACAAGGAGCAGAGGTATGATTCATAACTGCAATTCGTTTTTTTCCACCACATCACAGAATCTCAACCAATTTAAACCTCCACCACTACAGAGTCTCACAACTGTCACTCACTTCTTCATGATTTGAGCTTTGCCATGATAGTTCTCCTGGCTGATGACTGCGGCCATTTCATCCAAAGCTGTGAAACGTTCCCTCCTGGGAAGTACATCTGCCACAATGGCTTCCAACTTCTTGCTGGCAGCCTCCATCCTGTCTGCGCTCTCTGGCCAGAAGTCCTGTTTCCCAATCACTTTCCTCATGTCTTCCAAATAGGACTCACGCAGGGCTGCCTTCTTCAGGAACCTCTGGGCTAGCTGTTCCAGCCTTTCTAGCCTCAGCATCTCCTTCTGCAGCGCTTTTCCTCGGTTGTGCTCTGCCTTTTCCAGGATAATCCAGTGCTTTTCTACATCTTGCAGCATCCTCCCCTCTGGGGGCAAGTATGGCCGTTGGTTGTTTGCTCTCTGCTTGGTCCTGATGTTGAAGAGGTGAGCTTCAATCACGCCTTTTTCTTGATATTTAGGGGGTTTCTCCACAGTGCGGAAAGTCTTGAAGTTGGCCATGAGCAGCCACATTTCCTGAAGAGTGTTGGGAAAGTGACGGTCATCCAGTTCCGTCACCTTCTGTTTAATCCATTTCAGGAGGTCAGAGACCATCTGCTCATATAGAAGCTTCAAGTCGTCTATCTCCTTCAGGAAGAACACGATCTGTGATGGAAATATGAAGATACAAGCCCCATAAGAAGCAGAATAAAGCAGGGTTGGTGAAGAGAAAACAACATCTTCATAAACCAAGTTTAAGATTCAAATACATTAATTTGTCTTGGGAAAATAGTATTTAACAGGCAGGTTGCCAGTCATCATATTTTTACATCAATGTGTTGATAATTGTCACTTGTGAGGCCAAGTGAAATCCTAAAATAACCTTCCATAAAGGACAGATTAATAAATATTATTTAACATCTCATTTGAGTCTATGTTTAAGAAAGGTAA
The DNA here is from genome assembly GCF_020740795.1 of Apus apus. Classification (NCBI taxonomy): domain Eukaryota; kingdom Metazoa; phylum Chordata; class Aves; order Apodiformes; family Apodidae; genus Apus; species Apus apus. The sequence continues at coordinate 27,226,003 of NC_067286.1, forward strand.
ATTTTGGAATAAACAGTGTGTACATGGAGACTGTCAGCAGTTCCTTTGCGGCTGACTAGAAGCTAGAATCCTAAACTGAGGGTTCAGATTTTCTGTTTCACAACACTAATAAGCAATTACACCCTCTTAGCATCACCACTTTAGGCTGTAGGAGACCTTCTGACAAGGTCCTGGTTCTCTCACATGCCCACAACACTTTGTGGTCATAGAATCCCTTCTTAATGCCTTCTGCTGGAACTGTTCTTCTTCATATAAATTATTAGAGAATGTCTTGTAGCCAAACAGAGGTTTGGTAAGGATTTTAACTCTAATTCAATACAAATTTTCCAAGCCCAGGATATTTATGTTTTTAATTTGTGGTCTAATTTGCCTTTATATCAAGTTCAGGTAAACGTTGGAGCAAACGTTTAGAATTAAATCCATGATTAAATAAAAAATCTTAGAATAAAGTAATACTTTCTTTCTATTTAACTTTTTTTTCCTCCATTTTTGTCTTTTTACTTTATCTTATATTTTTGCTCACCCTAACTTAGTAGCCCTTCTGCAGATGCAGGTTTAAGGTTGAACAATGGTGTCTAGCTCTACCATTCCCCTGAGCCTGCCTGCTATGAACAGGCAGTGAAGGAGGTGGCACTGAGCAAAGATCCAGTCCCTGCAAGTGGTAATCTGCTTTGACCTACCAGAAAGAGCACTTGGCAATGAGTAAGTGTCACAGTGTTGGAAGAGGAGTAAAGCAGCACCAACCTTTAGTGCAGGAAAAGCAGCCCATGGTGACAAGGCTCCCTTGTGTGTTTCCTGCCATCGTACTCAGTTCTTGCTAAAAGATCCTAGCAAATGCATGGTCACCTCACATGGGACAATGAAAGGAGATTTACCTCCCTGGGCTGATTTTCTGTGCCGTCATGGTCACTCAGTCTGAACTTAAAGGCTTCCCTGACACATTTAGGCTTCCCTCCTCGATCCTATTAGTAAATTCAAAGCTGCCTGTTTGAGGGGACTAAGGACATGAAGAGATTAACAGCTGTTTCATTCTCCTTCAGAGTGTCTGTGTGTGCTACAGATGCAGGAAGACAGAATGAAGTATTAAAGGCAGGCTGAAAATAAGGAAGGAGGCAAAACGAGAAAAAGAAGCATGTAAGTGGAAAGAAAGAGAGAAAATAAAAAGAATATACATTTAAAAATGGGAAAAAACAGTGATTCATGACAAGAACAGAAAAAGGATAGAGTAAGAAATATTCTGGTTTTTCCGATAATAAAAAATGTATGGTCTATTTGATCCTTATATTTATTCTAATAGGTGCTTGGTGACCCAAGGACTATTTCAGGTTTATCAGAAGAAAAGTAACATCTCCTGACCAAAATCCAGTCTGTCATGTAGACCAGGCAGATCCTCCTACTCTCCTCACTGATGCCCAATCTTTGACCAAATTCCAAATCCTGCTCTCATCTAATGCTTTTCTTCAGAGAACATCACTGTTACCAACACATGTTTGGGGGTCATTGTGTTCTTGTCCCAGACCACTTTGTTAGCTAAGCAAACCCTGCTTTGCAAAAGCCTTTCACCTTGTCACCACCAGGAAGTATTAGGTTGAATTTTTATGCCTTCCATTAAGTAATATATTTCCTCTCTCAAGTACACAGGTAGTTGACCGAGTCCAGATGTTCAACTAGGACCCACCCTGGGTGTGTAGTTTTCTGCTGGCTATTTGTTTGGCATTTTTGACAAAACCAGAATAGGTTATTCTAGAGATACAAAATATGTTCTCTCTAAGGAAAGTGATCTTCAGTGGAACAACCATAAGTTTCCATCGGTTTCCATCAACAGGATGCAAGTAGTTTTTAACATAACTCATGACCATATACGAGACAAAATGTGCATAGAAACTGGAAAAAAATAATAGCTTTGATGTTTTTTTCCCTTCTTTTGAAGTCACTCCCATGCCTTTTTTTCCTCCCCCTCCCCCTTCATTTTGTACCTGATTAAGGAGTTAGAAAGGAAGGATATGGATTTTCACAGGAAACAAAAATCCAAAGCAGTCTCACAGAATAAGGGGTCATCTTCCCCATTAAATCAGAAAATTGCTGACTAGGTGTGCTTTTGCCTTGTTATAATCCTCCCAAGATTAATGAGATCTGTGTGCCTCAAGCTGTCTTGGAGCCACATTAGTTCTCAAACTGAAACTGTGAGGTCAAAACCAGATTAATTTCCAGTGAGATAAATGCAGTCCTCTTTAGAGATCAGAGAGTCTACAGACACTGAGAAGTGTCTGTAGAAGATTTAAATGACAGTAAAAGGTCTTTCAAATGCTTGTGTCATTTGATTCAGTTTAAACAACCCTGAAGTTGAGCTTGCACAAAAAGAAAAAAACATTTTCAACATAACTTCAGCTTTACATATTTCACTTTTAACTTCTGAAAACAGCAATGCACTTACTTTTGTAAGTCGCTTTTGTATTGTCTGTCCTTGTTTCAGTCTGGAGAAGTAGTGGTAATAGAGTGACACGTAAGTCATGATGGATCTCTCATCTGGGTAAGGTACTGCCACATCCTCAGCATCCAGCAGTTTGCTGATTCCTAGCTCTTTCTCAGCAACATCAAAGGCATTGTTCAGGTTTTTGATGGGCTGGTCCTGCCTCAGGGAGCTGTAGTGGATAAGATCAGGCCTGAGCAGGGAGAAGAGCAGGGGCAGAGAGGAAGACATATTTATGGTTATAATAAATTATTTCAGATTATAAACCATAAACTCTTTATTAGACTAAAGAATGTGACACTAATGCTGAAACTACTCTATCTGATTCTGGGCTTCATTCAAGAGCATCACCCCTTGCCTATATAACATGAAGAATATTTTCACTTATGAAACAGAAGTACCACTAGCAGCGAATCTTTGCCCTTCTCTTATGTCTTCTCTTCACTGATGAGTGAAGAGCGAAGTCCACTAGAGAAGCATTTCTGAAAAGGGAGGTGACTCCCAGCTGGGGAAGTGACAGGATCCCACAGTGGTGTCCTGTCAGAAGATACAGCCAAACAATGGCCATACTTGTTTCAGTGTGTAATATTCCCTTGGAAATTCAATTTTAGGCCCAACAAAAGGAAATACCAAGCAGGACCTTTTGGTCCTTCCTTCCTCAGAGAGAGAATATCCATTTAAGAAAGGACAGTCTTCAGTGAAAAACGGCAAAGGGAGAATTTGACCATCTCTTGACAAATTCTTGTAATTCAGACACTGGAACAACTTGTGCTGGAGCTAGAAACAGCAATGAGCAACTCTTCCTGAACTGACCAATCAGATCTTACCTGTGAGCATGTATGAGTGCATTGAAGGCCAGCCCATCACTCCAGCTTTTAGAGAAGTCCTTCACATTCACATTGGAGTAGCTGGCAGTTTTATGCTGACACCAGAGTAGCAAGGCTTCATTGGCAAACAGAGCCTCAGCTCTGCCTCCAAATTCTTCCTGTGAAGAGAGAAAAGAAAAAATCAGTGTTAAAAACATATCAAAGTAAGTTTGCACTTATGTTACCAAAGATTACTTTGTATAACTTCTGTCCTATTCACAAATAGCCTCAAAGTCATGACTTGCAGACTGTATCTGCCATGAAGGAAAAATTACTTAACATGAAAGTAGAAGTTTTCGATTAAAGTAAAACTGAATTAACTCAGAAATTGTAATGTAAAATGCAGTTTTTAAATGTTTATTTTCTGCAAGGTTTGTAGAAATAAATTGGAAAACAAAGCTCCATTTATTTTCTTCCTTAACTGTGATCTAAGTCAGAAACAAAATATAATGAATCAAGGTCTAATGTTAGAAATTATTAACTTTTATTCCCTAATACTTTCATAGGATCTTATCTTTCATGTACTTAGAGTGCATATTAAATAATTTTTAAAAGAATACTTTTCTTCAGAGAAAGAACAAATGAGAAGTATGCAGTTCAGATCTAGAGAGAAATGCTGTCAGAGAAATTATTTCTGGAGCCAAAAGCCAACAAAAAGTTTGTGGAAGAGAGTGAGGAACATGAATATCCTATCTTCAAGTTACTATTTTCTGTCTCTTTGAGAAACTATAAAATGGATTCAATTACTTTTATAAATTGCTGTCTGAATGATGGGTGATATTATGCAACCTGCATCATCAAAATGGGTGGAAAATATCATCAAAATGGTCCTTGCTGGCCTGAAACTCTAGAGAGCCTCTGAAATACTCTAATCAGGAAAAAAAGACAAAGACACTGTTTTACCTTATCAAGTTTGATAGACGAAATCTGGAATCGAAGTATAATGATCCAAATAAGTCCCAGGATTAAGGTTCTGTCACCATCTACGATATTCTCAGGACCAATCACTTTTACTTGTACCTGCTAATAAACCAATATCCGTTCAGCATACAAGTACTTATGTCCAGCTCTCTGAAGGAGGCATCTGTTATCTTCAATAACAAGCTGTGATTGAAGAGGCTGTTCAGATTCTTTTCTTAAGGAAACAAGTTTTATGTGATCTCTTCATTTGTCTATCTACCTGCAAGCTCCCGTGTCCACACTCTAGTTTTTACGTGCACCAAGGATGAGTTTCAGCAAAAGCATGGCAAAGGGACCATGGTCTCAAAGATTTAAAGTTCCTGTAAGGGCTTTGAAAATGGGTGGTTAAGGAAAGAAACATAAGATAACTAAGAATTAAACATTAAGAAACACAATTCAGTGCTCATCTCCTCCAAAGGAGTGGTGGCAGGGCAAACTCAGATACCATCTCCTCTGTCTGCTCTCCAGCCAGGTAGTCAGAATGTAGTTCTTGGGTTCACCCAGCGGTATAAACACCCTAGTAAACAAGCCATGGCTGCCTTGTATTTGAGCAGCAAACAGGGTTGTAGCTGATGCCAACAAGGCATATCTGCTATACTAACTCCTGCTATCTACTTGATCCCATCTCTGGTGGCTGAATTCATGTGACAAGTGATGGTTGGCTGGTCCAGCTGGCAGAGCCTGGATGTGCACTTACCACTGGGCCTTACACAGTGTGTACCCTTAGCAGGCATGTGTCAAAGGAAGCCCCATGTTGTATTGCAATGATTTTGTAATAAGCAAAAATCCAGACAACATAAGCTTTTCCACGTGTACTGCTTTGAAACCCCTGTGCTTCTTCAGAATTCATAGCACAGTTTTGTGTGATGGTTCTTCCAGAGAGGTCTACAACAAGTTGCTTGCTTAGAAAAGAAAATACATCACACACTATCTTTTAGCTGAAATATGAAGGCACAACTGGAATAAATAAAGCCGCTGCAATGATTTGCTGAAACTGTTAGAGCTCTAAAAATCTCCTTTTATACCACGTACCTTCACCTTTGCCTAATAATGTTTGGTCTCCCCCAGCATCCAGGAAAACATAACATTGAGAAAGATATAGAAATGCAGTACACTTTCATTTAGGTGTGACTCATTTGGTGGGAATGTTAGCTCTTTGTAAGTCATGATATTCAAATAACAAAGAAATTCAACTTCTTCTTTTAATAAAACCCTTGGCCTGTCTTCAAAGAATATCTTAAATTGTCTTTGAGGGGAAATCATAATGAATATAATACTATAATAAGTAGCATACATAAGATATTGTGATATCTCATATCAATATTAACCTACCTTGGATTTCAGAAATGTGATGGCTTTGCTGTTGTTCTCCAGAAAATGCACTCTCATCTTTCCCCTGTTTGGTCTGGGCAAAGCTTCTCCAGAGAGAAGCTCCAGGAGTTGCATGAGGGAGATGCCATCCTTCAAGTCTGTGTAAATATCTTGTATCTCAATCTTTACCTGCAAATACCAGTCAGACAATACAGACCCTGGCTGAATGTTTGGTCCACAGAACCTTCTACCTCTAATACCAAATAACACATTCATGCCTGTTTCACTGAGTCTTCTGTATGACAGTGCCTATGTGCAAGAAGTGATGAATCTTAGTTTACAAAAATGGATGCTCAGAAGGACTGACATTATTTATGAAAGTAAGCTGAAGCTAAAAAAGAGCCACAACTACCACATTTGGCAACTAACAAAAAAAAGCAGGAGATTTTGAAAAACATAAAACCCCCAGTGTTTTCAGAATCAAACATTTGGAAGAGTTGACATTTTTAATTTCAGTTTAAATTAATCTTTTCAACTTTTTCTTCTGAGTAATGCATCTCATTTTAAAATTGAACTGATAAACCCATTCAATTACTCAATTTTTACTACATAGTCTCAACAAAGTCTGCTACATCCTGCTCAGACCTGTGCTACCACCCAAAATCACCACGTTTTTAGCCAGTCTCACACTAAGTGGAAGATTGAGATCTTTTACAAAAATGTATTTCATTTTTGCCAGTAGTGAGGTCACTCAGTGCTTTGGTGATAAACATGACATACTGTGTACTCTGACCCAACAAGAGCTTGCCTTGGGCGTTTCCTTTTGGCCTTATGACACTAGTGATCAAGAAGTGACATTGAAACCATGTCACACTCCCAACAATAATTTACTGATTTTGAAATCACGGTAAGTAATCTTTTTGTCTTGAAAAGAAATAAATATCTGTAGTAGTAGTATTTTTTATAATTCAGACAACAGTTACATGAAGGGGGAAGAGCACAAGTAACAGACATGCACTTTTTCATTCCTGACCAATTATTAATCAGTTTAACAGATCTTTTCTCCAGAGAAAGAAAAGAGCACTGAAAGCATAAAAGCAACTCAGAGAGACTTTTAGTCAATACTGTGTGTGGAAAAAAAATGTGTAACTTCCTCTGATTATCTCAATGAAAAACTCCCTGTTTAGTTGCTAACTTTATTTGGGTTTGCATATTAAGTGACCTTAAATTTCTGCCTATAGCATATTACCATAAAAAAAGTTAAAGCTGTTACATTCTGTGACCTTTCCATAAATGAAGAATAGTTCCATCTAGATCTTTAAAGAGACAGACTTCATGTACCTGCTTTGTGCCTCACCCAGCAATAGTTTTAATAGCTGTGTTGAATCATTCCTCTCATAAAGATACCAATCATAGCTTGCTAAACAAATTCAATCCAATAACACCCATATAGTGCTAGACTTGAAGTAGTCATCAGCGCAACTGAGAACACTGCAGTATCCTGTGGTATGATTCAATCATGTTAAAATGTGTGTTGAAAAGTTGAGACTGCCCTGCTGAGAAGACCATGCTAAGCTGTTGGTCTCTGCACCATTTCTTACTATATATGGCTTGGAAAGCTCTTGCAAGTTTTCCCCCCATGATTTTATGATACATGAGTAAGTACTGAGCATATAGCTAAGACTGACATTTTAATCTTTGAACTCAAAGGTGTTTTTGAAATGAGAAAGTATATATATTCACATATATTTGTAGCTAAATAGAAATAATTTCCTGTACCATAAAACCCTAATTCTCTGCAGATGGCAAAATGAGTCTTGCAGTTCTACTCTTCTAGTAAGAATAACAAATTTAACCTTGTTTTGCTTCAGGCTGCCTTTGCACCAATCATAAACTTAAAACATTACACTGAAAGAAATGCATCTAGCACTGAAGCATCATATAACAGTGATGAGCTAGAATAGAAACAAGAAGCCTGGTCCTGCTTGGTGTCACCAAGATCCACTTTCTTTAATATAAACTAAAGACTCTAGAAAAGGGAATTGGTTTTGGATAGTGTCATTCCCTACTGCAACACAGCTACATAATTTGTGCCTGAAATTAGTTTATCTGCAGTAAGTCTGGACACCGCTGGAATATTTTTGAGTTATCTTGTACACAATAATCAACTGTACACTAGCTCTGAGACTTTTTGGTAGTTTGAGACTTACTGAAAACAAACTGGTCTGTACTTGCATGGTAGTATGTCTAAACTTGCTAGACTTAAGGCCTATTTTTTCAGAGCCATTGAACAGCAACTCAAGCTGGACTGATCAGGCAAAGCAGAAGGTCTTAGATTTTGGGCAGGCAATTAAGAATAGCATTGTTTGGGGAAATCCAGACATCTGCACATGATTTACTTATAGGCAAAAGAAGACCAAATAAAGATCTTCCTCTGATATGATCACCACAGTACCACGGTACAGTGGACATCACAATGACAGGGTTATGAAGGGAACCCTGATTTCAGCAAGAACTGGTAACACGAACAGGGGGGATGGATGTAAGATAAAAGATACAGGCTGGAGCACTCTGCTTAGTCAAAGCCTTCCTTGCTTGCATATACGTGTAACAACAACACTCAGGAAAATATGTAAAAAATAGCATTAAAACAAAAAGAATACAGTGGGTGAAATAAATAAAAAACATTTTAAAATCCACAAATTTAAGGAGCTACCTACATTATTCCTGGAGAAGACATTGTTCATCCAGTTGGTGAAGGTTTTCTTTTGCATGGACATACGCTGCTCCTGCAGCTTTTTTATGTGATCTTTTTCATATTCGGTACCCATGGTCACCTAGGAAGTTAGAAACTGTAGTGAGGTGCTCAGTGCTGAAGACATCTGCCCAGTCAGGTACTAAAAATAGTAACATGCCCAGTGTATGTACAGAACCCAGCCCAAATGGACACAAAATTCAATACCACATCCAGTATAATTCCTTAATTTCTTTTTGTTTGTACTTTGCACTTTAATTTCGTTCAACTTTATTTTTAACTTGCTTGAGGTCTCTCTTTTAAAATGTATCTATCTCTAGTTTCAAGATGAAAATGTGACTCGTATCTATGCAGCTTTACTTTCTTTCAGTCGCTTTCCAGTTACTTCATGCCATGAGGAGCACCATGATCTGGAAAGCATCAGTAACTCCCTTGGGTGTGCTGGAAGCATGTGACAGAGAACTGGTATTAGACCCTGCCAAAAAAAGAGATCTGCAAATCGCTTCCAATGCAGTGCTTGAAAGTGAGTTATTTTCTCTGAGGACTGTTTGAGATGCTGCTGTTGGCCTTCAGACCAGAGTATTTCCAACAGAAATCAAATAGCTGCTTAGAAAGGAGATGGACCAACTATATTCTTTCCTCTCATGAGTCCAGTATCTGCATATCTGTCACTGTAAGGACAGGGACACAAGTTCATAATCACATGGATAAGGTCCTGGGCTGGCAACTGGGAAGTGTTACTCTTCTTTTATAGGCTGAGATTTGTCTACCTCATCCATATCAATGAAAAATCAGGCTTGTAGTTCAGGAAAACTAGAAAAGAGGAGTCTTCCCTTTACAGCGTGAGACACAACAAGCTGGATTTCAGCTCAAGTGCACAACTCCTTTGGAGTAATTTGTCTTATGCCATAAATCTGTAACAGCAGTGATCTTGCTGTTATGAAGGCAAGAGAATGACTTAGAAAAATTGTTCTGGTTGGTTTGGTGGGGTTTTTTTGTAGCGGTGAAGGGCCACAGGAAAGAAGCTGAGAAGCTCGCCCTGCTCCAAAACAAGCCAAGGAGCCATTTGAGGGACAATAGATGCACCTCTGTGAGTAACATACAAAAGAACTGAGATAAGAGCTGAGCAGGGAAGCACTTGAGGGGAGAAGAGTTGTGCTGGGAAGGAGACCAATGCTGGGGAAGGAGATCTGATGGTTGGTGAGGAAGAAAGAGAAGAAGGTGCCCAAGCAGAAGTTTCCCTGTAACCCATGGTGAGATGCCAGCTGTCCGCCTGCACTCAGGGAGGAACGTGGTGAAACATTCCTTGAAGATGCCAGGAGGGGTGAACTTGGCTATTGGACTTGGATTTTGTGGCCAGAGGATTTGCTGCCTGTGGACTCTGATTGCGCAGCTGTGGAAGACTCCGGCGCTAGGAGATTTTGTTCCCGAAGCACCCGTGACTCTGTGGGAAGCCCAGGCTGGAGCAGCTCTGGACCTCATGGGAATGACTCATGAAGGAGAGGTTCGTGGAGGACTCTCTCCCATGGGAGGGACCCCGTGGGGAAGCAGGGAAGGACTGTAAGGAATCCTTCTTCCTGAGGAGGAAGGAGCGGCAGGAGCCACCAGCCTGTGAACTGACTCTAAACCCCATCCCCTGTCCCCCTGTGCCCCTGGGGGGAAGGAGGGAGAGAAACCGGGAACAAAGGGATTTGGGCCCGGGAAGAAGGGAGGGATGGGGGTAACATATGCAAGCCCTGCTCTGTGTGTTGTCTGTGTCCTGTGTGCATTGGATTAATGTGAAATTATTATTTTTCCCCAAGCTGAGTCTGTTTTGCCAGTGACCTTAATTGGTGAAGAACCCTCCTTGCCCTTTGTCTCGACCCATGAGCTTTGTCCTCCTCATCCCATTGTGTGTGTGGGGAGTTGAGTGAGCAGCCATGAGGCTGTTCCTTTGTTGTCGTGTTGGGCCCAAACCACAACAAAAAATAAAATTAAAAAGCAGTGTAAAACCCATAGCTACAGACTTATTTAGTGACCAAACATCATCTACTTGGACTACTGCCATAATTACAAGTATTACCTGGATATCAGCCTAGCACCAAAACCAGGAAACCTGTTGTAATGGTGGAAGAGGAGAAACGTCTACTGCTGTCAATCCACTGCAAAGAGAGAAGGGAATGAAAAATTAACAACCTGATGAACTGCAAAGGTGTGGAGCCAGGTGACCTCTTTCCCAAATATTCTGTGTCCATTTTGCAAAGGCCTGGATCTGAGCTACTGTGGGCTCTGTGATATTTTAATTCATAAAACATACTGAAAATACCCAAACCTTCACCTGTCCTAGTGTGAGAAGACAAGCAACAAGGAACTAACAACAGCAGCCAATGCAAATGGGAAGTTGCTTGCCATGCTCTTAAAAATATTAAGAATGTTGTCATTTTACAAGATTAAAAGGTGTGGGAGGTGCAGAAGCAATAATTTGTTACTGCATTTTGTGGTTTTTGTTGTGTTTTTTTTTGCAGATGTTTCTTAACCCCCAGTGCTTGACTTATTCAAAACAAGGACAGCATTGAAGCCTGACAGTTCAACAACAACACAGGGAAGGGTCACAAACATAGATGAAAACCTTATAAAAGGAAAAATTTGCAAAGTATGAGATGGAACTATAAAGAAAAACCTCACAATATTTTCTGATCTTTTGGGCTACTTCAGCACTGTCTATTTTATCTGGTGAGCAGAAGATATTAAAAGAATTGCCTTTACCAGAGGTGTGATCATGTAATAATCCCATATAGTTAACCCATATAGGTATAACATCACGCCATTTCTGAGTTTGTCAGATGGTTCTCACAATGTCTGTGGACTCCTCTTTTTAAAAAGGGTTGTTACCCAAGTATTGCAGCCACCTTGAACAATAACCAAACTGATTTCATTTACGTGCAAAGAAAGCTCATTTGCTGAGCTACTGCCTCACACAACAGCTCACCTGTTTTATTAAATTGTTAGAAATGCTCCCTGCATCAGCAGATGATTACCTGAAGACAAATCTGTAATAGATGATCTGCATTTGTAGGATGCAAAGGCAGCATCAAGAGCCAAATCTAGCTATAATGATATATTACAGGAAAAAAAAAATCAAAGAACATTAAAAAAAAAATTACTTACTTGAGTCTGGAGGAACTCCTTTCTGACATTCAGCAGTTGGTCATGATGGAGACTGACTTTTAGTTGTAGATCCACTCCTATTCATACATTCAGCTTGCTGCTTTCATGCAAAGTGACCTTTGAATTCAGGAACAGAGACCAAGTATTTATGATCTACCTATGAACCTTTCATCTGATCTGAAGGAAATAACTCAACAGAACATCATGAGTAAAGATTGTCCCAGGCCTTGTCCAATTCTTACACTCAAAAGTAATGTATGAGCAGCACCACAATTGCCTTAGAGCAGTGAAAATATAATCATGGTGATACTTTGGTAAAAAGCATCTTTAACAATTTGAGTGAAGGCTCTGACTGATCACAGGCTACTTTTCTGAAGGAGTTCTTACCTGAGAAATTGAACCTGACAATGGAGTCTAAAAATGAAAGCACAGAAGAAGGTACAAAGATCAGAGCAATTCCCAAGTGGGGATACAGCAAATGAGAAGGTGAAACTCTGAAGTGTTAGGAATTTACCAGTCACTGCTTTGAGGAAGATCATGTGCACAGATACACGCTGCTGGCAAGGCAAACTGTGATCAAGCTGGCAGTGCCAGTTTACTATTGATGGACTTATTAATAACAAAATGGGAAAATAATTCTGGTAACTTATAGAGCAGCGAGTCTTTCCTGTCACCTACAAGGTTGCACAAGTACAGAACACACTGACCTGGCATCGCTGCCGGGAGGGTTGTTGCTGGGAATCACTGCTACAAGATGGGCATCTGAAATCAGTAGCAGTACGTGAAGATGATGAACACAGAGATGATGTAAGGGATAGCAGTCTTTTCCCTTCTGGCAGTGCAGTTTAGTTAGCATCCAAAAGTGACAGGAGGAAATATATAAGCAGTGAAGAGACCCCCCAAAACTCAGTACAGATAAAACTTGATCTTCAAACACACCCTAGAGAAATGTCACACCTAGTGTCACATAAGACAGCTAAAAGAAAAATATGGAATACATACATATGTTACAGGGATTACTCAAAATATTAATTCCAAACTCCTGGACTTGTGTTCACCTGCTGTCTAATATAATGTAACTCTTTACAACCATTAAATGGGCTCCTCTCTAAGACAGGAAAAAATGTTTAATCCCCCTGTCACAAAGAGCACAAATGTGACAGTCCCTGGAGCAGCAGCTGGTTGCCAATGTGGAGTTTGCTGCTCCCACTCCCACACTTGACCTGAGTAAGGGCTGATTGCCATAAATTTCCCCAAGATGGCAGAGCCCTGGTCCTGTGCAGGCCTCCCTGGCCCTGCCTTTCAGGCAGCAGCACTGGTGTTCCCCTGTCATTGCCCTCATCCATTGGGATGGAGGAGTCTGCTAGTGGGGAATGCATTCATACAGGGGGGTGCAGGTGCCTTCGTGCCCCAAAGTGTCCCTAAGGCCACTCACAGCTGGCAGTACTGTAACTGAGTGACCCCTTCATCGTACCAAGCTAGTACATCCATGTTCTGAGCTGCCACTGAGCAAAGGCAGCTCTGATTCAAAGCCATGTGGCCATACTCACACCTGCTCTTACAGAAGACTGAGTTTATTCACATGGCTCAAATGAAAGGTTTGGCACAGAGCGTCACCCTCCATTATCACAGAATCTTAGGGGTTGGAAGGGACCTCGAAAGATCATCTAGTCCAATCCCCCCTGCCAGAGCAGGGTCACCTAGAGCACATCACACAGGAACGTGTCCAGGCAGGTTTTGAATGTCTCCAGTGAAGGAGACTCCACAACCTCTCTGGGCAGCCTGTTCCAGTGCTCTGTCACTCTCACAGTAAAGAAGTTTTTTCTGATGTTTATGTGGAACCTCCTATGTTCCAGTTTGCACCCCTTGCCCCTTGGCCTGTCACTGGACATCACTGAAAAAAGCCAGGTTCCATCCTCCCAACACTTGCCCTTAATGTGTTTGTAAACATTGATGAGGTCGCCCCTCGGTCTCCTCTTCTCCAAGCTCAAGAGACCCAGCTCCCTCAGCCTTTCCTCATAAGGGAGATGTTCCACTCCCTTCATCATCTTTGTGGCCCTGTGCTGGACTCTCTCAAGTAGTTCCCTGTCCTTCTTGAACTGAGGGGCCCAGAACTGGACACAATACTCCAGATGCGGCCTCACCAATGCAGAATAGAGGGGGAGGAGAACCTCTCTTGACCAACTAACCACACCCTTTCTAACGCATCCCAGGATGCCATTGGCCTTCTTGGCCACAGAGGCACATTGCTGGCTCATGGTCATCCTCATGTCCACCAGCACCCCCAGGTCCCTTTCTCCTACACTGCTCTCCAGCAGGTCAGCCCCCAACCTGTACTGGTACATGGGGTTGTTCTTCCCCAGATGCAAGACTCTACACTTGCCCTTGTTGAATTTCATCAAGTTTCTCCCCGCCCAACTCTCCAGCCTGTCCAGGTCTCACTGAATGGCAGCACAGCTTTCTGGTGTGTCAGCCACTTCTCCCAGTTTAGTGTCATCAGCAAACTTGCTGAGGGCACACTCTGTTCCCTCATCCAGGTCGCTGATGAAAATACTGAACAATACTGGTCCCAGTACTGACCCCTGAGGGACTTCACTAGTCACAGAGCTCCATCTAGATTCTGTCCCATTGACCACAATTATGTGTGCTTTGCATACACAGTCCTGAAGGTACATGAAAATCCTGGCTGATCTCTGCTAAACCCAGACCTCCAACAAAATAAGTACACTAAGTGCAAACACATGCATAACAGCTCAGCCTTCTACCCCTCCACCCCCTGCCCTGTGCCTCCAGCCATGTTGCTTCCACATGTAAGAGTCTCAGAACAACATCTGGGCCTTGACTCTGAAGTAGAAAAGCAGTCTCCTCTTAGGGCCATGGTCTTGTAGCCCACAGTGTGCCAAGTCCATGCAGAGAATAGCCTGCTGCCTGGGGCCAGCAGCATGGGTCCCACGGGTCACCCTCCGCTCTGCTTCCCTCCCCAGCTCCAGCAAACAGCTGATGTTCAGGCTCATCAGCGCAGTGTGGACACAGGTGAGATGAACCATGACCCCAGAATATTTCCTAACCACATCTTGAATTACAGCAAATCTTAGATCTCATTGTGGCACAAAGGAGCTATGCTGTGGATACTTGAGAACACCAGAGAGCAGCAGGCAGCAATTATTGCAAGAAGTCGTTTGCTCTTTTGGGATACACTAAGGTTGAAGAGAAGTTGGGAAGTTAGTCAAAAGCAGCTTAGGTGAGATGTGCAGTCCTCCAGCTGTCAGTCTGCACAGACACCCTGCTTACACAGGCCTCTTAGTTGAACTTTGTCCCTAAATAGCAAAATACTTCTCTCAGCTTCTTTCCCTGAGGGGCTCCAGCTCACCCTCCCCAGGCACACCCCCCTGTACCCCCCACATACCTGTTTTCCAAGCTCCACTGTCACCGGCCTCCCCGGGGTGCCATCCACCCGTGGGCAGGAGGGTCCTGGTGGATGGAGCCCCAGCTCCTCTTAAAGCTGAGCTCTGCCCAGGAGGATCTAAACCAGCATCCCAGGATGCTGGGCTTTTATAAACCTCAGCCTCCCCATGCTCTAGTCTAAACTAGAAGTTGCTTTTCTCTTTGAACAGTTGGCTGGCGGCAACATGACATCAACAGGGAGCAGAATTCAAGCAGAACAGTCAAATTACATCATCCAAAGGAACTGGAGCCCCTCTCTGCAGTTGAAAAAGAAGACAGCTTAAAGCAAAATCAGATGGATTTATTTTTCCTGGCACAAAGAAGTTCAGTCAACTTTTTGAAACAGAAAATACACATTTACTTGTTTAGTCATGAATTAAAGACATTTTCCCCTTGGAGCTGTTTATATTATCTTGAAATTTTCCTTCTGTTTCAGAACCTCATACAGTTAACATAAAAGCTTCAAAGGTTTTGCGGGATGAACACATGGGACGGAGGACTTTAATTCTTTCCATTTCATACAAACATAGATAAAGGTTTTCAAGTGACAGAACAGCCTTAATATTTTGAACATCATAAGAGAAGTAGAAATCACTGTATTGGCAATGCCAGATCCAACTAGTGTATTTTTATCTTCTGGTTCAGATTTTTTCTTTTTTATTCATTGCTACTAAGGCTGATGCTGCATGAGATCAAAACTACTTCTCCTTTACAGCTGCATTTTCGAGGGTTATTTTAAATTGGAGTGCTAAAGCATTAAGCTCTTTTTATCGATGGAACAAAATAGTGAGATTTTCATGCAGATTGGCTCCCTGCACCTTTAGTGCCAGAGCACTGCACCCTACCTGCAGGGATGCCATACACCACAGTGTGCTCTCAGGTTTCGGTCCCCCATTGCCCCAGTCAGCAGATGACTGGTTACAATCACAGCTCTTTCCCAGCCCAGGCTGCCCAGTTTCATTGTGAAGGCCATCCAGTCACGTGGAATGATTCAAAGTAGCTGGCAAAAGACATTGCATTGTATAAACAGGTAACAGTAAGGGTGCAAATTCTATCAGACAAGAGGTAAGACAGGGTAGTGCAAAATGGAGAATGCCATTACTCTGAACTGCAGGCTAAAACTGCCAAGTCCTGAACTTACATTGTTGGTTAATTTCTTACTTTCAGACTAGACATGAGAACTTTGAGAACAAACACAATATCCAAAATAGGAAATCACTGAGCATGAGCAGCATCTCTCATCAGTTCCTTGTTTAAAAGGTTTAAAGAAAATTTTAATAATACATAGAAATCTTATAGTGCATCTGAAATACAGCAGCCAGTGAGAGATACACACCATCCACACAAAATTAGCTACTTCTTTACAATGAAATCTTTGAAGCTCCAGACTGACGTGAAATATGGGATGCTGAGTTAGCAACACCTTGGAAAGAACGTGGACAAGCTCCATCTCAGAGAAAAGAACAGGTGGGAGAACAAGTCTTGGCATTAATGAGTTTCCAGTATTCACTAGACCAGAAAGCAACTGTGAGTTCATAGCCTCTCTGCTAGCCTGAAGTCCTGTGGGGAAAGGGAGAGGAACCCATCTCAATATCATGTTTCCCACAAAGAAAAAAAAAAAAAGGTATTTTTTCCTCAGAGGTCAGAAAAGTGGTATAGATACAGGACTCCTGAATTGCAAAAAACATGTACACCTCCTTCTGACTGCGTTTTGATCACATCAGTTGTTTGCTGGGTTTGGGCATGATTTCCAGAAGATCATTCATTGCTGTGAATCCCAAGCAAAGGAAGGCACCTTCAGCAGATGGGTTTGCTCATCTAAGCAGTGAAAGGCAGCCAACTTCCTCCTGTCATTTCCTATCCAAGTCAGGCAATCTAGCCCCAGGGCCAACCTTTCTGAGAGGTTCTCTGTGCTCACAGCAAGCCTTGCAACATGATAGAGCCTTGGATTAGAGAAGCTCAGAATAAAGTACTGCCTGCTCCAAAGCTCTTACAAATACACCAAACAAATTTAGATTTGCTACCAGTAGGAGAAACAGCTAAACTGGAGCAACCGGTTGGCACAGATATATCTGGAGATTTTTCAAGTAAGTTGTGTGTATTCAGGAGAAGGAGGGGCGGGAGGAATTAATTTAAGCACATTAATATGAATGTTGATATAATTGGTTATTTATAAGTAGAAAGTAGCACAGTATGAAAGATGCCCTTGGATTTTTTTGGGACAAACATATCAACCAAGTCCTTTTTGCTAAACCGTTATTTACTGTTAATTTTCAAGGTTAGTACTGCCCCTGAAGTTAAAAAGTGCCTCTCAGCTGAAGCTTCAAGCTTTCAATCCACAAAGGAAGTTCTTGATTTGCCTTCACACTTGGACTTCCATGCTTAGACATTATGAAAATCCAGAATTACATTATGCTATAAAAACCTATTTACCAAGAGATGCCGGAGGTTTTTTTGTTTGTTTGTTTTAAATAGAAATTTAATTCTGGAGTCAAGCCTTGGTGCAGGCAGTGATATCAGCAACAAGTTCAAGGACACAGAAGAGAAACAGCCGTAACCTACTATGGATAGATAAACAGAGGTGGGAAAATATGGAGCTTGCCAAACTGCTGTGCTGCTTATGAGCCTTAAGTAGCAGGATTACAAAATCCTAGTCACTGAAATAGGACCTTTTGGAAAAAAAGCTTACAAAAGAAATCTCAGGTAGTTCAATATTAGTTTATTAAATCAGCAATTTTTATCACCACTTTCTAGAAATGATTACAAAGCATATTAAAATATCTTACAGTATGTGCAAGGAATTTATTGTGTAATAAAAGTGCAACAATAATGAACTTAAACTTTGTTTGCCTAGTTAGACAAACTGAAGCACACTGCACAGATCAAGCCTTTCCTCAAGAGTGCATTTGAAGTAAAAATACAGTATTTAGCAAAAATTATTAGAAAAGGTGAGTGTGTGAAATAGAAAACAAAGTTTATGTTCATTCTCTCGGTGCTAAATTATACATACTCATCAAACCATACACTTCAAACTCTGCTTGAATTCCAACAGTATGAAGAGTCAACAAAGTGAGTGTACGTTGTGAAGGGAAGCAAGAAGGAAAAGAGGGCACATTTCAAGTACTGGGGATGAATGATGCTGCTGAAAAGTCAGGGACCAGATACTGTTGCTTTGAGACCAGGTTCCACACAAATCCATACCATACCCAACTAACAACTGGGACCTGTCTCTGATGTAAAAATCTTTGCAAACTCACCATTTTCAATCTGGCACAGCTTTCAAAGGTTCCTGCTGTCCTGTAGTGTGTTTATGAGTGGTAGCTCCACATTCTTTTCCAATCTACAACAAAATTCTAATTTATTTCTGTAGGACTAGAATTAGGGTTGGGAGTTAAAAGTGTGATGCAGAATAGTTGGAGAAGTAAAAGTAGCAGTCTACTACTGGTTTATGGCAGCAGACTACACTAGTGGGCACTGATTTCACAGAATGACATTGGCAGTTTTTAATGGTCTCGCAAAAAATGTAATCAAAACCCTAGGCATAAAAAGGCCAATAAATCCAACATCTTGGTCTTTCTTCAGTAGATATTAGTATCAATAAAGTTTACCTCACACTGCTGTCCCCCAAAACTATGTAAAGCACAGTTTCATGTGAGAAGGCAATTCTGCCGCTTTCTCGTTATCTTAACACATGGATTCACTAACTCCACAGAAAACTAGCCAAACTGTTGGATGTGGCTGGTTTAACTGAATGGCTTTGCAGGATCTGAGAAGCCAGACCCAGCACAGCAAATGGAGTAGGCCCACAGGTCTGCGAGGAGGTAGTGAGAAAAGAGATCCCTTCCTCTGAGCAACAGAAATCTACTATACCAGTTCAGCTATGCAAGAAACTGCTGTTTGAAGTCCACATGACATGTACTTTATTCCTATCAACTCAGTGTGATGCTACTGCACCACATATCTAGAAATACATTTCTGCATGTAGCTCTGCATGCTGATCCTGAAACACTTCTGTTCCTCCAGATAAACACAGAAAACCCACCTCTACTCCTATACATGCTTTGTGCATTCCTCTTCTGAAAAAGCCAATCATTTCAACTCCAACTAGACAACATGTTTTGATGGTTGGACTCAGTGATCCCAATGGGTTTTTTCCAACCTGAATAGTTCTATGATTCTATGACTTATCAAGATGACGCATTTCAATTCGTCTCCCCTAAGCCCAGGTTAGCATACTGGCACGGAGACTGAAGAAAAGGCTGTGTTCTCCATTTTACTATCAGTAAAACTAGAAAAAGAAATAAAAATAACTGAGAAAGTATCCTGCTCCTCTCACTGAAGGAGGATATTTCTACGGGCATGGGATCACATGGCTGCAATGCATCTGGAGCATCACCTCTGGAAGCTACACACAGTGGAAAGTCAAAACATTGGTCCACTCCTGGAAGCCTGTGCTGTGAAAGAGCAAGGTAAGGCAGATAGTCAGAAGATCAGCAACTTCCAGATCCTCTCAGCTTTGCTCACACCACAGTAGTCACAATACAAAAGCTTGCTATCTTTATCCTGGTGGCTTTCCTTACTAAGCTAGTCAAGCTGGTCCTTAGTATACAAATTCATTACTGACTGCAGACATTATGCACACACAAGCATACTTTAAAAAAAACAGGCTGCAAAAGTAGTAAACAACTTCTGCAATGTCTATAGATTACTTTTCGTTCAATCAAAAACAATTACACAGAAAATCAGTTACTCTGCAGATATACAGTCACACACTTGACTCACGGTCAAGTTTCACAGCTCTACTGAAGTGCACAGAGATGCACAAAGGCTAATTTGGCTCCTCATTTAAGTCTAACAGAAATAAAGTTGGTATGCTTGAATAAGAGAAAAACCTAAGAATTAAAAAATAGCAAGCAAGTCCTCAAGAACAATTTAACTACGCCAGGACATTCTTTATACAGGTCCAGAAGCCTGGCAAGGTAAAGGTGTTCTTCTGCCATTCCTTAAAATAGCTTCATTGTTTTCCCATGGTAAAGCCCTGGCAAAGTTCATTGCAATTTCACATCAGAATAGAACAGATACAGAAAGGTAAGTGGTCCAGAAAGATCTGAAGTATTAAACCTCACTGACAATGTAAAAATGTACTATTTGAAAAGAGAAGCTGAGGCTCTACTTATGTCATGTACAAATCTGAACATGTAACTAAAATGTAACATGGGGCTAAAATCTTAACTGGGAGACAATACCCAAACCACTTCCTTTCCTACTCCTACTGCAAGGATGCTAAAACACTTTTTGGCTTGCTCTGCCTCAGAAGACACTACTGCTACCACTTACTGAGACTCAAAGAAAAAGTGCTCAAAACTACAGTACCTTTGATGTGTAGGGTATTTCATACTACAAATGGTATACAAGTCAATTCCTGCTCACATGCACAGTGCAAAACTGTCAATTTTGATTTTAGATTAAAGAAAAACCTGGCCCTCCCTGAAAGATTCAAGTTCACAGGGCCAAAAATTTGTGTTAAGGTACTGATAAAAATCAGTTGTAAGCAGCAGGTATGTTCAACTTTGTGTTGTTAGAAAAACAATTTTTTTTATTAAGCACCCATTCCTTTCATGAATTGTTTTCAATAAAGGAATACTATCTGGAGGGATCAGTTTATGATTTATTAGTCAATGTAAAGATTCCTGTTAGTCTCCCCATATTTTAAATCTGCCACCATAGGAATTTAACCTTTCTTTTGTAGTTGTCAGCTACATGTTGGAAAGAGTTTAAACTTTTCTTAAAATACTATATATTCAAAAAATACACAGAGGTAACTGTGTAATTACCTGTAAATAGAAATGAAAAACTAATGAAAATTTTCCAAGACAATCTGATGTGTTTGAAGAGGCTGACTTTAAGCAATACACCTTTTTTGAACAGAAAGTGAGACTTAATTTCAATGGAAACATGACTTTTTTTTTTTTTTTAGCTTATGAAAACATTTTGCTGTCACTTTGAACAATTCAGGAATTTATTGTCTGCAGATCAACTAAACTGAAACCTCCTAACTCCAAATCCAAGGATCAAAGGAGATACAGCTCTTCTAAGGGTAACACTGAGTATGTAGTGCTGTATAAAACTGAAGAAACAGTTCTTCAGATAAGACACAGTTATGACTGATTGAAAGAATAATTTAAATATTTTGCAGTTCTAGCTGTAATCAGTGAGGTTTTAAAACAAGCCTGCTAATATTCTGAGTGCTTAAAAGACTCTCTCCATTGCCCTTCTCTATTTTTCTAACCTCCTATTAAATAATAAAAAACAACACCAAAAAAAAAATTCCTTTTATAATCAGCCTTTTCTTAGACTACAGAGATGCTGACGTTCACTCAATGCGTAGTATGTTTTTAGCACAGAAAATGGTCCTTGCATAGGCAGGTGAATTTAACATTTAGAGCTTCCTTTTGCTATTTAAAAATAGTTTGGAGAAACTTACAAGTATTTAGGTTTGGTGAAGATCAGTGATTTTTGTTCATGGTCTTTTGTGCTTTATGGTTGCAAAGGCAGCAAGACATGGAAGCAGGACTACAAACACATGTTCACCTTAGGATACATCTATCTATACAAGGCACTTGTTACAAGCATGTCTGAGTGAGGGTCAGCAGGGTCAGCTACATGAATGTTTCCCTGCTATCATGCTTCTAATTTCAGCAACTTGCATGAAATGTGCTGTGAGGTTTACAGATCTAAGCCTATTTTCAAATTTCAACAGTTTCAACATATTTGTTGAAAAATTTCCCAGATCTTCACTCTGCTGTCTGGAGAGGTTTCCTGTGAGATGGTGGCACCAGGTGGGAAGGTAGTGTGCCAGGCAGTTCATACCCATCCAATTTAATCTTGATGAGATGTTTTGCTAATGCAAACTCCTCATCATCCAGCATCCCATCACCATCACAGTCTGCAAGTTTCCAGATCTTCCCCAAGACACTGTTGGGTAGTTTAGAAGTCACCATCTCCTTCTTTGCACTAATCCCAGATATTTTGCCATTGATTGGTGACAGAGTGTAGAAAATCTCATCATAGGCAGGCTTATCTTTGGCAACAACCCATTCATCTTCATCAGCTCCTTCCTTAGCACCTTCTCCATATCCATGGCCAAAAGGTCCTGCCATGGTGCCATCAAATGCTCCACCATGTACCATCTCTGTGGGCATATTGCTCTCTTCCTGTCTGATCAGGCTCATCAGGGAGGCGATTTTATTGGCCAGCATGTTATCCACAGCTTCAATTAGCTTTGGTTTCAAAGAATGAAATTTAGTGAAGTCACAATTCTCCAACAGCTCCTGTAAATGACAAAAGTTTCAGTGACAGTAGTTAGAAACATTTCCAATACACTGAAGAGGTTAAAGAATGGGCTTCAAACGAAAATAATCTGTTATCTTTTGAAGTAGTTTCCATAACTGAAACTCCTTTTGAAGAAGAAGCAAAGCTGACACATAGGAACCATACAGCCAATATATTGATCAAACACACTAAGACAACTTTGGAACAGTGTATGAGATTGTATTGAGTGTATAGATACTGCCAAGAGACCAAGGACACTTTGATCCACTTGTTGAATGTGCTGCATTGGACACTAAAGGAGCAAAAGTGTCGTATCTACAACCCTCCTGTAGGGAGGAGTGGACGAGACAGATGGCAAAACTGGCCAACCAAAGCATTCCATCCCATATATAATCTGGGGTCACAGAAGTCAAGCCCTTCTTCTTCTTCCTCTTCTTTCTCTTCTGTCCATGGCCGGCATCCAAGGAGGACTCCATCACCATTGATCCCTAGGCCCATGTAGTCCTGACTTTCATTAACTCTCCCCTCAGCTCCTGTCCGCTCTGCCACTCTCTCTGACAGCTCCCAGACATTTTGGAACTGCTCACAGCTCAGGAGATGCCATGGGAGTTGCTGGGGGTACAGGGAGACAATACAGGTTTTGCACATTCCTGCACATACTTGTATATATCTGTACATATTTTCTTTTATCATTAGTATTTAATTAAAAGCTGACTAGTTTCGTTTTCAATCTGGAAAGTCTCTCTCCTGTTTCTCTTGCTTCTTTCCATACATAGAGTAGGGATGATGGTTGGACTCAGCGATCCCAAGGGTCTTTTCCAACCTGAATAGTTCTATGATTCTACCTGGGTGGGAGGGAGAGGGATTGAGAGCATTATTGTCACTTGTTTAATTGCCGATCCTGAGTCAAACTGTGACAACATGGCAGTTCATGAATGTTACCCAACAACTTGCCATTTGGTGGTTTTCTTCCAAACATCAAAGAAAGCATGGAAGTCCTCAGCCCTGCTAACAACTTACGCAAGTTTTTGAAGTTAAAAATAGATCCAAGAGTTCACAGAACTGGTCTGATTTTATACATTAAACTTCGTGTTTGTGGCTAGGTCATGAAGTGTCCCTTACCAATAAGAAAAACTGAGCTTGGATAACAGCAGCAGCATTTTTATAGAAGTGCTGCCAGAACTCAAAGTCATATGGTCCCAGCTGAGTTATCTTGTACACAAACTCCTACTAACCTCAGAGAGCTGTTTAAATAGGTGATATGTACTATTCCAACACAAGTCTGAGCATGTTTATGCCAGAGCATTGGAAAATTAAAAATGCTTAGGCAATTATTAAATGCTTTCTACACATAAAATGCTAACTGGGGAGTTACAGTGGAAACTGTTAAAAAAAATCCCCAAATGCACACAATTCCCCCCCCCACAGCCCGACTTCTCTCAAAATGGTCTTAAACTACTTTAACAAATCACATCACTTCAGAGAGCTGCTCCCTTACATACTAGAACTAAAATGGTATGAACCCAAGAAACCTGAAGCACAAACAAGACCCATGCACAAAGAACTTTGGATTTCTTACAGGAAAGCTGCTAACCATCAACCATCACACTGTTCAGGTGACATTTATACACAATCATCTGATTTACAGCAAGTGATCAGTATAAATTTATTATATGCAATAAATCTTAGAAAGCAAAGGTCAAACGTGCTATCTGTTCTGGCACAACTTTGCTTTCTCACTATTTAGCTCCTCATTACAGAAGTGACTGATCTCTCATCTATGTATTTGCTGCCACCTGCTGCTGAGGCTTAGTAACATGCACTGTTTGATTGAGGTTTTGATATTCTAACTTACAACTGACTATTGTCTCATTTTGCATCACCAACAGAAGTGGCAAAAGAAGGAACAGTCAACTTCTTTCACACAACCCCCCTTGAAAGCTGAACTCATTAAACCCTTCTAACAACCCTTTCTGTGAAAACCTAGCTGAAATAGACCTTGTGGCTCATCTGTAATTTACTGCCTCATGCCAGTAACTGATTCCCAAGTTAAATATTTTAGTTCTTTAAAGAATCTTCTGCATCCCTACAGACAGGGTAGTCAGCCAGTCACTAGTCTTTATGATGAGCTGTGTAAGTGTACCACATACTGCCAGAATCATCAGCAAGTGTCAATCTGGCAAACATCCTCCATTACTCTCATGACAAGCTCATGGTCAGACCACAGTGCAGGCTCTTGACCTCATGTTCTTCAGCTTCCAAGCTGTATTACCTTTTAATTGAAAGACCATTTAAGAAGCCTATGATCTGAGATCCTGAAGTTGCAAATTGAGGCTTGAGGAATACATTGAGAAGTATTGCTAACACAATTATTAGCTGCTTTAGAACCTTTCGTACTCTTTGCCATAGGAGACAAGATACTGATTAAAAGGACAGAAGGTCCAGTTCCTGGTGGCAATTTCTATTGTCTTCTATCTGTGGATGCACACTAAGCAAGTTTACTTTTTTTTTGTTCTGCACTGCTTCCAAATCATGTTAACCTCATATAACAGACATATGATTAATAGTAACTTCAGCTGCTCTATTACTGAAGACCTTAAATGATAATGCTGAGATACTCTGTCCTACCTTTTCCAATTTGGCAAACCTGTTGGAAAGCTATTATTATTTCACTGGAACTGTAATCTGTCATCTTACCTGCATTTTCTTGACTTCAGGGAAGTCGCCTGCTGAGATATGGTATTCCCTTTGCAGCTGGATATAGATCTCTGGTAATTTGTTGATCAGTTCCTTCTTCTTGTTCTCTTTTCCAAATACAGAGGGCATTTCTTTCTTCAGATAGCTGATGATATAAGCATGAACCTAAGAAGAAGCAAAACTGAAATCAAGACTACTGTTTATCTACATGTAACATTAGCATTCTTCACCTAGGTCATAACAAGAAACAGGTCAAGGATAAGATATTATCAACAATTGTTTCTGGAACTTTATGTTTACTTGAACAGCTACCAACTAGCTTTTGCTGCTTTCAGCATTCCTTTGAGGAGCAGAAAGAAAGCAAATCCTTTTAGAAGAATTACAGATGCACACTTGCAGTTTAAGAAGCATGGTACAGACGCAAGGCCCCCAAACCACGCCACGACACTACATGTATGGATCATGTACAGAGCAGCAGCCGTATTTGTCCATCTGTTTCAGCGGTAGAGATCTGCTAACTCCATTTGCCTTGCCAGTTGTTACAGGAAGCAACAGGATAATGCCTCAAGTCATCCAAGCATGCTCAGTGGAAGGACTATCTAACTGAAGTCACACTGCATTCCTACTTATTTACTCCCATTGAGTACCTAGAATCTACATTGATGCAGCCACCAGAGAATGACAGAGCAGTTGCTGTACACTAAGAACAGTATGCTATGGCTGCCCTGAGAAGCCTTAAGATAGAAAAGTGGAGTCCTTCCAGCATATAAGGAAAGACATTAATTTAGGATGATGAGTCCTAAAACACAGTGGTAGTTGCAGAGCTCTTCAAGTTTCCCGTCTGCTGTGATCAAGATAATCCAGCACTGCCATCAAAACATCCATCCTGCAAATACACCCTCCTTCCACCCTTACCCTGAACCATTCATCTCTTCCCCTTTACCACCCTCCCACCACCAAAAGGAACTACTTGGCCATAGTGCAAGTGATCTGGTCCAGGACGGAAATGGTGATGACACTTCTTAACTGAGGTGAGTCCACTTATCAGCTCATTATGTGGACACTGGTACTCATTCTGCACACAGGGGAAGTGCAAGGGCAGCCTTCTTTTAGAAGTAATGCACATCTGTCACAGCTTGATGTAATAAAACTGATTTCCTGAGCTTTCACCCAGTTAAGACCACTGAAGTCAAATGACCTCCACAATGGGATAAATCTATACAGATCTCAGGTCCCTTCTTCAGTAAAAAAGAATGCAGTTGTTCCCAAAGCAGAAGTTACTCATATTTTTCACACATGCATTTAAAAAAGAAAAAAAAAAAGAAAAAGAAAAAAAAAAAGATTGTCTATCAAACTATTGAGCAGTAAAAAGCTGTATTTTTAAAGACTGGGAGGAGGCAGATTACAACAAAAAAGCATCAGTACAAAAAAGTTATCATCCAGATGTGGTGTAATTATAATAGTTCGTACCTACCAAAACATGACAGAATGTGCGTTACAATATTCTGTACACACCTTACACAGCCTGCACAGAGGAAGTACTCTCCCATTCCTTTCCTTACTTATTTAGAAGGCTTAGTGGAAGCTGGAAAAAAATAATCTCTATATACACGTCTTAAGATCATAACTTTTACATAACATCACTTCCTCATATATAAAAAGTGCACATGTATTTTAAAGAATGGTATGTTTAAAATAATACTTCTAGCAAATCCGGAAAAGTATGTTTATAGTTCACAAGCACTAACAGTTTCAGGCATGTAAGCTAAGTGGTCTACAGTCTGCCAGTACGCACATGTGTTTCTTGTAGATAAGAACAGTTATGGTCTTCCAAATGGGATACTGAGTCACAGGACTTCAGGAAAAAAAAAAAGTCTAAGCCCAAATATGACAGCAAGTTACCAGTTTGCTTTTGTTTTTGGTTACCTTACATGTTTTAGAAGAGATTAAGAACTGAGTGGCAGAGAAACAGGGCCTGCAATACTGTAAGAAATGATTTTTGAGTGTCAGTCCTTTAAGTTCAGTTTGGAAGACAGAAAGATGACACCAGAAATATTATCATGCTGCTTTCCTGCAGATAAACAGTTTATTCCCCTTCCCTAGCTGTCTGATTAGCATGCCCTGTGAGCACTGTATTTTGTATTCAACTTTACCCATTTTTATTTTACATTATACAGAAACACCTAAAGACGATCCATCTGACACCCTTCCACTTCCAAAAAGATCATAATAAAAGAAAGCAAAAAGCTGCCAACCACTTCCACAAAACAGAATGAGATCACAGCAACTTTCAACACATCATCAAAAACTTCATTTTAAATGGAATTTTCAAAAAAGCAACTGCTACAGGGTACCCTAAAGCTCAGGCCACAAAAAAAAAATTCAGTTTATCACTATATTCAGAGAGTTAATTAAGCCAACATAGAAAGAGGTACATAGCCCCACATGACTGCCCTTATATCAATGTAAGTGCAAGTCCTCTTCATTTTTGCTTAGAAGTCCACATGAAAATGCGTTCCAAGACAACTGCGTTAATTCAACTCACATTCTGTTTGATAACTACATAGGAAATTAGAATTTCTGTCTGGTACCACCAGTTTTCTCCCCAGATACTTCTGAAGTTATTTCTCCTTCTTTTCCAGTTTTCAAAATGACAAACTTATTTCTAAATCACCAATTTCCTTTTGTTCTTGAGCTTTCCAAAACAACAACAAGCTTCACAGTGCTTTTAATTATTACTCTAACAACAGTTGCAGTGCTATGCTAAAGAAAGTCTCTGCAGAATCAGACAAACAGGCAAAGAAATATTTCAGACTGCAACCAAAGCTAATTCTAGTGAGAAGCTTATTCAGGCTGTGAAAAGATAGGACAGAAGAAGCTAGTGTTGTAATGCAGGGAGTTTGAAAACGAATGCACAAGCATCTATCCATCTCATCAGTATCTGTGCTTCATCAAGAGTGAGGCTTTCAATTACTCTGGCATTCCAGGGTATAACAAATGCATTTAGTCAAAGTGGTTTTCCACAGCAGCTGATTGACAGTATGCATTAAGGCACTGATATGCAAAAAAGCATATGGAAGGCTGCATGTGAATAATTTGAGTAATTTTGGTTGTGATTTTTTGCCCCCCTTTTTCTTTTCTTTTCAGTGTTCTCTATATAGCAGCTCTAGTTAAAAAAAAAAAACCAACACCACAACAGTTTATCTCCAAAAAGTAACATTAACTCACATCCCAGTATAAAAAAAACCCCACAACAACCAGAACTCACTCCCCTAACGAGCATACAGTAGCTTTAATGGCCTAAAAAGCACCAAATCCCTTCTCTAAAGTCAGGGAGGCATCCCAGTACAAGTCTGGATTTCTTCCTACTTGCCTCTATATCCTAAGTGGCTACCTCTTCCCTTAGAAACTGACAATTAAAGCCATTTGTTGAAAGCACAGTTTGCAGACAGAGAAAGATGGGAAAGGGTATGAAAGGACTCACTGAAAGACACAGAAAAGACTGCTCATTTAATTAATTTAGGTTTTTGATCTCTTCTTACCTTTGCAAGTCTTGCTCTCTTAATGAGATCATTGAGTTTCCGCACAGCTGCCTTCTGTGGGAGACTCTGGATATCCTTGAAAAGATCCTGTGCTTCGGCTTCAAAGAGTCTTCGATTCTCTGTGTTTCGGAGAGGATGGGCCCAAAAGGAGCCAATGTAGACCCGCAGCACTTCTGGAGTGTTGATCACCTTTCCCAGGGACCACATGAGTGCACCGTAGACCCTCATCAGCTGCTGTGTGTCCACTTGGTCAGCCTTATTAAGCACCACTCGAATCTTGTCATCCTGGCCCCGGAACGACTTAATAGCCTCTGAAAACTCATCAGATATATCCAGTTTATGGGCATCAAAAAGGAGGATGATGCGGTCGACTCTCTCAGCAAACCACTGGAGAACTTGGCAGAAGTCATAGCCTGAAGGAAGAATACACTATTACAGTCCTACCATTCAGAAAAGTGAGTCTCAGAAAAGGTAGGGCCAGGAATAGAGAACAAGGGGATCACAGCATCTACCCCGGGGGAAGAGAGGAGGTGGACCACTTGGAGGAGACTGTGGACAACTGTATCCTACATCTCCTTAGACCAGTTTCACTATTACAACCTTTCGTTTTTATCACTGCCCTTCCATTCATCTCTTATGTCACTCTCTTTTGTGCTGCTGTGAGCTACTGTGTCACGCCCGTGTGTGTTTCTTCCCATGAGTCCTGGCTCCAGCAATGGACACAAGCCAAGCAGGTCTGTGGGGCTGTTGTCAGAAGCTCTCCTCATCACTGTCAACCACAGCCACTTTGATAGCACTGCATAACTATACTAACAAAACAGCACAGGTGCAGCATTCCAGCATCAGTCAGCAACTGAAAAGATTGGCATTTTAAAACCATTTCTAAACTCATCTCTCCTTGCATTGCGACACTTTCTCTTATTTCTGCTACAGCAGACTCAGAGATCCAATTTATAAGTAGTGTGCCTGCATTGCTGATGGCTGTGGGGACATGATGTTACAGAACATGAGCAGTGACCTTTCTGGTTATTTGAAAAATAAACCTGCTGAGGTTTTAAAGGAAAGTGTATTCACAGAACCTGCCTGAATGCAGTGGATGTGACTCATCTTGTTTGAATAAGGAACAGCAAGGAACTGAGGCCACACCTGAAGTATTGTGTCCAGTTTTGGGCACCTCAGTTCAAGAGAGTTATCAAGGTACTGGATCGAGTACAGAGGAGGGCAACGAAGCTGGTGAAGGGCCTAGAGAATCAATCTTACAAAGAACGCTTTAAGGAGCTGAGAATGTTTAGTTTGAGAAAGAGAAGGCTGAGGAGAGACCTCATCAGTCTCTACAACTACCTGAAAGATCGTTGTAGACAGGTTGGTGCTGGTCTCTTTTCAAAGGCAATTAGCAACAGAACAAGAGGGAATGGCTTCAAAATCCAACAGGGGAGGTTTAGACTGGACATTAAGACAAATTTTTTCACAGAAAGAGTGGTTAGACACTGGAATAGGCTGCCCAGGGAGGTGGTTGAGTCACCATCCCTGGACATGTTTAAGGGTCGTTTGGATGTGGTGTTGGTGGATGTGGTTTAGGGGAGAACTTTGTAGAGTAGGGATAACGGTTGGACTTGGTGATCCCAAGGGGCTTTTCCAACCTGAATAGTTCTAAGGTTCTATGGTTCTAAGGTATGAGCTGGGGGGCTGACATCCCACCCTCTGTTTCTTCTCAGAAACAAGTATCAGCTAAAAGACAGAGCAGTAAAAATGCAAAGACTGATATAAAGTCACACAAATAGAATCAACAATTTTACTCTCAGCAGATAATATTTAAGTGCCAGCAGCAAAGAAAGCTGTTATCACCAGTGAGTTCACCAGGGTGTCTTTGGCCATTTCTCAGCTGCTCAAGTTAAGTCTTTAAATCTCCAATCCCTCAGCAAAGAACTCCCACTTCGACTACTCATATATGAACCAATTATCCAAACACTTCATACACCGGGACCAGATGTAAGCTAAAGACTCTTCACCACCCCTCATTCTCCCTCGCATCTTTTAAACAGTATAAATAAAAGCCTATGGGGACCTTGTAGAGTTGCTTAGCTGTATTTAAAACAATGTTGGTTCAGTCAAATCATGATTCATTATACCTTCAAGTTGTTGTTCTTTAACAGGGAACCCAAAAGTAAATAAGTTTTTTTGCTTTCCAGCAGAACCCGACTAGGGCAAACATCCAAGAGAAGTAATAGGAAAATAACTGTGAACTCCAGATGTGTCTTGAAGCACACTTGTGAATGATTAGCAGCACAGGAAAGAATTCAGTTTTAAGTATTTTGTTTAAAATTACTAATAGTGCAAAATAAAACTGAGAAACAGCTAATACTAAGAAAATGTCTCCAGTTACCAATCTACCCTGCCTCCATCCCTCCAGCACAGACACATCAAACTGAAAGTAGGGGCTATGTTAAAAAGGTGTTATTAGGATCTAAGAGGATGCAGGTCAGACTCATTAACTGGCTATACAAAAAAAGCCAACACAGCCTTTCCCATTAAAAGGTTAACTTTGCAAGGAATGCAAAATCCTGCCCCTTTCCAGGTAATGCTGCTGTGGTGCTTCCATATGTTCTTCCCTGAGACCAGTTCCTGAAGGAATGGAAGATAAAAGGTGGGAACAAGGAGGAAAGCTGCACAAAACACAGCTGGAAGAGAACTATTCTCACTTTACACTAACAGTCTAATCAAAGCCAGTATGAGTACTTTAACTCTATACAAAGTGAGCTGGAAAGAAAGGGAGAAGCAAGATCTTTTAGGTCACCTGTATGTTACAACACAGTTGCAACAGTGCACAAACCTGAGCTACACAATAACCCTTGCTGATTTCATACATGTAGAAGGAAATATGCTTGAAATGAAATACATAAATTAGCAAAAGGAAGTAAGTTAAATTCTACTATGTTTTTCACAATAGATATGTAAGAAGGTGACTTATAAGGCTGATTAAATAAACATATATTAAATAAATTCCACATTTGCTGGGTTTTGAACTGTAGAAACAACTGAACAGTCAACAAATGTAGGCTAACTAGCAATAAATGTATTTTAAGGATTAATTTAATATTAATGAAGCGTTTGCTTTGAGAAAGAGAAGTCTGCTTGTTGCAAGTGGTAAGAAAAAGACCTCATAAAAATCTGTTCGTTTTTGTCATTAGAAGTAAATCTTTCTTATATACATTCAGTGGTTACATATTAGAGTGTATCTGAACTAGAGAGAAGTGATACATGGTTAAATATTTCAGTGTGCTGAGACACAACACATTAAAGGACATGTATGTAGATTGGGGCTTTCAAAGTTGAGCAGTACTAGCTCAAAAAATTGTTGTTGACACTTCTCAGCTTTTAGCTGTTCTGCTGTTGCTATTTCATTAAAGGTTTGCTCCCTATGACTATTATCAGCAATTATATCCAGCCTGAGGATCTAAGTCTCAGCAAGCACAACATCAACTTGCAAATGCATATTGGAAAGTGACAAGTCACCCTTGTACCCCACCAAGAGACAGAGGAAACCTGCAATCCAGCAGCAGCACTGCAGAGCTCTTGAGTTCATCCAAGCTGCAGGAGGGGAGTGAGCTGGTGCCTCCAACAGAGACAGAACTATCAGGCATCAGTAAAGGCTGAGCAGAGACGACAGAGGAGGACAAAACAAAACAATGCAGAAGAGATGAAAAAGCTAGAATGAAACTGCATGTTGTTACCAGCCCTGGAAACACTGATGAAAGGAATGATGACAAGCTCTTGTGTCATTTGCACAGGACAAAGTACCAGGCCCCTGCATGACCATCCATGGCACCAGCCATCCTCAAAGATACAGCTGTGCAATTGTGCAGTATGAGCATGGGTCAATTTTCTGTGCCAGTTAGTAATAAAGACTAAAAGAAATAGCACGCTTTCCCTTGTGGGCCCAAGGTAAATAATTTCTGACTTGCCCAAACATCATCTCCCAAAGCTTTTGCAATTCAGAAAACAATTAGGAAGGCTTGACGGGCTCCACCCATCCTCTGCAAGCACAGACAGGCTGTGTGTCCAGTTCTTCCACCTCTGGGGCTGGCACTACTGGCACAGAAGAGAGACAGGTGCCTCTCAGATAGATGCTGCAATGAGGAGCCTCCAAGGTCAGAGAACAGTACCCACTTATGAGATGTATCAGGGATGGGCAGAGCGATGGAGCAATCCCATCTGTTATTGCTGTCTAAGTACCATGCAACCAAGACTACAACACAATTCAGAGGTGGATAAGAGCAGCCTTTTCCCCCCTCCCCAACCTGCTGTTCTTCAAATGCTTTGCCTCAGGTGAGCATCTAAACTTCCCAGTCTTTCAAATGGAGCTCAGTCTCACATGGAAAGATGCATTTTTTTGCCATCCAGAGTGGAAGTTTCCAGTTATGTTAGTGAAGGCCTGTCTCAATCCAGCACTCCTAGATAACACTCTTAAGTGCACTCCTGTTGGTGAACTTCTCCTACAGTGAATGCACAGTATCTCACTGCAAGGGAAAGCTTGACACAATGCTGCAGCTATATACATCACCTTAATTAATTCATGCTTACAAATTCACAAGCCAGATTTAACTGAGAAAATGACCTGTCCTCAAGTTCAAAAAATGCAAGATAACCAACATCCTCAATTTTCCCCATCTTATTGAAATCCTTGCCTTCATGCCATTCAACCATGAACCAACCCTCCCTTCCCTTTCTAAAAGTAGTTCCTCCCCACACACTGCCAGACGTTGCTTCTCCTTCCTCCCCTCCTTACTCTCATTGTTCCTTCCAAATCTTGCAAACCATATGCACGTTTCTGACTGACACGGGCTGTGTGTACGTCACCAGTGATGCTGCAGAAGCAGGACAGGGATGGGCATTGTCTGACTGGGGACGACAATGCTGGCACGCATCTGCACATTCTCCTCCAGCCACTCAGGCAGCCCCTGCACTGACAGGCAGGAAGCTTCTAACACATCCTCCTGCTGACAACAGTAGCGGGAAAGGTGTGTCAAGAGACACAGCTTGGAATGTTGCATTCTGTACATATTTTTGACCCTTCAGAAAGCAGTCAGCTCCTTTATCCACAGCCTGGATGCTTTCCAGAGTTATAAATAAAACATGCTGGAAAATAGTGCATGTCCTGTATTTTTACATAGTTCCTTTACTGTTTTCCTTCATTTTAAAACTTAAAATTAACATTTGATTGCTTTGTTGGCCTTAGAAGGCTTCACCTTACTTCTAGTAATACCTGTCAAATTCTATCATTATTCAGGTGTTATGTCTGTTCATGGGTAACCAGTTCAGCAGTTGCTCACAGAAGATGGAGAAAACCACAAGCAGCAAAGAGAAAAGGTTTTACACTGAGGTCCTATAATGTTATTCTCCTATCGAATACACTAAAATAATACCTATAGAAAAAGCTGGTGCTCACCGATGACAGAAACAAGATGAACTTCTAGAAAGGCAATTTAAAAATTCAGATATGAACAGACATCAGTAATGTGCAGAACAGAACATCTACAAACACTTAAGAGGTGTTATTAAACGACATATTCCATTACTGAATTAAGAAAAATCTCATCTTGGAATTATCAGAAGGATTTATAAGAAAAACAAAAGTTTGAGAGAAAGAGAAATAAATCAAAAGCTTAAAATACTTGCTGAACTATAAGAGACTACCAGAAAAGAAATTATGAAGAATCACCCTGTGTATTTAGAGCTTTCCTGGGAAGCACAGAAAAGCATTCCTATATTTAAGTCTATAATCACCTTCACAGTGGAAGGAAATGGAAGCTCCCATAGTGAAGCACACCACCTGCAAACTTTTTTAGTGAAAAGCAACCAGCAAACTGAAAGGGTAACAACACACATTTTGCAGGAAAAAACCTTTGTCAGTCTGAAAGTGTACAAACAGAACCTTCTCTGACAGAGATAGATTTAGGGACAGCAGAAAACTTCCTGAAGAATCCTGCTTACATTTGCACACAGCGATTTAAAAAGTAATCTAAAACATGCTAAATTAAAACTTGTAGCATAGATATGCTGAAGTCAGTCCAACTCCTTCAGGTAGCAGGTCAGACAGGCCTTGCTCTGTGCAGCACTGCAGGACAAGTCAAGTCTGCACCCATAAAACCATCTGTATGGAAACTGTGTAAGCAGCCCAAAAGTCTCATGCAGGAGATGTATCCGACCATGCAGTATTTCACACATGGGTGAGCACAGTATTGACTAAACATAAAAGCATTCAATAGGTGTATGCAATAGGTCCATACAACAACTTGCAGGTACTTCAGGTATGCCTAACTATATGAAACCTTAGACTTTGGCAGCAATTGTCTTGCAAGCCTGGGGCACAGAGAGAATACTGCTCTAATGCTGCCCACTCAATACCTCTAAAACAGGTTGCAAACAGATCAGGATGATGTCTTGTCAAGTACAGCAAAAACAATTAGTAAGCTTGGTTATTTTCAAGCCCTGCACCTCACCTCTGCTGATGCGCTGCTTCTCTCCAGAGAGAATGCCAGGGCTGTCAATGATGCTGATGCTCTTCAGCACCTGGTTAGGTAACTGAGAACACATGAACCTGCAGGAAAAGAGAAAAAAAGCATTAACAATAGCTCTAGCTCACACACAGATTGTCCCTTGAGAGGTCTTCTTTATGCATCTGCTTTTAAAAAGACTCAACTGAGATATTAAAAAACCCGAGTTTCTTAAGTCCTAATGAACTCCTATGTTTAACAAACATACATGTTTAAGAAAACAACAAGTAAATAGAGAGCTGCTCATGAAAAAAAAACAACAAAACACAGGAAATCCATGTAAAACTGTATGTATAAGTGCTGATAAAATTCAAAATTTTGCAAGAGCTGGCAATATGGGCCATATATGCAACATTAAAAAGGCTCATAAAGCAAACATTTTGCTAGGACCAAAACTAATATACAGAAAAAGCAATTCTTCATGTTCTCCAACTTTTGCTCAAATTCAAAGAGATTCAAAAGAAAAGGGAGGCAGGCAGAAAGTGACACTGATGGTATGTTTATATTCCAGTCACTGCTGAGTCATCCCCTCACCTGCTCAGGTAGTGCTTGCAAGGTCCCCATCTCTCCCCTTTTTAGGTGGGGCTGTGGAGGACTGAAAACAATGGTACTTCTCTCACAAACTCTGCAGAAGCTTTCACACTGCCAGAACCAAGAGTTCAAATTACACACAGCATGCCCTAAACAATAACCTCCTGCCTCTGCGTTGGGAGACAAACTCAATGGTGCTATTATGAAAAATAAACAATTAATGAGGCCTCTGAGAGTCATGCAGTACACTCTCTGTGTTAAAACCAAGACACTCTGATGCTTCTGGAATAGTTCATGACTGAAGAACTTCACCTCCTTTCATCATAAACTGTCTTTAAGAGATTTGCATAAGAGTTTAATCTTCTTATGGGCCAGCAGCTGAAGACTGTAGTAACAAGCAGACCATATAACCTACCTTCCTCTGGTGAGGCTGCCCAGAGGCACCCTGGCACAGCACTAAGCTGCAGGCTGAGGCTGTAAGATGGCCACCCTGCATTAACCTATCGCTTCAGAAAGCACACTAATACCTCTAGAAATAGGGTATCACAAACAGCAAATTTTAATTGTTTCAAGGTCAAACAAGAACTTTAAAACCAAAGACAAACTGAATTTGGAAGAGTTCAGGCAGTCAAATATCAGATAGAAAATGTAAGATACATCAAAATTTGGAAGCTATTGTTGGACAAATCATGATGCAGACCATTTAAAGGAACTCGGGACACAAAAAAGTCCTGACACCTTGCTTCACCTTGTAGTAGTGACTCTAACAAAAGACACAGCACTCCTACTTGAGTACAACAGAAATGGCAGTATCAGCCACACTTCTCCCTCAAAACCAAGAGGAAGTAAGGAAATAGTTGCCATGTTGGCCTGATAAAACCTCAGGGTAGGTCAACAACACTAACCTTTTCACCCTTTTTGGTTGGCTTTTTTTTTTTTTTACTGGATCACCAGATGTAGAAATTACTGCATATCTGAAGAAAATTCTTTCACTAAGGCTAATTTTCTATCAGCTTAAGAGATGCTTCTGAAAGAGCAGTGAGGTACAATTGAATAAAATCACATTTTGTCAACTTTCCAAAACCTAAAGGAGACACAATGCTAAAGAAAACACATTTTGTGGAAGCTTACTCTTACTGGATGTGCACACATGACAAAGAAAATAACATTTGACCATGTCAACCATAAAAAAAAAAATCACTAGTATGGACAACAAGAAATAGCTTTCATAAATTTGGAAGTGTGAAGACTGAATTTTTTTTTTTTTTTCTTATAACTTTATTTCAACTCTAGCAAGCCTAGCATTTATTTAGCACCAATGAGATGTTTCTAGGTCTGTTTTACAGGAAGTTGGGCACCGGTATTTCAGCTGAACAATACAGCAGTATTTTTACTTTGGCATCAGGCAAACTGGGACAGATGGAAAACGCAGTGCAAGAAAACAGAACTACAGGCCTCAAACATAAAAACACTGCAGTCTTCGTAGCAGGCATTCGTGGCAGAGGGAGGAAGCAAGTATACAGGAAAAATAGAAGGATAGACTTGGAATTAGCTGGCTGTAGCTTTTAGTATATAAAACTAATGACAACGGATGGGTTAAAAAACTTACATCAAGTCTCAGACGACTAAAAAGTGCAATGTTAGTTGTAATTGAGTATCTCTTTTCAACATTGAGACTTGGCTCTGAACCACTGTTTCTTACATGGCGTGTATGAGGTGATTTTTAAGGGCTGCATCATGAAAAGCAAAACCACATACTACCTACCTATGACAACAGACCTCCACAAAAAAAAAAAAAGCCTTACAAAAACAGTTGTGTGAATGAGATGACTGTAACTGCTTATGACACATTAAAACCTTTGATATTGTCATGTTTTTCATACTATCATAAAACTATTGTTAATGAAAACCAGCAATATTAGACTGTCTTGGAAAAAAATACCAAAACAGCTACGCCGTTTCCAAAAATGAAATCAACAACCTTGTAATTATCTGCTGATTTTATTATTTTTTATAGTAACTTTGAATGACTCAAAGAATCTAGTCAGAATTTCTACTCCCTTTTGTGTCCATTCAGATACCATTAGAATAGAGCAGGACCATGTGCAACAGCACCGATTTATTTCTGTGATCCTCTGGTATATTCCAATTCTTTCCTCACTTACTTAAACCAGCATCCATAGGGCATTCCTGTTCCCATTCCCTCACTCCCCAACTTTCAATGAAAGTACACAGGAGAACTAAAAGACAAGTTTGTATACTCAGAAGCCTTAGAGACATCTATGATAAGCAGGGGGAAATAATACAAGGGGAACAGGGGGAAATAACAAGAGGTCATGGAAAAAAGAGGCAAGGTAACATCAATAAATTAATGTGGCTAATTAGTAAGTTCAAGACTTGACTGTTCTACTGTGTTCTTTTTTTTTATTAGTTTCTCTATTACCTCAGTCACTGTTTCCTTTCCACGCTACATTTAGATAAAAAGGGCACTCTGCAGGCTAATTGTCCACAACCTTAGTTTTTCCATAAAGCAAAACATAAGGATTGGGAATTTTTTTATTTTTTTTAAGTGGCAGCAACGTGGAGGGAAGAGAGAAAAATCTATTAAGGCAGGGGTTAAAAACATATTATCAGGTATAAAGGCTTGGCAGCTGGCAAATGACAGAAAGGAATGGAAAATATGTAGTATGATTGGGGAATATAAGCATCTACATCACCACTGCAAAACTAACAAGCAAACGTGACTCTTGGGGAAGACAAGTTTACTCACAGCACTGATATATAACAGTACCACAAACACTAAAAGAACTTCAATAATTTAGTCAGCTACTTTGAATGTACAAATAATCTTGCTTGCATAAGATTCAGGACTGACACAACTAGCTAAGACAGAAGATTTAGCCAAAAAATCATCTGTACTCCATCCATCCAAGCAAGCATGTGGCATTATTACGTCCTGTGTAAATCTTTGAATATTGTACAAAATGCTATTTATAGTATAATAATAGTATATTTTTTGTAGAGAGCACAATGGTGAGAAAAGAGAATCAGAATAGTGATCTGGAAGAGAGGACTTAGCCACTAATCTCACAGAAAGGGGTCTTGGAACACAAAACTATTTAAAATGGGACTTGAGTGCAGCTTCCCACAACAAATACTCTTATCTCTTGGATGCATGAGAGCCAAGCCAACTATTAGCCATAAACTTTCTTCTGTGAATAAGCACTGCAAGAGATAAGACTGTACACAGCGAACTTTTAACACATATGCCAGTGTTTATCAGCCAAACAGGAAAGTTTATTGTTAAAAGAGAACCAATTTAGATTAATTGGCTTGAAAGCCACACCTCCGTGTCAAGCTACCATCAAATACAGGAAGAAAACAAGGTGATTGCTCACACAATGAGAACAAAGTTATTAATAACTTTTAACTGGAAATATTTAGCCTGCTACTTAAGTTACCAATGGCAATAGTTTCAGCCACTGAACCACTCTTCCCCTTTTTGCAAATACACAGGAGCCATCCAGAAGCTAACACTATCATCCTGGTCTGTGGGGCTGCTTGAGGACCAGAGAGACAAAATTAAATACTTAACAAGTTGAAAATGCATTTATCCAGAAGGCCTCCATTTATGTATGCCTTTATATATATCCCAGCAATTCTCAATTTATAGAGCTATACCAAGACCTCTGGTGAGAGCAGTGGAAAGGATCAAGACAGCATAAAGGGGAAATTTATTTTCCCTTTTTTTTGGATAGTAGTTTTTAACTTGGTACTAATCTATCAATTTTATTTGAGAAGGAGAATTTGTGCCCAAACTGATCCCAAGTTCCAGCTGGTGTAATGCCCTACAAACAAGTCAGCAATTTTCTGTGAACTGGTTTTAATAATTATTTTCTGTTCAGAAAACCGAATATACCTACGGTAGTGCTACTCTACCTAGTATTGCTTTTATTATTATTATTATTATTCACTTGAACTGCCACCACTCTTGCTTGTATTTTAATATTTATTCCATGCTGTTCAAAATGAATACAGCAGAAAGAACAGTGTAAA
This sequence comes from Apus apus, assembly GCF_020740795.1. Lineage (NCBI taxonomy): Eukaryota > Metazoa > Chordata > Aves > Apodiformes > Apodidae > Apus > Apus apus. The sequence continues at coordinate 27,265,668 of NC_067286.1, forward strand.
AAACACTGATGCTGAAGATGGTACTAAGTAGAAATTTAAACACAAAAAATCAAAAGACAGCAAAGCAAACAGATCTCACCTGTTCAGGAAAGCATTTCCAAATCGGCTGAGTTTGCGAAATGGCTTCTTAGGATCAACAACTAGAGCATTCCCAGGAATGTTTCCTTCTGAATCTCCATACATCACAGCAATAAAAGAATCTGTTGTAGGCTCTGGACCAATCCGCATGCCTGGGAAGTCTTGTTCAAGTAGGTATCTAGAGATGGAGAATACATAAAGTAACAGAATGAATCACTAGGAACTATGGCAAAAGCAAATACCTGTAACTGGTTTGAAAATTTCCAAGGATATACACGGTCTAGAACAATAAAATTACATTTTTCTCAAAGTTCACTATTTCTATTAACTAAGGGGTGAGGGGGAAGAACAACAACAAGAAAAAATACCCTGAATTCCATGTTTTCACAACTACTAGGTAGAGGGATCAAGTAAATCTACTTACAGAAATGGGATGGAAAGTATTCCTTCAGCTGAGGGAGTACTTCAGCACCTGAACTATTCAAGTGGATACTTCTACCAACGACCCCAGTGCTGTAGGTTGCACTAGAAGACACTGCTGCTTTTGGGGGTGTTTTCAACCCTACACAAGAGCTGCTGGTGCTAAAAGGGAGAGGTTTGAAACAGTGTATGAGCAGCATCAGTTTGCTGACAGATCTAACCCTGCAATGAACTCAGTATGGTTTTACTAAATTTAACTCATCTTACCACAGGCAGAGATAACACAGTTATGAGACAATATAATTACATCAGTTTGAGAGCAAGGGAAGGCTTTTCTTTTTTTTTTTACCCACATATCAAAAAGTAATTGTTAACTAAATCTGACTTGCAGAACTTGAGGTGGAACAGAAACCTACTTCTGAGAGGCATCAAGTCAGGCAGCTCTGTACCAACAGAAACCATCCTGCATCTCACTTTGATCAGTCCACTCAGAGATGCAGACAGCACAAATTTGGCAAACCAAAGTTGACACAACAAGTCTTGATTTTCCAGACAATGAGGTCTCAAATGAAAGATGTATTTAGATGCTTAAAATTAATGGAACTGGAGCATGGATTTAGAGAAAAAGCCTGTCTGCATCCCTTCCTGGATGGTGAGAGGCAAGGGAAGGCCCAAGCCTATCAAGCAAGTCTCCAGCTCGCAACATTCTTCCAGCCTACACCACTACGACAACTGCCACTCTTCAACAACTGAAGCAGACAACCTCTTTTAACTTTAAAGCATGAGTCTTATTGTCCTCATGCACAACAGCACCATGTTGAAAATGTTCGTCTCAAGACTAAGGCGACATGTGACATTACAAAATCATTAAGATTCTTCAATCAACTCAAGTAGTAACCTCATACTTATTAATTTGAAAGGTTCCATGTCTTCCCAGAGTTCTCTAAAAGCCACCACTTACACCCACTACAATTTCACTTTTTACATAATCAAAGCCGCATTTAAACAAGAACTCTTCTTCAGGCACAGATAGTCCTACATCCAATGACAGCACTAGTTAGGTTGGAGCACTTCTATATTAACAGCAGTCTTTGAATAATAGGTTTGTTTTGACCCTTAATCCAACAGCACTATGCCTGTTCTGTAGTTTCATAAATGAATATTGATTTGAGAGGACATGCAGGCTGCTTTTGCTGCAAAAAACATTCTACACAGTGTCTGTCCTGGCTGAAAAATCTTTGTTTAAGCAATATCCAAACATTTACAGACTTCATAGATCAGTGCACAGAAGCCAAATTTAAGTAACTGAATATATACTGCACATTTGAAGTATCTTTTTCCACTAGCCTTAGCAAACCAAATCAGCTCAACCCATGATCTGGGAGGCTTAAAGCATTCAACTGTTATTTACATGAGATTTCCTGCAGCTTTCTACTTCCAAAGAAACAAATAAAAAAATAAAAGCCAGTGCTAAAAACTGTGGGAAAGGAGGAACATAAGAACAGTCATGCCAGAACATGCCAAAGTCAATGTGTTCTACTTCTAGAATAAGCTGTACCTAATGCACAGTAACAATAAAAGTAACCACTCATCAAATGCAAAAAAACCCCCAACGCTCAAGACTCTCTGCACATGCAGGAGTGCACAAAGCAGCAGATCAGTCATCTTCTGAAGCAGATTATGTAACAAAACAAAAATGAAACTTCTTTGATAGCTCAGTAGTTGAACCCTTTATGCATGGAAACCCAGAACTTTCAAGTGCTGTAGCAAAAAGCTCAACATATGAAACACAAAAGTGTGTTCCTGCACTCTGATGGAACACCAGGCAGACTACAATTCTCCAGACTGGACTTACCCACACCATTGATTTTGAAAGACCAAATATACTTTTATCTTCTAAAATAAGATTTTTAACTTGCCACAATACAATGTTCTACTTCAAAGTCTCTTGATTCTGTTTTTCCTCACTGCCTTTCTTTTAATTAAGGTCCAGGACTGGTAACTAAGTTCTTCTCTTGATATGAATTCCCATTCCCAGACTTCTGCTGACAGAGGCAGCAATTTGTAAGGTGGCAATACATATGACAAGAAGTTCCCAGAGCAACAGTAAAGAACATCGTACTTAATCAAACGCACATGAGAGAAGGCTGAGATGCTATGTCACAGAAAAGTACAGGATCTGAATGCAGGGTAAGACACCTCCAGGGTAATTAGGATAACTGCTACTCATCATAAGCTCATGAACCTGCTAGGCATGATGATGGACACTTGGTGGTCATGGTGTTTCAGATGACAAAATAAAATAATCTCAGGGCCTGCTCATGAAGTTGCTGCACATGCGACACCTGCAGAATTACAAAAATTTGGCAGTAGGGACCATCTTTCAGGATTTCCAACATCTGTATTTTCAGTTTGGAACTCAAACAATGCAAATTCATATTAGCTGCTTATTGAAATGACTAAACAAGAATAAAGTGCTACTGACCTGCAATGATACTTACAAGTTAATGCCACAGATGCAGCTTTTAAAAAATCAAGTTTTTTTATAGCGATAACAATCCAGGAAGGCAAGATCTCCTTCCAAACAATGAGACCCACCCAACAGCCACAGTGCTGAGCCTGGTACAGCTGGTGAACAGACACAGAAAGCACTTTACAAGGCAGGTATTTTCCATTAAGACTGGCTCACAGTTGCACATCAAGAACCAGAAGAGACTAAAATAAACCCCAGTTTTTGAGCACTGGCTGTACAAGCTATATCACACTTCCTCTCAGTATGAAAATATCAGTTTCACTTAGCCACACAAAAGCATTGAGCAGCCTTCTGTAAACTGAAAAGCTGCAAATGTTTTTCTACAGTATGCAATATTAATGCAGCAAAATACCTGGATTTTTAGCATCCACAACTGCATGCCCTTCTCAGGAATTTTCAGCAGAGAGGGAGTTCAAAAAGGTTCACAGGAAGAATGCTTAAAAATAGCAAATGTCCCAAAGACACTCTAGATCAAACAACAGACATCCTGTTGACTCTTCTCCCTTTGTTTTTACCTGGGCTATATCCTCTGTGCTTTGCCAATAAACATTCATCTATGTTCCTCTGCAAGATCTATAGCCAGACTATGGGAAACTGGTTCACAAAAGTTCCAGAGATAGGAAAGATTACACACAGTTTCGGATACTGGTAACCATCTGAAGCCTAAAAGCTTTAGATAAGCCATACTAAAGCACAAACACAGGTGAGCTGGACAGAGCAGCACTGGGCAGGGATGCACTGTGATGCATAGGGAGACAAACCCCAGCCTCCTCTCATAAGGCTGCTCGTCTCCATGCTACATACTGCACCAAATCCTCCACACTTTTTTTTTTTAAACACAACAAAACTAACAGATATTTACCTTCATGTAAGAATTTTGCTCCAAATAATTCAAATAAAACATTTATGTAAAGATAGCATGTTGAGTTCTTCACCCCAGAACAAAGAGATGCAGCCCATTCTTGCCATACAAGCAGATGCCCACTACTTGCAGACTCCAGATATTATGCATCTAAAAGGGTGGCTTCACAAAACCCAGCTCTGGCTGAATTAAACAGAAGGAAGTTTACTGTTTTAACCTTTGAGCAATACCTCTGAGCAAAGTAAAAGCACAGTCTGGCAAGCTGAGGAATTTACTTCCGTTTTTCTTCATCCTTATAAGTTCTATATAAAAAACAATTCAGTCTCTTAAACTTTTAAAATAGAAAAGTTATTACCAAGTTAAACTTAATTAAGCTAGAAGTTTAACTCATTGTTAAAAGGGAAGAAAAGGATCAGCAACTACAAACTCATACCGCCCAGCTCCCTTCTCTTTCCTATGCACTACAATTCTCTCCTGTCTCTCCTTTATTTATTGTTATTATATGTCTCTCCTTTATTTAGTTCTTTCTCTAACGCAGCCAGGAGAAACTGAGACAATCATAGAAGCTGCAAGGCCAAGCAGCTCACATGCAAGATAAGCATTTGGCTCTCACCCATCCTCCCACCCCATTAAAACCAATCAGACAAGTATTAACATTTGGACCTGAATATATTTGCTTGAATTGTTAGCATTGTCAGATACTTGAATAAACAGTATCACCACGCTACTGCACCTTAGACAGTGAAACTGGCTGGTTTCACTGCATTGTTGCAAGTGCAAAGACGACAAACAGCATCAAGTGAAAAACCAGAAGAGCTGTTAGAAACACGGAAGTATTTGTTGGCATATCTTACTCCCCAGGGACATTCAGTCACTGCTAGATGAGTGTTTTCCATGAAGACTTAGTTGAAGGAAGTGGGTGGATGTGGATGTGTCAGAGGTATGAAAATGTGAAGTTCTCACAATAATGTCTAATTCAAAGTAAATCCCAAATGAATATTCGTCAGCTAAATGAATTGTTATCTTCAAACACAAACCTAACAGTAAACACTTAAGTAGATCACAAAATGGAGAAGGGTGGAACAAAGCAGTTTTAATTAAGATTTAAAACAATGTTTGCTTCTTAAAAGGCTAGAGGGGGAAAAAACCTACAGTCCAACTTCATTCTAAGAAAAAAATACCTAGAATAAACCCAGAGTTATAACAATCTCGAGAATGTGGGACATTTTTCCATGAGAAATTCAGCCTACCAGAGGGGAAATTTATTTGTGGCTGACCTGGACACTGTAATATTTTCCTATGTCTTCTCCTAAGCCTTGCTCTCAGCATACATGCACTTCTCTTTTTTGCTTTTCTTTTTCTCCTCTAAATTGGACTTTAAGTCACAGTCACTGTGACACCATTGTCTAAGTTGCTGCCCATCTTAGATGGAGCATTTACTTATGTTGATTCTGCCAATTATGATCTATTCTACAGCAAACACTGATGTAATGAATGTTCATTGTGGTGAGGTCAGACTGCAGTCCTTTAGAAGCAGTAACAGCTGCTGCCTTACTGATTTGGGTTCAACAGTCAACTCCTGTCTTCTCCAACACTCAATAAGGGATTAAACCACTCAGCAATCTACCTTAAAAAGGAGACAAGAGAAAGGGGTAAGAAGGTGAAGGGAAGGGCACATCACAGTAGAAGTCACCTCCTCCATTGAGTCAGATATTTCAATTAAACACCTGAGAAAACATCTTTGAAAACTTAATCTCTGTCAACTTGTCTCGGCACCTTCCCCCAGCAGTGATCAACACTAAAAAAATTTTGTTTTCCAGCTGTAATAAATGATACTTCTTTCTCATTCAGACTGTATATGAGCATCAGCCCAATCCTATTGTTCAGTATTTTAAGGTTAAGTGATAAATTACTCCCAATGCAACAGTACCAAAAATACATCTAAGTCCCTGAAAGGAATATCAACTTCCTAAGTGCAAAACTGACTTGCACTCCTGTCAACTATGGGCAACTGTAAAGGCCAGAAAAGTTGAATGCCAATAAATGAAGAAAGTGTGTTCTCATCCAAGCCAAACTCTTAAGAGGAGGGGAAAAAAGTTTCCTATGAATCAAAAATGACACAGCAGCTCAGCTGATAAGCAGAACAGGTTCTGGATCATACATATTTGGGACCATTCTGTCTCCGTATTATACATGCTGTCACCATCCCCTGTCCATAAGTCAGGTATGAACACTTATCTGTTAATTTATACAATAACAAAGCAGCTGTACTTTTAAGGAAGAAAATAAATCAGCATGGCTAAAGAATATTAGGAAAACCCAAATAATCTTTAAGTATTTGCAGAAATTCAGCAGTAGTGGATAAAGAGCCAAGTTCATCCTTAATCTTCCAATTAGCTAGTTGTAAAACCAAAAAAGAAATATTATTAGCTCTGTAAACATGTGAAAAGCTCTCAGGTAAGCAAAGGTAAACACCACTCCTCAATGGAGAAGAGGGGAGGTAGGTCCTTCCCACTATAAAAAGAGAACAGTGCTATGACAAGAATGTCAGTAAGTTTTGCAATCAAAAGAGAAACATTTGTAAAATTTATAGAAAGATTATAATGAACTTCAGATATAACAAGTAGGTAAAAATGTGACCCAAGTGACCTCTCAGTGTCTCTTGCAGAGTTTTGTATGCCTTAGACTGATTCGTAAGGGGCATGAGAGAGGCAAACACACTCAAATATCAGAAAAATATTCACAAGTTTGTAAGAGAATCATAGAATGGTTTGAGTTGGAAGGGACCTTAAAGACCACCTAGTTTCAAACCCCCTGCACAGACAGGGACACCTCCCACTAGACCAGGTTGCTCAAAGCTCTATCCAACCTTGAACACTTCCAGGGAGGGGGCATCCACAACTTCACTGGGCAACCTGTGCCAGTGTCTCACCACTCACTGCAAAAAAATGCTTCTTAATATCTAATCTCTTTCAGCTTAAAACCGTTACCCCTCGTCTGTGATTCTGTCTTACTGCAACACACCCTTATAAAAGGTCCCTTTCCAGCTTTCCTGTAGGCCACCCTTCAGGTACTGGAAGGCTGCTATCAGCTTCCTAAAACCAGTTACTAAACAACTTAGCAAGAAGACAGGCAGAAAAGGCAGAAAACATTACAATAGCAGCAACAGTGTTAAGCTGCCTTGCTAGTGATACTGCTCGTTCAATGCAACAGACCAAAAGGCTTGGAGGGGGAAAAAAGGACTTTCAGATACCACGGGGTTATCCACCGGAACGCTTGTCGGGTTTCTGTCTCATCTTCGTATCCAATCTACAAATTAAAACTACTTTTGGGAGAGGATATAAGGTCTGTGATGGCCGATGCTGTCATTCCGCTTGAACACGACCTGCTTTTTATTCCCTTGATATAATTTAGAAAATAAAAGAAAAAAAGTTAAAGAGGAAGCAGGCAGCGACGTTACACTTTCTCAGCAGAACATGAAATCGAGATAATATTCTCAAAAAGGAAGTTGGCAGGAGAGTTGCAGAGCACGTAGCACGCTGGAAAGCGGCAGCCACCGCCGCCGCAGGACGGGAGGCACTCGGGGAGCCCCGCTCCTCGGGAGGGACGCGCACAGCGGCCACCGAGAGCTGCCGCCGCCTCGGGGCTCCCAGCAGCCAGCCAGCCGGCCGGCCAGACACCGGCCCCGCCGCCTCGGGGCTCCCAGCAGCCAGCCAGCCGGCCGGCCAGACACCGGCCCCGCCGCCTCGGGGCTCCCAGCAGCCAGCCAGCCGGCCGGCCAGACACCGGCCCCGCCGCCTCGGGGCTCCCAGCAGCCAGCCAGCCGGCCGGCCAGACACCGGCGCCGCCGCCGCAGGGAGCGGAGCGCCCGCCGCCCCTTCCCGAGACGGCCGCTCCCACCGCCGGCGGCGCCGCTCGGCACACCGCGGTGGGCGGCCGGGCGGCCGCTGCCCCCCGCACGGGCTGCTGGCGCGTAGGAGGTATTAATCGCACCGCAGAAACGCCCGGGGCAGAAGGCGAGCAAGGATTACAGAGCAGGCGGCAGGGCCGAAGCGGGCCCCGAGAAGGGCCAGGGGCGGCGTCCTGGGGAGAAAGCGCCGCGCAGCACCGGGGGTCGCCTACCGGATGAAGGTGGTCTTGCCGGTGCTGTACTGCCCCACCAGCAGCACCATGGGCTTGTTCTCGAAGTCGGCCTCCTCCAGGGCGGGCGAGTGGAACTCATGGAAGCGGTAGTGCTCCTCCAGCGGCAGCAGCTTACGGAGGTAGAGGTCCCGCAGCCCCCCGGTCACCGTCTGGACCACGTCGGTGCCGCCGCCGCGCTCCCGCCCGCCGCCCTGCTTGCCCAGCCAGCTGAACATCCCGCCGCCCGCGCCCGCCGCACTGCCGCTCCCCGCGCACGCAGCCGCGGGCGGACAGACCCGGCCCGGCCCGGCCCGGCCCCGCGCGGGGCGGTGCCAGCGCCAGCAGCGGGGCCGGGGCCCGCGGAGCTGCGGGGCTGGGCGCTGCGCCCCTCCCTCCTGCCTGCACCGCGGGGCGCTGGCGGGTGCCTTTGGGTTGTGTTTTCAGGTGGAGGCGGGGAGGTCAGGGGGGTGTTGGGGGGGTTATTTTTTCAGAACCAGGAGGATTTCATTTATTTATTTATACAACAAATCCGCCTCTGCAGGTTAGTTGTACCTTAAAATTTCAGCCCCTTGAAACGAAATCCGGAAACCTTTGACAGGTCACACCTCAACGCAGAATGGCCCAAATGCTTGTCATGTCTTTGTGATGATGATGGCTGTCTTCGGATGCCAAAGAACGGAGTGACTAAGCACCGTGGGGGTTGGCTGCCACACTAGGCAACTATTTTAAACACGGTGAAAATTCTTAATAGAACATTGAAATTTTGCTCTGGGGCGTGTGTAGCAGATGTAGCCGTTAGTTTTATCCTTAGGTCTGATACTGTGTTAAGACACCTGGGAGAATTAATATTTTCTGCTGATTTTACAAGAGATTTTAATGAAATACAATGCCATATTCGTTAGAACATTGAAGAAATCTGTAAAATACTTTTTTCCCCAACCTAGAAGTTCATCTGTTCTCACTCACTACTTAGAAAACAAAAGCTTGGGCTCCCAATTTAAAACCAACCAACCAAACCAAATGAGAAGTGGGATTTTTTGCTGAATCTGTGACTAAACATGTTGGAAGTGTTAGAAATTCCCTTTTGTATTACACACTTATCACCTTGACTCCTTTGCATTTAAATCCCTTTTTGCTGGTCCATCTCATCTACTGATTCACCTTTTTAGCCATGTGTCTTTCTTACTTATAATTTCCATTAGAAAAATATATATGCTGCAGCTCTTCTAAATACATCAGCAGGTTTAGATGTGCCATGTCCATCTTTCTCCTTCCCAAGCTGTTCCTCAAATAACACATGTTAAGCTTTAATAACACTCAGTCCTGAGCATTTAAGCACTCTGCCTTTTCCTGGTTCTTTGCTTCACATTTTATTTAGGGCTATGCATGTATTTTGCAACCCCTTTGTTGCAATTTCCATGCTGAGTCTAAAGATTTTATGCCATTTCGTGTAAGGTCTTGCTGAATGGCTTCCTCATTTTTTTTTAATCTCCTTTTAATAGTTTAGTTTTGCATTCCTCTCATTTTCATGACTTTTCCCCATAGGTTAATCCATAGGTAATTAAGTTATCCTTGCAGTTACTTACATCTTCTCTGTGTTACTTCAATTACATCTTTTAAATTAGTCTTGTATCACCACATCTTTGAGAGTTCTGACTGCTCCTGATAATTTATCTGCAAAAATATCTGAGCTTTGGAAAACCTAAGTACTGCAGTTTGGGGTGATACTGCTTTCCCACTTGTCTGTGATCGATCCAGTATTTAGTGACTGAAGAACATCGCAGAAAGAGGGCAGGTACAATGCTGTCTCAGACTGTCCTCCCAGCCTCCAGGGATTGATGATTGAATGCAGAACTGAGGCAGATGTGAAGTCTTGGTATTTTTTAGTCCTTAAAAAAATTTCCAGTGAATGCACCAATCAGGTTTTTTTTAGCTCACAAACTTTTGTCAACAACACCATCCCAGGGTCAAAGAGGTCTGTAACTTTGTGACGTGTTATATGCTGGATTATTTTACTTTGTTAACGTAGAACCTGCTGCTTGCTAGTTTTGTCTGATCTCATTCAGGTCTTGTGTTAGAAGACAGGTACACAGCCACTCCCTGTTCATCTCCCACAGGGCACACCAGCTTTTGCAGATTTCTCTCTTCTCTGCCTTTTACTCCTGCTGTCTTTTTTCTAGGTCACAGATTCCTTATCTATTCACCCCTTTCATGGAAGCTCTTTTACCTCTTTGATCAGCCCTGACATGTTCCTATGTATTTGTGTTGAATAGAGAGGACTCAGATACAGAATAATGATTTCTGTTTCCCTGTAGGCTTTTTGAAACGGGGTAAAGTGTTCCTTGTTCTCTGTGACCCCTTCGTGGCTGCTGGAAAGCTGCAGGAAGGGCAGGGAAGTTTTTGAATTCACACACCTCATTCTGCTTGTCTTCAGACTTCCTGTCTAGATGCTTCCTGCTGTCAGTGGGATAATTTTTGCCCTTCAGACAATAAAGCTCTAACTGCATATGGGAACCTGGGAGTGCTTCCAAATTCACAGGTCTGGCTGTGCCCTCTGGCTGCATCCCATTCAATATTGCAGTGAGATCCAGCATGCATCAGCACCACTGCTGTCTTTGCTCTCTTGTTTCCATGGGAAGTAAACCCTGGGCATATAGGATGTAGTAGCTGCAGTATGCACCACAGGTAAGCACTCACTGACCTAAGTGTTTAACAGAAGGATTGTGTTTGTACACCACCTAGGAGTAGACCCTCGGCCTTGAGCACAAAGGGGTTTGTAAATCTTCCATTTTTGGCCCACAATTACAGGATCTCTGGACAAAAGATACTACAGCAGAACCGAGGAACAGTGAAGTCTGTAGGAAACATGGGCTTGTAGATGCAAGATGTGGAATAATAAATCCATAGCACTGAATAAAAGTTAATTCAGAAAAAGAATAAACAGAGACCTTGGATTCTATCGGTCAAAAAACCCCGACTGCTTGCTTGAAAGGAGCCATGTTAATGTGATGACCAAAGTGCCAGAAAGTTGAAAGTTAATATTCTGCTAATGTCAGTTGCAGTACTGTACAGCAAGTAAAAAAAAAACAAACAGCATTTGGGTGAGTGATATTAGGTATACAATTTTAGATCTGCCTTGACTGTGTTTCTAGTGTCTTTTCAGATGTAATATTACCAAAACATTAAAGCTTTAAACCTTTGGTATATAACAATAGCATTTAAATTCAGGTTAATAAAATGAATTAGCATGAGTCAGTTCTTGTAGTGATGGGTATTAAAAGTAATCCTAAACTCATAGGATCCCAGGATCGTGGGACAGTGCACATCTAGGTCTGGAGCAGGCTTACTTCCTTCTTCTATTGTTTTTCTGGAGCTATTAAGTTGCCTTTCTAGTAGAGGAAGAAGCACTTAAAAGAAATGACTTTAACATGTATTTGCTGTGAAAAATGTTTATTTGCTGTAACTCTGACTCCAAAAAAGTGTTTTATTATACAAAGTTTAATATTTATTTACATTCATATAGACTCCTTTCTTGACATAAAGTAAAAAATGGGCTTCTTGGCTTTGTTTTAGAGACAATGGATTTTGTACTCTACTGCATTTCTGGGTTGTCAATCCTATCTTTTTATAGCACAGGTAGAGCACAAATACAGTCAGCTTAAACTTCCGCACACTTCCTTGTCCATGCGACTCAGCTTTGGCCTGAAAGGTCACTTCTGCAAGCATGAGCTGAGCACAGCCTTACCTAGCCATGCTCCTGAGGTTGTCAACACGGGAAGCACATTAGTCCATTAAGGAAGAGCTCTGGTTTTTGTGTTTATTTTCTTCACTGACAGATAGCCTTCAGCATTCTTGATGACAAACAAAATGCTATTCTTAGCATTCTTTGGCTTTTCCTCACTTCCTAATCAAATTTCTTTTTTTCTTTATTAACAGGATTCATAGCTATTTGATTTCACATTCCTTAGTGCTGGGCAGTCAGCCAAATGCTGTGTTCCCTCTCTATCAGGCATACACATACCACCCCCACTGGGTGGTTTTCCCAGTAGCTCTTTGTTACGTTGCTTTTTTCGCTCCACGGCGGTACGCAAGGCCTGAAGGATCAGGTCTTTATTGTTCTGGACATTGTAGTAACTTAGGTTCACCAGTTTGTCAAAATCTTCCTCAGAATAACTCAGATTGTTTATATAATATGGACCACAGCTACTGGCAACATCAACTTCACCCTCTGCCATCTCTGAGGGACTACGTTTCACACCTAAGGGACAAACAATTACTCGGTTAATTAGCAAAAAGTGATTAGGTTCTGGATGGTTTTTAGGCATGCGCTCACAGCAGATCACAACCCAAAATTTTCCCTCCACAGGTGTTTTATTGCTGGGATGTTTGCTTGGCAGTGGTGGGTTGGAGAAGCTGATGATGGTGAGGAGATTTGAGGTTGTCCTGGGTACTCTTGGAAATGCCAAAACAGGTAGAGTAGCTCCTCTTTTGAGCACAGGAGGATGAGACTCCCTGCCTCCTCTCTAGCTCTGGGGTCAGCTGTCATCATGGTCCCCAGGTGCCCCTCAGTGTTGATGCTCTCCCAGTCTCTACCTTGCTGCCATCTCCCAGCCATTGCAGCACCCTACACTTCTAGCCAAGGTGCAAGTAAATGGTAACTATTCTTATTCTCTTTCCTCCCCTTCTCCCAGACCAGCCAGCTAGAGCAAGGACCTCAGGACACCATGTTTTTTTCCCTGGGTGGTCGGCCTGAAGCCATTGCTATGTTCTGTGCCTTCCATCTTCAACTCTACATAATTTTATATTCCTCACTACTATGCTTTCATGCCTTCAGAATTAGGCTACTGAAAATCCATGTATTTGGGTGATTCGAGTTTTCCAAAAGTGTACCTGCTTTCTCAGTGATGTGACAGATATTCTTTCACCCAGCACAACCTAGCACACCCCGTTGCACAATCTGCTACATCAACTCTTGGTTCCTACTAGGAAGAATTATTTAAAAATACAGAAAACAGCTAAAACTCTAGATTTTATTATTTAAACTGAAAGGCTTCACAGAGACATCATCTGGACATACCCCAGAAGCAGATGGCACAAATATTTAATGTAATTTCCTTGAGATCCTACTGCTATAAAAAAACCAACAGGCTTTGTTTCATCTCGACAGTGAGAGTGAACCTGATATTCCCTGTATTGCTAAGATTTGGCAGGGGTACTGAAAGGGCTTTTCATGCCCCTTTCATCATCCCAGGATAACTAACATATGCACCAGATCCAGACAAAATAATGAGGCAGGTAATCCCATAAGTGTAATCTCTGGAAATATTACATCCATCATATGTTATGATCTGAAGACAAATTTTTATTTAATGCCTTTGACAGTAGAAACCAGATCCAAAGCTAATGCAGAATTTATCTGCAGACTATCACAGAGATAACATTCTCAGGGACCTCCACAGTAAGTTGCTGGTACAGGGAGAAAAATACCCAAGAGAATTACAAATCTCAACAAATTTATGTATGCAGCAGGTGTAAGACACATCTCCTCACTTGTTTTTCTAGGACCTTCGTAATTGACCTGTGATTCATATTAGTATCTGATCTCAGCTTGGACCTAGTTATCTGCTCTAGACAGTAACACCAGTGGTTTTGATTTGGCTGGTGTTCTGGACACACTGTTGAATACCGAGTTGGTAGAAATATATCTGTATGCTAAACTCAGTAGATGCAGCATGCACCTTCTGAGCTGAGGGTGTGTTTAACTGATGTATTCAATGCACAGTAGGCAAACTTGCCTTTCCTGAACTCAGCAAAAGTGTAAGAAGCCCACTTGGCCATATTAGTTTAGGTTTGACTCTGCACTGATCAGACACAGTATATGAGCAGGCTGAACTTATATCTATACCTGTTAGTAGGTTCTTGGAAGGGAAAAAGATCCATTAATTTGATTAGATTCTCCAAGTCCGATAGATGTAGTCCTCAAGGCTCTTCTGAGAGAGTTATAAGCAATTAGTATAGCTCAAGGGAAGAGGTCTAAGCCACCTCACACAAAGGACTTCCCCTTTCTACTCCAGCTGTGGAGTCTAACCAGCACAGGAGTTTGAATATGTCAGTTTTAATAATTTACTCCAAATACTTTAAATTCCCTTTGCTGAACAAGCTGATGGATGAGCTGACTATGGAAAAACTGCCTGTTCATGTAATTGAACTAATACTTCAGATACTGTACATTCTAGATATGGGCTGGGGCATGGTACTGAAGCACTAGAAATTAAGCTGATCTCTGCCTGTCACTAACAAAGGCAAGACACCCATTCCCAACCTCCAGGCCTTTCTGTAGCATCTATGCTGCCACTGTGGAGGCTGGCTCTCATCTGAGAGGTGGTAGCACTCCCAAAAAACTCCACAGTCTGAGCCCTTCCATGACAGCTCATCTGAGACTTCACCCAACAGGGACCTGTTCTCTTTTTCTGTTTAGTCTCAGCTTGCAGCTGCCACCTGAATCTGTCAGGCAGCATTGGCGTGCCTCAATATGTCATGCAGGTCATATACATTTTCTGCATACCTAGTAACGCACCGTTTTAGATTCCCTGATAATTTGTTCACCTGTAGCTTCTGCACATCATCTGATGTTCACCTGGTAGTACATAGCTGAGTTAGGAATAACATCTGTGGGTTCTGGAAATTGTTGAGGAGGAGAGGGGAAGCAGACTCCTTCACAGAGCAGTACAAAAGCCAGTTCTCAGTTCCTGTTCTAGTTCTTTCTCTTTTTCTCCTTTCCCAAGTTCTTTCTACAAAGGACAACTACAAAAACAACCTTTCAGCTATCCAATCTGCGTTAAGAGCTGGAGTGGAATGGTGTCTATAACTGTATAAATACTCTTAGACTATCTGAATCCTGTTCAAAACCCCACTTGCATACCTCAAATGTGCAATGAACTCAATCTAGAATATCTACGAAACGAAAGTATGGTAAGTTTTTTATTACTTGATTCAACAAAAGTAAAGAAAAGATTTAATACAATCGGGACAGTAGTTTTTGCATTTGTTTTGGAATTTCGTCGTCTGGAGAAGGAATAACTGAAACTTTTGGCACCAACAGAGGTAGTATGGAGTTGTGGGATACGGTACCAGGACTTAGAAACCATCTGTCTTGAAGTGACTGGCACTGTTGCCATTGAAACTCTTCTTAAATTTCAAAAGAGGACTCACTGAAGTGAACAGAAGCTGTTGACACAGCTCAGTGTTATGTTTTCATCACTTTGCGAGTTCACGCTTTTGTTTTCAAGGTTGTCTGCTTAACCGTAAGCCTGGAAATTATTTTAAACAATGAAATCCTTAGATTCCCCAGAGCAGTGTCCAACAGGAAAGGATAACAAGTATGAGAGGAAATAACCCTGCTAACATCTGCCATTGCAGATAAACGGAATATACTTTTCATCACAAAACTCTACAGTCTACCTATAAAAGCCACAAAACAGCCTGAAGAGGGGTATGTGTGCCAAGGGCTGGTCTCAGCTGCTGCTCTACTGTCCAGGAAAATTCACATATTTTTAGCTTCTTGTTATGGATCAGATCTAAGCAAAGGAGTCTGAATCTGTGTTTTCAGAATGATCCAAAGAGCAGATATTGCACAGCCAGAGAAGAGAAAGGGCAGCCACTGCCTCTGTTAATGTGAAGTGTAGCTGTACACTTACCAGGTGCTTTGTAGTCCCTGAAGGTGTCATTTACTAGAGGGAAAAATATCACAATAGGTGTTTCTGGGCTCTCTTTGTCACCAACAATGTAGCATTCCTTCAGATGCGGAGTTTCCTCATCATCTGGCACCTTTGTAGGGAAAGGAATTCCCTGTTTTGCGAAGTATTTAGAGGCTTCTTTCAAGGGCTGGTTGCCACAATAGGAGAAATAAAAAAATTCCTCATCAGAACATGTGGGAAACCTTTGGACTGAATTTAACCAGAACCCAGTCTGACTTGGAATGCTTGTGGTATAAGGGCCAAGTTCTGAAAGATCATGGCACATGCCAAATTTAGGTGTTGCAGACTGTATATGGAGACAAGATCTGGAAGGCCAGAGTAAACTGCGACTGATCTGGGTCCACATGCCTGTCTTTGAAAATCTACATTCCACATTTGAGTATTGCAGATGCTGCCATTAGAGGACTTTTTTTTTTTTTTTTTTCCCAAATGTAATTAAAGTTCCCAAATATAAGCTGTGCTTCCATTTATTAACATAATGGGTCTTCTGCATCAGACTCTTCTATTGTTACCACTGAATTGTCCTGAATGTATATTTTCCCATGCCAAAGAATATTATTGGATTGAGAAGTATTAAGACAATTTAAAAATACATTTAGCTTCAGTCATTCGTTTGACATCTGACTGCCTTCAAATCAGCTAAAACACATTTACACATAAAAATGGATAGAGACAGTTTACTAAATGCTTACTTAATGATAACACTTTTACTGTTTGATAGAGGTATGTGACCCTGATAAACTGTTAGCTTACTTACATTTCCAAGATACTGGGAAAAAAAGAGCTGCTGTGAGTAGAGGATTACCCATTCTGGGAACTCAGTGATGAAACAGAGATATCAATAAAGAAGAATAGATGAGGCTTACCACTGTTTGGGAACCTGAACTGTAGTTGAAATGCAAAATGACATCCACTTTCCTTTCTGGCCTCATAAGGGGTGGGTAACTGGTAGCAAAGGCAAATGCTGTATCGATCAGGATGAGGTAGTCTGCTGCTGCTGTCAGGTGGTTGGGCTGGGTGTCAAGCTCACAGTCTAGAAAGATGCATTTTTTAATTATTTTTTTTTTCAGTGGTGGTGCTAAATACAAGAGGTGTACTGAGGAAAGTCAGTTGTTAACAGAAACAGAATTTGTCATTTCTTGTGTCTTAGACCTGCCTACATAGCCGATAGCTGCAGTTCAGCCATTTCTCAGTTCCTTGTCTGGCTTCTTCTTTTCACTGTTTACTCCGCAATTTCTTTGGCTTTCCTCTAATTAAGAACGATTAACTTGGGGATCAGGAGAATAGAGTTAATTCCATCTCTGGTTTTGTGTGTGATTCTGATCAGGCCAGGTTTGTTGGTTGTTTTGGTTTGGGTTTTTTTAATATAAAAATATTTAAACACCACTTCATTGTCTCAGCATATTAAAGATGTCCTTTGCCTTGCACACTACAAGAACAGGCACACAGCTACTAAGGTACATAGCTGAGGCAGGCATAACCCCTTGTGCAACACGGAGGACCTGGTACCAGACTGAGTGCTTATTCCCAAACTGTATAGCAGGAAATGCTCTTACAAAGGTTATATCTTTTAAGTAGAACAGTAACATGAAACAGGGCTCTGTCACACAGCCCTTGAGTACTGGCTGGACAAGAGACAACATGACGACAGTGCCACATCACACATGTGCAGGCTGGGTGGCTGGCACTTCAGTAGACATACACTGGTTGATTAATCAGGGTCTTTCTCATCTATCAGTTACCAGTCTCTATGAAATTTTTATAACCTTGCTTTTGAAGCCTCTCCTGCTAGCTAGTTTAAGCTTTCAGTAAGAAACAGCTTCAAATATTATCAGAGGACAGGAACAGAATGAAAAGGCAGTCAGCTTGATAATCAGCATTGCTTCTTTTTCATAAAGATGGTTTAAAATATAACTAAAGCCAGGGTATTAATACCATACCTTTCCATTTGGAAAACTCGCTCTCTAGGTAGTTGTTGTTCATCTGGAAGCCCTTCAGGAAGTTGGGGATTTCTGAGGCTGCTGGACGTGACATGGCAACATCTCGGAAAATGTCTGAAAAGCTGTCAGCGGGACAAACCACTCGAGTATCCAGTTCATTTGGTCTTGCAGGGAATATAGTTTCATCATCTGCAGAAGAAAGAAAACAGTTCTTGTATGTGTCCCCTTTTTAGAGATTAATCTGTGCAATCACAATTTCTTTTAACATGTTTAGCAAAACATAAACATCTTTTTGTCTCCAGGATCTCCACAAATCTCTCAGCTTTTCAGATAAGCTTTGAAAAAAACCTGTTTTTTCTTCTCAATCCACAGTGGCAAAGGCCTTGTTTGTACTGTAAATTAATCCATCTCATCTGCTACAACTGTCTTTGCTTTTCTATGATCTGATCCACTACTACATCCTGTACTTATCCCATCTTCCTTTGCTACTCCATGTGACAGGTTATCTCTCAGCCACACACATAAAAAAGCCACATAATCACAATCTCTCAGCCACACAAACGTAATTAACATTCCTTACTAGCAAATGCAAGCTCCTTGTTTTAATGAGAAACTATCCCCTAAAAATGCAAAAAGATAAAATAAATCACCCTTTTTTGCTACATTTCTCTTCCTTCTCATCTTTTCTTTTCTTTGTAGTGTATCTGTCTTGTGTGTTTCTTCTTAAAATTCCACCCTGCAGATTTTTCTTAATTTGGCAGTGTATTTTGCAAATCTCATCCTTAGGACTAGTTTGGAACAACTTGCAATAGTTGGTGATTGCCCTTGTTCCTGTGAAGCCTCATGCCGTTCTTCAGCTTCCAAGAGAGGAACTGGAAGGCTGTGGATCACTAGGGGAGGCCTCCCCTAGACTACATGGATATTTTTTTCCAGTTTTAACCTTGTGCAATGAAAATGGTTCATATAAGGGCCATTCTCTCTCTCTCTTTTTTTTTTTTTTCTTTCCTTGAGCCAGATTTCATGGATTCTTTTCTCACACATATGAAATGATTGCTATACTGTAATTCATGGCATGAATGTCCTCCTAGTTTCCATGTAGACTACAGGAAGCCCTGAAGAGGGAATTCCAGAATGGTTTTGAAAAAATTCAGTTAAAGAGACAATAAAATAGCATAATGCTGTAAGAATGACCCACCTATGTCAGTAATTTTGTCTCGGGTCCATTTGTGCCAGAAGTCTTCTGACTGAACAGATAAATACCAAGCATCCATAAGATTCAAGGAAAATACACTGCTCCAGATCCCTGTGGCAAAGGATATATGTGACAGAAAATAAACTGATAAAGACCTGGAAGCATTTTCATTCACAATGACTTTCAGTATCTTCTGGGTTCTCCAGCAAACTTCATTAATTACATTATCTTAGTGCACAAATAAAAGGAATGTCTTTATGAATTGATATATGAATCCATAGTGTATACAGACAATCTGATTTATTTGAGTATGAGAAGAGGGCTGATAGTATTTTCAGTATAGCTGCTAACACATTCATTTTTGTTACCTTACAAATAACATTTAGTCAAGTATAACTTAATACTTTCTGCCTCGCCTCAAAATTTCTTATTCTGCAAGTTCTCAGCATTTGTAATTCTAAAGCTTTTATCTATTTCTAGCATAACCCTGTTTCAGGTATGCAGCTATCCTGCAGAACCACCAACCACAAAACATCTACTAATATCCCTCAGAATAAGGAAGCTAACTTAAAAGTTTTGAAAATAGAGAGTGTAAATGCATGAGTCTTTTCATTTGTCTTCCAATTCTTGAGGATTTGAGGCATACCTGGGTTACATTTTTCAAGTTCCACTAGTAACAGATGTAGCAAACTTGATGTAGCCCAAACTGCCACCCATCTGCAATCACCTTACAGGCTGAGAAGACACCGACACCTGGAACGGTCACCTGCGCCAGGGGTGCAATGGTGCCTTCCTGAACCCTCCAAACTGCAGAACTAAAACCGGTGCTTTGGAGGGGAACTGGCTAATGGGCAGAAGAGGCTGTACCGGAGCAGCCTGACCCAGCCAAGCCAGCCTGCAGCCAGAGGAATGGACTTGGCCACACAGGAAAGAGCTGCACGACCTATGTAGTCAGTTTCAGATCTGTTCCCGGCTGGAGTGAAAAGGAATTTGCTGAAAACCTCTTAAATAAATGTGTCACTGGAGTAAGTAACTCTGCCTGAATGAGGCAACTCTGGATCATTGGCAGGGAACAGGGACACAAATGTCCCAGCGTCACTGTAGAGAAGGGAAGAAGACAGTGCCAAGGTGGAAGGTGTAGGAACGGGACTGGTGACCTGCTGGCATTTCTGACCACAGAAGGGGAGACATGGGTAAATTTGAAATTTCAGCTGGGGACAGGGAGATTCTGACTGCTTCCTACACCTCCCCACTAGCTGTAGTGATATCTCCACACAGGCAAATAGTCTTATCACAAAACCCCTGAAACTTCCTTTATACAGTTGGTAGAAGCAGGAAGCACAATGAGGCAGGAGATTGCTTTCATAAAGGGGAAAAAAAATAATCCTTACTGCTTCTGCTAGTTTTATGCAAAAGGGAAAAATGTTAAATATTATAATGTGTTTTCAGGTTTTGCACTTGTGATATGGAAGTGTTATCCTGGGGAATTAATCAGGGTTAGCTGTGGCAGCAACATTGCAGCTAAAAGCCTGTATTTTAGAGGCTCACATTGCAGAAATGACTGATGATTTAACTTAGCAGCAATCTTACACAACTTTGTTGCTGACAAAGACACAAAAGTATTGTGAAGGCCTCATGTCAGTAGGCTTAGCCACATATGAAATAAAATAAATCTGTTCACCCAAATAAAATTGCAGAGAAAATAAAAAAAACCTTTCAGATAGTGACCTGTTACCAGTTCCAGTATTTTACCATACACTGCTCCTGGCAGGTAAGGAAATATACTAACTGCTTCATTTCAGAAGAGAGGTTTGTGCAGGAGTGGATTATCTTACATTACATTTCCAGGGAGCAACAAATCACCTTCCAAAAAGCAGATTCTGGATTCTGGTACTTTCTTCATCAGGCGACCCATGAAGAACTCACTACCAAAATCTTCTGTATGAATGTAGGCACCATATTTTGGAAATCCTACCTCATAAGGAGTGAATTCCACCCATTCTGAAAGAAAAAACAGAAGACAGACTCATGACAGCAGCATAGTTGTCATAGTTGAATAAAAAGTATTATATTGGCCAATTTATGACAGACTTGTTTCTAACTAATGCACTTTGCAAACAGACATTTATTCACTGTACATTTCACCGTGTCAAACACGAAGAGCAAATTGTCCTCTTTCATCTCAATTTCTCTACAAACGTTAGGCTTTTGAGGTAATTTAGCAGATAATTTTGTGGTAATGCCCTCCATCATCCTGCTTTTGAGCCTGAATACAGCTGCCTATAAAAGATGTTTAAAAATTTAACTATTAAAACTCTGCTCCTAGGTGAATTGGCCCCTTAGAGGATTTGTGCATTGAACTGTTTTCTTTACCTAGTTCTAAATTGACCGCTATTGGGTTTCACTGTTAAATGCAGTTTTGTAATATTATTACCTCTAAAATCCTGGTCGCTGATTTTATCCTTCACATTGAGAGAGAGGTAGATGGGCAGAGGATTCTGACCCTGGTTGAGTGCCAGCTGCTGATCTGTGAGCTTATGACAGTCCTCCTGTTTTGAAGAAGGGCAGTAGCTGAGGACAGTTAGATGACACAAAGAGCCTCCCACTTCATTTACGCCCAGGCTCTGAGAACACTCTGGACTCCAACCAGGATGTTTCCCACCAGTTTGTTCAGAGAGGTGCTATCATCCCTATCTCTGACCCTTGCAACCCCAACACTTCAGCACACAAATAGTCCTAAGTTAAGTTCATATGCTGAAAAAAAAACCCTGAGATTTCAATGGTAGCAAGAAAATGTTCTTATTCACATGATTTATTTCAGGAAAATGTCTGGAATTATATGAAAAACACTCTTGGTGTGGAATATTTCATTCAGAAAGAATAAACCCTGTCTTGACTGCCCAGAAAATCATCTTTTCCTCAGACCAGCCACAGATCCAAGCCTGAGACAAAGTTATCACTTGGTGAGCCTTGACCCCTACTGCTTCTGCTGCATAACATCTTATGTAGGCAGGCAGGCAGGGTGGAAAGGGCAAGATGGTTTGGGAGCTGGGCCAAGGTTTGAAAGGGTGCTGAGTTGAGATCCCCCTGGAAGGAGAGCTGCAGGTGCTTCCCATTGCTGGAGCAGCCCTTGGAGTGGTGTCTGTGCCACTAGACTTCCCTTGGGACAGGACTGTTGCACTGCAGGGATGCTCACACAGCTCCCTGCTGAGCCACCGCCAAGGAGTCTCTTACACTGTGCTCTGCTTAGGCAGTTAAATTTGTGTGTGCGTGGAGTTATTTATATTACAGGGGAAATGTTTTCTCTATCTTAAGGAGAAATGGCCTATTGGAAAGGAAATATTAATGAATACTAAAACAGAGCCTGAACATTGCCTTTTGGTAGAAACGTTTACAGGGTGACAGAGTTCCATTAACAAATCAGATATAACATCTTTGTGTTTGTGTATTTTCTTTGCCTTGTCACGCTGTGCAGACCTTTTAAAAGAACAGCAGGATTTTCATTTAAATATTTACATGTGAATTGATTTCAAAGTTGTTCATACTGTAAGTTTCCTGTTATTTCTCTCTATTCTTACCCTTTCTGTACCAGGAGTGATGTTGAAATCTGCATAATACAGCCAACAAATGCAAAGAATGATACCACCAAAGCATATGCTATAGGCATATCTCTGAAAAAAACAAACAAGTAAAACCCCCATTTTTTTTTTCTGTAAGGGTGATCAAACACTGGCATATGTTGCCTAGAGAAGCTTTGGAGTCTTCACTTGTGGAGATACTCAAAAGCCCACGGTTCAGGGCAGCTGACCAGCTGACCCTGCTTGAGCAGGGCTTTTGGACAAGATGACCTTCAGAGATCCCTTTCAGTCTCAAGAATTTTTTGACTCACTGTCTGCCTTCACTTTTATAATCACTAAATATGCAAATCTGAAGAGGAAGATGCTGCTGTTGTACCTTTTCATGGAACATGGCTTCAATGATGAGTCCCCACAGATCTGTGAAAGACATCTGATGTCCTTCCTGTTTCCTCTGGCACAGCTCTTTCAAATAGTATTTCAGACGATCGGGGGCAAAACAAGTTAAGAACTTATTTTTGAGCACATGCTTTCGGGCATCTTTGAGTGTTTCCTTAAGATCCTTTTGGGACCAGTCAGGATCTGCATACAAATCTGACATGGTCCTAAGGAAAAAAAAAAAAAAAAAAAAAAAGAGAGAGAGAAGAAACACAAGGAAAAATATTACTTCTGAAGCAGATCTTTGGGAAATTATCATTATTGATTTACATGCACAGGCATGCGTGGTACTATTCATGTGTTTAATCATAACTGAATTAATTCTCCCAAATACCCACCAAAGGAAACAAGAAAAAGCCACAACAGAAAAAGAAAGATGTCTCTTGATAGCAAAAACGATACAACTTTTCAGATCACTTCTTGACATCACACATAGAAAATTCCTGTGAAGACTTTGCTTATCTCAGTCTTACCATGTTGTGCCGGATAAACCAGTGATGTATGAGACACAGTCCAGGATATTCAGTTCCTGGACACTGAGAAGATGAGCGTACATGGCTGTCAGAGCTCTGGTTCCACCACCTGTCGTCATGATTGCTACCACAGGTACCTGTTAAATCAAAAAATACATGCATTTAGTGTCATGGTCTGAGGAGGGAGAGAGACATCATTCAGTAGAAAAGAGAAATTTACAGCACTGATAAAGTAATAAAGATGCTGCATGCCACCTGTCTGCAAGGAGAAAAAACCCCTGAGTTAATAACTGGGCATAGAAGGGGTACAAAATACCTCAGGTTTCCTCTGCCAAGCAGCTGTGCATTAGGAAATGAAATCCATCATCTCAAATGTCATATTTTCTGTACTCTGTTGCAAAACCAGTAAGACAGACCAGCAAAAAACCAGAGCAAATAATACTTCCTGCCATCTGAACCAGTTTTGTATTGGATGCAATAGACCAGAACACTGAGGTGCGGTCTTCATAGTTCAGAGCAAATAATCAGAGAACTCTAGGGGACTTATTCTGCAGGGAAGTGTGAATGTCTCTACTTCTGAGAGGAAGGAAATGGCCCACAGCTCAGTGCTGGCATTTAAAGGCAAGGTCTTGTGCGTGAAAGGTCCAGCTGTGCAAAAAACCTGCTGAGCTCAGTTAAGGGGAAAACAAAGAAAATTTGTCTTCTCTGCATATGACTTGAGGCTTCACGATCCAGTCTTGGAAATAAAATTTAAAAGAAATACTGATTTTTCCCTGCCTTAGACCCTCTGTTATAGTTCCCATTTTCCAAGCAAATGCACACTCCAGCTGCAGCAGATGATGCAGACAGACTGACAGTGTCCTGTGCTCACACAACGCCTAAACAGCCTAAATGCCTGTTCAAAAGGAACAGAAAATAAAGTTGTGTTTGAACCATGAGGGAAATAAATGCTGAATCAATGGTTCAAGTCTGGCAGAGATGACTGTGAGGCCTAAAATAAGCTTTGGCTTTGGTCCTGAGAGGACGTAGCCCTTCTCTGCATTATTGTGCAGACTACTACTCAACACAAACTTAGACCCAGTAGCAACAGGTCTACAGGGTTTTGTTAATGTTCCCTATGAATACCCATTTCTTCCCTAGAATAAAGAGGTCAGCCCTAGCTTGCACATGAAACTTTACAAGGTTTCCAGGAAAATGGGAATTGAACACAAATGCTACATTTTGATGCTCAGCTGTGCAGAAAGCAGAGAACAATTATGTCTCAGATACCTCATCATCCTGCAAGTCCTCCTCCAGCTGGAGAATGTCCTTCAGAGCGGCTGCAACCACCTTCTTCCTCTTGCGAATGAAATCCTGCTCCTGGGCACACAGGTCAAACCCCAGGCGTACATCTATGTCTTCCTGGCTGGAACAGAGGAACAGGTATCTCACATCACATTTATGATCTAATTCAGCATTTTAACTGCTTCTACTTCATAAATAGACATGGCTTCACCAACAGGTCATATAAAGCAAAGCAGGAAGAGATTAAATGTTTTAGTTTGTTCCTGGAGATCAACAGTATGTCTTCCTTTGGACTGGGAGGGTTTTTATTTTTTTCTTCTTGCTGAAGATGCCGGAAATTAAGTATAGCTCCAAATAACAGAATTGTTCCTTTCCAGACAAAGCCAAAAGCCTGCAGAGGGCAGTGTTTTAAAGTGGCTTTTAAAAGCACTTTTAAAAGTTGCGCAGCCTTCTCCTCATAACTGCAAATCATGGATTGAAGTGTGGACTTTCCTATTGGGATGTCTTGGGGCTTTGGGGTTTTTTTGGGGGTGTTTGTGTGTGTGTATATAGTGATTTATGGATATTTGTAACTATTACAGTTGCAGTTTGGAAGCTGCTGTGAAAATTGTTCTTAGGTGTGGTAAGGAAGAAACTGTACATCAATCTCAGCATATTTATTGCAAATAAACAGCACAATAAAAGATGCATCTGCTTTTGTAAGGGAATAGAAAGTCCTACATAATATAACATATTTATTTTATAAATTTTACCAAGGCCTTAGATAAAATATATCTCAAAATACACTATGTGTTTGCTTGGTTTAGGAAAAAGCAACCACTTGATTGAGTTAATGTGCATTTATCTCTTTGAGTAGACATGAAAAAATAAATGTAGATACATTTCCCCTCTCCCCTGTACTCTAGAGTGGCCAGGCACACTAACTTTGGTCTTTTATTCTTTCTTTTTTGGGGGAACAGAAAGGTTTCTTTCAATTAATTTTACAATGCTGTTTTTCTTGAAAATCTGCATTTGGCAATGATTTGTAGTGGTATCAAAAAGTGTCTACAGTGGTCCTTAGCAAGTAATTCTGATTGCATCAAAGTGTCAATAGAAAACTGGCATGTTCTTTATAAAATGTTTTCTCACTGTATAGCCCCATTACGTAAACTCCTGGCCACCGAAAATCTCTGTATAGTGTACTAAGTCTGTTTTATTTTATAGCTTGAAATGAGGGTGAGCCAGCATTTGAGATGCAGGCAGTAACAAAGAGACTGGAACCTGGTTGACAACTATCTAAATTCAAAGAACCGAGGGGGAAAACACAGAAGGAAGATAAATGTCTTACCATTTTTTCACCTTCAAGTGCAAATCAAATTTTCTGTGCTGTAATTTATAAACATAAAATTATGAATATTGATATTTTGTATAAAACACTGCTTTTTCCCCACTCAAAATGAGACATAGCTCTTTTGAGTAATCATTACATCTACAAATCTCTGAACTTCAGTGAACTGACAGTGAGAGAGAGGCTCTCCTCTCTATGTGTTATTAGTAGCCAGGTGTACATCAATTTAATAAATTAAGACTTTGGTATTGTAATCTATAGTCTGCATCTTCTCTGTGTTGTAAAACTCAGGTGTAGCTTGCACTGGAACTACTTGGCTACACAAAAAATTAGCAGAAGAGCTGCCCTGCTACACCTCACCTCCCTGGAAGAGTCCACCAGAAAACATGGTTCCTAACATTAAAGTCTGTCACACAACAATGTGAGGTACTAGGGGAAGCCAAAGAGCCTGAGCACCCTCTAAATGTGGCATGGATTTGTGTTCTGTGGCAGTGTGCCAGGCTCCATGCAGCCTCACCCCTCTGTCCCAGAAGCATCCAGTGACCTCCAGCCTGGCTAAGGACTCAGACAATAGAAGGAGCATGAGCAACAGCTTGGATATTTTTCTTCATCCTCCTTCTCCCCCAGATTTCCCATTTTATTTTGCTCCATATAATTTACTTCATTATGCATTGTTCTAGAATTGAGGGAGGTTAGAAAACAAATGGCTCTGTATAAAGAGATGTGGCCTTTGGTTCCTGCTTCTTGGGAACCAGCAACAGCTTTTAAAAGCCTGCAAAGCCAATGGCCAGCAAACACTTACCTCACCAACTACTACCTGCTCAGATGGGAGCGAGTTCAGAGAGAGAGTCAGGGGGATGTTTCTGCTCCTTCTTACTCCACATGACATGCAAGCACACTGAAAAGGAGCACAGAGTGCTTTTGGTTTAAGATGGAAATGTTCTTCTCTTGCTGCCTACTCACACATAAAGGTCAGATCACAGGACTGTCTGTGTTGTCTACCATGTTCTGGGGCAACGTACAAGGGTGGGAAGCCTCCTCTTCTTTATGAGTACAACATCCAGGGAGGGTTGCTTGTATTTAGCATAGTGGAAACAAGGGGAGCAGGAGTCACAGCCCACTGAAAGTCTCTGGGTTTCTTCAAAGGATCCTCTCACTGTAAATGTTAGCTCATTCTCTAAAACAATAAGGTAAAATGCACAAAAAAATTACTTCTAATTGCAAAAAAAGAGAGAAAGGGGAAAAAAGAAACAAAAGATAGCTTTGAACAAACCCCTTCTCCTCTTGCTTTGTGATTGGAAAGCTATCTTCTAAAAGTGATCCAAGACCCAAACTTTACACATGGTTGCATCTTTATAAAGGGTTGAAGAAGAAGCCAGCTGGGAGTGTGATGTGAACAGCACTAAATTTTAGACTGCTGCATTTCTATTGCAGTTGCATCATGACACAGTGAATGCAACCAGGTGCTTTCTATTGTAAATCATCCTAATCCCAGGACAATTAATGAGCAATGGAAGTTCTCAGTCCCCTAAAATAAGATCTGACTCTGCAGCAGATGACCCTATTTATACAAAGAGATCAGCCAGTATGTGTTATGCACGCTCTGAGATTGCCTACCAGATCCAGCCCCTCAGAGGATGTGTGCAGAGGAACTTCTAGATTCTGGATCTTGATCAGGGCCAGGCAGGAGCCAGCTGCCGAGTGGCTAACCCCTGCAAAAAATGAGGTGTTTCTGTGCGTATGCAAAAGTCAAACTGTCAGAGATCCTGAGGGAAGTTAAGGCTATGGGCTATTGCCCTTAAGGAAGTAAAATTCTGCGGGGTTTAGCAGTCCTACAGCGGAATTTTTCAGGATCTCAGCTTGGGATTTAGATCCCGTCTGTACAAGCATCTAATACTGTTTCTAGTCTCGCACAAGGCTCCTCATGAAGTCAGAACCCTGAACCTGCTGTAGAATGGGTGGCATTTCCTACTGCTTGTTTTTGCAAATTGCCTTAGATGTGGTCGATTAAAGCCTTAGTATTTGGGTGATGCAATTTCTAGGCATTGTTAGAGAGAGTAAAAGCTCTAATATTCAGTTAAAGAAATAATAAGCTTACCTGAAAAGTGCTTCTTTTTTATCCTGCAGTCCAAGTGTACTTCCAAGCAGGCTGCCTCACGACACTAGAATAGACAGGATGGGGACAGAGAACTTGATTACTCATCCAGCCATTTCACCATCAGTCCTGGTAGGTGCTGGTAGGGTCATTGTGGGAAAAATCACTGCTTGAATCTGCGGGCAGCTGTGTTGGAGGCTTCTTGCTACACCCAGTGAAAGTGAGAATTAACTTCATCGTCATGTGGGAAGATGGTGCTGTGCTAAACATAATGTAATTTTCAATGGATGAAGACAAAACAAGGGAAAATGATAGCAGTCTCAAGGCTCCCCTAAGGCTATGCTGGTCTCCTGAAAGATAAAGCTTCTAAAAGAAAAAGTATCACTCACTAAAGAATGAAGACTTGCAATGTGCCCCACTGCCATGATAGTCAACTAGGGTAAGGACCGATGTGGGAAAGAACGCAAGAGAACAAAGCAAATAATATTTTACCACTATTGCTCCATTTGTGAGGAGGGTTTCAGGAGGATCCCAGCTAGAAAACAAGAACAAATAATACATATTTTATAAACAATATAATCTGGATACTGTCCTGAACAAGACTCATTTTTCTCTCTTAATTTTTTTTCCTTTTTTAAATTTCCTCCTGTATTTAGAGGTTTGTTCCCTTTTCACTAGACACAGCGTAACTACCTAGAAGAAGTGTTTCAATTGCAATAAAGCACCTGGAAAGTGCTTGTAACAGCCTTAATAGCATGGATATGTCACAGATTGGGTAGCAACATTCTCCTCAGCCATGACCTGCCCAGAGAATCATCTCCAGCAAATCTATGAACTTGCAGCAGTGGGATTTACTAGCCCCAGTCAGCCAACTCTGAGCTATGTGAGTAAGATATATATTTTAAGAGAAAGCCACAGAATTAAACATTCTGAATTAATTTTCCACCTCATGGCATATTCCTTTCTTACAACAATTTGCTGATGCATACATTAAGTTTGGAAGAAGGGTGAATCTGGCCATTAAGAGGACATGGGGGTTACAGAAGGTTTCTCTGCACTGAGGCACCATTTGTACTCCTTTAACAATGAGATTTTTACTTACATGCTCTCCAATACAAATTCAACTTCTAGCCCCTCCCTCGTCTGAAAACAAAAGAAAACAGAAAAAAAAAAAAGAGAGAGTAATCTTGATTACCATGTGCAGAGATTTGCAAAGTGACCTTCATTTTTGCAAGCATAGTTTCCTGGGTGCTTTAATAAGCAACAATCATTCTGTTTTCTGTTGCTATTGTCAGCATTAGAGGACAGAAGTAGCTTTTTCTTCCCCAAGGAAAGGATCTCAGTTACACTAGTAGAACAAAGGGTGTTTGGTGCTTTCAAGCCTCCCTAGCAAACCTTTCTTTTTCACAGTTTCTTCCCTGCCAGCTTCCATGTGCTGAACACAATATTCTAAGACACAGTGTTTAGTAAAATATTGTGGAAGTAGGCTGTTTTTCCCTGACATGTATAGTTTTTCTTTTTATAATATTTGTGAGAATTTGATAAAGTCTATCACTTGCTGTCAGATTATTAAAACTCCAAAGCTTCCCTAAAATTGCATTTGCTCTGGGGCTTGGGAATTTGGCATTAATCTGTGCCAGAGGAAACCAACAAGAATCTGAGGCCATCTATTTTGTGTGTGTAATTTCAAAGATTTTAGTAAGTTTTTTCCATTTTTACTACCAAGCTGATCCTGGTGGTAAAAGACAGAAAAGAAAGCATGCCTCTTTAATCAGAGGGGAGAGAATGGATATCAAGAGGTACTAAATGTCTGACCAAACTCTTACCTGTGGATTCAGTGGGAATGTTGTAAACACTCTTTCTCCAAGGGGGATTTTAGCTACATCAAAAAGCACAATTGCATGGTCATCATCACGAATGATGTCATCATCAGAAACAGTAATTTCCAGAATATTCTGGGGAAAAAAAATGAAAAATGTCCAATATATTAACATGTACTCAAGATATATGACATTCTGCAGCTCTTCCAGGTTCAGCACCCCCTTTACAGAGAGGAAATATAAAAGTACAGATGACAGAGTCACATGGAACACTAAGAAAATGAGTGTAATCTCCTCTATTAGAAACAGTTTCTAGTCTCATCAGTTAAGGCTGAACTGTGATTTCTTATGGATCACCTTTTATACTTTTAAGTAGCTCTCACAAAAAATGCAGTCTTTTAGGAAGGAATATGGATAGCCAGAAGTCCTATATTACCCTTGTCAACAAAGGCAATAGAGATAATTTAATATAAGTGACCACATTTCTGTGTCCTTGGGCTTTCCACTTTCTGGCCCCTGTTCAAGGATACTGGGCTGCAGTGTAATTATCAGCAGTAAACTGAGAAAAGATCTTAATCATACTAGAATCTAGCAGCTTCCTGGTGTTGATATGCCAATATTTCCTGTCCTTTCAGGGAAGATGCATTTTTCTGTTATACTGTTGTTTTACATTTTCATTTCATAGTTTCTCTGTTGTCATTTTGTCATAGGTCCCATCAGCCTTCTCCAAGGAGTGAGGCTCACATTACTGATATATAAGTAATCTGTTAGGAGAGAAGTGGATTCCAGCAAAAGCCAAAATTGTTTTGCTTCAGTTTGTGAGGGGAATTTAAAATAAGCTCAGAAAGGCACTATAAGACATGATATGTTTTGGACTAAACTGAAAGAAGCTGCATACAGATGAGACAAGAGGAAGAAGAGTTTTTAGTTTGTGTACCTTGACTTGCCTCTGTATCCGGAAGTAGAAGCTTTCATTCCACACGGGATTTCTGCAGTTTTTGATGGTTTTTGTGTGGAATTTTTCATCTGAAGCAGTTGGCAACCAGAGGCTCACGTAGCAATCAGATTGGCTTACTATAGAAACACAGGCACAAAATAACTTGCACTGGAAGCACAACAAAAGAAGTTTAAATGCTCTGTAGCTTGAACATGGATCCATGGCAAGTTCTTTCTGATATACACTGGCCAAACCAGGAAGACAGAAATCACACAGCTGGATAAAGTGATTCAGGATCATAGAATGCCAGGTTGGTAAGGACCAAATGGATCATCTGGTCCAACCTTTTCTGGGTACTACTATAGTTTATATGAGGTGGCTCTTGTAATCAGAATCTCCCCAGGAGCAACTTGTGCCCATTACCCCTTGTCTTTTCCATGTGACTCCTTGTAAACAGAGTCTCCATCTTCTTGGTAGCCACCCTTTAAGTACTGGAACATTGTAATAAGGTCTTCCAAAGCTTTCTTTTCTCCAGGCTGAACAAACCAAGTTTTCTCATTCTCTCCTCATATGACTGGTCCTCCAGTCCTCTAATCATCCTCGTGGCCCTTCTCTGGACCCTCTTCAGTCTGTCCACATACTTTTTGTAGAGCAGGGACCAAAATTAAACACAACACTCCAAGTGTGGTCTGACAAGTGCCAAGCAGAGCGGGATGGTTACTTCTTGATCTCTGGTGGTGATGCCCTTGTTGATGTATCCCAGCATCCTATTGGCTTTCTTTAGTGCTGCAGCACACCACTCATATTGAGCCTGTTATCCACCAAGACCCCCAGGACACTTTCCACAAGTCTTCTCTCCAGCCAGACGGATCCGAGTCTGAACCATGCTCCTTGATTATGTGTTCTCAGGTGCAAGACCTTACACTTCTCCCTGTTGAACTTCGTAAGGTTCCTGCTAGCCTGCTACTCCAGTATGTCTAGGTCATCCTGGAGGGTGGCTCTCCCTTCTGGAGTGTTAACCTCTCCATTCATCTTGGTGTTGTCAGCAAACTTCATCAGGGTGCTCTTGATCCCAACATCCAGGTCACTTCTGAAGATGTTAAACAGCACTGGGCCCAATATCAATCCCTGAGGGACCTCACTTGTGACCTGTTGCTAGTTTGAGGAGGAACTATTTACTATCACACTCTGAGTATGGTCTGTCAGCCTATTCCCCACTGGCTGCACAGACCACTTGTCAAGGCCATAGCAAGTCAGTTTCTCTAGGAGGAGGCTGTGGGGGACTGTATCAAAAGCCTTGGAGAAGTCCAGGTAAACAATGTCCACCACTTGCCGTGCATCAACTGAGCAGGTTACTTTCTTGTAGAAGGCCATGGGGTTTGTCAAGCACAATTTGCCCCGGATAAATCCATGTTGGCTTTTCCCAATGATGTACTTCGATTGACTTGTGACTGTCCCCAGGAGGATTTACTCCATGACATTTCCAGGGACTGAAGTGAGACTAATGGATCTGTAATTACCTGTGTCCTCCTTTGAACCCTTCTTGTAAATAGGGATGCCATTAGCCTTCCTCCAGTCCTCAGGGACATCTCCTGATCTCCACAAGTTCTCAAAGATTACAGAGAGCAGCTTTGCAATGACAGCAGCTCTCTCAGCACCCCCAGGGGGATGGCATCCAGGCCCATTGATTTGTACAGGTCAAGCTTCTGTAATAGTTGACACACCAACTATTCTTTCACTGATGGTGGGGCAGTGCCTGCATCAACCTGGACCATTGTCCATCACAGCACCATATTTAATAAGCAGTGTATTCAAATAAAAATGGACAATCCTACACATTTTTTTTTAAAAACAGTCTTAGCCAGTGGATAGAACAATGGGAATAGCCAGGAGTCTTATATTGCCCCTCATCAACATTACTTAAGGTCTTTGCAAATTTGGCAGGGGGATAAACTGCAACCAATGCAGCAGAGAGTGAGCCTCAGACCCTGAGAGGCACTGGGTGTAAATCATCTCTGTGACATTTTAGCTTCATGATAAATCTGAAAAGAATCAGGTTTGGGGTGGATTCAGATAATAAATGTCTGGCCTACTTAGTTATTAATGCTTCACAATGGAAAACTAATTATTCTAGCTGCCCAGGACATTGTCTCCTTAGGGGGGTAGGAAGGGAGAGGCCTACCAGCAGTGCAATTGCTTTTCTAGAAGGTGAATAGGAAGCTGGAGCCTTTTCCTGATATTTGCTAATTCCTGAAAGACCCGGAAGCTATTTCCTACTCCACATTTCTTCCCAGGAAAAATGAAGTGGCAGAGGTATTTGGATCTTGCAGATGGAAGAAGTGACCCTGCACTTAGTATAAGGGATCATCTCCCATAGATCATGATTCAAACACCAAAGAGATTCTTTGACCTTGGACAGGAACTTTTCCAGAGGCAAATGGAAGGGCTGATCCATCCTGTTGTGTAAACACAAGTTGTGGTGAGAGAAGAGGAGAAGGGGAAAAGTCAGGTCCCATGGCAGTCAATGGGGATAAGTATTTCATGAGCAGAAATGAACAGGCACCATCTATAAGCATGGGACAACTCTTGAGTCAGTTCCTCAGGGTGAAAAGAGAGTTCATCTGGGTGTCATTGCTCAGGATATCAGATATATTGCTGTGGGATATTTTGCCTGAACATAAGGTGTTGCCTAAAATCCAGAGGCTATGTGACTGAAACATGTCCAGAGGATGATGCCTGTCTGGCAGGGAGATTCCCAGGTAACTCTTCACCCTGAATCTGAAGGAATTTCTTGACACTACTAGGAGTTTTGCCTCACTGACGATGTGGGTTGCTTTTCTGTCTTTGAAACTATCTCCACAGGCAACATTTCAGCATCTCAGATTTTTACATAATCAAAGTGACAGGGTAATATATTGACTTTGGCAATTACCAGTGTAAGATTCAATTTACAACATGCAGGAGGGCTGTGAATACCAATGTGTCTGATAAAAAACACCACCCTTCACTGTGCTGACAGCCTGCCAAGCTGTGAGGTACTAATCCTGGTCAGGGGCATTGCTGGCTCTGAGATACGGAATTTCTCAAGAGCACATAAGTAGCCTGTACCAAAGCCAAGAACTAAATGTGCCCTCAGGCCATCTAGACCATTTCTTTCATCATTAATGCACTTATCACTGCGGATCTTGAGTATCCCAAAAACATGAGTCTAGTATCCCCAAAATCACCAAAGTGGCTGAGATGGGATGTATTTCAGAAATGTTACATTGATCGGAGACAGATCTCTTCTTTTTGGTTTCTGGCTGTTGTAGGGTTCAAGAAGGATGCATTTCTGTATTTTTGCTGTAGCTGAAATGGCCAATTCTCTTAATTTCTTCTCTTCTCCGTAATGAAAACCAATACGCTCTATCCTTTTTCAAATTCCAGCTTGCACCCACAGTGTATAAAACAAGACTAATGATATAACTGAGA
Organism: Apus apus; assembly: GCF_020740795.1. Taxonomy (NCBI): domain Eukaryota; kingdom Metazoa; phylum Chordata; class Aves; order Apodiformes; family Apodidae; genus Apus; species Apus apus. The sequence continues at coordinate 27,299,992 of NC_067286.1, forward strand.
AAGCTGGCAGTGCTAAAACTGAGTCACACATGAATGGACAGCAGCAGCATTTATTAATGTCTTTTTTTACTGTTTTATCTGGAGTTTACTGATTTGCTGGAGTGTTTTCTTTGACAGAAAATATTAATGAGGTTCGCTTCTAAAATTATTTTCCTGTATGTGTTGCATTCTGAAATAGCTACTTAAAATAAGTTACTGACAATCCTCTGCCAAACTGATGATGTACAGGTGAGATAAATGGACAGTGAAGTGCATTAAAAATTGTCTGAACTGCCAGGCTCAAAGGATTGTGGTCAGCAGCACAAAGTCCAGCTGGGGGCCAGTCACTAGCCATGTACCCCAGGGACTGATACTGGGGCCAGTGCTGTTTAACATCTTTGTCCCATTATCTAAATTGTTAATAGAGTGCACCTTCTGCAAGTTTGCAGGTGATACAAAACTGGGAGGAGTGATTGACACGTGAGATGGCAGCACTGCCATTCAGAGGGACCTGGGCAGGCTGGAGAACAGCTAACATGAGCTTAATGAAATTAAGCAAAGGAAATGCAATGCCCTGCACATGAGAAGGAATAACCCCATGTACCAGGACAGGCTGGGGACTGACCATTTGCAAAATAGCTCTGCAGAGAAGGATCTGTGAATTTTGGTAGACAACAAGTTGAACACGAGCCAGCAATGTGCCCTTGTGGCAAACCAGACCAACAGCCTCCTGGGCTACATTAGGAAGTGTTGCCAGCAGGTGAACAGTAACTCTTTCTCTCTACTCAGCACTGGCAAGGCCACATTTCTGGGTTCCCCAGTACAAAAGAGGTAAGGATGTACTGGAGTGGGTCTAGCAAAAGAAGCAATGGACATAAACCAAAATATATTAAATCCCATTTAAACAAAAATCCACTTCTTTTACTAAGAAGGTGGTTAAACCCTGGCACTGGTTGCCCAGAGGTGTTGTGAAATCTTTATCATCAGAGTTGTTCAAATCCCACCTGGACATGGCTCTGAGCAACCTGCTGCAGTTGACTGTGTCGCGTAGGGGGCTGGACTAGGTGATCTCCAGAGGTGCTTTCACACCTCAGTCACTCTGCATAATTCTGCAATAATCAAGGCTAGTTGGTTACAGACAACTTAGTTACTAACTGCTGAGTGCAGATTTGGCCTTGAAGACGAGATAAGGTGAAACCACTAGGTAAAAGCCTGTCCTCGTCCCATGGAGAGAGGGAACTGTGCCATACCTGGTTTTGCTGCAACTCATCTACAGTCCCTACTTATAAGGAGAAGTTACTGTTTCCCATAACATTCCTCAATTTTCAGACAGTTACAGTTATTCCCCATGCTGTGGCTCTAACTTAGCTTATTTATTTCTGTAGAAGTTCACTTGAAGCCAGGCTAAACTGTGAGACAAACAAGTGGGACAAATAAAAAATAACAGGAGGGTTGGATATGGGAGCACTTGGAAAGACTAATCAGTTTTTGCTCCCTCTTACCCCAGAAAAAAGTGTTCAAAAGAGCTACTGAAAATCATCCACTTTATTCATTACTACCTGTGAGATAATAAAAAATAATAATAATTTGCATTTTCTTCATGCTGTAATTTTAATGCAATTGCTGGACATCATTAGCAATTTCATGCCATGCCAGGTCCTTACCTAAGTGCATGTGTTGCAATTGCATTCCGTGATGACATTATGTAACCCCATGTGGATGCTGAGGCATCTGAACTCACGGTCTCTTCGCAAGTCAGTAGTAAGTGACCCTGGTATTCCTTCCCAGTTTTTAACTTATTCTGATTCAGTTGCATTTGGTGGGATTACTTCTCATCTCTGTCTTCAAGAGAAAGATGAGCTAAATGGACTTGACTGAACCAAGAGTTTCAGAACTGCAGCCAGCTGTTTGCTGCTCTGTAAGAGTAGAGTCCTGTGACATGTTCCTGAAATGAACCATCCCATGCTCAAGTAATTAATCTCCATCACGAGTAAGAAGATGATAACAACAGTGAAAAACAAAGCATGTAAGAAAAAATACTCTCATAAGAACAATGGATGTAAACTATAAATCCCACCCATCCTGTTACTGCATTTCGTAACACCAAAAAGAAGAAATCCTTTTCTCCTAGTGAATTCCTCTCCACCCGCACAGACAGGTTCCCCTTGAATCCAAGTTTACTGTAGTTTACCTAAAAGGAGGAGGAGAGGATCTCTCATTTCTCAATCATTGGACATAATCTACAGGGACATTTTCTCTCTTTAGCACAGTAGGATGCAAACAATTTTAAGAAGTTACCTCCAACTTCTATCTAGCTGAGAGCTGATTTGAACTGAACTCTGCCCTCTAAAATATCCAGATGCAACACCCATCTGTAATTGTAGTATTACTCTCGGTAGCTTTCTTGAGGAAATAAGGGTCATAGATCTACTGTGCTTAATCAGTGATACCCTTCACCAGGAATGGAGACGGTCCTGTGGGAATGAGCCCTCAACCCTGTCCAGCTGTTTAAGTTGAGTGGCAAAGTAAGATTTGCTCCCTGGAGCACAGACTCAATGTGTTCAATACCTGCTACAGCCACAAAGCAAAGCTTTCACAGCCTGGGTCACACCTCTACCTCCTCCACAAACACCATCATTTGCATTCTTGAAGTAGGAGGATGAGGATCACCTGCACTAGGTGTATTCTCCCTAATTTGATTGCATGTGTTTTGCATAGAAAAATAACCTTTGATGTCTTTGGAGAACTGCTCTGATTTACAAAGACTTCAGGTATATCATCCCAGAACTGACTCATTTCTTCTAACAAATAAAAGAAGAGCTTCCACAAAACAGTTGTATAAAGCTGGAAAGGAGAAAGGGTCTGAGCTCCTCTTTTATAAATATTCAAGGTCTCTCTTCATCCAGAGATGCAAAAAACAAAAGGAAGGTGTGAAAACAAAAGGAAGGTTAAAGGGAGGGGTGTGAGTGTTCTGACATCCCAGCTAAGACCAACAGGTTTCCTTTCACAACTGAGAAAGCTTCCACATGCGCCTGATTTCTACAGTTAGAAAATATACCTGGGTAATCACAGTCATATTTCAACCCCCCCCAAGATTTCACCTTGAACTACCTCAGCTCTGACAGCTGCATCACAGCAATCCCCCTACCCACAGCCTCCTGAACTGGCAAGACAACACCCAGCAGAGAAGTTTCTGTCTCTGGGAAGAAATAACCTCTCAACCTGAAACTCAATCCAAATAATTTCTTGCTGGGACACACAGCTCAAATCCACCTCTGCAGGCCAGGCAGTATTGCAGACATGCAGGAGTGAGGCTGAGTATGTTAAGCTTGAACTGACACCTCTCTTCTTCCCCTCTTCTGCATTAATGAGCTCCAACCTGCTCTCCAACAGCAAAGGTCAGCTCTCAGTATGAGGTATCAGCAGGTACCTGCTTAGGCTGCCACAGCTTCAGAGAGAAGCCTGTCACTTATGTCTTCAGGGTTATGTGAGACCCAGTGGAGTCTGAGAATGCTTTGCTCTTTCACTTTGTGCTAAATCTGAGTGGGGAAGGCCACATTGCTGCAGGTCAGTGTCATCAGCATTGTCCAAGAACCTGGGAGAGGTCTGCTTCCTCTTCTGGCTCCTCAGGGCAATTTCCCTCGTGCCAGATGAGGCAGATCCCCTCACTGATTGTCTCTTTGTCCATGAAGGTGGGGTGAAGGCATAAGCTCTGGCTGTGGGCTTTAGGGACTGCCATAAATCAGCAATTAAATACTAATGATGGTGAAGGTGGGCCAGGCTGGGAGCTTGGTGCATCTCTGTGTGGCCACCCAATAACTCATTTGTTTAAGGAGAGCAGCTGGAAGGTGTTGGCAAGCCTATGCCACCGTGGAACTCCTCTCCCATCACCTGTCTCCTTTCTCATCCTTTTGGGAAACAGTTACCGGAAAGGTTGTTAGCAGCAAGCAAAAGAGCTAATACACCATTTCCCTCACCGCTACACCCTGGCCATATATTCCTCCTACATATGGGGAACTCTCTAAAAGAAGTGATTCCATTAATAGAGCCAGAAACCATGAGCTTCTGTAAGAGCCTCTGGCGCTATCCTCCAGCCAAGGAGGAGCAAAAGAACACAACGGCCAAAAAAGTCACTCTTTCACCCAAGGCTGTCTGCAAGCCCAGAATTGCTTTCTTTCTAGCATGCCCACCACCTTCCCAATGCGTGTGAGTGTTGGAGCCTGGTGATGACACTCAGCATCTGCAGGGCCCCTCAAGTGCCCCCAGTGAGATAAAGGAGTACCAGAAATGTGTGTCTGAGTCTGACCCATGATTACAAATTGGCATAGAGGTTAGTTAAGAATACAGTGAAAACTAATCAGCTCAGGCCTGTCAAGAGCATTTGCATGGTAAAATAAAATAGAAACCAGTTGTATGAGGTAGGAAACGAATGTTGGAGTTAAATATTACCTAAGTATAGAGAAGCCTGCAAAAATGGTGGAGTAACTGCAGGTATATGAAAAGGGGTAATTTTTTTTTTTCCCTTGTGTGAAAACATCTGCAGTCATTGCCAAGCTCCACCAGCATGTTTTGTCTACAGGCAAAGGTGTAACATCAGATTTCAGGGTAAGCTGGGACTCTATCCCAGGCTTGTGAAATGCACATCCCATGGTTCTTGAGATACATGTTTAAAAACCATCCCAGATTAAGCACATGATGGCCAGGAATGTCAGTGGAAGTATAAACAAAGCAGCATGGTCTGAAGCCAGGATTTGCCAATTTAGTCAAGGAAAATATGAAAACTCTAATGGCTGAAGGACTTGGCATTACTGCACTTGCAGTGAACGGGAAGAAAATCAGGGAAACGGACTATGTTTTAGCCAAGTGGAGGTGAGTAGAAACTGAAATAAGCAGATAACAGTGTGTGCTTAGAAAGATGGAAAGCCAGTGTGCGAGCAGAGAAAGCAATGCATAGAAGAGACTGCACTTGTTGGAAAGGTGACTTGTTCCTGGATTTGATACTTGAAAAATGAAAATCTAGTGAAATTTAAAATATCACAAAAATTGGTAGCCTTCCACTGGTATCTCACTGTCAGATGGCACATGTATGAACTGCTTCTAATCCATTTCCCAGGGAAAATATTTGAATTTATTTGACCTTCTTTGCTATCCTATGAAATTTCTTCTGTTCTCTGCAACTCCTATTGCAGAACATGTGAACTGAACACTTATCTCCATTTAACTGGAAAATTGACAATGGTGACATTGATGTTCTTGAAACACCAAAGTGAGTGGAAATAAAAAGTTGCTGAGAAATTTTCTTTGTAGAATATTGTTCCATCAGAAGATGAAGATAAAAACAAATGATAGTGTTTGGGATGAAAATGTTGTAGTCTCTGAATTTTCTAGTGAAAGTCATGTAGTGCTCACTTGGAGAAAACTAGAAGGTATCCTGCCATGTCCTTAGCCTACCTCAAAGCCTGTCTGATGACTTGCTGCCTCATGTAAAGATGGACCTTTAGAGCTGCTTGTCCAGCAGTGAGGAGCCCAATCCAAAGTATTCCTGTATTCTAGGTATTTGTTATAGACATCAAACATAAACACCTGGATATTAAAACTGGTGTTAGGATATTTATACACCTCTGAAGTAGCCAAGTTCCTGTGCTTTGCTGACTGATGAAAGTATTAAATATTTAGTCAATACCCTACCTGGCATTGACCTGTTGTTGAATTCATAAAACAAACAAACAAACAAACAAAATCCCTCTGAAATTGTAAATAGATACTCTGTGGCAGAAATTGGCTTTGATTGTGATTTCTTAGCTGATATGATTTCTGTATGTTGCATTTCTGCAGGGCTAGCACAAACAGGGGCTGATCAGGTAATTTTAGAACTCTATAATGTCAGTAAAAAAACCTGGTACTTACAAAAATCTGTCTGATGAGCATTTCTCAACTTTAGGATTCTTACAGTGAGCAGGGAGTAAGGTGACATTTCTTCCTGCTGGAAAAGAACAACAAAAAAACCCACATATGATAGGAAGTTTGGGATATGTGTATTTCTAGTAATGACAACCAGACACTGAAAGGAACCCGGGTTGTGCTGGAGCCACCCCTTCCAGTTGACATTACAGCAAAAATACAGTGGGCCACAAAATACACTTTTTCCACAAACTTCATCAGCCCCTGAAGCCTGCAGTCACCTAAGCATACAAACAGAAAGGGTGGAAATAGGAAGGTGGAGACAGGAGGTAAACAAGCTGAGGAAGTTCAGCTAGCCAGCTACATTGAATCATACATGTGGCCATCAGCATCCAATAAAACAACACAGAATTCAGTGAATCACAAATCAGAAATGCTCTGATTCCGGTGGAAAGGAGGGATCTTTTTAGGTTATCTCTCTTATTTTTAAAATAATAATGTTAATGATGGAGAGGTGTCTAAAGGTTAATATTAGTACCTTAGGGAACATCTTGCTCTACCAGGGCATTACACAGCTTTGGAAAGCACTCCTAGGTTGCTTTGTGGGAACAGAAGTCTTCCTTACCCAATGTGGTTATCTTATTGATAGACATGGAGTAGTATAACAAAGTAGCAGGGTTTTTACTACAATCCATCTGAAAGCAAGCTGTCCCCAATTCCTAGTTGAAGATGCCAGGCCTGACCAAATAGATCTGTAAAAGTTGCACCCATCACATGTGCTTTAGGGATTTTTCATATCCATCATGTTGAGCAGCAGCAGCTAGAGCAACAAGGCTATCAGCAGAAAGATGCAGAAAATGGGCAAAACTTACTATGGCTTCAGCACAGATGGCTGGCTGGATTCCTCGACTGTGGAAAATTTGTCAAAATAGCTGGTTTATAAAAAGGAAGGAAAGCTGCACCAGGGTTGTATGCAAGTGCCTGAATGCAAAGGGTGAATCAGCACTGGGGATGGCTACCTGTATCGTAGGAACAGAAGCAGAAGCAAAAGAAAGAGGAATTTCAGAATACATTGAGTAATAAATTCCCAAGATGATGTATTATTACAATTGGAACAGGGCTTATTAGATAGTTGGGATAACACAGTAAGGCTGCCAGGGCCAGCACAGGAAAGAAAATGCTCTTTCAAAGTCTGTCAAATCCTAAACGTTGATTGCATGCGAAGATATGATCAGCAGATTCTGAATCGGCTATCTCAAATAAGAGAGGAACATATAAACAGTACAAATATATATTAAAAAGTTACACTGAGAGACTCAGGTTAGGGATAATGATGTTGCAGCATTAAAATGAGGTAGATTGGAGAATAAGTAAATGTTAGTTCACAGTTCTAATAGCAAGGGTCTGTGGAAGTTATAAAATTATGATGACACTTGCAGATTTGCAGGAAGATACTCAGCCAAATAATACTGAAGACACAGTAAATTTCAGGGTCACGCAATAGGTGGCCACTTCAGTGACGTGGAGGCCTGATAGTGGTCACTGATATTCAGGAAGAGCTCAGTTACGAGTTGAGGTAATGGCAAAAGGTGAATACATCAGTAATTCTTGGTAAAATCACCTTCTGAAACTACTACAACCACAAAAGGCAGCCAAAGTAAGAAGCTGTTGTGAAAGCTAATGACCAAAAGTTTGAAAACATAATCTGAAGTGAAAATGGAAAAGTGCTGATGGAAGATTATTAAATCATTAGGAGATGTTATCTATTTTCTGAGAAACTTCAATTAAAAGGGAAGAACTCTCAAGTGAAATAAGAGAAAGCTCATTCACAGGTGCTGCAAAAATCAAAGACTGCTAAAAAGGTCAAAGTATAAGAAATCAGTGAGACAAGACAGTACATCAGCTGAGGCATGTAAAGCATTGGACCACAGGCAATTCATCGTGAAAAAAATTTAGCCTAAATAATTTCCATCTCTATGAGGATGAAGGACCTGAATGTGGTAAAAGGCATTAGAAAATATTGCAGAAATTTTCCCAACTGATGAAGCTACCGAATGAAATTACAAACATGAATTTTTGAAAAAATGCTGTGTAATTTAAAAGCATATAAAAGTTAACCAGTGCCTAAAAAACCAAAGCTTTGCCCGTGTGCTCAAGTTTACAACCAGGTCATCATGTCAGAATGTTTTCCATAGGTTGACCAGTTAATATACACTTTCAGTTGTGAGGTAAGGGAGCAACACACTCAAAACAACATGAGGGCTAATAAGTGCTGAAAAAAATGCATTCTCTTTATCAGGCAATGAGGAGTAGAAATCTTGGCTTCTGGGTGGGTGTATTCCAAAATTAAAACGGAAACTAATCACTGTTGCTTAAAGTCATATGTAGGGTATGGGATATTTGATAAGGCTGTTTGTTCTAAAAAGAGGAGGTAAGATTGCAGAATTATTAGAATCCTGGCTGAGCCAGCTCCACACTGTTGCTTCTGCCATTATTGTTAGACTACTCCTTTTTCATCAGCAAGGAATAACTCCTTGTCTTTTTACCTCAAACTTTTTTGTTCTTAAAGAACAAACACTCCTTGGATTTGTCCATTTGTTTCTATACCTTTCTCAAAAAATAGTACTCAAATTAGAGGAATAAATAAAAACTTCAGCAGACTTTTTTTCAGGAGAACGAAAGGAAAGAGTTAAAGGAACTGCATTTAGTGTTGGTGCTCTCTTAGTCCTTGTCCTGGTTTGAGCCAGGATGAAGTCAATTTTCCTTTTACTGTTGTTTGTTTTTTTTTTCCTTCAGCAAGCTTTCTTTTAGCTAGTAGCAGAGTGTTCCAAGTAAGACTGATAATGGTGGAATGTTTTTCTAACTTCTGGGTCTTCAAGGTCACATCTTTGCTCAGCTGGCTCAGACACTATGGGGAGATCTATGACCCCCCGGTAGGAGGCTGAGACAGCAAAATTGGCCAGAGATATTCCACTCCATATATCTAGGTAAGCTCAGAGGAAGGTCAGAGATCACAGAAGACAACTTCCTTCTTGCTTCTTCCTCCCTTCTCTTCCGTACATGGCCGGCATCCGGGGAGGACTCCGGAATTCTTCGGGACTGTTCCCAGCTCAGGAGAGTGCTGTGGGAGTTGCTGGGGGTGAGGAGGGGCAAGAGGCTTTTGCACATATCTGAACATATTTTATATAATTGTATATATTTTCTTTTATCATTAGTGTTTAATTAAAGCTGTGTAGTTTAGTTTTCAATCCAGCCAAGTCTCTCTCTTCTTCTCTCTCTCTCCTTCCCTATCTGGGTGGGAGGAGGAGGGGATGAAAAGCATTGTTGTTGAACCTGAGTCAAATGGTGACAGCCTTATTTAGTTGCACCAGTCCTTCAGCCAAAATTTGAAGATTTGTTTTTAAAGATTGTCAGAAACATGTATGAACTACCCTGACTTTTTAAGAAGCAGAATGACAGAAACAATCGTGGGTTCTGCAAAGATACATTTATACCAAGCACCAGCTGTGCACTCACTCCTGACTGCCATTGCACCAGACTGGAGTAGAGCTTATGTGAAGAATTCATCAGAAGAACCTCACACTTTGCATGCAAATGAAGACAAACTGATAAGGGACTTAAAAGTGTGGGAGGGCTATTTTAAGAAGGAAAAAAAATACCCCAGAACAATAGAACATACCCAGTGTTTCCACAAGAACAGTAAGATACTACACAGATTAGATAGTGTCAAAGATTATGCCAGAGTTCAAACACTTAATTTCATGTGGAATCATGGTGAGAAAGTGGATTAGGATATTAGGACATTTCACAGGCAGATGGCTTGGTGCAAAGAGCAGGAGTTTATTTACATTTTAAGAGCTTGCTAAAGGAACAATAGGGCAGAGTACCCAATCAGTCATAACGTACAGATGAGACATTTGATTGAATAAGGGGCAAGAATAATTTCTCACATCCTAGAGGAGAGCTCTGAGTCAGGGCTGTGTAGGAGATAAAGACAGTAAGCTATGTATGGAAACTCTGTGTACCAGGATAAAATCTCACTGTACTGACTACAAAAAATCTGAGTTCTGAAAGACAGCAAGATACAGGCTATGTCAGCCAGAGCACACCCAGCATTCAGCCATGGAACAAAGACCACAAGAGTGAGAATGGAAAGAGGGACTTAGCCAATTAATGGCAGAGGAAAGTGAACCTGAGAGATGCATTCTGTAGGTATGTTTGGTGGCAGAGAACATGCAGCCAGGCTTCCCTCAGCCTGAGCCTTGCTCCCTGGGTCTATTCATTGGGTCAGCATTAGCAGAATTCCTTCTGGTGTTATCCTGACCCCAAGAACAATGATTACTTTAAATTTGAAGGAATAATGAAAATTTTAGTTTTATCTCCATATTCTCAGCTTTTTTACTATTTAGAAGAGGGCTCTTACAGCAATCAGAACCAGTATGCTCTCTGAACTCCTCTCACTTTCTCTCACTATTATGCTCAGATGGCCATATCACCCAACCCAAAGTCCTTCGGTAAAACCCAGTCTGTTCTAGAAAGTATTTTTATCCCCTCCTTTGGGCATCAAATAAGGAAAAGTATTCAGTGATCACCATCACCATAATTTGAGACACCAATGCCTTTGAAGAGAACTGCTAACTATCATTTGAACTATTAAGTATAAAGCAAATCTCTGAGACAAATGAAAAGGAGAGTTATCCGTCTTAGAGAAGGCAGTTAATGAACAATTACATCATGTAATACTGTTCTGATGGCCAAATGCCAGACATGAAACCCTCTTCAGAAAACTGAAAGAGCAAAATAACATCTTCTTGTAACTGAAGCTCAAGTCCCTGGTGCCGTTAATGGAAGCCACACAACTAATAGTCTTTTCCCTGTAGATGTCTTTTCTTTGTGAGAATATATTGAACAATGCTAACAAGCTAAAAAGAAAGCGTGTTGCTGCGGATTATTCTTTTTTGTGTTACATTAAAAAGTGGTTAGTTCAGGGAGTTGGTAATGTATTCAGCTGTCCACAAATGACTATCATAAACAGACATTTCAGCACAACATTTGCGTTCTATATTACACCAGGCAAAATTCCAGATACCTAGAATAAAGAAAGTATTGCCAGAATTTAAGACTGTACAGTGCACAGACAAGCAAATCCTCTTGCACTTCCCTCTAACAAAGATGAAATTGTGTAGCCTGAACCTCTGATTTATCCCTGCAATGACAAAGTGATGGTCTGACTGAGCAGCCTTCCTTAAAGGCTCATTTTTACCTCTGCAAAAGGGAGTCTTGTGTGACACACTTCAATCACAGATACTTTCTTTTTGAGTGGGAAGGGTGACAGGGCCCTTGGTAATGTAATGGATTTTTCTAGTTTTGTGGCAAACTGTTAGGGAATGTGCATCACTTTGCATGTATCACTTACAGAAATAAAAAACTAATAAATTCAGAAACCAGAGAATCAGAATTTTAATGTCAAGCAAATTACTTCGGTGAGCCTCCCTGCCCTATGTTTGTGCTACCAACCTTAAAATGAGATTATGCTTCCTAGTTTCTTGCTCTTTGCATAAGTTTTTTGGGAGTTCACAGATGAGCCAACAGCTATTTTTTGTAGCTGATAAAATATGGTCTTTCCTTGGTAGGTTTTTTTTTTTCAGTTTTGGAAATACCAAATTATTCTTTATGAAGTAATGCACTAATAGTGTTATTTTTTTCTAGAGTTACTATAATTATGGAATACTTTACTCACAACTATTTATTATCTTCCTTTAGCACATTTAATCTTTCCTCTATTCACATGCAAGGTGCTAGAAAGCAACTGCCTACTCAGTACTCCTTAAAACAGCTGAAGACATGCTCTGTTAATGCTCCTATCAATTTTAAAATATGAAGGCGGCTTCACAAGGTTTATACATTTTCCTGAAAATTTAGCAGTGGGGAGTATTTGGCTTTGCACTTCAGGCACGCAGCAGAGCTACACATTCCACATGCACACCTGGACGTGTTTTTCTAAACCCAATCCAGAAACTATTCAGTTTATGAGACAGCTATATAAAATCCTCTCAACTGAAGCAAGTCCTTGGGCAAGTATTTGAGTACTAGCATTGAGGAAAGCTTTGCATCTATTTACTTGTTCTGGGACTCAAGATCTGTTTGAAGCATGTTATCCTTTATAACAGCACTCTACTAATTATTATCCTCCTGTTGCAGATGGCAAGTTACAGCTTGCAAAAATCAAGGGAGTTACCGAAAGCTGCCCAGGAAACCCAATGCCAAAAAGAGACAGAAACTGGCTAGTTTGCACAAGTCTTTGCCTTTCATGCCAGTTTGCTGCCAAGCTTTATTACAGAGGAGAGAAGACATGTCCAAAAGCCAGGAGGCAAATTAAGAGTGTCTGAGAACATCTGGTTGTTAAACACCTGTGGATAGCAAACAGAACTTTTGCAAGTTCATTTGATAAAGAGAAAGAATGAAACCTGTGGAAAGGATCCCATAGCCACTATATGCAGAGGTTTATGGCCACAGGATTTTTTTGTTATTATTTTTTTTAATTGCTACTAACAAGAGATTAGCTTGATCAATCTGTTTGATAAGGCGGTGACATACATAAGTAAAATTATGTTTGTAGTTTTCTATTGGATTGGAAGTCTAGTTGCACCAACAAGAAATAAAACTCATGGTTTTCCTATGAGCTACGGACACTTGAAACACACATCATTAAAGATATCATCAAAAGTAAGACAGCTTTTTGTTTGGAGCTACCCAGTTTTACTCTGAGGCCATTTGACACATAGTCAGATGCAAACCAACCAAGAGTGAAGACATCACTGATACAGCTGGCACATGTTTGATGCAAATATCTCTGCCACACACCCTGCAAAGGCTGCTAGAGTAGTTCTTTTGCTGTGATGAGGTGCACAATGAGAAAGTGGACATTTTTTCTGGAAACTGGCATTAATAACCAAAACCCAAATTGTCACCAACAGTCATGGTCTGACTTTGTTACATTGGCAATGTTCTCCATTTGCACTGGGCTAAAACTCCATGAAAGTCAATAGAGACTGATAGCATTAAAAGAAGGCCAATATCAGTCCAATTTTGAAATTAAAATTGAGAACATTGCCCTAAGGAATTTCTCTCAGGGTTAAAACCTTGAAAATAACACACTTTGTAGAAACAGATAAAGGAAAATAAAAAGAGGGATGCAGATATTTCACCTAAAGAATTTTTTCCTTTATTAAATGTTCTTAGGTCTAAATAAGCATGTGAATAATAACCTAATCTGGAAAAAAAAAAACAAAACCAACAACAAAACCACACAACAAAACAAAACCACAACAAAAAGCCAAACAACAACAACAACAAAACCACAAACAAACAAACAAACAAAACCATAAAAATCCTCCTCTTCTGAAAAAACTATTGGTTTAGTCCCACCTATTTCTACTTTGCTAAAGTTGGTACCTTAGCATCAACGTTGCTCGGGGCTACATAGCACATCATCCTTTTTCTTTCTTCATTTTCCAAGGGTCTTGATTTGCTGCTCAAAGGCTGCTGGGAGAGTGAGAGCAAGAAGTAAAAAAGAGAGCAAAGAGTATTTTTTCCTCCTTATTTCAACACCTCAATGTGGAATTGCAATGTGAAATGCAAAACTCACACATTCTCATTGTCTGTGGCTGGTAAGGTGAATGTGCCAGTGAAGAGGCAGCTGTTCCTTAGCTACATGGAAAGATATTGACTCTAGGTCCTCATCACTGTGAACAGGCAAGGAAGGTCACTCTTGTTTTCTTGGAGATTTATGTTCTACAGGTAAGAGTGGACTTAACCTATTTATAGTCTGGGGACAAATCTGAATCAAATACTTGAAGGGTCATGCCAGGCTTACTCTGTTTTCCACTTACCTGAGGGAAGGCAGAGGTTGATGCTGTTGAGATTGCTGCTGCATTAAAAGCAGGTGCTATGAATGGCACCTGAGTATTAGTCTCCACAGTTGCCAGTGCCTCCTGAAACATATTTACAGCCTTGAAGAGTGTCAGAAGTTGCTGAGCGAGTGTTTTATTACATTGAGTCAGAGCTCCACCCCTCCACGAGTTCTGAAACAGGAAAATTTCCCTCCCACTTTACTTACCCGAAGAGCACATCTGTTGTAAGATGTGAACGTTCATACCTGCAAGTCTTTTGACTTAGCAGAGCATGCTACGAGACTAAATTTTTCCCACCTGGGGGCTCATAGAAGTGTAATAATAATGATAATATGATTGATGATCAGATAGAGATAATCTGTGAAAGGTATCCTTTCAGCAATAACCTAAAAGTCATGGTAATACTAGCTTAATACCTATTGTCTCCATGCAAAGTCCATGGATTCCATGCACTGTTGCCTCCATAATAAAACACTGGGGGGTCGAAAGTAGCTAATTAAAAGAAAGACAATTATATGAGGATATTATTATTAATAGTAATTCTTCTGAAGACATACTTTTCTCTGAGAAGTGCTCCAGCATCATCATTTGTGCATACATGTTTGGTTTTATTGTAATGTTCTTCTTAAAAAGAAATGAAAGGAGGTAAAAATTTGATAAGCAGCATTTCTGTACTCCCTAAACCACAATGTATCATTTCTCCTTTTGAAATGGTTTACTTATTTCTGGGCTTTACATTTAACACAGTATGCATCTCAACAAATTTAAATGAGATTCAAACCTTTCACCTTGAAAAATTATGAAACATTTCAGCAAATTTAAATAATCTCATGTTCGCTGAGGTTAAATTTTTCATTTTTGTATTCCTCAGTTCAGAACTGTCCTTTTCTGTTGTGAAAACATTCTGATTTCTGAGTAACTATTCAAATCACCGGGTGGCTGGACAATACTAGCAAATTATTGGAATTTAATTGATTGATCCTGTACATTTTATGATTTTTTTTTCATCTCATAAGGATCTGCAGGTGTTCAGCACACCTCTAAGAAAGCTCAGTGATTAAATTTTCTCATCCATTATGCAAGCGTTATTAGACACACGTACATTTGTACTGAAAGTCCTCCCAAATGATTAAAACTAGTGCTTATGAAAGAACTTGAGATTAACAGGATGACAAAGCATGATGCTTCCTATTAGAGACCTGTATAAGTATGAAATCACAGCCACTCTGTGGCAATGAGTATTGTACAAGGACCTTGACTGACAGAAACTAGAAACAAACCCAATAACTTCCAGCAGTCTCATTACATACTTTTCTTATATGCACAGAGGAATCAATATGAAAAGCTGGTGTTACCAGGAGAACAAGTTAAGACAGTTTGATCATCCTACTTGCAGCATTTTATCCTTGAAAAATTAGGTTTAATTTTATGTCTACATTTTTCTGATTTTTTTTTTTTATTAAATAAACACATTTTATACTCATATTGTGCAAGGGAAAGGTTTGCTTTGAACTTCCTTTCTCACCTTCATTGTATTGAATTTTTTTGATAGAACAGAAACTGCTTAATTGAAACATAATTTGATAAACTGCAGCAATGGGCAAGGATAGTCACAAGCTTCTCCCGCTCTTTGGCAGATGCTTTCCTTAAAATGATCCATTACACTTCTGTAAAAAAATGTTTAGAATCTGCTGGATTTTCTGTAAAAATGTTGATTAGAAAGGGTTTAGAGAAAAGTAACCGCACACACAAAAGCAGTCGCATTTGTGCCCCACAAAGGTTATCAGCTCCAGATCTTATTTCTGCAATGTGTAGAAGCTAATGGGTGTCAAGTTTTTATATGAGAGCCAGTTTTCATTTCTTTGTGTGTCATATTGCACCTTTGGTTTTAAGACAAAAGGAAGTGAGAAGGGGGAAAGAAGTCACCAGCATCCCTTAGGAAGGTGACTAAGAGTTGTCTGTTGCCTAACAACTAACTCTGTTTTCCTGACTCCAGCCTTCCTGATACGAAATATCTGTTCTTTAAGGTCAAGTTAGAGGCAGCCAAAGGTACCTTTGACTCCATACTGGCACTGGAATTGAATTTCCTAAATTAGTTAAAACTTCACATTGCTTTCACTATGAAGAGCTATTCTCTTTGAGGCAGATATGGCCTTTTCATAAGCCATGCACTTAAGATAGGCTTGACCTCACCTAAGTGGCTTTCCTCAGGGTTGGTACCAGAACCAGTGCTGTTTAACACCTCTGTTGGCAACATGGACATTGAGTGGGATTGAGTGCACCCTCAGCAAGCTTGCTGACAAGACCAAACTGTGTGGTGCAGTTGACATGCTGGAGGGAAAGGAGGCCATCCAGAGGGACCTTGACAAGATTGAGAGGTGGGCCCAAGCCAACCTCGTGAAGTCCAACAAGGCCATGTGCAAGGTCCAGCATACGCGTTGGGGCAATTCCAAGTACAAATAAAGGCTGGAACAGGTTGCCCAGAAAAGTTGTGGATGTCCCCTCCTTGGAAATGTTTAAATCTAGGTTGGATGGGGCTTTGAGCAACCTGGTCTAGTGGAAGGTGTCTGTCACCATGGCAGGGGCGTTGTAACTAGATGATTTTAAGGTCCCTTCCAACCCAAACTATTCCATGATTCTATTATAAATTAAGTAAACTAAAAGTTAGACTTCTAGTTGAAGGTGACTGCCTGTATGCCCTGTGTACTGAACGGAGGAAAAAGCAAGCATGGCAGTTGCAAGTAGTGACTAAACACCTCTGTATTGGATTGTTCTGGAGAAGCCTCAATGTCCAGGTCATACTTGACACCTATCTTCTGACTGGCTAAAGGTAGGTGAGGTAAATCCCACCTTGAGTAATAAGCATATCCTCTTTAATCACTTGTTTCCAAAGTTACTGATGCTGAGGGAAATTGACATTGAGGAACTCAGTTGTGTGGTTAACAGGTGATTCACCCTGTAGGAATGTGAAGCTGCAAAACACCCTTGGGCAAAAGCTCTGTTAGCATATAAATAAAAAAATCCTCTCACAGTTTCATTCACATAACAAAGAGGTTTCCTGATAGTCAGTATGGCAGAGAATGCAAAATGCAATGCTGCAAATGTTCCACTACTTCCTGCCATATTCCAGTTTGGGATTACCTTAGGCCCCTGTGATCGTGAATAGGGCAGCTTGACTGCTGTTAATAAAGCCCAGGCTGTGCAGTGGTAGCTCATGCCTAGAAGTATTGAGGGAGAAATACAAAGTTGTTTTTTCCATGAAGCCATACATTGCAATCTGTGGAAGGTCAGCAGCTGCTTCATAAGCATCTGAGATATGTTTGGGGACAAATGAGGAACGTGAGAAGGAAGGACAGAGAGAGGAAAAGAGTGCTACAACTATCTGAAGGTAATGCATTCCCCAGAGGTTAAATGATACATATCGTGCAGCTCAAGGAGAAGAAAAACTATTCTGGGCCACCCTTAGATACTCACACTTAGGGCAATTTTGAGGTCTGTCAATGGGTGAGCTAGTGATGAGATGATCAATCAAAGTTGCTCTGCCTTGAATTGGTGTCATTTTAGGCTTTTTTCTGTATTATTTTTTTATATTTCTTGACTAGTCTGTTGGTGTCTAAGACAACAATCAGCATGATCTAAAACTACAACCAAAAACTGAGCTACGCCAATATTAACATTGATGCTTGAAGATGCAGGTGGGATAAGAGTTGATCATTCAATGGTTTAAAGTGATAGATAAGGACAAAATATCAGCTAGATTGTATGTTTTCTTTTGACTTTTCTCAGTCGTTCTCAATTATAACCCTCTTCAGCCTCTTTTCTATCCTTTCCAGCTCCACTGCCCCTCAGATTTCCCAGACCACCTTTCTGAACGGAGGAGAAAGGGAGGGTCCAGCTTCCCTGAAAGCCCCTCTGGTTTACTCTTGATTAGTATCTTTACTAGAATCAGCTATCTTCTACTCCCAAGAGCTACAGAAAGATGTAGCCAATGTGACTTATGGCAGTATGATGCTTCAGGTATATTAAAACTAATAACACATGATGGGCCATCTGAATAAAAGCAAAAAAAAGTTCAAGTTCATGTTAGAAATCAAGAGATAGTAGCAATATCCATAGCAGACACACCAAAGATCATTCACAAGAATCAAGCTTTGATATGGCAATGGCTGTGCAACCTTGCCTGATCCACATAATTGCTACTGGTGATCCTTATGTGCTATATTTAAATAAGATAGATACATTGGTCATAATGATAAAGGGTTATATATACTTATTCATAATTCAAATATGATCACATTAGGACAGAAAAAATGAAAGTGTTTGAGAAAACTTGGATAATGAAGTTAGATCAGCATAAAAAAAAGGGAGTGTCTCTATCCACCAGGAATATTATATTGCTTTTAGGAGTGCATTCTATGCTCATCTAAATGACAAATACAGAGTCAATACTAACTTGACCCACTCAGAAAAAACTTAAATTCAGAAAATATTTCAGAAACAGCCTGAAAAGTACCTAATATCCCTGACAAATATTGACAGTAACTCGGGTTTGCAAGGTTATTTGGTCTGATTATTCTTACAGAGAACATAGTCTCTCTTCTGATAGAACTAACTTGTAGGAGACCTGTGCGTGTGCATAAGTACAATTCATTTTTAGTACTGACCTTATATATGAAGTTCTTAAATTAGTCTTCCCTATTTGTAAGGTGTGCCCTGCATAGGCTCCTAGTTCTTACCAGCATCACTGTAGTCTTCCATCAAACACTAAAAGACATTGGCACTGCTAAAGCAACTTATTTTGAAATAACTGGCTTCTAAACCTTTTGAGCTAGTAAGTTACCAGTATCTTTGTGTCTTAATTAAATCAGCAAGTGCTGGTGGGATGTGCTTTGTTAAATACATAGGACATCATATGCTATTGAGCTCCAAGGGAGAAAGTACATTACAAGAATCTAGTCCATAGAATCATGGAATCATTCAGGTGGGAAAAGACCTTTAAGATCAAGCCCAACCATTAACCTAACTCTACTAAGTCTACTGCTAAACTGTCTCCCTATATACTGCATCTACACGTCTTTTAAACCCTTTCAGGGATGGTGACTCCACCACTTCCCTGGGCAGCACATTCCCATGCTTGACAACCCTTTCTGTGAAGAAATTTTTCCTAATATCCAGCCTAAACCTCCCCAACATTATTTGAGGCCATTTCCTCCTGTCCTATCACTTGTTACTTGTGAGAAGAGACCGGCATGCATAAAACTGTTGGTCACCAGAGCACGTTTGCTAACTATAGAGAAATGTCGTTTCCCACGAGGACAATTGTTTGAGAGTTCCAGACAGGACCAGGGGACCACAACACAGGTGACAGGTTTGCTACTGATTCTGGCAGTTCCTCAAAGGCTTTCCCATTGCTGAGCCTGATCTCTTTTACTTCCCCAGTATAAAGGTGAGCACAGCAGCTCTCCGAATGTATTGTCTTTTCAGCCAAGAGTAACATAAGCAGAGTGTTTCAGCAGACATCAGGAGACGGCTTTTTTCAACATGGCAAGAACTCAGGTTTTGCTATGATGAAATTCCTAAATTTTATGTTGTTTTCTGTATTACAGCAGAGGATAGGACAGTGCACTGAGACCAGAGCCCACATCTGATGCAATATTGAAAAAGAATGAAGTCACTCCCTTCAAATTAACTGAGAGGGACAGAAACAGCTAAGACATTCTGCCCTAAAAGATGTAGCTTCCTTTTTCTCCACAGCCTGGGGCATTTGGCTGCCTCCAGTATGAGAGCCCTGGTGAGAAAAACACAAGCTACAGGAAAAGGAGATCCTCAGGGAAGGCATATCCAACTGTAGAAAGGCTTCCAGGCACTGTGGGCATTTCCCGACCCACTTGTAGGCTGAAAAGGAAGAGGAAGCACAGGATTAGGTGATGTACTCATTAATCTTGCAGTGGTGTAATTCCTGGTGCCTCTTTCTTGCATTAGTGTTCTGGTTTGGGCTGGGATAGAGCTGATTTTCTTCATAGCAGCCAGTATGGGGTTAAGTATCGGGCTTGTGCTGGAAACAGTGTTGATAATGCTGAGATGCTTCTGTTATCGCTGAGCAGTGCTTACACAGTCAAGGCTTTTTCTTCTTCTCACACCACCCACCAGCAAGCAGGCTGGAGTTACACAAGAAACTGGGAGGTGACACAGGTTGGACCCTGACAAAAAGGCTATTCCAGACTGTATGATGTCATGTTCAGCATATAAAGCTGAAAGAAGAAAGTTGGGAAAATTTGATTTATAGCATTTGTCTTCCCAAGACCAAGTAACCATTACACATGATGGAGCCCTGCTGTCCTGGAGATGGCACAACACCTGCCTACTGATGGGAAATAGTGAATGAATTCCTTATTTGGCTTTGCTCGTGTATGCATATTTTGCTTTACCTATTAAACTGCCTTTATCTCACTTTTACCCTTCTGATTCTCTCCCCCATCCCGCTGTGGGGAGTGAGTGAGCAGCTCTGTGAAAGTTAGTTGCTGGCTGTGGTTAAGCCTCAACAGGCCTCAGAAAGGCCTGGCTGTTGCAGAAGCTCTTGCATCCAGTATTTCTCTCCACATGTACAGAAGCCATGTTCCCATTTCCATGTTGACTTCAAGCCTTGTGACCCATTGTGCAATATGAAGAGGTGTGCAGGGAAGTGTATTTTGCCCTATATACAGTGTGTTGTCACAGAGAGAATGGAGTGCCAGCCTTTCCAGGGCACCTGGTAGGTCATTTAAGAAGTGCTCAACTAACCAGGATCTCTGGGGAGTCACACAGACACTCCACAAACATAAACATGGCATTCTGTACCATCTGAAATCAAGCTGTCATCCCTGCCTTGTGCCAGCTGCTCATGAGATGTGGTCTCAGTGATGCTACGTGTGTGACTCCACATGGCTGCTAAGAAAACAAAGCCAGAACTTGGAGTTGGCAGGCAAAAGAGTCTAGCTGTAGTTCCATTTGCTCCAGCTGAAAAAACCTGTGCAGGAATCTAGAGTGGCCACTTACTCACAAAAGGGTTGATCACAGAGATAAAACTAAATTAACAGCTCCACATGGAAAGATTTTAAAGAAACAATTGCAAAACATCTTAAGGAAGTGTTTCAGAAGTGCGTAAGGAAAGAATCATTCTTCAGCAGATCAAGATAGGCAACTATGTAAGTACATCCTATTACATGCTAAATTAACTTGGCATTGCAACACGATACTGTTCTAAAACTCATGAACATCAAAGACAAGCATGACTCTTAGGTCCAGTCAATAAAACAGAGATTAAAGAAAGGCAAATTTGTAGTGGCAAGTATTGCTGAATATCGATTGTGGTAAATGTTACTAAAGCTTGTGGAAGCCTATCAAACCAGCTTTTGCACGCAACTCTCACACTGTTTTGATGTTTTGACCCTGTGTGCTGTAATGATTTAGACCTACTCAACTACACCACATTGCACAGATATCATGAAAGAAAACTAATTACTTCTTGTATTTCCACAAGTACAGGACAATTATAAGGTCAGACTAGCTGTTGGTAAAGAAACACTTGTGGGATTGAGAAAAATAGAAATCTGTATTACTTTGGAGGGTCAACATTGCAGTTTCATGCAGTGCAAAGCAGTGGCAAAAGTCAGAGTGGGCTAAAAGAGATCTCTGCTAGCATAAAATATGTTCTTGCTGCCGCTTAGGAAATATCAGCAGTATAAAACTATCCTCATTTCACAATTTTGGCTGAAAGCCTGACCTCTTTCAGAGGTTATAAGAAGGCAGCAGCTAGATGTGAAAAAGCAATGCACATACAAAACTTTCAAAGTAAATAATAATTTATAGAATATAGAAAAAAAACATGTTTTCCAAGGGCAACAATAGGAAGCATATCCATACATATATATATATATGTGCAAATATAAAGGAAATGTATATGAGGAGAAAGCAAAATCCTATCAAAAGTCTAAACTTATTACTTCATAGGGATAGTAAAATAATTACTAATGATGCAACTAAAGCAGGAACGCTAATAAACCACTTGTGTTATGTGTTAGCAATGAAGAAACTTCACGTTTCATCAACAAACATTGTGAACTGCTTTGCAACACATAGCCATGCAATATATATTAAGACAGAATAAAGATAATTCTTACCAATTAGTTCCAAAAGTGTAATCTAGGAAGATCCTTCGTTGTCTATGGTTCAGCTGTTTTAACATGGCATACTGCAGAACTGCATAAGATTGAAAGAAAGTAAATATTATGTCAATTTTGAAAAGTAACAATAGGGATGTGCTAAGGGATGGGCTACCCTGGTTGCCGTTGCAATAGTGGGCACAATATCTGATTAATTGAAAACCAGTTATCATATATTACCAGTCTTGGTTCTTTTGCTCTTTCTCAGGATGCAGGCTGGCAGTCATTCACTCCAAATGCTCCATCAACCCTGAAGCAGTTTATAGCAACAATTCCTATTTTGAGTCAAGAGTTAGTTTTGAGTCACATACATTCTTCTAATTCATGTTTTGTATGTTTTGTACAGCTTATGTTAATATATGCATGCTTATATGAAATATACTTTTCAACATACAAAGCAATTATACACTGAAACCTGCACTCCACCACACAAGGGAGTGTTTTCCCCAAAATCAGATTGATGACATTTAATTAATTAGCCTTAGGACAGTCATTAACTAGTACAATTTAATGTCTGGACAGCAGATGGTTCCACCCAGTCAAATTCCATATGTATGTGTGTGTGTGTGTGTATATACATATATGTATAAAAACATCTGGGGAGATTCAGAGTAAAAATGATGCCTCAAACCTTTCCCATGAAGGCAGAAATAAAGGACCTCCCTGTCTTGGGTAAGAGCTGAGTACCTAGCCATATGGTTTAGTAAAGATCTTAAGAACTATACAACTGGGAAATAAAAGAACAAGAAAGTTGTTGGGAGTTGATCTTAATAAAGGTAGATATAATTGTCCATTTCTTTTTCTTTTTCTTTTTCTTTTTTTTTAAGTCTCTTTCTATTAAGCTTTGTGAAATTCTTGCATATATTTGGATTACTTTCTAATTATTTTCTAATTTCCTAATCTTAGCTATCTACTAGAAATGATACCAACACACTGCCCAAACTGAAGTGTGTTGCTTTTATGGATGCATTGATCTCACAAGCCAGGGTACTGGAGCTGTCTTACAGTGATTAGAGTGCAGTAAAACTGTAAAGGGTGTTCAAGCAACTACAGCATGTTCTACCAGTAAGGTGCATGGGTGATACAATTTGACTGCATGGAAAAGAGCTCTTTCTGGGGTTAGCATTAGCCAAAGGTTCCCTGTAACGTGATGAGCAGTTTTGGTAAGGCCTGAGCTACCTTTTGAAAACCAGTCAGTATAAAATAGTCCATTTTTAATAAGAAGAGACTGATTTTGTTCTACCACGCAACTGAATTTTTAAAATTTAAGCTTCACTGTGCAAAGATAGTAAGATTTTGTTATGCAAAGACTGAAAAAAAAATAAATAAATAAGGTTAAGAATTCGATCGCTAACTTATTTCAGAAATAGTCCTCAGTGAGGAACACCACTGAAATAATTTTTCTTCTGAGGAATTTTTAAGAGTTTACTCTTAAACTTTAAACTTTAAAAACTTTATTTAACAGTTTCATGAGTGATTTGGAAATAAGAATGACATCCTGACTGGACAGCAGATTTTGCAGTAGAACAGAGGCTGATGGAGTACTGAGTAAAATGGAGGACAGGGCAATCATACAGAACAATCTGACCTGCTTGATAACCTGGCCTGATTAAACACAATTAATTCTAACACAACACATCCCGTGTGAAGTTATGATTAAAGAAATGACAAATGTATGTTACAATTTACCTCCTTCATGAAAGGGAAGACTGTAGTGTGGAAATCTGCAACTCACCAGCTTTTAGGAGACAAGCAGCTCAGCAGAAGTCACTTACAGTGAATGAGAACTGAATTCTGTATATAGAAACTGGGAAGTAATTTATTTATAAGAATATGAGAATAACAAGGGAATATTTATCCATGTATGGCAATACTGGGAAACATACTGGAGTCTGCTTTTTATAAAAGGAAGTTGAAGAGTTGGAAGGAGTGCAAGAACCAAGTTACAGCTGGATCTAGCAAATATAGATTTTTTTTTTATAATGAGAACTTGAAGGGCTGAATCCACTGGTTTGATGAAAAGAAGACTGATGTAACCTTAGTATTTTTTAAAAAATAGACCCTAAAGAAGAAACAGTGGTGATCCAATGGTTTATAAGTTAATAGGAAAAGATTTAACAAAAATTAATGTCTGGGCTCTAGCCAAATTAAATAAGACCGGAAACAAGGTGCATACTTATTCCTGGAAGATGATCACCCACTAGAACATACTTCTATGAAATGTGACTTCACCATTCCTGATACCTGTAAAAAAAGAGGGATAATTTTTTTTCAAGGTAGACTTTAGTCAGCCACAGGTGATCAGGGTTAACATTTAAGTTAACTGCATGGCAGGTAACAAGTCTGACATCTAACAAATCAGACAAGGTGATCTGATGGTAATTCTGGCTTTTATAAGTCTATAGGAAGAAATAAGACAAATAATCTAGTACAAATACAAAACTGTATTTGCTGGTTTACTTTGTTCTTCCACAGCCTCATAGGAGCTAATCAGAACTCAACAATTCAAGACCACTGTACATTATAAAATGGACTGATTAAAGAAATTAGCAAGCAACAGGAAAACCATGCCCCAGAAAACTGTACCTCAACATTTGGCTAAAGGCTTATCATTGTGTACTTGCAAACAAGGATTGCAAATGCAAAGGATCAAACCAAAATCACTAACCCTCTAGGCTCAGCTTTAGCCTCTAGAGCTTTGCAGTTCTTGCTCACCTCTCCTGAGGCCTCCCAGTCCTCTTTGCTGCAGCCTACTGCTGCTCCTTTCTGAACCTCCCATTTTGATTTCACATATTATATGTTAAAAAGCCTCCTCCAGGCTTGTTAAATCTTGGGCTAGGCCCAACTGAGCAAAACCATCCCCTAGAAAGTGTATAAAATGAGACATTTTATAAACGACCATAGTCACTTAAAAGAGCCTATCAATCTGAGGGGCATCCTAGAAGAAAGGTCAAACACAAAATCATGTGAGAGATAAACCAGCTCTATGGGAATGTGTGAACAGCCAAAGCTGGAGGCATGGGGGATATTCTGAACGGAAATTACTTCTGACCTGCTTGTAGACTTAAGAACCGTCACTTGAGAGGTTCATACTGACTGTGCATAGAAAGTGAATTGGGAATGAGAAAATCAGTCCAGGCTGACTACAAGAAGACCAACCGCCAGAGTTTCATTCTGGAAGAGTGAATGCAAAGTGAAGAAGAGCTGAGAGTCAGAACCTGTCCATAATCTACAAAAATTATCTTCTGAGAATCTGCCCTGGACAAACAATACTGCTAAAGCTGCGCCTTTTCAGCAGTACAGAAATAAAAGCATGCCTATATCCAGAGAGCTCCCTTACAGGAACAAGGCAGGCATTTCACAGACACACCTCCTAGCCATTCTCACTCCTTCCTCCCTGTATTTTAAAACAGGGAGCTGCACAAGGCACTTTTGTCCTTGGCTGACATGTGGTTACAGAACACTGTGTCCTTCTCCCTCTGCCAGACTCTGGTGATGCTATTTAAAGCTTCAGAGTGACATGACTCAGCTGAGCACACTGCAAATACCATTACGTACCCACTTGGAAAGCAGAGATTAAATCCCACACATGAACCTTGAAATGCAGCTGGAAGCCACACGGGCCACCCAGCAGCACCTTATTCTGCTACCAAAACTTTCCCATGTAAACCCAACAGACAGTCCTTCTGCAATCCACAAGAATTTTAGCATTGAAATGTAACCACAGGTGGTTTTAGTAGGCTACAAACTGTAGATGCTGTTCTGTTACATACACTGAGAAACTCAACACATCTTTGCATTATTAAGCATGTTAAAAATTAGCCAGAGAATGGGAAAAATAGAAAACAGATTATGAATACTTATGTGTGGAAAGTAATTAAACACATAATCTACTTCTTTCACTATGTTTATGCATTCAAAATTAGTATGCTTTAAAAGTCACTGGTAATTCATAATAAACAAAATAATATATTCAGAATTTGTATTCTTATCTTCCAACATAATCTTCTCAAATTAATACAGAATAAGAAAAAAATAAATGCATGTATATGTTGAGTAGGCTTTATTTATTTTAATTTGTCACATGCTGTAAAGATCACCTGTTGGTCCTATTTTTATTAATAGTTTCAGTTTTACTTCAGTTAATAAAACAGATACCTATGAAGAATTGGCATCTCTAAAGTATTAATGTGTTTTGCTTTAATAATTCAGCCTAGAAAATGGGATACCTACAATAAACTTTAGCAAAATAAGCTTACTTGTGTGTTTGGAAAAAAATACTCATACTCAGGAAAGTTGAGTATATTTGGAAAGAAATTCTCAATACTCAAGAAATTCTCATATTGCTATGATTGTGTGATCCAGGTCTGCATGGCTTTTAATCTCAGGAAGCTACTTGTCTGCTGTTGTTTCTTTCTGTTTGTTTATTTGTTGTTGTTTGTTGTTTTTTTGAATGAACAAGTGAAACATCCCAACCCCAGGGAACACATCAGGCAGTAAGAGGTATGCAAGAGGAGGTGGAGAATCTTTGCTATGGGTACAAGTAAAGTGCTCCTCTGTCCCTTCTTTCCTAGGAATGGTGACAGAAGCCTAGGTTAGGCATCCTAGCAAATCACAGCACACTTGGCCCAAATGGGCAAATTGTGCCATGCATGTCCATGTAAGTGCTGGGTTTGGGGCAAAGTCAGGCCAAGAGAAATTGCAGCTCAGGAGGCAAAGAACCTCCTGCAGCAGCTTGCTCTGCAAAAGGATGTACTTGCTGTTGCAAACCTTCACAGAGCTTCCAGGAATCTATCGGTCTGCACCTTTCTTGTCTACTTCACAGATGGCACAAGGCTCACAGCAACAGTATAGGTAAAATAAATATATGCTATCTCAAGAGGAATAAGAGAACATTCCTGGAGCAGGATGTCCTCTTCAGGTGCCATATTGGATAAATAAATAAATAAATAAATAAATAAATAAGTAAAATCTTCCTTCTTGCACTGAGACCTCTTAATTCTGAAGCTTATGATCTCATGCGAGATGAGCCAACAGCAAAGGCAGGTGGAGCTGATGAGTCCAAGGACCTGCACAACCTTGTTCTTGTTTTGAGGGGGGCTAAAGCCAGCAGAGTGTTGTTCTGTTCAGCTTCTGTTTCTAGTCACTGCCACTCACACCATGAGTGGGAAGAGGGATGGGCAGCCAAGGAGCAGTGAGGAAGTGCACAGAGGAGCTTGGTGGCCAGCTGTGAATAACTTCATCAAAACTTTTGCTTTCTTGTTTGATGTGGAGCCCACAGCCCGTGCCTCCTCTGCCTCTGCTCAAAGCCACCCTTTGAAGTGATCTGTACCCACAGGATACCATGTGACATTTGCCCTTCATTCTCTAAACACTTGCCTACAATGTGCCAGAGTCCCAAGAACAAACCTGGCCCACAGGCTGCTGCTTGCCTCGCCACTACCTTGCAAACACAAAGCACAAGTCATATTAGTAAAATATTCTTTTAATGTGGTCTGCCCTGAACATGTTAGAGTTAAAGATTTCAAATTCTTTCTCAAGTCAACTAGCACCATGTTCATGATCCTCTTAGAACATTCTTCCTTGTGGCTGCCCATACTCTGCACATAACAATGAATTGCACTCCCCTGTCATAGCTGAATTGCAACAAACTGCTGCAGTGAAATACTTTGGATAAAAAAGTTTCTCTTCAGTGTCTTCTTCATTCATCTGAGATTGCTGTTAAGTGATCTTGAAGAGGAATCCTTTGA
This sequence comes from Apus apus, assembly GCF_020740795.1. Lineage (NCBI taxonomy): Eukaryota > Metazoa > Chordata > Aves > Apodiformes > Apodidae > Apus > Apus apus. The sequence goes on from NC_067286.1 coordinate 27,327,736, forward strand.
AGCCTGCTGGCCAATTGTAAGGGAGCTTCAGTCTACTGGTGGGTAGAGGGACACAAAAGAATCCTCCCACATATAACATTATTTCCTTTTCTGCTTTTTCCGTGCCACTGCTGTGTGCAAGGCCTGCATAATGAGGTCTTCATTATTCAGGATGTTGTATTCACCCAGCTGAACCAAACAGTCATATGCCTTCTCAGTGTATTGGACTGAATATGTTGAGTAAGGGGAACAGCAGCCATAGAGGTCAACTTTGCCATCTTCCATCTCTGCCTCTGAGCGCTTCTGACCTAGGAAGATGGGGAGACAAACGACTGCTGAAAGATGGGAGTTACTCTGGTCATAAGCAAGTAGATTCTTAACAGAGCAGGGGAAAAGGATGTGTCTCCACAGAGAGAGTCCATAACATAAATTCATCTTGTGGGGTTTTAAAATTAGGTTTTAAACAAATAATTATTTTTCAAACTGAGATTGCAGCCCCTGGGTCAGGCAGATATCAGGTGCTTCACACGATGCAGGTAGAAAAATTATGATTATTCCTTTCACATGGGTCTACACTGCAGTTCTGAGCTGTGTCTATGGCTCACGTAGGTACATCAAAGTTACCTACAAAGTAACTAGCTTGAGGATTGAAACAGGACCACCATAATAGCAAATTTGACTTGATACAAGAAGTAAGTTTAAGCAGCTGAGAAGTTTGATGTACTGAATGAGCCAACAGTAAAGTTGAAGTGTTGGGGTATTAAATGTATTCCCTTTAATAGGCTGGTCATGATTGTAGCCTTTTTTGACATGCTTTATTACTTACCTGGTGCTTTGTATTTTCGGAAGGTGTCATTAATGAGTGGGAAAAATATCAGTACTGGTGCTCCTGGAGTCTCAGCACCATCAAAGAGGTAACACTCCTTCAGGTTTTTATTGTCTTCTTCACTCAAGTCAACCCTGGGAAAAAGGATTCCCTGCTCTGAGCAGTACTTGCACGTCTGGTCCAGAGCCTGGATCAATGAACAGAACAGTACTAAGACATAAAGAGGATTTCAGGGCTCAGGATTTCTTGGAGTTCAGTAACAAAGGGGGTGTTTTCCAAGCTAGCTGTGTGAAAGCTCCAAAACCCCTATTTGAAAGCAGAAAAGGGTTTTTTTCCTGAGCTCTTACCACAAACCAGTTGTATCATACAAGAAAAAACAATGACAATATGTAGACCCTATAAACAAAGTATTAGTAAAAATGCTAGTGGTTAAAACTTTTAGTAGGAGCAATACAGAAAGCACTTAAGTGTTAAAAACTTCAAGGTACATAGCTGTTGAAGAAGAAATAGAGACTGCTTCAATTCATCTCACCTGTGTCTGGGATCCTGCACTGTAATTTAAATGTAGGATGACATCCACCTTTCTCTCTGGTTTTAAAAGTGGCATGACGCTTGTATTGATGAAAAATCCTGTATCTACCAGGGACAGGAATTCCTCTGATTGTGTCAGCTGGTTGGGAAATGTGTCTAACACAGTATCTAAAAGGAAAGATACTTATTTCTGTAAATGCAGTAGTGTAAAACTGGTTAGTCTGTATTCTACCCTTACACTGTGATCACAGAGCCCTAACTGGTTACTGTCTTTGAGGAAGGGATATTCACCATATCCTTCTCTTCTGCCCTCCCATCTCCAGCCATATGCAGTTTTGGACCCACAGTAATGACATTCATTTAAGAGGGTTTCTGGTGCCTCCCCACCAAGTATGTCTCCAGAGAGAGAAACAGTGGACCACCATGAGAACCCAGTGCCCCTTACTCAGGAGGTGTGTGCCACCAGCAAACCATTGGCATGGAGCTCAGCACCATGCCACCCTACATCCCATTGTGCCACAACTGATTGATCTAACAGTGATTCTGCCCAAACACAGCTTCCGACCTTTGAGAATGGGTTTAATATCAAATGATGTGTGTTTTCATTCTGTTCTGCTTGTTTACCCTCTTCCCAGGCACATGGGTCTTCTGTTACCTTTCCATCTGCAGAAGTGCTTGTTCTCCAGGTATCCATTATGCATCTGCAAACCCTTGAGGAAGTTGTGCTCCTGGGCAATGCAGGGGCGGTCGGTGAGAACGCTGCGAATAACTCTGCCAAGGGAGCCAGGGGGTGTGAACAGGCGCGTCCTCAGCTCGTGCAGCTTCAGTGGTAGGATAGGTTCCTCCTCTGCACAGGGAAAGGCTGTTAAATTCTACCTGCCTAGAGCAAGCTCACCACCCAGGATGTCAAGGTAAGTAATAAAAATCAGTTGGTTTTATTTATTTATTTGAAAGGCCTAGAAGGAAAAGACTCAATGATCACAAGTGACTGAATGAAAAAGAAAATAAAATGCTATTTTTGCCAGTCAACCAAATACCATTTGCTTATATAGACCAGACTTGGATAAAAGACAAGACCCAGTATCAGGCAGCAATAAAAATTTGCACACTTATGCAACAACCTGAATGTGGGCTTTGGAAAAGGGTAAATGTTGTATTTAATTGTGTACAGTAGCTTCTACTTCGTGTCATCAAAATATTTTTGCTTTATTAATAATTTACAGATCAATCTTCTCATTCCTGAACATTTTACTCATCTGTGTTGAGCCCTCAGTAAATACATAGGTCACAGGACTGGAGATTTTTAAATTATGCTTTGCAGAGTGAGACTTTTGATCCAATTCCTTCCAGAAAGGCAATGTGGACTTTGAAGAAACACTCCAAAAATGCCAAATATAGAGTGCACATCTCACATAGCAGAAGGGTGTGAGGATTCAATCTAACAGTGAATAGCCAGTAAGGAAGAAGTATGAGAATTTACCTATATTGTTGATTTTGTCCCGGGTCCACCTGTGCCAGAAGTCTTCTGATGAGTGGGACAAATTCCAGATATATAACACATTCAATGAAAATAAACTACTCCATATGCCTGTAAAAGGGAAGAGCTTTCTAACTCAAACATTCACACATCACGAATTGCAAAACTGTTATCATTAGATGAAATTCACAAGGTTTTTTTCTTTAGTTTGTTTTACGTAGACAGTATAAACTGAAGCCAGTGATAGGTGGTCAAAGCAGACTCTCTGGAGCAGGGGAAACCTGACATGTTCAAGCACACTCTGATGCAATGGAGAATCAGCATGAAGCGTCATGTAAACTGTCCATAGGAAGCACACAAATTACTGGCTGCCTGTGAGACAGGCAACAGAGTCTGGAGTTCACCCTTCTGGAGTAGCATGAGCAGAATTGTGGATTTCCAGGGACCCAAATTTTATTGTTGGACTGGAACGAATACTGCAATTTTATTAAAAACTACCTTAAAAACAAACAAACAAACAAACAAACAAACAAACAAACCACCAAAAAACCAAACAATAAAAACCAAACCCAATCCTATGTGTCTGTCACTTAGAGTTTTCTTTTTTACAGTAAACTGAATCCATTTACATTAAGTGTTAGTTCAACGATGAAGTATCCTCTCTGGTGAAACTGCCCTGTCAGTCATACACCAGTGCTTTATTAGTTCTTAGTTTATACAGTTCACAATAAAAAAAATAAAAAATAAATGAAAATTCAGATGTTTTAAGACAATAACTTACCTTCTAAGAAGCAGATGCGGGATTCAGGGACCTTCTTCATCAACCGACCCATGAAGAACTCACTGCCAAAATCCTCAGCACGAACAAAAGCTCCATATTTTTGAATTCCCACTTCATAAGGGGTGAACTCCACCCATTCTGTGAAAAGCACAGAAAGAAGAGAGCAATGTCTTACTACAGCCCCTTAGCTGTAGATAAAGATGATGTTGCTGTCATGGGATCGAAAGGACTTAAAAATTGAACTAATTTCTGCAGTTATGTCAGACCAGTAGCCATGAGTTGTAACTATGATACAAACGAAAACTCATTAACATGAAAAGTCTTTGGGATATTTTTGAGTCTGCTGCATAGACAGTGAAACTTATCTGACCACAGGACATTACATTAACACAAATTAGCTGAGGTTCTGGTCTTTAAATGAAAGGGATTTTTTAAAGACTATTTAAAGACACTGACCCAGGATTTATCATCTTAAATACAAGCACAAATGACTCTAAGAAGTCTCATAATTACCTTTGAAATCCAGAGTGCTATAGTTGTTCTTGACGTTGACTGCAGTATAGATAGGCAATGGATTCTGACCACGATCAAGGGCTTGTTGCTGATCAGAGAGCCTATGGTTGTCTTTCTGTGATTCCAGAAATACGATTACACTAAGACAAAAATTAGCACAGGAAGATTTTCTCTGCATTTAGGGGCAGAGAAAATCTCTGCATTGTAGGGCAGAAAAATTTCTGTCTCTGAGGTATAATGCATGCTGAGCTTAAATTCTGAAATGTTTCATATTTTTCTAAAATTCCTGTAAGCATTCTGTTATAGAAATATCTGCAGACATTTAATCTGATGCATTAAGATAATGTCTCTAATTTTGCTATTTCTAAACAAAATACTTGCAGAATATGCAAAAAAAAATCTTAAAATACACTATTTTTTCAAAATGTTAATCTTGGAGCTTTCTCAGAAAAACATACCCAAAATCTCACAAGCAAGAATGTTTTTTTTCCACCATGGTTGGAGATCTAAAAGACTGTCACCAAACGTTTTGGAAATGCATGTTCATTTGCATACACACAGTCTCATAAGAAACTACTTCTCTCAGAACAAATAGGAAAATATCTTCTCCAGAGATAGGTTTACAGGAAATTGTAAGGCACTGTAAATGCTGCTTTATGACATACTGTACCCCGTCATGGAGCAAAGATTCCAGGACAAGTCCCCAGAGATCTATAAAAGATGTTTTGTGGCCCTCTCTTTTCCGTTGACACAGCTGCTTTTTGTAGTAATTCAAATACTCCAAGGAAAGGGAATTTATTTTGCATTTGGTCATATGTTTTCGAGCCTCACTGATTTGCTTGTCAAGATCCTTTTGTGACCAATCAGCATCTCTATACAAGTTTGACATGGTCCTAGGAAGAGGAAATACATATCAAAGAGGAAAAAAAACCCAACTTTTGAAGTAGGCAACAGCTACATTTTGCTTTCCAATTTTAAGTGTTGGTTTGAAATTAAGTAGAGATTCCTGTCTTCAGTTCCTTAAGAAATTATCATGTTCCCTTTGAAGTAAGAGTCATTATCCCTGTTGAAATGGCTTGAGCAATTTTCCATAAGCTGTTCTTAGCAAAACACTTGTTTTCACACTATTAGAAATTGTATCACTTTCCCCATTGAAAAGACTTTAATCTGTAAAATTTGCAAGATAAAAACATAGGACTACTGAGAAGGTACTATAGGTAGACTACTGCGTGTCAGCCCCAGCCTACTTCAGTGCAATGGTGTCATCAGGAAGGCTCCAGCCAAGAGCTGCCCAGTCCTACTTACCATGTAGTACCAGACAAGCCAGTCAGGTATGTGGCACAGTCCAAGACACCGAGTTTCCTGAGGCCGCGCAGGCTGCCGTACAGCGCGGTCAAAGACCTCATCCCTCCTCCTGTGGTCATGATGGCCACCACTGGGGTCTGTGCAACACACAAAGAGAGAGGGCTGACATCAGACAGAGGACTGCAGCTCACCAGGTCTCAGCAGAGACCTCCTACTACACAAACCCTGACAGCAGCACACATGCCCAGTTACAGGCTTCTTTACAAATGATTTCTACTGAAACATAAGCTACCGTTTAACAGGAGTAAAAGTAATCATAATTTTTTTGCTTACATAACTGACACTTGTTTCCAGTGTGTTCAGCACAGATGTTTGGTAAAAACCAAATGAAAATGCATTAATTCAAACCAAAAGAGACAGTACGACAGAAAACATCAGTTGTAAAAGGCAGGAATTAAAAAGAAATCTCACAAATCAAAGAAAGGAGGGAGTATTATCAATGAGGGTAACAATGGTAGGGAAAAGTGTGTGGAAAAAAACATTTCTATATAAGGACTATCTAGGTTGGCTTGCAATGGAAGTGTAGGAGCAGAAGAGATAAACTCAGGATAGCAACCACAAAAGACATAAAGACAGCAGGGTGAGATTAAAAGTGTGGGTCAGTATTGGAAGATGAGCAAACTCCAGAAAAAAAAAATAAACTGTGAAGAAAAAGAGGTCATATTATGATATTATGTCCCCACTGCTAAGCACTCATTAGATGTTTTGAATGTTTGCCCTACAGACCTCATGGTCCAACAGATCCTGTTCCAGCTGCAGGACCTTCTTCAGGGCAGGTGCGACAAACTTCTGCCTTTTGTGTAGGAAGTCGTGCTCCTGCACACAGAGGTTGAACCCTAAACGCACATCAAGGTGGTCTGGGCTGGAGCAGAGATAAGAAAAAAGAATATTCTATTTTATTTTTGGTAGACAAACTCAGTTTCCAAAACAAGGAAATAAACAAGATCCACAAGGTACCTCATTTACAAGAGGAACCTTTCCCACAGTCCCAAGCAGGTTTACGGTGCAAGAACAATGGAAAGAGGGATTGCTAAATTTCTAAGAAGTTATCAAAAGAAACCATAAGGAAAGACATTCCTGCAGATAATTTCTGAGACATCTGCTGTCTGGCTTCTCTCCTACTTTAATCTGCACTGAGAGACATAGGAAAAAAACCTTTTGTTTTGAAGTCAGCAGCAAAATTTACCTACTTCATGACCAGCAGCACCAGGTCATCAGCTGCAATCTTCCACAGTGTTGAAGAAAAGGTATAAGAGTATGCTGAGCATAAAATTGACAATGCTGTGCAAAGATGATTAGCTAGTAATATTATTTCTTTTCTTTTATGTCTTTTTAGAGATCAGTGTCTTTATATCAATTATCTAAATATATTGTTAATTTTACACATACATATGCTTTCAGCTCATGTGAACTCTGTATCACCTGGTCACAGAACCTACTGTCCTACTGTGACTGCTCTTTTCTCCTCAGAAAAGAGCAGAGGGTGAGATGAGTTTAGCTAAGGACGAGTTAGCCTCGGAGAGTGGCCATGTCTCTTACCAGTCTTCTGCCTTCACATGTAAATCAAATCCTTTATCCTGGAAAGGAAGAAAGCAAACAGTGTAAGCATGACCTGCTTTAGCACTCTTTGCCTGCATCCCCAGGTGGAGTTTTAGGTTGTGCTGTCCCAGCAGTGCAGGTACAAATCAGGAGCTCTGAATAACCCAGCAGCATATAGGAATTGACTGCAGCGGTTTATTATCAGGGAAATTGTTCAGTAATTCTCAGTGTTTTCTAGTAAATGTAATGTCTGAATACAGCTGCTGTTTACAGAGGAAAGTAATGATAACAAATACCTTACCCATTTCCGCCAATGTTACTTCTCCTAGGCAGACAGCCAGGCTACATCCACACTACTACTTTACATAGCAGCATTTGCTTCTACCTTTATGTGGCTTTATACCCCACAACAGCCATACCCTGTAATCTTTAGTTCTATATGTATTATTATCTTAATCCATGAATCTAAAAGTGCTTTGCAAAGCATGGTCACCATGAACAGGAGACTGGTGCTATCTCAGTTAGTTCAGGTGCTCCACTGGCATGTAAGAAGGGGAAAGGCAGAGCCTCAAAATTTAGCATGAACTAAGATCAGGATGGAGTAACACAATCCCTCGTATTCCCACGTCCATCCAAAGAGAATAAAGCACAGCCTGGCCTTAGCACCAAAAGACCCACCACTATTAGATTGTGGCATCTTTGTCTACAGGCTTTCATCATCAGTTGACTACCCCCCCTGGTAATCATCAGGGGGATGCAGACTTGCATACTCAGGTTTCTCAACCTTTCCATCAAAACAGTAGGCACTCACCTCTGCTAAGGTTATGTTTTTTCCACTTGGAAGGGAATGAAGTTCCATGTTTGGAGACCCTGTATCAAACACATGGGAGTGCTGAAAAAAGACAAATAAATCCAAGTTCATATTGTAGGGAATGTTACTCTCTTTCCACAACGCAAGTTAATGTTACTATTTATGGTGCATGTTACTTCACAGTATTATGTTTTATAAAGTCTGGTTGCAACATACAAAGGAGGGAGCTGGTTTCTTCCCTGGCAGTGTAACATCCAGCGTTGGCTGCTTATATCTGGCATAGTGGAATTTGGCAGGAGAGGAGGAGCCGAAGACAAGATCAGATCCCAGCATAATGTCCTGTGTGCCCTCATAAGAGCCTTGCACTTTAAAGGAGAACTCTTTTTCTAAGGGAGTGACACAAAAGCAGACACAAAACAATTTTCTCATGAAAATTGGAAACAAAATTTCTTGCAAAGTCTATCACAAGGTTGTTCTCATGTTTTGACATGCAGGATATGGTTAGGTTTTTTGTGTTTACATTAAGCTAACAGCCTTCATAATATTAGCATGTCATTATTTTAAAAACAGCTGATGGAGAAATAACCTCACTTGATAAAGCTTTCTTCTTTTTCTTCTTCTTCTTTTCAACCACCTGGACTTCCAAGCAGCAGATTTTGCGAGACTGTAGGAGACATAAACAATAAAATACCTCATGTCAGGGAATTCTCCACTCTGAGACTCTGTTTCCTAGTCTAAGTCTCAGTCTGAGAAACTGGGCAAGGTTAGGGATGCAGCTTGGATGATCAGGGCTTGCAGAATGGACAAGGTAAGGGCAAAGTGAAAAACAGCACTCCCTGGGATCCCAACGGAGACTGATTTAAGCAAAAATAAATATTAAAAAACGCTAGTGAATGAGCTGGAATTTAGAAGGAGTGATGTCCAAGTGAGAGTTCACTGCTCCACTTATGTCTCAGACTTAAAACTCTTCCATGTGTTGATTTTGCAACACCAGATGGATGCCAGGATACAGGATCTCCCCACAGTTCCAGGTGCAGCCTCCCCACAGGTGCCATCCATGAGGATGTGTCGTGAGACATATGATGAAGAGGGAAATCACAGCATTTCAGTCCTGGCTTTGCTCAAAGGGTACAATGGCCTGAGTCAAGTGAAAAAAATGTGGCAACAGGACAAGAAAGATGACAACACATAACACTCACCACCAGTACTCCATTAGTAATGATGGTTTCAGGAGGGCCTGAACTAGGAAACGAAAGAAAAATACATTTTTAATAACTCAGTATAATTAATGAGCCACACCCTTCTCCTAATTTTCCTCTTACATATTTTTAGCTCTGTGTTGGATTTGAAAGAAAATTCCCGGGAGACTCATGCAACAGGTTACCTCACTTTACTCAGTCAAGGCACAATCATCATCCTACCGGTTTGTCCAGTCCTGGAGCTCAGCAAAAAAAACAGGTACCACAGGGCTAAACCATATAGTGATTTTTACAGTGAGCCCCAAGCAGAGGCTGCAGAAGATTTCTACAAACACAATGTTTTAAGAATTGCAGTTTCTTGGAGGACTGACAAAGGGCTCTAAATCAGAAATCCAATATGTTATTCCATGTTATGCTTTGAAGGAAGGTGAACTCTCCTGCTGATCTCAAAGAAAAACATGTAACAGAACAGCAATCCCAGTATTCTGACTTTCAGTAGTGTTCATTACACCAGATTAAAAAAAAGTTTTTAGTGTGTTCTCCCTGTCTCCCTGAAGCTCAAGTGAGGTCATCCAGGCACACACCATTCATCATGAAACAGCTCATAGCTGTGCTCATAGCACAGATTCCTTGGGAAACAGTGTTCACCATCAACATCATCAAGGAATTATACACTCTGGACAATAAGACTAGATTATTTCATGCCTCTGAAATGCTGGGTTGTTTGGGTTTTTTTGCTGCTGATTATGTTGCATTTCATGTTTACTCACATGTTGTCCAGTGTGAATCCAACCTCTAGCTCCTCCTGTCTCTGGAAAATAAAGAAAGGAAAACATTTGGCACTAGTCTACTGGCAGTTCTCATAACAGAAGTTCTCATTCTGGCATGCACTACTTGTGACTGGCAGTGCCTTTAAAATAGAGGCAAATACCAGCTTACATCTGTGTGACTGAAGCCTCAAAGATTCTTTATTGATTTGAAGTTTCTGGATGGCGGTGGCAACAGTTTTGAACAAAGTAGTTGGCTTGCCTGGTTCTGCTGGGGCACAAGGGACAGACCCAGGTGGAGATGCTGCCTCATACTGAGGCTGTAAGCAAAAAGAAAGAGGCTTCAATGAGGGGAGCAGCAAAACCCCTCTGGTATAAGGAAGGGAAATGGTAACAGTAACAGTCAAAGCAGCTGTGGAAGAGGACAACCTCTTCAATTGGCAATGTGTGAGGGCCTTGGGGCAGAGGTAAATCTGACATGAAGGCCTGGTGGGCAAGAACATGATCCCTAGGTGGAAGAAAGCACAGGAGAGAGGAAAACAAAGGTGAGGAAAGAAGAGACGATGAACAGAGAAGTGAGATCAGGCTGTAGGCTACTTAGTTGCTCAAATTACCTGTTGCATTAAAGACACCAAAAAGTTATTAATAGATGACAGAAAAAGCTTACGTAGGCCTGAAGAGTATGAGCTCTAACTACTGTAGCTGTGCAAACACAGTAATGAAAGGCTTGGATAAGGCATCTGTAACCACCCAGAGAGTAATGAGCTGGGTTACAGCTAGCCAAATGCTTTTATTTTACCAGGGGCTAGTGGAATCTGCTCCTCGGGCATTTTGCAAAGAAAGAAATGTTCAAATAAGGCATTTAGAAATAATGAACTAGAAAGTGGAGTTTGAGTGTGTGCAGATAAGGTAATTTATCAACTGAATGTAGCATGGCAGATGCACAGGAGACTGAAAGGGAACTGGAAAAGGAAAGGGACAGACAGAACCTAGCGGGAAGTGGGATGTGTGACTTTCAGAGCCTGCCTAAGTGTTCAAAATCAGAATATTTCTCATTGCAAATCTGAGTGGCACGACTTAAACACCTTACTTAAACACCCATGCCACAGTCCATAATTAGCAACCAGTCTGGTTTGACACTTGGTTCCAATCACGGAGTTAATACTTCCTAATTATTAGGTTAAGTAAAAAGTCATGACAAAAAGCATCATGTATTGGTGTGGATACACACTTCAGTGTGCCTACAGATCCAGGTGTGAAGAGGCTTTCCCATGTCAGAGTGAAAAACATCTCCTTTTTATGTGGCTGGGCAGTCCATGCACAAGAAGGAAAACAAGAAATACTCTCCTAGTAACATTTTAGAGAGAAAAGCAGACAAACACATTCTTGCCAACATATTTCTTTTCTTATTTCAGATCTCACCTGTGAATCACACTTGAAGTGCATGAAGACTTCCTCTCCCAGGGAAAGCTTGGCTATATCAAAGTACACCGTGAAGAGGTGGTCATCTTGAGTAACCACATCCTTATCATAGAGCGCCAGCTCCAGCACATTCTGGGAATGGAAAAACTTTAGAAATCTTTCAGGTTTTTCTTCCAAGAAATGCTGAGGGCAGCTGCTTTGGTCAGCTGTTGAGAGGAGTGGGACCAGGAAGGGAAGGAGTAGAGAAATCAACACTGTGTAGGCACCTGCTTATGAGGACGAATGAGAGGAAATCACAGATATCCCAAAGGCCACATTCTACCTGTGGCTGAGAGAGATACATGAAAAGCAGTCTGTGTTATTCCCATATCTTCTCGCATCTTTCCTTGAGAAAGTTACTTATGTCCCCTTTGCCAAAGTTTAAAATCTGGCAGTTGCTCCCTAGGTCATGGTTAACAAGGAAGTCCCAACTCAGTACCTTGACCTGACTCTGAATCCTGAAGTAGAAGGTTTCATTCCAGACTGGATCTTTGCAGTTATTGATGGTTTTAGTCTGAAATTTGTCAGTTGAAGCAGTTGGCAGCCACAGGCTCACATAGCAATCAGTCCGGCTTACTGTAGGTTAAAAGACACAAACACATCTAAAATGAGGATTTGCTCTAGAAGGATAAGTGAATTGAACAACATGAAGCTTTACTTTCAAAGACAGACACTATGGTAGATGGTATTTAGATGGTATATAGACATATTTGTCCAACATAAATGTTAGAATCCAGGTAATAAGTATGTAGAAAAAAGAAGGGGGACATGATTCTTCTCATGTTAGGGATATGACAAATGCATTAAAAACAAGGAGTTTCCTTCTCCTTCTGTGTCATCAAGCAACCAGTTTAGCCCAGGATAAAATAATTCAGGACAACCACAGCACCCTATATCTGCAAGTGTTAAGGAAACAAAGCGATAGCTTCTATTTTACCTAGACAGAACATAAAACAATCCAAACAACACAAAACATAGAAAATAAAAACATGCTTCTTAATTCCTGCATAATTAAATCTATAAACCTTCTATTATATTTCAAGTACAGGCCATAGAAGTGAACCTAATGGACTTTTATCTGTGAAAAGGTGGTACACAGGGAATTGGGGTATGGTAATTTGGATTACTTAGCCTTGAGAAAGCTTTGAGTACAAGCTAAATTTGAGAAAAGGCTGCTCCATTATCCCAAAAAGTTTGTGTCTGTTACATAAATAAACTTCAGAAGGAAACACAGGAGATCTTTCCACATTTATTGCTTTCAACAGACTGCAGAGCTTTCCCTGCTTCCTTTGGGGATGCAGAGAAAGACGTACAATAGATAGAGTGGTGACTTCACGGAGTTACCTCTGCACAGAACTGGCCTGATGCTAAGATGGGCAACATACTATGTTCATTGCTAGAACCAGCATGCCAGGGAGAGGACTTTCTCCACCCATGGAAGAAAAGCAGGAAGTACTTTTTCTTTGAGTGGGACTAGCTAGTACAGCACGAAGGTTAGGGGGACTGTACAGAGCACTACATATACTTACAGACATCTGCCTGGTGGACATTTCTTGCTCTTATGACTCTTACAGTCAGTAAGTAACACAGAGATGATTCTATCTGCAGGGGAAAAAAAAAAATGTACAGAAGACAGGAATGAATGCTAAAGGCAGACAGCATATTTAGAAGATAGAAATGATAAGGTGAGAGAAATACCCAAATCACAAACAACTTAGTTGAATTTTTCTATGTGACAATGAAATGGCCAGTACATTTATTTTCCTACTAATACCGAAATCAAATACTAGTCAGACAGACTTCTCTGCTTTTATAGCATGATATGTGGGTATGTATTATAGAGAATTTATTTGCTATCTAACAGAAATCTAGCTGCACAAAACAATAAGATTCAGACTCAGCTTTGGAGGTTTACTTGTGAAATTTCAGAGGTAGAAAATTAAAAGCTGCCTTAGGCTTTTTACAAGTGACGAAATTATCATTGCGGGAATCACTTTCCATCCAGTCATTACACATGTTCAGTCTACTGGGCTACAGGATATTATTTTCTTATATTCCTGTTCTTTTAAATATACAGTACTCCCTAGAGTTAAATGCTGACCTCTAGTCACCATGCTGCTTCCAAGGTCAGAGGAAAAGATTGCTACTTTGCATTTCCGTCCATCTACTCACTGTGTAAGTGGTTTTCCTTTACAGGGACATAATTGCCTCACCTGAGCTGAGCTCACTGCTGTATTTTTCTTGTGAAAAGTATTTCCCTAGTTTTGAATCTTAGAAATACTTCATGTCTGGAGTTTCTTTGGACTGTTTTCTGTCAGGAGTGCACAAAGAGTGTTTTACACCTGATAAGAAACTCTTGTCTGTTCCTTTTGGCTTCAGTCTTTCAGATTAGGGCATGTCTCCAATATTAAGGCCTCATGCTTGACTTCTTAGCCTCTCATATTGCTGTTCCAGGCTCAAGTTGGAGCCCTAACATGAATTAATACCCTTTCTCCATTTCTCATAAAATAAATAAATAAATAACATTAATAACCTTTTTCACCTAACCTTTTACTTCTACAGGCACAGAAAGGGGGAAAAGACACAAGACATTAGAACATAAATTAGGTGGGAAATTTTGCTCCAGATGCTCTAAAATACAGAAGGCATTTAGTGAATCTACAGGGCCATGGACAGGTAGTAACACCCCCTGCACACTCCACCTATACTGCAAAATGACTATGAAAAAACCCATTGCCAGTCCTGAAGTGACTGATCTCATCAGTTCTACCGAGAAGGAGATGTGGAGCAGGCACTGCAGGAAAGGAGAGCAGGAGTTTTGCTCTAGTTGGCATGTCTGAGCAAAACAGTTTGGTATGTTCTGTGTTAATAATGTGTCATGCTTAGCATCCATAAAAAGTGAAGTGCATCAGTATACATAGGCTCAATGGAATATATATCCACGTAATGTCCCTCATAACGTTTAATAAGAGTGTAATTATGCATGAAGCTGGGCCTAATTAACATACAGTGTTGAGACTGAGGGCAGTTAGTGAACAGGCTAATGAAGAAGCAGGGGAAATTAACCTCCTGGTAACCAAAGCACCCTGTCCTAGGAAAAGGCACCAATGACACTTGTGCTGTTCAACAGCACATCAGGTGACCAGGTGTGCAAATCAAGGATGTCAAACCACTGCCAGGAGTCCTAAGAGTAGCTGTGGATAAGACCATCAAAGGCACTTGTATTTGTGTCTAAAATCCAACTCCTAAGGCACATAAATGAGGCAGGGGCAGGTGGAAAATATTCAGTAATTACAGAGCCAGTAACTGGTGCTGCTAGTGGCTGGCTTTGGAGAAGGCACTTTCATGAATGCGCTCAAACTCAATTTCAGAGATTGGGTCCCTTGGATCCCTCCACATAGTTTGTGATAATCTGAAAGCAACAGGGAGGGAGTGCAGATTGAACAGAGACCCCAGACATGTGGATGTGCCCTGTCATAACCAAGGAGCCTTGGCTGAGACATCACAGAGGTACAAATGACAAACAGCCTAAATCCCATCACCCAGTGTGAGTTTTGCCTAAAAAATGCATGAGGTTTGTTTGTTCTTCCAAACCTGCCATGATCCCTGCAGTGTAGAGAGTTGCACTTCATAGCTTATTTTCTCATCTTTGGGTTCTCTATTCAACTAATCAGCAGAAAGGGTTGGCAGTTCCTTGAACTGTAAGCACAATGCCTTCTGCTCAGCAACTTAACTCATCTCGAAACAGATTGAGAGTTCCGTATTATTACTAAAAGGTCTCAAACGAGAGAGAACAAAGTAAAAAAATATATCTTTTTCAGTCCATCTGGTGTTCCCATTTCCTACAGGAAAGGTTTCATATAATGTGACTGAAGTCCCCTGGAAAAGGAGTAGATTTTTGTGGAGGGCATTCCAGAGGAAGGATTGATCCAGGAAATCAGGTGTTGAAAATCCACTTCAGGATTGTGCCATACTCCATTCTTTCCAGAGTGACACAATTTCACAGCTGTTACTACCTACACTGGCAGAAAATTTGCCCTTGTGCTTTAGCAAGACATACGTAGCAGAAAGCCTATTCAAACTTATCCTTTTAAGGACATTAATCTTATTAAAACAGGGTTCACTTCCCATCTGCAAAGGATAGAAAACAGCACTAGGACTTAAACATGAAGCAAGACTGCACAAGTGAAGCGATCAAAATGATAAGCAAGACAGTGCTTCATGGAGGAAGCTTCATGGGCTATGGCAGCTTAATTAGACTGACTGGCAGATGCTGAATCTTATCTGTTCACACCCAGGCCCCACCCAGCAGGAAAGTCTCTTTTACTGTTTTCTTTTTAGAATTTCTCCTTTCCAGTACCTTGGTAAGAGGAGTCTGCTGTTCCCCCTCAGGACTCAGCTGCATAATTCCTTCTCCTAGCTGAGCGGTTTGAGCGATGAGCTCCTGCAAGAATAAGGGCAAATGTTACTCCTGGAAAAACCATCCTGTCTCTTAAAAGCAGTCCTCAGGGGAAAGGAGCACTGCAGAACAGCAGCGAAGGGGAGCCCATGGCCAGCACTGGCCGCAGAGCCTGGTCAGGTGCAGGTGCTTCCTGCCAATGCCTGCACCCTTCCTTGTCCCAGGAGCCGAAGCAGAGGCGTAGCAGCCAGGTGAGGTCCACCCAATGCATGACACAAGGGGAGGGAAGGCAGCTCCTGGCCCCGACTGTTAAAGGAACAGCAAACCTGTCTCCTGTAAACACACCTTGCCATTAATCTTTCACCTTGAATCACATCTCTAATCTATTTAATACTTATTCTAAGGTTGCATATATCACATTTCTAAATGAAGAAAAACCCCAAATATGCAAAACGCTTCCTTTGTAAATGAACTCTTACTTCCCAAGTAGTATTCCCTTCCTTCCTGTGACTTGCTTTACTTTTTAAATGTTGATAATGAGCTCTTTAAGTACAGACTTCCTTCTTCCTGTGCATTTAAAGTCAATGATAGGTCAAAAAAGTGGTACCAACTTTACACTAAGCATAAACAGCTGAGATCCCAGGTGCCTCGCAATGCTCTCTCTGCACCCTTCTTACCTGAGACAAAACATGATTTTTCTCCATCGTGGTTGCTGTCACACACACATCCCGTGTCATCTGTAGCAATGCAATTTCACATCTCCCAGCTTGCACAGACACCAGTAGTATAAATGTCTTATATGCGGGTGAGCAACCATTTTATAAACTGACTCAGAGCCCCACCTCTGCCAATTTCTTAAACCCAGCTATTCCCCTCCCATTTTCTTAAACTAGGAAACTGAATCCTGTGGTCAAATAAGTAGGAAAAATACCTTTGCCTGTGAAATAGCTGGAAGTATGCTGTTTAGTCACTTAGCAAGTGACAGATGTATAGCTAATGGCAAGAGAAGAATGCCCTTTTAGCTGAGCATAAAACTTTCTACTTGGCAAGACCTCAAAGCCTACAGAAATACATACTATGCAATAAAATCCTGCAACAGTACTTTAACTGGCTTTAGGTCATCTGTGATAGTAAACAGGATAAAAGAGGTAATGAAAAAAAAAAAGAAAAAAAAAAAAAAAAAAGAGGGACAACACTATTGCTCTCAGACTAAACTGGTTCTTGCAAAAGCCTGTTTAAGCATTTCTGTACCTCATGTACCAACAATCCCAGGTCTAGGTGTGCAGGGCAGACACACTTACATAGTGGTTTATATCTACTTAGCCTTGGTCCATCAGGGCTAGGTTTCTCCTCAGATCATTGTAGTATTCTTTCCTTCTTTGCTATGTCTGATTATTTTTTTGGTTGAAGAGTCCTGAAGCAATGAGTTTTCTTAGCTTAGCTCCACCCCCTGTGAGTACTTCTGCACCACTTTCCAGCTCAGACTGACTCTGGCTGTAATCTAGCTGCATTTAAGCACCCATGTCTGACCCAGTGAACTCTCAGCACATCTGCAGAGCCTCCACCCTTTCAGGATGCCTCTGCCTGCCGGCAACACCTATACCATCGAAACAAGCACAGCTCCCAGCTCAGTGGAACAGGGTTAAATAGGGCCATCAAAGACTATTGTATCTTCAGCAGGTCAAACCAGACCAAAACAGCTGGGGGAAGGGAATCTTTTGGCTTCCCTGCTCTCCTGATATACTGTCTAAAAGCAAAAACTTACCCCTTCCCTGAGAAATCTTGAGCTGACTGGTTAAATGTTGTTGCCAGCCAGCACAGTTCCCCTTTGTGCTTTCCATGCAAAATAATATCAATGATCATCACGGTCAACTTGACGGAATAAATTTTTCTATAGGCTTTGTTATTTCACAGCCCTGAGAAGAGTTGCATCTACATACACGGCATATTTCCTCCATGCACCAGCTGCAATTATGTAGCTTGATGAAATGCTTTTTTTTGTTAGGTCACAGAAAACCTTCAGCAACATTGGCAACCTTAGTTAAAGGTGATATTTTATTATGACATCTCTTGGGAGGGCTAAGCTATAAACCAGACTGTCCCACCAGGACTGGGGCTCTGAGACGGTCACTCCCACAGTGCTGGTGGCCAAGAAGCTCTCATTTTCACAAATAACATTTGTGATCCACATCAGAGACAGCCCTTGCAGGAAGAAGGGACTGTGGCTCACTTTTTACCCCTGCAATCCATCTTGGAGGCATTCCTTTATCCACAATACTTGCAGCAAATATTTGTTACGCTCTCATGCTTTTTGCAGAGGTAACAACAGTTTTGTTTTCCTGGAACAAGGAACATACTGTGAACCTGGAGAGCATTACTGAAATGCCTGAATATGTGGAGCAAGGAAGAGAATTTCCATTTTGCAAACAAGCCTTTATTGTCCAGTATTGTATACATGAATTTATTTGCATGGAAATAACATTCTTCAGAGCTG
Organism: Apus apus; assembly: GCF_020740795.1. NCBI lineage: Eukaryota > Metazoa > Chordata > Aves > Apodiformes > Apodidae > Apus > Apus apus. The sequence goes on from NC_067286.1 coordinate 27,345,878, forward strand.
GAGGTGGCATGAATTTATGGTCAAAAAACCATCTTTATTTTTCCACACCATGGATTTTAGGAATGGAGGCATGTCCCAGGTTTGTATGCAGGGCACATAGCACCTTCTTTCTGATTATGACTCCT